>NC_062273.1:542465-3102465 GCF_916048215.2 Malus sylvestris
CGACTATCTTTTCATCTATGTATTACTAAGGAGAGCAAGGGGTTTGTAGCGAGCATTTGAGAGCATATACCTTTGCAGCCAGAGTCCTGTATATACCAAAAAAGTCTTAAGGAGGAAGTTTAGAAACAGAGCCTGTATTTAACGAACATACATGCTTAGGATTGCAAATACGTACACATTGGAAATAATGAACGATCCAATCGTCAGCTCCCTTGAAGCTGAATACACTTTTATTGAACTCCAAAAAAGTTAGAAAGGCATCAGCTAGCTAAGATTCTGTGCATGCCTTGTTTTAAAGAAATGCGAAGACAGAAATTAAGCAAGATATAGAGGTTAAGATGTTAGACAAACTAAAGAACATTCTCAATTTTTGCAGATCGACCAAGCCTACAAGAAACCTGTAAATGATGAACACTTCAAGGAATAAGGAAAGGTCATGAAATTTTGGAAAACTACTCTGTACCATAAAATGCCCGCGCTATATATATTTTGTTAGAATAAGGTTGAGAATTTGACAGAAAAATGACTTTGAGGCACGTTAATATGTTTTCCTTAAAGTGATATTTGCCCCCACTCTAATCTGAGTTTGCTAATGGGTCTAAAGCAAATCACTTCCAGGATACAACAAAGTTTGAAATTTTAGTTTAGCAAAAACTGAAATTCCCTTAAAATTTTCTAAAAGGAAACTGTATGATTTTGATGGAGAGAAAGAAGATAAGAAAATATTGTTGGAAGAATTGTATATAGGAATATGCAGCCAACATGGACTATATATAGATTATATGGTGTCCGTTGAACTTAGTTCAAAGTGTACATAGAAAGGTCACTTCCTTTAACTAAAGTGTGTGAAGATCAAATAGATCTTTCCAGCACCCTTTCATTCCTACCGAATGGATGAAAGCCTGCTGCCTTTTCATATAAGTGTCTTTCACCAAAAAAGGCCTAACATTCTGATTGAATAATCCAAGGGACATATCCCTTGTTGTGCTACGGAACTGGTGCCGTGCTTCTTCAATCCAAGGGACACAACATGGCACTGCAGCCATGCTTCTTTAATTTTCAGACACGCCAATTCAAAGGCACGGCCTGCTGCTAAAAGGCATATCACTGCCAGCCTTTCTCCCTTTATCCCACTGTCAACACCATATATATATATATATAATATTCAATTCCAAGAGACATGGCATTGCAGCCAGTCTCTCACGCAACATCATATATATATATATATATATATATATATATATATATATATATATATATATATATATATATATATATATTAATGAAATATACCAACATATTTCCTTTGTAACATGTTTTCGTAATAATAAACTAGCAAAAAGCATACACTTCGTGTGTGTGAACAACCACCCACCTCCTCTCACGTTCTCTTCAAGCGTAACTGCTTCAGTTCATTCAAACTATCCAATAAAACATCATGATTTCACTTACCTATATGAAAAAATGATGATGGGAAAATTTCTCTTAATAAGTGCATATTTTTATCTTATGTAAATATTTCGATATAAAATTACTATTTTGCCCTCCTTATGTAAATATTGTGTATAAAAAATGAAGGCAAAATAGGAAAAAAAGGGAAAAAGTTCAAAAGATACAAAATTACTATTTTTCCCTCCTCATGTCAACATTGTGTATTCAAAAGTGAGGACAAAATTGAAAGAAAAGGGGGCAAAAAGTTGACAAACCATTTTCTCTTAATAGAATACTAGCCTCTTGCCACACGCATACGCGTGTGGCAATTGACATTTTTATATATCTTTTATTTAAATAATTAATTTACATATTTTTTTAAAAAATATTTAAAAAAAAAAGAAATGAATTAAAAACGTGAAACCACCCACTAATGTGGGAGGTTTTGTTTTGTTTTTTTTTGTTTTTCTATAATTTTAAATATTAAATTCATTCAAAATAAAAATATGGTTAAATACTTTAGCTTCTTTTGGTTCAATTGTAATTTATGAAATTTTTAAAGGACAATTTAGGGTATTTTGAATGTTTCACCATTTTAGGATGCTCACTTTATATATATATATAAGAATATTGATATTATAATTATATAGCTATTAATATATATTAAAAATTAGGTAACTTAATTGTTCAAAACAAAACGGAAGGATAAATTTCTTATCATAAATCAAGAGTAAGAGCATATAAAGGCAGCAATAATAAGATTGATATGGTAACCAACCAAAACTGAAAATAAAGCAAATTAAACCCATTTAACGGTTTGTACATATCCAATTTAATAATCGTAATATTGTGGGATAAAAATATTTTAATTTGCAAAACATATTTCCTACAATCCCCCACATATATTGCAAATTAAAAGCAAACCAAAGACAGACAAATACAAGAAACGGCTATATAGCTATTAACAACCATAATTTTTAGGAAGTAAAATGATTTGTAATTTGAAATACTTAAAAAATCTAACACAAAAAAGTTAGAAAGGCATCAGCTAGCTAAGATTCTGTGCATGCCTTGTTTTAAAGAAATGCAAAGACATAAATTAAGCAAGATATAAAGCTTAGGATGTTAGACAAAGTAAAGAACATTCTCAATTTTTGTAGATCGATCAAGCCTACAAGAAACTTGTAAATGATCAAGCTATATATTCTATATGCCCATGACAGATCCAAAAACCTAAAAAAGCAGATAGCTGACTGATTTTCACATGGATTCCAACGGTGAATATGAGACAGAAGTAGAGACCATGGCTCTTCGTCGGGCAAGATCTTCTATTGTAGAATCATCTGATTCTGAGCCCGAGGGGAGGCCCCAAGCTAGACCAGCTACAGCAACAAATCCTCCTCCCAAAGCACAATGCCTTTCTCAGGTACAAACATACTCGCAATCTTGTCTTTTCCTAATTTGGGTCAAGATTTTTCCATTAATTTGTCTTCTCTGCGTTTTAATAGGCCACTAGTGAGGGCTTAGGCACGTCTCCAATCCCTTGGCCTCAAAAGGTTGCAGCTGCTTAATCCTTTCCTCCTGTCCATGTTGAAGTTAACCCTGATGCCCATGCTGCTCCTGCTTTTGATGGCGTTGGCATGATGCCTTTTGATGGCATTGGCATGATGCCTCCTTTGGCTTCTCTTCCAGCCACGACTTATTTGCCTGAACTAGTTAGAGAGTTCAGGCAAATTATGACGAAGTTGAGATCCACAAGGCGCCCTTCTGAGCCTCAACATCTTCAAGATCAGCGCAGGATTTTCAAAGAATGGATGCAGAGGGACTTTTCTGCCTTCTTTAGCCTTAAGGCTCTTCAAGATGCTGAGATAGCTCTCACTAAATTATACCAAGCCCAACATATGACTAAGGTGCAATATGAGTCTTTTGTTTCCTTCTTTGAAAATCTAAAGGCTTTGAGGGATCAACATCTTAAGGCCGAGAGGCAAGCCAACAGGGTGAGGTGCTACAAGGAGAAGCACACTCGGACCTCCACTACTCTGCAGCAGCTGGTGGAGGAGGATTCGTCCATGGAGGATCGAATAATAGTGGTAGCTGTGAGATCCAGAAACTGGAGGAACAACTTTCTGCTCTGAAGGCTGAGCAGATGACTTTCTCAAGCAAGCTATACAAAAAGTTCGAGAAAGTGAAGAAAGTAAACCACAAAGTGGAGGAGTCTGAAGCCCAGCTAGCCAACAACAATATAGCTTTAGAAGAGTCGGGTCGCATTTTTACCATCAAGCAGACTTATCATTCTATGATAGTTGCCTTGGCTAAAGATGTAAACTTGTTAATTTAAGACTTATATGTTGATGAGTCAATATGTTACTATATATTTTAACCTAAGCATTAACTAGGGATTTAGCCCGCGCGTTGCAGCGAAATGTCAAACGAAATATAAGTATTGTATATAAGTCTTCAAATATAGGACTAAATGTGTTATAAAAATGGTGTATAAAAAGTGTTTACATAACGTTATTACAAATCAATAGTTGGACAGAATAACCTGATAAACTTTATTTTGATCAGGTAAGTGAAAATCTATCTAGCAACACAATCTGTCAAGAGATGTAAGTTCTCTATATACATACATATACATATATATATATATGTATATCAAATTGTCGTACTTCATAAAACTAAAAGGATGGGCAAGTTAGGGAACCTTGGCTGCCCTTTGCCATATCCGGTAGCTGCTTCAACACACTCGGACCTCCACTACTCTGCAATAACTGGTGGATGAAGGCTCGTTCATGGAGGATCGGTTAATAGTGGTAGCTGTCGAGATCCAAAAACTAGAGGAACAACTTTCTACTCTGAAGGCTGAGCAGATGACTCTCTCGAGCAAGCTATACAAGAAGCTCGAGAAAGTGAAGAAAGTAAACCATGAAGTGGAGGAATCTGAAGCCTAGCTAGCCAACAGCAATATGGCTTTAGAAGAGCCTGGTCGCATTTTTACCATTATGCAGACTTATCATTCTATGATAGCTGCCTTGGCTAAAGATGTAAACTTGTTAATTTAGGGCTCATGTACTAATGAGTCAATATGTTAACACATATTTTACTCTAATCTTAGTATTAACTAGGGATTTAGCCCGCGCGTTGCCGCGGAATGTCAAACGAAATAAAAGTATTGTATATAAGTCTTCAAATACAAGACTAAATGTGTTATAAAAAGTATTTACATAATGTTGTTACAAATCAATAATTGGACAGAATAACATGATAAACTTTATTTTGATCAGGTAAGTGAAAAACCATCTAGCAACACAATCTGTCAAAAGATGTAAGTTCTCTATATACATATATATTTATATTAAATTGTCATACTTCATAAAACTTAAAAATCGATAGCCCATTTCAAAATAAACATGAATAGACTGGCAAAATCGTAAATATTTCGAAATCTGGTCAAAGACAAAGTTACCTTTCTAACTTTTAATATTTACCCTCCAACACAGTCTCAGATTTGTTGGCAGTGGTGTAAATGAAGCAAAATCGAGTGGCAAAGATTTGAATGTAGCTAAGCTACAGTCAAATCCCTCCTCAACTTTTGAATAGATAATTTATTGGTTATTTTGTGTGAATTTTGATACTTTAAATTATATTTCTAATGTAGGACATTCGAATTTCTCTTGGGCATAAAGTAATTAAATGGATGAATTTTGGAGTGATTCAAATTGGAGGAGGTTCGTGAGTCTTTCAAGAGGTTTTTATCAAAGTTTCAGATTTTTCTACCAAGCCATTCGGCTATGGCAATGAAATAAAGGCCCAACACGTAGCTTTCCCAGATTGACGTTTTTGGACATTTTGAGTATTTTAGAGGTCGAGATGGCATATTTTGAGGAATACTCATTCTGAGGATTTGTAGGGGACATCTTCAGCTTTCAAAAGAGGCCTTTTGAGACCAAACCAGAGTTGATTTGGTTGGTTAAAAGTTTGATTTTATGAGAAGTTTGAATTTCAGTTCAAATAGGAAACCTTTTATTTGATGTTTTATTAATTTATGTTTCCTAGTTTTATTCTAAGACCTTTTAGGGTTTTATTTTGTTGTAGTATAAATAAGGATATTTAACCATTAGACAGAGGGGAGGAGACGCAGCCTTTGACAATTTAAGTTTATTTTCAAGGTATTTTCTTTCCATATTTTTAATAATATTTTGTTTTATGGTTGTTCATAGCTAGTTTCTTTTGCTAGGGTGAGGCTACGAGCCTTAGTAAGAATATGTGGTTTCTTATGCATGCATGTTTTGAATTATTAATCACCGTGATTAAACTATCTAAGTATCTTAGTGATTCGCGACTATTCGGATATTTACAAAAGTAATTTGATGCAATTTTGGTCAGAAAGTTCCCTGAAATTGATGCTGGCTTCTTGTGGTTAATAATTGTAATTTCACTTGAGATGAACACCACGTCTTAAGGGTTGCATAGTTTTCCAAAGGGTTTTCATAAAACTTAATGAGTCTTTCATGGTCATATTTGATAACGTCTGGACATGTTGCATGTTAGATATACGTTATATGTTGTCACATCTCGGCCCCGCCTCCGCCGTAGTACGATATTGTTCGCTTTGGGCCCCAACCACGCCCTCACGGTTTTGTTTCTAGGAACTCACATGAGAACTTCCCAGTGGGTCACCCATCCTAAGATTGCTCTCGTGCTATCTCGCTTAACTTCAGAGTTCCTATGGAATCCGAAGCCAGTAAGCTCCTAAAATGCCTCATGCTAAAGGAGGTGAGCATGTACATATAAGGCATGGGCGATGTGGGATCTAACATATGTTGGAGGTTCCAAGTAGGATATATATTAGGAAAACCTAACCTTCAAAATATGCATGGGTAGTTCATAAGTAATTGGAAGAATTCCATAGGATTGTTAAAGTGACAGCGGAACCTAGTATTTTTACAAATAGTATCCCTTTGAATTGACTTTATTTAAATTGATTTCTTAATTTTTTTTTTATTAAATTCATTTTTATTATTTTAAATTCTAAAATCAACATTTCCAAACTTTGTTTTAAATAATTAATTAAGAGTTGGTTTAAATACAAATTATTCATTCAATCCTTGTGGAAAACGACCTTACTTGAGTTGTTTATACTATAACTACATTTTTCTCTTGCAAGTATTTTTGTGTGATTTTTAACCTTCCTTTTGTAGGTAGTAAAAATTCTATCAAGAAATTGGCGCCATCGCCGGAGATTGTTTTAAATAATTTGTGTTTATCATATTCTTAGTTAATTATTTGTGTGTGTGTGTGTGTGTGTGTGTATCTGTTTATTTACTTGTTGATTTTATTTTTATCTTTGTTGGCTTGTTAATTTAGAGAGCAATTCAATGATGGAGCTACCACCAGGAGGGTTGCCGTTATGGGTTTCAAGCAGTAAAAGGTTTTTATGGATTTAAACCTATAGTTGAGCCCTTTGCTGTTTGAAGACCCATTATCTTTTGGAGTGCCCCGAAAGAGAATATTTTCCTGAGTTTGTCCAAAAGCATATCAATATGAGAATTGACTCAAAAAGGCATTGGAACAATTCCTATTCAAAGTTCTACACTTCAAGTTTGAAAAAACATCTTGAGCAATATTTTGGGCAACCTAATATGCCATAAGAGCTCTCGGTGGAGGACAAACTTTCAATATTGATGGAATCAACTGAGTTGTACATTGAAAGAACTAATCAAGGATTCAAGCTTTAAACTGTGAGAAAAGCTATGATGATCAAGAGGAAATTGGTGCAGAAACAAAAGAGCCACCTGCAAGCTATTCACGCCTAAGGGAGGAAACAACATATACTGATCCTGAAATTCTCCCAGAATCTACGGCAACCCAGGTTCATGTGCTGTCAGAATTTTTCCCACAAAGACTGTAGGAAAGCACTGGAATAGATGTGTTGAAGAGGGATGTTCACACAAATTCAAAATCTGGAAAATTAAATTGTCAGCTTTTGGACACACTCAAGAATTTGGATACAAGGCTGATGACTACTAATACAATTTTTGTTGCTGAATTGGACATTCCAGCAGTACAGCCCATCAAAATTTAAAGAATATCAAGGTCAATCCTACAAGAAGGCTAAGGCATACGAGAAGAAGAAGACGGAATGTGGCATCCAAATTCCTCATAGACAAATTCAACCAGTGCCCAAATTATGGGTATTAAATACAAGATTGAAGTCAATTCAACGGAGACCAAAACATCGCTGGAAGGAACCTTATTTCATTACAAAGATTCATTAGCATAGAATGGAGTATATTAAGGACTCAACCACATCATTTAAACACGCAGTCAATACACATCAAGTCACTAATTACCTAATTGACAATATGGGGAGTAATTTAACTATTTATAAGAACATGTGAGGTTTATTCTTTTTCTGATATGTGATTCATACTCACAATTGAGTGACGTGGAGTACGTGTGTCTGTTACGCCACACACGCAGGATAACCTGCTCTTATACCATGAAGAAAATTGATGTTCTATAAAAAACCAATTAGTAATGTGGGAAGTAGCATAACTACTTATAAACACATGCAAGATATGTTTCTTTCCTGATGTGAGATTCTCATTACTCTCAAGTCTCAACAGTAGGAACGGTATGAATAAAAAGACATTGAAACCACGAAGGGGGGGGGCATGATCGGGGCGAAATAGTGAAGCCTAAGACCATCTTTAACCCTTGGAGTAAAACTCAAATTTTAGGTTCTAAACTTACCCCAACTTGCTCCAACCCCGGCAAATATGAGTTTTAACCCAAAACTCTTTTATGGGGCAAATTTAGCCAAGAATTCCCCCGGATTAGTGGGGCTAGCCCACCATTATATGTGTATTTTTTTTAGTTTTATATTTATAAATTCATTGAATTCAACAGTTAAAATCTAATATGATCAAATCCAACGGTAAAAAAGGAAAGATATAACGGTCCAAATTTAAATCCAATGGCTAAACTAATTATTTTTTTTATGTGTGTTTCATATTCTTTCATAGTGTTTCACGAGTTTCATGGTATCGGTTTAGTGATTTTTCAATATTTATCGGAATCTAAATATTTTTAGGTTAAAATATTCATAAAATTTAATTAGTGTAGTCTACATATCTTTAAAAAAATTTACTTAAGAAAAAAATTATCCTAATTAAATTTAAAAAAAAACTATCCTAATTTAAATTATCTTTTCATCTATGTATTACTAAGGAGAACAATGGGCTTGTAGCTAGCGTTTGAGAGCATATATCTTTGCAGCCAGAGTCTTGTATATACCAAAAAAGTCTTAAAGGAAGAAGTTTAGAAACAAAGCCTGTATTTAACGGACATACATGCTTAGGATTGCAAATACGTAAACATTGAAAATGATGATTGATCAAATCGCCAACTCCCTTGAAGCTGAATACGCTTCTATTGAACTACAAAAAAGTTAGAAAGGCATTAGCTAGCTCAGTTTTAAAGGAATGCAAAAACAGAAATTAAGCAAGATATAAATGTTAGGATGTTGGACAAAGTAAAGAACATTCTCGATTTTTGTAGATCGACCAAGCCAACAAGAAACCTATACATGATATATTTATATGCCTATGACAGAGCCAAAAACCTAGAAAAGCAGCTAGCTAACTAATTTTCACATGGATACCAATGGTCAATATGAGACAGAAGCAGAGACCATGGCTCTTCGTTGGGCAAGATCTTCTCTTCGTCAGTCAAGATCTTCTGATTATGTTCCTGCTGAAATTGCCACTGTTGCTGCTGCTTCTTGTGGCGTTGGCATGATGCCTCCTCCTTTGGCTTCTCTTCCAACCGTCTATTTGCTTGAACTAGTTACAGAGTTCGGGCAAATTATGACAAAGATGAGATCCACAAGGCGCCATTCTGAGCTTCAACATCTTCAAGATCAGTGCAAGATCTTCAGAGAATGGATGCAAAGGAACTTTTCTGCCTTTTTTAGCCTTAAGGCTCTTCAAGATGTTGAGATAGCTCTCACTGAATTATACCAAGCCCAGCAGATGACAAAGGTGCAATATAAGTCCTTCATTTAAGGGCCTTGAGGGATCAACATCTTAAGGCCGAGAGGCAAGCTAACAGGGTGAGGTGCTACAAGGAGAAGCACACTCGGACCTCTACTACTCTGCAGCAGCTGGTGGAGGAGGATTCGTCCATGGAGGATCGAATAATAGTGATAGCTGTGAGATCCAGAAACTGGAGGAACAACTTTCTGCTCTGAATGCTGAGCATATGACTTTCTCGAGCAAGCTATACAAAAAGTTCGAGAAAGTGAAGAAAGTAAACCACGAAGTGGAGGAGTCTGAAGCCCAGCTAGCCAACAACAATATAGCTTTAGAAGAGCCGGGTCGCATTTTTACCATCAAGCAGACTTATCATTCTATGATAGTTGCCTTGGCTAAAGATGTAAACTTGTTAATTTAGGGCTTATATGTTGATGAGTCAATATGTTACTATATATTTTAACCTAAGCATTAACTAGGGATTTAGCCCGCGCGTTGCAGCGAAATGTCAAACGAAATATAAGTATTGTATATAAGTCTTCAAATACAGGACTAAATGTGTTATAAAAATGGTGTATAAAAAGTGTTTACATAACGTTATTACAAATCAATAGTTGGACAGAATTACCTGATAAACTTTATTTTGATTAGGTAAGTGAAAAACTATCTAGCAACACAATCTGTCAAGAGATGTAAGTTTTTTTTTTCTCTCTCTCTCTCTCTATATATATATATAAATATGTGTAGACATCGAAATTTCGGTAAATAAATGTTGACCGATAACTCAAAGTTTCAACACTCATGTATTACATAAATTTTACACGTAGCGTGTGTCTAAACAAAAAATCAAAATAAGTTGGAAAAGTCATCAAACAAGACACGTGTCAACACCTGGCAGAAACGACTTATTTCATCTGGAATATTATATTCAAAATTAGGCCTTGGAAATTTCTATAAATAGAAGGCTAATTCATTAATTTGAAGGGAAAGAACCAAAATCATTAGGCAAAATTCTTGAAGCTCTGAAGCTCTGAAACTCCGAAGCTCTCAAGCATCCAGGTTCCCGAAGAATCAAGAAAGCCTTCTTCGTTCTTCGTTCTTCGTTCATCATTTATCCAAGATCAAGCCCCGATGGCCCTTGGATCAACTATCATCCACCTTCAAGATCAAGCCCTGACGGCCCTTGAAGAAAGTGTTCTTCGTTCTTCGTTCAACAGTTCATCCAAAATCAAGCCTTGACGGCCATTGGATCAACGAAACATCCACAAATCAACACCTTACGGAGATCGAATCAGATGATCAAAATAGAGAGAGATTGTAACCCAAAATCATCAAAATACAAATATTTGTTTGTGCACGTCGTTCTTGTCTCTTTCGTTTCAGGAAATTTTCGTGTTCACAAATTGGCACGCCCGATGGGATCATCTCTACCTCTCATCTCTTTCTCCGTTCAAGGAATCCAAACACACCTCAAAGTCAATGGCATCAAGCAAGGGACAAGCCGTTCTCGCAACCACTGAGGGAAGAATCCTAAGCACTTCTGCCGCAAACGGACAATCCATTGACGCCACAACCGCTCCTCAACATGCCACTTCAAAGTTGGTGCCGCTAAAAGATCATGGGGAGCATCAAAGGTGTGAGTTTGTCATCAACCTGACCTCGTTGGGGGCACTGAAGCATGCTGCTGAGGCACACAAGATGACATCCCAAAACAGCCAACGACGTTCTTCGTCAGCATCTTGGATGTCTAAAGAAAAGTCACGTCTATTGGTTGCACAAGTCATGACCATCGGCGTTACCTCCATCGAAGAACAACTGGCTCAAATGAATGAAGCGATCGCAAGGCTAACACGGGTTGTTGAAGAAAAAGACTTGCAAATCGCTGCACTCGTCAGCCGATTGGAACCACAGGACGACAAGAACCCCGACCCAGAGAATGATCCACTAAAGAGAATAGATGATGAAGAAGAGGAGCCTCAGGTGGAGAAAAACGATGTGAAGCCAGAGCCAGACCAAGCAGCGGCACTCATGAGATCTCTTTCTATCCAGCAGATGCAGGAGATGATCACCAACACCATCAAGGCACAGTACGAAGGGAGCTCACATACCTCATTGTTCTACTCGAAGCCCTATTCCAAGAAGATTGATGCCCTAAGGATGCCAAGGGGTTATCAACCACCAAAGTTCATGCAGTTTGATGGAAAAGGAAACCCAAAGCAGCACGTTGCACATTTCGTCGAAACTTGCAACAACGCGGGGACGGAGGGAGACTACCTCGCCAAGCAGTTTGTGTGCTCGCTGAAAGGAAATGCCTTTGAGTGGTACACGGACCTAGAGCCTGAGTCCATCAACAGCTGGGAGCAATTAGAGCGGGAATTCCTCAACCGCTTCTACAGCACCCGCCGCACTGTGAGCATGCTAGAGCTAACGAGCACAAAGCAGTGGAGGGACGAGCCAATTATTGACTACATCAACAGATGGCGCACTCTAAGCCTCGACTGTAAAGACAGGCTATCGGAAACCTCTTCAATCGAGATGTGCATCCAAGGTATGCAATGGGGTTTGCAATACATCCTTCAAGGTATTAAACCACGGACCTTCGAGGAATTGGCCACCCGCACCCATGACATGGAGTTAAGTATCGCCCATCATGGGAAGAAGGAACCGATCGCCGACTACAAGAACGACAAAGTTCTTGAGGCAAAGGTGGAGAAGGCTGCGTGGAAATCCACCAAGGAAGTAATGACGGTCAACATAGCTCCCGTCAAAATCCCTACACGAGGCAAGGCGATTCAAGCCGAAGCTTTTCGTGATCAAGATATGCGTAGACGCACTTTGAAAGAGCTTGAGGAGAAGACTTATCCATTTCCCGACTCTGATGTGGTTGCCATGCTGGATGACCTGTTGGACAAGAAGGTGATCGGTTTGCCTGAGTGCAGACGGCCGGAAGAGATGAATCGTACCGACAGTCCAAGATACTGTAAATTCCACCGCTTCATCAGTCATCTGACAAAAAAGTGCTTCGTGCTGAAAGATCTCATCGTGAAGCTGGCTTAGAAAGGAATCATCGAGCTAGATCTTGACGATGTGGTGAAGTCAAACTATACCACCATCACTTCTGGCTCTTCCGACTCAAGGTTTTTACCTCAACCGCTGGGGGCATCCTCCAAGACAAGCAAAGTTGAAGGATGGACTCAAGTCACTCCTAAGAAATTGCATAAGAAGTGTATGTCTCCTCCACAAGTCCGCCAATCGGAAAGGGGGCAAAGCAGCTCTTGTCAACCTTCAAAACAACGTGAACGTGTTGAAGATGATGAAATTTCGACACATAGATCGTCCATCCCCATCACGATGCGCGATTTCTTTCCTGAAGACTTCTTCAATCACTCGGTCAAGACTCCTTGCTATGAAAATTGCAAGGAATGCCTCTCCAGGATCGTTTGACAAATTCACAAAGCTCCTTATCCGCACGAGCCTAAACTGTAGGGCACGAAGCTCCTCGCCTGCACGAGCCTAAACTGCATGGCACAACACTTCTTGTCCACAAGAGCATAAACTGTGTACGGCAAAATCATCATCAAAATCACTGTTAAATTCATCACTCATTTGAACTACGTGATGACTTGATCTCTTCTTTGGAAGGGTACGTAGGCAACTCGAACGTTCAACTTCGAGTACAGTCACGTCAAAATAAAAAATAAGGTTTTATTAAAAAAAAAAAGAGTTTGATTAAAGTTTCAGGTCAATTTTATTGCAAGGTTCTTTGTACAAAATTAAAATACAGTTTATTCGAAAAGAAAAAAAAAAGAATACATATGTTATTATGTATTTAGCCAAAATAAAAAAATAAAAAAATAAAAAATATATATATAATCAGAAGATGGAAGCTCTTCTTCGCACCCGCTCTTTCATTCTCTTCTAAATCTAGGCCCAGGCCCAGCAGGAAGACCTCAAGGCCCGTGACAAAACATCCACTAGATCCAAATGGAATATACCACTGGCCGCACAAGGGCCCATTCTGCTTCTATCGTCACCGTCTTCATCGAGCTCCCTCTATACTGGCAGCCGCTTCTTCTCCTAAAAATGGAGGTTTGTGGCAGAACAAAGTTAGCCTCACCTAGCCTACCTTGCAGCTTCCCGGTAGCAGGCTAAAGAGCGCGTGTAGTGCCCGAGATTTAGAGATTGGAGATGGAATTGCTAGGACTAGATAGTCATTCAAGCCAACAACACCAGCAACACCAGCAACAGCAGTTGTGGGATGAGATATCTCGTCTCTCCTCCTCACCGCCCTACAGCAGGCTTGGAGAATTGAAGCCAACTAACCTTGAGGATACTCTCGGATCCTTCGATCCTTCTTTGTTGTCTCGATTGCAGGCACACACTCAAAAGCCTTCGACACCGTGCCCACCACCAAATTACACCGCCCATGTCTCCACAACGCATAAGATCCAGGCCCATTTCTCTCTCAACTCCGCTGCAACCAAAACTAAGAGCTACAAATCGAGAGAGAGAGAGAGAAAGAAGAGGTGGCAGGCCAGTTTCAGAAGACTAGCATGTACATAGAGCACAACCCTGCAATAATCGAAAACGGTGACTTTCGCAAGAACGTGGACGACGATGGCCGTCCCAAAAGAACCGGGACATGGATAACTGCTACGGCACATATCATAACGGCTGTGATAGGGTCCGGGGTGTTGTCTCTGGCATGGGCAATAGCTCAGTTGGGATGGGTTGCAGGGCCTGCTGTTCTCATGGCCTTCTCTTTCATCACCTACTTCACCTCGATAATGCATCTGGATTGATTCCGAAATGTCTCTCCGGTGACGAAATCAGCGAACTTTAATCCGTAACTATCGAAACTTTTGATGATGCATGTGGGTTGTTTCCGAAATCTCTCTCCGGTGAAGAAATCGGCGAACTTTGATCCGAAACGACCGAAACTTTCAGCGGTGCATCTGGGGTCTTCTCCAATCCTTTCTCCGGCGACGAAGATAACGAGGACATCGACGGAGACCCTCCGTTTCGGTCCGATGCAGATGGGTATTCGTCGGCAGCTCTCTCCGGCGAAGATAGCGGAGTCAACAACGGAGACCGTACATTGACGTCCCCAAACGGTGTCGTATAACGCGTGGCTGAGGGCTCTGGCAGTTTGGGCTCTTCTGGTCTTCTGTTGGGACTCAAAGTCACCGGAGGCGAGAGACTGATAGAGTGTGATCGAGGCGGTGAACCCAATTCGGAAGACGAGCAAGAACACGACGTGGTTTCGCTGCTTCTTCGGTCAAATACGCCACCCGCTACCGCCGCCAACATTCTCCTGGACCCGGATCCGTTTTTGTTGGAGCTCTCGCGATCGCCCGAAGACCCTCTGGGGGAATAGAACTCTTCTTCCTCTTCCTTTTCCTCATCGTCTCGGACAGCCATGCATGGTTTCGACGCGGTCCAACTCAGTTGCTTAGCATTCAGCAATGGCATCCACGCTTCTATTTCCGTTCGTCATGCCCTCCAAGACATCTCTAAATCCACCGGTATTTGTGCCGCTCTCTGCTGCCTCACTCCACCAAACCCCGCCTGTTGCACATGGTGTGCACACCCGGAGTAAGTGGACCTCCACGACAGCCCGCTCCTCCTCTGGTCAACGAATAGCAACTCCAGCTCTGCCATACCATCGCCAGAACTCTTCTCTCCGACAACACTAGAGAACACCATCTAAGCATGCCTGCTACTGCTCCACCGCAGCTGCCACGTCACTCTCTCTCCCGTAGCACCATGAGCAGCTTCGCCTCATGGAAACTTCTCACAAGCTTGCCGTCGCCGGAAAAGCAGGCTGACTTCCCCCACGACCAAACAGCCACAACCTTACTGATGCATGCTCCATCTCCGTCGTCTTCGTTCTTCCTGCAAAATCCTCAAACCTGTCCTCCAAATTTATATAAAAAAATATATGGTGCGGATTGCACCAGCTGAAAAGACAAAAATATATATATATATAGGAAAAATTAGTATCCGGTCCCTAGTTTTTACTGTTCATTGACTAACACCTTATTAGTTCTCAAATTTTGATTCAAGTCCCTAGCATTAATGTGATAATGAATTTACATGTTTATTATATAATTTTTTTAATATAAAAATTAGTAATTAATTTAGGGTTTAATACTCACACCTCTATTAAACTTCTAATTAATTTTCAATTCAAACATTTCCAAAATAATAAAAAATTAAATTAAATTAAGTTTGTACCTATTAGTTTTTTTTTTATATATAAAAAGATTCTCAATTTTTTAATCTTAAATGTACCCATTCATATAATTTTTCAATTTTTTTAATCTTAAATGTACCCATTCTCAAATATATCAATTTGTTATATGTAAAATGTACCATTTTTTAATATAAAATCCATTCAAATTTTTTAATCCATGTTTAAACTTATATGGGTACATTCTTTTTCGTTGATTTGAGAATGTATCCATGTTTTGGTACAATAACTTTTTTTGTTAATTTTGGTTAATGTACCCATACATATATGTACACACACACAATATATAGAGAGAATAATTTATATTTTATTATTTTTAATCCCATAATTATGGGTTTTATTTAAAATCTCATTAATATAAACAATTACAAATTTCAATTTTTAATTTTTAATTAAAAAAATATAGTAACTTACATTATTACATTAATATCAGGAACCTCAATAAAAAACTAAAAACTAATAAGGTTTCAATCAAAGGATATTGATAGCTAGGGACCGCATCCAAAGTGTCTCATATATATATATATATATAAATAAAATGAGTGGGATGGTGCGGATTGCACCATATAAAAAAATAATAAATAAAAAATGGGTGTAAGCATCAAAAAAAAAAAAAAAAAAAGGAAAAAGCAAAGGTGGTGCCAGCACCATGAAAGAAAAAATATATATATATAAGAAAAAAATAATGAAAAGATATGGAATGGTGCATGCAAAAGAAAGTGGTGGTGGCTAGCACCGAAAGAAGAAAAGAAAATATAATAAAAAAAAAGGGGGTCATGATGGTGCGGTGTGTGCATATATATATATATATATATATATAATGTAATATGTATAAAAATTATATATATAATAATTGTATTGAGAGAAATAAAGTTCATTTTATTTATTTCTCTGGAAAAATTACATAAAATTGCATTTTACATACAAAAAAAAAAAAAAAATTTACAAATGTGCAAACAAACGGGAGGGAGTCTTCATTGCTCAGGTGGTGTCTCAGTACTCAGCGGAGCTCTAGGAAAAAGAGACGTCGGAGGTTGACTGTTTGAAGTCACACCATTCGGCGGAACTCCAGGAAGAAGAGGAGCCGGAGGTTGATCATGAGGAGCTTCATTACGCGGTACAGCCCCAGAAGACAAAGGCAAATGCTGCTGGAATAAACCCACAAACCGCTGATGATCAAGTAAAATCTGACCATCAGATTCCTGCATCTGGTCAATCTTCCTCTTCATGTTTGTCGCATAGCTATGTGCGAGCTTATGCAACTGTTTGTTCTCATGCTTGAGCCCTCTAATCTCCTGCTTGAGACTCATCACTTCAGCCGCCAATGATTCAACTTGGCGGGTTCGAGCAAATAGGCGTTGGCCCATATTAGACACAGAACCTGCACACTGAGGGCCAGAGAATCCTTAACAGCCAACTCATCAGACCGTTTGGAAAGTAGTCTGTTATCTTTGAGAGTGACAAGGTTCTGGGCCACCACCGCAGCGGTCATATCATTCTTCATCATTGAATCCCCGACGGTAAGAGGACGAGTAGAGGATATGAAGGATGAGCGCCATATGTTGTCTGGAGAACGCGGGACTGCCTCTTCACCAAGGTTCAAGTCAAGACGACGGTCGGAGGGGCCAGACATTTTCAAAAATGTTGAAAGAAAGAAGAGATCGGACAAATCAAGATCTTAGAAGTGCAAGAAGGGAGTTTTTTTTTTTTTACAAGCGAAAATTCAAGTGTGCTTTGAAACGAACTGCGTGCCTCTATAAAAAATCAGCACTCGAAGAGGCCAATTCAAAAATCGAAGAGGTGCTAGCTTTCTCAAAAGCTGGGCTTGCTCGGAAACCACGGGCGATCTTCCTTTCCAGACTTGTCAGCACCCATCACACGCAAACTCAGCTTTGCGGAAATTACGGGTAATTTGTCGAAGCGCCGATCCTAGATATCGAAGAGGCGCCAGTCTTTTTCAGCCGCGTCAACACCTTTCATATGCACACTCAACTTTGCGCAAATCACGGGCAATTTGTCGAAGATTTTTGGTGAAGGAGAAAACATGTGAAGTTTACTGTTCAATCATCCAACGGTTGCCGACAAGAGTGAAAGAACAGTACTGGTTATTAATCCATATAAATGTCCACCTTCACCCTTCATAGCAAGGCAGACATACAGAACCTTTCTTCATCTCCGAGAATGCCTTCCCAACGAAGCCTCTCGGGTCATTCAGTGTTCCTTATTCCTTGGGGTACCTCTGCAAGCCAATGACTCCAAAGCAAAAGTATCTCATATCACCAGGGTAGAAAGCAAGAGTATCTCATATCATGCGTTCTCCCTGTCCTTTCCTTTGTCATTGTTCCTACCTACAAAGACAAGGATAAAGAAAACAATATGCCGGAACTTCCACTCAAACTCGGGTAAGGAACCGACTGCTTGGAACCCTTCCCTGATTGCCTACCTAGCACTGCTCTCGAGTACTCGTCTCCCACTGCTGCTGTACTTCCAAAGAAGCTGCCACATCTGCCTGAAGAACAGATAAGGTAAGTGAAAATGATACCTTGCAGCACGTGGAGACAACGTGTAGAAGAAACAAGCAGAGAAGAATGCATCATGCACAGTCAACTCAGCAGAAGGAGTCTGAGATGAAGAACTCGAGAAGATGCCACATCTGCCTGAGGAACAGATAAAGGAAATGAAAATGATACCTTGAAGCATGTGGAGACAAGTGCAACAAAGCACGTGCTCATTCATCCGCTACTTCTTCAAAATCAAAAGTATCTCATATCATCAGGGTTGCAATCATTTTGAACGGTGAACTCGTTTTGACCCTCAAATTCTTGGGTCGACTTACTAGGCGTTGTGGGCTGCACGTGCCGATTCACCACCCTTGAATCAAATCCTTAAAGATCAAGTCACTAACTGGAAGAAGAGCCCATCAATCTTGAAGATCATACCGCTGACCAAACTGCTCAGGTGTGAATTAGAAAGATTGAACAAAGCAACAAGACGTCACCTTCACCTCGTGCCTGCTTGCCATATGTTCGAGTCAACCTTCAAGAATCACGCCGCAACGGCCCTTGAAGAAGCTTCCAGCCAAATTCAAAATCAAGCCTCGACGGCCCTGGAAGAAATCACAAGTCCGATTCAAGATCAAGTGTCTACCACTCTTGAATCAAAACCTAGTTCAAGAATAAGCTATGGAAAATCAACAATTGGAGGAATCTAGAAAATCCTCCAACCCAGTTCAAGATCAAAGCTGTGGAAAGTCAACAAAGCGCAAAAAAACAAATACGTGCTGATTCATCCACTACCAAAGCCAAAGATCATCTACCATATGAAGCTCTTTGTGGTCCAATTTCAACTTTCAAGATCAAGCCTCGACGGCCCTTGAAGAAATTTCCAGCCCAATTCAAGATCAAGCCTCGATGGCCCTTGGATCGACATCTACAGTAAGGGACTTCAAAAACGCATCTCCTACACGTGACAAGCACATGTATACGACGCGCCTTGAAGTGGGGGCATTTGTAGACATCGAAATTTCGGTAAATAAATGTTGACCGATAACTCAAAGTTTCAACGCTCATGTATTACATAAATTTTACACGTAGCGTGTGTCTAAACAAAAAATCGAAATAAGTTGGAAAAGTCATCAAACAAGACACGTGTCAACACCTGGCAGAAACGACTTATTTCATCTGGAATATTATATTCAAAATTAGGCCTTGGAAATTTCTATAAATAGAAGGCTAATTCATTCATTTGAAGGGAAAGAACCAAAATCATTAGGCAAAATTCTTGAAGCTCTGAAGCTCTGAAACTCCGAAGCTCTCAAGCATCCAGGTTCCCGAAGAATCAAGAAAGCCTTATTCGTTCTTCATTCTTCGTTCATCATTTATCCAAGATCAAGCCCCGACGGCCCTTGGATCAACTATCATCCACCTTCAAGATCAAGCCCCGACGGCCCTTGAAGAAAGTGTTATTCGTTCTTCGTTCATCGTTCTTCCAAGATCAAGCCCTAACGGCCTTTTGGATCAACAATCATCCACCAATTCAAGATCAAGCCTCGACGGCCCTTGAAGAAAGTGTTCTTCGTTCTTCATTCATCGTTCTTCCAAGATCAAGCCCCGACAGCCCTTGGATCAACAAGCCATCGTTCTTCAAGATCAAGCCCAAAAGCCCTTGAAGATCCGTTCATTACTGTTCTTCAAGATCAAGCCCAAAAGCCCTTGAAGATCCGCTCATCACCGTTATTCAAGATCAAGCCTCAACGGCCCTTGAAGAAACACTCATCCTCAAGATCAAGCCCCAACGGCTCCTTGAAGATTCGCTCAAATCCACCTTCAAAGATCAAGCCCACGCCCCTTGAAGAAACTTCCAACAGTTCATCCAAAATCAAGCCTCGACGGCCCTTGGATCAACGAAAGATCCACAAATCAACACCTTATGAAGATCGAATCAGAGGATCAAAATAGAGAGAGATTGTAACCCAAAATCATCAAAATACAAATATTTGTTTGTGCACGTCGTTCTTGTCTCTTTCGTTTCAGGAAATTTTCGTGTTCACTATATACATATATATATATATATATATATATATATATGTATATCAAATTGTCATACTTCATAAAACTAAAAGGATGGGCAGGTTAGGGAACCTTGGCTGCCCTTTGCCATATCCGGTAGCTGCTTCAGCCACCCCTACTGGAATTCATGGTTGAGTGCATTTCATTCAAAAATCCATCACTCTAAAAAACAAAAACAAAAACTCAATTCAAACCCAACTTATCCAACAACCCAAATATTATAATAATCTAATTAGACAATAAACAATTAGAGACGAAGCTCTATTACTATAAAGAAATCAGGGGTTGTCTGGTAAAAGCTAGTTGAAGCTTCATCAAATATATAGAGGATTATCAAACAATCAGAGACTAATCTCAATTACCAGAAAGAATTTGGGTCTTGTTTGGTAGAACTAATTGAAGCTTCTTCAAATATATAAAGGATGACCAAATAAGTAAAAAAAAGTGGTAATGTGTTGTTCTAATTGAATCACAATTCAAGTCTTACTCCAAGATGGATGGCGTGGCAAGTTTAATTCATGAAATTAGGAATATATAGAAGTCAAATAAAATTGGATAAACTAAAATTCTTGATAGATCAACTATGAGGGCTATATATAGTCATGTCAAAGTTTGGATTTATATGTAGAGCAGTGAGAACCAAAATTTATGAATTCAATAGTTAAAATCTAATATGATCAAATCCAACAGTTAAAAAAGAAAGATATAACAGTCCAAATTTAAATCCAACGGCTAAAGTAATTAATTTTTTTTATGTGTGTTTCATATTCTTTCATAGTGTTTCACGAGTTTCATGGTATCGGTTTAGTGATTTTTCAATATTTATCGGAATCTATATATTTTTAGGTTAAAATGTTCATAAAATATGAGGAACGTTAACGACAGTACTGTTCACTTTAACGAAAAACCATATTTTTGCACTAAAGAGTCAATTATGGTACTATTCACTTTACCCTTTATTTTATCTTTGTCGTTAAAACTCAAAGTTTTCAAGTCATTTTCATTAGTTTTCCGTAAAATTTAATTAGGATAGTCTACATATTTTTAAAAAAAAATTTAATTTAAGAAAAAAATTATCCTAATTTGATTCTTTAATAATATCGGGCTAAATTTTAACCTATAAGGGTTGGAGAAGAAAAATTGTTTCTGGGTTAAAACCTAATTTTTTTGGGTTAAAAATTTTAAGTTTTAACTCAAGGGTTGGAGATGGTATAAGTGTGAAAAACAAATAATGAAGATTAAAATATGTAGAAATAAGTTTTGTTAAGTCGTAAAACGATAAACTTAGCAAATAGAGGCCAAGAACCGCTCCACCAAAATGTGAAAGTAAATGGGTAGTAATTGAATTTCTCTTCTCTCTAAAAAGTCTCCCCTTTTCTATATCTCTAAAATTCTCTATGTGGAAGAATCCCAGCAACTTCACCGTCGGCCCTAGCCTTTGGCTTAGGTGCCGGAGGCATCCTCCCTTCCTTCTTTTCTTATTTTCCTCCTTCTCATTTTCCTTTTAAGTTTTCTTAGGTTCTCTTTCCTTTGCACTTTCCCTCTTTTCCTTCCCCACATCTCCTCCGTCCTCCCCTCCCCTGCTTCCCTCCTCCTCTTCCTTCATCTTTTCCATTTTTCTCCATTCCTTTTTCATTGTAGGTTCTCCCTTGAGTTTAGTCTCAGTTTTCCTTGAGCCGAGTCTCAACTATCCGGGCTTCTTGCCTCTTATTCGGCATTTTATCGCCTGCTTTTACTGCTTTCTATCTTTTATTTCCCTTCCTCTATCCTCCCCAGCTATGATACTTCATCCCCATCCTACCATGTGCTTGGATCGGTGGGCTCTTATCAAAAATTGGATATTAGATCTACTTCCCTCTCTCTCACTTCCCTTTCCCCAACCAGCATGCTGGATCTCCATTGAGGCCAAGTGTTGGGTATTTTATGTACCCCTTAGTCTCACCTTCTTCCCATATGTTACTTTGTTTGTATATATTTGCAGGGGTTCGTGAAGGGAACTTGGATCTGGTGTCTACTTTCTTAGTTCGGAGTTTGCCTTTCTTCGAGGATGTGACAGTGGCAACAATATGGTCATTGCTGCTAGAGATTAGTATTTTTTATTGTTTGTTTTATGCTGCCTTCGGGCCTAAGCTTGTGTGGGCCTCCCATTGTATCTTCGGTTGTTGCTCTCATTTTGTTTGGGCCTTTTACTTTTCATGTAGTTGTTTGCCCGGTCCTTTTTGGGCCATGTACTAGTTTTTATTGTAATGAAAGTTGTCTTCGTGATCAAAAAATTAAAAAAAAAAAAATGAAACCATGAACCAGATATGGATATTGACCAAAACAAAAAGAACCAATAAAGACTAATTGGTCGATGTTGTCGGGATAATAATGTGTTACCAACGAGAAAAGGTGAGTCAGTGGTAAAAAAAGTATATTTTACTAGTCTTTTTTGGTGAGATTCTCTTTTTGCTTTTGTATTGCCATATTATCATCGCGATTATGTAAGGTTTCCATACTATCATTTTAGATAAATTATTTTTTGTTAGTCTTGTTATATCTTATATTAGTTATTGGAGGGTTTGTTTTGTTATAGCTGGTACCATGGCCAGGTTAGGCTTTATGTCCTCCTTGATTGATTGTAATTCTTTTTTTTTTAAAATAAAGCTACCTCATTGTCATTTCTCATAATAGCAATGCTAGAGTTTGATTGACTTTAAGATTTTACCGGAAAAAAATGCATGAGTCACTATTGTGCTGTGCTATTACGTACTTTTTAGCTTTTACCACATATCTTTCATTAATAACATCATTTTTACGCCACCAAAAACAATCAAACAACTACTAGTCTTGGTAACTGTTGCTCATTTTCCTTGTAGTGGTATTTGCTCATTTGTTGTGAAATAAAAACTATATTTTTATCTTGTTCAAATAATTGTATGAGAATTTAGAACCAAGGGGAAGTTTAAAAATAGAATTAGCTATGTCTTTGGCTCCGCTATGCTATGCATCACTTGGTGGTGCTGACTCCATTTGTACCGACACTGAGAATTTATTGTAACAAACCGCGACTATCTTTTCATCTATGTATTACTAAGGAGAGCAAGGGGCTTGTAGCTAGCGTTTGCGAGCATATACCTTTGCAGCCAGAGTCCTGTAAATACCCAAAAAGTCTTAAGGAGGAAGTTTAGAAATAGAGCCTGTATTTAACGGACATACATGCTTAGGATTGCAAATACGTACACATTGGAAATGATGATCGATCCAATTGTCAGCTTCCTTGAAGCTGAATACACTTCTATTGACCTGCACAAAAGTTAGAAAGGCATCAGCTAGCTAAGATTCTGTGCATGCCTTGTTTTAAAGAAATGCAAAGACAGAAATTAAGCAAGACATATAGGTTAGGATGTTAGACAAACTAAAGAACATTCTAGATTTTTGTAGATCGACCAAGCGTACAAGAAACCTGTAAATGATCAAGCTATATATTTTATATGCCTAAGACAGAGCCAAAAACCTAGAAAAGCAGCTAGCTGACTGATTATCACATGGATTCCAACGGTGAAGTGGTTAACATTATTCGTTCTTACGAGGATTTTATGCCTTATTGCAAGTTCCTAAAAGAGGAACGATTCGACATTTACCAGATTCCTCTCCATGGTATTCTTCTTTTTCATGTTCTTTGTTTTGTGATTTTTTTTTACATATTTTTTTTTTTTTTTTTGTTGGTAGGTTTCAAGATGGAACAATTCAAGCTATTTGTGAACGACAACAAAGGAACAATAAAGATTGAAGGCCAACGTCCTAAGGGTGGAAGCAGATGGAGCCGCTTCCGCCAAAAATTCAAACTTCCTTGCAATGTTTATAACACTAAGGATATTCATGCAAGTTTTGGCAATGGTGTCCTTTACCATAAGACTGCCAAAAAGGGAACCATTGATGATTTCGAATTCCGACGACAAGTCTGATCTGTTTGTCTACAACGGTAAGCTTTTCAGGCTGAAAATCAGCAAAAGAGGAATCCTCGGATCAATTGCACTTGTTGCTGTGGGCGTGGCCGTTGGAGGTTATGTAATCCTAAAACACTTGCCATCTACGCATGCTGCTGAGAAGCATTAATTAAAAGTCAATTGTAATTTGAATTTGTTCTAGGGTTTGTTAAGATTGAACTTACTCATGTGTATACAAATGCGCTCATTCCTATTCTTCTCTTTTATTTGTGCCCATATTCAATTAACCTATGGGACTGCTAATGTTATGAGAAATTCTGGAGTCCGACAACCAGATCACGTGTCCGTGCAGATCCAGACACAAAAAACACAACTTACTCTAGTCTCTCTGATTTGTCATGCTACACTGACCCATTTTTGGTCTCTCCCCCTTTCACAATCCTCTAACCCAGTTTTCTTGCCCAAGAACCTCTCCAATGTGAGGTATAAAGCAGAATAAGTCGGCTATATGTTTTTATACTCATCATTGCTACTTTCCGTAAAAAATAATCACAATGCACTTGCAAGTAAATACAATTTCATTCTTATTCATGAAGGCTGAAAATTTTGAGGTATAATTAACAAATATGAATAAGTTGTTTGTACATGAATATTCAACGTTGTAAAAAGAATGAAGTTTTTTAGGACCATCTGTTTTGGGAAATTCTATACGGTAATTTTAAGAAACAGAGTATTGGTACTTTTTTTTTTTTTTTTTTGGTGAACTGGAAAATATCATTAACCAGCCGAAGCCAATAGAGAATAGAAAGCCAAGATGGCCAACAACAATAGACAAGCAGTAGAAAAAGGGACAGAAAACAAGACACATTACATCACCATGTTACCCTTACTTCTACCGAATCAAGTGCTAATGCGGAGGGCATGGGAGCCCATCTTTGTTAAGAACACGGACAAACGAAGATGGGGGTCTTCTGACCAATCACATGAGGAGAACATCCTCCCCTCCTTACTGATCTCACACGAAACAGAAAAAACTTGCCATGAACCCTGCTCGATACATCCGTTCAACCAAGTGATAATCTCCTTTGAATCCGATTCAACCACAATACGGGAGTATCCTCGCCGCCGCACCATGATGCAACCGTCCAGCACTCCTCGCGCCTCCGCCATAAGAACCGAAGGGGCTCTGATCCTCCTCCAAGCACCGAGAACCAGAGTCCCTAATGACAACCTCAATGTGGCAGTACCCATCAATCCGCTTTCAGCTGGCATCCACATTTACCTTAATGACTCCGGGTGGGGGAGGGTTCCATGCCCGAGCACCATCCCCCACAGAAGCCCGCTGAGCCCTGTTAAAGTACTATATTATAGTTGAACTTTATCGCATTATAGTTTAGCATTCAAATTAAATGGCACTGATACTTTTTTCTATTAAATACCGGATCATTTATTTTTTTCATTATATAATTGTGAAATGAGGAATATTTTGTTTTATTTCCTTACTATTATTCGCCTTGGAGCATTCAGGCTTTGAGAAATGTAAGTTGTTGTAGGTGTTAGCAGTGGGCCAGTGGCAATCTTTAGATGATGAATATGATTTAGGAGTGGATTATCCCATCTCTTTTTTTTCCTCTATCCCATCTCTTTTTTTTCCTCACCTTCCCTCCCAATGTGTAGATCAAAACAAATAACGCCAAGACGTATTTAACTAGCGCAGATGCAAAAATGTTATTAAATTTTAATCAATAATAAATTTGGATTGATGATAGAAGAGCAGACTCTCTCTGATTGAGCAATTGCATCAACATGCTAGCGTCTAATACAGAATTAAATTCTAGTCTATGTTGCACAAAATTAAATTTATAAGAACAACACATATGTTATACATATTCTTGTCTTTTGGTGTATTTATGCATATTGTATGTGTCGATCGATATGTGCACCAGGCTGCAATAGCAAGGAAGACTCCAACGACGGCCGCGGCGAAGACTTGGTATCCAGAAAAGATGATCCCGCAAACGGCGGAGGATGGAGGAGATGCGGGTGCGGTGTCCATAACAGTAATAACAAGCTTCTGTCCCAAATCACAGTGGTTGTCAGCTGCACAAATGTACCATTTGTTTCCAGGAGTCTTTAGCTCTATTCTGTCGCTTCCAGAGGTAAGTGGTGGTTGATCATTTGCCGTTGGTTTAACACATGCCTTGAACCCAGTTCCTTTCACCTTGAACACAAAGCCTGTATTTAAAGGACATAGATGCTTAGGATTGCAAATACGCACACAAAGCCTGTATTTAAAGGACATAGATGCTTAGGGTTCCAAGGGGTGTTCTACCATTCTTTTTGGGATTATATTGCTAAGGATGTTTATGATCTTGTCTTATTATTGTCTAACAGTGAAATTTGTCCTCGGCAGCTCAACGCGACCCATATTGTTCTCATCCCTAAAATCCCAAACCCGGAGTCTGTTTCCCATTTCAGACCTATTAGTTTATGTAATTTTTCCTATAAAGTCTTATCTAAGATTTTAACTAATAGACTGAAACCTTTACTGCCGAGCCTTATTTCTCTCATGCAGAATGCGTTCGTTGGGGGCCGACAGATCCAGGACAATATTGGGATTGCTCATGAATTATTCCACTTCCTAAAACTCAGGAAAACTAAGAGCAAGTTTGAACTTGGTATCAAGCTCGATATGCACAAAGCTTACGACCGGGTGGAGTGGGATTTTTTAGATGCAGTTATGAAGAAGATGGGGTTTCACCCCATATGGCGTCGGCTCATCATGGGATGTGTGAGCTCTGTCAACTTTGCTGTTATTCTCAATGGGCAACCCGGTAACAAATTTGCTCCTTCAAGAGGTTTAAGGCAAGGAGACCATCTCTCCCCTTATCTGTTTCTTTTGATTAGTGACGTTTTTTCCAAAATGATTTGTATTGCCATTCAGTCTAATCAACTACAGGGGGTTCGAATGTCTACCCACGGCCCGCCTATTTCCCACATTTTTTTTGCTGACGACACTTTGATCTTCTTGAAGGCAGATAAAGCTAATTGCAACAACGTGAGCAGATTATTGGCATCGTATTGCTCGGCTTCAGGTCAGGCGGTGAACCTTCAGAAATCGTGTGTGTACTTCAGTGTTAATACTCCTATGGATGTGGCGGCTGATCTTGGGTGTGATCTTGGCATTCCGGTGGTTTCTCACCCAGGTTCTTATCTCGGTCTTCTTGCCATTTGGGGCCGCTCCAAGTCCCGTGGTCTCGCTTATTTGAAAGGTCGTTTGTTGGGGAAAATTCAGGGGTGGAAACAGTGTACGCTTTCTCAGGCTGGCAAAGAAGTGATGATAAAGGCTGTTGCCCAAGCCATTCTGGCATACCCGATGAATTTATTTAAGTTCCCGGACTCTATTTGCAATGAGTTAGACTCTTTGATTTTTGGGTTCTTGTGGGGTCAGAAAAATGGGGAGAGGAAAATTCACTGGGTTTCCAAAAAAGAGATGGGTATTCCAAAATCTGCAGGGGGTTTGGGTTTTAGAAATTTCAAATCCTTTAATGATGCCCTTCTTGCTAAGCAGTGTTGGAGGTTGATTATGGAGCCAAATTCTTTATGGGCGTCTGTTCTTAAAGCCAGGTATTTCCCTAACTGTTCCTTTCTTGATGCTCAAAAGGGCAGTCGTGCTTCATGGGTTTGGTCCAGCTTACTGGTGGGCAGAGATTTACTGTTGAAGGGGGCCCACTGGCAAATCATGGATGGGCAGCGAGTGGGAGTATGGGTTGACAGGTGGCTTCCATCCATCCCGTTGGGTCATCCCACCCCTGGTGGTGAGGTGTTGGTTACCTTGAATACTCAGGTGAGGTCTTTCATTTGCCCTGATTCTTGCACCTGGGACCTTAATTCGCTCCAACCTTTTCTTCCGGCAGAGGATCTCAATGCCATTAGGGATACTTTTATTGGTGATTTGAGGAGTGAGGATCGGTTCATTTGGCCGGGGACCAAGAATGGGCAGTATTCGGTGAAGACCGGGTATCACTAGGTGCATGCCCGTTTCAACCACCCGATGGCTTTGCATTCCCGTGCTCCCATTGTTATCCCAAGCCGGGTTTGGAAGCTTATCTGGAAACTTAGAGTACCGGCAAAGATCAAACATTTTATGTGGAAATCCCTCCATGGTGCTCTCCCTACGATGTCTGAGTTGTTTAAAAAGTGGTCTATGCCTTATCCAAATTGCCCCATTTGTCATAATCAGGAAGAATCTATCGAGCACTTATTGTTATTTTGCCCTTGGGTGGAACCCGTTTGGTTTGGTGGTGCTCTCAATCTCCGGATTGCGAGGACCGAGGTTTCGAACTGGGTGGAGTGGTTCATTTCTGCTTCAAATGTCCTTGGCGGTCCAAATGATGACAGGTTGTCCCTCCTTTCGTTTGTTGCCTTCTCGTGCTGGCACATTTGGAAAGCCAGGTGCAATTTTGTGTATAATAACAGCCTTATCAATCCCTCTCAGGTGCTGTGGGCTATTTCCAACTCGGCTAGTGCTTTTTTCGAAGCTGTCCGTAGGAACCCGGACCTCCCTGTCCGTCGAACTGTGGCTACTCCGGAGGCCAGATGGGCCACTCCTCCTCTGCAGTACACGAAAATTAACGTTGACGCCAGCTGGTCAGCGTTAACGCGAGCTGGTTTCGTTGGCATTGTTCTGCAGGATGCTGAGGGTTCCTTCGTGGCTGCAATCAGACATTCTATCACGGCTCCTTGCGTGAATGTTGCTGAAGCAAAGGCCATTTCTATGGGTTGTCAATTTGGGTTAGCTCTGGGAATTCAAAAGGTAATCGTTGAGTCTGACTCCCAAGATTCTATTAGCTCTCTTTCGGTTTCTCTTAGGATGGGCAGTTGGGAAGCCTTTCCTTCTTTAGTGAAAGCTAAGAGGTTAGGAGAGTCTTTCCAGGACTGTCGCTGGTCTTGGATTCCAAGATCAGCCAATACGGCGGCGGACTCTCTGGCGTCGCATCGGTGTGTGGAGATGTGCGATGTTTCATGGGTCAATAGACCCCCATCTTCTCTGGTTTTTGTGCTCCATTGTGATGGTTTACCCTGTCCTCCGTAAGGTTTTTTGGGGCGCAGTGGAGGGGGCGACATGCTAGCTTGGCTATTATGTCTTCCTTGTAACTCCCTCTTCTGTTCGCTGTTTCTGTTTTCTT
Organism: Malus sylvestris; assembly: GCF_916048215.2. NCBI lineage: Eukaryota > Viridiplantae > Streptophyta > Magnoliopsida > Rosales > Rosaceae > Malus > Malus sylvestris. The sequence goes on from NC_062273.1 coordinate 571,872, forward strand.
TCCTGTTTGCTTGCCTTGTTGTGGGCTTTCTCTGTATTTGCTGGCATCTTTGCCCGGGTAATGAATCCCTGCTTCCAAAAATATATATATATATATATATATATATATATTTTTTTTTTTTTCAACAAATCTTTGTTATATTAGCTTTCAGTGGGGATACTGTGTTGGATTTAGTGGCAAATGCCCTTCGGCTAGAAAGAAATAATAAAAAAGAAAAAAAGAAAAATACAAACATAATGATGTTTGTTGAAAAGATAAAAAGGGTAATTATGATGTTTTCAGAAGAAAAAGGAAGGCTGGTTTTGTTGTTGGCAGAGAATTCGGTTTTGGCTCCCACACTAGTTGCCTTTGGTGAAAATAGATGCCGAGGGAGAGTCGAGAGAGCAGCAGAAAAGAGAGAGCATTTTCTGATTGCAGTTGCAGAGAGCAAAAGGGGTGCCGCATCCCCCATTTGAAAAAGAGCTCCTCTCTTTAGTTAGTAATCATCCACCAAAGTAGTTGTTGTTGTAATAGTTTTAAGCTATATGTATAGAGTAGAAATTATTCATTATATTTCTTTTTCTATTTGTTTCTGTGATGTGTGAAAGCTATTGGGTTTATTAGGTTTTTGGATTGTGAGCTTGTCAATATTTTGTAAACTCTCATTTGGTTGATAGTGGATTATTGGGTGAGCTCCTTTTGCTCCGAGGACGTACTTCAGTTACATTGACTATTGAGGAACTTTATTAAAATCGTAGCTTCTTTTATATTTTGTTCTTGCATTCTGTTTGATATATTTTCTATGAGTTAGCTTGAGTTGCTTCCAATAGATTTGGTGCTATCCTAGCACAACATAGTGATGATGCCATTGAGGTATGCTTAGGGTATATTTATAATATAGTTTTTGTTGTAAAGTTCATCCAAAGCCCCGAATTAGAGACAAATTTGAAGACCGACTACGGTCGGCTTACCATACTATGTTAACATTAGAAGTATTTTTGGTCGGCTTATTATAATTTATGCTTCACATGTATCGTCTTAGTGAAGGAAACGAATGAGCTTGGAAAATGATGTTTTGGTTTATTCTTGACGTGATCAACTTCTAACAACGACCGTTGGATATTAGATCATGTTTTTCTCAGTTGCTTCTTCTTCCAACCCATAATACTTTCTTGGTTAGAGGCGCTGAATTTAATTGTGGTTGCTTCAAGTGATATGTAAATGTATGGTTCTCATGATTAAGGTTTGTGGTTGCTTTACGCGTGGTAAGAACTTAGCCTCAACATAGTCTTGTCGGCATGAACATGGCCGGAATGTCTTGCATGAATTTTAAGATGCTTACAATGCGGGACAAAAATGTCAAAAAGCATAAGCTTCTTATGACGAAAATATTAGAGAGACCACATTAGTGTACCATTTGATGTGGCAAATGATGGGTATATGTCATGTTAATTGGTGAGTTTATCTCATTAAATGTTAGTTGTACACATCATTTGTTATATTACATAGTAGACCAATGTATATAAATAAATGGTAAGACCGCTTCTAAATGTCTTATCATATTTTTTAGCCGAGGATGCAAAACATTTTGTGTAAACTCCAAAATTGCATTTTTCACAAAAATTGTGTGCCATTGCCTACAATTTTTAATTCGATATGTTTATGCTGGCAGATAACTAGCAAGATACATAATTATAGTTACTTTAGTGGTATTTAGTATTAAGTTGGTTGATGGTAGTCATCTGTTCGATTCACGTAAATGTGAGGACAACTTCTTTATTTTTAGAGAGGTTGATATTAAGTTCTCCATTTGTAGTTTTGTTATGGGAGAGTTGATGGCTTAGTCAACTAAAGTTAAATATTTTTGGGCTTTTTTTATGAGCACCCCACAAAATGTTAAATGCACCTCACATTAAAATTTAATATTAAATTACTTATTTACCCTACTATGCAATGACAATTTTGACCTTATTAGGTTTTAAAAAAATAAAATAAAAATCTCTAAATACACCCCAAATCACTTTTAGCGTATTATTTATCTTCTCAATTATCAAAACCCTCCCACCCTCCATTGTCGAACAAAACCCTAACCAATGAAACTACAAACATGTTGATTGAGCAAAATTGATTTTGACGAATGGAACACAAAATCGATGTTTCGGAAGCTTCACATGATGTAAGACTTCATATTTTTCTTTCTTTTAGGGATCACAAGGAAAAATTAATATGTTCAATTGGATCCAAGTACTATTTAGATGCACAGTAATACAAAGTAGTTCTTGGAGATATATAGATCGTATACTCCGAGGATACTTTAAGCGCTTTCTTTATGTATATTCTTATGAAAGTTATAAGATATAGGGAAAGATATATTCATATTTATATATGAAGAAGGAAAAAAGATGTTACTACATAAAGAATTTAAGCTCAGTTATGGGATGGAGGACGTGTTCTTGGTCTCGAATAATCTGAGTAAATCTCGGGATTAGTTTTTCCATGGTTCTTGTCGCGATTAATCTTGCACGGTAAAGGTCAAGAAACTAAAACAAGAGGCTTAGTAGCTGGTACAACACCTTATTTTTGCAGTTGTTCATCAGTTTCTTTGCTACTAGGGTTTTGTTGATTTTTTGGCTTTGTTTTTCTCTTATAAAAGATGTGGGGTGTATAGAAGATGTGGGGTGTATGTACAAAATATAAGGTGTATATTGAGAATGTAGGGTGTGGGGGTATTAGGGGAAAGTATGTGGGGTGTATTAAGATAATTTTTAAGTGAAAAAGCAAATGTGGGATGTATTAAGTATGTTGGGTTTATTCAACAATTTATGGGATGTTAATATAATAAGCTATATTTTTGTTCTTGATAGAGTAATTTTTTTATTGGAAGATTCTATGGTACTTTATTCAAATATAAAGAATTGGTATTATTTAAGACAGACTATGATGATTTAAAATTACATTTAAAGATTACATAATAATGATACAGCTTAAGTTAACGACAAAAAATGACGAGATTATTACTATATTAACGTTTATTATTATATGTATGACGTATTATTACTGTATAAACTTATAATATTACTAGAGAACATTATGCACTTACACCAGATCGTTATCGTGTTGCAATATGACGTTAACCCATAAAGTCTAAGGTATGGTTATACCGTAATTGTTCAAATATGCATTCCAAAAAATTACATAATTATCTTAAAGTTATATTTAATCATGCAAAATGACGTTGGTATTACTATACCAAGGTCGCCCTTTACGGTGTGCACATTAAGTTACATCGTGTAATCGTTTAAATTTACCAGATTATTTATTTTTTTATTATATAATTGTGAAATGAGGAATATTTTGTTTTATTTCCTTACTATTATTCCCAACAGGATCCTCTTCGGATCCTTTTGACGAGAATCATGGGATCTGTGAATCGTATTTGTTCATCGTACGTTGTGTGGTTAGTTTTTATCAGGTGTTGTTTGTGTTTAATTTTAAATAAAAATATTTAAAAATAATTTCTGATCATAAGATGTAATATGAATAGACACAATTTACAAATTTTAATATTCTCACAAATAGAATCCGATCAGGATCTGGATTCCTATTATTCGCCTTGAAGCATTTAGGCTTTGAGAAAAGTAAGTCGTAGGTGTTAGCAGTGGGCCAATGGCAATCTTGAGATGATGAATACGATTTATCCACGAAGTTCAGTACGTTCCCATGTGTAGACCAAAACAAATAACACCAATACGAATTTAGAGTAGGATTCTCTTCTCTTTCTTTTTCTCTCTCCTTTCTTTCTCTTTTATTTGAACGATCATCTACGTCAACATCTTATATTAATTTTTTATAGAAAGAGAATGTGTGAGGAAGGGATGGAAAAAAGGGACAAGAGAATCCTAGTCCTACGAATCTAACCAGATGCAAAAATGTTATTAAATTTTAATCAATAATAAATTTGGATTGATGACAGAAGAGCAGACTCTCTGTGATTGAGCAATTGCATAACATGCTAGCTTCTAATACAGAATTAAATTCTCTTATTGTACGTCGCACACAATTAAAATGATAAGAACAACACATGTGTTATACTTATTCATGTCTTTTGGTGTATTTATGCATATTGTATGTGTCGATCGATATATCATCAGGCTGCAATAGCAAGGAAGAGTCCGACGACGGCGGCGGCGAAGACTTGGTATCCAGAAATGATGATCCCGCGAACGGCGGAGGATGGAGGAGATGCAGGTGCGGTGTCCATAACAGTAATAACAAGCTTCTGTCCCGATTTACAGTGATCGGCAGCTGCACAAATGTACCATTTGTTTCCGGGAGTCTTTAGCTCTATTCTGTCGTTTCCAGATGTAAGTGGTGGTTGATCATTTCCTGTTGGTTTAACACATGCATTGAACCCAGTTCCGTTCACCTTGAACACATTGTGGGGTGGGTTCGTGTACTTGAACACTGCATGCACGTACAAATTTGCATGATACGTTGTTATAAATTAATCATTTGTTTATGTGTACGGTAACAATAATGTTCTTTTGCCAGACTTATATATGATTTGTCAGATTGAGAATCTCGCATATATATATATATATATATATATATATATATATATATATATTGTGTGTGTGTATTACCTAGTGCATCACCAACATGAAACATTTTGTCCTTGGCCCACGCTGAATAATCAACACCAGTGTTCCAGCCGCTATCACCTCCGACGACATAGTCCGTTGCCATGGCGATTGTAGGAAGAAGGACTACAACAAGGGTAACTAGGGTGACAAATTTGTTGGAAGCCATTGGAGCTAATTGATTTGATAATGCAGATATTAATCTTTGTATTAGCTCTTACTTGGGTGTACTAATCTGTATTCTGGTGTGAGAATGCATGTTGTCTGGTCTATTTATAAGATGTTGAATGGTTGAATATACATCGAAACCCTCGACTTAAAAGATAAAAATATGGAAGACCTCCTTTGGTCGGCTCACCAGACTATGTGCTAATAAAATAGGTTATGGCATGGTCGGCTTTATTATGCTTTTTCCCTACTAAGGTTAAGGGACGGAAGGAAAAGGCGGGGAAGATAATGCGTGTAGTTTGTTTCTGTCTGTGGTGCAATTTGGATTGGGTCAACTAAATTCGGATATGCTTAATTTGATTTTAAATTCGATTAGGCATTTTAGAATGAAATAAAAATCTATTGTAGTCTATTTTTATCTGACAGAGAGACTAGGGCCGGCGGCAGAGAGAGAGATGAGAGAGATGTGTGTTTGTAGAATTGTAGGGGAATGTATGTGTTGTTATCCCTCCTACATTGTGCCTTTATTTATAGTAGTAAAGGGAGAGAAGATATTCCTTCTCCTCCAAGTAATACAAGTTGTAATAGGAAAGGATAACTAGAATCAAATCTAATCTAGGATTTACACAATCACACTTATTCTAGGAATGTTTACAACACTCCCCCTTGAGTGTGCAAATACTTAAGGTAGATTCAGCATCATGCAGAAGTTGAGGAAGTCGACTCGTCGGCATTGATTCCAAGGAACAACGCTTATTCTCAATAAGGTAGGAACTTGCATAAGTAGTAAGTCTTACTAAAAAAAACCCTAAGGCTATGGCAAAAACCCGAGTAGGGACAAAATCCATGGTCTAAGGAAAAATGCGTGAGAAATGCAAAGTCAAAAGAAACGTCTACAGGACGTCATCAGGGATATGACCAGCCCAAGGTGGGTGCCTCGTTAAAACCTAGTTAGGTAGCAAAAACCCAGTGGGAAAAATGCTCCTAATCGTAGGGAAAAAGAGTACATTAAGATCAAGCAAGTATCCAGAAGATACTCCCCCTGAGTTTGACATAATTCCAAAGAGAAATAGCAAAGTTACAACTCAGAAAGTTTACGCATACCAATTTCATGAACAAGCTTCTGAAACGTCGCCTTCGATAGTGATTTGGTGAAGAGGTCGGCCAGATTGTCTTGTGATCGGATTTGCGTGACTTCAATCTTCTGATGCTCTTGTTGTTGATGTGTAAAGAAGAACTTCGGCGCAATATGCTTGGTGTTGTCTCCTTTGATGTAACCCTTCTGAGCTATTCGATGCAAGCTGCGTTGTCTTCAAAAATCGTCGTCGGGGCATTAACGACGGGATGAAGATCACAGGAGCTTCGAATATGGCCCATTACTGCTCACAACCAAAAGCATTCCCGAGTTGCTTCATGTAAGGCGAAAATTTCAGCATGGTTAGACGAAGTGGCAACTAAGGTCTGTTTAGTTGACCTCTAAGATATTGCGGTGCCTCCAACGATAAAGACATAACCCGTTTGAAAACGCGCCTTGTGCGGATCAGATAAGTATCCAGCGTCGACATAACCAACAAGGCGAGAATCAACCCGATGAGCATAGGGTGCGGCATCACTCGAGGATTTGTAGGGATAGAATAAGCCCAAATCCGTAGTACCCTTAAGGTAACGGAAGATGTCTTTCACGTCAGTCTAATGTCTGCGTGTTGGTGTATTGTTGTATCTTGCCAAAAGATTAACAGCGAAGGAGATGTCGGGTCTAGTGCATTGAGTTAAGTACAATAAAGCGCCTATCGCACTTAGATAAGGAACTTCAGGTTCCAGAATCTCTTCATTATCCTCATTCGGACGGAAGGGATCTCGCTTTGCATCTAGCGTACGAACGACCATAGGAGTACTCGAAGACTTCGCTTTATCCTCATTAAAACGGCGTAGCACCTTCTGGGTGTAGTTCGATTGATGTACTAAGATTCCATCCGAACAATGCTCTATCTCAAGACCAAGACAGTATCGAGTCTTACCTAGATCTTTCATCTCAAATTCTGACTTCAGGTGCGAAGCAGTTCTCGCGAGCTCTTCAGAAGTTTCGATGAGATTCATGTCATCGACATATACTGCAACAATCGCAAATCCGGAATGTGACTTCTTAATGAACACACAAGGGCATAGTTCGTTGTTCACATATCCCTGACTAATCAAATACTCACTCAGATGGTTATACCACATTCTTCCGGATTGTTTCAAACCGTATAGTGAACGCCTCAGCCGAATTGAGAGCGTGTTCCGGGGTTTGGAAATATTTGAACCAGTCAATGTAAGTCCTTCGGGAACTTTCATATAAATTTTCGTATCAAGATCCCCATAGAGATACGCGGTTACTACGTCCATCAGCTGCATATCCAGTTTTTCGGAAACTACCAAACTGATAAGGTATCAAAAAGTAATCACATCCATAACGGGGTGAGTAAGTTTCGTCATAGTCAATCCCGGGGCGTTGTGAGAAACCTTATGCTACAAGACGAGCTTTGTAACGCACAATTTCGTTCTTCTCATTACGCTTCCGAACGAAAACCCACTTGTAGCCAACGGGCTTCACATGTGGAGGAGTAGGAACTACAAGTCCAAACACCTTACGTTTCGCAAGTGAATCAAGTTTGACTTGGATTGCTTGTTTCCAGTTTAACCAATCAGCTCTACGTCGACATTCATCAACGGAACGCTGTTCAATGTCATCGCTCAACATGATCTCAGTAGCTACTGCAAATGCTAATGCATCGTCGACAATCATCTCATTTCTACGCCACACATCATCTAAGCTAGCATAATAGACCGAAATCTCACGATTCTCGGGAGGAGGATTCGTCTTTTCAATGACTCTTCCATAATCTAGAATTTCTTCATAAGTTGGGTAAAATGAGTAAGCGATAGTCGGATTCACGGTAGGCTCTTCAGGACCTTGTGCCGTGGTTTTCCTCTTCCGAGGGTGTGAATCCTTTGCACCAAGGGGTCTGCCACTCTTTTGTGTAGGGGCAGAGGATTGGCTAGCCGCTAATGTACGTGGATCACCAGAATTGGCGTCCCGGGCTTCCAGGAGGGTAGTCCGTCGTACATTTGGTACATCTATCTTTGCAGGCGTATTCGCAGCTGGAATATGTGATCTTGTCACGCGCGCTAGATCGGTGAAAGCATCTGGCATGCTCTGAGCTATGCTTTGGAGATCTAATATGCGCTGCACTTCAGCTTCAGACTGAGTGGTGAGGGGATCTAAATGAGACAAAGTGGGAGTCGTCCTTGATAATTCGCTTCGTTCATTAGGAACGTTGACGTTCTTATCTCCCCCTAACGACGGGAAGACTGTCTCATAGAAGTGACGATCCGCGAAACGAGCGGTAAACAGATCGCCTGTCAAAGGTTCTAAGTAACGAATAATCGAAGGAGAATCATATCCGACATAGATTCCCATCCTTCACTGAGGCCCCATTTTTGTACGTAAAGGCGGCGAGATCGGCACATAGACCGCACAACCAAAAACGCGCATATGCGATATGTCGGGTTCGCATCCGGTAACCAACTGAAGGGCACTAAATGGTTGTGTCGCAACAGGCCTCAGGCGGACCAACTTTGCTGCGTGCAATATTGCATGGCCCCAAGCAGCGATCGGGAGCTTGGTACGTATGACCAACGATCGAGCAATCATTTGTAAACGCTTAATGAAAGCCTCTGCCAGGCCTTTCTGGGTGTGAACATGGGGTACAAGATGTTCAACTTCAACCCCAACCGACATGCAATAGTTATCAAAAGTTTTAGATGTGAATTCTCCAGCATTATCCAATCGAATAGATTTGATCGGATAATCAGGGTGGTGAGCCCTGAGCTTGATAACCTGAGCCAACAGTTTGGAGAATGCAGCGTTCCTTGTGGACAACAAGCACACGTGTGACCAACGTGTAGAAGTGTCAACCAAAACCATAAAATATCGAAATGGTCCGCAGGGAGGTTGAATCGGTCCACAAATGTCCCCCTGAATCCGTTGTAGAAAAATTGAAGGATTCGAACGAATCTTGTCATAAGAAGGCTTAGTAATAAGCTTTCCCATAGAATATGTTTGACATGCAATTTCATGGATCGAACCTAAGCTTCGGGTTAGTGGATGCCCGTGTGAAGTTTTGAGGATACGGCGCATCGCTATTCGTCCAGGATGTCCCAAACGATCATGCCAAAGTGTAATTTCGTGCGCGGTCCCTGTGGTAGGGCCGGCCACATAGTGGCATTCTATGGGGCGTATGGTCGTAGTATACAGACCACTCGGGTTACGCTTCATCTTCTCTAGAATACGCTTCTGGCCATATTCTGAGGAAGTGACGCACATAAATTCAACTCCGTTTTCTACGTGGGTTTCAGCGTGGTAATGGTTATCTCTAATGTCCTTGAAACTTAGTAACGTTCTTCTGGAACGTGGAGAATAGAGTGCCTCAACAATGGTCAAGATTGTACCATTGGACAACATTATACGTGCCTTACCGTATCCTTCGATCAGGTTGGATGGGCCTGAGAGGGTTGTCAAAGGTGCATTCTTAGGTACGAAGTTAGTGAAATAGATGCGTTCACGCAAAACAGTATGCGTGGTTGCACTATCTGCCAGACAACTAACTTTCCCACTAGTCATACCTAGAATGAAAAATTAATTTGAATCGGTCACATGCATAAAAGTTTATAAAAACAAGTATCAATTCAAAATAATTTCATTTATTCAAAAAAACTTAATATCCAAAATAAATCACCAACTAATAATCCAAAACATAAAGGAAAATTGTTCAAAATCAACCAAAAAACAAGGTGGGGTTCGGCCACTAGGTGGAATTCGGCCCCAATTGTCTTATTTTAACTGAAAAATAAGTCTATGTCTAAGATTCTAATCTTCCATAGGAGTGGTATCCTCCTGAAAGTCAGAAACCTCCATCTTTGTAGTCTCCGGTTCGTCCACTTGCATGAAGTTTGATTCAAACTTCGTACGACGAGAATGATATTCATCTACAACCTTCTTGGGAGCACGGCAAATACGGGACCAATGGTCCTTTGAACCACAACGATAGCACATATCGTCATTCATTGTGGCACGTGCTTTGCCCTTATTATTGAAGTTCGGGGCCTTGGGAGCGAGGTTTGGGCGTTTTGGGGCTTTGTTTCCTCCCTTGGATGGGCCTTGGCTCTGTTGACCTTGGTGGGATGGCTTCTGGCCGCCCTTACCACGCTTCTTTTGGCGTTTTGGGTGCTGATGAGTGCTATAATGTGTTTCAGGCACAGCAGTAGCCCCAGTAGGTCGAGCTTGATGATTCTTCATCAACAGCTGGTTCTGCTTTTCAGCAAGAAGTAAAACAGAGATCAAATCCGAGAACTTAGTGAACTTCTGAGCTCTATATTGTTGCTGCAGGACAATATTAGAAGCAGAGAATGTCGAGTAGGTCTTCTCCAGGAGATCATTTTCAGTCAAAGTTTCATTGCAAAACTTGAGAAGTGATCGGATTCGACAAACTTCATAATTATATTCATTCACAGACTTAAAGTCTTGGAAGCACAAGTGCTGCCAGTCGTGTCTTGCTTCAGGCAAGAATATGTCCTTTTGGTGATCGAAACGATCAGCCAAAGCGACCCATAATGCACGTGGATCCTCCTCAGCAAGGTACTCAGTTTGCAGAGCGTCATGAATATGTCTTCGGATGAAGATCATAGCAGTGGCTTTTTCAGCTTTGCCAACAGGTTTATCTGTTGCTTCTTCAATAGCAGGACGCAAGTTCTTTGCAGTGAGGTGGAGCTTCACATCTTGAACCCACTTGAGGTAGTTCCTCCCAGAGACCTCCAAAGGTGTGAAGTCGAGTTTGTTCAAATTCGACATGTTCCTATCACAAAATAGATGGACAAGATGTGGTTAGTGTAATGGAGAAAAATCAATCCATTCACATAGGAGTAGAACATACAGGTTCTAATAGACATGTATTGGTTTAATTTCGCATGAAAAACTTCGGGTTTCATGGGTGATATGTTTAAGTGAAAACTTCAGGTTTTCAAACAATGCATGTTTATAAGAAACTTCGGGTTTCAAAGTAATTATGAACTTCAAGTTCATATATTCCTGCAGGCAAACACAAATAAATATGCCAACAAATATGCAACAAATATTGTATGCAAAAATATTGTATAATGATAATTGAATTAATTTATGTAGTCTTCGGGGCCTAAAAACATAGGCAAAGCCCACAGGTGGCTCATGGAGCTCACGGGGAGACATGGGCAAGGGGAATGGGCTGCTGTGTGCAGCACCAAAAAAAAATTTTCCTTATCGGGCTGGGCCGCGGCAAGCGAGCCTAGAAAACAAAAAAAATTTGTTTTTTTTTTCTTTCGGCACGGGCTGGGCCGTGACATCGCAGAGCAGCAGCAAGCCCAAAAGGGCGCTGATGCAGGCCGAGGGACAGGAGCCCACTGGGGCTCGGGTTTTTGGGATCAAACACCCTAGCGAGTGCTGGGTGTGTGTCGCCGGAGGAGAACACCGGACCTGGCGCTTCTGGCGTCGGTCGGGGTTTTGTGGAAGACTCGATTTGAGTCATGGTGACCATGGGGGTGAACGGAGATTTAAAAAATCTCGATATTCATTGTCAAAACCCTAGAAATTCGATTGTAATTTAAAAAAAAAATCGAATTTGCAGACAAAAAATTTGTCGGGGACGACTGCAGGTCGTCGGGGGTAACTGGGCATGGCTGCAGGCCATGTTGGTTGACGATTTCAAGGGTGGCGACGCCTGCTGGGCGTCGGGTCTGGGTGTTGGGCCTGGAGCCGTGGCTCCAGGATTGGTTCTCGGTTTGGGAAAAGCACAGGTTCGAAGAACCCTAATTCCCCAATCGCAAAAAAAAAAAAAAAATTAATGCAATTATATTATATGCATGTATAATTCTAATGAATCACATATTTACGTTGATGCATATGCAAATAATAGTTTCAATACATGTACATATGTAAGATTCAGTTCATGACAAATATCAAATTCACATAATTGTAGCAATTTTGGTGATGAAGCATACACAATTTATGTAGAATCTAAAATACGTTAAACGTAAAGTTGGGTCATGCATCATGGTGAATGTTCATGCTATCAGGGCTTGCAAAATATCGAGTTAAAAACCGTTGTTTGGAAAGAACCTGATTGCGTGATGATATGGATGAACTGGTTTGATGCAGAAAAAAAATCTCCAAAGTCAGATTCCTAAGCACAGCGGTAGGAGCGTGCTGATAACGTGTTGTAGTCTATTTTTATCTGACAGTGAGACTAGGGCCGGCGGCAGAGAGAGAGATGAGAGAGATGTGTGTTTGTAGAATTGTAGGGGAATGTATGTGTTGTTATCCCTCCTACATTGTGCATTTATTTATAGTAGTAAAGGGAGAGAAGATATTCCTTCTCCTCCAAGTAATACAAATTGTAATAGGAAAGGATAACTAGAATCAAATCTAATCTAGGATTTACACAATCACACTTATTCTAGGAATGTTTACAACAAAATCCGCTTAAATCCAACATGATCTCAACTTGATTATTTGTTGGATCGTGTTGATGGCTTGCCCGTCGCTGTCAACTTAAGCCTAACCAAATTTCTAGTCCTAATTCTCTCATGCACATATGACCCATCCTGCTTCATATTATATAACTAGGTAAGTTTTGGATACAGTAATTGCACAATGAATGATAATGTTGCATTTACGTTTTATTTTGTCAGAACTTTGATATTTTCTTTTAATTTTATTTCACCTTCGTATGGTTCATGTATTAGAAATGATCTATACACTATTTGTTTTAACTACTTTATGGATGATTATGCGTAAAATTGAATTTTAACTAGTATTGATGTTGCTTGATTCAAAATTTTAAAAAGTCTTGCAACATAAAATGTTACGAGATTGAACTCAATAAAGTTGAGCAAACTTGAACCCAACCCAAGTAAACTTGACCTCATATAAACCTATATCAACCTGAACTCAAGCCAAATCCGAATTGTGAATGTTATAGATTAGGGTTGGGTTGATATTTAAAAAAAAAAGAAGATAATACTGTATTTTCCCTTTGGGGGACAAACTCATTCTCCCACTTGCAAATAATATATCTTTGTCGTGGAAATCATAATCGGAACCATCCAAATTCTTAATTTTCTTTTGTAGGAGAAAATAATTTTGTCATCCAATTGTACCAAATAAATCAAGGATGTAGTTGCCAAGTAGCATATTGATCATGAATTGTCCACTTATTTGATACATTGGATAACTAAACACTTCTAATGATTTTTTGTAGAGATGAACTTCAAATGGAGATTTAGGAGTTGGACTGTTCCGAGACGGCAAAGATACGTAATTTGCAATGGGGGAATGAGCTCAACCTGAAAGGAGAAAATGCAAATGTTATGCTTTTTTTAACTTTTGATTCTTTTGTCACCTAGAACTACAACGTAGTGTTATTTCTTCACTTATTTTTAATCAACTCAGTAACAGGTCTCTTACAAAATCTTCTTTATAAAAGTTAAATTAAATGAGAATACCGTCTCATTCAACAACCCAATACAAGGTCGAATATATAGTATTCATCTTATGCATACTAGCCTTCATGCACACACTCACACGCGTGCAGAATGCATTTTTGGAATCACAGCGTACTACACGCGATTTACACGTTTAAAATGTATTTATATGCGTAAATTGAAAAAAGGTAAGTCAAATATTTGAAGTAAATGAATAATCTTAGATCATGCTAGAAGAAACCCTTCTTAAACCAATTAAAACAGCTGAATTCACGTAATAAAATCGGTCTCTATAGAATTTACATTAAGAATAGAGAAAATAATTGTTTGGGTTAAAACTTGAACTTTAGGCTCAAAAGGAAGTTGGCCCAAAAGAAGGACTATAAGGAAAGGGGCCCGAAGCCCAGCCAAAGCCCAGAAGGCAGAAAAGGGCTTTTTCCCGACTAGGTGCAGATCATTTGAACCACTTGTTCACCTACCTAGAGACCAAGTGGTGTAGACCAGCCAGCTAATCAGCCCAAAAGTACTTTACAGTGGCAGTACAAGTAAAAAGCTAATGAGTCATTGCCCTTCAAGCTGCATTCGGGCAAGGTTAAAGCTACAGAAGACCAAGCCAAACTGTCTATAAAAGAAGAAAGAGAAATCAGAGATGAGGACACTTAAACAAACAAACAAATACAAGCACAAACTCTGCTCAAGCCAGATTTGCTTTCAACGAATCTGTAGTCAGCCCAAGCCTTCATCCTTTTCGGGATCAACCCTCACCCAAAGCCTTTGTAAAAGCTCTGCTACCTTGTATAAATCCTGCTGTAGTATCGATTTCCTTCTTTAAACTCATCTCCATATCCCTCTTTCTAAAGCTCTCAAGCCCCTCTATAAATCACAAAGATAGGAAGTTGCAAGACTACCAGTCTTGCCCGACAAGGTGAAACCTTGCCCAACCCTCTTTGTTTTTGTCTTTTCATTCATAAGTCTAGTAATATGTTGTATACTTCCATTTGTATCCAAGTTAGTTCTAGCAAGTTGATGATTAAAAGACTCCTCAGTGCTTGAATCCGATTGGAATATGTAGTCACAACTTAAATCAGATCTAAGTTCTAAACCCTCGGGCATGTAAGATTGATCATTCAAAAGTCCTTGGTCTCAAGGCATAAAAAAGAACCTTATGTGGACTTAACCCATCCACGACGGTCTTTGATAACAAGAAGTCTGAAGTTACTTGGGGTGCAAGTAATCGACCTATTTCCTAGTTTTATTTCTGTTATATTATGATTATCATAGAACGTTTGAGTATAGAAGTAATTCTGATGGGAAGCCTCAAGGCCTACACCTAAGGCCCTACAAAGGCACCTATTTGGATTCATTCTGCTATTCGGGCTCGAGTAATTAGAAGTATAATAGTCATAACACTTCTACAATCAATGAAATAAACATTATATGTTCGAGTACTGGGTTAGTTATTGATAGGAAGCCTTAAGGCCTACACCCAAGGCCCCACAAATGCACCTTTCATAACTAAAACAGCCACTCAGGTATATATACAATTAAAACTCAACATCTGTTTTACATCTGTCATGTTAAAGATGGCAGTGGCACGCCTGAACACCTAAAAGTTAATCTTTTTTGTGAGCCTCAAGGCCTACACCTAAGGCCCTACAAAGGCACCTTTCAAAGTTAACCCTATCCTTCTCTTTCAGCCTTGCCCGACAAGATTTGCCTGACAAGCCCGCCAGTGAGCAGAAGCCCGACAGAAAGCATCAGCCGGCGCCAACCTCTTGGGGAGCTGTGTGCTCCTCGTCTAGGAAACGTTCCCAACGGAAATTCTAGCCACGAACAATAATATTTAATAAACAATTGATTGAATCACTTTATTGCTAGTTCATTGTGAGGCTAAGTCCACCCCTTCCCCCTTAGTGTAGATAATATTGTTTGTTAAAAAAAAATCATTTGACAACTAATTTAATCACATTATTATCCGTGTGTGAAATACTTTTTTATTAACCGGCATTATATGCCTTTTAAGATGTTTGAATGTGTTTAAAAATAGAGAAAATAATACTTAAAAAACAACTAATTGAATCACATTATTGCTAGCCCATTGCGAGGCCAAGTCCACATTCTCCCCCTTAGTGTAGATAATATCGTTTGTTAAAAATAAAAAAATAATAAAACAATCATTTGACAACTAATTTAATCACATTATTATCCGCATGTGGAAGACCTTTTTTATAACCGGCATTACACGCCTCCTAAGATGTTTTGAACGTGTTTAAAAATAGAGAAATTGAATCATATTATTGCTAGCCTATTGTGAGGTACTAATTAAAAATAAATAAATAAATAAATAATAAAAACAAAAAAACAAACAAACAAACCACAAAAAAAAATTATTAAAAATAATATTGTTAAAATGACGAAAATGCCCTTGCCCTATTTGATGCATTATTTTGGGATGCCTTTGAAGTTTTTTGTCATGGGGACATTTTTGTCCAATTATTTTTGTTGAAGCTTGGTGACACCAAAATCACTATTCACTTTTCTATTCTCACACTTCTAATGATTTTTTTGTGGAGATGATCTTCAAATGGAGATTTAGGAGTCGGACTATTCCGATACAGCAAAGATAAGTAATTTGCAATGGGAGAATGAGTTCAACCTGAAAGGGGAAAATGCAAGTATTATTCTTTTTTTAACTTTTGATTCTTTTGTCACCTAGAACTACAACTTAGTGTTATTTCTCCACTTATTTCTAATCAACTCGGTTACAAGTCTCTTACAAATTTTTCTTTATAAAAGTTAAATTAAATGAGAACATCGTCTCATTCAACAACCCAATACAAGGTCGAATATATAGTATTCATCTTATGCATATCTCATGACAATCAACTAATTTTTCTAAAGTGTCACTTCGTAAAATAGTCGAGAGATATTTTTATATAAGACAACCATCAAGTTAAGTTACAACCATTGTAATTCTCTATTTTATTATATGCTTCCCTAGGTCCCAAAACGGCCACCGCCACAGGGAGAAACAACCTGTGAAACAGTCCTAATCATAAAGTCTCACGCAGAGAACAAGAAGATCAATGCTTTTATTTGCAAATTCAAAGACAACGCCGGCTTTATTAATTATGTTTTGTTTTTTATTTTAAATTTTTGAGGTAATTATGTTTTGTTTTTGTTCCAAATGCATTTGTCTGGCGGCGCAGTGAGAAAATGTGTATTACTGATGGCATTTAGAAATTAGATGAGAGTTAACAAATTATTAACCTCTGCCAGGTTCATGGACATGAGCCATGCATGCCCGAAAACTTTTTAGCCCAAAACAAAGCCATAACAACAACCGATCACGACAACTATCTGTT
The DNA here is from genome assembly GCF_916048215.2 of Malus sylvestris. Taxonomy (NCBI): domain Eukaryota; kingdom Viridiplantae; phylum Streptophyta; class Magnoliopsida; order Rosales; family Rosaceae; genus Malus; species Malus sylvestris. The sequence continues at coordinate 588,577 of NC_062273.1, forward strand.
GGAATTTATTAGTTTATTTAAGAAATTAATTCGAGAGTTGATTTTGTATTAGATTATTTTTGGTATTTACGTATTAGGGTGTTTTAGGTTTATGTCGCTATAAATATAGCTTATATTTTACTATGAGAATTAAGTCAATCACAATGTAGTCTTTACAAGTTATGTAGTTGTTTAGATAAATTTGTACTGATCTCTTCCGTTTAGTTAACTGAGTAATCTATTCGTTTTGTAATTCATTTGTTCACTCATTCTTTATGCGTACTTTGATTCTCAAGCCTATCGAGTCGAGCTACATGCCCGTAGGTTGTTATTCGCATTACGTGATTGGTTGTCCAAAGATCATGGCTAATTAATCATTCAAACCATATAACTACCACAAGTCAAACAGTTGATACAAATAAGCGCGCACAACGATCAGCAGATTTGGAAAAAGATGTTGTGCAGAGTTTTGTAACCAAGGTTTGTAACTAAGTGGAGCAAGATTTTATGAAGGATGCAAGAGATTTGAAGTCAGATTAAGCACAACAAAATAGGGTAAACCACATAAGTCGTGAGATGATATCAAAATTTATAAAGTTTTCATTTTTTAGTCTGCCCCATTCGAATTTGCGCGGTTTAGTCTAAATTGTGTTGACGACGAGTTCAATATCAAAATTTATGTGAGTAAATCTATTGTGTCGTTTAGTCAAATTATTCACAAAATCATGCCCATTCAGGGTAGTTATGCAATTTTAAATGATAATGAAGGCAAGTCTATTGTGTGGTTTGTTGAATTTTGAGTAAAAATTTAATTATCTCACATTGCTCAAATTGAAAAGATTTTTTGCAATTTATAACACTTCGTCAATTTCTCCAAGTAATTGTAAAAATGGACTATGGAGAGCAAAACAATGGGCTTGAACCTTCAGATTGGATTTTGGGATGATAATTATATATGTAATTAAAATATTATATATATATTTTTTACAGAGGCTATAGAGAATTTCATTAATTAAAACATACACATACAACCAACGTTACATCGAGATGCCAGATGGTTATTATACTCCAGTGACCAAATATTCTAATTTGGAGATAAATCCGAACAAATTCACAAATTTGGTGTGATGTTACATGTTTGGTCCTCTTACTAAATTGGACAGCTTCAGAAAAAAATTCATGTGGTGGAGACATTTTACCTTGCAACTATGTTACATAGTGATACTTCAAAAAGATGTCATGATATGTAAATACACTTATGGTTACCAATCACAAAAGAATTTTGCGAGTTGTAGATTGTTTTTAGTGGATTCTTCAACGTAATTTGAATTCCGAGTTCAATCCTTCCAACGCTTAAATAACACTTGTAATAAAAGAGAAAATTTAGTTGAGGTACCAATGTGATCAAATTACTTTGGTTTATTTCTAGAAAGTCTATATAATGCAGGTGGGAATACTATAATTTAATTTAGTAATATGTGACATTTTGCATTTATATTGTTTTGTTAAATAATATATACTAAATAAGTCTACCACAGAAAAGAAGTTCAAATTGGTAAATGACCATTTCTTCATTTATCATTGACTGAAAATAACAGGAGGCACTGCCTCAAAAATACAAAATATAAAAGAGGGAAAATAAAAACAAACAAAAAATAAAAGATAAAATGCCCTCAAGAGAACATTAAAAACCCTACTACATATTTCATCATCACACAGTTAATAATCCAATAAAAAAACCATGATTTTTCAACAATTTGAACGCAATAGAAAGTGTGGACTCAACCCTCCTTTCCTCTCAAATCATTCACTTGGCACTGGCGAGCTGGGTACGGAGGAGCTTGGCGGCAGCAACCATGTTGCTGAGGGCCGGCTTCACTTCTGTGTACTTGCGGGTCTTGAGCCCACAGTCGGGGTTCACCCACAAGATGTTGGTCTCCAGCACCGCAAGCATCTTGTTGATCCTGTCAGCAATCTCGTCGGTTGATGGTATTCTTGGAGAGTGGATGTCGTACACACCGGGGCCAATTCCAGCACCATACTTGACTCCCTCACGGAAAACTGACAGAAGCTTCTCATCAGAACGAGAGTTCTCAATGGTGATCACATCAGCGTCCATGTCGATGATTGAGTGGATGATGTCATTGAAGTTGGAGTAGCACATGTGAGTGTGAATCTGCGGGTTTGAAAATAAAACCAGTTAAGAAAATTGCACAAGTGAAAAGAAAAATAACATAATGAGTAGAGCAAATATTGAAGCGGAAACATACCTGGGTAGTGTCCTGTACACCACTGTTGGTGATCCTGAAGGAGTGCACAGCCCAATCCAAGTAGAAAGCATGTTCAGATTTCCTAAGAGGCAATCCCTCTCTCAAAGCAGCCTCATCGATCTGAATTACACTGATACCGGCCTTCTCAAGGTCCTCCACTTCATCCTTGATGGCCAAAGCAATCTGGTAGGTGGTCTCGAATCTGGGCTGGTCATTTCTGACGAAAGACCAGTTCAGGATGGTGACGGGGCCCGTAAGCATACCCTTCATTGGGCGGGCAGTCATGCTCTGAGCAGCAGATGACCAGAACACAGTCATAGGCTTGGGGCGGCTCACATCACCATAGATGATTGGTGGCTTCACACATCGAGATCCATATGATTGCACCCACCCATTGGCAGTAAAGGCAAAGCCAGACAATTGTTCTCCGAAGTACTCAACCATATCGTTCCTCTGCCATGAGAATAACCGATAATGAATTGATGGCACAAGTATAAAGGACAAATAAGTTCTTATATATGAAAGCTTACCTCAGGCTCTCCATGAACAAGGACATCAATATCAAGCTCTTCCTGAAGTTTAACAACCTTGTTAATTTCTTCCTTGATGGCCTTGACATATTCCTCCTCGGAAATCCTGTGAAAAGAACCATCAGCACGTTTACTCATGCATTATTAATAAAATTGTGATAATTTCACATTTTTTAAAAAACACAAAGGAACAATTAACTTCACTCACTTCTTGGCCTTGTACTCACGACGGACCCTCCTGAGTTCAATGGTCTGAGGGAACGATCCAATGGTGGTGGTTGGGAGAATTGGAAGGTTAAGCTTCTTCTGTTGAGCATCAAGTCTAGCACTAACATTGGTAGCACGACGGTGGTCAGAATCCTTCAAAGCAGCAGCCTGAAAAGAAAAGGAAAAGGTCAACTCAAAAGTACAAAACCATTTCAGCCACATGTCAATTTGAAAGGCACATGAATGGAGCACTCACAGCCTTCTGGACAGCCTCATTGGTCACCCTTGGGGAGGACTTCCTTGAAGCCAAGGCAGCGGCATTAGCAGAGAAAAATGCCTGATGACAAAAACCAAAAGGGTGAGTTCTTACTATGTTACAATACCAAACAACAAGAAAAAAGAAACTAATAGAAACTCCGAGAAACCAATGCTGAACTGAATAAGCTCAAACTCCAAAATGCTGCTTATGTTAAACTGCCGACTACTCCAACATTATGACTGACCCATAACAGAATAAAAAATAAAAAAACAAAGGTTTTACCTCATCCTTGTGACCAGCCAAGGCCTTGGCCAAAGCATTAACTTCAACAATTTTCTGGGCAGCAAAAGCCAACCATGACTTAATTTCCTGGTCGAGCTTGGTCTCATTGACAAGGTCAACAGCAGTGTGAAGAAGAGAGGTGGAGGTGGAGACAACAAGTTTATCTGCACGGACAAACAACTGATGATATACAAGTTTAAAAAAACAAAATTACTTCACAAAAATCTGCAGAAAAACCTGAATACCTTTTCCAACAATGCCTTCAAGGGTCAACAAAGTGCTTAGAGAGGCAGAAAGGTCATTAGCCCAGATGTTCCTTCCATCAACCAAACCGGCAAAGAGGTACTTTCCCTTGGGGAACTCGCTCTTAATCAAATCCAGGGTCTTGGTACCACGGACCAAATCAAAACCATATGCGTTGACACCCTTCAAGCTAGTGAGGATCTTGAATGCCGCAGCAGGAACATCAGCGAAGTAGGTCTCAATAAGAACATTCAAGCCAGAAAGAGTTGACTCCAGTTCAGAGTAGGCATCAGTGAATGCTTGCAACTTGTCAGATTCAAGATCCAAAACAAGTGTAGGCTCATCAAATTGAATCCATGAAGCTCCAGCTGCCTTAAGCTCAGATACAACTTCCCTGAAGAAACAATCACGGTTGGAACAATAATGTGAATACTTCAAATTAACAAAACCAAAAGGAAATATTGCATATGTATGATATATAAAATGAAACTAAAGTATCTTACTTGTAGACGGGAAGAATTTTGGGAAGAAGAGAGAGAAGAGAAAAGGTCTTCTCAACACCCTTTGCTGGCTTGGACAGCAACAAGTATGACACTGGGCCAACGAGGACTGGAACAGTATCCACTCCAAGCTGCATAAGAGTAATTGCTTGAATAAAGATCAGCAAGTAGGATAAGTTGCATCATTGCTAATCGGGTCCCCAAGTGAGAATTGCCCTTTCAGATATGCATGTGTGTGTTCCGTGTGATTATCCATTAAGTAGGATTTCCCTTTAGATATGTGTACATATAGATATAGTGAAGCAAAACCACCATGGTCAACAAGCTTTAGCTCAATTGGCACGGGGTGAAATTTATATTTTGCGTTTCAATTCTGACAAAACCAATACTACAGTAATATACAAACACGAGCATGTAAATTAGTTCAGTAAAATAATGTTACACCCAAGATGTTATGATGCTCCTTTTGCAGTAATAATTAACATTCAACTCAATCAATAATGCATAAAAATTAAATAGAGAATAAAAACAAATACATACCGCCTTAGCCTCCTTGTATTCCTCAACAGCCTTGTGAGAAGCATAAGAGAAGTTCACATCAGGGCCCAACTCAGGGACAATGAAATGGCTGTATTAGTACATACATAGTTAAAGTTAGTACAAGACTATAACAATTGATAATATTTGGAAACTTTTAATCCACAGAATGCTGAGAGGGGTCCACTTACTAGTTGGTATCAAACCACTTGGTCATTTCCATAGCAGGGACAGAGGCATTTCCTCTGGCCATGGAGAAGTATGTATCAAATCCTATCTCACCGCCATTCCACCCGTATCTTGGCGGGACAGCCCCGAGCAATGCGGTGGTGTCGAGCACCTGATCGTAGTATGAGAAGGTGTTGCTGGGAATGTGCTTGATCCCGGCATCAGTCATCTGCTTCCAGATGGAAGATCTGAGATCAGCAGACACCTTCTGCAAGTCCTCGGCACTGCTCTTCCCATCCCAGAAAGATTCAAGAGCAAATTTGAGCTCTCTCTTAGGGCCCATACGGGGATATCCAACAATGTGAGACGCCATTTCTCTGTTCGAACAGATCAAGATACAACAAAGTTTAGCTCACTTAATCAACAACTAGAACAACATAGTATGCATAAAAGCACCGAGATTTATCCACGATGACCAATAACAATATATTTCGACTTGAATTCAGGTGCCTTTGGACAAGTCAAACTCATAACTCATTGATCTAAAGTTGACTCATACAAATCATTCAACAAAGCACAATTAAGCAAAAATGAAACACAACACTGTTTAATTGAAGTATTTAAACCCCATAAAATTTGAAATCACAACAGATTCACAAAAGTGTAATTATTTAGGATTACGTAACTAAATCACATCAGAAATTACATAAAATTTGAGACAATAAAAGCTTAGAGAATAAATATCTTTATCAAATCCAATCATAGATCAGAGAAAGCACGACCTTAAACACAAAATTTTGGTACTTATAGACCTAATGTTTAAAGTAGGCAATTTCATCTTGAAATCGCAGTAAAGTATAATAATAGTTCAAAGAGAAATGCTCACACTTATAGATCTAATCCTAAAAGAATGGAATTTATTTTAGCCACAACTATATTTTTTTGTCCTTATCCTTTTAGAAAATCTTAACCACTCAAAAAACAGAGATCTACTGCAAAACCCAAAAACCCAATTACAGATCAACGAATTCAAAAACCGCAACACACTCAGATCTGCAACCAAAAATCCCAATGCCACCAATTTGTTCATTCATTCAAACCAAAAGGGTATCCAAAAAATCAACATTTTAAGCCAAACCCACCAGAGAATCACAGAAATGGACACTAACCAGTACAGATCTCAGCCTAAAACAAGAAGAAAAATATCAAATCTTTGAAAATATGGAAAGAAAGTGCGAAATGGGTCGGGAGACGAGGGTTCTAGATCACGTTGGCATGGCAAAACAATTGGAAATCTGGTGAGAGAAAGCAATACGGGACTCGCAGAGAGGGAGAGACACAGAGACAGAATAAGAGGAGGAGGGAGAAAACGAAAGAACGGTACTCCTACCTTTCGGAGGGATAGAGAGGGCTTGAATGGTTCTTTCTTTTGGGGTTCGCTTCTTCTTCCCTATCAGTAGTTGTTAGCGATGAAGAGAGCGGAGCGAGTTCGAATGCCTCACTCTCGCCGTATTTATAGCCAAAGGCCCAAAACCACTGCTAGATCTGGGTTCTCTTTTTTCTTTTTTAATTTCTGATTTTATTTTACAGAACTTTATTTAGTTATCACGCTAGCAAGTTGGCCCGTTTTAAGAGCAAAAAAAATTACTATTTACAAATATTGTTTTTTTGTTTTTTATACCTCATAAGTGTGTTTGGAAATAAAGCATACTATTAAAACTAACATAATAATTAAAAATAAAAGGCGAATAAATGTAGATGGTTGATATATATAGAATGAAATAATTTTCTTTTTTATCTTTTCTTTTTGTTTTTAACAATTATTAATCTTGTACATTTTATTTTCTTATTATTGAATTTGACGCTTTAGAACGTGCCGCTTCATTAGTCGCTAGGCTTTTTTTTTTGGAGTAGCAGTAGCCAGGCCCACGACAGTAGAAGTTGTCAACCCACTCACCATGATGTGCGTGTATTACATGCGCTAGACACAAAAAAAAGGAGAATGTGGCTAACGTCAACTTTACCCATAAGCGCAATGTCAGACTTAAACTGCTCAAGCATTTAGGCAGGCTTTGCATGGCCACCAATTGCTATCTTCAATTTGGCCCGTTGGAGATGTACTTTGAGGTTGAAGGGCAATTTCCAAGCCATTGTCCTTGCCCTTTCGCAACGGGTGGACGTGCTAATGCCAGTAACCTCCTCATTTGTATTTTCTCATTTTATATTTTTTGTTCTATTTTTAAATTTTTTTTAGTGATGCACAATGATTCTAACGTATATTCTTTAAGTTACTCATTAAACATAAATTGGGTAAAATTAAACTAAATTTCAAATTATTTAGTGATCCAACATTATTGAATAAGACAAACCATGTTTCTTACTTAAGTACTGAAATTTTGATTTTTTTAATCAAATGATTAAACAATTTATAATTTAATTGACTTTTTACAAAACTAGATTTTCATCAAATTACTTAAATATTAGAACATTGTAAGGTGAAAATATAAGGTAAAATGAGGAAATGAGGAAAAAATTGCTAATAATATTTTATTTATTTATTGATGGTAAGACAAATCTGTGGCGGTTTCTTTACTATTTTGGAGATGAAGAGCTTGTAATGGTAGGTGAATGCCTAGGGTGGGGCCCACCCGGGAGTGGGTGGAGACTGGAAATAGTTTTTATTAGATTTGAGACCGGAGGAGGATGAGTTAAAACTTATTTTGTGCGGGTTATCTTAACAGGCTCGGAACACGGAATAGAATATCATGCGTTCTTATACAATTGTAGAAACATTTGAAAGAAAAAAAAATGTACCGTCTGTTAGGCCTTTTGCTTTGAATGCACTCAAATTTTATGACCGTATTTAGGAGAGGATTCATGGCCGAAAATGAAAGGAAACTTGCTTTGTTTGTTTAATTACTGAAGATGGGTGAGATAATCCAAATTAAATCATACTCACCCATAAATGTATTATTTGATTGGTATAATTATCATTTGCAAGAAAAATAAGAGAAAGTTTTACAAAATTATTTCAAAATTATTTATTTAAATTTTTTGTTTTTTTCTTAATTTTCGACCGTTGGATTGAATGAATTAACAATACACGCGATTGTGAATATCAAGAGATAGAACAACATCTTTAAAAAATACAGGCGACCTAATTAATAACAAGAGACATACAATACAATAGAGATGGAAAATATTAAAACTCTTAACTATATACATAAGAAACAGAGAAACAGAGAGTTGGCAGGCTAGGAGTAAGCAAGAATAGGATATCGAGGAGAAATGTTTTTCGTATGTTTGGAACACGGTGCATACATCACATGTAATATAAAATTAGTTGAAATGTTTTTAAAAGTTTTTAACCACTATGCTTGGTGTACTTAACCGTAATTTCAGTACATTGAAAAATCTATCGATATCTTGATCACCTACTCAAATGATGACGACAAGTGTAAACCATCCATCCATGATTGGTGCTGTATTGAAAAATACAGTACGCTCATAATGCAAACAAACCTAGCTCTACCAGTTGAGTTAGCATTATCAGTTCATCACGCGCCACAAAAGCATTTGGTGGGAACATCCACAAATATTAGTTAAACTTTTTCCAAAATGTTTGGTGATTTTCTGTAAAATGAAAATTAATTATACGAGTAAGCGGTCTATTCAAAATTAATTTTTAATAAAGAAGATTGGACTCGTAATGCAGATAAGAAAACACATTGCAATCGTTAATTTGACTAAGTCCAGAAATACGTGATTTTCTCTAACTTGTAAAACTTTTATATAAAGAATGGAAATAATTGTAAAAAAAAAATATGGGAGAAAGTTGGTAAGTGCTTTTTTTTTTGGTGTTGAGTTGGTGACTGGTTTTTTTTTGGGTTTTTGGGGGGGGGGGTTGGTGGCGGGGAGAGCGACATTTTTGCACTATTGTTGGGAGATTAACGTTTCTCTAAATTTAATTATTTGTTTAATGTACTAAACATTGTGTGAATTACCAAATTTACCCCATGATTTGTATGCAAAGAGTGCCGCGGAGTAGGTGGGATGGGACCAGATTTTATACTTAAAACGCACTATAATATTAGTAAATTGTGAGCATGAGAGTGAGTGCCACATGATTTTGAATTTTCTAGGATTTCTTGTTAGGAACCAGATCCTCTCTGAGCATAGAGTGGGGATCCTCCTGACCGGACTATCTGGACTATTGAAATTTGATCAAACGACTATAAATAGGTAGTCCTCTAAAAGTTATAATTATTATAGCCGTTGGATCAAATTTTAATGGTCCAGATGGCCTGATCAGGAGGATCCCCACCCTATACTCAGGAGGGGATATGGTTCCTTCTTGTTAAGCTTTCCAAAATAATAACATCCGTTCTTAACATGTTAAATATGTATGGGTTTGGCTAAGGAGAAGACTCTTTTGTTTTCACAACCAAAAAAAAAAAAGGAGAATACTCTTTTAAAAGTATAATTCTATATAGACTCTCAACCAACTTTATGTTTTTAGCACAATGTTTAATAATAATGGCACATGAATTAACGTTAATTTATAAGGTGTCAAAAAGTTCATGAAGAGTTTCATTTTGAGAAAGTTTCCTTATCATTTCTCAATTTCTATTTTGTTAGCTCATTGATTGGGCAACTGGTGGTCATATTAGTGATCTTACGTAGTTTGTAACAACAATAACTATCGTCTTTAGTATTACCAATAAATGTGTTATAATCCAATCATAATCAAATACAATCTAAAAAAATTTAGGAAGTACAATTTTTTTGGTCCTTTTTTTCTCGTAAAAATGGATTAGGGTAAATTACATAGAAACCCCTCAGGTTTAAGGGTTTATTACAATCTCATACAACATCTTTAAAACATTTCACTTTCATACCTCACGTATTATTTTATTTCAAAATAACACCTCCGTTAGATTTTCCATCCAATGGTCTGTTAAATGCTGACGTGGCTGCCACATTTGTGTTGATGTGGCTGCCACGTGGCAAAAAATAATTTTTTTATGCATTAACAATATTATAATATTAACTCTATTTTAAAAAAAAAAAACACCAGAAAAACCTGAACCCAATCCCCTTCCTTCCCCCTCACCTATTTGTAAAAATCCCTTCCCCCAGAATAAGAAGAAACCAAACCCGTCCCCCGCCCTCATGACCCCCGCGGGCGACTGTTGCAGGTATTTGGGTTGTGGGTGGTGGGTTGTGGTTTTCAGGCAGTAGGTTGCAAATATTTGGGTTGCAGGGGTTTCTAAGAAAATTAGTGGAAAAAAAAACGGATAAATGATTTGTGTTGATGTGGCTGCCACGTGGCAAAAAATATTTTTTTTATGCATTAACAATATTATAATATTAACTCTATTTTAAAAAAAAAAAAACACCAGAAAAACCTGAACCCAATCCCCTTCCTTCCCCCTCACCTATTTGTAAAAATCCCTTCCCCCAGAATAAGAAGAAACCAAACCCGTCCCCCGCCCTCATGACCCCCGCGGGCGACTGTTGCAGGTATTTGGGTTGTGGGTGGTGGGTTGTGGTTTTCAGGCAGTAGGTTGCAAATATTTGGGTTGCAGGGGTTTCTAAGAAAATTAGTGGAAAAAAAAACGGATAAATGATTAAAGGTGGGGGCTTTGAGGTGGGAGAGGTGGAGGGGGATATGGGTTTTGGGGGAAGGATGACGCATGGAGGCAGAGGGTGGCGGGAGAAGAGGCGGGAGAGGGGTGGAATTCGAAGTTCAAACCCTAGAAAGGGAGAGGGAATGAGGGAATTGAAGAAAGGGTGACAGGGAGTGTGTTGGGGTTGGTGTGGAGGAAGAAGAAGAGTGGGAGAGATGGGTAAGGGGTGGGGACGGACGGACGTGAAGGAAGAGATGGGTAAGGGGATCTGGGTTCAGGTTTTCTGGTTTTTTTTTTTTTTTTTTTGGTTAAATAGGTTTAATATTATAATATTGTTAATGTATAAAAATTTATTTTTTTTGCCATGTGGTAGCCACATCAGCACAAATGTGGCAGCCACGTCAGCATTTAACAGACCATTGGATGAAAAATATAACGGAGGTGTTGTTTTGAAATAAAATAGTACGTGAGGTATGAAAGTGAAATGTTTTAAAGATGTTGTATGAGATTGTAGTAGACCTCAAACCTTAGGGGTTTTTATGTAATTTACTCAATGGATTAAGTTAAAGATATTAATTTCTTCACACAAGCAACTAATTACAATCTATTGTTTTTGCTTAGGCCACGAACATTTTAAATTTGCATCATGTTTTGGCTTTAATCTTGTATTGAAACTTAAATATGAACAAAATCGGTTACGCTTCTCAAGTTACCTTAAGAAAAATGATTGAATGTACTAAAAGCTCTATAGTTATAAGCAAATAGTGATGCTATTTTCATCAAACTATCTTATTTTTCGGCTTATTTCATAACTAAATTTAGATGACAACGCTAAATAACATGGTGAAAACACGAAACACCTTTATATATAAACATTGTAAGTTGTAAAAAAAAACTGGGCAAATTATAAGAAATCACTTTAACTCAATTTTTAACATCTTAATTCCTTTCATTTGAGCAGTTCTGATTAATCTAATTTTAACTTATTATGAGAAACGTCCGATAAAAAATCTAGACTTACTAGGAGAGGAAGTCGAACTTGAGTACGAAAAATTGAGTACACTGCTCTAGTCTGTAACTGCGTTTAGAAAGCCACGTCTCTAGTAAACTCTTTGAGTTTATTATGATATTTAAATAACATAGTCGCTCTAAGAAAATAAATATTACTTTTTTATCTGATATACTAATACTAGAATCATGCTTACAAAAGTTGATGTGGAATGACGCTAACGCCCGCTAGAGCAACAACATGAACCCTTCCAACTTTCTCACTCATCTCTCCACCTTATCTTTTTCCTCTCTCACATGTGCATTCCACGTGACGTGCGTATGAGATTTCCAGGTCAGAAACAACAAACATCTGGGATATAAGATTGTGAAAGTTTTTCAGTAGTTAGAGTCTTACTATTATCATTAGTTGAACCATGCCTTATAGGATCTCTCTGGAAGCTTTTGAGTTGTGTGAGGGCTAGTTATTGGTTCCTTTTGGCATTGTCTGAGACCAGACATCTGCCGAGCTGGGTACGTAGTAGTCTTACTGCATCAAGAAGAAAACGGACGCGCGTTCCTGCAAAACAAGAGTTGCGATTGCTGAGTACCTAGTACTGGCTAGTTTGGGATAATTTGTGTATGGTGAGACAGAAAGGTGCGGGTTCTACGCTTTTGAACATAGCTTTGTTAGCAAAATAAGAGTTGCGATTACTGCAATCCCAACTTCTTGACTAAAATTTTTAAAGCATAATGTTTTTCTAATTCCTCTCACTGTCTTCCTCCCTCTTTCAATTTAAAAAAAAAAAAAAAAAATTAAGGAGCATATACTGATATAGATAAATAAAATACACCCAGTAGTGCCCCTAGTGGGAGGCTAAATAAACAGCTGAAAAAGTGGGAGACTTTTGGTTATTATGCATCGAGATTTAGGTAAAAGAGAGATAAAAGAATATGCAGATACAGAATGCCAGAAAGGAGAAGTGATTATCATCTATAAATAAAGCTTTATATGGGGATTTGAGATCACATTTCTATATTAAATTGGGTTATAGAAATGTCGGTGACGGTGAGGAAATAAACGCAAAAGAAATTGAGCTGCTTTGAATCGAATGGCTTTATTAGATTCAGTCAGGACAGAACAAGAATAGCGTGCATGGCACGCACGCTGAGTGTCGGTAGCACTAGGAGTTCTGCCTCTCTCTCTCTCTCTCTCTCTCTCTCTATCAAAACACGCACATCCCATAAGATTTACGACTGCATGATTTAGAACTTTAATGCTATTGTCTGATAGTTTTGGAGTGAACCAAAATTAATGCCCACGCTCCTTCTATTTTGTCGGGGGCAAGTGAAGTACACGTTTTATCGTATGTCACAAAAAGGAGCGCAACTTGGGATATAGGTAGAGAAATGCTAAGAAGGCAAATGGAAACTCTCTATGTTCTCTTAGTCATCTTTTATATATATATATAATGTTTTATAATATTGATACAAAAATTATATTAAAAATATAAAATGATATCATTTCTCATCAAAATTTACCGCTACACTGAAGTTTCCAAATCAATAATATAAGAATAGTTATGTAAAAAGTACACATTTATATCATGATGTATCCGTGTCATACAACTGACAAGGTATTGAAGGAGATAACTTAGAGTACAGTAGGGCAGTGCCTGCAGTGTACTGCATGGCCTTTTCTTCGTCGGTCGTTGCCGATACTTGTGCGCAGTTTGCTTGCAGTTTGTTGTCGTTTTCCATTTAATTATTAACCTTTTCATTTGGATTCTCCTACATTCCCAATGCACAAAACGTACATTATCACTACTGCCGATCACTTAATAATAATATCAATCCGTCCAAATCAAAGTACATGCATTATACATAACACATAAAATAAGGTTTCGTATCCCAATTAAAACCTCAAAGGAGAGGCATTCTTTTGACAAAGATACATTTGATGAATAACGTCATTAAAAACTATATCTTATGGTGCAAGAAAGAATCTTTCTAGTTAACCGTTAAAGGCGATTCCAAGCTTCTCATTAACTACATGTGTTGTTCTACTTTTCGAAGAGTTCATAGTAAGAGTGCATTTTTGCTACCCACATTCTCTTTTGTGTGTATACTACCCAATTCTCTTCACCTGTCATCTATCCCACAAGCTTTATTCAATTATCGTTTATTACTTTTGTTAAGGAATTAAAAAATAAACTAAATATGAATTAGAAAAACAAAGGTACCCAACATCCTTAGGTTGTAAGCTTGGCTTTGACCTAGTTAAGTGAAATTAAGCTGACCACTCCTATTAACTTGAGATTATCATCAAGTCCAATGCAAATGTCAAGGCTGAGAGTGTTATTCGGATGGTAGGTTTTCAGCTCTTAGAATTTGAGATTATTTCCTCTCTTATTTCTCTCCCTTCTCATTACTTCTTTGTTGTGTAACGGGTGTGAGGATTGATGAATAAAATTAATGAGAACGACGATGTAATAAAAGAATATTCTCAGACTTTTCTAGCAGCTCTGAGACCTTAGAGATAGTTGTCACGTGTTATAATGGCGTCAATATCAATCTAAGAAGTCAACTATGACTGAAAAGATGATGGTAAATAGTGACGTGGAGTCTCTTGTTAATTTGTTTAGTTGTTGTTTTGGGGAATGGTGTGTTGGGTTTTGTTTTATTTGGTTTTTTATGCTAGCACTTATGCGCTCATGATCTTTGATGAGTTAAAGGCGTATCGGTTTGTCTTTTATTTGCGGTGAATCGAGATAATATCATTCAACAAAGTTCAAATAAACATAGTGTGTACAATGCCGTTTTGGAGGAGAAGGATTTATATGGCACCTCCATGTTAAGAAACAAAGACATATGTAAATTTTTGTTTTGTACAGTCTCATTTTTTTAATACAGATTGGCACATAACGATGTACATGTGCTATACAAGTTATTATCATTAAGAAGATAGGTAAGCAAAAGTCCCAGAGGTTTTGGTTTGGTTTGCATTTGCTTGTTCTTGCTTTTGGAATGAAAATGCTAGGATATGGTGGGCGGGCGTTTGTTTGGTCCCTTCTCCCTTTGGATTGAGGGTAGACGCTTGCACTCTATGACATGCAGAGAACTTTGGGAAGGACTAATTGTAGACATCGAAATTTCGGTAAATAAATGTTGACTGATAAATCAAAGTTTCAACGCTCATGTATTACATAAATTTTACACGTAGCGTGTGTCTAAACAAAAAATCGAAATAAGTTAGAAAAGTCATCAAACAGGACACGTGTCAACGCCCGGCAGAAATGATTTATTTCATCTGATTATTTAATCCCAAAAATCAAGTTTTGGAATTCTATAAATAGAAGCCAATTTCATTCATTTTAAGGAGGAACTAAAATCATTAGGCAAAATTCTTGAAGCTCTGAAGCTCTGAAACTCCGAAGCTCTCAAGCATCCAGGTTCCCGAAGAATCAAGAAAGCTCTTTTCGTTCTTCGTTCTTCGTTCATCGTTCATCCTAAGATCAAGCCCCAACGACCCTTTGGATCAACAATCATCCACCAATTCAAGATCAAGCCCTGACGGCCCTTGAAGAAAGCGTTCTTCGTTCTTCGTTCATCGTTCTTCCAAGATCAAGCCCCGACGACCTTTGAAGAAAGTGTTCTTCATTCTTCGTTCATTGTTCTTCCAAGATCAAGCCCCGATGGCCCTTGGATCAACAATCCACCAATTCAAGATCAAGCCCCAAAGGCCCTTGAAGAACATCCACCAATTCAAGATCAAGCCCCGACGGCCCTTGAAGAAAGTACCATCGTTCATCATCCGTTCATCTTAAGATCAAGCCCTAACGGCCCTTTGGATCAACAACGTCGACAAATCCACACATCCAACTGTTCTTCAAGATCAAGCCCAAAAGCCCTTGAAGATCCGTTCATCACCGTTCTTCAAGATCAAGCCCAAAAGCCCTTGAAGATCCGTTCATCACCGTTATTCAAGATCAAGCCTCAACGGCCTTTGAAGAAACACTCATCCTCAAGATCACGCCCCAACGGCTCCTTGAAGATTCGCTCAAATCCACCTTCAAAGATCAAGCCTACAGCCCTTGAAGAAACTTCCAACAATTCATCCAAAATCAAGCCTCGACGGCCCTTGGATCAACGAAACATCCACAAATCAACACCTTACGGAGATCGAATCAGATGATCAAAATTGAGAGAGATTGTAACCCAAAATCATCAAATACAAATATTTGTTTGTGCACGTTGTTCTTATCTCTTTCGTTTCAGGAATTTTTCGTGTTCACACTAATCTCGCATAATTACATTTTATCATCTTAAGTTTGAGTCCAATTGTTTTTTTTTATATTTTTTATATAAAAAAAAGACATTACAAGCAAAACATCTTTTTTTGGTGCTTATTGTTTAAATATTAAAAATAATGATACGTATAAAAAAATTTCTGTCTATTTTAAAATTTGTGCTTAGATTTCTCATAGTAATTATTCTAGATGCGCATAACGTCAGCTTATGGACCTGATGCACATAAAATACCTAAAATCACCAACCCACCTTTTAGTATAATTCAGGGTTGGTGATCTATGGGACTACAAAATGGAAAGCTAGAAAGGTGTCTTTTCATCTTCAACACCAACAACTGATTGCTCCCTTTTGGTTTTACTACTCAATTGTCCACTGCCCAAAAAGAATTCCAACATCCAAAACTCAACCCTTTCAAAACTTTCATTTTCTTTCTTTCTTGTATTTTAATTTTTGTATAAGCGATATTACTACTTTATGTTACAAAAACATGGAGAGATCGAGTTTGAATGTAAGATAAAATGAGTTAAAGAGGAAGATCTTAAGTCCTTTCTTAACATTAGCGGTACAAAATAACGCAATCATAGTCCATATTGTAAGGGAAATAAAGAAATAGCTAAGCTTTGAGATAGTTGTTACCACTTGACTGGAGGCTGCTTAAATTCGACTCATATGTGAATGCGATACTACATAGATATTTATGTTGGGTTTAATACACATGTAATTAACTGATTGTGGTGATACAATTTTGCTGAGTGTATTAGTCATAAACTATTCTTTAGGGAAAACCTAACAATATTTTTAAAATGTATGCATTGACGGAAAAAAGAAAGAAAGAAAGAAGTCAAACTACAACGTTTACTAGTTCATCTTACTGGGAAAATCCCTCTTTGATTTATGAAAATTTAGTACACCTTTTTTGAACTATAAGATGGCTTCCAAGCCAAGCAAGAATATAAGGTACTGTTTGGTACGCAGATGGGACGAAACGGGACAGAACGGGACGGAATGGAACATAACAGAGGTTCCATGCTACATTTGGTGTACGCTCAGGCAGGAATGGAATAAAGGATTAAATGACAATCGTACCCATCCATTCCGACGAGTTCGACCTTACTTGAGTCACTACCGACAAGTTCAACGTCATCCCTCACATCTTTTGCCTAATCCTCGCCATCACATCCCTAGAGTGACGGCGTTGGCTACGTCCTATGAGTGGGTAGTCTTGAGGTTTTCGCGACGGAGGGCAACGGTCTTGTCGTGGGACTAGCAGATAGTAGGGGGCAGCGGGAGGAATGTGGGGTTGATTTCGGATGGGTTTACTGTGATTGGGTTAGCCTGGGTTGTTGGGTTTGTGGTGGAGGAGGAGGAGGCTACAAGAGAAATGGAGGGTAGAAGAGAGGGAGGCTACGGGAGAGAAAGGGTAGATAGTGAAATTAATGAAAAAGATGAGGGGTATTGCTGTCCAAAAAGTTATAATTTTGTGTTCCATGGGCTGGAACAAGTCATTTCAGAGGGAGGGTGGCACACAAAATTGACTAAAATATATTCCACGGTACAACACGCCCTAGGCAAATTGGCACACCAAATGTGGGACGAGTGTGTCATGTCCCACTGCGTTTCGTCCATGTACCAAACGGTAGGATGCGCCTTTTTTCTTTGGTGATCTTCTCCTCATATTAGGTGGTTTTCAAACTGAAGATTTTTTACAGAGGTCTAAGCTTATCGTCTTATTTTTCTTCTCTTTTATTGTTTCTTAACTATGTACTTCTTGCCACTTAGTACTACCGTACGGTCTAGTGGTATTCCTTTTCACTTGTAAGTGAAACGTCTTAGGTTTGATTCTTACCAAAGGTAAATTTCAACCACATTATTGCTATCCCATTGTGAGGCTTCGCCCACTCCCCCACCCCCTTAGTGTAGATAATATCATTTGGTCAAAAAAACAAAAATCTATGTACTTTTGACATTGAAGTAACGTTGGGAATGAAATCCAGGATTCATGAGAAAAAAAGAAAGGAGGTGAAAATGGAAAGGGTTAGCAGTCGAAAATGTTAGGGGTATGATTGTCCCCTTAATTAGTTGTAATTTATATATATATATCAATAATATTCTCTCGTATCGTCGAAATTTCTCAAAAAAAAAAAAAGTAAGTGTGATAGTATTTTGTAATTGGTGTTGTTGTTAGCTTTAACACTCCTTCTTAATGCTTTACTACTTCACTCTCATAAGTCCTCTTAGGTAGATGAATTTGTCCTTTGTTAATGATTTTTCATAGCAACATGTTTTGATTTGCCATGACATACATGATTCTTGCTCATGGCAATAGCGGACTTGTTATCACAAAGAATAGGGGTTGCTAATTCTTGTTTCTCACCAAAGTCTTGCATAATTCTTCCCAGCCACACTGCTTGAGAAGTTGCAATTGAAGTCAAAGCACATACTCAGCCTCTGCAATTGATAGTGCAACTGATTTTTGCTTGTTAGACGCCCAAGAGAATACACCAGCCCTAGTGTGAAAGTATAACCAAATGTACTCTTCAAGTCAACCACACTACCTCCCCAATTACTGTCACAAAACACAAACAGTTTTGGCTCAACATTCCTTTCATACATAGTACCAAAGTCAAGTGTGTATCTTGTATGTATCATAAGATTCTCTTTGCAGCTTCGTAGTGAATGCGAGTAGACATGTGCATAAATCTAGACAACAAGCTTGCAGTATACATGATATCTTGGGTCTAGTTGTTGTCAAATACAACAAACTCCCTACAAGGCTTATATACATAGATTCATCTGCATCACCACTACCATCTTCTTTTTGAAACTTTTCATTCACAACTAGAGGTGTTGCAACAGGCTTACAACCAACCATTTTGAATTTCTATAAAAAAAAATTTTGCATATTTCTTTTTAGTAATAAAGATACCATCATCTGGTTAAATGATACCAATTCCCAAAAAATAATGCAACATGCCTAGATCACTCATCTCATATTTCATCATCATGACATTCTTGAAATTCAAGATCATTCTATCACTAGTTCCAGTATAAACCAAATTATCAACATATAAAGAAACGATAAAGATATCTGAAGTACCTTCGGTTTTGACGTAAATGGCAGGTTTATTCTCACTTCTTTGAAATCATCTTTCATTGAAATATGAGTCGATCTCTCCATACTATGCTCTTGGAGCTTGTTTCAAGCCATAAAATTCCTTCTTAAGCTTGTACACCTTGTGCACTTGTCCTTTACGAACAAATCCTTGAGGTTGGTCAACAAGCACCTTTTCTTTTACGACTCCATTTAGGAAAGCGGACTTGACATCGACTTGGTGTAGGAACCACCACTTCTGAGAAGCTACATAAATAAGACCTCTGATTGCCTCATGCCTAGATAACGATGCAAAGGTTTCTAGGAAGTCAGTCCCGAATTTCTAAGAATAACCTTTTGCTACCAATCTAGCTTTGTTCCTTTGAATGGAACCATCTTGATTGAGTTTAGTCTTATAAACCCACTTCACTCTAATAATGGAGTTGTTACAAGGTCTGTCCACCAACTCCTATGTCTTGTTTTTCACAATAACGTTAGTACTATGCTGTATTTTTGTAGGTTTAGTTTGGTAATTTGCATTTTGATCTAAATTCTAATTTGTTGTGGCATAGATGAATTGTAAGAGCACTTCCAGTGTACTAAAGCCCGTTGGGCAATAGGCAACTCAATCCCCTTGAATGAACAGTAACGGCCTATAGTGAACAGTAATTGTCTAAGTGCATCTTCACACCTTTAAATTGAATAGTCAGACAATTCGTATTAATTTTTTTTTTTATAAACTAATAAAAGATAACCTTATTTTTAATTTCGGATAATAATAAAAGATTGGTTGAAAGTATTTGAAAATATTGAAATGTAGTACAAAGTGGAAGAACATGGTTAGGTATAGAAAAAATATAACTTTTATATTTTTAATTGGTTTATTATAATTTTTTAATAATTTAAATTGTGGCTAAGGTCAACCTTGCATCACATAGGCAGGGCGCTAAGTCATACGATTATTACCTGATTTCTCCATCGGACTTGCCTTGAGCCCAATTACCCGAGTGGGCTGGAGTATTTTGAGAATGAGGGAGTGGATCAGGTTGTCAATCTCCAAGGCAATAAGCAACGTTGGAGTTGCTCTAATGCTGCTGCCCTACAGCCTTAGCAGTTGTCCTATGCACTGGGAGCAATACCCAAAAAGGAAATAATCAGAAAATATCTCTTCGTGCAAAAGCTTTCTCTGCTCTCTATTTCTTCTCTACAGCTGCTGCCTTAATTCATATCTCCATCTTTTTATTCTAGTTTTAATTAAGATGAAGATGGTTTGAATACCAACAGTTGCGATAAGTGAATATATGAATTCTAGGTTTTTCCTATTTTTGAGAATTTGTTTACGGTTTCAATTCCTATTGTAAATAGGATAGGGGCGGTGTAGGAGATAGACTTGACATGAGATTTCAAAGAACAAGAGAGCTATTCAGGTTTATCGAATTCCCACACAAGTCATAAGGGGAGTCAAAGGGTTTGATTCGGATGGTGTGAGAGACGTTAGGACCTAGGGTTCGATAGGAGGTAAGTGTAAGAGTATAAACAAACACAAAGATGAAGATCTAAGTAAGGACAACAAGCACCAAGAGCAGAATCCAAGTGAAAGCAATTCAAGGGTCTAGATGATGACAAGTGTCACAAGATCCAAAAGAAGTTACAAGGCTGTTAGGATATGGTGCTAAGGTTGTTAAATTGATAGAATTCATATCTTAGCTTATGGAGCAAGGAATGTAATAATATAAATACACATAGCTAAAGGTGTAATCGATAATGCAATATACAAGAAATACAAAAGAAAACTTCTCTGAAATCTCTCTATCTCTCTCTTTCTAAATCTCAGTTTCTTCGACTACCTTTATTGGAACTACTGCGTCAATCTTCACATGGTATCATCGCCGATCCGACTGGCACTTCCGCATCTGAATCAAAGCTTTCATTTCTTCTATCTACCCTCTAGTTTGCACACTGTTCTGTGGTAAAAAAAAATTGGCGTCGTCAGATTATTACAGAGCTTCAAGAACTTCGTCTTCTTCTTCTGCATATCAACTGTTTGTTAAAAGGTCTCAGTGAACTTCTTGTCTCACGAATCAACAATGGTTACTGCTGATCAGCTAAGGATTGTTCAGTCTCCAATCACCGGTCTTATTTCTACCATTTCTACGTCCGTTACAGTCAAGCTTGATGATTCTAACTACTTAACCTGGAGCTTTCAGATTAAACTTCTCTTTAAAAGTCATGGCATTCTGGGGTTTGTTGATGGATCACGAAAATGTCCTCCAAGATTTGATAAGGATGCTACAACTGAAGGGATTGAAACAGATGATTATCTTGTATGGAAGATGCATGATCGTGCTCTTATGCAATTAATCATTGCAACTTTGTCTACAACTGCAATGTCCTGTATAATTGGGAGTCACAGTTCTCATGAAATGTGGGTTAATCTTGCTGAGCGATTCTCGACAGTCACGAAAGCTACAATCTTTCAGATGAAAACTGAGCTCCAAAACATTAAAAAAGGGTCTGAATCTGTCTCTGTGTATTTGCAAAAGATCAAAGATGTGAGAGATCATCTTGCTGCTGCATGAGTCATTTTTTATGATGATGATATCATAATTCTTGCCCTGAAAGGTCTTCTTGCAGAATTTAACACATTCAAGTGTGTTATAAGAGGCATAGCAAATGGTATTTCCCTAAAAGATTTCAGGTCTCAATTGTTAGCCGAAGAGACTACAATTGGTCAATATTTTGAGTCTTCCCCATCCTTTAGTGCTGCAATAGTTGCTGGTACCAACACTGACAAAGGGAAAGCTTTAGTTCTTGATCAAGATTCCTCTTATTCTATTGAGTTTGGTTTTAGCTCTGGCATCAATGATCAACCATACAAGAACAATGGTGGTGGTTCACGTTCTACTGGTTATAATTCTGGTGGGCAATATTATACCAATGGGAGTCCATCCATCAATTTTGGAAGTAATTCTCAGAGTTCTTACCACTATGGCGGTTACAAGGGAAACAACTTCAGAGGCAAAGGAAGAGGAAAGTCATATCAGTCTGGTCCCCGATCTTATAATCATTCACCAAATCCAAGTCCTGGAATTCTTGGTGCTCCAAGACCATTTCAGTCTCATTGTCCAGATCATCCATCTAAAATACCAACTTGTCAAATATGCAACAAAAAAGGGCATGTTGCAGCTGATTGCTTTCAGCGACATAGTACACCGGTCTTCGCTTCTAATTCTCCAATTCAATGCCAAATTTGCTGGAAGTTTGGTCATTCAGCTATTCAATGCTATCATCGAGGAAATTTTGCTTATCAAAGAAGGCCACCAACCCCACATCTCTCTGCAATGCATGTTCAACATCAACCATCTGCCCCTGAAGAACAATTCTGTGTTGCAGACACAGGTGCAACATCTCACATGACCTCTGAGCTAGCTAACTTGGAGTTGGCAAGACCATACCACGACAATGACACGATTACCACTGCAAGTGGTGCAGGTTTACACATTTCTCACATAGGATCTTCCAAATTGCATACTTCCTCTCATAATCTTGTGTTGAAGAATGTTTTACATGTTCCAAAGATATCTCAGTATTTATTATCAATTTACCAACTTTGTAAGGATAATAGATGCAGATTCATATATGATGATGTTTCTTTTTGGGTTCAGGACAAATTCACAGGGAAAATCCTTCTCAAGGGGCTGTGTAGGGCTGGTTATTATCCTATACCTTTCCACATTACTCAGAAGCTGCCATTTGCATCATCTCAGTTACACAAATGCTTTCTTGCACAACCTGTTAGTATAAGTCTATGGCATCAAAAGCTAGGACACCCATATAATGCAATCACTTCTGCCATACTACATCAGCATCAAGTTTCTGCATCTTTAGACACTTGTAAAACAATTTGTACACCATGTCTAGAAGGGAAATTTACCAAGTTGCCCTTTTCTTTTCCCACCAATAAATCTGTACATCCCCTAGAAATCATACATAGTGATGTATGGGGCCCTACTCCTCTCTTATCATATGAAGGGTTTAGATACTATGTAACCTTCATAGACGAATGTACACGATTTACATGGATTTTTCCTTTGAAATATAAATCAGAAGTGTTTGCTATATTTGTCAAGTTTCATGCATTTGTGTGTAACCAATTTTCTGCCAAAGTAAAAATTTTACAAAGTGATGGTGGTGGAGAGTACATTAGCTCTCAATTTAAACATTTTCTCACCACCAATGGTATACTTCATCACAAATCATGCCCACACACTCCTGAATAGAACGGATTAGCTGAAAGAAAACATAGGCACATTGTAGAAACTGCCATTACTCTACTTCAAACTGCGAAGTTACCTACTCTCTTCTGGTTTCATGCTTATGCCACTGCAGTATATCTCATCAATCGCTTGCCCTGTGTCATTCTTAAAATGAAGTCTCCTTATCAACTGTTATATGGTCATCTTCCACACATTAGTCATTTAAAAAGTTTTGGATGTGCATGTTTTCCTCTCTTGAAACCATATAATACTTCCAAATTACAACAAAAACAGCTACTTGTGTGTTTCTGGGCTATGCAGGAGATTATAAAGGTTTTCTATGTTTAAATCTTGCTCAAAACAAAATGTACATATAAAGACATGTGCTTTTTGATGAATCCAACTTTCCTTATGACAAGTTTTCTGTTTTTGTCAATACCTCACTTTTGGTAGTCTCACCTCCATCATTGCATCCTTCTCCGTCATTACCATGCATTACATTGACTAAGCAAATCACATCATCACTTCATAATCATGCATCATCATCTCATAACACAGATTCAATACGTTCAAATGCATCTAGTACTCCAGATTCCTTGCCTGTATCTAGTGCCTTAGATTACTTGGCTGCATCTAGTGCCTCAGATTCCTTGGCTGCATCTAGTGCATCTGATTCCTTGGAAACACATGCATCTGTCCCACATTTGAATTCATATCAACCTTCAAGTGTTGACATACCAGTTACCACGCCTACACAGTCTCTCATCCCTGTGGATCCTGATTTCCAACCCGATCATCTTAATGTTGTTCTCTCAATACCAATGAATGTGCATCCTATGGTAACACGTTCCAAAAATGGTATTGTCAAACCGAAGGTTTTCTTAGCTAGCATTGGCTCTTAGTCACCTGTCTCCGAGCCAAAAACATTCAAGGCCGCTTCTAAAGTTGTAGAATGGCAAAGTGCAATGCAGGAAGAGATCGATGTACTTCATTCTCAACAAACATGGTCCCTAGTTCCTCTTCCAAGTGACAAGAACTTGGTTGGATGTAAATGGGTGTATCGAATAAAGAAGAATGCAAATGGCACTGTGGCACGATATAAAGCACGGCTTGTAGCAAAAGGGTACAGTCAAGAAAAGGGTGTCGACTACGGTGAAACATTCAGTCCGGTGGTTAAACCTACAACCATTCGCCTTATTCTTGCCTTGGCATCACAGTTCTACTGGCAACTCCGGCAACTTGATGTAAAAAATGCCTTCTTACATGACATTTTACAAGAAGAAGTGTACATGGAACAGTCTCCAGGATTTCTCAGCCCACAGTATCCATCTAATTATGTCTGTAAGCTTCACAAGTCCCTCTACGGGTTAAAACAGGCTCCAAGAGCGTGGAATGACAGATTTACAAGTTTTCTACCAGCCTTGGGATTCCAGTCTTCACATGCCGATCCATCGTTATTTGTTCAATCCTCTCAACAAGGCATTGTTGTCTTACTGCTTTATGTTGATGATGTTATTTTAACCGGGAGTTCTCCTCAGTTGATAGCTCAGGTCATCAAAGCTCTTACTACCGAATTTGAAATGAAGGATTTAGGTGATCTACATTACTTCTTGAGGCTGCAAATTAGTCACACTGCAGAAGGTTTATTTGTTTCCCAATCCAAATACATCAGTGAGTTAGTTGCCAAGGTGGATTTACAAGAGTGTAAACCTTGTGCTACTCCCTGTTTACCATATCATCGACTCTTAAAAGATGATGGCAAGCCGTATCACAATCCCGATCAATACAGAAGTGTCGTGGGAGCCCTTCAATATCTCACATTTACAAGGCCTGACATAGCCTTCTCCGTGAATCAAGCTTGCCAATTCATGCATAATCCTATGGAGTCTCATGTCATTGCAATCAAACAGATCATCCGATATCTCAAGGGCACACCAGATTATAGGATACATTTTAAACCTGGACCGCTATCTCTTTAATCCTATAATGATGCCGACTGGGCTGGGGATCCAAATGACAGACGATCCACCTCCGGCTTTATAGTTTTTCTTGGATCCAATCCTATTTCCTGGTCCTCAAAGAAGCAGCATACGGTCTCTCGGTCATCCACAGAAGCTGAGTATCGAGCTCTTGCTATCACAGCTGCTGAACTATCCTGGATTCGACAGTTGCTTTGTGATTTACATATTCCTCTCTCTCAAGCCCCAATGATTCACTGCGATAACATTTCAGCCATTGCCCTTTCAACAAATCCTGTGTTTCATGCAAAGTCCAAGCACATTGAGATTGACTATCATTTTGTTCGTGAAAAGGTGACAAGAGGAGATCTTCACGTTCAACATGTTTCTTCTGCTGATCAGTTCGTTGATATTTTCACAAAGGGTTTATCTGCACCCTTGTTTCAACATCACTGTGGCAATCTCATGCTCAGTTCACTCAAGCATGAGATTGAGGGGGGATGTAAGAGTATAAACAAACACAAAGATGAAGATATAAGTAAGGACAACAAGCACCAAGAGCAGAATCCAAGTGAAAGCAATTCAAGGGTCTAGATGAGGACAAGTGTCACAAGATCCAAAGGAAGTTACAAGGCTATTAGGGTATGGTGCTAAGGTTGTTAAATTGATAGAATTCATATCTTAGCTTATGGAGCAAGGAATGTAATAAGATAAATACACATAGCTAAAGGTGTAATCGATAATGCAATATACAAGAAATACAAAAGAAAACTTCTTTGAAATCTCTCTATCTCTCTCTCTCTAAATCTCAGTTTCTTCGACTACCTTCATTGGAACTACTGCTTCAATCTTCACAGTAAGGGGCTTGTAGCCATAGCAGTTCCTATTCTTTGCTAGTGAAATTTCTTGAGGCGATCACCAGAGTGACTGTAAGCACAATTGGCCGAGCCACTATAAGCTCTTGTGTGGTTATTTTGGCCTGTGTGGTGGTTGCATGTGCAGTTAATAGAATCCGTTGTTAAGATCTTATTGAAAAAAAATTTAGTAAAATATCTCTTCCTCCCAGAAAAGATTAATTATCCCTTCTACCCTAATCTGGCAAATGATGATTTGTTACTGCCGGCTTATAATATTGTGGATTCAAACAAACAATATATTGCAAAATTTCGGTCTTCTCATTGCTTTCGTGCATATTTTGTAGTACATTGGTTTGACTACATATATATACATATATATTTATGTTATGATCATCTTTTATCAAGTGACAAATATAAACCAACTACATCCACTTATTAGCGTACATATAAGGAATTACAATCAATTGTGACATAGATCAAGTTTGTTTTAATAACAAAATATACGTATTTAGGTGTTTTTAGAATGAATATATTACAAAAGAGTCTACAATTTCTTCCGCCTATAATTTCAGCCAAAGCAGCGTCATTGTGAGCTCTAAATGTGACAAAACCTAATTCAAAATACACATGCACCAATATCAGTTCCAGTTTTGCTAGCTAAAGAACAATCAATGGGATCGAATGGTCGAGGCTCCCACGAAGAGCTCTAGCGCGACTCGATTTCTTCTTCTTCATCCCTCCTTTGATGATCTCCTCCTCTAGTCCCTTAGATTTTTTTCCAAATGCAACTGAGGTCTGGGTCGAGATACGTGCCATATTACTATTGGCTTTTGTTGCACCTCCATGAATAAGTATCCTAGTAATCCCAGCGTAGTGCAAAGACTCAGCAATCTTCAGTGCGGTCACACCTTTGTTAGTTCGAGCTTCAGCATCAGCTCCTTTCTTTACCAACATCTCAATCACATCCGCATGTCCTGACTCCACTGCGCAGTGCAACGCGGTGTATCCATCCTCATCTTTAGCATCCACATCCACACCCTTTTCGAGCAGCGTTCGAACGACTTCAATGTTCCCTTTGAAACATGCCCTATGGAGAGCAGTCCACCCATGTTGGTCTCTTCCATTGATCGTCGCACCTGTCTCAAGCAGCCTTACAATTGTTCTCACCTCTCCCTTCCTCGCCGCGATGCACAAGCTATCACCAAGTCGAAGAGCGTCAAATAGTCTCGTGTGTCCATTCTCCAACGCAACATCATAGGCCGTTAGGCCGGCAAAGTTTCTGATATCTTTATTGGCACCCTTTTGCAGCAACAGCTTCACCATGTACTCGTCCCCCATGCTAGCTGCGATATGCAAAGGCGTGTCACCATCTCTACAATCACGAACTCCAGCTTTGGCCCCGCTCGCCAATAAGAGCCTTGCGCAGTCCCTTCTTCGCTCCTCCACCGCAAGGTGCAAAGCTGTGCTACCATCTTTAGTCAGCGCATCAACATTAGCCCCTTTGATTATAAGAAGCCTCAGAACCTCTACGTGGCCTCCTCCGGCCGCAAGGTGAATGGGGCCCCAAGTGGAGGACTCAGATCGTTCAGTGCTGACACGTCGGGCCATTAAAAGTTCGACTATCAAGGCTTCTCCTTTCGAGGCTGCAGCCTCGAGTGGGGTAGACCCTGATCGGCTTTGAGCCTCCACGTCAGGCTCAAATTCAAGAAGTAGCTGGACTAGGTCAGGCCGTCCTTGAGCAACAGCCAAGTGAAGCAAAGATTGGCCCTCAGAATCCACGGAATCGGCAGCTCTCCATGAAGTTTCACTCTTCTCAAGCACTTCTCGAATATCATCCATCAAACCATCGGACACAAGTTGTGCCAAAACAGGTGAACCAACAAACATAATCTTGACACCACTATCTATGAACACCTGTTTCTTCTTTGTGGTGAACCAGTCGTTAGGGACAGCATCGAATGTCGAAGAAGAGTCTTTGATCGCTGCTCCGGGCACAACCACGCTATGCAAAAGGAAGGAGTCATTGCAGTAAGGGAAGGAGTCGGGGAGACTGGACCCCGGTGGAAGGTGATAAACAATCTCTACGGTCAACTTCTCGAGAGGAGATATGATCCCGGACTGAGGCTTCACCGTGTAACGATTCTTGATCAGCGGTTGGAGCCTGAACGCTACCGGCATAGTGTACATAACGTTGCGTAAAGTGAGCTGGCCGTAACATTTCTGTCCCGGTTCGATCCTTATTGCAACAAAGTTTGATGGCTCCAAACTTATGAGCCTGTCCATCTTTCTTTGATTTTCACTTTGGCTTCAGATCAATGAGTTTTTAGGGTTCTTATGATGTATAGAAGAAATTAAAACACATGAAATACTGAAGGAGGAAGTGATATTCGAATTGAAAGTTTTGAGTTTGGTGGGTGTAGTTTAAAAGAAGGGAATGTGAAGGCCGGCTTTGATGAGAGAATGCCAAGTGGGGGTGTTAAAAACAATGCTGACTTGTTCTATTCGGCGTCTCAACTAGGGAGTATAACTCCTAAAATCACAGTTGTATGAACAATTTTTTTAATGAAACAATATATTCACATTAAAGAATCGAAGATTTTGGACTAAATCATCCAACAAGTAGTTATAGTAATTCGGTATCAAACTTGTCATCTATGAAAGTCGAGTTTAAAAGCTTTCACCTACAAGTATAGAGAAATATCATTATACTCTTCTTGTGAAAATGCCAAAAATTTAGTCACCTTAATTTTTGAGAGGTAATTTTACAATCTTATTCTCCTTCTACACACCCATATCAATTTCTAGTTAGTGAATTAAATAAATCAATAAATCAATAAATAGAAATGAGTAGGAATGTGTAAAAAGCTAAAAATGATGTGTAAAAACCATTTCTCAAACCTTTTTTTTTTTTGGAAGAGACAGAAAGTTAATTTCAAAGCTGCTTAACTAGGATGTCACTCTCTCAGTTTTGTATTATAATTTATATTATGCACAAGAAAACTTTTTTTAATTGTTGTTGTTGCTCTAATATCTAGGGAGAGAGGAGGCTTACGTCAAATGAATTAACACTATTGTTTAAAAAGTGGGATCAATGAAGAAGCCATCAAGATGCTCTCCATCCAATTGAAAATTCCTAAGAGTACAACAATAAACTGATTATAAAAATATAATTTTCTTAGTTTATTTCATTTAAAATTAAAACTAACAACCTATGTGAACGTATTCATTTAAAATTAAAACTAGCACGGATGTCATCCATCAGAAGATCCATGGAAGAAGACCCCAGGAATCGGCACATATGGTATGGCCAAATTGGTTGTGTCTTCTTCAATTGAGTTTTGTTGGTTTGAGGAGCCTCCGGATTGAATTGTGGAGGCCCTCGTTGTTGTTGATTGACTTATGATTATTCAATAAATGCTATTGTTTCTCTTAAAAAAAATTAAAAAAATTAAAACTAACAACCGTATGTTTTACTACAAGAATATATGATAACGGAGGTTTAGAGCTATCAAGTAGCAAATTAACTCATTGGGTTGTTAATAGGTACTCATTAACACCCATTTAGTTTGATTTTACCTTACATCATCATCACTACTACTAATGTCACCTTTATATTATGATGATATCAAACTAAACAGATTTTAACGGGTACCCATTAACAACCCAATGAGTTAATTTGCCACCTCTAAAGCTATATAACAGATGCTCAGAGCATAAGGGATAGAGGAAGACTTAGGAAGAGTTTGAAAGACCTTTAAGAAAAGACATAGAGTATTTAGAACTAATGGAGGACTTAGCTCAAAACCGAGCACAATGACGTTGAAAGATTTATACATCCCACATCATTTAGTGAGATACAACTTTATTGTTGTTGTTGTTGTTTCATAAGAATATATTATGGAGTAAATATGAAGAACTATGCGAACGTATAAGTTTAGTTTACAAGAATATTTCATCTTGTTCGTCATTTTTAATTAGTTTATCATAAGAATATATTATGGAGAAAATATAAAGAATTCCTTGTGTGCAGCGACTCAATCCTACTACCATTTACTTGCCGAATTAACTCTGAACCATACCATGTACAAGCAGGCACTAACAACCTTTTCAATGGATTTGTTTCAATATTTTTCAATGGATTTGTTTCAATATTTCTGTTGGCAAGACAGCCAACCACAACAATATATTGCCAAGTATTGACACGTGGCATCATTTGGTTTGTGGAATGGTAAGAACCCTACCCTACACCTCTATTGTCATTTGCTCTCTTTAAAGCAGAAGCCTTGTCTTTGGCTCTTCAAATTACATAACACGACCTTTTCTACGATTGCGATGTTGCAGCACACCAGCCAACTATAACTGTATTATTTACCAGAAATATGAAAACTGTAAACGGCTTATTGATTTGATGATCACTCTTGCTGTTGCAATCATACTTCAAGCATGAGTTGTTTTTCTTGTCAATTTTATCATTCGGTATATTATTTATAATCAACAGATATGGAAGATTGGGACTTACAACTTCTCCCAATATTGAAAAGTGAAATACCTTTTAATTTCATTTCCTAGCTAGTTTCTTTTAGCACGTTTAGTTTCATAAAAGAAAAATCTACTGTCAACATAAAAAGTTACTCAATGAGTGATTGAAATTTTGATTAAAAAAAACAATGAGTGATTGAAAAGAGATAGAGGATAGATAATTCAATAAATAATTATGTTTTACATTCTTATTCTCCTTTTACACACCCTTATCAATTTTTAGTCAGAAGATTGAATAAATAAATAAATAAAAGAACATAGGTGTGTTGAAGGCTAAAAATGATATGTGGATCTCATTTCTCTAAAAAAAAAAATTGGAAGAGCCAGAGAGTTAATTTCAAAGCTTTTTCTCTAAGATGTCACTCTCAGTTTTGTAATATAATTTATGTTATGCACAAGAAAACTTTTTTAATTGTTGTCGTTGCTCTAATGTCTAGAGAAAGAGGAGGGTTACGTCAAATGAATTAACATCATTGTTTAACAAAGTGGGATCAATGAAGAAGCCAACAAGATGCTCTCCATCCAATTGAAAATTCCAAGGAGTCTAAACTGATTATAGAAAGACAATTTTCTTAGTTTATTTCATTTAAAATTAAAACTAACAACCCTATATGTGAACGTATAAGTTTTATTACAAGAATATTTTCTTTCTTCTTTTTTATTTTAATAAAGTTTATCATAAGAATATATGATAATGAAGGCTTAGAACTATGTGACAGAAGCTCTAAGCATAAGGGGTAGAATAAGATTTAGGATTTGAATGAGACTTTAAGAAAAGATAGAGTATTTGGAGCAAACGAATGACTTAATGAATTTATTCAACGCCATAGTGTCGTTGTAGAATTTATACAACCGATCCCTTAATGAACTAAGACTTTGTTGTTGTTTTATCATAAGAACATTCTATGGAGTAAATATAAAGAACTCCTTGTGTGCAGCGATTCAATATCCTACTACCATTTACTTGCCGAATTAACTATGAACAATACAACAACAACAACAACAACAACAAAGCCTTTTCCCACTAAGTGGGGTCGGCTATATGAATCCTAGAACGCCATTGCGCTCGGTTTTGTGTCATGCCCTCCGTTAGATCCAAGTACTCTAAGTCTTTTCTTAGAGTCTCTTCCAAAGTTTTCCTAGGTCTTCCTCTACCCCTTCGGCCCTGAACCTCTGTCCCGTAGTCACATCTTCGAACCGGACCGTCAGTCGGCCTTCTTTGCACATGTCCAAATCACCAGAGCCGATTTTCTCTCATCTTTCCTACAATTTCGGCTACTCCTACTTTACCTCGGATATCCTCATTCCCAATCTTATCCTTTCTCGTGTGCCCACACATCCCACGAAGCATCCTCATCTCCGCTACACCCATTTTGTGTACGTGTTGATGCTTCACCACCCAACATTCTCTGCCATACAACATCGCTGGCCTTATTGCCGTCCTATAAAATTTTCCCTTGAGCTTCAGTGGCCTACGACGGTCACACAACACGCCGGATGCACTCTTTCCATCCAGCTCGTATTCTATGGTTGAGATCTCCATCTAATTCTCCGTTCTCTTGCAAGATAGATCCTAGGTAACGAAAACGGTCGCTTTTTGTGATCTTCGCTAGATTGCTCCGGTCATTAGTGTGGATAAGTATATAAATGGATAGAGATAGGAAAGCAAACACAAGATGTATGTGGTTCACCCAGATTGGCTACGCCCACGGAATAGAAGAGTTCTCATTAATTGTGAAGGGTTTACACAAGTACATAGGTTCAAGCTCTCCTTTAGTGAGTACGAGTGAATGATTTAGTACAAATGACATTAGGAAATATTGTGGGATAATGATCTCGTAATCACGAAACTTCTAAGTATCGGAGTGTGGTGTCGTCTTGACTTGCCTTATCTGTCTCATAGGTAGATGTGGCATCTTCTCTGGAAGTACTCTTCCTCCATCCAGGGGTGGTATCTTTAACTGGTGGAGATGCACAAGGTAATGTATCAATTTCACTTGAAGCTTACTTGTAGTTTCAGGCTTGGTCAAGCGCGATACAAACCATGTAGTAGGAGTCCCCCAAGTCGCCGAGCTAGGGGGTCTGCTGAAAGAGGTGACAGACAAGGTAAGCAATCAGAGCTCCGACTGATTGTTCACCTTCTCCCCATCTTGCAGCAGCATGAAGGATAAAGAGAAGAAAAATGAGAAGAGATGATATGAGATACTTTTGCTTTTGAAGAAGTAACTTTCCACAGGCTTATTCTTGAACTGAGCTGGAGGGTTTTCTGGTTTCCTCCAGAGTATAAGGCCGACTGAAGAATTTGAGGGTCAAAACAAGTCCATCAAATCTAGAGTACGTTCCACCCTGCTGATATGGGATACTTTTGCTTTTGACAGAGTAATGGATGTATCGGCACGTGTGCTGTTACGCTTGTCTCCACATGCTTCCTTGTATCCTTCGCACTTGCCCTATCTGTTCCTCAAGCAGATGCGGAATCTTCCCTGGAAACATAAGATGATGAAGATGAGTACTCGAGAGCAATGCCAGGTAAGTAATCAGGTAAGGGGTTCCAGGCAGTCAGTTCCTGGCTGGAAGCTTGATTCCAAGTACTGACTGATTGCTCTCTTTCTCCTTGTCTTGCAGGTAAAAACAAGGCCAAAAGAAAAAACAGGGAAAAAGCATGATATGGGATACTCTTGCTTTTAACCCTGATGATATGAGATATTCTTGCTCTAGTATAGCTTGTTTGCAGAGGTATTATCGGGGGGAAAGAAAGCTGAATATTTCGAAAGGCTTTGTTGGGAGTGCCCTCTCAGATATGATGAAGGGTTGAGCATTTTTGCAGGTCTGCCTGTCCGTTGGGGATGGAGGTCGACATATATAGGAGTCTCCCTAGCAACAAGTAGTAATGCTATTCCTTTACCCTGCTTGGTCATAGCACGGTAGTGGGAGCTGCCAGTTTCACATGTTTTAACTCTGTCAGAGCACTTTGAAAAAGTGGTCTGTGGTATCTGGCTCTCGAGATTCGGAGAACGATGCCTCTTCGATTTTTGAGAAAGCAATCATGCTGGGGGTCTGACTCTCGAGATTCGGAGAGCAGTGTCTCTTCGATTTTTGAGGAAGTAATCATGTTGGGAGTCTGGCTCTCGAGATTCGGAAGGCGGTGCCTCTTCGATTTTGGAGCAAGCAATCTTGTTGGGAGTGTTGTCTCGAATGTGAGTAAAGGTTGGACATGTTTGCTAGTCTACCTTGCCACGAAGCACAAAGGTTGACACACAGGGACTTTCCAATTATCCAGCAATGGTACTGTTCCTTTACCCTCTCTTCGATTTTGAGAAAGTAGTCATGTTGGGAGTCTGGCTCTCGAGATTCGGAAGACGGTGCCTCTTCGATTTTGGAGCAAGCAATCTTGTTGGGACTGTTTTCTCGAATGTGAGTAAAGGTTGGGCATGTTTGCTAGTCTACCTTGCCACGAAGCACAGAGGTTGACACACAGGGACTTTCCAATTATCCAGCAGTGGTACTGTTCCTTTACCCTTGTGGGTAATAATATGGTAGCTAGACCTTCAAAATTTATGTGTCTAAACTTTGTTAGTGCTGTTTCTTTGCTATTCTTTTACCTTTCTTGGTCAGAGCGATGTAGTGGGAGCTGCAAGCTTCACGTGCTCAACTTTGGCAGAGAACTTTGGCAAAGTGATCTGTGGTACCCATGAGTTATTGTTGCGTGTGGGAAGTGGGTGATTGAACAGTAAGATTCATGTGCTTTCTACTTCGCCAGAAGTCTTCGACAAAATGCCCATAATTTCTGCAAAGCTGAGTGTGCGTGTGACAGGTGCTGACAAGGCTAGAAAAGTAGGTGCCTCTTCGATTTCTGAGATCGGCCCTCGTGGTCTCTGAGCAGCCCAGCTTTTGAGAAAGCGAGCGCCTCTTCGATTGATTCGGAGAACGGTGCCTCACCGATTTTTGAGAAAGCAATCATGCTGGGGGTCTGGCTCTCGAGATTCGGGGAGCAGTGTCTCTTCGATTTTTGAGAAAGTAATCATGTTGGGAGAGTGGCTCTCGAGATTCGGAGGGTGGTGCCTCTTCGATTTTGGAGCAAGCAATCTTGTTGGGAGTGTTTTCTCGAATGTGAGTAAAGGTTGGGCATGTTTGCTAGTCTACCTTGCCACGAAGCACAGAGGTTGACACACAGGGAAGTGGGTGATTGAACAGTAAGATTCATGTGTTTTCTACTTCCCCAGAAGTCTTTGACAGAATGCCCATAATTTCCGCAAAGCTGAGTGTGCGTGTGACAGGTGCTGACAAGGCTGGAAAAGTAGGTGCCTCTTCGATTTCTGAGATCGGCCCTCGTGGTCTCTAGGGAGCCCAGCTTTTGAGAAAGCGAGCGCCTCTTCGATTTCTGAGATCGGCCTTCGTGGTCTTTGAGCAGCCCAACTTTTGAGAAAGCAAACGGCTCTTCGATTTCTGAGATCAACCCTCGTGATCTCTAAGCAGCCCAACTTTTGAGAAAGCAAACGCCTCTTCGATTTCTGAGCAGGCGCCTCTTTGATTTCTGAAGCTCCGTCGAGTGCAGATTTTTATAGAGGCTGGCATTAAGTTCCAAAGCACACTTGAATCTCCACCAGTAGAAGCTTCATTCTTGCACTTCTAATATCTTGATTTGTCCGACCTCTTCTCTCTTCAACACCTTTGAAAATGTCTGGCCCCTCCGACCGTCGTTTTGACTTGAACCTTGTTGAAGAGGCAGCCCCGCCTTCTCCAGACAACATATGGCGCCCATCCTTCGTCTCCCCAACTGGTCCTCTTACCGTTGGGGATTCCGTGATGAAGAATGATATGACCGCTGCGGTGGTGGCCAGGAACCTTCTCACTCCCAAAGATAACAGACTACTTTCCAAACGGTCTGATGAGTTAGCTGTTAAGGATTCGCTGGCTCTCAGTGTTCAGTGTGCAGGTTCTGTGTCTAATATGGCCCAACGCCTATTTGCTCGAACCCGCCAAGTTGAATCATTGGCGGCTGAAGTGATGAGTCTTAAACAGGAGATTAGAGGGCTCAAGCATGAGAATAAACAGTTGCACCGGCTCGCACATGACTATGCTACAAACATGAAGAGGAAGCTTGACCAGATGAAGGAAACTGATGGTCAGGTTTTACTTGATCATCAGAGATTTGTGGGTTTGTTCCAAAGGCATTTATTGCCTTCGTCTTCTGGGGCTGTACCGCGTAATGAAGCTCCAAATGATCAACCTCTGATGCCTCCTCCTCCTAGGGTTCTGTCCAGTACTGAGGCTCCAAATGATCCCCCTCCGGTGCCTTCTCTTTCTGGGGCTCTACCGACTGCTGAGACTTCTCCTAAGCAACCTTTGTGAAGGCTCCCTCTTGTGTGTTTATTTTGACTCATGTATATGTACATATTTGTAGCTTATCGGGGATATCAATAAATAAGCTTTCCTTCATTTCAACGTATTGTGTTAAATACACCAAAGCCTTCTTCGCTAAGTTCTTTGAATTTTCTTTTGTTGAAGCTTGTATGTTGAAGCTTTCTGAGTGGAGCATGTAGGTTGGGGTAGTGTTCCCTTAATTTCCCGAGTGAGGAAAACTTCTTGGTTGGAGACTTGGAAGATCCAAGTCACTGAGTGGGATCGGCTATATGAATCTTAGAACGCCATTGTGCTCGATCCTGTGTCATGTCCTTCGTTAGATCCAAGTACTCTAAGTCTTTTCTTAGAGTCTCTTCCAAAGTTTTCCTAGGTCTTCCTCTACCCCTTCGGCCCTGAACACTACCTACCTTTTCAATGGATTTTGTTGCAATATTTCTGCTGGCAATACAACTAACCATAACAACATATTGCTGAACTTTAACACGTGGCATCATTTGGTTTGTGAATGGTAAGAACCCTACCCTAAAATCTCTAATGTCATTTGCTCTATTTGAATCATCAGCCTTGTCTTTGGCTCTTCAAATTACATAACACGACCTTTTCTACGATTGCGATGTTGCAGCACACCAGCCAACTATTTGATGATTATTTACCAGAAAAAGAAAAAAAAAACGGTTCATTGATTTGATGATCACTCTTGCTGTTGCAATCATACTTCAAGCATGAGTTGTTTTTCTTGTCAATTTTAGCATCTGGCATATACTTATAATCGATAAAGATGGGATATTCGGACTTAAAACTTCTTCCAAAGTTAAAAAGTGAAATACCTTTTAATTTCATTTCCTAGCTAATTTCTTTTAGCACCTTTAGTTACAAGAGGTTTCCACTCCTTTGTATACACCCTCAATAAACCCAGAAAGCCTTGGGCTCACTTGGCTTTACTTTTCTGGCATTTAATGTGCCACTTATATAGACTAGCATGTTGATAACCTTTTTACCCATCAGTCAATATTCGACGGTGAAGTGATAGTTGCTCAGTTAGGATTGCACGACTTTTCAAATCAATGTGTGTTAAGTGAACTATTCAGCCCTGACTAGTCAACAATGTCATTCCCAAGCGGTGGGCCGACTACCTTTACGTCTCGTCCTAGACTTCTGCTTTTGATTGATGATTGACACGTGGCCTAATTGTTGTAAGCCTCTCTTAAAGCACTGTGCCATAAAGTTGTCAGTCTTCTCACCTGAACTTGATAGTCAAAAAGTACTTTATGTTGCTCAATCGGATCAAACTAGTGAGCGCTCAGCCATAGCGCTCTGAAATGCCTCATTTGAATTCCACAAGGCCTTGGACTTCATGTTCCTCTTTGGGCTTTGATCTTTCTTGAGCTTTTCTTGATTTTTCTCTGGACCTGTACTATTTTTAAGTGTTGAAAAGGATCCTGTGTTAATAACTAGTTCACCATTTTCCATTTTCACCTTGAAAGTCAGAGACTTATTCTTAAGAGATTTATGTGATGTCATGTGATCCATTTTCCACTATCAGTCAAGAGAGATTCATGTGATGTAATATGATTACTACACCCACTAGGTTTTTTTTTGTTTTTTCACAACTTCTACGGAATGGCAAACATAAAACATTGAGGCTTTCTCTTCTACATGTTTAGCATGGTGAACAAGTTGTTTCACCTTGCTATTGCAGTCTTTAGCTATATGACCAAACTTGTCACACCTATTAGGCTTGCCTTTGAACCAACGTGTCATAGTGAAACATCATAATATTTACAAGCTTCCTTTGAACTCTCCTTGTTCCCGTTATACTTCACCAATGTACCAGTTCTATCACCAGCCTTAAATCCACCTTTCTTCTCCTTATTCTTCCAAAAAAATTTGCCCTTAGAACTATTAGCTTGTGAGCTATCTGCTAAAAGCCTTTTCAGTAACCTCATTTCCTTCAACATGTCTCAATAATCTCTGCTCAGGGCCTTTTAGAGTAGCTACAATTTCAGTAGAATCAATTTCATCTAATTCTCTTCTTAGTTTCCTCAATCACAAACACTATATTGCCATAAGATGGAGTAAGACCAAGTTTTCAACTATTCTCTTATTTGACAATTCTTCACCATACATTTTCATTTGATTAATTAGATAAAACAATCTAGTCAAATAAGCATACAACATTTCATCATTCTCATACGAGCATATTCAAAGTCTCATCGAAGACCTTGTAATTTCACAGCTCGGATATGTGAATCACCTCTATATTCTTGCTTATCCAAGCTGTCTTTGCCGTCTCTTGATTTGCAACCCGAGGAAAGATCTCATCAGAGTCTGCTCTTTGAATAAATTCCAGAGCTTTAGCATCGCGAGCAGTAATATCTTCAGCCACAATTCGTTGCTTCTCAGTCAGCTCTTCATCTGAATCTGAGGGAAGCTCATAAACTTCTTCAATAAATTTTCACAGATTGTGAGACTTGAATAATATCTTCATCTTGATGCACCAGAAGTCATAGTTGACTCTAGTGAACAATGAAGCCGGTAGCTCAGCTCCAAATTTAGACATTGCACCGATCAATTCGACTGTGTTCTTTGTTGTAACTCAATAGAAGAAAACTGATACGTTTAATGAAAATGTGTCCTGCTCGTTTAATAATCATTGCAATTTACAGATTAGTGTTTAGTTTAAGAATAGCTATTTTTTTTAGCTTTCAAATAAATAAATAAAAAATTAAAGGTTTACATAGTTACTTGGTAATTGTCTTCATTTTTCATTTTATGTGGAATTTTAGAAATGAATTTTTTTATGGTTTCACTTTGGCAATTGGATCACAGAGTGAAGGGTATGTCACAAACAACTTGTAGCATTTCTCGGTGAATCTTTCGAAGTTTAACCTAATTTTGGATGAAGTTTATGTCTATAGGTCTCAAGGGCCCATTCTATGGTCCCCAAGGCATGATCTGTTATTGATTAGAAAAGCAACCTTTCAAGTTGCAGTTTTGTAAGGGCGTGTCAAACTTTAAAACTTTATAGCAAGCAATCGCATTCAAGTTTTCTTATTGCAACTTTAAAACTTTATACAACTGGAGGGAGTCAAATGAAAACCACGACAAACTTAAGAAGATGTAAATGTAACAGACACTAATTTTAAGATCAGCAAGAAAATATAAATAGACCTAAATATTAACAAATTGGTTAATATTTTGAAGATGGCAAAACAGGACATGGATCTCTAAGGCCAAACTGAATCCACACAAACTCTTGACTCTAACGGCAGATAATCATCCAACATTCCCATATTCTCATTGTATTTGCAGCTTCCATTTCTGATCAGCGGTTTTATGGTGGCAGTAAAAGAATTAGAAGCGGCGGAGGCGGCAGCACCGGCAGAATTAGAACAAGAAGAAGAAGGAGGAGGTGAACTTGTTGTCACCCAGAAGTTACTTGGATCTGTGTTGTTACTGCTGTGACGCCCTAGTACGGACAACAGAAGAACAAGAGAAGCCATTGAAAGTAGAACTAAACTGGTTGTGCTTGAATTGAAGTTGAAACGGTGGTGAATATGTATAGAGATGATTATACAGAGAGAGATTTGTTTGTGGCTATATATATATAGGGTTTAGGTTGTTGTCTCCGAAAGGAAAAGGAAAGGAAAGGAAGTGCAAAACAGTGGGAGAAGGTGAATTAAATTAACTGCAGTCCACTGGTTTAGGTTGCTTTCTCCGAAAGGAAAAGGAAAGGAAAAGCAAAACAGTGGGTAGGGTTGCTGATTTTTCACCTGGTGAGTTGATGGTTAACTTATACAGTTGGCTGCTGCATAGATGTATGATGTGCCCTTCCTCTATTTTCGATGTCTTTAATTTGTTGGTTTTGTTCAACTAGATTGACACCCATATATCTAACTTTTGCTGCTAGAGTTGTTGGATTCTGTATTTCTATGTGCGTTTATTTATTGTGGCGTACGTTTATTATTGTGAGAAATTGTCAACTACCTCGGTACCTTTATTTTATTTCATTTTTCTTTTGTTTTGTCTTAAATTGAATTTTTATTTTTATTTTTATTTTTAATATAAGCGTTATTGCGATACTAAATTACAAACTTAAGGAGAAAAAATTTGAATTCAAAAAGTAATGGGTTAAAGAACAAAACGTTAATCATCATAACAATCCACCACTTGTCACCTTTTTATTCTTTAAGTCGATTAGTACTTGTCATAAATTACATCTATGTTATCCTTGGTAGCCCATCGAAGTCCACATTTTCTGATTCTCTTTACCTGACTAAGGTAATCCATCGTGCCAAAACTAGGGCTATCAGGTTAGAATTCGAGACAGCCCAACATATTTCATAATTTCTTTCTCCATGTATATTTCTTTTTGAAATTGATTTTCTATGAAATTGGTGGTTAGATCTTTCCCTTCAAAATATTACCATCTCGGATTGAAACCTTCATTCCTTCCACGAGCAGATTAATACAAAAAAATAGCTTGTAATAATAAAAAAAATCTATTTTTCTTTTTTTATAATTACATTGTACTTATCTATACGTGAAGTATACTGCTCTAGCTAATTTGACTAAATCAGACATGGGAATTTAAAATAATCAATTCACTTGTTATTTGCTACAAGTAAAAATGTACATCTATATCTTATAAGCCAAAAGAAAAAATAAATATTCTGCATCTTTGTATGAACAAAAATGGACCTGTTGTAGACATAATTTACTGAACAATTATGGAGGCCAGAGAGAGAGGGGTGCAGCATAGATAGAGAGAAAGAGAGAGATGTGTAATTGTGGGTGTGTTATATTCCACCACATTGTGCCTTTATTTATAGTAGTAGGATAGGTAAAAACCTTTCCTTTTAGGATTACAACAATTAATAGGTAATCTACTTCTAATAGGAATATAAGATACATTCTCATATCTACTAGGATTTACACAATCACATTCCTATTCCAATAGGACTGCAACACTCCCCCTCAAGTGTGTAAATACTCAAGTAAATGGCGCATCAGGTCTTCATTGATAAAGCAAGTACAGTTGATGAAGTCGTCGGCACAATGAGTGAATGCAAGTCTCAGATCAATGGAAGAATGCATAAAAAGTAAAATTCACAAAACCTCGCTATGTGATAGGAGCATATTTATGCGACTGAGTTAGCTTGTTCTCATGCATTTATGTTGTTATTTCTTAGTTAATTATGTATTTTAAGCTATTTTCGTGTGTTTGTAGGTCCATAGGCCTTATAAAGTAATAAGATGTATTTTGGTGCATTTTGGAGCAGTTTTGGGCTTGGAATGGATAGCACATGCATGGAGCAAGGTGGATGGACGAAATTGAAGACTAAAGAGGCTTGTAATGTGTTAAAAAGAAAGAATAATTAATGACAAAGAGCTCAGCAACCAAAGAAGAAACATGGGTCAAGATTACCTTATTTTGATTTAATCTTTCCTAATCCTCAATGTTCCTAAGTTCCAACAACATTCCTTGTCTATTTCATTCACTCATTGCCTAGCACCACCCTTGTTCCCTTCATCATTCCAAATTTCTTGCATCAATCATCACTCCACCTTAACCCTTGACTCATTTCAACACCATTCCACCTCCCTTTCCTTTCTCTACCATGTGCACAATCATTCATGTTCCCTATTTGCATTCATTGTTGCAAGACCACTCCATTTTACCTCTCATGCTTTGCATCATTACTTCACTTTCACCTTTGAATCATTTCAACACCACTTCATTTTACCCATGCTTTGCATCATTACTTCACTTTCACCTTTGAATCATTTCAACACCAATCCATTTTACCCATGTTTTGCATCATTACTTCACTTTCACCTTTGAATCATTTCAACACCAATCCATTTTACCCATGTTTTGCATCATTACTTCACTTTCACCTTTGAATCATTTCAACACCACTCCATGTCCCCCTCCATTGTCTTGCACTTCCTCTATAAAAGGAAGTGTGTGTAACATAAATTTAGTTCATATATTTTTTAGATCATTCACTCCCATTTCAATACAACCTTCATCCAAACACATCCATTCATCTTCACATACATTCCTCCATACAAACAAACCTTCAAACACTCACCAACACCTTGTGCCGTAGCAAAGGAAGGAAAGGAAAGTGCTTGGACGTGCGTGCTGTCAACTTGGATCGTTGGAGCGTTTAGGTGTTTTCTTTCTTTTGTTTCCAATGTTAAATTCATTTTCTGATTTTGTTGCAATTATGAGTGGCTAAACTCCTATTTAGTTAGGGGGAAGTTTGAAGCCATGAACATGCTTGAGATATGAATTGATTTCTTCCAATTGTAATTTGATAAGTTGTGATTGCAATTCAATTATCTATTTTATTCATAATTGATTCTTGTATGTTTATTAAGGATGCATACTTAATTTTCATGCATAAATTAGATGCTATAATATAAATGAGTTTCACCTAATCGTTACAAGTTTATATTCATGAGTAGTGAAGGTTGTTTATCACAATCGCGTTAATTGAATTCTTGGCAATTGTATCATGCATTCATAGTTATAATTGTCTCGTCAACACTTATAATTTTCATTGAACGTAATGATCTTTGATTGTATCTCTATTATGCATTCATATAGGGGACTTTTAGAGAATGATTTGGGTTGTCGCATGCATTCATCCAATTCAATGAGTAAAGGAAAATCTGAGGGTTAATTTGTGCATCACGGTTAATCTGGGGTGTTGAGCATAATAGTTTATTGAAAAGCAATTGGAAATCGATTCATGTACAAGAGTGTCATGTGTGAAGAACGGACCTCTAACTAATCCATCCATCATTTTATTTCTCAAATTCATTTTAGAATCTGCCTAGTTTTATAACTTGCTTGTTTATTTCAAATTCATCCAAACCAAAATCCCCTTTTTACTTTCTTGTTTCAAGGTGTTAAATTTCTGTTTTGTTTGTGTTTTTTAGTGTTTTGATTCAAGCCAAAACACTAAATTCGTCCATAGTTGATTTAGAGTCCAAATCTGCCCAGTTTGTGTTTTTAGGCAGTTTTGAGTGTTTTTAAGTTGTTTTGAATCTTTAGAATCTGTTTTGAGTCCTTTGAGTATATTCAAACGTTTTTAACTTTGTTTTTATGTTTTTGAGTTAGTTTAGAGGTTTTAGCAAGCCCTCCTAATCCCCGGTTTAGAACGATCCCTACTTGCATTTATACTACAATTTGACAACAAGAGGGTTTAATTTGAGTGCTTAACTTTCATCGCATCACTATGGTAAAACCCAAGGTAGGGAAAAACCAATAGTCTAAGGAGAAACGTGAAAAGTTGCATTAAGTCAAAACTATACGTCTTTTGAACGCAAGTAGAATAGCTCACAAGGGTATGATCAGCCCCGGATGGGTGCCTCGTTAAAACCTAGTTAGGTAGCAAAAACCTAGTGGGAAAAATGCTCATAATCGTAGGAAAAAAGAGTACATTAAGATCAAGTGAGTATACTTCTGGATACTTCCCCTGAGT
Source organism: Malus sylvestris (assembly GCF_916048215.2). Classification (NCBI taxonomy): domain Eukaryota; kingdom Viridiplantae; phylum Streptophyta; class Magnoliopsida; order Rosales; family Rosaceae; genus Malus; species Malus sylvestris. The sequence continues at coordinate 632,044 of NC_062273.1, forward strand.
TTGACATAACTTCCAAATGAGAACTACAAGCATTGTATATGAATAGTTAGGCATATCAATTCCTCGGACAAGCTTCTAGAAGGTTGACTTCGGTAGTAACATCGTGTAAAGGTCGGCAAGGTTGTCTGGGATCGGCTTGCATGACTTCAATATCATGATGCTTTGCTAATGTAGATGTAGACGCAATATGTCTTGGTGTTAACTTTGTTGATGTATCATGGCTTGGTCGGGTTGATACATGTGGCACAATCTTCATGGATCGTCGTTGGGACTCAACGATGGATGAAAACATAGCAAGTACTTCGAATATGCTCAACAAGAACTCCTAACCATGCCTCACTTGTGGCGTAGTAAAGTGAGGTGAGTTTTGGAACGATTCGAAGATTTTGCAAATAAGGTCATATCGTGGACCTCCAAGATATTGCGACATCCCTAATGGTAAAGACATAACCATTTGGAGATTTTGCCTTGTGCAGGTTTGATAAGTAACATGCGTCAGCATAACAAACAAGGGAAGCATCATTTCAAGGATCAGAGGGGGTTGGATCCGCTTGGATGCGTTGGGATTTACCCATGTAGTACCTTCAGGGTATGTCTTTAATACCAATTCAGTGGTTGCGTGTAGGCGCGGTGCTGCATCTTTACCAAGATCAACAGCAAAGGAGATGTCCTATCTAAATACAATGAGCTAAGTACAACGACGCGCAAAGTTGAACTTAGATATGGAATTTCGGATTCCATAACCTCTTCAAGGGTCTCATTTGCTTATAACGTATGGACGATCAAATGTATACTCAAAGGTAACACATTCAAGGTGTAGTTCGACTGGTAGACCAAAATACCGTCAGAATAATGCTTCAACTTCAAGTCAAGGCATAAATGAGTTTTCCTAAGATCCTTCATCTCAAATTTCATCTTCAGGTGCAAGGCAGTTTTTTCAAGCTCTTCTGGAGTCTTAGTGAGATTCGTGTTAACGACATAAACTGTAACTCTAGCAATTTGGAATAAGACTTCATAGTTTAACACGAAATGGCATAATTCATATCCCTGACTGATCAAATAATCACTTAAACGGGTATACCACATTTGTCGAATTTTTTAATCCATAAGTGAACGCCTCAAAACAAGTTAAGAGGGTGTTCCGGGGTTTTGGAACTATTTGAACTAGTCCATGTAATTCTTCGGGAACTTACATGTAAATCTCCGTATCTATATCCCCATGGAGAAAACACTAACCACATTGCATAATGTTGCTATCAATCACAGAATGTTTGAGAGAAACCTTGCGCCGTAAGTCGTGCATCATATTGCACTATTTCATTCATCTCATAACGCTTCCTTTTCCACTTGTAACACAACAGTGTTATCTTGGGCAGTGTAGGAACGACAGGTCTAATACACACTTTAGTAAGGAATTTGACCTGGATTGTATTTCAGTTGTCTAATCAGTTCTACGTTGTCACTTACTCAACGGAACATGGTTTGATATCGTTGCTTTTCATTTATGTCGATAGCTACCATATAAGTGAAAACATCATCGATGATAATCTCATTTCAATTCCATTTAGCTCATCCAAACTAGTACACTGGACCAAGAACTTTAAGTCTTGGGAGAAATCCGGATTAATCTCATGAGATGGAAATGATTTGAGACAGCGATCGAGTTTAGATTCATTTTTGTGTCGTATCTTCCTCTTCCAGCCGAACTGGGTCCATACATTTTTCCCACATTTGCAGTAGTAATCAGATCCGAGAATTTGTGAAACTTCTGCTTTCTACATTGTTGTTCCAGGGGCAAGTTAGAAATAAGGAATGACGAGAAAAGTATTCTCCAGTCAAAATTCAATCGAATTTATAAACTTCAAAATTGCACTCATTCATGGATGGAATCATGGTGTGCTTCAGGCAATATCTTTCATGATTAAACGGTTCGTAGGAGCGAACCAAAGAGCCATGGAATCCTCGATCGGGAGGTATTTCCATTTGTAATGGTTTGAGCATAAGTCTTCGAATGAAGATCATGGCGGAGGCTTGTTCAGCTCTTCCATGTCATTGTTGGCTTCAATGGTTTTTCAGCTTCTTGATAGTCAAGTGGAGATTCACATCTTATACCCCACATAAAGTGGTTTTTATTAGAAAACGTCCAAATCAGGAAAATCGAACTTGTGACGGTTCGACAATCCACTGAATTTGGAGGGAACAAGATTGCGATTGGTGCTATGGGAATGAATCATCCATAAGCATCAAAGTTAGAACATTTGAGTTCTAAGACATGGTTTTCATGAAAAATGTTGGGTTTTCATGGGTGTATTGTTTTATGAAATCTTCGGGTTTCAAAGGCATTAAATTTGAAACTACAGGTTCAATTTATTTTATGAACGTTTAGTTCATAAAAGAGAGGTTCTTGCAAGAACACAGAATACAATATACAACCAAGTGTAGTGGATTTTGAGTTTCTTCGGGAACTCAAGTGTGAGTGCTTTGGGACTACGAAAGTAAGTCAACGGTTCAAAGTATAAAAATAAATTATTGAATCGTTAATGTCCAAAAGTGATCTTCAAGTCAATAATTTTGAATTCATTATCAGATTAATGGACTACAGGTCACTTTTAATTAATTCAATAGATTCAGACCAAACAGGGTCTATCATAAAAGCGAAATAATGACATTCGGGTCATATTAACTTTACATGGCTTTGGGCCAAATAATTAAGAAAATATAGCCTACATGAGGCTTAGCCGGAGGTACCCAACTTAGTTGGGTACGTGTTAAAAGGCAGAACGGGCCAAAAAAATTATTATGGCCGTGAAGATCATAGCAGCCTAGCAAAAAAAAATTGCTGGCTGCTGTCCAAGAAAAGAGGAGCCTGGTTGGGCTCGGATCATGGTTGCAAAGCAGCCCAGATGGCTGCAAGTGGCAGCGGGAAGTAGGCCACGGGAAGGGGGTTAGAGCCCAGCAGAATTACACTGCTGGCTTTAGACCGACGTGCGAGGGAGCCCAGCCTGCTGCAATCAGCAGAGCGGGCCGAGTTCATAGTTTTAGCCCAATCAGCCGCTGGCTGATGGGATGCGAGACGAGACCTGCTGGTCTGTCAGATGCAGAAGCCCAGCGTGTGGGTTTGTTGGGTGCGCCGCTCGGCTTGGCTTCAGGCCAGCTAGGCGCAGCTCAACGACTTTCACCTTCTTTTTTTTTTTTTTTTCCAGATTTGTACGGTTTTCAGAATCCATACAAAAAATCATGCTTGGTTCCCTTTTTTTGGGTTAGGGTTTGGAAAAAACCCAAAATTGCTTCTATTTTATTTTGATTCTTTGACTCATAAATTCCATATAGTATATATGTGTAATGCATATAACAAATATATATATATATATATATATTGACAAATATATGGAACATATACAATATATATATCGGAAGGTAAATATAAATGTAGGGGGTTCATGCATCATGGGAAATATTTTCATGTTTCACGGTCGTTTCAAATATCTTAATTTATTTTAAGCGTACCTAATTGGCAGAAAACAATAAAAGCCTTTGAATTTGTAGAAGATCTCTCAGAAAGCCGAAATTGCATCTCCAATGCGTTATATCTCGTTCAACAAAGAAAAATTAAATTGAATCAATAGCATGTAGATCAATTTAATAAAATAAGTTAATCATAAAAATAATGATTAAAACGTAATATTCCCCTGATTGAAGAATAAATTCTCTTTAGCGAAGCGTCAAGAGCGTGCTGATAAAGTGTTATAGGTATAATTTACTGAACAATTATGGAAGAGTGCGGCATAGATAGAGAGAAAGAGAGAAGTGTAATTGCGGATGTGTTCTATTCCACCACATTGTGACTTTATTTATAGTAGTAAGACAGGTAAAAACATCTCCCTTTAGGATTACAACAATTAATAGGTAATCAACTCCTAATATGAATATAAGATACATTCTCATATCTATTAAGATTTACACAATCACATTCCTATTCCAATATTACTGCAACAACACCTACGTTTGTCTTACGTACATATAAGCATGCTTTTTTGAAAACAATACAACTATTTTTTTTTAAATACATACGATATTAATTACACTAAGGGAATGAGAAATGAGCTATCACAATGTACTAACCATAATAATTTGTTTCAAATTTACCTTTAGCAAGAATTGAACCTAAGCATCTTATTTACAAGTGAAGACAAATATCATCAAATCGTAATACTAAATAATGAATACAATACAACTATTTAAACAAGCAAAACCAAACTATTTGTTCACCACTCTCTAACCATCGTTTTGATCGCTATTAATAACATGAAGTTAGGCTACATAAGTCGGTCATTTCTTAAAATATGAGAAATCACTTAGTATTATGATCTAATAGTATTCCTCTAATCGATCAGTAGTATTCCTCTAATCTAACATGAACACATCACAAGTCAGGATAAAAATTCGACAAGCTTATCTTCTTAAGAAAGATGAGAAATGAATGAGATCCATTAGAAATCTTTGTTTGGAGCTAGCAGACCGAGATATCCAGACCGTTTAAGAGAAAAAGAGATACATACGGTTCAAGTTTTCGTTTTTAAATTTATGTGAAGTGGACTAATGGGGTGAAATAATAGCTTAATAAGAGCTGTAGGATTGAAATTGAGTTATCTGGATCTCTCATGAGAAGTATGTGTTTATTGGCCACACCTCCACATCTATAGTTTTTTTTTATATATACAACTTGTATAGTTTTACTGGGGGTGTGAGCATCAATTAGTATCATGCTCGTAATTTTTGAAATTCGAATTTAAAATCTCCCTTACAAATGAATAATACGTATAAGCTAATAATACTAAATAACACTTAAATGTCTTGTTTAATTACAAAACACTACTATGATGGGCAATACAAATATATATTAAACAACTAAATCGATTAACACATAATACTGGGAATTCATCCACATTATTATTTCACATCACAAAGGCCTTCCAAGGTTTCACAGAAACATTTTACAACTTGCTGGTAACAAGCAAATAAACACGTTTTTTTGGGTTTTTGGTTGGGCTGTGAAAGAAGCCTTTTTCTTCTTGAATGTAAATATTGGCCGTTACGAAAAGGAAACAGGACTTGAGCATGCTCTCTTGAAGCCCCAAACATGAAACACCTACAAGGCAAATCAAACTTACATATATAATTACATAGAGATTAACAAATTAAATTAAACTTGACAAATAAATGAATTAATTAAACCTTTCCACTGATCACATTTAGATCAATATTAAATGACTAGTTTTTTGTTTCTTAATTAAATCGAACTAATCAAAATTCTTTTGTGAATAATTACCTGATTATTGGGCAGATGCATGCACATGCGAAGTAGCAAGGGCGGATCAATCGCTGTCGCTGCTGCTGCCGCTGCCGCTCCCATGGCCATCTTTCTTCTTATCCTTCTTCTTTTTCTTCTCGCCTTTGTCTTTGTGGTCGCCCTTGTCTTTCTTGTGGTGGTCGCCGTCCTTCTCCTTGTGGTGGTCGTCCTTCTTGTCCTTGTGGTGCTCGTCCTTCTTGTCCGTGTGGTGCTCGCCTTTCTTGTCCGTGTGCTCGCCGTCTTTTTTGTTTCCTCCAATGTGGAGGGCATCTCCAATCTTGCTAACGATTCCTGCCATTTTCACTCTCTCTAACTGCTGTGTGTAGTAGTGTTATGTTTTATGGGATATGAAACTGAAGATGTACCTATTTATAGGGAAAATGCGAAAATTTAATACCTTTCCTTTTCGTTATTTCTTTAAATAAGCAAACAACTGATCCTCGAGCTTATCCGTGGTCTGATTTGAAACTACAAAAATGCCCATTGGCCATACTAGTACTTTTCATGTGTATCTAGAACATATAATACACGGGCATGTAATGTTATTATTCAACTTAAAATATATCACGTGATTTATTTTATTAATATACCTTAAAAGTCTGATATATCAATCTTAGTGTTTGTCTATATTATAACACATAAAATAATATAAACACGTGACATGAATTTTTTAAACTTGAAAAATATCTCCGTTTCTATGAAACAACTTCATATTGGTACGTACTTAAAGTTGATTATATCAAACCTAGTGTTTACTTATATTATAATACGTAAAATGATATAAATACGTGACTTAAGATTCAAATATATTAAACTAATGTTCAATTATGTTATAACACGTAAAGTAATACAAACACGTGACATGTATTACAACACGTTATCTACAAAAATTTCTCGATTGCTACTTAATAGATCCATGCCATATCTCATTATCCATACTACGTCGACGTGTACGCGCGAAACAACGATGGGTAATTAAAATAAGAAAATATGATTTGCCTTTTGGAAATAAGAATAAGAATTTTGTCTAGGACTCCGCTCAATCCAAAAATAAAGTTAATTTGGTTAAATGGACCCAAAGTTTGCCTTTCAAAGTCTTTTGGTGGGGTTTGGCTTGAAAAACATGAGAGGTACAACTTCATCTCTACCTCTCTTCTTGCTAAGAACTCTTTGAGATCGATGCTGGGGTATAATGGTCTTTGGGCAAAAGTTTTCGACAGCAAGTATATCAAAGGTGATATGGGTCAGTTACTCAATAATTAAACTGCTTTAGACTATTCTTGCGATTGGAAATTTGTTCTTGAAGGGACTAAACTTTTGCATGAGGGTACTATGTGAATTGGAAATAGTAAAATGTAGTCTTTTTGCTTCATATGCTAGCTGCCAACTCTCCGACTTGTAGCTTATTATTGTTACGATGATGGTTGGGCAGCTCTTACTTCATATTGGTTTAAGCTTAATATTGATGGTTGTAAGAAAGTGAAATAATTATTATATTGGAGCAGGTGGTGTTTTAAGAGATCTTGATGGTAGATTTCTGAGTTTTGCGCCAATTTAGATACATGTGAGATTCTTATGGTTGAGCTATGATGACTTTATTTAAGCTTACAATGGGATGAAGATTAGGATGGATAAATTACTAGTAGAATCAGCTTATGCACTTGCATACAAGAATTTTGTGACGAATAGTTTAGTGAACTACAACCTTAATTTAGATTTAGGCAATTTTTAGTTTGATAATTCTCCTCTTCAGTTGATTTTGTTCATGAAAATTGATTTGGAATGTGTCGGTCTAAATTTATTGTTGAATAATTTAATCTAGACCATTAGATTTAGCATCGTTTTTCAAACATAAAGAAAAAAAGAAAAATAAAAGTGAAAAAAGATAATTTGTAAAAAGTCTCTTCCATGATGCATCTTTAGACTTTAGATATCCCACATCTGTCGGATGCATCAGTTTCTTTTTTTTTTTTTTTTTTTTTTTTTCTTGGCCGAAGACTCTGTCCTGAATCTGGAATTACGGATCGATCCTTGCTAGCGATGTCGACCGACGTAACATCAATACCTCCCACTCTTCCTCCTTGCGGTCAATGAAGGGTGTCGACTGCAGAGATTAATAGACTAGGAAAAAACCTTGAGTCGAGGTGACCGATAAATTCGTAATTATTTATGCAATTTAATTTTATTTGGTGTGAGAGCTATTATAGTAGATTATCATATAAACGTCCTTACCAAATGTTTTTATAATTAAAGACCCTAGGAGGTTCACATTCAATTTCTCTCCAATCACCTAAGAATCGTAGATCATAGAGCAGACGGATTCGAAAATACAGGCCATTTGAGAGAGAGATATATATTAAGGCGTGAGTTGTGTAATGAGTCAGTGTGATAAAATAATAAGGATCGCATAATTTAAATTGAATTGTCTAAATATTTGGATCATTGTGCTTCGGATGCATAAACCCGGAGATGGATATCATTCCATATGTGGAGGTAAATATAATAAAAAGTGTTTATGGAGAAAAGAAGATTGAAGAAATTAAGATATGGAGATGTACAAAAAGATAATATCTTCATCCCTTTTGGCAACACTTGGATAAGCAAGAATCTTGAATCATGGAGAAGGAGGAGTAGATTGAGGCAGACCCCCCGCTCTACGATGGCCGCAGAACACAAGTTCACGTGCTGCTGCTGACACCTGTTCTCATTAAAGCTTCAACGGCTCCTTACATAACGCCATATTCAATACAATAATGCATCACTAGTGTTAGTATAGTATCTCTCTCCTCATTTTCTCTTACTTCAATCATTACGGTTAAATCACGTCAAGATTTTATTAGCATTTGTCTACACATTTTATATGTATGAACACATTTTTTTAGAAAATGAGAATGAAAGAGGGAGAGAGAGAATGTGGGGGGGAGTGAGATGTTTTTGTTTTTGGTTTTTATTTTATTTTTAAATATTAGAAATATTTTAACAAGTTTTAATAAAAAACAGTAAAATTTAGACTTGTGAAATTATATTATTGTCTATTATTTTTTTAAAATAGAAAACTAAGTTGTCTTTTCATCATTTTTTTATTGACAAAGAGAATTTCATCAATTAATAGAGATATTAATTTTTTTATAAAAATAACAAAACAAAATATAAAGGGGTGTGATATCAATATACTATATTTTACTTCTCACACACCTTTTTAATTTTTGACCATCGGATTGAATAAATTGAAGAAAATCAACAGACATAAATTATCAAAAGTTGAGTGAGAAATAAAATGAAATGTGTGGATATCACATCCCAAAATAAAGTGTAAAAAGAGAGAAGGAAAGTGAATGAAAATAAGCGATGAGATAATCCTGCTCTATTTTTTTACATATACTTCGACAAAGTCATGTGAATCGAATCAAACTTCTCTATGTATCAGTGCTTGACACGTGTACGGTCGACAACTTGCCGACATATTTGGAAGCTTAACCATTTCTAAGAATCGATATCACAACATGCTACCGACCTTTTTTCAATTACATATTTTATTTTCAATCTTCTTCTCATCACCCTATGCTTTATTTTACCATAAATTCTATCACCTTTCTCATTTTAATACTTTTTTTTTCAACCTTCTCATCCTACAGCGTATACAATATTACAATGATATTGACGTCTATTTTCTAATTTAATCATTTAAAGATCGTATATGTAAAAATTAATTAAATTTAAAACTGTTTGGTCATTTTGCACCTAATCGGTTACTCATTTAATAAATAAACGGTAATCATGACCATGTAAATCAAACAGTTAAATTATTTTTGGTTGATTCTTTACAAAGTAAATCTAACTTAAAAAATTAGACAGTTTCGATTATCAAATATCATAAAATCATATAAAAGTGTGAGAAAGTAGAAGAAAAAAAATACAAATGAAAAGGTTGCTAGTTTCGTCTCCTATCAATATTATTTCAGTACAACAATCATTTTGGTCGAACATTATTTCAACATAGCAATCATTTTTTTTAGGAAAACTAATAAAAAAAAGTTTGAAAACTTTGAATTTAAACGATAAAAACAAAATAAATATTAAAGTAAATAGTATTATGATTGACTTTTTAGTGTAAAAATGTAGTTTTTCGTTAAAGTGAACAATTCCGTGGGATTTTCGTTAAAACTCCCTTTTTTTTAAAAAAAAAGAATCGGCCAATGACTTCGCCATAACAATCTATCATTTCGGAGATTGAGAAGACTCATTGAAGCATTTTTGTTACACATACTTCTTGAGTGCGTCATCGATTGCACTCTTGTGAGTATCTCTTTCATTATGTGCAATGAGAACCGAAAGACACTAACATGTGGTGAAACTGATCTTTCTTGCTTTATTTGTTACCGCGTGAATTGCATTTTGGGTCCGAGATTTATGCCAAACCGCATCATTTTCCTCCACACAAACTAAAGCCAACATCTTCTACTGACTTGTCTATTTCCCACTCGCCCCTTATGTGCGAAGTGAATGTGATGCACTGTGGTAAAAAAAAATATAAAAAAAATATAAAAAAATATAAAAAAATAAAAATGTTTAGGGCTCATGTGATGAAGTTTGTTGAGATTTAGAGTAAATTGTAGTTATGATTTTTAACTTTAACTCAATTGGAGCAATGGCCTATCAACTAAAAATTCATTATCATTGGTCCATCAACTCATCAAAACGTGCAGCTATGGTCCCTCAACTAAAAACTCATTATTATTGGTCCCTCAACTTTAATCAATTTGAGAAATGATCCTTTAACTTTAAGCCAATTGTAGCAATGGTCCTTCCAACATAACTTGTTTTGACAAAAATTTTGACGTAGTTGACGAAAATGACCATAATTACACACTTTGATGAGTTTAGGGACTAATTATATAAATGATTATTCAAACATAACTTATTTTGACAAAATTTTGACGAAATTGATGAAAATGACTATAGCTACACATTTTGATAAGTTGAGGGACCAATGGTAATAGATTTTTAATTGAATGATCATTGCTCCAATTTGATTAAAGTCTAGGGACCATTGTAACAATTTACTCTGAGATTTAGGCTCAAAATTGAAAAATTCTCTCCCACCGTTAGTTGTTTCCCACCGTTAGTTGTTAGCACATGAGTCTAACATGTGGGACTAAAAAAATAATGTTAGCCTCACATATAAGCTTCACGTGCTAACAATTAACAAATAGTTTCGTTTTAGCCTCATATGCGTGACTCACATGCTAATTAACAAAGAGTTGACGAAATTTTCAATTTTAGGCCTAAATTCTAATAGACTTCATCACAAGCGCTTAAATCCTAAATTTTTCACCACATGAGCTATTTTCCAACTACCCTATTTAATCCAATTAGGCCACACCCAAATAATGGCCTATCTGGACAACCTAATGGAGTCGGCCTATCCAAGATGAGCTCGGTCCACACATTTTCGTTAGACGGAGAAATTATTATACACAAACAAATTGGACAATACTTTGTAAAATTGGGGAAATGTTGGGAGACAGAAGACGAAGGATAAAATAAATACGTTATTATACACAAACAGAAATACAAACCCCCAGAGTATGTAAAAATACAACCATATCATTCAATTTCATCTGGTTGCTCCAAGCAAATTTGCACCATCAAGCTTTGCACCTTCCAAATGCTGTTCAAAACATAAAATTAGAGTTACATCCTCAACTCCATGCCAGCAGAAAGGGCCTATTCAGTTGACACACCTATCAACTATCATACCAAATTACCAACAGAAAGGGCATTCTCTGTGCTGCAATTTCTACACTGGAATGTTACGATAATGCACGTATACCGGACATCCGAACTTCAATTCAAGGGAGGGAAATAAATCCTAAACTCATTGTCCAGTTTTAGTAATTTAGGGGCCAACAGTACCCTTTTCGTTTTTTGCTTTTCCTTTTCAATTTTGTTTTCCTCCGGTTAGAGATAGATAGGAAATACATGAACGAATAGAGAGATGAAGAGGGACAGTGGGAGGGGTGAAGGAAAAATCAAGGAGAATGAATGACAGAAAAACTCCCTTTCTCCCATATACATATCCACTCATCACCCTTCTTTATATCTCCCTTTCTCCATATATATATATATCCTCTCTATCCCTAACAAAAAAATGGAAACTAAAAGCCAAAAACAAGAAAAATACCAAACCCGCCTTTATTCAATACATTTTTTGGTTCTAAAAACAATAATCAAAGTAGAAGTTAATTCATTACCGTATCTCGAAGATTCACTTGACGTAAATAAGCTCGTTGAAGGTTTGCATCCTTCAAATTGGTATTACTCAACTTGGCACCCTAGCATGCAAAGAGACAAACCAAACAAATAAATTAAGGAGAGGAAGATATGTTTATTTTCATTTAAGATTCATTTCCTTGAACAATAATGCATTATAAGATGAACTGCAAGATTATTTTCTGTAAAATTCAATTCGTTTTTATGCAAACATGGGGTGTTTCTCCGAAACAGCCTCTCATGCATGTCTGACTGAAGGCATTCCTAATCACATAATAAAACACAAGAAATAAGCAAACCAAATAGGTGTTACACTTGATCTCCCATAATTGAGACCTCCTAATTCTCAGATTGCAATGAAACTCATCCAAATTCCAACCATATAAGTTCCCTAAAAGAATGGGAGATATCACTTGCATAATTGTGGTAAGGTTTTTTACTAGTTTAAAATTATCAAACTTTTTTCTTATCGAGTTGAAATGGGTTACCCGTGGGTTCTAAACGTGTGATCCGATAACGACCCAAGTAGTTAACGTGTTGAGCCAAAACCCAATATGTTTGTGTCGTTTTGGGTTAGGTTAACAGGTCGTGTAAGAAATTGTCATGTCTACTTGCATTATTTTCTACTTTACTAAGTAACAGAAGATCTCACTAGATCGAAAGTGAAGATAATTCAACAGATATCTCACATTGTTTTTTTTTTTTAAATACCTTCCACCACTCACCTTCAATAACTACGTAGTGCAATCACCTTGTGTATTTTCTGACACACCTTCGATCTGATACCAAATCTAATATGATGGACTTGTTGGTCGTATTCTGTTCACTACTTAACACTAGATTTTCACTACCAGCATTTATTATGTTCATTTAAACATGGAAGACCTATTCACCACAAAGTGATCCAACCTTCACTGTTAGGGATCTTTCTAAAGTATCTCCCTTCCCTAAAGGTGAAACAAACCAAGAAATGAAAGAACCTACCTTTCATTATTATCTCAGACCAAACAAAGAAGTAGAAAAAGGCTCAATGTTTCGCTAAATTGGTAGAAAATGAAAACTATTTTCATGGTACTTTTTTTCCTAGATAAAAGAGAACGCAAGATATCTCCCTTCTATTGCAATGTATTAGCAAGGCCGTGAAGCTGTGTCCCAGAAAATTTAGAATTATAATAAAATATGTAATATGGCAATTCATACGCTTTTTCAGAAGTCAAAATGGATATTGAGTACTCAAATGAATTTATAGGAACTCTTATAATCTCTTAAGCATAATATTCATACTTCAGACTAAGTTTTTTATCTTTTGACACACAACCTCCACTTTACCTTCAAATTTGCTCCTTCCAGAATAGCTCCCTCTAAATTGGCATTTGTAAGATCAGCATTCTGAAAAATTAAGAGCAAGAAGATAATGCATCTCAATCCATAAGTACCAAATCCTGAGCCTTTCATTAATCGACATAATATGTGCATCTCAAACAAACAGTTACTATCTCATTAATGGATGTTCTAAAAAACCAAAAAGGGACAAACTACTCAGAAACAAGTGAACTATATTCCAATTGATAAATGCAGAACCTGTAGATGTGCAGAACGCAGGTCTGCCTGGCAGAAGCTAGAATCTATCAAGCATGCATCTGCAAGAGAGACAGAACACAATTAAATGGAAAATGAATATTCTTAACTCTTGGTAAACGAGAGACACAAGCTAAATCCACTTTAGAAAATGTTAAAATAAAATATTTGAAGTATACATGAACAGAAACATATGCCAAGGAATATAAGGCAACATGATGAAGGAACTAACAAATAAGATAGTAAAACATTATTAGAAAACAGAATGCAGAAAAGTTTGCCTTGTAGATTTGCACTCTTAAGATCAGCACCAGGCAACAAAGCTCCACGGAGATTTGCCCCAGTAAATTCACATCTTTCCTAGGCAAAATATAAATGCATTAATCAGGCAACCCATTAATAATGTAATATCATCACTAATTGTAAGTTTATTAGATTTCATACTCCCGCAAAGTTGCATTGTGAAAGATGGCACCCTCAGCATCGGCATCCTGTGACAAAATATAAAAGCCTCAATAGTCATGTGCTGATCTTATAAAAGAAACGAAAACCATATACGCCAATGAAAAATACAGTGAGACTTTCTAACAAAATAAAATATGTAGAAACAGCAGTTGTTCTTAACAGACCAGACATACCATGTATAAATAAAGCTTACCTTGAACTTAGCACACTGAAGATTTGCACGTGAAAAAAAGACGTTTTTCAAACATGCATAGCTGAAGTCAACCAATGACAAGTCCTGCAATTTCATGGATCAAGTAAGACGACAACGTCAGAGACACGGTATCAAATAGATGGATTATCAAGCATCTTTAACCATCCAAACATTATTTCATTTAAATTCATAGAAGGTTCAAATAATTCATCAATGCTTACTTTCATGTAAGCAACTGGTTTCAACATGCTAAGGAACTTTTGATTCTTAAATCTTAAAACAGATTGTAATAGATGTTGTTTAGCAAATTCAAAATAATTTTTGGTAAAATGGAAATGTATAGATCTCTTAGGGGCTTCATTATGTGCCTGTAATTCTGAAGCTAGGTGTTCTAAACAGAAATAGCTTCTTCTTGTTTGTTTTTTCAAATTTCTAGAAACCGAATTTTACAAGGCACATATCGAATTCTGATTTATTTTTTTCAGAACTGAGAACCCGAGAAATTACCAATTTGGAAAGGTCAAGGCCAGAAAGATTGACACCTCGAAACCGCACTCTGTCAGACTGTATACACTTGATGATATCAGTCCGTGTTAGTTCTGTATCTAACTCTTCATCCTCCCTCTTCGTATTTAGAACAGCATTTATTCCATCCATCAGCCCCTGATAATTGATTAAAAAATTCACAACATTGTTGATGAAAGATGACTGTCAAATGAAAAGAGGCAGTGCTCATCCCTAAATATGGCAGGATATGGGAGGAAGGAAAGCGGATAAAAAATGGAGATGTTTGACATGTAAATTCATTAGTATATTGATGCATGAATCTCAGGAACAGGTATAAACTCCACTACTTAAACAAAGTTAAGAGATATACGGAAAATGTTTCATCCAAGTTGAATAGTTGCAAAGCGAATACTGTGAATCTGAACCATTAACTACTTTGATCATTGCTTGAATATATGGTCCAGATTCACTGTAAGGAAATTAAGATTCCTATGTTGGAGATTGTCTCAACAAAAAAAAAAGAATATTACCCATATATTGCAAATGCACTTTCAATTGTAATTTTAACAATAATGACCTATCAGAAACCAACATTCATAACATTATGCACTTGAGCTCACTGCATAGAGTTAAATGTAAACAGGCCAAATGACCAGGATAAAAAGACAAGTTGGTAACCAATACATTGCTCCCATGAAACACACGTGATTCAAAACAAAAGGATTATCATTACAATTTACAAGCATGGAATAAGGCCCTTTAAAGAGATCCATGCATAAGAGGTCGCACTTAGTGCGATGGCAAGTGCCTTCGCCCATGAGCGGTAGGTCTCGGGTTCGAGACTTTGGAGCAGCCTCTCCATAAATGGGGGTAAGGCTAGCCGACATTCACCTCTCCCAGACCTTGCGTAAAGCGGGAGCCTTGTACACTGGGTACGACATTTTTTTAAAGAGATCCATGCATCTGCTTTTCTGCTGCCCTACTCTCTTTCAAGCCTAGTGTACAATTTTAGCACAACTAGGACATTTTTTAATCCATCGGTTAAATTCACTGAACAAAAATTCACTATCTGAGTAAACTACAGTGCAGCCCATTGATCACGATAATAAATAAGAGTAAATGAGTATAAAAACGTAAAACCACACTCACAAGAAGTTGATAGTATTCAGCCTCCCTAAGTAGTTCTGAATATATTGAATCCTTTAACGTGGGAACAACGCCATCCCTCAACCAATTAAGGATGTGCCGAAAATGTTTGCCATCCCTATCAAGAAACACATATCCCTACAAAAAAGCCCGCGAGCAGATCATCATTATACAAATTGAAAAGAATGTTTAATTCATAACTACATAACAATAAATACATTAAAAATTAGATTCATGTCCAACTATTTAGGATAACCCTTCATTGGATCCTATATGAATCATATTTTCAAACAAATCACACCATACTGTATTTTTCCTAATTACTCCCTTGTCATCTCCTTTCGTAGCACTACCCTCTGTTTTGATTAAGTCACTCTTCCTAACCAGCGCATTCACCGGCCTTCGCTGGAACACATCGAGGCCACAATAGATGGTTCTCTCTATGTCTCCACTCAGTGCCATTTCAGCCTTCTTATACATGATCATTCAAGTACATAAATAATTATCTAACATCTGGTCAGGTTGTGGTGGGGAAATCAATAGTCACAATGGAAAACTGTTTAAAATGTGTCTCAAGGGCAGAAGTTTATACCTTTTCGGCATCTTGACATAGACTATGGCGACCACTGAACATTGCAGCAAGCATCGAATCGGGCTCACGATGAGTCAAAGTATCAATAGTAGTACAAAATTTCTTTCCTCCTGGTAACAGACAAAGAATGTATCCAAATCATGTTGCTAATCCTCGAGCTCTATTAAACTACACCATAATAATAAGTTTCAAACAAAACCACTTCAAGAGCTAAATAAATTGGAGAAAAAAAAACTCCCCATTGATGCACTTGTCATGCTCTAATGATTCGTAGTTGTGAAATTTCTTTGGTGTCATTTTCTCATTACAAAGTAAGATGTGTTTTAATCCAAAGTACTGGGTTTGAAGTGGTTTTTCCCTAAAATGTAATATTATCAAGGCTTATAAGTTAACAGCCCAATTTTGAATTTTTGACAACTGCAATCAGTCACACATGCACAAACACACAGATTGCACAAATTGCCTCACCAAAACATTCAATTGGTTTTACTTATATTGCTTGCATTTTCTGAGCAAATGAAAATGTAGGGTTTCAAATTCCATTTGAGAGCGATCAAATCGATTCAACAACAAACTTTCTACTGTAAGAAACAGAAAATTGAAATTAAACTGGATTGGATTGGATTACAACAGAGAGAGAAGACAAAGGGAGGTGACTGACCGATGTTAAGGCGAATCAGAGAGGAGGAATCGGAGTCCTTCGTCATTGATTTGGGGGCTCCGATTTGGGAATCCGCAGGAGCATGTACTTCAAAGCTCGGAGCTTTGTGTTTACGTTTCGGTTTTCCGAATTTATGATATTCTAGGTTCGAGTTTTGCAACTCTTCTTTTACTTGCCAAGCGAGAAATAGAATAAAGATTTTTTTTTTCTTTTCTTCTCTTCTCAATTTTACTTATTTATTAAAATTAAAACAATTCCTAACAAAAATTAAGATTAAAACATAAAAATGGAAACTGTAGGTCTCATTCTCTATTGTGCTTTTTTTAAACAATTATGGCACGTTTACGTAGCTGTAATCGGAATCAATTTACGGAATTAGATTCCGATTACGGGATACACTTTTGTTTACGTAATTTTTGATAATCAAAATACATGTGGGGTCCACATGAATTAAGGAATCCAACTCCTAATTTTGAAGGAATTGGACTCCCTACATGAGGAAGGTATATCAATTCCTTGACACTTGAGGAATCTGGAATGGATTTCTTCTACCAATTATGCCCTCACTTGTTTCGTATTATCCCAACATTGCTCTTCATTTAACACTCATTATGCCATCTTTTAATAAATAAATAAAACCTATTTACATATTTTTATATAGATGAATTTAATTAAGAATTTAATTTAATTTATTAGTATGAAAATAATTTATTTATGTAAGGGCAATTTAGTAATCAACCTAGTTTTCATTTGGATTAAAGTGAATTAGTAAACAATTTATATGGATTCAACATCATTTCTACCATCTTTTAATAAATAAATAAAATCTATTTATATATTTTTATATAGATGAATTTTATTATATAAATTTAATTAAGAATTTAATTTAATTAATTAGTATGAAAATAATTTATTTATGTAAGGGCAATTTAGTAATCAATCTAGTTTTCATTCCGATTTAAGTGAATTAGTAAACAACTTATATGGATTCAACATCATTCCTACTCCGATTCCAGACAGTTTTAGTAAACAATTTTAACATGAATGTGATTCTGATTCCACCTCATTTCAATTCCTCTTGAATCCAATTCCTTCTCAATTAAATTCCTCTCAATTTGATTACGGATTAGTAAACACGCCATTAGTGGTACGAGAGAGAAAGTAAGGAAAATGGAAATAATTTCAACATGTTTTGTTTTTTTGTTAGCATTTTAAATTTTATTTATTTATTTAATTTGAAGACTTAAAATAATAATATTACGCATGAGAGAAAAGAATATGCATAATTCACTTCTTTATGAGAAATGGAGACATTCCAACTCTTGAGTTGGAGGTGTTTTTTTGTTAAGAGAAAATTGTAGCAGGTCTTCAACTTTAG
Organism: Malus sylvestris; assembly: GCF_916048215.2. NCBI lineage: Eukaryota > Viridiplantae > Streptophyta > Magnoliopsida > Rosales > Rosaceae > Malus > Malus sylvestris. The sequence goes on from NC_062273.1 coordinate 650,187, forward strand.
CTTAATTGAAGTAATGGTTCTTTAACTAAAAATTCATGACCATCAGTCCTTTAACTCATCACGGTCATTTTCGTCATCTCTGTTAAAACTTCCATAAAAATAAGTCACGTGTCACGCAATGGAAATCTAAATGAGGAAGTTGTAGAAATGATTTATTAACTATAACTTAATTGAAGCAATGGTCTCTCAACTTTAACCCAATTATAGCAATGATTCTTCCAACATTCGTTTTGACTGGTTTTTTATTTAGTTACTTTATACGAAAATAACTATTCATTTTGGCCCACTCCACAATATATTAAACCGTTTAATTGGTAATCAGGTCCTTCTTTGAGGATATTCCTAATAAAACAAGCTCACTCAACTTGTTTATCGATATTATATTGTTTATTGAAAATAGTGTGTTTATTTTGGTCAATCTTAAATAACTAAAAACTTTTCGTCAAATTAAAGTTTTGTAGAAATGATTTTGAATGAAAACCTAAAGACGAACAACACCTATTATACATTATGAAGTAGACACAAATGAATATCTAGTACCATATTAACTTGTTAGAGCATATTCAAATGAGATGTCAAAATATCTAAATAAGGAATAATGATGATAAAAGATAGTAGCAATGTTTTTCAACTGAGAAGCCAAATATAATGTGGCATGACATGGAATGATATATCTTCCTCTTGTAGAAGCTTCAATTTTTTTTAGTTAGTAATTAGATGTTTTTGTTAATTTTTTATTGGATTAAAGCCTTGCCTTTTAATTTCTTTTCATTATACCTTTTAATTCATTTTCTTTCATTATTAATGCAAAGAAAATAAATATGAATTTTTATTTTATTTTAAAAATTTGACATATCGCATGGAGAAAAACTTTAAAGCTGTTAAATTTAAATTTTAAGCTTAAAATTTGACACCTCCAATGACCGATCCACAATGGGGTCAATGGGGTCGCACGACCCCTTGGAAGCCATGGAAACAACCTTAGAGACCCATTGGAGCTGCTGGTGCGACTCCTTGGAGCTGCTGGTGAGACCCCTTGGCTGCACACCAAGTGTTCGACTAAAGGTCTGAAAGAACCAAGGATGCTGTCAAGTTCAAGGTTCGGTGCTCCAAGTACCTTTACACACTTTGTGTGTTTGATTCCGAGAAAGCCGACAAGTTGAAGCAATCTCTTCCTCCAGGTTTGAACGTTCAGGACCTTTGAACAAGGATTTTAAACCCGAGTACAAAATTATGCGGCCAAAGAAGGGCAGGAAACTAGAGGAAGAAGACCAAGATGGCAGCATAATATTCTTATGCGTTTGCACCAAGGTTTGCTGAAGTCGAAGATGTCTCGATGGTAGATAGGATCTGACGACAGAAATCCAAACAATAGGCTTATTCATGTGAACTGATGATGGTCGTATAGCCACCAATACAGTTCATCAATGTACAATAAGAGGAGAATATTTGTTTGTAAACGTAACAGAGGGAGTCACCTAGTCGGTAAATATCTGAAACACGTCCTCGCCCATAGCTTCTTCCTCCAGGTATGAAATGACGATATGCATGCCGTTTCTGTTAAAAAAAAATTGCGCGCTGCACGCGCTATCCTTATTGACCCCCCAAACATTATTTCCTGGATCCGCCACTGGACACCTCCTTTAAAAATGATCTTAATAACTTAATTACCAACTAGCTAGCAATGGAGTTGAATAGGGCCAAGAGTGTGGTGGGTTTCTAATTCTGGATAATTGGGCCCAAGTACACCCGTCAGCCTCAGTGAAACGAGCAACGTGCAACAGGTGGGTGGAACAGCAACTGCTGCATGGCCAGCCAAACGTGGCAGCTCCATGCAGAAACACATCTCAGCCTCTGCCTCTCCATCTCCTTCCTCCTTCCTCCTTCCTCCTTCCTCCTTCCTCCTTCCTCCCTATTGAAAACCAAACAATCTGGTCTAATTTCTCCGCAGATCTGCAACAAAACAACAATGTCCACAATGAGATTGAAGCATTTGTCCTTCATTGCAAACGACGTCGTACAAAAATGCGCTTTGTAAGTCCGTTATATATAATATGCAATTCATGTATATAGAATCCATGTTGTTCAAATCCATGTCTACTATATATTGTTCTTCATATATGTTGTTCATATGAAGAACAATATATGGTAAATATATTTGTTGTTCTTCATATGCAATCTCCTGTGCACCTGCAAATATTGTTATTCATATTTGTTGTTCAAATCCACGTTTACTATATATCTTTATATATAGATGAGTGTCTTTTTAATACAAATCACTATTCTACTTTAAACTAATATAAACCACGCATGTCGAGGGCACAGGAGAGAGCACATCTGTTTTAGCCAAACCAATGGGGCTACGTCTACATCGTGTGTATCTGCATGCTTTGTGATTAAATCCTGTTATGTGGCTATATAATTAATATTATGTTACGTGCAGGAAACTGGAAACTCCGGTGGATAAATTGGTGGAGGAATATGAAACTACATGGAAGACGGATGAAACGGTGCCGGTTGGTGCTAATAACAACTGTAATAGTTATGGGAGGAAATTGGTAGAATTTTGCAGCGCCAAGGCTCTGCAGAGTAGTGACTTGTGCAAAACCATTGAGGAAAAGATTGCCAATGGATTTTTTAGCCGCTTCACTTTCGACATGATGCTCGCTTGGGAGATGCCTACCTCTGCCGACGAAGAATCTTTTGAGGTAATTAACTATGTTTGTAATTTGATTGTTTCTTTTGATACCAACGGTGATTTCGCTAAGCCACATGATCATGATGTTGAAGTGAAAAATTTGGTATTGAATTTCTCCACCATATTTACCCTATAATACATTCAAACATAGCTTTTTGGGTTTTTACTCATGCATCCCGGGTTCAAAACTCTCATTCTCCTAAGTTATTGTATTAGCTTCGATTCCCCTCATTCTCTTAATAATAATTTTTTTTTAAATGTCACGTTTTTGGGGTTTTGCAGGAGTGCGTAGCGAAGGAGAAAGAAGAGAAAAAATTACCTGGAAAATTTCGTTTGGAGCAAGATGACGTCCCTTTGTTCTATTCAGACCTCATGCCACTTCTTGTAAGCTATATCATTTCCTAAGATTTAATTTCGTTTTGTAATTTCGTTTACGTACGTAGAGAGATGGAAAGTTGGACTGAACTAAGTTATAGGTTAAAGTAATGGTCGTTGCTCGAACCCTAATCTTTTGTTCCTCGTTGCAGTCATAATTATGTTTTGTTTCTATTCATTCTTCACCTACTGTCTGGCAGGTTGATAACGAGAAAGATGTTGGAGAAGATGCATTTGTTTGGATGGGGTCGCTGGTTCCACTAGTTACAGATGTTGTCAATGGGAGATTTACCTTTGAAACTTTAACGGCGTCTACAGGAAACCGGCTCCATTTTCCATCCTACAACAAATATTTAAAGGAAATTGATAGGTGATGCATCTATAACCATATATTTCGTTTGTATGATACGTCGACGCATACTCAATAAGCAGCTAATATTGTTAGTGGCCCTCTTTAATACCTTAATTGAACCTTCCATTTGGAATAATAACATGTTACAACTTTTCCCTTTTTGTACTGTTTTGATTTTACAGATGTATAAAACATTTAGTAAAACATGCAAAACCGAAGGGTGTGGAGCTTGCAGACGACGAATTCATTTTACACGTCGAGGGAACTGCTAGCACACAGCGAGTAGTGCGCCACATTGGAGGAACAAGTTGGCCTGGTTTGTTTAGAAAAGAGAACATTGATCATCTCAATCTTATATGTAGTTTCTGTTCCCCATAATTAAGCAATCGATTTGATATGGCTAGCCATGCATCGGTATTTCAGGTAGGCTTACACTAACAAATTACGCACTCTATTTCGAGGCTTCTGGAGTATTAACGTATGAAGATGCTCTTAAAATAGACCTTACAAGGGATGTGGAGCAAACGGTGAAGCCAGCTTCAACAGGGCCATGGGGTGCTCCACTTTTTGACAAGGCTATAATTTACGAGTCTCCTGAATTGTAAGGACATATACTCTGCACTGCATTCATATTTTAGTCTAACCCAAAGCACCATATAGCTAATCGATCTATGTCTCGCTTGTGTAGAAACTAGTATTTGACACACTGAAATACCAAAATCTTCGCTAGGGTTTCTAGTCCTCCTGATGCCACATCAACCAAACAGAAACACAACCACACGAAGTTCGTTAGAATCTTGATATTGTTGTTATAGATTAATGATTTGTTTCACCAAATTTGTAGATCAGAGGGGATTATTCTGGAGTTCCCTGAGATAACAAGCTCTACAAGGCGGGACCATTGGCTTGCCCTCTCCAAGGAGATTATGTTGATGCATCGTTTCCTAGCAAAGTATGAGATAAACTGTCCGATACAAGCATGGGAGATGCATTCAAGGACAATCCTAGCAATAACAAGGCTCCATGCAGCAAGAGAAATGCTGAGAATATCACCCCCTCCACCAACAAGGTTCTTAATTTTTTCTTTGTTCGATGAGATACCGAAGGGAGATTATGTCCTGGAGGAGCTTGCGGAGAGTCTTAAGAAGGGAAATAGCGGGCATCCATGTAGTGCTAGTTCAATCCTAAGGAGCATGAACTTGTTAGAGTCAATGATCATCTCAAGTTTAGTTCAAGAGACAGAAGTAGGCAGCAGCGAAAGTGCAACCCCAACTCCAAGCGGTCAAGTCGAAGACAGTTCCTTACTAGAAACAGCAATTAATCAAGCAAGAGAGGAAGAAAAGGAAATTGCTATTGCCAAAGCTACCACAAAGGAACTTAAAGAGGAGGGAATCAGTGAAAGTGCTACTACCTTTTTGGCAAGTATCTAACCCCGTCTATATCACTCTAGAGCAACTTCCATCTATCCAACGGCGGAAATATCCTTGTTTATATTAAGCTTAATTTTCCTCCGCACATGTACCTTCGCAGACATCCTCACTACAATCATCTGACTTCGTTTTATTGTGTAGGAGCTACTAAGGCCCCTTAGGAATTCAGTGCCTTGGTTTGAAGAAGTACTCGCATGGGAAAGACCGTCAACCACTCTCACTGTGGTTTCTGTGGCTTTAATAGTCACCTATCAGTAAGTCTCGTTCTCTATCTAGCTGCAGTGCTACGTAAGCTTAATAAAATTCGAAGTTGGTGAATGAGACTTAGTTAAAAATAATTTCTTCCTGATATGCAGGGAGTGGGTTGGCAAAGCAATAGCTGCTTTCTTCATTTCGCTGGTTGCAAAGATGGTTAGAGCAAGACGGCAAAGACTTGATATAAAATGCAATGAGATAGTCGTGTGCACCGCCTCGGACCAGAGTACAATAGAAAGCATAGTGTCTGCTCAACATGGAATGCAAACTGTGCATGAGATGGTGCAGATAGCAAATGTTTCGATATTGAAGTTGTGGTCCATATATATTTCGAAGGCTCGCAAGGTATTTATTTATGCAGCCAAGCTATATGTTCATTTCTACAACTCACTATGTGCATAACTTTAGTAGCAACAGTCTGAAAATACTCTTAATTTCGAGGCTCAAATGTCGCAATGCTTATGTCCTGCCGACTTTTTTCATGCATGTAAGAGATTGATCAATCCAATTAACAAACTTAAAGTGTTGTTGCAGCATGCAAATGCGGCGATGGTGTTGTTGAGTGCCATCGCAATATTTTTGGCGGTGGTTCCGGTGAAGTTCATTATAATGGCAGCCATAGTTTGTTGCTTCTCTTCGACATTGGCATCAAGAATAGGTACGAGTAAGGGGGAGAACCAAAGCAACAGACGACTAAGAGAATGGTGGGATTCAATTCCAGTCATTCCTGTCCGTGTTGTCCAGACTCGAGAGTCCAAGACAGACTAAATAAGTCTGCTTCCGACTGCAACTGCCCGAAATAGTTTCCGTTGCGCTTCTGCATCCGGTTTGTCGTGGATTCCCCAATTTCCTTTCGACATTGCGGTATATGCATACAGAAGAAGGGTAGCTTGCATGTGTGGCCATGTGTAAATAAATATCATCATCAAGACCTATAGATTATAAATGAATGTTGTTATTGTCATACTTTCATTACAGCAAAACTGGTAATGTTAATAATAATTGAAGTATCGGTCTCTGAATTTTAGTCGAACTGTGAGTTTCGGTCTCTCAGCTCAATATTGGTCCTTGAATTTGTCATAACGTGGGGCAATGGATAACAGCGTCGTTACAACTTTCATCTAAATTAAGTGTTTAAAGCGGCAATAAGGGACAAAAGTTCTACTGAAGTTAATCTAAGTGACCATTGTGTCACGTTGTTACAAGTTCAGGGTCTAATACTCACGGATTTTCTCTTTGTTCTCATCGTTCCAATTTTTTGCCGACCATTCTGCTCTTTCTGGTCATCAAAGATGAACTACGGCAGTCAACAGGTCCACATTGTATGTGAAACCTTCGAGTTCGAACCAAACAGAATACCAAGTTTAGAGCAAGAGGATCTGTCATGTCATGTCAAAAGCAAAGTATTCTGCCTTCCATCAAGTTTAACGAGCTTTCCCTCTATTCTGATCTACATAATAAGAGTCGCTTGCCGTCCATCCCATATCGTTGCTTGTTACTCACTACTTCAGCACCATTTTCCTACATTCTCGCCTTCTCCAGGTCCGGAAGATCTGTAAACAATCCAAAACCGGGGGTTAAAGAACCGTGAGAAAGAGATGCAGATGCAACACTTTTAACATTTCCAACACTCTTCATATGACTCACTCTAATTCGTTCCACCACCGACTGAAACCAGTGTGCCACCACATTATCTTAGTAAAAGAAACTTTGCGGAACTCTTCGTAAGGACTCAGCAGCAAAAATCACCAAATGCACTTACTTCTGTAAGATTAACTGCGACTAACATCACCAACGGACAAGGAGGAAAAATACACTTACAGAGCATTCCATAGTGAGCGGACGAAATCACCAGATAGTCCTGCTTCTCTCCTTTCGATCACTCACTACTCGGACAAACAACAACAAGCGCATGAACGAGAAAAGGCAAGACATATGATTCTACTTGCCAAACTAGAGCCTTTACATGGGCTCATATATCTTAATATGTTTGATCAAAATTCCAGATAGTTCACAAGACACAAGCTATCAACTTTATGCCACCTTGGGCTCATTTTTTCACATTCCATCCTAAATAACCTTCCCTATCCAAAAATTCATTTCGGCGGTTCGCTATTCACCTCAAAATCACAAATTGGTTAGACAAAATCATAACCAGATGAACCCCATCAATCAAAACATGATAAAATTTCGAAAAATAAACCAATACCAAACAAAAAGCTAAAACAAAACAACCCAATTTACGAAAATCGAAACTTGACGAACAAAAACAAGTTACAAGTCTCACCTTCCTCGTCCTCGTCACACCATTTGTGTTCGGGTAAAAATTTCTCTGGAGAAGGCTCCTCGGACCTCAACACAGCTTCCCAAGGAATTGGCACTTTGGATGTGTAGTCGGGCTCTTGCTTGTTGATGTGCTACAAGAAGAGAACAAAGTTAGTTATGAAAGGTGCCTTTGTAGGGCCTTAGGTGTAGGCCTTGAGGCTCGCAACCAAAACTAACTAAGTGATAGGCGTGCCACTGCTATCTTAGTATAGCAGATGTAGAACAAGTGTGTTTTAAGTCGATTACTTGCACCCCAAGTTACTCAAACTTCTTGTTATGAAAGGATTGTCACATATGGGTTAAGTCTGCATTTTCTTTTTCTTGCCTTGTAAACAAGGACTTTTAATTCATGATCTTGTATGTTCGAATGGAGGAAGTCCAGAGTCCTTTAAGTCATTTGTTTGGTTCTATATTGCTCTTAATGAAAACATATCCATTAAGTTAACCAGATCCATATACAAATAGGACTCTCAAAATGACAACACAGGTGGAAATGACTTGAATACATATTGAAAGGTATACTACACAGTAGTTCTACTAATTCATAAAACAAACAAAGAGCTTCGGGCAAAATTTCACCTTATCTAGCAAGATTGAACTTCTTGCAATTACTTCTCTTTGAATTTACAGGGTTTATATGCTAAAGAGGGATGGATGGTAAACAAGTTTACACGAGGAAATCGATACTACAACACTAAGGGAGGTAGCAGATGTAACGACCCAAAATTTCTAATTCGGAAGCTAATTACTAAGATAGGCCCCAAATTCCTTTTCTTAGCAAATTTCACTAAAAGATTAATCTCAGGTATTTTATTATGGCTGCATCTAACCTTATCGTTAGACTGCCTACGTACCCTACTAAGGAATTAAGTCATTCGTAGTTCATAAATTCAATTTCTAACTCATTTCCAAAAATCATTCAAGTGACTAACAATCACTAACTAGGTTCAAACAAGTGAATCACACCAAAAGCATATCAAATATGGTTTCAGAATATCAAAATTTGCTTTAAAAGATGGTATCGGCTCACTGGCCACGCGCCGCCGTGCGTGGCGGTTTCCGACGAACAGAAACCCCAAATTCTGACTAACTCTCAAAATTACCAAATTTTATAGGGTTGTAGATTTCAATGAGAAAAACAACTTTCATACCTGGGCCAAAGTCCAATTCTACCGGGAAGTGGCCGGAAAATCGCAAGAAATGGCCAGGTGGCCGAAATCTTTCGAGCCTCGCCGCTCCTTCATCAAAGGTCCGATGACCGTGATTTTTGTCAAGTTTTACTCCTGCTAGGAAGGGCTACCAACACCAGGTGGTGCGCCACCATGATCGTTACCGGAAATGGAAGTAGCTACCCTAGGGTTTTGTCGGGCCCGAAAGGTTCTTATGCTCCATTCGTCACACATGATAACCCATAGGTGAAATTAAGGTAAGGGCTCGACTGGGTTTGAAGAGAGGAGTAATTTGATATCGGCCCCGTCATTAACGGTGGCCGGAGTTGAGAGATATGGCCGGGTCGAGTCATGGGTCATAGGGGATCCAGTTATCTCTCTCTTCCATTTTTCCCTCCTTTCTCATCTTTTCCCCCTTCATGATTGGGCCATCCGAACCCTCCTTTCTCTCTTTTCTCTACCTCCCTCTTCATCACAACCACACACGTGGCATTCCCATTTCTAAAGAAAATCTGGAGCCATTCAATTTAATGGCAAAATCATTATTTTGCCCTCAACTTCAATCATTATTAACTTCTTCGTTATAACTCCGTTTCACGAATGGTTTTCACCTATGCACTCGTAGGATCAAACTCTATCCAAATATGTTAAGAAACATGACAAATTATATGAGGATAAAATTACATTTAGCACCCCCAAGGCATTTTCGTCATTTCCACTTATCGATAAAAAATTCCACATAATCACATATTTTAAATTTTCCAGGGTATTACAGCAGAGCTTTTATACTAAACAAGAGATAGCTTTTTTAAGGAACTATCGCTAAAAATGACTGAATTTGAGTTGATTTCAGCTTTTGGATGCAAATCTAACTTGAGAGCAGAGTTTGTATATTTATTTGTTTGATTGGTTAAGTGTCTTTGTCCTCGTTGTCTTTTCTTCCTTTTATAGGCAGTTTGGCCCTACTGCTGTAGCTTTTGATCTTACCCGAAAGTATTTGGAGGGTAGCGAATCATCAACTTATTACTTGTAATGCCACTGGAAAGTGTTTTTTGGCTGATAGTAGGTTAGTCTCCATCACTTGTTATTTCAATTATAGAAACGTGGTATGTACCTTGGCTGAGAAAGTTTCAATTTGCTTCTGGACTTAGTGTTGGGCTTCGGGCAGATCTATTTTAATTGGCATCCTTGGGCTTTATTTTCTTCAAGCCCAACATTCAAATATTAACCTAAACAATTTGTTCCAATTAACATTATGACGTGTTTACAAAATCGGAACGGAATGGCAAGAAATGGAATTGCATTCTTTTCCAGGCATTCAAGCCGTTTACTAACATTTCCGAAATAAAAAACAAGAAGAGGTCCACTTAAAATTAGAAATTGGATCCCTAAATCTCCCGGAATCAGATCCCCTAGATGGAGGTGGTATTTGGATTCCAGGGAGAAAGCTCTTCTAGGAATCCAACTTTTATACCCAAACTACCCCCATATCTTCTACCTCCCCCTTCGTACTTGTGACTCTCTTTGCCCAGTCTACCGACTCCCTTGCACGTTCACTAGCTTAATCACAATTCTGGATGATTTTGTGCTAGGATGGGCTTCGAAGACTGAGTTGGTGGAATGGGTTGTCGTTAGCGAAGAACGGGTTTGAAACTCGTTTGGTGCCACATCTGCCAATTGAACAACACTCTTAACACTTGGAATTGAAGCTGCAGTGGTGGTGAATCCACTGCTACGGTGGTTGTGGGGTATATTCCAGTGGTTGTGTGGTTGGAGTGAGATGGAGGAAGATGGAAAAATAAGAGGGGGAAGCTGAAGATGGTTGGTTATGATGGCGGTGCAAACTTTACGAGAAAGAAGAAAGATGAAGAGTTACTGGGGGATTGCAAACGGAGCAAGGATATTTGATGGGTGGAATTTTTAATTAATTAGTATGAAATTAATTTATTTATGTAAGGTCAATTTAGTAATCTTAGTTTTAATTCCAATTAAGTGAATTAGTAAACAACTTATATGAACTCAACATCATTCCTATTCCGATTCCAGACAATTTTAGTAAACAATTTCAACAAGAATCCGATTCTGATTCCACCTCAATCCAATTCATTCTTAATCTAATTCCTCTCAATATGATTACGAACGCGCCCTTAATGTAGGGCGCCGGCTTCTCTTCCGTCTTCAGCAACCGCTTCCACCAACCTCTCTGCTCCTTCTGGATCGAGCAGAGAATGTTCCGGAACCCAGTTCGGGTTTTGCAGCGGTCGGGGGTTATTGGACCGTACGGTTCCAGAGTGAAGTGAAAGGGCTCGCCTTTGACCATTTTATTCTCCAATATTGCTGTAAGTAAAAAAATGACTAGTCGACTAATAACGTTTGCAAGCAGCTCGTACCTTTTTACCAAAAAAATCCTTAATCTTTCAGGAACGTTACCATTTCTAAAAGCATAAGCACAACGTCTGCCATCTTAAACATCTCCACAGAACCTCAAAGAAACTAAATAGCAAATGAACGAAGCTCCAAATGCTCGTAACAGATTTCGTTACAGTTCTGATTAAGGTGTATACAATCTGCTAACAACATTCTGTTAGTCTGATCTCTGTTTCGACCACTAAGTGAAAAGGAAAAAAAACAAGGAGCTGCAGTAACAGAACCTCAACCCTCTAACTAATAGTGCTGTGCAGCATACGAGGAACAACTCGCAACTGTATTCACTTCAGTCTCCCATGTCTGTGAATTGTGATAACGAATCAGTCCCCGTGGATTGTGTAACGCTCCCATTTCTTCGTTGGATCATATATCTGCCATAAGAAAATAGATAAAACGGGTGACTAAAAAGAACGCTGAAGATCATAAACAAGTACCCAATAGTAGGGTATCTCTGTAAACAGAAACATCAAGGAACTTAAAACAGGGAAACATCGATACTGGAACATTACGAGAGAAATGATGCAAACTTTGAAGGAAACATCACAAGAGGTTTATACACTTTTAAGGTGGATATATTGTCACTCAAAACCAAAAGTGAACATCCCATATTGCTATAAAAGAATAAAGAAGCACGAAGCCTCATCTGCAAGTCTATGTTTGATTTTGGCTACTCAAGTATATTAAACCCATCTTATATACTTGGATGAAGTAGCAAAAAGGGTAGGCAGTGATCCAAGAGATATTAGAGAATTAAACCCCGCTCCCATACTCAAATTTATTTACCGCCCATGCTGGTGGACACAATAATGTTAACCCACGTAAAAATAAAATTTATCAGCAACATTCAGATATTGGTTTCACTACATACACAGAAATCGCATACTCAAAAGCATTGTAGTTAATACTCGAGATAAACAAGTTGTAGAATGGCATGCAGTGTAACACACTATCAATCCTGTCTGCAGTGAAAAGGCGAAAGGGACACTTTATTGTCGACATCTATCAGACATACATACTATATATAGCACACATCTAAGAATACAGAGTGAGAGAGGGAGTCAGAGAGAAAGAGGGTACCTCCCATCTGGAAGCAGGGAAAATATGCTTGTTCTTCTCATACCAATGCCTCTCAACAACCTTCCCAGCATGAGACTGCCACAAAAATAAAAGCAGAGATATAAGAATACGAAGGGAGCCATGTCATTACCAGAAATAGATACCTGAAAAGTATAAGCAAGCATACTCAAGCCATGGTGATGCTTGTCTTTCATTTCTTTAGTATTGGAAACTTTCTACGTAATAGAGGATTACTAATAATGAAACGACAATTTACCTCATCCTTCTCTATTGTAGCATCAGCAATTGTTCGCACATCCTCATGCACATCAAAATGAAAAAGCTATACAAAATACAACAGAATATCGTAATGAGTTACTATCAATAAGCACATCCTACAATAATATTTCAGACAAACTTAACCTTAATACAATTTTTCCCAAATGACGGAAGAAGAACAAGAAGAAATATTGAACATTACCGGTCCACTTTTGCCCCTAGCCTTGTTTACAATTAGCTCATAGAAACTATGCTGCTGTACTTCCACAATCATGACACAAGTGATGGGAAATTAATTAGCAATTATTCAGTAAAGTTTCCACCAGGCAAATGCATTACTAACAGTTTTTTCTTACATGTGGAATGATAAGATCTTCTTTTACATATAGCAAATTCTCCACTGAGGTGGTTCGCACCTCTCGAAACTCAGGTGCAAGTTGCTGTTGAACAGCCTTAAGGAAATCTCCGATTTTATCACCCTTCTTTACCTGAACGGAAATAAACAGAATATGAAAAATAATGGAAAAGGCGATAGTTTCAATTTTAAAAGAGAAATCATGAAGGGAAAACAAATGCAAGTCAAGCATGTTACTTGCCTGTAGCACTCTCCTATGCCCAGTTCCATCCCAATAGCTGTAAGTAATTTGAAGTGACTCCCCTGAAAAAACACGGTAAAAGTTTCTTTCAAAACTTCTTACTGGAAAAGGAGAAAAATAGAGAAAAATTAGAAAAGCAAAATTACTTCTTATTTTATCCTGCTCAGTCTGCCACTGCTTCCGCAACCTTTCACGCTCAGCTTGTTCCTCTGCCTCCCGCTCACTGAAATAAATCCATAGCACCTCTTAAGTTCAAATGTTAGACCAAAAAAGAATCAAATAAGAGGGAGGGATATAAAAGTTTTTGAAAGAAACATAGAAAAATATTACACCTATCTGGCAGAAAGCTGGTCTCCACTGTAGGATCTTTCCCAAGTCTACCACACTGTAATCTTGTAGCCTCCGTGCTTTCTGTAGAAAAAGCATAAAATCAAAATGAGAGAACAAGAATCAGTATTAAGTTTCTAATGGGCATCCACAAAAACACTAGATAAGAATACCCTTAAGTGACCACTAAATCATCAAGTATCAAAATATACGCTCTCGTCAAAAATTAAAATGGACTTCTATACAAGAAAGTTGCAATATATATAAGTCTAGATCTACATCTAAAGTTCATCAGGGGAGAACGTGTCAAATAAAATGGTGAAAAGAAATGTCAAATCAATCTACAAAATTCCAAATCCAAACAATAAACTTCAGTGATGGTCGGTCATAAAAAAAATAAGAACAATATGCGTCCTATGAGCAACTTAAGGCACTGTATAACCAGAATAATTCTTATTAATTCTTTAAGGAGAGAAGTTCTTACTATTTTCTCCACCTTCCTCTTCAATTCCAACCTCAACTTCATCTGCAAAGGATAATCGAGAACTCCCCTTTATCTTCCTCTTCTTTCGCTTTTGTAATTGGAGTTCCTCCTCCCTGAATTATAAAAGGAAAAACAATATTAGACTGTTGCAGACATTGACAAATATAAACACTTTCAAATGTTTATAAGTCAAACAGCAACAGAGTCCTCAGTTACGAAACTCACTCTTGTTGTAGCTTCTGAAGTTTCTCCTTCTCTTCCTCCTCATATTTGTTCTTAATATTTTCTTTCTACAACATAAATTGACAGTACAAGCACCGCATTTTAACCATCTTATGCTTCCATTAGTATAAGTAAATTTAAAAAAAAAAAAACAATGCTACTGTTTTATTATATTCACCTTCTCCACATACTGCTCCCTTGTAACCAGACCAATGGTTTCTTTCTTAAATGCCGTCTCAAGAATCTGAAATATCAAACAATAAATCGTTAATAAATGATTAAAATTCTGTCTATACAAACTTGCTATCATTATCTATTTAATAAGGACAAAAAGAAAAAACTGAATGAATAATTGCACAATTTTCATGCTTATCATTCACTGGTAAAACAGAGATAACTGACACTGAAGTATATGAGCATGGGGAAACTTTAAAACCCTAGATATGAGTTCGATTTCAAAGACAAACCTCAGAAGTACTTGATCCGAACTGGAGGAGACCCGGCTGGCCATTATCGGAGGCCGACTTGCTTTTGAGCTCATGAATTTTCTGGCGCTCGGCTTCTCTTTGCTTCTCGAGTCTTCGAATCCTCACGGCATCTTGAGCCGTGCCCACATATCCGTCTCCCATACCCGACATCTTTTCCTCTCTCTGTATTCAAACCCCTACCCCTCCTGGTATCCCTTACTTTGAACTGATAAAATACATTAAGGTTAATAATCTGGGTTCTTGACAAAAACAACTCCTCAGCATAAAACTACTAGAAATCTGACCCGTATTATTAAAAAATTCCATAATTTATTTCAAATAATTAGGAATTTCAGCATAAAATTAACAGCTTTAGCACTCGTGGATTATAAATTTGAGAAATTCCATGCTCAGAACTTGAACACAACTTGTTGTGATTAGGAAAATGTATTAATTTAAATGTCAAGTAGAAGTTAGCCACTCAAAGCTCAAATATATGTTTGCCCTAAACAAGGAAGCAGGACTGACTGCAAATAATAAAACTCGCTCACGAACGCATTTGTCTCAAGAAATCCGCACTCTTAAACCTCAATTAGCAAAATTTAAGCCATAATTTAATCCTAAATTAACAGAAAACAATCAATGATTGAAAGATGGTGAAATACCTGGGTGTGTAGAAACGAATTGAGGAAGAAGAAGACGAGCCGAAAGAAGAATCCGAACGATAAAAAGGAGGGAAGAGAAAATTAGAGGGAGGTGAAGGTGGTTGCGAAGAGAAGTGGGGAGTCATTTTAAGTAGGTTACGTGGCGACACGTATCAATTTATTTATTTATTTCACTCAAATTAAAATACGCGACACGTATCAAGTTCGTTATTTATTTATTTATTTATATTATAATATAAATAGTAATACTATGTTATGGTATTTTTTATAGGAGAACTTAATATAAGATCAATTTTTTTGAGTCAATGGTAGGAATAGTCTAGTTTATTAAAATAAATTCAATTCTTTAAATTTAATTATTTACTTATCAATAATTATCTCTTCAATGATAAAATTTATTATAAAAATCAAATTTCTTCCTAATTATCTCTTTAATTACTTCTTTTTATTTATTTATTTTTGTTATTTCTTGTTCTTTCTCATGCTTTAAACACCATTTATAGATTTTATTTTTATTTTTTATAATCAAACCATATCACAGGTTAATTGTATTTATCTACTTATATAACATTTTTTTTTTATAATCAACTTGTCACAAATTAATGTGTCTTGCTTGTGGTATGTCATGATTTTTTTTCTACCTTCTAGTTAGGCTTCATATCTCATGTATACATATAATATACATTCATATATTTGTTACTTGAGTTAGGGTATAATGTTTCGCATATAGATTTATGTTAGTATATTAGTTTTTTTGTTATAAGATATTAATTAGATTTGTTGGAGTTGGAAAATGCATAATATTAGAAGATTTTAATTGATTTTTAATTTTTTAGAAAATATAAAATGAGTATAAAAGAAAGTAAAACATATAATTGGATAACTGGACTCACTCCTAAAAACATTATGGGCTCGTTTGGACGTACTTTTAAAATGACTGAAAGCGCTTTTAGAGAAAATGTTTTTGGATCTCAAAAGTACTTTAAATGCTTTCTACAAGAAGCATCAGTTATGTGATTCTTCCAGGAAGCACTTTAAGTGCTTTTCCAAGATTTACTAGCATTTTTACTAAGGATTGTTTCTAAAAATATTTTCACCAAAAACGCTTTGAGTTATTTTAAAATCATATCCAAACGAGCTCTGTATGTTTTTGGACCTGGATCTAAAAGCCTTTTTTTTATGGAGTAGGATTCTCTCCTCTCCTATTCTCATTCACTTTCCTCCTCTCCTCTCACACTTTGCTTTTTGTCTTATTGTCTTTATGAAAAAATCAATATAAGATGTTAACATGACTTAACTGTAAACATTCAATTATGAGGGGAGGGAAGGGGAGAGAGATTAGGAGATGAGAGAATCTTCCTTCTTTTTTATACATTAAACGGGGCACTACGACCTAGGCACTCTAACTGAACAGGTTCGGCAGAGTTTTACCAATCATATCCTATTCTAATTATTTTTTTAGAAAACTTCATTTTAATCCCTAAATAAGATTGCTTTTTCAATAATACCGTATGTAAGATTAAAAACTAAAAATAGTCCTCCATGTCAGATTATAGTATTCCATGTCACATTTAATCATTTTTTAATAAATTTATTGCATTTTTAGTTTCCCTATTTACCCTTATTATTCTTTAAAACCAATTAGAGAAACAAATATATAATTAATTTTTCAAGAATGCTTAATTAACTAGATCCATAATTAACATGTTTGTTATAACATAAATCTCCATGTGTTATTCCAATCAAGGAACCCAGAAAACTCAGAAACCATGATCAAACAAAAAAAACCAGAAAACTTACAAACCAAAAATCTTGTTGTATTCGGAAGAAAGGAGAAAAAAAGGGCTTTTAGATGCCAAATTGAAGGTGAATCCAGAGATAAATGAAAAAAAAATACAAATTGAGAAAATAGAATGTGAGATCACAACTTAATTGATCGTACCGAATTAATCGAACATACACTATATAGTACCTAACCGACAATACCGAATGGATAAGACCTAATTGATAGTACCTAAATGATTAAGGTACATTCATATAGGTACTATGATTTAGGTGCATTCATATAGGTACCATGATTTAGGTGCATTCATATAGGTACCATGGTTTATGTGCATTCATATAGGTACCATGGTTTATGTGCATTCATATAAGTATCATGGTTTAAGTGCATTTGACTTGGTACTATGATTTATGTGCATTTGACTAGGTTATATGATTTAAGCACATTAGGACATGGTTTAAGTGCATTCGATTATGTAAAATATATGATTTGGCTATTTATATTTCCTCTGTGCTTGTGATAATGAATCATTTGAATTAGGTATTTGTTAATTCTTGTTAGGTATCACTAATATTTTTTTGAATTATGTTTATCATTTTAGAAAGTCAAACAATAATCAATGCCAAAAAATATGGAGCAAATTAAAATCAAATATTTAATAGGGGCATTATAGGAACCCAAAAAACGCATTAAATATTTCAAAACAAGAAAATATAAATTTTAATATTTATGCTGACATGGAAATTTAGTCAAAGGACTATAATGAATATATAATCTAACATAAGGTTTTAATTGAATTTCAATCTTTATTAAGGATTAAAATGGAGAAACCCCCTTATTTTTTTTCTTTTTTCCTTTGAATTTTTTTCATGCGTACTTTATTCGAGTAACCATTGTTAGATTCAAATATCTTTAGATTTATATCGTTGATTTGTTTATATTTAATATTTGACTCATAATTTATCATGTTCTTCTTTACTGAAACTTATCTTGTATACAATACAACATCTATGTATATTGACCAAAGTATAATGACTATGTATTTTACATTAGATCTTAATTTAGTGATATTTTTCTTTCCAATGTGGAAAAGATATTCGAATTCTACTCCCTTAATGGTAAATTGAAGCAAAGAGCATGAAGGAGGTTATATATGTTATTTGGTTATTCGACACTATGACATTTGATGTAAACATTTCTATCCATATCTAATAAGATTAGTCCATCGTTTGACAAAAATAAAAAAAAATAAAAAAAAAATTCAAGGGCTTAATTTAGAAGTACTTTTAAATAATTAAAAACGCTTTTAGAAAAACAAGTTCATAATTTTGTTGTGTGTTCTCTATTTTGTAAACTGCATTTTCTTATGCCTTGCCAAATGCCATTTCAAAATGTAGAGTAGTGTCTTCAGACAAGGCTGTATCATGGTAATCATTATTATTTTTTGGCTGTTGGATTCATTAATCTTTTGGTTTATCGTTCATCAACAAAAAATTACAATACAAATGCCTTTCAATATTGATCTGACTTGTACCCTAACTTGTGTCGTTGCTTTAGAAACTTAGTTATGATTAACCTGAAGAACACAAATTTGACTTAGGACGAAGATTAGATGTACCCTCCGGGCGTATCTACTCGAAAATAGTCTTACATTTTCGAGGATGTCACGGTAAGGGCAACTCAAACAAATTACGCACTTTCTTGCATAACAAGGCGCCGTCATTGATGGGAGGTTAGGTCATCTCCAACCGAATAGTCCAGAGGGCCAGGGGCCCGAAAATAGCCCTAAAATCGTCTCCAACCAAGGGCTCGGGAATCTGGGAAGGCCCCACAGAATTTCAAAGGCTGGCTATTTTTTTTTTTTTATAGTTTTCCTATTGTCGTCGATTATAACCGACAGCATTAAAGAATAATTTTTTAATAATGTCGGTTATAACCGACAATAATAGGTATTCATAGGCAAATTTTTTTTATTTATTTACTATTAGTGTCGGTTATAACCGACACTAATAGTTTGAATTTTTTTTTAATATAACGGCTAGCTGACTCAGCTAGCCGTTGGGTTTTTTTCTTAATTTTTTTTAATTTTTATTTTTAATATGGTGAAGTTCTTTCAATTCTTCATTTCATTTGCAATATTTCCTTCAATTTTTCAATAATATCCTTCAATATTTTTTCAATAGTCAAGTTGAGGTGTTTTACCTTCCGTTAAGTTATTGAAGAGGGGTGAACGCCCAAGAACTGTAATGTCATTTTGGGATCCAGGGACTCCAAAGAAAGCATGTCAGATTCATGTGTCATATGAGGCAACCGTCTCTAACACAACAGTTGGCTTTCTCGACCTTCCGCTAAAGCCTCTTTGCCATCCGGTGGAACAATTTTTCCAATCCCAATGCATGCAATCTAATGACCCTATCATGCTCGGAAACCCACGGTCTTCAGCTTTACGAAGGAGCCGATTCAGATCTTCTTGATTTGGCTCGTGGATGTACTCGTCTTTGTAAAGCTGAACAATTGTGTCACAAAATTCTTGAAGAATATCAAGGCATGTAGACTTAGACATACCATGGGTTTCATCAATCGAATCAGCTGGGGAGCCATAGGCCGTCATTCGGAGTACAACAATAACCTTCTGATGAGGTGAGAAACTAGGGCGGCCTGCTCTGTCCCGCTTCTGTCGAAAGTAGGGATTGACCTGTTGGACATCACAAAGTAAACGCTCGAAGACATGACGCCTCATCCGGAAGCGACGTCTAAAATCCTTTTGTGTACACCGAGTTGGGGTCGAAGTAGTTGTTCATCAGATTGGCATGCATCATCGCTCTGTTTCGTGGTTTGTAAGAGCGACCAGCAATAGAGCCACCCCATTGAGGTTGTTCCTCACTTGGCTGACACACCATGGTCGCAGCTAGGCCTGGCAAACGGGTCGTGTCAGTCGTGTTCGTGTCGTTTTCGTGTAACACCTGTTATCTTAACGGGTCGTGTCGTGTCACACCCGTTATCTTAACGGGTCCTTAACAGGTCGTGTCACTTTACCCAACGGGTAAAGTGACCCGACCCGTTATGACCCGTTAAGAAAAATATATTTTTTTTCTTAAATTTGCACATACCACACATTGCCACATAAATATTACTTCAAAACATTAAAACACATTTGTTGTTTAAGTACTACATCTACACTCGAAAATAAGAGCCTAATAAAAAAATAATACATACACTACTAATTTATTACAAATTTTAAATGTGCAAGGATATGCAAAATGAAACAGTTTTTGTTTTCAAGGTTGTGAAATCTTTCTCAAAAGTTTAAACCTCAATTTACAAAATCCTCGATTTACATCGATCATCATGAAATTACATTGGAACTTTGGCTTGATCTATTGCCTTCAAGAGTTATGTTGATGATGTTTTCAGTAAGGTTTTCCACGTCATAACTATCTTCTACATAAACTAAGCATAGAAAAAACCAAACATTAAAAATCATTCAAATTATGAGAAGTTTACCAAAATAATTATGAAAAAAAATAAAACAATAGTACTATACCATACTTTTATTAAGTATAAACATAAGATTTTGTGGTATCCACTAGTGTAAATATTTTAAATTGAAGATCGAATTCAATCATTGTATTCATATAAGGTCAAGGAGTGTATTTGTAAAAAATCATCAAAATCGGAGTTAAATTAACCGTTAAATTGTGATTTTTCGTTTATAACCGTCGAAAAGTTTTGTCCCGTTACGTGCTCTCTGAATGTTTGTTTTTTGCAATTTTTGGCGTATGCGATCTCGAAATATATACAAACATGTTTGACGGTTGGATCATTGAAACTAGTTTCGTAGAATGAGTATCCCATCAAAACAATAGATTCACTAATACTTAAGAGTTTGTTCATACTTTTATTAAGTATAACATAAGATTTTGTGGTTTCCACTAGTGTAAATATTTTAAATTGAAGATCGAATTCAATCATTGTATTCATATAGGGTCAAGGAGTGTAGTTGTAAACAATCATCAAAATCGGAGTTAAAATGACCGTTAAATCGTGATTTTTCGTTTATAACCGTTGAAATGTTTTGTCCCGTTACTTGATCTCTGAATGTTTGTTTTTTGCAATTTTTGGTGTATGCGATCTTGAAGTATATATAAACATGTTTGACGGTTGGATCATTGAAACTAGTTTCGTAGAATGAGTATCCCATCAAAACAATAGATTCACTAATACTTAAGAGTTTATTCATACTTTTATTAAGTATAACATAAGATTTTGTGGTATCCACTAGTGTAAATATTTTAAATTGAAGATCGAATTCAATCATTGTATTCATATAGGGTCAAGGAGTGTAGTTGTAAACAATCATCAAAATCGGAGTTAAAATGACCGTTAAATCATGATTTTTCGTTTATAACCGTTGAAATGTTTTGTCCCGTTACTTGATCTCTGAATGTTTGTTTTTTGCAATTTTTGGCATATGCGATCTCGAAGTATATATAAACATGTTTGACGGTTGGATCATTGAAACTAGTTTCGTAGAATGAGTATCCCATCAAAACAATAGATTCACTAATACTTAATAGTTTATTCATACTTTTATTAAGTATAATATAAGATTTTGTGGTATCCACTAGTGTAAATATTTTAAATTGAAGATCGAATTCAATCATTGTATTCATATAAGGTCAAGGAGTGTAGCTGCAAAAAATCATCAAAATCAGAGTTAAAATGACCGTTAAATCGTGATTTTTCTTTTTATAACCGTCGAAAAGTTTTGTCCCGTTAATTGATCTCTGAATGTTTGTTTTTTGTAATTTTTGACGTATGCGATCTCGAAGTATATACAAACATGTTTGACGGTTGGATCTTTGAAACTAGTTTCGTAGAATGAGTATCCCATCAAAACAATAGATTCACTAATACTTAATAGTTTATTCATACTTTTATTAAGTATAACATAAGATTTTGTGGTATCCACTAGTGTAAATATTTTAAATTGAAGATCAAATTCATTACTTGTATTCATATAGGGTCAAGGAGTGTAGTTGTAAAAAATCATCAAAATCGGAGTTAAAATAACCGTTAAATCGTGATTTTTCGTTTATAACCGTCGAAAACTTTTGTCCCATTACTTGATCTTTGAATGTTTGTTTTTTGCAATGTTTGGCGTATGCGATCTCGAAGTATATACAAACATGTTTGACGGTTGGATCATTGAAACTAGTTTTGTAGAATGAGTATCCCATCAAAACAATAGATTCACTAATACTTAAGAGTTTATTCATACTTTTATTAAGTATAACATAAGATTTTGTGGTATCCACTAGTGTAAATATTTTAAATTGAAGATCGAATTCAATCATTGTATTCATATAGGGTCAAGGAGTGTGGTTGTAAAAAATCATCAAAATCGGAGTTAAAATGACCGTTAAATGGTGATTTTTTGTTTATAACCGTCAAAACGTTTTGTCCCGTTACTTGCTCTCTGAATGTTTGTTTTTTGCAATATTTGGCGTATGCGATCTCGAAGTATATACAAACATGTTTGACGGTTGGATCGTTGAAATTAGTTTCGTATAATTCGTATCCCATGAAGTTCAATGGTGTGTGTGTTTATATATATATATATATTTATTTATTAAGTAGATTTAAATCTATTTATTTTGTATGTATAATTATTATAGTTTTTAGGGGTATAAAATTTAATATATATATATATATATATATAATTATTATAGTTTTTAGGGGTATAAAATTGTTAAATTAATATATATATAATTATTATAGTATTTGTTTAGGGTTATAAATTATTAAATTAATATTCTGCTTATCGTGTATCGTGTTACCCACGTGTATACCCGAACAAACCCGTTATCTTAACAGGTGCTTATCGGGTTACCCGATAACGACCCGTTTCGTTATCGTGTCGACCCGAACACCTGTTAATTTCGTGTCGTGTCGTGTCGGGTTATCGGGTCGTGTCAGGAATTGCCAGGCCTAGTCGCAGCCATGGCTGCTGCTATATTTTGTTTGTTGCGCCTTACTTGAACTTCTTCATCAGACTCCTCATCTTCTCGTCTCATTTGCGCTCATTTTGCTTCTCTTTTGGAATTGGATGAGGACCCCTAGTTGGAATCTGAAGAGGATCCAAAGTTGGAATTCATTGCAAACTTGAATTGAAAGAGATTGAATTTAAATGGATTGAGTTCAAAGTTGTGTGAATTATATCCCAATATCCACCATATTTATAGCAAAAAAAATTCAAATCCAACGGCTAACTGACGTCACTTAGTCGTTGGATTTGAATTTAAGTTGTAGTTTTTAAATAATAAATTATGTTTGGCCCTATGAACATTTGGCCTTCGGTTGGAGACGATTTTTTGTGAAATGACTAAAACGAGCCCTTTGGCCAGCCATCGGTTGGAGATGGCCTTAAATGCCTTGTGTTTAACTCCCTGTACATTTTGTATCGCATTCTCAATAACTGTTCAAGTACTCAACCAAATTAGAGAAAATAATTGTGAATTGATCCAACCAGAACTTAATGGAACAACAATCTGATCCTTCAAATCTAACATACTTCCTGAGAGAAGTTCGCATCTTTCATACTCGCTAACTCCAAGTATTCAAGACTATTCGTTCCTCAGCGAAGCACTACTTCAAAGCGTCCAGTGAATGTGTTCCTTATCGATGTCAGCGATCCACGTTATCCATCTCTAGCACCATAGTTTGTCAGACCCCTCTGTTGATTTCAAGTTTTGTAACCCAATGATCAAGCTGACTGGCGACACATGCTGACCCTGTGGAGCCATACGAGGAGAATTTCTTAACTGAATTCTCTACTCCAAGAAACTCATATACATCCTTGTCAAACACTGGATCAATACTTTTGAGCTCATCGACACTCAAATCCTGCAGCTGGCAACTTTTGGAGACGCACACGGCAACTGCCCTCCCAACTATGTCATGAGAAGTTCTGAAAGGTATTCCCTTTATAAAACAAGAAAAGCAACTTCAGTAGCAATTATTGACAAATGTTATGAATTACATGTGATCGTAAAACACGCAAATAAAATGGGCCGTTGAGAACATTGATCCAAGAATTTGAATAGTTACAAAGGACAGCTTCAGCTTTAGAACAGCATATCCAATCAAGAATGATGATTTCAAGTCCAAGAAGTTCTAAGCTCGTCATAATTGGCAAAAATGAAAGTTAGTCAACAGAACTTGCCTTTTTCACAAGATAATCAGCAAGCGTTGTGGCATCAAGGTGACCAGCAGGTAAACTCTTTTGTATTCTCTCCCTGTTAAAGGTAATGTTCTGTGCAAACTCTGCAGATACTTCAAGCATCCCCAATATTGTCTTCACGCTGTCAAAGACAGGTTCCTTATCTTCCTGTCTCAAGGGGAAAAGAAAGAACCTTCCGCAATCATACTCAAAATATTGCAGGATTAGTAAAAAGACCAATGAATTTTATACACTGTAAGTGCAAGCGGAATAGATCCTTTTATGTAGCATTGTGTTCGTGTATAAGTAAAGTAATATGCATGCAATATCCAACTAAGACCTTGGCTGCAGGCCCAAGAACGTAAAGAGTGAACAGACCCAACTAGACCCTTGCCTTTCTGTGCTGATTGCATGTGAATTCAAAAAAGAAGAGAAAAGATTATACCTGCAAATCACGATTGTAAGCAAGGGGAAGTCCTTTGCACAATGTGAGAAGGGTAACCAGGTCTCCTACTACTCTAGCGGACTTTCCACGAACAAGTTCCATGGGATCTGGATTTTTCTTCTGAGGCATGATACTACTTCCTGTTGAAACCTTGTCACTTGGCGTGACAAATCCAAACTCCTCTGAAGCCCACAGTACCCACTCTTCACCAAGCCGGGAGAGATGAATGGCTGTGATGGCATTAGCAGAAAGAAACTCCATGACAAAATCTCGGTCTGACACTGCATCAATACTATATTAAGAAAAGAAACTAATTATTAATCGGTGAAAACCGAAAAAGAAGCATGTAATACACGACCAACCAGAAGACAAGATTTAGACCCAACAGATGGCACCACAAACCACTAACACTCATTAAACTGACCTCATTGGGCATACCTAATGTACTTGTATGGCATCACAGCAAAGGGGTGATGAATGTATGAGTTGAACAATTGCGTTTTCCAATAGTGGATAAAGATTACTAATCTTTGCCATTGTTAATGAGAGAAAAAAAGGAAAATAATCATCAACCCTAAGTTAAAGGAAAAGATAAGCCAAGCCAACCAAGGCAACATAAGCCACAAGCCGAGCAGCTTCGCAACATGTGCTACTTCTAGTTGAGCATCATTTCACATTGAGCACCGCCTCATATCGAGTATTCAGTTCTAGACGACATCTAGTTACTTCGGCCCACACATGGACTGAATTTCAAGTCTCCAGCCAAAAGACTCTCTTAACTGAAGACTTGAGGGACTACTGTTTGTACCATACTTAGGGCCTCCCAACTATAATCATGTATGTTGCAAAGTCTCACATGCATTGGAAGGAAAAACGGGAAAAGGGGACAACATGAGAATGCCATGAAGTAATTGACTAATGTGTTAACTATTGGCCAGTATATAACATCATTTGCAAAGTACCAATGAAACAGAAAGGCAACATAGCTCTATGCTGCCGCACACTAGCACAAGTCAACTTCGATCCCAACCAAAGAGTCAAAGTCAAACCAAGGGACGTACCTGTTCCTCATAGGAGCAGTAAAGTCTAAAGCATCAGAGGTCATAAACCGATCAATCGGAAGTCCAGTGCCGGCCAATGCACAAGCACCTAAGGGGCAGAAATTCAACCTCACTCTACAATCTAGTAAACGGCCAGCATCACGTTCAAGCTACATAACAAGAAAAAGTGCCAAAATTAGTCTCTTCCGAAGGCCGAGGATATACTACAGCAAAGAAAAGTACTCCATAAGCAACCAACATTTTCAATTTTAACATGGTAATAACAACTAATTGACAAATTCATACACAAACCAACTATCAAGCCACTATAAACACTACAAACAAGGTATGATTGCATAGCAACTACCACAATACAAGGGCCACAAACCATATAAATATATGTTAATAATTAAAGAATTGCATCGTGCAAAGCCATACAGATACAAACCTGCTCAACAAACGCCAAGAGCAAATGCTGAAGCAGAACAGGCTGAGCCCTTTGCAAATGCGTGTAACCAGGAACGATAACACCCTCGTTCTCCATTGCCAATTTGACGAGCGAAAATTGAAGATACTTAATCTTCACTCCAATTGCATCAATCGCGTCTCGGATCCACAATCGAAAATCTGTCAAAACCTGATCGTTTCGACTCCGAGCCGTGTGGAGCTTCTTAGCCGGTTCGCCGATCAAATCAGTCAGCGCTGCCTCAATGTTCATGTGCACATCTTCTCTGTCGGTCCTCCATTCAAACTTGCCACTCTCAATTAGCCTTTCTATCTCGCTCAGCCCCTTGTGGATGCTATCCCGGTCATTAACAGTAATCAATCCCTAAACATAATAAAAAATAAAGCTTCCCCTCAGACCAAACAGAACCTGGAAAAATAAAACTTAAAAAACCAAAAAAATGAGAAAAGAGGAATGACCTGTTTGGCTAGCATGGAAGCGTGAGCCTTGCTGCCCATGATATCATGCTTGTAAAGGGCTTTGTCGAAGGAGATGGACTCAGTAAATCGTTCGACAGCGTCAGTCACGCTCTCCTCGAAGCGGCCGCCCCAGAGCTTGGCCTCCTTGGACTTGGTTTCAGTGGATTGGGCCTGGGCAGCACATCGGACCTCCATCTTATGCATTGGTTGCAATGATGTCGTACGGAAGGGTCCAAGGTTCTTTGGGATGAAGTGGTCATGCGAGGGAGAGTAGAGTGAGAGTGAGGAGTTGAAAACAGCTAAGGACTCCATGTTCATGTACACTCTGTGGTGGTAGATGAAGAATGAATGTATGGGTGGTGACAAATTCGAACAAATATGGAGACCAACTTGTCCAGCCGTTATAAACAAAAGCCACCATACATAAAACATAAACAAAAAACAAAAAAATGCTAACAATCAGAAGTAATTTTTACAAATTTTCAGAAATGGAAAACGAAGAACGAAAAACAGAACCTAACCTAATGTATTCAATAGTGCAAAGGGTAAGAGAAGATGGTCATGGTCATCCCAAACACTGGAGATGAATCCTTTCCAAACAAGAACAAAAAATGGCAGTCGAAATTGAGCAGGGACGGATTCAGGTTCAAAAAACGGGTGGACTGAAATCCGCAAAGCTGCCGAGCTCAATTACAAACCCAATTCAGAAATTAGAAATTAGACATTTATGTGAAATCATCCAAAGCTTTCATCTTTACTATTAACTGACCCTTTTGAATCCCTAAAAGGTTAGGAATTATGCGAAATCAGAAACTGGGCAGTAATTAAAGTCCTCAAATCCCTAAAAAAACTATCAACTAAAAACCCATCAACATTGATTCCTATATCCAAAATCACTATATCAGAAATCAGAAACAATCATAAATGAGTTTACAAGAAAAAGGAAAAGAAGAAGACAAAGATAATGTGAAGAAGGACTTACAGTTGCCGGAGGAAGGACGGAAGGAGGGTGGAGTCAGATGCTGGCGGCGCAGACAAGAGGTACACTTCTAAAACTACTGATGGCTTGATTACGTATCCGTAATGTGGAATTGAATTCCGATTTAGGAATAAAAAAAAGCAGTGGGTTTACATAAATTTTGGAATTTAATTCCTTGGGTTGGTGGAATTGGATTCCCCAGATATAGGTGGTAATCCAATTCCTGATTGTTTGGGTAATCGGAATGATACTTTTGTTTCCGTTATACCCTCACTTACTTTTCCTATTTTCAAGATTATCCTTTATAAACCCATTAAAGTATATAAAATATTTGATTTGGGACAAGGACATTTTAGTAATCATACAGGTTTGTATTTCGATTCTGCTGAATTAGTAAACAGCTTTATGAAATTCTATTCCGATTCCAGAACATTTAAGTAAACCGCTTCGAATCCGATTTTGACTTCTTCTCATTTCAACTCATCCTCAATTCAATTCATCCTATTTTTATTACCGTTACGTAAACGCGCCATGAGTGTTCAAAAAATATATACTTGAAGGTCTTTCGAATACTTGTTGAATGTTTGGTAAGAGTTTCTTTTATATCTTACAAAGTGTTTTAGATAATGTACCTTAGTCATATCTCGACAAGTTAAGTAGATAACACTCGACAAATTTTTTCAATTTATCGCTATGTAGGATTCAACAAAATACCTCAATATATAAATTGAAAATCTTTTCATATTTTGCACCTTGTTTATATTTGAAAACTTTTACCAACAGCTACAAGTATTATAATTTTTAAAGGATCTTATATTTATAACCGTTATATCAAATTTTAATAGTCCGAATCATTTAATTTTTGAGCTCAATTCATTTGAGTCCGGAGACGATCCGGTTCCGAATTTTGCATAACACTGCCAACAGGCATATTTATTTGTCCTTGTCCGAGTAACGTACTTTCCATTTTTGTGTGACAAAAATCTCATGCATTAATTATGTGGGCAAAACTGAAAATTTACTCGCACATTCTTCATCATCACGTGCATCATGCACGAATATCACGTGACATCCGGCGTTAGGTTTAGGTTTAACAAACAACGGCCAATGAACGAAACATTGGTGATCACCTGGGAAGCAAAATTAACTGTAAATGAAGCCCTAGCAAAACCCTAACCGATAAAATCCCCCATTTGCACAACCGCCATGAGCCATGACGCCGTGACCGTGGACCAATCTCCGCCGCCGCAGACGAAGTCCGACGCCCTCCAAACCCTGACCAAAGGCCCTCTCTCCTCCTCGATTTCCAAGCTCTCCGGCTCCTCGCGATTCTTGCCTAACAGCAAGGACTTCTATTTCTACCGCAACTTCGACGAATTCAGAGTCCCGATCGAGCAAATCACCAAGGAATCGCAGACGATGCTCGGCTCGATTGGCTCGTCGGCGACTGTTTGGGGGAAACCGATGGCTTTCCCCGACGACTTGGACGACGCGTACGATTGGCTCGTTAATGTGAACGACGAGGCTCTGGAGAGGTTTGACTCGTCGGTGGACGAGTTCAAGATTGTGAGGAAGGAGGCGGAGGAGGCCAAGCGGCCGACGAGTGCGGCTATGGACACAGACGATGGGTTTCAATTGGTGTGTGGGAAGAAGAAGAAGGGGTCTACTGGATCGGCAGCGGCCAGTGGAAACGATGATTCAAGTCAGGTCTCCTCTGCGGTGAAGGTGGCTGCCAAGGACAAGAAAACTGCGGTCGCGACGAAGCCGAAAGTGCCATTTCATATACCGAGCATTCGGAGGCCTCAGGAGGAGTTTAACATTTTGGTTAATAATGCAAACCAGCCGTTTGAGCATGTTTGGTTGCAGAGAAGTGAGGACGGTCAACAGTTTCTTCATCCCCTAGTAAGTCATTACTTGATCATGTTTTGGGTTTTATGTATTGAATTCAGGGTGATTTTATGTTGGGTCTTGAAAATTATTTAATTTTTGATAATTTGTCTTACACTATTTTGGGATTGTGCTGTTAAACGACGAGTATGTATTTAGAGAAAAAAAGTATGCTTGAGTATGTATTTTTTCTAATTAGTGTGTTGTTAATGAATAAAGGAGAAGCTTTCTGTTCTGGATTTTGTTGACAACAACATTGGGGATGTTGAGTCTGTAAAACCGGCTTCATTAGAGTCCACGCCATTCAAGCTTGTGGAGGAGGTCAAAGATCTGAAAGAGCTCGCAGCTAAGCTCCGTGCTGTTAATGAATTTGCGGTAAAATTTGACTGCAATGATCCTTTTTTTTTTCCTTATGTGAAAGTTGATCTCCATTTCGCAGTCAACTCCATCATGGTTAAAGTTATTTGCTTCTGCAGAATTTTGTTGTACTTGCAGTCACTATGATTAGGCAGATTTGATGTTGCTGTCCTGTCATCCATTTTATTTAGTGTAGAATTCATGGTTGTATTCATAGGGACTTATAGCATTATAGAATATATTCCTAGACTCACAAACAGTTGCTTGTGATAAAATAGCACAACCTGAGCATGGTATTAATTGATGTCAAATTGGTGTTGTATAAACATTTGTGTGATGTTTGTTATGTGAGCATATATTTCCATCGGTTTTTTTTCTTCCAGTTATTCTGCTTCTTTTAACCTTTTCCATTTCATCCGCAACATTGCTACCTATGTGTACCCTATATTTGAGTTTTTCAAAAGGTTTATTCATTCATAGCTGCATGGAATTGCGAAGTTGGCATTTCATTGTTATGATTATTTCATTTTACTTAACTTTGCATTTTGGCATTCATTCCCCTGTATTTTAACTTCTATCTTTTGCTGTATAGGTCGATTTGGAACACAATCAATATCGATCTTTTCAAGGATTGACTTGCTTGATGCAAATTTCAACTCGAACCGAAGATTTTATAGTAGATACTCTGAAGCTTAGAATTCATGTTGGGCCATATCTTAGGGAAGTTTTCAAAGACCCTGCCAAGAGAAAGGTTTGTTTCATGCCCATTTGCATTTCTACCTTCGTAGCATATGATTTTTTCTGACAATATTTTACAATTCATCAGGTGATGCATGGAGCAGATCGTGATATCATGTGGCTTCAACGTGATTTTGGCATTTATATCTGCAATTTGTTTGATACTGGCCAGGTGATGTACTTTGATTCTTTGAAGCAACTGAACGAATGGATTTTCTTGTCTCGCAAAGGAATTTTTAGTATCTTTTCCTTTATCTGGAAAAGAGTACCATGATTTTTACTTTTGTTCTTACGATTTTAGCTTTTCTACTTGAAATATACTTCTTTATTATGTGTTGCTAACCAAAGACGACCAATTTATTTAATCCTCAGGCTTCGAGGGTGTTGAAATTGGAGAGAAATAGTTTGGAGTATCTTCTACAGAACTTATGTGGTGTTACTGCTAACAAAGAGTAAGCTGTTGCTATTACTCCGATTTCTTTAATCTTCTAAATGCTCCTAAATAACTTTCTCTCTTTACATTTGATAGATTCATGTGTTGCTTCTTTGATTTTAACTACTGTTTCTCCTGCAGATACCAGAATGCAGACTGGAGATTACGCCCTCTGCCTGAGGAGATGGTCAGGTAAAAATGTGAATTGTATATGTTTAAGTGAGCAACTCAGCTAGTATTAGTTCTGTTGATAATATTTCATAAGTCTCAAACTGTTCAATCCTAATTTTATAATCGACACAACGTGAAATTTCTTTCTTATTTGTATTAGAGTTATTTGACACTTGATTGTTTAGGATCATCTAGTGCGGCGGTTTCTAGTAATTCGAAAATTAGTTTTAGGATTAAGATTACGTCCAAATTGAAACTTGGAGTAAGCAATGCATTAAGGGCAGTCTTCATGCATCATAAATTTATTTTGCTTTCTTGTTCACATGATTATTTTCGCCTTTTGGGTGTTTATATTAATAGATATTTTAGATGTTGCATTCTCATGTCCATTCCTTTTAGAGTTTTTTTTTATTCCATGTTTATCTAAAGAAGTTTTCTTTTCTTGACAGATATGCCAGAGAAGATACACACTATTTGTTGCATATGTATGATTTAATGAGAACACAGTTATGTCTGCTGCCCAAGGAATCAGAAAACTCTGACACTCCTTTAGTGGAGGTGTAGTATGAATGATGATCACATGCTCTTCTTTGTTTTGAATATGTTCTTTTTGGCTCTCGCATTCTTTACAATTTTAACACTTTTATATATTGTTACCCTTTGTACAGAACTGCTAGTTTTGCCTATATGAGACTGTATTTTCATTATTGAATTTGCATATTTGGGTTGGCCCCTAGCCATGTTTCTTGGCGTTTAGAATATATAATACTAGTTTGGTACTGAGGTGAAAGTGGGTATCAAAAAAAGCTGAGCTTAAAAAGGTGTTTGGTAAACACTTAAAAACAGCTTATTTTCACAGTTTTGGGTGAAAAAAAGCTGAAAATGTGAAGCAGCAAAAATGAGCTTATTCTCACATCACAGCAGAAGCAGTTTTTTTTTCAAAGCACAACAATACCAAACCAGCCCAACTTTTATTTGTTTTTAAATTCCCAAGACGAATTTTGTAGCACTTCTGGAATATTTATTTCGATATTCTTTTGTTTATAGCATCTGCAGATGGATTACTGTTTGAGTTGGTGTTTTATTGTGTAGGTATCCTTCTAGTATTTTGTGATCTAAGTATTCTTTCATATAGAGTAATTATGTCTTGATGGTAAATTGGTTGATACATCTTAGGAAATTGTTCTTCCAATTATCTTGTCTTACATATTATAAGTTTTTTTTTAATTTTTTTTTCCTGACAGGTTTACAAACGCAGTTATGATATATGTATGCATCTGTATGAGAAAGAGCTTTTGACAGAAAATTCTTATCTCCACATATACGGGTATGCTTTTATTTTTTGTGGCCGGGCAAATGTTATCTATTTATTTATTTTCTTTTTCTTTTTCTATTTTTGGTATTTGGGTAATTTTTTCTGGTCTTGGCCATGACCCCTCTCCAATCCCCCCAATCCTCAATTTCCCTAGTGCATGCTTTTGTTTTGTTGACCAAAATTTCTTTCAAAGATTTTTAATATTATTACACGCAATTTTTAGGTTGTTCATATGCCTTGTACATTGTTAATGTTAGACTAGTTTTTCCCTCAGAGAGCGCACATCTTTTCTGAATTTCATTGTTTAAGCCCACCACAACTCTGTACCAAATATCCGTCATCAAAACAAGGGTTTACCTCCATTAAAGCTCCATTAGAAGTTTCATATAAGTTGGTAGGGATTGTGTAAAAATCTTGTGCCATCAATTAAATTGGTGAGATGACCTTGTTGGATTATACTATTAATTGAGGAAATATGAATATATGATGGGAGGGAGTCCAGTTCCTTTGTCCTTTCTATAACTATGTTCATGAATAGGAATTTTGTATGCATTACCTTTGTTTATATTTTATAATGACTTCAATTTATATTATTTACTATTTCGATGCAGGTTGCAAGGTGCGGGTTTCAATTCTCAGCAGCTTGCCATTGTTTCCGTAAGATGCCTCCATATTTTCTTTTATACATTGTTCAAATTTTAATGTTGGCTAATCTTCATTTGAATTGTAGTATATCTTATCTACTTTCCCAATATGATTCTCATTGTGCGTTACTTCTAAACTATGTTTAAATAATGAGTTTTTACGTAAGAGGACTAGTTAAATATTAAATTATTTGGCGCAACCATAAGTTGATAATCTGTTTCTTATCGAGTAATGTCATATGTACTTATGTTAGACGAGGAACTCAATTGATTAATGCTCAGTTTTAAAGGTTATACACCACTTATACTTTATTCATTTGTTAAATGGTTTCAGGGTCTTTGTGAGTGGAGGGATGTTGTTGCTCGTGCAGAGGATGAAAGTACTGGCTATATATTACCAAACAAAACTCTTCTTGAAATTGGTATTACTTGTACTCAATTCCTTGTTTTTCAAGATCATTATTAATTCTTTTCTCTTTTTACACAGTAGACATCCGACTTATTTACTTTTACTTTTTTGTCTGTAAAAGCTAAACAGATGCCTGTCACCACTAGCAAGTTAAAGCGATTGGTGAAATCAAAGCACCCGTACATTGAGCGTAATCTTGGTTCAGTTGTTAGTATCATTAGACATTCTATGCAAAATGCTGCTTTTTTTGAGCCTGCTGTCGAACATCTGAAGGTGGCACATGCAGGAATGGTAAGCCCTATGTTTAGTTGTTTGGTGATCATGAAGACTGGGCATTCATGTTTGCCTTTCCCTATTAGGCTTTCATTCAGGTTACCTACGGAATGTTATGAACAAAAATCTATCAATTTCATGTATCGGGTCGGGTGCCATTTAACTATGCTATCATGATAAAATCACTGTCCTTTTCACCCCTTTCATTTTCAAATTTATTAATTTTGACAGTAGTCCATTCTTCAGGTGTTTGGCGATGACTTTTTTTTTCTTCACTTTTATCTATAGTTAACAGTACACTTTTTGCAGGCATCTGAAGAGAATATATTGGTCAATGATGGATCTGAAGCCTTGTTACCGGATCAGTCTGTCAGCAATTCGACTAATGGTGATGTATCTGTAGTTTCACCCCCGTCTCAGCAGCATGGAATGGAGTATAAGGGGATTGCATTTGGTGCCTCTGAACTTGTAAGAAATGGACAAGGAAACTCTCCTGAAACTGGCAGTCCCATTTCAGTGAATCTTAGGCAGAACAGTGTTCTGGGGCAAAGCAGAGAAGGAAGCAGCAATGCCTGTTTATTAGATTCAGCGAAGGTTGACATCCATTTGCTTCTTTTGGATGTTTTATCTTGTTATATTTCTTGCTTGTAGAGCTCTAGTGTTAAAATAGTTGTCTATTTCTGTTGTAGGTTACTGGAGTGAGTGTTCAGGTGCAAAAGAAGCCCAGCCGTGCCTTTAGTTCACTGTTGGGGAGTGCAGTTCCAAAAAGGAAGTTCGATGTCGATATAAAGGTTAGTAAGAACACTGCTGTAAATTGTATGCCTGAAATGGAATAGGCCATCTTTGTCTTGTATTACTTGCAATCGCAGCTAGGCCTAAATCTTGCGCGTTACAAGTCGAGTCAAATAGAAATATTGCAACCACAAATGTCTTGTTATATAGATTGTTCACCTTCTACATCAAGCACTTAAGTGATCAGTAACGGTCCTTTTTTACGTTGTCAACTGAATCATATATTGGTGGTGGTTTTTTTTTTTTTTTTTTTTATATTTAAACAGCTAAATTTCCATGGAATCTTCTTTGGTAACTCGGTACATTATTAACTCTTGTGTTCTTAATTTTCTTTCTAGGGCAAGGAAGATAATAAGTTGGAACAAATTAGATCTTCAGTGAACTTCCCATTCCACTCATTTTCGGGCGGGAGTGAGAAATCCAAACCAACCTTGGAAGCACGAGATAAAAGTTC
Source organism: Malus sylvestris (assembly GCF_916048215.2). Taxonomy (NCBI): domain Eukaryota; kingdom Viridiplantae; phylum Streptophyta; class Magnoliopsida; order Rosales; family Rosaceae; genus Malus; species Malus sylvestris. The sequence goes on from NC_062273.1 coordinate 685,180, forward strand.
AGAAACTCCCCATTCTGAAGGTCCGCTTACTGCATCACCCTCTGGTTCTGGTTTAGGTGACATCATAACATTGGAAAATGATTCAGATGGAGGTGAACCGGTAGATGGTTCCTCAGAAACCAGAAATGAGCCGGAGGAGAATGATTCGGTACCATCTGCTTGGGGGAGGGATGGGGAAGACGAACCCGTGTCTCTCTCTGATTTGTCGTCGAGCTTCCAAAAATGTTTTCAGTCGCTTAACCAAAACAGGAAGACAAGAGAAGTGGAGAAGTCCCAGGAATCTGGTGGTTTGCAGGTGAAGCCTTTCGACTATGAGGCAGCAAAGAGTCAGGTTATATTCGGAGCTAAGCCGGTCAAAGAGGCTGGAGCTGCGGATGGTGTGAAGAGCTTAAACTCAGCGGGAAAGAAAAAATCTTTAGCTGCTCTAGTTTCAAACGACGATGGGTCAAAAGAACTAGGACAGGGTAGGCGACGCCAAGCTTTTCCAGCAACCGGAAATAGAAGTGCGACATTTCGATAAGTTTCCGGCATAGATTTGTTCTGTATTATTGTAGGAATGACAGAATTTTTCATGTAGTCGAAAGAAATGCAACAAAATTGAAAGTTAAGAAAGAGAAGTAATTGAAAGTTATGCAATTGATCGTAATTAAAAAATGTGAACCCCGTCAATTTTAAGTTAATGCCTATTTCTAAATTTCTAATCAAATTGTCAAATTATTCTAGTTAATGGATTTTGTTGCTTGAAATGAAAGCTAGAAAGTCCTATTGCATTTTTGGACCAGTCAAAGTTCCTCAATCTTTGGCGATATTTTCTTATGTCACTATTTTATCACACGGCAGCCTTTCAATCAAATTATATTTTATCAGGCGGCAGTCTTTCAATAAAGTCATTGCACTTTCTGAACAAATAAAAAGTATTTATTGGATCGTGACGCTCTTAAATTGAATATTAGAATGTGTATCCTCTAGTTGCTCTCTTAATGGATTTGTTGCTTGAGTACGTGAGAGAATGTGTATCCTAGTTAATGGATTTGTCAAATTATTCTAATTAATGGATCTGTTGCTTGAAAGCTAGACGCAACTGAATGTGTATCTCTTCTTTTTACGTGTAATGTGAGAGCGAGACAAAAGCTGATACATACTATTACATAAAAGACATTTTTATTATTATTTTTTCTGATAGATGATAGCGTTTAATGTATTAAATTGTTAGTGGTCAAAGAGAAAGGGAGATTGACATGAATCGCACCCACATTAGGATGCATTAGCATAATTACAACTTTCCACTGTGGTAAAATACCATATGCAAAGACATGTTTACTTAAATGCGAGAAGGAAAGAACATAGAAACATGCCTTATTCTTGATGTTTTAATATTTTATTACAATTTACAAGAAATCTGACAATTTTTCAAATATGTATGTTCGTAAACAAGAAATAGTTACGAAGTGAACTGATTCACATAATTGTTACCAAAATCCAACAACTTCTTAGAAGTGCGACATTTCGTTAAGTTTCCGGCATAGATTTGTTCTGTAATATTGTAGGAATGACATAATTTTTCAAGTAGTCCAAAGAAATGCAACAAAATTGAAAGTTAAGAAAGAGAAGTAAATTGAAAGTTATGCAATTGAGCGTAATTATAACATGTCAATTTCAAGTTAATACCTATTTCTAAATTTCTAATCAAATTGTCAAATTATTCTAGTTAATGGATTTTGCTACTTGAATTGAAAGCTAGAAAGCCCTATGGCACTTATTGCTTTTTGGACTAGCCAAATTTCCCCTATCTCCGGCGAGATTCTCTTATGTCACTATTTCATCATGCGGTAGTCTTTCAATAAATAATCATTATATTTGCGAACAAATGAAAAGTATTTATTGGAAGGTGACGCCATTAAAATTGAATATTAGAATGTGTATTCTCTAATTGCTTAATGGATTGGTCGCTCAAGTGTATGAGAGAATGTGTATCCTAGTTAATGGATTTGTCAAATTATTCTAGATAATGGATTTGTTGCTTGAAAGCTAGATGCAACTGAATGCGCATCCTCTTGCTGCTGTCTCTTCTTTTTGCCTGTAATGTGAGAGAGAGATAAAAGTCGGTACATACTCACTACATAAATGACATGTTTATTATTTTTTTTTCTTCTGACAGATGATAGCTTTTAACGTGTTAAATTGTTAGTGGTAAAAAAGAAAAGGATATTGATACGAATCAAACCCGCACTAAGATGCATTGGCATAATTACAACTTTTTAATGTGGTAAAATACCATCTGCAAAGACATGTTTACTTAAATGCGAGAAGGAAATAACCCAACATGATCCTCTCCGGATCATTTTGGTGAGGATCTTGGAGATCCGTAAATCGTGTTTGTTCATCATACATCGTGCAGTCAGTTTTTATCAGGTACTGTTTGTAGTTAATTTTAAATAAAAATATTTAAAATAATTTCTAATCGCACAATGTACGATGAACATATATTATTCACATATTTATGAAATTCTCACAAAAAGGATCTGGAAATAACAAGTTCTCTAAGAAACATGCCATGCTCTTGATGTTTTAATATTTTATTATAGATTTACAAGAAAACTAAAAAAAATTCAAATATATATGTTAGTAAATAAGAAATAGTTGTGAAGTGAACCAATTCACATAACTCTTATAAATAGGCAAAAGTGAGAGATAACTTTTGATAGATATAGAAGCAGAACGGGTACAATGTATAACACAAAGGATGTAGGTAAAGAGAGGAGGGGGATAGTGGTATTATTGTTTATCACTCTTGATCTGATGTGTTGTAATGAAGTTACAGACATGCTTTTATTTATAGGAATTTGATCCAACAACTTCTTATGAGCTTGTTTGGATGTGCTTTTAAAATAACTGAAAGCGTTTTTAGAGAAAATGTTTTTGGATTCCAAAAACACTTGAAGTGTTTTCTGCAAGAAGCACCAGTTATGTGCTTCTTCCATGAAGTACTTTAAGTGTTTTTCTAGGATTTACTTACATTTTAACTAAGGATTAGTTCTAAAAATATTTTCACCAAAAGTGTTTTCGGTCATTTTAAAAGTACATCAAAATGAGCTCTATATACAAGAAGAAAGTATTTCACCTCCCTCCAACATTTTCATCTCATCTATTTATATATTCTATATTCTATTAAGAGAAGAGGACTTGTCAACTTTTTGCCCTCTTTTCTTCTAATTTTGCCCTCACTTTTAAATACACAATATTGACATCAGGAAGGCAAAATAGTAATTATGTATCTTTTTCCCTTTTTCCCTTTTTTGTTATTTTGCCCTCACTTTTAATACACAATATTTACATAAGATTAAAAATATGCACTTATTAAGAGAAATTGTTTTACCATCATTTTTTCATACACGTAAGTAAAATCATGATGTTTTTTTTTTATAATTTGAATGAACTAAAACGGTTGCACTTGAAGAGAACGTAAAAGGAGGCGAACGATTGTTCATATATATAGAATAAGTTCTCTTCTGCTAGTACATTTGACTTTCACCAAAATCCTTTTTTGATTAGGTTGTTTTTTGCACAAATATATGTGTAGCATTCACAATACATTTCATAACTTAAATTTCTCTCTTGACAGTGGAGAATATTCGTATTTTAGAAGAAACACTGACACTTTCTGCCAAAAAGTGCTTTTACCTAGAAGCAACCCCCGAAGTTTTGTAAAGAGAATAAGCCGCAGTATGAATAATAATACAATAACCAAAAAAAAAAAAAGAATAATAATACGATAAAACAATTGATTCCAGAGAGAGTGACACGTGGTCGACGATTGTGGTGATGAGCAAGATATTTTCCCAGCCAAATTACCAAATAAACGGTCAAAGCCAACAGTATTCGCCATCGTCTATGGGCAATTTGGACATTTCACATCCCGGCGTGACCAGCTCAGCCCAAAGCCCCTAGTTTCAACCCAAATCTATGGGTACAAATGGCAGAACTGCAGAACCTTGTCTCTTAATTTTTCCTTGGTTTTTCCCACAATCTACCAACTTTTCTTCCTCTTCAGCACCACATCCATCCGTGCCGCCCCTGGTTTTGGTTTCTCTCTCCTCCTTTCTCTCTCTCTCTCTCTCGATGGCTCGATCCATTATATATGATCGTAGATGTCCCCCTCCCTCCCACTGTTACACGGTATCATCATCGCCCCACTTCTCTTTGGCATTTCATCAAACACCTTCGACCATTCTGAAATTAATCTTTGCTTTGCGGATCGGTTGCTTCTCTTGCTTCTTTGTTTCTCAATTTGGATATTGAATTCTGGGGTTTGAAGGAGAAATTCTGTGCTGCATCTGAAGTGAATATATCACTATGGAGACTGCGAGGGTGGTGGAGCAGGGAAGACATCAGATGCCGCCGTCGAAGGTTCCAACTCCGCTGAAACAGCTCTTTCGTGCGTGCAGACAAGTTTTCAAAGGCCCCGGAAACGTTCCTTTGCCTCACCATGTGCACAAGCTGTGTCGCATCCTCGGTACGTTTTTCGGATTTACCAAGTTTCGTACTTTACTTTTGATTAATTCAGTCACATGTCGTTGTCGTTTATGTTTGATTGATATTTTATCATAAGAATCTTGTACTAGGAGCGTTGAGAATATGGTCATATGTTTTTGTCTATTCGAATTCCTATCTGTGGCGTTACGATCTATGTATAATGTATGTGCGTGCATCTGTGCTTGGACAAAATTTCCTGTCCTTTTGTTTTAGGAAAAAGTCCAAATTTGCAAAGATAGGAAAGAATTTGATAACGTTGCTATATCTAGGAAATATAAACCTCGTTCCGTTTTAGGAAAAATTGCAAATTTGAGTTGCTTTCTAAATATGTAGTTGGTGGCGTGTCGGGGTAATGTGTCGGATTTAATATGTTGTAGCCTGCAATGGATAATGAATCTAGGTTCTCATGGCGTACAATTATCTATACGTGGACGTGCGTGTGTGTAATGCTGGGGAAAAGATTAAGGAGAGGGGCAGGCAAGCATTAGCACGGAATTTTTATGTATGAAAGTGATATGTGGTCCGGATAAATATTTGACCCATTTCATGCGTGAAGGAAACATTGTCCGAGTTGATTGCATTACTGCGTGTTTAATGTGGACATCCGCCATCTTCTTTACAAGCCGATTTTATTGTGTTGCTGTAGATAATATGAGACCAGAAGATGTTGGGCTAAGTAGGGATCTGCAGTTCTTCAAGCGTAAAGCTGTTGTGAAAGGGACTCCTAGGGTCACGTATACAACCATATACGAGTGCAACAAATTTTCGGTAAGTTTGTACTTCTTTCTACCCAGTTGGTCCAGTATTTACTTGGGTAGCTTTCTCCAGAACTGATTATTAGTTCCTCTTAGATGACCATATATTAGTAACATAAAAAAGCAAAGTTTCTTTTTTCAAAAACCATTTACTCGGTCGATTGTTGATTGGTTCTGCTGTTTATTTCCATGTGCAGTTGTGCTGCTTTTTTATTCCGGCAAATGGTGTTATCCCACTCCATAACCATCCAGATATGACTGTTTTCAGTAAGCTTCTATTAGGCGAGATGCATATTAAATCATACGATTGGGTTGATCCCGTAAATTCAGATGGCTCCACGCCAGCGCCTCAATGTGAGTCGATATCATTCTCCTGTAGAATTAAAACGAAAATAAAAACTGTCTGGGACTGTGTCTTAACCAGGATCTAATACTATTAGGATGATTTTGCAGTGAGACTGGCCGAGTTGAAGGCTAATGATGTCTTCACAGCCTCATGCAAAGCATCAGTACTTTATCCAACAGAAGGTGGCAACATCCATGCCTTCACAGCCAAAACACCATGTGCAGTGCTCGATGTGATGGGACCACCCTATTCTAAAGAAGATGGCCGGGATTGCACGTATTACAGAGACCATCCCTATGCTGCTTATTCAAGTAGGTGAACTTTTGCTTTTTTTACAAGTTGCCAAATATAGTTTATTTGCTTTGATCTGTTGTGAAAACAACCAAATTATGGCGTGATGCGTATGAATTTTTCTCGGACTTGCATTTATAAAAGCTACACACAATCAATGTGGGAGAATGTAGGAACCATCAGAGATGTGCATGATGCAATTGGTGAGCCATTTGGCGATACAAAAGAGAATGTTAATCTGCGAGATGAGGCCTCTTAAAAATTTAGAACATCGAACTCAAATTCAATTGGCTATAGGTAGAGCGAATGTTTTTATATTCTCAACACTCGCTTCTCCAGTATATGTCTAGTATATGTGTACAGGTCTGAAACTCTCCAGCTACATGTTGATGATTTAACCTGACCATTTTCTGCTTAGGCTGCTTAGGCACGGTCCTCGGTCATTCTATTTAACCATTGAAGAAACTTGAACTCCTGAAACTTGTTAAAATACTGAAACTTGTTACTGACATTTTGATGCACGTTTGAGTTTATAAGCTATATCTTATTTGCTTGCCAATTCGACGCAGATGGAGGAGCAGCAGAAACTGAAGAGAAACACGATAGTTACTGGTGGTTGGAAGAGATTGAAATGCCTGAGTACGCAAAAATGGATAGAATCGAGTACTTGGGTCCACAAGTTACCAAGAGGAGTTCGTAGCTCTCCCGATGTATGCCCTCCGAGTATTTATTCGTCTCCACGCTCCGATCTAGGCGGAAGTCTCTCATTTTCCTACCGTGTTTGAATTAAGATAAAAATGGTTGTAGAGCTTCATTTCATGAGAAGGGATCCTCTGCGGATCTCTTCCACCAAGGCCATCGGATCAAGGGATCCAGGATTTTGAAATTTCATCCAACGGCCAACCTGTTTTGACCCCTTAAAATCTATAATAATTTTTTGCCGTTGGATGAAATTTCAAAGGTGCATATCACTTGATTCGGTGGCCTTGGTGGAAGAGATCCGGAGATGATTTCTTCTCTCATTTCATTACTATGTTATATTGCTTATGTACCATAGTTTTACAGATTTTCAGAAAAAAAAAAAAAAAAAAGTTAGGTGGATTTGGTTACCTTTAAGTTCATGGTTTATGAATTTGACTACTTTGTGACGTAAGGCGGTTGTTGAGCTGTCTCATTGTTTCTTTCTCCTATTTTTAGTATTTGAAGAATCATGTTGCTCAAAGAGCTCATGTTTTTTATAAGGTAGTTGGCTCGTTACTTTTTGTTGTTTTTCAACTTTTGTCACGTAATTCTCTGAAATTCAAACTCGTGTCATGTCTCACTTTGCCTTCTACCGTTAAAGTCCGTCTAATAAAACTTGGTAAAACTGTTACGAATAGAACTCTTGTTGGTTAGATGCGTCATGAGCTCCTAAAAAGTTTTGTTAGAGTTTTATTTTCTTATTTGGATAAGAAAACTTTGAATAAAAATAAAAAGAAATAAATTGATTTTTGTTAATTTTCAATCACATCACACTTATACAATACCTATTTGAACAACAACGTAAGACTCGAGTTGAGTTCTAAGATGCTGTCTAATAAAATTTGTGTTTCAAGGAGTTAAATGAGATTCGAGTTTTTGAGTTTTAGCGTATAGAAATGTAATGAATTGTGGTGTTGAGAGAGAGTATCTTACGTCGTGGGAGGGGGGGGGAGGGGGATCTATGGCTTCAAGACAAATTAGGGGTGGGTTGGACCTTAATGTAGGGGTTGAAATAGGACCACAGGAGTCCTAGGTCAAGTGGAAAAGAGACCATGACGTTTGTGTAGGTGGGTCTCCTGGACCAGGGGGCCTACACCTTTAATAAAGCATGTCTAATCAGGCACCCAATCTATCCTCCTCGTTGTAATATAAAAATAACGCCCTCCATTTAAAATCTTGCAGTGTACAACGAATTGTCAATGGTTATGGGCTTGAACCTCTGAAATACATGGGAAATAATCAAGGCTCGCTATAGTACATGTATTTACTTAATATATTCGTCAACTAACGGTTAATTATACAATTAAAAAAGAGAATATCATATTTGACAATACCTAAAACTCAAACCGGACTCACTCTAAGCACAGGGACGCAAGAACCTGACAGATCCACGAAGCTACTATAACTATAGGACATACGAAGTAGGAAAAAAAAAGTAGAAAAGATGAAAAGGTGCGCCTGATCTGTCTAGGTAGCTTGGGATAGATGGTAAATATGCGATTCATTATTGTAACATTCCACATCGTCCAGGAAAGTGATTCTTAAATGTATATTCTCATCCCTACCTAGCACGAGGCCTTTTGGGAACTCATTGGCTTCGGGTTTCGTAGGAACTTCGAAGTTAAGCGAGAAGGAGGACAGAGCATTCCCAGGATGGGTGACCCACATGGAAGTTGCTCGTGAGTTTCCAAAAACAAAACCGTGAGGAAATGGTAAGCCCAAAGCGGACAATATCGTGCTACGGTGGTGGAACGGGCCCGGGATGTGACAAATTGGTATCAGAGCCAATCCCTGGCAGGAAGTGTGCCGACAAGGACGTCGGGCCCCCTAAGGGGGGTGGATTGTAACATCCCACATCGCCCAAGGGAGTGATCCTTAAATGTATATTCACATCCCTACCTAGCATGAGGCTTTTTGGGAGCTCACTGGCTTCGGATTCCGTAGGAACTCCGAAGTTAAGCGAGAAGGAGGCTAGAGCACTCCCAGAATGGGTGACCAATTGGGAAGTTGCTCGTGAGTTCCCAAAAACAAAACCGTGAGGGAATGGTAAGCCCAAAACGGACAATATCGTGCTACGGTGGTAGAACGGGCTCGGGATGTGGTGGACCTGAGCCGGGATGTGACAATAATATAGATGGTGAATGTATTTAGTAAATGTGTAAAAATAATAAAATGGGATATTACATATCTGATCATATCTAACCGTTAGATGATGAATGTATAAAATAAATGTACATACCGTAGTCAAGTCCTAGATTATGAAAGTGAAAGGAAAAAAAAAAAGATAAGGATAAAAAAAAGGTTTGTAGCTGAGTTACTTAAGAACATTCATTCTTACGAGATGTTAAATTCGATTTCATCATCTTTAATATTACTTGTTGAGTTAGATAACAACTTATATCCCTAACTCAAGATTCTTCCTCCCTCATTATCGATTAATTTGTATAAAGAAAAAAAAGGGTAAGAATATGTGTGATTGTGTGACGTTAAAAAGCTCTCAATTCCTTGTTATTTGATTCTTCCACTTTAAATAAGTGGGTCTTTAGAACCTAAAGTCTCCAATTGTGTCCCAACACACACAAAACATTGGAAAATGCTTTTCCTTATTGACCTCCATTGTCCTTATGATGTCACACAATTTCTTCAGCTACGAGAAGATGTTGCAACAAATGAAATAAAATCAAGACAAAATAATAAAAATTTAACATGAAATGAAGGGTTTGTAAGATATTAAAGTAAGGAACTTTTAACGAAAAGTTCCCGGTACGGTTCATTTTAACGAAAAATCATATTTTTACACTAAAAAGTTAATCCTGATACTATTCATTATACTATTTATTTTATCATTTTCGTTAAAACTCAAAATTTTCAAATATTTTTCAAAAATTTTCGTTTTAAAGTTAATCTTGTGACCGGCTCGTCTCAGAACACAAAGTTTGATCTTTAAATCAATCAAATCTTGTGTGCAGTTCATATTTATATTATATTGTCACTAATTAAAAACCTTGTGTAACAAGTTTTATTTGGGACAAATTACAAATGAGAGAGAGAGAGAGAGAGAGAGTTGACTGCTGCAGGAGGGAAAGTAGAAAAAGGTAGAGAGGGTGGGCCAGGGCTACACCAGCACGTGACAGGTGGATGGAAAGCCAAAGCTTACCCCACCACCACACCGAGAAAGCGAAAGCTTACACCCGGTCTGTTGCCTTTGTCTCTTTGCCCTGCACACCATTTTATTTTACTATTTCCCATTTTTTAAATAAATTATAATCTTCGAAATCAATCTGGAATTATGAGAATATTATCAGTAGATCGATTTCTGTCAAAGTTTCATAAAAACGGATCAGTAGTTTATCGACTCCGATTAATCACACGATGATGATTAAAAAGAAATTAAAATATCTTTATGAATTTTTCCTGTATCCCAGAAAACTCACAATAAGTGTAGAGATTTATCGTTAAAAGTTTCGATGGAGTTAAAAACAGAACAAAACAAGATAAATCGTATTTAATTTTGTCCATTTTTCCACGTGATTTTTTATATTTATGCTCTTAGACAATCTTCCCCACTCACAGACAGTTACAGTGAAATAAAGCTTCCATTCTCCTCTGAAAGAATATTTTTTTTTGCTTTTGCTTTCAAGTTGCAGTCCAACCATGGCTGCCCTTTGAGTTTAGCTTTCCAAAAAGCACAAGAATATATTCCAGAAGGGCAAAAATAAAAACACAGAGAAAAATAACTAGAATAATGCTATTCATATTATATTTTTATACCATCTTAGATGAGAAAGAAAGGCTTCTTCGTATACCACAATTATCATTTAATTAACTAATTTTTTTTAATTATTAGTTTATTAAATAATGAACTAAATTTAAAAATCTGATTAATTCAAAGGATATGATATGAAAATATAATACAAAAACATGGTATGAATATCATTACTCAAATAAATATAAAAAAAAAACGTCAGTTTCAAGTTGTCACTAGATTGTCTTCTTGTGTTATGCAAACTACAACCAGAAAGCAAACCAGAAGCTGACTTGTGGAGAAGAGAGAAGAGAAGAAGAAACTCCATCTCTTTCGTGTGTCAGTCACTAAGATTTTCAGGCACCTCTGAAACTGCCGACTGTTGGATTCACCGAGTGGTTCACAAAACTTTGGGGTTTACTGAAGCAATAGGCTGGTCAGTGTGTTTTTTTATTTATTTATCTTTTATATTTTGTTGGGTTTTGCTTAAATTTGTTTCTGTTTAATAATTATCTGAGTTGGTTTTTCTTTTGGTCGAAAATCTTGCTGTTTGTGTTGTAGTTTGAAAGTTTTCCTTTCTTTTGTTGGAGGGGATTTCTATGTTTTTATTGGAGCAGTTTTTGGTGAATATTTACTTTCTTTTGAAGTTGAAGTAACAATCATTTGTTTAGTAAAATTGTAACCAACGAAATCTTGACGTACCGGTGTGGTGTGGTTAGTAGTAGGCCAATGACTCGTCTTTCTGAACGTATCTATCTTGTTAATTTGTTTTCACAGGATTTGGAAAAGCAATAGCTTGTGGATTTGTATATCATCATTATTTTCCTGGATTTGTTTGGATCTCAAAGTCACATTGAGCTGTTTGTTCAATCTTGAATCCATTGAGCTAAGGTAACATTCTTTGATTCCTGCATAAACTTGTGTTCCGATGCGAAATCGATAAAACAGAATGTTCAGTTGGAATTTGATAAACGAAGACTTGAATTTCTTATATTTTGATCATATGTTTATATATGTTTTTTTATATATCATTGTATATGGTTTTGGGAAGCTGAATGCAGTAACTGGAACTGCTATGGCAAAACGCTCTCTCTGTTCTCTGCCTTTGGTTCTTGCTATCATTGTATTTTCAGTTCATGATTCCGAACAGCACCAATCCTCCGAAGCTCAGACCCTTTTGAGAATTACGCGACTCCTAAACCTTCCAACCGTCTTGAAAAGCTTGAATAACTACACAGATTTTTGCAACTTTGAAGTGAATTCTTCTTTTGCTGTCTCATGCTACGAAGGGAACATAACCCAGCTGCATATAATCGGCAAAAAACCTGCTCCTTTGTTGCCCCGAAACTTTTCAATTGATTCCTTTGTAACAACTCTGGTTAAGCTTCCGAGCTTGAAAGTCCTCACATTGGTCTCTCTTGGTTTATGGGGAAACTTGCCTGGTAAAATCGCGCGTTTATCATCACTTGAAATACTTAATGTGACTTCAAATTTCTTGTATGGCACCATCCCTCCAGAGCTTTCCTCTCTAACAAGCCTCCAGACGCTTATACTCGATGACAACATGTTTTCTGGACTGCTTCCAGAAGGGCTGGGTTCACTTCCGGTTTTATCTGTTTTGAGTTTGAAGAAGAACTTGTTCAATTCATCCTTGCCGAGTTCATTGAGTGAGTTGGAAAGTCTTAGACTTCTCGGGCTTTCTCATAACCACTTCTATGGGGAACTGCCTGATTTTAGTCGTTTGACGAACCTTCAAGTTCTTGAAGTGGGAGATAATGCTTTTGGACCTCAGTTTCCGAAACTTGGGAAAAAGTTGGTCACCCTTGTACTGAGAAAGAACAAATTTCGGTCTTCCATCCCTGCTGAATTGAGTTCCTATTATCAGCTACAATGTCTAGACGTTTCTTCCAACATGTTCGTGGGGCCATTTCCTCCATCGCTGCTATCTCTACCTTCGATTACTTACCTTAATTTTTCAGGAAATAAATTCACAGGAATGCTTTTCGAAAATTCATCTTGCAATGCTGAACTTAAAGTTGTGGATTTATCCTCGAATCTTTTGTCTGGAAGCTTGCCAAAATGTCTTGAGTCGGATTCTAAGAACAAGGTTTTCCTGTATGCAAGCAATTGTTTAGCTACTAGTAATCAAAATCAACATCCGCTTCCATTTTGCCACAATGAGGCGTTAGCTGTTGGAATAGTACCTGACCGAAGCAAGCGAAAGCAAGCCTCCAAAGCAGCCCTTGCCTTGGGTATAATTGGAGCGCTTTTTGGAGGTGTTCTACTTGTCGGTCTAATCTTCTTCGTATATAGAAGAATGAATACCAACAAGACAATGAAGAAATCACCAACAAGATCAATAACAGAGAATGCATCAAGTGGATATACCTCAAAGTTACTATCTGATGCAAGTAAGTTCTCATCTCTCAGTCGCTCACACACGCGCACACTCGCATACACACAAAAATAAATGATGAGAAAGGAAAAACATAAGTACTGGATGTTGATTGGTTAAATTTTCCAGTTTATTCAAAATGTCTGATAGTCTGATATTCTGCTTATGCCTAAAGGATATATATCTCAAACAATGAAGACGGGAGCGCTTGGCCTTCCAGGTTATCGAACCTTTTCACTCGAGGAACTTGAGGACGCTACACAAAACTTTGATACATCTACTTTCATGGGTGAAGGCTCACATGGACAGGTACATAACATAAACCTTTTAATTTCAAGTGGTATTGAGCTTTTGAATGCAGTTTTGTGTGATTAACTATGAATCACATCGTAGAATTAGAATTTCTTCCGATCTTAAATTAATAGTCGTTAGCTGGTGTTTTCGTTCCTTTTGTGGTTTCAGATGTACAGAGGCCAGTTGAAGGATGGTTCTTTTGTTGCCATCAGATGTTTGAAAATGAAGGGAAGTCACAGCACTGAGATTTTCATGCACCATATAGAGCTAATTATGAAACTACGGCATCGCCATTTGGTCAGCGCACTTGGACACTGCTTTGAGTGTTACTTGGATGATTCGAGCGTCAGCAGAATATTTCTTGTCTTCGAATATGTACCAAATGGCACACTTCGGAGCTGGATATCTGGTAACTCATCATGAAATCTTTTATTTAGTTTCTCCACCATGACCTTTTCTTTTGATTTCACGCATTTATCTGGAATTTTCCGTTCTGTTTTTTTCTCTTCGGAAGGGGGACATCCCAGACGATCACTTGCGTGGACACAACGCATAGCAGCTGCAATAGGCGTAGCAAAGGGCATTCAGTTTTTGCACACGGGTATCATGCCTGGTGTATTTTCAAATAATCTTAAAATAACAGACATTTTACTGGATCAGAATTTTGTTGCGAAAATTAGCAGTTACAACCTTCCTCTGTTAGAAGAAAATATGGAACAGGTAAAACATTATGTTGTAATTAATTCATTGGGGGATTGTCCATTCGATTTCTCGAGGCAAATCATTATGCACTGGTTTTCAGATATGCTCCTCCTCGCCGGGTGGTCATGGAGGCTCTTCGAGCGGATCTGTAACTTCCAGTACCGGTGCAAGGTCTGCAATGAAAATATTCAATCATTTTAAGCTACATGTATACTAAAACACTTAAATGCACCATTCATAGGAACTTTTTAATTTTAATTACTTTTGATCATAATCTTAGCACGCCTTTGTTCTTGTCGACACCTTGTCACCTCTCGCTACCTTCACAGTATTGCATTGTAAACATTGTGCTATGTTGGTTGACAGGAAGAAAGAAGACAATAGGACTGATGTTCATGACTTTGGAGTAATATTGCTGGAAATGATCAAGGGGAGACCGGTGAAGTCTGAGGTTCAAATTGAGGTTTTTGAAGATCAGGTAAAAGAAACTTGCTTTTCTTATATTTTCTTCAAAAGATCCATTTTAATTTTTCAGGAAACAAGATCTTTCAATATCTCCCATGCCGCCTGCAATACTCTCACAGCCCTTATGGTTTTTCGACCTTTCATGGAAGACTTAGTGTTGGCTAATTTGACAACTGAGCTTTCAAATTCTTAAACCAATCCCTTCAACCATAAAGCTTCCTTTCCTTCTTATTATGTAAATGCTTAGGTTTCCTCTAAATTCTGGCCATTACTCAGATCGAACTCTAAAAAACTTGCACTGATATCCTTATTACTTCCGAAAATAGTTCATCTTTTTTCCTTTGCCAGGAACGGTAATATACTAATATGGGAAATAAGTAGTTAACTTATAAATATTCGTTGATGATATGCAGCTACAAGTGGCCCTAACAGCTGATGATGAAGCTCGAAGAAGCGTAGTTGATCCACGGGTTAAGCAGACGTGCTTGGATCAGTCAGTGAAGACAATGATGGAAATTTGTGTTCGGTGTCTGCGCAAGGATCCAGCAGAAAGGCCTTCTATTGAGGATGTTCTGTGGAACTTGCAGTATGCTGAACAAGTTCAGGATGCATGGCAAGGAGGAGAATCCCAGAGCAGTGAGGGCTCTCCGGTTTCACCTTCACAACCTCCACGCCTCACCTTTTAGTTGTGAGTCACTGGAGTTTATTTTTATTTTTTATGCTTGAGAATTCATGCCACAGCTAGCTACACAAAGAGAATCAATGACTTCCGCCGAGAAAGATGTTGCATTACTCATATCCGGCATCATAGGTTACGGAAGACCTTAAAGGGATCAACTGATGGCGAACCATGCCTTGCCGGCTGGTGATCTATGTTCTGCAGCAGTTTAGAGATTTCTTGGTTTTTAAGTCACAACTGTAAATTAAGGAGTGTAAACATTCTTTACCTTTTGTTCGGATTTCTTGGTTTACAAGGGATCATATATGTTTTCAGCATACTACATATACTGAGCAAACGTTCTGTACCTTTTATCCCCATCCGTCCTTCTCTCATTCTCCTTCTAAGTCTGTAAATTTTCTCTTTATATATTTCTGTTTTTTTTTTTCAGTTGATGCCAAATATGTGTTTGTTTGTTTGCTACACACTCATTGTGGGTGGGTCGCCTTACTAATCCGAGTAGCTTAGGGCGTGCTTAAGGATCTCATATCACCATATGGTGGTGAACATATTTCAAATACCATGACTTACTTAACCAAGAATCCATTACCCATCAATCACCTTAATGCTTGATTAGTTACAAGCCTACATTACCAGACTAGGCCTTTATATAATTCTATTTTAGCATAAATTTAGATTGTGTTAAAGCTATATAAAAAAAAAGCACATAGAGAGAAATAAAATCTGTAACATTTTTTATTTAATATAGAATGTGTCATTTTTGAACATTTTGCTTTGACCATAAAAATTTAAGAACGACCAGTGTCACATATATTATCAATAGAACATAATGACATTATGTTTTCACCATATCAGACTTAATATTAGTGCATGTTTTCTTCATTAAAACATAAACATCTTGCTCAGTATTTCTCTATTAATTTTTTTATTAACCACAGGTAAAAGATTATGCATGACATGTGCACCCATGCACTTTGAGGTTTTCCGCATCCCACACGCTGCGGGCAATACAAATCTTGTGCCTGCCTGCCTGCCTTTCCATGATTGAAGACTACCTTCCACAAGTTCCATACAAGTGTCATTTAATAGGATAAATTAACAAAACCACTTTTCATAAAACTAATTAAGATTTTAATATGATAAATTAACCAACTACTTCTCATAAAACTTACTGAAATTTTCACGTCATTTGATGTGTTATAAATAAAAATAGATGATGTGATTGATATATTTCACGGACTATATTAATAAAAACTAATTTCACGTATTATACGTTAAATAAAATAGTAATGTCAAGTATTCCAAATATACCGAAAAATTACTCCCCTGGTCCTTGCACGCGGACCTCAGACACACCATGCAGCTACCACTCACATTTCACTCACTCAATATCCATCAACTTCACCAACCATAACGTCTCTCTCTCTCTCTCTCTCTCTCTCTCTCTCTCTCTCTCTCTCTCGGAAAGAAAAAAAAAAGCTTAGCACATCAGGTTGCCAACTATTTCACGAGACAAACGTGCACTGCTAGCTCCGGCAGTTTCCTTATAAGCACCAAACTCACCACCCTTCTCTTTTGCTCCCCCCCCCCCCCTTTTAGCTTATTAAATCTCTAATTAAATTACCCTTAATTTATACCTTCCTACACACCTATAGCCCAACTTGTTAATTAGCTAGTCCTTCCAATATTATTTCCAGTAATTACTTGATGGCTGATCAGCCAGTACAAGGAGATAATGGCACGTCTGAGGGCCGAAGGAAGGGCACTTCCAGCGGCGGGGGAGGAAAGCGTGCTTCTATGAAGGCGGCAGTCAGAACGACAACAATAACTAGTAATGCAGTAGGTTCAGGTAGTGGTGCAGCTCCATGTGGGGCGTGCAAGTTTTTGAGGAGGAAGTGCATAAGCGGGTGCATATTCGCACCCCATTTCGGTTCAGACCAAGGAGCTGCACGCTTTGCCGCGGTGCACAAGGTGTTTGGGGCGAGCAATGTGTCGAAGCTTTTGTTGCACATTCCCTTGAACCGCCGGCATGACGCTGTCGTTACCATCACCTACGAGGCTCAAGCTAGGCTCTCCGACCCCGTTTACGGTTGTGTCTCCACCATACTTGCTTTGCAACAACAGGTTTCATTAACTCGTATATTAACATGTTTATTCATCCATTATCTGTACGCGTACAAATTATCTCTCTCTAATCTGTTGCCTTCATGGAAATTATTGGCCTATTAATTCTTGTGAAGGAGGAGAGCTTTTTGCAAGTAAAGGAAAATCACTCTAATAATAATGGAGCACGTCAGTTTTCAAGATGTAACATTGAGAAAAGAAAGATATTGTTTTAAATAGCTAATACATGTATGTAATGGTCAAGAAAATACATAAAAGTCGTTTTGAAGGTCTTAATTGACAATTACTTTTATGCGGTGACAAGTTCTTAAGATGAGACTAAAAAACTTAAAACTTATTACAATACGGAGGTTATATATAACTATCTTTAACTAGCCGAAGTTGGGACCGAAATTTTTTTAAAACTAGTGAAGATTATTACTATATGGGGTATCACTTCACATAGGTGTTACAGTAGATGTTTTCTTAAACAATCATTTCTTTTGAAAACTAAGTTGCTTGGTGGATAGATTAACACAATATTTCTTTATTACGATTACGAACCTTTCCATAAGTTAATACTAATTAATTATTGCTTAACTATAAGCTTGTCACCTTTTGAACATCTTTTACTGACATCAAAAGTATTGCATATATTCAATAAAATGTATTTATTATTGCACTCGAGGTTTGTCATATGAATGACGTATCGATAAGAAAACAAGTTTACTTTAACGTTCATGAAGATGACGTGAGTTGTCATGACCGGAAGGCTTCAGTTAAGATGCAAATCACCAGTAAAACAGTCAAACCATACACACACATACACTCATTGAAACGTATACGTATGGCTAACTGATATGATATATAGTTTAACTGTTGTGACATGAATATCGTGCAGGTTGCATCTTTGCAAGGCGAGCTAGCAATGGTGCAAACTCAGCTGATAAACAGCAGGTTTGCAATTGCAAATGCTCTCCAAATCACCTCGCAGCAGCAGCAACAGCAACAGCCCGAGCAGCAGCAAATGAACATGGCACTAATGCTACAGCCTGCTTACTCCAACAACACCTCCGCCTCCACTAACCTTATCAACATGAGCAGCTTGACCTCGAACTTGGACATCGACGCGGCGCCATCTTCACAGAGCTTCATGGAGCCTCTTCAGCTTTCGAGGCCATCCCAAGATGATGAAGATGATGAGGAAGAGAGTCGAGTTCCCCTCTTGTTCGCCAATAATCGATATTAGTTTAGAATTTTCTCTGCCTTATTTTCCTTGTCTAAACTTTCTATATTTTTCATGCAAACTCTTCAAAGTTCGCTTGCTATCATCTATATCGATCGTTATAGTCAAACTATACTCTCTCATTTTTTTTCCCAGTTCGCTATATATGTCCTAGAGTAAGATTTTACACCTTTCATATCTAAAACGGATCACAGGGTTTTAATTTTCTCACGTCAAGTTTGCAAAACCATATCAATAAATGCTTGTCATCTATTTAACCGTTTTGATCCTCCGTTAAATTGATGGCCTTGCAAAGGTGGAATTAGTTTCTAGATTGCATAGAAGCCACAATTGGACCATTGTGACTGAACTCTGTGATTGTTTGTCGTTATGAGAGAAGCCAGCTCCAAAATGATCACTTTAGTACATGTGGTGTAAATGTTGCTTCTGCATCGACCAATAAATAGGTCAAAGTTATCAATTTAACGAAGGAACAAATGGTCGAGTAACCATAAAACATAAATGGATATGATTTCAAACATCAAGGTCAATGTGAGAAACTAAAAGTTTGAGATTTTTTATTTGTTTTTTTTTTTTTTAACAAAGAGATGCGTTCTTAAAACCATTTGAAATTTGGAGGGCCTGAAATATTGTGAGCCCTGAAATATTTGTGAGAGAATATAGCATACGAACACGTACCTGAAATTTAAAAGTGAAATGACTTTTGCACACATTTTTTCTCCTCATACACGTACCTGAAAATCATTTGCTTATCTTTTTTTTTTTTTTGAACAAACGATATTATCTACACTAAAGGGGAGGGGAATAGGCTTAGCCTATGGGCTAGCAATAATGTGGTTCAAATGCACCTTTGACGAGAATCGAACCTAAAATCTCTCAGTTACAAGTGAAGAGGAATACCACTGTAGTACTAATTGGCAATCATTTGCTTATCTTAGAATGCCTAAAAATAACTAACGATGCGGAAACATTAATCATATGGTAACGTGTCTTTTGGTTAGAATGGCTAAATATCAATGTTCGTTGTGTGAATTATTATTCCGATGATCAAGTCAATTAGCCGTTTAATTCAAAAAACGTATTAACAAGGATGGTTGTATCTGGCCCGTAGCTTACGCGAGTCTTGCAAAGGTACTCGCCCCTACGGGCCTGCAATGCGACTTCGCACCTGCCCGATTAGGCAGGCGTGCGTGCTCCCACACTCTTCGTTGTTTCCAGATTGCAAGAAACATGAAAACCACATTTTCCACTAACTAGATTGTAATATTTTCACTTTCACAGTTGTTCTGTATTCATATCTTTACAATACTAGCACATCAGAACTATCAAATAAGAAAAAGAGTGAAAAAAATGGAATTTTACCAGATCGAATGCGTATTGCATTCGCAAACTTTATGGCTATTGGATCACTATCGAAATGACTCGAACAAAAAATCCGCTCTCACGTATGATGCATCAAAATGTGCTTACAAGACCTATACCCAGCTCCTCGGCAAGCTCATCCCATACAGGAAGAAGTGTGAGTACAACAAGGAACACGGCCGCTGTAACAATTGTTTTCCTCCACGTTCCAACCTCTGTTACATCATTCAGACACGGTTTCTCGGGAGTCCTCTGAACATTTACATGATAAAAAAATGCCATGAGATGGAGGTTTTTTTTATCCTTTTCCGGTAGCAGAAAGAGGATTTTTGGAAGCATGAAACCACAATTTATAAATTCTTATTTGCAAACCTGGCATATGAGCACGTAGAGTCCCCATGGAAGTGACAGAGGTCCGCCAAGCTGAAAGGAAAAGGGAAAAAAAAAAAAAAAAAAGAATCAAACTTAACGAACCTCGGAAGTTGGAACAACTGTTATTACAGAGATGATATTGGAACACATGAAAAACCTAATGCAAGCAACTTAATGTTTGAAGCAAAACAATAGCACGTTATTTTTAAGTCGTAAAAGTTAGGCATACCACTCCCAATCCAAGCATGGTGTATGTCGTCAAGCCAAAGGCAACTAGCGCATTTTTTCCAAAAGCGCCCTACAATACCAGAGATATACCATATGCCACATTAGAATCCAGCTATCATCACTGCTGAATGTCTACCTTAGGCAACTTCAAAGGAAAAAACAACTAAAACAAATTAAATATAGATTTGACGAAATCATCATAAAAAGAAAACAGAGAGAGAAATTATGTGCACAATTTGCAAATTCACCTGCACAGCTCTTCCACCGTCAAGACAGCCCACTGGAAGCATATTAAAAGCTGTTGTTGTCAACCCACACCTGCAATGTTAAACTTGATTCATGAGTATGTTACGCATTGCAATGAAATTATTAAGCAACTAGTCCAGAAATAGTACCAGCCAGCAATCACAAGAGGATGAATTGGAACAGTCGCAGCATGCATTGATCTGCATGTTTAGGATGGTAACATGTCAATATGAATGTATGACGTGAAAGCTGAAACAAATCGAAATTCCTGCAATAGATGTCTCTTAGCTCACATACAAACAAGGTGGTCAGTTTAACAGTGGTACAGAGGCAAGGGAAGGACATACGCATAACCAAGAGTGGCTCTACTGATGAGTCCAAGAAGCAAAGAACCTTGAAACAGCGTGCTCGGAACCTGCACCAACTCTCCTGTGGCATTGGGATTAGATGAGAGCAGCAGCCCAACAGCAAACATTGACAATGACAACGCAGCACCAGCAAAAGGACCCGCCAGTGATATGTCGACTTTTGTGCTCCGATCAGGAAGAATGGATTTAAACTACAAAACCAGTGACCGATGAGAAGAAATTCTCTGAATCACAAAACAAGAAAGATAAGAGGGTCTAGGCGCACATATACCTAGTTCGAGCAAAGGTATCTAGGTCAAACTACTGCAGCAAATACAACATACCTATAGCTACAACCATCACATAAATATAAAAGTCCTAGCTTATTCAAACATACAATATGGGAGAAATTAAAAAGTCAGAATAGAATAAGCCACCACTGTCTTAAATAAAATGTGTAACTTCGTGTGTAGGATGGAGAGTGGCAGGGGGAAGAAATAGATTACAAAGATCAAATTTACATTATTCATTCAGGAATGATTCACTCCTCAGATCGTATACTAAACAATGTAGACAAGTCTCTTAAATGGACATGTTTCAAATTGCTATACTTGGATAATTAGAGGTACCTGAGTGATGGCGCCAAAGCTACCAAGAGTAATATTAGGAATGAAGAAAGGAATGCTAAGTTTTACTTTGTTTGGGAAAGCAGCCAAAAAATGCCCAACTTCCTGCATGCAATTGACTCCATCATAATCATATTCAAATAAGAACAAAAGTAAAATTCAAATAGAAGATCACAATTTACAGAATATGGACTAATTTGTCAAAACTCAAAAAAATCATTTGGAGAAGGTTAAAATTGACAGAATTTTTTTGAAAAAGAAATTGACATAATTTTCACACAATACATATGCTAGTCATCATATACTCACTTGAAACTGACAAAATTGAGCATCTAGTTCGTTTTATTCATAAGCATGCCCCTCACATATGAGCATGTTCATTTTATTTGCAAACATCAAATCACACATTATACATAACAATGTAAAGAAACATTATAATTAATCAGCTCTCTCTTGCATATGCATGGGGTTAAAAATTTCACTTGATGGAAACGAAAGAGCATAGTGCTGAAGCCAATATATATTGTATCCATGTATATAGCATGAAACAATACATTTTTAAGTTTGAACCAAAAAACAGGAAACAGCAATACATCTCACTCACATGAAACAGCAAAACCCCCAGAACACCATATGCTAAGGGCAAAGCGGAATCTACATACGGGGATAGCAACTCCATATCTGGTGGGTCAACGGCATTTGGGTCTGTGAAGTATTTCACCACCTCTGGCGGAAGTTTATTTATCTGTTGATAAAATGCGATATTAAGTAGTTAATCTAAAAATGAGAAAGAACTCAATTGTTGATAGACCCATTTATAACATCACGAAATATATTCATAAGTAGAAGTAAGTTGGTGTACGGTACCTGAGATGCAATTCCTAACTCCACAGATGATCCAATTGTTAGAAGGAATAACAAGAAAGCAATTACATATTGCCAAAGTGTGGTTGGCCCTGGTTCTGAGACCTCTTTCCGCAGCAAGCCAAAGCTAACACGTGGACCACCACGTGGATCTAGATCTTCTGCATTGGGTTCCTCCACCATAAAAAGGTTGTACTTGTTACCCGTGACCTCAGCCAGTAGACGTTGGAATTTGGCAAATACCTCTTCTCTCTTTCCCCTCAAATTCCCAAGGAAAAGAATGCCCTCACCGAGGTCTCCAAAAGGCTCCTCTTTGGTCACCCAAAAGGTAGAATAACCAAAAAGTGCTTTCTTAATCAGCTTTACATCAGCAGGATCAACCTTCTCGGGTCCAAGGAGTTCCATCAGTTTAAAAGAATCAACCTGGAAATTATTGTACGCAGGCCCAAGTGGTGATATAGTTGGCGGCTGAAGGACATATTGACACATCAAGCTATTAGAGACAGTGTTATTGTACTAAGTTAGATGTACACCGCTTAGCCGCTTAGAATTAATTCTATCAGTACATATGCAAATATCTGCATTGATAATCAGTTCCCTCACAATTACTATGAATAGAGCATACATAGAAGATTAGCCATAACGGTTATCTGTAACCTATATTCTTACATGAGCATTCAAGGTAAATATATATATATATATATAGTATGTGTCAGCATGTGTGTGCGTAATTCAAGGGCCATTCATTGTGTCTTTCACCAATTCATGCACTGCAGTCAGTCTTTGAAACTGAGCTCCCAACCGTTGGTGACATTCAATGGTTGAAGCTAACTAGATTCTGTCTATCTCAACTGTTGGAAGTCCAGATGAGGCTCCACCTCCACATATATATGTAGAAAACAAAACGGAAATTTCTCCAACAACAATTCTTAAAACAATCCAACAAAGACACTAACACAGAAAATGAACTCAAAGGCACCCTAGAGTGATGCAAAACTAAACCCACAATTGGGTTGCTACCATTTTTCGTTACGACTATTATCAATGCCATACCGTCATGAACTACGAATTCCACAAAATAAAAACCCGCTGACTAAACTGGAAAGTCAACAAATATAGAACCTTATACTCCTATTTTTGCAGAACCCAAAACCGAATTTTAATTCCTATAGCAATTTCTTCATTAAAAATTCAAACTTGATAACCAAACGCTATAAGGTAACAAAATTAAGAGAAGAACAAGCCAATGCGAATTCAACAACTAATGCAAAAACCCAAATGGATATAAGCAAGAACACATGTAACAAAGTTGAGCAATGTACCCTGGAAGAAACCGATGGAGGTTCAGAGTCATAGTCATTTGCGCGCGTTTTATCTTCGTCTACTTCCGTCGTTGTCACCGCCTTCGTCGCCGTCGTGGAGTCGGTTGACTTATTACCACTACTCCCGCTGCTGCTGCTGCTACTCTCTCCGTCACCGTCACCACTATCGCTAGAACTATAACATCTAAGCTTATCAAAATTCCTACGCGGAACCCAACAAATTCTCTGGGTATTTACACTCGCTCTGCCGCACAAGAAGCATGAAGAATTCTTCCTCCTGGGTTTCTTGGGCGATGGCAGTCTAGGAATTTGGCGGCGGGTTTTGAGGGTGAGGTTGAAATCGAGGGTGCTGAAAGTGCAGCCGGTGAGCGTTCCCATTCAGCTGAATTCACAGAGCTTGAATTTTAAGAGGGTGTGAAATTACAACACCATTTGGAATTTCGAAGGAGAGGAAGGGAAGAAGTCCTGCACTCTTTCACCTAGTTTTTTTTCGCTGTCGCTGAATATGTGAATATCCAATGACTTTTGCTAATATCCCCTTTTTTTTCAATTTTTTCGCATGTTTATTTTTTAAGAGTTGATTTTTAGTGAAAATATTTTTGAAAATAATTCTTAGTAAAAATGTTTGTAATTTATAGAAAAGTATTTAAAATGCTTTCTAGAATAAACACATAATTGATATTTTTGTAGAAATTACTTAAAGTGCTTTTGGAACCTAAAAATATTTTCTCTAAAAACGCTTTCAATCATTTTAAAAATACATCCAAACGAGCCATAAGTCACATTCTTTTAACGCTAAAACGAGTTTGTCTTCAGTAGTCCGTCGTTTTTTTTTTTTGTCAAAAGTAGTCTAGTGTAGTAGGTAATCCAACTTTTATTTCTTGTACTAATAAGTAGTTCGTACTATTGAATAAAACTTGTTAAAATAACTCTATAAAGAGGATGTTGTATGTCTTTATACAAGATTCCATGTAAACAAATCTTAGATTCGTAAATTCATTAGCACTAATATTTTCTTCTTGATAGATATATGCAGTATTTTGAGAAATGAGATAAATAAGACTTCATATGTCTTTTATAATAGTCAATTACGCTAATGAAGTTGAATCTCATTTTTAATGGTTAAATTAAGATTTTGAATCACCTTTGTTGATAATTTTGTTTAGGAATTGTCAATTATAGTGTTTGTGTTAAAGTCAAAACTTCAGATAACTTATTGCGTCTTGAGTTTAAATCGTTTTATATTTATAACTTAAAATAATTATTGTTTGCAATAAAAATATGTCGAAAAACATGTCCCGATTTTACAATTGTTGTATTTTCCGTATAAGACAATGCGTTGTGTCATCTATTTCAATCAAATTTAGGTATCGTTTGGTATGCAAACGGGACGGGACAGAATGAAGAGGGAGCAAAAATGCTCTCGGATGGAAACAAGGAGGAAGAAGAAGGAGACGGAGAGGTTATAGTTTTGTGTTCCACGGATATGGAACGAGTCGTTCCAGGAGATGAGGCGGAATGAAAATTCACCCAAAATTCGTCCCATTGAACAGCGCGTTTCACCCGTTTTAGGCTCACCAAACATGAGACGGACCTGTCTCACGTACCAAACGGTACATTAAGATACCAAATGTGAAGAATTATTGGGCTTATATAGACAAATTTAGTGTAAGAAAAGCCCAATGGTAACCAAGAATTTGGGCCAGACAAGATCCAAGCCCTTTTCTTCAAGGCCCAAACTTTGAAGCTTTTCCTCCCTCGTTAAGAAATCGTCTCTTCAGAATTTGGAAAAGCTCCTCTACTTTTTATATCGGAGATCAGAGAGAGAGAGTAATGAGTGTGCGAAGCGATGGGCTCTTCTCCCTCCTCCGCCACTCTCTTCCTCCTCTTCGCTTTCTGTCTCTCTCTTCCGACCCTCTCACCTGCCACCGACCTCAAAGGTATCTATCTCTCTAACGTCGCTCCCATTCGTTCCCTTCCTGCCTTCGATTTGTGTTCGGTGTTTATGGGCCCCTTGCCGCCTGTTTGGTTTCCGAGAAAATTTTAGGAAAATCAATGAAATTTTGATGTTTGATTATGTGGGTTGTTTACTTATTTCCATTTTAATAGAGAAAAAATTGAGCTTTGACTTGCTCTGCATTTATTTGCTGTTAAAATTATTACGTTTTAATCTCCACTTTTGTTGTTTCTTTAATTGTAAGGAAGATAGAGGGTTAGGGTTTTGTTATGCCTCTTTAGGGTTTATTTGGGTTGCTGTATTGCTCGAGTGAAATGTCAAGCTCTTAGCCGGTTAGGGTTTAAAAAATGTCGATTTTTCGGCCTTGAAAGTGGAAAGTTTCAATATTCTAGGTTAGCGTGATACCCTTTTGGGTTTGATCTGATAAAGTATATTGCACCTTACCGGTCGCTGTCGCTATGATTTTGAGTTTTTAATCTGCTATAGCTAAACAGTATGTCCATTGCATTTTTAGGGATTTGAAGAGTTCGAATTTCTCTTTTGTTTCGCTGGTTTGTTGTATATTTGAAACTAACCTTTAGCAATATTGAAATCACAGGTGTTGATATTGAAAACCCAGTACTAGAAGTCATCCCGGCACCTCTTTCCGAGCACTCAGATGTGCCTGGTTCTAAAGATGTTTTATTCTGTGAACGGGCACGAGTTTCTGGGGTATCAAGGTTAAAACTTGGGAGTTATGCAAGTTCACTTAAGATCACTTTGTCTACATCTCTTGGAATCCTAGAGAGCTTGCATAGCAAAATTCAAGTCTGTTTTCATAGGTTAGTGAAATGTCTCATCCTTACTGTACAAGCATTTTGTTTTTTAGGATAATTGTGTTTTATTTATTCTGATTGAGTTATGAGTGCACTGTATGCCTACCCCTCCCTCCATCTCTCTGTTGCTCTTTCCCTTACTCATTTCTCTAGTCGCGCACACACCTTTTTTTTGTGGATTGCTTTGTCTGACTATTGAATTTTGTGCAGGAATAATACGCTTGGATTATGTCTGTGCGAAGAGGATGATTGGAAAAATCTTCAGAAAGGGTTATGGAGCTCTGTCATGTCGCCTTACGATGAAAAATATGTCGATGTCAAGTTCATTGGCAAAATACCTGGCTCTGTCACCATAACTGTTGAAGAAGGTCTGTCAAAAATAAAATAATGTATGGCTGCCTATAATTGTTTATGCTACAATTTTCAGGCTTCAGTAATTATCTTAATTATGTCTATGCAGATTTTCAGAGATGGCGCCTTGTGTGTCTGGCTTTGGGATTCACATTTCTATTGTTGGCACCAATTGTCAGCAGTTGGGTACCTTTTTATTATAGCAGTTCAATGATTATAGGAGTATTTCTGGTCATTATAATCATTCTCTTCCAGGTACTTTTTTATGTGATTCCTATGTATTTTTGTTTTATTTGCATGCTCTTAGGTTTTCTTTGGGTAGTTAGAGTTTCAGATCTCCTCTAAAAAGAATTATAGTCACAGGGTTTTGTGATAATTATCTTTCACCTGCAGTTTTTAGCTTGCAACTTTGTAGATAATGTTTTGCATTATTGTTTTCTTTAATCTTTTAGGGAATGAAGCTGTTGCCAACTGGAAGGAAAAATGTCCTCTATCTTACCATATATGGATCAGTGGTAACACTTGGTGTCTTGAATTTTACTGTTGCTTCCGAGTTTGTTAACCTCATATAATTTATAGTACTAGTAAATCTTACAATTTATATGCCTTTGACAGCTTGGAGCAGGATCTTTCCTTGTTCATCAGTTTTCACTGATGGTAAATTCAATTCTTTTGAATTTTGGGCTAAGTGAGGAGATGCATAACCCAGTAAGTGTTGGTTCCCTTAATCTTACTTTCGCAAAATTCTCATAAATATCTAGGCAAATTATCTGTTTCTGATACTTTCTTTTTGGATCATTGTATTGTCTTGGCTTCTTACCTTGTCGTGTTTTTCTGCTAGGTCTCTATATTTTTACTAGTGGGAATTATCCTTGCGGGAGCTGCATTAGGGTACTGGATTGTGAGGAAGTTTGTTGTCTCAAATGATGGGACAGTAGATGTTGGTATAGCACAATTTGTCAAGTGGGCTATGCGTATCATTGGAACCACCTCCATCTTGCAGGTGTTCTCTTGCATTCCTATTGGTTGTTCTTGATATTCATGACTAAATTGATTATTCTAGTCTTTTGTTAAAGTTAGTTTTATAAATTGAATGTAATTGCCAAAATATTGTGTTATTGATTCTTTTCATTTTCTCATCTGTTATTAATATAAGCCTTTTCCACTCCTCATTATTTCTCAGAGCACACTTGATACTCCTTTAGCAATGGGTGCTTTGGTTTCTTACTGGATTATCTGCAAGTTCATTACTTCTCTGAAACGGCATCTCAAATCGTAAGTCATACATTCTTTACCTGCGTAATTTCTTGGCATTACTGAAGTGAAGGCATTTTAGCAGAAATATTTTTTTAACATTTTGGGCGGACCTATATTTTTCTTGAAATAAGTTTAGATTTCTGGCTAGGTTTGTATTTGGAAGGTAAAAATTAGTGGTCCAAGAAAGTTCGGTTAGATGAACGATGCTTCCCTGATCATTAATAAAGGGTTTTGTCACATTAAACATCTTAGTATTATTCCATGCAGTCATCAGTCGGGTGCTGGGAGTGGGAGTCTTTGGCTGCAGAAGGGAAAACAGGTCAAGGGTAGACAAAGTCGTCCAGAATTTCTTAGCAGGTCTAGCCCACAAGAAAAGAGTTGGAACAGCCGAAAGAGTCTATCTGCTTGGTCTGACTCTCCTGTTAAAGGTATTTTTATTGTATTTGCTGTTACGTTTATACATATTTTGACTGATTTGTTGTTTCAACTACTCAGTAGTTGTTTTTTTATATACTTCAACAAAGAGTTTGGTTGGTTATTTGTTGTGGTTATTCAGAAAAAACTGAGTTGATATACTATCTTTGTTGTTTCGCTGAGTGCTTCATAAAAGTCTTTCACATTTGTGAAAGGTTCTGAACCGCAGTTTGATGCTTTAATTTTTGTTATTTGTCTCTGTTTGTTGCAGGTGTCATGACCCCATCCTCCAGGGCACCTAATCAACAGGAGTACTATTCAACCTTCCACAAGGTGCAGAACCGAAAGAAGTTCACAAAAAAAGAGTGGGATGATTTCACACACGAATCAACCCGCCAAGCTCTAGCAGAATGGGCAGCATCTCCTGAAGTCCCTAATTGGCTCATCGAGCATGCTGACCGCATACAGCTCCTTCCAAGCGAGAGTTCAGATGAAACTGTGGGAAGCGCATCAGATTCTACAGATGAGAATGTCGTGGGTAGCACAGATTGATTAGGTTTTCTTAAGTGGCAGTGACTGGCACAGAGTATCCTATTGACTATGGCATCTGCTATTTGAAGTTGGCTTAGGTTGTGTTCTGTAACTGTTGATGTAGGTCACACTAACTTGAACTGCCTCCTTGAAGGAATACGTAGAGAGCTGTATAGAACACCGTAGGAACGACGTAGTTAATTTTTTTGCACCAGTAAACGTTATAGTGAGCGACGTTTTTTCTAAAACTAGTTAACCATGTCATCGGCAGAGCTTGTTGCGTATTTGCTTGAGTCCCACAACGTTGAATTGATGTGTGTTTTCACCCCTTTTTAAGTTTTAGCAGCCAACACATATTTAAGTAAGAAACGGGATCTTGTGAATTATTATTTATATCTTGTTTATTTTATTTTATTTTTTATCAGAATTTATATCTTGTTTATTGGGAATATTTATATTTTGTTCAATAATTTTTTTAATTCAATCAGTTTCAGTTAAATTTGGACATTTCGCTCTACTTTATTTCAGTTGGGTGGTTAAAAAGCAACATATGATTGTAGTAAAGGTGGGAATGCTTCGTTGAATGTGTGGGCACACGAGAAATGACATAATAAAAAATGAAAATATTTGAGGTAAAGTAGGAGTGGCTACAATTGAAATTAAGATGAGAGAAAATTAACCAAGGTGTTTTGGACAGTGAATTGAAGACTTACACTATGTTTGGATGAGGAAAATAAACTTGGATTTAGATAAAAGGTAGAATTTATAAATTGACAAGTAACAATTCTTTTTTTTGGATTCATAAATATAGAAATTTAGAATTTCCGCTTGAAAAAAAAAAAACTTGGAATTTGAGAACTCAATTCCCAAGTTTAGGAGGGTGTAGTTAATTTGGATTTCATAGGATTTTAATGGACTATTTTAAGTGACAAATTCCAAAGGATTTTAATGGACTTTATAATTCTGTATAGATTTTGGAAGATTTGTATAGATTTAGAGCTTGTTTGGATGTGATTTTGAAATGATTGAAAGCGTTTTTGGTGAAAATGTTTTTAGAACCAATCATTAGTAAAGATGCAAGTAAATTTTAGAAAAGCACTTAAAGTGCTTCCTAGAAGAAGCACATAACTGGTGCTTCTTGCAGAAAGCACTTTAAATGCTTTTGAAACCCAAAAATATTTTCTCTAAAAGCGCTTTCAGTCATTTTAAAAACATATTCAAATGAGCCCTTATATTTATAGATTTCTATGGATTTGTATGAATTTTTTCATGGATTTCTTAGGATTTTTATTTGACTTCTAGTATATAAAATGAATTTCTTTCTCAGTACACAATCTAAAACATTTATGATATCAAAATACAAACCAATACAATATATACAATATATTTTTACTTTTCTCACTTGAATTATAATATTTTTTATGAAATTTTTAACAAACCAAAACATAGATCATTGATGGTTTCAGGTGACATCTAGATCAAGCTAAATTCCAACTAATCGAACCCAACCCAAGCATACAAAATTATCTTTGCCCCAGTAGCTAACAACTCCAAGTACAAGACAAAAATACTATTGAATCCTAAAAAAGCTCATCTTTTTGTTGTTGTAGCTTCCAAAACTGAAAAACTCGCAACCCAATTCACCATTTTTCACTTCAGCACCCAAGTTACTCAAAACCCCAACATCCCATACTCCAATCCCTCCAACCCCTCCATTTTCCCACATTTTCCGACATTTTCTAGGCTACCAAATAGAGTTAAAACACACAACTAAACGAATAGCGACAAAAAAAGGTAGAGAAGTAATATACACATAGCAGAATAGGGAATGGAGATTTTGTGGGGGTTGAATTTGTGGTGAGATTTTGGATTTGGTGGATATATTTTTAAGAAATAAAGGAACTTTGTATGCCGTATTCTTTTCTTGAGAGATGGTTCGTCATCTTCTTTTTTTGAGAGACGATTCGTCTTTTTCTCCAGAGAGAAGAAAATAAATCCTAGGGGTGGAGGTTGGATTATTTAAGGTGTTTGGTATTTATATCACCAACTCTCAAATCCATCAAAATCCCTAGTTCATTAAAATCCTAGCAAAGCTTTGATATTTTCATTACACTTAGGGGGTGTAGTCAAACTAAGATTTTAAAGGATTTTAAAAGATTTTAAAAGTAATAGATTTGATAGGATTTAAGATGATTAAAGACTCTTACAAAATTCATATGGATTTTAAAGAATTTGAATGGATTGTGGTGGATTGTGGGGGAATGATTTGAAATCATAGGGGGTGAGCTTGGATTCTTTTTAGTTTTGGTTATATATAGTTTTTGCTTTCAAATCCCACAAAATCCACAACTTTTTAAAATCCTATAAAATCTTAATTTTTTGAATACACTTAGATTTGGATGGATTATAAAATCTTTTAAAATCTTTTAATTGACTACACCAGGATTTTAAAGTCTTTTAAAATCCTCTCAAATCCAAGTTTGACTACACCCCCTTTAGATTCTCGTGGATTTTTTAAAATCCTAATTACGACCCATGGATTTTGATATATTCTTTAAAATCCTAATTTGACCACACCATGATTTCAAAATCTTTTAAAATCCTCTTTTAAAATCTAATTGACTACACCTAGATTTTAAAGTCCATTAAAATATTATCAAGTCCTATCAAATCATAATTTGACTACACCCCCTTAATTTCTATGTAAATAAGTGTCATTCCTAATTTCTATGATTGAGAGTTTAAAAATAACAAATTACGTATTCAATTCAATTGTTCTTTTAGGTTAACCAAACAAGAAAATTCACAAATTTTAGAAAATAAAATCCCGTCATTCTAAAATTCCTTAATAATCTTAAATTTCTTCATCCAAACATAGTGTTATAGATGTTCCGATTATAAAATACAACTTTAAGTCGTATAGTCAGGCAAAAGAAGTAGATGAAGATTTGGAAAGAGATATAAAAAAAAAATATGGAGTTTAACGAAAGATTTGCATAAACTTGAACGCAGTGGTGTTTTAAGATTTATAGAATTGACCCTAGTGTAAGGTTATTGTAGTTGCTGCATATTTTTATTTTGGGAGTATTAATAAAGCACTCTTTTATCATTTTAATTAAAATTCAAAGTTTTCAAATTATTTTTCATTAATTTTCTTTTTATTTTTTGGTCTCTACAGAATTCGCTCGTGGACTCAACGGGAAAACCCTCCTAAACCCCAACATTTCATTTTGCCACTCCCAACACTCCAAAATGTTCCTCCAGAGGCAGCGCGCCTCCGTACTCACCCAAGCCCTCCAAATCCAACTCCGCCGATACACCCAATCGTCCGCCGCCGTCCTCCTCCAACAGGACCCCGAACTCGAATCCACCACCTCCTTCCCGATACCTGACCCGAAGTACGCCGAGACCATCTTCGCAGTCCCACGCACCACTTCCGGCAAAAGCATCTCCGCCAAAGAGCGCAAGGCCGGCCGCGTCCCCAGTATCATCTTCGAGCAGGAGGACGGCCAGCACGGCGGCAACAAGCGCCTCGTTTCTGTACGGACCAACCAGATCCGCAAGCTCGTCGGTCATCTCGGCCGCTCTTTCTTCCTCTCCAGACTCTTTGACCTTGAGGTTCGCTCCGACTTCGATTCCGAGAACGACGTCGTTGAGAGGGTCCGTGTTTTGCCTCGCTCGGTATGTAGTCTCACACTCTGCAGTCTCTAACAACTTCAACAAATTTGATCCAATTTAAATAAACTTAATTTAATTTGCTGCCATGGTTTATCAAATGTGGTGTTTTTTTGGTTAGATTCATCTGCACTCTGCGACGGACGCACCGCTTAATGTGACCTTCATAAGGGCTCCTTCCCATGCTTTGTTGAAAGTCGATATTCCCCTTGTGTTTCGAGGAGATGATGTCTCTCCTGGATTGAAGAAAAGTAAAAGAAACCACCTTTTTCTATCTGTCGTATGGGATTTCATTTGTTTCATTTCGTTGTTGCGAATTTCCGGTTGCAATTTCTGTTTCTATCTTCTTGTTGTGTATGCCATGCTTTGATCCAACATTGCCTCC
The DNA here is from genome assembly GCF_916048215.2 of Malus sylvestris. NCBI lineage: Eukaryota > Viridiplantae > Streptophyta > Magnoliopsida > Rosales > Rosaceae > Malus > Malus sylvestris. Next base: position 718,227 of record NC_062273.1, read on the forward strand.
ATTCTGTTGTGCATATAACAAACTGTTGTAGTTAGCAAAGTAGGATACTTGGTCTCATTCGGATTATATCCCACTGTTCCTTTCTCATAATTCCATTTTTGTGTTACTGGGTTTTCATGTACATTATAGACGTATATAGAAAAGAAGAATGCAGGGGCTTGTTTTGATCACAACATAGCATGCAGGTATCATCAGATTTTAGATTTAGTTCAGTTTTATTACGAGCCTTATGTGGTTATGGAACCTTCTGAAATATTAAATGCTTCGAGAATTTATGTGTGAAGTCATTGTTTCTTTCAAAGATTATGAAAGGATTGGAATTTTTTGTCTCAAAGTTGTAATTCCTGACATCGGTGTTTGAGCATACAAATCTTCTGTTGTGGAGCATGTTATTGGTCAAATCCATAACTAAATTAGGTTGAAAAGTTCCGGAAAGTGTTTGGGATTATACAAGGATTTTGTCAAACTAAAAAAGCTTCGCTTTTATGGAAACAGTTTTCACCATATTCCATTTCCGAGAGTTGAGTTGCATCTAAGTTTTTGAAGGTTGTTCTTCGTATTGATTTTGGTAGATTGCTTTCTGTGTTATAGCATTTTCGAATCATGGATATGAAGGTTAAGTTCAAAATAGTTTGCGGGTCAGGTAAACTAGAGATTTAATTATAGAGGGAAGGATCTTAATTTATGGCTTTTGTTGTACTCAGAATCTAGTTTGCTATTTTGGTTACTCTTGATCAGTTTTCATTCTTAAGTTAAACCGTGACATTTTTACAATTTGGCAGATGGTTGTCTAAACACAATCAAGAGGACCGTAAAGTTCCTTTGTCCGGCTGATGTGATTCCTCCATATATTGATGTGGATCTGAGTGAGTTGGATGTTAACCAAAAGATAGTAATGGGAGATCTCAAAGTTCATCCAGATCTCAAGCTTCTGCAGTCAAAGAATGAGCCTGTTTGTAAGATCGCGGGAGCAAGGGTTTCTGAACAAAAGAAGTCTAAAGACAAAGACTCTAAATAATTTATGTGCTTGGAGACTTTGGTTGCCCCTTATTAAGAAAACAGGCTTCCGCCATTATATATCCCTTCTCAGCTGACCGCATATCTTTTGATCTTGTAATGGCTGTGGAAGACAAGTTGATGGAATGCAACTGTGAGTTTTCATCCTCTTTTTCGTAATTGTTTGTGGGTATATTTCACGTTTGGTCTTTTGGTGGGGGAAAATGTGGTTTGCGGGCGAAGCATGCCATTAGAGAGAGAGAGAGGCAGAACTGGTTCTGCTTCGTGATTCTTGTGAATCTGAGCCAGAATTCTATGATAATAAGAATGGTAGTTTCTGAATGCGTGTCAATATATGGGCACTTGGATTTTGTAAGTGTTCTAAATAGGCACTTTGACAGATTTAAGATGTCGATTCGGTTCTGTGTTTCTTTTTCGATCTCTCATCTGAAGTTCGTTGTAGTTCAACGGTTTTGGGCAGAAGAACTAGCAACAAATGTTTTGGTCAAATTTTGTTTTGGGAAAACTTAGCAACAAACTCGAACAGGGTCAAGGTGGTCGGAAGGCAAATTAAAGTGACTCGCAAAAACACAATAACAAGATAGTCACCGATGCAATCATCTAAAAGAAATAAGTTGGGTGTTCATCAGTTCAAAACCTACAAGTCTCTTTGGTGTCGATGAGTGGCACATAGGTCGGTCTTTTCCGATAAAACGTCGCATAATGTGTGGTAATATGCAAATTTGGAACAACATCGATGTTGATTGGTAGTGGATTGTTGGTCCGTTTGTCTACATTCTATGGTTCTCATTTTTGTAACGAAATTCACTATTTGTCCTTATTAAACACACTTTTATAAGTTTGGATCATAGTTTGAAATATCGATAATATTGACGAAATATCGAAGATATTTCGGTTTTTTCGAATCACAGATATTTCAGAACATATCCATGTCCATATCGTACAAATATCAACAATAATATCGGAAAATATCGATGTCGATAATTTCGCTCACACTTCAGCAATATTTTGTCAAAATATCGGTGTAATATCGCTAAAATATGGGATTTGAACCCCTCCCATTTTACTCATCCAACACCGTAACCACCATTTATCACTTATGTTTTAGTGATAATATGCTAAAAAAACCATATATATATTAAGGGTTATTTTAGGAATAATAATGGATGGGAAAATAACATTTTAATTTTTTTTAACTTTTTATAGTGGGTGTAAATATAATGTTGGTGAGAAAATAAGACAATAGAATGTGTTTAGCAGCTCTCTTATTTTTTAAGTCACATTCTTTTAACACTAGCCTTCATGCACGGGCGACTTATACATTTTAAATGTATTTATATGCGTAAATTGACAAAGGTAAAGTCAAACATTTGAAATAAATGAATAATTTTAGATCATGCTAGAAGAAACCCCTCATAAACCAATTAAAGCAAGGTCTCTATAGAATTTACATTAAGAATAGAGAAAATAATATTTAATAAAAAATTGATTGAATCATATTATTGCTAACACATTGTGAGGCTAAGCCCACCCCCTCCCCCTTAATGTAGATAATATTGTTTGTTAAAAAAAACAATGATTTGACAATTAATTTAATCACATTATTAAATACATTTTTTATAATCGGCATTACATGTCTCTTAAGATGTTTTGAACGTGTTTAAAATTAGAGAAATTGAATCACATTATTGCTAACCTATTATGAGGTACTAATTATTTAAAAAAAAAAAACTGTACCAAAAAATTAACTATTAAAATGATAAAAATGTCCCTGCTTTATTTGATGCATTATTTTGGAATGCCTTTGGAGTTTTTTATCTTGGGGGGCATTTTTGTTGAAGCTTGGTAACACCAAAAGTACTGTTCACCTTCTGTGTTTTATTTATACAAGAAGATTGAAAAGAGTTTGTCTTCAGTAGTCTGTTGTTTTTTTTTTTTTTTTTTTTTTTAATCTTGTTGCAAGTAGTTCGGTGTATTAGGTAATCCTACCTTTTATTTCTTGTACTAATTAGCATGCACTATTGAATAAAACTTGTTAAAAAAAATTTTATAAAGAGAACGTTGTATGTCTTTATACAAGACTCCATGTGAACATATCTTAGATTCATAAATTCATTAGCAATAATATTTTCTTCTCAATAGATATATGCAGTCTTTTGAGAAATAAGATAAAGAAGACTTCGTATGTCTTTTATCATAGTCAATTACGCTAATGAAGTTGAATCTCATTTTTAATGGTTAAATTAAGATTTTGAATCACCTTTGTTGATAATTTTGTTTAGGAATTGTCTATTGTAGCGTTTGTGTAAAAGTCAAAACTTCAGTTAACTTATTGCATCTCGAGTTTAAATCGTTTCCTATTTATAACTTAAAATAATTATTGTTTGCAATAAAAATATGACGAAAAACATGTCACAATTTTACAATTGTTGTCTCTTCCTTTACGTATAAGATAATGCGTTGCGTCATCTATTTCAATCAGATTTAAGATACCAAACAAGAAGAGTTATTGAGCTTTTGTAGACAAATTTAGTATAATAAAAGCCCAATGGTAACCATGAATTTGAGCCAGATAAGATCCAAGCCCTTTTCTTCAAGGCCCAAACTTTGAAGCTTTTCCTCCCTCGTTAAGAAATTGTCTCTTCAGAATTTGGAAAAGCTCCTCTACTTTTTATATCGGAGATCAGAGAGAGAGTAATGAGTGTGCGAAGCAATGGGCTCTTCTCCCTCCTCTGCCACTCTGCTCCTCCTCTTCGCTTTCTGTCTCTCTCTTCCGACCGTTACACCTGCCACCGACCTCAAGGGTATCTATCTCTCTATCGTTGCTCCCATTCATTCCCTTCCTGCCTTCAATTCGTGTTCAGTGTTTATGGGCCTATTGGGGAAATTTGGAAAAATAACCAAATTTCGAGTCCCAAATAGAATTCTAACCACCATTTTAAATTTTTAATAATTATAACCAAAAGTTGATATGAAAATACTAATACATTTTTAAAATAGAGTTTTCTAAAAAAAAACCAAAAAACAAAAGGCTCGGCTGTCTTTTACCGCTATCTCTGTCATTTCTAAACGATAATCCAAAATCACATAAACCCAACCCACGCACAGCCAGCCATGGTGTGTAGCACAATCCCTCTTTCTTCCTCCTCTTCCTCTTTTATACTCTCACACACAACCTTCGTTTAGTTCTGAACCCCTAAATTTTTTTCAACCTCCTCCACATGAAGACGACTTTCATTCTCAGTCTTGGTCAGCTTCCTCCTCTGCTCTCCAATTTCTGATTTTCAACTATGACGATGTAATTCTTGAGTTTGAGCACTTGCACCACCAAGCTTACAATGAGGCCTTCACCCACTTTAGTGTCTGCTACCCTTCCTCAACATCTCAGCCCCTCAATTGGGACCTCCACTTCTAAGCTCAGCTCCAAAACCAAATCGTTGGTGAAAAGCCCAAAATGCAAAGGTCCCTTCTCTTTTTCTCTTATTTTCTCCAAAGGTTGAACTTTGGATTTTGTTTTCTTCTATGATTGAATTGGGGTATTGGGTTTTTTTAAGGAACTTCAAGGAGCACGGGTGGCTTTGAACTTATTCAATTCTACTGCTCGAATCTTCTGATCTTAATTGAATCTTGCTTTGTTTAATTTCCATGGATGACATTTTTTTTTTGAGAAATTTTATTTGAAGAGTGTATTAGTACTTTCATATCAACTTTTAGTTATAATTATCATAAATTTAAAAAAGTGGCTAGAATTCTATTTAAGGTCCAAAATTTGGTTAGTTTTCCAAATTTCCCGGCGTATTGCCGACTGTTTGGTTTCCGAGAAAATTTTAGGAAAATCAATGAAGTTTTGATGTTTGATCATGTGGGTTGTTTACTTATTTCCATTTTAATAGAGAAAAACTTGAGCTTTGACTTGCTCTGCATTTATTCGCTGTGAAAATTATTACGTTTTAATCTCCACTTTTGTTGTTTCTTTACTTGTAAGGAAGATAGAGGGTTAGGGTTTCGTTATGCCTGTTTAGGGTTTATTTGGGTTGCTGTATTGCTTGAGCGAAGTGTCAAGCTCTTAGCCGGTTAGGGTTTAAAAAATGTCGATTTTTCGGCCTTGAAAGTGAAAGGTTTCAATATTCTAGGTCAGCGTGATGCCCTTTGGGGTTGGATCTGATAAAGTATATTGCACCTTACCGGTCGCTGTCGCTATGATTTTGAGTTTTTAATCTGCTATAGCTAAACAGTATGTCCATTGCATTTTTAGGGATTTGAAGAGTTCGAATTTCTCTTTCGTTTCGCTGGTTTGTTGTATATTTGAAACTAACCTTTAGCAATATTGAAATCACAGGTGTTGATATTGAAAACCCAGTACTAGAAGATGTTTTTTTTTTTGTGAACGGGCACGAGTTTCTGGGGTATCAAGGTTAAAACTTGGGAGTTATGCAAGTTCACTTAAGATCACTTGGTCTACATCTCTTGTAATCCCAGAGAGTTTGCATAGCAAAATTCAAGTCTGTTTTCATAGGTGAGTGAAATGTGTCATCTTTACTGTACAAGCATTTTGTTTTTTAGGATAATTGTGTTTTATTTATTCTGATTGAGTTATGAGTGCACTGTATGCCTACCCCTCCCTCCCTCCCTCTCTCTGTTGCTCTTTCCCTTACTCATTTATTCTGATTGAGTTATGAGTGAAATGTGTCATCTTTACTGTACAAGCTTTTTGATCAGTTTGCATTCTTAAGTTAAACTGTGACATTTTTACAATTTGGCAGATGGTTGTCTAAACACAATCAAGAGGACCGTAAAGTTCCTTTGTCCTGCTGATGTGATTCCTCCATATATTGATGTGGATCTGAGTGAGTTGGATGTTAACCAAAAGATAGTAATGGGAGATCTCAAAGTTCATCCAATAGTAATGGGAGATCTCAAAGTTCATCCAGATATCAAGCTTCTGCAGTCGAAGGATGAGCCTGTTTGTAAGATCACGGGAGCAAGGGTTTCTGAACAAAAGAAGTGTAAAGACAAAGACTCTACATAATTGCTGTGGTTGGAGATTCTGGTTGCCCCTTATTAAGAAAACAGGTTTCCGCCATTATATATCCCTTCTCAGCTGACCGCATATATTTTGATCTTGTAATGGCCGTGGAAGACAAGTTGATGGAATGCAACTGTGAGTTTTCATCTTCTGTTTTGCAATTGTTTGTGGGTATATTTCACTTTCGGTGGGGGAAAATGTGATTTGGCGGTGAAGGATGCCATTAGAGAGAGGAAGAAACTGGTTCTGCTTTGTATTTCTTGTGAATCCGAGCCAGACTTCTATGGTAATAAGGATGGTAGTTTCTGAATGTGTTGTCATTATATTTAGGCACTTCGATTCGATTGCTTAATTTCTGTGTTTTTATTTTTTCGAACCCTCATCTGAAGTTGTTTGTAGTTCAACAGTTTTGGGCAAAAAAACTAGCAACAGATGTTTTGGGCTAATTCTGTTTTGGAAAATACAAAAATAATAATTACTCTCTAAGGACAGAAAGGGGATTAGCTAATAGCTTCCCCCAATCCACTCTAATGTGAGTCGAGAAGAATCACATAAGCATTTCAGCTTCTCCTTAGCCATCATTGTGTGATTCGTAATGTATAAAACAACACCTAAATATAAATTATAATATATTTATCATCGGCGAGACTCCTTTCCCTCCCATGTGAGAAATTTTTGTGTGCGGAAACACAACTTTGAAACACCAAGTGTCATAATTAATCAGTTGAATTTTTTTTTTAAGTTTTCCAACCAATTGTATTATTACACTTTGGTATACCAGGTTCTATTCCATCACATTGAAAAATCTGTACATCTTGAGACCACATAACTAAGGGCAAAAAAAAAAAAACAAATAATTAACGGTTTCCATTGATTTTATGTCAATTAGGCTATTTAATTGTATTAGATTTAAAAGTTAATGATACCATACAATTGCAGAGGCAGACGATGTCACAGCCCGTCCCGGGATTTTTATATCTGGGACGTGAATTGACGTAATTACCCTTGGCGGGCATTAAGGTACGTGTGTGTGTGACATTATTTGAATTAATTTTGTAAGTTTTGGGATTAAACTTTTGGAATTTGAATTTTTGTGGTTAGGGATTTGGATGGATGGTGAGGATTGTGTTGGGCCACACAATCACACACACACGCACTCCCTGTCTTCTCTCCCTCTCGTAGCACTCTCTGTCTCTCTCCCTCGACCTCACACACACCCACACCCAATGTGTACGGCACACACCCAAACCCTCCAAAAACTCGACGGATCGAGGCAACCAAGGTATGCATCTTCATCCTTTCGACGTTCTGAGTTCATTGGTACTAGTTTTAGGAAGTGAAACCCTCGAAATCACGGGAAACCCGAACCTCCATTTTTGAGTTACTGTTCATGCACACGTAAAATGTCGTGTTTCAGGGAATTCTAAGCTTGTAGTGAGCTTAGTGAAGTCCTAAGGAGGCTCGGAGTACTTCGTTTGAAGGATTTGGACGTCGGGATCACGTGGTTCCATTTTGGCCGAATTTCTTGGAAATTTTCCGGTGAGATTTCTTGATTTTTAGAGCCTTAAACTAGTCTATCGTGATTCTACATGTTTGGGGCTTCAATTTGATATAAAATACGAAGAAAATGGGTGAAAAACGAAGGAGAACAAGAGGTTTTAAAATTGGCCGGAAAACGGTCGCCGGAAAAACCAGTCCGGCGACCCAAGGAAGAAGAAGGGCGCGTGGGGGGCGCGTAGGCCCGTGCCACGTGCGGCGCGTGGGGGCGCGTGGCACATCAAAAAAATAATCTAAAAATATGTCGACGTTTGTGACGTCGAGTAGATCACTGTGGTATATTCATATACCCAAATTGAGCACCGTATGAGAAAGTTATTACGATTATTGGTTAGGTGCTTTAAATAACGTTTTATAGTTTTCGCATTTAGGTGAAAATGTGAATTGACGATCCGACCGTTGGATCGTCACCAAACTCTGATACGTTGTAATACGTAATATTTGAGGATTATTGGAACTTACGGATTGGGAATCCGAGTTACGGATCTTCCGGAATTGGAGTTGTAAGTTCATAAAATAAAATGTTAACCGTCACTTAGTTTTGAAAATTGACGGAGATCCGACCGTTGGATGGTAATGAAATTTCAGGATGTTGTCCTAGAGATATATTGTGGACCTTTGGAAGTTATGGATTTAAAATCTGAGTTGCAGATCTTTCGGATCGAACTGCGTAGTGATGTGTTTTATATAAGTTATATTCTATCGATATGATTTCTGAGGTTGGATTTGATTATTGTTCTAGGCGGCGATCGTCATGACGCCTTGATGTGTTGTGCTAGGGAGTTGTAGGGCGAACTCCAGGTGAGTGGGCAGTTTTGTTTTCGTATTACCTATATACTATTGAGTTTTCCCAGAAATTGAATTTAAAGGAAAAGTATGATTTGAAATGCCATGCATAGAAGTATATGAAAAGCATGAATTGATGTATGATGCATATATATATGTGAATTGGTGCTGTGGACGCACAGGTAAGTATCAGGTGAGTTTTATATTATTCGTGTGCATTGTTGATGTGTATATTGTGGATAGCTCATAACCTGCAATCATGGTGTTAGTGCTTATATTATTCACCACACCGCACGCTCGTCTTGGATCCAAGTAGGTGGATGTCGTACAGACCAAGTGAGGGTTCCGACATGCTAGTCGTATAGATTACTAGATGTGATTCCGACTAGTGGGTGACCTTAGATTATGTGCACAGATGATTGATGAGATAAGCACTAGAGCGTATTATTACACCATCCATGTCGTACAGACTACTTCAGGTAGTTCCGACTTATCTGCAATGTAGTGCCGTACAGGTCATCGAGGTGACTCCGGTTGGATTGGATGTTGAGCTATGGAATTAACCGTACAGGACCAACTGCAGGGTCTCCGGTTAATTCAACTTTTCACCTGTTACATTGATGCATCATTTATTTTGTTTTCGAAATTAAATCATGGCATACTTTCGGGTTTTAAAGAAAAATTGATGATTCGAGATTTATGAAAAGTATTATGTTATTATACTATTTTCTGGGAAAAGTATACAGGTTTTACAGTGAGGGGTTAGAATTATTTTTGGCGAAATGTTTTTGAAAAGCTTGGTTTTACTGACCCACTCAATTTTGTTTTTTTCGCCCCTCCAGGTTCTTGATAACAGAGTTTTGGTGGCCACGAGGAATCCAACGGTATTCTGACAGAATTCACAAAAGTAGGACTCACCCTCGAGGGTTTCCATTTTAATAATTGTATTTTAAAAGCTTCCGAACTGTGTGAATGGTTACGTCACTCTCATGTGACGGCCAGCATGCCCTCCTTCGGGACGGGGTGTGTCAGTTGGTATCAGAGCCTAGGTTTCAATCTTGGACATCTTTAGAATTTCCTAGTGTCTTCTGTTAGAACTTTACCGCCTCGTAGCGAGCCACGTAGTTGGGATGAGTTTAGTTTCCCGGATATAGTAGCTTAAGGGGGGAAACTATTGCTATTATAATCCAGTCTATTATCTAAGAAACCCTTTGAGACTGGTTATAAGTTGAATTTGAATCACTTTATGGAAATGATGAACCTGAGGGAGCAGAGTGTTGGCTTACTCACTTGGAAAAGACGTTTTGGGTTATGCAAGTCAAAAGAATCTTCCTTCTGACAGGTGGGTCGAGACGACTACCTGGTTATGGGTTATGAATTTGTATTCTGGTGGAAACAGGAGTATTATTCGTTGTCACCGGAGGAAATAGCTGATTGAGAATTATTTAAGGAATTGTTAAAGAAAAGATTTATTCCTCCGGTATATTATGATGGTAGTAAGCAAGAGTTTGCAAAGGTGAAACAAGGAAGATGACGACAAATGAGTATTATAGAAAGTTTTTAGACTTGCCTCGTTTCCATTTGGATATTGTTGCTAAGTTGGTTGAAGTGTTATGTTGTTTTAGGCTGGATAATAAGAATCATCATATCAAGGACATCGAAAGACTCAGAGCTTCAAAAGAAGTGAAGTTAGAACTAATTCTTCCAGCTTAGGTTTAATGCCACTGGTCAGAGGCGAAGTGATAGATTTACTGGTGATCCCAGATCTTAAAGACAAGGTGACTCGAGTAAGGAAAATGTACCTTTGTGCCATAGATACAATATTAGACACTTTGGAAAATGTGGGGATCAGTGAATGTGTTCATGTGGACGGATGGGACATAGAGTTATGAATAGTCCCTAGAATCAGTTATTACCCAGCAGTCTTCCCTGACCCCACAATATCGATCCAGCAGGTTTATGGACTTAATAGTTTGGTCAGATGGGCCGTGAGTACAGGGATATTTGATGAGTTATAAGTCCAGCCGTACAGGCCACAAGAGGTGGATCCGGCGAACATATTATTTGGAAAATTGAGGAGTAAGCCGTACAGGTCATTCTAGCTGACTCCGGCTGATATATTTCTTATTATGGACGATGTTGCCAAAGAGAGTAATGTTGGAGCACGATCGAGGCGTATTTATGTATTTCTAATGAAGAACAAGATGATAATATTACACCTTCAGGGTGTCCAGTGATGGTGGAAGAAGTAGTTATGCCAGTGAATCTTATCGTATTAGACATTGTGGATTTCGATGTGATTTTAAGCACAGATTGGTTAGGTTATAATCTTGCCAATATGGATTATCAGAGGTTACTTTTATGGGTATGCAAAGTGGATTGAGTTAGGCCGTTATTTATGCTGTGAAAGCAAAGAGATTGTTATCAAAAAGCTGCCAAGGATACTTAACTCATAGGGTGCTAAATGATGTTGCTTCTAATGGTATGAGAGATGTAAGGCGGTTAGACATTTTCTTGATGTTTTCCCTGAGGAATTACCTGGATTGCCGTTAGGCGGAGATATGGAGTTCATTATTAATTTGTCTCCAGGCACAAATTTTATGTTAAAGATTGGTTCATGATGAGTTAAGGGAATTGAAAATTCGGTTACAGGAATTGGTTGACAAAGGTATCATTTAAAGTACATCACGTTGGGGGGAGCACCAGTTTATTAGTGAGGAAGAAAATGGACATTAAGGCTATGTTTTAATTATAAGTAATTGAATCGGGTAATGATCAAGAACCGTTATCCATTGTTGCGTATTGATGATTTATTGATCAACTTAGAGGTCTGCGTATTTCCTAAGATTGACTTAAGGTCTGGTTGTTACCGATTGAAGAGTTAATGATAACATTTCTACGATTGTGTTCAGGACTCGTTACGGTCATTATGAGTTTTCGTGATGCTATTCGAATTGACGGATTCTCCTGCTGTTTTATAAATTGATGGATGAAGTTTTCCAAGAATATCTTGACAGGTTCGTTATTGTTTTCATTGACGATACTCTGGGATACTCTAAGCCGAGAGCAGAGCATGTTAGATATTTAAGTTGATGTTACAAAGATTGAAGGAACGTTGATTGTATGCTAAGTTTAGCAAATGTCAATGTTGTATGAATCAACAACAATTATAAAATGCGTTATATATGCTTAAGGTATTCAAGCGAAATTTTAAAAGGTAGCAGCGATTGAGAATTTGGAACAACCGCGAACCGTGGCTGAAGTTTGGAATTTTCTTGGCTTAGCAGGGTGTTATAGATGGTTTGTTGAAGGTTTTAATGATGCTTCTTTGAGTGGTGTTGGATGTGTTAAAGTGGAAGTGTTAAGGTAATTGTCTATGCTCCGCGACAAATGGAAACCTCATGAGATAAATTACTCTACTCGTGATTTGGAATTAACAACTATCATCTTTGCTGGGAAGATTGGGAGACATTATCTTTATGAAGAAAAGTGTTAAGATTTCTACGAATCATGAGAGTCTCCAATATCTGTTTACTCAGATGAATCTAATCTTAGGCAACGAAGATGGATTGGGTTGCTTAGTGATTATGATTGCACGACCAGGGTGATCTTGAAATTTTTGCGACCAAAGCACTTGGTAGGAAAGCTTCAGTAAGAATTGATGCTTTGTATACTTGTTATGTTTTCCTTCTTGCGGATTTGAGACCTACTGGGATGAAGCTTAAGGTAAAAGTTAAGAAGAAGTTTTATTGGCTAATTTTCAAGTTAGGCTGATTTTAGTTGATTGTCTACTTGACGTCTAGAAAAGTGAGGAAGGAAATTTTGGATGAAGCGCATTGTTCAACTTATGCGATGCACCCGGGAGGAACTAAAATGTATCATACCATTCGACCATTTTATTATTGGCCTGGTATGAAAAGAGAAATTGCTGAGTATGTGAGTAGATGTATTATTTGCCAGCAAGTGAAGGCAGAAAGAAAGAAACCTTTTGGTCGGATGCGGCCACTTCCCGTTCCTCAGTGGAAATGGGAAAATATCACTATGGATTCTGTGTATAAGCTTCCACGTACACAGAATGGATTTGATAGCGTTTGGGTGGTTGTAGATTGGCTTACCAAGCCAGCACACTCCATTTCAGTGGGAGAAAAGTATCATTTGAATAAATTGGCTAAGTTGTTCATCACAAAGATTGTGAGGTATCATGGAGTTCCAGTAAATATTATCTCTGATCGAGACTCGAGATTTACTTTTAAATTCTGGGTGGCTTTTCAGGAAGCTCTGGGTACACAATTACTGTATAGCATAGCTTATCATCCTCAAACTGATGGGTAATCAGAGAGGACCATTCAGACGTTGGAAGATATGTTGAGATCTTCAGTATTACAATTTAGTGATTCCTGGCATGATCGTCTGAACTTGATGGAGTTTGCTTATAATAACAGTTTTCACTCGAGCATTGGTATGTCACCATTTGAGGCATTTTATGGTAGGGCGTGTCGAACGCTATTATGTTGGTCTGAGGTTGGTGAAAGGGTATTAGAAGGCCCAGAGATTGTAGATGAGACAACTCAAAATGTTCAGGTAATTAAGTCAAACCTGAAAGCAGCCCAGGATCGACAGAAGAGTTTAGCGGATCGGCATACTACTGATTGAGTATATAATGTGGGTGATTGGGTGTTTTTGAAATTGTCACCTTGGAGAGGTGTGGTACGATTTGGGAAAAGAGGAACGCTAAGTTCGAGATACATTGGACCTTATGTGATCATCGGAAGAGTTGGTGAAGTTGCCTATCGGTTGGAGCTGCCTCTGGAGTTATCTAAGGTCCATAATGTGTTTCACGTCTCTATGCTTCGACATTATATTTCTGATCCTTCTTATGTGATCCCTCCTCAACCGCTAGAGATTAATCCGGACTTGACTTATGATGAGGAACCAATCACGATTTTGGATTGGAAAGATAAGGTTCTAAGGAACAAAACGGTTAGTTTGGTGAAGGTGTTGTGGAAGAACCATTCTGTTGAGGAAGCTACCTGGGAGACGGAAGATCGGATGAGAGAGATATACCCAAGGTTATTTTATGGGCATTAAGTGCGTTATTTGGTTCTGGGAATTTCGGGGACGAAATTCTATAAGGAGGGGAGATTGTCACAGCCCGTCCCGGGATTTTTATATCTGGGACGTGAATTGACGTAATTACCCTTGGCGGGCATTAAGGTACGTGTGTGTGTGACATTATTTGAATTAATTTTGTAAGTTTTGGGATTAAACTTTTGGAATTTGAATTTTTGTGGTTAGGGATTTGGATGGATGGTGAGGATTGTGTTGGGCCACACAATCACACACACACGCACTCCCTGTCTTCTCTCCCTCTCGTAGCACTCTCTGTCTCTCTCCCTCGACCTCACACACACCCACACCCAATGTGTACGGCACACACCCAAACCCTCCAAAAACTCGACAGATCGAGGCAACCAAGGTATGCATCTTCATCCTTTCGACGTTCTGAGTTCATTGGTACTAGTTTTAGGAAGTGAAACCCTCGAAATCACGGGAAACCCGAACCTCCATTTTTGAGTTACTGTTCATGCACACGTAAAATGTCGTGTTTCAGGGAATTCTAAGCTTGTAGTGAGCTTAGTGAAGTCCTAAGGAGGCTCGGAGTACTTCGTTTGAAGGATTTGGACGTCGGGATCACGTGGTTCCATTTTGGCCGAATTTCTTGGAAATTTTCCGGTGAGATTTCTTGATTTTTAGAGCCTTAAACTAGTCTATCGTGATTCTACATGTTTGGGGCTTCAATTTGATATAAAATACGAAGAAAATGGGTGAAAAACGAAGGAGAACAAGAGGTTTTAAAATTGGCCGGAAAACGGTCGCCGGAAAAACCAGTCCGGCGACCCAAGGAAGAAGAAGGGCGCGTGGGGGGCGCGTAGGCCCGTGCCACGTGCGGCGCGTGGGGGCGCGTGGCACATCAAAAAAATAATCTAAAAATATGTCGACGTTTGTGACGTCGAGTAGATCACTGTGGTATATTCATATACCCAAATTGAGCACCGTATGAGAAAGTTATTACGATTATTGGTTAGGTGCTTTAAATAACGTTTTATAGTTTTCGCATTTAGGTGAAAATGTGAATTGACGATCCGACCGTTGGATCGTCACCAAACTCTGATACGTTGTAATACGTAATATTTGAGGATTATTGGAACTTACGGATTGGGAATCCGAGTTACGGATCTTCCGGAATTGGAGTTGTAAGTTCATAAAATAAAATGTTAACCGTCACTTAGTTTTGAAAATTGACGGAGATCCGACCGTTGGATGGTAATGAAATTTCAGGATGTTGTCCTAGAGATATATTGTGGACCTTTGGAAGTTATGGATTTAAAATCTGAGTTGCAGATCTTTCGGATCGAACTGCGTAGTGATGTGTTTTATATAAGTTATATTCTATCGATATGATTTCTGAGGTTGGATTTGATTATTGTTCTAGGCGGCGATCGTCATGACGCCTTGATGTGTTGTGCTAGGGAGTTGTAGGGCGAACTCCAGGTGAGTGGGCAGTTTTGTTTTCGTATTACCTATATACTATTGAGTTTTCCCAGAAATTGAATTTAAAGGAAAAGTATGATTTGAAATGCCATGCATAGAAGTATATGAAAAGCATGAATTGATGTATGATGCATATATATATGTGAATTGGTGCTGTGGACGCACAGGTAAGTATCAGGTGAGTTTTATATTATTCGTGTGCATTGTTGATGTGTATATTGTGGATAGCTCATAACCTGCAATCATGGTGTTAGTGCTTATATTATTCACCACACCGCACGCTCGTCTTGGATCCAAGTAGGTGGATGTCGTACAGACCAAGTGAGGGTTCCGACATGCTAGTCGTATAGATTACTAGATGTGATTCCGACTAGTGGGTGACCTTAGATTATGTGCACAGATGATTGATGAGATAAGCACTAGAGCGTATTATTACACCATCCATGTCGTACAGACTACTTCAGGTAGTTCCGACTTATCTGCAATGTAGTGCCGTACAGGTCATCGAGGTGACTCCGGTTGGATTGGATGTTGAGCTATGGAATTAACCGTACAGGACCAACTGCAGGGTCTCCGGTTAATTCAACTTTTCACCTGTTACATTGATGCATCATTTATTTTGTTTTCGAAATTAAATCATGGCATACTTTCGGGTTTTAAAGAAAAATTGATGATTCGAGATTTATGAAAAGTATTATGTTATTATACTATTTTCTGGGAAAAGTATACAGGTTTTACAGTGAGGGGTTAGAATTATTTTTGGCGAAATGTTTTTGAAAAGCTTGGTTTTACTGACCCACTCAATTTTGTTTTTTTCGCCCCTCCAGGTTCTTGATAACAGAGTTTTGGTGGCCACGAGGAATCCAACGGTATTCTGACAGAATTCACAAAAGTAGGACTCACCCTCGAGGGTTTCCATTTTAATAATTGTATTTTAAAAGCTTCCGAACTGTGTGAATGGTTACGTCACTCTCATGTGACGGCCAGCATGCCCTCCTTCGGGACGGGGTGTGTCAGACGAAGTTACATTAATTACCAAATTTAATTTCTTGTTCTCACATTATGAAATTGATTACAATACTTACACGTTGAGATAACAGTTTTATTAAATGGGAACTTTAATGAAAAGGAGTTGGACTAAGTTTATTTTAATAAAAAATCATGCTATAACTTTATTTAATTAAAAAGATGAAAACCCCTTAAATTTTAATAAAAAGAACAAAAGAACTTAAATTTTAATGAAAATGACATAATTTTAATATTAAATTTTTTTTTTTTAAATCTGACGCATGGACCCATGCAAATCCTCACACAAACTGTGTATGAAACTTTTTACACTGTTTATGAAAACTTACGACACTTTTTATGAAACTTACTACACTGTTTATGAAACTTAACAGTACTACACTGTTTATAAAACTTAGTGATACTACATTCTTCTCTCTCCTCTTCTTGAATATTCTTGGCACATTCTCACCTTCCAAACACTTTTTCTTCTACTAATTTTCTTCGATACTTATTAAAATACAAATATTTAAAAATCATTTTTATTAGTTTTTTTATAAAAATATACACATATTTTTATCATTTTATCGCCAAGTCTTTGCGGCTGTTGTGTTGTTGGTTTATTAATTATTTGATACATGGTCGCCATCGATTTCTTTTATGTGAAAATTTCTATGACACTCGCAAGCTGTGCATTTTAGGGATCTCGGAGTGTCCTCATCTCCGCCCGGCATGAACTCACCGCATCCATCGAGCACGTGGCCATCGTTGTTGGCGGCGTGGTTTTTCAAACACTCCCTATACCTAACTCTTGATGCTGCTGCACTTGGCGACAGTTGCGGTTGAGCTGTTGGTGCTTTGAAATTTGATCCGCTAGCAATTGTTGTTGCAGCACTTGGGGTGACAATAACTGGGGTTAGGGTTGGGTCAATATCTCTTCTTGATCTGTCTAGGGTTTTATGAGGTGGGGGGGGGGGATGGTGAAGCTGTCTGATGGGAGTTTTGGGGGGTTTTTGGTTGGGGGTGAGGGACGCGCGACTTGGATTTTTTTATGTTTATTTTTTATTTTTTATTTTTTGTTCTTATCATTAAATAAAGTTAGTAAATGGTTTTTGATTAAAATGTAAATATTTGAAGCAATTTTAATTAGTTTTCCTTTTATTAAATTATAGAGTAAACTGTCGGTTTACCCCCTGAACTTTCATCTCACTTTCGATTTCCCCCCTGAACTTTTCTATTGGAAAATTAAGGACTCAAACTAATTTTTTTAGCCAATTTGCCCCCTACCGTTAGTTTTTCATATATTCCATCCATATTTCCGTTAAGTGAGACCATGTGCATAACATGTAAGGATAGTTAAGTCATTTCAATTTAAAAATGATTAAAAACTGAAAATAAATAATAATAATAATTTTCCCTATATTTTTTCCCGCTAATTCCTATCCTCAATTTTAATTTTCCCTCTTATTCCTATGCATGAGAAATAACATATTGTGTTATTGTCTTCATAAGTAGCTAAGTTAATCTTTTTTTTGAAGCATGTACTACCATTTTTATTTTCTCTAACAAATTAATAATTTAACAAATGCTCATGGTGTTATTGTCTCCAAAGCAGTGCATTAATATAAGAAACATGTCCATAAAAAAGACTAGGGTTTCTTATATTAATGCACTGCTTTGGAGACAATAGCACCATTAGCATTTGTCAAATTATTAATTTGTTAGACAAAATAAAAATGGTAGACAATAACACCATATATCATTTCTCATGCATAGGAATGAGAGGGAAAAATAAAATCGAGGATAGGAATTAGCGGGAAAAAATAGAGGGAAAGTGTTGCTTTTTTTATTATTTTCAGTTTTTTAATCATTTTTAAGAGTTAAATAACTTAACTACCTTCACATGTTGTGCACATGATCTCACTTAACGGAAATATGGATGGAATATATGAAAAACTAACGGTAGGGGGCAAATTGGCTAAAAAAAATTAGTTTGAGTCCTTAATTTTCCAATGGAAAAGTTCAGGGGGGAAATCGAAAGTGAGGTGAAAGTTCAGGGGGTAAACCGACAATTTACTCTATGGTTTAGTGGTATTCATCTTCATTTGGAAGTGAGAGGTCTTAGGTTCGAATCTCATGAATGACGAATTCGATACCAAATTAGACTACTTATTGTGTAACTTAACCGAACTCTACCTCTCTTTAATGTAAAAATATTGATGTACTTAATAGGGTTACTACAAATAAGTCCAAATCTCAATAAGGTGTTGGTGTGGGTGGTGATTAGAAAAAGAAGTTTACACCTTATTAAAAAAGAAGGAAAGAAAAGTAATTAAAAAGAAAAAAGAAAAAGAAAAAAAACTTTGAGAAGCATACCAAATCTGCTTCTTCCCCAAGCCAAAACACAATCCCAATTTCCCAGGGAAAATCCATCAATACAGCCAAAACCACACACCAATAGAACAAAAATCTCAGAAATCGCAAGAAATCTCAGAAAAAATCAATCGATTTCTCCAGTCCAAAGCTTTTGACCTGCTTTTGTTACTGCTTGAATTCTGAAATTGTAAAATTGGGAATCTGCAATCCCCAATTCGGAAACAGATGATATCCGGCAGGCAGAAGAGCAGCCGGTCTCTGGCGTCGCCGTCGAGCTCGCGCTTCGTGACGGAAACCGTTAACGGGTCCCACAACTTCGTCATCAAAGGGTATTCCTTGGCCAAAGGAATTGGGGTCGGAAAGCACATTGCCAGTGAGAATTTCACCGTCGGGGGGTTTCAATGGGCCATCTATTTTTACCCTGATGGTAAAAACCCTGAGGATAACTCCGCTTACGTCTCCGTCTTCATAGCCCTCGCCTCCGAGGGCACCGACGTCCGAGCTCTCTTCGAATTGACACTCGTTGATCAGGGTCCTAATGGCAAGCACAAGGTCCATAGCCACTTCGATCGCTCGCTCGAAAGTGGGCCTTACACCCTCAAGTATAGGGGCAGCATGTGGTGGGTAATTTCACTTTGCTAGTTTGTTGTTCTGGGTTCATTTCAATCTTTGATAATTCTCGCTAGTTCGATGCTTTACTTGATTAGAAAGAGTTTATGTATGTTGTAAATGAATGGGTTTTCACAATTTTTTGCTAATTCTATGCTTTACTCAATTGGAAATGAGTTTACGTATGTTGTTAATGAATGGTTTTTTTTCGTCAGTTCTTTTGCTAATTCGATGCTTTACTTAATTGAAAATGAGTTTATGCATGTTGTGATTGAATGATTTTTCGCGGTTTTTTGATAAGACTGGCGGTTTGTTAGAATGGGAATAGGGTTTTGAATAGCTACTTTGGTACTGGTGGGCATGGGAGGATTGACATTTGTAATGAATTGTGTCTTTGTCTTAGAAATGGATAGGATTTGCCTACTAACAGAGTTGATAATGCTATTTGAACTCCGTTATGTTATGCATTTTAAAATAAACTTATTTGCAATTGGATATTAGGGGCTACAAACGATTTTTCAGACGGACACTGCTCGAATCATCTAGTTTCCTCAAGGATGATTGCTTGAAAATTAATTGCACTGTCGGTGTTGTGGTTTCTGCAATAGATAGTTCGAGATTGCACTCCATACATGTCCCCGATTCTGATATTGGAGATCATTTTGGTATGCTTTTGGAGAATGAGGAAGGTTCAGATGTTACTTTCAATGTATGTGGGGAAAGGTTTCACGCCCACAAGTTAGTACTGGCAGCTAGATCTCCTTTATTTGAAAAAGAATTTTTCGATGGAATGGAAGAAGAGAATCATGATGTAGTTGTTACAGATACGGATCCCAAGGTCTTTAAGGTAATGCTTCTCAATTATTTCTTTTCCTTGTCCAATTATACTTTTGTAAGAGCGAGTTGTATTTGTTGTAGTATGTCAGTTAGAAATAATATAATGTACCACATTATCCTAAGTAGTTTTTGTGCTTTCTGAACAGGCGTTGTTACACTTCATATACACAGATAACCTTATTGAAGATGAAGAGTTGCAAGATGCAAGTTCACTGTGCATGTCATCTCTATCTGATCGATTAGCTGCCAAGTTGCTAGCTGCATCAGACAAATATGGGTTACCTCGACTCAGACTGATGTGTGAATCTGTTCTCTGCAAGATTATGTCTGTTAATTCTGTTGCCATTATTCTGGCCCTGGCTGACCGTTATCGTGCTATGGATCTAAAGTCTGTTTGCCTAAAGTTTGCTGCTGAAAACCTAGTTGGTATGTCCTCCCTGTTTAATTTTCTGTTTTCATGGTTCTTCCTTAATGCAAGTCGTGTGTGTGTGTGTCCTTTTGGTATACTGTATACTGTTATTAGAAACAAACAGGGAGTGCAGTGGCTGGGATTCCAGTATAGTCACTCTTATCCACTTATGTAAATTCTCTCTTTTATATAAAATTCTTTCATTTCTTCTCAAAAATAAAAAATAAAGGATCCAGTATGAGCCCATAGAAAAACGTTTCTCTAGGGGTTAACTTGTTTTCTTCTTGCTGCCAATCTGTGGTGGGTAATGGCGAAAGGGTCAGGTTTTGGGAAGAGGGGTAGGTGCTGGAATTGCCTTATGCCTTTCTTTTCCTAGACTATACAGTCTATCACAGTATCTCAATTTTCCATAGCTAGGGCGTATGTTATTCCTTCTCGGTTTCTTTTGAGTTTGGATTTTGGGTTTTGTAGAACTATGAATGAATTGGAAGTTGAGGAGCTCATGTCCTTTCTGTCTTGGTTAGAGAGAGTTGTGCTGGTTTCATGAAGGATGGATAGGGGGAGGTAGCCATCAGGGGTCTTTTCTTGTAAATTTTGCTTGAGACATTTGACAGACAACCCTTCTCTTTCTCCGTTTATCCCCTTAAATGAAATTTGGAGGACGAAAGTAGCTCCAAAGGTTTGGTTGTTAGCATGGGTTGGTTATTGCTAATGGGAGGGTTAACACTTGCAACATGGATCAGAGGAGAAGACCTCTGTCCCTTTTACAGTTCTCTAGTTTCCTTGTTCTTGGGGACATCTTGTCTATTTTTCTGTACTTTTCTCTCTTTGTGATAAATTTTCTTTTTTCCTGTAAAAAAAAGGATATGTTTCAATTGGCATCACCATCCTCAATCTGTCCCTGTGAAAAAATACACGAAAGCAGCTGCTTGACCCAATCAAATAGTGCATAAGTAACATAGGTGGTACTTATCTTCCAACTTCACGCAGACCCTTTTACCATAGCAAATGGACAGATTGAGGATGCTAGGAGCAGGGAAGTTATCTGATTCTGATTCAGTTCCAAGCTTTCTGAATTTTCTAGCAGCTTCAAGTGTTTCATGTCTGGTATAACTTGTAGGTCCTAGTTAAGTTTATGTAGCTCACCAAAACTAATTGAGGTTTAGCATGAGCAATCAAACAACATGCAAGTGGGACCGGCCGTATAACAGTGAGTCTGACATACATATTGTGGGAGTGTATTACATACAACCAATAATGATATGCCTTTGTTTGTGATATCTGCAGTACGATGGTGCGTTCACTTTAAAATTTCTTTGTCATTTTATTTTTGGAAACTTCTTTGTCATTTTATTTAGTTATGCAAATATAAAAATGTTAAGCTTAGATTACAGGTGAGTTATGATCTTATGATCAAAATTCAGGGATCTTGAAGATATTGAAAACCTGGGAATCGAGAATGGTGCCTGTCGTTCCTATTGCACTTTACATGCCAGTCTCCTAAGTCTTTGTGCTTACTTATCAATTCTACATTTTCTGATTAACCTGTTTGATGCAGCCGTCATGGAATCGGATGGTTTTGAGTATCTCAAGGAAAACTGCCCACTGCTGCAGTCGGAGCTGCTGAAGACAGTTGCGGGATGTGACGAGGAACTTAGCGGAGGGGAAAAGACTCGGAGCGTGTGGGGCCAGTTTTCTGACGGAGGGGATACAAATGACCGGAGTGTAAGGCAACGAACCTGGGAAAATGGAGGTGAGAGAAGTCAAAGCATTTGGGTCCCGCTTTCGGATGGGGGTGATGCAAGAGGTAGGAGTAGAAGTAGGAGTCCCAGGCAAGATGATTGACATGGAGGATGTGTTTATCGGTTTGAATGTGAGTAGATGGAAGGAAAAATGACTAGGAAAACTGTGTGATAAAAGAATGTATGAAAAGCATGGCTGTTGTTTTTTTTTTTCTGTAACGTTATATGTTTGTTGAATTAGAGAGTAATTTTTGAGTTTGTAAGGCCGCAAACATTAACGCATTTGGTGCGACCGGTGATGCGTTAAAGTGACCGAGAAAACGGATATTTTATAGTGCATTTTGTGCGAGGGGTGATGGGGCCGGTGCATGTACAAATATTGTGGTTCCTAGTGTATTTTTCTCACCACTCATAATCCTGGTGTGTAACATTTTTCGTATCATTCAAGGCTTGACGCTGGAGGATTTCATGTCCAAATATGAAAATTCACTGAAACAGGATCTTTTTTGTTTGTTACAAATGCTACTCTCTTTCTTTCCATAGATGAGTGAGAATGTCAGTACAATTTGAGTGGTATTTATCCAACAGGATTCCGGATCCTTTTGGTGAGGAATTGGGAATTCGTAAATTGTATTCGTTTATCATACATCGTGCTGTCAGTTTTGTCAGAGATTGTTTGTGTTTAATTTTAAATAAAATATTTTAAAAACTTATTTAAAATGATTTCGGACCGCGTAATGTTTGTGTTTAGTTTTAAATAAAATATTTAAAATAATTTCTGACTACACGATGTACGATGAACGGACACGATTTACGGATTTTTAAGATCCTCACAATGAGGATTCGAATCCGGATCTGGATTCCGTATTGTGTTAGTTTTCGTCAAGTACTATTTATATTTAATTTTAAATAAAAAAAATTTATAATGATTTTTTACCGCATGATGTACGATAAACAGATGTAATTGGAGGATTCCGAGATTCTCACAAAGAGGATCCGGAGAGGATCACATACAATGTACGTGTTAAGCTACTTTGGTTCTTTTAATTGAACAACCTATAAACAAATAAATTCAACGATTATTAAGCTTTGATGGAAAAAATAAATGCGTCCCACGCCCGAGTTTAGGCTCATAGTCTTCTTATTTCCCCCTTTTTAAGAGGGAAAATGCTCTAACAATACCACGTGGAAATTTTAACCTGCGTGACATTTGATCACATGATTTTTTTAAAGTCTTAATAATTGAGTTAAAGTTTTGTCACAAAATCTGAGGTAGGGACGTAGGGTCGATGCTGTTATTATTAATTCTCCTAATGTAACTCGTTTATTTGGGGGGTAAGTACATTTCTTTTGAAATTCTTGGTCGTAAGATTGTGAAAGATTTGAATTTTAGGTATTCTCAAATAATACTTGGCTACTTAAAAAATAAATAAAAATTCTTACTCAAAATTGTTCTTTACAGAGTGATTTATAATAAGAAAACGATTCTAATCATAAGCATAAAACTCTATAATTTTAACACAAAAAATTTTAAGTAGGAATTTCTAATTATCCTTGAATAACCAAACATGGTTACTCACAACATACAAACAATTGTCCTCTTCCAGTCGTTGTCCATTTTTTACCGAAAGTGTACGACCGTGTGTTGCTGCTGTGCTGCTGAGCCTGCTGTGATTTCTGTTTATTTAATATTCTTACTTTACTTGGAAGAATGTATCCATCACTATCAACCACCATCCCCAGGATTTTTCACCCAACAACCCAGTGGCAATGCCATGATTGTCATCTCCTTCATAAACTCCCTTATCTCCAAATTGTTCAAAACCCCACAATTTATTTCCTTCTTCTTTCAATGATAGAGAACATAAAAGGAAAGTGTTTTTGGCTGATGGTGTGCTGATATGGAAAGTGCTGGTGGGAGCAAGTGCTTTTGGGAGTTTAGAAGTTTAATTCAGAGGAAGCAAGTTGATTCAGTTCGTGTGGGGAGGAGGGAGGGGCATCATCAATTGGCTAGGATATTATCTGTCACTGACCTCATTGCCATTGCTAATTATTCCATTAACTCTTTGAAAGTAATTTGTTCCTCAAGTCACTATTTAATGGGGTTGTTACTTGTTAGCATCATAGTTTCCCTTTCTTTCTTTTTTGTGTTCTTGTTTTTCAAAAGTACAATGGGTTTGGTCCACTTGGTTTTATTGCAATTGCTTGGAAGATTTTGCTCTTATGATCTTCCTCATTGTGTTAAATTAACCGTGTGATGAGTGCAACAATCGATTCGAGGTCCTGCTAGGTACATTGTTTGTTTCGTTTTCTTACGAGCATAGAGATGATTCTTTTAAAACTTCCTTTCAATCAGGAGTTGGAGCAACCATAGGTGCTGGAGTATATGTTCTTGTCGGCACAGTTGCTAGAGAGTATGCAGGACCTGCACTTACCATTACATTCTTCATTGCTGGGAAAGCTGCTGCACTCTCAGCATTTTGTTATGCAGAGCTTGCATGTCGTTGCCCGTCTGCTGGGAGTGCCTATCACTATTCATACATATGCGTTGGAGAAGGGTAATGTAAAATCTTTTTAATCATTTCAATGTACTGTATTAATGATAGTCTTTACCCTAGCTATCGACCAACAGATAGCACGGGTAAAGAACAGTGCTAAGTTTGAGAGCATGGTTAAGCTTCTCAGGTATATTGCTAATTGCTTCTTAAGATGTGGGTGGGGTTATATGTTATTGTGATTGATCCTTGAATATATTCAAAACCATGAAAATCTTTTTTTTTATTAATGTTTATGACACCTTCAGTTAGTGACTCACATCATTTGGTTTCTTTAGTGTTGCTTGGTTGGTAGGTTGGGCTCTGATTCTGGAATATACAGTTGGTGGTGCCGCCGTAGCTCGTGGCATAACCCCGAATCTGGCACAGTGTATATATCTCGTCTTCTCTTGCCATTGTCATATGCAATTGTGCTTATATTGAAATATATTGCTGAGAAATATGTACACGATAAAGAGGGAACTTCTACAGTGTGGACACGCGAAAATACAAAGGTCATTCCCACTACCAGGAAGGGCCTTCTATTTTTGTGTGTTTTGGTTTGCAGACATGTCTGCAATTTTGCGGTTATATATGAATTACTATTTTAAATGCATTGAAAAAATTATGCACTTTCGCGATTATTGACCAGTCTTGCTTTTCGCTTTGCATTACTTGTGAAACAAGGCTTCTTTGTGGCATTGTATGGCACTTAACCTTGAAATGCCTAAAATACTTAAGTTATTAACTTATTATACAGGCATCCGCTGCCCAAACTTTCCTTATTCTGTGTATTCAGTTGTTCTTTTGTTGGAAACGATATCATCCTCAGCCTTGCAAGGTCTAGAAGACTTCCCCAGATTCTTTCAGTTCCGAAAACATTTTTAACTTGAAAAGATATGTTTTGGAACAATTGGAAGAGAAGTTAAATTTTGCATGAGTTTCAATATGTGTAAATTGACTTACATATTAATAACCTTATGATATCTTTCCATAGATGAGTGAGAGTGCTAGTACAAATTTGAAAAATAATCTACTATAAAACAAGGGAGGGCAATGGTATATTCACTCAGCAGAGAAGTTTGTATCTATGCACCATATGCAATTGAGGCGCATGATATTTCAGTCTATTTGACGGATTCTTTAATTTACCCTTGATTGTAAACGAAACCTAACTATGACGACCTGATTGAAGAAAATTCAAATTACAGAAAACTAATTTAAAAAGCATCCAAACTATGTCATTTTTGCTTAGAGTTAGGATGGTCTCGGTTCCACTAGCCACTAGGGCCACATCCCATGTAAAATGAAGAGTTACCATTTGAATTGACTAAGGTTCTATCCTAGACAATTGTTATATGATGTTCCTCTTTTTGACTAATCATAATCACACAGAAAACCGAAATGAACAAAAAAGGCGGAAGATTGCTGCCTGGGCCATAGTCTTTCTCTGTATAAGGTTTTTTATCTTTGCATTTGTGGCTTCAACTTAGAGGGGGCGTTGAGGGGATGCGAAAGGTGTAGTTGCACATGGTCCTAAATTTGAAGGGCCCCCAAAATTTTTGTCATCTAATATTTATATGTAATAATATTATATATTTAAATTTGTTTTTGTTATGAAATAAGATTCTATATTCAAAAATTGATTTTGTTAGCATTTTAAAATCTCATCTTAAGTGTAATTTTTTTCCTTTCTAAATATAAAAATTTAGAGTACAATAAGATAGTTTGAGTGTCAATAATACACCATAAAAGATGGTATTTTTTCAATATTATCATATAATAATGTTACATATTCAAGTGAAACTTTAAAGTTAGAGTTTTTGAAGTTTGTTTTCTTGTTTGGTTGTTTAAGATTGAACTGCTTTTGATTATTTAGTGAACGTTATGTTTGTAACTTTTTTCACTTATTATTAATGACATTTTTAAACTTGCAATCAGTAAGTGCTAAACTTTGTTTTGATTTAAGTAATGGTTTTCTAGCGTCAATATATTGTCCTACATTTTTTAAGACGATCTTAAGGAGGGGCGTTTTTATAAATTTCTCACACGGCCCCAAAATCTCAGAGACAACCCTGCTTCAGCTAAAGGCGTTTCCAGGTTTGTCATGTTTCTGGGCAGTCTAAGCCTTAAGTATATTCCGTTAGGAACATATGTAGTTTTGTCTTTGTAAATCATTTGTGGAAAGAGAGGAGATCAGAGATTCAGACATCTAACAATTCCATCGGATTTTAGTTTATGGGTAAATTACATAGTAGTCCATCAGGTTTGAAGTCTATTACAACCTCATACAACAACTTTAAAACATTTCACTTTCATACCTCCAGTACCATTTTATTTCAAAATAACATATTCGTTAGATTTTCCATCCATTAGTCTGTTAAATGCTGACGTGGCTACCACATTTGTGCTGATGTGGCTGCCACGTGGCAAAAAAAAAATTTTTTAATTTTTTTTTTAAAAAACCTAAATCTTCTAAATATTAAAATTAAAAAATTAAAAAAAAAAAAAAACCCCATATACTGAGCTCAAAACCTCTCCATCTCTTCCCCTCATTTGTCCCTGCACGCCTCCTCCTTCATCTCCGCAAGGACGTCGTCCCAGTTCCTCCCAAACCCATCGTCTCTGCCACCCCAGAAGCCATCCACGTCTTCCGATACGATTGCGTCCACGATCCGACGGCTCACCTTTCTCCTCGCTTCCCTCACCGTGGGGTCCGAGTCTAGCTTTAGCAGCAGCCGCATCAGGGACTCGTTCATCCTCAGCTTCTCGCGCTCGCTTATCCTGACGGAATCAACAGTTTCTTGCCGTTAGATCAGGCGCTGGAACTCGTCGGCCTCAGAGTGGACGGCTGCGATTGTTTTGAAGTGGGTGCGGATGAGGTGGGCCCGGTAGGCCGATTGAATTTTGATGGTTGCGGTGGATTGCGGTAAGTGAAGGGTGATGGGAATTGGGGCGTTCGAGGACTGGATGGGAATTTCGGTGGTGGCGGGAGGGGTCTGCAACTGTGAGAAGGTTTCATCATCTTTGGCTAACCCCTGGTGAATTTGAGTGAGTGAAAAAGGGTGGGGGGTGTGTAGAGAAGGAAATAGGGTGGGTGCGGAGGGAGGGAGGGGTGGGGGTGTTCTGGGTTTTTGGTTTTGGGGTGGTGGACGCGGGTGGGGTGGGGTGGGGGAGGGGTTATCATTTCTGGATTGCAGGGAAGAAGATGAAGATGGGGGATATGGGTTTGGGGGTTGCGGGGAGAATAGAGGATTTTGGGAGTTGCAGAAGGGTGGGGGGAAGGAAGGGAGACAAAGGAAGGGTTTTTCTAGTTTTTTTTTAAATTTTTTTAAATTTTAATATTTAGAAGATTTAGGTTTTTTTTTAAAAAAATTAAAAAATTATTTTTTTTGTCACGTGGCAGCCACATCAGCACAAATGTGGCAGCCACGTCAGCATTTAACAGACTAATGGATGGAAAATCTAACGGAGGTGTTATTTTGAAATAAAATGGTACTGGATGTATGAAAGTGAAATGTTTTAAAGTTGTTGTATGAGGTTGTAATAGACCACAAACCTGAGGGGCTACTATGTAATTTACCCTTAGTTTAATGTTCCCAACTTGTTGATTGTGCCAGTATTCTTCGCTTCACAGTGTGCGGAGTGTCTGGCGTTCTCCTGCTGTGTTGTTTAATTGTGCTGACCTGTATTGATCAAGATGATACAAGGCACAGCTTTGGACACACCGGAGGTACAATTAAAATCTATCGATAAATATTGTTGAGATTGATAGGCATTAGTCAGTGTTGATGGGTCCATCCAAAAGTGCTGATGCTCTCGAACTCTCTTCTCTATGTTTTCTGCTTGTGTTTAGAGCGGACTTCATCCTCGAAAGTTTAAGAAAATCAGTTTTCGACTTCACAACCTTTTGTTTCTCTCTGCAGGTTTCAGCTGTCCATTTGTTCCATTTTTGCCTGCTGCTTGCATTCTCATAAATACCTACTTGCTGATTGATCTCGGGTGAGCTCTCCCTTCCCCTCGTAACACACATGCAAATAAGCAAATTCGTATCCAAATAATTACATGTTTCATACTCGCAAAGCTGCGACATGGATCGGCATCTCTGTATGGTTTGCCATAGGAGCATTGGTATACTTGTTTTACAGCCGGAGCCATAGTTCACTTTATAACTCAGTTTATGTATCCTCAGCTTATGCTAATGGGATCTATCGCTCCTCGTCATACCACACGGCATAGTCTGTGCCGGGGCAAGAGCCACACTCGCCCCGGTGCAGGCCACAAATGTGTTTCTATCATGTAAATGTTTATGTTGTAACTTTTGAACAGAATGTTCATCTCATTGTAAATAAACCCAAATTGTTGCTTGTATTTCAGTTCTTTGCAATACCAAGTAGGCCTTGAAAGAAGGGGGATATTCAGAGAAGAGCAAGCTCTGTTTTCTTTACTTTAACCATATAGGACCATGGCGAGCATATGATCTTTGTCGTCGCGTTTGGTGCCTACGATTGAATTAGACTAGACATCTATGTTGGAGAAAGAAACGAAGACCAACTTTTAATTTTGACCAAGTTAAGGAATTAGATGGAATAGTTATAAGGTGTTGACATCCTGTTGAGCGGTTTGGAAGCGATAAGTTTTTTCTTGACACCTACTACCTTAAATTTGGAAAAAATTTGAAAGTTGGCTTTCATTTCTTCAACTTACTTCAATAGTTACAGCCTTATATGTTTTAACTACATTGAAATATTTGAGAATCGAAGAGAAAATGGAGAATAAAGACTAACTGAGAAAGATGACCTATAGAGAATTTAAAGAGAGAAATATGAGATTTGTATATTGACTTGAAAGAACGATGATTACACACTCCGTTTTTATAATAGAAAGCCTAACAACTCTAACCAAATACTAACATATTTGCTAACTGTATTGATGACTTGTAAAACTATTTAACTAGTTATCTAATTAATGATGTGAAACCCTTAATAATAGGCGAACTATCGGTCTAATCCAATACTAGGAACTAAAGATGGCACATCTCTTTCCCAAGTATGAAACCCTCATCCTAACTCGTTATCATATATAGGGGTATTCCGTCCTCACAATCCGAGAAATAAATATACAACAAACACTCAGATGTGTAACCGAATAACCGACTCCAACTAATGGTCAACAAAATATTATTTGGAAGTTTGCCAAAATTATGCATTTTTTAGTAATCGTCAAATATGTTGTCATTGTGTTCTCAATCTTTGATCGTTATGCTGTACTGATATTTTAATAAGTATTCCATGCTATTAATTTAATAAAAATTTGATTTCCAATTGTTTTAACCATATTCCAACATTATTTGACTCTTGGAAGACGTGTGTTCAAGGAACCAAGTGAAAAAAAACAAGAAGCAAGTTGTGCCAAGTTTTTGTTTAATTCAATATTAAATCATTCATCGCCATATGAATTATTTGGGTTGGCATTTTGCCAATAAACGTGCCGATGTCACTTTCGTAAAAAGAGACGATCGCGATTTCCCATTTGTCCATTTCTTATGGGTACTATTCAGTCCCACGCGCATCGATTACTCATGGGTATCTCTAACTTATTTATTATGGTAAATTAATAAAAATAATTTAAAAATTTTGAATTTTAACGATAATGATAAAATAAAGAGTAAAGTGAATAGTATTATGATTGATTTTTTAGTGTAAAAATATGATTTTTCGTTAGAGTAAATAATACTGAAAACTTTTCGTTAAAGTTATCTATTTATTAAGATAAACCAAGGGCTTAACATGAGACAATAGTTGAATTTTTTTATATTTTATTTTTTTATTTTATCGTATGAGCTGATAGTAAGGAGATTATATTAAAAATTTAATAACCAAAGCTTTAGGGCTGATTTGATATTACTGTGCTTTGAAAAAAAACTGCTCATGCTGTGCTGTGAGAATAAACAGTTGTGAAATAAAGTAGGAGAGTGTTTGGTAAACTTTTTTGTAAAAGTGCTTTTGAAAAAGAAAAAAAGCAGTATTATAGTGTGTAGTAAACTTTTATGTAAAACAAATGTGAAAAAGCCGGTTTTTCAAAGCTGAGTTTTGCAGCTTCCTGTTTTTGGCTTTTTTTCACCTAAAACTGTGAAAAAAAACTGAAGCTGAATGTTTACCAAACACAAAAAAGCTGACAGCTTTTTTTTATACCAGTTTTTTTTCAGAATCACTACAGTACCAAATCAAGGCTTAGTAGTTTACTATGCTTAGATTCGTTTTTCTTTCATCAATGCATTAAATAAAAATAAGAGGATCATCTTCTGATTCACTTTGTGTTTAATTTTAAATAAAAAAAATAACGATGAATGATTAAGATGTGAGAATCTCTGAGGTTCCCACAAAATGAATCGAAAAGGGATCTAATTTCCAAATAAAAAAGATGAATCCAAATAAAGATTCGGTTCAAATTAGCTTGTTATTTAACTTTGTCGGATTTTCTTGCTTTGGATGTACAAGAGCTACAATATATAATGTTCACTTTAAATTTAATTAATAGTTCTTTAACTTTAACTTTATTAAATAACAACTTAGATATCGAATTATAAATTATTTGTGGACCGACAACGCAATCTAAATAGAATAAACATTACACCGCCTTTTTCATATCCAATAGGATTGTGGGAACAAAACCTACCCAAATCCAAATTCCTTGTTATTTTTTGACTGATTCAATTCCCTCCATATGTTAACCAAAAAAACAGGAAAAAAAAAAAAGAGATTAGAAAAAACACCAACTTCAGAATCTCAGATTGTTTGTGATTGATATCTACACAAACAACCAACACCAACCCAAACAAAAATAAAACGAAAAATAAAAAAGGAAAAAAGGGGAAAAAAATCCTCCCTTTCCTTCCTTTAATCTGCCAGCTTCCCCCTTCGGTGCAAAATTCTCAGAAATCTGCATCAGATATTATGTATCCGGGAGTGTGCCGGCAGGTTGAATTTTAGTGTACATAAATTTTCAATTTTTCAGATTAAATTGTGGAATTTTACACTTTGGGGTCAAAGTGCCAATCGAAATAGAAAAACCCAGTTCGTAATTTTTGGTTCGGACAAAGGAAAATTTGGAAAATCAGCGTGGGAAGATCAAAGTTTGGAGCTTTCCGGGAGAAAATTGTTTTTTTTTTTTTGTTTTTTTGTGGTGTTTGTTTGATGGGTTTATTGGTTGATTCAAATGGGGAAGGGGGCGGCGGAGAAGGTGGAAGAAATGGCGGTTCATGGGGCGGTCGGAATAGTTTGATACGGCGGAAGCAGGTGGATTCTGTTAATGTGAAGTCAGGGGGTCATCAATTGGCGAAGGAGTTGACTGTTCCCCATCTTGTTGCAGTTGGTAAAAACTTGCTGCTTTCCCCCTCTTATTTTTTTTTAAATCATATATTTTGTTATCTGTTTTGTAATTTTTGATGAGATGATGATGATGATGCTGATGGAATATTCGGTTGCCAGCTATATTCTGCTATATTCATATATGATATATCACTCATCAAAGGGAATGATGAAATGGGTGATCAATCATTCATGGTTATGGTTGTTTATATTAAGAGAGATGTCTTTGATTTTATTGATAATGAGCCTACTATGCGACATTTTCATGATATGAAACCTCGCCGGCAACAATTGTAAGTTGTTTGTATTGCTAAATTAAGAACGACATTAATTTTATCTACTATCCAAAAAGATTTGGTTATCTGCATTTTTCTGGGACCTTTTACACCCTTTTAAATTTCGCCCCTCCCAGACAATTCCTGGAATGCCACCGGCTAGAAGTGCTTTTCATATAAACTAGAAGCACTTTTAAGTTTTCCTGTCAAATGTAGTAAAAAACACTTTTGGTGTGTTCGTTGCCTCACTTTAAGTTTCAGGTTTATGGTATGTTTTAAGATTCTTCTTGTAGCTGTGCACCCGTCATTGTAGAATACTTACCACTAATCCTTGCATTTTAATATTGTTGACTAATATTCTTACTAGTTTCTATATGATATTTTCTCAGTTTCTACATAATGGATATTTATGGCTTAGTGTTCCTTATACACACATTTCAGTACTGAAGTAATGGAACGGCAACTTCTGTTTTTTTATCATGAATTATTTTGTCTTTGTCATATAAGTAAATGTTGGTTATCATACACTTTGATTAGGGGTTGGCTCAACGATTGGAGCAGGAGTCTATATTCTTGTTGGAACAGTTGCTAGAGAGCATTCTGGACCAGCACTAGCAATTTCCTTTCTAATAGCTGGAATTGCGGCAGCCCTTTCCGCCTTTTGTTATGCTGAACTTGCAAGTCGGTGCCCTTCTGCAGGGAGTGCCTACCACTATACATATATATGCATTGGAGAAGGGTAATTTCTCATTCCTTCTTTGTCATTAAAGTGTTGAGCATAGCAATTGGAAAAGAAAAGAATTACGTTATCATGCTTGTTTAACAATACATGCTTGCACAGTTGTACAAAACTATTTACATTGAAAATTTTCTTTTACATCAGTTCGTGATGATAAAACTATCATTGTTTGCAGTGTCGCTTGGTTAGTCGGTTGGGCTTTGATTCTAGAATATACAATTGGTGGCTCAGCTGTTGCTCGGGGCATATCACCTAATCTGGTACAGTTCTTATAAATATCTAATTTATGTATTCTTGAAGAAAGATTATAATATCCGCTCAAATAAAAAGATCTTCCTGCATGCTCTGACAATCTTTTAAGAGAAGTATGGGACATATATCTTTAAATGGGCTTGTTTTTCTTTCTGAAGGCATTACTTTTTGGAGGAGAGGGCAGTCTGCCTGCTTTTATTGCCCGGCAACATATTCCTGCACTTGGTCTGGTGGTTGACCCATGTGCAGCAATTCTAGTAGTTATTGTTACAGGGCTCTTGTGTGTGGGAATAAAGGAGGTATGCGTACATCTCGGTTGTTTTCTTTTGTGTATCAGATCAATCATTAAACTTGGCAAACATATTTTTTCTTCTGTTCATAAATATTCTCTTTATTTTCTTTAACGGAACACTTCATTTATGCAGAGTACAGTAGCACAAGGCATTGTGACGATAGCAAATGCATGTGCAATGATATTTGTTGTAGTAGCTGGTACTTATCTGGGTTTCAAGTCTGGCTGGACTGGATATGAACTTCCTACTGGGTATTTGGCATCCCTATTCCTATATCAACTCATGTAATTTTCAAAAATA
The DNA here is from genome assembly GCF_916048215.2 of Malus sylvestris. Lineage (NCBI taxonomy): Eukaryota > Viridiplantae > Streptophyta > Magnoliopsida > Rosales > Rosaceae > Malus > Malus sylvestris. The sequence goes on from NC_062273.1 coordinate 751,906, forward strand.
AAATTTGAATTTCTTTCCTATTTATCCATGTAACAGGTACTTTCCCTTTGGGGTGAATGGTATGCTTGCTGGGTCTGCAACTGTCTTCTTTGCATACATTGGTTTTGATTCAGTTGCCAGCACTGCTGAAGAGGTAAATATGTTCTTGATATGTCATCCGAAATATCTATCTTATCATTTTTGTGGAGATGTTTTAACTTGTGTAGAATCTGAATTATGCCTTCATGTTTATCAAAAGGTGAAGAATCCTCAACGAGATTTGCCACTCGGTATTGGTGCTTCACTATCTATTTGCTGTGCGTTGTATATGTTGGTTTCGATGGTCATTGTTGGTTTAGTGCCTTATTATGCAATGGATCCTGATACACCCATTTCCAGTGCATTTGCTAGTCATGGGATGCAGTGGGCAGCGTAAGTGAATAATATTGTGGGGATTGCCTTTTTGTTACATTTGTTTGAGAAACTAAGTTATTTTCCTGCTTATGGTTGAAGGTATGTGATAACTGTTGGAGCTGTTACTGCTCTCTGCTCAACATTGATGGGCTCTATTCTTCCTCAGGTATCATTCACTGATCTCTTTCCTTTTCCTTTTATCTCCTCCTTTTGGAGATGTATCATGTATGGTCTCAGGTCTCGTCTGCTTGTTTATTGTCCATGAATTCCTTACAACGCCTGTACTGTACCACTGATGAAGATATTTTCTTGTGTTTCTTAGCCACGAATCCTGATGGCAATGTCTAGAGATGGATTGTTGCCGCCATTTTTAGCGGATATTAATAAAAAAACTCAGGCTCCTGTCAAGAGTACATTAGCAACTGGGATTTGTTCTGCAGTCTTGGCCTTCTTCATGGATGTTTCAGTGTTGGCAGGAATGGTAAGTTGACCTTCACGGAAAAATCTGGCATTGTTTTTTATAAGGTGGCTAACTTGTTGACTCTTTGTTTTGCTAAAAGACATGCGAGTATTCTTAATGTTAATGCTTTATTTGTGCTTTACAAGACATTCTCTTTATAAGGGGGATTCCCCCTGCATGTGAACTAGCCTTGAAATCTTTTCTTGTATTTCCACAATAATGGATCCTCGATAATATTAATATCCTTTAACAAATTCTGATACCGTTGAGGATTTTATTTTCTGGATCATGATAACGACTCAAGGAACTCACTTCGAGGTGGAAATCGATGTGTTTAACCCTTATTTATGTTGACATCCACCTTTTTCTGAAATAGTGAATGTAGATGTTTAGACTGACTTAGATAGTTACCTATGTTGTGCAGGTTAGCGTGGGTACACTTGTTGCATTCACTATGGTAGCAATATCTGTACTGATAATCAGATATGTTCCACCAGATGAGGTGCCTTTGCCTTCATCTCTTCGCGAGTCCATTGATTCAGTGTGGTTGCGGCATGGAAGGAATTCTCAAGAGGTCAAGGGGGACAATCCTAAGACTAAGATTAATGTTAGTTCTTCGGAGGAGAGTACCAAACCTCTACTTGAGAAAGTGGATATCATGGTTGAACTTCCTCTGATCGGAAAGCAACTGCCTCTTATTAACTGTAAGACCTTAGAGTCTCATATACTATATTTAGCCACTGCAACAGTAGAAAGGTCATACAGAAACACACACATACACAAAAATGTCCTATTATCGTAGCTATGTTGCCATAATCTGAATCTGGCCCAACATTCAGGCAAGGCACAACCTTATAAATAGTCTACATTCACAGTCAGGCAAGAGAATGTTTCCTTGTACCTATGCATGTCTATAAAGTATGTATGACAATGAGATGTACGTGTCTTTACATTTGTGTCAGAAATAACCTTATAAATATTCTTCGTAGTTTCTGCTCTATTTTTCTGTTATGCGGGCCTTTTCTGAAATGTTTTTTTCACTGTGTATTCATTATTACAGACACGTTAAGTGAAGATAATAGGCGTAAAGTTGCTGGCTGGACCATAATGTTCACATGTGTCGGCGTGCTTCTTCTGACATATTCAGCATCAGATTTGGCCCTCCCCAGGTGGGTGAATTTCGGTCCTAGACATAGTTCTGAGAATGATATTTTTCTGGTTGCATGATTCAATTTTTAGCTGCAAAAACAAATTCTAGAGGAATTCTATATTCCAAAATTTATATGCCAAGATTTGTGGTTTTGCTTCTGCTTTTCTTTTATTTACGTTAGTATGCTTTATGTTTTACTTTCTCTTAGTAATATAGTTTAATTCTCTGTTCCTTAATCTACAGAAATATTCTTGGTTTCGATTTCAGCTTTCTTCGCTATACATTATGTGGGGGTGGCGGTATTCTTCTTTTATTAGGTCTGATTGTGCTCACATGTATTGATCAAGATGATGCACGACACACCTTTGGGCACACAGGAGGTATGCTCACAATTTTACAGTAGTACGAATTTCACTTAACGGCTTCAGGGGATGCAACCTTGTCTGCACGCTGTAAATGGTGAACTTGTAAAGTGTATTACTAGTTATTGATATGCACACACAAACACACACATATATATCGGCTTGGCTCTAGTAGATGTGGCCAGCTTTTCCTCAAAAGAATATAACACACGAGGCTGGTTATCTAATTTGGTTACTGTAGGCTTAGCTAGCTAATACTTAAAACGTGATTTCATTTGCAGCGATTAGAATTTTAAGACCAATAATAAGAAACTCAATAATATCTTCATCCCGTGTTTAGTTACGTTGGATGGATTAAATGGTTAGGTTAGTATTCATAGAGGAAAGTACTATTTGACTATATGATAACAGTGATGTATTGGTTTCCTTTCAGGTTTCTTATGCCCATTTGTGCCATTGCTACCTATTGTCTGCATTCTCATCAACGTCTACCTACTGATTAATCTTGAGTAACTATCCAATCAAATACTTCGGTTCTTTTTAATGTTAATTACCTTGTCGTTTTCATTTCTGATAGATTTTCACTTTTAATGTTATCAGAATTGAGATAATTCGTATTGTGGTTTCACCGGGAAGCACTTTCAATATTATCATAACCAAGTAGAGATTATAAAATGCAAACGAAGTTTCCTTTTGATTTCTGCTGAATGCCCCAGTGTCTAATCTGTTGTCTGTAACTGTTCCTTATACAATGCCATATATTGTTTCGTGTTCAGGGCGGACACCTGGGCGCGTGTTGCTGTATGGCTGCTAATAGGAGTGGTGATTTACGTATTTTATGGCCGATCGCACAGCTCATTGGGGGATGCAGTTTACGTGCCAGTAGCTCACGTCGATGAAATCTTTCGGAGCTCAGGAAATTGAGTAGCTTAAGTTTGTACAGGAAATGCAAGGACAAACAGAGTCCGTTGTATCGTGTACCATGTCATCTGGAGATCGTGAAGTTTCCTTTTATCGCGTGCTTTTGATTCCGATTATTTGTTGTTTGTAATCTTATTACAGCAAGGACAGAAATCAGTCCATTGTATAATTATTATTTTGTTGATGCTGGACGTGTTCGAGCAATGTAAATACTTCGCAATTAATCAAAGTTTCCACTCTCCTTTCTTAGGAGAGAGGCAATACCAGAAATACCAAAAATAATGGTGGCATATTTCACGACATGGGGCTTTACTCGGTGTGGCTTAGGGCTGGTTTGGTATTGTTGTGCCTTGAAAAAAACATGCTTCTGCTGTGATGTGAGAATAAGCTTATTTTTTATGCTTCATTTTTTTCAGTTTTTTTTTTTATCCAAAACTGTGAAAATAAGCTGTTTTTAAATGTTTATCAAACATATTTTTGAGCTCAGCTTTTTTTATACCTACTTTATAAAAAAACATCTCAGTACCAAATCAGTATTTAAAAGGCTCAACGTTTACCGTATATATTTTAATTCTTTAATGCAAAATTTCAGCCCAACTGCCTTTCAAATCCTTGATTGCCCTTGAACAGGAGGAAGGCTCGGACAGAGTCGAGCGTTTTCTTCTCCTATAGTTTTCTAGCTTCGCCCCTGCTGCCACCCAGTAGAGAATAGCTTACCTTTCATAAGTGTTTTATTGACAAAGTGTGCTATGTTAATAAATAGTTTATATATAGATAGTGTAGACATCGAAATTTCGGTGAAATAAATGTTCACCAACATAATAAAGTTCGACATGTGAGGGGCTTATGTGGCATATGACTCATCAAGGCTAGACAAGTCATCAAGGATGCATGTCAACGATTGGCGGAAATTAATATTTGATTTTAATTTAAATTAAACAAATTAATTAATTTAAATTAAAGCAAATAGAAATGCCAAATTGGACAAAATTGATTATTTGATTTTATTTAAATTAAAAAAATTGACTTATTGATGGAAACAAATCACGAACCCAGCCACAAATCAAGCCCTGATTCTTTCATCAATTAATCAAACTCACAATTAAGGCCAAATTCATTTGTAGGCAAGATCTGGGAAGTCTATAAATACAAGGCTCCAAGGCAAAAGAAAGAGATCCATAAATCATTCAATTACCTAGACGCTACCCAAGCTTAAGCACCCAAATCCTCAAAATTAGAAGAATTCAGAAAAGTTCTCTGTGTTCTTCACCAAACCTCCTTTGAAGAATCATCAAGTACTACCCGTGCCGATCCTTCAAATAGCCAAGAGCCAAAACCTTACGGCAATTGTTCATCCGAGATCAAGTCATCACGACCCTTAGATCAACAACCGACATATCTTTTGAAGATAAAATCCAAGGAAACTTGTAAACAGAAATTGTAACCCTAACAAATAATTAATACAAATTTATTTTGTACACGTGTTCTCTTATTATTTGCTACAGAGAATTTCGTGTTTACAAATAGATAGATGTAAAATGAGCATGCAAGGAAAAAAACTGCCACTTTTCTGTCGTTTGTGAAATCTCAAAACTGTGTTGCTCACATATTTGACTTTTTTGTCCAATAAACTGGTCTAGGTCATCTTCAAAGCCATAAATTGTTTGAACTATAATTTGACAATTTATATGAATTTTATAAGGCCCACTTTGTCATGTTATGAGATATCTCATATTGGTTCGTCCCTGATCATTTTGCAGTGAAAATCGTATAGATGTGAGAACTTCGTCATAGTAACTACAAAATAAAGATATTTGGATGAGGATGGTGAAGGAACCGGATCCCTTCCGGACCTAAGGTACTGTTTGGTACGTGGGATGAGACGGAACAGAGTGGGACGAGGCGTTCCGTCCCACGTTTGGTGTGCCCAAAACGGGTGGAACACGCTGTTCCACGAGACGAATTTTGGGTGAATTTTCATTCCGCCTTACCCCCTGGAACGACTCGTTCCACATCTGTGGAACGCAAAATTATAATCTCTCCGTCTCCTTCTTCCTCCTTGTTTCCATCCAAGGGCATCTTTGCTCCCTCTCTGTTCCGTCCCATCCAGTCTGCATACCAAACGATACCTAAGGTATCGTTTGGTATGTAGGATGGAACGGGACGAGCTGTTCCGTCCCACGTTTGGTGCGCCTAAAAACTGTGGAACAGGTTGTCCCATGGGACGAAATTTGGCTGATTTTTCGTTCTACCTCTTCCCCCTGGAACGACCCGTTCCACATCCGTTGAACACAAATTTATAACATTTTATGACAAAATTTCTCCTTATCTTTTTCAATATTTACATCATTCGTTCTGTCTTGTTCCGTCCCGTCTGCGTACCAAACAATACCTAAAGGAACTGAGCCCACTCATCAAATGATCTGAGCCATTGAAATTTGATCCAATAACTACAAACAGGGGACCATCTAAAAATTATAATAATTGTAGCCGTTGGATCAAATTTCAATGACCCGGATCATTTGATCATTGGGCTCAGTTCCTTTGGGTCCGGAGATATCCGGTTCCGATGGTGAAGACCTAGGATAATTATGGGCATCATGGTAATTTTGTGGGAAAAATCGCGTGAATGTGAGAGCTTCATCAAAGATTATTCAATCTCTCAAAGACTCAAAGATTATATAATACAATCCGGTATCTTATACGGTGTGTCAAACGAGACCTAAATGTTCTTCCCTTGTACAATGCCATAGACTGTTTCGTTTTCAGGGCGGACACGGGCGCGTGTTGCTGTACTGTATCGCTGCTAACATGAGTGGTTGTTTACGTACTTTATGGCCGATCACACAACTCATTCGAGTAGGCAGTTTACGTGCCAAAAGCTCACGCCGATGAAAATTTTCAAGGCTCAGAAAATTTTGCAGCTTGAGTTTGCACAGGAAATGCAAGGACAGCAATCAGTCCATACTTTTCGAGAACCAAACTCTGCAGATTGCATGATATTATGAGTTAGGCACTGATTAAGCACGTTTTAAGATATAATGAAAGGGGTTTTATTTGATCCTGGCTATGCTCATTCAAATTCAACATATTCTTCTGTACCTAAATACGACTGCCCTTCAAGACACCCTCCTCTGAAAGGATGGTTATGCACCCCACATACGACCTCAAGTTTCCACTCATCTCCGGGACCAATGTTTACACCTTTCAATAGAAACGGGCAACCACACTTTTTCGTACCTGTGGCCTTAGGGCGCTTTCTCTTCCGATGATCTATATCTGCATTGAAACTCATCGCTGCTTGGCCATCTGAATCCACATCAGACTTCTTTGTATAGTATCCACTATGCTCACAACAAAGATTAATTCTAGCTCGTTGTAATCTATTTTTTCCGGCAGCATCTGACCTCTTGATGACCACCCCTACACCGCAACTCCGTCCTTGTACACGAATCCAATTGACCAATTCTTCTCGATTCTTGAATACCTGCCAAAGTACGTATATTTGTTGTAATCAACCATACAACACTAACAAGTTAAAACAAAACAGAACGTCTTTTACCTCATCAGTGATGAATTCATTTGTGGTGTCCAAAAGGCTGTCTATTGCAACACCACTGCTTGTAGTAGACGCATCATGCTGTGGCTGCAAAATACAATTTTGATTAAGTTGCAGTATTCGGCAGCTGATGGATGAACTCAACTGTGAAAGTTTGGCCTGCAACCACCGAATTTGTTCAAGTTTATGATTTTTGTCCTCGGTTTGCTACTTCCCAAAACAAACACTTACGTTCAGTAATTCAGCTAACCTTTCGGCTCTGCTATGTAGTAAGTAGAGAAAACTATTTGTGCCACATCATACATTATGTTGGAGACAATACATATCGAAAAGTATTTTTCCTTTATTCTTTTTCATTTCTAGTTTCTTTGATACAAAAGGATTGAGATAAGATAAATAATCTTTAACACTGTTCAAAGAATAACAAAAGGAATTACATAGATGAATTGATGAAAGAAATCATTCTAGGAAGGTTCTCGAGAGCCAACGTGAATATTGCACCAAGCACAAAAATCATAACAAAGGCTAATACTATTTTTCCAATGTATGTAAAACTGATTGCTGGTTTCAACACCCTCTTTGGATCATGTAACTTGGCAGAACGCTACAGAAAATCATAAACATATATTAATACAAGCTAAAACGTCAACAATTGATAAAAGAACGTCCAATCTTAAAAAAGGTAGAACGCTACACTTAATAGCTTATTTGATTGTACATCATCAGATACCCTTTTTAAATCATTTAACATCGTATATTACTTTTCGTGAAGCAAAAACTTCAGTTGAGAAGAAAAGAAAGGTAACTATCCAAGTGCAAGTTTTCACTCATCACATCACAAATAAGGATTTTTACATGGGCGCAAACCAAAACTTCAACCCTATGAAGTATGAATACTAGGTGGTTAGAAGTGCATATGAAGTTATGAACATAATTTTCAGAATTCACATTTTCGGCTTACTTTCTGAGTTGTCTGCACATTCACTTGCGAAAGTTAAATAATCACGGCCAAGCTGTGAACTTGAAATGAGACAAGTTTTCCCTCAAAACAATCGACTTAGTACATTGACTACAACTTAAAAGAAACCACGACAATGGATCGCCCTGCCTCACCATTATCCTCCCATCTGAAATGACACAGTTCACTGAACTTAAACACCCTTCAATCCACATCCTCCACCTCCCATCAAAACCCTTGCTATCCAAGACATGGCCTAGAAATCTAAAATATAGATTAATCCTTTCTTCTATTATCTATATCTCTTTCCTCAACAACGTAATGGACAACACTGGGTTTAAGCTGAAGAGTCGAGACTAATTCTTGGACAGAACTGGATTTTATCACCAAGATGCTTCCATGCACACTCTAATACCTTAATGGGCCCGTGAAACTGAGCTTCCAAATCATGGAAACTACCTAAAGTATATATCTAGTCTTGGTTTTAGTCCCATGTTTTCTTCCTGTCGCACCTCTCTCTCTCTCTTGATTCTTGACAAAAGTAAGGGCTTTGCCAAAAATCTATTTACAACCTAGAAAGTTCCACAAAGTCATCCAATGAAGCCACTGACTTGTTTCTTAGCCAACAGAATTCGTATTATTAAAGTTTGATTTTCTTTGCAGATGTGGGCACAGCCCTTAGCCGACCCCACTTAGTGGGAAAAGGCTTTGTTGTTGTTGTTGTTATGTGGGCACAGCCCTATTGGCTATTGGCTCCTATTCACCTGAGTTTGAACTTAAAGTATAATATCGCTTGAATACACAAAAAAAGGTTGAATATTTCCTTTCATAATCACTATAAACAAATGTCCAGTTCAAACTCATACATACAATATACCCGAAACAGAATTCTTAACTCACTTAACATACACAAAAAAGATGTACAAAAACTTACCGTTACAGCAGGAACTGGCATTGCCATTGGCCTTACAACCCCTTCTCCACCTCCAAACTCTGTACTTACGCAAAGACAAAAAGTCATTACAACCCACAATTTAATCATTTTAACGTACCCAAAAAATGAAAGAAAATACAGAGTAAATTGAAGCATTGGTACCGCATTTTAGTTACAGCCCTGAATTGAATATCCAATTTTAAATTTGACACAACGTGGAGCAATTGTCCTTCACGCCAACTCTGCAAGAATTTCTGTCAAAGTTGGCCCTCGGCGCAGTTGCCGATTTACTTCTTGAAAGGGGCTCATGTGGACTTCATTTACAAAATTCTTACGAAGTTGGCATCAAAGACTAATGCTATGCATTTCGTTAAATTCAGATACCTATACCGATTTTAGTGGATTACGAAAGCTACAATTCGATTATAGTTCAGGATCCACTGCTCCAATTATCCTAAAGTTACAAGGGTCACGGCCACTTTATTGAAGAAAGCTACAAGCCTACAATACGGTCATAGTTCAGAAATTTTTCATTGTGACGTGAACGTGGATGATCCACCCGTGTTTTTATATAAATGGTGGGAAATTGTATATTTTAAGTTATTAACTTTATTTATCATCGTATAGTGACACGTGGTGTACCATTCCGTGTTTCAGTTACACTGAAAATTCTCTCATAGTTCAGAACCAATGCTCCAATTTTCTCAAAAATACAAAAAGTAAAAAACTTGGATCTGAGTGATTGAAGAGAAGAGCGAATTACCAGGAGAATCCAGCTGGGTAACGGTCTGCAACCGCCAGCCACTGCCGTAGTCGACGAGGGCGGAGCTGGGGCCGAAACTGATGGGCTCCTCACCTTCTTTGACGGCTTCAATGTGCACAGCAAGTGGGTCCCCCGCACCCAATTTCTTGTTTATCAGTGAGACTGCGAATCCTGCCTCCGTCCCCATCGCGAACCGCCGTGTCATCCCTGAACTCTGACATTTCACCTTCAGAAACTACCCACCCATTCACAAATTACAATCAGACTTCCCTTCCGTACAAATTCGATCCATCGGATGAGAGAGAGAGAGAGAGAGAGAGAGAGAGAGAGAGAGAGAGAGAGAGAGAGAGAGAGAGGGAGAGGGAGGGGCATTACCGGAGTAGGAGTAGGAGGTTGTGCTTCATCCATGGAAATTTGGATGATCAAGTCAAAGGAACTCTGAAGCAACTTATTTTGGACTGGACTGTATTTTAAAGCTCTGATGATCACGTGACCGTCACAAATAAAATTGTAATTTGATATATTTTGTAACCAAATAAATCAAAATGAGATCACTCACTGTTACAGTCTGATGACGTTCTTATTGTAAAACGTCTTAAAATTAAATATCGTGAATTACAAATTTGATATCAAAAGCTTCCATGTCTTTGCCAAATTCATCACCTTAGTATAAATGTACCACTGTATTTTAAAAAAAAAAGAAGGACCGATTATATTATACAGCCTCCATGTTGTGGTGAGGTTCAAAATGGTCTATGAAGTTTCAATTTTTTCACATTATTTTCTAAGGTTTTAAAATTGAATCAATTTACATATTTTGTCAAATAAATTATTTGAATCTTCATTAAAATGATTGAATAGTGAGCATAAAACTCATAATTAAGTTGACATGTAAGCCACATTTGCATCACATTAACTTAAATACTCTTCAATTTAATTAAATAGAAGTTCAAATATATAAAATGTGTCAATAGATACAAATTCAAAATTGTATAAGACAATGTGAGAAATTTAAAATCTTATGACTCATTTTAAAAAGAGTAAATTGTAACAATGGTCTCTTAACTTTAACTCAATTTGAGTAATGGTCCCTCAACTACAATTTCATTATCATTGGTCCCTCAACTCATTAAAATGTGCATCTATAGTCCCTCAACTTAAAATTTATTACCATTGATCCCTCAACTTAATCAAACTAGAGAAACTGTCCCTCAAAATGGTCGCTCAACTTTAACCCAATTGTAGCAATGATCATTCTAACATAATTATGGTTATTTTCGTCAACTACGTCAAAATTTTTGTCAAAACGAGTTATGTTGGAAGAACCGTTGCTATAATTGGGTTGAAGTTAAGAGACCATTTCTCTAGTTGAATTAAAGTTGAGGGACCAATGGTAATGAATTTTTAGTTGAGGGATCATTGCTTCAATTGAGTTAAAGTTAAGGGATCATAGTTACAATTTATTTTGACAAAATTCTGACGAATTTGACGAAAATGATCATAGCTACACGTTTTGATGAGTTGAGGGACCCAATTGTAGAAATATTTCTTCCAACATAATTTATTTTGACAAAATTATAACGAAATTGACAAAAAAGACCATAACTACACATTTTAATGAATTAAAGGACCAATAATAATGAATTTTTAATTATAAAATTATTATTTCAATTTAATTAAAATTAAAGAATTATTATTAGAATTTACTCTTTTAAAAATTACCTTAAATTTGAAGGCGTAAAATAAAGTTAGCCCAAAATAATAAGAATCGGAAATTTGGAACTTGGGGGGAAAAGAAAAAAAAAGGCGGGGTCTTTAAACCCTTATAATTTCTGCAGACTGCAGCAGGCTTTCTTCGCCCTTTCATTTCTCTCACCTCAAAAGCTCGAAACTTGGTCTGCACTGTGCAGCCTGAGAGCTGGAACCGGTGAGTTTATCTTCCAATGCACCCCATTTCTGGGTAATTTCTCCTTCTACCATAATTATTTTTTTATTGTCACCATATAGAAGGGAAAAAAACATAGAAACTTTGGAAGATTTTGTGCCCTAACTGGAACTTTATTTGTGTGTAATGAAAAGGATAATTCTTTTTGGTTACCTAGCAAGTTTGATGATTTTTGTCCATGCCCAAATGGAGAATTTTTATTTTTGTATATTTTTTTGTTAGGGTGTGTGAGTGATAAAAGCATAAATATGTAAATTGGGTGATGGGTATTTGCAACTTTCCATTTCTTAGAATTGCAAGTCTACCTGTGGCATATAAGTTGAGAATTACCAGAAAATAGTGATGACATTGACATGTATATTGATCCCCAGATTCATGCCTTGGGAAAGTTTTGTCATCATAGGCTGGTTGCGACTAGTTCATATTGTCATTTAACAAGTCACATCCAACAAGAACAACAAACCCTTATCTCACGAAGTGGGGTCGGCTGTATGAATCCTAGAACGCCACTGCACTCAATATCCTAGAAAACCACATATATATACATATACATACATGAGTGTTGAGATTTGTAGCCGATTATACCTCATTTTCTATTATTTAGATTAGAAATAGTTGAAGAACCACCAAATTTTAGCATCACCAAATCCTTTCTATAGGTAGGGTTCTAATAACGTGGAAGTACATTGTGGAGTGGGCCACATATTGTGCCCCTTTTGTGAGCTAAGGTAAGGGACTCTTAGCAGTTTGGATACTAAATATTCTGAGTGTGTATTTTTTCTGTAGCATTAGGCAGACAAATATATGTTGTATTTAACTAATATACTTTCAGTTCCCAATTTTGATTTTATGGGTCTCCGATTCCTTGCAATTTCTGATGCTTTGAGGTTATTTGTGAGAATTATTTGATACTTTTGATGCTGTGTTGATTGTTACTGCAATGTTCTAATTTATATTTTCAGACTCAATTTGATTCATAGGGTTGAGATGGATGATGATTCAACTCCGCATCCTAATTCTGTTGAAACTCCCCGAACTAACCAGCCTCCACCAGTTCCTAAATTCAGTCCGGGCGTTAAGGGAAAACAACCTGGATCACTACCAAATGATTCAACTCCTCGTCCTAATTCTGTTGAAACTTCCCGAACTAACCAGCTTCCACCAGTTCCTAAATTCAGTGCGGGCGTCAAGGGAAAACAACCTGGATCACTACCAAATGATTCAACTCCTCATCCTAATCCTGTTGAAACTTCCCAAACTAACCAGCTTCCACCAGTTCCTAAATTCAGTGCGGGCGTTAAGGGAAAACAACCTGGACCACTGCCAACTGTATGGGATCACTTCATTAAACTCGAAAATGATGGCCTTATCGAGCCTAGATATGAATGCAATTACTGTGGGGAGGAATTCAGTGTGGATAATATCAAGCACGGAGATAGTATTTTATGGAATCATTTGACTGATGACTGTGAAAATAACCCGCATAGATCAGAGCACAAAAGGAAAGAGAACCCGAGTCTTGAAACTAGCCAAGTTCCAAGTTGTTCTGGTGAGAATTCTTTGGAAGGGTGGTTAAGTATAGCAGAATATATCAGAGCATGCAGTAAGATGATGATTATCGACGAGTTGCCTTTTACCTTTGTAGAGAGAAAATCGGTTCAAGTTTTTATGAAATTACTTCGTCCTGATTTTGATATCCCATCTCCAGTAACACTTGCTCGAGATGCATACCAGCTTTATTTGGATCAGAAGAAGCAACTGAAAAGCTTGTTGTTTGAAGATTCGCAGAGGGTCTGCCTTACTACCCAAACATGGACTTCTATGCAACAGACCAAGTACATGGCTCTGAAGGTCCATTTTATTGACAGCGAATGGGAACTTCATAAGAAAATGTTGAACTTTTGTGAAGTACCTAATGATAATGAGGAGACAGTTGGAGAAGTCATTGCATCGTGTTTAGTTGATTGGGGTATAGAAAGAGTGTTGACAGTTTCTGTTGAGGATGCAAATGATGCGGCTCTGAACTCTATGAAAATGAAGTTGAAAAATTTTACTGGGAATTTGTTAGATGGTGAATGTTTACACATGCGATGCTATACACATATTGTGAACTCGATTGTGCACGAGAGCTTGATAGATGTGCATGAATCAATTGATAGTATTCGCAATGCTGTGAAATATGTAAGTTCGTCTCCTGAAGGGTTATTGAAATTTGAAGCATGTATTAAGCACGAAAAAATTGAATGTAAAGGTCTTATGGTTTTGGATGTTCCTACTAGGTGGAATACCACCTATTTGATGTTGAGAGATGCCTTAAAGTTCCAAAAGGCTTTTGAGAAGCTAGAAGAAGGTGATGAAGATTATGGTAGCCATTTCTTGGAGGATGAGAGTGGGTTAAAAATGATAGGTCCACCTACAGTTGATGATTGGGAAAATGTTCGGGCTTTTGTTTGGTTTTTGAAGATTTTTTATGATGCAACCTTGAAGTTTGGTGCTTCAGGTGTCACTTCCAATATCTGTTTTGATACAATGTGTTCACTTCGATCTAAGTTGACAACATTGAGCCAAAGTCAAGATTCACTTTTGGGGAAAATGGCAACTAGTATCAAAACAAAATATGACAAATATTGGGGTTCTCTTGACGACAACAAGCTGTTGATTGTTTCAGTTGTGCTTGATCCACGATTTAAGTTGGATTATGTGGCATTTTGTTTTGGTGAGATATATGGTGATTCCATGGTTGAAGAGATGGAGAAAGGGGTCAAAGAGCTTTTGTTTCGTCTTTACGAGGTTTATAGTGCATCAGATTCCACTCCTAGTTGCACCGAAGCTTCTAATGGTGATCAGTGTCATTACGAATGGATGAATAAGTTTCTAGAGTTCAAAGAAAAGAAAGGTTTACTGTTAAGAAATGAGGTGGATAGGTATTTGTCAGACAGTTGTGAGAATACAGCAGACAACACCTTTGATATGCTGCATTGGTGGAAAGTAAACTCCACAAAGTATGGAATGCTGTCGCGTATTGCGAGGGATGTCTTTGCTATCCCCGTATCTACAATGGCTTCATCTGAGTCTGCATTTAGCACAAGACGGTGTGTTCTAAATAAGTACTGGAGCTCGTACCCTCCTAGCTTTGTGCAGGCCTTGATGTGCTCACAAGATTGGCTACGAAGCCTACCATCTTCTCCTGTCATGGTAGATGATGATGAAGTATTAATTGAGGATGCGATATTTTACAAAGAAATCGAGTCAGGTAACAATTCAAATTCTTTCTTGTTCTTTCTTATTAACCTATTACTTATACATATGGTCAGAGTAGAGTTTATGGATTTCTTCAAAAACTTTCCATGGTTTTGTGTAGAGTTCTATAACGGAGGGCTATCAGATAACGAAGGCCTGTCAGACAATCTCATGTCCAATAACGAAGATCTGTCAGATTATGAAGGTATTGTTTTGGTGTGTTAACAACATTCTCTTATCAAATTAATCATATCAGATACATAACAATGTAAGATGATCTCGTGTTTGATTAACAGATCTCTTCGAGGATTGAAGTTTTGAACTTCAAATCGAATTGTGGATCATGAGAGGTTGGAAGTGGTGGAGGATTCCCGATGTGCATGGCAGTGGAGAAATTGTTTGGCATTGAATAACTTGAACTGATTGGATGAACAATGTAGTATGATGGACAACAATTACCCTTAATCCTTGTACTTTCTGTTGTATTTTGTTTCTGAGTGTGACTCAATGTTGTTAAATTGTATTTAAAACCAGATCATTACTGAGACATATGCACTCATGAATTTTGTCAAATTTATCTTGTTTTTTTCTCCTTTTCTCCTACTTCCTTTTGCATTAGCCAAATATCCCCTATTTTCTGCGGGGTGACTTACTCCTCTCTCTCTTTTTTAAAATTTTTTTTTTTAATACAACGATATATTCACATAACAGTGAGTGTTACGATGTTGGCCCTCTATCAGTTGAACTATCAAACTAATATATTTTTTCCAGGTAGCACTCAATTGACCCAACTTTTGCATGTAGAGTCATATTGATAACAAATATATACACAAATGATGTATGGATTATATATGTTAGAGTTCGTTCCCTTTTGGTATTGTGACGAAAGTGGTGGAAATGGGGAATAATCTGAAAGAAAAAGGATCAATCACTGTGACTAACACCACCAAAAGGAAACGAACTTGGAGAAACTTCACCAAAAAGTAGAAAGGATTCATCTTTGTGGCGGAAATGCGGAAATATGTAGACTATTCTAATTTCGTTCCCTTTTAAGCATTATAGGGATTAATCTCGTCCTCTCTTTCCTTTAGCTCCAATTAAGTTTCTTTTGAGCAAAAAGAAAAAGGAAAAACCTTCTTCACAATAGATATATTGGTACTTCGTCGTTTCCAAGTATTTAAGTTGACATTCACACAGAAAAAAGGCCTTGAAACAGCCACTCTGAGAAACTTCATATGAACAAGTCATTTTTGGTCATTTCTAATTAAACCTTTCAATCCTTCTTAATTAATTATTGAATGAGGATTCTCTCTGGTTCCTGTTTGAAAGGATCCCATAGATCCTCCAATCACGTCCATTCATCGTATATTGTGCAGTTAGTTTTCGTCCGGTATATTCAATTTTAAATATAAAAATTACAATAATTTCTGACCGTATGATGTACAATGAACGGATGTGATTGGAAGATTTCTGAGATCCTCACAAAGAAGATTCTCATTCTTAATTATTGAGCACCAATCTTCTTTGAAAGGAGAGCAAAGTGAATGAAACAAAAACAAATTAATAAACGATAATAATGTTGACTTTTCTTTATAAACAACGACTATAATAAGGTAGCTGAGCTGAGCTGTGATGAGAAGATTGAATGTTAATGGCCATGGTTACCAAATGTTGCAAAAATATAAGTTTAATGACCATCATGCTGCAAACGTTTTAGGTTTTCTGGTCCTCTACATATTTCTCACCAGAAAATATTGATATTTTCTGCATTATATTTTGTTGGAAAATATTAGTATTTTGTTTTATTTGAATGTTTTGTTTTATGGGCTTAGCCCGTTAGAATTAGGTTTTGTTAGAGATTAACATTAGTTTATTATAAATAGGGTGCTTTGTTATTCATTAGAGATCAAGTTAGCCACAATGTAGTCTCTTAGAGTTTTGTAACTGTTTCAACATTCTCAGTTTGTTTAATAATATTCTTATTATTTGTTAATCTTGTTCGTTGCGCACTCTGATATTCAACTTTATATTTTTGTTGTCCCTCCAACAGCAATGGCTTTTGTCTCCTGCTGCTGAAGCAAAATGGGTGGTGCTTGTTATAGGGTCATGAATGAAAGGTTTGACTCACATATTTTGTTGGTTAACAAGCAGCATGGCGGCTAAACATTCTTCTGTAGGTTCATGAATTAAGAACTTTAATTTGTATGAAAAATCCCTAAGCGGTTTAAAATGAAAATGTTAGAGAGATCGTATTTTTGTATATCATGTTAGTGTAATAGTAAATGATATGTACATGTCACATCATTTAGATGTTGATTATCACGTGAACTATTGAGCACATCTCATGATACATAAATATGTGGTCTCCTAATTTAGTTTGTATAAAATCATTTTGGTTTTATATCATCGTATTAAAAAAGGGTCACGTGTTTTTACTAAAATTCAAGCATTTTTCTTCTTGAAAGTTTATCAAAATCATGAAAAGTTGTCAGAAAACGTTTTTAGCTCTTTAAGGCATCTCCAATGAAAAATGTAAAACGCCTTTAAATGGGTATTTTTCATCTTTTTTTTTTTAAATTTTACAATGACGAAATGTAAATTATCTATCTTCACTAAGATGTAAATAAAAGCTAAAATTTACATTCTTTTTAAGGGATCTCAAATTTACATCCCGCCTATCGAAGTAGATTTTTCATTTACATCTACCAAAAATATAAAAGAGAATGTAAATATATTTTTTGCATCTGAAATTTGGAATACTACAAACACACACACCAAAAAAAAAAAAAAAAAAAAAACAGAAAACATGATTGGCAATTTTTTTATTAAAAAAAAGCGTTGACTAATGTGAGGAGAATTTCAGCAAGCTCGAACAAACCAATATTCTTCGACCAAAACATAAAAAATGGAACGAAAGAATCGCATATCAAGACGTGGTGCATGTCTTTTTCTATTTTCCACGGTCAGACCATTTGAGTTGATCAATTTTTCAATCATCGTATGAATTATAAGATCAGAAATACATTATAAATTTGGTTGAAGAGAATGTATGAGTCTCTTGAGTCTAAATCAACCGTACCAAACAAATTTTGATGATCCCCATCAACCGTATATACGTAAATAATTAATTATCCAAATTCACTAATAAAGGAATTATATCTCACTTTAATAACAAATATGGAATTAAAACAACATGACTTGAACTTGTACACATTCAGAGATGACGCTCGAAACCCTAGCTAGTATTTAAGGAGGGCTAGGGTTGAGCCTTAAGACGTACAGACCAAGTAATTAATTAAGCAAAATCCAAGAAGAAAAGAATGATGACAAATGTTAGTCTCATTGATCTTTCATTATTTCTGTTGTTAATATTTCATTTCTCTCAAAATCCAACGGCGGACGCTGCCGGTGGCAAATGGCAAGTGTTGAAGAACGTTGGCATTTCCGCCATGCACATGCAGCTCTTAAAAAACGACCGCATCATCCTCTTCGACCGCACCGACTTCGGCAAATCCAACTTGTCCTTACCCAACGGTAACTGCGTCAACAACGACTGCACCGCCCACTCCGCAGAGTTCACTGTCCAAACCAATGCCGTCCGCCCCCTCACCGTCTTATCCGACGTCTGGTGCTCCTCCGGCTCCATGGCCCCCAACGGTAACTTAATCCAAACCGGCGGCTTCAACGGTGGAGAGCGCCGCGTCAGGGTTTTCCAACCATGCACGGGTTGTGATTGGAAGGAGATTGTGGACGGCGTAAACGTGCGCCGTTGGTACGCCACCAATCATGTTCTGCCCGACGGACGGCAGATTATCGTCGGCGGCAGGAGGCAGTTCAACTACGAGTTTTATCCCAAGACGCCATCGTCTAGCAGCGTCTACAGTTTACCGTTCCTTTCGCAGACCAACGATGCCGGCGAGGAAAATAATCTCTACCCTTTTGTTTTTCTCAACCCCGACGGCAACTTATTTATTTTCGCCAACAACCGAGCTATTCTGTTCAATTATGTGAACAACACCGTCGTTAAAAGCTACCCGCAAATACCTGGTGGCGACCCCAGGTCGTACCCCAGCACCGGCTCAGCCGTGTTGCTGCCGTTGAAGAACTTGACGGCTCCGTCGGTTGAGGCTGAGGTTTTGGTCTGTGGTGGAACTCCAAAAGGATCTTACACCAAGGCAACAAACGGTACTTTTGTCGGAGCTCTAAACACGTGCGCTCGGATCAAAATAACTGATCCGAACCCGCAGTGGGTTGTTGAGACTATGCCTCAAGCTAGAGTCATGGGTGACATGATATTGCTCCCAGATGCCACCGTTTTGCTCATCAATGGTGCCTCGTCTGGGGCTGCGGGATGGGAACTTGGACGTAACCCAGTTCTCAACCCTGTTGTGTACCGACCCAATAACGCGGTCGGATCACGATTCGAACAACAAAACCCTACAACCATACCGCGGATGTACCATTCCACAGCATTATTGGTACGCGATGGTAGAGTGCTCGTTGGAGGTAGTAACCCTCATGATAAATACGAGTTTGGCAACAACGTGCTTTTCTCAACAGAATTGAGATTAGAGGCATTTAGTCCTCAGTATCTCGACGCTAAGTACGCGGATTTGCGTCCTACGATCATTGCACCTCTAAACCAAGCCAAAATCCGCTATGGAATAAAACTAGCCGTTCAATTCTCACTTACGGCCACGCTAGCAACGAATTCAGTGTACCTGACAATGGTGGCGCCGCCTTTTAGCACGCATTCGTTCTCAATGAATCAGAGGCTGCTGGTTCTTGGTGCGGAGAACGTACGACAGGTAGGGCCAACGACGTATCAAGCTCAGGTGACGACGCCGCCTTCGGGAAACCTTGCACCTTCCGGGTTTTACATTTTGTGTGTGGTTCATCAACAAATTCCAAGCGAGGGCATCTTTGTCCAAATTCTGTGAGAAATTTGGGGAAGGTACATTGATTTTACATTGTGTAAGGTAAAGTTGCAAATTTCTTTTGTATTTTGTTATCTTTTTACCGAACTTAATCGTAAAGTTTGTATCTAATCTGATGAATAAAATTTTATTTTAGCAAAATGATTTTGTGATTTAACTTTAATCTCTACTCTAATATTCGCAAATTTGCTCGATTATATGAAGAATAGTAGTTTAAACTTACCTGAAAATCCCCGGCGGCAACCCAAGGTCGGCCGCATGGCCGTACTGCTACCCTTAAAAACTTACAAGCTCAAATGTGGGGGATGAGGTTTTGGTTTGTGGCGGAGCTCCGAAAGGGTCTTATTCCAAAGCTGGAAATGGGACTTTTGCGGAAGCAACAAAACATGCGGGCGGATCAAAATAATCGACCCCAAGCCGCAGTGTGTTGTGAAGACCATGCCCCAAGCTAGAGTCATGGGAGACATGAGATTGCTCACCGACTGCACTGCTTCGAATAGTAATGGTGCAGCGGTTGTGACTGCGGGTTGAGAATTCAACACAACCCGGTTCTGAACCTGGTTGTGTACAAACCAGACAATGCTGTCCGGTTACAGTTACCCGAAAACAACCCCTCTCCCGAATACAAGACTATTTAACAGCTCAAAGCTTTAAGAGTATCAGTCCATAGCTAGAGTAGGATGGTGTTCTACTTTGATTAATCCGATGTCAATAATTTGACAAACATGGAGAAATACTTATGCCACGAGGCTTTTGAACTCAGAGAACCAAAACTTATACAAAAAAAGTTGCGATGGAGCTCAACCGTGATCGTTTACAACATAATATTAAAAATATTGTGGCGCAGCAATAAGCAGAAAACAGAAACGAAACTATCGTGTCGAAATCTGAACAAAAAATGCACCATGGGGCATCCTCGTCTACTGCAAAAGAAACTCTCAAGCACATAGCAGGGAAGCTTACCCCAACCAAATGGAGCTCTCGGACTCTTGAGCAAGTAAAACTCATTGCTTCAGCAACCTTTCCCAGCTCATAAGAGTTCCCAGCTTTCTTAAAGCACACATGATGTTGCTACATTTAATCCGGTTCCTCAGTTAAATGGGACACATTCACGTCAATGCACGCGAGGTGAGCCTTTTGGTGGAACATGCTAATAAATCACTTCCTGTCCAAAGCAGATTCCATCATTTCCAATTAGTGAATGATTATGAAATACAATTATGGCGAACTATCATGCTCAAAATCTAGTTTACTTCACGTAGATCGTATGAACTCTATATGTACATGCATCCATATATGACATTTAAAGAATGTATTAGCAGGTAACTCATACCGTTTCTTCCTCAGCTGGAGGCACTGCACCATCATTTTTCAACATGACAAACAGGAAGCAATAAATAATCCTCGCGAGTTAGTCAAGAAGAAAATATCCATACTATTCAATGTTAGCCTCTCCATTCACTAAAGTATTTTCGTCCTTGCTGGAGACGCTACTGACTACTTTACTGCTCTTCTTTGTCTTATCTTTGTTGATATTTGGTCTGTCTTTGGCAGCACTGACTAATCTCCGAATGAACTTCTTTTGTGGGAGCTCTCCAGCTAAGTCCCTCTTTGGAGTGCTAATAATTTTCTTCGTTGAACCCTTGTCAGATGTTTCTTGGGAAGCTACATCACTGGAGTCACCCGTAGGCTGCTTTGAACTGGCATTCTCTGCATCTGTATCTGGAAGTAGAGCTTTGCGGCTAAGGCGAAGTTGCCCCTTCTCATTTACCTGCATTATAAGGCCAAATTATCTGATTGCAGTTCTTCATAGTTGGCCCAGTAAAAGCAAACTTGGTCAACAGATAGCAAGGAATTAAAAAAAAGGCATTGTCACAGTTATGGCAGAGCTATACATAAACAAACTACAAAAAATTTACATAAACAACTTGACTGATTACCTAACAAGAAAAACAACGCATCTGGTCTGTAACTATGCATTCATGTCAGTAATCTATTTATAAAAGAGCTTTCTTAAAACCAATGATGCAATGTTTACTGCAATTACGACATTAGGAATGTTTCCAAGATTTTTATGCCAGGGAGACAGTTGTACTTCAAATTCTCACATGAATGACTAGAGTTGTTGCCATCAAAATCTGGCAGTCGTATGCATTGGCATAAAAAATTTCAACCAAGTCTAAGGAGTATCCTTGTCAACATGTCTTCAATGTGCGAGGATTCCTCACTTTGTTTAAGGGTATGAAATGGAAACGAACCTTACAGTGGAATGATGGAGTATTAGCAAGATCATTGTTGAATGCAATGGTAAAAGTTTCAAGATATAAAACACAATTACACAGGCTCAAGTCATGAAATAGCAACTTGATGCAAAGGTTAAGACTGGATTCGAACTTCCCTTAATGAAACCAACGTTTGCAGGACCATAGACTAATGGAATTTGCTAATCTTACTAGAAAAGACATGTTCTTCATGGTCTAGGATAAGGAGACTCTAAATTTTTCTTGTGTATTTGGCTGTTAGAAAAGGTTATTGTTCCACTGAGACGAAGATTTATAATGTCACACTAAAATAATCACTTATCACTGAACAGTTCAAGTTAGGTTTTTATTTTCAAAGATGTCAGAAATGGCAAACGTACCTCAATAAGTTTAACATCAATATGCTGTCCAACTTTAACAGCCTGTTAAAAAATAAAAAATAAAGGTTTTATCTCCATGATCATAACAAGCACCCACACACATATATAGTAATATAGATAAAAATTATGTGCTTACGTCTTCTGCCTTTGCCAGCCACTCTGAACTCAACTCGCTAATATGGCAAAGTCCCTGTAAAAGATTAAGAAGTGAGTTGTCTGTTGATGTACCGTTTCAACCCCATTTATTTATAAGTTGAGGCCTATATCTATCTATATATCACTAGGTTTATAAGGCTTACAGAGGTAAAAGAACTAAATAATTATGTACTAAGAATGCACTGCATTATACCTCTCGCCCAGGTGCTATTTCCACAAATACTCCATATGGAACTATTGATTTGATCTCGCAGTTCCTGATAAATCAAAGCCAGAAAGTCAAACAGTTAGCTACTAATCTAATCCACGATTAACCAAGCACAAGGTATATCAAAGAGACATCCTGTTTCCAGATACACTAATGAATGACAACATGCATCAGTTATGAGTTTCCATACCACACTTAACAGAAACTACGTTCTGGTAGTAGCACACACGAATTCAGATAGCCTACAATTTCAGGTAGTAATCAACAGAGGGCCTGGAGTTCCTAGAGTATAAGGACTTTGGCCAATTTTCAGCTAATATATTGATGTATTCTTATAAATAAAACAGAAAAAGATACAAAATCAAGGGGAGTAATAGATCCCAGTCCTTAAGTCCATAAGATTATTAAGAATTAGTTCTATAAATTATTTTCTTTTAAATGAGATCTCTCTATTTATGCAAGCAGTCTGACCACGTTTTGGAAAGGAAAAAAAAATGTCATGAACACCTTATATTTGTCGCAGTATTAAATATAATTAATAACTACTGCATTTCCTCAGAATTTAACAGTACCATTACTTTCATTCCACATGGGCATTTTACCTAACTTTATATACATCATGGTTCTTGACAACATATTTGAAAGAGAGCAAGGAATGTTCTCCAACTGTATAAACTATATGTAAAACTGCAATGCAGAATGAAGTTATGATTAAATATTATAAAAAAGGAAATGCAATAGCTACTATGATATTTAAACCTTTGAACTATAAGGGCAATAACAGTATCTTTTGTGAATAAGCATATATTTTCTACATAAGAAACAGCTACCTGAAGATATCACCAACTGACGGAACCATTGTCAAGTTAGTAATAATAGCTTTAGTCTTTTCTATGCTAGACAAATCCCTGCCGGTAATTCTCACCTTCAATACCCAGAACAAAAGTAATATTTAATATTTACGGTGAAACTTTTAAGGGAAATATATGGTCAGATTGGATAATAGTCTGCTCTTACTATCCCGTCTTCTTGTGTGTCAATTGCGTCTACTCCAGACTCTTCTATAATACTCTTCACCTTCTTCCCACCACTACCAATGATTAAGCTTACTTTCTCGGGGTTGACCTATTACAATATCAGGTCGTAAGAAAGAAGCAGATTACATACTTCAGACATCAGTTTTATAACTTGCTTAGCAATATTGTTCTGGTAATCAACAAACCTTCATTATGTGAATCAGTGGTGCGTACTTAGAAAGCGATCTTGAAGGAGGAGATGAGCACTTCAGCATTTCCGCTGAATTTTTACCCAAAATAACAGAAAAACAATAATTAACTTCTACTTCCACTGACAGAATAAAATATGAGATAACAAGATACGGTATCCCTAGAATCCATAAAATTATACCGACCATCTTTGGCAGTTGTTTAGAACCCACAAAAGTGTAACACACAATCATATAAACTGACCCACTAGCTCTAATCCTATAAGTTAGGATGATCAACATGATGTGTACCCATGCAGCTGTCTAAAGGAAAATCAAAGTGCTAATCAATTGAACTATAGATACTTCACTGCTTGTATTGGGGCATGTCTGAGAGTGGGTTCTGGAGGAAGCATTTTTACCTTGTAGAAGTTTTGCAAAGTAGCACTTTCGTCAGAAGCAAATAAAATTTTCAACAAACTGTTAGCATGTACAGCTGTAATTAGGTTATAATTAGCGTATATGTAGTTACGATAGTTAACTTTGTAATTACTTTACTTTAATTGTTTCCCTAGACTTATTCTGAACTCTTGTAAATCAGTGCATATACCTTTATGAGAGAAGAAATTAGTAAACCTTACCAATAATATGCTTACGGCCATCCTTTGCCTGTAGGAGTGCCTCTCTCATAACTGGTAAAGTAATCCCGCTCACCTAAGATAGGAGTTCTTCAGGTCATTACTTATTATAATGCACAGAAAACCCGAACAACAGAAACATCACACATACGCATACTGTTTACACAATCCCTGACATTTGGCGTGGGAAGTGGTTTATAACCTAGAAGTAACAACTATACATCCTAAAACACAGCAGTTAATCTTAGCCGAACAGAGAAGAATGAAATTCATCTTGAAGAAATATCAACACGTATGTGATAGCTGACCTTTATGTCCATCTGAAATGCAGTTACACCATCTTCATTTCCAGCAACCTGCAACCACTGAATTATTCAATACAATATATGCCATAAAATCATGATCTTTGAGGACCACTTTGACAACAGATGATCAAAATCAAGGAAAACCCAACAAAAACACTAGGATAGTGAACTAAATAAATTCTAGAACATAAGACCTTGAAATCCATATCCCCAGATGCATCTTCAGATCCAGTTATGTCAGACAGAATTAGTGGAGAACCGTTTCCCCCAAATTCCTCAGTTTCCAGAACCATACCCATTGCTATCCCAACTATAGAGGACTTGATCGGAACACCAGCATCCTGCAAAGCTAAGCAGCCCCCACAAACAGATGCCATACTGTATTCCGCAGAAGAAGGGTGTTAAGAGGTACATCTTAGTGGTATAAGTTGGATTAATATGTGCAAAACCATTCATAAGAATATTGACCATGTCATAAATGTTTGAAATATATTTGATAATAAGAAAAATTATTCAGTGGAAGGTCAACCTTGAAGAGCCATTGCTTTCAGTAATTGTACTCTCAACACGTATAGTGTAAGGAAAATCATCTTCGGAAGGCAAAATTGGTTCAAGAGCTCTCTCAGCAAGCATTCCATGGCCAATTTCTCTTCTACTAGGGGCTCCATTCCGTCCAACTTCCCCAACACATGAAGGGGGAAATGTGTACTGGAAAATCAATACATTATTAGCCAGGTTCCCACTGCTTATAACATAAAGAAATGAAAATATATTTAGAAATGGCAATTGTAATAATTGAAGCATGATTTAAATAGTGGAATTCAAACATCAATGAATGGTGGTAATTCCAAACAGAGAAATTTGTTATGAAATCAAACAACTTGTTTCTCTGTAACTCTAATTATGACCCTGTCAGTAATTATGATGACAACTTCCAAAATAACACAAAAGAAAATGATCATAGATGACAATCATAAGTTAAATGATTAAAGGAAACAGATGAAATCAGAAAAAGACCAATCTACTTAAGATCAGAAGAGAAGGGCAGAATATCACATATTTATAGCTGTAGGAAACAACATGTGTGCCAGAGCTACTACATTGCCAAAAAATGTCTACCACATAGCAAAGTTACTTAAATAAGAGATATATAGAGAGACCTGGAGATAGAATCTCTTCCATTCGTCAACATCAACTAGGTTGTCTACCCTCTGTGCCATCTGTTTATCCCCAAGTGTAACAACAGCCAATGACTACAATAGAAAAAAATGAAAAGAAATGGTTAATGAAACTAAACTAAAAACATTAACAGCCTTGAAATATCCACATAACTGAATCAATAACACTTGTTAAATAATTGCCTGAGAAATTCATTTTCTGGCAAGATATGAGATTAAACTAAACAAAGATAAGACTGGCAATGTGATGTGACAACCTAAAAAATTTATTTATAAAACCTGTGCATTAAGAGGCTTTAGCACAAATGAGAGTCGAATGAGAGGCTTTAAACGAATATGGGGTGTGATTAAAGAAGTCAAGGATACTCTTTGGCTCCATCACTGGTATACTGATCTCATTAACAACATATAAGAGGTGACTAGCTTCGACAATTGGGATAGCCAGACATAACCCTATTTCAAGAGCGCAATTCACATTAATTGACAAACTATTCATACTATTAAAATCATATAAGAGGTAACTGGCTTCTACTATTGGGATAGCTCCATGCATGGAACTAAGTGCTTGAAAGAAACAAATCATGCTGAAATCCTTAAAACACAAACACACATGTCGCAAAGGCGACCATACATGAACAACAGGTAACTATCTATACATTATTTAAGTTCCACCTACACATATTAATCACAATATAACAACCCAAAAGAGTAGCTACAGTACACAAAACACAACCAGGTAAGCCATCAATTCATGCTGAATAATAAAATTCAAACCTGGGTTTCCCCACGTGTGAAAAGAGCACTTCCATGTGCCCTTGGAAGCAGTCCACATTTTGAGTTAATTGGACGTATCTCATATGGGGTACGTCCATCACTTCTTCTTCCACCCTGTAACAACCAAAAAAAAAAAAAAAAAACCTAAGACATGAATGTGAATAGCAACTTGTAACAGCCAGATGACAAAAATCTAAGGTTTCTATCGGTTTGATGGTTTAAATATTTAAAAGTAAGCACCACCTTCACATCTACCTCAAATATAGTTAAGTAAAGGTTATCGAACTAAAAGAAAATGCTCATACCTCCACAATGCGTCTTCGTAAAAATTTGGATGTAACTTCTTTGAATACCAGCTTCACATCTACCTCAGAAAAGAACTAGAAAACAAAAAACCATTACTTTATTAACAATTGCACTCACAATTAAGCGTTCATAAAACAAGGAGACGGACGAAGAATAAGACAACTGTCAATTGAAATATTCAAAACTTTTATCAACACCATTCCAGACCAATCAACAAACCAAGATTTTTAGTTAAGAAAACAAATAAGAATAAGATAGTTCCATCTTTCTTAAATATAGACATTGGATAAATACATACACGTACATACATATATATATGCATTAACAATAAAAGATAATGTCATCATTCACACAACCACAAAACACTTGAATACAGAATAGAAAGAATTGTTCTATACCAAGGGGGTTGACTTTCGTGAACTAGGCTTTATATGAACATCACCTTCATCTACTTCACCATCCACAACCACTTCCTCATCCTCCTCTTCATCTTCAAATATATCTGGTATTGTTTCACTGCCTATGAGAGCTGCATCCTTACTAATATATCCCTTTTCTGTTAGTATAGTTAAAACTTCTCCTTCCAAAGACAAGAGAGCTTTCCTTCTAGGAATCTTGTCCTTAATCTGCAGAGCTCTTACCAACTCATCACCGGCAATTTCCTGCACATGGTAAACTATAACTCGTGAGCACTTAATGTTTGGCACGTATAAAAAGGTAAAACCTTGGTCACCAAAATAACAAAAGGAATAACACTTTTCTTATGGAAAACTAAGTATTCCACAATTATACTGGAACTAGGAATTTCATGTAAATAAGTAATTAACAATTTTATTATTAAACTTACTTCTGAGTTTGTGTGTGTGTGTGTGTGTGTGTGTGTGAGAGAGAGAGAGAGAGAGAGAGAGAGAGAGAGAGAGAGAGAGAGAGAAAGAGAGGGGGAGGGGGATCATTCTAATTCAAAAGGTGATATCTTTCTGTTACAAAAAAAAAAAAAACAGATAGAAAGCATACCTCAACATGATTATATAGCTCAGGGGGAGGTAATTTGATTGCATCAAGCATTTTTGGCTTTCCACACTTCTTAACCAAAGCTTCTACCTCATTGCAAATTGCTCGTATGGCATCCTGACATTGGTGTATAAGCAAAGTTTATACATCTAATATGGATATGTGTCTGTTGTGGGATTATTCTAATAAACAATCAAAGAAATAACTAAACAAAACTCTTTGACCAACCAAATAGAGTTGCAGATCTCCCAGCAGCGAGACTTAGTACATATAGTTTGAAAAAAAAAATCATGTTCCAATAGAGAAAGTAATTATAACTTCAATACAGTACATAACATACAGGGCACAAGTTCACTACAGGCCTAACCAGAAATTCTAGAGTTTAGCCTTGGTAAGGCCAAGATAATTGGAATGTAGCATAATCTTTTTTTTAACCTGAGGCAAATAATATAACTCGTGCAAGCAGGTAGACTACATACTCAAAATAAGTAACAACCTGCCCAACTTCTACTGCTTGCAGCAACTTTTCCTCTGTGAGAAAATCACAATAGCCCTGCAAATAAGATGTTACACCAATGAGTGTGAGTCAGCATAAGGACAATGAACATAGAAAACTCTCATAGAATTACTATATCCACCACTGGAGAAAGTAAAATGTTATTTAATAGTCTTTCATGTCAACGTATAATGTGCACATAAAGTAATGCAGATAAAAAAATGGATTTAAAAGCCCAAAAGTAAGTAAAAATCTAATTGAAGTGATGCACACACACACATATAACGACTAAAGATGTGATTTAGAGTCTAGACAGAACCAGATGTTAGTATCGGCTCTATTGTATCAGATTACTCTCTCAGTCTAGAGCCAAATCAAGTGCCAACTCAGCTATGATTAAGTTAGACAATTAAATCATTCAGTTGTATTAAAGTTAATTAATAGTGTTTAGTTGTTGATGAGCTGCATTAGTTGATGTATGGAATTAATCCAGTTCAAGTAATGAAAAAATACATTCTATCTCTTCGAAAGGGAAGTGTAGACTTCTCTCTCTAGCTTCTCTCTTGTAACTTATTAGGGCTTCTCTGCAGATCAATCATAGTGATTTCTTCATTGCTTTCACCAGATATTTCTATAGCTCTACTCTAGTAGTCCAGTTGACAGAACAAATAGCAAGTGCGATTTTATTCACTGCTAAACATGTACTGAATATCATAGTAACCTTTCTAAATACTATTTCCTACATTGTGTAATTTGAGATGCAAATTACTAAAATATATTTTATTCAATTGCAATAGCATATCAATGAACAGATAGATAAAATGTTGTTTATTTCCATGTCCCGCAATAGACATTCTTTCCACAACACCTAAGGAAAATTACAGAGGCTGAGAACAGAATTATTGAAACCTTCTAAAAGTATTAATTTATTAAATCCCAGAAAATGTGCCTACAAACTTTTTTAACAGTGATAAATCTGCCATATGAATTCAGTATAGTCTGCATAATTGAATTTACAACAGTAATCCATTTCTAAGGACTTAAGTTGACAAGGGTTCGGAATTGTCAAACATTACATTTAACTTTTCAGTAACTTACCTCTATCATCAATATTGCATTATCCGTGCCAGCGACCAACAAGTCCAATTCAGAGTCTTCCATCTCCTTTATTGTTGGATTCACGATAAATTTGTCACCAACAAGACCAATTCGCACTCCTGCTACAGTTTTTGAGTTTGGAACTTCTGAAAGAGCCCTGTGGAAGTTGAATAATTAGGCCTAATAAAGTGTCATTTTCTTTTGTAAGAAAGGTGAACTAAATTGTAAGATGTACGTCGTAAATGCTCCAGAGAGCTGGGAACAGCCAGACTTACACTGCTATCCCAGCTGCTGTGACTGCCAAAGAATCAGGAGAGTGCAAACCATCATAACTCAGAACCTGTAGGGGTATGTTGACAAAGGAGCTGTTAGCAAGAGGAAATATAAACCAAGCAATATAATTGCAATTTATTTCTTTATTTCGTTATTTGCTTAAATAGAGCAATTAACAAATCTAAAAACACATATGGAACGTACCCAAGAAAGTATCTGAGTTTCATGGTAGAAGCCGTTCAACATAGTTGGACGCAAAGGCCTATCAATCAATCTACAAATGAGAACCTGCACAGAATGAAAAGTTAAAATATTTTTATTTTTATTTTCCTTTAGATGAAACACACTTTTATTAGAAACAGAAGCAATTACAAAGTGTGGATAAGGTATCCAAAATCTAAAAATTAAGCCTAAAGTACAGAACCAGACCTCTCAAATAAAGCTAAAACAAATATTTATTAAAATATAAAAAAAAGGACAATGTTGACAACAAGGGGGCTATAGAAACTTCTTTTCGAACGACTCCACTCAAAGTTGTTTGGGAGCATATGCTCCTATCAACTTTACACGGGACACACAAAAGAAGTACTTTGATCCTATTAGACGGGGAAGGGTGAAGAAGCTAGGACAGAAGGGTAGAGTTCAAGAGAGCAAAATGCGTTTAGGAACGTGGAATATAGGAACCTTGACGGGAAAATCTATGGAAGTAGTAGAAGTTATGGTGAGGAGAAGGATAAATATTATGTGCCTACAAGAAACTAAGTGGGTTGGGCGTAAGGCAAAGGATCTAGAAAACTCAGGGTTTAAACTATGGTATTCGGGCACAAATAGAACGAGAAACGGTGTTGGCATCATCGTGGACAAGACCTTGACACAAGATGTTGTAGATGTCAAGAGGGTAGGAAATAGAATCATGGCAATCAAGTTTGTAATAGGACAAGAACTTATCAATGTGATTAGTGCGTACGCACCTCAAGTAGGGTTGGATACGAGTTCGAAGGAGAAATTTTGGGAAGACCTTGGAGACTTGGTGCAAGGAATTGCTCAGACGGAGAAGTTATTTATAGGAGGAGATTTAAATGGACACGTGGGCAGGGAGACAGGCAACTATGGAGGTTTTCATGGTGGCCATGGTTTTGGGGAGAGAAACGAGGATGGGGAAGCTATCTTGGATTTTGCAATGGCATATGATCTCTTCTTAGCCAACACCTTCTTTAAGAAGAGAAAAGAACATGTGATCACCTACAAGAGTGGGTCGTCAAAAACACAAATAGATTTTCTTCTAATGAGGAAAGGGGATCGTATAACTTGTAAGGATTGCAAAGTTATACCAGGAGAGAGCGTGGCTAATCAACATCGCTTGTTGGTGATGGATGTACATATCAAAAGAGTGAGACAAAAGAACAAGACTTGGAAGTGCCCAAGGACTAGATGGTGGAATCTAAAAGAAGAAAAACAAGCCATTTTCAAAGAGAAAGTAATCACCCAGTGTGTGTGGGATAGAGAGGGGGAAGCTAGCCAAATGTGGGATTCCATGGTTAGTTGTATCCGAAAAGTAGCAAAAGAGGTATTAGGAGAGTCCAAGGGCTTTGCCCCACACCAAAAGGAATCTTGGTGGTGGAATGAGGAGGTACAAATAAAGGTGAAGGCTAAGAAGGAATGTTGTAAAGCCTTATACAAGGATAGGACCGATGAAAATGGTGAAAGGTATAGAAAAGCGAAGCAAGAGGCGAAGAAAGCTATGAGAGAAGCTAAGTTAGCGGCTTACGACGATATGTATAAACGACTAGATACCAAAGAAGGAGAGTTGGATATTTATAAACTAGCTAGAGCAAGGGAAAAGAAGACAAGGGACCTAAACCAAGTGAGGTGCATCAAGGATGAGGATGGAAAGGTTCTTGCTACAGAGAATGCGGTTAAAGACAGATGGAGAGGTTATTTTCATAATCTTTTCAATGAAGGACATGAAAGGAGTGCTTCTTTAGGGGAGTTGAGTAACTCAGAAGAGTGTAGAAACTACTCTTTTTATCGTCGAATCCGGAAGGAAGAAGTGGTTGTAGCTTTGAAGAAGATGAAGCATAGAAAAGCAGTAGGCCCAGACGATATACCAATCGAAGTGTGGAAAGTTTTGGGAGAGACAGGTATAACATGGCTCACTGACCTTTTCAATAGGATTTTGAAAACGAAGAAGATGCCAAATGAGTGGCGAACGAGCACTTTGGTGCCTATCTACAAGAATAAGGGCGACGTACAAAATTGCATGAACTATAGGGGTATTAAGTTAATGAGTCATACAATGAAGCTCTGGGAGAAAGTCATTGAGCATAGATTGAGGCAAGAGACACGGGTTTCGGACAACCAATTCGGGTTCATGCCAGGGCGCTCAACCATGGAGGCAATCTATCTCTTACGAAGATTGATGGAAAGATATAGAGATGGGAAAAAGGATTTACACATGGTCTTTATAGATTTGGAAAAAGCGTATGATAGGGTCCCAAGAGACATTCTTTGGAGGATTTTAGAGAAGAAAGGAGTACGAGTAGCATATATCCAAGCTATAAAGGATATGTATGAAGGAGCAAAGACTGCCGTAAGAACTCATGAAGGACAAATCGAAAGCTTTCCCATAACTGTAGGATTACATCAAGGCTCATCCTTAAGTCCTTACCTTTTTGCGTTGGTAATGGATGAGTTAACAGGACATATTCAAGATGATATTCCTTGGTGTATGCTTTTCGCAGACGATATAGTGTTGATAGATGAAACTCAGGAAGGGGTAAATGCAAAGCTTAACCTTTGGAGAGAAGTGTTGGAATCTAAAGGTCTTCGCCTAAGCCGATCAAAGACAGAATATATGGAGTGCAAGTTCACTGCCAATGGAGGCCAAAACGAGTTAGGGGTGAGGATCGGAGATCAAGAAATACCAAAGAGCGACCGTTTTTGTTACCTAGGATCTATCTTGCAAAAGAACGGAGAATTAGATGGAGATCTCAACCATAGAATACAAGCTGGATGGATGAAGTGGAAGAGTGCATCCGGCGTGTTGTGTGATTGCCGTATGCCACTGAAGCTCAAGGGAAAATTTTATAGGACGGCAATAAGGCCAACGATGCTGTATGGCACAGAATGTTGGGCGGTGAAGCATCAACACGTACACAAAATGGGTGTAGCGGAGATGAGGATGCTTCGTTGGATGTGTGGGCACACGAGAAAGGATAAGATTAGGAATGAGGATATCCGGGGTAAAGTAGGAGTAGCCGAAATTGAAGGAAAGATGAGAGAAAATCGGTTACGGTGGTTTGGACATGTGCAAAGAAGGCCTACTGACGCTCCGATTAGAAGATGCGACTATGGGACAGAGGTTCAGGGCCGAAGAGGTAGAGGAAGACCTAGGAAAACTTTGGAAGAGACCCTAAGAAAAGACTTAGAGTACTTGGATCTAACGGAGGACATGACACAGGACAGAACACAATGGCGTTCTAAGATTCATATAGCCGATCCCACTCAGTGACTTGGATTTTCCAAGTCACCAACCGAGAAGTTTTCCTCGCTCGGGAAATTAAGCGAACACTACCTCAACCTACATGCTCCACTCACAAAGCTTCAACATACAAGCTTCAACAAAAGAAAATTCAAAGAACTTAGCGAAGAAGGCTTTGGTGTATTTAACACAATACGTTGAAATGAAGGAAAGCTTATTTATTGATATCCCCAATAAGTTACAAATATGTACATATACTTGAGTCAAAATAAACAAACAAGAGGGAGCCTTCACAAAGGTTGCTTAGGAGAAGTCTCAGCAGTCGGTAGAGCCCCAGAAAGAGAAGGCACCGGAGGGGGATCATTCGGAGCCTCAGTACTGGACAGAACCCTAGAAGGAGGAGGCATCAGAGGTTGATCATTTGAAGCTTCATTACGCGGTACAGCCCTAGAAGACGAAGGCAATAAATGCCTTTGGAACAAACCCACAAATCTCTGATGATCAAGTAAAACCTGACCATCAGATTCCTTCATCTGGTCAAGCTTCCTCTTCATGTTTGTAGCATAGTCATGTGCGAGCCGGTGCAACTGTTTATTCTCATGCTTAAGCCCTCTAATCTCCTGTTTGAGACTCATCACTTCAGCCGCCAATGATTCAACTTGGCGGGTTCGAGCAAATAGGCGTTGGGCCATATTAGACACAGAACCTGCACACTGAACACTAAGAGCCAGAGAATCCTTAACAGCCAACTCATTAGACCGTTTGGAAAGTAGTCTGCTATCTTTGGGAGTGAGAAGGTTCCTGGCCACTACCGCAGCGGTCATATCATTCTTCATCACGGAATCCCCAACGGTAAGAGGACCAGTAGGGGAGACGAAGGATGGGCGCCATATGTTGTCTGGAGAAGGCGGGGCTGCCTCTTCAACAAGGTTCAAGTCAAAACGACGGTCGGAGGGGCCAGACATTTTCAAAGGTGTTGAAGAGCGAAGAGGTCGGATAAATCAAGATTTTAGAAGTGCAAGAATGGAGCTTCTACTGGTGGATATTCAAGTGTGCTTTGGAACTTAATGTCAGCCCATATAAAAATCTGCACTCGACGAAGCTTCATAAATCGAAGAGGCGCCTGCTCAGAAATCGAAGAGGCGTTTGTTTTCTCAAAAGCTGGGCTGCTCAGAGACCACGAGGGTCGATCTCAGAAATCGAAGAGGCGTTTGCTTTCTCAAAAGCTGGGCTGCTCAAAGACCACGAAGGCCGATCTCAGAAATCGAAGAGGCTTGCTTTCTCAAAAGCTGGGCTGCTCAGAAACCACGAGGGCCGATCTCAGAAATCGAAGAGACACCTATTTTTCCAGCCTTGTCAGCACCTGTCACACGCACACTCAGCTTTGCGGAAATTATGGGCATTCTGTCGAAGATTTCTGGTGAAGTAGAAAGCACATGAATCGTACTGTTCAATCGCCCACTTCCCACACGCAACAGTAGCTCATGGGTACCACATATAACTTTGCCAAAGTTCTCTGACAAAGTTGAGACACGTGAAGCTTGCAGCTCCCACTACATCGCTCTGACCAAGAAGGGTAAAAGAATAGCAAAGAAACAACACTAACAAAGTTTAGACACATAAATTTTGAAGGTCTAGCTACCATATTATTACCCACAAGGGTAAAGGAACAGTACCACTGCTGGATAATTGAAAAGTCCCGATGTGTCAACCTCTGTGCTTCGTGGCAAGGTAGACTAGCAAACATGCCCAACCTTTACTCACATTCGAGAAAATACTCCCAACAAGATTGCTTGCTCCAAAATCGAAGAGGCACCGCCCTCCGAATCTCGAGAGCCAGACTCCCAACATGATTACTTTCTCAAAAATCGAAGAGAGGGTAAAGGAACAGTACCACTGCTGGATAATTGGAAAGTCCCTGTGTGTCAACCTCTGTACTTCGTGGCAAGGTAGACTAGCAAACATGCCCAACCTTTACTCACATTCGAGAAAACACCCCCAACAAGATTGCTTGCTCCAAAATCGAAGAGGCACCGCCCTCCGAATCTCGAGAGCCTAGCAAACATCCCAACCTTTACTCACATTCGAGAAAACACTCCCAACCAACAAGATTGCTTGCTCCAAAATCGAAGAGGCACCGCCCTCCGAATCTCGAGAACCAGACTCCCAACATGATTACTTTCTCAAAAATCGAAGACACCGCTCTCCGAATCTCGAGAGCCAGACCCCCAGCATGATTGCTTTCTCAAAAATCGAAG
This sequence comes from Malus sylvestris, assembly GCF_916048215.2. Taxonomy (NCBI): domain Eukaryota; kingdom Viridiplantae; phylum Streptophyta; class Magnoliopsida; order Rosales; family Rosaceae; genus Malus; species Malus sylvestris. The sequence continues at coordinate 787,555 of NC_062273.1, forward strand.
AGGCAGCGTCTCCGAATCTCGAGAGCCAAATCCCCGACAGGATTGCTTGTTCGAAAACCGAAGAGGCACCACTTTCCCAACTTCAAGAGCTGGATCTCCTTGGATAAAGCTTGTCTGTAATCTTCACACGCAACATCAGCTTTCCAGATACCACAGACCACTTTTTCAAAGTGCTCTGACAGAGTTAAAACTTGTGAAGCTGGCAGCTCCCACTACCGTGCTATGACCAAGCAGGGTAAAGGAATAGCATTATTACTTGATGTTAGGGAGACTCCTATATATGTCGACCTCCATCCCTAACAGACAGGCAGACCTGCCAAAATGCTCAACCCTTCCTCTTATCTGAGAGGGCACTCCCAACGAAGCCTTTCGAAATATTCAGCTTTCTTTCCCCCCGATAATACCTCTGTAAACAAGCTATACTAGAGCAAGAATATTTCATATCATCAGGGTTAAAAGCAAGAGTATCCCATATCATGCTTTTTCCCTGTCTTTTCCTTTGGCCTTGTTCTTACCTGCAAGACAAGGAGAAAGAGAGCAATCAGTCAACACTTGGAATCAAGCTTCCAGCCAGGAACTGACTGCCTGGAACCCCTTACCTGATTACTTACCTGGCATTGCTCTCGAGTACTCATCTTCAACATCTTATGCTTCCCACATCTTATGCTTCCAGGGAAGATACCGCATCTGCCTGAGGAACAGATAGGGTAAGTGAGAAGGATACAAGGAAGCATGTGGAGACAAGCGTAGCAGCACACGTGCCGATACATCCACTACTCTGTCAAAAGCAAAAGTATCCCATATCAGCAGGGTCGAACGTACTCTAGATTTGATGGACTTGTTTTGACCCTCAAATTCTTCAGTCGACCTTATACTCTGGAGGAAACCAGAAAACCCTCCAGCCCAGTTCAAGAATAAGCCTGTGGAAAATTACTTCTTCAAAAGCAAAAGTATCCCATATCATCTCTTCTTATTTTTCTTCTCTTTATCCTTCATGCTGCCTGCAAGATAGGGAGAATGTGAACAATCAGCCGGAGCTCTGATTGCTTACCTTGTCTGTCACCTCTTTCAGCAGATCCCCTAGCTCGGCGACTTGGGGGACTTCTACTACATGGTTTGTATCGCGCTTGACCAAGCCTGAAACTACAAGTAAGCTTCAAGTGACATTGATACATTACCTTGTGCATCTCCACCAGTTACAGATACCACCCCTGGATGGAGGAAGAGTACTTCCAGAGAAGATGCCACATCTATGAGACATATAAGGAAAGTCAAGACGATACCACACTCCGGTACTTAGAAGTTTCGTGGTTACGAGATCATTCTCCCACAATATGTCCTAATGTCATTTGTACTAAATCATTCACTTGTACTCACTAAAGGAGAGCTTGAACCTATGTACTTGTGTAAACCCTTCACAATTAATGAGAACTCCTCTATTCCGTGGACGTAGCCAATCTGGGTGAACCACGTACATCTTGTGTTTGCTTTCCTATCTCTATCCATTTATATACTTATCCACACTAATGACCGGAGCAATCTAGCGAATATCACAAAAAGTGACCGTTTTCGCTACCTAGGATCTATCTTGCAAGAGAATGGAGAATTAGATGGAGATCTCAACCATAGAATACAAGCTGGATGGATGAAGTGTAAGAGTGCATCCGGCGTATTGTGTGACCGTCGTAGGCCACTGAAGCTCAAGGGAAAATTTTATAGGACGGCAATAAGGCCAACGCTGTTGTATGGCACAGAATGTTGGGCGGTGAAGCATCAACACGTACACAAAATGGGTGTAGCGGAGATAAGGATGCTTCGTGGGATGTATGGGCACACGAGAAAGGATAAGATTGGGAATGAGGATATCCGAGGTAAAGTAGGAGTAGCCAAAATTGAAGGAAATATGAGAGAAAATCGGTTCCGGTGGTTTGGACATGTGCAAAGAAGGCCTACTGACGCTCCGGTTCGAAAATGTGACTACGGGACAGAGGTTCAGGGCCGAAGGGGTAGAGGAAGACCTAGGAAAACTTTGGAAGAGACCCTAAGAAAAAACTTGAGTACTTGGATCTAACGGAGGACATGACACAAAACCGAGCGCAATGACGTTCTAAGATTTATATAAAAGACCGACCCCACTTAGTGGGAAAAGGCTTTGTTGTTGTTGTTGTTGTTGTACAGTTTCTGCTCTTAAATCTGAGATGCCATGTACAACGTGAACCCACAACCACACTTTCCACCCTTATTGATGATAAGAGGAGCTACCAAATGGTCAAGAGGTATATCTGAATTTTTGGTGGCTGATAATATAGCACAGACCTCTAAATAGGAACTAAAGAATTCTTTTTATACGAGGAAACAGTAAGCATTCAACCTTCGACTTTAAATATTGTTCCTTTCATTCCTGGGACCTAGATGTACACGTACAACTTAAGAAGGTAAACGTTGCATGCTTTCCTAAGGAAGAACAGATAAACACGCCAGACCTATAAAGCAATGCAATAGCAATCGCACGAAATAAATAACCATTTCGATCTGCATGTCTTGATTAAATAAGACAGCTCAAGCTGTCAGGCGGGGGTTCTTAATAGTCAATACTCAAAGCTGGTGGCAAGTACCTCATGATCTTTTGCCCTTCCTTCTCGTTTGAAGAAGCCTCCACTAAAACAATGTCAAATACAAAGTATCACTAGACAAGCAATAAGTAAGAGTCTAACCAACTAACCATACAGGAAAAAAGTCCAAGACAAACCTAGTTCGACCTGCTGCAGAAAAGCGCTCCTGATAATGTACTGAAAGAGGGAAGAAGTCTGAAGGCTCACTTGGAGTGTCAGCCAGACAAACAGATGTGTAAATAATCTACAACAAGAAACATAAATCTGCTAAATCTTCAGAGGAAGAATACCTAAATTCAGCTATAAAATAAAAGCAGGAATTAAAGATTATTATCAAAAGCAACACACCAAAAATATACTTTTACTGCATAACACAATGCAAAACCTTAGAGCTTTCCGTTTTTAGATGACAAGTATGTGTTAGCCAAGGATGAAAATACTCAAATTAGTAGACATCAATATTCTAGATCTGTAAAAATTAGAAATATAGGTACAAATTATGAAATGGCATAAGTTCACTTAAAGCTGGAAATTCTAGATGATAGTTTAGAATATCAGTATTGTATAAAAAGAACATGTAAAATGCCTCAAATAGTATAACAGTTATACATTTCATATATGACATGCTGAAAAATTTGCCTGCTGACTACTGCAGAAAAAGTACAAGACTGAAAAAGGAACGATTTGCTTTCAAGCACAAATAACTTACGGTTTCTCCATCTGTCACTGTAACAGAAGCACTGGCTTGTCTCCCAATATGACCTGTCTCAACCAAAATCTGTAAAGATTCCAAATAAATATTACATGACAAAACAATCAAGCTTAATTCAGTATATCTTTTTTCTCTCAAACAAGTTGCTATGTCACAATTGTCGATACAATATTACTGAACTGATAAACATGTTCTGCAAAACCAATATTTTTGTACACTTTTCAGTCCTAAGGGGCGTTCCATATACCACGATTCTATAAATAATTTGTGGCAATCACGGAAGTATCCAATTCAAATGCATTTTGCAGAAATTAGTTATCCACAAAGTTATTCATATGCCAGGCGCAAATAAGTGGAACACATGATAAGAGCCCTTTGAAAAAGATATGAAGTAGCTCAAAAGAAAATATTTGAACAATGTGAACAGATTAGGTTTTCTCGACGGTCGCTTGAAAATAATCAGCAAGACCTCCACTTTAAGTTTGTTTCACTTTCAAGTTTGAACACCAGCGTTACTCTGAAAATGGGTTTTCGATCCTACTCTACTCCTTTTTCAAAATCTCATCCATTTCCGCTATATGATTAACTGTACCAGAAGAAACTACAATGGAGTTTCAACAAAAGATTCAGAAACACAATTTCGTTACCAATTTACAAACTTTGGTAGTACTTATTCAACACACTTGATACAAATCCTATCCAAAATCTCTCTAAATATGCATATAAAAAGAAGAAGAAACTGATCAGGATAATCCCAATTATCCAATGCACAAAAAGATACGAAAAACACGAAAGAACACGGAACAAGGGCGGCTAGTAAGCATGCAAAACACATTCTTTTAAAAAATGAAGCAACCAAATTTTGTGAAAACTCGACTCACATGTCTATCACCAACAGGGATTTTGACAGAGTACGGCTGAGGGTATCCCAGAGGACCACCGCTCGTCGAGACACCGCCGGGATCGGACAAAGCTCTGATGCCAAGACCCTTCTTGCTGGTCTGCCTGGGCAGAAGCAGGGACAAGTTGCAGAACTTGGACTTGCTGGGGAAGCATGGGGAACGAGGGCAGTTTGGAAAGCGGAAACATTTGGGCCTGTTTGGGTTCAGGAATTGGGAGGGATTAGGGCAGTGGAGTCTGCCACTGTCAGGATTTGCCAACATATCTTGCTTCTATCAGTGTGGCCGCTTCCGCTTCACTCTACTGGTTAGAGAGAGAGAAGACTTTATCCGCTTACTTCAAAGGCGCGCAGGGTTGACAGAAGGCAGAAATGAAATAAAGAAGAAAGTCTTAATTATTCATTTGACCCTGAAACTAACATGGAGTATCATTTTAGCCCCCCTAAATTGAAAAGGGTTTTTAGCCAAGAAAAGACTCTGAGATTTGCATAACACATCACTTTGGTTCCTGAGATTGAAAATCAATAGAAATGGTCATGAGATTGTCCATCATCCATTATTTTGTTCATTCCATTAAAAACTCCATTAAGTGTCCCGAAGCTTTGAAAATTATCCAAACTTAACTTCCGGCCAAGAACTTTGGAACACTTAACGTAGTTTTTAACGGAATGACCAAAATAATGGAGGGTGGACAATCTGAAGATTATGAAAGCTTCAATGCAATATGTTCTTGAGAACTTTACACATAATGTATACGAAGAGAAAGAGAGAGAAAGAGAGAGAAAGATATTTTGATTTCTTGATTGTCAAGTTATGGTTACAATTGTTGTTATATAATCTTCTTTTTACTTAGCTGCTAATCTTCCATCTTCTTATCCCAACTATATTCTAACAACTTATAACAGCCCATCCCTTTAATCTATTGACAAGTGTACTTGACCCTTGATCTTCTCTTCACTTGGATAGCTATTTCTTTCACTTGGATCCTTATATCCCCCCTCAATCGAATGATGAAGGGAACTGAGCATGAGATTGCCACAGTGCTATTGAAACATAGGGGCGGACAACCCTTTTGTAAGTATATCAGCTGATTGGTCCGCAGATGAGACATGTTGAATATGAAGATCTCCTCGAATGACCCGTTCCCGTACAAAATGATAATCGATCTCAATGTGTTTTAACCTGGCATGAAACACTGGATTAGTGGAAAATGCAATCGCTGAGATGTTATCACAATAGATCAGTGGAGGATTTGAAAGAGAAACATGTAAATCACAAAACAACTGTCGAATCCAAGCCAACTCTGCAGCTGTAATGGCTAAGGCTCGATACTCAGCCTCTGTGGAAGACCTGGAAACTGTGTGCTGCTTTTTGGATGACCAAGAAATCAGATTTAAACCAAGAAATATAACAAATCCTGAAGTAGACCGGTGATCATTGGGATCCCCAGCCTAATCTACATCACTATAGGACTGTAAATGGAGTGATCCTGGCTTGAACTGAATACCAAGGCTTGATGAACCTTTGAGATATCGTATGATTCATTTAACCGCAATAACATGAGACTCCATAGGATTGTGCATAAACTGACAGGCTTGATTCACTAAGAATGCGATATCGAGTCTAGTAAATGTTAGATATTGAAGGGCATCAACTATGCTTCTGTATTGCTCAGGATTATGGTATGGTTTGCCATCATCCTTAAGTAACCGATGATACGGTAAACAAGGTGTAGCACAAGGTTTACAATCTTGCAAGTCAACCTTCGCAACTAACTCATTGATATACTTTGTTTGAGAAACAAATAACCCTCCTGAGGTATAACTAATCTGTAACCCCAAGAAATAATTCAGTTGGCCCAAGTCCTTCATATCAAATTCCTCTATGAGACCCTTAATCACATTTGAAATAAGTTCAGAGCTACTGCCAGTAAGTATCACATCATCAACATAGAGCAGCAAGACTACAATACCATTGGATGAATGTTGAACAAACAATGAGGGATCAGCTTAAGAAGCTTTGAATCCTAAGCTAGGTAAAAAGCTTGTAAACCTGTCATTCCAAGCTCTAGGAGCTTGTTTAAGCCCGTATAGAGATTTTTGTAACTTACACACATAATGAAGAGAAGGATCTGCACTTTGAATCCCTGGAGATTGTTCCATATACACTTCCTCTTGAAGAATGCCATATAAAAAGGTATTTTTTACATCCATTTGTCTGAGAGGCCAATTGAACTGTGCGGCTAAAGCAAGAATCAGTCTTATAGTAGTAGGCTTCACCACAGGGCTAAATGTTTCACCGTAGTCAATCTCTTCTTCCTGACCAAGCCGTGCCCTATATCAAGCAATACACCCATTTGCATCCCTTTTAATCTGATAGACCCATTTACAACCAACTAGGTTCTTATCAGGTGGCAAAGGAACCAGGGACTAAGTCTTTTGAGTATGCAAAGCACTAATTTCTTTTTGGCCATTCTAAAACATGAGAAGCTGCCTTGAAGGATTTTGGTTTTGTGATGGAGTCCTGAGAAAAGCTTAAAGAGGCAGAGAGAGCCATCCTCTTGAAGATACCATTTTTAGATCGTGTTTGCATAAAGTGAACATTCATAGGCACATGTAACACAACTTGCAGATTTTCATGTTGAAAATCAAGATCCACAGGAATGGGATGTTGTGTAAGAGAGGCAGGGTTATTATTGAATGGTTGTGGAGATGAAGAAATAACATCGGAAGTACTAGATGCAAGTGTATCCAAGGATTCTGAGGCTCTGGATGCAGTCAAGGATTCTGAAGCACTAGATGAATGCAAGTTCAAGGAATCTATGGTTGTAGATGAGAATGAAGGAGTATGAGATGCAGGGAACACAACTTGATTTCGTAATGATATAGATGCTGGTGAAATGTTGTGAGAATGCATATGTAAATTTGTAAGTGATGACACTGGGAAAGAAGATAAGGATGGTGCATGAAGATATGGAAAACGAGTTTCATCAAATAGAACATGCCTAGAGATGTATGTTCTTTAAGTGACCATGTCTAGACAAATGAACCCTTTATAGTGATTTGCATATCCCAGAAAGACACAGGTTTTAGTTTTTTGTTACAGTTTGGAGTGATTGTATGGTTTAAGTAAGGGAAAACAGGCACACCCAAAAACTTTTAAATGACTAATATCTGGAGTTTTATGAAATAACAATTGATATGGAGATTTCATTTGTAACACAACTGAGGGCATTCTGTTAATCAGGTATGTTGATGTAGCATGATGATCGCATATTTTACTATTTATTTACTCCAAAAGTTACATTTTCTTGTGATAAGTTGGATGAAAATGAAAGGGATTTCAGAGATTTGTGCCTTTATGACTAGTTAATAATAAGGCAACATTCCTAAGATTATTTTGTCTAATTTCTAGTCAAAATGGAAGTTGCTGGAGCTGTTGCTCTTTTGGATTCATGTGTAGGCATTATTTAAAGTCATCTTACTTTCAAAATTTTTATGTAGGTTCTACATGGTCAAGCTGGCAATATTATGCTTCCACATGGACCATTTTATTTTGCTTCCACGTGGCCACTTCAATACTTAAAGGGCATCAAACTTTAGTTAATCTCTCTCAAAAGCTAATGGAAAGGCTTGCGATTTGTCCCAAGTTCCAGGAGCAAGCCAAGAGTTGCTTAAGCACTGTTCCCTTCTCATTCGCATCAAAATTCCCACTTCTAATTCAAAACCAATGGATCCGATCAACCTCTCCCTCCTCAAGAGAGTACTTCCTTCACCAAATTTTCAGTTGGTGGATCTTTGCAAGATGATGAATCTGGAGCATTGGGTTGATTAATTTTCGAAAAATGGCAAATATGACCTGGAAGGTGAAATTCGAGCTGCACAGTTTGGGGGATAAGGAAAAGGAAGCAGAGGAATGTTATTCCCTCTTGCTCCTAACTTGTTTGATTTTCTTGTGGTTTGTTCTCTTATATTATGGGTTTTGGCGTGAAGGTATTAAAGAGAGAGAGTGGCTGTTGGTGTTTTAAATGGATTTACTGAGTTATCCAAATCAAGGGGTAAATAACAGCAAGTAGACCAAAGGCACAAGGGAAGACGTTGGCAAATGGAGAAGGTGATCAAGGTGTGTGTATTGTACGAAGTGGCAAGGAGTTAAAGGTTTCTTCCGTTTCTTTTGTTCTAATGTTGTCAATTAATGGGTTACAATTCATTGTCGGTTACGAAAGAAGAAAATTAAAAACTGAAGAGGAAAAATAAAATGGGGGACTGATCAATCGAAAAGAGAAAAAGAAGAGACACACGGAAGACGGATTTTTGGCAGGAAGAAAGGCTATGGCAGAGCAGAGGAGTTTACAGGGTTTTCTAAACTCATTTTTCTTTTAATTTTATTATGAATTCAATGATATTTCCAATTATGTTTCGGAACTAATTTTCCTTAGCTAGGGCTACGATGTAGCCATGACTATGAATGCTTAATTTTTGAAGTGAATTATTTCAAGTTTTCAATTTCATTGAGTATCGTTTGCTGTGTTTATATGCTTGGTTTTAGTCTTGGTGATTAGCTACCATCTTGACTTTTACTTGGTAAATTTGATGCAAGTTGTGCAGATGCCATGTTTTCAACTTGAGTGATAGCTTCTTGCAAATAGATACCATGAATTACCTAGTAGTAGATGCCATACTCTAGGATTTGTGTAGTCTTTATATAAATTTCCAGTGATCGTAATGAGTTTCATGATGTTAAACTATTCCAGATGCCATGGATGGTTGCAAATTGAGATATACGTAATAGTCTAGATGCCATAGATATTACATGTGTTAGGGAAATTTGACTATCAATGAGATTGAGTACTTGTTAATAATTTGTTGCAGGAAATAAGTAGGATTGGTTATGGTGAGTCGGATGCTCTAGCGTTTTGCTCGACTGAATTACAATTTGTGTTCTTGGCTGCCACTTTTTGCATTATGATCAAACTTTCTTGTTTTTATTTGTTTTTACTATTAGTTTCAATTCTCAAAAACATCTTTCATCAATCTTTGCTAGTTTCACTTCGTTGCAATTGGATTTAAGTTAGTTGATAAGAATTAAATCGTTTTCTAAGGGACGATATTAAGTGCTTGCTTTCTATACTATCAAACGATTCGTACGCTTGCGAGCATAAAATTTGGAACTAAGTTGGACTAATTTCGGTTAGTTTAAATTTCGCAACATAGCACATGCATGAAACCAGAACTTAGATGGTAAATGTGCAGTTTGAAGTAAGGTAATGGCAGTTTCTACATAATACCGTGACTCTCAAAGAGTAGTTTGATTTGAAAACTCCATGTGAGATAATTGGAGTCATCAAGCTTCACTGTAACCGAAGTGGAGACCGTGGAAACAAGACTTGTGATAGGGGATTGAACAATCTTCAATTGATTAGCAATCACCATTGTTAACATTTTCTCAGACGCTTTTTATCAAACACGTAGAGGGCAGACAAAGAATAGCAGATTCTTGAGGGTCGTGGAGATAGGAGAAATCCCGAATTTGCAGAATCACACAATAGCTTTACAAAATAGAGGATTAGAAGAAGAAATGAATGCTTTTAATCGAGGATGCGGAAGCGCCAGATCACGTTCTTGGCGATGATACCATCTGAAGATTATGAAAGCTTCAATGCAATATGTTCTTGAGAACTTTACACATAATGTATATGAAGAGAAAGAGAGAGAGAGAGAGAGAGAGAGAGAGAGAGAGAGAGAGAGAGAGAGAAAGAGAGAGAGAGAAAGAGTAAGAAAGATATTTTGATTTCTTGATTGTCAAGTTATGGTTACAATTGTTGTTATATAATCTTCCTTTTACTTAGCTGCTAATCTTCCATCTCCTTATTCCAACTATATTCTAACAACTTATAACAGCTCATCCCTTTAATCTATTGACAAATGTCACTTGACCCTTAATCTTCTCTTCACTAGGATGTCAATTTCCTTCACTTGTGTCTTCACTTGGATCCTTATAAATCTCATGAACCATTTCTATTGATTTTCATGTTGATTATTGACTCATACATGTAGTCAAAGTCCAAATCTTTGGGCTACTTTGTGGTAATGGGAGGCAAACAACATTTGTGCCTAATTTGTGCCTAATTTGTGCCTAACTCTTTTGACTTGATGGTAGGCTTTTGGCCATTGATGTCTTTGAGAAGCTTTTCTTTGGCTATAAAAGGAAAGCAAGGTGCAGCTCATAAGCATGGAGTAGAGACAAGAGGACAACAAGGAAGAGAGAAAAATAGCAAGAAGCCATTCGGCATAGAGAAGAATTTTCTCAAATTGTCTTGCTTTGTATTTTTGGTTTTCTCTTCCTATTGTAAGTGTGAGAGCTTGGGTTATTCGGGTCTTTGGGAAATTGAGTGATAAACACTATTGTATATTCTCATTGATTATAGTGGAATACTCCATCGTCTCCAAACTGGATGTAGGCATTGCCGAACCAGTATAAATCTTGGTGTTCTTATTGGTGTTGTTTTTTGTTTCTGTTATATTTTACTATTCACTTACAGTCGAATGCCGCTTCCGCACAACAAGTGGTACCAGAGCCCAGTTCCGTGAATAGTGTTGGCGCTACAGTTCTGTGAACAGTGAACTGCTACAGTATCTGTGAACAGTATTGTACCTGTGAACAGTGCCGTATTTGTGAATAGTGCCGAGTAGATGGCTGGAGATAAAGATGAATCTGTAAAGAAGGGGTCAGCATCGTCTTCATCCAATAGACATCCAACCACTACTACAAGGTTAGAGGTTGATAAATTCAATGGCTCTAATAATTTTGGTATGTGTCAATGTGAAGTTATGGATGTGTTGTATCAACAAGAGTTGGATATGGTTCTGGAAGATAAACCAGAAGATATTGATGACAAGCAGTGGACGCGAATTAATCTTCATGCTTGTGCTGCTATTCGATCATTCCTTGATAAGGAGTTGAAATACCCGTATATGAAGGAAACTTCTGCTAAAGAGTTATGGACGAAATTGGAGGAGAAGTATATAACCAAGAGCGCAGAAAATCGTCTCTTCTTGAAGAAGCGACTCTTCCGATTTCAGTATCGTCCAGGTATCTATATGCACGAACACCTCAATGATTATAATAAAATACTTGCTGATTTAGCAAACCTTGATGTGAAAATTCCTGACGATGACAAGGCATTATGTTTGTTAAATTCATTGCCTGATGATTATGATCATTTGACAACTACTCTGTTGTATGGAAAATCCGAGGTGAAACTTGATGAGGTGTCTGCGGCATTGGTGAATCATGAGTGTCGTAAGAAGGAACTGAATACTCACAATTCACAAACCGAGGCATTTGTTGCAAGGGGTCGAACAGAGGAAAGAAAATCTGGGAAGCGGGGAAAATCTCATTCAAAGTCACGAGGGAAGTTTCCTGTTAAAGATGAATGTGCTTTTTGTCGCCAAAAGGGTCATTGGAAGAAAGACTGCCCCAAATTGAAGAACAAAGAGAAGGAGAAAGCGGGTTCTGAAGCAAATATTGCAAAATCTGGAGATGATGATTTCAAGTTTGCTTTGGCTAGTTCATATGCTGGTGGTCACTCAAATGAGTGGATTTTGGATTCAGGTTACACCTATCATATGTGTCTCATTCGGGAATGGTTTTCTAATTTCGAGGAGCTGGATGGTGGAGTTGTTTTGATGGGTAATAATAATGCCTGCAAAACACAAGGGATAGGCAAAATCTGTTTGAAGATGCATGATGGAACAGTTAGAGAATTAAGTGATGTTCGGTATGTACCGGATATGAAGAAAAATCTCATTTCACTAGGTGCATTGGAATCCAAGGGTCTCAAGATCACCATGGAGGGTGGAGTTCTAAAAGCTGTGTACGGGGCACTGGTGGTGATGAAAGGTCCAAGACGAAATAACTTGTATTTCTTGCAGGGGAATACAGTTATTGGTGGAACAGCTGTCACCGAAACTGCTGACACAGATAGCTCAGATACCACGAGGTTATGGCATATGCGTCTTGGGCATGCTGGTGAAAAAACGTTGCAAGGATTAGTGAAGCAAGGCTTATTGAAAGGTGCAAAGGCATGCAAATTGGAATTCTGTGAGCATTGTGTGTTGGGTAAGCAAACTAGAGTAAAATTTGGCACTGCTATTCACCACACTAAAGGCATTCTTGATTATGTTCACACTGATGTTTGGGGACCTTCCAAGAATGCATCTTGGGGAGGTAGCCATTATTTTGTCTCCTTTGTTGATGACTTCTCTAGAAGAATATGGGTGTACACCATGAAGCGTAAAGATGAAGTCTTGAAGATATTCCTGAAGTGGAAAAAGATGATTGAAACGCAAAGCGGTCGAAAGATCAAGACTCTCAGATCAGACAATGGGGGTGAATATAAGTCTGATCCTTTCTTGAAAGTTTGTCAAGATGAGGGTATTGTGAGGCACTTCACGGTTAGGGAGACACCGCAACAGAATGGGGTGGCGGAGCGCATGAACCGTACTTTGCTTGAGAAAGTTCGGTGTATGTTGTCTAATGCTGGATTAGGCAAGGCATTTTGGGCTGAGGCACTCACTTATGCAAGTCATCTCATTAATCGATTGCCAACTGCTGCGAATGAGGGCAAAACGCCCATGGAGGTATGGTCTGGTAAACCTTGTACTGATTACAAGTTTTTACACATATTTGGTTGTCCTGCTTACTATTATGTCAGAGAAAGCAAGTTGGATCCAAGAGCAAAGAAAGCTCTATTTATGGGCTTTAGCACTGGCGTGAAGGGATACCGACTCTGGTGTCTAGATGAGAAGAAATTTGTTGTAAGCAGAGATGTGACTTTTGGTGAGGCTGTTATGGTTAATCAGAATAAGCATGAAGGTGAAACTGAAGTGACTGAGACCATGAGTAGCTCAAAGCAGGTGGAGTTACTGAAGACTCCAGTTGATCCAGTAAGGTCTGATGTTACAACCACTAGTCCTACAGTTAATTCTGATGATGAGGACGAGGATGATGAAGAGGAAGCACTTACCCAAGAGCCTCCACAGCAACAAGATTATATTGCAACCAGAAGATCGAGAAGGGAAATTCGAAAGCCTGCTCGATTTACTGATATTGTGGCATATGCACTTCCTATTATTGAAGATGATATTCCATCCACCTACAAAGAAGCTGTCATGAGTTCAGAGTGCGAGTTGTGGAAGAAATCTATGGATGAGGAGATGAAATCTCTTCATAAAAATGAGACTTGGAATCTGGTTCAGTTACCAAAGGGGAAGAAAGCAATTGGTTGTAAATGGGTGTATGCCAAAAAGATGGAATCTTTGGGAAAAGACAATGTAAGATTCAAAACCAGATTGGTAGCTAAAGGCTATGCTCAGAAGGAAGGCATTGACTACAATGAGGTATTTTCTCCTGTAGTAAAACATTCTTCTATTCGTATTTTGTTGGCTTTGGTTGTGCAGTTTGACCTTGAGTTGGCCCAATTTGATGTCAAGACTGCGTTCTTACATGGTGATTTGGAGCAAGAGATTTATATGTCTCAACCAGAAGGTTTTAAGGTTGCTGGAAAGGAAAATTGGGTTTGCAAATTGGAAAAATCATTGTATGGCTTGAAGCAGTCTCCAAGACAATGGTACAAGCGATTTGATCGATTTATGATCGGGCAGAAGTACATAAGAAGTCACTATGACCATTGTGTATACTTTCGCAAACTACAAGATGGAACCTTCATTTATCTGCTTTTTTATGTTGATGATATGCTTATAGCATGTAAGAGCAAAGTGGAGATTACAAGGTTGAAGACTCAACTAAGTAATGAATTTGAGATGAAGGACTTGGGAGAAGCTCGGAAGATACTAGGTATGGAAATTGAAAGAGATAGAGCGAAGGGCAAGATTAGTCTGTGTCTGAAACAATATTTGAAGAAGGTACTACAACGTTTCAGGATGAATGAAAATTCAAAACCGGTTAGTACACCTCTTGCCTCTCATTTCAAACTTAGCGCTTATATGTCTCATAAAACTGTTGAAGAGAGTCAGTATATGGCTCAAATTCCTTATGCAAATGTTGTTGGTAGTTTGATGTATGCTATGGTGTGTACTAGGCCTGATATTTCACAAGCTGTTAGTATTGTCAGTAGATATATGCATAATCCAGGAAAAGGGCATTGGCAAGCTGTGAAATGGATTCTACGGTATATTCTGGGTACTGTGAATGTTGGTTTATTATTCCAGCAGGATAAAGTTACTGGTCAATGTGTTGTTGGATATGTGGATTCTGATTACGCAGGTGATTTGGACAAGCGTAGGTCCACTACTGGTTTTGTATTCACTATTGCTGGAGGTCCAGTAAGTTGGAGGTCGATTCTGCAATCTACAGTTGCTTTGTCGACTACTGAGGCAGAATACATGGCTGTGACAGAAGCTATAAAGGAAGCCATCTGGCTTCAAGGGTTGCTTGATGACTTATGGGTTCAACAAGACCATGTGGATGTTCATTGCGACAGTCAGAGTGCTATTCATTTAGCAAAGAATCAAGTTCATCATGCACGTACGAAACACATTGATGTGAGGTTCCATTTTGTTCATGAGGTTATTGACGAGGGAGATATTCTTCTTCAGAAGATTGGGACCGCTGACAATCCTGCGGATATGTTAACAAAGCCAGTTTCATTGCACAAGTTTAAGCACTGCTTAGACTTGATTGGCATTTGTAAAATTTGTTGATTGCCCCATGGGGGATTGGGAGACGACTATTAGGAGTTCTACTTAGAGGGTTTGAGTCAAGGTGGAGATTGTTGATTATTGACTCAAACATGTAGTCAAAGTCCAAATCTTTGGGCTACTTTGTGGTAATGGGAGGCAAACAACATTTGTGCCTAATTTGTGCCTAATTTGTGCCTAACTCTTTTGACTTGATGGTATGCCTTTGGCCATTGATGTCTTTGAGAAGCTTTTCTTTGGCTATAAAAGGAGAGCAAGGTGCAGCTCATAAGCATGGAGTAGAGACAAGAGGACAACAAGGAAGAGAGAAAAATAGCAAGAAGCCATTCGGCATAGAGAAGAATTTTCTCAAATTGTCTTGCTTTGTATTTTTGGTTTTCTCTTCCTATTGTAAGTGTAAGAGCTTGGGTTATTCGGGTCTTTGGGAAATTGAGTGATAAACACTATTGTATGTTCTCATTGATTATAGTGGAATACTCCGTCGTCTCCAAACTGGATGTAGGCATTGCCGAACCAGTATAAATCTTGGTGTTCTTGTTGGTGTTGTTTTTTGTTTCTGTTCTGTTTTACTATTCACTTACAGTCGAATGCCGCTTCCGCACAACATTTCAATCTCAGGAACCAAAATGATGTGTAATGCAAATCAGAGACCATTTTGACTAAAAAGCTAATTGAAAAATCGTAGCATTTGAAAACGAATGCCGAAACCGAACCTGGACCGTCCCGATAGTTGGATTTTCAAAGGTTTCGGTATCATACCGAACGAAGATCTCCACAAAACTGGTACGGGACCGGTTTTATTCCCTAAAACCAGTCCCCTATGCGTATGCCAAGGACTCAAATGATATGCTGTGATATGTTCTTCCCTTCTTTTCAAGGTACGTAAGTGTTGCTGTTGCATTTGCATTTGCTCGTTTGTTCTTTTTGTGGACGTTGTTAAGGTCCTAAAGCAAGCCATTCCCTTCGCTCATTTCCGTCGTCGACGTCAGGTGAAGGGCAAGCGCTGGCCTGTCAGTTCAGTTCTGCCAACTTCATCTTGCATTTGCTCAAGAATGTCGAGAACAATGCACAAGTACGCATGCACTTCATCAGTCTCATGTTCACTTTTCGTTTTTGGCTTCAAATAACGCGCGCGACTGGGGATACTTACCATTTTTTATCATTTTTTTCAGCTCAAGGGTTTGGATGTCGAGTTGCTTGTCGTGTCTGACATCGAAGTAGACGAGCAACCAAGCAAAGCCGCCGGACGAGCCAAGCTCACGTCAAGCTCGTTTTGTCTCAAGCTCGGGAAGGCGCGAAGAATCGGCATGAGAAAGCGGAGGTTTGGGGTTGTGAGCCGTGTTGGCAGGAGCATCAAAGACGACTAAAGGTTCCGTACTATGAGGAGGAAATGAGCAAGCTCATGGAGCTTTCGAGAAAGGGAGTGGAGCTGCATGCATGCATGAAGGAATGGAATCGTCCTCAGATGATGAAACAGATGACGAAATAGTTTCGGATGATTAGGAATGGAAGAACCCTCGAGCGTTTCTAGACATCCCGTCAAGGGAGAAGGAGGGCGGTCTGTGACTTGATCAGAAAAAATGGGAGCTGTCTAAGCTTCCAACCATTTGTAGCAGCTAAAGCATGATACGTCTCGGAGTTGTGTGCCTAACAACTGGTCTCTTCATACTCCAGACCTAACTCTTGACTGTATCTTTGTGCAACGGGTTTGTTCCAACCACCAAAAAAGAGAACAATGTGTAAGAAGAGAAAAAATGTGTGCATATATTACTTTCCGAAAGCGATGTGGTTAATATGTCACCCAACCATGGTATAACATTAAAATCGAAATACAATGAAATGATACCACTCATGTAATTCTGCAATCGTCACATCAAAATGTATAATCGTCACACCAAAATGGTACTCGAATAGTGTAAAATTGATGGTCCCAAAACGATGATACAAAACAAACAACCGTCACATCAAAACATACAATCGTCACACCAAAACGTTACTCGAACGCTGTTAAATTGATGGTCCCGAAACGATGACATAACAAACAACCATCACACCAAAATGTACAATCGTATGGTCCCGAGATGATGACATAAAACAAACAACCGTCACACCAAAAACGTACAATTGTCTCATCAAAACGTTACTCGAATACTGTGAAATTGATGGTCCCGAGACGATGACATAAAACAAACCGTCACACTAAAAATGTACAATTATCACACCCAAACGGTACTCAAATACTATGAAACTGATGGTTTCAAAATGTACAATTGTCACACCAAAACGTTACTCAATATTTTATTTACCACTGTTGAGTGAATTTAAATTGTGTTGGACTCTTTGAACGAGTCAAAATGAGACTCGTGACCTCACTTAACAGGAAGAAAAGAAAATTGAGTGACATTTTGACTTGCTACAGACCACGGTCATAACTTGGGAATGTAGTACCCAGGCTAACCGCAGCAGCAAACCTCCATACATTTTCCGATCGTCTCCTCCGCCGAAGCAACTCTGTACCAGTCTCCGCCCATCTTCTGACACCCATTAGGATTTTCTCGTTCCAAGACGAAATGGGTATGTTCGTTTCCTCTACTACTCACTGCTTTCGACTTCATCTTCTCTCGTTTTCTCAGTTACCAAACAGATTTCACAGAAATGTGGCTCTGAAAATGTATTATTTGCTTAAGGATGTCAACTTTTATGGAAAGTGAGGAGAAATAAAATAATCCTTTTGGGAGAGATTTTTTGGGCATTTCAAAGCTTTCTCTTTGATCCATTGACAAAAAAAAAAAATTAATTTAATATTAAATGTGAGAGGGATATGCTTGTTGGTTGCCTAGAATCTTGGTAACAAGACTGACCCACATTTATTTTTTGGGAATATTTGACTCTTAAATTAATGCTAAGTTAATTTCGTTTTTGGTTGGAAATTGGGAGCTGCATTTTATAGCGACCATGGTGTCTTCTCTCCCAAAATGTAGAGAATTGTGGGCAAAAATGGGGGAGAAGAAAGACAAATTTTTTTAGTGACTTTTATTGGGAAATACACAAATAGAACATTTTACAAATTTTCAATTGAAAAGCGAATTTTTTTAATTAAATAGACAATAAATTGGCACTAAAATGTGTTTTATTGCTGGTTTAGTGGTTCTTTAGTAAAAGAGTTTAATTTTTTTACTGAAGATTTGTAAACGGTTATATTTGTGCATATTTTCCTTTTTTATTGGTAATGAGTCATATAAATTATGTTCATTTAAATAATCTGCTCTTAAACTTCTTTTATTTGAGGTGCTCAATTTTCCCACCAAATCATCCTTTTTGCTAGATATGGGACTTTTAACCAAACTTAATTTCATGGAGCATGTGAGTTTTTATTTTCTGTTCAACTTTTGCTTGTTGAAAGAGATTTCTTCTCCACTCCTAACAAGGACCTGCAACTGGTTAGTTATTAAAGATCTTATGTGAATTGAATATTTCCTGCAGAGTTCCAATTCTTACCTATAATGTAGTAACAGACTGAGCTCGTAGTTGGTTATGACCATTTGATGTATTCTGATGTCTCGTTTTTAGTTAAACCACAGTATGATTTCCCTGCACAAGTGATGCTTAAAGTTGAGATGTTGATCATGGTTAATCTGCATTTCTTCCATTTTGACCATCACTTCTGTGATTTAATGTAAATCTAGAATGTGATTGGTCTTATATTCCTCCATAATGCACCACTTGTGCCTTTATAAATCCGGTCGCCTTTTGCAATTCTTCATTGAAGCAAATTAATACTTTGTAGCGAATGCTGAACTGATGCTCGTTTTATTCGTTCCTATGATTACTTGTAATTAGTTTCTTGAACTTGATATGCTTTGTAAGATCCCACATCGCCTGGGGGAGAGGAGGTGATGTGCCTTATATGTACATGCCCACCCTCCCTATAGTGAGACGTGTTTTGGGTGGAAGCCCAAGAACAAATCCTTGAGGGCGTGGCCCAAAGCGGACAATATCTCATTGTGCAGACTGGGATGTGACAATTTGGTATCAGAGCCACTCCCCGGCCAGAAGTGTGCCGACGAGGGCGTCGGGCCCTTAAGAGGGGTGGATTGTAAGATCTCACATTGCCCGGGGGAAAGGAGGTGATGTGCCTTATATGTAGCCCACCTCCCTTATAGTGAGACGCGTTTTGGGTGGAAGCCCAAGAACAAATCCGTGAGGGTGTGGCCCAAAGTGGACAATATCTCACTGTGCAGACTAGGATGTGACATGCTTCATTGGTATCTGAGTGAAATTATAACAGTAAGATAATGAAAACAGCTTAAATAAGCAGTTATGTGATTAATGTAACTTTCTCAGATAAAAGAGGCAAATGGGAGTTTAAATTGTCCTTTGGCCCTCTACCTTAGCTCAAGTTGTATGGGATGGGTGGGGATGAGGGTAGAGATCCTAGGATCAAACCTCCGTGTAATAAAAATGGTGTTGTTTGAATGTTTTCATCAGGAAATCACAAGCACAACCATGGCATTGGATCTGAAAGGATGTCTCCAGCAACAAAACCTCATGGAAAGGATTTATGGGATATGGAGCTTCACGTTCACCATTTGGAAACAGAGGCATACCATGCTGTTCTGAAGGCTTTTAGCGCTCAATCTAATAACCTAACTTGGGTAAATTATTAATTGTTAACCTTTTTTTGGCCTGTAGAAATTCCTAATCATGTTGCTTTTTCCTCGTGTTATTCTGATTTATTTAGCAAATTGGTATTAGCACTCCTAAATAGTGTTATTGTGATTTTTTTTTTCCGGAGTGCTAATAACAATTCCCTTTCCACTCCTTCTTCTGTTATCTTAATGTCCAAAACGTCTTCTATTCTATAGGCACGGGAGGCACTTATGACCGAGCTGCGGAGGGAACTTAATATTACAGATGATGAACATGGACAGCTGCTCATTAAGATTAAGTCAGATCAGTCAATCAAAGTGATAAGGTCCTCATACTTTCTTCCTGTTTAATCAGTAGACTGACACATGTTTTGTGATTGGTATGATAACTCAGATGTCAATGATTTTATTCAGACTTTCTATTTTATTTTTTATGTGTATTTCATGCAGGGAATGGCGGAATGGTGCCCCTTGTGCTCAAGAGTATAGTGAGGATGCTCCTAGATATCCTCCTCAAGTAGTGATCAATGCTGAACCGAGAAAACTGGAGACTTCACATCCTCCTGTTTCAAAGTCTCAGAAATGTGTCTCATACAGTCATTCTTGTAAAGAAACTGCCCCTTCTGCTGCACCAGTGAGTAGAAAGTTTCCAAGCAGAATATTGCTGTTACATTTTTTCTATACAACACTCTTCTGCATATCATGGAATGATATTTAATCTCAGTAATCCTCTTAAAATATATGACAGGATGCCCACACCAAAAACACTAATGGAATGAGAGTCAAACGTGGAAAAAACTTAACTCAAGGAAACAGCCTTGTCGTGAGCTTGAAGGCATGTATTTATTCAATTGCAATGGTGCATACTTGATTATTGTTTGTCTTGTAAATGCAATCTCTCTCTCTCTCTCTCTCTCTCTCTCTCACACACACACACACACACACAGACGAGCTGTCTCTCTGAACAGCTCTCTTTTTTAAGAAGCAAACAAATATGTCCACAATGCACACGAGTCAATGATGCTAAAGTTAGCGGCATATGTGGGAGTTGTGGTTGTAATAAGGGGTGGGGCATTTCATTTTAGAAGGTACAGAGTAGGCTTACCTTTAAGTGTCCATACCCCTAGTGGTTGTATTATTGGTTAAAAATTTGTAAACTGTACTGTCAAGTCAGGTGGATGAGTCTTATTTTCAACTCATTTCTGTCAACAATACCTCTTCCTTTAACTATCTTGGTTTGTATGGGGCTATCATAATTTACTGCTCTTTCTTGATAGTAACAATTGCATATGGTTATCCTAACGTCTTTTATGTTTACATGGGTAAAACTAGTCTGTTGAATTCAACTCGGTGACTTATTTTTTATGTTGTGTTGTTCCGTGGATTTAAATTGTAAGTTATGTTTTTTACCTTAGTATTTCTCCGTTGAATACTCGAATTATAATATATGAGCACAGGAGGTAACTATTGGCAGTAGGCTGTAAGTAAGAAACTAAAATTGTATGCATAATGAACTTAGTAAGTTTTATACAACATGAATTCCTATTTATTAGTTGATATTCTCAGTAGTCGTTTTCCTGATAGACTTCTTGTCCCCCATCCTGTTTTTGTAATTTCTTTTTCTCTTTAATAAAATTGGTTTCCTATAAAGGAAAGTATGTTTTTAGCAGAGTATACCTATAACTAAGATCCATTTATACCCTTGGGTGGGTGTTTCGATTTCCATTTAATCTCTGATTAAGCTAGTATGTAATCACGACAATATTACTTAGTTGTATGTTTTTCTTTAGGCTTAGATTTTCTGATTCTACGACCTACCTGAACCTCAACCATCCTGTACCGAGGACATGTTCGTTTTATCTTTGTTGAGTTTCAGATTTACGTTTGATTCCTTGTGGTCTTTTAAATGATGTTTCTTAAAATATGCATACAGTACCAAGGACAACTTAGCAATGATAAAAGTACCGACCCGGCAATGCTCTCCTCTGAGAAAGGCAGGCAGGCTATGAATATAAGTTGTCATAATCCTCAGCCTCAGGTTCCATCTGGTAGCAGAAGTACTGGACTGGTAAAACCCCAATCGAAGATAGGTTTCCGCGCAGCTGGCTCTGATAATTTCAAGGAAAGTTGTGATTTTATTAGGATTCGTGCTACAGATCAAGTTATTCATCAGGTGAGGGAAAAGTTGTCTTCACATGTTTTCTTAAGTTATCTATTTACTTTTTCCAATGTTTGCTTGAGTTAATTTCAGTATGTAATTTTCAACTGGTTTTGGGTGCTGTATTTAGAGGGGAAGTTGAAAATACGACCTTTGATAAAGAATATGAATAAGTGTAATTTTGCCTAGGTACATTCAACATGATTCTCTGCAGTACTGGACATTGGTAACTTGTGCACCCCAAACTCGGGATATATGAAGTTGTTTTCAGTTGTTCCCTGCAAATGCGTGGATAGACACTTGAAAATAAAAACTTCTCCCCACTTGTATTATGACACTTGGTGTACCAGGATGTGTTCCCGGTACACCTTGAAATCTGTGGAGACTTTTCAGCATATCTGTGTACACTGAAAAATCTCTCATACCATTGTATCAGCATGTCTGTTGCTAAAAGTTTCCATGGAAATGAGGCATGCCTGTCATGTGGTCAGTTGTTCAGTTATAAGGGATCTTAGCCACAGAGAATCTGTGGAGATGCGTTTATAATGCAGCATTCTTCTACAATGGTATTTACACAGGTTTCTTGGTTTGGTGGTCCAGATTATTGGGATGCCTTATTATATACCAAGAAGCAGCTGCTTGTCATGAGTTTGCTTACGTTGCTTGTTTTGCTTCTGGCAGGCTTATAAGCTGCTAAGTCAAGAAAGAGTAGTCCCACTTCATATAGAAAAGGCAAAGCTAATCCTTCGAGTAAGTTTCAGGCCTCATCCTGCAGTTTGTATTCAATTATCTGGTGATTAAGAACTCAACTATTCTTGTTAAACTCTATTGAAAACAATGTTATAAATAATGTTTAATTTGGTTTAGGAGCACGAAAGAGCTATCCTCGACGCACTTGATAAACTGCCTGATGTGTCAGAGATGGGTTAGGACTTCTCTCTTTAATGCTCTCTGCTTTCTCCTTGACTTCTGGAATGTACTCCTAACAAGTGTTTCCGTTTGTAGCCGATTCTCCCAAGCAAATGCAGCACAAGTATCCTCATGAGGAGCTTCCAGGAATGGGACGTGCAATGTTGATACGCAATGACTTGTATGGACAGGCTGGTAGGCTGGCATACTGAGAGTTCTGTTCAAAGTTCAAGCTCTCTCTCAGAGTTAGGATTCCCTTCATTGACATGCAAGCTGATAGTTAATTTGACCTCGTAATTTTGGAGATTTGAAATCATGTAAATACGACATTGTCGCAACATACCTTCGATCATATAGGCTGTCAAAAACGTAGCGCGCAGAAATGGCACTACTTGCTATTTTGCGTAGTCCTAACAGGTAACCAATATGAACTGAACACTTAAGACTTTGATGTTAATTACTCAATAGTGGTATCTTCGTGCATTATCTCAGTTTGTCGTCAAAACTAACTAGTTTTGGGTGTCTAGTTCCAATACAGCTAACTGTGCATCAACAAAAAAAATTTGTGAACATATATCAGCAAAATACCACATATATCAGCAAATTTCGAGTTCATTAACTGTACTCAACCTTCACGCCATATATCATTGGAAAGCCCTTCCATTCGAGTTTCCAGATCTTCAATAGATTCCTCAATCCGCTATTTCTACAAAACGATATCTTCATTTGGCTAGAACATGTCGCTGATGTCAATAATTAAGGTTGTGTATGTTCTAACAAACGGAAGTAGAAGAAAAAATTGTTTCAGATTTTTTAGGTGACAACATCCTAAATTTCTATGTTCCTCCAAAGTTTGATCGTTGTTAGGTGGGTCTTGTGAGATTTGAAGTTGTAAAGGTCATCCGAACGACAGAGAAAAATTCAAAGGAAGCTCAAGGTAGAGTGTTTTTCAAGAAGAGTTTGATGCATGCAGAGAGATTTTTCAGTGGGGGGAACACAAGTCGTGCACCAATTGTAATAATACAAGTGGTCGGAAATTTGGAATAAAAATTTTCAATAAATTGTCCTATGACACTTGGTGTACTGGGTCTTGTTCCTGCCACATTGAATTGAAATGAGAAGGAATTGACGCAGCATGAGCGTAGAGGGTTACAACTGTATGCCCTCGAAGAACCAAGTTTTTTGGAACCCATCAGAGTTTGAAAGAAAAAGATTATTTGATTAATTCAGAATTGATGAATTACATTGGAAGAAAAACAACTCAAAAAGACTATGACCGTAGTTGGGGAAGCTCAGGCGTCTTAGGAAATTAAACAACATGAATTCGAACAGAAATTGAAAAGTTCGAAATTTATTACAAACTTTATTTTGCGGTTTCGGAAGCCTAGATCATGGTTTTTGGACTTAGACATGGCGGGCTCATGGTTTAACCATGAGTCTTATTCTACTCACGATTCTCTTAAAAAACAACATATTAGTGGACATCAAAATAATTTCTTGCTCCCTTATATGTCGCCATATCGATTGAATTCAATAATTCTTAACTTTATTCTTCTTTTCTAAAATTTGAAACATTTTATTTTATTTTATCTTTTTTTCGTTGAAATTGACCCATATTTTATCCATAATCAAAGTAAGGAGCCGGAGACTTGGAGTAAGAAGAACATCATCAACAAAATGGAGATCAAACATTTGAGCTTATGCAGTAGTTTACAATAATTGATGGTCATAAAGGGTGAACTCCTTGTCGCCTTACTAAGCATTGTCATATCGTTATTTGCTGTATCAGTGTTCTATGATCTTGTCAAGGTCTGCGAGAAAGAAGATATGTTCCTTCGTTTTCTCAGAAGATGATATATGTCCCCATGTATTTTGGACTATACTGCATGGAAATTGGACAACAATTGAAAGCTTTTGTGACCATTCAGATTTCAGCATGGCTTTAAGAATGCACTGCGCCAAATTGTGACGACTTTTGAATCGATTGCAACTGGGCTCATGAAATGTATCCTCTCTCCTAATCAATAAATCAATAACGATGATGTAAGACATTATAGTATACAAGAGAGTGACTCTTTTTGCCTAATGCCACTTTTATATAGTCATTACGTATATCGAAAGTGATGTATTTGGACATACGGAATTAACATCTACTAATACATGTGAGTTTTACATGCAAATATAGAGCCAATACTATTAAAATTGTGCTAATATATATGTCAATTTTGTGTATCTAAATAGCATTATATCATCTCAGTTTTTTTTTCTAAATGGAGAAAGATTATGCGACATTAGCTCTTCACAATAGTCGCGTGTGAGGCACCTACCCTCCCCTGAAGAAATGAGGACCATTACACCTAGAAACCCCACCTGTCCATCATTCACCAAATTTATTGATAATGATGAAAGTAAACGGAAAAGATAGAAGCAGGGGAACCATGCCAAGACCCGCAAAGACAAAATGATCAATGAGAACAATAATAAGAACAAAACAAAATGTCACGAGCATGGGTAGAGGTAAAACAATCTAGAACCGTAGACCTCCAGTAGTAAGTATAACTATCTGCCTCAAATGAAGCGAAATCATCTGCAACCATTTCCTTCTCCATATAAGTACGTGTGCACATAAATCGCATTTGATAAAGTCGTCAGAGACAATTCTTCCAATCCACCATAAGAAATCAAGGGATTCCATTAGGAGCCTTAAAAATATAGTGAATAAGGCAGACAATTGTGTTACTTGTAAACTTTACTAAGAAAAACAATCGCTTAGACGTGCATGCATAAAGTTTCTGACCGTTTGACGGTTAGATGTCACTCCATACAAATCAAGGGCGGAAATCGCCCATGCGAAAATGATAGCACATACCTTATTCGTATTTCTGTGTCAAAGTTTTGGCGTATCCTAATTAGTTAGTAAGTAATGTTTTTTATTTTTTCTGCAACATGAACCTTTGATTTGGTTGGATTCAGATCTGTGTCTTCTAGCCATTAATTACATTTATCCAATTAATTATGATGTGTCACCTTTACTTTGTCAATAGTACAATTAAAATAAAATTATGATCACTCCCTGTTTAATTTTAATTCAACGATGAAAGATATAAAAAAGTACAAAATCATGATTTGGCTCGTAGCCCAGGATTGAGGAATAATATATACATAGGCTGCAAAGTCATAGGACAACTTGACAAAATTCCAAGTTGATATGGGGGCCGGCCTTTGATCAATCAATCGTCCTCCTGCCTAACACAATAATTATTAGTTTTAAAAGTTAGCAGCATGGTGTGACTATTTACGAACATGTCGACGGGCATGTTGATGAGGTAACGAGGTTCGAGCAAATGGACCTATGTACTCAGGATTCCACAATCTGTCAAGCGGCATGCACACTATAATAAGATTAGGGCAAAAATTAGTCGCTCAATTTTTTATAAGGAAAACTAATGAAAAAGGCTTGAAAACTTTGAGTTTTAATGATAAGGACAAAATAAATGGTAAAGTAAATAGTACCAGGATTGACTTTTTAGTGTAAAAATGTGGTTTTTCGTTAAAGTGAACAATACCGGGTGCTTTTCGTTAAAGTTCCCTTCTTTATAACCAACCAAAACCAGTTGAACTTGAAAATGTTTCAAATTCAAATCAGGTCAACCTCTCATTTTCATGTAATGAAATTAGACTAATACAAGTGACGGTCCATGTAGGGTGGCGTGGCCAGTGATAATGCTGAAGAATGGGAGGGTTGACTGACAGAAGGAGGATGGTCGCGGTAGCCTCTCTTTTAGTTTGAAGAAATAAATTTTGAGTTTTTTTCACTTTACTGCCTATTAGTTTACCGAGTTTCGCATTTATGTACTATTGCAATATTTTTTGTGCATTACATTCTTGCAGGCAAACT
The DNA here is from genome assembly GCF_916048215.2 of Malus sylvestris. Classification (NCBI taxonomy): domain Eukaryota; kingdom Viridiplantae; phylum Streptophyta; class Magnoliopsida; order Rosales; family Rosaceae; genus Malus; species Malus sylvestris. The sequence continues at coordinate 814,113 of NC_062273.1, forward strand.
TTTGTTCAGAATCAACTTACATTTTTCTCAAAATAAGAGAAATAATTTCTACACACTTCTTCCTCGTTCTGCATACCCATTTTATTTATGTTTTTTCTTTTTTTCCTTGCTTTATTTGATCCAAAAACCATAAACAAACAAGAGCGGATAAATAAAAAAAATGTGCGTGAAAATCATCTCCCATAAACAAAAACTATGCAAACTTGAGCATAGAAACAAAGGGACGTAGCAATCGGACACTTAAACCTTCGAAGGTTGGTGCCTCTCCTCTAGGTAAAGTGTTCGATCCTTATCCTCCTTGGATTTTTATTCAATTTCTGCTTACTTGGTACTTGTTCTCGTGATGAAAATGCAAGTTTATTTTGGCACGAAATCCTACAATTTCTATACAAGGTTTTAAAAAAAAGCTAAGAGCTAGTCGGGCGGCGGACTGGCGCCTAGCGCCTAAGTGGATTTAGGTAAATTTCTTGTATATCTTATAAATAAGTGCATATTGACACTTACAAAAAAGTATCCAACAAGTCCAAAATTTAAAAACTCATTAAGCATATATGTCATATAACCATAGTAAGGAGTATTGTAGGATGACACATGTACAACAAGTTCACAATTTAAAACAACATAAAATGAAAAATAGGAGGAAAATAAGGAATTGAAGAATTTGAGAAATGGGTAGAGAGACGAAGTGATGACAGCTTGGTTTGGTATTTGTTTGTGAAATTAGAGTAAGAGAGAGCTGCAGGGCACGGGTTAGAACTTAGACTTTAAACAAATTTCAAAAACCCACCCAACCGCCTGTCACCGCCTAGAGCCATCACAATTTTTCCAGCCATTTTGCACGAAATCGCCTCGGTTCCAACCCACCCAGCGCCTAGGCGGCCGCCTAGGCCCTTTTTTAGAACATTGTTTTCTATATGTAGTGATTTGTGGTATAGGGTGTGGTTAGACCTTGGCTTTTTGGTGGCCTAGAGAGAGGGGACGGTGGAGAGAGAAGGAAATGGAAAGAGTGAAGATGAGGGAAGGGGAGAGTTATTCAATGGCAAAATGGTGTCACGTCAAAACAGTCGCTTACACGTGCATGCATACAGTTTCTGAACGTTTAACGGTTAGATGTCTCTCCACACAAATCAACTGCGGGAATCGTCCATGCGATAACGATAGCACATATCTTATTCGTATTTCTCTGTCTAAGTTTTGGCGTACCCTAATTAGTTAATAAGTAATGTTTTTTTATTTTTTTCTGCAACATGAACCTTTGATTTGGTTGTATTCAGATCTGTGTCTTCTAGCCATTAATTAATCTATCCAATTAATTATGATGTGTCACCTTCTTACTTTGTCAATGGTACAATAAAATTATGATCACTCAATGTTTAATTTTAATTCAACGATGAAAGATAAAAAAAGTACAAAATCATGATTTGGCTGGAAGCCCAGGATTGAGTAATAATATATACATAGGCTGCAAAGTCATAGGACCACTTAACAAAATTCCAAGTTGAGATGGGGGCCGGCCTTTAATCAATCAATCGTCCTCCTGCCTAACACAATAATTATTAGTTTCAAAAGTTAGCAGCATGGTGTGACTATTTACGAACATGTCGACGGGCATGTTGATGGGGTAACGTAGTTCGGCAAATGGACCTACGTACTCGGATTGCACAATCTGTCAATCAGCATGCACACTATAATAAGACTAGGGCAAAAAATTAGGTCGCCCCACTCTTTATAACCAACCAAAACCCGTCGAACTTTGGAAAATGTTTCAAATTCGAATCAGGTCACCCTTTCATTTTCATGCAATGAAATTAGACTAATACAAGTGACGGTCCATGTAGGGTGGCGTGGCCAGTGATAATGCAGTAGAATGGGAGGGTTGACGACAGAAGGAGGATGGGTAGCGGTAGCCTCTGTTTTAGTTTGAAGAAATAAATTTTGAGTTTTTTTTTCACTTTACTGCCTATAAGTTTACCGAGTTTCGCATTTATGTACTATTTCAATATTTTTTGTGCATTACATTCTTGCAAGCAAACTTTTGTTCCAAATCAACTTACATTTTTCTCCAAATAAGAGAAATATTTTCTACACACTTCTTCCTCGTTTTGCATACCCAGCTTAGTTATGTTTTTTTTTTTAAAAAAAATTTCCTTTCTTTATTTGATCCAAAAACCATAAACAAACAAGAACGGATAAATAAAAAAATGTGCGTGAAAATAATCTCCCATAAACAAAAACTAAGCAAACTTGAGCATAGAAACAAAGGGACATAGCAATCGGACACTTAAACCTTCGAAGGTTGGTGCCTCTCCTCTAGGTAAAGTGTTCGATCCTTATCCTCCTTGGATTTTTATTCAGTTTCTGCTTACTTAGTACTTGTTCTCGTGATGAAAATGCAAGTTTATTTTGCCACGAAATCCTACAATTTCTATATGTGATTTGTGGTATAGGGTGTCGTTAGACCTTGGTTTTTTGGTGGCCTAGAGAGAGGAGAAGACGGAGAGAGAAGGAAAGGGAAAGAGAGTGAAGAGGAGGGAGGGGGAGAGTGTTATTCAATGGCGAAATGGTGTGTCACATAAAAAAATACAGTTTGATTTTTTATATAAGTGCATCACAACGAAATTCCGAATAGATAATGGTTGTGATAGCTTGACGTGCAACGATTGACGATAGCACAACTTATTCGTCTTGTTTTCAAAGAGACTATCTCTTGCAAAGACATGCCTTTTCCCAAGACCCATAATTTCCCTGTACAAGAGAAACTAGATGCCAGGATACTGACAGTTTACTCAAACAAACAAATCAATGTATACATTTCTTTTCACTAATTAAAGGCTTGTCAACTACACTTACCACCTCAAATCAAGCTAAACAAAAGCTCCAATTAACTTAGTGTCTCAACCACACAAAACAAAGCTTGTAAGTAACTATATTTACATTAACTAGTTAAAAATTTACAGGATTAACTCATACTCTACCAAAGTGTTTGAATCAACCTCAAAGACATGGAACCGATGTACGCAACCAAAAGCCCACCTCCCAACACCCCATCAAGCTTCATACCTCTCCTCGGTAGAACCACAAGTGCCCAAAGCAAGCCGCCAACCAAGAAACCAACGGTCTCCAAGAGGTATGCATCACTCCGGATCAAAACAGGTGACGGAAATTTAGACCAAGCTGAGCCAACAAGCGATAACCCTAATCCAAACAGAGTGTTGAAGATAGGGCCAGCATAACATGCGGAAAAAGCAATTTGAGCTCCTTCTGTTCCACCATTCAAAGCCATTGTCAAATTTGTTATCAAGTCCCCAAGTGAGTTGCCCCAAGCAAGGACTGTCAGCCCTAATATTGAAGGACTCACACCTGATATGTACCCTATAGAAAGTAACAACCCTACCAATTCTTGAGCTGAAAGGTAACTCCAAGTAACACTCATTACAAACCCTGCGGCAAGCCAAGGAAATAAGCACTTTTTTGGTGGGCTTGACTTCTCGGTTGTCAAAAAAGCAACAATCCCAAAAGTGATTCCAAAAATCAAACCGATAATATAGATTGCAAGCTTTGTCTTGAAGCTAAAATTTCCAAATTGATGGTTCCAAAGTGTTGACAAAAGCACTGGTGCTAGTGTCACTGAAGCAACTACATATGGCTTACACCATCTTTCTTCACAAACAACAGGAATGGTCAATCTCCTAGGCAGATAAAGCGGCAGCTCAAGTATGAAAATCAGCGTGCGAAAAAAAACCGATGATCTAAGATTAGGGCAGCATTTCTTGACTTCTACTACTTCAGAACTTCCTTGTGCAGCTCCTTCCTCAGCAGCACTGAGATCTTCCTCTTCAATGCTGCTAAGAATTGGCACAGTCAAGTCACTCTCATTGCTCGAATTACAGCTCAATTCTACACTTTTCTTCCGATGCTTGTGTGAGACGTAAACCACAATCACATAAGCAATATAGAGCGAAGAGAAAGCCATTGCAGCCCACACATCTATTTCCTTGTGAATCAAGATAACACCCAAACATACAATGACCAAAAGGTAGAAGCAAATATCTCTCACAAAGTCCGCTTTGTGAACTCGAATGCGCCTTTTGCGCATTGAAATGCTTAAGATTCCAACCACAGCACACGACACAAAGGAAGCACCGCCCAAAACTGTATTAAGACCAATTTCGCCCGTCCCGCCACCCATAAACGAAACAAGACTGGAAAACACATCAGGAGCTCCATTGCCAAGAGAAAGCAAGGTTACCCCAGCAATTGTAGGGGACAATTTTAACAACCTAGATAAACTATCAAGTGAAGAACAAAAGTACTCAGAAGCTGTGTTCCCCAACACATAGAACAAAACCAGAAGCCAAAGAAACATACAGCAATAACCCAATAGAGGAAAAGTTCCAAAATTGCAGTAGAAAATGTTAAGATAGTTTATATAGCCTTGGGAGACACATGGGTTGTTGGATTTAAGGTAAAAGCACTTTGCTTTGTAGTCATCTAAACTAAGAAAACCCTTGCAATCTAGCGAACCAGAAAATCTGGAAACCCCAGAAGTGCTTATCTCAGAAGTGCTTAGAACCAGAAAATCTGGAGCATAGGAATGTACGACCAAGAAAGCGCATCCCACCAACAGAAACGAGATGTTAAAGAAAGTGATGTAATTTTTGTACTTTGGTAAGAAAACTAAGGTACCCATTAGAGAAATTCAAAATCTAATCTAAAATTAAAAAAAAAAAAAAAAAGTAGAGAAATTGATTGAAATTGAATTTACCTTTATGATTGTGCTCCAGACCAATTGGAGAAGATCATAAAAATCCAAAAACTAGGGCAGAAATTGAGGAAAATATACAAAAAAATAGAAGGGTGGAAATTGAAATGGATGGAGGGTTTTTGAATTTGGTAAAGCTTAAGGTGTTAAGGTTGCAGCTTTTCTTGTGGAGAGAAGCGGAAGAGACAGAGCATTTGTAGCTTCCCTTCTGAGTTTCCACATTGTGGGAATATTTGTCACTTTATCCAATGTACGGCCATAGATCATGGATGCTGCGAGTTGAGGTCACGTGTCGAACGATATTGTCGTTGGGGCCCACAACCGTCCAACAAAAAGCAGTTCCCACGGCATTCAAGCGGTAAAAACTACACGTATGAATTTGGTGGACGTCGGCTATCACGGTGAGTTTAGCATCTGATCTGTTAGAGCCAAGAGAAGAGAACCCACGATATAAAAACTTGTGTCGCCTTGCCAATGTGCTTTACATTTTTCTTACTTTCTTCATTATTTGTTTGTAGATCACATTCTCCTAGATATTTTTGGGTTCACTGATCTTTATAAGTCATTCGTTCCTCTTAAAAATAGATTTTCTTGCATCACCAATTTATCATGCAACGATTATTAATTTATTGAATGGATAACAACAAGAAAGTCTCATTTCAATAAGTATGAGATCGGTTGTATAAATTTAAAACGTCATTGAACTCAGTTTTACATCAATTTTATTAGATGGATAATACAATTTTTTCAATACATGACCAAATTTACAAATATTTTTGGAAAGTAATTTTCACACACATTCTTTTCGCTTCTTTTTTTTTTTGACAATTATGTAAGAAACTAAAAAGAGTAAAAAAACTTTGTGACGCTATTGAGACTAAATTTTAATTACATAAAAAAGTCCCTCCGCCTTATACAAGGAGGAGGACATGACATGATTGCTTTTATTCAAAGAAAATTAATGAAAATGATTTGAAAACTTTGAGTTTTAATTATAATGACAAAATAAAGGGTAAAGTGAATAGTACTATGATTGACTTTTTAGTGTAAAAATGTGGTTTCTCGTTAAAGTGAACAGTATCATGTGCTTTTCGTTAAAGTTCCCTTTATTCAATCCACATTCTCCCCCACTTGACCATTTCATCAACAATGTTGTCTAAATGCTTTTCTTTCCTTCTTCAATTTGATGTTAGGCCCAAACAAGAAACAAGCAACACTAGACTAAAACAACTGCCGTACAATAGCAAGATAAAAAGGGATACAAAGGAGAACATGTATATATGTATATATGTATATATATGTATATATATGTATGTATGTATGTATGAGTTAAGATGACAACCTTTCTTGGATAGAACTGAGCATAATAAACCTGCAAACAAGTTTATTTATGGTAGACAAGCAATACTATTTATATATTTATTTTCAGGCTATTACAACTTTGACGTCGAAAAGAAGATTTAGGGAATGTGGTTTTCTTATCAGTTAGGGTTTCTACGTGTCACATTCTTTACCTAAATAAGTTTTTGTGTCTGTCACATTGGTTATGAAAGCTCACTGTCAAATTAATAAATGGTAATGAAAGCAGAAAACATGAGACAAAAAATAGGAGCTTAGGAGTTAACTATACGTAGGAGGAAATCACACTTAAATTTCATTGAAAACATTAAACTTGACATGGATTACTGATAGGATTTTTAACGTCTATGCAAATAGGGTCAAAATCACATGAAATACTTGCAAGAATACAAGGATATTGTAGTATAGATGCTCATGCAAGGTCGTTTTCCTCAAGGAATATTTGGATAATTTATGTAGAAACAATTCCTAATCAAAATACTTAGAATTAAAACTTGAGAAAATAGAGTTTGAGATTGGGTAAATTAAAAACGAATTTTAATTAAAAACTAATATAATCGAAGAAAAGATTTTTAAATACCAATTTATAAAGGCACTAGGGTTCCACCATCACCTAACAATCCTATGAATTTCTACCAATTACTTACGATTTACACATGCCACTTCGAATGTTAGATTTTCCTAATACATATTCTCCTCGTGATATTCAAGCAAGAACGTATATCTAACATGCAATCCGTCTGTGATATTCAGATCAAATATGAACATGCAAGACTCATTAAGTTTTATGAAAACCTTTTGAAGAACCATGCAACCCCTAAGAACGTGATATTCGCCTTAGATGAAATTACAATTATCAATCACAAGAAGCAATACTCAATCCTCTGATGATATTCCGACCGAATTGCATCCAATTACTTGTCTAAACATCCTAATGGTGGCCAATCATCAAGATTATTAAATCCCACCCCCATTTTATTTAAAAATGGTTTTTAGTTCTTAATTGGTGAGCCAAGGGGCCCACCCTTTTATTTTTGTATCCCCCGTGACCCTCTCCTTTCCCTCTTTCCCTCTTTCTTCTCTCAACTCTCTCTGCTCTCTCTCTCTCTCTTTCGGGCCGAGCACCACTCACGCACCCACCGTCGTGGCTCTCTGATGACACACACCAGCACCCTCATTTCCTTCATCATCACCATCAAAATCCCTGTAGTTTTCTCTCTCTCGTTGTAGAAGGACGACGAAATCCCAGGAGCCTCCGGCGAGCACCGCCCCTTTCGAGGGCATTTTCAGCCAAACCACGGCGAGTTGGCCGGCGTGTAAGGTATCAATCTCTTCGTCTCGTCGAGAACTACAACTTTTTTGACAAAGTTATGGCCGTTTAAAGTTAGGTGGTTTTCCGGCCGAATTTCCGGCCTTCTCTTTCAACAAACCCAGGCCATCCGGCCTTTCCCTTCCCCCTTGGGCCTTAAGCCTGTTAGACCCCAGCCCCTTTAGTTTTTAATGTTTTTTTTTTGTTATTTGGTTTTAAAACCCATAAGGGCTCGGGCCCTATTTTAATTTAGCCTTGGGCCGGTTCTTTTTTTTAAAAGGGCTTAAAGCCCTGTTAGTTTTTATTATGGCCTTAAGGCCTTTGTGACTTGGTGCCGTGGGTGTGTGTGTTCGGTGTGTGTGTGTATGTGTTTATGCATGCACATGCATACCGTGTGTGTGTGTGTATTTGTAGTATGTGTGTGTTTGGGCTAAAGCCCCAAACCCCATTTTCTCACCCTAAAACCATTTTAACCCAAAACCTTAGGTTCCTAAAATCCCATTAAAACCCAAAACCCAATATATCCTAATTCTATTTAACCTAAACCCTAATCCGGATTTCAAGCCTAAAACCCGTTTGACCTAGTTTGACCGTTTACCCCCGGTCAACGTTGACTTTAGGGTTGACTTTTCGGGTTTTCGTCCGGAACCCTTCTTAGGGTAATTCGACGTTCTGAATTCATTTCCAATGTCCGTTTTCCCAAATTCAATTGCTATTATATAGTTTTATTTATTGGACTCTTTATGTGCTTAGGGGCAATTATCGTGACGTTTCCGTCTTCGCTAGTGGCGCAGCTTTTGGCAACTAAGTACTGTGAGTGGACCCCTTCTAAAATTACATGATTTGTTAATTTAATTGCATAAATGGTTAGCATGCCTACAAATTCATGATTTGATTTATGTGAAGCCTGATGATTTAAGATATTGATTATCGTCTCGTGTTTTGGTGAGGAATTAATTGTTAGCCTATTTTGAGCTATATTTTAATATATCGTATTTTCTATAAAAACCATGAACTGGTAGACTATCTGATAGATGACGATAGGATGCTAGAACATGTTTTTGAACCCCTCTTTATAGTGTAGACGATGATTGGTAACCTATGCTATGAAGTGGTTATTTATGAGAGGCGTAAATATTTGTGCGTACCTAGTAGACACTATGCCGCCTGGGGCGAGGATCTGGTGTTGGCATGTAGGCCGGGAGAAATAATCCCTAGCGAAAGGCTGAGGGACACGGAGACAGGCATTGGGCCGGGAGGGAGTTATCTCTGGCTACGGGCACAGAGACTTAGGTGCAGGCATTGGGCCGAGAGATTTGTTTATTCGGTGATCTTACTAGCAGCACACCGCGTTTACGAGACGATCTGCGAGACGATTCATGCTTTGGTTTTACGCGATGATATTCCGCGATATGGCTTTTGAGATATTTTTGGCATGCTAGGATTTTGATTTAAATCCATCACTTACTATGCTAGTAGTTTTCACTATTAAACTTTGGGGGATAGTATGTTGATAATTGTTTTATTATTATTATATATATAAACTTGGTCCACTCACCTTTGTTTTGCGCCCCCATTCAGGACTTAGAATCAAGGCACCTAATCCCGGCGTGAAGACACTTCTGCAGCAGCATCTTCGGATCCTCTCGATGTAGGACCCACTTCTTTATTCATTAAATTTTATCTAAATTCTTTTTAGTGATTAGGTTTAGTTGTATGCTCTGAGCACGTTCCTAAAACTTTTAACTCATTGTATTTCAAATTTCTAACCCTTATTTATTTCTTATTCTTAGCTTTTGTATCAATTAATGGCTTTCGTCACCCCCGGGTGTCGGCCAGCACGTGTCGGTCCTAGTATTCGGGGAATATCAGGGTCGGGGCGTGTCAAAGATAATTAGATAGTTTAAAACAGTGATCAATAATTCAAAGTGCGCATGCAATCAATCGTAAACAATTAAATAAAAATTACAGATTCATGCTAAGGCTCAAGGCTTCGCCCTAGCAAAAGGAATTAGTTATGCATATTCATAACTGAAATCATAGAAAATATTATTAAGAAGAAAAGGAATGAAAACACCTTAAAGTATAAAATCTCCAAGAACCCTAGCCAAGTTCTTTGTCTCTGAAGTTGAATAATAATAAGCGTAGTGAAAAATTGTAGACGGCCAAAGCAATATATTTGCTCTGCCCCCACAAACCCTAAGACATAGGTTTTTTTATTCCAACTAGGAAACTAAGAAAAATAATAAAATATCTTAGAAAATAAAACCCTAATTAAATTAGGAGAATCTGCCAAGTACTTGTCCAGCCACGTTTTAGCCTCAGATCTCCTCCAAATCCGGCCCAAGATAGCTTGTTTTAAAGATAAGGACCTTCCGAACACATCTCCAGAAGGCCACGAAACCATCCGAGGTCATCTTGGGCTCCAAAAACGCAATTTAAGCCCAGAAACGTCATTTTCCAGCACCGCGCATCGCTCCTTTATTTTATTGCCAGAAAATAACCGCTTGATGGAAAAATCCCAAATTTTGATACGACCAAGCTAAGTGACTCACGAACGTCTTCTAATTGGAATTACTCCAAAATTCGTCCATTTGACCACGTTTTGCTCCAGAGGAAGTCGAAAGTCCTATATTGAAAATACAATTCAAAGTATCAAAATTCTTCTAAAATATTAACCAAAATATACTAAGAATAAGGTTAAATATATAATATAAAATTCACTTATCAATTACCACAACCATACGACTACAGACTATCACACAACAATAACACAAAGGAAACAAAAGAACTTAAAAACAAAAGTTGACAAACAAACTGTTAAAGGTGCTCTACTCTGATGCTAGACAGAAGGAATATGGACAGAAGACAGAAGGAATATGGACAGAAGGAATATGATCATTCCTTCACAGCTAGGTTAGCATGTGTGGATGCACTATTAACGTGGACAGCAAGGCCACTGCATGTGGTTACTGACTGCTTCAACGAGGACAGCATGGATGCCACTTTCTGTCCTTTGTTTATTGCATGCATCTGTAAAAACCTTGTATATAAGTTCTGCTGCAATTGTAGCAGAACATTCATTCAAATATATTGGATCCAAACTTTTATATGGTATCAGAGCACCGATCTTGGTGACTCTGGAAGGCTCATTTTTGCTTCCGCCACAAACACAACCATTTTCTCTTCATCAAACCCAGCCACCATGGGCGACCAGATGATACCTCATGTATCTGATCCTCTCACTCTACATCATTCAGACTCACCAAGTCTTGTTTTAGTCTCACAACTTCTCGATGGACACAACTATGGACAATGGAGCCGCTCCATGCGAATTGCTCTCAGCGCCAAAAATAAACTAGGGTTTGTTGATGGTTCAATCAAGAACCCTGCAACCACTGATGCTAAATATTCAATTTGGCAGAGATGCAACGACATGGTCTTATCTTGGATTTGGCAATCTGTACAAGGCAACATTGCTCACAGTATACTCTACTGCAAAACTGCGACAGCAGCATGGAGGGATCTTGAGGATCGATTCTCGCAAGGCAACGATTACAGGATCTATCAAATCCGACAAGAGATTGTCGAACACCGACAAGGACAGCTATCTGTTTCAGATTATTACACAAAATTAAAGGCTCTTTGGGATGAATTAGCATCATACCATGAGCCCATTGCTTGTGGATGCGAAGGATCCAAGGCGCATGCAGATAGGGAAGAAAAAGAGAGAGTCATGCAGTTCTTAATGGGACTGAACGAGAACTACTCCACCATACGAGGCTCTATATTGATGATGAGCCCACTCCCGGATACACGACGAGTCCATGGATTGGTTCTCCAACACGAACGCCAATTGGATGTGGTGAATCGTCGTGAACCCACTGCCCATGCAATGCAATCCAGTCGTTCAACAGCACCAAAAGGAGGCTATGGCACCCACAACCCTAGTTCACGAAAGATTTTCAAATGCAGCTACTGTGACGGAGGGCATCCAGTTGAACGTTGTTTTTTTTCTCATTGGCTTCCCTGAAGGACACAAATGGCACGGAAAGAATGTGCAGCCCAGAAATAGGCGTACATCTCCAGCCTCCAACAATGTTGACACACTCCCTTTGACAACTGCTCAGATTGACGCAACCAAAGTATCCATCTCCAGCAATCAACCAACGTTCACAACCGAGGAATATCATCAACTCATGGCCCTCCTTCGCAATAAGAATGGTACCAATCTGCCGCTTGCACATGCAACAGGTATCTATACGTCCAACTGCAACTCTACACAACATTCTCCGCATTCAACAACCTGTTGGATCGTAGATAGCGGAGCCACAGATCATATTTCTCACTCATCACCCATCCATAATCACACTAGACCCCAACATGATTTTGTTGGGTTACCAAATGGTGGACAGGCTGCGATTGAATCCATTGGGTCTATTAAACTGTCACCCAAGATCACCCTTCATAGAGTTTTGCACGTACCACAATTTCGTGTGAACCTATTGTCTGTGAGTAAATTAACTTAGGCATTGAAATGCATTGTGATTTTCTACCCGGGTTTTTGTGTTGTGCAGGACATGGCTACGAAGAAGATGATTGGCCTGGGCAAGCAGTTTAATGGCCTCTACTACCTCACTCCAACACAAAACCCTCATCTCGCCAACCATGTCAACCATACCTCGACACTGTGGCACCAACGTCTTGGGCACCCATCCTCGGCACCTCTTCACTCTTTATCCCAGACCATTCCAGAAATTATTTTTCATTCTACACATGTTTGTGATATTTGTCCCTTAGCAAAGCAAACTCGTTCATCATTTGTTTCCAGTTCAATAAAATCAATTGCAGCATTTGATTTGATTCACTGTGATATTTGGGGGCCACACCAAACACATACATCCTCTGGAGCACGTTACTTCCTCACCATTGTAGACGACTTCACTCGATTCACATGGGTTCATCTCATGTGATTTAAATCTGACACACAAACCATAATCCACTCGTTCTTTTCTTGGGTGAAAACACAGTTTAACCGTGACATTAAAATTCTTCGTGCCGACAATGGGGGGAATTCATCTATCTACGATCCTTCTTAGATACCCATGACACTCTTTTTCAACACACCTGTGCTCACACCCCTCAACAGAACGGAGTCGTTGAACGCAAACATCGTCACCTTTTAAATGTTGCCCGAGCCTTACGATTACAAGCTAACCTACCTTTAAAATTCTGGGGAGAGAGTGTACAAACTGCCTGTTACCTTATCAACCGCCTCCCAACACCTCTGCTTTCCCATCAATCTCCCTATAAACTTTTGCATGGGACACTACCTGTCTACACTCATCTCCGAGTTTTTGGGTGTTTATGCTATGCTACCAACCTCAGTCCCTCACACAAATTTGATGCTCGTGCTCGTCGCTGCATTTTCCTGGGATATCCCCTTGGTCAGAAGGGCTATCGCGTTTACGACCTTGATAGCAAGCGCATCTTTACCTCTCGAGATATCATCTTCCATGAACATCTTTTCCCTCTTGCTAACTTACCACCAGAACCTGCCCACCCTACCCCGGTCTTACCTGTTCCCCATGACGACCCTACTCCTGCACCTTCAGACCCCATTCCCACTATTGATCCACCTACCTTATCACCCGCCTCATCCGCTCCCTCCCTTCCTGACGACCCTACTCCTAACATACTTCCTCCAACCCCAGACACTCCTACCTCGCCACCACCAGCACCATCGTCTCCTTCGCTGCCCCTAATTCCCCTTCGTCGATCCACCCGCATTACACAACCCCCTGCCCACCTTCGTGACTATCAGACCCATCATGCTGCTTTGCTTCAGTCCAGCGCCATCTCTTCCACCATGTCCGGCACCCGATATCCTCTTCACAGGTATGTTTCTTATGATCGCCTCTCTCATGCTCATCGCTCCTTTGTTCACAATGTCTCTCACTTAGTTGAACCAGCCTCCTATGAGCAGGCACGCCATGACCCTCACTGGCTTGCAGCTATGCATTCTGAGCTTGACGCACTTGAAGCCAATCACACCTGGACTTTGGTTCCTTTACCCCTCCACCAACGCCCCATTGGATGTAAATGGGTCTTCAAAATCAAGTATCATTCCGACGGTACCATCGAACGCTACAAGGCTCGCCTTGTCGCCAAGGGGTTCACGCAGCGCGAAGGTATTGATTACAAAGAGACGTTCGCCCCCGTTGCTAAGCTCATTACTGTCCGCTGTCTCTTGACCATTGCTGCTGTTCGCAGCTGGTCTCTTCACCAAATGGATGTCCAAAACGCTTTCCTTCACGGTGCACTCCATGAGGAAGTATATATGTTACCCCCTCCTGGTTATCGTCGACAGGGGGAGACTATGGTTTGTCGACTTCACAAGTCATTATACGGACTCAAGCAGGCATCTCGCAGCTGGTTCCAACGTTTTTCATCAACCATTCAAGAAGTTGGCTTTCAACAGTCTCATGCAGACTACTCATTATTCACTAAAGTTTGTGGACACTCCATTACTGTAGTATTGCTCTACGTTGACGACATGATCATTGCAGGAAATAATGAGGAAGCTATCAGTCAACTCAAGCAATTTCTTAGTGGATGTTTTCGAATTAAAGACCTCGGACCATTAAAATATTTTCTGGGTGTCGAAGTTGCACGGTCCAAAGCTGGGATCTCCATTTGCCAACGAAAGTATACTCTGGACATATTGGAAGAAGCTGGCTTGCTTGGCGTAAAACCTGCCAAGGTACCTATGGAACCTGATTTAGTGTTGACAACAACAGGTGGTGATGCCCTCAAGGATCCGACTCGATATCGACGTTTGGTTGGAAAATTAATATACCTTACCATCACTAGGCCAGATATTACGTATGCAGTGAATAATCTCAGTCAGTTCATGCAAGAACCAACACTCCATCACCTTAAAGCAGCACATCGTCTCCTCCAATATCTGAAAGAAGCACCAGGATAAGGGTTACTATTCCCTACGGAGAACCAACTTAATTTGATTGGCTACTGTGATGCGGATTGGGCTAGATGTCCGATCACACGACGATCAGTGACAGGTTTTTGCATCTTCCTTGGTAAATCACTTGTATCGTGGAAAAGTAAAAAGCAAGTCACGGTGGCAAGATCTTCAGCAGAAGCCGAGTATCGCTCCATGGCTGCAACCACTTGTGAGCTTACTTGGCTGAGGAATTTGTTGAATGATTTGCGTGTAAATCATCTTGAGCCGGCAAGGTTGTTTTGTGACAATCAAGCTGCTCTACATATTGCAGCGAACCCTGTGTATCATGAACGAACCAAACACATAGAGCTGGATTGTCATACTGTCCGTGAAAGGATTCAGAGGGGAGAGATCGAGACGTCTCATGTGCAGACGGGACGTCAAATAGCAGACCTATTTACAAAGCCACTGAGAGCACCTACCTTCCATTCACATCTTGGCAAGTTGGGTGTTATTGATATCCACACTCCAACTTGAGGGGGAGTGTTAAAGGTGCTCTACTCTGATGCTAGACAGAAGGAATATGGACAGAAGACAGAAGGAATATGGACAGAAGGAATATGATCATTCCTTCACAGCTAGGTTAGCATGTGTGGATGCACTATTAACGTGGACAGCAAGGCCACTGCATGTGGTTACTGACTGCTTCAACGAGGACAGCATGGATGCCACTTTCTGTCCTTTGTTTATTGCATGCATCTGTAAAAACCTTGTATATAAGTTCTGCTGCAATTGTAGCAGAACATTCATTCAAATATATTGGATCCAAACTTTTATACAAACAACCACCCACATCAGACAACAGAGAGCTAATTGGCAAGTTAGTTAATCACCATAAGTGATAATGCTGTCCATAATCTTGGCCACCACCTCCTTCGAATCCCTCAGTTTTTTTATGCTTTTGTTAAGCTTTTCACGCTTTACTGCCACTGCCGGCGACTCCTCCAACATCCTCTCAATTCCCCCACCGCAAGGTCCCATCAACTCATTCACAATCTCAGCTTCCATCTCTTTGTTCACAAGGTTGAAAACAAACAGCTGCAAGTGCAATGCCATGGAGTCCACAAGCCTCCTCAAGACAACCTTCCAATAGGCAATCATTCTCATTTTAAGGTCATAAGCTTGAGCTAACACATGCGGGTACATCCTCTGAACACCGACTTCCACTTCCCCGATGCCTTCGATATCTATGATAGAAGGTTTCTTCTCATCAGTTAAGACTCCAATGAATTCATTTTGACTAGCCATCAACTTGTTCCATTCAGAAACATAATCACCATCACATGTATAATCTGTCAGCTTTTCCATCTCTACAAGCTCCAGCATCCACTTGATTGACCTTTCCTTCATCTTGGCCATTAGATTATGGCCGGCACGCCTGGCTGACAACTGCAGCTGATGATAGTTCTCCGTATAATGCATCAACACAGAAATAACCACCTCTTCAATGTAGCTCCACACTTTTTCCACAAATGCAATCGGAATACTCGAAATTTCATTCACTTTTCCCTGCAAGATAATGAGGAAAGCATTGTGCGGACGAAAATTCGGAAGTGAAATACCTTTGCTCTCCTCCAAGATCTTGATCTCCTCCATCAAGAAGTTGCTCTTTGCATCTATTTCAGGACATCTGTGAAGTTCATCCGAGTACTGGTTGAGCATCTCAACCAATCTAGCAGTGCAGTGCATGCGATTGTCTTCCGCGTACTCCTCAAATTCTCCTCTCAAAAGAATCTTCCTAAGAGATTCCTTAGCCAAGCCAATAATTTGGATAAAGGCTGTCATGGCCTCAACAGATGAAAGATTCTTTGGCATTTTGTTCAGCTCCATAATGCAGAAGTTCAGCCTGTCATTGATCTTCTTCACTATCTCGGATATATTTCTTGCTATGCTGTTTGCTTGAATTTGGACCAGCTTCTGTGCTAAAACTGGAATACCGACAATGGACTTGTCAATCTTCGAAAGCAGGGGATGGGTTTGAAATAGTTCATGAGCCATCGCCCCTGCCTCTTCGTAAGTTTCATCACCGATCCTGTTCCTTACACAGACATAACCAAGACCAATGTTTACATCATCTCCAGTGGCCTTTTCAAGTAGTCCTTCCGGTGCCTTGTCCACTTTCGTAACCACAGCGAGTGTCCTCTCACCAGTTTTATCTACACTTTGTGACATCCGGATTGACTCACACGTCGTAAAATCCACTGTGGCAGACAATACATTCAGAATAATACTTTCTTCCGGCTTAATATACTCCATGACCATATCTTTGATCTGATCATAAATATTTTCAGGTTGGCCATGGACCGGAACCCTTGTGATTCCCGGAAGATCAACCATAGTCAGATCCGGAACCCCATTCTTCTTCACCAACAGAGTAAGTGGCGTGTTCGAAATTCCCTTACCTTCCCCCGCAATAGAATTAGTTGCTTTCACAATATCTTTGGCGATATTGTCTTCATCAGTACGATCAACTCTGCCATTGTACTCCAAGGAAAGTTCAGGCTGAGGACTCGAGTGGTGTTCCAACCTCATAATAAGAGGCACTCTCGTGCAGATGCCTTGGCCCCGAGGGAGGCTTATGCCAGCCAAGGATTCGAGCACGCTAGACTTCCCCGATGACTGGTCTCCGACCACCACAATCGTTGGCAGCTGAATGCCTTCATCCATCACCATCAAGCTACGTAACTTGTCTACCGTATCCAGAAGAGGGCGGATCTTGTCATTGTAGGACGACACAATGGGTGCGCATTTGAGAGGTACTGCGTCTTGTCCTGCCTGAACGACAAGCCTCCTCAAGACAACCTTCCAATAGGCAAACATTCTCATTTTAAGGTTATAGGCTTGAGCTAACAGATGCGGGTACATCCTCAGAACACCGACTTCCACTTCCCTGCTGCCTTCGATATCTATGACAGAAGGTTTCTTCTCATCAGTTTTTTTCTCTTGTTTTTTGAAGAAGAATCTTCTCATCAGTTAAGACTCCATGAATGAATTCATTTTGACTAGCCATCAACTTGTTCCATTCAGAAACATAATCACCATTGCGAGGGAGCTTTCACCGTTTAAAACTAACTCGATTCCACTTGCCTTCGTCCTTCCGTTTCTGAATTATAGCAAGTCAAAACAATGGTGAAAAATGTAGAGGGAAACCGAGATTGTAGAGAGATGAGAGAGAATTCAAAAATGGAGTAAAATGTTCTGTATTGAGTTTATGACTTAATGGAGTAAACTGTTCTATTTATAGCTACTGCTATATATCATTCTTAGCCTTTAAGCAACTTAACTGACTCTCAATCAACAATAACAACACATCTAACAAAAATGCTACTTTTATGACATAATTGTACCATCATTTGCTTACATTGATAAATAGCACTCATAAGCTGACATAGCAGCCATATCACTTAAAGTAAGAAGATTACTTGTCAGAGAAGATATCAGTCAGGAAGAAGTGAGAAAGCTGGTTTTAGTAAGTGCCTTAGGCTTAAAGGCTCCTAGTAGTAAGTATAATTGTTCAGCAAAACCTGTCGAAGTAAATGACAACCAGCCGTTTCAAAACCGCATGCTGAGAGAGTTGTGATTTGGACTTCCAAACGTTCAGCAAACCACACCCCATGCGAGCCTTTGAACTTCTAAACCCTAATCAGTGTAAATGTAATATGGACAGTTAACTGATAACCATTTGTTTGTGCTTGATGCTCTTGGACTTCAATCAACCTTTATATATTGTTCATTCAAATAATCGATGACAAGCTAGCCAATGTAAGTTGTAACCCAACAGGGACGAGTTGTTGAAGAAAATTATATATTTTTTGTACTTTGGTAAGAAAACGAAGGCACCCATTAGAGAAAGGGAACTGCTAGCAGCCTTTGCACTAACTTTTGTATATGGATCTTTTCACTTTAACAAATAACATGTATCATTTTCTACGCAAAAAAAAAGCAAGAATTTTAAAGCTTTTGTCTAGGAATTAACGATGAGAAATAAAAAACATACATTATTATGTCATTTCATTAAAATGAAAATTGTCAAATGTAAAAATTAGTGCAAAAGTGTATTTCTCTTAGAGAAATTCAATCTAACAACCAAAATTAAAGTTAACAAAAAAGGTAGAGAACTTAATTCATACTGAATCTACCTTTATCATCGTGCTCCAGAGAAATTGAAACGGATAGAGGGTTTTTGAATTTGGTAAAGCTTAAGGATTAAGGTTGCTGTTTGTTTTGTTTTTTTTTCTTTTTCTTTTTTTGTGTGGAGAAAAGTGGAAGACAGAGAGCCTTTGAAGATTCCTTTATGAGTTTTCACGTTGTGGAGATTTTGTTTCATTTTTACCATTGTAAGACCATAGATTATGCATGCTGACATGGTTGGACAGATGTCGAATGATGGTGTCGTTGGGGCCCCACTATAATGACCCATTCCAAAAAATTATGGTTTTTATAATTTTAAAATGTGAAATTATGAAAATGTCCTTCGACGCAAATATGTTGACTTTTGTTGACCGCCTTGTCATGTCACGTAAGATCCGTTTTCTTGGCGTATCCTCGTAGTACTTGTCACTACGAACGTGTGGACGCGAACGGAATGTAATTTAGAGTGATAACGAAGGAGTTATGAACGAACGAAGTCGAGGGCAAAATGGTCATTTGACCATAAATTTGGAAGGCTCCAGATTTTGCTAGAGAAATCAGTTGAGGCCACATGTGTGGACACGTGGCTGAGATGGAAAAGAAAGGAGAGAAAAGGAGGAACCGGACCAATCAGAAAAAGGGAGGTGAGAAGTGACCAATAAGAAGAAAGAGCAAGGAGGGAAATGAGGGAGTAGAAAAGGAGGGGAACCGACCGGGTTCCCCTTAACCTGCGTGATCGATCCGGTTTCCTTGGAGTTTCTTGACGGTTTTCCGTCCAATTTTCCTGCTTTCTTCAACCTCCCATCACCACCAAACCTCATCACAACATCCCAGCACCTAATTCCAGCCAAACCCGACAAGTTTTACCCCCGATGTTGCGAGAAAACCCACTGACGGGTCCGGGTGGTTCTTGGCTTTGAACCACCATTTGTGGAACAATTTCTTTCGATCCCCACTACTAGTACACTATACTTGAACACAGGAACAAAGCCCAAACAACCTTGGAGGTAATGGAGCACCGGAGGTGACAGATCAAAGCACACCCTTTTTAGGAACCAGGTTCGAGGGAAATTGAGGCTTTTCCCGGCCCAATTGGGCTTAGTCACATGCGCATTAGCGGGAAGCGACGTCATCCTCGATAGTTCGAGCGGTTCTCGGGCAATAAAATCAGTGAGTGGACCCCTTCTAAGCTTATATATTTTCATAAAATATTAGCCTAGCATGCATTTCATATTTCTTGATTTGAGTATGTTTTATATTATGCATTATGGATTTCTATAATTATGGTTTACGAAATATTTATGATTTATTGAAATTACGTTTTTACGAATGGTCATAAATTATTGGATTTGCATATATGAATTCCTATGGCTCTCGAGTATAATTTGGTTATGGAATTACGAGTATGGTTTACCATGGATTATGAGATTTTGAGCTCCGGTGATTTGATATGAGATTTTCAAGGTATGTTTTTGGTACTTATCTAGTGGGTTATCATACAACACATCCACATAACACGAGTATTAGAAGTCTATGGCCATAGGACACAGTTGAGAAGATTGATGTATATACCTATTCTTTGGCATAACCCGGGGTCGTATAGTTTCACCTTCGGGTGATGGACCATGGTTTCTTCACTGGAGTAACCTAGTATCGTACAACTCTACCTTCGGGTGATGGACATGTATTGCTTTCGGGCGGATGAGGAGTAGATGACATTGATGATATACCCCCAGCTTTACTAGCCCAGGGCTAGTGTCGATGTGTGATGTTATATATCCTCTTCTCTGACGTAACCCAGAGTTGTACAGCTTCACCTTCGGGTGATGGACCATGGTTTCTTCACTGACGTAACCCAGTGTCGTACAGCTTCACCTTCGGGTGATGGACATGTACTGCCTTTGGGCGACTATGATACCCCTAAAGAGTACAGTATTGATGAGATTACGGATTTGCCTTCGGGCAACGATATTATCATTTTCTGAGCATTGGTTTTACGTACATGTTTTACGAGTGTTTTACATGGCATGCCAGGGTTTTTGACACGTCCCGACCCTGATATTCCCCGAATACCAAGATAGACGTGCTGGTCGACACCCGAGGGTGACGAAAGCCATTAATTGATACAAAAGCTAAGAATAAGAAATAAATAAGGGTTATGAATTTAAATACAATGAGTTAATAATTTAGGAACGTGTTTAGAGCATACAACTAACTAGAAATCTAAAAGAATTAATATAAAATTTAATAAATAAAAAGATGTGGGTCCTACATCGAGAGGACTCGAATATGCCAATGCGAAAGCATTGACGTCGGGATTGTATGCCTCAATTCTAAATCCTGAAAGGGGGCGCAAAACAAGGGTGAGTGGACCAAGTTTATATACATTCATAATACAAAAACAGTTATAAACATACTAACCCCAAAGTTTTAATAATGAAAACTACTAGCATAATAAATGATAGGTTTTCTGAAACTCTAGCATGCCATAAAACATCTCAACATGTATAATGCGGAAAAACATCATATAAATCATCGCGTGTATCGTCTTGTAGATCATCTCATAAGTGTGGTGTGCTACTAGTAAGATCACTGAAATAAATATAACTCCCGGCCTTATGCCAGCACCGTGGTCTCTACGCCCGTAGCCAGAGATTACCAACTCTCGACCCAATGCCTGCTCCGTGTCCCTCAGCTCGTAGTTAGGGATTATTTCTCCCGACCTATCTGCCAACACCAGATCCTCGCCCCAGGCGGCATAGTGTCCACTAGGTACGCACAAATAATTACGCCTCTCATAAATAACCACTTCATAGTATAAAGTCATCAATCGTCTATACTATAAAGAGGGGTTTTGAAAACACGTTCTAGTATCCTATCGTCATCCATCAGATAGTCTACTAGTTCATGGTTTTAATAGAAAATACGATATATTAAGATATAACTCAATATAGGCCGACAATTAATTCCTTACCAAAAACACAAGACGAAAGTCAACATATTCAATAAACATGCTTAACATAAAATCAAATCATAAACTCGTAAGACATTCTATTCATTTATGCAATTGAACTATAAATCATGTAATTTTAGAAGGGGTCCACTCACAGTACTTCGCCATCGAAAAGCCGCGCAGCTAGCAAATATGCAAAAGCCACAATAATTGCCCCTAAGCACAAAAATGGTATATTTAGTCAAACTCTACTCAAACAATTTAATTTGGGAAAACAAACATCGGAAATGGATTCAGAACGTTGAAATTAGCCTAGGAGATGTCCCGGACGAAACCCCAAAAAGTTAACTCTAAAGTCAACGTTGACCGTTGACTGGTCAAAGTCAAAGTCAAAGTCAACTCTGACTGTATACCAAGTCAACAGTCAGAGTCAATGGGTCAAAGGGTCAGA
This sequence comes from Malus sylvestris, assembly GCF_916048215.2. NCBI lineage: Eukaryota > Viridiplantae > Streptophyta > Magnoliopsida > Rosales > Rosaceae > Malus > Malus sylvestris. Next base: position 836,102 of record NC_062273.1, read on the forward strand.
TTGGGCTTAAATTTAGGTTGGGCCCTAAGGTTTTTTAAAAACAATTTAAATGAAAGAAACTAAAAAGGAAATGGGTTTTGGGTCTAAAGGGTTTAAGGGAATGGGTTTAGGATTTTAGGTTTTTAGAGTTTAGATCTTAAAGCCCAAAGGTTTAGGGTTTTGCTACACGGGTCGAAGGCCCTAGTTTTCCCAAGGCCCGAAGGCCTGTTCTGAAAGGGTTTAGGATTTCAGGGGGTCTCTGGGCTCGGCCCAAACCCACACGGCCCTAAGGCTTGATTTTGAAAAGGTTTTAGGGTTAAGCAAAATGGGCTTAAGGCCCGTGGCCTTTTGAGAACGGCCTAAAGGCCTGGCGCTCACCGGAGAAGAACGTCAGAGCTGTAGAGCTCCGGTTGACTACAAACGATGACCCTAGGATCGGATCTAGGTACCAAAATGAAGCATAAGTCGAGAGGAGCATGTTTATACCTTCCTTTTGCCGTAGAACGGCCGGAGACGACCGGAAAATCCCGCGACTCACACGGGTTCGCCAGAGATGGGTGAGCTCTCATTCGAGTCAATTTCATTCTAAAAACTTTAGAAAAATAATGAGATAACATTCAAAATCACATCCAAGTTTCAATCTAGAACAGATAGAGGGAGACCCGAGGTTTGCCTAACTGGAAAAATTGAAGAAATCTCGTCGGAGAGCTCCGGGGTTACCTCGAGTTGTGCAGCAACATGAGAGAGAGAAAAGACGGGGCTTGATGATGATGATGATTGTCTTCCTCGTGCAGGTAAGCAATTGGGTGTGTATATGTGTGTGTGTGCATCTCGGTGAAAGAGGGAAAGAAGAGAGAGAAGATAGAAAAGCAGAAACAGAAAGAAGAAGAAGAATGAGTCACGAGGGAGGGGGAACAGAGAGACAGAGAGAGAAGAGGTTTGTTAGGGTGCTGCCACGTGGCAGTTTGAGGGGGTTTAGGAATCTAGATAAATGGTCTAGATTTAGTCAAGTTAGGTGACCAAAATGAAATTTTCAATAAAACTTTGGGAAATTATAAAGTTACATATAAATTCGGGGGTGGGGTTTAACAGTTTTCATAAAACCTATATGTAGTATTATATATGAGTTTTCAAAACAGGGGGTTATTATGTTCATAAATAAAATGGTTTTCTTATTATTATTATTATTATAAACTTTGGTCCACTTACCCTTTAGGTTTTGCGCCCCCTCAGAACTTAGAATCAAGGCACATCGTCCTGGCGTTAAGGCAACTCCGTGTAGAGATCTTCGAGTCTTATCAAGGTAGGACCCATTCCTTGGTTCGTACCTTTCTATCATAATTCTTTCAGTTAATTCTTGATTAGTTGTATGCTCTGAACACGATTTTGCATTGGTGAGTCTCTTTCTAATTATATGTTTTATTTATAGGCATGTTTAAAATGGTTTTGTCACCCTCGGGTGTCGGTCAGTATGTGCCCATCCTGGTATTAGAGGAATAGCGGGATTGGGGTGTGTCACCCACCGTCAAAGAAAAAGCAGTCCCTATGGGCATCCAAACAGAAAGAGAACCCACGATAGTATAAAGATTTTGTATCACACTCATCGCTTTGACATTAATCCTTTTCCCTCCTTGCCGATGTTCTTTATATTTTACTTTCTTTCTTGATAAGTTGTTTGTAAATGACATTTTCTGAGAATCTCTTGGGTGTCGTATGCATTCTAAGTCACTTGTTTGTGTCAAAACACGCATATACATTATTTCTTTTAGTCGAGATTTAAAATTAAAAGTTTACAGACACTTTTTGGTGAACTCGAATTAAGGAATTCCCATTTTATGTGTTAAGTTTTATGCGGATGAGTTAATAAAAAGCAGAGTTGGGCCTTTAATGAATATTTTTAATTCCTGTAAAATGCTTAATAATTTAAAAAATAACATTATTTATTCTTGTAGGCACATTTTATCATTGGAGAACAAAGTGACCACCACTATAAACCCTAACCTCTTACACTACCATTGCATCATCACCACCACTGTTGCCGTCACCACCACACTACAATTGTGCCACCACCACCATAACCATACGTGCCACCACTACCATTGCCATCATTACCACCACACCACCACCGCCACCATAGACACAATTGCCACCACTGCTACCACAACCGCCACCATCGCTGTTGTCGCAACCCTTACCACCAATGATGCCTTTACAGCCCAACCACCACACCTCTTTATTGGCATCACCACAATCACAACCCTTGCCCTTATCACCATTGTCGTCGTCACCACCAACATTGTTACGTTTATTTTTGTCATTATATACAATTATAAATTATCAAACGCTTTTACAATATTTTTCGTACTCACAACACTTTTAAAATACAGTTCATCAAACATTCAACTGCTTTATTTTGTAGCAGATTATTCTTAAAGCACATTAGAAGCAGTTTTTTTTTTTTAATTTTTTAAAATTTTATAAAAGCGCATCAATATCAAAATGGTCATAAGATTATGAGTTTTTCAATTGAGGTAAATATTTTATGTATTTGACCAAAACGATTTTAAAAAATTTGTAATAAGATGACGCGAAAGAAGAACATAAATGTGACACATGATATTAAACCAAAGCAAATGATTTTCTTGGGTTTTAACACCCATATATATATTTTTTGGTGTATCATTTTCACCAAGCTCCACCTCATCATACTTAAAAGAAATGTATTAGGCCATCTCCAACCGAAGGAGGGCCAAAGGGCTATATTTAGCCCTAAACCTCTGCCAGAAATTATATTTTAATGAACAATGCTGTATCATATTTTATATCATCTCCAACCGAGGAGGCCAAAGGGCCATATGTCAAACATAGCCATTTGACAAAAAATCATCTCCAACCGAGGGGGCCAAAGGGGCATAAGCCAAACATAATTTATTACTTTAATTGAATTAAGATAGTTAATTAAATTAAATTACCATATTAAAATAAGATTTTCGAACATATTGAAAGATTATTGAAAGAGGTGGTCATTTGAAAATTATTGAAAAAAAAATTAAAGGAAAGATTATTGGAAGAGAATATAATGTGAAAAATTGAAATAAAATGAGGTAAGATAATATGAAATGATGAAAACTATGTGAGAAATAGTCTATGAATTTTTTTTATTATTATTTTTTAAAATTCATCCAACGAAAAAAAAAAGCGGGCTGGGCTCATTGGACGAGCGGGCTAGCTGGCTGGAAATGGCCAACCTGGTGGCCTAATTTGGTGGTTTTGGACCATGGTGCCCACAAACTCTTTGACCTAGCCCTCAGTTTGAGACAATTTTCGTGTCATTTCAAGTTATTTTTAGCCCAATGGCTCTTTGACCGGGTCGGTTGTGGATGGCGTTCCGAACCACAAACCAAGCTCCACCTCATGAATACTTAACTAATTTGATGCATTACTTTTGTTTCCTTTCTCAATTTGAAGGCCCGAACAAGAAACAAAGCAACACTAGACAAAGACAACTGCTGTATAATATTTGTTTTAGAAACTCAAAAGCTTCGATTTTTTTGTCGTGCTCTTTAACTTCCTCTTTTACTGTTATGCAAGAGAAAACAAGAGAGATTTAATATGAGTAAAGGGATACTTTACTTCTTGAGATACAAGTTTATTGTTATAGTCTAGCAAGGTTTCTTCTAAGGATCTTGGCTTTCTTTATCTGTAAAGAAGTTGGGTTTTTGGTTGTTTAATTAATTTCTACCAAAATTGCAAGATAAAAAGGAATACAAAGGAGAAGACACACGCGCGCGCACACACACACATATATATATATGATTTTTTTTTTTTTTTAAGATGATAACATATTCCTGGATAGAACTGAGAAGATGTATAAACCGGCAAAAAGTTTATTTATCTTAGGAAAGTAACAGTATTTCCATAATCACTTTCAGGTTATTACAACTTTGACGTCGAAAATAAGAAAATTTAGGGAATGTGGTTTTCTTATCAGTTAGGGTTTCTACAATACATATCGAATTCTTTACCTAAGTAAGTTTTTATCTGTCAGATTAGTCAGGAAGACTCACTGTCACATTAAATGAAAGGTAAGAAAAACTGAAAACAAAATATCGGAGTTGACTGCTGGTAGGATGAATTTGCAGTTAAATTTCATTGAAAACATTAAACTTGACAAGGATTACCAGAACCATACAGTTATCACATAACAAGAACGCAAGGGAAACGAAAAACTTGAAACAAAAGTTGACAAACAAACAACCAACGACATAAGAAAACAGACTGCAGACTTTTATTTTGACCATTTTTTAGTACCCTCAAAACTAATTGGCAAGTTAGTTAATCACCATAAGTGGTAATGCTGTCCATAATCTTGGCCACCACCTCCTTCGAATCCCTCAGTTTTTTTATGCTTTTGTTAAGCTTCTCACGCTTTACTGCCACTGCCGGCGACTCCTCCAACATCCTCTCAATTCCCCCACCGTAAGGTCCCATCAACTCATTCACAATCTCAGCTTCCATCTCTTTGTTCACAAGGTTGAAAACAGACAGCTGCAAGTGCAATGCCATGGAGTCCACAAGCCTCCTCAAAACAACCTTCCAATAGGCAATCATTCTCATTTTAAGGTCATAAGCTTGAGCTAACACATGCGGGTACATCCTCAGAACACCGACTTCCACTTCCCCGATACCTTCTATATCTATGATAGAAGGTTTCTTCTCATCAGTTAAGACTCCATCAATGAATTCGTTTTGACTAGCCATCAACTTGTTCCATTCGGAAACATAATCACCATCACATGTATAATCTGTCAGCTTTTCCATCTCTACAAGCTCCAGCATCCACTTGATTGACCTCTCCTTCATCTTGGCCATTAGACTATGGCCGGCACGCCTTGCTGACAGCTGCAGCTGATGATAGTTATCCGTATAATGCATCAACACAGAAATAACCACCTCTTCAATGTAGTTCCACACTTTTTCCTCAAATGCAATCGGAATACTCGAAATTTCATTCACTTTTCCCTGCAAGATAATGAGGAAAGCATTGCGTGGAAGGAAGTTCGGAAGTGAAATACCTTTGGCCTCCTCCAAGATCTTGATCTCCTCCATCAAGAAGTTGCTCTTTGCATCAGTTTCAGCACATCTGTGAAGTTCATCTGAGTACTGGTTGAGCATCTCAACCAATCTAGCAGTGCAGTGCATGCGATTGTCTTCCGCGTACTCCTCAAATTCTCCTCTCAAAAGAATCTTCCTAAGCGATTCCTTAGCCAAGCCAATGATTTGCATAAAGGCCGTCATGGCTTCGGCAACAGATGAAAGACTCTTTGGCATTTTGTTCAGCTCCGTAATGCAGAAGTTCAGCCTGTTATTGATCTTCTTCACTATCTCGGGTATATTTCTTGCTATGCTGTTTGCTTGAATTTGGACCAGCTTCTGTGCTAAAACTGGAATACCGACAATGGACTTGTCAATCTTCGAAAGCAGGGGATGGGTTTGAAATAGTTCATGAGCCATTGCCGCTGCGTCCTCATAAGTTTCGTCACCAATCCTGTTCCTTACACAGACATAACCAAGACCAATGTTTACATCATCTCCAGTGACCTTCTCAAGTAGTCCTTCCGGTGCCTTGTCCACTTTCGTAACCACAGCGAGCGTCCTCTCACCAGTTTTATCTACACTTTGTGACATCCGGATTGACTCACACGTAGTAAAATCCACCGTAGCAGACAATACATTCAGAATAATGCTTTCCTCCGGCTTAATATACTCCATGATCATATCTTTGATCTGATCATAAATATTTTCAGGTTGGCCATGGACCGGAACCCTTGTGATTCCCGGAAGATCAACCATAGTCAGATCCGGAACCCCATTCTTCTTCACCAACAAAGTAAGTGGCGTGTTCGAAATTCCCTTACCTCCCCCCGCAATAGAATTAGTAGCTTTCACAATATCTTTGGCGATATTGTCTTCATCAGTACGATCAACTCTGCCATTGTACTCCAAGGAAAGTTCAGGCTGAGGACTCGAGTGGTGTTCCAGCCTCATAATAAGAGGCACTCTCGTGCAGATGCCTTGGCCCCGAGGTAGGCTGATGCCGGCCAAGGATTCGAGCACGCTAGACTTCCCTGATGACTGGTCTCCGACCACCACAATCGTTGGCAGCTGAATGCCTTCATCCATCACCTTCAAGCTGCGTAACTTGTCTACCGCATCCAGAAGAGGGCGGATCTTGTCGTTATAGGATGACACAATGGGTGCGCATTTGAGAGGTACTGCGTCTAGTCCTGCCTGAACCATTGCGAGGGAGCCTTCACCGTTTAAAACTGTGTAACTCGATTCCATTTGCCTTCGTGCTTCCTTTTCTGAATTATAGCAAGTCAAAACAATGGTGAAAAATCTGGAGGGAAACCGAGATTGTAGAGAGATGAGAGAGAATTCGAAGATGGAGTAAAATGTTCTGTATTGAGTTTATGACTTAATGGAGTAAAATGTTCTATTTATAGCTACTGCTATATATCATTCTTAGCCTTTAAGCAACTTAATGACTCTCAATCAACAATAGCAACACATCTAACAAAAATGCTACTTTTTCGACATATTTGTACCATCATTTGCTTACATTGATAAATAGCACTCATACTCATAAGCTGACATGGCAGCCACATCACTTAAAGTAAGAAGATTACTTGTCAGAGAAGATATCAGTCAGGAAGAAGTGAGAAAGCTGGTTTTAGTAAGTGCCTTAGGCTTAAAGGCTCCTAGTAGTATGTATAATTGTTCAGCAAAACCTATCGAAGTAAATGACAACCAGCCGTTTCAAAACCGCATGCTGAGAGAGTTGTGATTGGGACTTCCAAACGTTCAGCAAACCACACCCCATGCGAGCCTTTGAACTTCTAAACCCTAATCAGTGTAAATGTAATATGGACAGTTAACTGATAACCATTTTTTGTGCTTGATGCTCTTGGACTTCAATCAACCTTTATATATTATTCATTCAAATAATCGATGACAAGCTAGCCAATGTAAGTTGTAACCCAACAGAGACGACATGTTGAAGAAAATTATATATTTTTCGTACTTTGGTAAGAAAACTTAAGGCACCCATTAGAGAAAAGGAAGTGCTAGCAGCCTTTGCACTAACACTTGTATTTGGACCTTTTCACTTTAACAAATAACATGTATCATTTTCTACACAAAAAAACAAGAATTTTAAAGCTTTTGTCTAGGAATTAACGATGAGAAATATAAAAAAATACATTATTATGTCATTCATTAAAATGAAAATTTTTAAATACAAAAGTTAGTGCAAAAGTGTATTTTAGAGAAATTCAATCTAACAACCGAAATTCTAGTTAACATAAAGAGTAGAGAACTTAATTCATATTGAAACTACCCTTATGATCGTGCTCCAGAGAAAATGAAAAGAATGGAGGGTTTTTTAATTTGGCAAAGCTTAAGGATTAAGGTTGCCGTTTTTTTTTTTTTTTTTTTTTGTGTGGAGAAAAGTGGAAGAGAAAGTGCCTTTGAAGATTCCTTTATGAGTTTTCACATTGTGGAGATTTTGTTTCATTTTTACCATTGTAAGACCATAGATCATGGATGCTGACATGGTTGGACAGATGTCGAATGGTGGTGTGGTATGCCCAATCAGTTCAAGTTGGCTGAAAATGGCAACTGTAACAGAAAATAGTGCAAGAATTTAAAAGAGGAAAGGGAAAGAAGAGTTTGAGGAAAAAGAGGCAACTTTAATTCATCATTTCATAGGTTATTTCTGCTCTCCATTATTAAATATTTATACTCCTCATAAAGGGGAAAACCTTAGCTACTTGGACATAAGGAAAGAAGGCTGGTACAGGCCGTTGCAAGAGGAGAAGTAATGGGCTCAAGTAAATGGGCTTAATAACTCCCCCCCTTGAGAATAGGCCTAACCTTAGGCCGAGAAATTGGGGTAACGGGCAAAGATGTCGTCAACTTCTTCCTAGTTGGCGTCTTCGGTGGGTAGGCCAGCCCACTGGATCAGCCATTTTGTCATAGCTTTATTTTTTTCCTTGAACATTCCCCTGTCTAAAACTTTTTCTGGTTGCCAGTGTAAAACCCCAGTGGAGTCGATAGGAGGCAAAACTTACAATGGAGGAGAAACACTACCAATCTTTTGTTTGATGAGAGACACATGAAAGACAGGGTGGATTTTGGAGTCTGAAGGCAAACAAAGTTGATATGCTACGAAATCGATGCTCTTAGTTATCTGAAAAAGGTCAACAGAACTTGTGTGCAAGCTTGTTTATTGTTCTAGTGGCCACTAATTGTTGGTTGTATGGTTGAAGCTTCAGGTAAACCCAGTCATCAACGTTAAATTCCCACTCAGTTATCTTGTTATCGTAGACTTGTCTCATTCTGTTCTGTGCAAGCTGTAAATTTGTTCTCAAAAGACAGATTAATGTGTCCCTATCTTGTAGTGCAACATCAACCGAGTGTACCGCCATGGAACCGAGCATATATATGTGAATGGTTGGTGGTTCAATGTCGTAAACAACCTGATATGGAGAAATTTTGATGGCAGATTGGAAGCTTGTATTATACCACCATTCAGCCGAGGGAAGGAGAGAAGACCATTTGGTGGGTTTGTTTGTTGAAAACATCGAAGATAATGTTCCAAGGTGCGGTTGAGGACTTCCGTTTGCCCATCCGTTAGAGGGTGGTAAGCTGAACTTAGGCAAAGTTTGTTGCCTTGGAGTTTAAAGAACTCTTGCCAAAAGTTGCTAATGAAAATTGGGGGGGGGAGGTCTGAAACGAACGACTTGGGCATGCCATGGAGTCAGAAGACCTCATTGATGAAAGTAACAGCTATAGAGGCAGCTGTGTATAGGTGCTTTAGTGGGATAAAGTGGCCATACTTCGATAGGCGATCGACGATAACTAGGATCACGGTATACCCGTTAGAAAAGGGAAGCACTTCGACAAAATCCAGAGTGATGTCCTGCCATATGCCAGTGGGGATGGGCAAGATCTGCAGCAACCCAGGAGGGTGTATATTCTTAATATTTTGGCGCTGACATTCTGTACATTCAGCCACAAATTTTTTTGTTTCCTTCTAAATTCTCGGCCATAAAATTTTTTTGGAGAGTCTTTTATATGTTCAAAGGAAGCCCGAGTGACCATCTTGGAGAGATGCATGGAATTTGTCCAAAAGTTTAGGTCGCCATTGGGATGTGAGTGGGACAAAGATCCATTGCTTGTAGTGCAGCACGTCATTTATAATTGAGAACCCTTTGATTAAAGTGTTGGGTGCTGGAACTAAAAGGTTCCAAAACTTTTACACTTCTAGATCCTATGCATAGGACTGTTGCAACTGAGGAATGCAATAAAATATAGGGGTGGAGAGGCCCATTACGTGCAGGAGTTCTTGTTGGCAGGAGAGAGCATCTAGAGCATTATTTTGAGAACCTGGCCTATACTCGACCGAGTAGTTGTACCCTAACAATTTCACCAGCCATTTTTGTAGTTGTGAAGTTGTAATCCGCTATTCTAGAAAGTGTTTGAGTGGTTGATGGTCAATGATGATGCTAAAGTGCTAGCCCAATAGATAAGGAAGCCAATGTTGCACTTCGAAGACAATTACTAACATCTCCTTGTCATAAGTGGACATGACAAGGGTGCGCCTTGAAAGTGCTTTGCTAAAATATGCAATTGGATTACCATCTTGGCTTAAAACAGCCCCAATACCATTGCCCGATGCATCTGTTTCGACGACAAATTGCTTTGAAAAATCTAGTAGTGCTAACACTGGTGTTGTTGATAAAACAAGATTCAATGCTTCGAAAGGCTTAATGGAATCAAGGGACCACGAGAAACTGCCATGTTTCAACATGTTTGTTAAGGGCTTGGTAATTAGTTCATAGTGCTTGATGAATTTCCGGTAATAACCCGTTAATCCGAGGAAACCTCGAAGGCCCTTGAGCGATGTTGGTTGTGGCCAGTCTATGATGGCCCTTATCTTAGATGGATCGACATCAACTCCACTACCAGAGATTGTATGGCCCAAATAATAAATTTGTTCTTTGCCGATTGAGCACTTGCTTAGTTTGACCTTCAAGCTGTGATTAGATAGAATCTCGAAAATTGTCTCCAAATGGGAGAGGTGAGTTACTATTGAAGGATTATAGACAAGTATATCATAAAAAAATACTAAGACAAATTTTCGTAAGTAAGGACGAAAAATATAATTCATTAAAGATTGAAATGTTGCAGGTGCATTTGATAAGCCAAAGGCATTACCGTGAATTTGTAGTGGCCCTCATGGGTGCAAAAAGCTGTCCTTGCAATGTCTTCAGTGCTCATTCGTATTTGGTGGTAACCGGATTTGAGGTCTAATTTGGAAAAAATGGTTGCTCGATTCAATTCATCTAGAAGTTCATCCACTAGTGGTATAGAAAAAAGGTCCTTGATAGTTGCTGCATTCAAAATGGTTGCTTGATAATCAATACTTAAGTGCCATGTTTCGTCTTTCTTCTTGACAAGAAGAACCAGGGAAGAAAATGGACTTGAACTTGGGCGGATGACACCTGAATTCAAAAATTCCCGCACTTATTTTTCAATCTCAACCTTTTGACGATGGGAATACCGATATGGGCGAACATTGATGAGGCTGGTACTTGGCAGTATCGGTATTTTATGGTTTATTGGTCTTTCGGGTGAAAGGCCTGATGGATTGGCGAAGATGTGCTTGTATTAATGGATGAGTGTTAATGGGTGGGTTAAGGGTGTTATCTGTAGAAGTTATGAAGGCTAAGAGAGAGTATGGATTTTCCAATAAGTGGTCCACCCTGTGGTATGTAGGAAACAAGAATGTTGAGGGTGTCAAGCCTTGGAGGGTGTAAATGTTTCTTCCAATTGAGAATACATGTTTGAAATGCCAACCAATAAATCCCAAAGATTCTAACCATTTTGTACCCAAAATGAGACCACGACCCGGCACATTCAGTAAGAGGAAGGACCCGTACAATATGTAATCTTGTATTTTTAGAGTCACACCCGTGACATGTTTGGAGGAATAAAGGTCATGTGATGCGGTGGTGAATTTCACGGGCTCAATCAGTTCCACAAGTAAACCCAATTGTTCAGCAATGTGGGGATTCAGGAAGTTGCATAAGGCTTCGAAATCAAGTAGGACTGCAATACCCCGTATTTAAAAAAAAAGTTATATATATGTGTGTATGTGAGTAATTATTTTTACGTAATGATTTTATTAGATTTATTTTATGCAAGAACCTACTTTCGATATGTAAAATCCTTTTTGCTACAAATTATTTCAAAAACTAGCTAGTAGTATTTCATGTTCATATGTAATTAGAGATATTTTTGGTTTGATTGGAGAAGGATGAGTTTGGCTTTATTTTTCTCACAAACTCTAAGTGGCGTTTTGGCAACCATTAGAGAATAAAGAGGAGGAGTTAGTCACTACTCTAGATAGGTTGAAGTGAGATTCTATATCTTATAGTATGGATGTGGCCTTTGGGTATTTGTCCACTTTGCTTGATAATTTTTGTTTATGACTAACTTAAAACATGTTGCTTTGTCATATGAACACATCTTATTGTTAATGATTAACTTCACATTTGGTGTGTTTCTATTGGAACATATAATAGAAGCTAATAATTTGGGTGAAGAGGTGGAAGTCTACATAAGGGTGAGTTGGCAAAGTTGATAATCATTAAGATGATATTCACCACTCTAACTAGAGAAAGATGACAACTTATAGAACATTTCATGTGACCTTTGAAGCAAGGAACATCTTGCATGACATTCATTTGTTCATAATTAACTTGACACTTGTTGCTTTGCCACTTGAACACTTATCATTCTTAATGATTAGGACAACACTTGTTGCCTTGTTATTGGAACACATTTCATGGTTATGATTAGCACAATATTTGGTTTCTTTCTATTGGCACATTTGGAAGCTTTCTCCTCAAACTAGATGGGAAGGAAGAGGTTATTCACTCTTTATAAAGGAATGAGCAAGAACCAACGGAAGACATGGAGAAAAAGAGAGAGGAAGAAGAAGAAAAAAAGGAAGAAAAACCGCTCCAAAAAGAAAGCCATTCTCCCTTTCATATTACCTCCTTAGCTTTCTTTTACATATTGTTAAGGCTTTAAACCATCTTTCATTGTATTTGTAAGTCTGTCATATATAGTGAAATACAATGGAAGCAAACCCCAGTGGATGTAGTCGATTGACGAACCACTTAAATCTTGTGTTGTTTATGCATTTACATTTGGAGATCATTGCCATGAGAAGCACTTCTACCAAACTATCGAAAATCTCCATTTATTTCCCTTGAGAATGATGTACAATAAGTGTGAGACAAATCCCAGAAAAATACATGAGACCTTACACAACAAATCTCTCCACCTAACTCACCGTCATTTTCATCTATCAAAAGAAAGATATAAAAAAACTAGAAATTCGTCCTGCCTATTTAACAGACCAAAACACCATAAACCATAGATTATATTATAGTACTTTCTTCATGAAAGTTTTTTGTCTATGTCTCTACCATGATATATCCAAATTTCAGGAAAATCCAACAGTGCAATCGTCCAATATGTTTGAAATACCAACACAATCTCTAATCCCACAAAAATTTGGACAACCATGTTATGAGCACCAAAACCCCATTTTTTAGAGCTCCGATCAAAACACTTCCTTCACGTTCCTTATCATCTCATCTATAACATATTAAAAAACCATGACAATCCAATCTATGTGCTGACTTGTACCCCAGTTCAAACAACTGATGTTCGGTTGAGCTAGCCTTCTCTGCCAACCTTTTTGCATGGCCAACATCTCTAGTTTCGTTCTCTCACTTTCATGGAGGTTTTTCAACAATCCGACTCCTATTGCATATGTAGAATTTCAGCTACATTAAAGAAGAGCAAGGGGAAGTGGCGAAGGAAGAAAGAGAACAAGAGGGAGGAAATGAAATTGAAACAATAAAAGAATGAGGAAATGGTAACATATTGCTTATCATTTATATTAAAGATTATTATTTTGTTGTTAATATTATGATTATACTACTCCTGTTACTAATCAATTTGATTTATGTTGAAGCTTGCAGGTTTGTTAGATAACATGTGAGTATTGATATCTATATGAACATGACATATACATAAACATAAGCACAGTATGGGACGTGCAGGCTTGGATGCCTTAGGTATGTGTTAGCAGGATTAGAAGGGAGTGAGTGCATTCATGCATCTCATTGCATACAATTTTTGCATTTGCAAGAGCTACTCATTTCAATTATTATTTTAGTTGGTACTTTTGTTATGAATTAATTTTGTGTACTAATATTTTATTTCTGCTTCGTATTCAGTAAATTATGTGGTAAACTCAAGCTTTTATCATGTAAGATTTAGTTGATGTATGGTGTAATCATTATAATTTTATTTTATTTTCCACCATATCTTGGTTGTAGAATTTATATCCATGGCCAAGATATGGCTCACACCCTAGCTCGTGAATAGTCTTTATTCGCAGGTTGGGGAGTGACAAGGAAGGTGATGGGCTTGGAGGAAATGGAGCCTTTCAAGCGCATTGGTCTACCTATATTGATACCAGGGATTGAGAAAAGCTCAAGCATGTGACAAGAGGGCTCTTCGTCTACAGTGGCTTCATCTCGACAATAATGGAATTCCAGGGAATCATCGTTTGGCAAAGTAGTGTCAAGTAATACAAGCAATGGGGTTTTGCATTTGTGGATGAAGGTATATTGCTCGTTACAGCCAAAACATTCATTTTTTCTTCGTTTGTCTTGCACCTCAACTGGTGTTAAAAACTTGAAGGGGTCGTTAGACAGTGGTGTTTGTTTGTGATGGATTGTGGATGGAGGAACGGGAAGTGATGCTAGTGGGTGGGTAAGGATAGGGAAAATTAGGGAGGATGAAACAATTAGCTTGAAGCTTAGTTTCAAAAAATTTGGCCAGTTTCTGAGCTTGGTGTAAAGATTCTAGTTCGAGAGCAAGAACGTCGTGGCGGATGTCCTCTTTTAGACAGTCTAAGAACACATGCTTCAATTGGTTTTCAGTCCAATCAGTTACCCGGCAAGAAAGCCTTCTGAAATCTACCATATAATCATCAACAATGGTCTTTTTCTAATTGCGGGTGAGTTGGGATTCAATATTTGCGCGATCACAACCCCCAAATAGTTGGAGCATCATTTCAACAAAAAGATTCCAGTTGTCTCGACCATACCATTGTTCAAATCCTCTCATCCAAATTGAGACATCGACTCCAAAATTGCAAGCAGCCACGAGTACCTACTGATGGGGTGGTACCTCATAGTAGTCAAGGTAACGTTCTGTCATGGCGAACTAGCTGTAGCGGTGCTTGCCATTAAATCATGGAAGTTCCATTTTAATAGCTTTAAAATGGGAATGAGGGTTATAGGGATGTGGGTTGGGTAATATGGGAAGTGAGGGTGACGAGGAGCTGGGTGCCATGGAAGGACTTAAGTGGAAGGATTTTAAGTGTGTTGAGAAGGAAGAGGGGATGTGTGGAAAGAAAAGTGAGGAAAAGCCATAATGATAAGGGGTCAGGTTGCTGGTTGTAGTGGTGGGAACATGGGTGGGTCGAGTGGTGATGGTGTAAATGGGAAATGGGGCTAGGCTCAAGGATAATGGGTGGGAAAGGCCTAGACTTGAGGGCTGAGCACTGAAAGACACAAAAATGGAGTGAAATGAAGGGGATGGGTTAGGGTTAGAGGGACGGGGACCAAGGAATGAAATGGTATGGTGTTGAGGTTGAATGAGGGTTGAAGAGGGGTTGAGTGTGTGGTGGGTGGCGGTGTGGGTGGAGGTTTGGGAGGGTGGAGGCTCCGATTTGAGGAGTCAGAGTTCGTCAAGCATTAGGGATTGAAAAGCTGCAAACTGTGAGGTCATATTCTTTTGAAAAGCTGTGTTGGAGGTGTTCAAGGTTTCGAGAGATTTCTGGATGTGGGTTTGTTGTGTTTCCAGGGTGGAGATTGAGTCACCCAAGTCATCAACTTGCATTCGCAAGTGTTCTTGATGAACATCAGCTGCTGCAGTGACGACGTCTGCATCAAAGGTGGTGGAGTGCGTGTTTTTGCCTATCGAATCGACGGGCTCTGATACCAATTATTATGCCCAATCGGTTCAGGTTGGCTGAAAATGACAACTTTAATAGAAAATAGTGTAGGAATTTAAAAGAGGAGAGGGAAAGAAGAGTTTGAGGAAAAAGAGGCAACTTTAATTCATCATTTCATAGGTTCTTTCTGCGCTCCATTATTACATATTTATACTCCTCATAAAAGGGAAAAACCTTAGCTACTTGGACATAAGGAAAGAAGGCTGGTACGGGCCGGTTGCAAGAGGAGAAGTAGTGAGCTCAAGTAAATGGGCTTAACATGGTGTTGTTGGGGCCCCCACCGTCAAAGAAAAAGCAGTCCCCATGACCATCCAAGCAGAAAGAGAACCCACGATAGTATAAAGATTTTGCGTCACATTCATCGCTTTGACATCAATCCTTTTCCCTCCTTGGCAATGTTCTTTATATTTTACTTTCTTTCTTGATAAGTTTTTTATAGATCACATTTTCTGAGAATCTCTTGTGTGTCGTATAAGTGCTACATCACTTGTTTGTGTCAAAACACGCGTAAACATTATTTCTTTCCGTCGAGATTTAAAATTTAAAGTCTGCAGACACTTTTTGGTGAACTCGAATTAAGTAATTCTCATTTTATGTGTTAAGTTTTATGTGGATGAGTTGTGTGATACAAATTCAAGAATTACTCTACATTTTAAGCTGTATTTTTTTTTTTAACATTTATAAGCACATATAACTGAGCTAGGATGCCACACAATAATAAACGAATTTTATATAAATCATTGTTACTTGGAGATTAAGATTATGGCACTGTTAAATATTACATAGTTTTGCAAGAAAAAAGAGAACGTGGGAAAGTTGACAGGACCAAAACAATTGAGACTACAATTTAGGACACATTGTACCACATCTTTAAAAAAGGTGGAATTTACTTATATTAGTGAACCCTACTTTTATTAAATAGTGTACAATGTAATTTACCAAAGTATAACCTCTCTAGCATGATAAGCCTATGAGTAATTAGCATTTGTAGACATCAAATGCTAATGCGAAAAAAAAAAAAATCTAATTTCATCCCATCCACCTCTATTATAAAATTTATGTTTCAATGCATATACTAATGATCAAAATTCAAATTTCAATTGTAGAACTGAACAAAATTAAATATCGGTAACAAAGCGATAACATCTGAGTTGTGAAAACAAAGAGAAGAAAACAACGATATAAGGACTTGCGTCACAATCAAAGCTTCAACATCAATCTGTCCCTCCTTGCCAATGTGCTTTACATTTTTCTTACTTTCTTCATTACTTGTTTGTAGATCACATTCTTTGAGAAATTTTTGAGTTCACTAGTTTATGTCACGTCACTCGTTCTTTTTAAAAAGAGATTCTTTCGCATCATCAGTTTATCACACTATAATCATGAATTTATTGGATGAATAACAATAACAAAAACAAAGTCTTATTCCAATAAGTGAGATCGGTTGTATAAATTTAAAATGTCACTGAATTTTGTTTTGCTTCAAGTTCATATGACCAACTTTACAAATATTTTTGGGAAGTAACTTTTACACACATTATTTAGTTTCTCTTTTTTTATTATTTTTTTATTCTAACAATTATGTGAGAAACTAAAAAAGAGTGAAAAAAATAAATCCATGACGCTACTGAAACTGAATTTTTATTACACAAAAAAGTCCCTCTGCCTCATACTAGGAGGAGAATGTGACATGATTGCTTTTATTCAATCCACATTCTCCCCCACTTGATCATTTCATAAACAACGTTGTCTAAATGTTTTTTTTATTCCTTTTTCAATTTGATGCTAGGCCCAAGAAATAAAGCAAGACTAGACTAAAAACAACTGCCGTACAAAAGCAAGATAAAAAGGGATGCAAAGAAGAACATACACAACAAAGCAACACTAAACTAAAAACAATGTTCTCCCTTGTATTCCTTTTTATCTTGCTTTTGTACGGCATTTGTTTTTAGTCTAATATATAAACCTGCAACAATTTTATATGTTCTCATTTGTATCCCTTTTTATCTTGCTTTTGTATGACGGTTGTTTTTAGTCTAATATATAAACCTGCAACAAATTTAATTTGACATTACCTTTACAACAATTTTATCTTGCTTATGTTCTCCTTTATATATATATATATATATATATGTATGTATGTATGTATGTACATATATGTATATATGTATATATATATATGTATAGATCAGTTAAAATGATAACCTTTCTTGGATAGAACAGAGCATATAAACCTGCAAAGGTAATGCTACGGAAATCAAAATTTTAAACCAAATGATGTGTCACCAATCAGAAATAAGCACGTTAATCAACGTTAAAGTAATAATTCAATCACCAACAACCACATCATTTAGTTTGCAAATTTGGTTTTAAAAATTTAATCTCCCTAGCATTATCCAACCTGCAAACAAGTTTATTTATCTTAGACAAGCAACACTATTTACATATTTATTTTCAGGCAATTACAACTTTAACGTCGAAAAGAAGATTTAAGGAAGGTGGTTTTCTTATTAGTTAGAATTTCTACAATGCGTGTTGCATTCTTTACCTAAATAAGTTTTTATGTTTGTCACATTGGTTATGAAAGCTCACGGTCAAATTAATAAACGGTAATGAAAGCAGAAAACATGAGACAAAAAATAGCAGTTGATTGTATGTAGGAGGAAATCGCACTTAAATTTCATTAATAACATTAAACTTGACATGGATTACCACAACCATACGACTACGGACTATCACACAACAAGAACACAAAGGACTATCACACAACAAGAACACAAAGGAAACAAAAGAACTTAAACAAAAGTTGACAAACAAACAACCACCCACATCAGACAACAGAAAGCTAATTGGCAAGTTAGTCACCATAAGTGATAATGCTGTCCATAATCTTGGCCACCACCTCCTTCGAATCCCTCAGTTTTTTTATGCTTTTGTTAAGCTTCTCACGCTTTACTGCCACTGCCGGCGACTCCTCCAACATCCTCTCAATTCCCCCACCGTAAGGTCCCATCAACTCATTCACAATCTCAGCTTCCATTTCTTTGTTCACAAGGTTGAAAACAGACAGCTGCAAGTGCAATGCCATGGAGTCCACAAGCCTCCTCAAAACAACCTTCCAATAAGCAATCATTCTCATTTTAAGGTCATAAGCTTGAGCTAACACATGCGGGTACTTCCTCAGAACACCGACTTCAACTTCCCCAATGCCTTCTATAGTTATGATAGAAGGTTTATTCTCGTCAGTTAAGACTCCATGAATGAATTGATTCTGACTAGCCATCAACTTGTTCCATTCGGAAACATAATCACCATCACATGTATAATCCGTCAGCTTTTCCATCTCTACAAGCTCCAGCATCCACTTGATTGACCTTTCCTTCATCTTTGCCATTAGATTATGGCCGGCACGCCTGGCTGACAGCTGCAGCTGATGATAGTTCTCCGTATAATGCATCAACACAGAAATAACCACCTTTTCAATGTAGCTCCACACTTTTTCCTCAAATGCAATCGGAATACTCGAAATTTCCTTCACTTTTCCCTGCAAGATAATGAGGAAAGCATTGCGTGGAAGGAAGTTCGGAAGTGAAATACCTTTGGACTCCTCCAAGATCTTGATCTCCTCCATCAAGAAGTTGCTCTTTGCATCAGCTTCAGCACATATGTGAAGTTCATCCGAGTACTGGTTGAGCATCTCAACCAATCTAGCAGTGCAGTGCATGTGATTGTCGTCCGCATAGTCCTCAAATTCTCCTCTCAAAAGAATCTTCCTAAGCGATTCCTTAGCCAAGCCAATGATTTGCATAAAGGCTGTTATGGCCTCGGCAACAGATGAAAGACTCTTTGGCATTTTGTTCAGCTCCATAATGCAGAAGTTCAGCCTGTCATTGATCTTCTTCACTATCTCGGGTATATTTCTTGCTATGCTGTTTGCTTGAATTTGGACCAGCTTCTGTGCTAAAACTGGAATACCGACAATGGACTTGTCAATCTTCGAAAGCAGAGGATGGGTTTGAAATAGTTCATGAGCCATCGCCGCTGCCTCCTCATAAGTTTCGTCACCAATCCTGTTCCTTACACAGACATAACCAAGACCAATGTTTACGTCATCTCCAGTGACCTTTTCAAGTAGTCCTTCCGGTGCCTTGTCCACTTTCGTAACCACAGCGAGCGTCCTCTCACCAGTTTTATCTACACTTTGTGACATCCGGATTGACTCACACGTAGTAAAATCCACCGTAGCAGACAATACATTCAGAATAATACTTTCCTCCGGCTTAATATATTCCATGATCATATCTTTGATCTGATCATAGATATTTTCAGGTTGGCCATGGACCGGAACCCTTGTGATTCCCGGAAGATCAACCATAGTCAGATCCGGAACCCCATTCTTCTTCACCAACAAAGTAAGTGGCGTGTTCGAAATTCCCTTACCTCCCCCCGCAATAGAATTAGTAGCTTTCACAATATCTTTGGCGATATTGTCTTCATCAGTACGATCAACTCTGCCATTGTACTCCAAGGAAAGTTCAGGCTGAGGACTCGAGTGGTGTTCCAGCCTCATAATAAGAGGCACTCTCGTGCAGATGCCTTGGCCCCGAGGTAGGCTGATGCCGGCCAAGGATTCGAGCACGCTAGACTTCCCGGATGACTGGTCTCCGACCACCACAATCGTTGGCAGCTGAATGCCTTCATCCATCACCATCAAGCTGCGTAACTTGTCTACCGCATCCAGAAGAGGGCGGATCTTGTCGTTGTAGGACGACACAATGGGTGCGCATTTGAGAGGTACTGCGTCTAGTTCTACCTGAACCATTGCGAGGGAGCCTTCACCGTTTAAAACTGTGTAACTCGATTCCATTTGCCTTCGTCCGTCTGTTTCTGAATTATAGCAAGTCAAAACAATGGTGAAAAATCTAGAGGGAAACCGAGATTGTAGAGAGATGAGAGAGAATTCGAAGATGGAGTAAAATGTTCTGTGTTGAGTTTATAACTTAATGGAGTCAAATGTTCTATTTATAGCTACTGCTATATATCATTCTTAGCCTTCAAGCAACTTAACTGACTCTCAGTCAACAATAACAACACATCTAACAGCTGTTTTTTTGTGCAGAAATGTGGAAGAGAAAGAGCCTTTGAAGATTCCTTTCTGAGTTTTCACATTGTGGAGATTTTGTGTCGCTTTTACCATTGTAAGACCGTAGATCATGGATGCTGACATGGTTGGACAGATGTCGAATGATGGTGTCGTTGGGGCCCCCACCGTCAAAGAAAAAGCAGTCTCAATGGGCATCCAAGCAGAAAGAGAACCCACGATAGTATAAAGATTTTGCATCACACTCATAACTTCGACATCAATCCTTTTCCCTCCTTGCCGATGTTCTTTATATTTTACTTTCTTTCTTGACAAGCTGTTTGTAGATGACATTTTCTGAGAATCTCTTCGGTGTCTAATGCGTGCTACATCATTGATTTGTGTCAAAACACGCATAAACATTATTTATTTCTGTCGAGATTTAAATTTAAAAGTCTACAGACACTTTTTGGGTGAACTCGAATTAAGGAATTCTCTTTTTATGTGTTAAGTTTTATGCGGATGAGTTACGTGATACAAATTCAAGAATTACTCTACATTTTAAGCTGTCTTTTTTTTTTTTTTAACATTTATAAGCACATATAGCTGAACTAGGACGCCACATGACAATAAACGAATTTCATACAAATCATTGTTACTTGGAGATTAAGATTATGGCACCATTAAATATTACATCTTTTGCAAGAAAAAAGAGAACGTGGGAAAGATAACAGGACCAAAACAATTAAGACTACAATTTAGGACACATTGTACCACATCTTTAAAAAAAGGTGGAATTTACTTATATTAGTGAACCCTACTTTTATTAAATAGTTTACAATGTAATTTACTAAAGTATAACCTCTCTAGCATGATAAGCCTATGACTAATTAGCGTTCGTAGACATCAAATGCTAATGAGAAAAAAAAAATCTAATTTCATCCTATCCACCTCCATTATAAAATTTATGTTTCAATGCATATACTAATGATCAAAATTCAAATTTCAATTGTAGAATTGAATAAAATTAAATATCGGTGACAAAGCGATAACATAACGATCAAAACTCAAAGAACTTAGGCCCTGAGTCTATCAATATTTATTAAATCCAAATGTTGTCAACTATTGGTCTAGTGGTAACTCGTCTTAATTTTTTACAAGCGAAAATTCTAGAGTACATCAACTTATAACATAAATTACAAAATTTAACGGTTAATATGTGTTCAAGAAATCAAAGAAATCTCAGATGTATCATTTACAAATCTGGTCTACATGCAAAATTATCCTCAAAGATCATTGTTGGACATCAATGACGGACGAAAATCCACAAGTGCCTTGAATAAGCTCGACAATGACTCTCAACTATGTACACTCATGAGCAGCCTTATAAAGGGCGAGTATCCTTGACATAATTCGAAGACGTAGTAACTAAAGTCTGCTTAGTAGACCTCCAAGAAATTGTGGTTCCACCAACAATACCCGTTTGGGATCTTGCCATGTGCGGATCGAATAAGTACACAACGTCAACATAACCAACAAAGGCAACTCGAGAACCGGGGGGGGGGGGGGGACGGTTGCACTCGAAGTTAAGTAGGGATAGGACAAGCCCAAGTCCATAGTACCATTAAGATAACATAGAATTTCTTTAACACCTTTCAATGTCTGCATGTTGGCACATGATTGTGTTGTGCCAAGAGATTCATAATGCATGAGGTGTTAGGTATTGTACACTGAGATAAGTACAACAAAGCACCAATTGCACTTAAGTACAACAAAGCAACAAAGCACCATCAGTCAAACTACACCAAGACGGTATAGCTCTCATTGTGCATCAAGCGTACGGATGACCATGAGAGTACTTAAAGGCAACGCTTTATCATTAAAGCAATGTAACACCATCTTGGTGTAGTTTGACTGATGGACCAAAATGTTGGATTGTGAACTACCTTAGTACATATGTGCAGAAGTGTGGCAGGTGACGTAAGCATAAATAATCATTTTAACATGCATGTTAGCGGAATGTTGGATTCCGTTTAATCATATTAAATTAATTTATGTAATTGTTATGTTCAGGTATAATAAAATTAAGATCACATGTATAAACTTAAAGTAAATTTTAGAATTCTCACCTTTAGATTTCATAGGCAGACGAATTCAATGTTGTTGAGGCTCCCAAGTGTTAACCCTCTACTAGTATCTACACAAACAAATCTCCAGCTAGTGAAGAAAGAAGACGACGATCTACTAGAACTTTATCCATCAGGTAGGTGTTGCGGCAAAGGAATTTGGTATGGTGTTTTATTTTTCAATTCTCTAAATTGGAAAACCTAATTCTTTTCTCTCTAATTTCTATTTTCGATTTGTGAATTCTCACACTATGTTACATAGACCCCTTAGGCTTATAAAGAGAACAATCTGTAATTAAGCCAATTGGATTACAAATTAATTCTCCACCACAAATGTGTGTCGCACGCCCTAGGGAAATTTTTGAGAAACTTTTGGGTTCATGATGAGTCCATATATACCATATATTTTACCCTAATCTTAGTATTAATATATTAGTTATTTTGGTAGAATTTTGATACTTTGTTATGTATTTTCAATGTAGGACATTCGACTTCCTCTGGAGCAAAAAGTGATCAAACGGTTGAATTTTGGAGTGATTCCAATTGAAGAATGTTAGTGAGTTTTTAAAGATGATTGTATCAAAGTTTCAGATTTTTATACCAAGCTGTTTGACCGTGGTAATGAAATAAAGGCCCAGCAAGCAGATTTCCCAGATTGACGTTTCTTGACGTTTTGGGTATTTTGAAGGTCAAGATGGCATACTTTGAGGCAGATTTCTTCTGAGGATTTGTAGGGGACGTCTCCATCTTTCAAAAGAGACCTTTTTGGACCAAATCGGAGTTGATTTGATTGGTCAAAAGTCTGATTTTCTGAGAAGTCTGAATTTCAGTTCAAATAGGAAACCTTTTGTTTTCTGTTTTATTATTTTATTATGTTTCCTAGTTTTATTCTAAGACATTTTAGGGTTTTATTTTGTAGTAGTATAAATAAGGCTTTTTAGCCATTAGGGTTTTGACGCAAGAAATAAGGGGAGAATACGCTCACTCCTTTAGAGAGCTTTGGAAGTTTATTTTCAAGGTGTTTTCTTTCCATGTTCTTAATAATATTTTGTTTTATGATTGTTCGTAACTAAGTTCTTTTACTAGGGAGAAGTCATGAGCCTTAGCATGAATATGTAATTTTATTAATTAGCTTATGAATGAATGCATGCTTGCTTTGAATTATTAATCACCGCGATTAAAACTATCTAATTGTCTTAGGGATTCGCAACCATTAGGGTTTTTAGACTAGTAATTTGATGCAATTTCTGTTGGAACATCACCTTGAAATTGGGGAAGGCTTCTTGTGATTAGTAATTGTAATTTTACTTAAGGTGAACATCACACTCTTAAGGGTTGCATGATTTTTCAAAGGGTTTTCACAAATCTTAATGAGTCTTGCATGTTTATATTTGATCTGAACATTACAGACAAGTTGCATAGATATACGTTTTCGCTTGAACATCACGAGGAAAATATGCATTAGGAAAACCTAACTTTCAAAGCATGTATGTGGAAATTTATAAGTAATTAGTAGAATTGCATAGGATTGTTAAGTGGACGGTGGAACCCTAGGCTTTTACAATTTGGTTTTCAAAACGTTTTTCTTTTGTTTTTTTTACTTTGTCAAATATTTAATTATTTTTATTTAAATTCGTTTTTATTATTTTAAATTCCAAAATCAACCTTTTCGAAATTTTGTTCTAAATAATTAGCTAAGAATTAGTTTAAATACAAATTATTCATTCAATCCCTGTGGAAAACGACCTTGCTTAAGCCGCTATACTACTACAACCTTGTACTCTTGCAAGTATTTTTAAGTGTTTTTATCCTTACTTTTGTAGGTGGTAAAAATCCTATCAGTTCACTAGTCTGTATCACGTCACTCACTCATCTCAAGAAAAGATTCTTTCATGTCACCAGTTTACCACGCTAAAATTTTGAATTTATTAGATGGATAATACAATTTGTTTAATAAATGACCAACTTTACAAATATTTTTGTAAGTGATTTCATACATATTTTTTAGCTTTTTACACACCCATGTTTAATTTTGGATGTTGATTTCATTTGATTTATTTAATCTAGTGGCCATAAATAAAAAGAGGTATGTAAGAAACTAAAAATGGTGTGTGAAAACCATGACACTACTGAGCATGAATTTTAGTTAGATGAAAAAAGACCTTACACCTGATACAAGTGGGAGGACGTGACATGACTTCCTTTATTCAAGTATGAGGAATGCTAAGGTGACTCTCAAAAGTAGGATTTTCCAATGACTCTCTGCCACCTCATAACTAGTTTAACGTCAATTCATTCATGTGCCAACATTATAAGACAAATGCTAGGAAGGCTAAATTTGTAGACAAAATTTGTAAACTAAATGACATGGGAGTTGGTGATTAGATTATTATTTAAGCATTGATAAATATGCTCATTTCCTATTGGTGACACGTCATATAGTTTGCAAATTTTGTCTACAAATTTAGTCTCCTTAGCGTTACCCACATTGTGCCAAATATATGAGGTGACAAAGAGTCCATAGAGAATCTCATTAGCATTTCTCTTCAAGAATTTATCCACATTCTCCCCACTTAATTTCACCAAAAATGTTTTCTAAATGCTCACCAATCAAGATTAAGCCTCTGTTTGGTATTGTTTTTTTTTTTTCATCAAAAGTTTCTTCACTTTAAAGTTAAGTAGTAAAAATGTGTTTGGTAAAAATAAATTATTTTGCTTATATTAAAAGTAATGCATGGCCTCCAGACAACAACTTTTAAAAGCAGCATGTAGGTAAAACTGCTTTAATAAAAAGCAAAGTTGAGCCTTTAATGAATATTTTTAATTCATGTAATAATTTTAGAAAATAACATTATTTATTCTTGTAGGCACATTTTATCATTGGAGAACAAAGTGACCACCACTATAAACCTTAACCTCTTACACTACCATTGCCATGATCACCACCACTGTTGCCACCACCACCACTACAACCATACGCGCCACCACTACCATTGCCATCGTTACCACCACACCACCACCACCATAAACATAACCGCCACCACTGCTACCACAACCGCCACCATCGCTGTTGTCACCACCCCTACCACCAATGTTGCCTCTGCAGCCCAACCACCACACCCCTTATTGGCACCACCATCACAACCCTTGCCCTTATCACACTTATCGTCGTCACCACCAACATTGTTATGTCTATTTTTGTCATTATATACAATTATAAATTATCAAACGCTTTTACACTGTTTTTCATACTCAACACTTTTAAAAATACAATTTATCAAACACTCAACTGCTTTATTTTGTAGTAGATTATTTTTAAAGCACATCAAAAACAGTTTTTTTTTTTTTTTTTTTTTTTTTTTTTTAAAGCACATCAATCTCAAAATGGCCGTAAGATTATGAGTTTTTCAATTGAGATTAATATATTATGTATTTGACCAAAACGATTTTAAATAATTTGTAATAAGATTGCGTGAAAGAAGAACAGAAATGTGATGTGACCCATGAAATTAAACCAAAGCAAATGATTTTCTTGGGTTTTAACACCCATATATTTTTTGTTGGTTTATCATTTTCACCAAGCTCCACCTCATCAATACTTAACGAAATGTATTATGTTCCGATCCAGAAACCAAGCTCCACCTCATCAATACTTAAAGAGTAAATTGTAGCAATGGTCCCTTAACTTTAATTAAATTGGAGCAATGGTCCCTCAACTAAAAATCCATTACCATTGGTCCCTCAAATTATCAAAATGTGTAGCCATAGTCATTTTCATCAATTTCGTCAAAATTTTGTCAAAATAAGTTATGTTGGAATAACCATTTATATAATTAGGGTCCCTCAACTCATCAAAGTGTATAATTATGGTCATTTTCGTCAACTTCGTCAAAAATTTTGTCAAAACGAGTTATGTTGGAAGGACCATTACTACAATTGGGTTAAAGTTAAGGGACCATTTCTCCAGTTGAATTAAAGTTGAGGGACCAATGGTAATGGATTTTTAGTTGAGGGACCATAGATGCACGTTTTGATGAGTTGAAGGACCAATGATAATAGAATTTTAGTTGAGGGATCATTGCTTCAATTAAGTTAAAGTTAAAGGACCATAACTACAATTTACTCATACTTAAATAAATGGGTAAATTACATAGTATTGAGGTCTATTACAACCTCATACAACATCTTTAAAACATTTCACTTTCATACCTCACGTACATTATTTCAAAATAATACATCTGTTACATTTTACATCAATTGATCTGTTAAGTGCTGACGCGGCTGCCACATTTGTGCAACGTGGCTGCCAAATGTGTGCCACGTGGCAAATTTTTTTTATTAATTTAAAAAAAAAACCTGAATCTTCTAAATTAAAAAAAAAAAAACCAAAAACAAAAGCTAAACCTGCAACCCCTACCCACCCAACCTGCAACCCAGAAGAAGAAGAGGAGAGGAAAAGAAAAAAAAAACCCATCTTCATCTTCCCCGACCCCCTTCCTTGCAACCCAACCCTTTCTTCCCCCTCCCGTCTTCCCCAAACCCACCGTGCACCCAACCCTCCACCTCCTCCTCCACACCCACTACCTCCAACCCAGAAAAGAAAAGAAAAGAAAAAAAGAAACCCATCTCCCTTTCCTTGCAACCCAAATCTCGTTTTCCCCAATAAGTGTGGATTTAAGGAGTGAGGTGTGTAGAAGAGGGAAAAGGATGCGTGCGAGGGTGGGTGCGCTGGGTTTTTTTTTTCCCTCTTCTTTCTGGGTTGCAGGTTGGGGGGGGAGAAGATGGGAAGATGGGTGCGTGGAGGAGGTGGAGATGGGTGCAGGGGAGGAGGTGGAGGATGGGTGTGGACGACAGATGGAAAATGATTTTGTTTTTTTTTGGGGGAGGGATATGGGATCATGGTTTCGCCAGGGGGGTTGATGGGATCTGGGGGGAGGGTGTGTATGTGGGAACTGGGTGTGAACTGTGTTTTCTGGTTTTTTTTTTTTTAATTTAAAAGATTAAGGTTTTCAAAAATAAAAAAAAATATTTTTTATGCCATATGGCACACATTTGGCAGCCACGTCAGTACTTAACAGATCAATGGATGGAAAATGTAACGGAGGTATTATTTTGAAATAAAATAGTACGTGAGGTATGAAAGTGAAATGCTTTAAAGATGTTGTATGGGGTTGTAATAGACCTCAAATCTGAGCGGCTACTATGTAATTTACCCTAAATAATTTGATGCATTACTTTTTGTTTCCTATCTCAATTTGAAGGCCCGAACAAGAAACAAAGCAACACTAGACAAAGACAACTGCTGTATAATGGGTGTTTTAGAAACTCAAAAGCTTCAATTTGTTTTTGAGAATCAATTTGTTTGTCGTGCTATTTTAACTTCCTCCTTTGCTGTTATACAAGCGAAAACAAGAGAGATTTAATGAGTAAAGGGATACTTTACGTCTTGATATACAAGTATATTGTCATAATCTAGTAAGGTTTCTTCTAAGGATCTTGGCTTTCTTTATCTGTAAAGAAGTTGGGTTTTTGGTTGTTTAATTAATTTCTACCAGAATTGCAAGATAAAAAGGGATACAAAGGAGAAGACATATATATATATATATATATATATATATATATATATTTTTTTTTTTTCTTCTGGATAAAACTGAGAAGATATATAAACCGGCAAACAAGTTTATTTATCTTAGAAAAGTAACTGTATTTCCATATTTACTTTCAGGTTATTACAACTTTGACGTAGAAAATAAGAGAATTTAGGGAAGTTGGTTTTCTTATTAGTTAGAGATTCTACAATGTGGGTCGGATTCTTTACCTAAGTAAGTTTTTATCTGTTAGATTAGTCAAGAAGGCTCACTATCAAATTAAATGAAAAGCAATGAAAGCAGAAAACAGAAAACAAAATATCGGAGTTGATTGTTGGTAGGATGAATTTGAGTTAAATTTCATTGAAAACTTTAAAATTGACAAGGATTACCAGAACCATACAATTACGACATAACAAGAACACAAAGGAAACTAAAAAACTTGAAACAAAAGTTGACAAACAAACTGCATACTTTTATTTAGACCACTTTGTAGTACCCTCAAAACTAATTGGCAAGTTATTTAATCACCGTAAGTGATAATGCTGTCCATAATCTTGGCCACTACCTCCTCAGAATCCCTCAGCTTTTTTATGCTTTTGTTAAGCTTCTCACGCTTTACTGCCACTGCCGGCGACTCCTCCAACATGCTCTCGATTCCCCCGCCGTAAGGTCCCATCAACTCATTCACAATCTCAGCTTCCATCTCTTTGTTCACAAGGTTAAAAACAGACAGCTGCAAGTGCAATGCCATGAAGTCCACAAACCTCCTCAAAACAACCTTCTAATAGGCAGTCATTCTCATTTTAAGGTCATAAGCTTGAGCTAAAACATGCGGATACTTCCTCAGAACACCGACTTCAACTTCCCCGATGCCTTCTATAGCTATGATAGAAGGTTTATTCTCGTCAGTTAAGACTCCATGAATGAATACATTTTGACTAGCCATCAACTTGTTCCATTTGGAAACATAATCAGCATCGCATGTATAACCTGTCAAACAGCTGCGAAACAGCTGCGAAGCGGGAGAATGTTGGTAATGTGAAGGCTGAAGAGGAAGTGGAGAAGCTTTGGGAAGATTGGGTGGTTGGAGCTACAAAGGATGAAGGTTGGGACGTGGAAGCTGTGCCAAACAGCGGCGAGGGTGCACTGGGTGCAGAGGACGCTGTGCTAAACAGCTGCGAAGCGGAAGTGGAGGAGGTTCCAAACAGGGGTGTGGGTGTGCTGGGTGCAAATGAGGTTGCTCCGAATGGGGATGAAGTGGCGGTAGAAGGAGCTCCGAATAGAGGGGAGGCGGAGGTGGTGGAGGTGGGAGCCAATGAGGATGAGCCAAACAAGGATTGGGACGGAGTTGAACTAAACAGAGGAGTTGAAGCCGTTGAGGCCAATGAGCCAAACAGGGACATGCCAGAGGATGCGGCTGATGAGAATCCAAAAGAAGGAGCGGAAGCAGAGGAGGTTGTGGTGGTGGCGGCAGCGGAGGTGGCGGATGATAATCCAAAAGAAGGAGCGGAAGCGGAGGAAGCCCGCGTTCCGAAGGAGGAGAATCTGGAAGCGGTTTTTGATGGAGGAGCAGCGGTGGTGGGAGTGGAGGTTGTGGGTTTCAAAAGAGGGGAGGATGTTGGTAATGTGAAGGCTGAAGAGGAAGTGGAAAAGCTTTGGAACGATTGGGTGGTTTGAGCTACAGAGGATGAAGGTTGAGACCAGGAAGCTGTGCCAAACAGCGGCGAGGGTGTGTTGGGTGCAGAGGACGCTGTGCCAAACAGCTGTGAAACGGAAGTGGAGGAGGTTCCAAACAGGGGTGTGGGTGTGCTGGGTGCAAATGAGTTTGATCTGAATGGGGATGAAGTAACGGAAGAATGAGATCCAAATAGAGGGGAGGCATAGGCGGTGGAGGTGGTAGCCGATGAGGATGAGCAAAACAGGGATTGGGACGAAGTTGAACCAAACAGAGAAGTTGAAGTCGTTGAGGCCGAAGAGCCAAACAGGGACAGGCCAGAGGATGTGGCTGATGAGAATCCAAAAGAAGGAGCGGAGGCAGATGAGGTTGTGGTGTTGGTAGAGGAGGGTACGAATCCGAAAGAAGAGGTGTAAGCCGAAGAGGTTGTTGTGGTGGCGGCGATGGGTGCGAAACTGAAGGAAGGGGTAGGGTAAGAGGAGGGAGTGAAAGTGAAGTTGAGGGAGAAAGAGAATGGAGATGGGGAGTAGGAAGGGTTAGAGGGAGTGGAGGCGCCGAAGGCCGAGGATCCGATGGAGAAGCCGATGGTGGACGTGGTGGCAGGTGCGGATGATCCAAACGGGGAGGCGGAAGAACCGAATGAGAATCCAAAAGAAGGAGCGGAAGCAGAAGAGGTTGTGGTGGTGGTGGTGGCAGCGGAGGCGGCGGATGAGAATCCAAAAGAAGGAGCGGAGGCAGAGGAGGTTATGGTGTTGGTAGAGGAGGGTACGAATCCGAAAGAAGGGGTGTAAGCCGAAGAGGTTGTTGTGGTGGTGGCGATGGGTGCAAAACCGAAGGAAGGGGTAGGGAAGGATGAGGGAATGAAAATGAAGTTGAGGGAAAAAGAGAATAGAGATGAGGAGGAGGAAGGGTTAGAGGGAGTGGAGGCGCCGAAAGCCGAGGATCCGATGAAGAAGCCGATGGTGGACGTGGTGGCAGGTGAGGAGGATCCGAATGGGGAGGCGGAATAGCCGAATGAGAAGGAAAGATGGTTGGAGAAAGAGAAGGGGGATTGGGCGGAAGAGGAAGAGGCGGAGGGTCGAGATGAAAGCCCGACATTGTTTTCTCTCTTCTTCTCTTCTCTCTCTTCTCTTGCCGCTGCTGCTCTATGTGATTAAGAGGTTTTTCAAATTTTGGGGTTTTTGGTTAACGCATTTCAGAGCCTTCTCTTTTCGTTTTTTGGTTGTCAATGGCTTCCTCCGCCTGAGTTTTCACGTTCTGGAGATTTTGTTTCACTTCTACCATTGTAAGACCATAGATCATGGATGCTGACATGGTTGGACAGATGTCGAATGACGGTGTCATTGGGGCCCCCACCTTCAAAGAAAAAGCAGTCCTCGTGGGCATCCAAGCGGAAAGAGAATCCATTATGGTATAAAGATTTTGCGTCGCACTCATAGCTCCGACATCAATCTTTTTCCCTCCTTGCCGATGTTCTTTATATTTTACTTTCTTTCTTGATAAGTTATTTGTAGATGACATTTTCTAAGAATCTCTCGGGTGTCGTATGCGTTCTACGTCATTTGTTTGTGTCAACATACATATAAAAATTATTTCTTTCAAACGAGATTTAAAATTAAAAGTCTACAGATACTTTTTTGGTGAACTCGAATTAAGGAATTCTTATTTTATATGTTAAGTTTAATGCGGATGAATTACGTGATACAAATTCAAGAATTACTCTACATTTTAAGCTTCTTTTTTTTTAACATTTATAAGCACATATAACTGAACTAGAACGTCACACGACAATAAACAAATTTCATATAAATCATTGTTACTTAGAGATTAAGATTATGGTACCGTTAAATATTACATACTTTTGCAAGGAAAAAAACGTGGGAAAGATGACAGGACCAAAACAATTGAGACTACAATCAAGGTCTAAAATATCGATGATATCGGAAATATCGGTAGTCAAAAAACACGGAAATTTCGATGGAAATATCGGGATATTATCGATATCGATAAAAATTGAATAAAAACCACAGAAATTGTAAGAAAAACTTGGAAATTTTTATTGAAACTTTGTAGGATGTTTATTTAGTCAATTATCTATTAGTTTATCACAAAAAATTGGAAGGAAATGCATTACATGATGGATTTAACTGATTTAAGTTGATTATATAGCGAGCTGGCAAACATTGTGAGTGTAGAAAATATGTAGTAATTAATGAAAGAAGTTTAAACACACCATAATCATTTATATATAATGAATTAGTACAATATTTTACACTTTATACATTGCATGGTAAAATACATGAGTGACTTAGTACCACATAAAGTTCCTATCAAGGTCTAAAATATCGATGATATCGGAAATATCGGTAGTCTAAAAACACGGAAATTTCGATGAAAATATCGAGATAATATCGATATATTAGACTATGACTACAATTTAGGACACATTGTACAACATCTTTAAAAAAAGGTGGAATTTACTTATATCAATGATCCCTACTTTTATTAAATAGTTGACTGGATTTGAAGGTTTAGTGATTTGATGTCAAATTTGACATCAATGTCAAATTTATTTTTAATTCATTTTAATAGTGGGTCCTTTATTCCACTAACATTTCAACCAATAAAAAATTTATTTCAACATTTTTTTAATAATTACAATCATTTAAAGCTCTATTTAAATAATAAAATAATATTTGACAATTCGGTTGGAGAAGTACAAAATTTGACATAATGCTTCAGATTGCTACATCACCCATCAATTGTAATTTGACTCTTATAATTTGACATTTCCTTCGGAGATGATCTTAGGCTTATAAAGAAAACAATCTGTAATTAAGCCAATTGGATTACAAATTAATTCTCTACCACAAATGTGTGTCGCACGCCCTAGGGAAATTTTTGAGAAACTTTTGGGTTCACTAGTCTGTATCACGTCACTCGCCAGTCTCAAGAAGAGATTTTTTTCACGTCACCAGTTTACCACGCTAAAATTTTGAATTTATTAGATGGATAATACAAATAAATGACCAACTTTACAAATATTTTTGTGAAGTGATTTTACACATATTTTTTAGCTTTTTACACACGCATGTTTAATTTTGGATGTTGATTCCGTTTGATTTATTTAATTTGGTGGCCATAAATAAAGAGAGGTATGTGAGAAACTAAAAATGATGTATGAAAATCCATGACACTGCTGAGCATGAATTTTAGTTAAATGAAAAAAGACCTTACGCTTGATACAAGTGGGAGGACGTGACATGACTTCCTTTATTCAAGGATGAGGAATGCTAAGGTGACTCTCAAAAGTAGGACTTTCCACTGACTCTCTGCCACCTCATAGCTAGTTTAATGTCAATTCATTCACGTGCCAACATTATAAGACAAATGCTAGGAAGGCTAAATTTGTAGACAAAATTTATAAACTAAATAACATGGAAGTTGATAATTAGATTATTATTTAAGCATTGATAAACGTGCTCATTTCCTATTGGTGACACGTAATTTAGTTTGTAAATTTTGTCTACAAATTTAGTCTCCCTAGTGTTACCCGCATTATAAAACATTGTGTCAAATATATGAGGTGACAAAGAGTCTCAATTTTGAGAGTCTCATTAGCATTTCTCTTCAAGAATTTATCCACATTCTCCCCACTTAATAATTTCACCAAAAATGTTTTCTAAATGCTCACTTATCAAGATTAAGCCCCTGTTTGGTATTGTTTTTTTTTTCATAAAAAAATTGCTTCACTTTAAAGTTAAACAGTAAAAATGTGTTTGGTAAAAATAAATTATTTTGCTTATATTAAAAATAATGCATGATCTCCATACAACAACTTTTAAAAGCAGCATGTAGGTTAAATTGCTTTAATAAAAAGCAGAGTTGAGCATTTAATGAATATTTTTAAAGGAAAACTAATGAAAATGGCTTGAAAACTTTGAGTTTTAATGATAAGGACAAAATAAAGGGTAAAGTGAATAGTACCAGGATTGACTTTTTAGTGTAAAAATGTGGTTTTTCGTTAAAGTGAACAGTACCAAGAGCTTTTCGTTAAAGTTCCCTATTTTTAATTCATGTAATACGCTCAATAATTTTAGAAAATAACATTATTTATTCTTGTAGACACATTTTATCATTGGAGAACAAAGTGACCACCATTATAAACCATAACCTCTTACACTACCATTGCCATGATCAGCACCACTATTGCCACCACCACCACACTACAATTGCGCCACCACCACTACAACCATATGCGCCACCACTACCATTGCCATCGTTACCACACCGCCACCACCACCACCATCGTTGTTGTCGCCACCCCTACCACCAATGTTGCCTTTGTAGCCTAAACACCACACCCCTTATTGGCACCACCACCACCACCATCACAACCATTGCCCTTATCACTATTGTTGTCGTCACCACCAACATTGTTACATCTATTTTTGTCATTATATACAATTATAAATTATCAAACACTTTTACACTGTTTTTCATACTCAACACTTTTAAAAATACAGTTCATCAAACACTCAACTGTTTTATTTTATAGCAGATTATTCTTAAAGCACATAAGAAGCAGGCTTTTTTTTTTTTTTTTAAAGCACATCAATCTCAAAATGGCCGTAAGATTATGAGTTTTTCAATTAAGATAATTATATTATGTTGTTTGGGCCCAAAATATTAATTTGGGCCGAGGGTAGGATCACTCTCGGCCCGGGGGGCCGATCGGCTAGTAGGCTTCCCAGCCTAGGGCGGTTAGGTCAGAACGCCAGCCGAGTCCTAGTACAATGAGGAGTCTCGACGGGATCAGTAATCCAGAAGGCAAATCCGGCTCAGTTAAGGACTAGATTCATAGTCCTAGTAAAGATAGGACTGGTCGAGGTGACGTTGATCCGGAGAGGAAAACCTAGTCCGAATAGGATTCTAACTCAGGTCCAGTGCTATAAATAGGGGAAGCTGTGCATCAGGAAAGGCCCTGCAAATCAATACAAAATTGCCCTGCGCAAATTCTCACAACTTGTGATTTTCCTTTTTCCTTTTTCCTTTTTCGCTGACACATCTTCCGTTGGCATCAACAGCACTGTGGAAGCAACCGGTGATATCTTAAGTCGGCATAGATAGCTCTGTCACCGTAGAATTAATCGGTCTCGTAGTATCTTCCGTTGGCGTCAACAGCACTGCGGCGAGAACGATTGATTACCTATCCAAGTCTCGGTCGAGAAGGGTTTCTGAACCCTTATTGGTCGAGGTCATCTCATCAGCCTTCTCGGCGAAGTGAGGTGTTACACGTTATTACGTTCGGCACATTGAAAGCCGAATTTGATATTGAACTTCGTAAGAATAGTAACCTTGTCTTCAGGTTCGAGAGCCCAAGAGGCCGAGACGTGTTCCTTTCTCGGCCGCAATCGCAAGACGCAGAAGTCAGCCGCGCACCCAACGCAACATCAACAAATTTACTCCTCGGCCGAGCTCGGCCGACGAGTTGGCACACCCCGCATTCACCGAAGGACGTAGTTAGCTCATTAATTGCTCGGCCTGCGCGCCACGTAGGCTTTGTAGTTTTTAGGGTCAACATTTTGGCACGCCCAGTGGGACCCAATGCTAAACTACGAAGTTCATGCCAATTGAAACACGATCGGTAAAAAAGAAAACAATTATGGGAAAGTCGACAGCCGATTTGCCGAGTCAGAGCATAGGACAGAGTGTGCCACAGGCGCATAATCCCCTTAGCACTGCGACACCTGAGTCCACGAGCGCGACTCGCCGAGAGAGAGAAGTTAATCTCGGCGGTCAACTCCGTGGTTTAGAAATCCTTAACAGAAACACATGCGTTCTCAATGAAGGGATAGTAGAGGAGTGTGACGAGGATGGTGGTGAAGGATCTGACCCACCAACGAGGTCGTTTCTCCGAAAACGACTAGACGAGCAATCTCGGTCGGTCGAGCAGACGTTCAGTCGAGGCATTGACAAGCTGCATGACGCGATACTCAGTTCCAATGATCGACAAACCAGGCTGCTCGAAATGCTGGTTAGTAAAGTTGGTGGCAGCAGGCCTTTCGAGCTTCTCCAACATTGTCCACCAGGAAACAACCCGGTACCGATTGTACCGGCCGAGCCTATTCCTGCTCCGCTCAAACCAATTAACTTGGAAAATAGAGGAGGGTCGAATAGTAGGTCAGACGGAACCGACCAGAGGATCAAAGCAACACCTGTTGATATGACCGAAGTTCAGCGGATGATCGACTCGGCCATGAAGAAAGGGCCGAAGTTTCCCAAGTTTATTCATCTGTACCCAGCTTACGTGGAAACGTTTGGATACCCGAAGGGTTTCAAGATCCCAGATTTTAGTCTGTTTACCGGTGAATCGTCCCTGTTTTCGTTGGAGCACGTGGCTCGTTTCACCGCGCAATGCAGAGATGTTAATAGTGATTTCCATAAGTTACGGCTGTTCAACTTTTCGTTGACCGGCTCGGCATTTGCCTGGTATATCAATCTCCTTCCTAATTCCGTCCAAAACTGGGTGGAGTTGGTCGAAAAATTCCACGAGCAGTTTTATCGGCCGGGGATGGAGATGTCAGTCTCTTCATTAGCACGGATGGCTCAAGCATCTGATGAGTCACCAATGGATTATCTTACCAGGTTTAAGTCATCTATGAATTGGTGCCGAGTGCCTTTACCCGAAGTCGAATTTGTCAGGCTTGCTTTGAACGGCCTCGACGTCGAATACAAAAAGAAATTCTTGGGGGCAAATTTTCGGGATATGTACGAATTAACCCAACATGCCGAGCAGTATGATTATTTGCTCCGCGAGGAAAAGACTTCGAAAACTCCAACTCGGGGAACGATTTACAAGAACCCTACTGTCAATTATGCATCAACCGAGGATGAATGCGTTAGTGTGGATGCGGCTGAGATAGTGATAGATAAGCCATACGTTTGCAAGGCATTGACTTAGGTTGATTCTAGAGAAGCCAAAAGTCGCTCGGCCACTGAAGGAACATTGAAACCGTCAAAGGTTTATACTTTTGATATTACCAAGGCTGACGTAATTTTTGACCAACTGTTATCAGCAAGAATCATCAAGCTTCGGCCTGGTCATAACATTCCTAAGGCCGAAGAGCTTAAAGGAAAGGTGTATTGCAAATACCACAATTCGAGCAAACATACGACAAACAATTGCGTTGTATTTCGCGATAAGGTCTAAAGCTGGATTGATAATGGCAAACTGAAGTTTCCCGAGAAGAGGATGAGTGTTGATATTGATCTGTTCCCCACGGCAACAGTA
The DNA here is from genome assembly GCF_916048215.2 of Malus sylvestris. NCBI lineage: Eukaryota > Viridiplantae > Streptophyta > Magnoliopsida > Rosales > Rosaceae > Malus > Malus sylvestris. Next base: position 873,019 of record NC_062273.1, read on the forward strand.
AATATGGTCGACGCGTACCTACCCAAGGACAAAGGGAAAGGCAAGGCCGAAGTGGTTGAGACGCAACGCCCGCGTAATCAGAATTTTCGGCCACGGTTCATGGCCGATTTTCGTTCAAACAAACCACCTACGGCTTTAACGGGGCCCGCTATTGTCAAACCTATGATGGATTATAGCACCGATGAAGACAGTGGGACGGCGGTTTTGTGTAGGAAATGTAGAGCGAAGGTCGACAGTGAACCAGAGGAGAAGCCCTCTTCGCAACCTGTGGCCGCAACTCGGCAAAAGGTAGCCAATGAAGGCCAACATCACGGGGTTTTTGAGAGGCTTGGTCCTAAAGTACGAATGGAAGAGACATATCCGGTCAGGCACGCCTTGATTTTGATGCTTCATTCTATGACGATGATTACTATAAGCGTAATTCTAGCAGTTCAGAATCATCGCGGAGCCAAAAGACCTTCAAGCCTCCCGAGCCCAGAGATCAACGTTGGTATACATATCATTCTTCGAAGGGCGTCTACACCGCGTTGTCCAAATCTCAGAAACGTCGGCATCAACGAATAGATTGCATGGCTCACCGACGAGCAGCCCAAGAAGCTTCGGCCCCTAAGTGGCGGCCGAAGGACACAGTTGCCACTGATGATGGGCGACCACCTCCAGCAATTATGACATAGTTGGCTCAGGGGAAACGGCTGGTCGATCAAGATGTTGAGACCACGTTTGAAGAAGCTGATAAACGGATCAAACTTCTCATTCGACCAGGGGAGATGAAGGCACGCCTTGAACATTTCAGGCAAGAGGCCGAAAGCAAATTATCCCCGCCGGCTATACAAGAACCTTTGGTCAAAATTCGACGGAATTTGCACCCCCCGTTCCTTGGGGAGTTTTTGGAGTATATGCGAGAATTTCATAAGAAACATTCGGCCAACGATCTGTATGGTTTGCCGAAGGCATGCCAGGACACCATTGATATGGTCCTGACTTGTCCGGATGCTGAGCGGATCATCCAGAAGACTTCAGATCCAGGATTGAAAGCAAGGTTCCAGCACATCCGAGAAGCTCGTGTCCTTGGATTTGAAGTCGACCCGTACACCGATATCGATGCAGCCGACCTTCCTTTCTCGCTGGAGGACCTTCAGTATTTACGATATCATTTTGAAGTGTTTTCGACGGTTTCTCTCTTCGGCCTTACGACCGATGAAATCGCACGTATTACCCGTCTGGATGCTTATCTCCACACTAGGGATGCTCGGCTACACTACCAGGAGCAGGTTCAGGTCCTGATCCCAAGTACATTGTCAATCTCAACCTTACCTAGGGCGGTCACGCAGAACCAACAAGTCGCCGAAGCAGCTCCGCCGAGTGACGTCATTGAAGAAGGGACAGAAGAGTCTCGTTGTCCGACTTTGACGACAACTGAGTCCGTAGTCGCCGACCAACCGAACGAGGAGGGTCTTGACCAGATGGGCCCGTCAATCCTGGATAATATGGAAATCAGTATGGTCCATGTGTTACCTGCCGATTTTCAATCAAGGACGGCTCAACCAAATTTCCTCGATGGAGATGTGGTTGCCGAGGAACCCGGCCATGTTGATTTTGTATCGATTGCTGAAGGCGAGTCAACAACAAAAGATGATAGTCTAAAGGCCGCTTTGGCCGAATTGTTTCCTCGTTCATCGTCGGCCAAGCTTCACCATTTAAAGCCATTGTATGTGACGGCCCACATCGAGTGATATCCAGTTTCTAAAGTTTTTGTCGATTGTGGAGCTACCGTTAATATCATGCCTCTGAACATTATGAAGGCCTTACGCCGTTCAAATGACGAGCTTATTCCGTCAGGAATCACCATGAGTAGTTTTGTCGGCGACAAATCCCACACCAAAGGTGTACTTCCGTTAACCGTGAATATTGCCGGTCACACCCACATGACCGCCTTTTTCGTGGTTGATTCCAAAACCGAGTATAATGCACTGCTCGGCCGAGATTGGATTCATCAAACCAGCTGTATTCCTTCCTCATTGTACCAAGTGCTTGTCTTTTGGGACGGCAAATCGGTCACTGTTCATCCGGCCGATAGCCAGCCTTTCGAAGCTAACATGATCCAAGCACGGTATTATGACGATCACGTCGGCTACATTACTTTGCAAGGCTTCAATGAAGAGGGACGGCCGACTTGGATTTCCGTTCAAAAAGCTATCGAGGTTGGCGCCGAGACTGTCCAGCAGGATTCGGCGAGACTCGGATTAGCCAACTTCCTCCCCGAAGCCGATGTTTGACACCGATCGGGAAACACGCAGGGCCGCGGTTTCATCTACTATGGAACGACTGCTGGCCCATTGGTATACGATATCTAAACAACCAAATTTGGGCGTCAACCTCGTTGAGTTCCTTGCTGAGGGAGATAATGGGCCTGTATTATCTTTTGATAAAATTCGAGCCGCCCCGGCCGAGCTCGAAGATCATCGGCCCCTAGTTAAGGACCCTTTAGAAGAGATTAATGTTGGGACGGCCGATGACCCACGGCTTTTGTTTATTAGTGCTTTACTTCCCCAACGAATGAAAGACGAGTTTCGTACCTTGCTTACGGAATTCAAAGATTGTTTTGCTTGGATTTACCATGAAATGCCCGGCTTAGATCGAACTCTGGTCGAGCATGAATTACGTATTAAGCCCGGATTTAAACCTTTCCGTCAGCCACCTCGTCGATTCTCAACCGAAGTACAACTCAGTATCAAGGACGAACTAGTTCGGCTTTTGAAAGCCGGATTCATTCGGACAGCTCGATATGTTGAATGGTTGGCGAATATCGTTCCTGTATTAAAGAAAAATGGTGCACTGCGCATTTGTACCGATTTTCGAAATCTGAATCTGGCAACTCCCAAAGATGAGTATACAATGCCGATTTCAGATCTGTTAGTCGATGCCGCGGCGAATCATGCGATTTTATCCTTTATGGATGGACATGCCGGGTACAACCAAATATTTATTGCCGAAGCCGATGTGCACAAAACTGCTTTCTGTTGCCCGGGGGCACTCGGCACTTACGAATGGGTTGTCATGCCATTCGGCCTCAAGAATGCCGGTGCCACGTACCAACGGGCGATGAACACCATCTTCCATGATTTAATTGGCACCATCGTCGAAGTTTACATCGACGATGTTGTCGTCAAATCTAAACGCCGACAGACACATCTGGACAATCTCCGACAGGCTTTCCTCCGCATGCGTCAGCACAACCTCAAGATGAATCGTGCCAAGTGTGCCTTCGGTGTATCGGCCGGGATTTTTCTTGGTTTCCTCGTACATCATCGTGGGATTGAAGTCGATGAGAATAAGGCACGCGCAATCATCACTGCCCCACCCCAATGACGAAGAAACAGCTTCAGTCTTTACTCGGGCAGATCAATTTCCTCCGCCGATTTATTGCCAATTCGGCAGGAAAAATGAAAGCGTTTTCCACACTCTTAAAACTCAAGGACTCAGATAAATTTATGTGGAACGACGAGCATCAGGCGGCGTTTACGCAAATCAAAGTCTCCCTCACGAACCCACCTGTCTTGGTTCCTCCCCGGCGCGGTAAGCCTCTTAAGCTCTATATCTCGACGGCCGAATAGTCCATCGGCTGCCTCCTCGCGCAAGATAACGACGCCGGACGGGAACATGCTATTTTTTATCTCAGCCGCAATCTCAGTCAACCAGAGATCAATTATCCAGCCGTCGAGAAGCTGTGCCTAGCCATTTTTTTCGCCGCTTCCAAGCTTCGGCATTATATGCTCCCATCGGTTACCCAGGTTATTGCGCAGACCGACGTCATCCGCTACATGCTCACCCGACCGATCGTAAAAGGCCGCATTGGGAAATGGACCATGGCACTGTCCAAGTTTAGCTTGCAATATGTAGCTCAGAAAGCCGTCAAGGGCCAATCATTGGCTGATTTCCTTGTTCAACATCCCTCCCCATACGGTTTTGGGGGCAACGACGTTGACATCGGCATGGTTCAGACGTGCGACAACCACTGGACGATGTACTTTGACGGCTCCAGTACGTCATCTTCGGCGGGCGTGGGAATTGTCATTCAATCCCCGAATCACGATCGCTGGTTCTTTTCGCTTAAGTTGGACTTCGACTGCACCAACAATCAGGCCGAGTATGAAGCCCTAATTGTTGGCCTTGGAATTCTCCATGACCTGCGGGCAACCCGCGCCCTCGTCCTCGGTGACTCCGAGCTTGTGATTAACCAACTTAATGGCTCCTTTCGTTGCATGAGTTGTACCCTGGCACCTTACCATATGGTCGCCAGCTATTTGGCCGAATCCTTCGACGGTATTACATTTCAACATATTTCCCGGTGTCATAATACCGACGCGGATGAATTGGCTCAAATTGCCTCCGGTGCATAACTCATGGGGGGCAAACTAGGCCAAAAGATACCAGTGATACGACAGTTATACCCGGCCTTGGTTAACCAGCAAATCCTCCGACGGGACGACGTGATACGCACTAAGGTTATGTCCTTACCTTCGTTGTTAGATTGGCAGGGCTCTGTCGAGATTTGCACGACCGAGGTGATACCGGATGATTGGAGAACACTCATTATGCAGTACCTTGACAATCCTAACAGGAAACATAGTCGTAGGACACGAGTTCACGCCATGAACTATGTCACGTACCAGAACGAGTTATACCGAAAGGGTGAAGATGGTTTGTTATTGCTATGCCTCGGCCCCCAAGAGAGTGCTCGGGCGATCGCAGAGGTTCATGAAGGGGTATGCGGAGCTCATCAATCCAGACGGAAAATGCGATGGCTACTCCGACAACACGGCTATTTTTGGCCGAGAATACTGAAAGATTGTATCGAGTTTGCACGAGGATGCGTACAGTGCCAAATCCATGGGCCTATACAAAGGGTCCCGGCTGAATCACTACATTCGGTCATTAAGCCGTGGCCGTTTAGAGGATGGGCCATGGACGTAATCGGCAAAATCACGCCGACTTCTGGAGCTGCTAAGCATGCATGGATAATAGTCGCCACTGATTACTTTACTAAGTGGGTCGAAGCAAAATCATATGCCGAGTTAACATCTAAAGAAGTTTACGACTTCGTGGAGGAACACATTGTGACCCGGTTCGGTGTACCGGAAACGATCATAACCGACAATGGAACAATCTTCACAGCCGAGAGGTTTAAAGAATACACGGCAAATTTGAAAATTCGGCTGGAACAGTCCACACCGTATTATCCACAGGCGAATGGGCAGGCCGAGGCAAGTAATAAAGTGTTGATCGGTATCCTCGAAAAAATAATAAAAGAAAGGCCTGACATGTGGCATTTGAAGTTGAACGAGGCATTATGGGCATACCGAACGTCGCCCCGGTCGGCGACTGCGACAACCCCGTACGCATTAACCTACAGACACGATGCAGTGCTACCAGTCGAGTTGAGCATAAATTCGTTGCGATTAATTGAACAAAGTAGTTTGTTTAGCGCCGAATATAATCAGTCCATGAGACAGGAACTAGAAGATTTGGAAGAAGCGCGACTTGATGCTTATAACTTATTGGTGGCACGAAAACAGATTGCCGAGCGAGCCTATAATCAAAAGGTGCGACAGAAAACATTCGGCGAGGGTGAATTAGTGTGGCAAACGGTGTTGCCCGTGTGACTAAAAGATCATAGGTTCGGCAAGTGGTCGCCGAATTGGGAAGGGCCGTTCATTGTGCATAAAGTATACGACAAATGGGCGTATCATCTTAAAGACCGAATCGGTGTAGTTCACAGATTACCGATCAATGGGAAGTTTTTGAAGAAATACTATCCGGTCACATGGGAAATGCGGGAATAAAAAAACCAGTCCATTAGGATTTATAAGCATTTACAAAATGAGTAGGTCGATTGGTTTACATTCAAAATCATTCAAGGAGAAGAGGGTAGAAGAGTACTGAGCAGGGCCTTCAACTCCAACCACCACACGTCGGCCATGATAACTTCGGCCTGCCGATTCTTTTTGTCCAACTTCAGCCGCTCGACCCGTTTTTTGGTTGCCGCATACTCAGTTAAGCGATCCTTGCCGCCTGACTCGAAGTCTTTAGCAAGCTCGGAAGCAATGGCCGACTGACGTTTTGCTAGTTCGGCCATCTGACGGTCGAGCTCAGCTAACGCTTCTCCTTTAGCCCGTAGATCGTCGATTTTCTGATGAATGATGTCTTGAACGGCCGTGGCGGCTTGCAGGTCCTGTTCGGCCTTTAGAGCGGTCTGGAAGATACTAAATGTCTCCCGAACACGCTCCAAGGCAGACGACGCTCGAACTATGGCATCTCCGCTCAGGCGACCGTCGGCTCCAAGGTCGTTCAGACAGACGCCGAGCAGATCAAGACCGTTACGCTCAAGTACTTGTGATGTTGAAAGCGACAGGACTTCTCGTAACTGGGTTAGGGCACTTGGATCGGCAGCTTCAGTTGTAGCAGCCGAAGGACCGGACTCTGCAGTTGTGCTGGAGATGAGGGCTTTGAATTCGACCTCCCATGAAGCCTGCATACACAAATCAGGTTAAGTTTAAAAGAAGTCATGACAAGAATAGCAAGAAGGTTTCGTTTTTTAACCTACCGAAAGGAGACCTCGGCCATGTCTCCAGGATCGTTGCTCGAACCTAAAGAACTCAATGGCCGGGCCCAGTGTCTCAGGTTGCTTCTCAGTTCACGCGGCCGATGGAGGTTATCTACGTTTGATGGCCACTGAGGCGGCCAAGAAATATAGATAACGCCCTTCGGCGCATAGAATTGTCGGTGAAAAGAATGTACAGGCACCTGACATTTATTATTTTCTTCGTTTAGAATTCTAAAGCAAAAAAGCAATCAAGGAAAGATGGTCGAAGGTACTTACGAAGGCCGAGGTAACCTCCTGTGGAGGAATATGGAAGCCCTGGTCTTGAGGATGAACGGGCGATTCCGCCGTTGCCTCGGGTTCCTCGAGCGGGCGTTTGCCACGGTCGGCTGCAGATGGGCCGACCGGAACAGCCGTTTCGGAGGAGGCAGGGACATCCTGGTCTTGAGAAGGAGCGAGGGGTTCGGCCACCGCCGTCGGTTCCTCGACCGGGCGCTTGCCACGATCAGCCGTGGAGGGGCCGGCTTGAACCACCATCTCGGACCTTGGGAGAGGTTGCCGACGAGAGTGAAAACGATTTACCAGCGGGACCTCGTCGCTCCCCTCACTCTCTTCCAGAATGAAGACCGAGGGTTTTGGATTTCCAGGGGCTGTTCCCTCGGTCGCAGAAACCACCTTTTTTGGAACGGGTGTTTCCTCGACGGAGGGAGGCACAACTGGTGTACCAGTCCCAGAGATAGGCTGCATTCGAACTGTCGCTGCGGCCGGGGCGGGCTGTTTCTCGACCGAGGGTTGAACAACGGCAGGAGAAGGGGAAACACTGGGAGTTGTCGCCCTTGTAGTTTGACTGGAGATGACGTGGATCTCCCGTACGCCCTTCTTTGCCAGCTGTTTTACCCGCTTGGCAGGCGGCGGAGGTTCGACGACCGGCTCGGCCTCTTGGCGAGGTCGTTTGGTCAGCACGGCCCGACCGGCAGCCTTATCCCTTTTAACCACGACCGATTTTTTCTCGACTGTGGCCGCGGCAACAGCCTCCGTTTTTCTCGAAGGCCGACTACCTAAGAAGATAAAAACAATTCAGTAAGGCAAATCAATATGCAAGGTTGAAGGAAAAGAGGAGAGATGAATAATTACCTTGAGTTTGGGGGGCCGAGGCCTTCTTAGGTCGGTCACCGAAGAGTTTGTTCAGCACCTATTCGACCAGAGCACCAAAGAACTCCTGGGTGTAATTTTCCCACCACTCACCGAAGGTGTCAGTGCATTGGGTTTCTGGGGTGGCCGGTCGAAGGCGGAATTTTTAGCAGTACTCTTGGAACTCCCTCGCGGCAGTTTTACATTCCTTCTCCGAGGAACGAGGTTCACGTCCACGACTTAGGACTGTTCGGGAGGAGAGAAGGGGGACGGGGCAGCCCTGAAGATAGTCGAGCTGTCGGGCAAGGAAGTTCGGATGATATACTTCCCAACCCGACCGTTTTCCGTCGCAGCCGAGAGGGAGGTCGCGAGCAAGTACAAACGACCCCCAGGTCTGACGAAGATCGGCGTCCTCCTCCGCGCCCCACGTAGAGGTAGGCAGCCTAATGGAGGAAGGATAGTCTCGACGACGACATATCAGGAACTCATCGTTGGAGAAGTCGTCGATAGCGAAGAGGTACCGAAATACCTCTTCGGCTTGATGGGGAGGTGTCGGTCGAGAGGCCAGCTGAGGTCCAATCGCCTCTGTTGGTGAGAAGTCAGCTATGGCCGGCCGAAGGGAGGCGAAGTAAACTTGTAACCAGAGTTGGAAGACCCAGAGGGGACCATTCTGGTGTGGATCGATTTTGTGGAGGGTCGCCTCGGCCAGGCAGCGGAAGAGATGGGTGAGAATGTTGGAGCTTAGTGCCAGGATATGACCACTGGCCAGGGCCTCGACTACCGGCATATTCTCGACCAAGCATTTGTTTGACTTGGTACAACAAATGTACTTGTTGTACCAATAGAAGAGGAAGGCTTCATGCTCTCCCTCTCGCAGGTCCTCCTCTCCTCGGCCAGCGAAGTGAAGATAGAGGGTGTTGTAATTAAAGAAGTTCTTGTGGAGCTTCTGGATGTCTTCTTTCGACGGGATTTGACCGTCACGGTTCAAGGCCTCGAAGGCTTGTCGATCAAAAAGCGTCTTCAGATCAATATTCGACGGGTGCCCAGAGAGGGCCGCGTCGATAGGGATCCCGGTTGCCGAAGTCCCCAGAATGGCGGTGACATCAAGGATGGTGGGACCGATGGGACTAAGAGGAAGAACCAGGGTGTTGGTGGCCGAGCACCAGAAGCACAAGACGGCTAGGAGAAGCTCATTGTCGAGAACGACATCCATTGACGAGAGGAGGATGACGTCGTAGATACCGAGGGCTTTCCATTGCTCGCCGAAGAGCCGTTCCATTCGAACAACCCAGGCTACCCAGGATGTGGTCGTCGAGGGCCAGGAGCCTTGGGGTTTCGCCGCATCCTATCTCGACCATTCAAACCCTTGTAGCAAGGGTGTTAAGCAGTGCTCCTAGAGAAGGCCAGTAATGGTCGGCGGTATTGTAGCCTTGAAGAGAGGACCCAAGATTTGGTGGACGGTGCTCATGTCACTTTCAAACTGTATAGTCTTGATAGAGCTCCGATCAAGAATCTTCTGATGCTGGTCACATTCCCTGGAAAGCTTAGAGATGAAGGACGCCATTGTAAGAAGGAAGCACGGCGTAAAAGGGTTTTCTGGGTTGGGGAATTTGAAGACGAAGACCTGGAAAAAGAAATGTGCTGGAGAATAAGAGCAAGAATTTTCAGAAAGTTTTGAGAGCGTAAAGTGCGAATGAGAGATTTTCAATATTTACAGGCTTTTGGCAGGAAGGGTAATCGTTTGAAATTCAAAACAAGGGGCAAAATCGACCGAAAGAATCGTTGATCATGATGAACATTTGGGAAATGCAGTTGAAAAGACCGAAGGTTTCAGATGTTGGGGGTGCACGATTGCGTGTGACGGCGAAATTAATGGCGGAAGACGTTTCGACGCCTGCACGATGACAAGTGGGCTCACGAACTGAGGAAGTGGCTCGCAGATTGAGATAGTGGTCATAATGGCAAGACGGTTCAGGCAGCCGCACGCCTTTGACTTCATTATTGGGATTGGTTGTGTTAGAGGACGCCACGTGGCGAGTTCGGTTAACAGAATCAAGATCGTGCAATTATGTTCAATGAATACGCCTTGGAACTCGGGCATTAGGGCTCTGAGTAATAGATTCGCTTCTTCAAGGCCGAAACTCGGCCGAAGGATTCAGACCGAGGACCTCAGAAGCGATGGGGCAATGTTTGGGCCCAAAATATTAATTTGGGCTGAGGGTAGGATCACTCTCGGCCCGGGGGGCCGATCGGCTAGTGGGCTTCCCAGCCTAGGACGGTTAGGTCAGAACGCCAGCCGAGTCCTAGTACAATGAGGAGTCTCGACGGGATCAGTAATCCAGAAGGCAAATCCGGCTCAGTTAAGGACTAGATTCATAGTCCTAGTAAAGATAGGACTGGTCGAGGTGACGTTGATCCGGAGAGGAAAACCTAGTCCGAATAGGATTCTAACTCAGACTTAAGGTCCAGTGCTATAAATAGGGGAAGCTGTGCATCAGGAAAGGCCCTGCAAATCAATACAAAATTGCCCTGCGCAAATTCTCACAACTTGTGATTTTCCTTTTTCCTTTTTCGCTGACACATCTTCCGTTGGCATCAACAACACTGTGGAAGCAACCGGTGATATCTTAAGTCGGCATAGATAGCTCTGTCACCGTAGAATTAATCGGTCTCGTAGTATCTTCCGTTGGCATCAACAGCACTGCGGCGAGAACGATTGATTACCTATCCAAGTCTCGGTCGAGAAGGGTTTCTGAACCCTTATTGGTCGAGGTCATCTTATCAGCCTTCTCAGCGAAGTGAGGTGTTACACGTTATTACGTTCGGCACATTGAAAGCCGAATTTGATATTGAACTTCGTAAGAATAGTAACCTTGTCTTCAGGTTCGAGAGCCCAAGAGGCCGAGACATGTTCCTTTCTCGGCCGCAATCGCAAGACGCAGAAGTCAGTCGCGCACCCAACGCAACATCAACAAATTTACTCCTCGGCCGACGAGTTGGCACGCCCCGCATTCACCGAAGGACGTAGTTAGCTCATTAATTACTCGGCCTGCGCGCCACGTAGGCTTTGTAGTTTTTAGGGTCAACATATGTATTTGACCAAAACGATTTTAAATAATTTGTAATAAGATGACGCGAAAGAAGAACAAAAATGTGACACATGAAATTAAACCAATGCAAATGATTTTCTTGGGTTTTAAAACCCATATTTTTTTTTGTTGGTTTATCATTTTCACCAACCTTCACCTCATCAATACTTAAAGAAGGGTTGTGCTATCCACACACCTCATTTTACTTCTCACACACCCCTTGATGATTTCTATCCGTTAATCTTCTTCAATTCATCCGATCCGACGACCGAAAATTAAAAAGATGTGTGAGAAGTAAAATGAGGTGTGTGGATATCACACCCCCTTAAAGAAATGTATTATGTTCCGATCCAGAAACCAAGCTCCACCTCATCAATACTTAAATAATTTGATGCATTACTTTTGTTTCCTTTCTCAATTTGAAGGCCCAAACAAGAAACAAAGCAACACTAGACAAAGCCGACTGCTGTATAATGGGTGTTTTAGAAACTCAAAAGCTTCAGTTTGTTTTTGAAAATCAATTTGTTTGTCGTGCTCTTTTAACTTCATCTTTTATTGTTATACAAGCGAAAACAAGAGAGATTTAATGAGTAAAGGAATACTTTACGTCTTCATATACAAGTATATGGTCATAATCTAGCAAGGCCTCTTCTAAGGATCTTGGCTTTCTTTATCTGTAAAGAAGTTGGGTTTTTGGTTGTTTAATTAATTTCTACCAGAATTGCAAGATAAAAAAGGATACAAAGGACAAGACAAATATAAAATGGCAAACAAGTTTATTTATCTTAGGAAAGTAACAGTATTTTCATATTCACTTTTAGGTTATTACAACTTTGACGTCAAAAATAAGAAAATTTAGGAAAGGTGGTTTTCGTATAAGTTAGGATTTCTTCAATGCGTGTCGGATTCTTTACCGAAGTAAGTTTTTATCTCTCAGATTAGTCACAAAGACTTACTGTCAAATTAAATGAAAGCAGAAAACAGAAAACAAAATATCAGAGTTGACTGCTGGTAGGATGAATTCGAGTTAAATTCCATTGAAAACTTTAAAATTGACAAGGATTACCAGAACCATACAATTACCACATAACAAGAACACAAAGGAAACTAAAAAACTTCAAACAAAAGTTGAAAAACAAACAACCAACGACATAAGAAAATAGACTGCATACTTTTATTTAGACCATTTTGTAGTACCCTCAAAACTAATTGGCAAGTTATTTAATCACCATAAGTGATAATGCTGTCCATAATCTTGGCCACTACCTCCTTAGAATCCCTCAGCTTTTTTATGCTTTTGTTAAGCTTCTCACGCTTTACTGCCACTGCCGGCGACTCCTCCAACATCCTCTCGATTCCCCCGCCGTAAGGTCCCATCAACTCATTCACAATTTCAGCTTCCATCTCTTTGTTCACAAGGTTATTAACAGATAGCTGCAAGTGCAATGCCATGAAGTCCACAAACCTCCTCAAAACAACCTTCCAATAGGCAGTCATTCTCATTTTAAGGTCATAAGCTTGAGCTAAAACATGCGGATACTTCCTCAGAACACCGACTTCAATTTCCCCGATGCCTTCTATGATAGAAGGTTTATTCTCGTCAGTTAAGACTCCATGAATGAATTGATTCTGACTAGCCATCAACTTGTTCCATTCGGAAACATAATCAGCATCGCATGTATAATCTGTCAGCTTTTCCATCTCTACAAGCTCCAGCATCCACTTGATTGACCCTTCCTTCATCTTGGCCATTAGATTATGGCCGGCACGCCTTGCTGACAGCTGCAGCTGATAATAGTTCTCTGAATTACGCATCAAGACAGAAATAACCGCCTCTTCAATGTAGATCCACACTTGTTCCACAAATGCAATCGGAATACTTGAAATTCCATTCACTTTTCTCTGCAAGATAATGTGGAAAGCATTGCGCGGAAGAAAGTTCGGAAGTGAAATACCTTTGTTCTCCTCCAAGATCTTGATTTCCTCCATCAAGAAGTTGCTCTTTGCATCACTTTCAGGACATCTGTGAAGTTCATCCGAGTACTGGTTGAGCATCTCAACCAATCTAGCAGTGCAGTGCATGCGATTGTCTTCCGCGTACTCCTCAAATTCTCCTCTCAAAAGGATCTTCCTAAGCGATTCCTTAGCCAAGCCAATGATTTGCATAAAGGCCGTCATGGCCTCAGCAACAGACGAAAGACTCTTGGGCATTTTATTCAGTTCCATAATGCAAAAATTCAGCCTGTCATTGATCTTCTTCACTATATCGGGTAAAGTTTTTGCTATGCTGTTTGGGCATTTTATTCAGTAGTCAAGGTAACGTTCTGCCATGGTTAACCACCCGTAAGGGTCCTCGCCATTAAATCATGGCAGTGCCATTTTAATAGCTTTAAAATGTGAATGAGGGTTCTAGGGAGGTGGGTTGGGTAATATGGGAAGGGGTGGTGAGGAGTTGGGTGCCGTGGAGGGACTTAAGTGGAAGGATTGTGAGTGTGCCGAGAAGGAAGAGAGGTGGGGGGTGAGAAAAGTGAGGAAGAGCCATAGTGATAAATGGTAGGGTTGGGGCTGTAGTGGTGGGAATGGGGGTGGGTGAAGTGGTGGTGGTGTAAGTGGAAAATGGGGCTAAGCTCGGGGAGAGTGCGTAGGAAATGCCCAGACTTGAGGATTGAGCACTGAAAGGCACAAAAATTAGGCGAAATGAAGGGGATGGGTTAAGGTTAGAGGGACGGGGACCGAGAAATGAAGTGGTCTGGTGTTGAGGTTGAATGGGGGTTGAAGAGGGGTTGGGTGTGTGGTGGGTGGAGGTTTGGGAGGGTGGAGGCCCCGATTTGAGGATTCGAAGTTCGTCAAGCATTAGGGATTGAAAAGCTGCAAACTGTGAGGTTATATTGTTTTGAAAAGCTGTGTTGGAGGTGTTCAAGGTTTCGAGAGATTTCTGGAGGTGGGTTTGTTGTGTTTCCAGGGCGAAGATTGAGTCACACAAGTCATCAACTTGAGTTCGCAGGTATTTTTGACGAACATCAACCGCAACAGTGACGGCGTCTGGATCAGAGGTGGCGGACTGCATGTTTTTGCCCATTAAATCGACGGGCTCTGATACCAATTGGTATGCCCAATCGGTTCAGGTTGGCTGAAAATGGCAACTTTAATACAAAATAGTGCAGGAATTTAAAAGAAGAAAGGGAAAGAAGAGTTTGAGAAAAAAGAGGCAACTTTAATTCATCATTTCATAGGTTCTTTCTACTCTCCTTTGTTACAAATTTATACTCCTCGTAAAAGGAAAAAACCCTAGCTACTTGGACGTAAGGAAAGAAGGTTGGTACGGCCCGGTTACAAGAGGAGAAGTAGTGGACTCAAGTAAATGGGCTTAACATGGTGTCGTTGGGGCCCCCACCATCAAAGAAAAAGCAGTTCCATGGGCATCCAAGAGGAAAGAGAACCCACAATAGTATAAAGATTTTGCGTCACACTCGTTGCTTCGACATCAATCATTTTCCCTCCTTGCCGATGTTCTTTATATGTTACTTTCTTTCTTCATAAGTTGTTTGTAGATGACATGTTCTGAGAATCTCTTGGGTGTCGTATGCGTGCTACAATACTCGTTTGTGTCAAAACATACATAAACATTATTTCTTTCCGTTGAGATTTAAAATTAAAAGTCCATAGACACTTTTTGGTGAACTCGAATTAAGGAATTCTCATTTTATGTGTTAAGTTTTATGCGGATGAGTTACGTAATACAAATTCAAAAATTACTCTACATTTTAAGCTTTTTTTTTTAAACATTTATAAGCACATATAACTGAACTAGGACGCCACACAACAATAAACCAATTTTATATAAATCATTGTTACTTGGAGATTAAGATTATGGCACCATGAAATATTACATAGTTTTGCAAGAAAAAAAAAAGAACGTGGGAAAGATGACAGGGCTAAAACAATTGAGACTACAATTTAGGACGCATTGTACCACATCTTTAAAAAAAGGTGGAATTTTCTTATATTAGTGAACCCTACTTTTATTAAATAGTTTTCAATGTAATTTACTAAAGTATAGCCTCTCTAGCATGATAAGCCTATGAGTAATTAGCATTTGTAGACATCAAATGCTAATGAGAAAAAAAAAATCTAATTTCATCCTATCTAGGGATGGGCAAAATACCTATGGGTATGGGTAACTGCGGTTACCCGCCTATTTAAAGTTGACGGTTATGGTTATGGGTAACCATTTAGACAAATAAACGGTTATGAGTATAATCGTTTATCCTTGAAATTTAAATGGGCGGTTATGGGTATTATCCGCAGTTATAACGGGTATCCATCGGTTAAAGGTAATATTCATGGTTATAACGGGTATCCATTTACCCATTTAACTTAGGGAACTTTAACGA
This sequence comes from Malus sylvestris, assembly GCF_916048215.2. NCBI lineage: Eukaryota > Viridiplantae > Streptophyta > Magnoliopsida > Rosales > Rosaceae > Malus > Malus sylvestris. The sequence continues at coordinate 888,234 of NC_062273.1, forward strand.
AAAGCACCCGGTACTGTTCACTTTAACGAAAAACCACATTTTTACACTAAAAAGTCAATCCTGGTACTATTCACTTTACCATTTATTTTGTCCTTATCATTAAAACTCAAAATTTTCAAACCCTTTTCATTAGTTTTCCTTTTAATTTAATATATGTAAAATTAAAAAAAAATTAAAAACCCTCATAGAATAAGTTACAACTCCGTCACTCTCTCTCTCTCCGCCTCTCGACTTCGTCACTCTCTCTCTCTGTCGCTCTCTCTCTCTCTGCGCCTCTCTCTCCTCAAGCAATCCTTCGCCACCATCGTCGGTGTCGTCGTCCTATACGCCTTCCTCAACACCTTCCCACCGCCACTTCCAAGGTTGAGAACGCATTCCCCTCCTTCTCTTCCGCAGCGTCCAATTCGATCTCCTCCGACGTGTTTGCTACCCTGGAAAATCAGCTTAATTTACCCGGAAAGCCCGTTAAAGTGTACCTCTACGATCTCCTTAAGCGGTTCACTTACGGAGTCATCGAGCATCATTTGCTGGCTCGCGGTGGCCGGCCCGACGACGACGTTTCGAAGCTCAAGTACCCGGGTCACCAGCACATGGGTGAGTGGTACCTGTTCCAGGACCTGCTCAAACCCGAATCGGAACGGGTCGGTTCGCCCGTTGAGAGGGTATTGGATCCGGAAGAGGCAGACTTGTTCTACGTGCCGTTCTTCTCGTCATTGAGCCTGATTGTTAACCCGACGCGACCGGCTTCCGGGTCGGAGAAGCCGTTGTACAGCGACGAGGAGAATCAGGTGGCCTTGATTAAGTGGCTGGAATCGCAGAAGTACTGGAAGAGGAACAATGGCCGAGACCATGTGATCATGGCTTTGGACCCCAATGCTCTGTACAAAGTGATTGACAAAGTCAAAAATACAAAGTGATTGACAAAGTCAAAAATTGTGTACTGCTTGTTTGCGATCAAGAAGAAAATATCGGAAATAACGGTAGTCTGAAAACACGGAAATATCGATGGAAATATCGGGATAATATCGATATCGATAAAAATTACATGGAAACCACGGAAATTGTAAGAAAAACTTGGAAATTTTTAATGAAACTTTGCAGGATGTTTATTTAGTCAATTATCTATTAGTTTATCATAAAAAATGGGAAGGAAATGCATTGTATGATGGATTTAACTGATTTAAGTTGATTATATAGCGAGCTGGCAAATTTTTCACTCTTTGAGGTTCAAATTTTTCACTCTTTCCCTGAAATTATATATTTTCATTTTTTCCCTGAAATTGAGTCTTTTATCCTAATCTAATATGGACCCCAGATTAATTTATATTTTCACTCTTTCCCTGAAATTATATAAATTGTGCAATTGAGTCCTTTATCCTAATCTAATCTGGACCCTCCATCTTGATTCTCACTCTTTGTCACGCTGCCACGTGGCAGACCACTAACCCTCACCCTATCTCTCTCTCTCTTTTCCCAAGTCCCTCTCGGACCCCTCACTCTCTCTCAGTTCTCAACTCTATCTCTCTCTCGAACTCTCGTTCTCTCACTCCAATTCCCCGATCGCACCCACACCCAGGCACACCCAAATCCGTCCACCCCGATGCCAGCGCAGCATCTCCACCACCCTCCTAAACTCTCCCTCCCTCTCCTCCGTCTCTGGGAAGCACGGCGACGCGCAGAGGAAGCTCGGCTGCCGTTGCGACGCCGACGACGGAGCCTCGGCAATATTATCGCTAATATCGCGATATTATCACGAAAACCATTTGGATAGTTATAAAAATATCGGTCCCCTTAAAAACCGATAATATCGGCGATATATCGTCGATATTATCGGCATTTTCTTCCTTGTTTGCGATTTTGGGCGGTTGAAGGAGGACCAAGGATCGCTTGTGAAGGACGTGATCGTGCCTTACTCTCGACTTCTTCGTTCGGTGATGATACTGATGTGAATGTGGAAAAACTAATCTTTATTTTTATTTTTTTACTTTGGAGTTATTGGTGATACTCATTCAATTTATGCATACTAATTCAATTATACATTTCTTTTGTAGGCCTCTTTTGGTGACAATGAGTCGATGATACTTTGTGATTGAACGTGTTCGAAACACAGATTTCAATTAGATGAAATTATGTGAAATAATAGAGGGTTAACTCATGTGATGAATTAGATGAAATTTGGTTGGTTTCATATGGTTGTTTTTTCTCAGGTTCCTGAACTTCCATAATTTATTGGTTGCTATACAGAATAAAAAAAACTGATTGGTTGCTATACAGAAAAATATCGTTCGTAAACTATTATTTCAATTATTGGAATTATATGAGGACTTAAATGATTAAAATAGGGAAATGTATGCTAAAATGTACTTATAACGATGTTTAATTGTCAGAAAATAATAATTATGACAAATTTTTCTTTTGTAATTTTCAAATTGTTAAAAAAAATAATGTAGACGGGCGAAAAAAAAGGTAAATGGGTAAAAAAAGGATAAACGGGCGAAAAAATAGGTAAACGGGTAAATGGTTATGGTTATGGTTAAATGGGTAAATGATTATGGGTAAATGAGTACACAGTTATGGGTATGGATAACCGTTTATAAACGGTTATGGTTATGGGTATAACCATTTATGTAATTATCCAACGAGTAAACGGTTATGCGGATATGAATATAAACGGTTATGGGTAAAATAACTGCGGTTGCCCGCCCACATAACCATTGCCCATCCCTTCCTATCCACCTCTATTATAAAATTTATGTTTCAATGCATATACTAATGATCAAAATTCAAATTTCAATTGTAGAACTGAACAACATTAAATATTAGTAACAAAGCGATAACAACTGAGCTGTGAAAGCAAAGAGAAGAGAACCACGATATAAGGACTTGCATCACAATCAAAGCTTCAACATCAATCTGTCCCTCCTTGCCAATGTGCTTTACATTTTTTTTTACTTTCTTCATTATTTGTTTGTAGATCACATTCTTTGAGAAATTTTTTAGTTCACTAGTTTTGTCATGTCACTCGTTCTTTTTTAAAAAAGATTCTTTCGTATCATCAGTTCATCACACTACAATCATGAATTTATTGGATGGATAACAATAACGAAAACAAAGCCTTATTCCAATAAATGAGGTCAGCTATATAAATTTAAAATGTCACTGCATTCATTTTTGCTTCAAGTTCATTAGATGAATAATACAATTTTTTCAATACATGACCAACTTTACAAATATTTTTGGGAAGTAACTTTTACACACATTATTTAGCTTCTTTTTTTTCTTTTTTTTTTTTGACAATTGTGTGAGAAACTAAAAAAAGTAAAAATAAAATCTATGACGCTACTGGAACTAAATTTTTATTACATAAAAAAGTCCCTCTACCTCGTAAAAGGAGGAGAATGTGACATGATTGCTTTTATTCAATCCACATTCTCCCCCACTTGACCATTTCATGAGAAATGATCCTCTTCGGATTCCTTCCATCAAATCCTTCCAATTAACAAATATGAACCTTTAAAATTTAATCTAACGGTTAAAATTATTATAACCTATTAAGGACGGTCTCCTGTTTTTAACCGTTTGATCAAATTTTAAATGCTTGAATTTGTTGATTGTTTAGATTTGGTGGAAGGGAGAATCCCTTCCCATTTCATCAACAATGTTGTCTAAATGCTTTTGATTCCTTTTTCAATTTGATGCTAGGCCCTAGAAACAAGGCAACACTAGACTAGACTAAAAACAACTGCCGTACGTTTGCCAAAAATAATAATAACAACTGCCGTACCAAAGCAAGATAAAAAGAGATACAAGGGAGAACATTCTCCCCCACCGGACCATTTCATCAACAATGTTGTCTAAATGCTTTTTATTCCTTTTTCAATTTGATGCTAGGCCCAAGAAACAAAGCAACACTAGACTAAAAACAACTGCCGTACAAAAGCAAGATAAAAAGGGATACAAAGGAGAACATATATAGATGTGTGTGTGTGGGTATGTATAGATCAGTTAAAATGATAACCTTTCTTGGATAGAACTGAGCATATAAACCAGCAAAGGTAATGTTAGGGAAATCAAAATTTTCAACCAAATGATGTGTCACTAATAGGAAATAAGCACGTTAATCAACACAGAAGTAATAATTCAATCATCAACAACCACATCATTTGGTTTGCAAATTTGGTTTAAAAAACTTAGTCTCTCTAGAATTATCCAACCGGCAAACAAGTTTAATTATCTTAGACAAGTAACACTATTTACGTATTTATTTTCAGGCAATTACAACTTTGACATCAAAAAGAAGATTTAAGGAAGATGGTTTTCTTATCAGTTAGAATTTCTACAATGCGTGTCTCATTCTTTACCTAAATAAATTTTTATGTCTGTCAAATTGGTCATGAAAGCTCACTATCATATTGATAAGCGGTAATGAAAGCACATAACATGAGACAAAAAATAGGAGTTAACTGTATGTAGGAGGAAATCGCATTTAAATTTCATTAAAAACATTAAACTTGACATGGATTACCACAACCATACGACTACGGACCATCACACAACAAGAACACAAAGGGAACAAAAGAACCTAAAAACAAAAGTTGACAAACAAACAACCACTCACATCAGACAACAGAAAACTAATTGCCAAGTTAGTTAATCACCATAAGTGATAATGCTGTCCATAATCTTGGCCACCACCTCCTTCGAATCCCTCAGTTTTTTTATGCTTTTGCTAAGCTTCTCACGCTTTACTGCCACTGCCGGGGACTCCTCAAACATCCTCTCAATTCCCCCACCGTATGGTCCCATCAACTCATTCACAATCTCAGCTTCCATCTCTTTGTTCACAAGGTTGAAAACAGACCGCTGCAAGTGCAATGCCATGTAGTCCACAAGCCTCCTCAAAACAACCTTCCAATAGGCAATCATTCTCATTTTAAGGTCATAAGCTTGAGCTAACACATGCGGGTACTTCCTCAGAACACCGACTTCAACTTCCCCGATGCCTTCTATAGTTATGATAGAAGGTTTTTTCTCGTCAGTTAAGACTCCATGAATGAATCGATTTTGACTAGCCATCAACTTGTTCCATTCTGAAACATAATCACCATCACATGTATAATCCGTCAGCTTTTCCATCTCTAAAAGCTCCAGCATCCACTTGATTGACCTTTCCTTCATCTTGGCCATTAGATTATGGCCGGCACGCCTGGCTGACAGCCGCAGCTGACGATAGTTCTCCGTATAATGCATCAACACAGAAATAACCACCTCTTCAATGTATCTCCACACTGTTTCCTCAAATGCAATCGGAATACTCGAAATTTCATTCACTTTTCCCTGCAAGATAATGAGGAAAGCATTGTGTGGAAGGAAGTTCGGAAGTGAAATACCTTTGGTCTCCTCCAAGATCTTGATCTCCTTCATCAAGAAGTTTCTCTTTGCATCAGTTTCAGCACATATGTGAAGTTCATCCGAGTACTGGTTGAGCATCTCAACCAATCTAGCAGTGCAGTGCATGTGATTGTCGTCCGCGTAGTCCTCAAATTCTCCTCTCAAAAGAATCTTCCTAAGCGATTCCTTAGCCAACCCAATGATTTGCATAAAGGCTGTCATGGCCTCGGCAACAGATGAAAGACTCTTTGGCATATTGTTCAGCTCCATAATGCAGAAGTTCAGCCTGTCATTGATCTTCTTCACTATGTCGGGTATATTTCTTGCCATGCTGCTTGCTTGAATTTGGACCAGCTTCTGTGCTAAAACTGGAATACCGACAATAGACTTGTCAATCTTCGAAAGCAGGGGATGGGTTTGAAATAGTTCATGAGCCATCGCCGCTGCCTCCTCATAAGTTTCGTCACCAATCCTGTTCCTTACACAGACATAACCAAGACCAATGTTTACATCATCTCCAGTGACCTTCTCAAGTAGTCCTTCCGGTGCCTTGTCCACTTTCGTAACCACAGCGAGCGTCCTCTCACCAGTTTTATCTACACTTTGTGACATCCGGATTGACTCACACGTAGTAAAATCCACCGTAGCAGACAATACATTCAGAATAATACTTTCCTCCGGCTTAATATACTCCATGATCATATCTTTGATCTGATCATAGATATTTTCAGGTTGACCATGGACCGGAACCCTTGTGATTCCCGGAAGATCAACCATAGTCAGATCCGGAACCCCATTCTTCTTCACCAACAAAGTAAGTGGCGTGTTCGAAATTCCCTTACCTCCCCCCGCAATAGAATTAGTAGCTTTCACAATATCTTTGGCAACATTGTCTTCATCAGTACGATCAACTCTGCCATTGTACTCCAAGGAAAGTTCAGGCTGAGGACTCGAGTGGTGTTCCAGCCTCATAATAAGAGGCACTCTCGTGCAGATGCCTTGGCCCCTAGGGAGGCTGATGCTGGCCAAGGATTCGAGCACGCTAGACTTCCCGGATGACTGGTCTCCGACCACCACAATCGTTGGCAGCTGAATGCCTTCATCCATCACCATCAAGCTGCGTAACTTGTCTACCGCATCCAGAAGAGGGCGGATCTTGTCGTTGTAGGACGACACAATGGGTGCGCATTTGAAAGGTACTGCTTCTAATTCCACCTGAACCATTGCGAGGGGGCCTTCACCGTCTAAACCTGTGTAACTCGATTCCATTTGCCTTCGTCCGTCTGTTTCTGAATTATAGCAAGTCAAAACAATGGTGAAAAATCTAGAGGGAAACCGAGATTGTAGAGAGATGAGAGAGAATTCGAAGATGGAGTAAAATGTTCTGTATTGAGTTTATGACTTAATGGAGTCAAATGTTCTATTTATAGCTACTGCTATATATCATTCTCAGCCTTCAAGCAACTTAACTGACTCTCAGTGAACAATAACAACACATCTAACAGCTTAAGGATTAACGTTGCAGTTTTTTTGTGGAGAAATGTGGAAGAGAAAGAGTCTTTGATGATTCCTTTCTTAGTTTTCACGTTGTCGAGATTTTGTTTCACTTTTATCATTGTAAGGCCATAGATCATGGATGCTGACATGGTTGGACAGATGTCGAATGATGGTGCCGTTGGGGCCCCCACCGTCAAAGAAAAAGCAGTCCCCATGGGCATCAAGTGGAAAGAGCTTCAACATCAATCATTTGCCCCCTTGCCGATGTTCTTTATATTTTACTTCCTTTCTTGCTTGTAGATGACATTTTATGAGAATCTCTTGGGTGTCTGTATGCGTGCTACGTCACTTGTTTGTGTCAAAACACGCATAAATATTATTTCTTTCAGTTGAGATTTAAAATTAAAAGTCTACAGACACTTTTTTGGTGAACTCGAATTAAGAAATTCTCATTTTATATGTTAAGTTTTATGCGGATGAGTTACGTGATACAAATTCAAGAATTACTCTACATTTTAAGCTGTTTTTTTAACATTTATGAAATAACATTATTTATTCTTGTAGGCACATTTTATCATTGGAGAACAAAGTGACCACCACTATAAACCCTAACCTCTTACCCTACCATTGTCATGGTCACCACCACTATTTCCATATTCAATTTCAGGTTATTACAACTTTGACGTCAAAAATAAGAAAATTTAGGGAAGGTGGTTTCCTTATAAGTTAGGATTTCTTCAATTCGTGTCAGATTCTTTACCTAAGTAAGTTTTTATTTATCAGATTAGTCACGAAGGCTTACTGTCAAATTAAATGAAAGGTAATGAAAGCAGAAAATAGAAAACAAAATATCGGAGTTGGCCTCTTCGGCGGATTATCTTGCATCGGTTAGCTGTCCGGAGATGTGTGATCGGGTTTGGGTTAACAGGCCCCCATCTTCGTTGGTGCATGTTCTGAATAAGGATGGGCTTCCTTGTCCGCCTTGAGTTGTTGTTGCGGTGGTTGGGGAGACACTCAACCTGGTTGCAGTGTCTGCTTGTTGGTATCCCCTTCCTTCGCTTTCTTTCTGTTTGTGCCTGTTTGGTGTTCGCCATTCGTTGGCTCTCCTGCTGTTTTCGGCTTCGGCCTTGGTTTCTTCCAAAAAAAAAAAAAAATATATAGGAGTTGGCTGCTGGTAGGATGAATTTGAGTTAAATTTCATTGAAAACTTTAAAATTGACAAGGATTACTAGAACCATATAATTACCACATAATAACAAGAACACAAAGGAAACTAAAAAACTTGAAACAAAAGTTGACAAACAAACAACCAACGACATAAGAAAACAGACTGCATACTTTTATTTAGACCATTTTGTAGTACCCTCAAAACTAATTGGCAAGTTATTTAATCACCATAAGTGATAATGCTGTCCATAATCTTGGCCACTACCTCCTTAGAATCCCTTATTGGCACCACCACCACCATCACAACCCTTGTCCTTTTCACTGTTGTCGTCGTCACCACCAACATTGTTACTTCTATTTTTGTCATTATATACAATTATAAATTATCAAACACTTTTACACTGTTTTTCATACTCAACACTTTTAAAAATATAGTTCATCAAACACTCAACTACTTTATTTTGTAACAGATTATTCTTAAAGCACATCAGAAGCAGTTTTTTTTTTTTTTTTTTTTTTTTTTTAAAGCACATCAATCTCAAAATGACCATAAGATTATAAGTTTTTCATTGAGATAAATATATTATGTATTTGACCAAAACGATTTTAAATAATTTGTAATAAGATGACGCGAAAGAAGAACAGAAATGCGACACACGAAATTAAACCAAATCAAATGATTTTCTTGGGTTTTAACACCCATATATTTTTTGTTCGTTATCATTTTCACCAAGCTCCACCTCATCAATACATAAATAATTTGATGCATTACTTTTGTTTCCTTTCTCACTTTGAAGGCCCAAACAAGAAACAAAGCAACACTAGACAAAGACAACTGCTGTATAATGGGTGTTTTAGAAACTCAAAAGCTTCAATTTGTTTTTGAGAATCAATTTGTTTGTCGTGCTCTTTTAACTTCCTCTTTTACTGTTATACAAGCGAAAACAAGAGAGATTTAATGAGTAAAAAGATACTTTACGTCTTGATATACAAGTGTATTGCCATAATCTAGCAAGGTTTCTTCTAATAAGGATCTTGGCTTTCTTTATCTGTAAAGAAGTTGGGTGGTTGTTTAATTAATTTCTACCAGAATTGCAAGATAAAAAGGGATACAAAGGAGCATACACACACACACATATATGTATATATGGGATACTTTAATTGCGGTCCCTAATCCTTAACATTCTTTGATTAAAACATTAATAGTATTCAAAGTTTGATCAAGGTTCCTTGACTTTGTACACCTCATTATATTACTATTAATATTTATATTTTTATAGTTTTGACATTAATTGTTTGATATTTTATGAGATTTAAAATCCCTCATTATAATACTATTAGAAACGGATACAATAAAAAAATTCAAACATTTTGATTGAATAAATGGATAAAAACTATGTAAAAATAAGAAATAATAAATGGCAAAAGAATGTATCCATAGTGTTAAAAAAATTGGTACATTTTACAAAAACAAATTGGTACATTTCACATATAACAAAGTGGTACATTAATAAAGAAGAATGGGTACATTATAAATAAATTAGGGTACATATAAAAGATTAAAAATTATGAGTACAAATGAATTTTTAAAAATATAGGCGCTAAAAGAAATTAATACATAGGTACAAAATAAAACTAAAAAGAAAATACTACAGATTTTAAAAAAAATGTTGCAAATTAAAAGTGGGTACAAACTAAAAATATAAATATATGATACAAAGTTTAGGCATAAAACATAAATATACCATATGTAATTTTTCTATCATTGATTAAATATACAATATCACGTAACAGTATACACATGGGTACAAACACAAATAAAACTTTAAAAAATATGAGCACAAAAAGAAAATAATATATGGGTACAAATTAAAAATGAAAAGAAAATTGGTACAAATTAAAAAATATTTGCAAATTAAAAATAGGTACAAACTAAAAATAAAAATATATGATAAAAAATTTAGCCATAAATATAAATATACTAATTGTAACATTTTTAAGACTAAAGGAATATATTTAAAAATAAAAATATTTTATTATTCAAATAATTAATGATGTTATTAATACCCAAGGACCTTGATCAAAAATTGAAAATGAATAGGATTTTAATCAATGGAGTAACAAAAAGAAAGATGTGAACCTAATTTTCCCTTTACTAAAGTATAACCTCTCTAGCATGATAAGCCAATGAGTAATTAGCATTTGTGGACATCAAATGCTAATGAGAGAAAAAAAAAAATCTAATTCCATCCTATCCACCTCTATTATAAAATTTGTGTTTCAATGCATATACTAATGATCAAAATTCAAATTTCAATTGTAGAATTGAGTAAAATTATATATCGGTAACAAAGCGATAACATAGCGATCAAAACTCAAAGAACTTAGGCCCTTAGTCTATCAATGTTTATTAAATTCAAATGTTGTCAACTATTGGTCTAGTGGTAACTCGTCTTAATTTTTTACAAGCGAAAATTCTAGAGTACATCAACTTATAAGTTTATAACATAAATTAAATTTAACAGTTAATATGTGTTCAAGAAATCTAAGAAATCTAAGATGTATCATTTACGAATCTGGTCTACATGCGAAATTATCCTCAAAGATCATTGTTGGACATCAATGACGGACGAAAATCCACAAGTGATTTGAATATGCTCGACAACAACTCTTAACTGGGTACACTCACGAACAGCCTTATAAAGGGCGAGTATCCTTGACATAATTCAAAGACGTGGTAACTAAAGTTTGCTTAATAGACCTCCAAGAAATTGTGGTTCCACGAACAATATCCATTGGGGATCTTGCCATGTGCGGATCAAAGAAGTACTTAGCGTCAACATAACCAACAAAGGAAACTTGAGAACTGGGGGGAGGGGGGACAGTTGCACTCGAAGTTGAGTAGGGATAGGACAAGCCCAAGTCCCAAGGCCCATCTTTTGATAATTAAATATATATTAATTATATATTAAGTACTAATTAAATAGTGCACCCCAAAGCCTAAACCCAAGGGTGAGCCCAATTTTATTCTCCAGGCCTATTACTCCAATTACTTTCTATAAAGGACAAAGCCTTATAAAGTGATGAAAGCTTTTGGAAATGGCCAATGTGGGACAAAGAAATTTCTACTCAAACTCAAATTTCCAACACTTGTATAGTGACACTTGACGTACCACCTAGTGTGCCGGTCACACTGAAAAATCTCTCCCAATTGATGAAACCAACTACATTACCTCCACTTCAAGAGTTTTAAGAGAGAATATAGAAGAAACGCCTCTCATCCAACTTCCTTACAACTCTTCTGCAAAAGTTCAAGGAATAGTGCACCTCTCCTTAATTAAGAAAGGTACAAAGATTACCAGCTTTCTTTATTTTTTATTTTCCTTCGAACCCTAGTTATTAATTGAGGTCTAACTAGCATCTGCCCTTGCATGCATGCACACAACTCCAGAAGAAGCTAGCTGGGATTCAATCAGCCCAAATCAGAAAGGAATCTTTTGGTATGAACTCAAACCCTAGCTAGTCTTAATTAACTACTTTTGAAAGATTCTTTCTTGATCCAAGGTAAGCTATTGATTAGCCATGATTTTTTCATTTTCTTGAAACCATTTCGACCTTTTTCATCATTTATATTCATGCATGCATGCATGCAAGGTAGCCTAGGCACTGGTACTTTCCAGGAAGTAAAACTAATATATATTCCGAAGAAGTGTGACATATTAGGATTCTGTTTCTCCTTTTTAAGACCCTGTTATTTATATTCTACAAATATTATTTAGGATTGGTGTTTTTTTTTCTTGTTAACGAACGGCTATAGCCGAGAGGAATTTGTATTATTCTTGGATGATACCAGAAATAATAGCCAACTACATGGATTAAAAAATTAGCATGATTTTAAGACTTAAATTGTAAAGCATCAACCTCTTGTAGGTCAGAAATCCACACTGTTTTTAACTTGTGCTACTTCAGAAATGGGAGGATCAGGAAAGCTAGCAGCCGACAAAAGCAAATCAAGCACAAGTACCGTTTTGAATGATGAAAGCTCGACAGCACTAGTTCATTCCGAAGAACAACCACCTCAACCTGTTAACACATATGCACCACCAATTGTGTCCTCATACAAAGAGAAAATCCGTCCTTTTGCTCGACGCAATTGACAAACTTCGTAACTTAAGGATAATGGAAGAAGGTATTCCGCTCTCCACAATTGTAGTGGTTGGTGATCAATCTTCCGGTAAATCAAGTGTGCTGGAATCGTTGGCCGGCATTAGCCTCCCTAGGGGTCAAGGTATCCGTACAAGGGTACCTCTTATAATGAGGTTTCAACACAGTCCTCAGCCTGAGCTTTCTTTGGAGTGTAACGGCAAAGTTGATCGTACCGACGAAAACAATATTTATGATGATATTGTCGAAGCCACTAATTCTATTTCATGAGGAGGTAAGGGGATATCTAATACCCCATTGACATTGCTGGTTAAAAAGAATGGCGTTACTGATTTGACGATGGTCGATCTTCCTGGGATCACTAGAGTCTCAGTTCAGGGTCAGCCTGAAAATATTTATGATCAAATCAAGGATATGATCATGCAATATATCAAGCCTGAGGAGAGTATAATTCTTAATGTCCTGTCTGCTAGTGTTGATTTTGCCACTTGCGAATCGATTAGGATGTCACAAAGCGTGGACAAGACCGGTGAAAGGACTCTGGCGCTAGTGATGAAGGTCGATAAGGCACCGGAAGGATTGCTTGAGAATGTGACAGGAGACGATGTCAATATTGGGCTAGGTTATGTCTGCGTGAGGAACCGCATTGGTGATGAAACATACGAGGAGGCAGGGGCCATTACTCAGGAATTATTTCAATCTCATCCTCTTCTATCTAATATCGACAAATCTATGGTTATTCCAGTTTTAGCACAAAGGTTGGTGCAGATTCAGGCTATCGGCATAGCGAGAAATTTACCAGAGATAGTAAAGAAAATCAACGAGAAGTTGAATTCCAGCCTCGCAGAGCTCAACAAGATGCCTAAGAGTCTGACATCCGTTGCTGAGGCTATGACAGCTTTCATGCAGATCATTGGATCGGCGAAAAAATCACTCAGGAAATTTCTTCTGAGAGGTGAATTTGAAGAGTATTCTGAGGATAGCCACATTCATTGCACTGTGCGAATGGACGACATGCTCAATCAATAATTAGATGAGAAACTTTCTAATGGAAGAGATTTATGTTTTGGAGGAAACGAAGCGGATTATTCTTCCGAACTTTCTTCCTCATAATGCTTTTATCACTATGTTGGAGAGCAAAGTGAACGGAATTTCAAGCATTCCTCTTGGGTTTGTGGAGAAGATCTGGAGTTATATTGAGGATGTTGTTGTTTCAGTGTTAATGCGACATTCAGAAAATTATTATAAGCTTCAGCTGTCCGCCAAACGAACAGGCCAGAATCTTATTGATGGTTTAACTCTACAAAGCGTTGGAATATTTTGCTTGAACATATTGATGGTTTAACTTTGAAGTCATTGTCAACTACTCGATGGGAAAGTCACATTGAAAGTGTTAAAGCGATTAAGTCCCAAGTAGCCCAGGTTAGAAATGTTTTGTTTCAATTGGTGGAAATTACTGAAAATCCCCAATTGAGTAGGGATGCAGAATGTTTAGCATCAGGAGAACTTTCAAGTTTTGATTTTGTATTAAGTTTGGTTATTTGGTATGACATTTTGTTGAAGATTAACATGGTGAGTACAAAATTACAATCTGAAGACATGCGTCTTGATGTTGCTGTAAAGGCATTGGAAGCACTTGTTACGTTTTTCGAAAACTATAGAGAAACTGGTTTTGCTTCTGCCATGAGTGATGCTAAAGAAATTGCACTTGATTCAGAAATTGACCCTGTTTTTCAAACTAAACGTCATAGACCTAGAAAAAGACATTATGATGAAGTTGATGGTAATGAGAGGGAACAACAGTCTGCTGAAGAATCATTTAGAACAGATTATTTTCTTGTTATAGTGGATATTGCTCTTTCTCAACTGAAACACATGTTTGAACAGTTAAAGGCTTTTGAATATATTTTTGGCTTCTTGTTTGATGCATCGAAGTTAATTTCATTGGATGATCAAGAGCTAAAACAAAATTGTATGAATCTTGAAGCACATTTGAAACATGGAAATACCATGGATGTAGATGGAGCCGACTTATGTTCCGAATTACAGGTTTTGCAAATGATGTTACCTGAAAAATCATTTCTCTCTAATAACCCTTGGACATCCATGGAAATAGCAAACTTTGTCAAAGAAATTGACATGTGTCCTAATGTCTTGATTGCTTATCGTGTAATGTTGACTGTACCTGTGACCGTGGCATCTGCAGAAAGAAGTTTTTCAAAATTGAAATTATTAAAATCTTACTTGCGGACCACTATGACTCAAGATAGGCTAAATGGATTAGCAATCTTATGCATTGAAAAGGATGAGATTGAAGACTTGGAGTATGATGATATAATTGATGATTTTGCTTCAAAAAATACTAGAAGACAATTTCTTAAAGGTTGAAATTTGAAGGAGATTTGCTAGGAGTGGTTATATATGATTGTACTTTTGATTGTCGGGGTTTAGGTACTATGTCCCCCCCGTTGTATATTTTCTCAAGTAATATAATTTGGGCGTGAGGGCCTAGCCCCCCAGCTTCGACTGGGTTCCAGCCCTCGTTAAATATATTTTTTTAACATATGTTTTTGTATTAAAAAAGGCACATTTTGAGCTTTCGCACTGGGCACCCAAAAACTCAGGACCGGCCCTGATCTTATGTCGAAGATGAAAGAAAGGTCGATTACTTGGATGACGGAGATAGTTGAAATGGAGAAAGTTACTGATTATACATGTAATCCGGAGTACCTCTCTGAATGGAATAGATTGATAGGTCAGCATGACGCTTTCGTTAACGGAGTCTTAAAAGACAAAAACCGCCCAGCTAAGATAACTATAGAGGGCATAGGGGAGGTTGAAGTTGAAGCTCTTATGAAGAATCCGAACGCTCTTTCGGCGGCGTATGACCTGAAAATGCGGATGACTGCGTAGGGGAGGTTGAAAAGATGCTGGAGGAGTCTCCGGCGGTGGCAATTAAGCGGGAAAATGTTAGAATTCCTCTGTCCGACATCGGCCAGAAAACTTGAGAACAAGACCTTTATATAGAATTATCTCACTCTAACTATCATCGAGGTCTTTTGTATTAAAACCCCACACCTTACGATTGAGCAGATGGCCAAGTGGGAATAGTATCGGTGCTGTTGGAGTGAGCCGATGGCCCGTCTACCTAAAATTTAAGATGGTATTAGAGCCAAAAGACGGGCCCGTACTACCACTTGAACGGGTGGGTCCCTTTTGTATTAAAACTCCACACTTGACGAATTGAGTAGGTGGCCAAGTGGGAACAGTATCGGTGTTGTTGGAGTGGGCCCATGGCCGTCTACTTGAAAATTAAGAGAAAAGTTGAACAAGACGATCAAAAAGCTAAAGGATTCCAAAGAGGTCGTGGGGAAGATAATGGACAGCATTATTACTTATGGTGGTCACTGATCTGCAGTGTTAGCACGAAACCATTTTGTTTTTTTGTTTGTTTTTGTTCTATTTCTTTTGGTAGCGGATCGATCTTTATGGTTCCTGTATATGTCCGTTTAAAAGCCGATCGATCTTTATGGTTCCTGTAAATATCCGTTTCAAAAAATGAATATGAATGAAGTTTCAATGTTTCTCACCAGACATATGAAATGTGTTTTTTTGCTGAGTTAGGTATTTTCTGCTTTCTTGACCTAAAACTTTGATTTAGTGTGGGCAATGTAGCTAACTAAACCAGTGAAGAAAAACAAAACAAAAACACGAGAAAAGTAGCCAAAAATACAAACAAAAACAGAAAACTGCATTCTGCATAGGCAGTTTATTATATTTAATCTTGTGTTAGTTCCATTTTCTATGCTAACATATTTATTTGTAAGCATCATCATTTAATTTATTTTTTATAAAATATACTCCAATTTTGATCTTCAGCTCAAAATGACAGTATTTAATTTATTTGGACAGTAAAGTAAAAGTACAAAAATTAGAAGGAAAATAGATCTATCGCATACCCTATGTATATTCTTGCCTTCTTTACACCACTTTTCACATTTGATTTGTCCAAATAAGAACATCCATAAACTATTCATACCAAAAGGGCATAATTTCGTTGGGAAATCCCAAAAACACAAGTAGAGATCTTATTTCCTAAATTTGAAACACTAGCCATTTCTTAACATATGGCTGGTTTAATATATTGAATTAGATAACTTTTATATTCAAAGACTATTGAATTGGATAACTTTCATCTCTTTTATTTTTTTTCATGTCTATATACACTCATAAACATATTTATGGTGTGTCGTTCTTATTAATTGTTTTTCAAAATTTAAACTCATTTATCATTTTCGTGTCTAGTTAACAGGTTATGTAAGAAATTAACATGCATAATGTCTAAACATGGTTAAGAGGTCATCTTATCTTAATAGATTCTTAATGTCTAGACATGACCCGACGACCCAATAACAACCCACTCGTTGAGATGTCCCCAAATCTTTCATTTTCTTTTGTTGTTTTGTATCGATTTCATGCAAGAAATTGTCAAACCTACCTTAATATATTTGAAATTGGAAAGAAATATCCATTCCAAAATAATCATACACGACCCGTTTCAAACGAGTGTGGTTCGGATCCTCTACTTATTGGGTCGAGCTTGACCCAAAGAGCAACTCTTCTTGAACCAAAGCATGTAAACCTGACCCATCTACCACCTCAAGCCCAAAGAAAACTACTCGACGACACCAAGAAGAAACCAACAACTAATCTGAAGAGACTTTCACAACCCAGTTCGTCGTCGTCGATTGCACCGAAGTTTCTTCTTCTCACTCATTTAATTGTTACAAATTATTTTTTTCTCTTCAGTCTTTCTCTCCCTGTAATTTCTATATGTGAAAGTTGATATCAAAGATTTCGAATTTGATCAAATGGGTTCTGCTTCTGCTGCTGCAAATACGGCGTCTTTGATTACTGTCGTCGCTGTTTCTTCGACAAAGTTGGATATCCATGACAAATTTTCATAGGGGTTTCATCTCCGACGTGGTGGGTCGATCGCCAAATTTACTGCCGCCATCTCTCCCAACGGCTCTGTTTCTCCTTCTTCTTCACATGGGGTAGGCCTCTGTTTCTTCACCTCTCTCTCTTTTCCTGCGTAATATTGTATTTTTTCCTGGAATTTATATCTTGAGCTGTTTATTTATGTTTAATTTGCTTTCACCTTTTAGTTTGATGCGCTGATTCTGTATCAATTTTTGTATTTGTACTTGTGAGTTGGGAATTTTTTAGTAAATAACCTCTGATGTTGGTTGAATTTTACTATTGATTAATGTGGTTCCACCAAATGACACGTACAAATTGTTGTTGATGGCAATGATGCTTCTTCAACTGTTAGTTACTTATCTTTTTTGCCTATTTTCTGCTAATGATTTGTAGCTAGAGTTGTTTTTGAACTGTTTCTAATTGGTAATGGATTAAAGGAAGTTCATTTACAAATAGAGGTGCATGTTTTCATAAGTTTGATTCATAACCTCGTCGAGCATTTGGAGCTCGCTTTGATTTGATTTGATTTGATGGCGTATAAGCTTTTCTCAGTTTCTCGGTCAGTTTCTCAGTTTCTCAGTTGAGGTTAGGGATTGGAAGTAAATGAAAAGGGGTGTCTTTTTATCAAAAGCTGAGGCTAAGATTATCTTTTGAGAAAACTTCGAGGCCTTACCTAGATTGCAAGTCTCCGTTAAGTTCCAATTGACGAAGATGTTTAAAACTGTTGAAATTATACTGCCTTAATTGAAAGGAGGCCTTACCTAGGATAATATCTAGCTCATTCAGTGGTCTTTTTTGGTTCTTTAACTGCACGAAATGTGCATTGAGATGAATTCTTATCCTGAATGAGTAAATGTGAGAATGTCGCGTGATTGACGGAAAATGATGAAATAAGATAATGAATTCCAAAGGGAAATAAAACTTTTCAATCAGTTAGATAGGTCTGTATCTTATTCAGCGTTTATTTGATGTTGTAGGCTGGGTGCTCAGCTGGAGATGCGGATAAACAAAGAAGTAGTCTTGAATCTCTGTTTTGTTATGATAAGTCTGTACCGGAAGAGAGAATCGAGAAGCCTATCGGGATATCTTTGACTGAGAAAATCATTGGAAACAATCCCCGATGCTTTGACTGTGAAGCTAAAGGCGCAGTCCTTTGCACCACTTGTTCTGGTTCAGGCCTGTATGTTGATTCAGTACTGGAGAGCCAGGGTATTCTTGTCAACGTTCGCTGCCTCGGTAATTAGCTCCTCTTCTCATAACTGAGTACATTTGTTGATTTGAAAAAGAAAACGATATTTGCACTTGATTGTCAAATATTAAAGTTTTATAGCGTTCATTTGAGTATATATGGCCAATGAGAATATGCTAACGCGATAGTTGCTCCATGTAGGTTGTGGGGGAAGTGGCAAGATTATGTGTTCAGAATGTGGTGGCCGCGGGCATCTAGGATGACCATACCGGTTCGCTTATCTTCCTTGAATTTGCTGTATGTGCAAGTAACTTGTATTATAGCCATGATGCTTTCTCGAATTTTTTGTGGCTGATTCCACGATGAGTTTACGTTAAGTGTAACAGTAATGCATCTGATTCATTTACTCTTAGAAATGGTGTTCTTCCTCAGATTTATGTGCCCTATATCGTGTTGAATGTTCAGAACTACATATCATTTACAGAAAACTGTATGTTGTTACTAGTCAACTAGAAAACTGGATGCAGAGGATCCTACTTGACCGCTCCTGCGATAGGCTTGATCACTTGTTGATAGCTTGTGGTTCTTATGCTTGGAATCTCTGGAGCTCTTCAATACGAGCAGGTATGGTCGAATCAAATCTAAAGCTCTGTGGATCCTCTGAATACGCCACGTAGTAAGACGAAACGCATGCTTGTGGCCATGCCATAGCAACCCGACACTGAATCACATACATCAAAGCCAAAGTTAGAACACATTAGTCATTAGTGTTTTGATATTGCTAAGTTTACTGAGGAAGGATAATTACAGACGAGTTTTTACCATGAAATATCCGATGAAGAATGCGTATATGGAAACTTCTGTAGCATAGCTTTTGTGAATTATAAGAGCCCAGGTCCCGCTCACTAGGCTGCAGATTGCACCTACTGCCACCCCAGAAAGAAAACAGAACGATCCGGTGAGATCCGAGTCGATTAATTTAGGAAAGGTGGTTTTTGGTTGTTTAATTAATTTCTACCAGAATTGCAAGATAAAAAAGGATACAAAGGACAAGACAAATATAAAATGGCAAACAAGTTTATTTATCTTAGGAAAGTAACAGTATTTTCATATTCACTTTTAGGTTATTACAACTTTGACGTCAAAAATAAGAAAATTTAGGAAAGGTGGTTTTCGTATAAGTTAGGATTTCTTCAATGCGTGTCGGATTCTTTACCGAAGTAAGTTTTTATCTCTCAGATTAGTCACAAAGACTTACTGTCAAATTAAATGAAAGCAGAAAACAGAAAACAAAATATCAGAGTTGACTGCTGGTAGGATGAATTCGAGTTAAATTCCATTGAAAACTTTAAAATTGACAAGGATTACCAGAACCATACAATTACCACATAACAAGAACACAAAGGAAACTAAAAAACTTCAAACAAAAGTTGAAAAACAAACAACCAACGACATAAGAAAATAGACTGCATACTTTTATTTAGACCATTTTGTAGTACCCTCAAAACTAATTGGCAAGTTATTTAATCACCATAAGTGATAATGCTGTCCATAATCTTGGCCACTACCTCCTTAGAATCCCTCAGCTTTTTTATGCTTTTGTTAAGCTTCTCACGCTTTACTGCCACTGCCGGCGACTCCTCCAACATCCTCTCGATTCCCCCGCCGTAAGGTCCCATCAACTCATTCACAATTTCAGCTTCCATCTCTTTGTTCACAAGGTTATTAACAGATAGCTGCAAGTGCAATGCCATGAAGTCCACAAACCTCCTCAAAACAACCTTCCAATAGGCAGTCATTCTCATTTTAAGGTCATAAGCTTGAGCTAAAACATGCGGATACTTCCTCAGAACACCGACTTCAATTTCCCCGATGCCTTCTATGATAGAAGGTTTATTCTCGTCAGTTAAGACTCCATGAATGAATTGATTCTGACTAGCCATCAACTTGTTCCATTCGGAAACATAATCAGCATCGCATGTATAATCTGTCAGCTTTTCCATCTCTACAAGCTCCAGCATCCACTTGATTGACCCTTCCTTCATCTTGGCCATTAGATTATGGCCGGCACGCCTTGCTGACAGCTGCAGCTGATAATAGTTCTCTGAATTACGCATCAAGACAGAAATAACCGCCTCTTCAATGTAGATCCACACTTGTTCCACAAATGCAATCGGAATACTTGAAATTCCATTCACTTTTCTCTGCAAGATAATGTGGAAAGCATTGCGCGGAAGAAAGTTCGGAAGTGAAATACCTTTGTTCTCCTCCAAGATCTTGATTTCCTCCATCAAGAAGTTGCTCTTTGCATCACTTTCAGGACATCTGTGAAGTTCATCCGAGTACTGGTTGAGCATCTCAACCAATCTAGCAGTGCAGTGCATGCGATTGTCTTCCGCGTACTCCTCAAATTCTCCTCTCAAAAGGATCTTCCTAAGCGATTCCTTAGCCAAGCCAATGATTTGCATAAAGGCCGTCATGGCCTCAGCAACAGACGAAAGACTCTTGGGCATTTTATTCAGTTCCATAATGCAAAAATTCAGCCTGTCATTGATCTTCTTCACTATATCGGGTAAAGTTTTTGCTATGCTGTTTGGGCATTTTATTCAGTAGTCAAGGTAACGTTCTGCCATGGTTAACCACCCGTAAGGGTCCTCGCCATTAAATCATGGCAGTGCCATTTTAATAGCTTTAAAATGTGAATGAGGGTTCTAGGGAGGTGGGTTGGGTAATATGGGAAGGGGTGGTGAGGAGTTGGGTGCCGTGGAGGGACTTAAGTGGAAGGATTGTGAGTGTGCCGAGAAGGAAGAGAGGTGGGGGGTGAGAAAAGTGAGGAAGAGCCATAGTGATAAATGGTAGGGTTGGGGCTGTAGTGGTGGGAATGGGGGTGGGTGAAGTGGTGGTGGTGTAAGTGGAAAATGGGGCTAAGCTCGGGGAGAGTGCGTAGGAAATGCCCAGACTTGAGGATTGAGCACTGAAAGGCACAAAAATTAGGCGAAATGAAGGGGATGGGTTAAGGTTAGAGGGACGGGGACCGAGAAATGAAGTGGTCTGGTGTTGAGGTTGAATGGGGGTTGAAGAGGGGTTGGGTGTGTGGTGGGTGGAGGTTTGGGAGGGTGGAGGCCCCGATTTGAGGATTCGAAGTTCGTCAAGCATTAGGGATTGAAAAGCTGCAAACTGTGAGGTTATATTGTTTTGAAAAGCTGTGTTGGAGGTGTTCAAGGTTTCGAGAGATTTCTGGAGGTGGGTTTGTTGTGTTTCCAGGGCGAAGATTGAGTCACACAAGTCATCAACTTGAGTTCGCAGGTATTTTTGACGAACATCAACCGCAACAGTGACGGCGTCTGGATCAGAGGTGGCGGACTGCATGTTTTTGCCCATTAAATCGACGGGCTCTGATACCAATTGGTATGCCCAATCGGTTCAGGTTGGCTGAAAATGGCAACTTTAATACAAAATAGTGCAGGAATTTAAAAGAAGAAAGGGAAAGAAGAGTTTGAGAAAAAAGAGGCAACTTTAATTCATCATTTCATAGGTTCTTTCTACTCTCCTTTGTTACAAATTTATACTCCTCGTAAAAGGAAAAAACCCTAGCTACTTGGACGTAAGGAAAGAAGGTTGGTACGGCCCGGTTACAAGAGGAGAAGTAGTGGACTCAAGTAAATGGGCTTAACATGGTGTCGTTGGGGCCCCCACCATCAAAGAAAAAGCAGTTCCATGGGCATCCAAGAGGAAAGAGAACCCACAATAGTATAAAGATTTTGCGTCACACTCGTTGCTTCGACATCAATCATTTTCCCTCCTTGCCGATGTTCTTTATATGTTACTTTCTTTCTTCATAAGTTGTTTGTAGATGACATGTTCTGAGAATCTCTTGGGTGTCGTATGCGTGCTACAATACTCGTTTGTGTCAAAACATACATAAACATTATTTCTTTCCGTTGAGATTTAAAATTAAAAGTCCATAGACACTTTTTGGTGAACTCGAATTAAGGAATTCTCATTTTATGTGTTAAGTTTTATGCGGATGAGTTACGTAATACAAATTCAAAAATTACTCTACATTTTAAGCTTTTTTTTTTAAACATTTATAAGCACATATAACTGAACTAGGACGCCACACAACAATAAACCAATTTTATATAAATCATTGTTACTTGGAGATTAAGATTATGGCACCATGAAATATTACATAGTTTTGCAAGAAAAAAAAAAGAACGTGGGAAAGATGACAGGGCTAAAACAATTGAGACTACAATTTAGGACGCATTGTACCACATCTTTAAAAAAAGGTGGAATTTTCTTATATTAGTGAACCCTACTTTTATTAAATAGTTTTCAATGTAATTTACTAAAGTATAGCCTCTCTAGCATGATAAGCCTATGAGTAATTAGCATTTGTAGACATCAAATGCTAATGAGAAAAAAAAAATCTAATTTCATCCTATCTAGGGATGGGCAAAATACCTATGGGTATGGGTAACTGCGGTTACCCGCCTATTTAAAGTTGACGGTTATGGTTATGGGTAACCATTTAGACAAATAAACGGTTATGAGTATAATCGTTTATCCTTGAAATTTAAATGGGCGGTTATGGGTATTATCCGCAGTTATAACGGGTATCCATCGGTTAAAGGTAATATTCATGGTTATAACGGGTATCCATTTACCCATTTAACTTAGGGAACTTTAACGAAAAGCACCCGGTACTGTTCACTTTAACGAAAAACCACATTTTTACACTAAAAAGTCAATCCTGGTACTATTCACTTTACCATTTATTTTGTCCTTATCATTAAAACTCAAAATTTTCAAACCCTTTTCATTAGTTTTCCTTTTAATTTAATATATGTAAAATTAAAAAAAAATTAAAAACCCTCATAGAATAAGTTACAACTCCGTCACTCTCTCTCTCTCCGCCTCTCGACTTCGTCACTCTCTCTCTCTGTCGCTCTCTCTCTCTCTGCGCCTCTCTCTCCTCAAGCAATCCTTCGCCACCATCGTCGGTGTCGTCGTCCTATACGCCTTCCTCAACACCTTCCCACCGCCACTTCCAAGGTTGAGAACGCATTCCCCTCCTTCTCTTCCGCAGCGTCCAATTCGATCTCCTCCGACGTGTTTGCTACCCTGGAAAATCAGCTTAATTTACCCGGAAAGCCCGTTAAAGTGTACCTCTACGATCTCCTTAAGCGGTTCACTTACGGAGTCATCGAGCATCATTTGCTGGCTCGCGGTGGCCGGCCCGACGACGACGTTTCGAAGCTCAAGTACCCGGGTCACCAGCACATGGGTGAGTGGTACCTGTTCCAGGACCTGCTCAAACCCGAATCGGAACGGGTCGGTTCGCCCGTTGAGAGGGTATTGGATCCGGAAGAGGCAGACTTGTTCTACGTGCCGTTCTTCTCGTCATTGAGCCTGATTGTTAACCCGACGCGACCGGCTTCCGGGTCGGAGAAGCCGTTGTACAGCGACGAGGAGAATCAGGTGGCCTTGATTAAGTGGCTGGAATCGCAGAAGTACTGGAAGAGGAACAATGGCCGAGACCATGTGATCATGGCTTTGGACCCCAATGCTCTGTACAAAGTGATTGACAAAGTCAAAAATACAAAGTGATTGACAAAGTCAAAAATTGTGTACTGCTTGTTTGCGATCAAGAAGAAAATATCGGAAATAACGGTAGTCTGAAAACACGGAAATATCGATGGAAATATCGGGATAATATCGATATCGATAAAAATTACATGGAAACCACGGAAATTGTAAGAAAAACTTGGAAATTTTTAATGAAACTTTGCAGGATGTTTATTTAGTCAATTATCTATTAGTTTATCATAAAAAATGGGAAGGAAATGCATTGTATGATGGATTTAACTGATTTAAGTTGATTATATAGCGAGCTGGCAAATTTTTCACTCTTTGAGGTTCAAATTTTTCACTCTTTCCCTGAAATTATATATTTTCATTTTTTCCCTGAAATTGAGTCTTTTATCCTAATCTAATATGGACCCCAGATTAATTTATATTTTCACTCTTTCCCTGAAATTATATAAATTGTGCAATTGAGTCCTTTATCCTAATCTAATCTGGACCCTCCATCTTGATTCTCACTCTTTGTCACGCTGCCACGTGGCAGACCACTAACCCTCACCCTATCTCTCTCTCTCTTTTCCCAAGTCCCTCTCGGACCCCTCACTCTCTCTCAGTTCTCAACTCTATCTCTCTCTCGAACTCTCGTTCTCTCACTCCAATTCCCCGATCGCACCCACACCCAGGCACACCCAAATCCGTCCACCCCGATGCCAGCGCAGCATCTCCACCACCCTCCTAAACTCTCCCTCCCTCTCCTCCGTCTCTGGGAAGCACGGCGACGCGCAGAGGAAGCTCGGCTGCCGTTGCGACGCCGACGACGGAGCCTCGGCAATATTATCGCTAATATCGCGATATTATCACGAAAACCATTTGGATAGTTATAAAAATATCGGTCCCCTTAAAAACCGATAATATCGGCGATATATCGTCGATATTATCGGCATTTTCTTCCTTGTTTGCGATTTTGGGCGGTTGAAGGAGGACCAAGGATCGCTTGTGAAGGACGTGATCGTGCCTTACTCTCGACTTCTTCGTTCGGTGATGATACTGATGTGAATGTGGAAAAACTAATCTTTATTTTTATTTTTTTACTTTGGAGTTATTGGTGATACTCATTCAATTTATGCATACTAATTCAATTATACATTTCTTTTGTAGGCCTCTTTTGGTGACAATGAGTCGATGATACTTTGTGATTGAACGTGTTCGAAACACAGATTTCAATTAGATGAAATTATGTGAAATAATAGAGGGTTAACTCATGTGATGAATTAGATGAAATTTGGTTGGTTTCATATGGTTGTTTTTTCTCAGGTTCCTGAACTTCCATAATTTATTGGTTGCTATACAGAATAAAAAAAACTGATTGGTTGCTATACAGAAAAATATCGTTCGTAAACTATTATTTCAATTATTGGAATTATATGAGGACTTAAATGATTAAAATAGGGAAATGTATGCTAAAATGTACTTATAACGATGTTTAATTGTCAGAAAATAATAATTATGACAAATTTTTCTTTTGTAATTTTCAAATTGTTAAAAAAAATAATGTAGACGGGCGAAAAAAAAGGTAAATGGGTAAAAAAAGGATAAACGGGCGAAAAAATAGGTAAACGGGTAAATGGTTATGGTTATGGTTAAATGGGTAAATGATTATGGGTAAATGAGTACACAGTTATGGGTATGGATAACCGTTTATAAACGGTTATGGTTATGGGTATAACCATTTATGTAATTATCCAACGAGTAAACGGTTATGCGGATATGAATATAAACGGTTATGGGTAAAATAACTGCGGTTGCCCGCCCACATAACCATTGCCCATCCCTTCCTATCCACCTCTATTATAAAATTTATGTTTCAATGCATATACTAATGATCAAAATTCAAATTTCAATTGTAGAACTGAACAACATTAAATATTAGTAACAAAGCGATAACAACTGAGCTGTGAAAGCAAAGAGAAGAGAACCACGATATAAGGACTTGCATCACAATCAAAGCTTCAACATCAATCTGTCCCTCCTTGCCAATGTGCTTTACATTTTTTTTTACTTTCTTCATTATTTGTTTGTAGATCACATTCTTTGAGAAATTTTTTAGTTCACTAGTTTTGTCATGTCACTCGTTCTTTTTTAAAAAAGATTCTTTCGTATCATCAGTTCATCACACTACAATCATGAATTTATTGGATGGATAACAATAACGAAAACAAAGCCTTATTCCAATAAATGAGGTCAGCTATATAAATTTAAAATGTCACTGCATTCATTTTTGCTTCAAGTTCATTAGATGAATAATACAATTTTTTCAATACATGACCAACTTTACAAATATTTTTGGGAAGTAACTTTTACACACATTATTTAGCTTCTTTTTTTTCTTTTTTTTTTTTGACAATTGTGTGAGAAACTAAAAAAAGTAAAAATAAAATCTATGACGCTACTGGAACTAAATTTTTATTACATAAAAAAGTCCCTCTACCTCGTAAAAGGAGGAGAATGTGACATGATTGCTTTTATTCAATCCACATTCTCCCCCACTTGACCATTTCATGAGAAATGATCCTCTTCGGATTCCTTCCATCAAATCCTTCCAATTAACAAATATGAACCTTTAAAATTTAATCTAACGGTTAAAATTATTATAACCTATTAAGGACGGTCTCCTGTTTTTAACCGTTTGATCAAATTTTAAATGCTTGAATTTGTTGATTGTTTAGATTTGGTGGAAGGGAGAATCCCTTCCCATTTCATCAACAATGTTGTCTAAATGCTTTTGATTCCTTTTTCAATTTGATGCTAGGCCCTAGAAACAAGGCAACACTAGACTAGACTAAAAACAACTGCCGTACGTTTGCCAAAAATAATAATAACAACTGCCGTACCAAAGCAAGATAAAAAGAGATACAAGGGAGAACATTCTCCCCCACCGGACCATTTCATCAACAATGTTGTCTAAATGCTTTTTATTCCTTTTTCAATTTGATGCTAGGCCCAAGAAACAAAGCAACACTAGACTAAAAACAACTGCCGTACAAAAGCAAGATAAAAAGGGATACAAAGGAGAACATATATAGATGTGTGTGTGTGGGTATGTATAGATCAGTTAAAATGATAACCTTTCTTGGATAGAACTGAGCATATAAACCAGCAAAGGTAATGTTAGGGAAATCAAAATTTTCAACCAAATGATGTGTCACTAATAGGAAATAAGCACGTTAATCAACACAGAAGTAATAATTCAATCATCAACAACCACATCATTTGGTTTGCAAATTTGGTTTAAAAAACTTAGTCTCTCTAGAATTATCCAACCGGCAAACAAGTTTAATTATCTTAGACAAGTAACACTATTTACGTATTTATTTTCAGGCAATTACAACTTTGACATCAAAAAGAAGATTTAAGGAAGATGGTTTTCTTATCAGTTAGAATTTCTACAATGCGTGTCTCATTCTTTACCTAAATAAATTTTTATGTCTGTCAAATTGGTCATGAAAGCTCACTATCATATTGATAAGCGGTAATGAAAGCACATAACATGAGACAAAAAATAGGAGTTAACTGTATGTAGGAGGAAATCGCATTTAAATTTCATTAAAAACATTAAACTTGACATGGATTACCACAACCATACGACTACGGACCATCACACAACAAGAACACAAAGGGAACAAAAGAACCTAAAAACAAAAGTTGACAAACAAACAACCACTCACATCAGACAACAGAAAACTAATTGCCAAGTTAGTTAATCACCATAAGTGATAATGCTGTCCATAATCTTGGCCACCACCTCCTTCGAATCCCTCAGTTTTTTTATGCTTTTGCTAAGCTTCTCACGCTTTACTGCCACTGCCGGGGACTCCTCAAACATCCTCTCAATTCCCCCACCGTATGGTCCCATCAACTCATTCACAATCTCAGCTTCCATCTCTTTGTTCACAAGGTTGAAAACAGACCGCTGCAAGTGCAATGCCATGTAGTCCACAAGCCTCCTCAAAACAACCTTCCAATAGGCAATCATTCTCATTTTAAGGTCATAAGCTTGAGCTAACACATGCGGGTACTTCCTCAGAACACCGACTTCAACTTCCCCGATGCCTTCTATAGTTATGATAGAAGGTTTTTTCTCGTCAGTTAAGACTCCATGAATGAATCGATTTTGACTAGCCATCAACTTGTTCCATTCTGAAACATAATCACCATCACATGTATAATCCGTCAGCTTTTCCATCTCTAAAAGCTCCAGCATCCACTTGATTGACCTTTCCTTCATCTTGGCCATTAGATTATGGCCGGCACGCCTGGCTGACAGCCGCAGCTGACGATAGTTCTCCGTATAATGCATCAACACAGAAATAACCACCTCTTCAATGTATCTCCACACTGTTTCCTCAAATGCAATCGGAATACTCGAAATTTCATTCACTTTTCCCTGCAAGATAATGAGGAAAGCATTGTGTGGAAGGAAGTTCGGAAGTGAAATACCTTTGGTCTCCTCCAAGATCTTGATCTCCTTCATCAAGAAGTTTCTCTTTGCATCAGTTTCAGCACATATGTGAAGTTCATCCGAGTACTGGTTGAGCATCTCAACCAATCTAGCAGTGCAGTGCATGTGATTGTCGTCCGCGTAGTCCTCAAATTCTCCTCTCAAAAGAATCTTCCTAAGCGATTCCTTAGCCAACCCAATGATTTGCATAAAGGCTGTCATGGCCTCGGCAACAGATGAAAGACTCTTTGGCATATTGTTCAGCTCCATAATGCAGAAGTTCAGCCTGTCATTGATCTTCTTCACTATGTCGGGTATATTTCTTGCCATGCTGCTTGCTTGAATTTGGACCAGCTTCTGTGCTAAAACTGGAATACCGACAATAGACTTGTCAATCTTCGAAAGCAGGGGATGGGTTTGAAATAGTTCATGAGCCATCGCCGCTGCCTCCTCATAAGTTTCGTCACCAATCCTGTTCCTTACACAGACATAACCAAGACCAATGTTTACATCATCTCCAGTGACCTTCTCAAGTAGTCCTTCCGGTGCCTTGTCCACTTTCGTAACCACAGCGAGCGTCCTCTCACCAGTTTTATCTACACTTTGTGACATCCGGATTGACTCACACGTAGTAAAATCCACCGTAGCAGACAATACATTCAGAATAATACTTTCCTCCGGCTTAATATACTCCATGATCATATCTTTGATCTGATCATAGATATTTTCAGGTTGACCATGGACCGGAACCCTTGTGATTCCCGGAAGATCAACCATAGTCAGATCCGGAACCCCATTCTTCTTCACCAACAAAGTAAGTGGCGTGTTCGAAATTCCCTTACCTCCCCCCGCAATAGAATTAGTAGCTTTCACAATATCTTTGGCAACATTGTCTTCATCAGTACGATCAACTCTGCCATTGTACTCCAAGGAAAGTTCAGGCTGAGGACTCGAGTGGTGTTCCAGCCTCATAATAAGAGGCACTCTCGTGCAGATGCCTTGGCCCCTAGGGAGGCTGATGCTGGCCAAGGATTCGAGCACGCTAGACTTCCCGGATGACTGGTCTCCGACCACCACAATCGTTGGCAGCTGAATGCCTTCATCCATCACCATCAAGCTGCGTAACTTGTCTACCGCATCCAGAAGAGGGCGGATCTTGTCGTTGTAGGACGACACAATGGGTGCGCATTTGAAAGGTACTGCTTCTAATTCCACCTGAACCATTGCGAGGGGGCCTTCACCGTCTAAACCTGTGTAACTCGATTCCATTTGCCTTCGTCCGTCTGTTTCTGAATTATAGCAAGTCAAAACAATGGTGAAAAATCTAGAGGGAAACCGAGATTGTAGAGAGATGAGAGAGAATTCGAAGATGGAGTAAAATGTTCTGTATTGAGTTTATGACTTAATGGAGTCAAATGTTCTATTTATAGCTACTGCTATATATCATTCTCAGCCTTCAAGCAACTTAACTGACTCTCAGTGAACAATAACAACACATCTAACAGCTTAAGGATTAACGTTGCAGTTTTTTTGTGGAGAAATGTGGAAGAGAAAGAGTCTTTGATGATTCCTTTCTTAGTTTTCACGTTGTCGAGATTTTGTTTCACTTTTATCATTGTAAGGCCA
The DNA here is from genome assembly GCF_916048215.2 of Malus sylvestris. NCBI lineage: Eukaryota > Viridiplantae > Streptophyta > Magnoliopsida > Rosales > Rosaceae > Malus > Malus sylvestris. The sequence continues at coordinate 918,338 of NC_062273.1, forward strand.
TAGATCATGGATGCTGACATGGTTGGACAGATGTCGAATGATGGTGCCGTTGGGGCCCCCACCGTCAAAGAAAAAGCAGTCCCCATGGGCATCAAGTGGAAAGAGCTTCAACATCAATCATTTGCCCCCTTGCCGATGTTCTTTATATTTTACTTCCTTTCTTGCTTGTAGATGACATTTTATGAGAATCTCTTGGGTGTCTGTATGCGTGCTACGTCACTTGTTTGTGTCAAAACACGCATAAATATTATTTCTTTCAGTTGAGATTTAAAATTAAAAGTCTACAGACACTTTTTTGGTGAACTCGAATTAAGAAATTCTCATTTTATATGTTAAGTTTTATGCGGATGAGTTACGTGATACAAATTCAAGAATTACTCTACATTTTAAGCTGTTTTTTTAACATTTATGAAATAACATTATTTATTCTTGTAGGCACATTTTATCATTGGAGAACAAAGTGACCACCACTATAAACCCTAACCTCTTACCCTACCATTGTCATGGTCACCACCACTATTTCCATATTCAATTTCAGGTTATTACAACTTTGACGTCAAAAATAAGAAAATTTAGGGAAGGTGGTTTCCTTATAAGTTAGGATTTCTTCAATTCGTGTCAGATTCTTTACCTAAGTAAGTTTTTATTTATCAGATTAGTCACGAAGGCTTACTGTCAAATTAAATGAAAGGTAATGAAAGCAGAAAATAGAAAACAAAATATCGGAGTTGGCCTCTTCGGCGGATTATCTTGCATCGGTTAGCTGTCCGGAGATGTGTGATCGGGTTTGGGTTAACAGGCCCCCATCTTCGTTGGTGCATGTTCTGAATAAGGATGGGCTTCCTTGTCCGCCTTGAGTTGTTGTTGCGGTGGTTGGGGAGACACTCAACCTGGTTGCAGTGTCTGCTTGTTGGTATCCCCTTCCTTCGCTTTCTTTCTGTTTGTGCCTGTTTGGTGTTCGCCATTCGTTGGCTCTCCTGCTGTTTTCGGCTTCGGCCTTGGTTTCTTCCAAAAAAAAAAAAAAATATATAGGAGTTGGCTGCTGGTAGGATGAATTTGAGTTAAATTTCATTGAAAACTTTAAAATTGACAAGGATTACTAGAACCATATAATTACCACATAATAACAAGAACACAAAGGAAACTAAAAAACTTGAAACAAAAGTTGACAAACAAACAACCAACGACATAAGAAAACAGACTGCATACTTTTATTTAGACCATTTTGTAGTACCCTCAAAACTAATTGGCAAGTTATTTAATCACCATAAGTGATAATGCTGTCCATAATCTTGGCCACTACCTCCTTAGAATCCCTTATTGGCACCACCACCACCATCACAACCCTTGTCCTTTTCACTGTTGTCGTCGTCACCACCAACATTGTTACTTCTATTTTTGTCATTATATACAATTATAAATTATCAAACACTTTTACACTGTTTTTCATACTCAACACTTTTAAAAATATAGTTCATCAAACACTCAACTACTTTATTTTGTAACAGATTATTCTTAAAGCACATCAGAAGCAGTTTTTTTTTTTTTTTTTTTTTTTTTTTAAAGCACATCAATCTCAAAATGACCATAAGATTATAAGTTTTTCATTGAGATAAATATATTATGTATTTGACCAAAACGATTTTAAATAATTTGTAATAAGATGACGCGAAAGAAGAACAGAAATGCGACACACGAAATTAAACCAAATCAAATGATTTTCTTGGGTTTTAACACCCATATATTTTTTGTTCGTTATCATTTTCACCAAGCTCCACCTCATCAATACATAAATAATTTGATGCATTACTTTTGTTTCCTTTCTCACTTTGAAGGCCCAAACAAGAAACAAAGCAACACTAGACAAAGACAACTGCTGTATAATGGGTGTTTTAGAAACTCAAAAGCTTCAATTTGTTTTTGAGAATCAATTTGTTTGTCGTGCTCTTTTAACTTCCTCTTTTACTGTTATACAAGCGAAAACAAGAGAGATTTAATGAGTAAAAAGATACTTTACGTCTTGATATACAAGTGTATTGCCATAATCTAGCAAGGTTTCTTCTAATAAGGATCTTGGCTTTCTTTATCTGTAAAGAAGTTGGGTGGTTGTTTAATTAATTTCTACCAGAATTGCAAGATAAAAAGGGATACAAAGGAGCATACACACACACACATATATGTATATATGGGATACTTTAATTGCGGTCCCTAATCCTTAACATTCTTTGATTAAAACATTAATAGTATTCAAAGTTTGATCAAGGTTCCTTGACTTTGTACACCTCATTATATTACTATTAATATTTATATTTTTATAGTTTTGACATTAATTGTTTGATATTTTATGAGATTTAAAATCCCTCATTATAATACTATTAGAAACGGATACAATAAAAAAATTCAAACATTTTGATTGAATAAATGGATAAAAACTATGTAAAAATAAGAAATAATAAATGGCAAAAGAATGTATCCATAGTGTTAAAAAAATTGGTACATTTTACAAAAACAAATTGGTACATTTCACATATAACAAAGTGGTACATTAATAAAGAAGAATGGGTACATTATAAATAAATTAGGGTACATATAAAAGATTAAAAATTATGAGTACAAATGAATTTTTAAAAATATAGGCGCTAAAAGAAATTAATACATAGGTACAAAATAAAACTAAAAAGAAAATACTACAGATTTTAAAAAAAATGTTGCAAATTAAAAGTGGGTACAAACTAAAAATATAAATATATGATACAAAGTTTAGGCATAAAACATAAATATACCATATGTAATTTTTCTATCATTGATTAAATATACAATATCACGTAACAGTATACACATGGGTACAAACACAAATAAAACTTTAAAAAATATGAGCACAAAAAGAAAATAATATATGGGTACAAATTAAAAATGAAAAGAAAATTGGTACAAATTAAAAAATATTTGCAAATTAAAAATAGGTACAAACTAAAAATAAAAATATATGATAAAAAATTTAGCCATAAATATAAATATACTAATTGTAACATTTTTAAGACTAAAGGAATATATTTAAAAATAAAAATATTTTATTATTCAAATAATTAATGATGTTATTAATACCCAAGGACCTTGATCAAAAATTGAAAATGAATAGGATTTTAATCAATGGAGTAACAAAAAGAAAGATGTGAACCTAATTTTCCCTTTACTAAAGTATAACCTCTCTAGCATGATAAGCCAATGAGTAATTAGCATTTGTGGACATCAAATGCTAATGAGAGAAAAAAAAAATCTAATTCCATCCTATCCACCTCTATTATAAAATTTGTGTTTCAATGCATATACTAATGATCAAAATTCAAATTTCAATTGTAGAATTGAGTAAAATTATATATCGGTAACAAAGCGATAACATAGCGATCAAAACTCAAAGAACTTAGGCCCTTAGTCTATCAATGTTTATTAAATTCAAATGTTGTCAACTATTGGTCTAGTGGTAACTCGTCTTAATTTTTTACAAGCGAAAATTCTAGAGTACATCAACTTATAAGTTTATAACATAAATTAAATTTAACAGTTAATATGTGTTCAAGAAATCTAAGAAATCTAAGATGTATCATTTACGAATCTGGTCTACATGCGAAATTATCCTCAAAGATCATTGTTGGACATCAATGACGGACGAAAATCCACAAGTGATTTGAATATGCTCGACAACAACTCTCAACTGGGTACACTCACGAACAGCCTTATAAAGGGCGAGTATCCTTGACATAATTCAAAGACGTGGTAACTAAAGTTTGCTTAATAGACCTCCAAGAAATTGTGGTTCCACGAACAATATCCATTGGGGATCTTGCCATGTGCGGATCAAAGAAGTACTTAGCGTCAACATAACCAACAAAGGAAACTTGAGAACTGGGGGGAGGGGGGACAGTTGCACTCGAAGTTGAGTAGGGATAGGACAAGCCCAAGTCCCAAGGCCCATCTTTTGATAATTAAATATATATTAATTATATATTAAGTACTAATTAAATAGTGCACCCCAAAGCCTAAACCCAAGGGTGAGCCCAATTTTATTCTCCAGGCCTATTACTCCAATTACTTTCTATAAAGGACAAAGCCTTATAAAGTGATGAAAGCTTTTGGAAATGGCCAATGTGGGACAAAGAAATTTCTACTCAAACTCAAATTTCCAACACTTGTATAGTGACACTTGACGTACCACCTAGTGTGCCGGTCACACTGAAAAATCTCTCCCAATTGATGAAACCAACTACATTACCTCCACTTCAAGAGTTTTAAGAGAGAATATAGAAGAAACGCCTCTCATCCAACTTCCTTACAACTCTTCTGCAAAAGTTCAAGGAATAGTGCACCTCTCCTTAATTAAGAAAGGTACAAAGATTACCAGCTTTCTTTATTTTTTATTTTCCTTCAAACCCTAGTTATTAATTGAGGTCTAACTAGCATCTGCCCTTGCATGCATGCACACAACTCCAGAAGAAGCTAGCTGGGATTCAATCAGCCCAAATCAGAAAGGAATCTTTTGGTATGAACTCAAACCCTAGCTAGTCTTAATTAACTACTTTTGAAAGATTCTTTCTTGATCCAAGGTAAGCTATTGATTAGCCATGATTTTTTCATTTTCTTGAAACCATTTCGACCTTTTTCATCATTTATATTCATGCATGCATGCATGCAAGGTAGCCTAGGCACTGGTACTTTCCAGGAAGTAAAACTAATATATATTCCGAAGAAGTGTGACATATTAGGATTCTGTTTCTCCTTTTTAAGACCCTGTTATTTATATTCTACAAATATTATTTAGGATTGGTGTTTTTTTTTCTTGTTAACGAACGGCTATAGCCGAGAGGAATTTGTATTATTCTTGGATGATACCAGAAATAATAGCCAACTACATGGATTAAAAAATTAGCATGATTTTAAGACTTAAATTGTAAAGCATCAACCTCTTGTAGGTCAGAAATCCACACTGTTTTTAACTTGTGCTACTTCAGAAATGGGAGGATCAAGAAAGCTAGCAGCCGACAAAAGCAAATCAAGCACAAGTACCGTTTTGAATGATGAAAGCTCGACAGCACTAGTTCATTCCGAAGAACAACCACCTCAACCTGTTAACACATATGCACCACCAATTGTGTCCTCATACAAAGAGAAAATCCGTCCTTTTGCTCGACGCAATTGACAAACTTCGTAACTTAAGGATAATGGAAGAAGGTATTCCGCTCTCCACAATTGTAGTGGTTGGTGATCAATCTTCCGGTAAATCAAGTGTGCTGGAATCGTTGGCCGGCATTAGCCTCCCTAGGGGTCAAGGTATCCGTACAAGGGTACCTCTTATAATGAGGTTTCAACACAGTCCTCAGCCTGAGCTTTCTTTGGAGTGTAACGGCAAAGTTGATCGTACCGACGAAAACAATATTTATGATGATATTGTCGAAGCCACTAATTCTATTTCATGAGGAGGTAAGGGGATATCTAATACCCCATTGACATTGCTGGTTAAAAAGAATGGCGTTACTGATTTGACGATGGTCGATCTTCCTGGGATCACTAGAGTCTCAGTTCAGGGTCAGCCTGAAAATATTTATGATCAAATCAAGGATATGATCATGCAATATATCAAGCCTGAGGAGAGTATAATTCTTAATGTCCTGTCTGCTAGTGTTGATTTTGCCACTTGCGAATCGATTAGGATGTCACAAAGCGTGGACAAGACCGGTGAAAGGACTCTGGCGCTAGTGATGAAGGTCGATAAGGCACCGGAAGGATTGCTTGAGAATGTGACAGGAGACGATGTCAATATTGGGCTAGGTTATGTCTGCGTGAGGAACCGCATTGGTGATGAAACATACGAGGAGGCAGGGGCCATTACTCAGGAATTATTTCAATCTCATCCTCTTCTATCTAATATCGACAAATCTATGGTTATTCCAGTTTTAGCACAAAGGTTGGTGCAGATTCAGGCTATCGGCATAGCGAGAAATTTACCAGAGATAGTAAAGAAAATCAACGAGAAGTTGAATTCCAGCCTCGCAGAGCTCAACAAGATGCCTAAGAGTCTGACATCCGTTGCTGAGGCTATGACAGCTTTCATGCAGATCATTGGATCGGCGAAAAAATCACTCAGGAAATTTCTTCTGAGAGGTGAATTTGAAGAGTATTCTGAGGATAGCCACATTCATTGCACTGTGCGAATGGACGACATGCTCAATCAATAATTAGATGAGAAACTTTCTAATGGAAGAGATTTATGTTTTGGAGGAAACGAAGCGGATTATTCTTCCGAACTTTCTTCCTCATAATGCTTTTATCACTATGTTGGAGAGCAAAGTGAACGGAATTTCAAGCATTCCTCTTGGGTTTGTGGAGAAGATCTGGAGTTATATTGAGGATGTTGTTGTTTCAGTGTTAATGCGACATTCAGAAAATTATTATAAGCTTCAGCTGTCCGCCAAACGAGCAGGCCAGAATCTTATTGATGGTTTAACTCTACAAAGCGTTGGAATATTTTGCTTGAACATATTGATGGTTTAACTTTGAAGTCATTGTCAACTACTCGATGGGAAAGTCACATTGAAAGTGTTAAAGCGATTAAGTCCCAAGTAGCCCAGGTTAGAAATGCTTTGTTTCAATTGGTGGAAATTACTGAAAATCCCCAATTGAGTAGGGATGCAGAATGTTTAGCATCAGGAGAACTTTCAAGTTTTGATTTTGTATTAAGTTTGGTTATTTGGTATGACATTTTGTTGAAGATTAACATGGTGAGTACAAAATTACAATCTGAAGACATGCGTCTTGATGTTGCTGTAAAGGCATTGGAAGCACTTGTTACGTTTTTCGAAAACTATAGAGAAACTGGTTTTGCTTCTGCCATGAGTGATGCTAAAGAAATTGCACTTGATTCAGAAATTGACCCTGTTTTTCAAACTAAACGTCATAGACCTAGAAAAAGACATTATGATGAAGTTGATGGTAATGAGAGGGAACAACAGTCTGCTGAAGAATCATTTAGAACAGATTATTTTCTTGTTATAGTGGATATTGCTCTTTCTCAACTGAAACACAGGTTTGAACAGTTAAAGGCTTTTGAATATATTTTTGGCTTCTTGTTTGATGCATCGAAGTTAATTTCATTGGATGATCAAGAGCTAAAACAAAATTGTATGAATCTTGAAGCACATTTGAAACATGGAAATACCATGGATGTAGATGGAGCCGACTTATGTTCCGAATTACAGGTTTTGCAAATGATGTTACCTGAAAAATCATTTCTCTCTAATAACCCTTGGACATCCATGGAAATAGCAAACTTTGTCAAAGAAATTGACATGTGTCCTAATGTCTTGATTGCTTATCGTGTAATGTTGACTGTACCTGTGACCGTGGCATCTGCAGAAAGAAGTTTTTCAAAATTGAAATTATTAAAATCTTACTTGCGGACCACTATGACTCAAGATAGGCTAAATGGATTAGCAATCTTATGCATTGAAAAGGATGAGATTGAAGACTTGGAGTATGATGATATAATTGATGATTTTGCTTCAAAAAATACTAGAAGACAATTTCTTAAAGGTTGAAATTTGAAGGAGATTTGCTAGGAGTGGTTATATATGATTGTACTTTTGATTGTCGGGGTTTAGGTACTATGTCCCCCCCGTTGTATATTTTCTCAAGTAATATAATTTGGGCGTGAGGGCCTAGCCCCCCAGCTTCGACTGGGTTCCAGCCCTCGTTAAATATATTTTTTTAACATATGTTTTTGTATTAAAAAAGGCACATTTTGAGCTTTCGCACTGGGCACCCAAAAACTCAGGACCGGCCCTGATCTTATGTCGAAGATGAAAGAAAGGTCGATTACTTGGATGACGGAGATAGTTGAAATGGAGAAAGTTACTGATTATACATGTAATCCGGAGTACCTCTCTGAATGGAATAGATTGATAGGTCAGCATGACGCTTTCGTTAACGGAGTCTTAAAAGACAAAAACCGCCCAGCTAAGATAACTATAGAGGGCATAGGGGAGGTTGAAGTTGAAGCTCTTATGAAGAATCCGAACGCTCTTTCGGCGGCGTATGACCTGAAAATGCGGATGACTGCGTAGGGGAGGTTGAAAAGATGCTGGAGGAGTCTCCGGCGGTGGCAATTAAGCGGGAAAATGTTAGAATTCCTCTGTCCGACATCGGCCAGAAAACTTGAGAACAAGACCTTTATATAGAATTATCTCACTCTAACTATCATCGAGGTCTTTTGTATTAAAACCCCACACCTTACGATTGAGCAGATGGCCAAGTGGGAATAGTATCGGTGCTGTTGGAGTGAGCCGATGGCCCGTCTACCTAAAATTTAAGATGGTATTAGAGCCAAAAGACGGGCCCGTACTACCACTTGAACGGGTGGGTCCCTTTTGTATTAAAACTCCACACTTGACGAATTGAGTAGGTGGCCAAGTGGGAACAGTATCGGTGTTGTTGGAGTGGGCCCATGGCCGTCTACTTGAAAATTAAGAGAAAAGTTGAACAAGACGATCAAAAAGCTAAAGGATTCCAAAGAGGTCGTGGGGAAGATAATGGACAGCATTATTACTTATGGTGGTCACTGATCTGCAGTGTTAGCACGAAACCATTTTGTTTTTTTGTTTGTTTTTGTTCTATTTCTTTTGGTAGCGGATCGATCTTTATGGTTCCTGTATATGTCCGTTTAAAAGCCGATCGATCTTTATGGTTCCTGTAAATATCCGTTTCAAAAAATGAATATGAATGAAGTTTCAATGTTTCTCACCAGACATATGAAATGTGTTTTTTTGCTGAGTTAGGTATTTTCTGCTTTCTTGACCTAAAACTTTGATTTAGTGTGGGCAATGTAGCTAACTAAACCAGTGAAGAAAAACAAAACAAAAACACGAGAAAAGTAGCCAAAAATACAAACAAAAACAGAAAACTGCATTCTGCATAGGCAGTTTATTATATTTAATCTTGTGTTAGTTCCATTTTCTATGCTAACATATTTATTTGTAAGCATCATCATTTAATTTATTTTTTATAAAATATACTCCAATTTTGATCTTCAGCTCAAAATGACAGTATTTAATTTATTTGGACAGTAAAGTAAAAGTACAAAAATTAGAAGGAAAATAGATCTATCGCATACCCTATGTATATTCTTGCCTTCTTTACACCACTTTTCACATTTGATTTGTCCAAATAAGAACATCCATAAACTATTCATACCAAAAGGGCATAATTTCGTTGGGAAATCCCAAAAACACAAGTAGAGATCTTATTTCCTAAATTTGAAACACTAGCCATTTCTTAACATATGGCTGGTTTAATATATTGAATTAGATAACTTTTATATTCAAAGACTATTGAATTGGATAACTTTCATCTCTTTTATTTTTTTTCATGTCTATATACACTCATAAACATATTTATGGTGTGTCGTTCTTATTAATTGTTTTTCAAAATTTAAACTCATTTATCATTTTCGTGTCTAGTTAACAGGTTATGTAAGAAATTAACATGCATAATGTCTAAACATGGTTAAGAGGTCATCTTATCTTAATAGATTCTTAATGTCTAGACATGACCCGACGACCCAATAACAACCCACTCGTTGAGATGTCCCCAAATCTTTCATTTTCTTTTGTTGTTTTGTATCGATTTCATGCAAGAAATTGTCAAACCTACCTTAATATATTTGAAATTGGAAAGAAATATCCATTCCAAAATAATCATACACGACCCGTTTCAAACGAGTGTGGTTCGGATCCTCTACTTATTGGGTCGAGCTTGACCCAAAGAGCAACTCTTCTTGAACCAAAGCATGTAAACCTGACCCATCTACCACCTCAAGCCCAAAGAAAACTACTCGACGACACCAAGAAGAAACCAACAACTAATCTGAAGAGACTTTCACAACCCAGTTCGTCGTCGTCGATTGCACCGAAGTTTCTTCTTCTCACTCATTTAATTGTTACAAATTATTTTTTTCTCTTCAGTCTTTCTCTCCCTGTAATTTCTATATGTGAAAGTTGATATCAAAGATTTCGAATTTGATCAAATGGGTTCTGCTTCTGCTGCTGCAAATACGGCGTCTTTGATTACTGTCGTCGCTGTTTCTTCGACAAAGTTGGATATCCATGACAAATTTTCATAGGGGTTTCATCTCCGACGTGGTGGGTCGATCGCCAAATTTACTGCCGCCATCTCTCCCAACGGCTCTGTTTCTCCTTCTTCTTCACATGGGGTAGGCCTCTGTTTCTTCACCTCTCTCTCTTTTCCTGCGTAATATTGTATTTTTTCCTGGAATTTATATCTTGAGCTGTTTATTTATGTTTAATTTGCTTTCACCTTTTAGTTTGATGCGCTGATTCTGTATCAATTTTTGTATTTGTACTTGTGAGTTGGGAATTTTTTAGTAAATAACCTCTGATGTTGGTTGAATTTTACTATTGATTAATGTGGTTCCACCAAATGACACGTACAAATTGTTGTTGATGGCAATGATGCTTCTTCAACTGTTAGTTACTTATCTTTTTTGCCTATTTTCTGCTAATGATTTGTAGCTAGAGTTGTTTTTGAACTGTTTCTAATTGGTAATGGATTAAAGGAAGTTCATTTACAAATAGAGGTGCATGTTTTCATAAGTTTGATTCATAACCTCGTCGAGCATTTGGAGCTCGCTTTGATTTGATTTGATTTGATGGCGTATAAGCTTTTCTCAGTTTCTCGGTCAGTTTCTCAGTTTCTCAGTTGAGGTTAGGGATTGGAAGTAAATGAAAAGGGGTGTCTTTTTATCAAAAGCTGAGGCTAAGATTATCTTTTGAGAAAACTTCGAGGCCTTACCTAGATTGCAAGTCTCCGTTAAGTTCCAATTGACGAAGATGTTTAAAACTGTTGAAATTATACTGCCTTAATTGAAAGGAGGCCTTACCTAGGATAATATCTAGCTCATTCAGTGGTCTTTTTTGGTTCTTTAACTGCACGAAATGTGCATTGAGATGAATTCTTATCCTGAATGAGTAAATGTGAGAATGTCGCGTGATTGACGGAAAATGATGAAATAAGATAATGAATTCCAAAGGGAAATAAAACTTTTCAATCAGTTAGATAGGTCTGTATCTTATTCAGCGTTTATTTGATGTTGTAGGCTGGGTGCTCAGCTGGAGATGCGGATAAACAAAGAAGTAGTCTTGAATCTCTGTTTTGTTATGATAAGTCTGTACCGGAAGAGAGAATCGAGAAGCCTATCGGGATATCTTTGACTGAGAAAATCATTGGAAACAATCCCCGATGCTTTGACTGTGAAGCTAAAGGCGCAGTCCTTTGCACCACTTGTTCTGGTTCAGGCCTGTATGTTGATTCAGTACTGGAGAGCCAGGGTATTCTTGTCAACGTTCGCTGCCTCGGTAATTAGCTCCTCTTCTCATAACTGAGTACATTTGTTGATTTGAAAAAGAAAACGATATTTGCACTTGATTGTCAAATATTAAAGTTTTATAGCGTTCATTTGAGTATATATGGCCAATGAGAATATGCTAACGCGATAGTTGCTCCATGTAGGTTGTGGGGGAAGTGGCAAGATTATGTGTTCAGAATGTGGTGGCCGCGGGCATCTAGGATGACCATACCGGTTCGCTTATCTTCCTTGAATTTGCTGTATGTGCAAGTAACTTGTATTATAGCCATGATGCTTTCTCGAATTTTTTGTGGCTGATTCCACGATGAGTTTACGTTAAGTGTAACAGTAATGCATCTGATTCATTTACTCTTAGAAATGGTGTTCTTCCTCAGATTTATGTGCCCTATATCGTGTTGAATGTTCAGAACTACATATCATTTACAGAAAACTGTATGTTGTTACTAGTCAACTAGAAAACTGGATGCAGAGGATCCTACTTGACCGCTCCTGCGATAGGCTTGATCACTTGTTGATAGCTTGTGGTTCTTATGCTTGGAATCTCTGGAGCTCTTCAATACGAGCAGGTATGGTCGAATCAAATCTAAAGCTCTGTGGATCCTCTGAATACGCCACGTAGTAAGACGAAACGCATGCTTGTGGCCATGCCATAGCAACCCGACACTGAATCACATACATCAAAGCCAAAGTTAGAACACATTAGTCATTAGTGTTTTGATATTGCTAAGTTTACTGAGGAAGGATAATTACAGACGAGTTTTTACCATGAAATATCCGATGAAGAATGCGTATATGGAAACTTCTGTAGCATAGCTTTTGTGAATTATAAGAGCCCAGGTCCCGCTCACTAGGCTGCAGATTGCACCTACTGCCACCCCAGAAAGAAAACAGAACGATCCGGTGAGATCCGAGTCGATTAATTCTTTCAGTCCTTCGTTCTCGAACTTCTCCCAAGTATCTGATGATGCCTGCACAAACCCCTTATTATACGCTCCTACGTGCACAAAACCCCAGCGATTCCAGTACATCACCAGCTTCGAAGCCATTCCTGAATAGCAGTTGGCACACGAAAACAGAAACTCGTCGGTGTCCCCTGCAGTCAGTTTCATGGCTCGGGCTGAGCCACGAACAACCCCAAGAACCGGAACCAAGATGGAGCCGATGCAAATACTCCCAGTCAAGTGCTTAATGGTGTCGCGGGAAGCCTGACTTGTGTCGATCTCTGTTCCAAATGCAAAGTTCATATACTTGATTCGCGAGATGGTAACTAGCAGCGTGTTCTTGATTACCTGCATCGTCCATGCCATGCTTAGCAAGATTACTGCGATGAACAGGGCCTTCCAACTACTTCTGATGGCAGTGGCTCTTCCAATGCCGGCAACCAAGAGACACAAGTAAAGAATGCTGACGAAAATTGATTGAATGACTAGTATTGTAGTTTTCGGAGGAGGAAAAGCAGTGGAAACTGATAAAACTCGAATGGCGTAGTCAAAACGGGGACTGACCCAACAGGCATACAGAGACTGAATGAGGGCACAAACGATGGCAACCACACCCGCTGCCAAGCTTACACGAGAACTTATGTATATAAATAGTACTCCAACTGCGCATGTTAGCAAAGGGCTGAGCGAGAAGGCTGCCTTGATGGCTTTTGAAGGGCTTGAGCTGGTGATCCACTGCCATATGAAAGCAACAGTTGCAGAGCACCCAATTGCAGTGAGCAATGGAGGGTAATACTTGAGGGGTTGGAAATGGCGAGTGCGAGTGGTGAAGATGAGGCCATAGAGCGTAAGGAAGATTACGAAGATGGTGATGAAAATCAAGTGCAAGTAAAACAGAAGTTTAAAGAGCCACCTGAGGAATTGTCCTGCCGTGGTTGTTTCAGTTGGAATGTCGATAGGTTCTTGCGTCTGCATCCACAGAAAACGAAATGGATCTATCAATGAACAAGAAGATCAACGAAAACAGACAAAATCTATATTACAGAGAAAGATGCAGTAAGAAAGAAGAAAAATTGGTGACGGAGATGAAAGCCAGAGAAAGAAACAAGAATTGGGTTAGAGAGAGAACCTTGATTTGATTTACGGATGAAGGTCTGACTTGAACTTGCATGTGGATGTTCTTGGTGGTCTCTAAACTTGCCATAACTCGATGCACATATGCCTTAATCGCGTCGAAATTCCGAATTCAACTGTCCTTTCTCTAACAGAAATTCTGGGATGGTTTCTACCACTTCCTTTGCCTCCAAGTTTCAACAAAATCAGACGCACCAAAATTCCCGGACTTCGAATTAAACTAATCCCGGGTTGTGTTCATAGAAATTCTCCGGCCGTGGTTGTTCAGTTGGATTGTTTCAACGAAGACAGACGAAAATGATATCGGAAAGAGGTCAACTGCAAGGACTGTGTTCTTTCTTCTAATTATCTTTGTGTAGAAGTACTTATGTATTTCAATGGCTCCCAATTCGACTGTCGCTTTCTTTGCCTCCAAGATTCAACAAATCATCATATGGATGGAAATTTCCGAAATTCGATTTAAAAAGACGACTGACCGAGTCTTCCACGAAGACAATTTATCTTGAGTTCAGATTAACTTGTTGGTCACGCACCCTCACTCTTGGCATCATGAGCTGGCTAGCTGCCACGTGGGCGTTTATGTTTTGCTAATTGAGTGAGGATTCTCGTCGGATTCTTTTTGTGAGCATCCGGGAATTCTCCAATCATATTCATTCATCGTACATCATGCAGTCAATTTTCGTCAAGTACTGTTTATATTCAATATTAAATAATAAAAATTACAATAATTTCTAACCGTATGATATACGATGAACATATGTGAATATGATTGGAGGATCCGGCGAGGATCCTCACTATTGCTAATTACGGCTATTAGGCAGGTCAGCAATGGTGACGTGCCGCGCAGGAATTAAAACAACTTCTGGCTGGCCCTGTGTTTTCCCTCGTGAAGCAGTTGGGCTACTTTTTTTTATTTGTTCCGCACGGATTTTCTGTCACTTTTTCTTTTGGGGAAAAAAAGTTGTTTATTCTGTTAAAAAGAGAGAGATGATTGTTTGGTTCAGCTGCTAACTGATTTGTAACCACTTTGGGGGCAAGCATAATTACAGGGTTGCCCTTCAACGGAATTTGGGGGCAGTTCAATTTCAAGGTGCCAACTACAACTACTTGCCAAGAAATGCTATGGTGAAGTTGAGCTACTATATATTTTGTTGGTAAATGGTTTGGGCCTCATTTTTGGGCCCCATTTTGGGCCTAATATAAAAATATGTAAAAAAAAAAACACAAATTAAAAAAAAAAAAACAAAAAAACACAAAAGGAGGTTGAGTCCAAGTTTTGTTCTTTTAAAGGGCTCCCTTAAAGGCTATCATGATGAAAACCAAAGAAACAACTCAATGTGGATTACCCCAAATTCATGTGAACCATAAGTTGTTGTGTGTTTGTGTGGTTTCACTAGTCTCTATCTCGTTGGTCCATAATTTGGCATAAACAATAGGATAGAGAGAATTAGAAATGTCCGTCATGAGCATTTGCAAAGGTATGTGCTTCAAGTAGTCATTTGGAAAATTTTCTCACTTGTTTTGTATTAATACTTATGAAGTGCATTTCTAATTTCTTGTATATAATAGTGTGTAGTTCATCCCCATTAACTTGGCCTCAAATTCAATTATTATTATTATTATTATTTTAGAAAACCTCGACGGAAAGAGAGAAGTTTTATTGACATCGAAAAAAAATAGTACACCTAGTTAGGGGGAACATAAACCTAACCCCTCATAATACAAGAAAAAAGGATAAAAATACATGAAAAGAATGGGGGACATAAACCTTACCATTTTAGAAACAAAAGCAACAAAGATACAAGAAAAATAGGGGAGGAGGACATGAAACCTAATCCCTTTAAAGCTGAACCTAAAGGTCTAAATCTGCAAAATGGAACAAGGAACATCACCATCAAATTCAATCACTTGAAACTTGGAAATCTCTCACCAAAACATAACGTAAATATTATGAGTTACACAGTCAAAGAAAAAACTTTTAGTGCTTTATCGAAAACAATTGACATAGCACAAATATATTGCCTATACTATTAATATAGTGTTCTGTTCTAATAATACAATATTACGTGAAAACAAAACTTACATATATCATTGTATAATATCCACATAACACCATGATAATGGTGTACTCCTGTCATAAATCTCTTCATTTCATTAAGTTCATGTCATTGCTAAAAAACTAAGCAATTAACCAACGCATCACCAGAAAACTAATTAAAACCTTAAAGATCTCCCCCACCCAACAACAAATATACAGTGACTGACACATCTAAATCGCCTTCACTTCAAAGCAACTTCACTTCCAATACATTTCCTAATCTCTCCTTCATTGGCTTTACAATTAGAACTCTCTCTCTCCCTAACCATTTTAACTACAATCTTTCCCTCTCTCTCTGTAAACATTCTTCCATCCCCAAAATCTTCAGCAATGGCCATAAAAGTTTGTGTAATATCTTTCCTCCTAACCTCAGTTCTCTTCTCTCTTCTATACATCCCAACTAGGTTAAAAATCCCTATCCACAACTTCAAGCCAGTCATAAACTACCTCAACTTAACCACCATATCCAGCAACAGCACCACCAAGCCATATCCAGTGACATTTTCCTACCTAATCTCTGCATCCAAAGGCGATTCCATGAAGCTAAAGCGCATGCTGTATGCCCTATACCATCCTGGAAATTACTATCTAATCCATATGGATTACGCCGCACCAGAAGATGAGCACAGGGACATTGCTGACTTTGTGGCTGGAGATCCAGTTTTTGGGCAAGTTGGTAATGTTTGGGTTTTGGGAAAACCTAATTTGGTCACTTACAGAGGACCAACCATGCTTGCCACTACTCTTCATGCATTGTCCTTGCTCCTGAGGACTTGGGATTGGGATTGGTTTATCAATCTTAGTGCTTCTGATTATCCTTTAATCACTCAAGATGGTATGGTGAGTGCCTTTTATTTTTGTTTAATTTTGTTTTTGCTGCAATTAAATCCATTTTTTGTGTTGGGTTTTTCTTACTTAAATTTCTTGCATTCTTACATAATTATTAAAATTTGTTTTCAGATCTGATACATGCTTTTTCTGATTTACCAAGAGGTCTCAATTTCATACATCACACTAGTCGCTTGGGTTGGAAGCTGTGAGTCTTTGTTTCTTCCTTCTTCTTTTTTTGTTAATTATCAATTAGTTCTTGCGTTAATTAAATTGATTAGAACAGTGCGTTTGCTTTCCCCTCTCCACTCTCCGCTTATTGCTCCTTATATTAAATTGGCATTTTAGCCAAATGGTCAATGAGATTTACATAACTCCTTATTTTGATCCCTGAGTTTATCTACAATCAATCATTTTAATTATTCTATAAAAAAATTTCCATAAAATAAGAATAAAATAACAAAAATACCCTTAATTTGGGTCAAATCATTTTGGCCTATTGTTTATTAAATTGAGAGTAATTTTGGTTATTTTGGTCCTTACATAACATAATTTTTCATCCAATAACCAAAATGATTAATGGTAGACAATCTCGAGAACCACTTCTATTGATTTCAAATCTTATGGATCAAAATGAAGAGTTATGCAATTCTCATAGAACATTTTGATTAAAG
The DNA here is from genome assembly GCF_916048215.2 of Malus sylvestris. Classification (NCBI taxonomy): domain Eukaryota; kingdom Viridiplantae; phylum Streptophyta; class Magnoliopsida; order Rosales; family Rosaceae; genus Malus; species Malus sylvestris. The sequence continues at coordinate 935,444 of NC_062273.1, forward strand.
AGCCTATTAAATTAGAATATCGCTATGATGAAAAGAATAATTAGTACCTTATATACCTCTATATTGTGAAAACTGATTAGTGATTTTGCAGAAATAAGAGAGGGAAGCCAATGGTAATAGACCCAGGACTGTACAGCCTGAATAAATCAGAGTTGTGGTGGGTTATCAAACAAAGGGCTCTCCCAACTGCTTTCAATCTTTACACAGGTTCAACCCCAACTCCCAAGTTTTTTCTTATTAAAAATGATTAATTTCATTAATTAAGTTAATAATTATAAATTAGAAAAGAAAATTAGATAATAGATATATTTTCTTCTTTTCTTTTGGATATTGCTATTATAGTAGCACACAAACTTCTAACCAGCGAGTAATTTTTCATTGTGCTGAGAATACGGCATCAAGTTCCATAATAAAATTAGGGGTGTGTTTACTTCTCACACACCCTTGTTAATTTCTGTTATTTGATCTTCTTTAATTCATTTGATCTGACGGTCAAAAAAAAAAATGTGTGAGAGAAGTAAAAAAATGTGTGGATATCGCATCACTAAAATTAATGAAATTTTTTTTTCAAGTTTTCAATTGTGTAACAGGCTGTGTCCTGACATGCTAAAAATATCTTCCGTACAGCACAAGCATCGAAAGATAACACGTCTTGTTGTTGTGATGGTTTACTTTTGTGCTTCTTTTTCATTTTTCTTTCTTTGTACGAAATTCGTTCACGCATTTTGTCGATAACACTTGTCTTCGTCCGCTGGTTCACATTTTCACATCTACTTGTAAATTATAAATCAAATTTTGAACTTGATCAGCACTTTTAAGTACTTTTCAAGTTTAGGAAAAAGGAAGTCGACGTGTAAAGGTTAGTTTAGATGTCAGAATCTTAAAACTAAATGAGCAAACTAGTCGTACTAATTGAGATTTAATTTCCTTAGCAAAGAAAAAAATTGATATTTTTCAAGGTAATCATTTATCAAATTTTAATGAACTTGTTAATTTGTCATTGTATACCTATATATATAAAGGAAGAAGGCAAAAATGATGAAACTTTCATATTGCCCAATTTCTCTATTTTTTTTCTTGCAATTCATTATCTTTCAACATATATTTAATAAAAATAATAACAACAAAAATAAGTAAAACTAAAACAACCAAATAATAAATAATATATTATTAACCAGAAAAATAAATAATAAGTTAAAAAATAGCTAATTGCCACACGCCATGTGAAAAGAGGCTAATTATTTTGAAAACCAATGGTGGTTGGGGTGGTGCTACCTCCTACACATCTCTCAACTTCTGTTGTTGAATCGAATGAATTGAAGAAGATCAAGAGATAAAAATTAACAAGAATGTATGTGAGGTAAAAAAAATTGTGTATATAGCACCACCCTTCAACTACTTATCTCAAATCTTTAACGTCCAAATAAAATATTGTTAAACAAAAATAAAAATAAACCAGTTAGTCCACTACTTATAAAAAAAAGTCAACAAAAAAAACTAAGGTGGAGAACTATCCAGTTGGAAACCTATGATAAGTCCATGACAAGATGAAGGTGATGATGAAATTTACGGACTGTATGTAAATTGCGGTTGTTTTCATTTGGGGAAACTTCAAATGTCCCTTTCAAATGTCCCTTTCACCGTTTCTTTATTTCCACTTCTTCTGGTAGGTTTAGTGCGCAGTTCATATTTATCATGATGTTTATGCATCACTTAATAACATGCTTTGGCATTTTTCTCTCCGCTCCACCTAACTATTGTTGGCTGAACCAAACTACTGACCAACACTACACGCATCTTAAACGCAACACGAAAAATTCAAGAAATTATGAAGAAGATTGGCCAACATAATCAGAAATTAAATTTTAATTGATAAACTGATAAATAACTAATAACAAATTAATAATATAGCGGCCATATTTGAGTAGCGTACTGAAAAACTGAACATTTCAACACTTGGGAATTTGGAAGATGATCATTTTGGCGAGTTTGCCAAACTGGTTTATGGCACTTTCCTTATTTGGAGGGGGTGGGGTGGGGGGTTTGTTAAATCTGGTTGAAACTTTTTACTGCATGTGGCAATATGGTGTAGGTCGAGTAATAATCATTGGTTAACTAAAAAGAGTATAAGAATTGGAGAGGGAGCAGAGCTACGTCAAACAACAGACACCTGCAATCTGCATGCACCACATATCTAAATGATAAGGCCCCTCTCTTTTATAAACTGCTTTCGCTTGGGATGAACTTGTTCTCTTGCTTCTATAGACTCTTTAAAGTAGTATTTTCCAATATATACACTTGTTATTATACACATAAATAAATCCACTGCTTGCAAATTTGCAAGTCTATATGAACGTAGTTTAAGTTCGCACGTTTTATTAGGTTCGCACTCTCAGTTTGTTATTGAACACTGCATGTTAGCCAATGTTTCAAAATTGTAAATTATTTGTTTGGAGTGTCACTAGGGTTATGGATTTGAGATTTCTTTTACAGAAGGAATAACGTTTTTTGTATTACATCCCACATTGTTGAAAGATGGTCGGTAATGTGGGTTGTTAATGTGGTCCGAATAGCAACACTTTTACTAAAATGACCATAGAAGTAACAAAGCAGTACACTTATTAATCTATATTGATCTCTTGCTTTCACTCCAGGTTCAGCTTGGACAATTTTATCAAGATCTTTTGCCGAGTATTGTGTCGTAGGGTGGGACAATCTGCCAAGGACTCTCCTCCTCTACTACACTAACTTTGTTTCATCACCGGAAGGCTACTTCCAGACAGTAATATGTAACTCCGAAGACTACAAGAACACCACCGTCAATCACGACCTTCATTACATTACATGGGATACACCTCCGAAGCAGCATCCGAGGTCTCTTGGACTGAGAGATCTCAGAAGAATGATTCTGAGCAACCGTCCATTTGCTAGAAAGTTCAAGAAAAATGCCCCGGTTCTAAACAAAATTGATCGCGACCTTCTTAAACGACATCGCGGACAAATTGCTTACGGGGGATGGTGTTCTGGGAGTAATGGGAAGACGCAAAAGGTATGCTCGAGTTTGCAGAGTGAAAACTATGGCGTTTTAAGGCCGGGACCGGGGTCTAGGAGGTTGAAATCTTTGTTAACGAAACTCCTCTCCACAAGGAACTTCAAGAAACAACAATGCAGATGATTCTTTTAATAACCAAAATTAATAAATGGCATGCTTGTAGTTGTGTGTTCTCTACATGATTTTTTGAAATTTGGGGGTTTTATTTATTTATATTTTTTATATATCTTTATGATAATAGCTAGTTAGCTAGCAAGCTTCAAAGTCTTAAGGATTGAATCACTTCTATTGCCTAGTTTGAAGGGTACTCTTTGTATTTTGCCAAGGTAAACCCTAAAGCATGCCACATAAAGGGGCACTAAACAAGCAATTGAACACATTATATTATCCCTCTATTATCTGTTTACTGTGTTTTTTTCTTTTCCAACACAATTCTTAACGTCTTATTGTTTGAGTTAAATCACATAGATGATGTGCACTTGTGCTTGGATGACTCAAGACAATTGCACGATAATTTTTAATTAAGGGTTTAAGGTTTGGTTTGGTTAAAATCATTCCCTCTTGCATCGGGTATTTTAGTTTGAATTCCTCCTCTCTCATAATTGTTCATATCCGACAAAAGAAAAAGATATAGAGTTTTGTGGGTTAGGCAACAATAAACAAGCAAGCAATAAAATAGTGATTATTACAAAAGTTTACTCGATACTTTTTGGTTGAATAATTTAACTTTGCCTGTTCAAAATTAGTTTAAATTAGAGTTCAAATCTTCTGCATTTATTTTGTGCGTTGCCTTTTTGTGGATTTTAACATTAATTGACACGTGTCTATAAACTTAACCCTCATTAATTCTGTTTTCATAAACTTAATATATATCAATCAATAATAGACGTCATAAAAAGACCACACACAAAATTAATGCAAAAATTTTAAACTCTTTACATTAATGTTTTTCAATGCTTTAACCAGCTAGAGAGAAAAAGGACAAGGAGAATCCTTTAATTAAAGTCAAATTTTTTTCTATATTGGATGTGTAGTTGTACTGAAGACAGTTAAGAGGTTTTACAATAAACCTATTGACTCTATGGATAGTAGCCGAGCAGATGTAAAGTCTCTCTTTCTCGACGTGAGATTCATATTTGCAACATGTACTTGTAGTATTGTGAAGGCTGATTTATACTACGATCACTTCCTCGGGCGTATACTTTTGAATTTAGATGAAATCGCAGAGAGTAAATTAGGAGGTCCACCACCCCACAGACAACAACGGTCACTTCACTATTCTTCCACCTTTTTGAGTGCATTATTTCAAGTTCCAATTGAGTAATTAAAAAACATAATGTTCATATTAAATACCCCAATGAAAAACAAAAAAGAAAACAAAGAATCATCATCAGTTTGCAGCTAGCTACTTACCTAGCAGCTAAGTACTTCACCAAGAGAGTGGCCCATACAGATGGATCACCCTACATAATCTGGTCAGAGAGCGACGGCAATCGCCGAAAAAAGTTGGAGGGAACCGAAGGCATGCCGTCGTGGAACCGTGGGTGGCGCAAGTAATAGAACCCTGACCCCAACACAAAGGCCTTGAATGGCACCATGTAAAACACCAAAGAAGCTACCACGCAAAACACCACAAATATTTCCGCGGCCCTTGGATCCCTCCAATTAAACAGGGCCTCCAAACGCTCCCCTTGGGCTGCCACGTCACCCAAAAGCATTTGGGCCCTACCTCCGAGGGCCCGGAGTCGATCGTATCGGATACGAATTATATCCGACGGTCACGTGGATGGAAACCCTTCGAGCTCCTCGTTCAACTCTTCTGGGCTCACAGCAGCGACGTAGGACATTCTCGGATCCATATTATGTGGGCCCAGTTGACGATACCGCGACCGTACCAATAGGATGAAGAAGGCATACATGACACCAAATGCGGACAAATTACAACCGCCCAGAGCAGTACGTGCACTAAAACGGTGGTGGGAGGATAGAGCCACATGCAGATTCCATCGAGCCAACGGGCCAATGTAGCCGCACGTGATAGGCACCCCACCACGCGAAACTAGTTGGCCTTGCTTCTCCTGCTTCAGATAAATTTTTTATTGTGACAAGAACACGAAGACTACATTATGTGTTTTTATATGATTGGTGGGAAATTTTATGTTCTAAGTTATTAACTTTTTAACACACATATCCCACTATTTGTATAATGACACATGATGTACCACTTCATGTACCGATCACACTGAAAAATCTTTCTGTACCCCACTGTTGACCCTAGAAATTACAAAGCCTACGTGGCGCGCAGGCCGAATATATTCTAAGCTAACTACGTCCTTCGGTGATTGCGGGGCGTGCCAACTCGTCGGCCGAGGCTCGGCCGAGGAGTAAATTTGATGATGCTGCGTTGGGTCGCGCTACTGACTTCTGCGTCTTGCGATTGCGGCCGAGAAAGGAACGCGTCTCGGCCTCTTGGGTTCTCGAGCCTGAAGACAAGGCTGCTATTTCTTACAAAGTTCACGAACCGAATTCGGCTTACAATGTGCCGAATGTAATAACTGTAACACCTCACCTCGCCGAGAAGGCTAATGAGATGACCTCGACCAACAAGGATTCGAAAACCCTTCTCGACCGAGACTTGGATAGGCAATCGACCGTTCTCGCCGCAGTGCTGTTGATGCCAACGGAAGATACTGCGAGACCGACCGACTCTACGGTGACAGAGCTATCTATGCCGACTTAAGATATCACCGGTTGCTTCCACAGTGCTGTTGATGCCAACGGAAGATGTGTCAGCGAAAAAGGAAAAGAAAAAGATCTCAAGTTGTGAGAGTTTGCGCAGGGCAATTTTGTATTGATTTTTGTGGGGCTTTTTCCATTGCTGAATGTCTTGTATTTATAGTAGCAGAACACCGAGCCCGAGTTCTAATCCTATTCGAACTAGGTTTCCTTCTCCGGATTAACGTTACCTCAATCAGTCCTATCTCTGCTAGGACTACGAATCTAGTCCTTAACTGAGCCGGATTCGCCTTCTAGTTTTACTGATCTCGTCGAGGGTCCCTATTGTATTAGGACTCGACTTGCACTCTGATTTAACCGATCTAGGCCTAGAAGCCCATGAGCTGAACGCCCCCATGACTCTCTCGCCGTACGTCTTCCCGGGCCGAAAGTGATACCTCCCTCGGCCCAAACTGTTATTTTGGGCCCAAACATTGCCCCCTCGCTTTTGAGGTCCTCGGCCTGAAACCTTCGGCCGAGTTTCGGCCTTGAAGAAGCGAATCTACCACTCAGGATCCCAATACCCGAGTTCCAATGCGCATTTATTGAACATGATCGCACGATCTTGATCCTGCTAAACCACTCGCCACGTGGCATCCCCAAACATGGCCAATCCCCGATAATGACGTCTGAAGCGTGCGCCTGCCCGAACCGTCTCGCCATTATGACCACTATCTCAATCCGCGAGCCATTTCATCAGTCCGTGAGCCCTCCTGTCATCGTGCAGGCGTCGAACCGTCTTTCGTCATTAACTTCGCCGTCACACGCCATCGTGCGCCCCCAAAACCTAAAACCGTCGGTCTTCTCAACCGCATTCCCCAAATGCTCATCATGATCAACGATTCCTCCGGTCGATTTTGCCCTTTGTTTTGAATTTCGAACGATTGCTCTTCCTCCCATTACTCTATAAATACCGAAATTTCCTCATTTGTACTTTACGTTCTCAAACTTCCTGAAATCCCCTACCCTTGCTCTCAAGTGCATTCCTCCATTCCAAGTTTTCGTCCTCAAATCCCCAACCCAGAAAACCTCCTTACGCTGTGCTTTTACAATGGCCTCCTTCATCTCCAAGCTTTCCCGGGAATGCGACCAGCATCAGAAGATCCTTGATCGGAGCTCGATCAAGAATATACGGTTCGAGAACGACATGAGCACCGTCCACCAAATCCTGGGTCCTCTCTTCAAGGCAACAATCCCGCCGACCATCACTGGTCTTCTCCAGGAACACTGCCTTACACCCTTGCTCCAAGGGTTTGAATGGTCGAGATGGGAGGCGGCAAAGCCCCAAGGCTCCTGGCCCTCGACGACCACCACCTGGGCGACCTGGGTTGTCCGAATGGAACGGCTCTTCGGCGAAAAATGGAAAATCCTGGGTATCTACGACGCCATCCTCCTTTCGTCGATGGACATTGTCCCTGACAAGGAGCTGCTCCTAGCCGCTCTATGCTTCTGGTGCTCAGCCACCAACACAATGGTCCTTCCCCTTGGTCCCATTGGTCCCACCATCCTGGACATCACCGCCATTTTGGGGACCTCGGCCACCGGGATCCCTATCAATGCGACCCTCTCCGGGCACCCGTCGAATATCGATCTGAAGACGCTCTTCGACCGTCGAGCCTTCGAGACCCTGAACAGTGACAGTCACATCCCGTCGAGGGATGAAATACAGAAGCTCCACAAGAACTTTCTCAACTACAACACCCTCTACCTTCACTTCGCCGGTCGAGGGGAAGAGGACCTGCGAGAGGGAGAGCATGAAGCCTTCCTCTTCTACTGGTACAACAAATACATTTGTTGTACCAAATCAAACAAATGTTTGGTCGAGAATATGCCAGTGGCCGAAGCCCTGGCCAGTGGTCACGTCCTGGCGCTGAGTTCTAATATTCTTGCCCACCTCTTCCGTTGCCTGGCCGAGGCGACTCTCCACACGGTGGACCCCCACCAGAATGGCCCTCTCTGGGTCTTCCAGCTCTGGTTGCAGGTGTACTTCGCCTCCCTTCGGCCGGCTATAGCTGATTTCTCAGCAACAGAGGCTCTTGGTCCTCAGCTAGCCTCCCGACCAACGCCTCCTCATCAGGCCGAAGAGGTATTTAGGTACCTCTTTGCCCTTGACGATCTCTCAAGCGACGAATTCCTGATTTGTCGTCGTCGCGATTACCCCCCCTCCATCAGACTGCCTACCTCTACGTGGGCCGCAGAGGAGGATGCCGCTCTTCGCCAAACCTGGGGGTCGTTCGTGCTTGCTCGCGACCTTCCTCTCGGCTGCGACGGGAAACGGTCGGGGTGGGAAGTGTACCATCCGAACTTTCTTGCCCGTCAGCTCGGCTATCTTCAGGGCTGTCCCGTCCCCCTTCTCTCTTCCCGCACAGTATTGAGCCGCGGACGCGAGCCTCGCTCTTCAGAGAACGAGTGCAGGACTGCCGCGAAGGAGTTTCAAGAGTACTGCCAAAGATTTCGCCTACGACCGGCCACCCCAGAAACCCATTGCACTAACACCTTCGGTGAGTGGTGGGAAAATTACACTCAGGAGTTCTTCGGTGCGCCGGTCGAAGATGTACTAAGCAGGCTCTTCGGTAACCGACCTAAGAAAGCCCCGGCCCCCCACTCCCAAGGTAGTTGTTCAATTCCCCTTTTCTCTTCAACCTTGCATATTGTACGCCCTACTGAATTGTCTTTATCCTTTTAGGTAGTCGGCCTTTGAGAAAGACAGAGGCAGTTGCCGCTGCTATGGCCGGGAAAAAATCGGTTGTGGCCAAAAAGGACAAACTTGCTGGTAGGGCCGGGCTGATCAAACGGCCTCGCCAAGAGGCCGGGCCGGCTATCGAGCCTTCCCCGCCTGCCAAGCGGGTCAAACAACTGGCGAAGAAAGGTGCACGGGAGATCCACGTTATTTCCAGCCACACGACGACTCCCAGTGCTTCCTCTTCTCCCGCCGCCGGCCATTCTGGGGTCAAGAAACAGCCGGCTTCGGCCATAGAGACGGTCCCAGCGCGGCCTACTTCTGTGGCCGGCGAATCAGTCGTACCTCCCTCTATCGAGAAGGCACCTGTCTCACACCAGGCGGTTCCTACGACTGAGGAAACCTCTCCCAAGAATCCAAAGCCCACGGTCTTCGTGCTGGAAGAGAGTGAGGGGAGCGACGAGGTCCCGCTGGCGCGTCGTCCTCCTACTCGTCAACAAACTCCTCCAGTATCCGAGATGGCGGTTCAACCCGGCCCCTCCTCGGCTAATCGTGGCAAGCGCACGGTCGAGGAACCGACCCCGGCGGCCGAACCTCTCGTTCCTTCTCAAGACCAGGACGTCCCTGCCTCCACTGAAGCAGCTGCGCCAGTCGGCCCATCGGCAGCCGATCGTGGCAAACGCCTGCTCGAGGAACCTGAGGCCACGGCGGAATCGCCGATCCATCCTCAAGACCAAGGCTTCCACATCCCTCCACAAGAGGTTACCTTGGCTTTTGTAAGTACCTTCAATTTTCCTCCTGATTGCTTTTCTGCTTTAGAATTCTAAACAAGGAAAAACTAAATGTCAGGAGCCTGTACATTCTTTTCACCGTCAATTCTATGCGCCGAAGGGCGTTATCTATATTTCCTGGCCGCCTCAGTGGCCATCAAACGTAGATAACCTCCATCGGCCTCGTGAAGTGAGAAGCAATCTGAGACACTGGGCTCGGCCATTGAGTTCTTTAGGTTCGAGCAACGACCCTGGGGACATGGCCGAGGTCTCCTCTCGGCAGGTTAAAAAAACGACACCTTCTTGCTATTCTTGTCATGACTTCCTTTAAGCTTAACCTTGTTTATTCGTGCAGGCTTCATGGGAGGTTGAATTCAAAGCTCTCCTCTCCAGCACGACTGCAGAGTCCGGCCCTTCGGCCGCTCCAACTGAGGCTGCCGATCCAAGCGCCCTAACCCAGTTGCGAGAAGTCCTGTCGATCTCTTCATCGTAAGTACTTGAGCGCAACGGTCTTGATCTGCTCGGCGTGTGTCTGAACGACCTTGGGGCCGACGGTCGCCTAAGCGGAGATGCCATTGTTCGGGCATCGTCTGCTTTGGAGCGCGTTCGGGAGACATTTGGCATCTTCCAGACTGCTCTGAAGGCCGAACAGGACCTGCAAGCCGCCACGGCCGTTCAAGACACCCTCCGTCCGAAGATTGACGATCTACGGGCAAAAGGAGAAACGTTAGCCGAGCTCGACCGTCAGATGGCCGAACTAGCAAAACGCCGGTCGGTCATTGCTTCTGAACTTGCGAGGGACTTCGAGTCAGGTGGGAAGGATCGCCTAACTGAGTATGCGGCGGCCAAAAAACGGGTCGAGCGCCTGAGGCTAGACAAAAAGAATCGGCAAGCCGAAGTCATCATGGCCGACGTGCGGTGGTTGGAATTGAAAGCTCTGCTCAGCACTCTTCTTCCCTCGTCTCCTTGAATGTATTAGACCTACTCATTTTTGTAATACCTGCCAATTTTAATGGAATGACTTTTCCTACAACAAACTTTTTATTCACGCATTTCCCATGTGACCGGATAGTATTTCTTCAAGAACTTCCCATTAATTGGTAATTTGTGAACTACTCCAGTCCGGTCTTTAAGATGATACGCCCCTTTACCGTACACCTTATGCACAATGAACAACCCTTCCCAATTCGGCGACCACTTGCCGAACCTAGGATCTTTTATTCCTACGGGCAACACCGTTTGCCACACCAATTCACCCTCGCCGAACGTTTTCTGTCGTACCTTTTGGTTATAGGCTCGCTCGGCAATCTGTTTCTGTGCCACCAGTAAGTTATAAGAGTCAAGTCGCGCCTCTTCCAAATCTTCTAGTTCCTGTCTCATGGACTGATTATATTCGGCGCTAAACAAACTACTTTGTTCAATTAATCACAACGAATTTATGCTCAACTCGACTGGTAGCACCGCATCATGACCGTAAGTCAATGCGTACGGGGTTGTTGCAGTCGCCGATCGGGACGACGTTCGGTATGCCCATAATGCCTCGTTCAACTTCAAATGCCACATGCCAGGCCTCTCTTTTATTATTTTTTCGAGGATGCCAATCAACACTTTATTACTTGCCTCGGCCTGCCCATTCGCCTGTGGATAATACGGTGTGGACTGTTCCAGCCGAATTTTCAAATTGGCCGTGTATTCCTTAAACCTTTCGGCTGTGAAGATTGTTCCATTGTCGGTTATGATCGTTTCTGGTACACCGAACCGGGTCACAATGTGTTCCTCCACGAAATCGCAAACTTCTTTAGACGTTAATTCGGCATATGATTTTGCTTCGACCCACTTAGTAAAGTAATCAGTTGCGACTATTATCCATGCATGCTTAGCAGCTCCAGAAGTCGGCGTGATTTTGCCGATTACGTCCATGGCCCATCCTCTAAACGGCCACGGCTTAATGACCGAATGTAGCGATTCGGCCGGGACCCTTTGTATAGGCCCATGGATTTGGCACTGCACGCATCCTCGTGCAAACTCGATACAATCTTTCAGTATTCTCGGCCAAAAATAACCGTGTCGTCGGAGTAGCCATCGCATTTTTCGTCCAGACTGGTGAGCTCCGCATACCCCTTCATGAACCTCTGCGATCGCTCGAGCACTCTCTTGAGGGCCGAGGCATAGCAATAACAAACCATCTTCGCCCTTTCGGTACAACTCGCTCTGGTACGTGACATAGTTCGTGGCGTGAGCCCGTGTCCTGCGACTGTGTTTTCCGTTAGGATTGTCAAGGTACTGCATAATGGGCTTTCTCCAATCATCTGGTACTGCCTCGGCCGCGCAAATTTCTATAGAGTCCTGGTCCTGCCGATCCAACAACGAAGGCAAGGACATGACCCTGGTGCGTATCACATTGTCTCGACGGAGGATTTGCTGATCAACCAAGGCCGGGTATAATTGTTGTAATATTGGTATCTCCCGGCCTAGCTTGCCCCCCAGGAGTTGTGCACCGGAGGCGATTTGAGCCAACTCGTCTGCGTCGGTATTATGAACCCGAGAAATATGCTCGAATGTAATGTCGTCAAAGGACTCGGCCAAATAGCTGGCGATCATGTGGTAAGGCGCCAGAGTACAACTCATGCAGCGGAAAGACCCATTAATTTGGTTAATTACTAGTTCAGAATCCCCGAGGACGAGGACACGAGTGGCATGTAGGTCAAGAAGGAGGCCTAGACCAATGACCAGAGCCTCGTACTCGGCCTGATTATTGGTACAGTCGAAATCCAATTTGAGCGAAAAATACCAACGATCGTTGTGAGGAGACTGAATGACGATGCCTGCACCGGCCGAGGACGAAGTACTGGAACCATCGAAATACATCGTCCAATAGTTGTCGCGGGTCACCACCATGCCAATCTCGACATCAGCACCCCCGAAATCGTAAGGCGAAGGGTGCTGGGCAAGGAAATCGGCCAACGCCTGCCCTTTCACAGCTTTTTGCGGCACGTACTGCAAACTAAACTCGGACAACGCCATCGTCCATTTCCCAATTCGGCCCTTCACAATCGGCCGGGTAAGCATGTACCGGATAACGTCGGTCTGGGCAATGACTTGGGTGACCGACGGGAGCATGTAATGCCGAAGCTTGGATGCAGCGAAGAACACGGCGAGACAGAGCTTCTCAACGGCGGAATAATTGATCTCTGGAGGACTCAGATTACGGCTGAGGTAGAAGATAGCCTGTTCCCGGCCGGCATCATTGTCTTGCGCGAAGAGGCAACCGATGGACTCGTCGGCCGCCGAAATGTACAGCTTGAGAGGCTTACCGCGCTGAGGAGGGACCAAGACAGGTGGGTTTGTAAGGGAAACCTTGATCTGTGTGAACGCCGCCTGGTGCTCCTCATTCCACATGAACTTATCGGAGTCCTTGAGTTTCAAAAGTGTGGAAAAGGCTTTCAGTTTACCTGCCGAATTAGCAATAAATCGGCGTAAAAAATTGATCTGGCCGAGTAAGGACTGTAATTGTTTCTTCGTTGTTGGGGGTGGGGCGGTGATGATTGCGCGTGCCTTATTCTCATCGACTTCAATCCCACGATGATGTACGAGGAAACCAAGAAAATTCCCGGCCGATACACCGAAGGCACACTTGGCAGGATTCATCTTGAGGTTGTGCTGACGCATACGGAGGAAAGCCTGTCGGAGATCGTCCAGATGTGTCTGTCGGCGTTTAGATTTGACGACAACATCATCGATATAAACTTCGACGATGGTGCCAATTAAATCATGGAAGATGGTGTTCATCGCCCGTTGGTACGTAGCGCCGGCATTCTTGAGGCCGAATGGCATGACCACCCATTCGTAAGTGCCGAGTGCCCCCGGGCACCGGAAAGCAGTTTTGTGCACATCGGCTTTGGCAATAAATATTTGGTTGTATCCGGCATGTCCATCCAGAAAAGATAAGATCGCATGATTCGCCGCGGCATCGATTAACAGATCTGAAATCGGCATTGTATACTCATCTTTGGGCGTTGCCAGATTCAGATTGCGAAAATCGGTGCAGATGCGCAGTGCACCACTTTTCTTTAATACAGGAACAATATTCGCCAACCATTCGACATATCGAGCTGTCCGAATGAACCCGGCTTTCAAAAGCCGAACTAATTCGTCCTTAACACTGAGTTGTACTTCGGTCGAGAATCGACGAGGTGGCTGACGGAAAGGCTTGAATCCGGGCTTAATACGTAATTCATGCTCGACCAAAGCACGATCTAAGCCGGGCATTTCATGATAACTCCAAGCAAAACAATCTTTGAATTCCGTAAGCAAGGCCCGCAACTCGTCCTTCATTTGTTGAGGAAGTAACGCACTAATAAACAAAAGTCGTGGGTCATCGGCCGTCCCAACATTAATCTCTTCCAAAGGGTCCTTAACAAGGGGCCGATGATCTTCGAGCTCGGCCGGGGCGGCTCGAATTTTATCAAAAGATAATACAGGCCCATTATCTCCCTCAGCAAGGAACTCGACGAGGTTGACGGCCGAATTTGGTTGTTTAGATATCGTATACCAATGGGCCAGCAGTCGTTCCATAGTAGATGAAACCGCGGCCCTACGTGCTTCCCGATCGGCGTCAAACATCGGTTTCGGGGAGAAAGTTAGCTAATCCGAGTCTCGCCGAATCCTGCTGGACAGTCTCGGCGCCAACCTCGATAGCTTTCTGAACGGAAATCCGAGTCGGCCGTCCCTCTTCATTGAAGCCTTGCAACGTAATATAGCCGACGTGATCGTCATAATACCGTGCTTGAATCATGTTGGCTTCGAAGGGCTGGCTATCGGCCGGATGAACAGTGACCGATTTACCGTCCCAAAAGACAAGCACTTGGTACAATGAGGAAGGAATACAGCTGGTTTGATGAATCCAATCTCGGCCGAGCAGTGCATTATACTCGATTTTGGAATCAACCACAAAAAAGGCGGTCATATGGGTGCGACCGGCAATATTCACAGTTAACGGAAGCACACCTTTGGTGTGGGACTTGTCGCCGACAAAACTGCTCATTGTGATCCCTGACGGAATAAGTTCGTCATTTGAACGGCGTAAGGCCTTCATGATGTTCAGGGGCATGATATTGACAGTAGCTCCACAATCGACAAAAACTTTAGAAACCGGATATCCCTCGATGTGTGCCGTTACATACAATGGCTTTAAATGGTGAAGCTTGGCCGATGATAAACGAGGGAACAATTCGGCCAAAGCGGCCTTTAGGCTATCATCTCTTGCTGTTGACTCGCCTTCAGCAATCGATATAAAATCAACATGGCCAGGTTCCTCGACAACCACATCTCCATCGAGGAAATTTGGTTGAGCCGTGCTTGATTGAAAATCGGCAGGTAATACATGAACCATACTAATTTCCATATTATCCAGGACGGACGGGCCCATCTGGTCGAGATCCTCCTCGTTCGGTTGGTTAGCGACTACGGACTCAGTTGTCGTCAGAGTCGGACAACGAGATTCTTCCGTCCCTTCAATAATGTCACTCGGCGGAGCTGCTTCGGCCACTTGTTGGCTCTGCGTGACCGCCTCAGGTAAGGTCGAGATTGACAATGAGCTTGGGGTCAAGTCCTGAACCTGCTCCTGGTAGTGTAGCCGAGCATCCCTAGTGTCGAGATAAGCATCCAGACGGGCAATACGGGCGATTTCATCGGTCGTAAGGTCGAAGAGAGAAACCGCCGAAAATACTTCAAAGTGATACCGTAAATACTGAAGGTCCTCTAGCGAGAAAGGAAGGTCAGCGACATCGATATCGGTATACGGGTCAACTTCAAATCCAAAGACACGAGCTTCTCGTATGTGCTGGAACCTTGCTTTCAATCCTGGATCTGAGGTCTTCTGGATGATCCGCTCAGCATCCGGACAAGTCAAGACAAGATCAATGGTGTCCTGACATGCCTTCGGCAAACCATACAAATCGTTGGCCGAATGTTCCTTATGAAATTCTCGCATATATTCCAAAGACTCCCCAAGGAACGGGGGGTGCAAATTCCGTCGAATTTTGACCAAAGGCTCTTGTATAGCTAGCGGGGATAATTTGCTTTCGGCCTTTTGCCTGAAATGTTCAACACGTGCCTTTATTTCCCCTGGTCGAATGAGAAGTTTGATCCGCTTATCAGCTTCTTCAAACATGGTCTCGACGTCTTGATCGACCAGCCGTTTCCCCTGAGCCAACTCTGTCATAATTGGTGGAGGTGGTCGCTTTTCATTAGTGGCAACTGTATCCTTCGGTCGCCACTTAGGGGCCGAAGTTTGTTGGGCTGCTTGTCGGCGAGCCATGCAATCTATCCGTTGATGCCGGCGTTTCTGAGATTTGGACAACGCGGTATAGACGCCCTTCGAATAATGGTATGTGTACCAACGTTGATCTCTAGGCTCAGGAGGCTTGAAGGTCTTTTGACTCCGTGATGATCCTGAACTGCTAGAATTACGCTTATAGTAATCATCGTCATAAAATGAAGCATCAAAATCAAGGCGCCGCCTGACCGGGGGTGTCTCTTCCATCCGTACTTTAGGACCGAGCCTCCCAAAAACCCCATGATGTTGGTCTTCATTGGCTATCTTTTGCCGAGTTGCGGCCACGGGTTGCGAAGAGGGTTTCTCTTCTGGTTCACTGTCGACCTTCGCTTTACACTTCCTGCACAGAACCGCTGTCCCACTATCTTCATTGGCGCTACACTCCGTCAAAGATTTGACAATAGCGGGCCCCGTTAAGGCCGCAGATGGTTTATTTGAACGTGAATCGGCCATGAACCGTGGCCGAACATTCTGGTTCCGCGGGCGTTGTGTCTCAACCACTTCAGCCTTGCCTTTCCCTTTGTCCTTGGGTAGGTACGCGTCGACCATATTGACTGTTGCCGTGGGGAACGGATCAGTATCAACACTCATCCTCTTCTCGGGGAACTTCAGCTTGCCATTATCAATCCAGCTTTGGACGTTATCACGAAATACGACGCAATTGTTTGTCGTGTGTTTGCTCGAATTGTGGTATTTGCAATACACCTTTCCTTTAAGCTCCTCGGCCTTAGGAATGTTATGACCAGGCCGAAGCTTAATGATTCTTGCTGATAACAGTTGGTCAAAAATTGCGTCAGCCTTGGTAATATCAAAAGTATAAACCTTTGACGGTTTCGATGTTCCTTCAGTGGCCGAGCGACTTTTGGCTTCTCTAGAATCAACCTGAGTCAATGCCTTGCAAATGTATGGTTTATCTATTACTATCTCAGCCGCATCCACACTAACACATTCATCCTCGGTTGATGCATAATTGACAGTAGGGTTCTTGTAAATCGTTCCCCGAGTTGGAGTCTTCGAAGTCTTTTCCTCGCGGAGCAAATAATCGTACTGCTCGACATGCTGGGCCAATTCGTACATATCCCGAAAATTTGCCCCCAAGAATTTCTTTTTGTATTCGACGTCAAGACCATTCAAAGCAAGCCTGACATCTCCATCCTAGCCGATTCCTAGCCGATTTAAACCTAGTAAGATAATCCATTGGCGTGCTAATGAAGAAACTGACATCTCCATCCCCGGCCGATAAAATTGCTCGTGGAACTTCTCGACCAACTCCTCCCAGTTTTGGACGGAATTAGGCGGGAGATTGATGTACCAGGCAAATGCCGAGCCGGTCAATGAAAAATTGAACAGCCGTAACTTGTGGAAATCACTATTCACATCTCCACATTGCGCGGTGAAACGAGCCACGTGCTCCAACGAAGACAGGGACGATTCACCAGCAAAAAGACTAAAATCTGGGATCTTGAAGCCCTTCGGGTATCCAAACGTCTCCACGTAAGCTGGGTACGGATGAATAAACTTGGGAAACTTCGGCCCTTTCTTCATAGCCGAGTCGATCATCCGCTGAACTTCGGTCATATCAACAGATGCTGCTTCGACCCTTTGGTCGGTCCCGTCTGACCTACTGTTCGACCCTCCTCCCTTCTCCAAGTTAATTGTTTTGAACGGGGCAGGAATAGGTTCGGCCGGTACAATCGGTACCGTGTTGTTTTCTGGTAAACAAGGTTGGCGAAGATCGAAAGGCCTGCTGCCACCAACTTGGCTAACCAGCATTTCGAGCAGTTTGGTTTGCCGATCATTGGCACTGAGTATCGCGTTCTGCAGCTTGTCAATGCCTCGACTGAACGTCTGCTCGACTGACCGAGACTGCTCGTCCAGTCGCTTTCGGAGAAACGACCTCGTTGGTGGGTTTGATCCTTCACCACCATCCTCGTCACATTCCTCTATTATCCCTTCATTGAGAACGCATGTGTTTCTGTTGGGGATTTCTAAACCACGGAGTTGACCGCCGAGATTAAGTTCTCTCTCTCGGCGAGTCGCGCTCGTGGACTCAGGTGTACCAACGCTAAGGGGATTCTGCGCCTGTGGCACACTCTGTCCTATGCTCTGACTCGGTAAATCGGCTGTCGACTTTCCCATAGCTGTTTTCTTTTTTACCGATCGTGTTTCAATTGGCATGAACTTCGTAGTTTAGCACTAGGTCCCACCGGGCGTGCCAATTTGTTGACCCTAGAAATTACAAAGCCTACGTGGCGCGCAGGCCGAATATATTCTAAGCTAACTACGTCCTTCGGTGATTGCGGGGCGTGCCAACTCGTCGGCCGAGGCTCGGCCGAGGAGTAAATTTGATGATGCTGCGTTGGGTCGCGCTACTGACTTCTGCGTCTTGCGATTGCGGCCGAGAAAGGAACGCGTCTCGGCCTCTTGGGTTCTCGAGCCTGAAGACAAGGCTGCTATTTCTTACAAAGTTCACGAACCGAATTCGGCTTACAATGTGCCGAATGTAATAACTGTAACACCTCACCTCGCCGAGAAGGCTAATGAGATGACCTCGACCAACAAGGATTCGAAAACCCTTCTCGACCGAGACTTGGATAGGCAATCGACCGTTCTCGCCGCAGTGCTGTTGATGCCAACGGAAGATACTGCGAGACCGACCGACTCTACGGTGACAGAGCTATCTATGCCGACTTAAGATATCACCGGTTGCTTCCACAGTGCTGTTGATGCCAACGGAAGATGTGTCAGCGAAAAAGGAAAAGAAAAAGATCTCAAGTTGTGAGAGTTTGCGCAGGGCAATTTTGTATTGATTTTTGTGGGGCTTTTTCCATTGCTGAATGTCTTGTATTTATAGTAGCAGAACACCGAGCCCGAGTTCTAATCCTATTCGAACTAGGTTTCCTTCTCCGGATTAACGTTACCTCAATCAGTCCTATCTCTGCTAGGACTACGAATCTAGTCCTTAACTGAGCCGGATTCGCCTTCTAGTTTTACTGATCTCGTCGAGGGTCCCTATTGTATTAGGACTCGACTTGCACTCTGATTTAACCGATCTAGGCCTAGAAGCCCATGAGCTGAACGCCCCCATGACTCTCTCGCCGTACGTCTTCCCGGGCCGAAAGTGATACCTCCCTCGGCCCAAACTGTTATTTTGGGCCCAAACACCCACACATGCGTGTCAGAATCCAACATGAACTGAACCACCTCTTGTCCCAACGGCGGCTCGGACCTTGCGAGCCGAGTGCCTCAGAATATCTTGTTGTGCTGGACCTAGTGGGCGCATGTAGTGCATCCAAGGAAGCATTGGTGACGTGTAAGCTTGGATAAAACTAATCCACGATGAGCATGAGAATCTAACGGCTATCTTAATCTCTTACATTTTCTTGGCTCCACCAGGAAGCAACACCGTAAGGGATTATGAGCTCATGTACACCCGATTCATATCCAAAGTGGATAGTCTCACACGGATCTTCCCGATCCGACTATCCTTCTCGGGTTTTCCCGCTTCATCGCGCTTGTACCTTCCGATTTCAAAAACTAGAGTTGTGAGAACCGTACAAGGGTCGTACACGTCCCAAGTGTACTGCTCGTTCCAGCGTGGATTAAACCGGTCGAGAATAGTTCGTGTCCGAACCCACTTTGGCCCTTATTTGGCAACCACGTATGTATCGGTGGTCCCACGCACGCCATTTTTTGTCTTCACCGGAAGCAAATTTATGGCCCGCAAATCCTAACTTCCAGCAACCCAATCAGCGTTTTCGCCGATTGCTTTGTCGCCGGTCTAACGTCGCTTGTCACGTGTACCGCCTTATTCAGCACGTGATACCCGCATTCTAAACAAACTCGCAGATGTATTCTTCCCACGTAAGGACGCGTCTGGCCACCAACCAGATTGAACCACCTGGACTTTGGTGCGGCCCGGTCATCACTCCGCTTCTCAATACTCGGCACGTGTACCTTGGCATGGCCCACAGACTGCCCATTGGTTACGTCCTCAACGGTTAAAAACAGAAACGGCTCGAACAGCTCGGCAACTACAAACACCAAGTCTTCGTTCCAGCTCGGGTTGCCATAGCTTAATGACGTGGACCCTATGGCGGTCCTACTGGTCTTGAAAAGTTGTGGGACAAGCTGAGCTTTCACGTAAAGTTCGGGATTTGGAGCCTTTGCGGGTTTAGCTTCGGATCCCGAACCTAGCTGCAGACCCTGGGTTTGGATGACTGTTAATCTCAAATACCAAAGATTCGGAGACAAATACACCTTAGCTCGGGTCTAGGGTATCAACCCCCCCGGCGGCGCGTGAATCCGACTGCCTCGCCTCCTGAAATACCTCCTTCACCTAAGTTTAGGGATGGACAAAATACTCGCGGTTACCCACCTATTGAAATTTCACGGTTACGGTTATGAGTATAACCGTTTACCCGTGAAATTTAAATTGGTGGTTTGGTTATTAACCGCTGTTATAAACGGGTAACTGTTTATCCATTTATTTTATATATGTAAAATTAACACAAATCATATTCTCGGTCCAATAATACTTAGCACCCAATAAATTAGCAAGGAATTCGTTGGTCTTTCTCTCAATAACATTGCTGCAGGAATGATGACTCTCATTCGCAAGGAATTCACCAAATTAATTTAAATTCCTTGCGGATAACCGTGAAATTGATTGAAATGTCTTCGAAACAATTTTTGTAACCTAATAATACTTAGCAAATATTATATTACCTTCATTGGTAACAGTTAAAAATATCGTTCGTAAACTATTATTTCAATTATTGTAATGATATAAGGACTTAAAAAATTAAAATATGGAAATGTATGATGAATGTACCTATAACGGTGTTTAATTGTGAAAAAAAAATTATGACAATTTTTTTTTTTAAATTTTCAAGTTATTAGAAAATACGACGAGTGAAAAAGGGATAAAAAAGGTCGTACCCAGTACACAAGGCTCACACTTTACGCAGGGTCTGGGAGAGGTGAATGTCGGCTAGCCTTACCCCCATTTATGGAGAGGCTGCTCCCAAGTCTCGAACCCAAGACCTACCGCTCATGGGCGAAGGCACTTGTCATCGCACCAAGTGCGACCTCTGGGTGAAAAAGGGATAATGGTAAAAAAAAAAAAAATAGATAAATGGGTTAAGAAGGGTAAATGTTTAAACGGGTATTAAACGGTTACGGTTAAATGGGTATGCGAACCGTTTATAAATGGTTATGGGTATGTATATAACCGTTTAGACAATTACCCAACAGGTAAACGGTTATGCGGGTATAAGCATAAACGGTTATGGGTAAATAACTGCGATTATCCATCCGCCATAACCATTGCCCATCCATACCTGAGTCCCGATCCACACCGCCAGCATGACGTCATTCCCCGCTGACTTTTTAAATTTGGAAGTGAAGGAAACAATCAAGGGCCAAGCTAACTAGTGGCTGCCCTGGATTCTAACACATCCTAAGTTTTACAAGATGAAAATGCAGCAGTTTCTGAAGAAATGTTGTTTTTACCTTTGCTGAAAAAGAAATTGATGAGCTTTTACAAGAACACAAACTCATGCCCTTTGTGGTGATCTTCGATGTGAAATGGAAGGTTCATATTGCCTAGGAGGTATCAGGAGGGGGCAGTGGATACACATTTTGAATGACGTGTCTTCTCTGTGTGAGATATAGATCCACGGCGTGTAAATGTCGGTCGCACATAAATGGTCAACCATCTCTCTTGTGCCTGCATGTTAGCTGATCTTTTTAGGTTTCTTGGGCATGTTGTGCTTATTTGCTTCTTTTGATTTAAACTCATCACCCTTTAGCCTGAGTGACTAATTGATCTAGTCACCAAAAAAACACATCGACTGACTAAAAATGCTTTAGTCACAACATACCTTGTTACTAAGAAATTGTCGAGTTGGTTACTTGATTACTTTGTAATGTTGTACGATTTTATTTGCTTCCTTGGATTAAACTCGCCCTTTAACCCGAGTGACTAAGGTTTTACGATTTTATAAACTAATTTGCCATTTAGAAACTTATAAAGCAGAAGTTAGAAGCTTAGAAAACCTTCAGTGTTAGAGGGATAATCGTTAGTGCTTCCGGTTTATAACCTGATATACTTGCTCTAACATCGGGTTGAAGAAGTATATGTGGGTATATATAATGCATATGCTTGTAATTTTTTACATAAAAAGTATTGCAGTCAATTTCAATTGAACCCTTTAATTATCTCATTTCATGGTATAAAATCAACTGTTATTAGGGAAATAGGACAAATATGGTAGTTTTTCGTTGTCCATTTTGCCTTACAAGGTCAGCAAAATTTTGGGGCAAAATTTTGACAAGATTGAAAGATTGGTGCTATACTCATTAAGAAGTAGGCACGTTTTATGTTTATGTTTTGTATTTACTTTTATTTGTTGTTCAGACTCATGGTATGGGAAGCCTTTGCCATCCTATGCAATCTTTTCTTGCGTTGTAGAGTTGCTGTTTCCACTCGTTTCCAGCGTTCTTTCATGCAACTTCTTAATGGAGCTCAGTTTGAAGAACTATCCGATAGGGATTTTTAATCCGGACATCTGCATTGAACGCAGATTATCACCTTATTACTTTGCCCATATATGTTGACTGGAAGAAGGCATCTCACTCGGCTTACTAGAAATGACCGAGTACGTGCTTTGTAATGTTGCTTGTTCAGAGTTAGTCACTTTGTTAATCAATATGGTCGAGTTAGTTACTCTGCTCTTTGGGCCTTTAGCCTCGAGAAGGTCTTTATGTCATCTCCAACTGAAAGAGGGTCAAAGGGCCATGTTTAGCCCTATAACTCTGCAATAAATTATATTTTAATAAACAATGTCAGACCATATTTTATAAGGAAAATTAACGAAAAGTCCAAAAAACTTCCCTTTTAATGAAAAGTCATTTTTAAAGGTTTAATGAATAATACCAGAGAAATGTATAAATATGGTTTTTCATTAAAAGTGAACAGTACTGGGAGTGTTTTGTTAAAACTCCCTATTTTATATCATCTTCAACCGAGGGGGCCAAAGGGTCATAGGCCAAACATAGCCTTTGACAAAACACCATCTCCACCCGAGGGGGTCAAAAGGCTATAGGCCAAACATAATTTATTATTTTAATTGAATTAATATGGTTAATTGAATTGGATTACCATATTAAAATAAGATTTTCGGACATATTTTGAGTGCCACTTGTCGCTAAATTAATAAGTCTTCGGATTTCTTATCGTTATAGAATGAAAATGATGTGAAAAATTGGTGAAGAATTAAAATAAAATGAGGTAAGATAGTATGAGATGGTGAAAAGGACGTGAGAAATGGGGTAGAAATTAGGAATGGGCAAACGGGTATAGGAACCGTGGGTTAGGGTGGGTACGGGCCGGTTCCAAATTTTTAATAAGAGAAACGGGGCGGGCCGGTTCCAGAAGTATAGAAAAACGGATACCCGGACCGTCCTGTTTGTAACAAAACAAGGCCTATGTATTGGGTTATTTTATTAGCAAACTGTAATACCCCATATTTAAAAAATGATTATATATGTATGTTTGTATGTGCGAAGTTGTTTTTATGTAATAATTTTATTGGGTTTCTTTTTATACGCTATACTTTTGATATGTATACTAGTGTCAACGTAAGTTCATTTTTGCTACAAGATTATTTCAAAAACTAACTAGTATTATTTCATGTTCATATGTAATTAGAGATATTTTTAAGGAAAACTAATGAAAAGGGCTTGAAAACTTTGAGTTTTAATGATAAGGACAAAATAAAGGGTAAAGTGAATAGTACCAGGATTGACTTTTTAGTGTAAAAATGTGATTTTTCGTTAAAGTGAACAGTACCAGGTGCTTTTCGTTAAAGTTCCCATATTTTTAGTTTGAATTGAAGAAGGGGATTATGATGAGTTTGGCTTTATTTTTCTCACAAAGGCTAAGTAGCGTTTTGCCAACCATTAGAGAATAAAGAGGAGGGGTTAGTCACTACTCTAGATAGGTTGAGGTGGGATTCTATATCTTATAGAGTATGGATGTGGCCTTTGGGTATTTGTCCACTTTGCATGATAATTTTTGTTTATGACTAACTTAACACATGTTGCTTTGTCATATAAACACATCCTATTGTCAATGATTAACTTCACATTTGGTGTGTTTCTATTGGAACACATATTAGGGCTTGATTAACTTAACATTTGTTGTTTTTCTATTGGACCACATATCATGGCTAATGATGAGAACAACACTTGGTGTCTTGCTATTGGAACACATGTGCCATGAATCATGAGGAAAAGAAGCAAACAAGGTTAATCTATACGTATAGAGCTTCAAGGGGAAGGAATTCAAGGGAAGAAACACAATCACTCACTATATAAAGGAAGGAGGAGGAGAGAGCAAAAGGGAGGGGGGAAGAAAAGAGAGAAAAACCGTCATTCTCATATCACTTTTCTTACATATTTTTGTCAAGGCTTTTAAGTCATTGTTATGCATTTGTAAATCCTCATTACCTAGTGAAATAAAAATAAAAACACAACCCTAGTGACATAGCCAAATTGGTGAACCACTTAAATCTCCGTGTTCCTTTGTCTAATTTCAATAAATTTGAGTTGAGCAAACCATTTATTAATAAAACACTGAGTTTTTAATAGAAACTTGATGGAAAAGGAGGATCGACTCAAGAAGGAATTGGTAACATATTGCTTATCATTTACATTAAAGATTATTACTTTGTTGTTAATATTATGATTATATTACTCTTGTTACTAATCAAATTGAATTATGTTGAAGATTCTAGGCTTGTTAGATAAAATGTGAGTATTGATATCTATATGAACATGGCATATACATAAACATGCTTGTAAAGTAAGAAAAAGAGTTAAGTTGTGTTTGAGTTGTGAGAATATTCAAGGGTTGAAGTTTGCCTTGAATATAAAATAATGAACCTTGTATACATCAGGCATCAGGAGAAAGGCTTGAGTATGCAACCGGTTGATTATAAAATAATGAAATCTTGCATATGTCAGGCGTTGGGGGATCGGCTTGAATATACAATTAGGCATCACAGGAAGTGCCTGTATAATAAAGTGGAAATTGAGAATTTAATTACAAAAATTGGGTTTAAGGGATGAACGAGAGTTAACTCATATTCTAAGGTATTCAGAGCCAAGTGGTATAAGCATGGTATGGGACGTGTAGGCTTAGGTGCCTTAGGTATGTGTTTGGACCCGATTTTACATCATCGGCCCAAGCGATCGAGGACGTTGAGTGGGCATGATTCTCAACCGCCAGATGAGAAAGTGGAGATAATTTGATTATTAAAGGATAATATTATAATTATCTTTTAATACGAATTATCTGCATCTTCTTAAACCAGTTAAACAAGACAGAATTATATCCCAACGGAGAGACAGGTGGAACAGTCCAATTTAATTTGGATTTGTTAGCAGTGTATCGTGTGTGTTAGAGCAATTCGGTTTGGATGCCTATTATATAATTATATATATGTATATGCCGTAACCTGCATATGACAAGAAAAGAAAGCCTAGCTAGGCTAGGCTTTTAATTATGATGGGATTATATTTAATTTTATTATGCATGCATGGGATAAAGGCAATGTTGAAGTTATCAAGACAAGAAGCCTAGGTGGGCTAGACTTCCAGTGTGATGTGATAAGACTAGATGGGTTTTTATCCTATTTGAAAAGTCACAAACAACAATTTGAAGGATGTGCATTGGCTTCTGATACGGATCAAGTTTAGTTCCACAAATTAGAGTTGTAGTTGGACTTTACGAAATTATCTGGCCGCGCCATACAACATTTGCTCACTATAAATACAAGAGGTCGTGGAACACAAAAGGGACCTCCAATTCAACACACAACTGCCCTGCGCAAACCCTCTCAACAACTTGAGATTTATTTTATTTTCTCTTTTCGCTGACACATCTTCCGTTGGCATCAACATCACTGTGAAAGCAACCGGTGATATCTTAAGTCGGCATAGATAGCTCTGTCACCGTAGAATCAATCGGTCTCGCAGCATCTTCCGTTGGCATCAACAGCACTACGGCGAGGACGGTTGATTACCTATCCAAGTCTCGGTCGAGAAGGATTCCTGAATCCTTATTGGTCGAGGTCATCTCATCAGCCTTCTCGGCAAAGTGAGGTGTTAAAGTTATTACATTCGGCACATTGAAAGCCGAATTCGATTCGTGAACTTCGTAAGAATAGTAGCCTTGTCTTCAGGCTCGAGAATCCAAGAGGCTGAGACGTGTTCCTTTCTTGGCAGCAATCGCAAGACGCAGAAGTCAGTAGCGCGACCCAACGCAACATCAACAAATTTTACTCCTCGGCCGAGCTCGGCCGACGAGTTGGCACCCCCCGCATTCACCGAAGGACGTAGTTAGCTTATAGATTACTCGGCCTGCGCGCCAAGTAGGCTTGGTAGTTTTTAGGGTCAACAGTATGTGTTAGCAGGATTGGAAGGGAGTGAGTACATTCATCCATCTCATTTGCATATATTTCATGCATTCGAAAGAATTGTTACAATTTAATTTGAGTACTAATATTTTATTTCCATTGCATATTCAATAAATTTTTTGTGGTAAACTCAAGCATTTAGTATGTAAAAGTTGTTAACTAGTGTTATAAGATGTATTGTGTAATCAACTCCAAATATTTTTATTTTAATTTTTCCACCATATCTTGGTTGTAGAATTTATTTCTATAGCTAAGGTATGACTCACACCTTAGCTCAGGAATAGTCTTTATTCGTGGGTCGGGGCGTGACACAAACAAGGCCTAAGCATTGGACTATTTACATCAATAAACAAAGGTCCAAACTCCACTATCAGACCCACGCCCATAGCACACACCTATCAAAACCTAATACCTCAAAAACCCAAAGACCTAGAACCTTCCATCATCTTTTAGAACTTGATCAACAAGCAGTCCTCCTCCTCCCCAAACCCTCACATTCTAAACCATCAGCAGTCGTCATCTTCCCTCAAACCTTAAACCTAGTAGCTCCAGTGTTCTCAGAGACCTAAATGGCCAACTCTCAACTGCGTCCTGATCGAGAAAATCATCCCGCCCTCCAAAACCACTGCCAGCATTCTTCTCCCCGAGTCCTCCACCAAGGTAAATTCTATGACATCATCTTCTTCTTCGCATAAATGTATTTAGGGTTTATGGTTTTATCTTGACTTGAATTTTAATGGTTGCGATTGGTCCAATTGATGTAGCTAAACTCAGGGAAGGTGGTTGCTATGGGACCAGGAGCCAAGGACAAGGCCGAGAATCTGATAAGGTTGCAGACGTAGCCGTCGATGGTGTTGTAGTGGTTGTAGCAGTCGAGCTGCTTATTATCAACCAGCAGTGTCGTCGAGTCCTCAGGGGTCAGTTGGTCTCCATGAGCAATCTTTTTGTTCTTCTCTGGTTACCCTCACTACTGTAGGACCCATGGGTACTCATAGGAACCGACCCATTTCAAAAAGGCCGGGTTAGGTCTAGATCTCATTTTGAAAAATCCAAAACCCGCCCCATCGCGTGTTATTTACAAACGGGTTCGGTCCAGTTCCTTCAATTTTGGGCCTAACCTGGCATGTGCCCACCCCTAGTAGAAATGGCTTAGGTATTTATAAAAAATAAAAAATAGAATTTTTTTTATAAATTTCGTCAAAAAAATAGTCAAACGGTAACATGACGTCATGTGGCTGACGTCAACATGACGTCAAGTGGGACGTAAGGTAACATGTGCTTGGGCTGGGCCATAAGGCTGGCAGGCTGGCTACTCTTGGCCAGCCCTTTGGCTGGTTCTCCCATTTTTGGCCAGGTGAGGCCCACGAGCTCTTTGGCCTACCCCTCGGTTGAAGACAGTTTTCATGTCAAAAGGGGTATTTTTTAGCCCTCTGGCCCTTTGGTCGGGTCAATTGGAGATGGCCTTAGGTTTAGGAGCAATGAATCCAATCCACCTTGGTTTATTTATTTAGTTTTTTTGCCAAACGATATATTGTGTTAGATTAGATGTTAGATTAACATAGACGAGATTCTAACAATAAATTTTGTTAGATGTTAGGAGCAATGAATCCAATCCACCTTGGTTTATTTTGTTACATGTATTATTACTAGGGGAGTTGTAACATCTAACAAAAACAAAAGAGTGAGAAAACATGATATGAAGGTGGGAGTAGCAACAAATAATAAAGGAGAATTAATAAAATAATTAGAAGAAGATTACAACAACCAAAAACCAGAAAGATTGTATTCAACAAGCACGTTGTTCTTATCACCCAAAAAATAATTCTTGTATATTAAATTATTACGTGTATGGACATGGAGGACATACAACTGAAGAAAACCCCAACCAGATCAAAAGTTCAAAAACAAAACCCACCATAAGGCTCAAATTCTTCCTGGGGGTTTTGGATCATGCACCGGATTTGCTCCAACCCCTGAATAATCATTGGTTTCCAGATCCATCCGCCCCTCCACAAATCCTTCTCCCAAATCAAGGACACCTTCATCCAACAAATTCTGACTCGGTAGGTCTTCCTTACTTATCTTCCGACTTCCTATATTATCCAGAGCCAAGGAAAAGAAACATAAATATCATTCGTCGAGGATCTTGTAATTTTTTCAGTTATTTCAAAATTAAAATAAATAAATAAATAAAAGGCTTACTTGTCGTAGGAGCTGCAGCTATTGATGATAGGACATATGTAAAACATAGAAAGATAACTAGTTGTGTCATAAAATTACACTTGTGCGCCATGCCTTTGCTTCTTATGAAGCACTCAATGGATCTACACAGCACTGCAGACTGGAGAAAAATAAAAGGAGGGGAGAGAGGGTGGGCGATGATGGCTATTGGCATGAGGAAACATGTGGGAATGGCTGGCGTTTTATATTAATTAAGATAAGAAGGACAAGTTGAATATGCAAAAGCCAAAACGTAACTGATAAGAATATTTCTCCTAAAGTCAACTTGGGTAATTATTTATTGTATTTCTGTGTGGGTTAGTTCCACTTCCATATATATCATCCCTTATATATTTCACTTGTGTTAATCTTCAGCATATTCTTTTTGATAGAACATAATAGATGCAGAATTATTTAAATTTACATATAATTTACATTTTATGCGTTTATGGAATATATATACTTGGGAGTTGATGTGTTATTCCACATGTTAATATGAGCAAACGATAAGGTTCACACGGTCCACTTTTAAGGTATTTTAATAATTAAAAAAACAAGTACACGTGTTACAATTTGAGTAGAGTAGTATCACATGTGATAATGTTCTAGATTGAAAAATCTCCTAAATCAGAATGTAAAATTGGCGCAGCGTGACAAAGAGAAGATTAATCAATGTGAATGTTCAAAGAACAAGAAGTCTGGAATCAACCATAGAAAATCTCAATATTTTGAATAATAACTAATAACATCACAAACATGCATAATGCCATAAACCTCTTATATGTCCTCAAAATAGGGTTAGAATTAAACAATTAACAAATTATCTTAAACTTCTTCAAAACTTAAAATGTTGAGTAATGCTACACTTATCACATTTTTTCATACCACATTAGAAATATAAGTTACTAATACATATGAGTCTAATCTATTATAGAAATAACACAAATATAATTTAAAAATGTAGTGAGAATAACATTTTTATAAAAAGCTATAAACGATGGAATGTGTTTTAGCTTTTTATATAAGTGCATGCCAGAGGTTCAAATCTCCTTCGATCTCTTTTGATTTTTGGGTAAGATTTCATTTGATCTCATTAGGAAGACAGAGAAAAAGAAAAAGAAGCTGATAAGGTTTAGGTGGCTCTCCCTAGAAGTGGTAGGGGATGTCTGTAATTATCTATAATTGTGACCATGCATGAATGTATGATCAGTCGATCTCCATCACTGGGGACAACTACCACAAACCCTAAGTCAGCGAGTGAGTGGGATCTTAACCCTAATGACAATCGAACTTGCCGACGTTGCCATATGCGACAATTGAACAAAGTCACGAGTCAGACGTCTTTCCACCGTCCAAGCTCTCCAAACTTCCCAAGATGTCCATCAATTGCAGTCACGGGGATTCCTTACGTTATTCTGTGCTGTACCAATAATAGTATTTAAAACAAGAAGAAAAAAACAAACTTTCTCAAATAATTCACAAATGAACTTTTGTTAGAACAATATAATACACTTTTTCTTTAATTTATGTCATGTCCATTAATGACATAACACCAAATTGTTAAATTTTAGAAATTTTAACGAAACATTTTTGCACTTTTCACTTTTAACTAAAATAACAATTTTATTCTAAAAAGTCATTTATGGTATTATTCACTTACAACACATTTTTGTCATTTTGATTAAAACTCAAAGTTTTCAAGTCATTTTCATTAGTTTTCCCTTAAATTTTCTTTTACGAGTGGTGGACATATTACAAGAAATTAATATAGAAAATTTAATTTAGGTCATCAAATTAAGATTTGGATCCATCCATATCTAAATGGTAGAGATCTTATGGATTATCACATCTTAACTTTTCATCGTACATCGTTCGGTCAGAAATCATTTGATTTTTTCATTTAAAATTAAACACAAATAGTACCTGACGAAAACTAACTGCATGATATACAATAAACTGTTAGGATGTGAGGATTCCTAAAATCCTCACAAAGAGGATCCGGAGAAAATCCTCATCCATCAAATTATAATATACATGGTACCTGAATTTTAGGTCAAAAATTCTTCTTTTTTTTTTTCAAACCAAAGGTCTATTCATTTATAAAAAATTTAAAGTGTCAAACATATCATTCAAGCCACTAGGAATAGCCTAGTGGTGAGGGCGTGGGTAAGGGGTGGGGTATTTATCAAACTCGCTATCTAACGAGTGAAGGAAAATATTACTCTGTAATACTAAGTGGCTAAACGATATATACAATTATTAACTTTAATAATGTGACAAATATATGTCAACAATACATCATATGATATAAGAATACGATTCAAATAAAATGACTTTTATAGCATTACTCTCTAGTTTAACTTCTAGCTCGACTTTTCAACCCTTCAACTTTGATTTTAAAACTAAATACACAATTATTTTTAGGGTGCGTTTGATTTATGGGAAACTAGACTTGGGAATGGGAAATTGTTGCATTTTTCATGTTTGGTAAGGGTATGCTTGGGAAACGAATTTCCTTGACCATGGGAAAATAGAGGGGAAAATGATGCCCTCCACCCACTTAGGAAATCATTTTTACTTCGGTTTCCCCTTTATGTTGTTCAAAATTGTTGATTAATTTGTATGACCATCGAGGAGCTTTTTTTTTATTAATTTCTTTTATTCCAACAATTTTTTTTAATCATTTTTATCGTTGGGAATTTTCTTCACTCATGAGAAACTAACATAAAACATTAATTACTTTTTTTTTATGACAAACTTGAAGGAAAAATTAGAGATTTGTGTTGAGATTTCACTAGATTTAGGGAACTTTAATGAAAAACTTCTGATACTGTTCACTTTAATAAAAAAAAACCACATTTTTACACTAAAAAGTCAATTCTGGTACTATTCACTTTACCTTTTATTTTGTCTTTATCGTTAAAACTCAAAGTTTTCAAACTCTTTTTATTAGTTTTTTTTTTTTTTTGGTCGTTGTGAGATTTCACTAGATTAGCGTGCATATACTTTAAAATAATGCGTGGCAATAGAATCAATAAACAAAAGTGAATCAAAACTAAATACCCTTCAAGATTTATGGGCCTAATGATTGAGGTATCAAATTTTGGAAAACATTTAACTAGAGAGGAAGGGAGAGAGGATTGTATACCATTTGGAGCCAAGATTGGCTTCCCCAAGAAAGCTCCTATGCTCCTTAGAACCTTGTCTTCTCCTTTTTGAATCTCCATGGAACTTCTCTTGGCTTTCTCCATTGGTCCTCTCCGTTGATTTCTCCAAAAATTGACACATGAGACAACCTAAATGCCCCACACCTCTAGTAAATAAAGACTAGTAATCTGTCCTCTAGGGGCTGGCCTTTGATGTTAGACAGGGAGAAACGTTCTCCTCTCTTGTTCTAGAAATGAACCACCAAAAATCATAAAGAGAAATAAGCCAAGTGTTAGCTAATTTAGGGAGGTAAGTCAAGTGAACTGACCCTCTCCTTGGCCATACATAGAAGGATGGCTCTTTTGGATCTTATGTCATTTTCGTCATTTCATGTCCTTAAATGAAGCTTAATGTGTTTGGGCCCAGTGGGCCCCAAAAACCCCAAACTATTTTAAGGCCTAAAATTAACGTGTAATCGTTAATATGATAAATTAAGATTCCCTAATTAATTTCACCTCTATTTATTTACTGTAATTAATTGTTTCCATCACCTCGTACTTATCTCAATACACTAGCGTATCAATGTATGATCCTTTAGGTTTCAATAGGCAGTGAGGTGATTAGTAATACTACAATCACTTAGCAAATTAAAACATTCTTTTAATTCTCCCAATCATCGAAGAGTATGTGGTTATTCCTCGAGAAGACTCACAAGTCATGAATGACTTCTAGCCACTACCCAAGCAAATATAGAATAGTTTAGAGAGCCTACTTGGTTGCAATTACAATGCAATTCGATCATTCTTTAACTCAATACTTATAATCAAATTATTAGAGTATGAATGTTTATGTCAAACCCCTAATGTGATTTCCCCAAATATATATTATTCAATTGAAACGTATAAAGAATGCCTTCTTTAATCACGCTGGATACTTTGACCACAAATTCGCAAATTAGATCGTATAGTATTCTCCTTCTCTTATTGAAGGTTAGAAATTCCTTGTTACACTCATATGCCTCTATGAATATGTCAAACACATCCAAATTGGGGCATGGTCATGTTGCATCATCAATTAGCCAATGGCTTTTCCATAAGACCATGGTGTTTCAAGTCAAAGGATTACTTGTTTTAACATTCATTAAATTGACGACATGATGAGCATGGGATCCTTGTATGGGCTATCGTGTAAGCCACCTTTGCACCACAACATTGAAGAAAAAAACTCAGCAATTCAATGGAGGATTAGTTGTTTAAAAGGACAAAAAGATATAAAATGATACAATTTTAAAACTTTAAGACGTAATGTGAGAAAATTATAAGTACTTCATGATAATCTTCTTAAGTTCAAAGGTGTAAAATGTAACTAACCCTTATTATTATTATTATTAGGGTTTTTATCAAAAACAGTCCCTGAAATTGGGTGTTCGAAATCAATGTGGTACTTCCGTTACAATTCCGTAAAAAATTCTGTTATGTGGTGATGTCTCTTATAATTGAATCCCACAAATCTAATTAAATATAGTTATGTGGATTAAAAATAATAATATTTTTATTTTTATATAATTAAAAAACTTTAAAAAGAAAAAGAAAAGAAAAAGAAGGTGAACTACAAGCTCAGCGACATCCCTGAGCTCTTCTCAGCGTTGCCGTACTTTCATAACCCCAACCAGCCTTTCAACCACGCTGGGTTTGAATTGCTGCGATTTGGTCTTGAATTGAGTTTTCTTTTTACTGGGTTTGGTACTCCCCCATTTCAGTTTTCTTCTTTTCTGATTTGGGGATGATTTGAGTTTTTTCCATTCCATTTCTAATTCCACAACTTTACAGTTTCGATCGAGAGAGAACGAATGGGAGTGTTGTCGAACAAGATCCTGAAGGATCTTCTGAAGTCTGGAACACGGTGGAGGTGGCGAAAGACGTGAGCCACCGGGAATGGGGAGAGGGTCTGTTGGTGCGGAAGCGCAGAGAGAAGACGGTGAAATGTTCATTTTTAAAAAAAGTTTTTAATTATATAAAAATAAAAATATTATTATTTTTAATCCACATAACTATATTTAATTAGACTTGTGGATCCAATTATGAGCCACATCACCACATAACAGAATTTTTTACAGAATTGTAACGGAAGGATCATATTGATTTGCAACACCCAATTTCAATGGCTACATTAATTGATTTTCAATTTCAAGGATCATCTTGATAGCATGGGTCTGTGATAAAAATCCTTATTATTATTATATCAAGTTAAATTGGATGAGGAGAAATAATTTGAGCTGACTTTTGTGGTGGGATAAAGAATTCCATAAATATTCTTGTGATAGCTCTTCCTATATAGGCAATCATACTACATGATTTTTCTTGCTATTCACCAACTCTTAGCCTCTTCCTCTTCTTCCTCCTCCTATTTGATCAAAATGCTTCAAAATCCATCTCTTAGACTACTGCTGGTACTCTCATTGGTTTTCTCGTATGATCTATCTTCATCTGCAGTTCCTGCAACCAGTAAGGCTCAAGAATCTCTCTTTTTCTTTCCTTTCACTTTTTAAATATTTTCTTAGGTCATTTGGATTCAGTAGAAGGGTCTAAAGCTGATGCAACATGATATACATATATGCAGTCTATCTGTATACAAAAGTTTATTTGTGCAAAAAATAGTGGTTTATTTCATTATTTTTTCTTATATAAAAGAAGTGGATTAATAGTTCGTTATTATGCCTGTTTTGTAGGGAGCCTCAGGTCAGAGGAGAAAGACTTGTCGGTCCAAGAATCTCTGGTTCAGCTCTCTATCTCTTTCGCCTTCTCATTCATTGTTTTCTTCTTGTTCTTTCCTTAAAGTAGTGAAATATTGTACCAATGACAATTATTTTAGAGCGTTGTTACTGTCACTCTAAAACATTATCCTGTATTCATAAAGCGGTAAGGCATTTTTAATGAAAATGTCATTGTGCACTTCTTCAAGGTGAAAAGAAGTATGAAGCAGTGCATGATGACTTTTTCAAAGTATTAATAACAATTCTCTTATTATACTCGTTTTATTATGCAATATATAGAGATTCGTACATAAATTTATGTATGTGTTAATTATTTGCAATTTATCCCATAATAATGCTTTCTTAATTTATCTTTCTGGCAGGGTCTAGTGGATGTGGGGAGAGGAGACGAGGTGTTTGATGCGGGCGAGGGAGAGAGTTTTATTGAAGGAAGGATGGCTATAGAAAGTGAAGACTATCCAGGAACAGGAGCAAACAACCATCATGACCCAAGAACCCCTGGAAAAGCTTAAAGATCCTGTTCCCTCTCAAGCTTTAGTTTTAGTATGTTTTACATATGTGTGTGTAAACTTTACAGTACGATCCATCTAGATTCTGGACGAACTTTTATTTGTGTTTTTGTCAAACATTCGTATGAAAGTGGATGGAACTTTAGATGTATTAAACTTTTTTATCTTATTAAATGGCATGGGAAATTCGAACTTGAGACATTTTCAGTTTGAAAGAGAAATTGCCCTTCCGATATGCTCTTCCAATTCTACAAGTGAGTTTACAACACCTAATTTTTATCAACAACGGAATCTTGTAATAGCAGGTGGGAATTTGATCCTTGTTTTATTTAAAGTTGGATGTGGATAAGTATGAGATCGGTAGGGGTGATTATCCTGCCGATGATTTCACCAAAAGCGCTTTCAACCATTTTAAAAGCACTTCTAAACTAGCCCGTAGACTTCAAATCTTCATTTTAGAACTGGTGAAGTCCTCTTCTGAGTCAAATGCCAAGATAGAATGTTACGAGGATGGAAGTCCAGCTTTGATTACTTGACGCCCATGTCTGCGAATACTATAAACAGAGAACTCAGTGCAACTAGCAGAGGATCTCATGCTCCAAGTGTTTTTCAAGTATCTGCCCTTCTGTGGCTTTACAAACCTTTTGCTAACCAATGTAATCGACAAGGTCGACAAAATTGATGAAGTTGTAATTGGCACCTGGTGAGACCTTCAACAAAATTGACAGCGCAGGAGCCGTAGTGTTGCACTTGAACGGGTGCACCTCAGCTAAAATGGACGTGGTTTTGCCAAAGTTTATTGATTAGTCGGTTAGTGCCCCAGTCCTTACGAAGTTCCAACCTTGGTAGGTGGTACTTAGTAAGGGTCACTATCACACCCTAGATAACCTTCAAACCGAAGCAAGTTCACTATCACATCCAAGATAACCTTCAAACCGAAGCAAGTTCACTATCACATCCAAGATAACTTTCAAACACCTCTGCCCAATCAATCTTATACTGATTTGGTTACCAACGTTTTTCAGAACATTGTTACCGATAGAGAGCCCAGGACTGAGAATAATTGACATTGTTAAAGCATATTAAGTTTTTATATATAAATGTTTCTTAACTTGTAGTAGTTACTTCCAAAATATGAATTTGGTTTTTAATATCAGTTAACATACTGATCATTTACTGGAAAATGGTTTTGTTGAAGTGATTTACCTTATACTTTATCATCATGTCTTTAGTTTCCTTACAAAGTGTTCAAACACCACATTGGGGTTGTATACCTCTATGGCTTCCTGCTGGACTGGGAAATGTATTGTTGTGAGGATCTAATGGTTGTTTATCTCCGTCTTCCTAGCTCTACTGGTAATAGTCGCTGCTCAGGTAATGGCTGGCCAACCCTAGGAAAGCACTCAAGTGTTCAAAATATTATGGATGTGGAGAAATCAGAACTGTGTTTTGTTCCGAAAACATTTAGAGTTGATGACCCGGATGAGGCTTCAAAGAATCCTATATATATGAACCGCTTTAGGAATTAAGCCTAACCAGATGGAATCCACCTCAAAAATGTAATGTTTATCAGAACTTTAGAATCTAAAACAAAAGGCAAGAGCCATATCTTGAATTCATCCATGTTTATCACTAATTTCCCAGCCTCTGGTATATATAGGCAGGAAATTGTAAGAACTGCAAGCATGCAATGCTAGTAGACAGGATAGTGTGGAAACCCTCATTCTCGTCATTCCTAAAAAAGTACGTAAACCTTCACTGTGTTTTTGCTCGATTGTCTTGGGCGCCTATTGCTGGTCTTGCTTCCTGGTCAGATGTGGTGATCGGTTTCTCACTTGGGTCGGTACATTTTGCACTTCAAACTGAACCGTTGATTATTTCTGGAGTTTTGAGTTCGGACTTCAAAAAGAAAGGCAATTTTACGAAAGTATAGATACTGCAATTGTATAAAGGTTGTTGAGCTACATATCTGTTCTCTTTTTGTTTGCTCATTGTAAATATATATGCAGTAGTGGAAAACCCTCTTGCTTACCTGTCTGCTTCATTGATTCCACGATTAATCTTGAACTTTAGGCAACCATTTCGGTAAAGTTAAATTTGCATGAGTTGTTATGTTTCCGTGGAACAATATTACTGACTCAATCAGGATAGAAAAATGGTTGCAAGATAATAGCATGCAAGTCAATTGGCTTACAAGTTTCTGTTTATCTGAACTGAATTTTATCCGGTTTCAGTCATAATTCATGGCTTCTCTTCTATAACCGGTTCAGATACTAGAACTTGCTTAATAGTGTTAGGAATGTTAGCTGATCGTAATGCGTATTGCTATAGCCTACCAGAACCTAACGCATCACATGAGCTTCGCAGCTTATCCTGGATTTTTACTTTGTTCAGTGCATGATTTCCAGAGTGTAGGACTGTTTCTTGCAGAGTACAAGTAGCGGTCAAAGAAAGAGGATTTCAAGAGGTGTAGCTAGTGTCTGCACTGCAGTACAGAGTAGAGTTGGTTACTTATATTGTAATTTCGTTTCCGTTGATTCTTTGATTATTATGTATGAGTCTCAGCTGACTCTATGTTTTATTATATCTCTACTTCCAGCTATCACATGTCAATCCTGGTGTATCTCGGGATCAGAACGTGACAACTTCTGCTGACCCAATGTCGATCTAGGCTAGAATTGCTTTCGTCTTCAGTTGTTTGGCATGATACTCGTCTCTTAGAGATTCTTCTGTTTATTCAGTCAGGTTTATTGGTCTCGAGCTATAAGTTTGTCTCCCCTTTGTGATGAATGATTTTTTCCTCCTAACAACTCATGTTTTTAATCCTTTTTAGTTTTTTTTTTAATGGAGTTCAATTTTTGTCCCGCCCTTTTATTTTTTATTTTTTTTCTAATTAATAATATTTTCCTCTTACTATGGAGGTTACTTGTCTTGCACGAGTAAATTATATAGCCTTGTATTTCATCATAAAGTCATTCATTCATCGATCAGTAAAGATAATATACGTAATTCTAACATGGTATCATGACAATGAATTATGATAGTGATAATCTAATCACTCATCCTAGAGGCAAAAGTGTCACAAGAGTCTCCTATCAAAAAGGCGCTGAATGTACAAATGATCCTTCGACGTATAGTTTTGGGCATTGGTCTGGTGGCAACACCCATCCAATCTAGTGAGGTAAATTTGATTGATGAAGTTACTAGCACCGTGTCAATGACGCAATACCTCTCGATCAATTCGATAGTTTGGTGGTACCAAGTAGATGATTAGTGTGGTGAATATCAGTAGGAGGGGTAATATGTGAGGATTGGAAAAAATGTCTAACATCAGAAAATTAATAAACCTCGTAACAACTAATAAGAGCATTTCCAATTATGCTCTTTATTTTTTAGTTGAATTTTAGTTAAAAATGCTAGAAAGCTATTTTAGGAGCTCTCTAAAAAAATTACACTCCAGCCAATTAAGAGGAATAGAGTACTTTATGTATAAAATTATAAAAAAATGTATATAATGTTAGGAGCTCCTTTCTCACTCAGATTTAGAGTACTTAGAGCATCTCTAATGGAAGTCCCTATTTAGGGACTCCCACCACCACTTTTAAGTACTCATTTAGGAACTTAAAGGGAATCTTTGTATGCCTAAAAGAATATTGCCTTCAATAGTGAATAAAGGGAGTCCTTACATTAGAATCCCTAAATTTGAAGTTTTTATGATTTGATGTGATAATTTGATTACGTGCACATTTTTTGTTTATGTTAACATTTTTTAATTAGTTAAAATCATTAAAAGTAAAAGCATTAAAATCTTCAATCAAGATTGTGGACTCCGTTTTTCAATCAAGGTGTACATTTTTTTTTTTGTTTATGTTAACCATTTTTTTTAACTAAATAAAAACATTAAAATTAAAAGTATTAAAAATATTAAGATCTTCAATTAAAATTGTGGGCCCCGTTTTCCACTCAAGATTGTTCCTATACAGTCTCTATATGTGAGAACATGCACTATGTATCCAGTGAGTCTCTATACTTTAGGGACTCGCTTTCCGACCCATTAGAGATTCATTTTGTCCATATATTTGTTTTATACCCATGTTATACGGTGGTTGTCCCTATTTAAGGACTCTACTAAAGATGCTCTTAGCAATTTCGTTATCATATGAGCATGTTAAATAGTGAAATAGAAAATGATAATTTCTAGATAATCTTTAATTTTTACTTAGGAGCAAAAGTGGATGCATGTATGGACCAGGTGATCCCAAGAGCACTCAGAAGTCCAAAGAAGAGCCTGTGAGGACATTCGAGAACCACCCAATGGTTTGGGCAGGTGGTGGAAGAGAGAAGACCATGATGGTTGTGCAGATGTTGTGCAACATTAACTCTAAACCAAGAAGAAATATCACCATGGCTCTGCTGTTCTTGGACCTTGGTTTCAACAAAGAAGAAAGACATTCTCTCTCAATTTCCCACGTGATCAACTCCCCATTTTTTTTAAATTGTT
The DNA here is from genome assembly GCF_916048215.2 of Malus sylvestris. Taxonomy (NCBI): domain Eukaryota; kingdom Viridiplantae; phylum Streptophyta; class Magnoliopsida; order Rosales; family Rosaceae; genus Malus; species Malus sylvestris. The sequence goes on from NC_062273.1 coordinate 974,692, forward strand.
TTCCAATCAAGTTGTGCCACCTAGCATTTTATTTGAGATGGGGTATTACTCAACCATTTATACCATATGTTTGAAACTGTTATTTCTTATAAAAATCATGATATATAAGTTCATATGATCTCCGAAAAATATTTTGTAAAGAACTATGAACTTGTAGTTACTTGAACTTTCATCTCATACCATCAAATTCACTAAAATACTAAAGCACAAATTATGACATTTTTCTATGTTACATGTTAATAATAAACTTAATTAAACTAATAAACTGAAATTCGCAATACAAATATAGTTTTTTAAGTATAAATAACACTTATTTATATAATATATAATAAATTTATTTAAACCCACAAACTAGGTCTAGCCTGCTGCCTAACTAGCGCCTTAGTGTACCTTGATTATGAGTCTATGACCACCCGATGTTAAATCCTGGATCCCCACTGGTTAGGAATTCATTGGAGATACTCTAAGGAGTTGGTCACTCACCTTAACTTCGAATCCTTATAATATTAGATTTGTTGATGTGTAAAATCATTATACGTGTTCCACATTACTCAATATGTTTTGTTTACATATTCAGCTTGACTACAGCCTTAATTTTACCAAAATACCGAAGATTACAAAAACTTAAAAATAGAAAATTGTAAAATCCAAAAACACCGGCCAGATGGCACTCTAAAGTTTTATATTGGGAGAATGGAACCCAGAAATATAAAATATTTAATAGTGGGATATATGACATTAAAATTGTGATTCGAACAATTATTTCCATAAGAGCAGGGGAACACATTTGGCGCTTGCATTGAATGTGCAGGCCTTCAGGACTTTTGATCAAAGTTACAATATTAAACACGAAAACGGTTCATTCTCTTTTAAATTATTCAGAGATTATTTTTAGAAAATTAATCTTATTTGGATACCGTGTAGACGTCATTGTTATCATAATCGTGAATTTGTTTGAAATGCATAAATAACTAAATAATCTTCAAATTTAATGAATTATTTTTTAAGATTGTTTTTAAATGATGATACAAGAAATAAATTGTTTCGATTATCATTTTGTACCACATCGAAGGGGGAATGGCTTCTTACCAAACATTATCATTGTAGAATTGAGAAACTCAAAATCCTTATATATGAATCTGACAATGAACAATTATCGCCGTTCACTGTTTCGTCTTCGTATGACCAAATTCAAGAAAAAGGGCGATCTGCTAAACTATACATATTGCATTTCTAAGTCAATTTTGGTCACGTCTCAACAAACATCACCATTATTATTGTTTTCAACATGATCAGCCATCCTTGTCTTTCATAATCATTATCCTCTCATACTTCTTCTATACCCCACATAAATTGATCCGGACGTTTTTAACTAACAAGAAAATGAATGTTATAAAGTCAGATCACAATCATGGGCACGTTTGAAAATACTTTTATTTAAAATAGTTGAAAATGATTTTGACGAAAATGTTTTTAAAATCAATCCTTAATAAAAATGCAAGTGAATTCAAAAACATTTTCTCTAAATGTGCTTTCATTCATTTTAAAAGTAATTACAAACAAGACCTGCAATGCTTACTATAAGGCCAAATGCCCATCATTTCTAAACGAGAGTACTCTAGCTAGGGAAATTTCCTGGATAGGAACTATAGAACCACGGGAGATAATTGCTTACTCGTTGTTTTTATATACCAACTTGGATATACATAGGAACAAAACTTATTTCCTAACATATACTGAGTCCTTGTTTATGTGAGGACATGACATCATTTCATTGTGCATACACTATATAATTAAAATCGTTCATTCTTTTTATGATTATCCAAGATCGTCTATAGAAAAGTTCATTTATTTTGAAGACTGTTTACCCATCTATATTTGTCGGATAGTTTGACAATTATGGCAACAAATAATATACTTATGATGAACCGTCAATTTATTATATTTATATGAACTGACTAAATGTTCTCAGAATCGAATGAATAATTCTATAAATGATCTTTAGACGATGATAAAGAGAATGAATTTCAATTATAACGCTTATATTATATATACAATAAAATTGTAACACGTCATCTGAAAAAGAATATTTCTTACTTGTAGTGTCTATATACACATAATTTTTGTCACTTTTTGTAGTCTTTCTGTCAATTTGCTATTTTATATTTAGCTTTGTCACCTATGTTTGTCCTTGCGCGGAAAATTGTGTTGCTTTCAACATATACAGAAATAATTTTCAACGTACATATCCTTTTTGCATGCATCCAAATTATTCTTCAAAAACCTTGTTCTCTTACTTTTGTATACCTCAACCCTTTGATCTTTCACGCACTCCAGCTAATGATTCCAGTTCATAACTCGTATTTTCCCCTCTATAAATGTTCCTCTACATCCTAATGTTTTCATAAACCAATACTCCTCATCAACATCAGATCCTTATCATTGTTCTCCTTTCGATTACTAATTTTGGAGAGAGAGACAAACATTTGAGATGAAGATCATTAAGACTTCGATCCTAGCACTTTTCTTTCTTCTTCCTTTTGTAGTGGCTGACCTTAGGGTTAATTTCTATAATGCTACCTGCCCCCAAGCTGAATCAATCATACGTCAAGCTGTGCAGAAACGGTTTGCAACTGATTCATCTATCACTGGGGCCTTGCTTCGTATGCATTTCCATGACTGCTTTGTTAGGGTAAGCTACATTCTTACATTGAAACACATTTTTCTATTGTTAATATGTAGTTCTAATTCGAGAAATTATTTTTCTTCTTAATTTAGGTGATATTTTATTAATTGTAAGTGTAATACAATTTTTATTATGTGTTCGAATGTAGATTGATACTCGATATTCAGTCAATATCTCGTTTCATCAACAATTAACCAATGCACTTTTATACATAATGCAGGGTTGTGATGCATCCATACTTATAGATTCAACCAAAAAGAAGTCATCTGAAAAATCGGCAGGGCCAAACTTGACTGTACGAGGATACGAGCTTATTGACGAGATCAAGAAAAGCCTGGAGGCTGCATGCCCTTCAACTGTATCCTGTGCCGATATTGTAACCCTAGCAACCCGGGATTCAGTGGTTCTTGCAGGAGGGCCAAACTATGCTGCTCCAACAGGACGCCGTGACGGGCTCGTATCAAACCCTACCGACGTTAACTTGCCCGGTCCATCATTTTCAGTATCTCAGGCATTGCGATCTTTCAATGTCAAAGGGATGACCCTAAATGACATGGTGACCCTATTGGGTGCACACACGATTGGTTTTGCCCACTGTAATTTTTTCCAAGATAGGCTCTCAAATTTTCAAGGGTCAGGATCTCCTGATCCTTCAATGGATCCAGCTTTGGTTTCAAAGTTGAGCACACTTTGTGCAGCTAGTAACAACCCCACTACATTTTTGGACCAAAACACATCTTCCACTTTCGATAACCAGTTCTACAACCAGATTCTTTTGAAAAGAGGTGTGTTGCAGATTGACCAAGAGCTTGCTTCGGATACATCTACGGCTGGTATTGTTTCTGGATTTGCATCAAACGGCGTGAGGTTCAGTCAGAGCTTTGCAACTGCTATGTTAAAGATGGGGAGTCTCCAGGTTCTGGTTGGAAATGCGGGTGAAATTAGGAAAAACTGTAGGGCTTTTAATCCTGCCAAGTCAAAGAACTAAATTATGTTAAGAGGGCTCTAATTAATTGTTAATTAGTTTCAATATTCTTTGCTGTGAAGAATCTGAAGAAATAAGTCTTACTAAGTCGTTGTGCATGGTTGTTTGATTATGATTGATAACTTCTAGCCAGAGGTGGCAATCATGTATGAGGTGATAGGAATTATGCCTATGGATAAGCAAATCTCAGAATCTGTATGTATTAGAACTAGTGGCGACCATGTATTAATGGACAAAAACATATCAAAGTCGAACTATAATAAAATAAGAAAATGCACGTTCTTTTCTCTCTCTCTCTTATTTTTTTTTTTTTTTTTGTTGACCAGCCTTCTTATTATTAGGGTCAGAATTCGAAACTGTTACAATTATTCAAGGAAGGGAGAGTTTTGAACCCAGGAAGCATGGATGGAAACTCAACACCATATCTACAAGAATATTGAACCACATGCATTTTCTTGACCAGCCTTGTTCATCTATTAATTGACTCGAGCCGCTTTTTAAGAAGAAAAAACTACAATTAAAATGAATATTTCTTGATTTATGTTGTTGACTTATTATTAAGTGGGTTTTTTCTTTTGTTGTAAATTAATTTGTAACTCTATTTAGATTACTCCAAACGTATATATTTGAGCTTGATATCCATATTGGATAATACTTGCCTTCATATGGCGTATGATTCCTATAAATGTTGAAACGTGCGAGATGTGCGACTGCACAGGGTTTCGATGAACCAAAGGTTTTCGGCTGACAAAAATTGCAGGGGGTTGGGAGGTTGTGCAGGTGCGAGGAAGAAGAAGATGCGTAACTTTGGGCCACACTTTATACATATTTTTTATTGTAAAAATGACAAATTGGAGTAAAAAATACCTCTATAATCAACAAAAAATTGGCCTCTATGACCTATAAAAACCAGCAAACCTGTGCAAAGAAATGCAAATTTTCTCTTTCCTCATGCTCTAGCCTCTAACCCTTATAAAAACAAATAAAAATAAATAAAATAAAATAAAAGCTTTCATGTCTTTATGCTTTGGGTTTTAAAAGAAAATAATGTATTCGTGCTTGTTATTGAAAATTTGAAAGGCAATAGATTTTTGTTCTTTGTGTTCTTCAAAATTTGGTGCTATTTTTATTTTTTATAGAAGAAGGGCCTCAACTTATTTTCCCGCACAGGCCCTTGAAATCAACGGACCGGCCTTATTGACCAACCTTGTTCATGAAAAAATTGCAGATATCTCACCCTATGCAAAAAAAGTGTCTTCGACGTACAAATTTCATAACAAGTGTTGTTCAATTTTTTAATATTCATTTGAATATCATCCATAATCGATCTTAAGTCGTCTTATTCATATTACAAATCAAATTCTCAAGTTTCAAAACCAAAAATCAAATTTCAAATTGAAGTCTCAAACATGTGAGTTATGGCTTAAAAGAAATGTGAGTTGGCTAAGAAAGATGACGGGAAGGTGTCAAGCAAGAGGAGGAAGAAAGAACCTTCAAGGTGCCACCATTTCATCTCGGAAAAAAAATGGTTCAAGTTGCGTACACACGCTTTCTTTCAGAATTCATTTGTTCTAGTGTGCAACCAAAAAAATATCCAAATAAATCTTATGAGTACAATAAAATTATCCAAATTTGAGACTATATCATCCAAACGTTTAGGTCGACGTATATTGGGCTTTTTCCTTTTGTAGCTTCAAGGGCTATTGGACTAACATGACCTAGAGTGACATCATTGAAAACTAATTTGAGCCTACTTCCTTTCTCACCCACAACCACCACCGGGTTATAGCAAAATTATCTTTCTAAATGAACAATACATAGGCAACCAAAGTAGGTTTAATTACTTCATGAAAAAAAGTCTGCCTTTATAAATGAACAATGCAAAACCAAGTGGGAAAATATGTTTTGATATTCTTCATGGCTTATTATATTAACACCCCATAAATTGTTAAATAAACCCCACATACTTAATACACTCCACATTTTCTTTTTCAATTAAAAATTATCTTAATACACTTCGCATACTTCCTCATAATACCCTCACACCCCATATTCTTAATATACACCTTACATTTTTTACATGCACCCCATATTTTCTATACACCCCACATTTAATTTGGACAAAAAATGCCAACTGGAATTTTGACAAAAGTTGTTGCCTGGGATTTAAAGCATATGTGGGTTGTTTTCAATTCCACCATTAAAACCTATGTTGTCTGTTTTTAATATTTGGTGGTAATTTTAGGTGTTTAATTCATCATGTAATCCCTGTGATCCCTAAAAGAAGAATACGAACATAGAAGCTTGAATAACGCATCAAAAGAAAGATTAAATAATTATCGATGTCATCAAAATCACTAAAACAATAAAAAAAAAATGAAATCTTACCTCATGTGAAGCTTTCGAAACATCGATTTTGTGTTTCATTCGTCAAAAATAATTTTTCTCAGTCAACATGTTTATAGTTTCATTGGTTACATTTTTGTTCAACAATGGAGGGTTGGAGGGGTTTTGATAGTTGAAGAAGATAAATAATACGTTAAAAGTGATTTGGGTGTATATAATTTTTTTTAACCTACTAAGGTCAAAATTGTCATTGCATAGTAGGGTAAATAAGTTATTTAATACTAAATTTTAATATGAAGTGCATTTAACATTTTGTGGGATGCTAATATAAAAAACTTTTTTCATTTTAATGTTCACTTTTATCTTTCTTTTTGTCATCACCCGTTTTGCGCACTCTTGGTGAAGTAGGTAGCGCTGCCAACTCAATTGCCTATACCATGTTAGCTAATTTTTACCTAAGTGGCTCATCAAAACATGTTTGCCTATACAATGGGAGATGATCTCACAATCAGCACACTATTCTAGCCAAAAAAAAAAATCCAAAAAATCATCATCATTTCGGATCTCAATTGTTAAAGTAATCAACTTTAATATGTTATCTTTATTTCGTTATTATTGATTATTATAGTGACAATATTTGATTTGAATGAGTTTAACAATTAAAAATTAATTTCTCACTATTGACAGTGCGACTACTAAAGCTACAGTACTTGGAACGATAAAGGTACCCACAAGCACAGTGAAGATTCCTTGTGCTGTCACTGAAATTGGCAGTTTTCCAATTCTAGCTAAATTCCACCTTGTAAACTTGACAGAAATGGAACCCTGCCAAACTCCCAAAGTCCCATGCAACTTAATTATTTAATAAACTTTCTTGTAGGCTTCAGTTTTTCTTTCTTCTTTCTCATTAATTTCTTTATATAGTGTAGAAAACACTTTTTATCTTTTGTTTTTTAATTTTTGGATAAAATCTACGGCTAAGATTGTAGAAAAGGTATTCCAAGAGACACCGACCACTACCAGCATCTGGTTCTGCTTTTAGGGCACATCCTTCGAGTTTTTCCAGTTTTGCATGCTCACCGTTGAATGAACTGAATATTAGACAAAGTGAACGTGTGTATTTATACCAAACTATCAAAACTAGGCGCTTTCGGTCCCAGTTTAATAAAGTTTTTGCGATATTTTCGGTTTACACACATTTGATTAAAATTCTTCCTCAAAAGACCCATCCAAAGTTTTATCATAAAAAAAAAAAAAGATCCATCCAAATATATTAAAAATTAGGGTTTTGGATTTGAGCTTTCAGTGTAATATTTTGCATTCGAAATGACAGATTGAGCGTAATGAGATAAAATTAGGGTAATTTAACTGCAGTTACAAGAAAAACCAACACTGTTTGTGGCACAAAATGGGGTGGGGCTCGTGGCCTTAATTTGTTGATTTTTTTGGTAGTGTGCCAAATCTCCAGCATCACCAACCCTTAAGGTTAATATGTTAATATGTGCCTCAACATAAACAGCAATAACCTTTCCCTTTAAAAATGTTAGTCATGTGACCTTAGAAGACAAATCATGTTTTGAGTTTCATATTGTAGGTGGAAGTCTTGCGTTTAAAGACGTCAAAATCTTGAGGCTATTGATATATGTCGATTGGTTTTATATTAGATACTCATATCATAACATGTTATATCATTGCCAAATTTTTTTTATTAGTATGTCCAATAGTCTCACATGCTTCCGCGTCAACTAATAAAAATTGTGCATAAGTATAGACATAAAAGTGCCATACATGAAGGTGCGTGATAAGTCATCTCATGTTGAAGATAGAAGTCTTGCTTGGAAGGCTTAAAAGATCTTTTGGGTTGGACACCTTCATTTTAATAGATATCTTTTTCTTTTTTGTCAAACAGTTTAATAGATATCTCATGTAACACAAAAAAATATGCATCCCTACATCGTTATTAGTTTGTCGAACTAGTTATCAAATCCAGTAAATTAAATCAGTAACGTCCAAAATTTTTAATTAATTATATTCATGTCTTCAAAGAAGACTCTTTCTCATAAACTAAATTTTTGCGACAAGTCATATAAGAAGTTCTAGTGTTCCTAGTTGAAGTAGATATTTTATTTTTTTTATTTATAAAGCTATACATGGAGAATGGAATCAAACGTCAGCCTTCGAGTGACCAAAATACCAACTGAAGTACAAATTCATTATTGATTAAAGTAGAAAGTGTATGACCGTTTGGGGTTCTAACTTCTACTTTCTATTTTAGTAGAGTAATAAATAAAACTCTAAACTCGAAATACACGCGATCGATCTTATGTTACACAAAAAAATTTAATTATATATTTTCTTCCAATTTGATTGATATATATTAAAAGACGTTCTTGTATTCCTTGATGAATCATAATTTTTATATATACAAATAATAAAGAAAAAAGAATCAAACTTGAGACATCGAGTCCAGTAGTACTCTTAATCAACTAGCTTACAACGATCATTGCTTGGTAAAGCAAGAACTAGATGACCATGTAGACTTTAAATTTTTTTCTTCTTTTAGTAGAATAATTAATAGAACTCCGAACTCGGAATACACGTGATGTCACGTTATGCTGAATATTTCAGTTATATCATCATCGTTATAGTACTTCTTTTATTTAACTTACTCCTAAGCATTTATACTATTGTTTAAGGAAAGAGTGCTTCATAACTACTATAAATAAGATATGAATAAAAATTTGTGCATAATGGTAACATCATGTATATTTCAATCTTCAATTAAATGTCGAACTAAGCCACTTGGATTATCCTCGCGGTGAGGGTGTGTGATAATTGATGGCAGTAGGTTAGATTCAGGATTTGAAACCTTTAACTGTAACAAAAGAAAAAATATATCGAACTATGCCCCTCAAACAATTTTCTTTCTTTACTATCATCATAATTAAGTGATAGTCTAACCGAAGTTAATCTAAATTATGATGCGCAGACAAACGTGGATGTATTTATATTGGTATGGCAAATATGCTCTCTTTGCGCACCCGAATTTGAATTTCCGCTCATAATCCGTATGACATTAAAGTAAAATATGATCCTTTCAAAAGATTACAAATAAAGAATTCAAACTTTAAGTGCAAAATGAGAAGTATGATGCACCTCGTATATAATCTTTAATTCGATGATATAAATATGTAATTTGCAGTAATGCACGCAGAAAGTAACTGTAAGTGTTTCATGATGAGTAGCTACTTTTTGTTTTGTTTTCTTATCAAATATTATTTATGCCTTTCTTCCTTTCTGAAAAACTAGCTAGATCCCCAAGCATTGCATATCAAACATGTCCTCAGAAAACAGCTAGATCCCCAAAATATTATGCCTTTCTTCCTTTCAAAAATAATATTAACCGATCCCTTTCTTTGTACAATTATCATTGTTAGTAGTTTATGTTTTGGCAAACAATATCGTGTGTAGCTCTTGGTTTTTTAAAGTTACAAACTATTCAAATACATGCATCTGACACTTAATCAAGAAACATATAATGATAAAAGGCAGTGACATCAAACTAAAAATATTGATTAAAGCAGCCTCCCTTATTGTATATCAGGAAATCTAGACATAAAGGGATATCAGGAAGTGTGAAGGTAAAATGGACAGCATCATAATATTCATACATTGCAGCAATAAACCTTAGTCATGAAGCAAACACCGTATAACCTGCAGAGTGAAGAGTGCATGCAGATCCTGGAAAACAAAAAGTTAAAAACGCATAAAAGCCAGCACAGACACAAAACCGCGCCTGAAAAACAGAGTCGGTTCCTGTTTTGTTCTCAAAGCCCTAATATTATATTGCAACAAAGATAAACCAAAAGTGCTCGATTTTTAAGCCAACCTTTACGGCCTCTTACCCTGCTCTCGTTTAATGTAAAATAAATAAAAAGATTTAAACTCTGCTAGGTTTGTCCAACGTCACAGAATAAATTATTGCCACGGTTTTTTGACCATCCATTTGGCCTGTTCCTCCCTCTCATCCTATTTCTTTAATGGCTTCTTCTTCTACAGCTTTCCAGCTTGCGTTGCTTCCCTTCTCAGTCACATGCACTTGCTCCTGCTCTTTCAGACCTTAGTTTTCTTGTCCATCTTTCAAACTGCACACCTCTCACAATTATCATCCCTTTTGTTTTACTAATTTGACCTTATCTTTTGGCTATTTTCCCATGCAAACCTTGCTCGTATATAGTACGTATACAATACAATGGCATATTGATTCTACAGACTTTTACTCTCTCTTATATATTTCTCACGCTAATGAATTGTTGATGCACAAAATCAGTGAGATTTTGGAACAATGTAAAGTGTCAAGTTTATGACATTTTCAAGGTTATTCCGGTCACCTAGTAAAGATAATATGTAAGGAGATAAAAATGGGGAAGCAAACACAAGATGTACATAGTTCACCCTAAGTTAGGCTATGTCCACGAGGGTATAGGAGTTCTCATTAATATTGAAGAGTTTACACAATATATAGTTCCAGCATAATCATTATTAGTGAGTCCTAATGATAAGTTTAAGTACAATAACAACATTCAGGATTAATTGTAGGAGAATGGTCTTCTTTTATAGTTGAGGAGAGTCTTTGGCTTCCACTACGGTCGATGTAAGACTCTAGGAGCTTTATTCTTTTGTTGACACATGTCCTGTTGTGACTAGCCTCCTGATTAGAGAAAAACTCTTGTGCTTCAATAAAGGTACCTCTACACGAATTCTTCAATAGGTCCTTAAAGGTATGAAGTTAAGTGATGCTCGTTAATTTCAAGATTGGTTAAGTATGATACTAACACGAATTTTCTTTTAAACTTCTCCTAATAAATTATGATTTTTTCCTTTCACTATTTCGAATCACTTATCATTTCTTTGAATGAATATTTATTTAGCCTGCCTATTATGTTTTATTCATCATTATTCACTATACATTCCCTAACATTATTATTGCTATCATGATAATGTTATCATTGACTAGGAATTGAAGCTTTTATACTGCACAGTGCTCTTTACGTATGGTATGCAACAACAGTAATAAAATCTTATCCCAATAAGTGGTGTTGACTATGAATTATAAAATGACAATATGCTCGGTTTTGCGCTCAGTCTTCCATTAGCTCCCCATAAGTCTTTTCTTAAATTATCTTTACAAGTCTTCCTAGAACTTCCTATACCTTTTTTGCCTTAAGCTTCTGCTTCATAATTGCATCTTCTAACCGAAACATTTATTAGTCTTCAATTCACATGTCCAAACCACCTTAACCATTTTTCTCTCATCTTATCTTCAATTACGGCCACTTCTACTTTACATTAGATATCCTCGTTCTTAATCTTGTCATTTCTCGTGTGCCTACACATCCAACGAAGCGTTCTCATCTCTGCTATGCTCATTTTTTGCAAGTATTGATGCTTGACCGCCAACATTCCGTGTCATAGAGCATTGTGGGCCTTATTGGCCTCCTATAAAAAGATTTCATTGAGTTTTAGTAACGTACGTTTGCCTCACAACACACCTAATGCACTATTACACTTCATCCATCTAGCTTGTATTCTATAGTTAAGATCTCCATCCAATTCTCTATTATTTTTCAACATAGACCCAAAATAATGAAAGCGCTCACTCTTTTGTATTTCATGACCTTCAATCCTCACCTCTATCTCATTTGGACCCACATTTCCATTGAACTTGCACTCCATATACTTTGTATTTAACCTACTTAAGCGAAGACCTTTAGATACCAATCCTTCCCACCAAAGGTTAAGCTTCGCATTTACTCCCTCCTATGTTTCATCTATCAACATTATACCATATGCGGAAAGCATACACCAAGAAATATCATCTTGAATATGTCTCGTTAACTCGTCTATCACCAATACGAAAAAGGTAAAGACTTAAAGTTGAGCCTTGGTGCAATCTATGGTTAGCTTTCAGTTTTTCCTTCATGAGTTCTTACTGCAATTCTTGCTCCATATCCTTTATTTCTTAGATATATGTTACACATACTTCTTTCTTCTCTAGAATCCTCCAAAGAATTTCTCTTGGGACCTTAACATACACTTTTTTCAAATCTATAAACACCATTTGCAAAGCCTTTTGCATATCTCTGTATCGTTCCATTGATCTCCATAAAGAGATAGATTGCCTCTATAGTCGAATGCCCTAGCATGAACCTGAATTGATTGTCTAAGACCCTTGTCTCTTACCTCAATTTGTGCTCAATCACTCTCTCTCAAAGCTTCATTATATGACTAATTAACTTAATACCCCTATAGTTCATACAACTATTTTATGTAATGAACAGTAGAACTATAACCATAAACCATGTCTCTTTGTCTCTGTGGGAAACGTATCAGTGAATATTTCTACTATCTTGGATGATTATTATTATCAACCTCAACACACTTTAAGAATGAAAATGCTATGGAGATCTTTTTTTAGATCATATATTTTTAATTATATTATGTGACAGTTGATAGTTGGATATCATCATTAATGATATAAAGAAAAAATTCAACCATCAACCATAATGTCATGTGTCCTACAAATATGGTCTAATTAAAAGGTGGTCTCGAGAGCATCAACCCTTCAAGAATAATGGGAAATACTCACAATTATATGAGACTACTATTTTATAGGTTTCCATTGTTTCTTAAGAACGTCAAATTTACTGTTCAACGCATAAACCTTTCATCAATGTGCGTGCTCTATGACAACTCTTGATTGATAAATGATGGAAGCTGAACATGAGGCAAAATCCTTCGCCACCTCAAGTAGGAGTACCGAATATCAAGACCCCAATCGAGGGGCTCTAATACAAGATAAAAATCAACGAGCCACATATACTAGAGGAGTGCTATCATTATCACAAATTTAACCACATTTCGGTAGAACCTGATGAGTCGATTTTATACTATATATTATTCCCTATTCTTGGTAAATTTTGGTTATTATTTTGATGAGATTTTGATGCTTTACTATGTGTTTTTAATGTAAGACATGTGACTTGTTTTGAGCGTAAAGTAATCAAAAGGTGGAGTTTTTTAGTGATTACAATTGGAGAAAGTTCATGAATCTGTCAAGAAGATTTCATCAAAATTTCATAATTTTATCCAAAGCATCAGATCGTGGCAAATTAATTTATGCCCAACGTGCAGTGCTGGCAGATTAGGCTGCAAAGCTTATTTGCGACTTTTGGGCTGGAAGATGATGGATTTTGGACTTGGGCTCTTCTTGGAACTTGAAGAGAAGGTCCTAATATTTAGTTTGCTTCGCTTTAGGTCTGTTTTGGAGCCCTGAAGGTTAAAAGAAACGTGGCGATTTCTGTGCTGGGCAGATTTCCTAGTTAGAATAGGAATGTAATTCCTAGTTATCTTTTTATTATTTTATTTCCTAGTTTTTTGAAAACTTTTTCTATGAGGGTTTTAATTTGGAGTAGTATAAATAAGGCTTTTTAGCCATTAGGGTTTTTTTTGGGGGGGGGGGGGGGGGGGCACGCGTTATTTTGACTTTTTACCTACAAGGTGTTTTCATTCTTTTCTAGTTAATGATATTTTCTTTAATTTTTATTATGAGTATGCGTAACTAATTCCTTGTACTAAGGTTAGGCCATGAACCTTAGCATGAATATGTAATTTTATTAATTTGCTTATGAATGGATGCATGTTTGCTTTGAATTATTAATCACCACGATTAAACTATCTAATTGTCTTAGTGATTCATGACCATTAGGGATTTTAGACAAGTAATTTGATGCAATTTCTATTGGAACATCACCCTGAAATTGAAGAGGGCTTCTTGTGATTAGTAATTATAAGTTCACTTAAGGCGGACATCACGCTCTTAAGGGTTGCATGGTTTTTCAAAGGGTTTTCACAAAGTTTAATGAGTCTTGCATGTTTATATTTGATCTGAGCATCACATAGGGGTTGCATGTTAGATATACGTTTTCGCTTGAACATCACGAGGAAAATATGCATTAGGAAAACCTAACCTTCAAAATATGTATGTGGAAATTCATAAGTAATTGGTACAATTTCGTAGGATTGTTAATGGTGACCGCAGAACTCTAGTGTTTAAATTGTTTTCCAAAACCTTTGTCTTTTGCTTTCTTTACTTTGTCAATTATTTAATTATTTTTATTTAAATTCGTTTTTATTATTTTAAATTCCAAAATCAACATTTTTTTAACTTTGTTCTAAATAATTAGCTAAGGATTAGTTTAAATACAAATTATTCATTCAATCATTGCAGACCTTACTTAAACTGTTATACTACGACAACCTTGTACTCTTGCAAATATTTTTAAATGTTTTTATCCCTACTTTTGCAGGCGGTATAAATTTCACATAAACAAATAAAAGCTTTGTGGAGCTGAGTGGAAGGATGTAAAAGCTTTGTACTTTCTTTTGGTGAATTGCATGCATGCATATACGACAAAGAGGCCATCCCATTGAAATATAACATTAAGAGATCAATGGAGAGGAGTTGATTGATAGATATATTGTATAGCTGAGATTATGCCACTTCTCAAAAGATTAGAGAGTTAGTTAGAGTATGTAGAATGTGCACTGTTGAGGTTCTTGTATAAATACTCGTTGTAATAACTTTCCCATTGAGAAAAGTAATACAAAAAGCACTTCAGCTTCTCTTTGCTTTTTCTCAACTTCTCAATCTTCTTCTTCCTCTGATTTCTTGCTTTCTTCTTCTTGATTTACATTGATCACGTTGTTCTCTTTAAAGAATTTTGAAAGGTTGCCTCCGTTTTGGGGTCGGTGAACAATTTGATGAAGGCTTGTATTGTATCCATTTAGCTCGATCCTCAATGAATGTGTGCAACTAGTGGAGGAGTTCGTATCTAACTCCCAAGTTTGTGTTTATCAGACTTAGGGTTTCTTGTAAAATATCACTTTCTATTGTAATTGGAGTTCTCTATTTAGAAAAGTTGGGATACGAGATGTGAGTGGTTAAGTCTATTTTTCTTATATTTTCCTCTCTCTTTTACAGTACCAGACGATCAAGGTCGACCCTTTTGAGCGTATCTAAATTTTGGTTGAACTACTCAAATCATATAAGTAATGCTAGGGTTATTATATATTTGTGTCATATTTACAAGTGATATTCTACATTCTTCTATATATTATGAAGAATCAAAGAATTTGCACCTGAGACGATATTTGTGTCACATTTATAGTACAATGACTATTTTTAAGTGTCAATAATTAAGATCTTTCTTAAATTAAGAAAAATTATAAAATTTCATGTTTTGCTAACATAAATTTAAATAAAATGCCAATACAGAACTAAATGTGTACCTAGAATCGCCAATCCAATTGAGCCATGATATGTGCAAATGAGGCGGTGGGTGGTGGTGATAATGGTATTGGTCGTGGGCATGTAGTGGTGGTGATGATGCATATAAATGGTTGTTTTTTTTCAAGCTCTCGCTTTCATATAATTTTAGAAATGACAACTAGTTAGATGAAATTTAAAACTCGGATTTATGCTCCAAATTTCTTTTGTTCACATAAAATTTCTAAATTTTTTATGTTTGGGAAATTTTATTGAAACCCATGTAACATCTTTTTACACCCAACTTAAATTTTAAATGTTAATTGTCTATTTTACCCTATTGCATAATTATTATTAAGTACAAAATGAAATTAATAATAAAACTCAAATTTATCAATAAACTCAAACACTATAATTAAACTCTAGGATCACTCTTTGTTTATCCTACGTTCATTCCGGCTAAAACCCTAATAGCTCTAATAGAGAAAAACAAGTGTTTTTTTATTGATGGATGGTGATTTTGAAGTTTTAAATCCTCCAATTTGTCCTACGTTTATCAAAATACCAATGCACCAATATTAGTTCTAGCTTTACTAGCTAAACAACAGCCAATGGCATCAAATGATCGAAGCTCCCACGAAGAGCTCTAGCTCGACTCAATTTATTCTTCTTCATTCCTCCTTTGATGATCTCCTCCTCTAGTCCCATAGATTTTTCCCAAATGAAACTGAGGCATGGGTCAAGATATGTGCCATATTACTATTGTCTTTTGTTGCACCTCTATGAATAAGTATCCTAGTAATCCCAATGTAGTGCAAAGACTCAACAATCTGCAGTGCAGGCACACATTTGTTAGTTCGAGCATCAGCATCAGCTCCTTTCTTTACCAACATCTCAATCACATCCGCATGTCCCAATTCCACTGCCAATGCAACGCGATGTATCCACCATCATCTTTAGCATCCATATCCACACCATTTTCAAGCAGCGTTCAAATGACTTCTATCTTCCCTTTGAAACAGACTCTATGAAGAGCAGTCCACCCATGTAGGTCTCTTCCATTGATTGCCGCAGCTGACATTGAAGAACTCACCGATGTTTTCTCTAGATTCTTGTGCAAACCATGTGCTCAATGAGCCATAAGGTTTATTTTATTAAAGCTATTCATATCTCATGTATGCATACACGATTGAAGACTGGCGACATATGCATACGTGGTCTGCAAGAAATCGTCTAGGATGCATGTGGGAATGGTTTATGACAGAACATTGATGTTGAAGTTTGGTTTTTATGGCAGGTATGAGTCACCTTACTGGAGAGGCCTTGCAGAAAGATGCATTCAAGTAGCATGGAGATACAGGAAAAACACCTACAGCGAGCTGACACCTCTCAGTCTCAATCTCATTCTCAACCTCAACCTCAATCTTGATCCCAATCCAATCATGCATTGTTATAAGCTAATTAGCATATGGGTGTAAAGATAATTTTACATTTTGAATTGGTTTTGAGAGTGTTGTTTAGGTAATAAATTTGGGTTTAAAGAGATATTAATTCTTTAATACAAAACAATATGGGTGAAGAGAGTAAGTTGGGTGTAGAAAGAGGTTAGATGGGTTCAAATAAAATTTCTCTTTATGTTTATATATCCAAACAAAGGATTTGATTTATGTCATTTTAGAAACATGTTTTCTTCAAATTCCAAGATTATTTTCCTCGCCCAAATTAAGGTTGCTTACATTTGTGATTTGCTTCCTTTTCTGTTATATCTCTCGCACACCCTTCATCTCACCTTCTTCAGTAACGCACTGCCAACTTCCATCATATGCCCCGCATGTTTGATGCTCTAGTTTCCTATTAAAACATCAGCTGGCATCAAATTCATTAATGTGATCAAAATGTATACATGTGACCTCTCTAGTATTATTTGTTCTATATTTTCTTGTTTGATAGTATTAATTCTTCGTCGACGGGAATAAAAAATTGTGAAGGGTAATAATGTAACTTCCTTTATGGTAATATAATCAATCAAATGCTCTTTCAGCCCTATATATCCCCTCAAACCTCCCTGAAGCGGTTTACTATGTATTCATATGTACTTCATGTTTCTCTTTATAACTTTTTCTAGTTTTCCCATTCAACCTAGGTTTCAGCAGCTTCAAAGACCAAGACCTAACGGAATATATGGAAGATCATCATCAACATCAAGGCCAAGACCCTGACGGTAGTAGTCCAAGCAACGGCTCGACCGAGAGAAGCCCTGAGCCGGTGAGGTCAAGATGGATACCGAAGCCAGAGCAAATCCTAATTCTGGAGTCAATTTTCAACAGTGGAATGGTGAATCCTCCCAAAGAAGAAACTGTGAGAATAAGGAAACTGCTTGAGAAGTTTGGCTCTGTTGGGGATGCCAACGTTTTCTACTGGTTCCAAAACCGCCGGTCGAGATCTCGCCGCCGACAACGGCAGTTGCAGGCAAGCCTTGAACAAGGGACCAATAATAATATAAACAATGATCCAATGGCTTCTCTTTCTCATCACCAATTGCGTGGTGAAATTCAGTACGGAATAAGCTGCAGTGTTCCTGCTACTGCTCCTCCCTTGGCTTTCGGAGCTTCTCCTAATAATTTCCTTATGGGTTCTTCATCTTCTTCGTCTTGTGGCCATCATCTGATAACAGATAATGATGTTCATCATAGTACTGCTTGCGTTGATGATCAGTTCTTTCCAGTTTCTGGTCAAATGGGGTTTCCGGAAATCGAGCAGAGCTCCGGTGTAACGTCTGCGTTAGGAGGAGGCCCTTCTGATACCTCCAATTTGCAGTTCCAGTCTGGTAATTGCATGGACCGTTTCACTCATTTTTACACTTTCTTTGTACAGCTATATATTCGCACTCTTTTATATAATTACATTCTCTCATCTGGGTTCAAATTAAATCAGTTTTTCATTTCTTCAGTAAGTTTAATTTGTTATATCAGTTTCCTAAAGCAATTGTCTTCAATTTTGCTGACTAATATTACACTGTTGAAGTTCCATAGATTCTCAATTAGTATGAGAACGACGGAGTATGTGAAAGTTATTGTGTTCGAATTGTATGAAAGTTGTAGATTTCCCTAAATCCATGTAATTTCTTATTGTGGCAGTCTTTTCCACTCGGTTTCAGATTGCTTTTAAGAAAATTTTGCAATGAAAAAGTGTAACCTTTTTAGGTAGTTGAAATGGATTTAAAAGAAAAAAGAAAAAGAGAGTATACCCCATATACATTAATTATTGTTTGACAATAATATCGATTTCCATTATAATAACAATCTGCAGAACTTCATTGTTAATTCATGAAGGATATTCGTTAAGTTTCGTAATACTTAAATGTAAGGAAAAATATTCTCTGCTTTTGTTTGCCCTAAGATTCTGTGATCTTTTTCTTGTACAAAAGCCTTTTTGTGTTCTTTTGGATCTTTACACTATGAAACCTGAAGGACATCTGCATTAGTTTAATGAATCATCCTCAAGGATTTAATAATGATAAACTCAAGTGCTAATCGAATCAAGAGTCTAATGTCTTTTTCAATTATGTATTTGTTAATGTGAGCCCTTTATTCCTTGAACACGGGTTGAAAGCTCCGGCAAGATTTTCTCCAATAACCTTCACTTTGTTTTTTAATAATCCTAGCTCTTGTATGAGTTCTTGACCCATCAATGAATATCATATCTCTCTCAAAACCCAAATTAAGAAGCTTAGCTATTACAAGAAGTACTGAATCCATGAAGGGTCCATTAATTTATTTTCAGGTCTCATCACAGTGTTTATTAATGGGTTTCCAACAGAAATTCCCAAAGGGCCACTTGACATGAAAGCCGTGTTTGGCCAAGATGTGCTATTGGTTCACTCCTCTGGACTCCCACTTCCAATCAATGAATTTGGTTTCTTGGCACAAAGCTTGGAGTCTGGTGAAAGCTATTTCCTAGTATAATACTCTCTCTCTCTCTCTCTCTCTCTCTCTCTCTCTCTCTCTCTCTCTCTCTCTCTCTCGTGAGTCATAAATAAATTTACATTCTTATGTATACTGCTGATTAAGTCGCCAAATGTTTTGTTAATGCAGGTTTCAAGACCAAGTTAAGCACAATTTAAGCTGCACCTACAATATGGGAGCTTCCTACATGTTTCTTCATCATCTTGCCTTCTTTTCTGGTTTCGTTATCGTCTTTCGTTTCCCCCCACCCCCACAGTGTGATTATTAGAAAAATATATCTATATATTAGCTACCATGCATGATAGTTTATGGTCAATCAAATTATATCCTTTTTCTCTTCTTTCTTTCTTCATTGTATTACTGAAATTGACCTCATCAGCATTGCACAATAAATTTAGGGACTTCGTATATGAGACAGCAGCATATTAGCTTGCATATTTTTGTAGAACAATATGGATATTAGGTTATGGAATGCTGTGTGTTTTTGATTAAAATCTTATCGTGGATATAATTTAAACTCATAATATCTTTCAACAAAGATGGTTTGCCTATATATATGTGGCTTAAATGTGGAACTTAAGGTGACTTGCACAATATATTTTTCTCCACTTGTGAATATGAAATACCAGGTTTAACTCAAAAGATTGTGAGTTTGATTCCTGATTATTTTGTTTGGCTCGTTGCGTAGCTTAATCAAATCTCCTTCGTCCCCATTTTCCCTCTCTGTATAGAATAAAGAAATGTGACATTTAGGACCATTACTCGGCCAAGTACTCTAGCTAAGGCCTTGTTTAGGATTTTGGTTCACATTGAAATATTGTTTAACTTCAAACTTAAGCAGTAAAAAGTGTTTGATAAAATAAACATCTGATTATTCTAAAAGCAATGGAATCTGGCAACAGCTTTTAAAAGCACCATCTAAGTTGTTTTTGAAAGCTTTTTCATCAGAAAAACATAGCCTTTAATGAAGTTTCAATTCTCATAACCCTCATTGGTTTTTAACTTTTTAGAAATGAAATCTACCCTTAATCCCCCCAACCCAAACCACAACCTACTGTGCACAACCCTACTCAACAGCCTCCATCTTCCACCACCCGCCACCACTTTCAACTGCCACCACTTCCACCACCTTCACCCCAACCAACCCCCCATCACCATCAGCCCTCTGTCATCACCGTTGTTGCACCACACCCAATATTTGCCACCACCACCACTTGTATCACTCCAACCAAACCCCAGCACCAACCAATGTTCTAAAAATAGCTTGGCGGTAATCGGAAGACCCACATAATCCCGATGATAATACGATAAAGGCTAGCAGAGGATGTCTTATGATTTGGAAGAGCATCAACTACTTGATTACCTCCCTTATAAATGTGAAAAGATCAAAAATCTATTTGGGAACTCTAATGCAAACAATTCCTCTACTTCACCCTCAAGTGGGAAAGCACCAACTGAGGAAAGCTAAGAAATGTGAAAAGATCAAAAATCTATTTGGGAACTCTAATGCAAACAATTCCTCTACTTCACCCTCAAGTGGGAAAGCACCAACTGAGGAAAGCTAAGAAATCAAGAACCAAAGCAAAATCAACTTCCAACCAAATAAAATTTCAATATCGAGCTGAATCATTGCTATTACCTATGGCACAACAAAATTAGATATCAAATAGAGTAAACCGTTAGCTTTTCACTAATCTAAGAATTCAAGTAGCAAGTTTGATATTGAAATTACTGATTAAAAATCAAATAACTTGAATCAGAAGAACGTATTCTAGCCAATGTTTAAAATATCGGTATGCATGGGTGGAAATGTCAGTATGCAAATTCGTGGAAATATTCACGGATATATCAAATATCGATATCGATATCGGTTGCTTTCAATGAAAATGGTGAAAACTTAAAATTAAACTTTAGGGATTGTCAAACATTGATTTGGACGAAATATAAGAATTTTTCCGATGTGTTAGAAATATCAACAATATATGTCGATTATAGCCCAAATTTAGGAGTTTCTCCGATATGATGTGAAGTTTAGACTTCATCCCCCCTTTCCGTATCTTTCTCTGACTTTTTGGATATTTCCATAGAAATATCAAACATATTGAAGAAATTTTAAACATCGTCTATAGCTCATTCTAACTATTAAATTGTCGACAATCGACAGTAGCAAAACTAGGTATGTACAAACAAGACATGGTGTTTAGCGTAACGTGTATCCCCTTCTTTCAGCCAAAATATGTATTCAGAGGTTAGTCGGTGGGTGAATATGAGATTCTTCAGAATCTCTTATCAAGAAAAAATACGCAACTTTTATTTCTTCTGCAGCAGCTTGCCTTCAGTTTCTTTAGGAATCCCTTACTTATCCAGAAAAAATAAAAATTAAGTTCCAAACTTTACTCTTTTAAATTAGAGTTAAAGTATAATGACCAATTCTAAAGTTTCCTCTCATAAAAAATACTAACTAAATTTGATTTTTTTTTTTTTTGGTCCAACTCTCACACTTACGCATGATAGTACACTACTAATCACTTAAGGTTATAATATGTGTATTTGTTCATTAAGCAATATTATATCCTTAATGTTGTATTGTGATATTGTAAATTTAGATCATATATATTTTAAACAAGGTTTCACCTAATTAACTTGTGTTAAAGTTTTTTTTTTTTTTTTGGTAACCGGAGAAATAAAGAGTTAGGTGAGTTAAACTATTCAAAAGACTTGACAGTACTACAATATGTTAACGACTTAAAATTATGTGGGAAAAGGAACTTTTTCATATAGATATCTTCCTCATTACTTGGCAAGACACAAATAAGCAAATTCCTTCTTAGTGTTTCCCAATCGTTGGGTTGAATGTATAGAAAAATATGGCTTAATGTTCTAAGAATTCTAGGTAAGTATATACAAAAGTATGGCTTAATATGGTTCTTCCTGTTGGCCGCTCTTGTTTAGGTACACGTATATAATCATTACTCTTACCTCATCGTTTATCTTCGTTCTAAATCTTTTGGAATCTCTCTCAAATTTTCTTTTTTGGGCAATCTCCAATTTTCTTCTCGACCCGAACTAAAATAAGTGGGGAAAATATTGAACATAGAAGTTGATGAAACTGCATGGCCAGTAGTACGTGCTGGATTCCTCTCCTTGAATAAAAACCCTAGAAAAGAATAAGCAACTTGGCATCCACACCGACCAATATAACCAATCCAAAACAGACGGATGTTCGGTACGGAATAAAATACTATGTGATGTCAAAATTTAGAACTTTTATTGGCTGGCATCTCCTTTAAAATTGCTTGTTTAACTTTCGTTAGATTCTATGGTTCTATAGATGCCATAATAGAAAATCACTGTGCTTAAATTTTAATATACATTGTTAGCAAGGTTATTGATCTTCTTGTACTTGACCAACGAACAGCCAGTCAACCTTTTTGGGAATGCAATGTTGAAAGTTTCAAGGAAAGGGGGGTGCCATCTAACATCTATTTTTCCCTCACACATCATTTGTTAATTTCTGTATATTGATCTTCTTTAATTCATTCGATTCAACAATTGCAAATTAAAAAAGATACGTGAGAGGTAAAAATGGATGTGTAGATAGCATCATCCTAAAGAAAATGCTACAAAGACCATTTTTTTTACACCATAATTTGTAAACCAAATTAGCGGATGGTTGAAATCCATTTTTAATGAATTAAAGAAAAATCTTGTTATATAACAAAGTTTGTCAATATCTTCGTTAAGTGGAGAGGTTGGTTTGACAAAATTATCCTTAAAAATGTGGTCATGTGGTTGCTCACTTGACAATTTAATGAGAATATTGACCATTTTTTATGAAATGACCAAAATGATTTACGATGGACAAATAGAGACCACTTGTATCAATTTTTATTTTCAAGAACCAAAGTGATGAGTTATGTCTATCTCAAATACTATTTTGGCTAAAAGGGGTTGGTTTGACAAAAGTAGCATGAAAAAGGTAGTCACGTGGTCGCTCTCGTGACAATTTAATAATGATGTTGACAGATTTTTCGGAATGAGCAAAATGATTTATGGTGGACAAACTCATATACCACTTCTACGATGTTCAATCTCAGAGACCAAAGTAAAAAATTATGTCAATCTCAAGTATGATTTTTTACTAAAAAGCTTAATTCGAATGCATTTTCACAAAGTTACAACATAGAAGGAGATTTGAAAGATCTTGATGCATACAATTAAACAAGATATTCACGTTCCTTGGGCATATTTTATCTATCCAAAAGGCTATTTTGACACATTCTGCAACAAAATCCTAACTATGCGCTAAATAGCATCTTTCGAGAAGCTACCATGGCATCAATTGATTTAACTACGTTAGGGCACAACTATAATCAATCTTGTATATTTGGTGATTCTTTCGGACATTCTTGTTAAATTTATATGGGTGATGTTAATGGCCTCCTAGATCATCTTCATCGCTAAATCATATCATCCTTGTTAAGTTCTTGAGCTTATGCAAAAGTAAAGCCAGCACTTGAACATTCAGCTCCTCTTTCATCTTCCTCAGAAGCTCATCAGTACGCAATGAAGTAATCTTATGACACGGAGCTTGAACTTGGCGTACTCAGATTCATCAAAACTTGTGATAAAGACTTCTCATAAACCCTAAACCTAACCCTAACCCTGCTAAAATACCCACCCCATAATGGCCTAAACACAAAAACAAGGGCCGGAAACAAGGGGCACGGATCAGAAAGGAATGAAAGCCCAGGTCTAAACAGTTAAATTACATGTAGAAAAATGGGTACCAATGGGCCTATCTTACTTGGGCCCCAAACTGTCCAAATTTATGCTAATTCTAATACCATTCGTGACCTCGAAATGCAAAGTAACAAAAATTTCAAAAATAACATTCTTACAAACAAAAATAATAAGGATCATTCCCTTCATTAGAACAAAGGTCTAAGTTCGAGTCAAGCTGCCAAAAGTTTCTCTTGTTTGACGATTTGTAAAAACTAAAAATTATGCTAAGATTTTCTTTGTAAGTCCTCAAAAAAGTTTGCGGTGGGCCTTGGCCTTGAAATGGGATAGTCTCTCATGTCCTAAACTTTTTGTAACAAAAATATAAAATAAAAAGGACAAGAATGTCTTCATCTTGTAGCCCTAATCATGGTGAAAGGCTAGCACATATCAAGTGAATTATAATCAGAAAAAGGCATTACTCTCTAAATTTTGGTTCAAATAGAGTTTTGGCCCTTGAATTAAAAATTTATGAGTTGGACTTGTCATAATAAGGAGCAGTGGTTCTTTTGGGAAACATTGCTAGAATTTATATACAAAATAAAGAGTTTAATACTAAGAGAAAAAAGGTTTAAAAAGAGGAATAAGGAACAAAAATTCTAACATGGTTACTGAAAATGATCATTGCTACAGATTGTGAGTTGTGACAAGTTTATAAACTAGTACTCAGAATTTTCTGGTTTAAACATCAAAAGCTCCAATTCGACTAAAATTTAGAGTCAATGCTGTAATTTTTTTCTAATCTAAAAGGAAACAAATTTAAACTCTATAAGAACTGGACATGAGTGTGCCACTTCTCCATTGAAAAGAAATGTCAAATGTGCCAAATAAAACCAACCGCATTGACATGACCATTCCCCTCCTTCACCCCTACTAGCTCTCACTGCATATATGACTAGCACCATTATCCTGCCTACAACATTGTCATTCACTGTTATTTGGTATCCTTTGATAAAAGCTCATGCAAAGATCTGTAGACCCTACTGGAAATTCTTTTCCTTGTTTCCATGTGTCTAAGACCCCACTTGAATTTATCAATTACTCGAAAAGTTACATTGTGTGACTATGTAACACTTCATGATATATCGACCTCATGTTGTAACTACAATCAAATTATATCACCTGTATTTTTTAGTTGAATATATCGCATGTATTTTACTGTTCATATACCCTGAAGTATAGAGGGGAATGTTTTGAAATGACTCACTTCAATGAGCTGTTCTAATTATTTGACCAATTTTAAACCAGAATATTCCTATATTCAATCATTTATACACCTTACAAGGTGAGTCATTCACAATGTTATAATTTAGGTGAATTGGTAATACTATACTAGCATACTAAATTGTGTTACAACTTACAAGCACACAATAATTTTTCAAAGACTGCACCAAATAACACTTCTCTAATACAGGTTAAATAGCACTAATACCATGGTGACGGAGTATTGCCAAAGGCAAAAATTCTAAAATGATCCACTTAAACACCCAATTTATAACCAGCATTGACATAATATTAACACGATTAACAAAGGCAAAAAGTCACTACAATGTTGTTTGTACTAAGCCATTAGCATTTCCACTTATAAGAACTGGTATGTGCTACGAATTGGCTCAATACCATATCAATATCTAATCTACATCGATAATTAAAGTGCTATTTAAATGGGGGCATTTTACACATTTTATCTCTGTTAATAGAGAAAAATTTGTGTCGGGCTCAACTTGTCACTGGTTGTGTTGAGTGGCACTACTACCTAGACCTAGCATTTTGGACCCATCCGACCCGACCCGTTAATATTTATATTTAGATGGATGCTTAGCGAGTTGGATCACTAATAGGTGAACCCGTTAAATAACGGGTCGCTTTGGGTCAACCTGTTAGACCCGTTAACACCCGTTAGTTAAGGATGTTTGAGTAATTTCAATAAAGCCTTAACAACAAAAAATAAACTCTTAGCTTTTTCTGATGCACAGTTATCACCACACTCCACAGAAAAGCTTCCGCAGCAGCAGCAGCAAGGTAGCTTCAATGGCGGCTCCGTTGACCACCCTGGTAAAAACCCATCTCCAAACCTGTTAAGCAAACAACCTTATCTGTATTATATTGTGCTCATCAGAAAAAGCTCATTCTCTGCGTTTGTTCGTGTTTATTGACAATGTGGTTCGCCATTGTTGACTTTTTCTTGTAAATTCTTATGAAGGCTGGAGTTCCTGACGGAGTGTTCAATGTCATAACCGGATTTGGAAAGATTGTTGGTGCTGCCATCAGGTGAAGTTCATAATTTCCGTAGTTAATATGTGTAAGTGTATTGGAATGCAAAAAAAAAAATGTTAACGGGTGACCTATTAGATTAACGGGTTGAGTTCGGATGACCCGTTAGCTTAACGGGTCGAATTGAAACTGACCTAAACCCGACCCGTTTACAGGTCTACTACTACCCACTCAAAATGTGTCATTTGTTTTTACTTATTTGGTTTAACTAATGGCAAGTTTTGAGTGGATGGTAGTGCCACTCCACACAATCCAGTGGCAAGTTGAACCCCATACAAGTTTTGTCCTGTTAATGGAGTCAATGCTAGGCAACGATTATTGCAGGCGAGTAACCGCGGTGCTTTATTCATAACCTTTTAGACTCTTACCCGTATAACTGTTTATCCGTTGGGTAATTGTCTAAACAAGTAGGCCCATACCCACAATCATTTATAAATCCATAACCGCATATCTATTTAATCAAATCGTAACCACATACTTGTTTATCCGTTTTTTTAACAAGTTGTTAAATTAAAAAAGAAATTTTGCCATAATTTTTCTTTTACTAACAATTGAAGGTCATTATATGTATTGTAACGACCCATTCCCAATTTTACGGTTTTTATAATTTTAATAAGTGAATTTATGAAAATGCCCTTAAGTGGCTAAACGTAATTTTATGGGTACGTATTTTATCCTCATATAATTTATCAAGTTTCTTGTCATATTTGGATAGAGCTCGATCTCACGAGCACGTAGGCAAAAACCGTTTGTAAAACGGAATTATAATGAAAGAGTTATTAACGTTTAAAGTTAGGGGCAAAATGGGAAATTGGTTGTTAATCTGGAAGGCTCCAAATTTGTTGGAGCTTGAGCCACGTGTGTGGCTAAGATGAAAAGAAAAGGAGAATGCGGGAGAGAAAAAAAGGATGGAACCGGCCAATGGTAGAGGAGAGCAAGGAGGGGAAAGAGGAAGGAGAAAATAAGAGAATCGGGTGCTTTTGAAGACCCGCGATCCGACCCGCGATTTCCATGGTTTCCGACGACTTTTCACCCATTTTTCTGGCGAATTACACCACCTAACCACCTAGAACCAACTCCATGACCTTCCTTCTATCCATTCCACCCTAAATTTGGTGAGATTTGGCCTTGAAAATGGGAGAACCCGCACGGTGGGGTGCAACGGTTTTGGCTTCGAATCACCTAAATCCGAAACTAGCCACATCCATCTCCACCACCTTTAGACTTCCCTTGAGGTCCATAACAAACCCTAAACAACTTTGGGGGCGTCGGAGTTCGTTTAAGGTCGAATTGAACACACCAAAATTCAAGGGTTTTCGACGGTTCGTGGCCAATTTAAGGTGTTTCCTGGTCAAATTGAACTTGGCCACAGGTATAAAACTTTATCTACTCACTGAGATCTTCATTTCCGTGAAGTTTGAGAATTTTTAGAAATAGTTGGATTTTTCCGACGAGTCAGGACGGCCAACTGCCACCTGCGGTGGCGTGTGGGCCGAGGTGTCTCCTGACCTTCCTAGGATAAATTTAAATACCCTTGTTCCATTTTTGAAGTCCAATTGACGAAATTCCGTTGTTTGAACCTAGTTCCATTAAGGTTTGCCATTTGATTATTATAACAATCGACGATCCGACTGTTGGATCGTCAACAAACTTTAATACATTATAGTACGTAATATTTAAGGACTGTAGGAACTTACGGATCAGGAATTCGATGTACGATATTCTTGAATTTGATTTGTAAGTTCATAAAATAAAATGTTAACCGCCACTTGGTTTTGGCAATTGGCGGAAATCCGACCGTTAGATTGTTCTGAAACTTTAGTATGTTATTCTAAAAAAATAATGTGGATACTTGGAAGTTACAGATCAGAAATCTAACATGCAAATCTTCCAGATCGAGTGATGTAGGGTTGTAGACCCTATCGTCGATCTTTGACCGACGGTTGACTTTTGGTCGATGAATCTCAAATCATTCTAGAACGTCCTTGGGATGTGTTTTATGTAAGTTATGTGTTCTATTAATAAGTATTCTGAGTTGTGGTTTAATAATTGTTCTAGGCGTCGATCGTTCATGACGCCTCAATGTGTGTGCTAGGGAGTTGTAGCCCGAACTCCAAGTGAGTGGGCTTTTGGTTTTCTATATACATATATATACTTTACATTTTCCCAGAAACTTGTTTTAAATGTCATGTCAATTGCATTATGCTTTAGAGTATGCATTAATATAGATATGCATATATGCTGCGAACGTCCAGGTAAGTTTTAGGTGAGTATATATTGATGATAGTGGATACATTGTTTATGATTATATGTAGATGCATTTAGAGCTCATTATGCTACACCCCGGTGTTAGTGCTCCCGCCCGTGGCCAGGGCACAGTCTTTCACGTGATGTTCACATCTTGCACCACATGCTCACCTTGAATCCAAGTTTGGTGCACAGCCCTGTCGTACAAACCACAATAGGTGGTTCCAACTCGTGTGCATGCATATTTGATGAGCTATAGGTTCAGTCGTACAGGTCACGTTAGGTGACTCCGGCTGGCATATCATTTACATTGATTTATTTCATATGGCTTACTTATTTCATTGCTGAGATACTTGACATGGCATATACTTGGTATTTACCATTCCCGAGCATGATTTCTATATACATATGTATTATTATTTTCTGGGAAATTATATGAGTTTTACGGTGAGGGGTTATAATGTTTAGAAAGAGAAATGTGTTTTCAAAAGTTTTGTTTTTACCCATTCACGTTTTCTGGTTTTCACCCCTCCAAGCTTTAACTGTTGAACGATCGTATTGACGAGGATTCTTGGCGAATCTCAGTATAGGTGGTAACCTCTGAAAGCATAATCCTTACCCATTCTAATGTACTTTACTTATGCTCTAACGTCACTTGTGAAATGGGTTCATTCCCGCTCACTAGCGCACTCTTGTATTTAGGCATTTTTAGGTTTAAATTTATTCACATTTTCCACATCACTACACTTTATGGCTTCGTCACCTTCCAGGTGTCGGCCAACACAGCTCGATTCGGAGTCCTAATGGACATTCCGGGTCAGGGTGTGTCAGTTTGGTATCAGAGCATAAGTTGGGCAATATTGCATCCATCACACGCGTGATGAAAGCATAAGTTGGATAATGAAATTTTTTAATTTTGAACCAGACCTAACCCGGCCTATTTGAAACAGGCCGATTCGGATCGGGTCCACGAATCCAATAACATTTTATTTTATTTTTTATTAGAACAGATTCATCACGAACACAATTACTCAATTTGGTTACCAATGAGCAATCATTTTGCGGTGAGTAACTTAATTGACTGCAATGATAGAATTATCCACTAAATTTTCTCATCAACCAAACATAATATAATTACATTACTTGGATTTACAGAAATGTTCCATTAATCAACCAAACATAATCTAAATAAAAATACTGAAGTCTGAAACAGAAGATTCAAATATATACAAGTCTGGAACTATCATAGGGCATGCATATATACCCAAATTCAATTTAATTCAACAAAAGATTTGAAATTGGAACAAAATAGAGGTCAAGATTCAAGAACCCAACAAAATTCTTTCAAGTTCGACAGAGAGAGACACTGAATTCAAGAGAGTGAGTGAGACACAGCAGCAGCAGAGGTTTAGGGTTACACTAGAAATCAAGGAGCACTATATCATCCACCACGATTACATTTTCATTCCCAATTTCTTGCATGCATTCATAAATTGAAGCCACAAAAAAAAAAAGAAAAGGAATTCACTATAAATTGACAGAAAAAAAAAAGTAGAGAGAATTTCAATGACCCTGGATCGAGGTCTGATGAGGATGGCGGCGGACAAAGCTGATGATGATTGCAGTGGACGAAGCTGATGATGATGGCGACGGATGAAGCTGATGATAATGAAGGCCGACGAAGCTGATGATGATGGCAGCAGACAAAGCTGGGATGGTGAGAGTGAGTCAAGATGAGAGATCGAGGTCTGATGATAATGGTGGCTGACAAAGCTGGGACGGTCGGAGCGAGTCAGGATGAGAGATCAAGGGAAAGGTAAACTGAATGAATGGATAAGTATCTGAGAAAACTCAGGTTAGGATAAATTCTAATCCAATTATTCCATGCTACAAACGGGTCGGGCTGGGGACTTGTTCCCTCCAATTTTAAGAACAACTCGCCCTGTCCTGTTTTGTGTTCTAAAATTTTGGACTCGTCCTTTACCCACCCCAAATTGCAGGTACCCGCCCCGACTCGCGGGTCCTGGACCCGTTTGCCTACCCCCTACAACCAATGCACATAACAGATGAAGGGGACTAACAAATCAACCCTAAATTTCCAAAAATCCATGGATTAAACCGCAATGCAATCTCGAAACACTAATTATTCATTTGATAATGCTAAAAAGATTAAACTAAACTAAACCTCACATACAAAATCCAGATATCCAAATTTAGTAACATAAAAAATTCCAATCTACAAAAATACAGTTCCTCACTAGAAACAAAACTTAGAGCACCTGAGGCTTTCCGGGTGTAACAGCAACACACTCCTTGCAACCTTGACAGCTTTCATCGCCGATAAGCCGTCTAATGTGCAGAGCCACCCTCACACTGCACTCTCTTATGCTTCCATTGAATAAGATTGTAAGGGAGAAAAAAAGAAAAAGGTATGCAAAGAGATATGGGTTAAAATTGTCAGAAACTTGATCTCATTATCTGATTAGTTGGGGTTAAGATGTAAAAATTGATACAACAACAACTGGGTTTTTAACAAAAATATATATATATAAGGGTGACTTTGGATGCCGTCCCTATTTATCAATGTTCTTTTATTGAAACCTTGTCGGTTTTCTGTTTTTTATTGAAGTCCCTAAAATTAATGCAAATAATGTATTTCTATGTAGGTTATTATAATTTTTAAATTAAAATTTGATATTTGTAGTTATTTATATTAATGAGATTTTAAATAAAATCCATAATTTGTTGAAAATATTAAAAAATATATATACTTAAATAAAACACAAGATTTGTCATTACTTATGTTAATGACATTTTACATACAAAAAAATGGTAATTTTTATATGATACATTTTACATACAAAGAGTTGGTACATTTTATACCAAAAAAAAAGTGATACGTTTTATATGATGGGTACATTTCATATAAAAAATAACAATGGGTACGTTTTATGTCACAGCCCGTCCCGAATTATTACTATGGATAGTGTGAAAATATGAAATTGCCTTTGGACGTTTTGTGTGGTGGTGTGGTTTAAGTTTGGAAGTGGACTAATGCATTAAGCCCCTAATATTTTGGAACCAATTAGGACTCAAAGTTGTTGTGGTTTGTAGGGGATTAGAAGTCAACAATTTTGGACCACACACACACTCCAACCTTTCTCTCTCTTCTCTCTCTCCCTCGGACTCACTCTTTCTCCTTCTCTTTCGTACGGATCAACACAAAACCAGTGGAAAGTTCGCAGATCGAGGGTTTAAATGACACCATTGTGTCCCTGAGGTTCATACGAGTTGAATGGTACCATTTTTAGGTAAGAGCTCATTCGAAAACCCTAGTTTCTCTCAAACTCCGATTAAGGTACTATTCATGCAAACGTAAAATCTCATGTTTTTTTGGGATTTCAAGCTTATAGGTAGCTTAAGGAGGTCCTCACGAGGCTAGGAGTGGTTCATTAAAAGATTTTGGACTTCAGAATAGCGAGAACGACGAGTTTTAAGAATTGCCGGAATATCAAGGCTTTTTTCGGTGGGTTTCCGGGGGTTTCAGGGCTCGACTCAGGTATGGTTTTGTTCGTCTTGGTGAGATCTTTAAAATGGTTCAAGTTTCATGAAGTTTGGTGTTAAAACGAGAGAGATATAAGGTTTTGAAATTTAACCCAGAAACCAGCGAAGTCACCAGCGTCTAGCGACTCGTCGAAGAAGATGAAGGTATATTCCGTTAGTTTTGATGGAATGTGCTAACGACGTTGGATGATGCCGTTAATAATTAATGGTATATGCTTGTTTTGGATGGAATATTCCCTAACGTTGTTACTGTTACCGTCAGTGTGCCTGGCACGTGCCCGCGCGTGGGCGGCACGTCTGGCTGTGTATGAGAAATTATGTAGATCACGTTGGTATATTCATACATCCCATTTGAGCAATGTATGAGAAGTTATTAGTTAGTTTTGGTTATGTGCTCTAAATTAACGTTTATTCAGTTAATTCGCATATAGGTGAGACTTATCCCAAGGACGAGCGCAGTCATGGGCGACTCGGGGGCTACGACCCTTCGACATACCAGTGAGTGGGCTTTTGGTTTTCAGTATATACTTATATACTTGATATTTTTCCCAGAAAAAACATTTAATTGAAAGTATGCCTTGAAATGCCATGCATATAAATTTATATTATGTATATGAATTGGTATATGATTCATAATATATAATTGTGGTGTTGTGGACGTTCAGGTAAGCCCAGGTGAGTTATGAATTGTGAATGTGATTAAAGTTGTGATTGAGAAACATTGAGCTCATAAACCTACACCTAGGGTGATTGTGATTTAGACCGAGATATGGCACATGCCTGTTTATAATGTCATATCCCGCACCATATGCTCACATTGGATCCAATTTAGGTGCACACTCTTGTCGTACAGACCATCATAGGTGGTTCCAACTCAGCCTTGTGGTTCCAACTAGCGATTTATCGCCCAGCTATCATGAGAGCGTAGTATTAAGCATAATTGTATTACACCCAGCCTTGTCGTACAGACCCTATTAGTGGTTCCGACTCATGTGCAGTGTAGTGCCGTATAGGTCATTGTAGCGACTCCGGCTAGATTGATTAATGAGCTAAGAATTCAGCCGTACAAACTTCTACAGGGGTTCCGGCTAATACGTTATTCTCCATGAATTTATTCTCACATGAATTACTTATTTTGTTTATATCTTGACATGGCATACTTATGAATAAGGTTATGTGAAGCATGATTTGAATTGAGATATTTATATATACATTTATGCATATGTTTATATTCTATTTCTAGGAAAATTATACATGTTTTACGACGAGTGGTTAGAGCATTTTAATGATGAAATGGTTTTGAAAAACATTTGTTTTTGCCCACTCACGTTTTCTGTTTTGCCCCCTCCAAGTTTTATGTAAGCTTGTTGTTGGTGGCGTACAAGGATTTCGCCGGTTCTGACATAATAAAATAATTGTAGGATATCTTCTAGTACTGTATAACTAGTACTTGTCCTTCTGGACTGCACCTAGACTTTCTATGCTCTGATTAGGAGTATTTACACTTGTATCTTACTCCCAGCATTTCTCGTTTATTAGTGCACATTAGTAGCTTTTGGTTTTTGTTTATTTGTATATTTCTTATCTTTATTGCTTCCGCACTGTGCACATGGCTATGTCACCCTCACGTGATGGCCAGAATGCCTCAATCTCAGTCGGGGTGTGTCATTTTACACAAAAGAGATCGTACTTACACACAAAAAAAGTGTACATTTTACATAACAAAGTGGTACATTTTTAAAGACAAATGGGTACATTATTAATAAATTATGGGTACAAATAAAAGGTCAAAAAATATGTGTAAAAATAAAAGTTTGAAAATATGGACACAAAAAGAAATTAATATATGGGTACAAACTAACAAAAACTATCGTTTTTAAAACTGAATAGAAAATTGGCATAATTTAAAAAAAGGGTTGCAAATTAAAATGGGTACAAACTAAAAATAAAAATATATAATACAAAATTTAGCCATAAATATAAATTTATCAAATGTAAAGTTTCCAACACTAAATGAATAATTTAGAAATAAAATTTAATTATCTTGATATGTAAAATATTTTATTATTGAAATAATTAATGATGTTTATTAAAACCAATGGACCTTGATTAAAAGTTGAAAAGAAATAAGGTTTCAATCAATGGAGTTAAACAAAGTCGGATATATATATATATATATATATATATAAAGAGAGAGAGAGAGAGAGAGAGAGAGAGAGAGAGAGGGAGAGATGTGGTGGGTGGAAAATGGGGAGTTTTGGGGGAGGGCGGGAGGGGTTTGAAGAGAACTCCAGATGAACTTTTGATATCAAATCAAATAATGTGTCATTTCTTCTTCAATGGCGGTGGTGGTGAACATTGGCGAAGCCAGGTTAACGGCTGTCCTGGGCTGTTGCTCAGGTAGCTTTCGGTGAAAAATAAAATTTTACATGTAATTTTGATTGATTTCGAATGTAGCTCACCAAATATTTAGTCACTAATCCGAATTCTCTAGGTTTAACTATATAAAATTATATAATACAGTTTACAAACCATCTCTTTTTCTTACATCATTTTTCTCATTGCGTCTTTTACATGTACAAGTTTGGATTTGTTTAATTTTAACACATATTTGTTTAATTAAATTTTTTTTTGGGCTTACCTTGTGAAATTTTTTAAGTTAGCTGATACGATGACGTTTTTCTGCAATTCACGCTCGATGAACACTTGGGCTACAGCATTCTGCAGCTGAAGATGGAGGACAAGGAGGAAGCGAGGTGGGATTAAAGAGCTTGGAAATTGAAGTCGCCATTGTTGGATCACATAGAAAGGGGTGAGAGTCTGCTTGTGGAAACGGAGATGGACGGCTGCAATTGGCTACGCACCAACCCCCTCCCATGTCGCTGAAGCTCCACCTGAAAACTGGGTTATGTAAATTTTACGGTTTGAAAAAAAAAAAGCAAGAAAAATGGACAAAATATAAGGAGAAAAAGAAGAATGAAAGGAAGCAAAAAGGGGAGATGGAATTAGGGGTTTGGGAGAGGGAATTGAGGGTAGGTGCGCGGAGAGGGTGTGCAGAAGAGAGAATAGAGGAATGGGGGTTGGGGGTTGAGGTAGGGGACAGGCCAGAAACTTTTTTTTTAATTTTTTTAATATTTATATGGGCCCCTATGACACATGGTGCCTATTCACCAATTAACGGTTGATTTAACAGCAAACTTAATGAATGTATGAAAATGTCCCAAAATTATGACTGTATGTACCACTCTGGGATGAAAAAAACTTCATGTATTAAATGTTGAAAACCAAGAAACTTCATGATAGTAAACTAAGATTAATCCCATAAATATATTACAAATGTGGGCAACCTCCATTCTTGAACAACAATAGGGTGGCCATCGCTCAAATTCATCTTAGCCACCTTTTCAACGACTCAAAATCCCAAAAATTTCACACAATCAGAGAGAGCAGACAGACATTGAAGAAAAGGTGCACATGTTAAAATACATTTTTACCCTTCTATTTAACGAACATTTAACGAAAAAATCACTTTTGAACTAAATTTTCTAACGGACTACACCACGTGGGTTTATATCCTAATTTTTTTAGCACGAGACTATTTTCCAATTACCTTATCACCACGAGAACCATTTATCCAATTAGGTCTTTTTTTATTTTTAAATTATATAGTTTTGCATTCCAATAATCAGTCCTAATTAAACTACAAGTAAAACTTGGTAGACAATTAAAATAATTCTACCGTATTGTATCCACAGTACCCCATGTGATGACAATTAAATTAATTACTAATTTACTTGCTTGTGACATTAGCACTAACTTTTTTAGTTGCTATTGCCATTGTTGAAATAACATTTTCAGCTATGAAATATCTGAAGAGTCGATTCAGAAATCGGATGGGAGATGGATGAATGATAACATGATTATTTTTATAGAGAGAGAAATATGTGTTGATATTGATAATGATGTTGTCATGCAACACTTCCAAAACATGAAAACGTGTTGAGGAATATTGTAATATATTGTATGTAAAACTGACACACCCCGACCGAGATCAAGGCATGTTGGCCATCACGTGAGAGTGACGTAGCCATGTGCACAGTGCGGAAGCAATACAGATAAGAAATATATGAATAATTAAAAACCGAAATACTAAAGTGCACTACTAAATAGGAAGTGAGAAGAGCTATTTACAACAGTAAACACTCCTAATGAGAGCATAATAAGTCTAGGTGCAGTCCAGTAGGACAAGTACTAGTTATACAATACCAGGAATGTCCTACTATTATTTAGGTAGGTCAGAACTGCCGACGTCCTCAAGCCACCAACAGCAAGCTTACTTAAAACCTGGAGGGGAGCAAAATAGAAAACATGAGTGGGTAAAAACAAATGTTTTACAAAACCATTTCATTTATCAATATATCTAATCCCTCGTTGTAAAACATGTATAATTTTTCCCAGAATCAAAATATAAGCATATACATAAATATATATGTAATCATAACCTTTCAATCATGCTTCACATAATCATAAACATATGTATGTCATGCCAAGATATAACGGAGTAAGCAATTCAAGTAAGAATAATTTCATAGAAATAATACATGTGAGCCGAAACCCCTATGGTAGTCTGTACTGCTGAATTCATAACTCAAAAGTCACTCTAGCCGGAGTCACTACTATGACCTATACGGCAATATACTGCATAAGAGTCGGAACCAAACAAAAAGGTCTATACGACAATAATGGGTGTAATATAATCATGCTTAATACTACTCTCACATAATAACCGGGCGATAAATCGCTAGTCGCCTACGAGTCGGAACCATAAATAAGGTCTGTACGACAAGACTGTGCACCTAAATTGGATCCAATATGAGCATATGGTGCGGGAGGTGACATAATAAACAAGCTTGTATCATATCTTTGGCTAAATCACAATCACCCTAAGTGCAGCTTTATGAGCTCAACATTATTCAATCACATATCACATCATCGATGATTCATATAACCAAACATGACTTACCTGAGCTTACCTGAGCGTCCACAGCACCACAATTATATATAGAATGTATCACGCACCAATTCATAAACGAATTATAGACTCATATGCATGGCATTCAAGGCATAAACATTTAAACATATTTTTCTGGGAACATATCAAGTATATAATATATACTGAAAACCAAAAGCCCACTCACTGGTAAGTCGAAAGGTTGTAGCCCCCGAGTCGTCCTTGGATACGCTCGTCCTCGGGATACGTCTCACCTATATGCGAATTAACTATAAAAACGTTATTTTAAAGCTCATAGGTAAAACTAGCTAATAACTTCTCATACATAGCTCAAAATGGGTATATGAATATACCACAGTGACCTACACAACCTTAGGATCATCCCCAAATTTTTAGAAAAAATTTTGGACCCCTCATGCGCTGCCACGCGCCAGTGAGTGCACGGCAAGGAATCCTGCGGATTCCCTAACTACCGTTAGGAATATTCCCCGAAATGTTTCGTTAAACCCGACGGTAACTGTCCAAACTAACTGACGGCGTCAGAATATTCTGTCCAAACTGATGGAATATTCTGTCTTCGTTTCCAGCAAGTCGCCGGTAGCCGAAAAACTGGGTAAAACTTCAAAATGTCTATTCTCACTCATTTTTCAACCATTTTCTTCGAAATTTGAACCAAATGAAAGCTTAGAGTGAGCAGAATGGCGTTATACCTATTTGAAGCTTCAAATCTCACGAAATCACGTCGGGGAAGCTTCAAAATTCCGACCAAACCTGTAACTCGTCGTTTATCGAGATCCCAACGTCCAAATTCCTCAAACAAACTACCCCGATACTCGTGAGGGCCTCATTAAGCTTCCTATGGGCTTAGATTTCCCTAAAACACAAGGTTTTACGTGAGTATGAACAGTGCATGAAAATTGGGTTACGGGTTCACGAATTTTCGAAGGATTCCTTACCTGGAACTGGTACCAAACAATTCGTAGCACCACGAGGAACACAATGGTGCACTCAAAACCTTCGATCTGCGAAGTTTGGGGTGTTCATGCTCTTGTCCGTACATATAGCAAGGAGAGAGAGAGTACGGGGAGGAAGAGAAAGAAGGATAATGTGTGTGTGTGTGTGTGGTCCACGTGGGTCACCAAATCAAAACCACAAAAAATCAACATCTAGGTCTCCAAAATAAGTCACGCATACGCACCACAAGATTCATCGTCCCCGGTTAAAATCGTCATTTTACATCACTGAGAATAAAATAATACATATCTCTGGGACGGGCTATGACAAAAACTGTATAGGTTAATATATCAGTGTCTTTTTTTAAGTAAATTTTTGAGCCTTTTAAATGTGGCTTTATTATTTGAGGATGCCGTTGTTCATACAAATCTCTGACTTCGTCTCTAGGTGTATGCTAGAACCATGGAGGCAACCTTTGATTTTCTCAAAATCAATTATCAACCTTTCTAACTTACGCGTGGTGAGAAAAATATAGATGCAGCTAGTGTGCTAAGAGAAAGCATATTCTTAACAAGATTTTTGGCAATAGAAAAAGGCAAATTTACAATTTAATGGAATAATTTTTTTGTTTTCCTCCATCTATCCTAACCCAAAACAATTTGCACCACAATTTAAAAGAACAGAAATGAAAGGGAAAAACATGGCGTGAGAAGCCATGGAGTTGGATGGACAAGCAGAGGTCCTTCACCAAAATAGCAATTGTCTTTTGCAAATTGGAGTCTCAAAGGACATGGATAGCTCAGGAGATATCTCTCTCACAAACGAACTACAACAACAAATTAGAAGGAACGGTTAAATGTTTACCTTGTTTGTACCTGAGGCTAATATTCATAATCATCTATCTATATTTCATAAGTAAATAGTTATACTGATAATAGTGTATTTATTTAAACGGTTACCCATAACCGTAACCATCAAGTATAAATGAGCGAATAATCGTGATTACCCAAACCCTCGGATATTTTGGCCATCCTAGTCAATGCCCTGTCAATATAACATCATGTTATCTCCAATTGAGAAGGTTAAAGGTCAAAAAGCAAAACAAATGGCCTGATTTGCCCAAAACTTATCTTCAACCGATAGATGAGCTATAATTCCATGGAGCCTACCATGCATTATTTAGCCAAAATGACACCATGTTGGCCAAATGTTGCCCTCCTCTTAGCCCTTTGTTTGAGACTCGACTCCTCAATTGCAATAATTGATTCAAATTTAACAGGTACATTTAAAAACATCTAACAGTAGTTTAATTAAATTAATCAATAAATTTAAAATATAAACTTAAAATTAATAAATTATTGAGGGGTAGTCCCTTTGATTAGAGATGGTATATGAATATGACCTGACATTGTTCATTTAAAAATAATTTTTTCATGGCAATAATTCTGCACGTGGCTAAACATATAATTCTAGACGGGACTATATTTAGCCCTTCTATTGAAGATAGTTAGTACTATTTCCTCAAACATGTATAGTATGAAAGAGACTTCAATGACCTTGTGTCAAAGACCATCTCCATGGCCTTCTACCCGACAGTGCTATGATGCCGGTAACTCGTTCCACCAAGTCCTCGTATATTACCCACCGTAAGAGAAGTCTCGTAGGAGTACTAATAGGTGCAGTTTCCTGTGAAATTTCCAATTACCACATCTGCATACCTCAATTTTTATACATCATTCATGTAGGAACTGCATTACTGCCGATAAAAGCACATACCTCACAAATGCAGAAACCATAAGCACAAAAGGAGGTTAGTAAATGCAAGGGCGAGGAAAACATTGTCAAACAAGTAATACCAAAACTCACAAATGACATTGACAGAATTGACATTTAAAACACTGGTCGCTAAAAAACATGGGCAGTTTCATTCATTGATTTGAGTCAGTAAGTAGTCTGCAGGAAGCAACTGTGTACAAAATGCCACGCAACAAAAACAACATCCAAAGACTTTTACCTTTAACCCACTCTCAAATATTTTTAACTCTCTCCCCTGTTTTCTTTTACCTAGTTTCACTGTAGTTTCTCTTTTGCCTTTTATAGAACTAACTGTACACAAAGACTGCAGAGATTATGCCCCCTCTCAATTTGCAGACCTACTTTTAACCACATAACGGATATTAAGCTCTTGCACTTTTGCTAAAGTTTTAGGCTTTTTCTGGATATACCGATACATACTAGAAAATCCGCTTTCGCTGGCTAAAAACCCACTTCTTTTTTTAAGGAGTGCCTACCCCAAGGAAATCAATGAAATGGATGCTGGAGATCTTCTCATGATGCAGATTTTGATTTTCCCCAGATAAGGACAGATTGGTCCTGGTGGTGGTGACTGACTCATCCCCAGAAATATCTGAAATTGAATCTGATTGATGCCCAGAATTATCCACACCCATCATAGCTGCAGCTGCTGCTCCCACTCCTCTCACTGGCCCAGTGCTCCTGCAGAAACCATTCCCATTGCTACCAATCATCTTTTTAAATCCCCCATCACTTGATGATGAGCCTGCAACAACAACAAAATAATAATAAGTAACAAATATAGATTATAATTTTAAATAAACTAATTAACCCATCTTATATTGTTCTCGTCCAGATTCGTTTAACTTTCTGATAGGACGTGAGTTTGGTATAATCCGCACCGACCAATGAACAATTTGGTCATGCATTTGTTATGATTCATTTATAAAGTGAAAAAAGAGGTAACATAAGGAACACTCACATACCTAAATGTGATCCAAAGTTTTGGTGGTGATGAAAAGGATGGAACTTGGTGAAAAAGGTGGGAGGTGGTTTGTTTGAGGGAGTGAGGGAGAGATCAGTGCAGGTTGAGGCAGACTGAGTGCTGTCATCATTGATGGTACTTATTGAGATGGTTGATTCAGTACTGGTGGAAGGATTTTTTGGGAAATTAGCGACCACATGAGGAGGAGGTGATGGAGGAGATGGAGGTGGAGGAGAAGAGGGCTTTCTCCTCTTGAAAACATTGGATTGCTCTCGGTGTTTTCTGGCCATGATCACATGCCAATGGTTCTTCACAGCATTGTCAGTCCTTCCAGGGAAGAGCCTTGCAATCATTGCCCATTTGTTGCCATAGAGTCTGTGGGCAACCAACAGCCTCTCTTCTTCCTCCTCACTGAATGCCCTTCTGTTGATCCTTGGATCTAGCTGGTTGAACCACCTCAATCTGCAACTCTTCCCTACAAATAAAAAATCAGATGATGAACAATGTCAAATTAATTAGTTTACATTTTCATAATCAAAAACATTTAAAGAGAAGTGATTTTCCGCACTTTTTTTTTAACATCCTTTTTTTACATCCGAGGGATAGAAATAAACATGGGTGCGAAAAATGAGAAAATGAGTGCGAAAATCATTTTACTATGAAAGTACCAAATTCAAAGAGGGGGATAAAAAGGTTTACCTGATCTACCATCAAGTTTCTCAGCTATTATGTTCCAGTTTTGAGGACCATATTGTCCCACAAGTTCTTTGAGCTTTGAGTCTTCAGCTGGTCTCCAATGGCCTCTGGCACAACTCTTAGCACTAATTCTCCCACCAGCAGGGCTCCTATCTTCATCATCATCTTCCTCTCCAACAAGATTCAAATTCAAAGGCACGGGCCTTTTCAGATCAACCCCAAAAAGCACACCATGATCGCTTATATTTTTTGGTCCCCCATTTTCCAAAGCTTGAGAACTCCATGGTTTGTTGGTTTGCTGGGATGATAAGGGACTGAAAGGCCCAAGCCCCATTGCAGAAGTAGAAGAACCACCAAAGGTGTTTGAGAGAGAAAGTTGATTAGAAACAGGAGGTGGTGGCGAAAAGTTCAAATCTTGGTATCTGGTGAAACCATTACAATCACTCTTCAGATGTTGAAAACCCATTAGTAATTCTCACTTGGAAAATTAACCCACCAAACAGAAATCAGAAGGGTAAAAACCCAAGATGCAGAATTTTAGAAGAAAATGGAAGAAAAAAAAAGCAGAAAACTTGGGGTGGTTTCTTTATCAAACGTAAAAAGTGCAATGCCACAGGGTAGAACAACAGAAACCAAGATTCGGGTTTTTTCTGTTAGACCACTCTATCTGTGAGATCACTCACTCAAACAAGGGTCTGTTTGGCAGGAAAGAAAGTGAGAGAAAATGCAAGAGAAAAAGCAGAAACCAGAGAAAATCTATTAAACAAGAAAGGGAACAGGAAACAGAGAAATGGGTTTTGTTTGGGAGAAAGAAATAAACAAAAAAACCGCACGGTTGAAATTTGATTCTCTCCTCCTCTCAAAGAGCCAGGGTGCTTATTTTTAAACTGATATCATCATCATACTCTCTCTCTCTCTCTCTCTCTCTCATATGGAAAAAATGGGGTGGTGGGATTGTTTGGAAAGCAGGAAAGTCTGTGCTGTTGTGCTTGCACTTCGAGAACCGCTCGTGTGGGTGGTGGTGGTGGGGATCCAGCCTCTCTCTCTCTCTCTCTCTCTCTCTCTAAAAACCGATGCTTTTGAGTTTGAGATTTTCGTGAGAGGGTTGGGTAGGGGATTAATGTAGTCGTAGAAGTACTACTAGTTGTACTCGTAGTGCTGCATTGCTTGTCCCATCTTCTTTTGTTTATTTATTTATTTTTCTTGTGCGTTGGCATTGGGTTTTGGGGAAAACCAGAATCTGTTTGTCTGTTTGCGAAACGTTTCTTTTTCCTTCGTTTTCAAAGAACGGAAATTTTCAAGGACCGAAGTCTTAATCTTCATCCCCACCACCTGTCATTTGCCCTTCTGTGCTCTCGTACCATAACTAAAAATACTATTGTCATTATTATTATTTTTTCCATATATGATACTCGGACTAAGTACATTTCATGCCAACGAAGTTTGGTGTCAAATTTAAAACGAGGGGCACGAAGTTTTAATTTTTTTTACTTTGCACTCCCGATATTTTGAAATTTGTTCAATGTACATTTTCCGTCAAATTGTAATCTTTATTATGTTATTGAGAGTCCGAGGCCAACCAAATTTTGGTAACGAAATTCAATAGGATTCTTCTTATATTTACACTTTTTGTTGAGACTCTTTTGGCACTGTGATTACAATTAAACAAAAGGTGTGAATTGGACGAATTTTAAAACATCTGAATGCAATGTGAAATAATAAAAAACTCACGTTTGATTTTCAAACCAACACCAAAACTCAACTGTTCTAAAACTACCTATCCGATCATATTCAACTACTTTCTATCTGTTTAAATTTTATTTCCTTTTATTATTTTACTTCTTCCGTATAAACCTCTTGGCTTAAGGAAGTAGATTTTGACAGATTTCTTTCTTTTCCCCCTTTTTCCTTTGTATTATTCCATATTTGTAAGTAGTGCATGCATGTCCTTGTTGCAGGATCCAACTTGGCAAAATGTACCGGCCTAAGCAAAAGTGCTTTTTTCATGTTCTTCTGCAAGCAAACGTTTTTCATTTGACCAACTGACTAATTAAGAGTTGAATAGATGGGGCAGTTTTTTTAATTTTTTTTAATAAACGATATTATCTATATTAAGTTATTAGGATGTTGGTTAAGTCTCGCAATGGTAAAGTAATAATGTGATTCAAAATTCGTTTTTGCGCTAGCTATGACATGTTTTTTATGTCAATGACTTGTAAAAAATAAAGGAGAAATTAGTAGAAACTGTTATTTTACGAACCTCGAAGATGATTTACGAAAGAATCGGATTGGAAACAAATTTATCAATTTCCATTCCAAAAAATTCGAATCGATATGAAATTTCCAAATTCAAAATTTTCAAATTATTCGGGCGGTGTTGTCTCAAAATTATTTTTGGCAACAATGGCAGATTAAATGTTTATGACCTAGAAAAAAATGACAGGTTTGATGCAAATAAAAGAATTATGGAATTTTCTTTTTCTCATCGTGAAGAATTATTCATTCTTCTCATATGATCGTGAACAAAAAACGAGTTTTTTTCTGGCAACAATGGCAGATTAAATGTACATGACCTAGAAAAAAATGACAGGTTATGACACACCCCGACTCGGAATGTCCATTAGGACTCCGAATCAAGCTGTGATGGCTGACACTTGGAAGGTGACGAAGCCATAAAGTGTAGTGATGTGGGAAATGTAAATAAATTTAAGCCTAAAAGTGCCTAAATACAATAGTGCACTGTGACCGGGAATGAACTCATTTCACGCGTGACGTCAGAGCACAAGTAAAGTACAGTAGAGTGGATTGAGAATCATACCATCGAAGGTAATCTCCAATACCAAGATTTGCCACAAATCCTCGTC
Organism: Malus sylvestris; assembly: GCF_916048215.2. NCBI lineage: Eukaryota > Viridiplantae > Streptophyta > Magnoliopsida > Rosales > Rosaceae > Malus > Malus sylvestris. The sequence continues at coordinate 1,019,173 of NC_062273.1, forward strand.
GATAAGAAAGCTCAGCTATTCAAACCTAGAGGGGTAAAAAAAAAACAAGGGTGAGTGGGCCTGGAAATAAAGTTTTAATAAAAACCTTTTGAAAACGTTATAATCCCTCGCTGTAAAACCCGTATAGTTTCCAGAAAGTCATACTATGTTATAGTATGAAATCAAATGCAAAACAACAGTAAATCCAGAAATATTCCAAATCACTACATATCAGCAGCAGCATAATAAAATCAGGTGTTCATCAATCTATGCTGACATAGGAGTCGGAGTTGCCTAATGCAACTTGTACGACTTATAAATCAATCTATGCTAACACACGAGTCGGAGTTGCATAATGCAACCTATACGACTCATAAGCAACATGTACGACAATGTCGGAGTTGCCTATTATTGCAACATGTACCACAGTATTAGAGTTGCATAAAACATAAATATAGTCATGTCATAACTCAATCATTTCAAATAACACCCTAAACTCACCTAAACTTACCAACGCGTCCCCGTTCACCTTAGCACTTCAAAGCATTTACAACAATTATATGCAAGTAATATGCATATAGATATGCCATGATGCAATCTAAAACTCAATCATATCATAGTATTTTAAAATATATATATGACATGACATAAAATGCATAAATCAATTTAAAAGCATTTGTGGAACTATCAATCATATATATACTATAAAAAGGAAAAGACTCACTCACCTAAAGTCCGCACTACAATTCTCTAGAACGAATATTGAGGCGTCACGAACCATAGTCGCCTGTGGCCAAGTCCAATTTGACCAGGAAGAGCTTCAATTTTACTCAAACCTGTCGGAAACCCTAGAATGAGTGTGCTTCGATTCGACCTCCATATGCACTCCAACACCTCCATCATTGCTTGGGCTTTGTTCCTGGCCTCCAGAGAAGTGTTGTGGTGATGGTGATCAACGGTGGTGGCTTCAGAAATGGCGGATTGTCGATGTGGCTGCCCTTGAACCCTCTGTTTGAATTCCACAAATTAGAGCCAAATTGTCTCGGGTTTTTGTATAAGAAAGATAAAGGGAAGGATTCTAGGATGATTCCAAGTGATAAAGGGTCCTAATTTGCCGGAGAATCATCGGAAAATGCACCGGAATCAATGGTGCCGCCAGGTCAGCCAGAAATGGAAAACCGTGTAGAGGGATCCAGTGTATCCATCTCCCTCCTTTCCCCTCATGTTTCTTTCTTCTGGTTGGTCACTCACCTTCCTCTCCTCTCTCCTCATTCGGCCACTCTCTCTTCTGATTCCTCCTATATTCTCTTCCTCTCCTCTCCTTCGTTGCCATCAGGCAGCCTCCCTTTTTTTTCACCAACTTTAAAATAACAAAAAGATATTAATATAAAGATTATAAAAAATATATATAAATATATATAAATAATAACCAATACAAAAGTACTTTTCAGGTTTACAGTTCCGTAAAACTTTAATCGTAACTTCAAATCTGCTTTTGCTTGTGCCTACACATATGCATCGTCAAGTACTTCAGGAATACGCTAAAGGAATATTTTGTATATCGTCCGGACCGGGATGTGACAGGTTAGATGCAAATGCAATTAAAAGAATTATGGAATTTTCTTTTTATCATAAAAAAGAATTATTCAATCCTTTCCATCTGATTGTGAACATAAAACGATATTTTTCTTAACAATGAGATGTGATAAAAAAGAGAAAAATCACAATTTTGTCGAATCTCATGTCTTGGGCCTTTATGCTGCTAGACGTAGAGTTTTATCTCAAAATAACCTCGGTGCAATTTAACAACTCTCACTTTAATATACATTTTTACAAACAACCACTTCTTCGATATGGGACAATTGCATTTATTCAACGATTCCTAATATACCATCGGACATATCATTTCTAATATCTTATAGCAATCGCTATGTAAAATCATTAGAAGAATTTGCCTCACATAAACATATTTTCACTATTCAGCCACCCAAAGTATAATTGGCGGCCAATATATGAACTGTTTTTGTTCTCTTTTAAGTATCGAGGACCAACTAGAACTGGCTAGTCGACACAGTTTTCGAAAGATAAACTTGCACCGATTTTGTCCTCGCAACGAAATGAAACCAAAACTAAACTTTAAGTGGAATTACGCTAAGGGGATGTTACCCATAGGTTGGTTATTTTATCATATAAATTTATTTGGATGGTCTAGAGTTGAACGTTGCTTCTTTTAAAATTGTGAATATTAACCATCGTAATTAACTTAGGTTCTACAACAAAATCAATTGGAAGAATGAGAAGTAATTCAACTTACTTACAAGTCTATTTAAGGTCCCTTCTTCCATTAATGTGAGATTCGTTTTCAACACGCCTCCTCATATATGACGAATTTTCAAGCCTAAAACATGAGCAATACAACGAGGTAACGTCAAGCACGTGTGGCCGCTTGACTACACATGTGGAATAACCTGCTCTGTTACTATGAATAAATATGAGGTTCCATCATAGAACATTTTTGTGTCGAAAAGATCATAAAACTAATTGGAAATATGAAAACTAGTCCACAATCCCTATCAATTAAAGTAAGAGTTTTGTTGACCTAGAGCTTAAATGAGACTTAAGCCTGTAAGTTACTTAACTCTAGGAGAGATTGTTTAGTGTGCTTGGAATACAAACATGTGCTAAATATAAATATACAAGTAGAGAGATATTTGAAAGATAAAAAATAAATAAAAAATAAAAATCTACTTATATAATGTCAATTGACGTATCTCCATATTTTGAATATATTGAAAAATCTCTTTCGAAAAAACATGAAATGACATGTTCTTTTCTTCTAAAACAACAAACGAAGGAAACCGGAGTATAAAGTAAAACCAAAGAAACTTGATTGACAATGCAATGCCAGTGATCGGCTTTATCTTTGCACGACGAACGTAGCCATGCCCATCATTACATTTTATTTACCCCAAGAACACTCATCATTGCGTTTCACATTAAAAAACCAAAAAAATTGGTAACAAAAAGAAAAGAAAGAAAAAAGTAAAAAATAAAAAATCACATCAAGAAACAGAGTGAGTGAAAGATATCGTTGTTATTGCCCCGAATCTGCGTAACAGAGAGAGAGGGCAAAGAGAGAGTAGTAAGGAAAGAATTGAGATCTACTTCAGATCTCTATGTCAGACTTTAGAATCCGTAGGTTGAAAGCTTTAGACGGTTTAAGAGAAAAAAAGAGATTTATATCATTTAAGCTTTTTTATTTTTTTAAGTTGGCCAGTTGGATGGATTAATAAGAGCCGTAAAATTGGAATTTAAATGGTGTGAATCTCTTAATAGTCGGCTACCGAACACAAAAATCTAAAATGAATCTCAATACTAAGAAAAGTACTAATGGAAATACATGTTTTCTCACTATTATTAAGTGGCAACTATGCTCATCACTTAGTAATTATTATTATATAAATTCAATGTAATACAATTTTTACATAAATTTCGAAATTCAAAATTTACATAGTGACAAGTAACTTAAACACAATATTTTAAGTTAAAATATTTTAAGTGGTCAAATGGTGAGTTAAAATATTTTCCAGAAAACAACGCACCTTGCAAACGTCTGAGTTTTCTGATACGCAACGTGCGAACGATGAGTGAGGAAGAGCATAGAATCGCAGCGACCGACAACGGTTTCATCGGTTTCCTGCTAACGTAAACACAATATTTTAATAATCTTAAAAATTAGATTAGTGGGCTTTTGATTAATTTATTTTTATTTACATTTTTGGCATCGGCATTATTGTTCTTTATACTTTTTTTGGTTCGTGCTTTCTCCACTGCATCTCCCATGCACTGCCGTTTTGTCTGTTTCCCGAAACCGTTTGGCTTTTGTGTTTGGGGCTTCTGGTTACACGTGCGGTTGAATCGTTGTCGTACACGTGAACGGTGTTACCGGGGCATGACAATCTGGGGTAACGAATTTTATGAGGATATTGGACGTGGGTCCCACATCCAGTGAGATTTTTCAGTGTGATCGGCACATAAGATGGTACATCACGTGTTATTATATAAATAATGAGATAAATGTGCTAAAAAGTTAATAGCTTAAAAAATAAAATTTCTCATTACTTATATAAAAACACGTGATGTAACATTCGTGTTTCTGTCATAATAAAAAATTTCTCCCGCACTTGGAGGAGTTGTTAAGAAAGTGTTTGGGTAAAGTGGATGGACGAAAGTACCCCATGGTGTTGCGTGGAGGTGGTGGATGGACGAAAGTATCCACATGCCCTCGTGCACAGGATGTTCAAAATCTAAATATCATTAGCAGTCGAGTTCATCATGACATGATAATATCATTCATGAGTTTTGACAGATGGTAAATATTATGAACGCTTTGCCTCTTGTAGTAGGAATCCAAATTTTTTTTTAGGGAAGTTTAACGAAAAGCACCTGGTACTGTTCACTTTAATGAAAAATCATATTTTTACACTAAAAAGTCAATCATGGTACTATTCACTTTACCCTTTATTTTGTCTTTATCATTAAAACTCAAAGTTTTCAAGCCATTTTCATTAGTTTTCTTTTTTTTTAAGGTTAATGTCATCTTAATAATTCATAAAAATAAAATTACATCTCATTTATACTTCAAATTCGTGTCACTTTTTGTTTTTGAACTTTTTGAAGGATATTTTCTTTCACGTTACGTGTTTGTTTAACATTGAATTTGATAATTCATTAGGTCTAAGGTATTTTTAAGGAAGAAATGGAATCGGCTTCTAAATTGAATTAGTCATGAAATGACCTCAAAGTGGATAGAAACACCATACAACTAGTTCATCTAGTTCCACTAGCATAGACAAGATTTAGAAGTTGATATTCGTTCCACTTTCTTTGGTATAACTTGAATTAGTGACTTAATACATAAAATTTAATCTTAAACACTAAATGTGACATACTTACATGGATTGACACAATTGGTGTGAGATCAGCATTTTCAGCATTCTCGTTACAAAATTGTAATGATCACAAATATGCACATTGCAATTGGCACAATGTGTTACTTGTGGCAAACTAGGTAACTTGATCCATTAATTTCCAAGTGCATTGCAACAAAGCCTATATAGTTCACGGAATTAAAGTCATTTCTTCAAGCAATAACTTAGGAAATGTGACTTTAATTTTAATTTTAATAATAGTGCGTTCATTTTGTTATCATGTAGTGTTCATAAAATCGTTTAAGTATACATGGCAATGATATAATATATGTCTTCACACACACACAAAATGATATAAAATATGTGGAATTATGAATTAGGTCTGTTTCCTTTATAAACAAAAAGAACATAAAGAGCAGCCTTTGTTGAAAAATAACAACCAAATTAGCTAATGGCAGCAATTACAACTTAATTTGACCGACCCCTTTGAAAAAGAGTAACAAAATTAGCTAATGGCAGCAATTACAACTTCAACCGGTAATATGGAAAGTTAACTTACTTATAAGATCATTCAAGATTCATTCTCCTATTAATATGAGATTCATTTTCAACACGTTTCCTCACGTGTGGCGAATTTTCAAATCTAACATGTGGACAATATAGTAGGATGACGTGAAACACTTGTGCCCGTTTGGCTTCACACGTGGGACAACCTGTTCTACCACGAATAAAGTTGAGGTTCCACCATAAAATCAATTGACACTATTAAGAATAGCCCAACTTACATATAAAGGCTATATAAAGTTACTTCTTCTGTGGAATTCATTCTCAATATGTATTAATCAAACATCAAACAAATAGAAGATTAATTAAGAAAGATAATTAGAAACATCATATACAAGGAGGGTTTTCACGTTAATGGAGTGCAATAGTTAAAATTACGTACCATAGAGAGAATCATAAAACTATACTTTATAGTACTATTTCCTAACACATACGTTTTTGTCAATGTGTACTGGTGGTAATTACCGTGCACGTGATTAACTATAAAATCAAGGAATCCAAATAGGAGGATCACATCAACATTTTCAACTAATTTCCGTCTTAATATAAGATAATAAAGACATCTCGTTAACAACTTCGTGATGCACCATGTTGGTTAGTTCTTGGTAAAGATTAATTTGGCTGCTTCATCAACAGTTTCAATTATTTCCGTCTTAATATAAGATAATGACATCTCGTTAACAACTCCGTGGTGCATCATGTTGGTTAGGTCTTGGTAAAGATTAATTTGGATGCTTCAACATGAAAAGTACGTATTAGTTAATTACATCTTGTATAACAGTAAAAACTAATAATTACACACTCTTCTTCTCTCCCAACACGACACATGCTTAATTTTATTCGTGTTTTTATTAAATTTATTCAGTTTGATGATCAGAAATAACGAAATAGATGTATGAATATTAAAATGTAGGGAATTTTAACAAAAAACTTCTAGTACTATTCAATTTAACAAAAAAAACTGCATTTTTACATTAAAAAGTCAGTTCTGTTATTATTCACTTTACCCTTTATTTTGTCTTTATCTTTAAAACTCAAAGTTTTTAAACCATTTTCATTAGTTTTCCTTAAAATTATAACGTGTGATGAGTTATCATTTTCTTATTAATAATGCCTAATTGCCTATAGCTGTCGACGAAAACAAGAGGGAATAATTACGAGAAACTAACTAGATTAAAGAAATGATTAGTTATCTATATAATTCAGTTCTTGTTAATTTGTTCCTTGTACACATATCACATATATCATGCCGTTAGCCGAGATTATCTTTAGTCACAATCATAGTTCATATATAGATGTCCCACCCAATGTTCTTTTGTTTGTTTTCTTTTCCCTTTTTCTTGCTGAATGATGAGTCGATGACCCTTAATTTGTTGCATGCATGAACCGAAGGGCCTACTATAACTTTTGACCCCTAAAGAGACCACGAGCTACAAAAGCCTTTTTGTTTTACTTGGAATAATAATTGGAGGAATCGGTACAATTAACCAACTAAGTGACCAACCCACCACAAACAATTTCAAGGAATTCTCTTTGTTTTTTATATTGTTATGGAAAAGATTTTGAGAAAGCGACTAAATAAGATGTGATTTTAATGCTACATAGTATTTAGTGTATGAGTATTTTAACCGTTAAATTTTATTTTCATAATTGTTAAATCATATATTTTCAATCATAATCATTCATTTTTCGTATCATTCAAAGTTACGTTCTATTAAAATAAAAATCATTGGATTGCATGTCACTTTATGATTACACATATGCGTACAATATATCTATGTCTTGGGTCTCCATCAGAAAGATAGGTTGTTCTTCTCGATCTCCCAAGCGTCATGCATAGGTTTTATAGTATTAGGTTTAGGGTGTCACCTCTTGCCGACGAAATGAATGGAAACCCTACCTAATGACCAAGCGACCAGTACACATCCACTACGTACCACTGCTAATCATGTGGGAGCTAGTAGCATTATGTAATTAAGCTTTGTTTTCTTGGGAGGTGGATTGTCTGTCCTCTCATTTTCATACTCTCCATATTCTTTTCTTTTTGTGCGATCACGGTTAAGTCACGTCAATATTTTATATTTTTATTACTTTTTGTTTTATTATTTATATAAAAAATTAATATAAAATATTGGCTTAACCGTAACCAAACATCACAGGAGGGCATGAAGAGAGTAGGGGTGGGTTCGGTACGGTTACCGTACCAAAACCCTCGTACCAATTACCGTACCAAACTTTCGGTTTGGTAAGATCTATTACCATTACCATACCAAACTTTCGGTATACCGAAGTTCGGTATTGCCAAATGTTCGGTTGGCATGGTATGGCAATGGTAATTGCCACTTTGTTTTGGTTTTTTTAACCCAATTCAAGGGCAAAACTTTTTTATTGTACCTTTATCTTATACTTTGTAGCCTAAATTTATCTATTATTCATTTTTCACAATTCACACACACAATAATTCAAATGATGCATCAAGATTCATAATGAAAATTAAGTTTACAATCCAAATAGAAGATACGAACCAAAACAAATAGAAGTTTCCCCCATGCTAAAGATCGTCTCTATCCCCCATTGGTTCAAACACACTTCTAGAACTTTCCCAATGTCTTCTCCCTTATGACCTATGATCTTTATGAAGTTTATGATCCGTTTGTGCAACTTTCATTCACTATCCATGAAGTGAGCGGTAACTACCATGTAGTTAATGTTTTGTACCGATGTCCAAGTATAGGTTGTGATACTTACCCTTTGATTATGCATTGCTTCAAATAACTTAGACTTCTCCAACACATATAAATCACACACACTGGCCGCAATCTTCTTCCTATTTGGAATCTTGAACCGAGGTTGAGCCTCTTTCATCATATCAAATTATTAGAATATTATAAATATGTGTTATATAATTATATATTATATAATTTATAAATTATATATTATATTATATGTTCGGTACGGTAAGGTAATACCGTGGTAATGATATCCATTACCAATACCGTACCATGAAATTTTGGTACGGTACAATACCGTACCATTACCGATTGGCACAAAATCGGTATGGCACGGTTGGTAATTCGGTTGGCACGGCAATTTGGCAAAAAAATCCATCCCTAGAAGAGAGTATGAAAATAGAAAGGCAGACAATCCATTCCGTTTTCTTGAGTGGAAATTTTTCTCAAGAAGGCTAGTTTCACGTTTCTAATTTTATATGCTGTCGTTAAACTTACTATACGAGCAGTCTAATTAATAATACAAAAAGAAATTTAGGGAAACTTACAAGGAAAAATAAATCCATAATTCGAGATGAGATACCCTTTACGAAGATATGGAGGTTACAGGTCTCACAATTTGAAGCCAAATGTAGATTAATTTCAACAAATTAGATAACTAATATGAGCTTGAAGTTTTCTTTGTGACTCCCGGAACTTCTTCGTAGTGGCTCCGCTATACAGAAAAAATTATCACGCCGTCACTTTAACGTATATATTTCGAAGCCGTTTAAACTAATGATGAGATGGGCATTGCAACACAATTGGAACCCTAGGTTCAATTTTGTTTTCTTTTGATTTATAGAACATTTTTTTACCAAAAGTTTGCACTAAGTGGAAGTTATTTATTTATTTTATTATTATTATTATTACAAGTGATACTTTGTACTAATCTACACTAATAGAAGGAGGTTTGAACTCGGAAAACAATGTATATTGAGAAACATATATGATAGTATTTATCATTGAAAAAGTTGAGGTTCCATAAACGAATTGGTATATGAGGAGTAGTCCAATTTCTTATAAGCACATGCAAAGTTCATCCTCTCATCAATGTGAGATTCATTATCAACACGCCCTCTCACGTGTGATGAATTTGCAAGTCAAACACATGGGACAACACAACAGGGTGACGTGGAGCACGTGTGACTATTGGACTTCACACGTGGGACAACCTGCTCTAATAGCATGAAGAAGTTGAGGTTTCACCATAAAACTAATTAGCAGTATGGGAAGTGGCCCAACTTTTTATAAGCACATGCAAGGTCCCTCCTCTCATCAACGGGAAATTCATTATCAACAATCCCATTGTATATCCAACAGCCACACGTATATATCCATTGCTCATTATAGTATGTATTTAGCTCGAGTCATTCCACATTTCCTGAAGGTCATTTATAATTCAAAGCCTAACATAGAAGTGTATATATTGTCTTTGGCCTCTTGCTCTAAATATTTTACAAGGTGCATCACAATTCATATATGTGATGATCTATGCGTACCGATTGTTTTGTAAATTCTTATTTAATAATGCTGTTTCATATTTTAGGAACGGGCTTCCTTTGTAGGGAATGTCTCTTGAAATTGTCATCACTAGTGTGATACTTGCCGATACAACCGAACAAAAACTTGGACTCAATAGACAAAGATGTCTAGAGAGGTTAACAGATCAAGGTGGTTACTTAACAAGAGCGAACGACACCAACATGCAGCTATAAGCAATTTGACTATCCAGGCGACGAAATATTTTGCATAGCAAATATCGATTGTCTCAAGCGTTCATAATTGTTTCATGTATTTAGGAATGGGCTTCCAATTGTAGGTCATGTTTCTTGAATTTATCATCACCTAGTGTGATACTTGCCGATACAACCAAATAAAAACTTGGATTCAGTAGACTAAGATGTATAGAGAGGTTAACAGATCAAGGCGGTTAATTAACAAGAATGTACAACGTCCAACATGTTACTAAGCAATTAGTGTGACCATGCGAACAAATATTATGCATAGCCAATATCGATGGTCTCATGCCTTCATAACAGGACACATATGAAATATGTCCTCAACTGGATCCATTCCAAAAAACAAAATCATGCAGTTAAAACAACAACGTATACAACAAATATTATTTGATACCATCTTAGCTACACACACACACACACATATGGGCGAATTCAAGCACCATGAAAAGGTTAATTTCTTGACTATTAATTGTTCTATTTACATCCCTATCACTAATTGTATTTCCAATAAATCTAACAGAATTAATTTACTATACAAAGACTTTGAATTTATAAGAAAATATTTCAAAGAACCAAATATGTGCATAAGAAATTCAAATTCAGGTAGGAACGTTGAAAAGGAGGAGCCAAATATTGTACATCTATACTTTTTAGGAAAATGTTAGTGAGACTACATTTTTGTGTCATATATTTATTTGTATACCACATGCCGCAAGTGACATGTACACATCATATCAACTAATGAGTTTATCTCATTGAATGTTGGTTGTGCATCATTTGTCATATCATGTTGTTCAATATGTAATCTCCCTATCATTACTCTATGTATTAAAGACTAAGGTAAATTTAGTGAAACATCCATAACATAGAAAAAATGCACCTCCGTACTTAAAACTCGGATATAAAATTTTATGTTGCGACCTGTGTGTACCCCTTGCTCTGTTAAATATTATCATTTTATGTTGTTTCATATATTTAGAAACTTACTTTAATTCCAAATGTAGTCTATTTTTCTTAACATTGTCACGAGTGTTGGATACTCGCCGATAAAACAAGATAAAAACTTGGCTTCAATATACTCACTAAGATGTTTACAGGTTAACAGATCTAGGTGATTACTTAACAAGAGCCTACACCTTCTTGATAAAATATACATATGTTCGAGTGTTTTTACGAATAAAATATGCATGTTCGATATTCTCAACCTTTCAGATGTCCTGAATCGATTCCATTTCTAACGAAATTGTTGCCTGCATATATAAACGATAAAACTATGCATGGTTCTTCACAACGATATAGTTAATGAAGGGGTAAGAAATTCGGGCAAGTCACATAAGAGATTAGCCACAGTAATTTGGTATCTAACTCGTCATTCAAAAAATCGAACCTAAAACTATATATCCATTTACATTAAAAAAGAATATCATTAAATTGTTATACCAAGTGAGAAATAAAACCTCTTAAAGTATGACATAAAAGAAAGAAAGAAGAACAAAGACAAAGCTTGATGAAGAAAAAACAATCTCTGTGTATCAGCTTCAATACAACAGTAGTACAAAATGATATCTGTCCTCACTACTAATACAAGGATAACTACCTTTCTTACACTATAAGCCAATGTAACAAATCCTATCCAAACTAATGATGACATGGCAATCTTATCATAATCCAATCCTATTTTGACTAGACAAGCTTATCAAACATGACATGGCATATGATATGCCATTCCTATAAGTCAATATAGGTCAACATCTTCCATCAATCTCAACTAGGGTAACCAAGTTTAAGATTGCAACAATGTCAAACAAAGGTAAGACTATGAAGTCCTTTAGTTAACATATCATTAATCTGTTCATCAGTAGGCTAGTATTTAATATGAAGATTGTGGTAGTAAAAATCCTCCGTCTTCAATCTTGACGAATGTGTACCTACAAAACAATCAACACATTTGATCAAAGCCAAAGCCACACTTGCCCACGAGGTGTTTTGGGGGAAGGGGTGGGGTTGGCTAATGGATCTTCGATGCCTAAGTCGGTATCTTTGAAAAGAGTGAGTGTTTATGGCTTGTATGTGTAGCAAAAAGCTTACCAAGATTTGGTGGAGATGAGGTATTTATAGGGCGGTAACCGGCCTAGGTGTAGGGTTTTGCCCTACACCTGGCGACTTCCCATTGGCCTAGATTGTGTCATCCGTAGGATGGATGAGGTTAATATTTTGGATTAGGAGATAATATCTTGGGATGAAGATGGAAACATCCTTTATTGTGATAGGATTTCTTACTTGATTGAGTTGATCTTCAATTGTGGAGTTATTAAAGATAGGATTTGGTGATTAATCTTATCTTTAATGCCTTTCACTTTTCCACGACATGAGCATGGGAAATTTGAGTAGTCGTCGTCTGCTGCTTGGACGTCCAAAGATGCTAAGCTGCGCGTGGGAATATTTGTGTGCCCAACCCATGCAATGAGGGTAATCTTGTCTTCTTCAAGAAAAAGACTATATGTCATTTTAAAGATTTTTTGGGATTATTTATAGCTCCACAAAGATCCCTTTTATGAACTCTACAAAATAATCTATATGAAGGTGTTTGATCCTCGAATGATAAACTGTATCAAATATGACATGGCATTCCTATCAGTCAATATAGGCCGACAAAACCAAGCATGTTAGCATTTTGTTTTGCATGCAAAACCATGCATGTTAGTTAAATCGCCATTAAATTTTTATATGAACATTTTTAGTTTAATTAGAGTTATATAATCTCAGATGACAGATCATATATGAATGTAAACTGTGGGCCAAGCTAACGACCAAGATGTCAGCTTCTTGACTCTTGTTCTTCACATCATATCCCTGATTGTATTTCCAAGAATCTAAAAACATTAATATATAGCCTTCGAATTAATACATAGAAAACATGTTCATAAAAAATCATTATATGGACAATAATTCAAATTTAGGTGGAAGACGTTGACAATGATGTGCTCAAATATTTGCACACTTGCCAGAAGCCATGGCACTACTCTTAGCAGCACGAGTTTTGCGTAGATTCCTATACAGAACTAAACTAAGTGTTTGGTTTTATATTATTATTCAAAAGTTTATAGTTACAAAACTAATATCTTTGTCATTTACTTAAAGCTCGAATTTTATACTCGCTTTCGTCTCAATAATGTGGGATAATTATATTCCATTTTATATATAATATGCGTTTGAACGCTATATACCAAACCTGCAGTCGTTTTCATGGTTGTTACTTGATATAGATAGTTGCCCTAGTTAAAACCTCCTGAGGTGTCCAGGTGGTATCACCAATAAATCAACAAACATTCCCATTTCTCTGTTGTTTATGAAATTTAAACTGGAGAATTTCTCCAACAAAAGAAGAGACTTTTATAATCCCAAATAAATTATGGGTAACAAAGTAGTATACTTGATTTGGTTAAGATTACGTATACACATAGGCTTAATCTGCATGGTTTCTCAAAAGGCTGGCAAATAATAATTAGTTAATGACATTTAGTCTTCACTTCATCAAATGAGATCATGCATTTAAACTTAATAGACGAGAGCATGATAATAAATCATGAAATTTCTACTATATTCCGATGCATGACATTTATTGGAAGAACTGACCAAGATGAATATAAGGCCTTACATTAAAAAACTACAGATCTAGTTGTTAAGAATTTCGATTATACAACACACAGATGCATACTAAACAAACTCCAAATCAACCCAACTCAGAAATCCAGATGACCTAAAGGCATGGACAGTCACCATGCACCCATTTGGGACTAGGGAGAGACACAACTTACAAGACAGTGGTACTTGTGTGTCTTAGCGACACCTTTTGAGATTGGTTGGGGGTTTGCCTCTTTTGTAGCCAAAACAAGACACCAATCGCAGCCTTTGTTGAACCAAAAGAAAAAGCGGCTTTGGGGCATCACCATTTGCAACTAAACTGCCTTTTTTGACTACTGCCCTTTTTGCAAAGGAATTAACACGCTAAAAAAATATGTGACAAACCCCCAAAACCACTATGAATTCAACTTCCATACTATAATAATAGTCATCCGATATGATGTTTTGATGACCAAATGATCCAAGAATGCATAGTCACTCACCGTGAATTTGATATTGATAATGAAGAATTAATGGATGAGCTTTTATTTTTAATCTCTAACTTTTAGTATCAAATTCCATAATAAGTGATGGTAAATTTTTAGTCACCTAATAACCTAGAGAATGTAGCTCTATTATTATTTAAATTCGACATCACTTAGTGGTCTATATGTTTGCACGTGAATGATATATTTGCCGACAAGTATCCTCCCTACTTTACCTAATAAAGTCATTGTGTTTGAAGACATTTGGAAAGAATTCAGTCAACAATGTAAGGAATATGTTAAGCTATACTTTTGTTTTTTTATTTTTTATTTTTTATTTTTTGTTTGGAAAAACATAGATTAAATTGTTAGTTGTTACAGAGGAGATAGGTGGGAACGAACTCGCACTAGAATGCATATGCATGATTGTTTTTTACCACTGCAATAAAATGCCATCTGCATTATATCAACACCAATTTGTTTTGCATCTTTTGTGTGGCTGCCAATTTTCATTTCAAACGAGCTGGATTGGATCACCTCTATATGTCGGAAATTTTGTATTTTGGGCTCCTTTTGATGTGGGTTCGAAGGAGTTGGCCAAGTAGTGTTACTAGTGTAGTTGACGAACACCAAGGCCCAATTATTAGCCTTCATTCAAATTATGGGCTTGGGCTTGACCTTGGCTCAGTTAACCTTTATTAATATTATTCTTCTTAATTGTCTTAGGTCTTAACTTATGGCTGCTTTTGGTACGTGGGACGGAACGGGACAGAACGGGACGAGGCGTTTCGTCCCGCGTTTGGTACGTCAAAAATGGGTGGAACACGCTGTGCCACGGGACAGAAATTGGGTGTTTTTGCGTCCCACCTCCCCCCTAGAACGGGTTGTTCCACATATGTGGAACACAAAAATTACATTGTCTACCCTCCCTCTCCCGTAGCTTCGTTACCCTCCCTCTCTCCTTTAGCCTCCTCCTCCACCACAAACCCAACAACCCAAATGCTTCGTTACCTAGCAACCTAGATGAATTCGAGCTCGATTTCGGGCTTTCCGGGCTGAGTCGAAGACGAATCCGTTGAAATAGCGGCGAAACATACCGAAATGCACTTCCTTCTAAGGAAAAACTCGCAATTTGCGCTGGCTGGAATGACACGGCGTTTGCGAAGTGCAGGGAAATCATAGTTTGATGCAGCTCAGTCCACACCTGCCTCCCTTAGCCTTTTCATATCGTTGGTTTTAAATTGGGGAAAAATAATTTGATTTACTAGAATTGAAGAGAAAGATAATGAAATAAAGAGAAAGTATGGGTTTGATTTTTACTGGGAGATCTGAGCATGCGAGAGAGAGAGAGAATCAAATGGAAAAAGAGAAAGCAGAGAAACGGGAGAGAGAGAGTCAAAGAAAAAGGGTAAGTTAGTCATTTAATCCAGAAACGGGAGAGAGAGTCAAATAAAAAGGGTAAGTTAGTCATTTAATCCAGTTTCGTTCTATTCCATCTTGTCATTACCAAACATGACATGAATCTTTGTTCCGTCCCGTCCCGTATGCGTACCAAACGCTACGTATGAGAATGACGAGTTAGATACCTAATTAATATAATTTACCGTGTAGCTTAATCTAATTCCTCTCCTCATGCCCCAACATCATTTTGTTATGAAAAAATAAAATTGAGGTCTCAATTTAATTACATTTTACGATGTAGTGTCATCATATCTTTACAAATGTTGAACATGAGGCTAATAAGCATTCGAGTTAGAAATCTGGTTGGATTATGGAGGAGAAGAACTCGACTCTATCTCTACCCAACCGAAAATTTTATTGGATACGAGCAAGTATTGACCTAATTCTAACGCCTCGAGTTAATTAAGTTTCGATTGAGTTCGAGTTAAGTTTCGACTGAGTTCGAATTGATCCTGCTCAAGTTACACCCCTATTTTAATTGGAGAATTATATTGGGCTTACTTTTTCTGTTTATTTGGGCCTATTATGATTCCAAAAGATTAAAAAAAATCAGAAACCTCAGAAAAGCCATTTATTCCTGCAACCACATTTCCATCCCCAACCCCAAGCAAGTAGGGTTTATCATCTCCCGCTCCACCGCGAGACTCCCATGCTACGCCACTTCTAAATGGGTGGCGCCGGCAACCGATTCTTCACCCTCCTCTCCACCACCACCACCCACCCTGTCCACCGCTTCCCTTCTCTCGTCCGCCTTTCCCGCCACTCCAAACCCCCACTCTTCCCTTCCTCCTCCCTCTCTTTCCTTTCCCACCGTCACTCCCTCTCTTCCCGCCCCTCCTCCTGCTCCGCCTCCCCCTTCCCTCCCAATTCCTCTCACCATTTCCATTCCCATTCCCACTCCCCCGTTTCCGCCGCCTACCCTTCTTATGCTGATTCCGCCCCTTTAAGACACTCGCACCCTTGGCCCGAGTGGTTCCACTTCCTCAACTCCCTCTCCGCTGCCGGCTACAACGGAACCAACGGCCAGGATGAGTTCACCGCTGTGGTCCGGGATTTGCCCGAGGAGTTCATGCTTGCTGCGAATGTTTGCCTGGCGTTCGCTAGGCAAAGAGCTGGCCTTTTGAGGTAATGTATGCTTCTCTCTCAATCGGTAAAAGTCTCGAAATGTTTACCAATGGGTGAATTGTGTGGGGTTTTCAATGCAGGTTTCTTTCGAGGCGGGATCTAGAGGTTGTGGTGGAGAATGGGACGCCTTTTCTGTTTCAGAATGGCGATGATTCGGTGAGGCGAATGAGATTGTTTCTCGGCCAAGGCGATACCAATGTGAGTTTTCATTAACTCTGTCAATGCTCCTGAATTTGTTTTTGGTGAAATGGTTTGTTCAGACACTGGATTGATCAGATACAAGTACAACAAGCCTATAAGGAAGAAAATCTGGTAGACAAATATAGTCAAACAAACATTTATACTACAGAAATCTATCTTAAATTGTAGCGTTCGGTAACTTTTTAGAGCAAACATATATGGCCTTCCCCGAGTTGGGCACTTTGCGAAACCACCAGAGAAAGTAATGTGTTCCACAGAAGTACAAAAGCTGATGTTCTCCAGGCAGGTTTATTATGTTAAAACCGTTGAGCTGAAAATTTTCTGTAAACCGAACATTCCAGCCTAATTGAATTTTGTTCTATGTTAAATTTGATATAAATGCATTAAGACCACTTGAGTTTCATGTGGTTTGTCTAAATTTTTACCATTATGACTTTCTACATGATTTGGATATCTTCTAATTTCTCGGTTTTAAATTAAGTACATTTAAGTTACAAGTTGCTAACCCAGTCAGTTTTTATGCTCTATTTGCCTTCTCCATAACAGGCCTTGGACATTGATAAAGCACAAACGGTTGATTTGATGAGATTTATTTTGAGTTATGCTAGTACCCCTGTTTTTTCGTCGGAGAGAAACAATCTGTACAATAGAGAAATTGTTGAATCATCTGTTCGTACTCTGTTGGGTGAAATGGCCAAGCTCTGCTTTAGCGCTCCAGATTCGAACTTTATTGGGGCAATGCAGAGTCGATCCCCTGATAACTACGGAGAATCTGTTAGGCCTTTTGGAAAAACTATTGAAATGAAAAGAGGTGATTGGATTTGTCAGAGGTAGAGTCCCTTTTTTGGCCTTATCTTCATTTATATTATAATGCATTTTGTATGAAATGATTTGGGGCTATAGGTATAGTTTATTCTACATTATTTTTCTTTTGTTTATTGTTCATATGAGATTCTGTTGATGAGCAGGTGTAATTTCATGAACTTTGCAAGAAACATGAAATGCCTGGAGTGTGAGGAGGCTCGGCCAAAGAGACAGCTGACTGGCAATGAGTGGGAGTGCCCTCAGTAAGCATTGCTTGTTTATTAAATCTCTTTTTTGGGTTTTCCGGTAATTTTGTTTCCTTTACTGATTAATTCATGATGAAAACAACTTCTTTCTCAGATGTGATTTTTTCAACAATGGTAGAAACACGGTATGTTTGAGGTGTGATTGTAAGCGCCCTAGGGAGGTCTCACTTGGTTCCACCAAAAATAGGTTAGATATGGGATATGAAAATGTGGGTGATAGAAATAGGGCTGAAATCGATAGCAGGCTGGCCGCTAATGAAGAGAAGGCACAGCGGTGGTTTAGTAAGATTTCTCAGCTAGACAGTACTTCAGACATGAGCAACGCTGTATCTGATGAAGATTTTCCTGAAATAATGCCACTGAGAAAAGGAGTAAACAGATTTGTTGTAAGCACTAGGAAGACGCCATTAGAGAGGAGGCTGGAAAATGCTCAATACCAAAGAAACGTGGATAATGAGGGCAATTATCAAGGCAAGGATCTTCAAGCTGGGAGTGCGAATAGGTCACTTGGTCGTACAGCCAACCGGACTTTAGATGAAATTCTTGGCCGTGCATCTGTTCCTGAGTCAAATAATACAAGTACCAATCCCAAACAAAATGTTGGAACTGACACTCCCTCTTCCATGCAGACCTCAGTTTCCTCAGAGTATGGACAACCTAATGGGGGCAATTCCACTTATTCCCAATTTGTGCCGTTACCTGCGGATAAGTTTGCCAGGAAACCTGAGAATTCAAGTGTGGAGGATAGTATGCAGCTGTCTGAGAAGCCTCCGGAACAGGCTGGGAGCAAGGATGACGAAAGAGATCAAGCGGAGAAATCTGAGAGATGGTTTAAGAGGGTTGCAGAGTTGCACGATGTTACTGATCTTGCGAGCGCAATTTCAGATGAGGACTTTCCTGAAATTATGCCAATGCGTAAGGGAGAGAATCGATTTGTTGTCAGTAAGAAGAAAGATCGGTCTTTGACTACTCCGGCATACAAGAGACGTTCAGCTACTGAACAAGCTGGCAATGCCAATTATGTTCCCTTCGTACCCTTTCCACCCGACTATTTTGCTAAAAAAAACCACCAGCAGACAGAAGAGACAGATTTGACTAACAAGAGTGTTGATGAAACAACTACAACTATGATCCCAGATAACAACCCTTCAGACAATATGGTTGATGCTAGACCTGGGAAGCTGAATGCTGATCATGTTCAACAGATGAAAAATCAGCAAAGCAGTGTGCCAAGCCGGAACTCAGAAAGTTCGGGACAAAATCAGCTCAAGGATACTGCCCGCAATTTTGCTAATTCTAGCCCAAACGGCACGGATAGATTGAACAGTGGATCTTCAGGGAAAGAGAATTCTAACCAGACAGCAAGTTCGACATGGAATCCACCGCAGCAGTCCAATGATCAGAACATTAGGCAGGCCTGGACTGGGAAAAGTTTGGAGGGGTCAGCAGTGAAGGAGCCAGATCCTTTAGATATGTCAGAGGAGGCAAAGGCGGAGAGATGGTTCAAGCGCGTTGCGCAGATAAAAGACATCTCAGAGCTGAGTCAGATTCCGGATGAAGATTTCCCGTCGATAATGCCAATGCGGAAAGGGGTGAATAGGTTTGTTGTCAGCAAGCGGAAAACGCCGTTGGAGAGGAGGCTGACATCTCCACAATACAGAAAAAATCTTCCTATTGTAAGCTCTGATCCAGCAAAGGAAAGAGATGGTAACTGAGAAATCACAAAAAGGACTTCCTCTTTGTTGTTTTGGAAGATGAGGTAATTGTTTATTTCTTACTTTTGCATAATTGTATTTTTCATAGGTTGCCTTGGACAAAACTTTGGGTGCATTCCAAACAGTGTATAAAGATATACATTTCTTCTCCCTTGGAACTTAATTTTGAACTTAATTTGCCAACTGAAACTTAAAAGTCACCACTTTACTCTTTGAAACTCAAAATTTGTCTTATTTTTACCTACGTTCCGTGAAACTTAATTTTCATCTCATTTTGCCCTCTAAAACTCAAAAATCATCACTTCACTCTTTGAAACTTAATAGTATTTTTCACTTTAACTTGTGGACTCTCTCTTCTCCATGAACTTCAAAAGTCGTCCTCTAAAACATATGTCCCTCTAAAACATATGTGAGACTCACCATTCAATAAGACTATGCCACGTGATAATGTATTTGATTATAAATCTCAACTATGTGTTGACATTCAATAATGAAAAAAATATTAAAATCGAGTTTTGTAGAGTAAAATGATGAAATTAATATAAAATGTTATAAATCTCCACTATTGAGTTAACAGCCTACATAATGGAATTAACATAATTAAGGCAACGTGGAGCGAATTTCGAGTTTTATACAGCAAAATGACGACTTTTCAGTTTCAAGGTGTAAAATGAGATCAAAAATTAAATTTTAGAGAGTAAAAATTTAGGTCCATTTTTTCCACGACGTCTAATTATCTTATCTGGATGAAAAATGAGAAACATGTGCTCCCACATTTGTGCTTGGTACTTCTTTGTTGGTACCACAAAGCATATGGGGCTACAGGAAAACATGTTGTACCCATGGCACCACATGTTCCATATTTTGCCACCACTCATAACATGTTCGACCCATGGCACCACATGTTCCTATATTTTGCCACCGCTCATAACTTGTGCAACATTTTACAGAAAAAAGCATTTGTAAGCTCGTTTGAACTAAAATCAGCATGTGAGAATGAGGCAATTTTTTTTTTTTTTTTTTTGAAATTCAATCATACAAACATCTATTTGTGATTAAAATAAGAAAATAAGAGATAAGTTCTATCGTGTTTTAAAAAAGGATAAATAGAGAAAAGTAGAAGTGTAGAGTTCTTATTTACCTGCTTCAATTTCTCCAAAAAAATTTCCTGATTTGATATAAGTAAGCTTCGTTTTAAACACCTTAGAAACAAAGGAAAACTAATGAAAATGGCTTGAAAACTGAGTTTTAATGATAAGGAAAAAATAAAGGGTAAAGTGAATAGTACCAGGATTGACTTTTTAGTGTAAAAATGTGGTTTTTCGTTAAAGTGAACAGTACCGGGTGCTTTTCGTTAAAGTTCCCTAGAAACAATGATAAGTCTATCTTTTAAATTATTGGCATCATTGTCACCCTTGAGATTGTATTATAAATACCTTTATAAACTTCACTTCCCAGTTTTTTTTCTTCTAATATAATCCAATCAATTTTCTTCAAATGTTGCATAAGAATCAACTAAAAATTGTTGGAACAACATTTCACCCTTTAACAGAGTGTCCAATTGTGAGACTCTTTTTTCCTAAAACTGATAAGCTACGAAAGTTCGCATTGGTACTCTCCCTCTCTTACATTTATGACCTTTAAAATAATTGTTCCATTCTAAATTAGATTTATATTCATCTTCGTCATACAGAAAAATAATAGGATACTGTAAAGACATGAATTTTAGATTCAACCCGTATTAACCCTCCATCTTTAAGCTCTATAACAATATCTCTATTAGAATCAAAGAGGCTTATATCTCCCACTATCTAACCAGGAAAAAGATTCTCTCTGTATCCTCTTTGTCGGGATCCGGAAGATCAATCAATCATGTCCGTTCATCGTATATCATGCGGTAAAAAATTATTTAAAATTTAAAATTGAATGTAAATAGTACCTAACGAAAACTGGTCGCACGATGTACAATACAACAACAACAACAACAAAGCCTTTTCCCACTAAGTGGGGTCGGCTATATGAATCTTAGAACGCTATTGCGCTCGGTTTTGTGTCATGTCATCCGTTAGATCCAAGTACTCTAAGTCTTTTCTTAGAGTCTCTTCCAGAGTTTTCCTAGGTCTTCCTCTACCCCTTCGGCTCTGAACCTCTGATCCCCATCCTTCGGATCCCACAAAGAGGATCCTTTTCCATTTTATGATGTACGATGAATAGACATAATTGATTGATCCCTCGGATCTCCACAAAGAGGATTCGGAGAGGATCCTTTTTCATTTTATAAATTATATGACGTGGTTGTTGATGATTGAATTATCATTTAAGTGTTTATTAACGTACTTATTTTTTATTAGTGACACTGACATATCATATGATTTGTAAATATGATCTTAAAATTTAGTTTACCTATCATTAACAAAAATTAATCTGAATTTTTTTAATATAATGAAGAAGAATACCACTAATACAACATGATAAAAACATGACAAAATTTCGCATGGGAAAAGACATGAGAAATTAATTGGAGGAGTAATATCCTTTGTTTATTGAGAAATGTTGTTTTAAGAACGGTCCCGGGTTAAGTAATCGTTTCTATGGGCGCCTGCAATCTGTGGGTCAGCATCGTTTGGTAAACCAAGACCGGATCTGTCAGCCCACCATCAACGATTTCACCTACCTCCCTATCACCTCCAACACTCACTGCTCTTCTTACACTGTACTATATATGGTTGATATCTTTTGATAAAATCAAGAAGCAAGATCAAATTTTTGCCAAAAACTCACAAGTAATATGGATTTCTTAGAGTCACTGGATGCCCAGATCCTTGTGGGTGCAGCGGTGGCTGTTGTTGTTATTGCGGCTGTTGCTTATCTCTTCTCCTCCAAGAAGCCCAAAGGTCTGTTTTTTGTTTTTTTTTTTTTCAATTGCCCCTTTTATTTTCCTTTCAATTTTTTTTTGTGATTAGTTGGTGGTTTCCATAGCTTTGATCATACTTATGGTTGTTCATTCGAGTGTTTAGTGTTGTTGGGTAATGAATATGTATTATTTTTCTGTGATTTTTGTCTGGATTGGATTTGGAGGAGTAGGAAAAGTTTGGTGCTTTGTGATGTACTCTTTTGTGATATTTGTTTGAGTTGTAATGATCATTGGGTAATCATATTATTTGATGCGTGATTTTGCCACTGTCGTACTACAGTTTAATAGTATTTCTCGGCACTTGGGTTTTAAGTTCGGGTTTTAAGTTCAACTGACATGGATGACAAGTTCGATACTTTGATACTTTATTATTATTATCGCATGCCCATTGGGTGTGGCTTAGCCAAAATTTCCGCCAGAGTAGAACACTGTTGTATCCAAAAAAGTTTGATGCTTGATTTAAAGGAAAAGGGTTATATGTTATCCAGTAGTCTGGTTTATAAAGTAAGAGGATCACTTTCTGGAAGTCAATGGTGGACCAAAGCCTTAATCTTCAAATTCTTCTTTTTTTCCCTTCTTCATCCTTTTGTAAATATACGAATCAAACATCGAAAAGCAGGACTATTTTAAACGTTTTGTATATCTTTTTAAAGAGTTTGAAAATGTTTTTATCTTTAATATCTGTTTTGTTTAGTTTGAAGAAATCCTAGATTTGACCATTTTACTTCTAGTCCTTCTTGTTTTTGCTTTTTTGCCCTTCTCGGTAGTCAAATGGCAGCTTCTACTCAAGTTTCCTTCAGTTTTGTGTGTTAACAATGTAAGGCAAAACTGGGTGGTGGACTCATTGTGTGTGTGGCCTTTTCTAAACATTGACCATTAACATGTGTAAAATGCCTCACATCATTGTGGATGTTTACAGTCTACTTAGATCCGGCGAATTTCAAGGACTTCAAACTTGTCAAGCGCACGCAGCTGAGCCACAATGTGGCAAAGTTTAAATTTGAACTTCCAACACCTACAGCAGTTTTAGGCCTTCCAATTGGACAGCACATAAGTTGCAGGTACGATTGATTCATATTGGTTTTTTTTTCGTTTACTAAATTGTCATCTTTTCTGAGTCTTTTAGCTTTCGATAATTTGATATATGATGGATGATTCACTGAATGTTTGTTGGAAATTCCGATCGATAAAGAGGAAGTTTGGATGATTTTTTGTCCTGATTGTATCATTGTAGCTTCTTATGTGATATACTTTGTCGAATAGGGGCAAGGATGCGCAAGGAGAAGAGATTATCAAACCATATACCCCAACTACATTGGATTCTGATGTTGGATATTTTGAATTGGTTATAAAGGTATTTATCTGTTAACTTGTAGGGAGATTCACTTGTACCTTCACTTTATTGAAAAATGGAAACAGAGAAAAATGTACATGTAGTTATTTTAAAAAGGTCTCATGTATTGGATATTTCTTTGCATCAGATGTATCCTCAAGGAAGAATGTCACATCACTTCCGAGAGATGCGTGTTGGAGATCATCTTGCTGTCAAGGGACCGAAGGTACACATTTTATTTGCTATTCAAATGTGTTTGGCACTTAAATCATATAAATCCTACATGCAAAAGTTGGATCTCTGAAATTTTATGGTTACCAGGGGCGTTTCAAGTATCAACCTGGCCAAGTTAGAGCATTTGGGATGCTTGCTGGAGGGTCTGGAATCACGCCAATGTTCCAGGTATGTATGTTTTAGCACATAAGAGTACAATTTGTTCTTTCGTTTCTCTAGTCTTGGAGAATATTCTCACCTTATCTGCGTCCACTGTAGGTTGCGAGGGCAATATTAGAAAACCCAAAAGACAAAACGAAGGTGCACTTGATCTATGCCAATGTGACATATGAGGACATTCTCTTAATGGTATCCTGCTCTCCCCTTTGTATCATGTATCGTGTTTCGTATCATCTTTGCATTGCCTACTTCTTATGTTTATTTGATAATTTATACTACCACGGGTTTGGCCCATTCTTTCACCCAGGAACCAACATATTGGGACAGTATAAAATGTTAGCAGGATGGGTCTACTAATGCAGTTTAATTTGATATTTCTTAGTTGACTATACAATTCCCACTTAGATAACCTGCCTTGTTGAATGTGCAGTGAATTACTTGCTTGGTCTGTATATAGTCTAGGAAGATGCTATTTGTTTTCGGCTTTGACATTGAACTGGGAAGTAGGAATTGTGTTTGGCACTTGAGAATTGCAGTCGTGTAATTGGAATTCCTTCTGTTTGTTTGCAGGAAGAGTTGGATGGCCTTGCTAGGAACTACCCTGATCGCTTCAAGATTTACTACGTCTTGAATCAGGTTAGTTGCCTTTCTCATGCAGTATCTTCTGCTTCGATGCTATTATTTCGTTACTGTGAATGATATTCCGTCTTTTTTTCGTTAGTGTTGACTCCTAGTCCTTATGTTGTATGCCATGACTGACGACCATTATGTTTTTTTTCCTGCCTCTGAAAACCGGTACTTCACAGCCTCCGGAAGTATGGGATGGTGGTGTTGGCTTTGTCTCAAAGGAAATGATTCAAGAGCAATTGCCTGCCCCGGCGCATGATATTCAGGTAAGTGAATCTAAAAGCTTGCAAACACGCGTTTCCATTATCGCGCTGTTAGATATGAAAAGTCGCTAGCGTATTGTTATAAGCGAAGTGCTGACATTGTCCTTGGAAATCTGCAGATTCTGAGGTGTGGTCCGCCCCCGATGAACAAGGCCATGGCTGGTCACCTTGAAGCACTTGGATATGCACCGGAGATGCAGTTCCAGTTCTGATCGTTCTGTACGGTCTTCTACAAATGCTGTAACCAGAGGTTTCGCGGGTCGAGCGAAGGACTTCCATTCATTGGCACATTCTTTGCTTTAAAAGTCGGATGGAACTTTTTACATGGCAATTGTAATTGTTAAAGTGGATTCCTTTGGTTCAAGAAGGGATGTTGGATCTTGTTTCTGATGGTTTGGGATCGGAATTTTGGATTAATCCTAGGAATAAATTCACTTTACTACAAATACAAGCAACTCTAAGCACCCTTTTCATCTTTTTTAAAATTCTTAAAAATCTTGATTGAACACACCAGTGATGTCGACTTAACAACTCCAAATCTTCTTGGAAACATTTTAATTTTTGCCGAAATTCATAAATGGTTATATGTATTTTATTAAGAGAAGAAGGTTCGTCAACTTTTTGCCTTTTTTTTTCAATTTTGCCTTCATTTTTGAATACCTAATGTTGACATGAGAAGGGCAAAATAGTAATTTTGTACATTTTGAACTTTCTGTTCCCTTTTTTTTCTATTTTGCCCTCACTTTTGATACACAATATTTACATAAAGAGGGCAAAATAATAATTTTGTATCAAAATATTTACATAAAATAAAAATATGCACTTATTAAGAGAAATTGTCTCACCATCATTTTTTCATACAGGTAAGTGAAATCATGATTTTCTTTGGATAGTTTGAATGAACTGAAGCGGTTGTTCATTCACACAAAGTGTGTGCTCTCTTTGTTAGTGTGTGTGATAATTGTTATATTAATGTGAGTTGAACCAAAAACCTCTTGTTAACACGACTCTCAAAAAAGGGACTCTCTTCATGAAATCTCTGTCACCTTATGTTTTTAGCACAATATTTTGTAAAGTTGATATAGAAATTAACGTTAAACTGTAAGGTGACAGAGAATCTAAAGAGAATCTCTTTAGCATTTATCTACTACAAAATCGTACTGCTATTAATACACTTTTCTCTCCTAACTCGTAGCCAAGCAAACTAGTTTTATCATCATTGATTAAGTTTATCATCTTCTTGTTATTTGTGTCAAGGAAGGTGAGAGACAGCATATGTCACTTGACAAAGTCTCTCCATGCCTAAGACAATCAAAATAAAAATCAATCAGGTAAAAGGGACCGTTGCTAACAAGGTCAAAAAAAAAAGGGAAGCCCAAGTCATATACCCCTTCCAACTGGCTGAAAGTGACATAACATTGAACGAATTTATGTTGCAATATTCCGGTATCATAATACAATGCCATAAAAAATGGATAATGTGATGATAAATTCGTTCCATGTAAGGAGAAATGTTTTGGTGTGTTGGGAACATTGGCTTGTACACTAAGTATCATAACAAAAAAAAAGGAAAATAACTTGAAAATTTTAAATTTTAACGAAAATGACAAAATAAAGGGTAAAGTAAATAATACCGGAAATTTTTCGTTAAAGTTCTTTAGTAAAAATGATTGGTTACTTGATTTTTTTTTCAACCAATTATATTATACTACTTAATATACCGAATGATTTTTTTTTTTCAACCAGTTACTCTCCCAACTAAGAAAATATATTTATTTGCATTGGTTGCATTTGTAGATCCCAATTGAGCATCAACGTGCAGATTTGCATAGTTTGACTCAAAATGTCCACTATTTTCAAGGCGACCCATCAATTCGTGGCTGTTTTTTATGTTAAAAAAAGTAGAACAACCAGTGCGTAGTTGTTGAGAGTTGTTAACAAATATGTTTATTTTATTTTTCAAATAATATTTGATCAAAGATTAAGTACACTCCACTATTTTTAATTAACTACCCGATCGAGTTAGTAAAGCATCTAATATTCTAAAAAATCAAAATCAAAATAAAACAAGTAATCAAGAGGGATAGAGAGGTACATTGGTGATCGGTTATGTTATCGTAACACATTGTATATTACTTTTTAATAAGCCGATCGAGCATTCCGTTAGTATACAATGTGACACATTTATAGTGAACTCCTCTCTTTTTTGCTTAACTTTGATTTCATGAGAATTTCACGCTAGTATTGTTTTGCTTATTTATATGATGTATCAAGAAGAAAAATTACACTAAAAATGAAGTCTCTTTGAAAATAAAATATCAAATATATCGATAATCGTCATCGAAGAGTCGAAAGCAAAAGTAGACTCCAAAATAACGTGCCTTGATAAATAGACCATTTGTTGCTTGCCATAATTAACATAATTATGGTTGAGTTAAACTTAAGTAGCAATAACAATACTTTTTATAAAATAAAATACAAAAATTAAAACAAAGAAATTAGAAATTATGTAAAGTCCATTGAAATTACGAGAACAGATGAGCCCGCTTCAACAGATAGACCCCCCTATTCCAACGCTTCCTTCTTCCCACTCCTTTGCTTCTGAGATAAAAACTCGAATTCTCAGCTGGCAAATTCGTCACCTACTCAACAAAAATACCAACCGCGGCGATTGGTTTTCATCCACGGTACGAAATCCACGCCATTTTCTTCCTTACCAAACCAACGCACCCACATTGGATTTCTCTCTGTTTCCTCTTCTTCTGCTTCAGCTGGATTCTGGGTTGCTTTCTTCTGGTGGGTTTGATCACATTTGATTGGATTTCACATGGGTTTTCTGTTTTTTCTCATCTGATTTCATCTGGGTTTTCTTTTTCTGAGCTGATTCTCTCTCCGTATTGTTCTTGTTCTTCAATTGTAGCCCGTGTAGCGAAATGGAGAGAGAAAACAATGGTGTGAGAGCGTAATGAGATCTGTTTTCATGGGTTAGTTTCACCATCTTCAATCTATATTTTGCATTGGATTACCAATCTTAGCGTTTCTTCTCTCTTCTGGGTGTTGAAAGTTTCTGCATTTTTGTGATGGTGCTGGGAAATGATTGATGGAAATCTGTTCCGATCAGTGTTTAGATTCTTTCGGCTAAATGCCGCGGTTTTTTATGATTCCGTGATGTGTTTCATCAATCATTTAGTTTAATTCTCGTTGGTTTTCATGGTTTTCGATTTCTCGGGTATTGAGTATCATGATTCATTGAATCGCTTGGGATGGGAATTACAATGGCCGAAAGGAATGTTTCGTCCCTCGCTGTCATTACTCGAAAATCTTTGTTCTTTTTGTTTATAGTTGCATCAACACTCTTCATATTATCTTGGTTCTTTGTGTTGCGTTCGACGGGCAGTCCTCGCTTCATTGACCATAAATTGTTACCCAATTCCAAGCTTAATGCCGCGATTGGCAGCAGGAGTTCTGGAAGTGAGAGTCAAAAAGATGTCGAACCCTCAACTGGGAATCGAGCAATCCTTGTGGATAATGAGGAAGAAGAAAAGCCATCATCTTCATCCCAAGAAAAAGAAGCGTCCCAAGCTAACAATGGTGTCAGATGTAACACAAATGAGAAAGTAGTTCTCAAGGTGTTCATGTACGATTTACCCCCCGAATTTCATTTCGGACTCCTGAATTGGAAACCCCAAGGGCGTAGCGTTTGGCCAGATTTTCATACTAAAATACCTGCTTATCCCGGCGGGTTGAATTTGCAACACAGTATAGAATATTGGCTGACACTGGACCTCCTTGCTTCGGAACTTCCCAACCCACCAAATGCTCGTGCTGCAATGAGAGTGCGCAATGCTAGCGAAGCTGACATTATTTTTATACCGTTCTTTTCTTCCTTAAGCTATAACCGATTCTCCAAGAGAAACCCGCACCAGAAGAAAAGCAGTAATAAGGTGCTGCAAGATAAATTGGTTAAGTATGTGACTGCTCAAAAGGAATGGAAGAGGTCGGGGGGAAGAGACCACTTAATTGTGGCTCACCATCCAAATAGCCTTTTAGACGCGAGGATGAGTCTATGGCCTGCAACATTCATACTTTCGGACTTTGGGAGGTATCCTCCAAACGTAGCAAATGTGGAGAAAGATGTCATTGCTCCCTACAAGCATGTAATCAAATCCTATGTGAATGACTCGTCTACTTTTGATAGTCGGCCAACTTTGCTGTACTTCCAAGGCGCGATATATCGAAAGGATGTACGTATTCCCTCTCCTTTATTTACTTATGTTGGTTGTTTCTTCTAACCTTTGATGGAGGAAAGTATGTAATTTTGCTCGTTCTTGTTTCTGATGTTACCCGGACAAATTTAATCTGCTCAGTCATAGAAAACCTAATGTGTTAATGCTGACTATCAAATCTGAACAGATCAAGGTTAAATCTAGATACTCTCTAAAGAAATTTCCTTTTACATAGATGCGTTTCGATGTAAAATCAATAAGACCTAGTTCTAAATCTGCATATGTTGCAGTTGTCAAGACAGCAATCTTAGTTGCATAGATTCAAGTATAAATTTCTTATTTTTACTGGATATGGCATACATAGTGGAGGTGATTCAGGATTTGAGAGCTACATGTTAACTTGTTCGTATAGTTTGCTACGGTGAAGGAGATGCATTATGCAGAAAGAATGCAACATAAAATGTTTGCTCATTCTTTTCATGTTAACTTCCTCTGTCTTTCATTTTCGGTTTTGGTCTAGGCTGTATGTTCATTCCTAACTCACGGCTCTTGACTTTCCGGTTCCACATGTTCAGGGTGGCTTTGTTCGGCAAGAGTTGTTCTATCTTCTACAAGACGAAAAAGATGTTCATTTCACATTTGGGAGTGTTCAAAAAGATGGAATCAACAAGGCCTCCCAGGGTATGCACACCTCCAAATTCTGCCTCAACATAGCTGGTGACACCCCATCATCAAATCGCCTCTTTGACGCTATTGCTAGCCACTGTGTCCCCGTCATCATCAGTGATGATATTGAACTTCCGTACGAGGATGTGCTTGACTACTCTGAGTTCTGCATATTTATTCGAACAAGGGATGCTCTTAAGCAGAACTTTCTCGTAAACCTCACCAGGAACATTGGGAGGGACGAGTGGACGCGAATGTGGAAGAAGTTGCAGGAGGTTCAGAAATTCTATGAGTTTCAGTTTCCATCAAGGGAGGGCGATGCTGTCCAGATGATATGGCAAGCAGTTGCTCGCAGAGTTCCGGCTATCAGAATGAAGTTACACAAGTCTAGACGATTCTCTCGAACAGTTTCTCGGAAGGAGACGGGATTAAGCAGGATACCATCACCAAGTAACTTTTGGTAAGACGGGGGAATTAACAGTCTGTCTCTGCAGATTTTCTGACTATTAACAGCCACACAGGACTAAACTACAAGAAACAACATTGTGCAAACATGTTCATTTGCTCCAACATTAGAAAATTAAATTGGATAAGTTAGATCTACGCCTTCAAAACCGATTCGTTCTTCGCTCCTACTCAGGATAGAATTCAGTTGGTAGTCATATTTCATTTCTAAGGAAAAGGTTGTCATCTGTAAACTCATAATATTTTTATCTGGTCACTTGCATCCGACATTCTTACACGCATTTCGTCCTTGTCGTTGTGTTGTTTCGTAGCAACGAACTGGCAAAATGATCGTTTGGATGATCGTACCGGTGAATAGGCTTGCATTTCTTGTCAATATCTATGATTTTTCTGGGTTTCTATTCCCTTCATGGGGACTGTTCTGTTTGGCCAACTAGATGTAGACTGTGGTCTGTTTTTTCCAATTTGCATGAAAACTTGAAAGGACGAATGTGTGCAGGAAATAAAAATTGGTGGTCAAATTTACATAAATTAGTGGTTTCAATCTGACATTACAATCAAGTTGGAGAGCCAATATGCGATTATTCAAGTTTGAAGGCACTTAAAAAAAGAAGATAGTTTTCGACAAGGGGGGCAAATTGAATTGAAAATTTTGATTTGAGCTTTCCAATCCAATATTTTTCGACTTTGTAGCACCTTAAATCAAATTCGACATCCAAAAATTGAAATCCGAAAATTACAAACAAGTTAACAACAAAATTGAAATGTATCTGAATTTATTGAAATACATTGTGTTTTCCAGTCTAAACTCCTAAGGATGACTAATTTATGTTGAAATAATGAAAAACAATCATGTTTATGCATTCTGATGCAGATTTGATTCTTACCGATTCTCCTTCTCCCTAATAACTAACTATTTAACCCACTAAAAACGCTATCATTGTAGCACATAAAATTTCATTTTAAAAGCGAAACTCCACTAGTTCTCTTTTATAAAGTGGATTATTGCCACTACGTTACTATATGGTAATCTCCTTAGGTTTACAATCTTGACCTTTCAAATTGGTGGGGCATATTCAAGATTTTAGGATTTTGCTCCTGTATTTAAGACAATCACTCTATCCACAGTCAGATGGTGATTGTATTAAATACATGTATCACATGAATTATTATCTGATCGTCAGATAGAGATTGTATTGAATACATGCAATTTTAGGCCGTCAGGTCGAATAAATTGAAAAAAACAAAAAAAAAAATTAATGGTGTATTGAAGGTAAAAAGGGATGTATGGATAGCAACAATCAAGTTTTCCGAATCAAATTACAGACTTAGATGCAAGAGAAAACAAAATGTGACTATCGAAGGCAGGCCTAAATCTTGGCCCGTGGAAAAAACGAAATGATAACTCAACAACCATTGAATGTTTCGGAGAATGCCAAGCAAAACATACACAAGCTGTTGCTGGTAATATCCTCGTCAACGCATACTGTCAGATGATCTCTCCTTCGTCTTCACCGGAACATCTCTGTACATTTTCACTTGTTGCATCAAAGTTTCCCGCCGTGGTATTGCTACCTTGTTATTCGGATCAAACAGCAGTACTTCTTCAAACGCGTTCAGTGCAGCCTTAAAGTCTTTCCTCTTTTCATAAGCATCACCTAGGTTGTTCCAAGCTGTGACGTAGCCCGGTTGAAGCTTCACGGCAGTTTCAAACTGCGTAATTCCCTTAGCAAGTTTACCCTCACGGACATAACTGACACCGAGGGCGTTGTAAACCTATTCAAATACATGAAATGTGGAAACCAATATCAGAAAATTCATAATCCAAGCCCAAACATATGATGTAAAGAAAAATACAATCTGATTTAATAGGGTGGATGGGATTACAGTTCAAAACATATGAAACTCGGGATGTGTAGACACCCCTGAACACACGAACAGAGACAATCATACGACAGCACTGAATATGCGTTACTCAGAATGACAAGTTAGCGCTCTTTTAACAGATGCAACTCCGGGAAGGACTAATACAAACAACAGAACCAAGTAGCAAGCATTGCAATTGGAATACAACAATTAAACAGTCGCAAGTATTTTTATAACACAATTCTTAAGCCAGGCCCATCTGTTTGTTGGATTCAGTATGATGTGCTTTAGTTTAGACAATAGAAGTGCAGATATATCTGAGAAGTCATCATACCTGAGCAAGATCTTGGTCGTCCCCATCCCATTTCTCAATTGCCTGAACCAAATACTTAATAGCAGCAGGATAAATTTTCCTCCTCAGCATCACTGCTCCAAGTTCGAAAAGCTCAGTTGCATCAGCATCACCGCTTCTTACTTGCTCCTGGTATTTCGATAGAAAACATTACAAGGTGAGTAACCGGTTGGCGGTTGTAGACAGCCTCTGTCAAATGTCCATAACAGCAGACAAACATTGAAGAATTTAATGTCTAGTGTAGGATGTGTAGCAAGTGTCAAGGCAGGAGCAAAGTATGTTGAAAACAGTGCATAATGGAAAATGCAAGGCTCATACCTGCAATTCTTTGGCAGAAAGATCAAGTTCTCTACGTACAAGCACTTGACGGATCACAAAGAAAGTTCCAACCCCAAGAAAACCTAACAATAGTAGCAAGTATGATAGCTGGATTCCTAATTCAAATAACTCCCCGGTCTCATAAACCGCATTTGGTTTAATAATATCACGTGATCGAGCCATTGGAGCAGAAATCAGCAATAAGCTTTGTCCAACCAAGAATGCAGATACCCAATCATATGGCCTCTTCATGAATTTTACATCCCCGGTAACCAAATGGTTCCCAAAAATCTCTGCAATAAGATGATGATATCACAAAGATCATTCCCAACGACCGAGTAAAAAGTATATAACAAATGAAACATTTAGGTACATAATGACATCATGTTAAAGAAATTTCGAGCGGTCCATAAAAGTTAACAATTTGTATCATGTCTGTGTGAAGATCAGTATTTGTGGTGAACAGGAAATTACTCTCCAAAATTGTTGAGGCAGGAGTTTCCACTGCTAGTTCTCCACGGAGTATCTGCCTTCACCCACGATTGAACAACATATTAGTAAAAACAATTGTTAACGGAATTTAGACTAAGAAAGCCACAAAAATATCTTGCAGATGCTTCTAATCAGGCGTTGTAAAGAGCCACTGTCACAAAAAATTGTTAGACTATCATCTCTTTAGATTTTTTTTAAAATCAAAACACAAAGGAGAAGCATGAATCATTTGGAACATAAGCGCTATTTATAGGATGGATATCAAGCCTTCGACGCTTCAAAATGCGGAAGCAGAAGAAAGGACAATGGTTCCCTTGTAGTAACATGAATCATTCAAAGCTATAAAAATCTCGGTCCATAACTCAGAACTGTTGGAAAATATTAGTATATTTAGGTTTATTTGAATGCTTAGTTTTCTGGGCTTAGCCCGTTAGCATTAGAGTTTTGATTTCTTACCTTTTAGGATTAGGGTTAGTTTATTATAAATAGCCTGCTTGTTATTCATTTGAGAATCAAGTTATTCATAATGTAGCTTGTTAGGGTTTTTTGTAGCCGTTTCGGCATTCTCGTTAGTTTAATAATATTCCTATTATTTTGTAATCTTGTTCGTTGCGTTCTCTGATATTCAACTAGAACTGCCTCCGGTGTCAAAGATTTTGTGCCTTTCCTTGTCCAATGCTTTTAAATTTCACCACCACAACTAAACGTAGTTTTAGGCATCAGTCATATGGAGTACCTGGAGCTAACAGAAGACTTGGCGCAAAACTGAGAGCAGTAGCGTTCTAGGATTCATACGGCTGACCCACTTCGTGGGACAAGGTTTGGTTGTTATTGTTGTTGTTGTTTTGAGTGATTAATTCTCGTTATTGCTTCCAAATTTTGATCAAAACTACTACACAACCATAAAAATTCACTTCCAACACTTTCTATACACTCAATTTATGTAATGCAAATTCTTACGACACTCTACAGAATTGATTAAATACAGCAGCTTTTGTAGCAAAATTTGTTAGAATTCCCCACATCGGCTAGAAGGCTTGAGAACAAGCCATTTAAATAGAACTAGCCCACTCTAACTAACACCGAGACCTTTTGGATTAAAACCCCACATCTGACGGATTGGGCAGGTGGCCAAGTGGGGACAATATCAGTGTTGTTGGAGTGGATCCATGGCATGTCTACCTGAAATTTAAGATGGTATAAGAGCCAGGAAACGGGCCCGTACTACCACGTGAATGAGTGGGTCTCCTTTGGCCCCGCGTGAATGGGTGAGCCCCGACTTGGCTCATCGTAGGCCAAGAGATGCCACGTCAATGGGTGGGTCCCCATTGGCCCCGCGCGAATGGGGGAGTCCCGGCTTGGCTCCACGTGGTTACGTATGTGACCCATAAAATGGGATCTCACGTGGGGGGGAGTGTTATCTATCCCACATCGGCCAAGAAGGAAGGAGAAAAGCCACCTGAGGATTGGGCAGATGGTAACTAACACCGATACCTTTTATGATAAAACCCCACATCTGAGGATTTGGCAGGTGGTAAAGTGTGAACAGTATCGGTGTTGTTGGAGTGGGCCCTCGGCCCATCGACCTGAAAAATTCTACATGGTATCAAAGTCAGGTGACGGGCTCGTATTGCCACATGATTGGGTGGGTCCTCATTGGCCCCGCACGAACGGGTGAGCCCTGACTTGGCTCCACGTGGTTGTCGATGTGTGGAACTTCACGTGTGACCCATAAAATGGGATCTCACGTGCGGGTGAGTGTTAGAATTCATTCATGTGTCCCACATCGGCCAGAAGGCTTGAGAACAAGTCCTTTAAATAGAATTACTCCACTCTAACTATTATCGAGGCATTTTGTATTAAAACCTCACACCTGACGGATCGAGCAGGTGGTCAAGTGAGGACAGTATCGGTGTTGTTAGAGTGGGCCCATGACCCGTCTACCTGAAGTTTAAGATGGTATCATTTCCAAGGGACTGGCCCGTACATCCACATGAACGGGTGGATCCCCTTTGACCCCATGCGAATGGGTGAGGCCCGAATTGGCTCCACGTAGGCCAAGAGATGCCACGTGAATGAATGGGTCCCCATTGGCCCTGCGTGAACGGGTGAGCCCTAACTTGGCTCCACGTGGTTGCTGATGTGTGGAACTTCACGTGTGACCCATAAAATGGGATCTCATGTGCGGGGAGTGTTAGAATTCCTCTATCTCACATCGGCCAAAAGGCTTGAGAACAAGGCCTTTAAATAGAATTACCTCACTCTAACTAACACCAAGGTTTTTTGGATTAAAACCCCACGTCTAACGGATTGACCAGTGGTCGTGGGATAATATCGGTGTTGTTGAAGCGGGCTCATGACCCGTCTGCCTGAAATTTAAGAAAATCAATTGCATTTTTCGATCGTGTTTCGTTGCGAAATCAATTCCTCATCAACAATCAACGAACAGACTCATGAACTTCAATTCAAGAAAACAAAAGACCAATTCTGAAACTTGTTAAGAAAAAAGTAAATAATACCTCGAACTCATTGAGCTCTCGAATCTCCTCCGCCGTCTCGGCACTTAGAGTTTCATGGCGGGAAGCTAAAGGCGCGAACTTGAGGAACCGTACGGACGGCGAGTGAGATGACCGAAGAGAGCTGAAACTGAGAAACTGCGCCGTGCTGCTCGAGCCTTGTCTGCACGAGACGTATGAAGTTCTCGGATGGTTGGGCGAAACGGTGGAGGAAAGCGGTGCGAACGGTGCTCGTAAAGGTGGAGTTCGGAGGAAGGTGGCCATTGGAGGAGCTCAGAGCTGGGAGAGATAAGAGTGGCGATATTGAAAACAGGAGTGGAATTAATGATAGTACTAATAGTGGGTAACTGTTGTGGATAATGAAAACTGACAAAGATTTTTAAATTTCTTTCCAAACATAAAGGCGGTTAATTTGATCTGGACCGTTGGATGCGGATGTGGTCTGATCGTATGGTTAATATACTTGTAGGATTCAGAGCACACCCACCCCTGAAGTTCTAAAAGTGACAATTCATTACACTAACTCACTCAACCTGAGACGAGATCTCTTTGGATATCTTATGTCCAGAGCCCCAAGGGCCAGAGATGCAGCCGTTGAAGAGAGAGATCTACATTTTTTATTTGTGTAAAGTAGCCTAGTAAAATTGACTAAGGGCTGGTTTGGTATTGCTGTGCTTTGAAAAAAAGCTGCTGTGAGAATAAGCGGCTGTGCTGTGAGAATAAGCGGCTGTGAAATAAAGCCAGTAGAGTGTTTGGTAAACTTTTTTGTGAAAGTGCTTTTGAAAAAAAAAGCAGGATGATAGTGTGTCTTTTCATTAAAAGAGCACTGTAGCTCCGTGTGCTTTGAAAAAACTGGCTTTTTTTCAAAGCAGCAAATAGCAGCTTCAGCTTTTCCTTTGATTTTCAGCTTATTCTCACAGCAGCTTCCAAAATAAGCCCTTTTTTTTCAGTTTACCAAACACAAAAATGACCCTCAGCTTTTTTTCACAGTGGCTTTTTTTAAAATCACCTCAATCCCAAACGGGGCCTAATATGGATCACATAGTTTAAAATGAGTGGTTCGAACATAGAGATTCAAGATGAATCACATTTCACTCGGCCTCATTTGATGATTAGATGGTGTGAACTTGTTGATCAACATTTATTGAAAGTTAAGGGACTCGTGCTACCCAAACTTTAACTGAAGGATTAAATTGACATGCGGTATTGAAAATCAGGGACCAACTTTATCGATTTTTTAAACTCAATGACCAAAATGAGGAGTTGAATCAATGTTAGGAACCATTTGCTCCTTATTTTGTGTAATTCACGTGTCACCATTTCATTGGATTTGTAAGTCCCACATATAAACTAACAGAATAGTTTACAAAATCTTAACCGAATGACCAAATTAATGATGAGGAGTTGAATCAATGTCAGAGACCATTTGCTCCTTAGTTTGTGTAATTCACGTGTTACCATTTCATTAGATTTGTAAGTCCCACATACAAACTAACAGAATAGTTGACGAAATCTTAACCAAATGACCAAATTGATGTACAGTAATGAATGTCAGGGACGACATTGATTGATTTTAAAAGTGAGGGACCAAAATGATGAGTTTGATCAATCTCAAGAACCATTTGTGATAAAAACTCGAAATGATATTACTTCTTACTGCTGTACAAATTGTGAAGCAGATCTCCCAATCACTTTGGCATCTAATAAATTGCAAAATCTGATTGATTGGTTGCTCCAAAATTAACCAAAATAACTAACAAGGGACTTAATTCATCTCTGATTTGATCACATCCACGTTCTTCTTCTCGGGTGAATACTTGGGACAACTCGTTCCAAATGCTCTAACTCGTCGCAATGGTAACGAGTTCCTGTCGAAATTCCTACATCGTTGGCAGCCATACCGAATTGCCGGGGGTGTCGAATGTTTTCATACGGCAAATATGACAGCGGCAAATATGACAGCGGCGGTACTGGATGTGGTGCGGCAGCTGATATTTCTGCCCGATGACGTTTCCAGGGGTGTCCGCTGTTTTCATACTGCAAATATGACGGCGATACATATCCAGGGGTGGGATTTGGTATTGGATATGGTGGGGAAGCTGATATGGATGCCCGCTGACGTTTAGATTTAAGCTGTTGTGCTTGAAACTTGGCAGTGCGTTTATTCTTCTTTTTCCGCGGTTGTTTCACCTTGTGACATGGTGCAAGACGCTTGTGTATCAACTCGTCCTTCTGTTTCTGCAGCTTAACTATTTTTGTTTCAATCGCCCGGGGGGAGTATTCCGACTCTAGGTCGTAATCTTTAATGCATTCAATCACAGCTCTTAGATCAGCTATTTCTTCGTCTACAACCTTAATCTGCAAACTAAAGTAATTTAGCCTTGACAGATGGATGCATATTTACATTGAGGAGGGCCGCGGCAAGAATTATTTATTTGCAAAGCAGATATTGTATGTCCAGAGAAGAGCTAATTTACCTCGTCACCAAGTAGTTTTGTTTTCGAGATAAGTGACTGGGAACACTTCCTCGCAATCTCCACATGTTCTTTCAAGAGGGGTCCCGGGGGAAACTTGTCAATTAAGTTGAAGGTGCAAATAACTCTAACAGCCTCAATCCGTTGCCCCCATTCAATAAGAGTCGGAATAGAATCTGCGGCACATAAAGTAAAAATTGAAGGATTTTCATCAAACTGCTCTAGATAAGCTTCAAAGGGAGATCACCAACCAAACTCAAATATAAGGTAATGCTAGCAAATGCATAAACGAAAGAAAGCATACAATAGAAGAAAATAGCTAGAACATAACAATTATGGAAGGAAAATACAGTTGATCAGCATGGCAAGAACGTGAATAAGAGCTTAAAACCTTTTCCTACTAAATCATCCCAAAACCAAAACTCCGAAAATAAGCAAGAGCCATGGTAAGAGAAATACTAACAACTATGCAAGCTAATTTTCAAGAAACTTACCAGGGATCTTATCTCCACAACCAGAACTCCAAATATATTCTAGGGCCTGTTTATTCTGCGAAATCAACCCAAGATAATTTACCAACTCATCTCCATTTAACACAGAAAACAACTTGTCAATCTGTAAAAATTCATTCTGTATTGAGTGATTCCCACTAGAATGCTCATTTGATAACCCCTGGAAATTCCTAGCATCTGTGGTGGCAGTTTGATGAAGATTTGGAGAAGAACAAGTTGGACCCCCCTGCAAATTCCTAGCATCTGTGGTGGCAGTTAGTTCAAGATTTGGAGAAGAACAAGTTGCGGCATTCTTTCCCAGCAGAGATTCTGGTTTATCAGTTTTGATAAAGGAACAAAGGTTGCTGCTCGCTATTCAATTGAAAAATACAAGGAAAATGAATTAGAGGTCAGTGAGTGAATAATTCTGAATTTCACGTATCAAAGTATAGCCGTATGGGGCACTTTTATAAAAAAAAATAATAATAATAATAAAAAGGGCCCAGCAACAAGAAGAAAGTATTCGCTTCTTAAAAACTATAAAGAAAAAACTGTATGCAATATTAATATACAACAACACCTATCATTGCTTCTAACTACCTTTTAAGGTATGTCTACTTAAAATTGAAGAGCATAAAAAGAGAAACATTCAACAAAACAAATATTTTTATCATTGCTTGCAACGACATCTTAAAGTACATGGCTACTTCAGAAAGCTACTCTAAAATGAAAATGTATAAAGCACATCCAATATGGAGTGCGACCAACGCTACTCCACAATGCAAGAACTATAAGTTTTCGTTTTTATCTATTCCGTAAAGCACTGCATCACCGGTTCAGAATGTTTCTTTATGACATCTATACGTAATCAATCTTATAATACGAAAACGTTTACAGAAGTATGACCCTATCCCGTCCCATGATCGCATCAAGTGTTACTGACATAGATTTCGACTTATTACTTAACAAGGATAGGAATACACAAGAAAAACCCTTATGAATCTTCAAGCCTAGAGAATTCAATCAGAAAATATATTTTACATTTTTATTTTTATAAGGCATCCAAAACACAGAGAGAGAGTGATACGAGAAAAGACATTCAGATAGAAATACAAATAAGTTAGAAAAAATAATAAAACAGGAAAAGTGATTACCAGGTGTGTTATCTGTGGTGTCAAGGATCCCGTACAATTCATCTGACAGTTTTTCGTGATCAGCAGCTATATTGATAAGAGACTGAAGCTCCTCCCTGTCAGAAATAGAGTTCAAGTCATATGCCATAACAAGCCACAAAAAACCCAAAACCTCCAACCAGTTCTCAGCCGCCACAGTCATCTTAGCTCTCCATTCACCCGCCAACTTCTTTGCTTCTGCTCTCACCTTTTCACTAATTTGTGGTGAGACTCTCTTTACCTCCTTTAACAAATGAATACAGCTCCTTCTAATTACACTCAAATCAAAATCAAATTCCCTGTTTTCCACAGTTGAATTTGAAGGGTAAAACCCTTGCATAGCATCAAGAACTAATTTTGCCGGGTCTGATGACAATTGAAGACAGGCTGAAACTTGGATAGAAACTGAATCCGTTCTCCTAAAATAATCATTCATGAAAAACTGCAAGCTCCTACCATCCCTAATGATTCTTGAATTATTGGTTGCACAAAAAGGAGGGACGGCAATGTTATCAGGGATATCTCCTGATTGTTCAATCTTCACTTGAGTATGATGTATATCAGTCTTCTCCTTCGATTTAGTTGTGCGAATATGTTCTTCTTTGGACTTTTCAAATTCTTGTTGCTTCAATACAAGATCTTTGGTCTTTTGTTCAAGCCGCCTCACAGATTCCTGTATCAACTTGTCGATTGAGTCCAAATGCTTTTCGTGGGAATCCAAATTCTTTTCTTTCAACTGAGACTCATTGAGGCAATCATTGACCCTCCTGTCAATCAAATTAAGTTCGTCGGCTTTTGACTCAAATTGTTTTTCGACCTTCACAACACGTCTTTTAAGTTCCAATTCAAGTTTACAGTCCCACACCCCCACTGACTTCTGAAGCTCACACAAATCCTTCATTTTCGATTGAACTACATTCGTTTTTTCTACTATTAATTTCTCAATCAAACCGAGTTTATGCTCTCTTGACTTCACCTCTTTGTCGTATTCCTCAATCAATATTTGCTTAGCTCTAATTTCGTCGTCTCTCAAATCAAACTCTTTCCATTGATCCGCAACCTTACCCCTAACCGCATTTAACTGCCGCTCCTTCGACTCAATCTCTTTCGACAGTTCTTTCATCCGATGTTGTGTCTTATAATACTCCATCTCCTTACCCTTAACCAATTTCTGTAATTCTCCTAATCTACCTTCTTCAACCGAATACTTGTCGAAAGATAACTTAATAGACTGCAATAGGGACGTACCTTCTTCAACCTCCTGCACAAGGTCCTCAAATTCCCTGCCTTTGGCCGCCAGACCCGAGTCCAATTCCGAGTCCTTGGCTTCCAAGACCGCGAACCGGATCTCCTTCTCCCGCTCCTTTAACTCAATCTCCTTCGACAATTGTTTCAACCGTTGTTGCATATTATAATACTCCATCTCCTTACCCTTAACCAATTTCTGTAATTCTCCTAGCTTACCTTCTTCAACCGAATACTTTTCGAAAGATAACTTAATAGACTGCAACTGGGACTTACCTTCTTCAACCTCCCGCACAATGTCCTGCAATTCCCTGCCTTTCACCACCATCGCCGACTCGAATTCCGACTCTTTTGCTTCTAAGACAGCGAATCGAGACCCGATCTCCTTCTCCCGCTCCAGGAGCCCTACGAATGCGGCGTGGAGCGAGACCCTGACGGAGTCGACGTGGTCGTCCAGGTCCTTCTTCAGCTTCGAAGCTATCTCTTCCATTGCTGTCATGCTTCTCCGCTGCTCCGTCGCGGCGGACGCCGTCGTACCGGGAGATATTTTTGGTTTTCTCAAAAACCCTAACAAATGACAAGCGCTTGGTTGCCTCTCCTGCCCAGTATGTGACTCATTTTTTGTTCTTTGGTCAACAAATGCGGAAACAAGACGAAGTCCCAAACGGAACGAAGAGGCGCGGACAGTGATAGGGATGACGTGGGACCAGTTGAACTCGACACGTGTCAGCCTTTCCAGCTCGCCCTGTTGTTGAAAAAATTAGTATCTGATCTCTAGTTATTAATGTTCGTTGATTAAAACTTTATTCGTTTTCAGATTTTGATTCAAGTCCCTAACATTAATGTAATGATAAATTTACATGTCAGTTACATAATTTTTTAAAATAAAAATTGATATAGAATTTTAATACTCACCCCTTTATTAAACTCCTAACTAATTTTCAATTCAAAACATTTCCAAAATAAATGAAAAATTAGAATAAGTTTGTACCCATT
The DNA here is from genome assembly GCF_916048215.2 of Malus sylvestris. NCBI lineage: Eukaryota > Viridiplantae > Streptophyta > Magnoliopsida > Rosales > Rosaceae > Malus > Malus sylvestris. Next base: position 1,061,647 of record NC_062273.1, read on the forward strand.
AACTTTTTATAAAATGTTTTCAATTTTTTAATCTTTTATGCACCTATTCATGTAATTTTTTTTCAAATTTTTAATCTTAAAAAGTACATATTCTTAAATATACCAATTTATTATATGTAAAATGTACCTTCTTTTTTTATATATAAAATGTATTCAATTTTTCTTTAATCCATTTTTTAACTTATATGGGTACATTCTTTTATTTTGATTTGAGAATGTATCCATGTTAAGTTTAATTGAAGATATTTACTAATGTTATTAAGCCTAATATCTATTACTTTTTTTTATGTGGTTTTGAAGAATGTACCCATGTTTTGGTACAATAATTTTTTTGTTAATTGTGATGAATGTATGTACCCATGATATACACACACAATAGTATAATTTATATTTTAGTATTTTTAATCCCACAAATTATGGGTTTTTATTTAAAATCTCATTAATATAAACAACCATAAGTTTCAATTTTTAATTTAAAAAATATAGTAGCATACATAAAAATAAATTATCATATTAATTTCAGTAACTTCGATCAAAAATTGAAAACCAATAAAGTTTCAGTCAAAGAATATTGATAGTTACATACCGCATCTAAAGTCTTCCTTTAATTTAATTTAAGTTGTATGTTTGCCTGATATAAACGGTGAAACGAAGAAAGCTGAGAAGTTAGAAATATGGCAATGATTGACGAGAATCGGAACAATTAATTTCAGTTTTGAGTTTTAATAATTTAGCACTGACTTGCCGCAAAATTTTGAAAAGTCGTTAGTCTAACGGTCAATTCGATTTGGATGTTTTGTTGGAGCGACAATATAATCTAATTAAAGTTGTATGTTTGTCTTTATATAAACGGCGAAATGAAGAAAGCACTGAAGTTAGAAATATGGGGATGATTGAGGAGAATTGGATAAATTAATTAATTTTGGGTTTTAACAAATTGGTAGTAATCTGCCGTAAAATTTTAAAAGGTCGTTAGTTTAACGGTTAAGAAATCTATCGAGTGCGTAACGTTATATTTGAGGGTTTTGTTTTATTTTCATTTCTAGAACATAGTTTTTTTTTTCTACAAGTTATCTAAACTACGTATTAATAGGTTCATTTTTTTTCATTCAAAAGAGGGTCAAAAGATTATCTAATATTCTATCGTAACAAAAAAGTTAAAGGCAGTAACGTAATTTTATAAAACAAAATTTTGCTATTTTTTATTTAAGCATCACCTAACATCTCTAATTAAATAATAATAATAATAATTAAACCTCTCTCCCCCTCTCCCCACTGCCGTGTTCTCTCTCACTCTTTTTCTCTCTCCTTCAACTTTAAAAACAAAAATAAAAGATTTTACATACACAACTACGAGTTGGTGGTCCAGTGGTAAATGACGAATTACGAAGCTTCCTTAAAATTAAAAACTAGAGATCTTAGGTTCAAAACCCGCTACTGTCTGTGGTGTGGAAGCTAGACTTGTGCTCAGGAAAAGGCTGAAATGCCTCTGTGAGTCTTCCCGGCCACCGGAAGAGATGGATAACCGTGGCTTGACGCCAATTGTCTCCCTTTAAAAAAATATATTCACATACACTTTATGTGTGGGCATATACTAGTAACAAAAGCAAACTTGAGAACTCAAGCTTGCCTATAACGAAAATACACACCTAAAGTGAGACTACATATACACAAATAACTCAAACCTAAAATTTGGGTGTATTACAAGGACAAAACAATACACATTATCCTCAGATCAAGAACACCACTTTATACAATGAGGCGGGCTCACATTAACGTAGTGTTTTTTGTTCAATAATGCGTAATTATGTGCAAATTTTTTTCATGTGTCAAAATATTATTGAATCGATACGTAACATGATGATGAACCTGTTTTATATAAGTTATTCTTCTGGACCTGGCCCAACTCAAAAGAAGGAAAAAGGTTTCAATCAAAGAATTGGATCAATTAATTTCAATTTTGGGTTTTAACAAATTGGTAGTAATCTGCCATAAAATTTTAAAAAGTCGTTAGTTTAACGGTTAAGAAATCTATCGAGTGCGTGACGTTACATTTGAGGGTTTTGTTTTATTTCCTTTTCTAGAACGTACTTATTTCTTTCTCTAGAAGTTATCTAAACTACGTATTAATAGGTTCCTCTTTGTCATTCTGTTTGGGCCCAAAATAACAGTTTGGGCCGAGGGAGGTATCACTTTCGGCCCGGGAAGACATACGGCGAGAAAGTCATGGGGGCTTCAGCTCATGGGCTTCTAGGCCTAGATCGGTTAAATCAGAGTGCAAGTCGAGTCCTAATACAATAGGGACCCTCGACGAGATCAGTAAAACTAGAAGGCGAATCCGGCTCAGTTAAGGACTAGATTCGTAGTCCTAGCAGAGATAGGACTGATTGAGGTAACGTTAATCCGGAGAAGGAAACCTAGTTCGAATAGGATTAGAACTCGGGCTCGGTGTTCTGCTACTATAAATACAAGACATTCAGCAATGGAAAAACACACAAAAATCAATACAAAATTGCCCTGCGCAAACTCTCACAACTTGAGATCTTTTTCTTTTCCTTTTTCGCTGACACATCTTCCGTTGGCATCAACAGCACTGTGGAAGCAACCGGTGATATCTTAAGTCGGCATAGATAGCTCTGTCACCGTAGAGTCGGTCGGTCTCGCAGTATCTTCCGTTGGCATCAACAGCACTGCGGCGAGAACGGTCGATTGCCTATCCAAGTCTCGGTCGAGAAGGGTTTTCGAATCCTTGTTGGTCGAGGTCATCTCATTAGCCTTCTCGGCGATGTGAGGTGTTACAGTTATTACATTCGGCACATTGTAAGCCGAATTCGGTTCGTGAACTTTGTAAGAAATAGCAGCCTTGTCTTCAGGCTCGAGAACCCAAGAGGCCGAGACGCGTTCCTTTCTCGGCCGCAATCGCAAGACGCAGAAGTCAGTAGCGCGACCCAACGCAGCATGATCGGATGATATTTATATATATTTTTACTTCGAATTCACTCGTCTTTTCTTAGTTAGTTCCTTATATTTTTGAGCTATTTACGTTATTTTTGTGTTTATAGGATTTGTTATGCAAAGAAAATAAAAATAGAACAAGTGAAATTTTATGTAATAAATTCGTCAAAACTGTCTGTGTAGATCAGCTTTTAAATAAAATTAAAAAAAATATATATATAATAATAATAACAAGTCATGATGATGTTTGAAACATCATCATGATTCATGTTTTGTAGAAGAAGAAAGGAACGGCAAAGAAGAAAAGAAAAAGAAAGAAAAGAAAAAGAAAGGAAAAGGAAAAGAAGGAAAAGGAAAAGAAGAAAAAAAAAATATAAACAAGCAGAAAAAGGGAGAGAGAAGCAGCAAGCAGACAGCTGCCTTGCGGCAGCAGAAAGAGGATAGAGAGAAGTGGGAGCGGGAAAAGTCAGTGGAAAGCAGGAGAGACAGCTGAGAGCGCAGTAGGCGCAGAGAATGTGGTGGACAGCAACAGAAAAAATAAAATAGAAAAAAAAGAAATAAGGAGGAGGTCAGGAGCATGAGGATATAGACGGGATTGGCAGAAGAGAGAAGGGGGCGGTCTTGGGGGGGAATTAAGGAAAAGGGGGAGCTGCCCTTTGGGCAGCTCGAGAAGGGAGTCAGCGAGAGCTAGAGAGAGGAGAGCTGCCAGTGTGCAGCGTGACAAGAAACGCAGGAGAGTGCTGCCATTGGGCAGCTTGAGAGGAAGTGAGGGCAGGTCAGCGAATGGGATTCAGCGCCAGGTGTGAAGAAGGGAAGAACGCTGCCCTTGCAGCTTGAGGAAGGGAAGACACAGTGTGGGCACGAACGCAGCAGATCCTCTTTCAGTTTAATTTTTCCAAACTTCTCTTTTATTTCTGTTTTTAATAATGTGTAATTAAATTTATGTTGGTTAGAGGTTAATTCAAAGCCATGATTTATATTTGTAATATGAATTGATTACCTTCGGTTGTGATTTCATAAGTTGTGATTTCAATTTACTTATCTGTTCGTATAAAAACTGATTTGTGTATGTTGGTTGAGAGTGCACGCTTAATTTATATGCATGAATTTGATGCTAGAATATAAGTGAATTTCACCTAATCGTTATGAACTTATTTTCACAAGTAGTAAAGGTTGCTAGTCACAATCACGTTAAGTAAATTCTTGGCAAGAGTATCATGCTTTTCATAGTTACGAATGCCTCGTCAATGCTTATAGTTTTCACAAAGTTTAATGATCTTTGATTGTATCTCTATTGTGCTTTTCACGTAGGGGACTTTTGAAGAATGTTTTGAATTGTTGTATGCGTTTTCCCGTCCAATTCAATAACTTAAGGAAAACTTGAAGATTAAAAAAGTGCTATTCACGGTTAATCTGAAGTGTTGAAATTCACAATTTATTGAAAGAACAACTGAAAATCAATTTAGGTTGCATATGTGTCATGTGTGGAGAAGAACCCTCTAGCTAGTCTGTCACCTATTCTTTCATCTTAATTTCATATTTTTGTCAATTCTGTAATTTAATTAAGTTTAATTTACTTTTCATCAAAACCAAACACCCATCCATTATTAAATTATATTATTTAGTTAGTTTTCTTTATTGTTAGTCTTTTAATTTAATTTCCGTCCATTTCAGTTCCTAGTGTTTAATTTAATTGTTTTCATTATTTTGAGTCATTTTAAGTGTGTTTCGAGTTATTAGAGTTTTTAGCCTAGTTTTGTGTCCTTGAGTCTTATTTAATATTTTTTAAATTAATTTAGAATAGATTAGCAATCCCTCCTAATCCCCGGCCTAGAACGATACCCTACTTACATCTATACTACAATTGTCAAAAAGAGGGTTTAATTTGTGTGTCAAGTAATTCTCGCACCACAGCATCATCAAATTTACTCCTCGGCCGAGCCTCGGCCGACGAGTTGGCACGCCCCGCAATCACCGAAGGACGTAGTTAGCTTAGAATATATTCGGCCTGCGCGCCACGTAGGCTTTGTAATTTCTAGGGTCAACATTTTGGCACGCCCGGTGGGACCCAGTGCTAAACTACGAAGTTCATGCCAATTGAAACACGATCGGTAAAAAAAAAAACAGCTATGGGAAAGTCGACAACCGATTTACCGAGTCAGAGCATAGGACAGAGTGTGCCACAGGCGCAGAATCCCCTTAGCGTTGGTACACCTGAGTCCACGAGCGCGACTCGCCGAGAGAGAGAACTTAATCTCGGCGGTCAACTCCGTGGTTTAGAGATCCCAAACAGAAACACATGCGTTCTCAATGAAGGGATAATAGAGGAATGTGATGAGGATGGTGGTGAAGGAACAGACCCACCAACGAGGTCGTTCCTCCGAAAGCGACTGGACGAGCAGTCTCGGTCAGTCGAGCAGACGTTCAGTCGAGGCATTGACAAGCTGCAGGACGCGATACTCAGTGCCAATGATCGGCAAACCAAACTGCTCGAAATGCTGGTTAGCCAAGTTGGTGGCAGCAGGCCTTTCGATCTTCGCCAAACTTGCTTACCAGAAAACAACCCGGCACCGATTGTACCGGCCGGGCCTATTCTTACCCCGCTCAAAACAATTAACTTGGAGAAGGGAGGAGGGTCGAACAGTAGGTCAGACGGGACCGACCAAAGGGTCGAAGCAGCATCTGTTGATATGACCGAAGTTCAGCGGATGATCGACTCGGCTATGAAGAAAGGGCCGAAGTTTCCCAAGTTTATTCATCCATACCCAGCTTACGTGGAGACGTTTGGATACCCGAAGGGCTTCAAGATCCCAGATTTTAGTCTTTTTGCTGGTGAATCGTCCCTGTCTTCGTTGGAGCACGTGGCTCGTTTCACCGCGCAATGTGGAGATGTGAATAGTGATTTCCACAAGTTACGGCTGTTCAATTTTTCATTGACCGGCTCGGCATTTGCCTGGTACATCAATCTCCCGCCTAATTCTGTCCAAAACTGGGAGGAGTTGGTCGAAAAGTTCCACGAGCAATTTTATCGGCCGGGGATGGAGATGTCAGTTTCTTCATTAGCACGGATGGCTCAAGCGTCTGATGAGTCACCAATGGATTATCTTACTAGGTTTAAATCGGCTAGGAATTGGTGCCGAGTGCCCTTACCCGAAGTCGAATTTGTCAGGCTTGCTTTGAATGGTCTTGACGTCGAATACAAAAAGAAATTCTTGGGGGCAAATTTTCGGGATATGTACGAATTGGCCCAGCATGTCGAGCAGTACGATTATTTGCTCCGCGAGGAAAAGACTTCGAAGACTCCAACTCGGGGAACGATTTACAAGAACCCTACTGTCAATTATGCATCAACCGAGGATGAATGTGTTAGTGTGGATGCGGCTGAGATAGTAATAGATAAACCATACATTTGCAAGGCATTAACTCAGGTTGATTCTAGAGAAGCCAAAAGTCGCTCGGCCACTGAAGGAACATCGAAACCGTCAAAGGTTTATACTTTTGATATTACCAAGGCTGACGCAATTTTTGACCAACTGTTATCAGCAAGAATCATTAAGCTTCGGCCTGGTCATAACATTCCTAAGGCCGATGAGCTTAAAGGAAAGGTGTATTGCAAATACCACAATTCGAGCAAACACACGACAAACAATTGCGTCGTATTTCGTGATAACGTCCAAAGCTGGATTGATAATGGCAAACTGAAGTTCCCCGAGAAGAGGATGAGTGTTGATACTGATCCGTTCCCCACGGCAACAGTAAATATGGTCGACGCGTACCTATCGAAGGACAAAGGGAAAGGCAAGGCTGAAGTGGTTGAGACACAACGCCCGCGGAATCAGAATGTTCGGCCACGGTTCATGGCCGATTCGCGTTCAAATAAACCATTTGCGGCCTTAACGGGGCCCGCTATTGTCAAATCTTTGACGGAGTATAGCGCCGATGAAGATAGTGGGACAGCGGTTCTGTGCAGGAAATGTAAAGCGAAGGTCGACAGTGCACCAGAAGAGAAACCTTCTTCGCAACCCGTGGCCGTAACTCGGCAAAAGATAGCCAATGAAGACCAACATCATGGGGTTTTTTGGAGGCTCGGTCCTAAAGTACGGATGGAAGAGACACCCCCGGTCAGGCGGCGCCTCGATTTTGATGCTTCATTTTATGACGATGATTACTATAAGCGTAATTCTAGCAGTTCAGGATCATCACGGAGTCAAAAGACCTTCAAGCCTCCTGAGCCTAGAGATCAACGTTGGTATACGTACCATTCTTCGAAGGGCGTCTATACCGCGTTGTCCAAATCCCAGAAACGCCGGCATCAACGGATGGATTGCATGGCTCGCCGACAAGCAGCCCAAGAAACTTCGGCCCCTAAGTGGCGACCGAAGGATACAGTTGCCATTAATGAAAAGCGACCACCTCCACCAATTATGACAGAGTTGGCTCAGGGGAAACGGCTGGTCGATCAAGACGTCGAGACCATGTTTGAAGAAGCTGATAAGCGGATCAAACTTCTCATTCGACCAGGGGAAATGAAGGCACGTGTTGAACATTTCAGGCAAAAGGCCGAAAGCAAACTATCCCCGATAGCTATACAAGAGCCTTTGGTCAAAATTCGACGGAATTTGCACCCCCCGTTCCTTGGGGAGTCTTTGGAATATATGCGAGAATTTCATAAGGAACATTCGGCCAACGATTTGTATGGTTTGCCGAAGGCATGTCAGGACACCATTGATCTTGTCTTGGCTTGTCCGGATGCTGAGCGGATCATCCAGAAGACCTCAGATCCAGGATTGAAAGCAAGGTTCCAGCACATACGAGAAGCTCGTGTCTTTGGATTTGAAGTTGACCCGTATACCGATATCGATGTCGCTGACCTTCCTTTCTCGCTAGAGGACCTTCAGTATTTACGGTATCACTTTGAAGTATTTTCGGCAGTTTCTCTCTTCGGCCTTACGACCGATGAAATCGCCCGTATTGCCCGTCTTGATGCTTATCTCGACACTAGGGATGCTCGGCTACACTACCAGGAGCAGGTTCAGGACTTGACCCCAAGCTCATTGTCAATCTCGACCTTACCTGAGGCGGTCACGCGGAGCCAACAAGTGGCCGAAGCAGCTCCGCCGGGTGACATTGTTGAAGGGACGGAAGAATCTTGTTGTCCGACTCTGACGACAACCAAGTCCGTAGTCGCTAACCAACCGAACGAGGAGGGTCTCGACCAGATGGGCCCGTCCGTCCTGGATAATATGGAAATTAGTATGGTTCATGTATTACCTGCCGATTTTCAATCAAGCACGGCTCAACCAAATTTCCTCGATGGAGATGTGGTGGTCGAGGAACCTGGCCATGTTGATTTTATATCGATTGCTGAAGGCGAGTCAACAGCAAGAGATGATAGCCTAAAGGCCGCTTTGGCCGAATTGTTCCCTCGTTTATCATCGGCCAAGCTTCACCATTTAAAGCCATTGTATGTAACGGCACACATCGAGGGATATCCGGTTTCTAAGGTTTTTGTCGATTGTGGAGCTACTGTCAATATCATGCCCCTGAACATCATGAAGGCCTTACGCCGTTCCAATGACGAACTTATTCCGTCAGGGATCACAATGAGCAGTTTTGTCGGCGACAAGTCCCACACCAAAGGTGTGCTTCCGTTAACTGTGAATATTGCCGGTCGCACCCATATGACCGCCTTTTTTGTGGTTGATTCCAAAACCGAGTATAATGCACTGCTCGGCCGAGATTGGATTCATCAAACCAGCTGTATTCCTTCCTCATTGTACCAAGTGCTTGTCTTTTGGGACGGCAAATCGGTCACTGTTCATCCGGCCGATAGCCAGCCCTTCGAAGCCAACATGATTCAAGCACGGTATTATGACGATCACGTCGGCTATATTACGTTGCAAGGCTTCAATGAAGAAGGACGGCCGACTCGGATTTCCGTTCAGAAAGCTATCGAGGTTGGCGCCGAGACTGTCCAGCAGGATTCGGCGAGACTCAGATTAGCTAACTTTCTCCCTGAAACCGATGTTTGACGCCGATCGGGAAGCACGTAGGGCCGTGGTTTCATCTACTATGGAACGACTGCTGGCCCATTGGTATACGATATCCAAACAACCAAATTCGGGTGTCAACCTCGTCGAGTTCCTTGCTGAGGGAGATAATGGGCCTGTATTATCTTTTGATAAAATTCGAGCCGCCCCGGCCAAGCTCGAAGATCATCGGCCCCTTGTCAAGGACCCTTTGGAAGAGATTAATGTTGGGACGGCCGATGACCCACGACTTTTGTTTATTAGTGCGTTACTTCCTCAACAAATGAAGGACGAGTTGCGGGCCTTGCTTACGGAATTCAAAGATTGTTTTGCTTGGAGTTATCATGAAATGCCCGGCTTAGATCGTGCTTTGGTCGAGCATGAATTACGTATTAAGCCCGGATTCAAGCCTTTCCGTCAGCCACCTCGTCGATTCTCGACCGAAGTACAACTCAGTGTTAAGGACGAATTAGTTCGGCTTTTGAAAGCCGGGTTCATTCGGACAGCTCGATATGTCGAATGGTTGGCGAATATTGTTCCTGTATTAAAGAAAAGTGGTGCACTGCGCATCTGTACCGATTTTCGCAATCTGAATCTGGCAACGCCCAAAGATGAGTATACAATGCCGATTTCAGATCTGTTAATCGATGCCGCGGCGAATCATGCGATCTTATCTTTTCTGGATGGACATGCCGGATATAACCAAATATTTATTGCCGAAGCCGATGTGCACAAAACTGCTTTCCGGTGCCCGGGGGCACTCGGCACTTACGAATGGGTTGTCATGCCATTCGGCCTCAAGAATGCCGGCGCCACGTACCAACGGGCGATGAACACCATCTTCCATGATTTAATTGGCACCATCGTCGAAGTTTATATCGACGATGTTGTCGTCAAATCTAAACGCCGACAGACACATCTGGACGATCTCCGACAGGCTTTTCTCCGTATGCGTCAGCACAACCTCAAGATGAATCCTGCCAAGTGTGCCTTCGGTGTATCGGCCGGGAATTTTCTTGGTTTCCTCGTACATCATCGTGGGATTGAAGTCGATGAGAACAAGGCACGCGCAATCATCACCGCCCCACCCCCAACAACGAAGAAACAATTACAGTCCTTACTCGGCCAGATCAATTTTTTACGCCGATTTATTGCTAATTCGGCAGGTAAAATGAAAGCCTTTTCCACACTTTTGAAGCTCAAGGACTCCGATAAGTTCATGTGGAATGAGGAGCACCAGGCGGCGTTCACACAGATCAAGGTTTCCCTTACAAACCCACCTGTCCTGGTCCCTCCTCAGCGCGGTAAGCCTCTCAAGCTGTACATTTCGGCGGCCGCCGAGTCCATCGGTTGCCTCCTCGCGCAAGAAAATGATGCCGGCCGGGAACAGGCTATCTTCTACCTCAGCCGTAATCTGAGTCCTCCGGAGATCAATTATTCCGCCGTTGAGAAGCTCTGTCTCGCCGTGTTCTTCGCTGCATCCAAGCTTAGGCATTACATGCTCCCGTCGGTCACCCAAGTCATTGCCCAGACCGACGTTATCCGGTACATGCTTACCCGGCCAATTGTGAAGGGCCGAATTGGGAAATGGACGATGGCGTTGTCCGAGTTTAGTTTACAATACGTGCCGCAAAAAGCTGTGAAGGGACAGGCGTTGGCCGATTTCCTTGCCCAGCACCCTTCGCCTTATGATTTCGGGGGTGCTGATGTTGAGATTGGCATGGTGGTGACCCGCGACAACTATTGGACGATGTATTTCGATGGTTCCAGTACTTCGTCCTCGGCCGGTGCAGGCATCGTCATTCAGTCTCCTCACAACGATCGTTGGTATTTTTCGCTCAAATTGGATTTTGACTGTACCAATAATCAGGCCGAGTACGAGGCTCTGGTCATTGGTCTAGGCCTCCTTCTTGACCTACATGCCACTCGTGTCCTCGTCCTCGGGGATTCTGAACTAGTAATTAACCAAATTAATGGGTCTTTTCGCTGCATGAGTTGTACTCTGGCGCCTTACCACATGATCGCCAGCTATTTGGCCGAGTCCTTTGACGGCATTACATTCGAGCATATTTCTCGGGTTCATAATACCGACGCAGACGAGTTGGCTCAAATCGCCTCCGGTGCACAACTCCTGGGGGGCAAGCTAGGCCGGGAGATACCAATATTACAACAATTATACCCGGCCTTGGTTGATCAGCAAATCCTCCGTCGAGACAATGTGATATGCACCAGGGTCATGTCCTTGCCTTCGTTGTTGGATCGGAAGGACCAGGACTTTATAGAAATTTGCGCGGCCGAGGCAGTACCAGATGATTGGAGAAAGCCCATTATGCAGTACCTTGACAATCCTAACGGAAAACACAGTCGCAGGACACGGGCTCACGCCACGAACTATGTCACGTACCAGAGCGAGTTGTACCGAAAGGGCGAAGATGGTTTGTTATTGCTATGCCTCGGCCCTCAAGAGAGTGCTCGAGCGATCGCAGAGGTTCATGAAGGGGTATGCGGAGCTCACCAGTCTGGACGAAAAATGCGATGGCTACTCCGACGACACGGTTATTTTTGGCCGAGAATACTGAAAGATTGTATCGAGTTTGCACGAGGATGCGTGCAGTGCCAAATCCATGGGCCTATACAAAGGGTCCCGGCCGAATCGCTACATTCGGTCATTAAGCCGTGGCAGTTTAGATGATGGGCCATGGACGTAATCGGCAAAATCACGCCGACTTCTGGAGCTGCTAAGCATGCATGGATAATAGTCGCAACTGATTACTTTACTAAGTGGGTCGAAGCAAAATCATATGCCGAATTAACGTCTAAAGAAGTTTGCGATTTCGTGGAGGAACACATTGTGACCCGGTTCGGTGTGCCAGAAACGATCATAACCGACAATGGAACAATCTTCACAGCCGAAAGGTTTAAGGAATACACGGCCAATTTGAAAATTCGGCTGGAACAGTCCACACCGTATTATCCACAGGCGAATGGGCAGGCCGAGGCAAGTAATAAAGTGTTGATTGGCATCCTCGAAAAAATAATAAAAGAGAGGCCTGGCATGTGGCATTTGAAGTTGAACGAGGCATTATGGGCATACCGAACGTCGTCCCGATCGGCGACTGCAACAACCCCGTACGCATTGACTTACGGACACGATGCGGTGCTACCAGTCGAGTTGAGCATAAATTCGTTGCGATTAATTGAACAAAGTAGTTTGTTTAGCGCCGAATATAATCAGTCCATGAGACAGGAACTAGAAGATTTGGAAGAAGCGCGACTTGACGCTTATAACTTACTGGTGGCACAGAAACAGATTGCCGAGCGAGCCTATAACCAAAAGGTACGACAGAAAACGTTCGGCGAGGGTGAATTGGTGTGACAAACGGTGTTGCCCGTAGGAATAAAAGATCCTAGGTTCGGCAAGTGGTCGCCGAATTGGGAAGGGCCGTTCATTGTGCATAAGGTATACGGTAAAGGGGCGTATCATCTTAAAGACCGGACTGGAGTAGTTCACAAATTACCAATTAATGGGAAGTTCTTGAAGAAATACTATCCGGTCACATGGGAAATGCGTGAATAAAAAGTTTGTTGTAGGAAAAGTCATTCCATTAAAATTGACAGGTATTACAAAAATGAGTAGGTCTAATACATTCAAGGAGACGAGGGAAGAAGAGTGCTGAGCAGAGCTTTCAATTCCAACCACCGCACGTCGGCCATGATGACTTCGGCTTGCCGATTCTTTTTGTCTAGCCTCAGGCGCTCGACCCGTTTTTTGGCCGCCGCATACTCAGTTAGGCGATCCTTCCCGCCTGACTCGAAGTCCCTCGCAAGTTCAGAAGCAATGACCGACCGGCGTTTTGTTAGTTCGGCCATCTGACGGTCGAGCTCGGCTAACGCTTCTCCTTTTGCCCGTAGATCATCAATCTTCGGACGGAGGGTGTCTTGAACGGCCGTGGCGGCTTGCAGGTCCTGTTCGGCCTTCAGAGCAGTCTGGAAGATGCCAAATGTCTCCCGAACGCGCTCCAAAGCAGACGATGCCCGAACAATGGCATCTCCGCTTAGGCGACCGTCGGCCCCAAGGTCGTTCAGACACACGCCGAGCAGATCAAGACCGTTGCGCTCAAGTACTTGCGATAAAGATAGCGACAGGACTTCTCGCAACTGGGTTAGGGCGCTTGGATCGGCAGCCTCAGTTGGAGCGGCCGAAGGGCCGGACTCTGCAGTCGTACTGGAGAGGAGAGCTTTGAATTCAACCTCCCATGAAGCCTGCACGAATAAACAAGGTTAAGCTTAAAGGAAGTCATGACAAGAATAGCAAGAAGGTGTCGTTTTTTAACCTGCTGAGAGGAGACCTCGGCCATGTCCCCAGGGTCGTTGCTCGAACCTAAAGAACTCAATGGCCGAGCCCAGTGTCTCAGATTGCTTCTCACTTCACGAGGCCGATGGAGGTTATCTACGTTTGATGGCCACTGAGGCGGCCAGGAAATATAGATAATGCCCTTCGGCGCATAGAATTGACGGTGAAAAGAATGTACAGGCACCTGACATTTAGTTTTTCCTTGTTTAGAATTCTAAAGCAGAAAAGCAATCAGGAGGAAAATTGAAGGTACTTACAAAAGCCGAGGTAACCTCTTGTGGAGGGATGTGGAAGCCTTGGTCTTGAGGATGGATCGGCGATTCCGCCGTGGCCTCGGGTTCCTCGAGCAGGCGTTTGCCACGGTCGGCTGCCGATGGGCCGACTGGCGCAGCTGCTTCAGTGGAGGCAGGGACGTCCTGGTCTTGAGAAGGAACGAGAGGTTCGGCCGCCGGGGTCGGTTCCTCGACCGTGCGCTTGCCACGATTAGCCGAGGAGGGGCCGGGTTGAACCGCCATCTCGGATACTGGAGGAGTTCGTTGACGAGTAGGGGGACGACGCGCCAGCGGGACCTCGTCGCTCCCCTCACTCTCTTCCAGCACGAAGACCGTGGGCTTTGGATTCTTGGGAGAGGTTTCCTCGGTCGTAGGAACCGCCTGGTGTGAGACAGGTGCCTTCTCGACAGAGGGAGGTACGACTGATTCGCCGGCCACAGAAGCAGGCCGCGCTGGGACCATCTCTATGGCCGAAGCCGGTTGTTTCTTGACCCCAGAATGGCCGGCGGCGGGAGAAGGGGAAGCACTGGGAGTCGTCGTGTGGCTGGAAATAACGTGGATCTCCCGTGCACCTTTCTTCGCCAGTTGCTTGACCCGCTTGGCAGGCGGGGAAGGCTCGATAGCCGGCCCGGCCTCTTGGCGAGGCCGTTTGGTCAGCCCGGCCCTACCAGCAGGTTTGTCCTTTTTGGCCACGACCGATTTTTTCCCGGCCATAGCAGCGGCAACTACCTCTGTCTTTCTCAAAGGCCGACTACCTAAAAGGATAAAGACAATTCAGTAAGGCGTACAATAGGCAAGGTTGAAGAAAAAGGGGGAATTGAACAACTACCTTGAGAATGGGGGGCCGGGGCTTTCTTAGGTCGGTTACCGAAGAGCCTGCTTAGTACATCCTCGACCGGCGCACCGAAGAACTCTTGAGTGTAATTTTCCCACCACTCACCGAAGGTGTCAGTGCAATGGGTTTCTGGGGTGGCCGGTCGTAGGCGAAATCTTTGGCAGTACTCTTGAAACTCCTTCGCGGCAGTCCTGCACTCGTTCTCTGAAGAGCGAGGCTCGCGTCCGCGGCTCAATACTGTGCGGGAAGAGAGAAGGGGGACGGGACAGCCCTGAAGATAGCCGAGCTGACGGGCAAGGAAGTTCGGATGGTACACTTCCCACCCCGACCGTTTCCCGTCGCAGCCGAGAGGAAGGTCGCGAGCAAGCACGAACGACCCCCAGGTTCGGCGAAGAGCGGCGTCCTCCTCTGCCGCCCACGTAGAGGTAGGCAGTTTGATGGAGGGGGGGTAATCGCGACGACGACAAATCAGGAATTCGTCGCTTGAGAGATCGTCAAGGGCAAAGAGGTACCTAAATACCTCTTCGGCCTGATGAGGAGGCGTTGGTCGGGAGGCTAGCTGAGGACCAAGAGCCTCTGTTGCTGAGAAATCAGCTATAGCCGGCCGAAGGGAGGCGAAGTACACCTGCAACCAGAGCTGGAAGACCCAGAGAGGGCCATTCTGGTGGGGGTCCACCGTGTGGAGAGTCGCCTCGGCCAGGCAACGGAAGAGGTGGGCAAGAATATTAGAACTCAGCGCCAGGACGCGACCACTGGCCAGGGCTTCGGCCACTGGCATATTCTCGACCAAACATTTGTTTGATTTGGTACAACAAATGTATTTATTGTACCAGTAGAAGAGGAAGGCTTCATGCTCTCCTTCTCGCAGGTCCTCTTCCCCTCGACCGGCGAAGTGAAGGTAGAGGGTGTTGTAGTTGAGAAAGTTCTTGTGGAGCTTCTGTATTTCATCCCTCGACGGGATGTGACCGTCACTATTCAGGGTCTCGAAGGCTCGACGATCGAAGAGCGTCTTCAGATCGATATTCGACGGGTGCCCGGAGAGGGTCGCGTCGATAGGGATCCCGGTGGCCGAGGTCCCCAAAATGGCGGTGATGTCCAGGATGGTGGGACCAATGGGACCAAGGGGAAGGACCATTGTGTTGGTGGCTGAGCACCAGAAGCATAGAGCGGCTAGGAGCAGCTCCTTGTCAGGGACAATGTCCATCGACGAAAGGAGGATGGCGTCGTAGATGCCCAGGATTTTCCATTTTTCGCCGAAGAGCCGTTCCATTCGGACAACCCAGGTCGCCCAGGTGGTGGTCGTCGAGGGCCAGGAGCCTTGGGGCTTTGCCGCCTCCCATCTCGACCATTCAAACCCTTGGAGCAAGGGTGTAAGGCAGTGTTCCTGGAGAAGACCAGTGATGGTCGGCGGGATTGTTGCCTTGAAGAGAGGACCCAGGATTTGGTGGACGGTGCTCATGTCGTTCTCGAACCGTATATTCTTGATCGAGCTCCGATCAAGGATCTTCTGATGCTGGTCGCATTCCCGGGAAAGCTTGGAAATGAAGGAGGCCATTGTAAAAGCACAGCGTAAGGAGGTTTTCTGGGTTGGGGATTTGAGGACGAAAACTTGGAATGGAGGAATGCACTTGAGAGCAAGAGTAGGGGATTTCAGGAAGTTTGAGAACGTAAAGTACAAATGAGGAAATTTCGGTATTTATAGAGTAATGGGAGGAAGAGCAATCGTTCGAAATTCAAAACAAAGGGCAAAATCGACCGGAGGAATCGTTGATCATGATGAGCATTTGGGGAATGCGGTTGAAAAGACCGACGGTTTTAGGTTTTGGGGGCGCACGATCGCGTGTGACGGCGAAGTTAATGACGAAAGACGGTTCGACGCCTGCACGATGACAGGAGGGCTCACGGACTGATGAAATGGCTCGCGGATTGAGATAGTGGTCATAATGGCGAGACGGTTCGGGCAGGCGCACGCTTCAGACGTCATTATCGGGGATTGGCCATGTTAGGGGATGCCACGTGGCGAGTGGTTTAGCAGGATCAAGATCGTGCGATCATGTTCAATAAATGCGCCTTGGAACTCGGGTATTGGGATCCTGAGTGGTAGATTCGCTTCTTCAAGGCCGAAACTCGGCCGAAGGTTTCAGGCCGAGGACCTCAAAAGCGAGGGGGCAATGTTTGGGCCCAAAATAACAGTTTGGGCCGAGGGAGGTATCACTTTCGGCCCGGGAAGACATACGGCGAGAAAGTCATGGGGGCTTCAGCTCATGGGCTTCTAGGCCTAGATCGGTTAAATCAGAGTGCAAGTCGAGTCCTAATACAATAGGGACCCTCGACGAGATCAGTAAAACTAGAAGGCGAATCCGGCTCAGTTAAGGACTAGATTCGTAGTCCTAGCAGAGATAGGACTGATTGAGGTAACGTTAATCCGGAGAAGGAAACCTAGTTCGAATAGGATTAGAACTCGGGCTCGGTGTTCTGCTACTATAAATACAAGACATTCAGCAATGGAAAAACACACAAAAATCAATACAAAATTGCCCTGCGCAAACTCTCACAACTTGAGATCTTTTTCTTTTCCTTTTTCGCTGACACATCTTCCGTTGGCATCAACAGCACTGTGGAAGCAACCGGTGATATCTTAAGTCGGCATAGATAGCTCTGTCACCGTAGAGTCGGTCGGTCTCGCAGTATCTTCCGTTGGCATCAACAGCACTGCGGCGAGAACGGTCGATTGCCTATCCAAGTCTCGGTCGAGAAGGGTTTTCGAATCCTTGTTGGTCGAGGTCATCTCATTAGCCTTCTCGGCGAGGTGAGGTGTTACAGTTATTACATTCGGCACATTGTAAGCCGAATTCGGTTCGTGAACTTTGTAAGAAATAGCAGCCTTGTCTTCAGGCTCGAGAACCCAAGAGGCCGAGACGCGTTCCTTTCTCGGCCGCAATCGCAAGACGCAGAAGTCAGTAGCGCGACCCAACGCAGCATCATCAAATTTACTCCTCGGCCGAGCCTCGGCCGACGAGTTGGCACGCCCCGCAATCACCGAAGGACGTAGTTAGCTTAGAATATATTCGGCCTGCGCGCCACGTAGGCTTTGTAATTTCTAGGGTCAACACATTCAAAAGAAGGTAAAAAGATAATCTAATCTTCTATCATAACAAAAAAAACTAAGAGTAGTAACGTAATTTTATAAAACAAAATTTTGCTATTTTTTATTTAAGTATCACCTAACATCTCTAATTAAAATAATAATAAAAATAATAAAAATTAAACCTCACTCCTTTTCTCCCTACTGCCACGTTCTCTCTCACTCTCCTTCTCTCTCCAACTTTAAAAACAAAAATAAAAAATTTCACATACACAACCACGAGCTAGTGGTCTAATGGTAAAGCGTGAATTACGAGACTTCCTTAAAATTAAAAATTGGAGATCTCGGGTTCGAAACTTGTTGCTGGTGTGGAAGCTGGACTTATGACCAGGAGGAGGCTGAAATGTCTTTGTGAGTCTTCCCAGCCCCCGGAATGGGTGGATAACCACGACTTGTCACCAGTTGTCATCCTTTTAAAAAAAAAATTCACATACACTTTGTGTGAGGGCATATACCAGTAACAAAAGCATACTTGAGGACTCAAGCTCGCCTATAACGAAAATACATGCCTAAAGTGAGACTACATACACACAAATAACTCTAACCTAAAATTTTGGGTGTATTACAAGGACAAAACAATATACATTTTCCTAAGATCAAGAACACCACTTTAGGCTATCTCCAATCGAAAGAGGGCCAGATGGCTTGTTTTAGCCCTCTGGCCCTCCCAAAAATTAATATTTTAATAAATAGTGCATGGCCATATTTCTTACCATCTCCAACTGAGAGGCCAGAGGGCCATAGGCCAAACATAGCCCTATGACAAAAAACCATCTCTAACCGAGGGCCAAAGGGTTATAGTATGAAATGTGAAGAATTGAAATAAAATGAGGTAATATAGTATGAAATGTTGAAAAATATTTGAGAAATGGTATAGGAAAAAATTAGAAATTAAAAAAACAACGTCCAAAAAAAAAACAGTTGGCTGGCTGGAGATGGCTTACCTGCTGCCATGATTAGTTGGTTTTGGCCCGGTGGGGCCCACAAGCCCTTTGGCCTAACCCTCGGTTGGAGACGGTTTTTGTGTCATTTCGGGATATTTTCGACCATATGGCCCTGTCACATCCCGACCTGGGCCCTTACTACATCGCGGGCTTGACTCCGCCGTAGCACGATATTGTCCGCTTTGGGTCCCGACCATGCCCTCACGGTTTTGTTTCTAGGAACTCACATGAGAACTTCCGAGTGGGTCACCCATCATGGGATTACTCTCGCTCAAACTTGCTTAACTTCGGAGTTCTGATGGAATCCAAAGCCAGTGAGCTCCCAAAAGGTCTCGTGCTAGATAGAGATGGGAATATACATATAAGGCTTACAAGATTCTCACCCCTGGGCGATGTGGGATCTTACAGGCCCTCTGACCGGATCGGTTGGAGATGGCTTTATACAATGAGGCGGGCTCACAGTAACGTAGTATTTTTTGTTCAATAATGCATAATTATGTGCAAATTTTTTTCACGTAACAAAATATTATTATTTTTTTTAAAAGGAGAACAAACTAGTGACAAAATATTATTGAATCGATATGCAACGTGACGATGAACTTGTTTTATATAAGTTATTCTTCTGGACCTGACCCAATTCAAAAGAAAGAAAAAGGGCAAAACCGTCAACTACCCCCGGTATGTTGTAAGTGACCCACGATACCCAATCTAAACTAAACCCCTCAAAAACCTATTTCTGAACCAATGGCTATGTTATCACCTCCTCTGCTTCTTCCTCTTCCTCCTCCCTTCTCGTCCCCCGGCCACCGTTTCGCTTCCTTCAAGCTCCCCAGAAATTCCACCAATGGACCTCTTCTCGGAGGACAGCTTGCAAAACGGCACGGTCTCGTGTTTGCCAAAGCTCCCTCCTATCTCTACGCCACCAGAGAAGAGCTCGACACTGTCAATATCGCCGAGGACGTCACGCAGGTTCTGCTCCAATTTTGTTCTTTCGTTTTAGCTTCTTTTTAACTCGCATTTGCTGAATTTTAAATCTTTTTTTATCTGACTAATCTCACTAAATGCTAAGAATTTAACTTGGTATTTCTGCAATTTCGGCTCTGTATTGGTATTGGGTTGGATTCTCAGAAAACTGGTACGAGAAATTTAGTAAATTAGAAAAACACCCTCAAAACTTTTTTTTATTATTCAAGAACTCACTTGGAGGGATAAAAAATAACAAAAAAATCCTCAAAATTTTTAGTTTTAAAGAAAAATGGCGAATAAATGTGCAAGTAAATAGTACCAAAAAAAAGATAAAAATGTCATTTTTTTTAAAATAAACAGTACGAAGTGATTTGTTAAAACACAAAAAAAAAAAAACCTTAACTATCTACTTGTCATTTTTTCTATTTATTCTCAGTTGTGAAATTCCTTTGGTGCCCTTCTCTCGTTGCAAAGTAAGAATGGCCTTTTTATAAAGTATCGAGCTTGAAGTGTTTTTCTTTAAAGTGGTGGTTTCTGTTGATTAATTGCTACGTAAAGTACTCAGAAATCAAGTGATAACAATTTTTACACTCTGGACTGTAGCAAGTTAGATTAGGAATGAGGATATCCGAAACAAAGTAGGAGTAGCCGAAATTGAAGAAAATATGTGAGAAAATGGGTTACGGTGGTTTGGACCTGTGCAAAGAAGGCCTACTGACGCTCTGGTTAGAAGATGTGACTACGGGACAGAGGTCGAGGGCCGAAGGGGTAGAGGAAGATCTAGGAAAATTTTGGAAGAGACTCTAAGAAAAGACTTACTTGGATCTAACGGAGGACATGACACAGAACCGAACGCAATGGTGTTCTAGGATTCATATAACTAACCCCACTTAGTGGGAAAATGTTTTGTTGTTGTTGTTGGACTGTAGCAAGTGGATTATGGAAATGTAACTGTGCATTGTTTACGTGTTGGATTCACCATTCAAAATCCCCGTTGTACGAAATGAATTTATTACTTCATTAGGTGATGTGGTCATGCGTTTTTGGCAATAGATTTCTCATTGTAGTTGCTGATCCCTTTTCAGTTTTCACAACAATATACGACATTGTCTTAGTCAGTGAATTCTGTATACATGATGGTTTACATACATTTTAACATATTTTGTTGACATGAATTGTTCTGATAAATAAATGTAGTTGATCGGGAGCACACCCATGGTATACCTCAACAAAGTTTCCGAAGGTTGTGTGGCAAATATTGCAGCAAAGCTTGAATCTATGGAACCCTGCCGAAGTGTCAAGGATAGGTAACCGCTGACTTATTAGTTGTCATTTTGCGCTGAAATCTTGCTAGATACTTTTACTGTTATTTGTCATGTTGATTTTTTTATCTTGTTTGCCATCCTGATTGTAGAAGATTGTTAAGGTATATGGAGCCATCTGTTGATTAAATTTTCGGACATAACTGCCCCATTTGGTCGATTAGTAGTAATCAATTTTTAATGGAACTAATTATCTTAGCTGATCAATTAGAATTGCCATGTCACTACATTTTCCGAGTCAGATGAACTCATGTTTTCTATGCTGATAACATTTCAGAATTGGCTGTAGCATGATATTGAATGCTGAGAAAAGTGGGTTAATATCTCCTGGGAAGGTGATGATAAGTTATTATACCAAAAATTTACTGTATAGATCAATATTTTACTTTGTCATCTGAGATGACTTTGCTAGTTACATGGACTAAGATGTTTTAGCGTTTGTGAAAGCCATGTTTCTTTTTAGGCGGTTTTTTTTCGTGTTTCTTTCTGCTGTACATAAGAATTATATTTCCTCTGTGTAACTATGCAGACTGTATTAGTTGAACCAACTAGTGGAAATACAGGACTTGGTATTGCTTTTGTTGCTGCAACTAAAGGATATAAACTTATAGTCACCATGCCTGCATCCATAAATATTGAAAGGAGGATTCTTTTACGTGCATTTGGGGCAGAGGTTGTTTTGACAGATCCAGAAAAGGGTTTGAAAGGAGCGTTAGATAAAGCTGGGGAAATTGTTCTCAGCACGCCAAATTCATATATGCTTCAACAGTTTGATAATGCTGCGAATGCAGAGGTAATTTCTATTTTCTCTGGATGCACATCAATAATACTATTGGTTATATATATCACATGTATATCGTATTATATAATTTTTTTTTTAGAAGAAATGAAAGAATTTTATATAAAAGAGAGAATTTACATAATTGGAAAAGAGTTCCACCTAGAACCGGGAGTAAGTAGCAAGGACCTTTAAGGTAATGCTAATTAAACAATGGTAAAGCTAAACCGTATCATTTAACAGCTGCTAACAAATCCCTTATATCGTATTATGTAATCATGTACTTAAGATACACATTTTTGAAATACAGATCCATTTCGATGCTACCGGGCCAGAAATATGGGAGGATACCATGGGTATTGTTGACATATTTGTTGCTGCTATTGGAACTGGTGGCACTGTTACAGGCACTGGGCGTTACCTGAAAATGATGAACAAGGAGATAAAGGTCAGGATAGTTCATAATGTACATACATATTGCATAATTTGTCTCATAGCAACAATTGATTTAATAAGTTATGGAGCATAGTCATTTGAGTCATAGGAATAAAAAAAACAATGTTAAATGCGCATTATGGATACTGTTAGTGGTATTTCATCCTATCGTTGATACTGGATTTGAGAGGGAAAAGATAAACCCGAGTGTTAGCAAACGGTGAAGGTGGAACAACTTAGCACCTCTAGATTAAATATGAATGCTTGCTCTTACTTGGCTTTGATAAGTGGATATTAGGGTGACTTAAGCTTTATTGGTTAATGTGTTTGTAACTCTGGATTGCATGCGTTTGTAATTTTGATTATCCAGGTAGTAGGTGTGGAACCTGCAGAGAGGAGAGTAATATCTGGAGAAAATCCAGGTGAATTCACTGTTGCTTTTCGTTTTTATTACATCAATTTTCGGTTGTAGTTTCTTGTTCAATAATATGGTATGCTTGTACCATATAACTTATGTGAGCAATTCATGCAGGCTATGTACCAAGCATTTTGGACGTTAATTTGCTCGATGAGGTCATCAAGGTAAATGGATTTGTGTTGTCTCTTAGTTGTTATTATTATTGTTGTTGTCTTATCGTTTCTTGGCTTAGAATTATTGAATCAAAATTCTAGCTTCCCTCATTTGTTTCTCCTCCTCACCCTTTCCTTTCTTTCTCCACTCTCCCCCCCTGATCCTGTCTATGCTGCTCTTATTCTTTTCTTTTCTTCCCTCCCAACTGGTACTGAATGCATCATAACCCCATTCTACTGGGATGAGAATTTTGGATTACTTTGATAAGCTATGCGAATCAGCTTGTCGACAATCTTTTTTTTTTTTTTTTAATTTTTTTTCGGGGTGGTCTTGCTTCTCACTTGTCTGTTGGAAATATAATCTGATAAATTTCTTTAATCGTTTTTTATCTAAATGTAGGTTACCAACGATGAAGCTGTTGAAATGGCGAGGAGGCTAGCATTGGAGGAAGGCTTACTGGTAATTTGCGACTACTCTTCGATGTGGAGCATTTTATAAGCGACAAGCTCCAACTTCTTCTGAAACTTATCATATGTTTAACTTAGAAATCCACCCCATTTTTTCTGCAGTTCTATCCTAATTTAAGGTGATTTTGATAATTCAATATGCAATACTTGTAGGTTGGTATTTCATCGGGTGCTGCTGCAGCTGCTGCAATAAGTTTAGCAAGAAGACCTGAGAATACTGGAAAACTTATTGCGGTAAGGTTTTCTCTTTTGGTTACATTTGTCATCTTATTCTCCCCCTTCATGATTATATGTACAATTGGACTAGCTGTGCTGGGTACTATTAATGTCATTAGTTTGCGACATGAGCAACTTGTAGAGTAAGAAACTGATGCATTAGTTGAATGGTACAAAATTGTCCCGAAAGGCGTATGATGTATTTTGATCAAGCTAATTTCATTCTGAAATGCATTTGAGGCTTAACAAGATGAAGCATGCGATGCATCATTTTTTACACAATTGTGGGGCGGATTCAGATTAGATGTCTCGGACCAATCTTATGAGGAAGTGACCCGTGATTCCTCGTAGATTCTTCTTATTGCAGAATAAAATTAATGAAGCAAGAGTAAACTGTAAATCTGATCGAAACAATATTTCATTCATAACGTAACTGAAACAGAGCGAGAGAGAACTATCACTCTGACTGAGAACATACTTCATTCTAATTTATACTGAAACTGAGCGTGCTAAACGATACTCTTACCTGTTACTGTTAGTGACAATTACAGTTGATTACATTTTGTACCATTCCAAACAGTATTGTGTCAATTTATTTTGGCTCGATATTTTGGCACTTATATTGGCATACAACATCTTATCTGGAACGCATATTTTCTAATATGTATCTATTTATGTATCTGTGATTCATATTATAGGTTATGTTTCCAAGCTTTGGTGAGAGGTATATTCCCACTGTACTTTTCCAATCAATTTACGAAGAGGTTCAGAAGATGAAGGGAAAATAATCATATTATTCCAGACAATATATCATCGTAAAGATTGAATGCCATACAAATCGAGCAAATAGAAATCAACATGTTTCCGAGAAGGTAAATAGATTTGACCTGTTACACATGTGTCATATGAATGCTGTTGTGATTCGCTGTTGTGATTCACTGATGGCAGATTACTCCAGGTTAGGTTTTAAAGGAATGCAGAGAGTAGTTGATCAATGAAAAATCAGAAAAATTGAGGTTGGTTTTTAGATAGGATGTTTTGCCTCGTCTTGTCCATTTACTTCTTTCAGAAGCGGTCTTAATGTATGTTTTGATTCATATGTAGGATGCATATTTTGATTCAGATAGAAAATATATCTCGTTATACATTGATCAAAACCAAATTTAGAGAAAAACCTTGGGATGTTACACAGTCGATCATCTATGAACGTAAATAGGTACTGATACAACGTGACTACGATGAGATGAAATTCCTTGTTCCACAGACCAACTCACCATAGTCCTGAGTCCCACTTTATCAGTATGATTGTTGCATCCGTTTGAGTTCACAACTCCATGTCACTTTCGTGCTTGAATCCACAACAACCACTTCGTTGTCATTTTTGTTTCTCTGAAATTATAACTTGAAGCTTCTGAATTCGCATTCATCTTAGTAATTGAAAAGTAAACTGTATTTTCCTTGTTTGTACATCTATGGATGGAAATCTTATTGGAAAATCCGTTTCTAAAGGATACGCACGTGTTTAGGGAAGATTTGGGATTTTTGTCTTTAGAGTTCTGGTCCTCCAAGATAGAGTTCTACATAATTGATCTTTCCAGGTTCAACTCAAATGTACGATGACATTTGCATTGAGTTTGATACTGAACTATAACTGACCCATCGTGTGTTTTAGCTGAAGTCCACCTCCCCTCTCCTCTCCATCATCCTTACTCTATTAGTGTAAAATATCGTTGTATAAAAAAATCCACCTCTAAAAAGCAGCTAAACAACCTCTTACCCCTAATCCCAAACTTGGTATGTGAAATTATTGAAAGACTAAAGGCCTTATGTAATCTAAGGTTTGTAAGACAACATTAATTTAGGGTAAGTTGGGAGATAAAGGCTTGTCACAATTTCCTTTATTGGAAGTGGTAATAAAGACTTGTCACAATTTCCTTTATTGGAGTCCATAAATAATGGATCACCTCATATGTATTTTTAAGGAAATAAACAAAATTGATTAGCATAGCAAAGGGGAAACTTAAGCTTAGTTTATGTTTATGTTTGGGTGTGAACTTTTAAATATCAAGAGATTTGAGAGATTTTTTTTTAACTAGTGTATCCAAGTCTTTCACCTTACTAATCACTAGGTCTCTCGTATGACCCCGCAATATTTGGGAAGCAAGAAACTTTAGCATTTGCTAGGTGGGTACAGTAGGAGAGAGTCGATCCCCATACCACTTGGGAGCAAACCAAATACCTAATCGCTGGACCAAGTCCTCTTAGGTGATTTGAGAGTAATGTGATAAAAATAGATCACGAAATTAGATAAGAGGGGATTATGGATGTACTTCAAAAGGATTGCAAAAGCACGTGAAAGGAATTAGCAAATGACTACTTAAAAGGAGTCATTGATGATTTCCTCATACAAGCTTTTGTAATGCTTGTGAATGTGCATATATAATCCCCTCTAGTATTCGCGTACATTTTTTACTAACTTGGCCTATCCATCGCTCGGACATAGCCTAAAAACACTAAAACCATATCTACACGGGGAGGGAGTTGCTTTCACATTCCAATACATAATCACGTACATATAAGGTTTGATCTTTGGAATACAATGGTAGCCTTATTCTTTAAACCAGCACAAGACGGTTAAAAAGAACCAAGAGTCCGAGAGTAGCCACCAACTACAAAATAGGCTACTTCTTTTCCACTCAGAACGATTAAAAAGGGCTCTTTGTCCGATTACTAATTTTTTTAATCACTATTGGTTTTATCAATTGGAAGAGGATCCTCTCCGGATCCACTTTGTGGGGATCCTAGGGATCCCCACATCCTAATAGTTCATCGTACATCTTACAGCCAGTTTTCGTCAGACACTATTTGTGTTTAATTTTAAATGAAAATAATCAAATGATTTCTGAGCACATGATATACGATAAATGACTAAAATATGGAGATCTCTAAGATCTCCACAAACTGGATCCGGATGGGATGCACTTCCATATCAATTCTTGTGAAAGTGTCGAGGGATGGACCACAACAAGAAGATGGCGTTTTGTGATTGGTTGTTGGTGTCTGTAAAGGCATGCACATACATGACATGAGACTCAATACCTTTTCTTTCCTACGTCCTGTGAAAGCTTTTTAGTTTTTCTCGCATTTGCATTGCTTGGAACGTACGTAGGAGGTGGGGAAAGAAGATTTATACTGGCACGGGTGGATCCATGATTTGAACGTTGGGATTTCAGAGTTAAAAGGTCAAGTTTTTCAATAGAAACAAAGCGCGACGTGTGAAAAAAAATAAAAAAAAACAGTTTATTCGCTAAGCCGTTTCTTTGAACATTTGGTGGGCTTGTTGTCGTCAGCCAAATCATATTGCGCACATGTCAATGGCTATCAACATATCTCGAAGTAATATGATAAGTGTTATCGAGAGAATTTATCAAATGCTTGTTGGAAAATATTATTATTTAGTTTATTTTAATATTTGGTATTTTGGGCTTAGCCCGTTAGAATTAGGTTTTGTTAGAGATTAGGTTTAGTTTATTATAAATAGGTTGCTTTGTTATTCATTAGAAATAATTCATTCACAATGTAGTCTCTAGGGTTTTTGTAGCCGTCTTGGCATTCTCAGTTTGTTCAATAAAATTCTTATTATTTTGTAGTCTTATTCGTTGCGCACTCTGATATTCAACTTGGTATCAGAGCAGGTTAAATCCTTAGGGAATTAATCTGTTTTGGGGTTGATATCGATTTGTTTGTTTGTTCACTATCAGTTTTGTTTTAATTAGGTTTTTGTTGTTTGAAAACAAAGAAAAAAAGTTGAACATGTTTGCTTGGGACTTGGGAGGCATCCCAAACCTGCACCGAAGCTGCTGTTTGCATCCGCTCCACTCTGTCATCAAGCCACAAACCCAACCCACCTGCTGCAACCTTTCTCTCTTGCAGGATCACCCGCACCGTTTCTGCACCTGGATCCGTCTCCACCACCCTACACCCGCGAAGAATAAAAAGGCTGATGTTGTTGGTTTGCACGGTAAAAAAAAAAAAGAAAATAGAAAGGATCTTGCTGCTGCTGTTGTTTGTTCGCACAGAAAAGGAAAAAAAATTGGATTGTTTATTCTTTGTTTGTTTGTTCGGAAGTTGGAATTTCCACTGGCATTGGAATCTTGCACTGGCATGGAAATCTTGCACTGGCATTGAAATCTTGCACTTGCACCGGTGAAATTTCATATGGGTATTGGCATCGGCATCGGCATTGGCATTGGCACTAGCATTGGAATTTGGAGTTTTGCATCCACATCTACTTTGGCAAACCCATGTCGTGAACCGTCATGAGTTTGACGGGGGGGTGTTGGAAAATATTATTATTTAGTTTATTTTAATGTTTGGTATTTTGGGCTTAGCCCGTTAGAATTAGGTTTTGTTAGAGATTAGGTTTAGTTTTGTTGATGCACAAAATCAGCGAAGACTTTGGTACAACAGAAAGTATCAGGTTTTGTGACCTTCGCTTGGTTGCTTCGGTCACTAGTGAGGATAAGTACGTAAATAAATAGAGACAGAGAAGCAAACACAGGATGTACGTGGTTCACCCAGATTGGCTACGTCCACGGAGTAGAGGAGTTCTTATTAGTAGTGAAGGGCTTACACAAGTACAAAGGATTAAGCTCTTAATTTAGTGAGTTCTTGTGAATGATTTAACACAAAATGGCATTAGGCCATATTGTGGGGGAATGACCCCTATTTATAGAAAAACTTGTAGCTTTGTCACATTGACATGTGTCATGTTATGATTGGTTCTTGATGTCGACACGTGCTGCGCTCTGATTGGCTTCTAATCTTGACACGTGTCGAGTAGTGATTGGCCTCCTGGTCGGAGGGGAACTCTTCTGGGTCCTTGACAGTATAGCGTTGGCCGATGCTCGGTAGTTTCGGGATTGGTCAAGTATGGTACAAACAGTGCTCCCCTAAGTTCCCGAGTGAGGGAAACTCCTCGGTTGGGGACTTGCAAGATCCAATCCCTTGAGTAATCACGAAACTTCTAAGTACCGAAGTGTGGTCTGATCTTCATCTGCCCTTCTCTGGAAGTACCTTTCCTCCATCCGGGAATAGTGTATTTAGCTGATGTTGACGCACAAGGTAATGTATCAATTTTGGATGAAGCTTAGTTGTAGTTTCGGGCTTAGTCAAGTGTGATACAAACCCTATAGTAGGAGTCCCCCAAGTCGCCGAGCTAGGAGATCTGCCGAAAGAGGTGACAGACAAGGTAAGCAGTCAAACTTCCAAGTAAGCAACCCAGGATCAGAGGTTTGACTTCGGCTTCCGGTTGATTGTTCTCCTTCTCCTTGTCTCTCATTCAACTGCCAGGATAAGGAGAAGCAAATGGATAAGAGATGATATGAGATACTTTTGCTTTTGAAGAAGTAACTTTCCACAGGCTTATTCTTGAACTGTGCTGGAGGGTTTTCTGGTGCCCTTCAGAGTATAAGGCCGACTCAAAAATTTGAGGGTCAAAACAAGTCCATCAAATCTAGAGTACGTTCGACCTTGATGATATGGGATACTTTTGCTGTTGACGGAATAATGAATGTGGTATGGAAAGGTGTCGTGCTGTAGTGATCTGTTTCAGCTCACCGTTGAACCTTCTGCTTCAATCTTTTGCATGGCAGAAGTGGTGTGCAACCTTTGCATTTAAATGGTCCTTCAGAACATTCCTTCATAGTGACTCATCCACGCTTGGCAGCTTCAGTGTAAAGAGCCAATATCTGATCAACTGTCATGAGGTATTTGCCGGTGGAATTCGTGACCTTGACAGCAGTTGAGGATGAGTACTCGAGAGCAATGCTAAGTAAGCAACCAGGCAAAGGCTCCAGGCAGTCAGTTCCAAATTGGAGGTTTGATTTCAGGTTCCGACTGACTGCTCTCTTTCTCCTTGTCCTGCAGGTGTGGACAAGGACAAAGACAAAGACAGGGAGAAAGCATGATATGGGATACTCTTGCTTTCGATCCTGATGATATGAGATACTCTTGTTCTTGGTGTGGCTTATTTGCTGAGGTATTATCGGGGGGAAATAAAGCTGAGTATTTCGAGAGGTTATGTTGAGGGTGCCTTTTCGAATGCGAGAAAGGGTTGAGCATTTTTGCAGGTTTGCCTGTCCGTTGAGGAGGGAGGTCAATGTATATAGGGATTTCCCAATAACAAGTAGTAATGCTATTCCTTTACCCTTCTTGGTCACAGCAATGTAGTGGGAGCTGCCAGCTTCACGTGTTTTAATTTTGTCAGAGCACTTTGAAAAAGTGGTATGTGGTATTTGGAAAGCTGATATTACGTGTGAAGATTACAGACAAGCTTTATCTAAGGAAATCTGGCTCTCGAAGTTCTGAGAGTTGTGCCTCTTCGGTTTTCGAACAAGCAATCCCGTCGAGGATCTGACTCTCGAGATTCGGAAAGCGGTGCTACTCCGGTTTTTGAGAAAGTAATTATGTTGGGAGTCTTTTCTCGAATGTGAGTAAAGGTTGGACGTTCTTGCCAACCTGTCTTGCCGCAAAACACGGAGGTCGACACACATAGGGACTTTCCAGTTGTCAAGCAGTGGTGCTGTTCCTTTACCCTTATGGGTAATAGTAGGGTAGCTGGAACTTCGAAATTCTCGTGCCTAAACTTTGTCAGAGATCTTTGACAAAGTTATATGTGGTACCCGAGGAGTTGATGGTGCATATGGAGAGCGGTGATTGAACAGTAAGATTCACGTGCTTTCTACTTCACCAGAAATCTTCGACAGAGTGCCCGTAATTTCCGCAAAGCTGATTGTGCATGTGACAGGTGCTGACGAGGCTGAAAAAGCAGGTGCTTCTTCGATTTCTGAGATCGGCCCTCGTGGTCTCTGAGCAGCCCAGCTTTTGAGAAAGCAAACGCCTCTTCGATTTCTGAGATCGGCCCTCGTGGTCTCTGAGCAGCCCAGCTTTTGAGAAAGCAAACGCCTCTTCGATTTCTGAAGCTCCGTCGAGTGCAGATTTTTATAGAGGCTGACATTAAGTTCCACAGCACACTTGAATCTCTACCAGTAGAAGCTCATTTCTTGCACTTCTAAGATCTTGATTTGTCTGACCTCTTCCTTCTTCAACACATTTGAAAATGTCTGGACCCTCCGACCGTCGTTTTGACTTGAACCTTGGAGAAGAGACAGCCACGCCTTCTCCAGACAACATATGGCGCCCATCCTTCATATCCCCTACTGGTCCCCTTACCGTTGGGGATTCTGTGATGAAGAATGATATGACCGCTGCAGTGGTGGCCAGGAACCTTCTCACTCCCAAAGATAACAGACTACTTTCCAAACGGTCTGATGAGTTGGCTGTTAAGGACTCTCTGGCTCTTAGTGTTCAGTGTGCAGGTTATGTGTCTAATATGGCCCAACGCCTATTTGCTAGAACCCGCCAAGTTGAATCATTGGCTGCTGAAGTGATGAGTCTCAAACAGGAGATTAGAGGGCTCAAGCATGAGAATAAGCAGTTGCACCGGCTCGCCCATGACTATGCTACAAACATGAAGAGGAAGCTTGACCAGATGAAGGAATCTGATGGTAAGGTTTTACTTGATCATCAGCGGTTTGTGGGTTTGTTCCAAAGGCATTTATTGCCTTCGTCCTCTGGGGCTGTACCTGGTAATGAAGCTTCAAATGATGAACCTCCAAT
This sequence comes from Malus sylvestris, assembly GCF_916048215.2. Taxonomy (NCBI): domain Eukaryota; kingdom Viridiplantae; phylum Streptophyta; class Magnoliopsida; order Rosales; family Rosaceae; genus Malus; species Malus sylvestris. The sequence continues at coordinate 1,092,616 of NC_062273.1, forward strand.
GCCTCCTCCTTCTGGGGTTTTGTCAAGTACTGAGGCTCCGGATAACCACCCTCCGGTGCTTTCTCTTTCTGGGGCTCTACCGACTGCTGAGACTTCCCCTAAGCAACCTTTGTGAAGGCTCCCTTTTGTTTGTTTATTTTGACTCATGTATATGTACATATTTGTGGCTTATCGAAAATATTAATAAATAAGCTTTGCTTCATTTCAACATATTGTGTTAAATACACCAAAGCCTTCTTCATAAAGTTCTTTGAATTTTTGCTTTTGTTGAAACCTGTATTGTTGAAGCTTTGTGAGTGAAGCATGTAGTTTGAGGTAGTGTTCCCTTAATTTCCCGAGTGAGGAAAACTTCTCGGTTGGAGACTTGAAAAATCCAAGTCACTGAGTGGTTGTGAGACTGCCGAGTATCAAGGTGCAGTAGCATATGGTGGGAGTCCCCCAAGTCTTCAGGCGAAGAGAGTTGCCGAATGAGGTGTCTCGCGTGTTACTAATTTGTCAAAGTAACGAATCCTTGTTTCGATGTCACACATTCGTATATGCTTTATCTAAAAATATTTCCAACTTTTGTGTGTTTGATGCTGCATGCTATTGACTAGACAAGATCAAGTGCAATTAGTAGTTTTTCTCTCTTTTTCATCTTTTCTTTGGTGGAATTGCTTTTCGTTTCCACTAATCAGCCTGAGTGGATGCAAGATAACACCTTTCTCTATAGTTCAGATTGCAAAGTCGTCTTCATGAAAGTTTTTCCTTATCTTGTGAACTACAACATATCCAAATTTGAGATCCATCGGAGTAGTACAACTTCAGAAATTCAAGTATGATGAGTAACTGTTCATCAATATTCTGTTAATCCGTCAGACTTGTTGTGAGCTTCGAAACTCCATTTTCTCTTGTTCAGATCAACATACTTTCTTCATCGAAGTTGTTCCTTAACTTGTGAACTACAACATATCCAAATTTGAGGTCCCTCGGAGCAGTATAACTCCAGAAATCCAGGTATGATGAGTGACTGTTTATTATTTTTCTGTCAACCCGTCAGATTTGTTGTGAGCTTCGAAACTCCATTTTCTCTTGTTCAGATCGGTATGCTTTCTTCATTGAAGTTGTTCCTCAGCTCGTGAACTACAACATATCCAAATTTGAGATTCCTCGGAGCAGTATAACTCCAGAAATCCAGGTATGATGAATGACTGGTTATTATTTTTCTGTCAACCCGTCAGATTTGTTGTGAGCTTCGAAACTCCATTTTCTCTTGTTCAGATCGGTATGCTTTCTTCATTGAAGTTGTTCCTCAGCTCGTGAACTACAACATATCCAAATTTGAGATTCCTCGGAGCAGTATAACTCCAGAAATCCAGGTATGATGAATGACTGGTTATTATTTTTCTGTCAACCCGTCAGATTTGTTGTGAGCTTCGAAACTCCATTTTCTATTGTTCAGATCGGCATGCTTTCTTCATTGAAGTTGTTCCTCATCGTCTCTTTCATAACATATCAAAAATTCAGAATGAACTAATGGTTAAATATTTCCAGATCTTCGAAACATCACAGCAGCTTCGAAATCTGCAAGAATCCGACTGTCATGTTTGGAGCTTCAACACTTTAATTTCCGTCGCTCAAACAGAAATGGTTCCTTCTTGAAAGTTGTTCATATGCTCAAGAACTATAGGGTGTCCAAAATTCAGCTCCATTGGAGAAGAGCAGAGGTTGCAGAAATTTGATAGATGAAAGGAGGCGGAAGAGGGAGAGAGAGAAAAAGTCTCTTGGGTTGGATTTCTATTTTGGGGCAGATTCCAATTTTTGTAGCACCTTCATTATTGATGAATTGCTTGTACTTTTGTCCATTATGAAACTTGGGACTCTGGCTTGTTGTTGGATCTATTATAATATGTTTGGGAACATATATAAGTGAATAAATAAGAAGGAAAATTTTGGGCCCTTGTGGGTGTAAAACAAAAAATGTTTATGTTTACCCAAGTGTTTTTGTACAAGTTCAAGGGCATCTTGGGTTTTGTGAACAAAATTTGTTTATTTGGAGCAAGGTTTTGTGTTGAAGCTTTGTAGGTGAAGCTTTGGTGTTGAAGCTTTGTAGATGAAGCTTTCGAGGTGAAGCTTTGATGGTGAAGCTTTGTAGATGAAGCTTTCTGGGTGAAGCTTTGATGGTGAAGCTTTGTAGATGAAAGTATGTAGAGGGAACTTTCTAGGTGAAGATTTTTTAGGTGAAGCTTTGTAGGTGAAGCTTTTTTAAGTGAAGCTTTTCGGGTGAAGTTTTTTTTTGGGTGAAGCTTTGTGGGTGAAGCTTTTTAGGTGAAGCTTTGTGGGTGAAGCTTTGGAGGTGAAGCTTTTCGGGTGAAGCTTTTTGGGTGAAGCTTTTTAGGTGAAGCTTTGTAGGTGAAGCTTTTTTAAGTGAAGCTTTTCGGGTGAAGTTTTTTTTTTTTGGGTGAAGCTTTGTGGGTGAAGCTTTTTAGGTGAAGCTTTGTGGGTGAAGCTTTGGAGGTGAAGCTTTTCGGGTGAAGCTTTTTGGGTGAAGCTTTTTAGGTGAAGCTTTGTGGGTGAAGCTTTGGAGGTGAAGCTTTTCGGGTGAAGCTTTTTGGATGAAGCTGTTTTTTTTTTTTTTTTTTTTTTTTTTTTTTTTTGGCGCTTGACACGGTCTTCATTTGCTTGTTTTGTAGTGACTGTGGAAGACGGATTGCTTTCTGATTGAGAAGGGTTCCGGCATCGCTTGCTATGAATGTAAAAGAGTGAGAACTGAGTTGGCTAAAATACCTCTTTATTGAATTCATTGCCAAATGGCCTTCATTACATAGGATGCCGAACGGCTATAGCTCAACACTTGTACATCGTGAGTCTATTTGTAGTAGTACTTCAAGTGATCAGCGTTCCATGGATGGCCAAGGGTCTTGCCATCGGAGCTTCTAAGTGTGTAAGAGCCAGGGCGACTGATGCCAATGACTTCATACGGTCCATCCCAGTTTGGACTAAGTGTGCCTTCACTCGGGACTCTGTCGCAGAGTAATCTTTTCTTTAAGACCCAGTCTCCTATTTTGAAAGAACGAGGCTTGACCCTAGAGTCATAATAGTTGGAGATGCGCTGCTTGTAGGCGACATTCCTCAAGTGAGCTTGGTTTCTGTGTTCCTCGACTAAATCCAAGTTGAGGGTGAGTTGTTTGTCATTTTCACTTTGAATGTAGTTCTGGACTTGGAATGTTGCTTGCTCGAGCTCAACAGGGACAACCGCCTCTGTGCCAAAGGCAAGTGAGAATGGAGTTTCTCCTGTTGAAGTCCGATATGAAGTGCGATATGACCAAAGAACTTGGGGTACAAATTCTGGCCAACAGCCTTTAGCTTTGTCCAAGCTGGTTTTCAAAGTGCGCTTGATTATTTTGTTGATGGCCTCAACTTGTCCATTAGACTGGGGATGAGCTGGAGAGGCAAAGCATAAGTTGATGTTGAACTTAGAGCAGAACAACCTGAACTTCTTGTTGTCAAACTGTCGCCCATTGTCAGTGACTATCGCATTGGGAATGCCGAATCTACAAAGGATGTTCTTCCACACGAAGTCTTCTATCTTTGCCTCAGTAATGGTTGCCAAGGGTTCTACTTCGGCCCACTTTGTGAAGTAGTCCACTGCAACGACTGCGTAACAGACTTTGCCCTTCCCTGCCGGCATTGGGCCGATCAAATCAAGTCCCCACTGGGCGAAGGGCCAAGGGCTGATCATAGGAGTAAGAGGCTCTGGAGGGGAATGAGGAATAGTTGCATATCGTTGACATTTGTCACATGAGCGGGATACTTTGATGGCATCCTGGTGGAGTGTTGGCCAGTAATATCCTTGGCGAAAAGTCTTGTGTGCTAGGGACCGAGATCCAGCATGATCTCCACAGACTCCCTCATGTATTTCCCGAAGGACGATTTCCGCCTCGGCAGGCGTAAGACACCTTAAGTATGGCAGGCTAAAACCTCGCTTATAGAGTTGATCATTGATGATCAGGTAGCGGGTAGACTTGTATCGAATTTGCTTAGCCTGGACTTTATCATTTGGGAGGGTGCCATGAGTAAGGAAATTATAGATCGGGGTGATCCAACTATCCCCCTGTTGTAAGTTGCATACTTCTGCGGCCATGGTGCTTGGTGTTGCCAACAGTTCGACATGAATTTTTCTTCCAATCTTGTCTTCCACAGCTGAGGCGAGGCGAGCCAGGGCGTCTGCATGACTGTTTGCCGCTCGAGGAACTTGGGTGATCTGGTAGTGGAAGTGCTTGAGCAAAAGTTGTGTTTGCGCAAGATATGCTGCCATGGAGCTGTCCTTAGCATCAAAGTTGTTGGTAACCTGGTTGACCACTAATTGGGAGTCACTGAAAATATCAATTTGTTTAACCCCGAGGTGTTTGGCCAAACGTAATCCTGCTAGAAGGGCTTCATACTCGGCCTCATTGTTTGATGCCTTGAATTTGAAACGAAGAGCATACTCCATTGCTACTTTGTCGGGCGTAGTCAAGACTAGTCCCGCTCCACAACCCTGTTGGTTGGATGAGCCATCAACATACAGACTCCATGCTGAGGTCGTTGATTCTACTTTCTGAGCTTCCGATGGTAATGAAGCTACTGCTTCAGGTGTAGAAGCAATGTCAACAGGATATGTGAAGTCGGCGATGAAATCTTCTACTGCTTGACCTTTTTCGGCTGGTTTTGGTTGGTAGGAGATGTCAAACTCACCCAATGCTATCGCCCATTTGATCATTCGCCCAGACGTGTCAGGACTCTGGAGTATCTGTCGAAGAGGGTGATTGGTAAGCACGATGATGGCGTGTGCTTGGAAATAAGGGCGAAGTTTCCGAGCAGACATGACCAATGCTAGAGCTAATTTCTCAATGTTGGAGTATCGTGTCTCCGCATCTTGTAGGGCCTTGCTAGCGTAGTAGACGGGCCGTTCGACACCACTGTCCATTCGAATAAGAACAGAACTGACTGCTGAAGCCGAAACCGATAGATAGATGATGAGAGTGTCACCAACTTCTGGTTTGGAGAGCAGAGGGGCTTTACTCATGTACTCTTTGAGGTTCCTGAATGCCTTGGCACATTCCTCCGTCCATGTAATGTACTTCTTATTTCCCTTGAGTGCTTTGAAGAAAGGAGCACATCTGTCTGTGGCCTTAGAGATGAATCTGGTTAAGGCTGCCACCTTGCCAGTAAGGCTTTGGATGTCTTTTGAAGTTATTGGCTCTTTCATGTCGAGGATTGCTTTGATCTTTTCAGGGTTAGCTTCAATGCCTCGTTGGCTAATCATGAAGCTTAAGAATTTGCCAGAGCCCACGCCGAAGGCACATTTGTTGGGGTTCAACCTCATTCGATACCTCTTTAGAATGGTGAAAGTTTCAGATAGGTCGGTGATGTGTTGGTCAGCATGTTTGCTTTTGACTAGCATATCATCAACGTAAACTTCCATGTTCTTCCCAATTTGTTCGGCGAACATTGAATTGACCAGTCTCTGATAAGTTGCTCCTGCATTCTTTAGGCCGAAAGGCATGACTTTATAGCAATATAGTCCCCTGTCAGTAGTGAAGGCCGTGTGTTCTTGGTCTGAGGGGTTCATGAGGATTTGGTTGTATCCTGAATAAGCGTCCATAAAGCTCAAGAGCTCACACCCTGCCGTATAGTCTATAAGCCTGTCAATAAGAGGAAGAGGGAAACTATCTTTCGGACACCCTTTGTTTAGGTCGGTGTAGTCAACACACATCCTCCACAAGACCTTTTGAAGCGAAAGACTTTCTTTGGTCGGATTTTTCCTAACAAGGACCACATTTGCTACCCATGTCGGGTAATTGACCTCGCGGACAAAGCCTATGCCTTTGAGTTTTTCAACTTCTGCTTTCATTGCCTCGTATCGTTCAGCGTCATAAGATCTTCGCTTCTGTCTCACCGGCTTGATCTTGGGGTCAATACTCAAACGATGACAGATGACATCGGGAGAGATGCCTGGCATGTCCTCGTATGACCAGGCGAAGACTTCAGTGTTCTCTTTCAAAAAAGATATCAATGCTAACCGAAGGGGTGGTGACAATGTGGTGCCAATATTCACCATGCAGTCTGGATGATCTCTTGAGATAGGTACCTTCTCCAACTCTTCAGCAGGTTGGGCTTGCTGGGTGAAAGAGTCATCTCGAGGATCATCGGGTTGATTGTTGCTATCAGGAAGATCCAAGGTCGCTTCATCTAGGCTGGTCTTTGTGACTTGGTCATGTACAGACAGGGTTTCCTTGGGTCCGGGCAAGTGTTGTTGCTTAACTGAAGTGTTGTAACATGATCGTGCACTAAGCTGATCTCCTCTGATGTAGCCGTTGCCATGGGGGGTTGGAAATTTCATCAACAGCATATGCGTGGATACCATAGCCTTGAGATCATTGATGCCTGTGCGCCCAAAGATGACATTGTATGCGGTTGGGCAGTCAACCACTAGGAAGTTAGTGGTAATGGTAGCCGTGTAAGGGTCTGTACCAATAGTAAAGGGTAAATGTATGCTCCCTAAGGGTTGCACGATATCACCGGAGAAGCTTATCAGAGGAGAAATCGAGCGATCGAGCAAGTGTTCAGCTACACTGAGTGCCCTGAAAGCTTCGGCAAACATGATATTGACCGAAGCCCCTGTGTCTACGAGGATTCGTCGAACATCAAAGTTGGCTATGTGAGCCTCCACGATCAATGGGTCGTTATGAGGGTAGATGATGCCTCTTTCTTCCTCAGGGTAGAAACATATCGGATCCCAGTTAGGTTTTTGATACTTCCCTCCCCTGATGTCTTCCACGTGAAACACTTGGTGACCAGGCCTTAGACTTCGTTCACTGTTTTTCATGGCCCTATTGGAAGATTCAGATATGGGTGTGCCGCCGCTTATGGAATATATGACATTCACCTGGCGTTGGTTACGGTTATCCCTTTGAGGGTGAAGAAGGAATTGATCAATTTTTCCTTCTCGTGCCAAAGCTTCAATACGATCACGGAGGATGATACATTTCTCGCTATCATGACCGTTATGCTCATGGTAGCAACAAAACATGCCCGCGTTATTCGGGGGCGTGTAATCTGGGTGCCTCGGCTTTGGCTTTGGTATCAGGTGAGCTATGCTGGGGTAAATGGCCGCGCATGTGGCATTCAAGGGCGTGTATGTCTCATACCTTGGGGTAGGGGGTATCTTGACGCGGGTTTGACCCACTGCATTGACTGCCTGGGGGCGAGCGTTATTGTGGCGATACCCTTGGTTATCGGGATAGTGTCCCTTACTCTTTTTACTGAAAGGAGAGTGGTGAGGATGGAAATCCTTCCTCTTGCCTTGAAATTTATATGTCTGTTGATTCGGTGAAGCATTATGCAAGGCATGGGGAGGTGCCACTGCTGTTTGGAAAGTCGAGGTCTTCTCATTTAGGTGAGTCTGGCTTCCACCTCCCACTTGTTGATAAAGGATGGTTGTAGGGGGTTTCTCCTGATATGTCTTTGCCTCGGCGGAGGCATGGTTATAAGCCTGCGCCATCACCTCAGAGTAAGTCTTCCAAGTATTGGCATTGATCATGTATTTAAAGAAACAATCACGTAGGCCTGCCGTGAAGGCTTTGAGGGCAGTCTTGTCGTCTGCCTCGGCACACCGGGAGTATTCATGGCTGAAGCGGCCAGCATACATACGTAATGACTCGTCTGGCTTCTGGCGGATAGTGTACAAGTCATCTGCAGAGTGCAAGCGATCGGTTTGGAAAATGTGTTGGGAAACAAATAGTTTCCTCAATTCCTCAAATGAGTCTACCGTCTCAGGTGTAAGACGACAATACCAATTTAGAGTTCCACCAGAGAGGGTGGAGGGGAAGAGAAGACATCGCTCTTCGTCGGTGTGCATCTGGTATGCCATGGTGGACTCAAAGAGGTTAAGGTGCTCAATCGGGTCCTCTTTTCCAGTATAAAGTTGCAAGCCAAGCTTTTGCTTTGTCTTTGCTTGAAGGGGGGTGTTGAGGATCTTCCTTGTAAGAGGGCCAGGCCTGGGTTGGTTCCAGTCAGGTATTTCAGCCTGGCGTTCAGCCTTCAACTTGTTTACTTCCTCAAGAAGTTGTAGGACAAGGGGGTCCTGAGCGGAGTTATGTGTCACTGGAGCTTTCTTTCGTAAATCTCCATCTCCTCTTGGAATTAGGAAGGTTTGATCAAGGGCATGTGATTTTTCCCTGGACTCACTGTACTGGCTTCCAGGGTATGTCTGTCGGAACACCTCTGAGTCCCCTGTACCCTCATGTCTCTCTAGGACTTGTTGCCCCTTCCCCAAATTGGTGGCCGGCTTGGGCCGTGGCAGGGGACCGAGTCTCTCAGAAATCCTTGGGTCATTAATCTTTGAGCTTATATGGATGGAATTCTCTCGACGTTGCTTCAGGAAATCCCGACAATCGCGAAAGACGGCTTTCGATCCTTCTGCCCCTTCAGCAAAGAGGTGTCTCCCTCCACTTCTCATGGTTCGGGTCGAAGCAACTGGGTTAAGAGAAGCCTCATGTTGATTATCAAGTCGAGGGGTAATTTGTTCCCTATCAGGGATATCTATGTCGAATGCATGTGACCCTCCATGTTGGAGGGCACCCAGTTGATGGTTGACTTCCACGGGGGCAACAAGCTAGCGTGTCTGAGCTTGCCTAGCTTCGTGGAGTGTCTCGAAGAGCTTCTCATATTGCTCCTGGAGGACCTCATTCCTCATTGCTATCTTGTTGTTCTGAGCTTCCAACTCATCGACTTTAGCTTGAAGAAGAACTCGTTTTCCTTCCTTCTTTCGTTGCTTCGCACTATGTGCAAGGGGGGTGTCATTCTGTGTGTTGTGGCTTCCTTCGCTTCCCATGTTGGAGAGGGATGCCTGGTCAAAAGAAAGTGTACGAATGATAGAAACCAGCTTGACACAGCTGAAGAGAGTAGGAATAAGTGTCGTTCCCACAGACGGCGCCAAATGTTGATGCACAAAATCAGCGAAGACTTTGGTACAACAGAAAGTGTCAGGTTTTGTGACCTTCGCTTGGTTGCTTCGGTCACTAGTGAGGATAAGTACGTAAATAAATAGAGACAGAGAAGCAAACACAGGATGTACGTGGTTCACCCAGATTGGCTACGTCCACGGAGTAGAGGAGTTCTTATTAGTAGTGAAGGGCTTACACAAGTACAAAGGATCAAGCTCTCAATTTAGTGAGTTCTTGTGAATGATTTAACACAAAATGGCATTAGGCCATATTGTGGGGGAATGACCCCTATTTATAGAAAAACTTGTAGCTTTGTCACATTGACATGTGTCATGTTATGATTGGTTCTTGATGTCGACACGTGTTGCGCTCTGATTGGCTTCTAATCTTGACACGTGTCGAGTAGTGATTGGCCTCCTGGTCGGAGGGGAACTCTTCTGGGTCCTTGACAGTATAGCGTTGGCCGGTGCTCGGTAGTTTCGGGATTGGTCAAGTATGGTACAAACAAGTTTATTATAAATAGGTTGCTTTGTTATTCATTAGAAATAATTCATTCACAATGTAGTCTCTAGGGTTTTTGTTAGTCTCGTTCATTGCGCACTCTGATATTCAACTGTGCTCACAACGCAACTTGTCGAGTGCTGCCAAAATATACCTAGCAAGAAAGGAGGCAGTTGTCAAAGTGGCAGCATCTTACCCGCAAATTCACTGGTTCCTAACTTTACCAACGAGCGTAAGAACGATGCACTCAGGTTTCGTCTCGAACATCTCCTTGACCTATCCTCTTTGATTCGTAGGTAGGGTTTGAAGGCTGCAATGAGAGATGAGATATCACAGCTTTTGCTTGCTTCTCACACCGAAAGGTAAATAAGCTCACGTGTAATTTGCTCACATCATTTTCCCCAAAAAGGAGGGACTTTTGAGGCAACCAATTACCTCTTTAGCATGCACGAGACTTTCGTCACGCAAATCCCACTGTCCCCGATTTTTGGATAATTGTTTCCATTTTTGTTCAAGTATATGATTAATTCTGTTCCCAAAAAAAAAAGAGCATATGATTAATTAACATAACTAAATACACGTAAGAAAAAAGAAGAAAGTTTTAACGAAACATTCATGATACTGTTCATTTTTAACGAAAAACACATTTTTACCTTTTCCTGATACTATTTACTACACCTTTATTTGTCATTTTCATTAAAACTAAAGTTTTTTTTTAGATTTTTCGTTAGTTTTTCTAAAAAAGAATAATTAAAAACTTCTCGTTTGAAAGTGCTTTTAAAATAGCTAAAAGCGAATTTGGTGAAAATATTTTTGAAACCAATCCTTAATCAAAATGCAAGTGAATCCTATAAAAGAACTTGAAGTGCTATCGAAACCCAAAAACAATTTTCTCTAAAAGCCCTTTCAATTATTTTAAAAACACTTTCAAACAAGCAATTATCTCTCTACTTATTATTTGAAGTATACGAGTAGTTAATTACCATGGAGCAATTACCTATAAACTTGAATAACAGTCAATGTACCTACCTACATTTCAATATATTTACTCAACATTAATTGCACATAAACTTTACTTGGGCCAATTAGCTCTTGCGTCCTGCTAGCATCAAGGGCCACCCAATAAATGAAATGTTTTAAGTCAATTTATTTTCCATTTTAAATGTAGGGTTTGGAACTCAATTTTGTTATTGTTAGACTGCATTCAACCAGGTCACTGGCAATCGAACCAACTCAGCATTAAGACCCTTGTCATTTGAACAATAAAACTTTCACACACCAAAGATAAATGATGATCAACTTTCTTGAAATATTTCATCCATTCACAAAGAAAAGAAATAAAAGTTACAATTAACAAATTAAGACCCTTCATTTGTTGTAGTTTTTTCCTACTAGGGTTATGTTTCAGCAGCTAGCTTAACCTCTTCAGGCATAGCTAGCTAGCTAATGAAACTCAAACCAAGGACATTGGAGACAATTCCATCATCTGATCATCTTCTACATGTCCAGCACTTTCGTCCAACAGCCACTTCTCAAGAAACGTCAATGGAGGATTGTTACAGTTAGTACTACTGCTTTCACATCGAAGAATTTGCTTACTCTTCTGATCCTCGTCGCGCAGAAGATGGCGATCATGAATGATTTCCCCATTGTTTGGAACTTTAATACTAAGTTGTGACACCTTGTTGTTAGAATAAGTAGATGAATCACAAGTAGACCTGTCCCACGAAGCAACATTGTTCAAGTTCTCATACGACAGAATCGATTCAAACTCCTCGTTAGATGCTAGATTTCCTGTGCTAATACCGCTAGGTTTTCCTTGATCATTGTCACATGCAGCATGGTGTTTGAGGCTGGAGGTCTTTGGAGTTGGGGAGGATCTCATCCAACCTTCTAGGAGCCGCGAAATGTTCTCGGTGCTTGAGGCGTATGTGGAGGAGGATTGGTTGTTCCTCAGAATAATTGAGGAGGCATGGCTTGGCATATTATCTAAGCTCCCTTCACTCAAACTCCTCCTTGATACATTTACGTTAAACAGATCATCTGACGTCGTGTGAGGATCAAGAGCTGATTGAAAGTTCTTCAGCTTCTTCTTCAAGTGAGTGTTCCAGTAGTTCTTTATGTCGTTATCGGTTCTCTGTGGCAGGTAGGAAGCTATTGCTGCCCATCTGCTCGATCAAACCAGTATTAATTATTCATATAATTAAACTCACCAATTAATACACACCTATAAGAATAAAAACACACACACATAACCTTTTTCGATAGCAGAATGCATTTTCCGACAACATTTGATTCTCGCTAATAACAATTAGTGTTGTATTGTTGACAATCGTCGATAGAAAAAAAAAAGTAATGAACAAAGAAGTTTGAAGATGAATTACTTGTTACCCAATAAAGCTTGCAAGTGAATGATCATCCCTTCTTCGTGAGGTGTGAAGTTACCGCGCTTGATTCCTGGTCTGAGGTAGTTAGTCCATCTGAGTCTGCAACTTTTGCTGCACCTCATCAACCCTTTTTGCACCCAAAAATTCAAGAAAAATTTGAATAAATGTACAAAACATCAATTCACAAAGAAATTAAATAAGATAAAATCATAACACATAATATAATAGTAACTAATTCGCATGGTAATAGCTTAAAACTTTTTTCTGACACAAGCTAAAATAGGGAAGAGAGAAATCGAACTCAAGACCTCGAGTGAAAAGACATGCTGAATTTTATGATAAAATTACCAGTGTTGGTGGGAACTGATCTCCAATTTCCAGGACCATGCTCTTGGATGTAAGAAACAAGGATGATGTCCTCCTCTGGAGTCCATGGACCCTTCTTGATTCCAACCTTCTCACAGCAAGGAGGCCTTACCATCTCTCTCTCTCTCTCTCTCTCTCTCTATATCTCTGCCCTCTCCCAAGGACCTAAAATACAAACCCAAACATTTCAAATAGTACTCTTATGTTATGAGCATATATATATATAATATATGTATATGTATGCATGCATGTATATATATTTATATGCATGAATGTATGCATGCATGCATGTATGTCTATATGTGTATGAATTGATCATCTACCGTGCTGAGTAATCTGCCCTTTGTTATTTAACAACTTTAATACAGCCTATCAGTAGGAACCAAAGTCAGAAGGGGAAGTCGATCAAGGATTCGGGTCCTCTCCGGATCCATCCAGTCACCCGATCTGGCCGTCCATAATAGATCGTGTGGCTAAAAATGAACTCTCTTCAACTGGTGGTGCGTTAGTTCAAAGGATTTATATATAGGAAAACTAATGAAAATGACTTGAAAACTTTGAGTTTTAATGATAAGAACAAAATAAAGGATAAAATGAATAGTACAAGAATTGACTTTTTAGTGTAAAAATATGATTTTTCGTTAAAGTAAACAGTACCGGGAGCTTTTCGTTAAAGTACCCTTTATATATACGTGCCGTGACAAATTTCAAGACAGTGATTACAGTTTTTCTTTTGTTCAAAGCTCGATCAAATTTGTTTTTAGCTAAAATTGAATCTGAGACTTGTTACTTATAAATGAATAAAAATTTCACTAAAATTAAATCTCAGACTTCTTACTTATAAATGAATAAAAATTTCACTAGACTATAATATTAAATAACTTATGGGTTTATGCTTTTCAATTTTATACTAAATGACGTGTGGGTTCATGCTTTTCAATTTTACGAATTTTTCCCAAAAAAAAGTAAAAAAAAGATGCTGCATTCCGTGTTGCCTTGGACTTGTCCTCCAGCCCTTTACTTTTGGTGATCAGAGAATAAATTAAACAAAAACAACGAACATAATTAAACGAAACATGTGAAGGAGAAAATGGGACCCTAATATTGGACTTGTGAAAGAAATAAACGCACACATGAACGTGTAGAAGAAATACAGAAAGAAAAATATATACAAATTGTACCCGTCAATACACACACAGTGGAATTTGAAGAAGCATATCAAACAGGCTGAAAAATATTCATGGCAAACGTTTATTTCCTCAAATAAATACCACGAGAACAATCTGTCCTATTGATTAAAACGACGGCGTACAAATTCAATATAGAAGTTACACTACCAACTGAATGATTCCACAGACTATTCTGGCCTCCCCGTATTCCTATGCAAAAGGATTTCCTCCGATGGACGCGACAGGTTCCTGTGTTGGGACATTCCTGCAAAAATAAGCAACTTCACATTAATCCATGACAGCAACAACGTCGAGCATCAATCTCTCTTCCAACGCCAGCCAAGTTGAGTTTCTAAACTCTATCAAGCATCGTCGTATTGTAGTTCTGGATATTCAACTTATCAGGTAAAGTGGAAAGGCAATCTCCAACTCTAAGCAGTGACTAGAGACAGAATATTGTGTCCATCATATACATCGTACACAATCTGACTCAATTACATCAGGTGGTGCTGTAAGTAAAACTTACCCTGTTCGAACATGTTCCTTAAGCTGTCAGAATTGGTCATATGTAAATTCATGAATCAGAAATGATTTTCGTTTGGGCATTCCTTCTCGACTCAATTAGATACCTCTGTAAGAGGGGAAAAACTTTGGTAGGGACACCCCAACGACGTCATCCATAGCCCATAAGGCACCCCTCACAAAAGCACGGGACCCCTTGTAGTTTGGTCCCACTCGACTCCACAATGACCCCACACTAAGTTTCTCTCATGTTAGAGGCCCACTTTCATCAACATCATCCATCCTTCCTCGCCTAGTTATTACCCATTTTCCTTTAAGATGTCAACCTGGTTATTATCCGGTTTTGGTGATGGATTGGTGATCCTCTACCATATGAAGTTGGTAACCACACAAATCTATGAGAAATATAATGGGTCTGCAATTTTAGACCTTTGTCTTAAAAGATAATGAAGAGGCTAAAAAATAAGAAGTAGAACATAAACTTACGGAATCTGAGAACTAAGTGCATGCCCTGGAATATATGTCAAACCACCTACATCAAATCAAAATCGAATTGAATGAAAAATATAAGATTGTTATGACCAAATAATTCAATGGTCCTGCAATTTTCTCTGGCAACCAATTGATGCGTCCAACAGCCATTGGATTAAAAAATATGCAACCCTGGTTGGCAATAGTTGCAGGAACAAAACAAAAAAAAGAAATGAATGTAGCATTTTGCTGGCACTGAAAAGCTTACCTTCTGCTGCAGCTGGAATATACGGCATCCCAGACACTGGATTTTGCGGAAACCATGACTGAGGTGCATCAAAGAAAGAGGATTGCAAATGAGCATTTGGGAGAGAGGCTTGTAAGGAGTTCATGTCCAAAAACTGAAAAACAACACAGACAAAATTAGAACCGAGAAATCTAAGAATTGTATACATATATGGTAGTTGCTGGAAAACGCCATTCCAAACCTTCTTTAATTTAATTGAAACATGATACAGTCTAAGAATGATATGGTAGACACTGATTAGTACCAACTCATTACAGTTTATCAATCACACCACTTCCATTGTCACTTTCCCATGAGATTTAAATTACATTACGGGGAGAATGAAAAATGCAACAAGTGTCTTATTCAGCTTAATTTTCAGCATGGATCTTAGAGGCATACGTAGATTGCAGCGTTTATTACACTAATAGAACTCATCTTTCACAGAAAGTACAGTTCTGATATCAACTATTTGACTTTAGTTATCAATTCACAACTTTTACAGGAAGTACAATTCATTTCCGCTATCAACCAAGCATCATGCTATGGTTATCCTTGACAGTTGACAGTCATGGTAAACAAATAATATCATAACTCCACCCATGCCCTTAATCAGCTTCCACATTCAAAATTCTCACGCAAACACACAAACACTCACATAAAGCTGATAGAAATAGTGAACAATGCACTATAATAGAAACACAATTTCACCAAAAGAACAAAGGAAAAAGAGGCAATCCCTGATACAACTAACAAAAACATACCATACTGTTCTGATCCAGATCTGTATCATAAGGAAGATCAAATGGGTTATTTGATTTCTGGTTGGTGGCATAGGACTTAATTTCTCCCTGTAATTTCGGGTGGAACATAAGAGATTAGTATACAACTAAGCACATTGAAAACCACAGGAAAGATGCTGAAGGAAATTGAAGAGTAAAAACCATTTGAGGAAGCACTTGTGGAGTATATGATTGCCCCATCACAGCATGTACGAGCAGACCAGGATCACGGGGTTCACATTGGGAAACAGCTCCCCGAATCCCATCTTTACCAGATCCCTGCAAGCAAATTCCATACAATCAGAGGAAGAAAATAAATAATTTGAGAGAAATACAAGGTTGATGCAGAAACCTCAGAAATTTTGAATCCAAAATCATGGTCACCAGCTGACGAAAGCTTGTCTGTTACTCCTGGTTCACTGCCCTTCTTAGTGACCTCCAATGGATGATGGCCAATAGAATCTTCGAAAGCATTCCATGACTACTCAAAAACAACATATTTCATATTAAGGCATGCCACTATCTTAAGTAAACTTTATATTCATTATAATAAAGAAATTAAAAATAAAAATAAAAAAACTCAAGGGGGTGCGAAGTACATAGAAAGCCATCATGATCTTTTAAAAACCATTATCCAGAAGATCCAAATAAGTAATTGGTGCAGGTGTAGTTTATCATAATGATGCTTACCTGAGTGCCTCTAGTATTGGGATCTGTGACATTGTGCAAACTATCGCTCCATGGACTAGAAACATCTGAAAAAGGTCCATGACTACTAGAGTACTGAAAGGATGGCCATTGCATGCCTGTGTTTGATGACGAGAATGCATCAAAATTTCCAACAGAACCTCCACCATTGGAAGCTACATTGGCAAGGGTAATATTTTTGGTGGATGGAATAGAAGCTGAGGGTTGAGGTGCATCAAATGTTGCCCATCCTTCACTTTTAGGGGCAGCCTCGGCTACTTGTTTATCCAAGGTTGGAGTTGACTGCTGCTGAGGAAAATCAGCAAATAACTCCAAGGAAGGTTGGAAAACTTGAGGCTGGTCTATATTTATACATGAATTGGAAGATGATATAGACGGTTGAAACAAATCTATGGATGGAGACAAAGAAGATGCTGCTGGTAACTGGAACAAATCAATGGAACTAGCTGCAGACGAGACTTCTGGTTTAACTGAGGCCTTGAAAAGGTCCAAATTGTCACTAGTTCCAAACTGAGATGATCCTGTAAAAGAAGTTGATTTATCCGGGAAGATTACAGTAGCTTGTTCAGGTTCAACAGCATTTGTCAAACCGCCTGAATTAAATGACTTGAGCGACATGGAATAGCTATCCAACGAGACAAAATTTCCTGAGGATGCAGTTCTCTGAACAAGCAACAAATGTCAGGTGATGGAAAAACTAAGGGCAGAATAATATGATTATCAAATAGAAATGATGCTAACCAGATAGGATAGTGCACATATATATACAGAGAAAAGCAGAGAATTAAGGTACACACACCAATTAACATAGCACTAATAAAATGAGGAAATAACTCCATTCAGTACAAGCTCAACTTACCAACACCAACACTTAACTAATTGAGCGATAAAAAAATGCCTATCTGAAGAAAACATGACCCAAATCATTGACTACATGTATCTGATCTTAAATTTTCCCCTTTAAGCCCCAAAGACAGTTAAATTTATTTTAGCTGGATATAGATCAATGCTACAGAAATATATATATATATCCGCCCTACAAGAATATTAAAAGGTACACAGCTGTAATTTTAAAAGGAACCTTGGATACAGCTAATCATTTTGAATGCTAAAAGCAAGTCTACAAGAAAAAGACCTGCGGACAGGATATCCCTGCTGCATCTCTCTTGACATTTGCCTCTGGAAATGTATCCTTTGATTGGTGTCTTACTTCATTTAGATTATCCCATGAAGGCACGAAAGTGGGGCTGCTGGATCCAGTGTCCTTCGGAAAATTAGGAGACTGTACTCCAGATCTAGACAAATCACCTCCACTTGACACAGAGAAATCTGAACCTCTTGAACGAGAGCCCTCATTCGCAAACCTGTCTTCGTACATTTGCTCACTTAAACGGCCAGCACTGTAGACAAAACTTGACATCTTTCCTTCATATCGACCTCGGTCAGAACCAGGCTTCCTAGTAAGTGCAGCAGCTTGTTTTCCATACCGTCGATCTTCATACTGATAGTCATAAGGTGGGCTTTGAGAATAGGAATGATAAGAACTAGCACGTCTTGTCTCATCTTCATGGATTCTATAGGTCTGCAAGGAATAGCACGGATTAGGCCCATAACCTTTGCAGAAAAAAATAAGTCATGGTGTAACATAAGGAGATTATTGGTGTATACAGTTACAGCCTATTCATTCCATTCTTTTGATGGTGTGCATGATGTCTCTGAATCTTAAAGAGAAAAACCAATTAGTTGTTTTGTAATTTCTTCAATAGAACCAAATACGAGCTGGAGCAAGTCGCTGTATATGCCCCACGAAACAAATGAACTGGACAGTTATGAAAACTCTTTTCAATTAGAGTCAATTTTACCGCATTATTACAAATAAATATTTCCTTAAGTGAAATCTTATCATAACAATATAATATATATCAATTGTGAGAGAACCCACATTAATAATGTAAAGCCTTGCATAGTAGTATATAGTAAATACTATCATTGGCACTCCTTTTGCCTTTTCACTCTCTCACTTATGTACCTCAATTTAGCACGGATACACAATTTTATGTTAACAAAAATCTATTACTTTTTTCAGAAATATCAATGTTACCACTGATATTTTTGCAAATCCAAACTACCAATATATCTGCCCATATCAATATTTTAATCCATACTATTACCTGCATATCTCTTGGAGGCTTTTCAGAGGTCCTTCCTCCAGCATATTTCTTATCTACATATACACTTCTTATGAACTCACGGATTTTATCAGCCTTACTGCAAGAAGAAAAACATGACATAAGTGTACACCCCAAAAATGTGCATGCTGAACATTGTAGCAATTCTATTACCTGCTATCTGGCAATCGTTGCCTTTGAAGGTCCCAATCCTTCAAATAAATTTCCCTTGCACGCTGGTAAGAGTGAACGACCCTTTAGAATAAAAACAAGCAAACATTTTCTTCCAAAGAAAATGAGAATTCAGCATGTACCTGGTTACCACCATTTTGAAGTGCTTCAACTTCTTGTGAAGTAAACTTGGACATGGATACTGACTTCACACGATGAGTAAATTCCCGACTATATCACAAAATAATATGTATAATTCTATTAGGGGAAAGAAAGGAAAGGTGGATAGAGCATATGTACAACATACCAAACAGGAAAAGACCGCACGTTAAAATATGTGAAGAGACACGGTGTTTACTTGAAGGAAACTACATTTATGTTGTGTTTGGATGATGAGCTTAGGCTACATAAATAAGAGATGTGCTACAAAACATATAGATGGATTTCAAATGACTAGATGCAATGCACTGAGAGGGATTTATAAATGACTACTTTGAAGGAGTAATTTGAAAATCCTTTGTTTAGTGGCTTTTTAATGCTCATGTATTGCATTTTCAATCCCTTTATCTAAATGCTTTGTAGTGTATTTCCAACTAATTTAGCCTAAATCCTGCATCCGAACAGAACGTTAGATGTTAATGTGCTCAACGTTTGGAGATTCATTTTACCATGAATGGTACTGAAAGTTGGAAGGTAAAGATAAGTGCCAAACTCCAAGAATTAATTATCCGAGCATACAGAAATATATTTCCATTTCAAAAGCTCGATCTAAAGTATTGATACATAAGAAAAGGAAAATTAACTAAGAGAACAAAAAGCATGTGCGATACCATCCTAATGTAAGAATCAACCCTCATCTACTGTCATCTTGTGCTTACCCCCTAATCATTTAAAAATAAAAGAGTACCACCTTAGGTAATTTATAGTTGATCTATCTTTCAAAGGACTTTCAATACATTCATCTTCAAAAGAAGCTTACAACCGAAAGAGTGAAATGAAGAGGAAATCTTCACTTCATCCAAAGCTGAAGCCTGAAATACACTGATAAATTGAAAAAGCCCTACTCAGTTATGATATCGGATGGTTTAGAACCTATAACACATTCTACACAACTAACCAAAAGAATTCAACCTAAGAAACCTAGTTTACTCTTAAATACTAAAAAGGCTATTTGAAGTTTGCGACGTTTTGGCTAGGTAAGAGCTTAAAAAAAAATTAACTAAATTTGATGTGGGTAGTGGTACGTTTCACACCAATCCATTCAAAGCCTGACTTGCACCTAAGTACAAAATCCTTGGCACTTGTTTAGTTGGTCCATCAACCTTATTAGAGAGCATTTAGACAGCACAACAGCACTTGGTGAATGGCCCAAGAGGGAACTCAACAATCCAGCACATTCCCAAGCCCAAAGTATTTATTATGGAGGCAGACGGACAGCTTCTGCACTTGCATGAGTATCATGCATCTCCTATAGTTAAGGTAACCCTAAAAAAAGAAATTGGCCCACTTCAGAAACAATCAATTGTATTTTTGTTGTGAGCATAAACCATCAGTCATTCTGTTAATTTCAATACATTCCTAAGAGAACAATCTCGTGTATGTTCAGCAATAAAAGAGGGGAGAGAGATAGTTGTTTAAATCACATCGATCGGGTTTATTTTGTGGACGTTATATAAGGAATGCAACTTGATGCCAAAAAGTTTCTAAAGTGATCTTGTTAATAACAGTATATATGGACAAGTATTAAGTTGGTATAAGGGATGTCTGTCTTATTTAACACTTTAAATCATGTCCCCACAGTTGAATTTTTTTATACTTGTAGAATAAGCTAAACTTCAAGAGGTCGCACTTGGTGCGATGGCAAGTGCCTTCGCCCATAAGCGGTAGGTCTTGGGTTCGAGACTTGGGAGCAGCCTCTCCATAAATGGGGGTAAGGCTAGCCGACATTCACCTCTCCCAGACCCTGCGTAAAGCGGGAGCCTTGTGCACTGGGTACGACCTTTTAGAATAAGCTAAACTTCCAAGAGTCATAGTTAAGTAGCCTAAAACTTTCTTGTTTTTTCCTCAAAACCTCTCCCATATGCAACATTGTGAAACTTGCTCTATAATTGCAGAGGCAGATAACAAAGTTTATAAATCAGCGTCAAACAACAAGCATGGTGGTAACCAAAACATGTTAAAAACATTGAACAGTTGACCAGATCATTCGTGATTTATAAAAATCGAAAATCCTATCTTGCAATAATTTCCCTTACAATATCAGTGTATGGGTCTAAAAATTGAAACTTTTGTAGTCAACTAAACTTGTACACATTTAGAATCATATAAACATTCCATATTTTACCTCAATCTTCGATATCCATTTTAGTGGCATTGTTGCACGATGGCAGCAAGCAGAGTTCTTCGACATCCTCAAATTTCTAACTAATAATTATAGCATAGTAAAGATGTTGCAAACTTTAGATACAATTGACCAAACAGAAAACCCTCAGTCAAAAATAGCAGATTAGGAAGGTTTTCGGTTTTCCATTTTTACAAAAAAAAAAAAAACTAACTCCGGCGTGCAATCTCAATACGCAAAATTAGCAGAACGAATACATTCAGTACGAGGCAAAGATTATGCCCTAAAAACAAGAAATTGGATCAAACGATTTTGAAAAAACTCACTGTATGCCACTGCAAGTCATGCAAACGAAAGTACAAAAATTTGTGCAGACGTATTGAGGACCCTGCATGTACAAACCAAAATACATTAAATAAAATCCTCCAGCTGCGAAAAACAAAATAACAACCCGAAAAATAAATCGAGAAAACTAGAGAGAGGGGAGGAGTACCACGCCATTACAGTTGATGCATCGCCGATTAGGAGGGAGCTTCATGAGTCCCCGAATGATCTTCTCGTTTCGCTCTTCCTCTTTTCTGCTTCCCATTTCTGAAACAAAATCAAACCCTAGAACCAGAAGAAGCAGAAGAAAACAAAGAACGGAATCGGAGGGTGGATTCGGAAATGCACTCCTCCCTCTTCTCTCTCTCCTCCCTCTCTCCTCCCTCTCTTTCTCTCTCTAGAAGGAACAAGGAAGGAAGGAAGGAAAAGGCTTTAGGGTTGGTTCGGTTGGGGTTTTTTGAATTTGGGAGAGAGGGGAACGGAACTCTGGAATCTGAATCCGCTCCTTTCGAGGACCGGACAGCAAGCGCTCGCCGCCTTTTCTTTATAAATTTTAATTTATTTTTATTTTTATTGGCATTTGTAAAAGATTAATAATTAATTAATTAATTAATATCTAAGTAAATAAACGATCAAGGTTCAAACAAAACGCACGCAGCTCATAAAGGTGTATTCAATTAAAAAAACTTCAAGCAATGTCGTTTTTATTTTCGCACACTTGTTTTCTCTTTCTACTCGTTGTATGCACATTAGTAATAATAATTTTAAGAAAAATAATTGATCCGCCTAGTAATAGTGAGAAGTTTTCCATCACGGTTGTATTTTCATATAGCAACACTAGAGTAGTTTTAGTAGCCAACCAAATATAAACATGTTGCATGTTAATACGATTTCATCATTGAAGATCGAATGGTGAATAAGATGATTTTTCAGGGACAGAGTTAAAAACTTTTTTTAATATGAACGGCCTTAATCTCCAGTTATACTTGAGAAATAAAACGCATCATAGTAAATATCTTCTACAACTTGCATTGCTTTTTTTTTTTTTTTTTTTGGTCACATGTGACCTATTTTGTTTCAAATTTGATGGTTGCCTAGCTAACTTTTGAAAAGTTACCCTAACGGTCGAATGTCAATTCATGATTTAATTTTACTTCTACCTTTTTTTTTTTGTTAGGCCAAATTCTTACTTTTGTTGTTCAATACATTTCTATATAAGTAAGTTATATAGCCAAATAAGTAAAAACATTTATCTCCGCATCCATGGTAAGTATTCACATCACCATTTGGTAAATACAAGAATATGCAACGTGTATTGTGCTTGAAAAATGCGTAGGTGTATTATTCAGCAACTTTATTAAAAAGATATTTTTTAAAACTCGGCCTTTTTTTTTTCTAATTATCAAAAAAATATTATATATGTGTATTGTGGCGACCTGTTTCGAATAAAAATATATTTTCTCCCCGAATGTATATAAAATGACGATTACGCCCTCGTTGGCTTAGTGACGTGGATGTACGTATATAGTTTAAATTATTTTTCCCGATGACATGATTAAATTGTACTGACGTCACGAGACCGTCGACTCAAGTTAA
Organism: Malus sylvestris; assembly: GCF_916048215.2. NCBI lineage: Eukaryota > Viridiplantae > Streptophyta > Magnoliopsida > Rosales > Rosaceae > Malus > Malus sylvestris. Next base: position 1,115,377 of record NC_062273.1, read on the forward strand.
GATCGAATCAGGTTCGTAGTGGAAATGTTATGAAGGAATAAGGGAATTTGAGTTGGTTTTCTTAGTTGGACTCAATTGTTTGAGCCCTAAACAATGCAACCCAATTAGGGCTTGAGGCAATTTTAAATTGGCCAACCTGTGACCAATTACACACACATACACGTGTCAAACCTCTCTCACACTTTCCTTCTTTCTCGAACACTCTTTCCGTCTGTACAACCCGTAGCTCACCACACCCAACCACCCTCAAACTTCACAGATCGAACACGAACTTCACATCATCGTGTTCCTCGTGGTCTCACAATCCTAGTGATACCTTTGGAACGAAGAACAGTTCACGGGAACTCAAGAACTTAGGTTTTCTGGCGGGGTGCCCTGTTTCCCCAACGTGATCGTCAAAGTTTCACTTGGTTTTGAGACTTAAAAAGGTATTCACGTGACTCCCCTAGTGGTTAAGACTAGTTTTGGTTAAGGTTGGACGTCAGAATAAGCTCGACTGTGGGTTTCCAAGTTTAGTTGGTTTTTCCAAGGATTTTTCCGGCTAGTTTCTATTAGATTTTGGACTTCAAATAGGTAAGCTTGTGTTCTACTCTCTGAGACCTTCAAATCCATATAGAATTCGTGACTTTTGGTTGAAAAATGAGTGAGATACTGAAGTTTGAAGTTTTTCTAGAAATCGGCGATATAGACGGCGGGCGGCGACGAATATCCGCGAAGCACCGGAGAAGAAATGAGCATATTTCATCAACTTTGATGGAATATACTGACGGCGTCAAGTAAAGTTAACGGTATATGCTACTATTTAATAGAATATTCCCTAACGCTGTTAGGGATTCCGTTAGTGTATCAGGCACGTGCCTACATGTGGCCGGCGCATAAGGGTGTGTGGGACGTTAGAAAATTATTCTAAAAATATGGGGATGCTTGTGGTGTTGAGTAGGCCACAATGGTATATTCAAACATCCCAATTGAACAACGTATGAGAAGTTATTACACAGTTTTGGTTATGTGCTTAAAATTAATGTTAAAATAGTTGTTTCACATATAGGTGAGACGTTTCCGGAGGATGTGCGCAACTAGGCGATACTCTTGGGTTACGACTCTGCCACATACCAGTGGGTTTTCTATATATATGCTTTACATTATTCCCAAAAATTGTTTTAAATAGATTTACTTTTTTAAATGTCATGTCAATTGCATTACACTTTAGTATATGCATTAGTATAGATATGCATATTATTGCATGATGCTGCGGACACACATGTAAGCTTCAGGTGAGTACATATTGATAATAATGATTGTAGTGTGTATGGTTATGTTGAGATACATTTAGTGCTCATTATCCTGCACCCCGGTGTTAGTGCTCCACCCGAGGCCAGGGTCTAGCCTTCACGTGATCGTTCACCTCCCGCATTGCATGCTCACCTTGGATCCAAGGCAGGTGTGAGCTTGTCGTACATACCACATTAGGTGGTTTCGACTCGTAGGTGACTTGCGATACTTCGCACAACCTTCACGTGATCGTAGCATTTGAACATACCTATGTACACCCACCCAGCATGTCGTACATACCACAATAGGTGGTTATGACTCATGTGCAGGATTTGGTAGATGAGCTATAGGTTCAGCCGTACATGTCACGTTAGGTGACTCCGGCTGACATATCATTTTACATTGATTTATTCCACCTGATTTACTTATTTCATTGCTGAGATACTTGACATGGTATATACTTGGTTTTCATTACTCTTGAACTTGATTTCTATAAATACATATGTATTACTATTTTCTGAGAAATTATACAGGTTTTACGGTGAAGGGTTATTACTTTTGGAAAGAGAAATGGTTTTGAAAAGCTTTGTTTTTGTTCACTCATGTTTTCTGTTTTGCGCCCCTCCAAGTTCTAGGTAGAAGTTTGTGTTGGTGGCTTGCGATAATTCTACGGCGGTTCTGACAGACTTCAAATAATGTAGGAACTTTATTTCTTTCATATTCTGTATAATTAATATTTAGTCTGTTGGACTGCATTTAGGTTACTTGTGTTCTGAGTATGTGAATTTATACTTTAAACACCTGCACTCGTACTTATATACTTACCTAGTGTAAAGTAGTTAGTTTGTTTTTTTTTTTATTTACCCACATTTTCATGTTGCTATCACTTCCGCACTGCACCCATGGCTATGTCATCCTCACGTAACGGCCATCATGCCTCGATTTAGGTCAGGGTATGTCATGTATTATTCAGCAACTTTGTCAAAAAGATATTTTTACAACTTTCTTTTATTTTTTTATTAATTGTAAGCATAAAAGGCATAACTTTATGTGTATTATAGAAAAAGAATTAGTCTAAAAAACGCGTTTGTTGAACAACAAAAATAGGGTGAATTATTTATTTACATATTGTGTACAATTTTTACTCAATAGTGTTAAACATGAAAAATATGTATCTACATGTATAAGTTTAAAAAAAATTAAGTATTTTTAAAATATGTACTTACCTATATTAAGATGTGAATTTACAGTGAATTGTTATTGACATTTTAAAAATCTCATTTTACATTCCTGTATGTTTTTTTATCTAAATATATAAAGTTTGGAGTGTAAAATAAGAAATTTAGAATGCCAATAATAATTCTCTTTATGAATTATCAATTAAAATTTATAAAAACAAAACTATGCAAAATAATAAAATAAAAGGAGAAAAAATAGAGAAATGTTTCTCAAAGAAAAAAAAAAGAAAAAGAAACTTCATCAACCCAAAAAACAAAGTGTAGGATCAGCCGTCCAAAAACCACATCGGACGGTTAGAAATCGATCTCGAACTTTTTCATTACCCTTCACCCACACTCAATATCGCCACCCCTTATCCCTCGCCCCTCTCGCAACCTCTCCAATGGCCAACGTCTTCCGAACTTCACCATTCTCGGCGCCAATTGCACCGCCGCCCTCCGCCGCCTCGCCCAACTCTAGAAAACGTTCGCCCGTTTCATTTCGGCTAAATCAAACAAGCGGCAACAGCACGCCTTATCTCACTGTAAGCTCCCTCCGGTTCTCTCACTTGCCGTCTCTCCGGTTCGTCAAGTTCGCGCCTTTGGCTTCACAAGGTGAGACCGAGACAGCTGAGACGGTGGAGAAGGAGGTTCAGGAGGGCGAAGAAGTCGAGGTATTGTTTACTTATTATCGATTTCAATTCCTTACAATATCTTAAAAATATTTCACTTTCATATCTTAAGGATTATTTTATTTTAATATCATACATTCGTTAAATGTTTTATTTATTGATCCGTTAAAAGCTGATATGGTTGTAACATTTGCCTGCCAAATTTATGCTACGTGAAAAAAATAAAAATTTATTACCTATTTAAAAAAATAAAAAAACCACCCATCTTCTTCCCCGAGCCCCTTCCCTGTGCACCGTTTTACTTCATTGCATATGATGTTCGTTTCTGACCTTTGGATTGAATAAATCAAAAGAGAGTGAAGCGAGGAAGAAAGACGATGTGTTAAAATCATTTCTCATGTTTTGTGAACAAGTGAAGAAAGTAGAAGGCTTAGCTTATTTCTTAATGTACTTGAACAAATTATACTAGGATTTCTGATATTTGTAACGGAAGGGAATCGAACCCTTGACCTTACTAATCCTAACCCATTTCCCTTACCTCTCCACTTGATTTACTCCAAAAGCGGAGGCTGGGATCCCTTTTGTGTCCACATTGGTGTATTTGTGTAAAATTTCGGGGAGAGTGTTATCATGTCTTCTTGTCATCCTTTTAGCTGGAAAGTATGGTGCTTTTTGGTATTGGTTGCTGCGGCACCTAAGAGTACTTGGAGCTAACAGAAGACTTGACGCAAAATCGAGCTCAGTGGCTTTCTAGGATTCATATAGGCGTCCCCACTTAGTGGGATAAGGTTTTGTTGTTATTGTTGTAAAAAAAGGATTGTGTGACAACAAAGACATAGCTCAAGGCATTCCATGTGTAACAAGGCTATTTTGGACCCGGATTTTGTCTGACAAGAAACATATAGAAATATATAGAACCAAAGTTCTAAAAGATGCTAGGCGCTAGTTTGATGGCGAACTAGGGCCTAGTGCCTAGGCGGCTAGGCAAGGCCTAGGTAGACTAGGCTGATTTAAGTAAACATATTATATATCATATGAATATGTATGTTCATTTGACAAAAAAAAAGTGTGTTTATACTTGAAAATACATAATTGTATTGATATACGTAAATTGAAAAATAAAATGACATATAGACTAGAAAGTATTAGGACATATTGAAAACATGGGGAATCAAAATATACCGAGTGTTCATAAGTATTCAACAAGTCTCTTACCATTTATTGAAAAAAATAAAATACAAAATAAAAGTTATCTATTTTTTGTCCAAGTGAGAGTCACGACCTAAATAGGTTCCTATGTGGGTCTAGGTGCCTAGATGGGTGCCTAAGCATGTCTAGGCACCCTTTCTTAATTTTCAAATGTTTAGAGATTAATCGGAGCAGTGACCAGCCGCCTGGTGCCTAAGCAGCCCTAGGTGGGGATTTTTATAACAGTGTATAGATGGAAAAGTATCACTTTTTTTGTCCAATGGAAAAAGTATTAGTTATCATTCAAGCACAAAGTCAATCCTAGAACCGTTAATACTCAAATTTTTAGGGCCTGTCACTCTAAGTTCGGTTTCCATCTCCTAGATTCTACTTTCTTTAAAACTCATTGAGTTCAGTTTGATGATTCACTGTGTATCCTTCAGCTGTTTGTGCTTGTTTATTAGAAAAAGATTGAGCATTGACTGATGCTTTCTTACTTCAATCCGCAGTTCACATGGATTCTCTTTTAAGTGATGGTTTTCATGTTTTAAATCAGTTTGTAAGATTGCACAATCATCTTGGACTCTTAGGGCTCGTTTGGTTGAAAGGATTGGATTGGAAGGGATAATTTCTCTAAATTCAAGGCATATTGAAGGTAGATTAGAATGATTTTGATTGTGAGGAAATTAGAGAGGATTAGATATGAAGAAAACTTCTCCCATCTCATCCTCCCTTTTTGGGGAGGATTGGAATGGATAACTTTTCTTCACGAGTAATCCTTCTCCTACCTCCAAGTTGGTCACAATGTTTTCATTTCTTCTTTCAACATACCTTCAAAATAGTGCCTTATCTATTCCAATCCAATCATGTGTACAAACATGGCCTTATACTCGTGAGCTTATTTTTTTTTTTTTTTCTCACTATTAATTTTTTCATGTATTCTTGGGCACTGGGTACGACCTTTATTCTTGGGCGTATAGCATGACATCCACATGATACTAGGATGATGATGAGGGCTGTGATTCTCAATGCATAGTGAGTCGTGTTACCAAGAATATTCTATATATGTATATGTATAAGTATTTGTATATTTGTATATCTCTTAAAAACGAAGCTTTCATCCTGAGGTTTCTGGCAGATTACTTACTTTTGGCAGAGTGTAAAAGACGAAAGATTATATGTGCATCACGTACCAGTACTACGATTCTTGTATAATTATGAAGTCTCTATTTTCCACGCTTCTCAAGGCATTTGGTTTTCTATATTTGCTTGCAGTTCCCTACTGTTCTTTCTTTTTCTAATAGTTTTATGGAACAGGACTCTTCAGATGGTGTAATTCCTGTGGAAGATAGTACAAGTGACGGTGAAGAAAGTGGTACAACTGATGATGGTGAAGGAGATACTGAGGAAAAATCTGTTTCAGCCATCACAGCTTCACTCCAACTATACAAAGAAGCTTTAGCCAGTAATGATGAATCAAAAGTTGCTGAAATAGAATCTTTCCTAAAATCTTTTGAAGATGAAAAAATAGGACTTGAAATGAAAGTGGCTTCTTTGTCTGAAGAACTGTCAGCAGAAAAGGTTCGGATTCTGAGAATAAGTGCAGATTTTGACAATTTCCGGAAAAGGACAGAAAGGGAACGCATTTCTCTCGTAACAAATGCTCAAGGGGAAGTTGTGGAGAGTTTGTTGCCTGTAGTGGATAATTTTGAGAGGGCAAAAAGCCAGATTAAGGTGGAGGCAGAGGGAGAGGAGAAGATCAACAATAGCTACCAGAGCATTTATAAACAGTTTGGAGAGATTTTAAACTCCCTTGGTGTTGTCCCTGTTGAGACGGTTGGAAAACCCTTTGATCCATTGGTAAGTCATTCAAACTTCATGGTTATACATAGGTGAAAGACTTATTAGCATAGGAAAACATTCAGTGTTGGACATTTTCCTTTATTTTCTCATGCTATAATAAAGAATCCACTTTAGTTATAAGTAGTTGTTGAAGAGAAAGACAATAGAATTGCATTCTCATAACCATAAATTCACGTTTAATCCTTTTACTGGACGCACCAATTACAGTGAGGCATATGATTTCCTGACGAACACTATGTCTTGGTGATCAATAAGTTCATGTGTGGAATTGTGCTGTTTTGTTAGTTGACAAAATGACTTGTGTGTGTCTTATGGTTGGCTTTATGCAGGCAAGAAACCAAGTTGGCTCGAAATTCAATCAGTTATTTGATGATTATTATCAAGTAGTTAGTCGATTTTGTTCAGGTTTGATGAAGACCTGGATATGGTTTTAAGTCAGACCAAATCATGATTGAATCGAGCCAATTTGGTGAGTCCATGAGAGTGAAAACTACATGTGACCTATTTTGCATTAGTAGGATGAACACGTAACATCAAAGTCATTGAATTGTTACATCTTGTGATTGTTTGACGTCACACTCAGTATGCAGTCTTTAAATGTATTAAGACAAAAAGAATTTATGCAATTTCTAACCTTGAAACTTGCAATTTTCTTGAACAGTTGCATGAAGCAATCATGCGTGAGGACTCTTCAGAATACGAAGAAGGTATTATAATTGATGAATTTCGCAAGGGGTTTAAGCTCGGTGACAGGCTTTTGCGGCCGTCAATGGTAAAGGTATCGGCTGGTCCAGGGCCTGCCAAGGTAGAGCAGGAAGTACCTCCATCTGAGGAACAGGATGCAAGTGAAACCACCGAGAAGGGAATCGAGTCAGCTTAAAGACCACATATTGAGTCTAGTTCAGTTTTGCAACAGAAATGGTAACTTCAATTATACTTCAATCAGTAGGGTAGTAATTTTTGGTGGGTGTGGCTGTTTCTGGTGGCATATTACTGCCAATTTTCTTTTCTACTGAGAGAACGATACTGCTTTTGAGCGAACAATCAGATAAAGCAAGCGCACGATAACTTTTGTGCAGTGATTTGGATGTCCTTGAATGTTTAGTGCCTACCACATTATCAAATCATCAGTTGGAGTATCTGTTTCTTTTTGGTGATCAGTTACATTTTGTACTACTTCAAGTTTATGCAGTCTTGAAATGTATTAACCTCATGGACTTCAACATGTTTTAACAGCTTATCGATGTCAAAGTGAGCTAAAATTCGGACGAACTTTGCCACGGCAAAGTTTCTCGGCAATGGAGTTCATCTTGGGTTACAAGCTTTCCGGTAAGAATTTATGTTTGTTTTGGGTTTTCCTAGTGGTCTACGGTAGGGTTTAGGGTTTAGTTATCTTCTTTTGTTATGGTTGTTTTGCAATAAATGTTGGGTAATATTCTGCTTGGAATTGCTCCTAGAATAGCTAAAAACGCTAACCGAGTTCTGAGGAAACATTTGCTAGGTGCTTTTCCATAAAGCACATCCAAGTACTTTTTCATGAAACACTTGGACTTTTAATTAAACATTTCTAACATGTTTCTTGTAGCAGAAACATTTTCTATCGACGCTCTTCTTCCAATCCTAACTTTTTCTTTTGTATCCCATGTTTTATTTTGTCATTCTAATTTATTTAATTAGAAGTTCATAAGTAAACATAAGTGTGAAAATCGCATCTCATCATGATTTGTTAAGTGCATTAAGAGCATTTCCTTTGTTTGGTAAAAAAATGAATCTTATTTAACGGAGATATTTCATGGAAAGATCAAAATGATTGATAGTGGACAAACTAGGGGCCAGTTCTATCGATTTTAATTCTCAAGGATAAAGTGAGGAGATATGCCAATCTCAATAATCATTAAGCTAAAAAAAACATAAATTAAATGTGAAATTCTCAAGTACCTATGATTGAGCTAAATGACTAAAACCTGACCCTTCATTGTGGCCAGGTAGGACCTAGGTGACTGGTGGGTCATGGTTTTTTACTAGATTTTGAAGATAGAATTTCTTCTATGACAATGACTTCATCACTAATTTAAGAACATAATATGTTGAAGAATGTAAAGTTTCACATCATTTTTAATTAAATACAATTTACGTTAATTGGTTTTGCTGCTAAGTGTATTGAACCTTTTGTAAACTGAACGCATACTAAATTGCACTAATGATTAAGTTGGAAACAAACATCGAAGTTTTTTTTTTTTTTTTTTTGGTCGAAAACAAAACTTCATTAATGAAAGAAGAAGTACAATTTGCTAAATAGGCCTAAGCCTAAACAAAACACAGAACCCTACACAAACATAGCAATACATAAAATAGAAGACATGCCCAAAAAGTAGAGCTACAATCCAAGACACAAAGGGATGTCTACACAAATTTAGGCTCACAAGCAACAAAAGAAAAACAATAAGAAAGCCCTAATCTCTAGCAGCAAAACACCAGTCACCACCGCCGCTACCTCCGCGAAGAAACATATCACCCCAAATTGGAATAAAAAACACCCAAACCAAAAGTTAGATTGAGAGTATTGCGCAAAAGCAATCCACTAACAATTATAGCCTCCACAATCACACATGCGAGAAAAGTCACAAAGCGTAACAGAAGGAGGGGAGGATGAAGGACAAACATCGATGTTGATGTTGATTAGAATCTTTATATATAAAGCCAACAACTCCTTTTAGAGTCACACGCTTCACAAAAAATAAGTGGATATAAATGCCCCTTAAACAAAAAACTTAAAAAACAGTCCAAAATAATACATCAAATGTGTCAGGAGTATTTTCGTCATTTTAATAGTGTTTTTTTAATAATTAAAATTTTTTGTACAATTTTTAATTTTTTTTATATTTTATAATTAGTACCTCACAATAGGCTAGCAATAATGTGATTCAATCAGTTGCCCATTAAATATTATTTTCTCTATTTTTAAATATGTTTAAAACATCTTAAGAGGCGTATAATGTCAATTCTAAAAAATGTCTTTCGCATGTCCATAATAATGTGATTAAATTAGTTGTAAAATGATTAATTTTTCTTTTTGAACAAACGATATTATCTACACTAAGGGAAGAAGTGGTGGGCTTAGTTTCACAATGGACTAGCAATAATGTGATTCAATCAGTTGTTTATTAAATATTATTTTTTATATTCTTAATGTAAATTCAATAGAAACCAATTTTATTACGTGAATTCAACTGTTTTGGTTGGTTTATGAGAGGTTTCTTCTAACATGATCTAAGATTATTCATTTACTTCAAATATTGACTTTTGTTTTTTGTTTATGAGAGGTTTCTTCTAGCATGATCTAAGATTATTCATTTACTTCAAATATTGATTTTTTTTTATCAATTGACACATATAAGTCGTATCTAGCTAGCCGTGATGAAAAACATCTTCTACACGCGTACAATAATAGAGTTGTACAAACTGCCGTACAATAATAGAGTTGTAGTTATTTGAGGGCACTGTCCAGAGAGCATGATGGTCCACAATTTAATTTCTTTTGATTTTGTGGTTCACATGTTCAAAAAGAATGAGATCCCAATTTTTGAAACTACATAATCTTAAATTTTTTTAGTGCTAAGTAATTAATTGGTTTAAAAAAAATAAATAAAGATGACAAGTAAACCACGGTTATCCATCTTTTTTGAGCTCGGATAGGCTCTGGGGAAGAATCGGGTCGTTGCTATGTAATTAATTGGTTAAAAAAAAGGAAAAAAGAAGAAGATGATAACTGGTGGTAAACTACGGTTATTCATCATTTGCGAGCCCGAAGAGGCTATAAGGAAGAATCGGGTCGGGTAGATCTGCATGGATTCATTTAGCTCCATGAAGAAGAAGAACCTTCAGCTGACAAGGAGGTGCAGAGAGAAATTACTCAAACCCTTTTGAAGTTATTAAGATTTATGCAATTGAATTTTTTGAGTTTAAATATTTGATGAGGAGACTAGGATTTTGCATATTGAAGAATTCGACACAACAACTCTTTCTTATATCAATTAATATTTTGTTTATATGTAAAAAAAATTATTTAAGTTTGCTTATCTAGATTTAATACAATGATTTATATAAAAAAGAATAAACTGTTGATTTGCCTCCTGAACTGTATAGGCGTGTATAAATCAATTTCACGTCGGCAGAGCTGGCTATGGGGACCTCTGTACACAACAATAATTTATTCATTCAGTCATCAGCTCAAGAACCTCTCTGTAAACTTCTCCTCCACACACTCCAACGTTGGCCCACTTGTATTCAATTGGAACTCAGCGGTCAGTTTTGGCAACGACCAATGGTAGCCAATAATTTATTCATTCAGTCATCAGCTCGGATCCGTCCACTCTAACGATGCCGATATTGTCCTAAATTTAATCATATGTATAATCATCATATGTGAGATTTTACCATAAAAAATCTCGGTATTAATTAGAGTGGGTAATACTATTTAAACTTCTTCACCCCACCGATGCGGGACAGTTTAACATCTTGATCATCTTCTCCACTCCTCACTCTGTTAGTCCTATACAATTCATCCATCGCCTGGGGACTGACCTTGGGCTTTTCAGCTGCCAAGCAACTCCAGCATCTGTTCTGAATAAAATCAAAGTTGTAATTAAGGAGTTCGGTGAAAATAAAAAAGATGATCAAGGTTGAAGTAATTCACAAAGAAATTATTAAACCATCCTCCCCAACCCCTCACCACCTTAGACATTTGTGTCTCTCCCTTTTTGACCAGTTTATACTTGAACTGTACATGCCACAAGTTCTCTTCTATCCTAGCAGCAGTGATGAACATTCTTTGGTTGCTGAAAAATCCGAGCTTCTAAAGAAATCATTATCTGAGGCCCTCACTGTCTTCTACCCTTTTGCAGGGGAATTCAAATATAACGTTTCCATCAACTGCGATGACCGCGGAGCTCTATTTCTTGAAGCCCGAGTCAACTGTCCCATGTCCAAGATCCTGGACAAACCCGATTCTGAGATCCTGAGACAGCTGATTGCAGCTCCTATGCGTTCCAAACAAGCACAAGTAGGGCATCTTGTACTAATCCAGGCCAACGTATTCGAATGTGGTGGATTGGCAATTGGCGTCAGCATTTCTCATAAGGTCGCCGATGCCGTAGTGTACAGCAAATTCATCGAAAGCTGGGCTGAAATTGCCCGCTGCACTGCCAGCACTACTGACCATCACGTAGTACTTCCTACAGAATTTGGTGTCGCAGCTACTTTGTTCCCACCACAAGAATTTTTTAACTCACCGAAGACCCCACTCACGCTACCTTTTATTGACAATGTTATCGGAAGGAGGCTTGTGTTTGATGCCTCAAAGATTGCTGCTCTCAAGGCCAAAGCTGCCAGTGCCACAGTGCCAAATCCGACTCGAGTTGAAGCAGTTTCCGCGCTCATTTGGAAATCCGCAACGGAAGCATCAAGATCCAACTTGGGTTTTGCAAGGCCATCCACATGGCGGTCCGCTGTGAACCTGAGGAAAATATTGGCTCAGCCCTTCGCAGAAAACTTACAGGGAAATTTTGTGTATTTTACCATGCCGAAGATTGAAGAACATGAAGTATATGATCTTCAAACCTTGGTTGCAAAAATGAGGAAAAGCGTTGAGGAACTTAAGGTAAAATATGCCAAAGAAATTAGAGGGGAGGAAGTAGTTCAATTCCTGAAGGAGTATAGTGAGCTCGTTCAAAAGGATGATATGGACAACTATTTTTGCACCAGTTTGTGTGGGTTTCCTTTCGGCTCGGCCAATTTTGGATGGGGAAAGGCATCATGCATACGTATCCCTTGGAATGAAGATTTCAAAAACAGAATGTTATTGTTGGATGCAAGTGATGGCATTGGCATCGATGCATACATAACACTGAAAAAAGAAGATATGGTCATGATTGAAACCAACCAGGACCTGCTTGCATATGCTTCTCTGCATTAGACCATTACTGAAAGGTAAATCTCGTCTAATCCTTCTCTATAATTACTTAATAAATAAAAGGTTTGCTTCCCCAAGTCATTGGAGATTCAAACTATAAATATCTTTCAAATGTCGGGAAATAAAATACAATTAGACTAAGAGCTAGTTGCCAGTGTTCTTGAGCATTTAGAGTTTGTTTGGATACTATGTTGTAACCTTTCGTGATTTCTTTTGTTGCTTTTGATTCCACAATTTCCTTGTTTTGCGTGAACAGTGAGTAATGTATTGCTTTTACTATCGACTTTATTTTTCTTTCAATAAAATGGATTTGTTTTATTGCGTATGCCTAAGAAAATATAGATCCCTAACAAAAGAAAATGAAAAGAGTGCTGAGAATGCTTTTCTATCAACAAAAAAAAAAAAGACAAATTGACTAAGAATGCTTTCAAGTAATTTTTAAAACAAGGTTACAACACGTGTGATAATATAATGGACGATTGGGTTGATAAATTCTATTTTAAGTAGGACTCTTATAAAACTGGTTCACCGCCACCCGAAAACCCCAATTATATAACAATGGCCCAAAACCTGCTGGATAAAAGAGGCACGATGAATAAAGGGTAATGGGAGAAGATGAGTTGATGTCGTCTATTCCACCCCGCCGTGAGGGAGGCATGCAGGCAATGGAGGATCTAAGATTCGAAACTTGGGTGTCCCAACATTAAACGTTCACGTTTTTTAAAGAAACAAAGTGCGGAGCGTGTTAAAAAAATTCATTTGATCCAACTGAGGCATTTTGTCGAACACTTAGTGGGTTTATTGACGAAACCAGACCAAGTTGTTGCCTATATGTCAACAAGTTACGATATATGCTAAAGCAATCTGAATAATGCTATCAATAATATATGTCGAGTGATGTTGATGTAGTCTGTCGAGATATGCGTACATACCAAACAATCAAAGGATCTTCAGAGGATCTTCATATGCGTGTTTTCCACCCTCCGAGTGGTCCTAAGACCACTTTGGTTCCAATTTACATCCACCCTTGCGGTGGGTGGAGTTCAAGAATTCTTGTTGTTGTGTAGCTTTTTTTGCTTATCCATTTGTGTATCTTATATTTTGTTTTCTTAAGTAAATGACTAGGGGTGTGCTATCCACACACTATTTTTTACTTCTCACATATCCTCTTAATTTTCGGTCGTTGGATCAAATGGATTGAAGAATATCAAATGACAAAAATTAAAGGGGTGTGTGGATATCACACCCCAAATGACTAATGTTGATGGGGAAAAATATGATTGGCTAATAACATTTTGATGTCATATAGTCATCACAATCTAATAATCTAGTCTCATCTAAGACTAATATATAGAAGTAAAGATAAGTATGTGAAAAACATCTCATCGTTATAAGTTAAAGGGAGCTAAAGTGGTATTTGAGATTGGGATAACTCTCACTTTAGTCCTGATAATAAAAATCGATAAAAATGATCCGGTCATGAAAATTATTTTATTTTTTCTGGAAAAAAATCTGTCAATCTTCTAATAACTTTTTTATGTAGTATTCACCGAAAAGAAGAAGAAGAGGAAAGAAAGAGTTATGAAACCTTTTTATGTAGTATTCACCGGAAAGAAGAAGAAGAAGAAGAAGAAGAAGAAGAAGAAAGAAAGAAAGAATGTCATAACTCATAATCCCATCATAGCCGATTGCACCGCTGCCCTCCGCCGCCTCGCCCAACTCTAAAATACCTTTTCGGCTAAGTCAAACCAGCAGCAGCACGCCTTAGCTTAAGGGTGGAAAAAATTCCTAAAAATCCCAAACCAAACCGAAAAAATCGCAATCCCAAACCAACAATTTCCCAAACCGAAATTTCATTCGGGATTGGCTTCTCTATATTTCGGGAATCCCATACCAAACCAAAAATATATATTATTAATTAATATATATATATACATATATATATATATATATTATATATTATTCTTTTATAATTGATGCTAGTTGACACACCCCGATCCTGAAATCAGGGCATGCTAGCCGCCACGTGAGCGTGACGTAACCATAAGTGCGATACGGAAGCAAAGGGAATAAGAAATACGAAGGAATAAAAACCAACTACTAGCAGTATTAGAGTGAGTTAAAGTGTGCAATACACGATTTCAGAGCATAAAAACTAGGTGTAGTCAAGTAGGACTATATTTAAATTACAACACCCGCAGGTGAGTCCTACATGCAGGAAGTCTGTCAGAACGTCAAAGAAAACCTCGTGAGCCACCAATTGCTAACTAGAACCTGGAAGGGCGCAAAAACAAAATTGAGCGGGTCAGTAAAACCAAAGTTTTCAAAAACATTTCATTTAAAACGTTTCTAACCCCTCGCTGTAAAACCTGTATACTTCCCCAGAAAAATAGTATATAAACATATATATATCATCAAAAGCTCAACTCACAATCCTTCATCGCTTTTCAGAAAGAATATGCCATGCCATGCCAAAATATAATAAGAATGTATCAATACAAATCAGGTGAAATAATAAATCAACCGGAGACCCTACAATGGTCCTGTACGGCTGATTCTATAGCTCAATATCCCATCCAGCCGGAGTCACCAACTGTGATCTGTACGGCCCTGCCGAAGTCACCAACTGTGACCTGTACTGCACTACACTGCACTTAAGTCGGAACTACCTATAGTAGTCTGTACGACTATGATGGTGAATTAATACGCTCTAGTGCTTCTCTCATTAATCATCTGTGCATATAATCTAAGGTCACCTACTAGTCGGAACCACCTCTAGTGGTCTGTACGACTAGCATGTCGGAACCCTCACATGGTCTATACGACATGCACCAACTTGGATCCAAGGTGAGCGTGCGGTGCGGTGAATAATATGAGCACTAACACCAGGGGTGTAGGTTATGAGCTCTCAACACAATTCACATCATCAATGATTCACATGAATAACATAAAACTCACCTGATACTCACCTATGCGTCCACAGCACCAATTCACATAAATATGCATCAATTATCAATCCATATAATTTATAATATGCATGCTTGGCAATTGAAAACATACTTTCATATAAATTCAATTTCTGGGAACATTAATAGTATATAGGTAATACGAAAAACAAAACTGCCCACTCACTGGTAAGTCGATGGGTCGTAACCCCCGTGATGTCCCTGGATGCGCTCGTCCTCGGGATAGGTGTCACCTATATGCGAAACAACTATAAAAAAGTTAATTAATGCACATAACCGATAATTTGAAATAACTTCTCATACGGTGCTCAATTTGGGTATATGAATATACCACATCGACCTACTCGACGTCACGAACGTTGAGAAAGTTTTAGAAATTTTTTTTGACGTGGCACGCGCCCCCACGCGCCAGGGCAGCACGGGTACATGCGCCCCCCACGCGCGTCTTCTTCCTTGGTTCGCCGGACTGTGTTTTCCGGTGGCTGGAAAACTGGGGATTTTTCAATCCCCTTGTTCTCCCTCATTTCTTAACCGTTTTCTTCGTATTTTATATCAATTTGAAGCCCTCAACATGTAGAATCATGATAGACTAGTTTCAAGGTCTAAAATCCACTAGATTTTACCTGAGAAAGCTCGATAATCCGGCCAAATTTGAAAAACTCCGTTCTCAGTCCTTCAACGTCCAAATTCTACCAACGAAGTACCCCGAAGCTCGTGAGGATCTCCTTAAGCTCACTGTGAGCTTGAAATTCCCTGAAATGCAAGATTTTACCTGTGCATGAACAATGCACATTTTCGGGGTTAGGGTTTCACGACAATTCTGAGGGTTTTAACTTCCACAAATCACATATACGAACTCACAAGCTTACTAGGAGTTCAAATCTTACCTTAGAACCTTCGATCCGTGAAGAAATGGGAGGTTCTTAGCTTGTCCGTACAATTCGAGAGGGAGAGAGAGAGAAAGCCGTGAGGGAGGAGAGAGAGAAACACGGGGGAGGGAGAGAGGGAAGGAAGTGTGTGTGTGTGGTCTATCACAACCCCTCACCATCCATTTCTTTTTCCTAACTCCCTAACCACATAAATTACAAACCAACATTTTAATCTCACTTAAGTTATTTCCCAAAGCTTATGAAAATTTAGTCTAAATAATATGTCACACACACACACATACCTTAATACCCGTCAAGGGTGATTCCGCCATTTCATGTCCCCGATATAAAGAATCATAGGACGGGCTGTGACACTAGTAGTTTCTAATTGATGTCTTGTATTTGTACCATACTTTACCAATACCGAAACTACTGAGCATCGGTCAACGTTATACCGTCAAGGACCTAGAAGAGTTTCCCTCCAACCAGGAGGCCAATCACAGCGCGACACGTGTCGACATCAGAAGCCAATCATAGCGCGACATGTGTTAACATCAGAAGCCAATCACAACACAACACGTGTCAATGTCAGAATGAAACTAGAAACTCTCTTCTATAAATAGAGATCATTCTCTCACAATATTTCTGAATGTCATTTGTACTAAATCATTCATTAGTACTCACTAAAGGAGAGCTTGAACTTATGTACTTGTGTAAACCCTTCACAATTAATGAGAACTCTTCTACTCCGTGGACGTAGCCAATCTGGGTGAACCACGTACATCTTGTGTTTGCTTCCCTGTCTCTATCCATTTACATACTTATCCACACTAGTGACCGGAGCAATCTAGCGAAGGTTACAAACTTAACACTTTCTGTTGTACCAAAGTCCTAATTGATTTTGTGCATCAACATTTGGCGCCGTTTGTGGGAACGACACTTATTCCCACTATCTTCAGCTTTGTCAAGCTGGTTTCCACCATTCGTACACTCTCTTTTGACCAGGCATCCCTCTCCAACATGGGGAGCGAATGAAGCCATAACACACAGAATGACACCCCTCTTGCACCTAGTGCGAAGCAACGAAAGAAGGAAGGAAATAGGGTTGCTCTTTAAGCTAAAGTCTATGAGCTAGAAGCTCAGAACAACAAGATAGCAATGAAGAATGAGGTCCTCCAGGAGCAGTATGAGAAGCTATTTGAGACACTCCACGAAACTAGGCATACTCAAACACGCGAGCTCGTTGCCCTTGTGGACATCAACCATCATCTAGGTGCCCTCCAACACGGAAGATTACCTTCCTTCGACATGGGTATCCCTGATGAAGAGTGAGCTAATCATCAAAACATTGATCAACATGAGACATCTCTCAACCCAGCTGCTTCGACCCGAAGCAGGAGAAGTGGAGGAAGACACCTCCTTGCAGAAGGGTTGGAATGATCGAAAGCCGTTTATCGTGACTGCTTAGACTTCCTAAAGCAACGTCGAAAGAATCCCCTCCACATATGCTTGAAGATCAATGACCTAAGGGTTTCTGAAAGACTCGGTCTCCTCTCACGACCCAGGCCATCTGCCAATCTAGGGAAGGAACGACAGGTCCTAGAGGGACATGAAGGTATAGGGGACTCTGAAATATTCCGACAGACTAGCCTTAGAAGTCAGTACGGCGAGTCCAAGGAAAAATCACACGCATTTGCTCAAACTTTCCTACTTCCAAGAGGCGATGGAGACTTACGAAAGAAAATCCCAGTGGTACATGACTCTACTCAGGACCCCCTTGTCCTACAGCTCCTTGAGGAAGTAAACAAGTTGAAGGCCGAACGTCAGGTTGAGATACCTGATTGGAACCAACCTAGGCCTGGCCCTCTCACAAGGAGGATCCTCGACACCCCCTTCAAGCAAAGACAAAACAAAAGCTTGGTTTACAACTCTATACTGGAAGGGAAGACCCAATTGAACACCTTAACCTCTTTGAGTCCACCATGGCATATCGGATGCACACCGATGAAGAACGATGTCTTCTCTTCCCCTCCACCCTCTCTGGCGGAGCTCTAAACTGGTATTGCCGTCTTCCACCTGAGACTCATTTGAGGAACTGAGGAAACTGTTTGTCTCTCAACACATCTTCCAGACCGATCGCTTGCATTCTGCAGATGACTTGTACACTATTCGCTAGAAGCCGGACGAGTCACTACGAGAGTATGCCGGTCATTTCAGCCATGAGTATTCTCGCTGTGCTGAGGCAGATGACAAGACCGTCCTCAAGGCTTTCACGGTAGGCCTACGTGATTGTTTCTTCAAGTACATGATCAATGCCAACACTTAGAAGACTTACTCTAAGGTGATGGCACATGCTTACAACCATGCCTCCGCCGAGGCAATGACATATCAAGGGAAACCCCCCACAACCACCCATTATCAGCAAGTAGGGAGTGGAAGCCAGATCAAACCAAATGAGAAGACCTCGACCTTCCAAACGGCAACGGTGCCTCCCCCTACCTAACTTAATACTTTGCCAAGTCAACAGACATATCAATCTCAGGGCAAAATGAAAGATTTTCATCATCACCAGTCTCATTTTAGTAAAAGGAGTAAGGGACACTACTGTGATAACCAAGGGTATCGCCATGATAATCCCCGACCCCAGGCAGTCAACACAGTGGGTCAAGCACGTGTCAGGACAACCCCTACCCCGAGGTATGAGGCATACACACCTTTAAACACCACGTTCATGGCCATTTACCCCAGTATAACACATTTGATATCGAAGCCAAAGCCGAGGTACCCGGATTACAAGCCCACGATGAACACGAGCATGTTTTGCTGTTACCACGAGCATAACGGCCATGACGGCGAGAAGTGTATCACTCTTCGTGATCATATTGAAGCTTTGGCACGTGAAGAAAAAATTGATCAATTCCTCCTTCACCCTCCAAGGGGTAACCGTAACCAACGCTAGGTAAATGTGATATATTCCATAAGTGGTGGCACACCTATATCTAAATCTTCCAACAGGGCCATGAAAAATAGTGAATGAAGTTTAAGGTCTGGCCATCAAGTGTTTCACGATGAAGACATCAAGGGAGGTAAGTATCAAAAGCCTAACTAGGATCCAATATGTTTCTACCCTAAGGAAGAAAGAGGTATCATCTACCCTCACAACGACCCACTGATCGTAGAAGCTCACATAGCCAACTTTGAAGTACGACGAATCCTGGTAGACACAGGAGCTTCGGTCAATATCATGTTTGCTGAAGCTTTCAGGGCACTTAATGTAGCTGAACACTTACTCGACCGTTCGATTTCCCCTCTGATAAGCTTCTCCGGTGATATCGTGCAACCTTTGGGGAGCATACACTTACTTTTCACCATTGGTACAGGCCCTTATACAGCTACCATTACCACTAACTTCCTGGTGGTTGATTGCCTAACAACATACAATGTCATCTCCGGACGCACAGGCATCAATGATTTCAAGGCCATGGTATTCACATATATGTTGTTGATGAAATTTCCAACCCCTTATGGCAATGGTTACATCAAAGGAGATCAACTTAGTGCACGATCATGTTACAACACTTCGGTCAAGCAACAACACCTGCATGTGCCCAAGGAAACCATTTCTATACATGACCAAGTCATAAAGACCAGCCCAGACAAAGCAAACTTAGATCTTCACGGTGGCAATAGTCAACCCGACGATCCTCGAGATGACTCTTTCACCCAGCAAGCACAACCCGCTGAAGAGTTGGAGAAGGTCTCTATCTTAAAAGATTATCCGGATCGCATGGTGAAGATTGGTACCACCTTGTCACCACCCATTCAGTTGGCATTGATCTATTTTTTGCAAGAGAACACTGAGGTCTTCGCCTGGTCATACGAGGACATGCTAGGCATCTCTCATGATATAATCTATTATCGTTTAAGTATTGACCCCAAGACTAAGCCAATGAGACAGAAGCGAAGATCTTATGACGCTGAACGATACGAGGTAATGAAGCCAGAAGTTGAAAAACTCAAAGGCATAGGCTTCGTCCGTGAAGTCAATTATCCAACGTGGGTAGCAAATGTTGTCTTTGTTAAGAAGAATCCGACCAAGGAAAATCTCATACTCCAAAAGGTTGCCCGAATGACATCTTTCCTCTTCCTCTCATAAACAGACTTATAGACTCTACGGCAGGGTGTGAACTCTTGAGCTTCATGGATGCTTACTCAGGATACAACCAAATCCTCATGAACCCTCCGGACCAAGAACACAAAGCCTTCACTACTGATAGGGGACTATATTGCTATAAAGTCATGCCTTTCAGCCTAAAGAATGCAGGAGCGACTTATCAGAGACTGGTCAATTCAATGTTCACCGAACAGATTGGGAAGAGCATGGAAGTTTACGTTGATAATATGCTAGTCAAAATCAAACATGCTGACCAACATATCACCAACCTATCTGAAACTTTCACCATCCTGAAAAGGTATCGAATGAGGTTGAACCCCAACAAATGTGCCTTAGGCGTATGCTCTGGCAAATTCTTAGGCTTCATGATAAGCCAACGAGGCATTGAGGCTAACCCGAGAAGATCAAAGCAATCCTCGACATGAAGGAACCGGTAACTTCAAAAGACATCCAGAACCTTACTAGCAAGGTGGCAGCCTTAACTAGGTTCATCTCTAAGGCCACAAACAGATGCGCTCCTTTCTTCAAAGCACTTAAAGGAAGTAAGAAGTACATTACATGGACTGATGAATGTGCTGAGGCATTCAAGAACCTCAAAGACTACATAAGTAAAGCCCATTTGCTCTCCAAACCTGAGGTTGGTGACACTCTCATTATCTATCTGTTGGTATTGGCTTCAGCAGTAAGTTTCGTTCTCATTCGAAATGATGGTAATGTCGAACGGCCTGTCTACTACACTAGCAAAGCCTTACAAGATGCGGAGACACGATACTCCAACATTGAGAAATTGGCTCTAGCATTGGTCATGTCTGCTCGAAAACTTCGCCCTTACTTCCAAGCACACTCCATCATCGTGCTTACCAATCATCATCTTCGATAAATACTCTAAAGTCTTGACACTTCCGGGCGAATGATCAAATAGGCAATAGCATTGGGTGAGTTTGACATCTCCTACCAACCAAACCCAGCTGAGAAGGGCCAATCAGTGGCAGACTTCATATATCCTGTTGACATTGTTTCTACACCTAAAGAAGTGGTTTCATTACCCTCGGAAGCTCAGAAAATAGAACCAACAGCCCCAGCATGGAGTCTATATGTTGATGGCTTGTCCAACCAACAGGGTTGTGGAGCAGGACTAGTCCTTACGACCCCTGACAAAGTGGCGATAGAGTATGCTCTTTGTTTCAAATTCAAGGCGTCGAACAATGAGGCCGAATATGAAGCCCTTCTAGCAGGCTTACGTTTGGCCAAACACCTTGGGGTTAAACGAATTGATATCTTCAGTGACTTCCAATTGGTGGTTAACTAGGTCACCAACAACTTTGACGCTAAAGATAGCTCAATGGCAGCATATCTGGCATAAACACAATTGTTGCTCAAGCACTTCCACTACCAGATCACCCAAATTCCTTGAGCGGCAAACAGTCATGCAGATGCTTTGGCTCGCCTCGCCTCAGTGGTGGAAGACAAGATTAGGAGAAAAATTCAGGTCAAATTGTTAGCAGCACCAAGCACCATGGCTGCGGAAGTGTACAACTTACAACAAGGAGATAGTTGGATTACCTCGATTTATATATTCCTTGCTCATGGCACCCTTCCAAATGACAAAGTCCAACATAAGCAGATTCGATACAAGGTTACCCGTTACTTGATCATTAATGACCAACTCTACAAGCGGGGATTTAACCTACCATACCTAAGATGCCTTACGCCCGCAGGGGCCGAAACTGTCCTTTGGGAAATACATAAAGGAGTCTGCGGAGATCATGCTAGATCTTGATCCCTAGCACACAAGGCTTTTCGCCAAAGATATTACTAGCCAACACTCCACCAAGATGCCATCAGAATATTCCGCTCATGTGATAAGTGTCAACGCTACGCAACTATTCCTCACTCCCCTTCCAAGCCACTCACTCCTATGATCAGCCCTTGGCCCTTCGCCCAATGGGGACTTGATTTGATCAGCCCAATGCATGTAGGGAAGGGCAAGGTTCGCTATGCAATCGTTGCAGTTGACTACTTCACAAAGTGGGCCGAAGTAGAACCCTTGGCAACCATTACAGAGGTAAAAATAAAAGACTTCGTATGGAAGAACATCCTTTGCAGATTTCGCATTCCCAATGCGATAGTCACTGACAACGGGCAACAGTTCGACAACAATAAGTTCAGGATGTTCTGCTCTAAGTTCAACATCAACTTATGTTTTGCCTCCCCAATTCATCCCCAGTCTAATGGACAAGTTGAAGCCATCAACAAAATAATCAAGCGAACTTTGAAAACCAGCTTGGACAAGGCTAAAGGTTGTTGGCCAGAATTTGTACCCCAAGTTCTTTGGTATACCGCACTTCGTATCGGACATCAACAGGAGAAACCCCATTCTCACTTGCCTTTGGTACAGAGGCAGTGGTCCCAGTTGAGCTTGATCAAGCAATGTTCTGAGTCCAGAACTACGTCCAAAGTGAAAATGACAAACAACTTACCTTCAACTTAGATCTAGTCGAGGAACACAGAAACCAGGCTCACTTGAGGAATGTCGCCTACAAGCAGCACATCTCCGACTACTATGACTCAAGGGTCAAACCTCGTTCTTTCAAAGTGGGGGACTGGGTATTGAAGAAAAGATTACTCTGCGATAGAGTCCCAAGTGAAGGAATACTTAGTTCAAACTGGGATGGACCGTTTGAAGTTGTTGGCATCAATCACCCTGGCTCTTACAAGCTTAGAAGCTTCGATGGCAAGACCCTTAGCCATCCATTGAACGTTGATCACTTAAAGTACTATGACAAGTAAACTCACATTGTACAAGTGTTAAGCTTCAGCCGTTCGTCATCCTATGTAACGAAGACTATTTGGCATGAATTCAATAAAAAGGTGATTTAGACAACTCGATCCTAATCCTCTTACATTCCTAGCAATGAAACACTCGGGTTCAAAGCTTCAACATGAATACTTCCAACATGAAACAAAGTCTAAGTATATGTCAACAAGACTATACAAATAAACGAACAACTTCACAGTATATTCGTTCAATCATACATTCTAACACATTCATACATAAGCCAACTGTGCTTTGAAAGGGTTCAACATATTTTGTGTCATTCGACACTTGCTACAATGTGCCTAGACATCTTGCCCTTATTCTTACCAACCAAGTGATGAAATGTGAAGAAGGAACTCATCTTCATGCCACCAACTAGGTGATGAAATGTACAACCCGTACTCTCCTTTATGCCACCAACCAGGTGATGACATGTACAACCCATACTCTAATATCATTTAGCAACTTGCCACTCATGCCAACAACCAGGTGAAGAAGGAACTCATCTTCATGCCACAAACTAGGTGATGAAATGTACAACCCGTACTCTCCTTCATGCCACCAACCAGATGATGAAATGTACAACCCGTACTCTAATATCATTTGGCAACTTGCCACTCATGCCACCAACCAGGTGAAGAATGAACTCATCTTCATGCCACCAACCAGGTGATGAAATGTACAACCCGTACTCTCCTTCATGCCACCAACCAGGTGATGAAATGTACAATCCGTACTCTAATATCATTTGGCAACTTGCCATTCATGCCACCAACCAGGTGATGAAATGTACAACCCGTACTCTAATATCATTCGGCAACTTGCCACTCATGCCACTAACCAGGTGAAGAATGAACTCATCTTCATGCCACCAACCAAGTGATGTAATGTACAACCCGTACTCTAATATCATTTGGCAACTTGCCATTCATGCCACCAACCAGGGGAAAAAAGAATTCACCTTCGTACCACCAACCAAGTGATGAAAGCAACTCACCATTCATTCCACCTACCAAAAGACGAGTGGTACAACTTGTACATGTAAACTCCTAGCATTCACAAATAATCAAAAACCCTCAAGCTTGACAACTCAACTAAAGGAGCACTTATGCCCAACAAGAGTTATAGTCACCAACAAAGTCTTATTGCAAGCCAACAACAACTTCAATGCATGGTATACGAAGATCAAGCTATTCAGCCCTCTTGCATCTACTTCAAACATTTCCCCTCTGTAATAATGCAAACACTACAACTCGTAGAAAGCTTCACACACTCTTTATCAAGACAGTGTGAAGCAAAACCAATTTATGGTGCCAACAAGAGCTTCATCAATGGAGGGCAACCATAATTCTCAAAAGCTTCACACACTCTTGATCAAGACAGTGTGAAGCAAAACCAATTTATGGTGCCAACAAGAGCTTCATCAAAGGAGTTCAACCACAATTCTTAAAAGCTTCACACACTCTTGATCAAGACAGTGTGAAGTAAAACCAATTTATGGTGCCAACAAGAGCTTCATCAATAGAGGGTAACCACAATTCTCAAAAGCTTCACACACTCTTGATCAAGACAGTGTAAAACAGAACCAATTTATGGTGCCAACAACAAGAGCTTCATCAATGGAGGGCAACCACAATTCTAAAAAACTTCACACACTCTTGATCAAGACAGTGTGAAGCAAAACCAATTTATGGTGCCAACAAAAGCTTCATCAAAGGAGTTTAACCACAATTCTCAAAAGTTTCACACACTCTTGATCAAGAAAGTGTGAAGCAAAACCAATTTATAGTGCCAACAAGAGCTTCATCAATGGAGGGCAACCACAATTCTCAAAAGCTTCATACATTCTTGATCAAGACAGTGTGAAGCAAAACTATTTTATAGTGCCAACAAAAGCTTCATCAAATGAGTTCAACCACAATTCTCAAAAGCTTCACACACTCTTGATCAAGACAGTGTGAAGCAAAACCAATTTATGGTGTCAACAAAAGCTTCATCAATATAGGGCAACTACAATTCTCAGACCTTCGGAGCAAATTCAATTTATATGGTTCATCCAAACCTTCGGCTACTACAAGGTGTGGCTTGCATCACAATCTCTTGCTCAACAGTGTGGAAGCAAAATTTGTATATGTTGTCTTTCCCACATTTTCAAATTTCTAGTTTCCCAAAAAAAAAAAAAAGGGAAATTCAACAAAGCTTCATCAATGGAGGACAACTACAAATTCTCAAAAACTTCACACTATCTTGATCAAGATAGTGTGAAGCAAAATCAATTCATGATACCCAACAAAAGCTTCAACTCCAAAGTTTCACCTACAAAGCTTCAACTCCAAAGCTTCACCTACAAAGCTTCAACTCCAAATCTTCACCTACAAAACTTCAACTCCAAAGCTTCACCAACAAAAGCTTCATCAATGGAGGACAATTACAAATTCTCAAAAGCTTCACACTATCTTGATCAAGATAGTGTGAAGCAAAATCAATTCATGGTATCCAACAAAAGCTTCAACTCCAAAGCTTCACCTACAAAACTCCAACTCCAAAGCTTCACCTACAAAAACTTCAACACAAAAGTTTCACCCACAAAAGCTTCAACACAAAAGCTTGACCCACAAAAGCTTCACCTACAAAAGCTTGACCCACAAAAGCTTGACCCACAAAAGCTTCATCCATAAAAGCTTCACCCACAAAAGCTTCACCTACAAAGCTTCAACACAAAAGCTTCACCTACAAAAGCTTCACACTATCTTGATCAAGATAGTGTGAAGCAAAATCAATTCATGGTGCCCAACAAAGCTTCAACCTCAAAGCTTCACCTACAAAGCTTCAACACCAAAGTTTCACCTACAAAGCTTTAAAATATATATATATATATATATATATATATTTTTTCGGAAATTCAAAAATTCAAAAATTCAAAAATTCAAAAATTCGAAAAAATTCATGTGGTGGGAACAAAGTAGCTGCGACACCGAATTCTGTAGGAAGTACTATGTGATTCAATCAGTTGTACATTAAATATTATTTTCTCTATTTTTAAACACGTTTAAAATATTTTAAGAGGCGTGTAATGTCAGTTCTAATCAAGGTCTTTGACACGTGCATAATAATGTGATTAAATTAGTTGTCAAATAATTAGTTTTTTTTTTTAACAAACGATATTATCTACACTAAGGGAAGGAGTGGTGGGCTTAGCCTCATAATGGGCTAGCAATAATATGATTCAATCAGTTGTTTATTAAATATTATTTTCTCTATTTTTAATGTAAATTCAATAGAAACCGAATGTAGCTGTTTTGATTGGTTTATAATATGTTTCTTCTAGCATGATTTAAGATTATTCTTTTATTTCAAATATTTAACTTTTCTTTTGTCAATTTACGCATATAAATACATTTAAAATATGTAAATCGCACGTATCACGCTATGATTCGAAAAACATCTTGTACACGCGTACAATAATAGAGTTGTACAAACTGCCGTACAATAATAGAGTTGTAGTTATTTGAGGGCACTGTCCAAGCACTCACTGTCCAAAGAGCACGATGGTCCACAATTTAATTTCTTTTGATTTTGTGCTTGACGTGTTCCAAAAGAATGAGATCCCAATTTTTGAAACTACATAATCTTAAATTTTTTTAGTGCTAAGTAATTAATTGGTTTAATAATAAATAAATAAATAAAAATGACAAGTAAGTGACAGTTATCCATCATTTTCGAGCCCGAAGAGGCTATGGGGAAGAATCGGGTCGGGTAGATCGGCATGGATTCATTTAGCTCCATGAAGAAGAAGAATCTTCAGGTGACAAGGAGGTGCAGTGAGAAATTACTCAAACCCCTTTGAAGTTATTAAAATTTATGCAATTGAATTTTTTGAGTTTAAATATTTGATGAGGAGACTAGAATTTTCCATATAGAAGAATTCGACACAACGCCTCTTTCTTCTATCAATTAATATTTTATTTACGTGTAAAAAAAAATTATTTAAGTTTGCTTATCTAGATTTAATACGAAGATTCATATGAAAAAAAACCCTCCTGGGCAATTTAATTTTCAGGAGTGTACATATGTGTGTATAAATCAATAGAAAACTTCATTTTAATCCTTAAAAAAGATGAGTTTTAGACTATAACCTTGTGTAAGATTAAAATCCAATTTAGTCCCTAGT
Source organism: Malus sylvestris (assembly GCF_916048215.2). Taxonomy (NCBI): domain Eukaryota; kingdom Viridiplantae; phylum Streptophyta; class Magnoliopsida; order Rosales; family Rosaceae; genus Malus; species Malus sylvestris. The sequence goes on from NC_062273.1 coordinate 1,142,518, forward strand.
ACATTTAATCATCTCATTTATTAGTTATATTTTGATGTTTTATTTATCTTTTTATTCATATTTTAATGTCTACATTTAGGCAACTAATTTTTTTTTTATAATATATAGTCCGATAACAATTTTGTATGTTCTTCATTTAGGTACGTTAATATATTTGAATATTTCGGTATATCCATCGATACAAACATATATGTACATTAATTCATCGATACAAACATATACATACATTTTGGTACACACATTTGAGTTTTTATTTCTTTATTTTTTTATTTTTTTATTTTTTTATTTTTTTATTTTTTTATTTTTTATAGTGCAACTGACACACCTCGACCGAAGTCAAGACATGCTGGCCGTCACGTGAGCATGACGTAGCCATGTGCACAGTGCGGAAGCGATATTTATAAGGAAAGTACGAATAATTCAAAAGCTTCCTATGAGCTTAAAAACCCCTAAAAATCACTCAATAATTATTGCATGAACAGTGACCATAACGGAGGTAAGTGGTTTGACGTGAAAACGGTGGACTTCTTACCTGAAACTAGTATGGATGGACTTGTATCGACGAGATGAAGACGATGGTGGTCTTTGTTTCCTCGATCTGTGAAGTTTTGAAGGTCCTTGGTGATGGTCCGTGTGTAGAGAGAGAGAGAGAGCTCGAAGGGAATAGAGAGAGTGAGTTTGAGGGAATCACGGAAAAGAAGAAGAAAAAGGGGTGATTTCTGTGTATCCCGTGAGTGTATGTGGTCCACAAGCCACAATCATTCAAACACAAACAAACAAAATGCCAAAATCAACCAACTTTTAAAAATTAGGGTAACTAGATAAACCCTAATACTCTAAATATTTAAAACGCTCAAGGCATTTTATTAACTTCACACTCACGAAAATGATAATACGGGACGGGCTGTCACAACAACGATATATTTTACACTAAGACGGCTAAGCCACATGGACAACTTAATTTGGTATCGAATTCATCATCCACGAGATTCGAACCTAATACCTCTCATTTGAGTATTGATTTTTAGGTACATTAATTCAATATACTATATTTTGGTACATACATTTCAGTACGTACATTTTGGTACATACATTTCGGTATTAATATTTAGGTACATTAATTCAATATAATACATTTCGGTTAATACATTTCGGTACATACATTTCGGTACGTATATTTTGGTACATATATTTCGGTACGTACATTTCGATACTGTATTTCGGTACGTACATTTTGGTACATACATTTCGGTATTATATTTAGGTACATTCATATAATACATTTCGGTACATATATTTAGGTTCATTATAATATATTTCGGTACAATCATGTAGGTACAAAAAAGTCAATTATATATATTTCGGCACAGTACAATCATGTATTTATATATTTTGTATCACAAATTTCTTTTAATATTTTCTTATTTATGTTCATTTATAATTAAAGAACTAAATATATGCATATTAATAAAATTAAAATTTAATGTGGAGAGATTAAATAAAAATGCACATTAAATAAAAAAAATTGAATATAAATTTTGATAAGAGTACACTTCAAGGGATTAAATTGAATATGTAATCTAACACTAATTTTTTTTTTAAATTTTAATCTTTTGCAAGGACTAATGTTCAAAAACCCTATAAATCAATTTCACGTCGGCAGAGCTGCTATGGGGACCTCCGTACACACACATAATTTATTCATTCGGTCATCAGCTCAGGAACCTCTCTGTAAACTTCTCCACACACTCCAGTACCTCTCTCTCTCTCTCTCTCTCTCTCTCTCTCTCTCTCTCTCTCTCTCTCTCTCTCTCTCATCTTCTCCACTCCCCACTCTTCTCAGTTTTGGCAACGACTAATGATAGCCAATAATTTATTCATTCAGTCATCAGCTCAGGAACCTCTCTGTAAACTTCTCCACACACTCCAGCTACCTCCCCCCCTCTCTCTCTCTCTCTCTCTCTATCATCTTCTCCACTCCTCACTCTGTTAGTTCTATACAACTCATCCATCGCTTGGGGACTGACCTTGGGCTTTTCAGTTGCCAAGCAACTCCAGCATCCGTTCTGATCAAACTCAAAGTTGTAACTAAGGAGTTTGGAGAAAATAAAAAGATGATCAAGGTTGACGTAATTCACAAAGAAATTATTAAACCATCCTCTCCAACTCCTCACCACCTTAGACATTTGTGCCTCTCCCTTTTTGACCAGTTTATACTTGAACTGTATATGCCACAAGTTCTCTTCTATCCTAGCAGCAGTGATGAACATTCTTTGGTCGCTGAAAAGTCCGAGCTTCTAAAGAAATCATTATCTGAGGCCCTCACTATCTTCTACCCTTTTGCAGGGGAATTCAAAAATAACGTTTCCATCAACTGCGATGACCGCGGAGCTCTATTTCTTGAAGCCCAAGTCAACTGTCCCATGTCCAAGATCCTGGACAAACCCGATTCTGAGATCCTGAGACAACTGATTCCAACTCCTATGCGTTCCAAACAAGCACAAGTAGGGCATCTTGTACTAGTCCAGGCCAACGTATTCAAATGTGGTGGATTGGCAATTGGCGTCAGCATTTCACATAAGGTCGCCGATGCCTTAGCGAACAGCAAATTCATCGAAAGCTGGGCTGAAATTGCCCGCTCCACTGCCAGCACTACTGACCATCACGTAGTACTTCCTACAGAATTTGGTGTTGCAGCTACTTTGTTCCCACCACAAGAATTTGTTAAGAAGACCCCCCTCACGCTACCTTTTATTGACAATGTTATCGGAAGGAGGCTTGTGTTTGATGCCTCAAAGATTGCTGCTCTCAAGGCCAAAGCTGCCAGTGCCACAGTGCCAAATCCGACGCGAGTTGAAGCAGTTTCCGCGCTCATTTGGAAATCCGCATTGGAAGCATCAAGATCGAACTTGGGTTTTGCAAGGCCATCCACATGGCGGTCCTCTACGAACCTGAGGAAAATATTGGCTCAGCCCTTCGCAGAAAACTTACAAGGAAATTTTGTGTTTTTTACCTTGACGAAGATCGAAGAAAATGAAGTATATGATCTTCAAACCTTGGTTGCAAAAATGAGGAAATGCGTTGAGGAATTTAAGGTAAAATATGCCAATGAAATTAGAGGGGAGGAAGTAGTTCAATTCCTGAAGGAGTATAGTGAGCTCGTTCAAAAGGATGATATGGACAACTATATGTGCACCAGTTTGTGTAGGTTTCCTTTCGGCTCGGCCAATTTTGGATGGGGAAAGGCATCATGCATTCGCATCCCTTGGAATGAAGATTTCAAAAACAGAATGTTATTGTTGGATGCAAGTGATGGCATTGGCATCGATGCATACATAACACTGAAAAAAGAAGATATGGTCATGATTGAAACCAACCAGGACCTGCTTGCATATGCTTCTCTGCATTAGACCATTACTGAAGGGTAAATCTCATCTAATCCTTCTCTATAATTACTCAATAAATAAAAGGTTTGCTTCCCTATGTCATTGGAGATTCATACTATAAGTATCTTTCAAATGTCGGAAAATAAAATGCAACTATACTAATAGCAAGTTGCTAGTGTTCTTGAGCATTTAGAATTTGTTTGGATGCCATGTTGTAACCTTTGGTGATTTCTTTTGTTGCTTTTGATTCCACAATTTTCTTGTTTTGTGTGAACAATGAGTAATGTATTGCTTTTACTATCGACTTTATTTTTCTTTCAATAAAATGGATTTGTTTTATTGCGTATACCTAAGAAAATATAGCAGATCCCTAACAAAAGAAAATGAAAAGAGTGCTGATAATGCTTTTCTATGGAAAAAAGTAAGATAGACTGACTAAGGATGCTTTCAAGTAATTTTTAAAACAAGGGTTACAACACGTGTGATAATATAATGGATGATTGGGTTGATAAATTCTATTTTAAGTATGACTCATATAAAACGGATTCACTGCCACCTGAAAACCCTAGTTATATAACGATGGCCTGAAACCTGCTGGATAAAAGAGGCGCGATGAATAAAGGGTAAAGGGAGAAGATGGGTTTATGTTGTCAATTCTGCTTCGTCGTGAGGGAGGCATGCAGGCAATGGGGGATCCAAGATTCGAAACTTGGGTGTCCCAACATTAAAAGTTCACGTTTTTTAAAGAAAAAAAGCGCGGAGCGCGTTAAAAAAATTCATTTTATCCAATTGAGGCATTTCGTCGAACACTTAATGGGCTTATTGACGAAACCAAATCATGTTGTTGCCTATATGTCAACAAGTTACAATATATGTTGAAGCAATCTGGTGAATGCTATTGAGAATATATGTCGAGTGATGTTGATGCAGCCTGTTGAGATATGCGTACGTACCAAACAATCAAAGGATCTTCAGATGACCTTCATATGCGTGTTTTTGTAACATCCCACATCGTCCAGGGGAGTGGATCATGTAAGCCTTATATGTATATTCTCATCTCTACCTAGCACGAGGCCTTTTGGGAACTCATTGACTTCAGGTTCCATCAGAACTTCGAAGTTAAGCGAGTTCACGCAAGAGCAATCCCAGGATGGGTGACCCACTAGGAAGTTATCGTGTGAGTTCCCAGAAACAAAACCGTGAGGGCGTGGTCGATGCCCAAAGCGGACAATATCGTGTTACGGTAGAGTCGAGCCCTGGATGTGGTGGGGGCCCGGGCCGGAATGTGACAGTTTTCCACCCTCCGAGTGGTCCTAGGACCACTTTGGTTCCAATTTACATCCACCCTTGCGGTGGGTGGAGTTCAAGAACTCTTGTTGTTGCCTGGCTTTTTTTGCTTATCCATTTATGTATCTTATATGTATATTCTCATCTCTACCTAGCACGAGACCTTTTGGGAACTCATTGACTTCAGGTTCCATCAGAACTTCGAAGTTAAGCGAGTTCACGCAAGAGCAATCCCAGGATGGGTGACCCACTAGGAAGTTATCGTGTGAGTTCCCAGAAACAAAACCAGGGGAGTGGATCCTGTAAGCCTTATATGTATATTCTCATCTCTACCTAGCACGAGGCCTTTTGGGAACTCATTGACTTCAGGTTCCATCATAACTTTGAAGTTAAGCGAGTTCACGCAAGAGCAATCCCAGGATGGGTGACCCACTAGGAAGTTATCGTGTGAGTTCCCATAAACAAAACCGTGAGGGCGTGGTCGATGCCCAAAGCGGACAATATCGTGTTACGGTAGAGTCGAGCCCTGGATGTGGTGGGGGCCTGGGCCGGAATGTGATAGTTTTCCACCCTCCGAGTGGTCCTAGGACCACTTTGGTTCCAATTTACATCCACCCTTGCGGTGGGTGGAGTTCAAGAACTCTTGTTGTTGCGTGGCTTTTTTTGCTTATCCATTTATGTATCTTATATTTTGTTTTCTTAAGTAAATGACTAGGGGTGTGCTATCCACACACCATTTTTTACTTCTCATATATCCTCTTAATTTTCGGTCGTCGGATCGAATGAATTGAAGAATATCAAATAACAAAAATTAATAAGAGGTGTGAGAAGTAAAAAGGGGTGTGTGTATATCACAACCCAAATGACTAATGTTGATGGGGGAAAATATGAATGGCTAATATCATTTTGATGTCATCTAGTCATCACAATCTAATAATCTAGTCTCATCTAAGACTAATATATAGAAGTAAAGATAAGTATATGAAAAACATTTCATCGTTATAAGTTAATGGGAGCTAAAATAGTATTTGAGATTAGGATAACGCTCACTTTAGTCCTGATAATAAAATTCGATAAAAATGATCTGGTCGTGAAAATTATTTTAAATTTTCAGAAAAAAATATGTCAATCTTCTAATAACTTTTTCTTGTAGTATTCACCGGAAAGAAGAAGAAGAAGAAGAAGAATGAAAGAGTTATGAAACCTTTTTATGTAATATTCACAGGAAAGAATGAGTTATAAAATACCTTTTCGGCTAAGTCAAACCAGCAGCAGCAGCACGCCTTATCTCACTCGAAGCTCCCTCTGGTTCTCACACTTGCCGTCCCTCCAGTTTGTCAAGTTCGCGCCTTTGGCTTCACAAGGATTTTTTTGGTTTCATAAACATGTTCTTTAAAAACGCTTTCAATCATATTAAAAGTACTTCCAAATGAGTCTAAATTAAAAATATCTTCTTCACCTACTGTCTCTCAAGTCGGCATCATCCCCTTCCTTTCTCCATCTCTCCCAATCGTTCAGTCCCCTTTACTCCTCTTTAGTTTTTAGTTTTTTTCCTTTTCGCGTATGAATAAGGGAGAGGGACTCATTTCAAAATTATCACAGTCGTTGTAAAATTTTATATGAAAAAAGCTTCATGCGTTCAAGAAGAGGGAATCCCAATTTTCAAAACAGCACAATCTTAAAGGATCTCTTTCCCCTGCAATGCTATTTTCAACAAATTTTCATTGCTTTCACATTTACTCCGGAGAAAACTGGTAGGTAGTCTTCACCAGAAAGAAAAAGAAAGAAGAGGGAAAGAAAGAAACTCATAACTCATAATCCCATCATAGCCTAATTTTAGTGTTGGAAATGGAGTCGTGCTTGGATTATTTATTTATTTATATTGGTGTCATGTTTCGTGTTAATAAATTGTAAAATTGATAATATATAAGGATTTTTTTGGCCAAAATAGTTCATGAGATTGATATAAATTCTCATTTTGAACCATAATAATGAAATTCAATATAAGTGGTCTCTGAATTTGTTCACTGTAAATCATTTTGGTCATTTTATAAAAAAATCTATCAATATCAATGTTAAGGGGAGAGTATGGCTCGACAAAAATACCATTTAAAAGGTGATCACATAGTTGTTCACGTGATAATTTAACGATTTTTCACAGAATGATCAAAATAATTTATAGTGAATAAACTTATACTTGTCAACAAAGCTATGAAGAACAATCAAGAAAGTAGAGAGAGAAAGTACTCAAGAGAATAGAATTGTATAACAAACTTATTTGTGTAACAATTACAAGACTTTCCCCTATTTATAACTACATTTACCATAACTACCTCAAAACATATCCACTAATACATTGACAAGCGGTACACTTTACAATTTGGCACTTGTCATATTACAAGCAACCTACAATCTTTATAGTCTAACAATACGTACCAACTATCAACTTCATTGTAACAAACTATAATGAAGAGTTATATCAATCTTAGAAACCTTTCATAATATAATAATATATCGACTCATATTAAACATAAAAAAGTTATCATTTTGTGAGTATAATATTATGTGAACAGTGGATGATGTGTTTGTCGTTTTAATTGTGTACGCATTGTGAAGCCAAAAATAATCAAGAGGCGACACGTGCATTTTTGAGTAAGGAAAAGACAAAATTACCCTCGATGCACATCAGATTTCCTACGCGCGAGCAGTGGACAATCATCTGTCAATCAAGTCAAAAATGTCCAAAATATGTAACAAATTCAAAGTTATTTCATCCATCCTCATCCTATATTTTCCACAAGGTAATTATTTCATAACCTTCAAAACATTCCAAATAAATTGAGTTAATTGGCTAATTAATGGATTTATTCCTAATTAATCCATTAATTACCAATTAAATCACTCATTTCACACAAAAATACCCCAAAGGGCGGGCCTCCTTTTCTCTAAAGGGGGACTGGCCATGCTCTATATATTGAACCCCATTTTCTTTAAAAACCTAAGTCCACACTCTTGCAAAACTCCAAAAACTCTCTAAATATTTTTCTCTCTAAATTCTAATTTTGGCATCGGAGGTTCTTCGGTCAAAACCCCCCTCCCCCATTCATCGTGGGTGCGTGAGGCTCTTGGTTTTGACCCTAAGGTGTTAATTGTTTTGCAGGTGCAATTTTGTCCAAGAAGGAGATGGAAATTTGCATCCACACGCATCACATCGTGCATTCGTACAAGTTTAGAGTTGCAATAACGTGTTGTGTCTAAAATTACTATCTGTATGCAGTTTCATACAAAACCATTTTACATAATCGTCTTTCTCTCCCTCTCTTGTTTTTCTTTGAACAACTCATTTTATCAACCCTTATGCTGGGTTTGGATCGAAATGTATGTTTGGAATTTTAGTCCAAACCATAGTTCTAATCATACTCACGAGGTGAACCACCACTGAGTAGTATAGTAGTTGGGAACGAATTTCAAACTCATATTTCACACGGTATGTCCTGTGTTTGATTTCTGGCATTGCTGAATCGCACGATGATGATCATGAGGAAGTTAAAATGCTTCTGTGAGTTTTTCTTACTCCTGAAAGAGTGTATTGTCGTAATGAAACTACGAGCTAATCCTTTTTCAGAAAAGAATAAAATAAAATCATACTCACCTCCGAATCTGATTGAGATCAAACACTAAACACGTAGAATTAATTTTGATTGTTTAGTTTCTTTGCCTCCTTCACTATAATTAAATCAAATGAAAAATTCTCAAGTACCTAGCTACCTTGTCCACACCAAAAAATTAATAAAATTTGTATCTCTGTATATCTACAGGTAGCGGTAGCTATCTTGTGACTGTATTAACAAGTGGTCTGTTCGCAACAGATATTGGAGAATCGATTCCCGACACATGAAACGTCTGACTTTCACCATTCTTAATTTCTAATATTTTTTTTTTTTGTTTTTTGGGTAACCAAAAGGAGATTGGAGATGCAACACGAGAACTTTCTAGGATGTCACACATTTTAGTACTATTGTCATCCAAACTCGCTTAATTTCGGAGTTTTAATCAGATCCGATGCATGTAAGTTGGTAGTACTACTCTAACCAAATAATTTTTTCATGATGTCCTATCTATACCTAAAGTTCACTAGCTTTTATTCATCGGATTCAAACTTAGTCATGATATTTTATAGCAAAGTGAGAAGATAATGCATTTTTTTAGTATCTCTCCACTTGTATTATGACACATAATGTGCCTTTTTTATTTTTTATTTTTTTATTTTATATATATATATATATATATATATATATATATATATATCAACGATAATGAAAATTTCTACGTTCACATTTCCGTGGTGAGAATGAAAAATATTACAATGCTAGAAGCTAGTTAGCAAGGATATAGGAATCCCATTGCAGAGGAAGGACAAATAAGTTGAAAAGGAAAAGAAAAGAGCAACGTGCATAATTACACATGAACAGAGATTTAGTAGCTGCTTAATATTTGTTAGTAGATCTCGATAAGTTATTTTAAGGTAAAGTCTATCGGTGGAGAATTAGTTTTCTATTTCACTCGCCGGTTTATTTATTTATGATTGAGTTAACTGATTGAAATCTTTCAACCAGATGAGACCTAGATGACCAGTGGATCAACAGTTTTTAACTAGATTAGAAAGAATTTCTTCAGTGATAATAAATTCGTCATTAATTTAAGGACAAATATGTTGAAGAGTGTAAAGTTTCACATCATGTTTAATTAACTACAATTTATGTTAATTGGTTTCACTACTTATTGTATCAAACATTTTGTAAACAAAACCCACACTTACGGAATTGCACTAATGATTAAATTGGAGACAACATCAATATTGATTAACATTAGTAGAATAGTATTTTTTTCACCTCGACTTAGGAAGAAAAGAAGGAAAGAAATTTCTCACCCCAAGAGCGTTAAGGTGGCAAAGAGCACCAATTGCAGTACAATAATAGAGTTGTAGTTATTTGGGGCACTCTCTAAAGAGCTCGATGGAGCCCGTTTCACACAAAATGATTAACAAAGAGAAATGTTAAAGTTACTTTTTTTAAAGTAGAACTCTTTGCGAGTTTTTTATCACTTTATATTTTTGGTATAAATTTTATAATGTTGGAATAAAAATAGATGTTAAATTCTAAGTTGACAGAGAATCTATAAAAAATCTCACTTTTAAAATAATCCTTTTAACAAATTTGGCACATGAATATCGTAGTCTGAATTTTTTTTTTTTTTTTTTTTTTTTGTAAAAATGTTGACAAGTACTAGACGGCTAAACGTGTATAAAATTTTAACATAATATTGGAGGACTCTTTTTGCCAAACAAATAAGCTTATGCCACCTACCATTCTTTCAAAATTGGCAACCCATTTACATTCTGCCCTACCAATATTTTTTGGATTTGTATAACTTCATTAAAAAGACATTTAGACATTTTAAGTGAACATTCCAGTGAATTCCTTTTATTTTTGTTATTCTTTTGTATTTTTGGTCATAAAGTAACCAACAAATACAGTATTTCAGATGGGGTCTTGTACCAGATGCGTGTCGTGTATGGACATCTCATTCCATAAAAAGGACGGGGAGGAATAGTCGTATCACTGAAGATAGAAAGGACAAATGAGTTGGAAAAAATAAATAAAAACAAAAACATGACAATTAACTTGGACGAAACAAAACCACGCATGTTTTTTATTACTAGATTTTCAAACATAGGATATCTATACTATTATTTATCTTTACTAATTAATAAAAATACTCATTGTTAACTAAAATTTTATGAAATTACTAGTTTAACTCTTTAATTAAAACAGAACATGAATAAGAAATATGAGACAGAAATGTAATTTCACACAATCAAATTTTGCTGTTTTTTTTTCAAAGCCTCATCTACATGTAATCCTAACATATCTTTAATTTAAAAAATATATATAAAAAAAAAAACTTCTCACTTCCACATTTTCTATCACTCTCTTCCTCTCTCCTTCTATTTCAAAAATAAAAAATAAAAAAAGTTCTCACATACTTTGTATGTGCCCATATGCTAATTTATTTATTAAGAGAACCCTCTTTGTCAACTTTTTGCCACGTTTTTTCCTATTTTGCCCTTACTTTTGATACACACTAGTGACAAAATGAGGGCAAAATAGTTATTTTGTACCTTTTGACAAAATGACAACCATATCCCTATTTTACCCTTTTTTATACTTATTTTTCTAATTTTACCCTCACTTTTGATACACAATATTTATATAAGGAGGACAAAACAGTAATTATGTAATATTAAAAAAATTATGTACTTATTAAGAGAAATTATTCACACACACAAAGTGTGTGCTCACTGATAGTCTTCTATAATAATATCGATGGTTAGAACATGTGTGCTCACTGTGATCAAACCACTCTAGATTTTGGGTTCAATCTAAACGTGGGTTTGAAGCTATCTAAATCCTAAATTTATGTAATAATTTCCAACACTCTTCTCTTTCTTTAATAATAATAATAATTTCACGGGTAGTCTAAAAAAGTGTGAAAAGCCTTACTAATTAATGATAGCTCATATTGAATTATAAACTAATTGCTACATCGAGACCTTTTATTAAAAAAAAAAAATTTGACAGAAGTATTAGATTAAAAGGAAAACTAATGAAAAGGGTTTGAGTTTTAATGATAAAGATAAAATAAAGAGTAAAGTGAATAGTACCATGATTGACTTTTTAGTGTAAAAATGTGATTTTTCGTTAAAGTGAACAGTACTAGGAGTTTTTCGTTAAAGTTCCCCTAGATTAAACGAGTAAAGTTGAAATCTTTTAACAAGTGATCTTCTATCACAATAGTGAAGAAGAGTATTGTCTTTGCTAGACCCTGTAGCTTTTGACATGACACAAAAACAACACGAAAATAAGGGGTTTCGGATCAACACGATAACCAATCGGCTCATTATCAGGTGACCCGTTAAGAACCCGTTAATAATGGGTTCTTAACGGGTATACACGCGGGTAATACGTGGGTAACTTGTTTCGACCCGTTAAGAAAAAAATTATTTTGATAATTTTAAAGTTTTAAGTACTAAAAGATTTATTAAAAAATACAATAGCCATATTAATATATACAATATATTCTATATTAAATATATAGTTTTGTATTATTATTCTATATAAGTTAAAAAAAAAGGTTTTATTTATTATTTATTTTTATTATGAGAGTTCCTTATTATCATTACTAGGATAAATTTTACTTAATTTGTTGTCCAAATTAAAATAAACTAGTATAATATTTGTATAGGCAAGAACTAAGAAAACATACATACAAGTATGAAAAATATGAAAGAATATATAAACACTCTTGATTCATCAGTATTCCTCCACGAGTAGATAATGGTTACACTTACATTATCATTTAGATTTTGAGTAAACTGTCGATTTGCCCCCTAAACTTTCACCGAACTTTCGATTTCCCCCCTGAACTTTTCGATTGGAAAATTTCCCCCCTGAACTAATTTTTTTAGCCAATTTGCCCCCTACCGTTAGTTTTTCAAACATTCCATTCAAATTTCTGTTAAGTGAGACCATGTGCACAACATATGAGGGTAGATAAGTCATTTCACTCTTAAAAATGATTAAAAAATTGAAAATAAATTTTAAAAAAAAAATTCCCTCTATTTTTTACCTCTACCGCCGATCTCCTTGTACCCACCATTACCACCTCCTCCCACCCCTGAGACCCATCAACCACCATATCCGGTCCTCCCCCTTCCCACACACACAGACTCCTCCTTCCCCTCTCTATTTGTTATTCTACGAACAATGCAAGGAACGAAGAAAGTGGGAAGAGAGAGAGAGAGATTTGTGATGCAGGAAGAGGGTTGGGTCATTGGGGTAGCAGAGGGTGGGGCCAAATCAGGGAGTGGGGTTACAGTTGAGGGAGATGAGGGTAGGGGGAGGATGTCGTAGGGGTGGGTGATGGGGGTGCGGAAAGGAAGTGGTGGTGGCTGGGGTTTTTGTATTTTTTTCTTTTTTCTTTTCTTCGATCTGTTTTTGTTTAATCATTTTTTTTAATAATGTAAAATTAGTAGAATGTTCATGCCATGAAGACAATAACACCGTATGTCATTTTTTATACATAGGAATGAGTGAAAAATAAAATTGAGGATATGAATTAGAGGGAAATTTTCAGTTTTTTAATCATTTTTAAGAATGAAATGACTTAACTACCCTCATATGTTGTGCACATGGTCTCACTTAATAGAAATTTGGATGGAATGTTTGAAAAACTAACGGTAGGGGGCAAATTGGCTAAAAAAATTAGTTCAGGGGGGAAATTTTCCAATCGAAAAGTTCAGGGGGGAAATCGAAAGTTCGGTGAAAGTTTAGGGGGCAAATCGACAGTTTACTCTTTAGATTTTTAAAATCCTCCAAACTCTCATGAATAATGTTTCTTATTTGAGGGCAAAATTAATAAAATTAATAATAATTATTGTAGAAGTGTAAAAAATGTAATATATATATATATATATATATATATACACACACACAATTACTCATAGTGACAAGCTTTACAACTTTCATGAAAGGGTCAGCTTTGAAATCCAACTCTATAATCCATAAACCTTAAATTTATATTTAACCGTCGATTGTATTCTTCTTATTGAATTTCATTTTTTTAATTTATTTTTAAAACATGATCATCTGGCAGATGTAAGAAGATGAACGGTTCATATATATCACGTTTCGATATTTACGGTTAACTAAAATATGAGTCGATGTCATATAGTTTGTAGAAACTTTATAACAATAAGCAATATTTTTACTAACCGTAAAACTTTGAATATAATATCAACGATCCAAACCGTTCATCTTTCTGCATACTCTAATAGATTATGTTTTCAAAAAACAAAATCTGAAAAAACAAAATTTGATGAGAACAATGAAGCGTAAATGTAAACAACAATCAACGGTTAAATTTTGATTTATGATTTATATGATTATATTGGCGAATTTCGAAGTTAAGCTCTTCATGAAAGTTATAAAGCTTGTCATTACGAACATTTATATATTTTTTCTATATACTTATTTAGTATTATGTTTTTCATTTGATTATTTATTGGTTTAAAATATATTTTCCTTAACTGGTAACTGGTCAGGTCATATTACCTGTTAATATTATCGGGTCAAATCATTTTACCCGTTTAATTTAACGGATGTTACACGACACGATCCGTTAAGATATCAGATATAACATAAAAAACACAACACGAATATCAAGTCTGACTCTTTGCACTATTGTGTGAGTCCGAATTGCGTCAACTTCCTAATTTAACATCAAAGTTTCCAACAACCATTCTTCCAAATTGGTGAACCCGTCCCATATTCAAACTCCAAAGTCCAAACTGTCCAAAAAAATCAAGTTAGTTGAAAAATATAATTTCTTTTATATAAGGTAGATAGCCCATGAGGTTCATTTACTCTGGCCAGTTTTGACGCGACTGGTTTAATCGGACGTGGTAGGTTTCAGACCGTTCAAAACATCTCTTGCTGTTCTACCCCTCAACCCCATCGACGTCACTCAAATCTTCTTCTTTTTTCTTTCTCATTTTGGACTTCCCAGAAAAAAATAGACCATATTAATGAGAGCCCATAATTCCAACAAAATAGAGGTGATGGCCAATTATTTTATTCATTCATCAGCTCCATACTCTCTGTAAACATCTCCTCCACACTCTCCATCTCTCTCTGACTGTTAGTCTTCCAATTCATCCATCGCTTGGGGACTGTCATTGGGTTAATTTGCAGGTAACTCCAGTATATGAGTCTCTCTCTCTCTCTCTCTCCAACTCTCTCCGACTGTTAGTCTTCCAACTCATCCATCGCTTGGGGAGTGTCATTGGGTTAATTTGCAAGCAACTCCAGTATGTTAGTCTCTCTCGCTCTCTCTCTCTGTTTTACCATGCTGCAAAGTTTTTGGGTATGATTTTCTAAACATAATTGGTTGGTTGGATAATATAGATTGGATACCAGGAATATGAAATGATTCATAACTATCGACTGATGAGTGGTTGTTGTCGTATTAAGCTACTGATAAGTTAGCGCTTTAGTTTTTCTATACGTATGTCTGTATAGATATATAGTTGGTTTTCTGTCGATCTGCATTTTGTAAGAGTTGAACAGAGCTCGACGTAAAACCCGAGTTCTGGGCGGATGTCTAGTTATTTTAGCAACTGCTCAGTATGGTGATTAAGTTACTTTTTACTATTTGTAACTAGTCGATTAATTACAAGAATACGTTCACTAACTTGAGGAACATTGCTGTGAATGAAGGACTTAGGTGGGTAGGAGTTAGGTGGGTTCAAACTTGATAGGCAATGTGCGGCTGTCGTTTCTGTTGACTAGTTGTTACGTGGCATATCTAGCTTCACGATAATTTGCATTTAATTGATCATTGTACCCCTATCTCTCTATATCTCTCTCCATCTCTCTAGCTGATACAGCTCATCATCATTTAGCTTTGCATTTGTTTTTTTATTGTTGGTCATCAATCCTATTTTCCGATTCTGATAGGAACAGTTGCCAAGTGAATTCAAGTTTCGTATCCGCAATGGCGCGAAAAGAAGTATACCCAATGTCTTTCAATAAAGTATTAGACATTTCACATACTAATGAGTAAATATATTAATATAATTCTCCTATTTCATAAAATGTGGGAACGCAAACCTTAGTTTAGTCAAGTTAATTAAAGTAGTGTACTTCACCCTCTACGTCACAAAACATGCATGAAGTATTTGCAGCTAACTGAAGACTTGATGCAAAATCGAGGGAACTGACGTTCTAGGATTCATACAGCCGATCTCATTAATGAGATAATGCTTTGTTGTTGTTGTTGTTGTATTTATCATTTTGTACGGAAAAAAAATATGAAATCATGTGGGCCGTTAAGCTCAACATGTCAGTTAACCTCCTTTGATACTAAAACGGTAGTTGAGATTTCACTCTAAAACTAATACGCAGTAAATGAGTAGTCCAACTCCTTATAAGACCTTTAAATGTTTGTAATTCCCCGATGTGGAATTGACACTCTCACCGTTGTTAACCGGCTGTGAGCCTTCAAATTTGGAGACCTGAATTTTACAGACTAGAAACCCAGTCTCCAAAATTTTCTCCTTGTAGTGCAAGAATGAATTAAAACAATTTCCATGAGAATAATATCCAATCTTTTTTCTGAAGGCAGTTGTATTTATATTTGGCACTTGCCTTGCAGATCAAGTAACTAGACTCACTTGATCACATCACATGGGAGAAGACATTAAAAGGAGTCTCTTGGTAAAAGAGACAAGTGCCGGGGAAGAAGAGACTAGAGTTATTGATGGCGAAGAGGAATTGTCACTGAAAAGAAGGGTATGGATTGAAATCAAGAAGATGTGGCTGGTGGCTGGCCCTGCTATATTCACCAGAGTTGCGTCTTTCGGAACAAATGTCGTCAGTCAAGCGTTTATCGGTCACATTGGCTCTCTGGAGTTAGCGGCTTTTTCACTCGTGTTCACAGTACTTGTCAGGTTCGGAAACGGCATCTTGGTATGTTTATTATGGCTCCCTTTACTATTTCTTTTATTTGATCTTGTTTTTCAGATGTTCTTGGGGACCAATTGCAATCGGCATACCACTCTCAATTTCTTTTCGCAGTTTTTGAACTCCACAGTGAATTAATTTGAAAGAAGTTGCATTTAAAGCAGATATAGTTTTGTTTAGTGCTAAAATCTTAAATTTATAGCAGATAAATTTTTTAAGTTCGTGGTTGTCTCAAAGACTAGTTCAAGATCGTGTTCACTTACTGTTTTTAGTTGTGTTGTTAATGTACTTCAAATGAACGAATTCATAATAATGGCTTCGAAGATCAGCGATTGAGTATTCGTCAAGTTTTCTTTACTTTATAACTTGCATTTGCATATGATCTATGTACCCCAACTTGTAGCTGAAAAATGTATTACCCCAACTACATTCTGGTTTGTCATCTGTTTTCCAAATTGTAGAGGCAAATGTGAAATAAGCGTTATTTTCTAATGGCTACTGTACCAATTAGTTCACGAAGTTATCTGCTCTACGAAAACTTAACCATAACAGCTAGGCTTTTCCGTGTGATCTGACTGATCGATGTTTCTGAATCTGTTACTCTACAGCTTGGCATGGCAAGTGCGCTGGAAACTCTCTGTGGTCAATCGTATGGTGCAAAACAGTACAACATGCTCGGGATACATCTTCAGAGGTCATGGATAGTACTGTGTGTAGGCACATTATTCCTTATTCCTCTTTTCGTCTTTACAACCCCCATTTTTGAGGCTTTGGGCCAAGCAGACAATATTTCAGAAGTTGCAGGATATATTTCTCTATGGGTAATCCCTGTGCTTTTTGCCTTTGTTGTATCATTTACCTGCCAAATGTACTTACAAGCGCAAAGCAAAAATATGATCGTTGCATATGTGTCAGCGGTTTCAATTGGAATCCACATCTTTCTTTGCTGGCTTTTGAGTGTGAAATTTAAGTTTGGGGTTCCCGGTGTGTTGGTGTCGACGATTATATCATATTGGTTACCCAACGTGGGTCAGCTTTTGTTTATTCTGTGTGGTGGATGCCCCGAAACATGGACAGGCTTCTCAATGTTAGCTTTTACTGATCTCTGGGATGTCGTCAAGCTTTCTCTGTCATCCGGCGTTATGCTTTGGTAAGAATTTCTATTTGTTTCGGCTTTTATTTTGTCCCTTATTCCATAGGTTTCTTTAAGTGCGCACGTATAAGTTGTTATAAATTTACTGATTTCGGTCATTGATAGTATCTGCATGGAGGCCTTATGAACTAGGTGCTTTCACATAGACACAAATCACATAACTGTTATTCATTTACAGTCTTGAGCTTTGGTACAACACAATCTTGGTCCTTTTAACGGGAAACATGGAAAGCGCTGAAGTTTCTATCGATGCCCTATCTATTTGGTAAGTTTTAGAGCCTTCCTCTTCCTTGTGATCCTAATCTCTGATCATCCAACTGTTTTCAATGCTAAATTTTCCGACATAATTGCAGCCTCAACATCGTGGGGTGGGAAATGATGATATCTCTCGGTTTCCTGGCTACAGCAAGGTACTTATTCTCGTTCTTCAGAAAATTGTTCTCTGCGAACACGATGAAAATTATATAAGATCTTCATCGGAGCAATGCCTCACTTTTGAATATACGCTCTTTGACATATTCTTAGAACTTCATATGTTTTTATGTAATGTACTGTTGTACTGAAGTGTGCTTGATATCTTTCACTAGTGTACGAGTGTCGAACGAGCTTGGAAGAGGTAGCTCAAAGGCGGCAAAGTTCTCGATTGTGGTTATTGTGTCGGTATCACTCTCCATTGGATTGGTGCTTTTCGTGCTTTTCTTATTCTTGAGGAAAAAACTTGCGTACATTTTCACCAACGATGAGGCTGTAGCTGACATGGTTGCTGAATTGTCTCCTTTGTTGGCCTTCTCCATACTGTTGAACAGCGTTCAACCCGTGCTCTCTGGTACTGTTTCCATTTCTCTAAAATACGTAATCGTATTATTTCGCCTAGATTAGGTAGGTCGATACCATGAAGAAAACAATTTCCTTCTGTGTCTTCAAGTACCAGTTGATTAGTTAACTTAGTACATTGCAATTATCATGAACATTTCTTGTTTCCGAAGGAACGTATTATAAATCTTGAAGAGTTCATAACGTAACGAATCTTTCATCGACAGGAGTTGCTCTGGGAGCTGGATGGCAGAAATATGTAGCATATGTGAACCTAGGCTGCTATTACGTTATAGGGATCCCTGTTGGAGTTGTGCTTGGTTGGCCTCTAAAAATGCAAGTCAAAGTAAGCTACTCTCTCTATCTTCTTCTCACTCAGTCTAATTTTTGTTAGGGTTCGTTTGGGGTCCCCGATACTGGGTTTTGAGACTGGAGTCCGATGCATGTTTTGTGACGTTGAAATGGTTATCGAACGAGCCCCCTACCAAATCACTTCAATAGTCGTGTTTTCTCTTCGATTTGCTCTTTGCAATAACTCATTTTATCAATCCTCTTCTGCAGGGTGTTTGGATTGGAATGTTGTTTGGAACATTAGTCCAAACTATTGTGCTAATGATACTCACCTACAAGACTGATTGGGATAAACAGGTAGAATTAATATTTGATTGTTTTCTATGCATCCTTCACTAAAATTAACATGACATACTGAAAGAACCTTTCTTCAGAACCAAGAAACTAAAACATGTATCAACATCTACAGGTAGATATAGCTCGTAACCGCGTTAGCAGGTGGGGTCGAACAAATAACGAAGAATCGAATCCCGACACATGAAGAAATGTCTGATTTTTATCGTCCTTCAATTGTTCTAGTCCCACCACGAGAAAGACGCACAGAAGTAACACTTCGTGCGAGCAGAGGATCTTTTGAGGGTTAATTGTGTTTTCCATTTTGCCCTTCATTTTTATTTGATTCAAATGACTTTCGTTATGAAATTGAGGGACATTAGAGCATTCTCAACAGAGTGGAGTCAAGGACTCCAGATACCGCTAAACCAAATAGTCATTTGCATTTTTCGGCGGTAAATAAAGTGGCCATTGGCGTTTTTTTGTCGACAAACAATAGGATAATTACACAAAATTTTTCTTTGATTCAAACAAGTTTCATTTATGAGAGCATTCTCAACAAAGTAGAGTCATGGACTCTAGGTACCGCTAAGCCAAATAGTCACTGGCCCTTTTTTGGGTGGTAAACAAAATGGCCGTTGGCATTTTTGTGTCGACAAGCAATAGGATAATTACACTAAATTTATTTAAAAAGCGGGAAGCAGCACAGCGGAACAATAAAATCCCACATAGGTGAGGCGTAGAAAGAAACACATGAAACTTGGACCAAAACACAGAGGTATAATCCTCCCAGATGGCTCGCAGCTCCATCATAGCTAAAAATGGCTTCCAAAAGAAAGGGGGAGAAAAAAAATGGCCCATCCTCCGACCCCGTTGTGCCGGAGGACAGGGTAAACCATCACGAGACAAGACTTTAACCGAACAGGGCGGGGAACCTGAAATTTACCGACCCCTTCATCAATGAGAAGGGAAATATTAATATGTCATAACCTTGATGATGATATGGCACTTGGACGAAAGAAAATTGCACATGTAACTTCTCAGATAGAATTACAGATGGTGAGAGCACTAAAGTTAGAAGTTTACAAAAGAGAGGGATCATCTTCTCAACAGATTGTATGCTGGTAAATCCTTTACACTGGAGACATCCTCGAGTGCAAGCTCGCGTTCCAACTGACTTGTTGTAGACTTCATAACATCCTGGAAAAAATTAAAAACAGAATCAGAATAAGAAGAATACAGTGCTTTGCATCTTAAATTCGTGAGCGGAGTGACAATGATTTACGTTGAAGTCCATATAAGAAGCACGCTTTGCGAGCCATTGAGCATCCATCATCTGGAAGGCTACACAATAAAGTTTGTCAAATGCCATCTCATCTTCTTCAAGCAGTTCGAGAAAACGGATTCCAGCCAAAGTAGTTGGCTTTGCTGCAAGAAAATATATCCGATTATTTATTTATAAACACAGCATCAGCGTTCAGAATTTGAGGGAGGAAACAAAGAACTCTTCAGATAAACATGCTAAGCTGATGCATTCTTGTCAAATGGTTAAGATCGTCCATCCTCTCGCTTAAAAATTTAACGGTACCTGATTGAAGATCCAACATTTGTGCCAAGACAAAAGAAATATTGATGCCAGCTACAGCAAAGGGATATTCCCAGTCAGCTCTAGTTCCATCTTGTTTGTGCAACAATCTCTGGAATGATTCCTGTAAGATGATCAAATCAGAAACTCATCAACCCTTTCATGACTTCTGCAGAAACATGGAACAAAATGAAAACTTAATTAAAATAGAAAGTCTTGCACGCTACATTCAAAAGAAAGCAATATTTTGACACCCATACACATTAAAGCATTGAAAGGACAATATTTCTATGCACATGCATCATGTATGCAATAACCTACAAGTTTTGAACATACGAGAGAAATGTAAGACAGAATGTCTTGCAAGCATGATGCTGGGAAACAAAGATAGACAGACAGACTAAGAAAGTAAATCTGAAGGGAGTGGTATTATTCTGGTTATAAGTTATAACAATAAGAAAAATGCATCTCCTTTGAGCACTTAACCCAACAATCCCAGCATCAAAAACCAAAAGCATTCCTCTCATGTAAGTAATAGAATGAACTCAAACCCTTCTTTTCTTTGAAGCGAAGATGATGAAGGGTACTAATTCACCAAAATATAAAAAAGGGCAAGACTTCCAGTTTATCAAAGGGCTGGCATCCAAAATAGCACCAATATCTGCATTGATAACACCGCTACAAATGTGGGACACTGAAACTCTACCCCCGCTATAATATTTGTCGATATTTTATAACTTTGAGCACTGAATCTACTGATATCTCAGACAAGGCCGATATTTTCATCCTTATCACAGAGGCTTTCTCTAAAAGTCAAAGCACCGAGGAAAATTTCCAACTTCAGAACCATTAATATTTGTGAAACCCAAAACTTCAAATGCAGCAAGGATTCTCCACTCAGCCTTGCAATGAAAGTTTACTTATGTAGTAATCAGTGTTCATTGTAAATCATAAAAATCACATTCATCAGAACAGTGAAAGGGGCAAAGAATTTGGATGGCTCAAGTTTAATAAATTAAAGGTTTAAAGAAAACACGGGATAAATCTCAAAGTAACAGAAAAATATATCAAAGGCATACAATTTTTTTATCTACTATTGAGAGATTTATTTGCTAAAATGAAATAGAACCTACCAGCCTATTATAATTGAAAAAAATAAATTAAGTTAGAAAGAGACAAACCGGATACTGCTGGGCAAAAAAGATAAGATTCTCCAATGATATAAATCCCCCACCTCTGCAAATAAAGTTTGAAATTTCTCGTTATCATTTTCTTTCACAAAGGAAATATGAAACAAAAATATATGTGACTCACATCACTATAATTTCATCTCGTTTAAACTACACACCTAAAATCTGTTGAAGGGTCTGAACCTTGCCAACCCATCTGTTTCCAAAGGTCTGATTTAAGAGGTGGGAGCTCCTTATCCGGATAAGCCAACCTCCATAACTGTAAGAGCGCATCCTGCAATTAACAAACTCAATTTGTGTTTAAAATTGAAACAACAAAACTAAATTGATTAATTCAATGTCCAGTAATAGTACAAACAACTCTTCTATTTTTTTTAAAATCACTTGGACATTGTTTATCATCATAATCAATTTTCAGTCTAGAAAAATCAACTATGAGAAGTTTGTAAAGTTTTAAAACCAGCATGGCTGCATCCAAAATTTTCATTAAACTCACAGGAGGAGGCTATCCTAAGGTACAATATAAAGAAGATATAGAATAGTATCATTCCAAAAACATTGTTCAATATTTTCCCAATTTCTTCATGGCGATTGCATCCAGAATTAGTATGAAAATAATACCAGGGATGCATGCACATCTTGGGATGGAACTAAAGTTAAACAAACCAACTAACTGTAAATACTTACATTTGTCTGAACGAAGAGCACAAGTTTAGACATTTTGGGCATGAAGTCAACCAAAATAAAAGAAAATAATGATACTAATAGCCCACAGTAAGTGTGATACAGTAGTACTAGTAACACAAACAGAAAAATGATCAAAATGCTGTGAAATGGAAAAAAAAGACCTACTTGATGCTCCACACGAGAACCATCAAAGGGTACTTGAAGCCTTTGTCGTAGATATCTGAGTCTTGCTTCCTAGAGGGCACAAACACCCACACAAGTGAACCTCATATTAAAAAAATATATATTATACCATATATACACATCCATGATGAAAAAACAGTATAAATCGTTGTCATTCCGTTGTTCCAAACATCAATATTACGGATATGTTCCCCTAACAACTAAAAATCAAATTGGAGGGTCAAGATCAAAGAAGAGATCTACTAGAAGGAATTACACCATCCTCCAAGCCCAGAATCAAAAGAAAAATGAAAAGCCAAATAAGAAACTACCAGCTTGCAAAGCAATTGGAAACCAGCTTCTAATAACAGATTGTAATTTTCATCACAAGCACACCCATTAATGATGAAGTATTCTACAGTCCTTACTCTGACTCCCCAGAGTTAGTAAGCCAAAGTTAACTTTCACAGTTCCAAATTCATAAACTTAAATTTTAAACCAGCCCACACTCCTTGAAAATGTATGATAGAGAGCTTTTAAATGAGACCACACCCCTTGAATATAACCCAAGAGAAAGAAAAAAAATATCATAAAGGTAAAGACATTTCATTTCTCAAAGGTTATAAAGATCATATCATTTCATTGGACATACTTGCAGAGGACTAAGAGGAGGAGCAAACAACTTAGCACTTTCTCCATTTTGTGTAGTTGAAGAGAAGGTCAAAAGCCGACCAATAAGTGATCCAGATCCAAGAACAATATTTGCTACAAAAGAGAAAACCAGAAAAATTAAGTTCCAAAACTATAAGTATATTTCCACTATATAAAATACAGAACAAAATTCACATAGTATGAACAGTATAATGATCACGATCCGAAATATGTGGAATGAGCTGTGTCTTGACTCTTATCAAATTTAACTATATCAAACTCCTCAACAGAATTTTGAATGATCCTCAGGGTACTTTAACTCGTCCAATGAAAATATTGCCAACCTTTAGGACATTTCAGTAACCTAACACTTGAAATTTGATGAAATCATAGAACGACTGACCAGGAATCATATCACTTAATTAAATGGTTGCTTATCAAGTGGGTACCTTTCTAAGAATGATTCCATAGTTGCTGTTTATTTGGTTAGATCATGTTCTAAAAATCTAGCTGTATAATGCCCCATCACTTATGGGCAAAGTTGAGAAAAGCTTTCCAGTAAAACGGTAAAGTCTTATTGACAACAAAAATCTTGAATACCTAACCACCGTGCCCACTGCGCAATCAACTGAGAAAACAGAAGGGTCCAATGGAGGTGTTCCTTTCTCCGCTCATCATCCCAGATCTCTTCAAGCGTCGTTTCCTGTGGTGCATCCCAAAAAGATATCAATCACAAAAGGCCAAAAATAACTATTACTGAAAAAAAATAAAAATCCTATCCTCCATTTAAATGAACAAATAAAAGCCTCACCTCTGCACGCCTATCTGAATAATTTCCCAGTAGAGGCACATTAAGTTCATCTGACTCCGACGTCTCCAAATGCTCCATCTTTTTCCCATCCACATCCCCATGATGAAACCTTTTCCTCAAAGTTGCCGACGCCATGGCGCTTCGTATATAATCAGACTGCATTTTCAAACAAATCATCTCATCAGTCGCGTTGTTACAAGCCAAATGCAGCATCTTTCACACACTGGCAAACAACCCAATACTACATTCTCTCCAAACTTCCATTAAAGCTAACAACTTTCCACCCAATCGAAAACCAAATCACAAACCCTTAAGCACATTACTTAAATCCCAACCACTAAATAAGTGCAATTTCAGACTAATCCACTACTGCATACAGTCCCAGAGCTACTGAGATACACCCACAAATTTCAATTCCATAAACCCTAACACTGAAAAAACTCGGATTCAGTTCGGAATATCAAATGGGTTTGTGTCATCTTCCAATTCAGGCCCATAAATCAAGTTTACATTAGCAAAAACGAAGAAATACCAACAAATCAAAAGTTGAAGAAGAAGGAGAAGACAGAGGATTGCTGACGCCTCACCTTACGTTACCTATGGCTTCCGCAGACGACCCCAAAACTGAATAGCCTTTCGTTCTTCAGTGATTTTTGTGCTGACAATCGAATCGAATAGCTTGCTCTTCTATATGTGACTTTATTCTTCAACCCAAAATTCTGAAAAATCAAAAAATTGTATATCTATCGATTCTGTGTGTGTGTGTTTATTCAGAGTATTGTATTGGTGAAGACGACTTTCTGAATCCAGAGTTTGACGCCAATTCAATGCGAGCACAGCCGAGGTGACGTGCCTATAACGTTTTAAAGCTTGCAGCTTTTTTTTTTTGTTTTTTTGTTTTTGTTTTTTTTTTTGTTCTTACTTGTTCAGAAGTAATCGTGTTATCAGAAGGAATAGTGTTTATCTTAGATTTGATTTAGAACTCTTATTTTAATGTATAGAAGTAATCATGTTATAAGAAGTAATTGTATTTATCTTAGATTTGATTTTCAGAATTTTTATTTTAATGTTCAGAAGTAATCGTGTTTATCTTATATTAGATTCTTTAATTTTAATCTCAACTATTTATTTCTCGATAAATTAAGTGAAGGTTAGGGATTTAGCTTATAATTGTCTGAATGATGATTGTATTCAGTTTTGGAAAGTTGAAGGTTCGAAAAAATTGATTTTTTTAGAAATTAGATGCAATTACTAATTCATGATCTAGCATGTCTAGAACAAAAACTCATTCTTGATTCTAGGAGAATTTTTAAGAAAGCCTTTCGTTTGCTCATCTTCGGTAGACCAATTTAAATTCTTTTCTTGTTTACATGCCCATGCATTTGGACAATCTTTCGCTATACACAAAAAGTAAATAGTTTTAGTGCGGATAACATCATCCTGAGTGTTATTATTCCACTCACATTATAACGTATGAGTATTTAAAAATGGAGTGTATAACATTGTCGCCTACATATACATAACATATGGAATAAGAGTTCGTTTGGAAGTGTTTTTTAAAATACCTGAAAGAGTTTTTGGTGAAATTGACTTTGTGTTCGAAAAACACTTTAAGTGTTTTTTGGAAGAAGTATCAAATATATATTTCTTGCAGGAAGCACTTAAAAGTGCTTTTTTAAGATCCACTTGTTTACTGAGGATTAGTTTCAAAAATATTTTCACCAAAAACATTTTCAGTTATTTTAAAAACATTTGTAAACGAGCCCCAATACACCATGTGGTAAGTGTTTTCAATACACGTAAAAAAAAAATATTTATATAGGACGAAAGTCTAATTTTATTTGGTGTGCCGTCATCTAGTCTCCCATATTACTCCATTATGTTTTGTTCAAAGAAAATCAATAGCAAGACGATTTCCCAGCAAAATGAAGTGTGTGGGTGCCAATAGCCAACCTAGTTGGCATGTACACATCTTATAGTGATCTTGCTACCTAATTTACCTAATTTATCTTACAAATGTGATATGTTTTCAGATTGGATATCACAAGTCCTTAATTTCTTCATATTTTCTAAATGAAAAAATTATAGCATCAGTCTCTCAATTTTAATCCAATTCAAACAAAGGAAAACTAATGAAAAGGGCTTGAAAACTTTGAGTTTTAATGATAAGGACAAAATAAAGGGTAAAGTGAATAGTAACAGGATTGACTTTTTAGTGTAAAAATGTGGTTTTTCGTTAAAGTGAACAGTACCAGGTGCTTTTCGTTAAAGTTCCCTTGAAACAATGATTCCTTAATTACAAATCCATGACCCTTGGTCCCTAAACTCATCAAAACGTGCATATATAATAATTTTTGTCAACTCGTCAAAATGACTCATGTTGGAAGGACCATTGTTATAATTAGGTTAAAATTGAGAGATCATTGCTTCAATTAGGTTAGAGTTAAGGGGTCATTTCTTCAATTGAGTCAACGTTGATGGACCATTGCTACAATTTTTTTTTTCATTTGGTTTTCCATATTTGCCCATTTTTTCAGCCTATGTGGCATGTGACTTATTTTGACAAAAGTTATACGGAGTTGACAAAAAGAACCATAGCTGCACATTTTGATAAGTTAAGGGACTAATAGTCATAGATTTTAGTTGATTGGCCATTGTACCAATTAAATTAAAGTTGAATGACCATTGCTACAATTTCCTCTTTCTAATAAAATTCAGGTCCTCTTGATTGACACCGAGGCCCGACAAGAGCCCAAAAAAATTCAAGGCCGGCTCAGCCCAATTTTTATGGGAGATGCTATCCACACCCCGCCTAAAATTAACACGGTGTATAAAAGAATAAAAAAAAGTGTGAATGCTACAAATTTATAACTAGTGTATAAAGCACAATTGTAGCCAAGAAAGCAGCATCAGCCCACTCGAGAGGGGAGTCGACGAAATGCATCTCCCAATACTACTCATCTTCTGAATGTCGATCGGGACGCAACCTCCCGGAAGCAGCTGAAGAAACACTATCAAGGTAAAGGCATATCCAAGATTTAAAGTACGCATTTAGTAATATGCCCCAAACGATGTTTACAACGCCAATGAAGTTTGCACAGGTACCTTCAAGTTAGGCACTTCATGTCAATATGAAATATAGCTACCGCGAAAATTTACGTGTTCTACGACACATCAAAGGACTCTGTGCATAAATTGGCAAGGGGCAGGTGGACCTAGGTGTTTAAAAAGACCAGACGCTACTCTCTACTAATTTACATAATAACACAATGCCTCTGAGAAATTCCACCGGCTCCATAGATTTCCATGACGATGTTGTCACCAAAAGTTTTGGGTACCTACGCTGGTTTTGCCCGAGATCCAGGATGGGAAATTCTTACTAGGTGAAATAAACAACTTACTGTCGAGGTACTGGCTGCGTATTTGACTGATTACTTTGCCCATAGAACCCCATACCCAGTGGCCGATAATAACCCCCAGTGGCCGGCTGCAACTGCTGCTGTTGTTGCTGCTGCTGAGGCTGCGACTGCTGTTGCTGCTGACTGGGCCTCGACATGCTCATTGAAATATGTGGAGGTATGGGGGGTGGAGGTGGTAAAGTATTTGATCCATATCCATAAGGAACTCCACCCACCATAAGACCAGAGGATTGGACGTATTGATTCGCTGGTGGAGTTGCAGTAGACGGTGATGGCGCTGGAGGTGGTGGTGGCGGACCAAAAGGATTTTGCATCTGGTTACTTTGGGACATGGGCTGCATCGTTGCTGAGGACGCAATTGGAACACTGGTCATTGCCTGCTGGAGAGACGTAAAATAGGCTGCATTGCCACCATCAGGATTGTTAACATCAGACATTTGTTTCTCAAGCTTGGGCCGTTTTTCTGGAGGAAACATGGATAATCCTGATGTAAATCCAGCTGATGTTAGGCTACCGGTCATCGAGGCAGCTTCTTCAGCAACAAGAGATGAAAGAACAGACGTTAACATTTGTGCAGAAGATGTAGACGCAGCAAGCTTAGCAGCAACAGCAGCTGCCGCTGCTTTCTTGTTCTCTTCATCAGTAATTTTGACAGGGGCAAAAGAAAGCACGGACTGCGTTGGAGGCTGAGGTGGGATGCCAGTTTGTTGAAGTAATGGTATATTTGGTTCTAAACCCCTGGTAGACTCAGGTGTCATGTTAACGATATTGCTTTCGGGGTTCAGTCTCCTTTTAATATTACCTACCCTCTCAATCTGATGTCGAGCAACCTGCATGGAAACAAATAGTTCCTATTAATCACAGGGAGTAGCTAGCACATAAAGGAATTGCATTATAAGACATGGTTTGATACGCTTTGCTCCGGACCAACTTTATAAACAGACAAACCATTTGAGTCTCCTAATAAGTGCATCACCACAAAGGAAAAAGAAAAGATATTGTTGATATTGTTACACCTTTCAGCAGATATTCAAACCCGATGAGTAGATTTATAACTTGGAAACAATAAATGATCAACCTCACTGTAAAAAGCAAAGTGAAGATTTCTCCATGTAAGATTAGCTCAAATTCGTAATGTTGGAACTAGAAGATTTAATTAGGGGAGGACATATCACTTTAACTGATGTTGCAAGTGTTATTGTCCAAGAGTAATCAGCTTATTCTTATTGCCTCATCCGTCTCCTGGGAACCTTGGGACTTCGCTTGCTATTTGGAGTTAAATGAGGGCTACCTAAATCAGTGTCTCCATTTGACATCCTTGCATGGCCAGTTCTAGAAGCCAAGGCACTGGAACTACTTGGAGCTCCGAGAGCTTCACTATATAGCTTCCATAATGCTTCTCAAGAAAAAGGACTATTAGAATATTGACAGGGCAGGAACACTAAATTTCTGTGATTCTAACATCACTCCTGAGGACTTCTTTTATCTTTGATGGATAATAAAGAAGGGGGTGGGGGGAAGGATCATATTTTTCATTGATTCAACTGAGTAATAATATACAGCCTACTGGTTCCATAAATAAAATGAAAAATAATGAAAATTCAGAGTGTTATACTTTTATGCGCAAACGGAAGCGAATTATAACAAAGTACCAAATATCAACATCGTAGGTGAAAACTAAAACAAACAATCTCAAACTGACACAAGAGATTTACGTGGTTCGGCGTAAAGCCTACTCCACGGGCGAAGCACGGCGAGGAATTTCACTAAACAAACGGAGATTACAAAAGAGTGTTTAAACTCTCACAACCCAAATCCCACAAATTACAAACCCTAAACCAAATGAGTAGAGAACCCAAACAAACAGAGAAGATTCTCCCAAAGTGCTCTCTAACTCACCAATTGATTCTCACCAAATTGTCACACGAATGAGCCACACAAAATACACTAACCCTAAGGTCCTATTTATAGTGCATAGGACTTAGGTTATAATAAGAATCCTAATAGGAAATAAATCTAAATCCTAATCAAATAGGTAATTAACAAAATCTCTCCACCAAGGAAACTAACTAAGAAGTCAAAACCAAATCCAAATAGGACATCAAAACCAAATAGGTAACACAAACCTAATTTATTGCATCATCCTAATTTTGAGCAAAAAACCCAACACAGAGATCATCCAAATGAGCTCAATCAAAGCAAATAAATTAGCTCAATCAGCACCCTTAAATTAGCTAAACCAAATTAGCTCAATCATCCCTAAAACAGAAGGCTCTCACTCCCAGCTTGCTGCAAATGAAATCAAGAACATGCTACGAGATTTCAGAAAAACTTGAGCAACTTGAGCCTACAGTACTAAAGGCACTTACGGTTATTCAATTTTGTGTTAGTCACAAAGCCGAAGAAGAGGGAGTTCTTTCTGTCAGTTTTATTACCATAGATCCTCAAGTGAATCAAGCCAAGAACCAAGACAGCATCTAAGCAAGGTGAGGTTAAAGTATAGGACAAGAACCAATACGATAGAGGAGCCAAGTTATAAATTCAAAGTCTTTCTACTTTCTTTTGTAATAAATGCAGTTAGTCTGCAAGTTCTTTGAGTTTGCGTCTCTCTATGTTACAATATTAATTATTAGGTGTCATAAATTTAGTCTTTAAAATACTTGTGTATATTAATGTGGATCTTTCCATGTCCATGTACCAACTAGCCTATAAAAAGGGCTACTTTGTAAGCTTTTGAAAATAAGTAAACTTTGGGTTTCCTGCTTGTGTTGTGAGGCACAACCACCTTGGAGTGATTCCAAGGCACCTTCGGTGTGAGACCGTAGGCCAGTGTGATGCCAGATTTTTTTTTCTAAAAACCAGTAAATTAACTCAATCATCCGTAAATAGTAAACAGTAGGGTGTTTACAAGACCTACACTAACTATTTCTTCACATTATTGTTGTACTTCGCAGA
The DNA here is from genome assembly GCF_916048215.2 of Malus sylvestris. NCBI lineage: Eukaryota > Viridiplantae > Streptophyta > Magnoliopsida > Rosales > Rosaceae > Malus > Malus sylvestris. The sequence goes on from NC_062273.1 coordinate 1,172,823, forward strand.
CTGTCTACATCCATGGGTTGTTTCCAAAGAACAAAAATAAAAGATTGCATTTGCTTCTCAGAGATATGCAGGAGTAGTCAAGGGAAGCTTTACCCCCAACACATACATATTAAAAGCTCCAGCAAAATAATTACCGCCCAACCCCAGCTAAGTCCCAACTTAGGAGACATTTTTATTTGTATCCAGAACACAAAGTGGTGCACCCCATGTCATAATATAAATGGACGACATGGTTGATATGTCCCACTTTTAGGGCATATTTCTCATGTCCCTCCACATATATTATGACACGTGGTGTACCGTCTCGTATTCCAGGTACACTCAAAAATCTCTTTCAACTTAGAGTCGAAGACTCTTACATCTTTATCACTGCCAATGCCTGAGAGGCCATACGAAAAAAGAAAAAAATTGTAAATTATGAGGAAAGGTATTGCCCGTATTTTAATGTACAGTTAAAAAACAAGTTTAGAGATCATTTTATATCAACCTAAAAACTCAACGAAATAATATTTCTATTTAAAGTCGTAAAAAATGAACATACGGTCAGATGGGAAAAGTTTATTAATCAAATATCTTAGAAATTTATATGCCTTAAACATTTTACTTATTTATTTTCTTTTACAGAGTCAGTCTGAGAGTAAGCCAAAATTGATGCATGTTGATGACATTATTACAGACCCAAATTCAATTAAAATTTTCCGGGCAAATTTAAAATCGTAGAACTTTTTAATCAAAATTTAAAATTGTCTTTCAATTCAATATTACTTCTATTCTGGGACTTAATATGCTTCTAAATAAGTTTGTTTTCTCAACTCATCTCAAGATTATGATTTCTAAAACTTGCTCACGCAAAAACCCATCTGCAAAAGGACAAAAGACAATACACATACTAAAAACAGAACCGCTCAATAGATCAGTTGCATCGAAGAGAGACCTAGAACTGATACAGGACAGATTTGAACCAAACTGAATTGGGTTAAAATTAGAAATTAGAATTGACATAGGAAAGATTTGAAGCAAACAAAAGTAAAGAAAAAGAGAGAGCATATGCGTCAAAATACAAACTAGCATCACTAACGAACTAAACACTCTTGACAGCTCATCATAATTAATTGTCTTGGATATATGCACATCTAAATGCATATGGTAATTAAGACCTAAAGTTGATACAAATGTATCATATTCCATTCTCAGCTACAATATATACACACGCACAGAAGGGAGTCACATCAAGATTCAGTTTTCCCACAGTTTAGTTTACCTTCAAGCTAACTTTTTCCTACAAAACACAACCAAATTAATTCTTATACAAACATCATCTAGCCCTTTCAATCAATAGATATCGACATTTGAGGGATGCAGGAATCAAACTCAAGATTTCATTATCAACAGAATCAAGGTGCTGGGTTTATAATACCACAATTTCTGTTAGCTAGAAAAGATTATGAGGAACTGGTGTTGATGACTAGCTGATCTCGATAACATTCAGAGATAAAAACTTTCGTAAATGAAATTATAAAGGCTTTGTAAATGCACACCATTTCCAATAAATTTAGACTTCTTAATTTTAAGAGGGCTAAATAGAGATTAGTAAGGTACTCTTACCTGCACTTGAGTGCGAACAACTTCCAGCTTTGATTCCTGTAACAGTTATATTAGCAAGCATACATCAGTATCTGAAATCTTAAACAAAACCACAGAAGCAGAAGTGATAACATAAGTGGAATAGAAAAAAGATTTGTACTTGATCCTGGAGTGCTTCTTTAAGCTGCAAAACCAAGGCAGATCTTGTTGCCTCCGAACTTTCAAGCTGCCCAACAGATTGATTAAGTACATCTTCCTGCTCTTTCAAATCATCCAACAATGTGGATTCCGGCTGAGTTCCTGATTACAGTTTATAACAGCGAAAAATCAACAAAACCATTCTACATGGCACTAAGACAATATACCTCAGGAGACACAGTATTATCTTTTACTGAAAGCATCAAAGAGTTCAACCATCTTCACTAAATTACACACATGAAAATCAAAACATTGTATATATCAGCATACCTATCAAATGAAGATTTTTCGTTGATCTCAAGGGTCTGGATGGATTTAGATTTTCAGATCCATTTGGTTAACTTGACATAGGATTTCAAATAAGCAATTCAATTAATTTAAAAATTATTGCTCATGACCCACACAACCCAAGAACAGTGAACCATGGCCCATGACTGTAGCTCATTATCTGTGGGTATTGCTTGTCAGTTACTGTAACTGATGAAACGCAACTTGCAACCTGTAACTTACATTGCAAGTCGTGTTTCACCACTAGTAATAGAAACTTGAACTGGTGATATCTAGGTTGCTGCTATCCTTGGGTATGGCTTGTGATAATGACAAAAGAGTGAAGGTAAACTTGCACTCTCTCCCCTTAAGTATGGCTTGTATAATAATTTTCAGTATCCAGGTTGTTCATATCCCTGGGTATGGCTTGTGACTTACTGTTTAAATAATACACTGATGTTATTAACTAATACCTTTTAGTTATCACAATCATAAAGTCATAGCAACTAACGGTTTTAAGGTTCCTCAATTAACTTAAATCACAGAAGGGAAACAAAACATACACAAAGAGAGGTGTAGATTCAATGGTTAGCAACTTCGTATTCTATTTATATGGTCATTCCTAAATAGTAATACCCGAGACCGACATTGTTACTCCTAGAACTACACGCAGTCTGAAACTTGCAATTGTTACTCCTAGAACTACAATCGAAACCGACATTGTAAAAGACAAAGATGAGACCATTTGAGCAATTATATAAACCAATTCAATTTTCCCCTAGCAGTCTATTAATGATACGTAAAGGTCGCACTTGGTGTGATGGCAAGTGCCTTCGCCCATGAGCGGTAGGTCTCGGGTTCGAGACTTGGGAGCAGCCCCTCCATAAATGGGGGTAAGGCTAGCCGACAATCACCTCTCCCAGACCCTGCGTAAAGCGGGAGCCTTGTGCACTGGGTACGACCTTTTTTAGTCTATTAATGATACGTATTTGCATCTGAGCCAAAAAATAGACAAGTCACAGAGCCTTTTGAGATACAACTCGTGAAAAAAAAATGAAAATTCACACAAAATAACTTGGACAACATTCTTGACCATGAACCAATGGTACAATACAAAGCCTATTCATAGTTCTCAAGTTATTAAGAACGAAATAATGTGATTAAAAAAAGAGACAGATAGCCTGTCATACTGATGTGAGACTTTTCAATCACTTGGCAAAGATTAATTAAACCTCTCTAAGACTTGGAAATAAGATAAGTTGCTAATTTTAATTTAACTAGAAACTAGCTGAACGGACAAACAGGTCAAAGAAGGAGAGGTCTAAGGAGGAGGTGAGCACCAAGAAGGAAGAAGGGAGGAGGTAAGCACCAAGAAGGAAGAAGGGAAGAGATGAGCATCAAGATGGAAGAAGGGAGAAGGTGAGGAAGGGGGCAAACTAAGATCTAAATTCTATACAAAGAACGGGAAATGATGCTATTCCTTCTTTGATGCTTTGTATTGTCTAGCTATATTTAAAAGCTTTGCTCCTGCTTGCTTCGTATAATGTACAACTCTAAAGTATGCACTAACATCCATTTGAAGAACAGACGAAACAAAAATGGCCAAAAACTGGTGCAAAGTATCCTCATAGGTTCAAAACTTCTAGCATTCCTCTCCCTCACAAACACCACATAATCCAACTATACAATGAGGAATAGGGTCAAAACATCTTTTTCCTAAACTATCAAAAGAAAATAGGACCAAAAATATCGTTCACTCTCATACTATCAAAATAAAATGACCATCTTAATAAAGCCACATGAGAGTTCATTCAAACTGATCAAAATATAATGACCATCTTAGTAAAAATATACAATTTTTTTTTTCTTTCAGATAAGAATCACGCAAAACCACACTCAATACATTCCACCTAGATCACATCAACTATAAATGCAACCAATCCAGATGGGTTACACAGTACACTAAATATAGCATCCGAAAATGCTAAGAAGAGGAAGCAGAAAATCTAATTCGTCCGACATAAAAGTAAACTCCTCCCTATCCTCAAAAAATTTTCCCTTCCGTTACAACCATGTAGATAGGTTCTCCTATTGGCCAGAGTTTAAAAGCTCTCTTAGTGGGCAGAGTTTAAATTCTTTCCTAGTGGCCAGAGTTTAAAGGATCTCTTACTGGCCCCCACCCACAGAAAGACCCCCGTCAACAATGCATAGCTATTTCTTAGAAAAATCATGCAACAACTAACAAGTTACAACATATTTGTGAACTACAGGAGCAATGTAAAAAGATGTGCCCTGTTTATTCACCAGCTAATTTAAACGGCCACAGCAATGAGATAAGGAAACATAGGATCTTTTTAAAGCGTAGCACAAGTACCCAGACACATGGATAGAACAATGCCTTCTATCAAGCTAAGCTTAACTCAAAGATATATTATTGGTACGACCGTACGAGACAACAAATTTCAAACATCCACGAACACCCTGTCATTTGGGTTTCTTGGGATGATTTAAGTTCCAAGACAAGGCAAAGAAGGAAAATATGGATCTAAGGTGGACAAAACTGGATTATGATCACACAATATCTATAATCATCAAGGAAAGAAAATTGAAGGGATGAATTACCTACCCTAGTATCCTCCAGAATTGGATTCTAGTCCAATTACGAACCACAAATTTTGAACTAGGAGACTAGAAATAGCCCTGAGAAACGTATTTCCTATGGCATTGAAGATAACTTCCACTCCACAACATTAGAATGCAATAAAATATACTTTTGGTGATCAACTGATTTGTAGAATTAGAATTGTAAACAAACAATAATTAAAGTCAAAATAAACAGAACCTAGTTTTCACACCGGAAGAGTCTTCTGTTTTGTCATCTAATCCTATGACTCATCAAACAAAGTCACATATAAACAAAATTTGTGAACTTAACCACATGTCCTAACTCTTACCATGAATCAAGGTGTTTTCAACATCTTCATCAATTTTACCCACATAAAGTACAGCAGCACTACACTTGTTTAAAGCAGCTTCTTCGGTAAGATGTTCATCAAGAACAGGTTGAAATGCGGTAAGTATTTTTTCTGGCAGACCTCCAACAGCCAATTTCTGAGGTTTAGAAGAATAATAAGGCATGTACAAGCTCACTCTAAATAAGAATACAATTTTAGGCATTGAATATAAATCAACATTAAAGACTGCCCAAAGTGCTTACAAGTCTAACTGAGTGTGCATCCCTCTTCACTATCTTGATAGGATTTGAACCCTTTCCATTGCTTACAGGTGGAGCGGGATGATTGTTTCCCATCATATCATCTTTAAGACTCTGCCCTCGAGACCCAAAAACCTTCCTTTCTTCCCATATGTCAACCTGAACAAACGAGATAGCTTACAGATGAAATAATGAGACTAGATTGCTAGGCACACATTATCAAAAGGAAGCATAAATAAGAGTGGACACTGAAATGGTTCCCTTTAGTCCATTACATGGAAAGAAAGGAGATTGTCTTCTGGAGAGTGGGAGCAAACTAAGATTTTTTTGGAGTAATAGAAGGTGCTAACTCAGTTAGGTAGTGAAATCCTCTGAAGTCTAAAAAGTACTTAAGTTCAGATTCCACTTCGATGAAATTACAAACACTGCAGAATCTTTAAAATTTCTCAGGCCCATGCTATAGACTTAAGTCACTTAACATTGAAGTCTAAGTTCATGCAAATGCATGCATGCACACATCCAAATATCTATCTATGGTAATCAATCATACAGCTATTTACTACTGTTAATTGTAAAACAAAAGAGAACATTCATAAATGGCTCACCAGTCTTGTGGCAGCTTTCTTTCCATGTTGATCACCATTTTCATAAACATACTTGAGAGCTGCAGGAAGGACCTTCCAGAATTCATTCACAAATTCACTGCCCTTTCGCCTACTGTTTTGCAATATGTCATTAGCCAAATATAGACAAGCCACACGCTGATCTTTCTGGGCAGAATTAAAACATTTATCCCATGTTTCAACAATTTGCCTTGCTTTCTTTCGGTGAGAAATACACCAACGAGACAGAGCTGTTTAAATGATTAAAGAAGCACATAATATAAACATCAAAGTTGAAGCTAAGTGATCAGGTAGTACATTATATAAGAAACAATACATCATTAAGGGGAGGAAAAGGTGGAAGCATAGATATGCACAAAAATAGTCCTCCACATAATTTAAAAGTTATGTTTCCTTTTATAAGAAAGAAATGTTACTGCTACTCAACAAAGTGCAAACAAAGTGGACAAGATATCACCCTAGAACATACATCACAGTACAGTCAAACTTAATAAGAATCGCATTCTATGACACCAAAATAGTATCTATTGAAAAGTGAATTACAGAAGTTATTTACATAATCTATACTATTACTAAGGGAAGATATAAAAAGGACCAACTTTACAATAAAATACATAGGCACTATAATATAAAACGGACCTCCCACATGCTTTTTTTTACAAATTTTACCCTTAATAAAAGAAAATAAAATATATAATATCGATAACTAGAAACTAAAATTCATTCAATAAAATAAAAATACAAAAATCTCTACACAATCTTTTCAGCACTCTCTCTTTATCTCTTTTTTCCCTCCTACAATAACAGTCATTCTGACATGCAATATATGTGTGACAGTTGCTAGTAAACTATAGCACAACAAGAACATAGATACAGTTGAAATGTCACCAATTAATGCAATGTTGATACAGCCAAAAACAAGAGCATACAGAAAAGGTAAAAACTTTAACATTACAAGTTTTTTCACAAATCTAAAATTAGGGAAAAGTTTAAATTTGTATTGAATTAGATTTAGCAAGATCCAAGTAATATAAAATGTACATATGTTAGTATGTTATTCTAACAAAAAAATTCTTATAAAAAAGTATGTTAATGAGTAGGTGCGTAATACAGCCACACAGAAACAAATATGATACCCTCATTGTAAACATGACTATCACTGTATCAAAAAATAAATTAGCTAAACCATGTAGTACTATACAGAGGGGATTTCTTAAGAGGATACATTCAATGCATTGTTGTGAACTGTTGAGTTTCGAAAGCTTGTCAGCCAATATCTGTCCGTCAAATGCTTCAACGTTACTCATTATGCTGTTGCTCAGTTTTTTACATCCCCTGCCACAATAACTGTATTGTTATGCTAAAAAAAATTTTAAAAAATGCGGAAAATGCATTTCGAACTTGTAAAGTTTTTAACTTTTTTTTCACCCATTTAAGTACAAGATTGCATTAACAGAATAAACAATTATTTACACAAATCCTGGTACTCAATATCGTCCCGTCTTGCTACATATTTACATGCTATCACAGTGAGATAAACACATAAATTATAAATAAATAAAAAATCCCCCATTTCCTAAACTAAAATTTTGAAATTAAATAAACGCAAAAAAACTAAAAATGTATGTACAATTTGTAAAGCTTTTAACTTTCTTCGACCCATTCAAGTATGGGATTCAATCAACAGAATAAGCAATCTTTACACTGATCCTGCTACATATTTCAATGCAATCAGAGCTAAAAATAAATAAAAAAGATAACCCATTTCCTAGATAAAATTTTGAAATTTACCAAATTCTAGGGTTTAGACAAAAAACGTCCACGCACAGCTTCGAACCGAAACGCAGTTAGGGAATCGAATCGGAGAGAAGGACGGAAATGAAGAAGGAGGAGGGATGGCATGGTTCGGAGACTTACCGGAGCAGCAGCGGATGGACGTCAGTCTCTCTCTCTCTTCTTCCGGCAACTTTTGCTATGGCCCGAGTGCGCTTGGTCCCTCTCTGGCTCTCCTCCCTCTGTGGGCTGAAACGACGCCGGGCTATATACGATATTTGCTATACTCTTCCCTTTCCCAAAACCTTCAACTAGAGTCCTCAAGAAAAGAGAGAGTAAAAATATGGGTTAGCCCCAAACTTTGCCCATTTTTTTAAATTTAACCACTACCTTTTAATATGTTACGAATGAACACATAAAACTCGAATTGACACCAAAAATGTATTTTTCAATCGCATATACGCTTTTAAGTACCTTTGGTTAAAAAGGTTAAGTTTTGTTTCTATTATTTACACTAAAGGAGAGGGGTGGGCTTAACTCACAATGATTAGCAATAATGTGATTCAAATTCACCTTTGGCGAGAATCAAATCTAAGACCACTTACTTACAAGTAAAGATGAATACTATTAGACCTTAGTACTAAATGGCAAGTCTAGAACTCTCTCATCACCATTCTAAGTTTATTTTTCTTACTCTCAGTACTAGTTTGGTACTGAGATGTTTTTATAAAAAGTGGGTATAAAAAAAACTAAGCTCAAAAAGATGTTTGGTAAACACTTAAAAACAGCTTATTTTCACAGTTTTTGGCAAAAAAAAAAGTTGAAAACGTGAAGTAACAAAAATGAGCTTATTCTCAAAGCAGTTTTTTTTTTCAAAGCACAGCAATACCAAATCAACCCTCATTTCTATCTATCAACCAATTTACCTCACAAAACATTTAATACTTTAATCTAAACACTCGGCATTTAGGGTCTTTTGTCTGGATTTGGATCCTCTCCTGAGCTAATGGAGAGGATCCTCCTGACTCATCATCTTGGGCCGTTAGATTTTTATCCAACGACTACAAACAGGGGGTCCCTTTAAAGTTATAATAATTATAGCCGTTGGATAAAAATCCAACGGCCCAAGATGATGGGTGAGGAGGATCCTCTCCATTAACTCAGGAGAGGATCCAAATCCCTTTTGTCTTGGACTTGGCCACTTAACTTTTACCATCAGCGATGAATATAGGACCCCATGATCAGCCTCCAGACCTGCTGACTAAAATTCATCGAAACTTGTTATAACCCTTTGTCACTAGATTGAATAAATTAAATAGAACCAACGAACATGATTAAACAGAGATTTGTGAAAGTTAAAAAAAAAACATGTGTTTATAATTCTCTTGTTTTGTGGCCACTTTTAGATATGTTTTGTTCGGGTCTCATTACTCATTAGAGCATGTCTTAAGAACTAAATTGAGTAAAAAGTATCATTTAATGGAAGGTTATCTTGTTTTCACCCAACAAGTATGATTAAATCAATCGAGTTGAATGGTGCTACTTACATACTCATTTTTATTTTTCTCACTCTTATCTCAATTTCTGGTTGTCAGATTCGAATGAATTAAAAAAAATCGGTAGAAATAAATTATCGTAAATCAAATGAAACCAACAGGCATAATTAGTCGTGCCCGTGACGTGCTTGGGCCGTGTTTGACACCTCAAGATCCAATACTAATTAGGCCCAAGCCACTAAAGATTCATTGCCGCCGGAATGCTCTTGTGCTATTAGCATCAGCATGTGAACCATCTCAGAGCAAATGCAAATGGAGACGACGGTGGAAGATACGTTGTACCTGCAGCTGCACAAGCTCTCCGCCACAGAGGAAGCGGCACTCGACCAGTTGCTCTCCACTCTATGGCAAACCAGGAAAACCGGCCTCCACTCTCCCCACCAAAAATCCCACTTCCAATCTCTCCTCCATCTCCCTTCTCTCTCCCACCTCGACCCTGTTCGTCTCTCTCTCTTTCTCTCTCTTTCTCTCTCTAAATTTCTGCAACAAAAGCTATCAAATTTGCATACCAATTTGTTGTTTTTAGTGATAAATTGAAAAATTACAGGTTTTGGCATGCCTTCGATCGCTTATCAGAAAATGGGTACACGAGAACTTCACCGCCAACGACGTTTTGAAGCTGTTTCCGCCCGATTTGCCACTCGATTTGCAGAGCAGTTTGGTGTTGTTGCTCCAGAAGTATCAGGTTCAGTGGAAGGACGAAGTAGCTACAGAACAGGTAACACACTCAGGGACTGTTTGGATTTGCTTAGAAGGGCTAAACGTGCTTTCTAACAACCAAAAGCGCTCATGGGTCGTAAAAGCACTTTTAGTTGAAGTGCTTACGAGCAAAGTGCTTCATCCATAAGCATTCCGAGCCCTTACTTTGACAATGGACTTTCTTTTGGAATCCCTTACGAGTAGAACTGCTTTCTACATGTTTATAGTAAAAGAACTTCTAGTAGAAGCACTTACGAGCAGAAGAGCTTCTTTCATAAGCATATCCCGAGCCCTTACTTTGACCCTGAAATTTTTGTCAATCTCAAAACTATTGCAATTTGATCGCTTACTGCATATTTTTTCCGGGTTCTCTTTGGTGTTTTGATTCATATATCTGATGTTTTCCAGCGTTCATTGCCAAGGGCTAGTGTTGCATATCAGGTCAAGGCGAATGTGCCGCCGACCTTCACCTCTTTGGGTACCTCTGGCTCATTAAATGATTTTGGAGCTTCAACAACGCCGATTGTTTCTGCTACTGATGCATCTCAACTCACTTCCATGCCTCCTGCAAACCTGGTGGTGGGTATACTTTGGCGTTCATTGGTTATAATTAATTACCTATGCTTGGAACCTTTTGTTCTAATGATATTTCGTAGGATTTGGGAAGTTTTTTGTTTTCTATATGATCTTGGTTTCTCAACAGATTCCAAACCAAAGCTGTTTTTTGTTGTGGAAAGTATGCACCTGTTTTATCTTTCAAATATATCACTGAACTTGCAAACCGCGGAACATTATTTTCATTTTCTTCCTCCCCTTCCCTTTAGGGGTAAATGATATAACTAATGGATTTCCTCGATATATAGGGAATTCTACCTCGCCTAAAGTCAATGACTTGGACCATGGAGAACTGTAACTCAGGGCCGGCTAATAAAGTGGCCGTCATCACTCTAAAGGTAGGCAAATTCTGAGAAGGATTCTTCCCGAAAGAGTTTCGAACAAGTCAGTTGAAATACATTATGAAGGTTTCAATTGTGTTGTGTGTATACGTATAAATATATGCCAGACGTAAGGTACACATAAAAATTTAAGCCTTCAAAATCTCATGTTTGATAAGACTTGTGAAATCTAATCAACTGCAAGATGTATGTTTATATCTGTGTGTGTGTGCGCGTGCGATTCAGTGCGTGCATATCTATTTCTCATCCCTTTCGCAGTCTCATTAATTTGTTCAGTCGGCTTTGTTCGGCCACATGATTTTATTCTATTTAATTATTTTTACTATTACTTTTGCAGTTGCAAGATTATACCAAATCTCCGTTAGATGAAACGGAGGTGAAGTTTCAACTGACTAGGGACACTCTGGAAGCTATGCTGAGATCACTGACATACATTAAGGAACAACTCTCAAGCATGGTAGGCATGCTTTCTTCTAACTTATTTGAGCATTTGGCCTTCGTTCTACCCAAAATTTTCATCTGAACTTTAGAGATATAGGGATGATGAAAGATTTCACAAGGTCCTTGTTCCCTTTGGATCACAGGCAGCTTTAGATGGTAGAATTTTTAGCAAACAGGATGTGTATATAGAACAGAAGTTTTAGGATTCGTTTGATTTTTGTGGAATTAGATAGATGGAGAAGAATGCGGAAGAGAAAAGAGACGAGAAGGTAAAGGACATAAGCAACAAGCGTCAAAAAACATCGAGGACCTGATTTGCCTTATAAGAGAGCCATATTTGGGCTTCATATAAAACTCCCAAATACTCCTATAAGTGGTCACCTTTTGGTTGGTGCTGCCAAGAACTGACCACCCTCTGCTGGTTGCCGGCAAACTTTAGTTTCCAAAATTTGTGGAAAATACGAAAGTTTCTTTATACTGGAAACATTAGAAATGCCGAGAAAACGCATCTATTTTCTTAGATGTATATTTTTTCTTTGAGAAGGTATTTTTCTGCTAATCAAACGAAATATTTTAACAGATAGTTCAGCAAATAGTTGTACATCAACATTGATGTGAGAATTTTAGGTGTCGCGCTTCTTTACCTTATTGCAGAACGATATATCTGAGCTTCTGTTGTGGAAAATGTATTTCAGGTCGGAGGAACTTCGGGGCCATCACAGAAGAAGCAAAAGCAATCGGATCATTTGGTTTGATATCGCTAAATGTATAGCTAACACGTCTAACATCCCGATATGTTTGGATACTAAGCGAAATAGATTTTGTTCTTCACCGTGACCAGTGAATACAAAACTCTTACTGTACTTTCTTTTGTGATACACTTTTATATGTCAGCTACTAAGTGAGAGTTTTGGATTCGTGTATAAGATTTTATTTTGTTTTATTTATTTTTTGGTCCTTTAGAAACATTAGTAAGATGGACGCATTTGCCGTCTCCATTCACAAACGCGAAGGTAGCTAGCATTTTCCGTTATTTAGAAGTTCGAGTGAAATCAAACCATTAAATGCATTCAGTTGATGCGTGTAAGTTTCACACACATCTACAATTGACAATCGTTCATACATTTGTATGTATTCATTATTCTTATTCTTTAAGGAACCGACCAACGTCAGCTGATCCAAAAAGTAGCAAAGTCGGCAGACGACTTGAAAAGAGACCAATAAACTCTTCCACTCTTGTGCATTTTTTCGGATGCTTTGCTAGTGACAGGTTGGTCGGTTTTAACAAAGTTGATTTACAACTTCAAACGGGATTTGTTATTAACGCTACAAATAATCATCACGCACTTCTTCCCCCTTGTTTTCTTTCGCGAGAAAGAAGCACATGATGAGTTTTTTGGAGTGTCAAACGAAAAATGGCTCCCTTTTGGATACTTGCAGAATGCATAAGGCAGCCTAGTAGTTGAAATTTTTTGAATCGATGGCGAGATCTGATAAGAAATGTAAAAGAAAACGGGACAGAAGAAACTACCCGGATTCATAGCTAAAACAATACGAGAACCTCAACTTTTACATCCAAAACATAATGTACAATACTGATGATCAAAGCCAATCTTTCACCCAACTCTCACAAAATGTAGGATAAAACACGAAAAATTCACACTTCAAGAAATCAAACCAAAAACTCATTCTTGAAGAAACCAATCCATAAAAAATCAGCGAACGAAACTGCCACTTACCAAAATATGATTATATCCACACCAGACCGGAGAAAACAAAGAGCTTGAAGTCGCAATCCACCAAACACATTCTTCAGTTTTCGTGTTTTATATTCTCAACCTCTGCCAATCTGTCCTGTGTAACTGATGGTTTTGGCGGCTCACCATCAACATTACTTCCTGAGACTTGCTCTAAAGCAATAGGACTAGTTATAGTTTCTTGAACACCATGTTCTGTAGTACTTGATGCAATCTTCTCCACAGTCGACGCCATTGCAGTAATTCCTACTTCTGCCAATCCCTCCTTCAAATGTGATGTTGGTTTTAAAAGCTCGTCGACATGACTTTCCGAGACTTGCTCCAAAGTACTATTCTCTTGAACACTTGATAGTATATCACTTGATGCATACTCCGTTGAACTCATTGGATTAGTTCCTATTTCTTCAGCTCCATCATTAACATGACTTTCTGAGATTTTCGTTGGAGTAGTGATATTTCCTTGAACATTTGATGGTATATTGCTTGATGCAATCTCCTCCACCAAACCTTTTGCACCAGTTTCTACTTCTTCCGACCCATCATGAACAAGAATTTCTGATACTTGCTTCAGAGGAGTGATATCTTCATGAACACTCGATAGCATATTGCTTGATGCAATCTCCTCCGCAGTACCCATGGCATCAGTTCCTCCTTCCAACCCATCATTTGAAATTGACATCGCCTTTGGCAACTCATCAACATGACTTTCTGAGACTTGCTCCAAAGCAGTATCTGTATGGGTATCTTCTTGATCACTTGATACTGTATTGCTTGATGCAATCTCCTCCGTAGAACTTATTGCACCAATTCCTACTTCTTCCAATCCATCATCTGAAACTGACGCTGCTTTTGGCAACTCATCAACATGACTTTCTGAGACTTGCTCCAACGCAGTATCTGCATTGATATCTTCTTGAATACTTGGTACTGTATTGCTTGATGCAATCTCCTCCGTAGAACTTACCGCACCAGTTCCTACTTCTTCCGACCCATCATTAACATGATTGTCTAAGACTTGCTTCGGAGTAATGATATTTTCTTGTTGAAAGCTCGATAGTATATTGCTTGATGCCATCTCCTCCGCAGAACCCATGGCATTTGATTGTACTTCTTCCGACCCATCATTTAAAATTGATGTCGCTTTTGGCAACTCATCAACATGACTTCCTAAGACTTGCTCCAAAGCAGTATCTGCATTGATATCTTCTTTAACACTTGATACTGTATTGCTTGATGCAATCTCCTCTGTAGAATCCACGGCAGTAGTTCCTACTTCTTCCGACCCATTGGAAAGCTCACCAACATTATTATGATCCGAGACTTGCTTCAAGAGAGTATGATTAAATTCCAACGGTAATTCTGTTGATCCATCCTCAGGTTCCAACACTTGAGGCAGCTCATTAACATTCCCATTTGAATCTTGCTTTAAACCAGTGACATTATCTTCCAAGTAGCTTGCTTCAACAATTGGCAACTCTGAACTGGTCTGGGCAGTATTTTCGGATGCTTCCAAGCATCTCTCTTCAACAGTTGGCAACTCGGAATCTTCCAAGCATCTTGTTTCAACAATTGGCAACTCTGAACGGGTCTGGACAGTATTTTCAGGCGCTTCCACCTCTAGCTGATCGTCAACCACACTGGGAAGAACAACTTCCTCACCAGCTAGTCCCTTATGAATTTGCTTAAAATACGTGTCAATATCAAGAACTGGTAGCTCCTGGTTCAATTCTGACAGGTTTAAATCACCAAATTCAGTGCTTGAAACATTTGCTTCCTCTGGTATCAGCTCATCTGTATGGAATGGCTCGCTGATAACATCATTCACACTGAAGTCCCCAACTGCATCTAACTCCGACAGCAGCCCCGCATCAATCTCCTTTACTTCACCTACTTCTTCTTTAATAATAAGTGCTTCGACATGATCAACATATGGTTCAACCATGGATTTATCTGACCAGGAAAGGACTTTTCCGTGCTCTGACGGCGGCAGTTCTTCAGAAAGAACGGATTGATGACTACAATCTGCTGTCTTCGTGTCAAAAATCTTAGGGAGATAGATATCATCCTCTGAATGAGAACCCACTAAGCCAACTTGGTTGCTTGTCCCCAAGCTTCTATCAGTTTCATCTGATGCATGTACTTTTGAGGTGGCACCACTTATCTCTACAAAACCTGGAGTATCTTTGTCTGTGCTTTCACCATACACTTCAGAATCCCGGTCTACAGACGGAACTTGCGCTTCAGCTAATCCTGGAGGTGTAACCATTTCAGATATATCTGCTTGTATATCAGAAGAAATAGAATTGAAGGAAAGGATCTTTTCAGTTGGTAGGGGGGTTGAGTCATAGACTGGCTCATCATGTTCATCTTCATTCACCCTCCTGCTCATAAACTGAACTTCTGACTCCTTCAGTGAAGGTTGCGGCGAAATTACAAACTCCTTGGCGATATCACGTCTAGCCTCCAAACTGGTTGATCCTCCTTCCACTGCATCTGCAATCTTTTCATCCTCTTCTGTCAATGATGACAAGCTTGACGTACTGCTGTTGTCCTCTTCAATCGGATCTTGTTTGACATGAACTTCATTAGTAATATGTTCCCCATGAGTAGCTAAACCCGTTGCACCAGACAAGCTCGGTTCCAGGTCTTGCGATTCAAGCAATTTTACTTCAAGTTCATCATGTTGACCATCTCTTTTTCCGGCCTGTTCCATTTCCAGAGAATCTACGTCTTCAGATGATTGACTTCCGTGCTCAACAACAAGATCATCAGTAGCATGGTAAATGTTGGATATCGCTTCTGTTTCTTTAGTAAAGTCCTGCTCATTGAACTTCCTTTCATCCAGATCTGCTGCAGAACTCACTGACTCGGTATCGGGAACAGAACTCAACTTTGATTCACTAACTTCGCTTAATTGTCTTTGAAATAAGGAACTGCTTGGTCCTTCAGAAGCCAACCGTTCTGATACAAAAACAGGTCTCCATTTAAAATCTTGCCTCTCTTGCCTGGCCTGCCCTAAGGTTGACGGTCCCAAACTGAAGCTTTCATGCCTTCGGAAGATTGCATCCTTGGCGTGAAATGGCACAAACTCTTGCTCGAAAGGGTCTCCCTTTAGATCAGGTTTTTCTTCATTTGACTCATACGGAAGATCAAAGGGGTTTCGCCTTGGCAACATTACTGATGGAGCAGACCCAGGAATGGGTAAACCCAAGTTGTCAAAGGGATCATACAGATCAAATGGGTTGTGTCTTGCAGTAGAGATTGGTGTAACATTAAACGGAAGATCAACTCTATCAAAATCTATAAGATTCTTCTCTGCAGTTATTTTGAAGCTTTTTCTTGCTCTTCTCCTTGCAATAAGGTTCTCCAACCGTCGGTTCCTTTCGAGCTCCAGATTCCCCAAATCCATGAGATTCTTTTGGTCATCCTCTGTCCATTTGATCGCAGATTTGCTTTCATCATCCTTCCCACCCGGTGCTTCTTCCTCATCACCGTCATTATAATCATTCCCATCCTCTGCTACTTCTCCGCCTTGGTTTTCACTTTCCACGTCAGACTCAACACTGCCAGCATTGTTCCTTTTAGACTGGTCTGAAGCAGCATCAGGCTCATGATCATGGGACACACGAGCTGGCTGTGGAGCTTCAAAGTATAAAAGTGGGTGCAGCTCATCAAGCATCGGAAGGATGTCAGCCATTGAAGCATCTGGTGAGGAACTCTCTGCTCGATCTGACTCAGAATCTGAAGCATCGTCATCCACATCCTCACCAGCCTCATCATCACCACCATTTCCAAGAAGCGAAGAATACAAGTGATCACCCTCGTGAGCATAGCTTGCCTCTCGGGGACATATATTTTCATCTTTGACTCGATGAATCTCACCTCGCACCTTTTGAAAAGAAGTATATTGCTGCTCAACAGCCTCACCGTCAACACCACCACTGCCAAGCAGTGAAGAATACAAGCGATCACCCTCATGAGCATAGCCTGGCCCTCGAGGAGATATATGATCACCTTCCACTCGACGAATCTCATCTCGAATCTTTTGAAAAAAAGTGTACTGCTGATTAACAGTTCCCACATCCCAGTCAATGCCTTCTATCCCCAAGTGATCATTATCAATCTTTCTCCGCTCTCCTAAGTCCGAACTTTCTAATTCTCTCTCCGCATCCTCAATCTCTCTCTTCTCACCACCAGTGTTTAGCAAATCCTCATCAATCAGTGGCATATAAACAACTGAACCATCGCGATCCTCATTCACTCTCTTCTCACTATCAGTGTTTTGCAAACCCTCACTAATAAGTGGCATATAAACACCCAAACCATCACGATCCTCAACATTGCTACTTTTCTCTACGGATGCATCAACAACATCCCTAGCCTCTCCCATGAACCTTTCTGCGGAAAAGCTCCCATCTCTCTCAAGCACAACAGTGTCATCCCCTAAACTCCTAGTCCTAAGAGAAGCAACATCATCACAGGTAACCTTCTCTTCCCTTTCGATTTCGGGTATGTTGGTTTGGCCAAAACTCAAAAGGGTTCCTAGAAGAACCGCAGTGCAGACTAAAACCGGGGACGTCGAAACCAAAAGGGTAAACACAAAAGGAAACGATCTGTACAGAAATAGCAGGAAAAGAAGCAACCCAGCAAGAAAAGGATGATTGCAAATTGATCTGTAACATGCTCTGAGTGAAATCATCACAATTTTCCGGAAATTAACAACAATTTCCAACACCAACCCCATTTTTTAACTTTCTCAGTGGATTATGGGTATAAATACTAATCGCAGTTCCAATCTGTATGAACAGAAAATTAAACCAATCAATCAACATACTAAAAGCAAAAGCATAAAACTAGTAAATTAAGTAGGAAATAATCAGAGAAAAGAAAAACCCACCTCAAAGAAGAACCAAATGGGATTTCAAAGCGATCAGATGAAGATCAATCCAGAACCTGAAAGCAGAAAAATTGGAGAAAAAAATGGAAAAAAGTTGAGATTTTTTTTGTAAGGGAAAGAGAAATGGAGACTGAGAGGGCAGATGAAAAACCATAGAAAGTAAAGGGCAATGGGAATCTCTTGAGCTTTTTCTTTTGAAGGAAAGCAGCTAAGGAAAGCTGTATGTATGTATGTATGTATGTATGTATGTATGTATCTATAATTCTATATCTCCATGAATGTATGTCTGTGTTTTTGGGTATATTTGATATGACTTTTTAGTGTTGACAGAGAGGAAAATGGGGCGGCACAGAAAGAGGAGAAGAAAAGAAGCCTGCCCAGTCAATAAAGTCAATCGCAATCACGACACCAACTTCTTTGTCTGAAATAAAATACATAGCAGATAACGGTCTCACTCCTCCACATGGGGTGAACGACTTAGGTACGTGACGTTTTGTACCAATAAAATAAAAGTACGTAAATCAACTCTTTCGTGTAGGTATATCCGTGCTATTTAATAAATTCTTCGTAGGCTTTAGAGAAATTTATGTAAGGTAGTTTGACTAGTTAGATAGTTAAATACTCACTGTACTCCCACAAAGTAATATACGTGAATTTTTTAAATATCATTTGTTATTCTCGCAAAGAAATGAATTTCGCTGTAAGTAAAGTAACGTTTGACTTTACATAAGTATAACTTTTAATGCATATATTCAATTTATTGTTAAGAGTTAGGTTGTCATATTTAAAATTTTCTCTATTTATCTCGATCGTCCATTATAACAATCACCTGTGACAATAAAAAGTAATCGAGCGATGACAACCAAAAAGTAGGTTTGGAAGAACCAAAGAAGTCGTTCTTTGAAGTTGGTCAAACTACCATACTCAAAATTCTCTTGTGCACCATAATTTAGTTCCCCCTATAGTTCAAATTAAATTAGAAGACTTAATATGTTGTCAAACTTATTATTTATGAATTCAAACATAAAAAATCCCTCATTTACAAACAAAGAAATATATTACCAAATTATAGTAGTAAGTAATTCGTATTATGATATTCTCATTTCTTGGAGTTTCTGTTTTATAGCGGCATAAGCATGTTGGAAATTTTATATTAAAATTTTAGGTGTGTGTTATCCATACATCCGTTTTTACTTCTTACACACTTCTTGTTAATTTTTATCCATCTGATTCGACGGTAAAAAATTATAAGAATGTATGAAAAGTAAAAAATGTGTATGGATATCACATCCCAAAATTCATTACATCTTAACCGCTCATTGACATTTGTGATACCCCTATCCCTACCGTTCATCTCTTTATCATATTCACATGTCGTGGGAGCCCATAGTCTCTGTTTAACAAATTATTTTATTAAAAATTCGAATAAAAAAACAAATTATTAAAAAAGAGAATGTTGATGGTAAAAAGTCATGAACGGCGGTCCGAATACCAAATCAGATGTTCCTACAAAACAAGGCACACAAAAATTTCCCCTAACTTGTCTTTTTTATTTTGCAAGATTCATCCGTCTCATTTGCGTCTTACCCCTTTTCACATAACACTTACGACTCACCATCAAACGGTGATCTCGCACGAGACCTTCTCGACTGGATGGGGAATTTGGTGGCTCTAGGAGGGTTCAACTTGGTATTTTGGATCCGACCCATTACCCCAATTTGATCTGACCCAACCCGTTAATATTAGTATTTAGGTGGATGCTTTAACGGGTCAGATCGTTAACAGGTGAATCCGTTAAATAACGGGTCATTTTGGATCAACCCGTTAGCACCCGTTAGTTGATGATGTTTTAATAGTTTCAGTAAAGTCTTAATAACAAAAAATAAACACTATGAAAAAAAAAAAATAATAATAATAATAATAATAATTATTATTATTATTATTAATGGATGACATGTTAGCTTAACGGGTCGGATTCGGGTGACCCGTTAACTTAACGGGTCAGATTAAACCCGACTCATTTACAGGTCTATTCGTAATGATGGGAGTAGGAAGTGGAATAGACTAGTGATGAGAGGAGTATATAGAGTTCTTGTTTGGATACAGGACCCCGTTTGTTACATTTTT
The DNA here is from genome assembly GCF_916048215.2 of Malus sylvestris. Lineage (NCBI taxonomy): Eukaryota > Viridiplantae > Streptophyta > Magnoliopsida > Rosales > Rosaceae > Malus > Malus sylvestris. The sequence continues at coordinate 1,192,915 of NC_062273.1, forward strand.
TAAGAGGGACTAGCTTTGGCTAGGACTATAGTCCTATGTTTGGTACGGTCAAGGATATGGGTGATTTTCAGACTAGATTAGAAACAACGTTCGTTTTTTTTAAATTTGGAATCGGAGTAATCTCTGTAATTTCGATCTACATTTGGCTACTCGTAAGGTTAATTCTGGCGACAATAAAAGTGTAAAACCACACGACATTCGATCTATAATTGCAAGTCTTCTCAAATTATAACACGTCATAGAAAATCCCATGGTAGGTGACTGTATTTTGATTACTGGGTGACTAATAGAACGAGACTCTTCCCCGCACTATCTTTTTCATGGACTTCGTACACAGAGAGTATCTCGTATGTATCTCGTATGTATGAATGAAGGTAAATTGATCATCTGGCCAACAAGGCAACACGATCCTTCTGTATTGCCTGCGTTAGGTTGATTTCGAAGAGCTCGCATCGTATTGGCATCTCCATCTCATAAAAGGGGTTCTTCAAGACGTAATCGGTGTACAACTCATAGATATGTTTCAAGAGACCTTCCATGTGCTGCGTCCCAGGCTCACACACAACAAAGAACTTTGTCCCTGCAAAACCGAAACTATCTTATCAAAAAGCACCATTTTTGCAATCCCTTGCATTATTGCAAAATTTCAAGTACAGGGTTCGCTTCTTGAACTGTCATGGGAGGGGGGAAAAAGTGCAACCAATGTCGAACTCTAAAATACTGGTTCAATTCGGAAGGAAAAAAAGGCCAAACCAGAAAAAGCAGACACAATTACTCTGTGAAAATGAAAAGCAAAAGATATTAACGCTGAAACAAGCATTAACTTCGTGCTGGGGAAATCTCAGACCGGCAAATGGATCTGACTTGCCATCCAGGTTATAAAAACAACTCATCCGAGTGATGCAACTCAAGTAATAACACTTGTCAAAATGCCTACTACTATGTACAGTGTTGAATCTGGCATATCGTATTCCTTGTACTATTTGAGCCATTTGCTAAAATCTAGCATATTTTCTTCGCTGGAAGAAAGTAAAGAACTTAAAAATTCCTACATTTACTGCAAGAATGTGATGCGGGGAACAAGGGGATTGCTACATATGATGACCAGATTGAGGAAACAAACCGTTCATACTTTGTTTAACCAGAACAAACAAGATCCTAATTGTATGGAAATCATTAACATGACACCAAATCAAGTGGACCGAAATTCTCATTGTGTAATCCATCTTCAAAAATACGTAACCCCGAGACAGAAGTTGCCTAAAACTTTACAGACACCACCCTGTCTCAAACATTACAACAACAACAACAACAACAACAACAACAAAGCCTTTTCCCACTAGGTGGGGTCGGCTATATGAATCCTAGAACGCCATTGCGCTCGGTTTTGTGTCATGTCCTCCGTTAGATCCAAGTACTTTAAGTCTTTTCTTAGGGTCTCTTCCAAAGTTTTCCTAGGTCTTCCTCTACCCCTTCGGCCCCGAACCTCTGTCCCGTAGTCACATCTTCGAACCGGAGCGTCAGTAGGCCTTCTTTGCACATGTCCAAACCACCGTAACCGATTTTCTCTCATCTTTCCTTCAACTTCGGCTACTCCTACTTTATCTCGGATATCTTCATTCCCAATCTTATCCTTTCTCGTGTGCCCACACATCCCACGAAGCATCCTTATCTCCGCTACACCCATTTTGTGTACGTGTTGATGCTTCACCGCCCAACATTCTGTACCATACAACATCGTTGGCCTTATTGCCGTCCTATAAAATTTTCCTTTGAGCTTCAGTGGCCTACGATGGTCACACAACACGCCGAATGCACTCTTACACTTCATCCATCCAGCTTGTATTCTATGGTTGAGATCTCCATCTAATTCTCCGTACTCTTGCAAGATAGATCCTAGGTAGCGAAAACGGTCGCTTTTTGTGATCTTCGCTAGATTGCTCCGGTCATTAGTGTGGATAAGTATATAAATGGATAGAGATAGGAAAGCAAACAAAAGATGTACGTGGTTCACCCATATTGGCTACGTCCACGGAATAGAGGAGTTCTCATTAATTGTGAAGGGTTTACACAAGTACATAGGTTCAAGCTCTCCTTTAGTGAGTACAAGTGAATGATTTAGTACAAATGACATTAGGAAATATTGTGAGAGAATGATCTCGTAAACACGAAACTTCTAAGTACCGGAGTGTGGTATCGTCTTGACTTGCCTTATCTGTCTCATAGGTAGATGTAGCATCTAGAACCGTGAGGTGAGAGTGAGGCAGTTCTCGCTCAATGACAATCTTTAGCACTCACCTCAGATAACATTTTATCCCTCCGTAATAACTATCTGTCATTCACTACATTACAGCCTAAACTAATGCAATTCACAAGACTCGCTTCAAAAGTTCAAACCAAGTAGATGAGGCTTACTAGGTTAGCAACAGATCGATCCCCAATTTATCTCTTCGGAACACAAATTAATCTCACCAGATTGAAAAGCTACAGAGTTGTGTTAATCTGACAAACCTCCTCAGAACTTCACCAAATTTACAGTTTACAATTAAAATGCTGGCTGCAATAGTTCATATGGATATCTAACAATATTTAACACACAACAACTATTTGAGTTACAAAATCACCTACATCATCTCTGCAGCTTGTTCAACACCCGCTTTTTCCAAATTCTACGAATGTTACTGAAACCCGAGTCCTACAATACACCGGTGTATGTGATGCACCAGTTTTATCAACAGTTAGATTGGAATATCTAGATTAAAGCACGCAAATCCAGTCATCCACTGAAGTATTGCATCCTATACACCAGTGCATTGTCGAATTTTCGATTGATACCGATTAAACAAAAGTGCAAATTCTTTGAAAACCGATAAGATCAAAGTTCGAATCGTACCGGTGAGTGATTGAAAGCAATGAAGATCGAAAGTGTCAGCTTGGAGGAGCTCGATGCCGAAACAGCCTGATACTGGCGACAGCTGCTGAGAAATGGCGTGCATTGAGTGCCACAAGCTTGCAACCCTCAAGCTATCATTCGTGTCCATTCGTCCCGCCGACCCATAGTCCTAAGATTGTCCAAGCAAACAAAGAGGCACATCAAAATCGGTTAATTTCCTGTTTGGTTGCCGAGAAAACGGAGGAAAATGGACGCAAAATCGAAGCTTTTGAAAGAAATCCTTGAATTTTTTTGAGAAACAAACAGAAAGTGAGTTGAAAGATTTGGGGTTTTTGTTACCTTGTAGAAGATCAAGCCGCCTGATTTGTTAATGATGTAGAGGCTGTAAATTGCTGCCATTTCCGAGGACTAATTCGGAAAACGAAAAAATGAAGAGGAAGAGGCTCTTGATTCAAAGAAGGTAATTAAAACCTTTGAAACCAAGGGCAGATCGGGGCGGAGGCAGCGAAGATTGGCGGAGGAGAGCGAGAGAGAGAGGAGGCAGGAGTAGGGAGGTCTGATCGGGGTGGGTCGAGAGATTCAAAGGCACAACCCGGGTCGCAATTGGCACTCACTTCGCAGTTCGCACCTCCCCGGGTTTTTTTTTTTAATATAACAAAAAGATATAATTTTCATTACCATAACTAACCACTTACAAGGATGTCAAATGGTACATATGCTTTAGTGATCAATTTCTTAATCTGGAGGTAATAAGCACAAATTACAAATGATTTTAAACCCCTATGCGGCCATCACTCAAATCGCACCACTAGAACAAGGAATCCCGATATTGATATGTCCCATGGACAAAAAGTGTCATACAAAGCATCGAAACCCTCACCAAAACCATTGCGAGACAACGAGGCTACAAAATCTCAGAAATGACACAAACCACTTGCCGAAGCAACACAGACCAGTCATAAAAACTAAATTAAAAGAACAAAAGAACAAGGTGAAGTGTCCATAATGGAGATGCGGTTGCAATTTGGTAGTAGGCATGGGTAGCAGAGGCAGAGGCACATGCAAAAATGTCAAGAGGTGTGCGAGGCCAACTGTAGTCGGGACAAACTCAAAGGGGTGGGCGGAAGAGGATCTAGCCAGAGCCACCAAAGTCGTCGGAATGCCACCACAATCTAAAAACCTGCATAAAACATGATAGCACCAAGAGTTGCCAGAAATTCTTCTGATCGGTGTTGGTCACAGTTATGGCAAGAAATAGCGGCAATGACATGGATGGTAGAGGGGTTGCCAAGCCAAGACCACCCACATCACTGCACTGCCATCCCCATCACCACCACAAACCCAAAGAGGACAAAACAATAGTTCCAAGGGCAAAGCCCTCGGAAAAGTCCAAACAACCTAGAGAAAATTCTGCTAGCAAATATGCACACCATCACTGTGGGTGCCCAGGAAGCCACTGCCGAGAACACTCCATGTGCAACCCCACCCAGGAAGCATAAGCTGCACAAATCCAAATAAACGAAGCCTCCAGTAGGCATGACAGCCACCAACTAGGCAAGAAGAGCAAAAAACCAGAAAAAGTAAGTCAAATACCACAAAAACAACCCAAAACCGCATATCTAAGCTCCAAACAAGGGAAAAGCCTTGTATGGCAATAAAATCAGGGAAGTGGGTCGGAGGCTCACAACAAAGCCATGAAAACAGGTTGCGCACAGAAGAGTGAGGGGAGAAGGTGCTGGGCAGACCAAGGAACAAAGAAAAAGAGAAAGCAGCGAGGGGAGGGTTGGGGGCGCAGAAAGAAAGGAAAAAAATGTGTGGGTCGCAGCAAGAGGACAGAGGGTAAGAAGCAAGGGGTGGAGAGACTAGGAGGAAGGGGATGCTAGAAGGGGGTGGGAGGGGTTGCCGCCGGCCCAAGCCTAAGCAAGGAACCGGCGGTTGAAGCTTTGCAAAGTTAGGATTTGTGGTTGGAGGAAGAGCTTACCAATTTATTTGCACAATCTTTTTTTTTTTTGAATTTGATCCTACCTCTCGGGTTTGAATTTGATCCATATGATCAATTTGATATCCAGCTTATTGCTGATCTAGTGATATTTAGCTTTATTTGTTAATTCGTGAGTAAGAATATATGTTTTGAATTCGATTTTTGTGGGTGGGAAATTCGATTTCAAATTATTATAGTTGGTCATTGTTTTTAATCTAAATTCTTCACCCCCGTAATATAAATTCTCGAATAAGATGTTGTATTCTAGTTCACACCCGATTTGATTTTCCATGTCGAGGAAGACTTACATGGCAACAATTCCACCATAACATCCTGATCCGATAATGTATTGGTGTGTGAATAAAAAATTACAAAACATAAGTGGTTGCAAATCTCTTGAGATTGTTTGATAACAAAATATATGTGGTTGCAAAACTTCCCCAAGGATTAGTAAAATAAGAGAATTCGTGAAAGGTACTCCGACGCTGAAGACAATATTTGTATGAATGTCTTATCAAGATTTCCTTAGTGCATTGCTGATGTGTGGGATTCAAGGCATCACATTCTCGAAATTCCAATCTCAGTAGAAATATTGATCTTTAAACAACGTGTCAGCAAACAAGAGAAAACCTTTTCAACCAAAGAGGGAAAAAAAAAAGGAGCTGTAAAAGTAACTGTGTTAAATGTTTCATTACATAAGGTGAAATATCATAAAACCAAACCCTAAAACCTAGTGCTCATCATGCAGCCACTTTTGTGCAGTCATTTGCAACATCTTTGCTGTCGTGCGGTTGTCCTTGTACCTTCTCATCGACGACCTCCAAGTTCGACGAAGCTGCTTCATCGCACGACGAGCAGCCGCCTTCATCGGAGACCTCAGAACAATGGTCAGAAGTCAATTGCTGCAACTCGGACATGATTGATGGCGAATAAGCTGGCGAATAGGCTGGCGAATAGGCTGGCGAACAACCTGAATCGATAAAACTAGACATTTTCTTGTCATCTTCTCGCATTCTTTGTCCGTAAGCTTCATAGTCGAAACCAACTGAACTTCTCCCGCCAAATGTGGATTCCAACTTGTCCATGTTGAAAAGATCTTCCATTATCTTCTGGCTCTGCGAGTTGTCCGAGTACACAAACTTCATCTTCTTGTGTGTTTTTGGCTCAAGAAATGGTTTTACCAACTGCAATTCAAGGAAAGTTTCACCAGATTTTTCGAACTTACTACAAAGAGGTTTCGATAATACTTAAAAACCAATATAGATAAAGCTAATCAAACGATCATTTAATAAAGATTTCAAACCGAATTAGGAGGAGCATTGTGGTCAGTTTTTACGCAGAAAACACAAGGGAAAGAATATGAGTACTTCAAGTTGATGTGATCTTCTTAAATCGCAAAACTGGTGACAAATGACAGACAATTCTAATAAACCAAGTATGCCATAAAACAGTTGGCAAGAGATTTTCGTCTTTAAAAACCTAGTTTGAGTTGTTTATTTTCGTCTTTAGAGTCTGCTGGCAGATAAATCTGGTTACAGAAACTAGTTCCGTGGCCAGATTATCCACGCCCCGGTTTTTCTCTGTAGTTTTCTACCTTCCTGTTCTTGTTCTTCGTCATCCAACTACCCCGGAATCTACTCAAGTCCCAGAAAATCCATAAGGAAACCCGGACCTACTATTGTCTTCATACCATATATATTGAACAAAACGTTAATCGTGAAGCTCTTGCTTACGTTCCAAGTTTCCAACATACCTCACTACACTAGCCCTAATATCAAATGCAAAGAGTAATATCATAAAACTTGAAGAATTATTAGGTTTAGACAAGAAAGCAATAACAATTGCAGATAGATGCGTAATAACATACCGTCCAAAAGGACTCAAATATTTTTGGTGGATTATAGAGGATGCCAATTCCCAATCTCTCAGGGTAATGATTTTGCAGGATCTTAGCTGTTTCCCTAGTCGCCTTCAACGATATGCTCGACGTGTTCCACCGTTGAAAATCAATTAGCCACACCATCTGTTCCTGATCTGGATTCATATTCAGTATGGCATTCTCCAGGCAGTATACCAAATACATCATCTGCTCGTTTACCGCATTTGTGTTCTGACACGACGAAAGAATTTCACAGTCAAACAGAAAAATGCTAACAACTACTAACATTAACGTAGATGCTTTTCGTTTGATTTAACTACCTGAAAACCAGGCCTCAGGATAAGAACTGTCCTTCCGCACTTGTCATGGTAATTGGCTCTGTAAATTTTTCCTGTCTTCGCTTCTTGAGTAATGTTTTCCTATATAAGATTAGAATAAATCACTTTCAAATGGGATTATTCCATGAAGTTTTGAAAAATAGACGGTTCAAACCTTTGAACTACAAAGTACAAACAACATGCAACTTTACGAGAAGGAACCGATTTTTTTAAGATCCGAACTGCCTATTTTTTTAAAGTTTCGCTCAAAGATAATTCTGCTAAAAATCCATCAATTTAAAAATCATGTAATCATATGATTATCAGCACGGCATTTTCATATTCATGGAAACGCTACATTCGTCTATTAATTTGGCTTTTTTTTTTTTTTTTTGCAAGAACAGTTTATGCATCAAAACTTTCAGAAATTGACGGTTCAGATCTTTGAAAGATGCATGCACATTGCTTACCCATCGGATCTTCTCGGGCTTGAACTCCAACCTCCATTTTATGGTTTCTTTCAGCATCTTGCCCGCCTTCTTTGTATTCCAGTTCCGCGCTCTTAGGTACCTTGAGATTGAAGCTTCTGAACAAATGGCTGGTAGCCTATCCGCAATAGGACCCATCATCTTCCTTACTTCATAAATCTGAAGAACAGAAGGGCCAAATTATTTCCCATGAAAAAAGGTTAAAAAATAAACAAAAATACATAGAACTTTACTACTATATCCACGTTCTCAATCACCGCTACAATGAAACAAAAAGAAAATAATTTCTGCACATCATTTTCTCATTCTGCACGCTCCTGTTTATTTTTGCCCCTTGATTTTCCGTCGATTCTCGCTTCAATCAAAACGTCATGCATAGGGTTGCGCGAAAACTTTCCCATGAATCAAAATCTTATAACCTCATCTATACCTTGGCCAGCTGCTCTCCATGTGACAATGCTTTATCTGTTGTGCTTTCTCCTTTTTTGAATGACATCTTTTAAAAAATTTCAATGACCCTAAATTTTAACGAAATCGATCACCAAAAATCAACTGCAAAATTCAAAACAAATAAGAAAAATTATATAAAATTGTAACAAAAAAAAAAAAAACAACGAGGAGGAGAAATTGATCGATAAGAAAATTTATATAAAAATTGAAACAGAAATAAAAGAACTAGTACGTGTTTTGCCAGGCAAATACTCAGAGCTCATGGCAAATATCGAAATCAATATCCATTTAATATTTCCCCCATCTGAAAATTCCTATCACTTTTTTTTTCCTTATTTAATAATAATAATATTATTTATAGAATGATGGGAAAATAACAGAATGATGGCAAAATAACAGATTTTGGATTCGATAAATAAGGGAAAAAAAGGAACAAAAACGTATTAGCATTATCCCTTCTAATCTTTTCTTTTTCAAATTATTTATTTATTTTATTTCTAAAGAATTATTTTGGCCTGAATTATTATAAATTAACCAGCAGATGTCAGGTAAGAAGAAAGGTGAGTACGTGGACGAATTGGAGACGAGCGTCTGGGATTTACGATGGTGGACGGAGAGCAGGTTTAGGACCGTTAGTTGAATTTTTCCTCAAGCAAACTCAATATTACAATTTCTTCTCTTTTTTTAACGGCTCTTTTTCTTTTAGGGGAACGAGTGGCCACATTTTGATAATCCAAAATTTAGCGATTGTGACCTCGTAATTACGTAATTACGTAAGTAACTTACACGCAACTGAAATATCAAAATGACGGTTTCTTTTGTGGTGTCATGTGAGTAATTAAACATGTGACAACATAGACTTGGAATACGATTACATTCACATAGGCTATCCAACGGCCAACTGTTAATTAGTCCAACACTGACATTGTCCCAAACCGAATCGCTTCCATAGTCAGGCATGAGGTTTTATGCAAAAACGCTTCCATAGTCAGGCATGAGGTTTTATGCAAAAAGCCTTGGTGTTTATAGGAGTGGAAACATTCATTTACATATTTAGTTTGATTTGTCGAATTTCCTCGTGGATTGACGTTAGGGGTTTCCTGCCACTACAATACAAGAATAACCTGATTTCTTGTTTTGTTGCAAGCAATGTTTGAAATTTCTTTGAAATGGTCAACATTTCTAAGGAAATTTTGGAAAAATCAAAGAAAGATATGAAAAGGGGCTTAAGCCCTACGTCAAAGAAACTCTTAAATTCGACTAAAATCGACAAATTTTGTCAACATTTCCGACATTGGTTAAATATCGACAAAACTTGCCAGAGACAGATAATTATGATTAAATACTGAATACATAGAACTTATGGCCTCTAGAGTGCTAAACCCTAAACCTTATATTCCGGTTATGGCTCCTAACCAACTGGAGAATAAAAATTACAAATTACAAATTACAAACTCTCATTATTGTACAGAATTACGGATAAATACTAGCCCGAAGCTAAATTAAACTACTTTAGAACAGGAGTCTGGGCTAACTGTTGAAGTTGATGAACAATGTGAGACATCCTCGGGCGCATTGATGGGACATGCTGTGTACAGGCATAGACGAGGTCGACCACCTTTTGAATGACACCAGCCTCCGGAATCTCAGGAGAAGAAACAGTTATATGAGGGTCCAGGAGATCCGGGTAGCGATGAGCCTGCACCAGAGGTGTTGCCCACTCAAAAATGCTCTGCCAACCCACCGAATCAACGGCCTGTGCAGGTCTACGTCCGCTCACAATCTCAAGTAGCAGCACACCAAAGCTATAAACATCACTCTTTGTCGTAAGCTCATTTCTGTAGACAAATTCTGGAGCAAGGTACCCGTACGTGCCACCAGCCATCACTGTCCTCTCGTGCATCACTTCATATGGTACAAACTTTGACAGACCAACCCCCATTAGATGTGCTCCAAAATCTTCATCAAGCAGTACATTACTGGCACGGATATCACGATGCACGACATGCGGTTTTACCTTGTCATGCAAGAACCTGTTTGACATATGAACGGATGAACCACCAATTAAACACAATCCATTCTGCATCATTCAAATCCTTCCCATTGCATTCCAAGGTAGAAATGTACTAATGAAATAAGGATTGACAATTTTCAGCGAAACAAGAAACAAAAATGAGGATTGACAATGATGGCATAACCACCAACACTAAAGCCACCGAAGTAAACTAGCAAGGGAAATCCACATCAGAAATGTATGGCAAACGTCCAAGCTAACACTAATGTATGAAAGCAGCCATGGGAAAGCCATATCAGAAACAAAATGTTTCCGAAAAAAATAGATGCGAGAGTCGAGATATATTCTAATCTAACCATGAAAAATCCCTAATAAACAATAACCTATGTCAAATTTTTATATATTTTTAACAGATCTTTTCCTTTCCAGGTGAAAAATTGCAACTCGATCAAAAGTTCAGGAGGTAATTTGAGAATTTCCCATTTGATTTAAATCTACACAATATTATGATTTCTAATTTACGTGAACAATGATAGTGACCTCTCGGAGAAATGAGAACTATCACGAACATAAGATGCCTTGAAATAGATGCAACAGAGATAAAAGATCTAAGTGAACAAATCAGTCTCAGATTTTAGATCTTTGTTTGACCTAAGACCAAGAGGAAAAAGTGATGTATAACTTACGCAATTCCTTGAGCAAGAGTTGTGGCAATTTTCATTCTCATGGCCCAATCTAAGCTTCGACCACCCCTAGGTATGTGGTGCAGCCATTTATCCAAGGGTCCATTAACTATGAACTCATAAACTATGAAGCGATCACCATGATCATAACAGCAGCCTTTCACAGCCACCAAATTTGGGTGGTGAAGCCTTGCAACCCTTCCAATTTCAGAGTAGAACTCTTTTTTCCTTTGAAAACTAGATCTCTTCAACCTCTTAACAGCCACCCTTGAGCCATCAGGAAGAATTCCACTGTACGTGCCTCCCGTCTTGGCATCTCCCAGAAGACGGTTTCCTTCACTAAAGTTCTTTGTAATTGACCTTAGTTCCTCTTTCATGAAGACTTTCCATGACGGAGTGACTAATGCAGTTTCTGCTGGATTAGATAGTTTGCGGGAACGTCTGCGCTTCTTGCTACGCTTGTATGCAAGAAGCCAAATCACTACAGCTAATGTTGTGAAGAGAATCAACCCACTTACTACTCCAAGGATAATAAGATATTCTCTGTGGCAATGCATGTGGTAACATCTGTTCCCTGAAAGCAACAGGAGCAAAATTAAATTAGCTGGACAGATAATTCAAGATTGGAGTTCGTAATAAAAAATTACAAAATATACCTAAATCAACCATGCATATAAAAGCATGAGACGTATTGCATCTTTCAGCCAAGAGAGACGTGGATCTATTAGTCACCAATATGCATACATCGACCGAACTATTGGTGTGGCAAGAGATGTTACTGCAAATTGACTGAAGAGGTTGCACATGAAAGAGAGACCCATTCCAATACAAAGTATTATCAGACCAATTCCAGCCAAGACCAATGGTAGAGTTCACACCTCTGCCTCCAACCCAGCAGCCACTGGAAGCACATAGATTTTGGGCAAACGCAAGTTCTTGAGATGTTTTGAATGCTGCTAAGTTGCCATTATAACTTTTACAATGGGTTTCTGACTCATTCCATGGTTGGGGGCTTCTCGTATAACCAAAGCACTTCCTCCTATTAGGTCCAAGAATCCAACCAGCAGGGCATGGTTCTGTTCACAAGCAATTGAACATAATATATTGATTATAAACGCATATAGACTATAATGCAATCTCTTTTAACAATAACACCCTTGACACAACGAAACATGATCAACATGCTCACTACCAGCATGCTGTCAAATAGAATGCTCACTAACGCAGCTTATAAGGTAACAATATATCCAACACCTTTAATTTCCATGGTATAACAGTACGCTGTCGGTTTTAGGAGCATTAAGATTATTCGTTTCTAGAGACAAATTACATGCATCTTCTTGTGCCTTGCATAACTCAGCTGATTTTCTATATCCTAAGTATCCTATCTATCAGAATAGCATGTTTTATGCATCTCAGACCTCAGCAGTCACAGCTCCAATTGTTCTATACAAGTAACATAATATTGAATGCCTCGTTAGAATCTTAAACTTCGTCAACCAAATGCATTGTTAGAGGTTCGCGAGAAGCATTTTTACTTTTAACGGTGATAAACAATATTCCATCCTTCGAAAGGTACCACATTATACACAAATGAAGGCTGGTTTTTGTTCAACTATCGTCTACTATCTACTCAAAATACCCATTTCCGCAAAGCGAAAAAGTGAAATTTCTATAAACAATTAGGATTTCTAAAGTAAAATTTAGAACTTGAGCTGAAAAGGGTTACTCACACCTTTACCTTCTTCAGTTCCAGAAGTAACCAAATACCTGCGAATCGGCTCGTTATGCACCTAAACAATGATAGTGTAGCTTTCAATACGTGAATCCACAATGTAAAGCATCTTAACAGTTGAGATTAAAGAGAAAAATATTTAAAAAATAAATAAATTACCATAATTTTCTTACCCTTTGTGAATCGCATGCACCCAGCAGAAACCAAACAATCAGAGGCGCAACCAATTGCAGAGCAATCAGATTCCCTTCCATCAAACCCATTTTTCATAAACCCTAGAAAAAATGGTAAGTAGGTAAAATTTCAGTTCTCACATATCACGGCCCCTTTTCACACCACACCATGCTCTGTAAATTTGAGGCCTTTCACTTCAGACCCTCGTCCCAGCCCTACGCAGCAGCAAGGAAGTTGTTCTTCTTCCGAGCCAAGTCAATCTGTGAGCTTGTCCCTCTCCCTCTTCATTCAATTTAGAGTAGACGGTGGAAAAACCCATGTACTTGTATACTTACTTTTCTTTTAGAAAACTTTTTTTTTTTTTTTTTAAGTCAATTTGACGGAAATTTGGTAATTTACTTCATAGAATTTATGAAGGATGGAATAGGTTTGGTAAAAATGGAACCAGATCCTTTCCGGATCTAAAAATCTGAGTTTCATGATTAAATGATTTAGACTATTAAAATTTGATCAAACGATTACAATTATTATTCAACGTGTGATTCATTTACTTAAAAGTTTTCTTTTAGTAATCAACCAAGTGTAAGAATTTCTAAATTAATTTGGTTCGTTGAGTAATAAAGTTAGCAACAAGTGGATTGCCTTGCTAGTTAGAATTTTATTCTTCAACCCGTTACGCTCTAAGTTGAAATCAATTTCCGTTAAATTAGTATAGAATGTAGCTTGTGGTCAATATTAGTAGAGAATTCGGCTTTTTATTTTTGAAATAAACGATATTATTTACATTAAGGAATATGAGATGCGCAAACCTCACAATAAGATATTAATAATATGATATAAATTCATTTTTTTAACGGAATCGAATTTATGACATTTTATTTATAAATAAAGAAGAATATCATTACGGTAGTACTAAATCGTAGAATCCGATTTCTTTTATTTTAAGTTTCAAAAAGAAAATTGATTTCAACACCACCAATCTACAATAAAGTAGAACTAAAGAAAAAGTACAGGAGTAGAGGAGTAGGTGGGTGAGCCTGAAATTGGTAGGTGAAGTTGTAGTAGTAAATTGGCCAAAAATAAGAAGTTGGAGCAGCAACAAACACAAACACAAATTCCAAGTAGAAGGAGAGAGAGAGGAGGGAGAAAGAAATGGAAGGATTATACGGAGCAGTGATGGAGGAGATAGGGCGGTACACCGGACTATCACCGGCGGCCTTCTTCACAATCGCCGGGATGATGGTCGTGGTTTACAGAATAGTCACCGGCATGTTTGTGGGTCCCGAAGATTACAACAAGCCTCCGGTGGCGGCGACCATCGACACCGTCGATTCTGATTCCAAATCCAATTTTGTGAATAAATACTTCAATTCCGCGGGGGCAGCGAGAGGCTCGTCGGTCCAGATGGGAGACATGACGGAGGAGCAGCTGAGAGAGTACGACGGGTCCGACCCCAATAAGCCGCTGCTTATGGCTATCAGAGCTCAGATATACGACGTCTCTTCCTCCAGGTACTTTCCCTGCTTCTCTTTCCTTCCTTCATTTTGCACTTAATTGAAATTTATAAAAACAAACCGGGACCTTTTGGTCTTTCACGCCAATTCCGTTAGAATTTTCGTCAAAAATAAGGACAGTAACTTGCCATTTAACAGTACATATATAAATTGAAAACGAAATAGTTACCAAGCGGTCAAATTTTGTAACTTACACTTGGTTTTTAGGCATGTGATGACACACACTTAATTTTGACGGAAATTCTTATTATCGTCAATAAATAAAGTTAATAAAAACTGAAAACTAAATGGTTATTAAACCGGTTTTTAGTAAATCTTATAACTGCACATGTTTTTTTAATCATGTGACAGCTTGTGCTTAATTTGACGGAAATTCGTATTAACGTCAACGACCAAAGCTACACACTTGGTCAAAAGGAAATTGATTTTCGCACTTCGCCAATTTCCTCAGCATGAAGATAAAAGAGAGTGCAAAAATCACTTCCTTTGTCGAATTCGAACAAATTTTACGGATTTTTAATCCGAGTATCCAAATTTTATGGAGATATTGTTATTATTTATCCTCTAATAGCTTGTTCAGATTTTAGAAAAGCGAACACAAATTGGCAATTTCAGTGCAAATGAAGATCATAATTTGAAGCAAATTACAACATGCAATGCAGGAACTTTTACGGACCAGGAGGAGCGTACGCCATGTTTGCTGGAAGGGAAGCAAGCAGAGCGCTGGCTCTTCTGTCCTTTAAACCCCAAGACATAAACGGCAATCTCGAAGGTCTGGGGCCTGATGAACTTGGCATACTACAGGATTGGGAAGATAAATTCATCGAAAAATATGACAAGGTCGGGCAGCTTGTAGCAGAGCAAACAACTACAAATGCCGATGAGAAAACTGAGGTCGCTGCCGATGACGCTCAACCGCAAGCAGTTGGACAAGCAGAATAGAGGAGAGGAAAGAATAATCTGTCAAGATATTGCACGCGCTCGGGCTAGGGTTTCCTTCTAGCCGAGCGCAAATATGTATCTCATTTCCGTATTTTGTATAAACACAAGAAATGATAACAGTATATGGTAAGGTAATATAGACCTTGTCTCCTGAATCAGTGTCCCTTCGGCTCCTGCTGCCTTGATCCTTGCATATTCATCCTTCTCGGGTTGGCTGGGAAAGTAACAAGAAAGAAAAAGGACGACTAGGACTAAGGAGAAAGAAAAAGGACGATTGGACAAGCAGAATACAGGAGAGGAGAGGAGAGCATAGTCTGTCAAGATACTGCACGTGATCGGGCTAGGGTTTCCTTCTAGCCGAGCACAAATATGCAAGGAAAACTAATGAAAATGACTTGAAAACTTTGAGTTTTAATGAAAATGACAAAAATGTGTTGTAAGTGAATAGTACCAGGAATTTTTCGTTAAAGTTTCCTGTGTATCCCATTCCCATCTTTTGTACAAGCACAAGAAATGATAACAGTACATGGTAAGTAAAAACCTTGTCTCCTGAATCAGTGTCCATTCGACTCCTGCTGCCTCGATCCTTACATATTCATCCTTCTCGGGTTGGCTGGGAAGATAATAAGAAAGAAAAAGGACGATTAGAACTAAACTTAAAAACACTAACCTTGAGAATGCATCAAATCAGATCTACTGGATACCTGTGACATCAGTGACTCTTGTACCCCAAGAAACCAAGAGTGCAAGGCCGCCGGCGGCAAAATTGGCATCACTTGTCCACCAATCCTCATACAATTGTAATAACATAACAAGCTAATTACACCAGTACAGCCAAATAAAAGATTGGTATAAACTAAAGATGAACGGAAATAAATTCAACACCGAAGAGTAAAAATGAAAATCGAAGGAAACAATATATCAAACATCGATAGATTATGCAACTACCTTAAAGTGACATACTTGATCTTCAGAAACTAACAAGAACTTTGCTTTTATTTGTGCTTGTACAAGAGCACTTTGGTTTATGCGTACAATGATACCTCAGGAAAATTTTCTATATATGATACATAACCCGAATACATAACTGAAGTGTTCCGATTATTGTAATGTATCTTCTATCGACACGAACAAAGTACATTATCGCGGAGAAGAACAAAAAAATAACGAATCAAGCATAGATATATCATACAAATACTTTGAATGAGACATACTCTGGCCTCAAAAACTAATCAGAACTCTGATTTTATCTGCACGTAATTGTGGTGATTTCAGCAAACGGCTCCTACGGCTTCTCTGTACGTGCTTTGGCTTTTCGAACGGATTTCATGGCTTCTTCAAATGATTTCTGAATGCAAATGAAAAGCATGTCAGTGACACAATGTTGGAATGATTCGTTCGACGATTTTAGGCTCAATTTCTATAGACATACAATCGACGGATACCGACAGCATTATATAAACGAAAATTAGAGAAAGCTTGAATTGAGAAAACGAAAGACCAGGGCGAAAGAGGAACAAGAAGAAGCAACGTACCTCATGATTATGCATCTTCCATAAGGCATCCCAGCCCAAATTAACAACTGCTATACCACCTAAGCAAGCCCTGCATAAAATTTATCTTCCAATGAAGCATTTCCAAAGAGAAATTTACCCAACATAGTACACTGATTAACCAAATGCCGAATTGGGCACGGTTCAATATAATTCCATGTTCATCTCATCGGGCAAATGTATGGGTTTTTATTAACGAAAACTAATTAAAATGATTTGAAAACTTTGAGTTTTAATGATAAGAACAAAATAAAGGATAAAGTGAATAGTACCAAGATTGACATTTTAGTGTAAAAATATGGTTTTTCGTTAAAGTGAACCGTACCAGAACTTTTTGTTAAAGTTCTTTTTTTTATAGCATAGAATATTACAAATAAGTTCTGCCTGTACAATCTTATGCTACCGATCTTAAACCGAATTACAAAAAAAGGAGACAGTTAGGTAGTGCACAACCATCACTCTTTTCACATTCGTTATATTTGTTTCAAATGAACTTGATATATACTTTTAAAATAACTGAAAATACTTTTAGTAAAAATATTTTTGAAATCAATTTTTAGTTAAAATGCAAGTAAATTTTGAAAAAACATTTAAATACTTTCGGTAAGAAGCACATAATTGATGCTTTTAGAACTCAAAAACATTTTATCTACAAAGTTTTCAATCATTTTAATTCAATAGAAAAACTGTAAAAATCAGCCGCGGAAATTTACAGACAAGTGAATAGGAAAAAAAATTACCCTACCCTGCGACGGAGACATTGAGAAGGAAAGCGCGCGTGGTGACATATCGGAGAAAATTCTCAAAGGCGGAGGAAGCTCCACTGGCGGCTCCGGAGCCACCGCCTCTTCTGTAACTATTACCACCACTATATCCGTAACCGTAATTGTAAGTGCGAGTGTAGGTATTGTAATTGTTGTGGGGGCGGTGAGAGCTCTGGAAATTGTATTCGGCGCGCTTGCGATCGTCGATGAGGACCTGGTAGGCCTCGGAGACCTGCTTGAATCGGACGGTGGCTCTGTCTCTCTCCGCCTTGGGGGATGCGGAGTGCTTGTCTGGGTGTAGCTTCACCGCCAGCTTCCTGAACGCTTCCTTGATTTCGGCTTTGCTCGCATTCCTCGCCAGCCCCAATACCTTGTAGTGATCCATGATTTCGTTTTTGATAATTTTTCTCGATCGATCAATTCGTTTTCTTTGTAATTAGGATTCGATTTTTTAAGTTGGGAATTGGGGATTGAGGAACTAGGGTTTATAAATTCGTTTCGTCTTGGTGAATGAAGGGTTGG
Organism: Malus sylvestris; assembly: GCF_916048215.2. Classification (NCBI taxonomy): domain Eukaryota; kingdom Viridiplantae; phylum Streptophyta; class Magnoliopsida; order Rosales; family Rosaceae; genus Malus; species Malus sylvestris. The sequence continues at coordinate 1,210,824 of NC_062273.1, forward strand.
GTTATTCAACGTCGTGGCATCGCCATAGCCGCTTCCTTTCTCTTCATGCTTCGCGGTTCGCAGTTCATTTTCAGGAGAAAATTCCCCTTTCCCCATTATACCCTCCCGAATTTTCTCTTTATTTTATTTTTTATTTTATTTTATTTTATTTTTTAACAAAAGATATCAAGTTTACTTTTAAGAGAATTAGACCTAAGAAATCTCGTATCTACGTAAAGAAGGAAAAAAAGAAGGTTATTTTGATAAAAGAAAAAAGAAAAAAAAAAGAGAAAAAAAAAAGAAGGGTTTAATTACTCTAGTGCCCATAAAAGAATGCATGACAAATGATGATTAAATACTTTTTTTTCTTCTTTTTATATATTCATGTTTTTTTGTGTTTATTGTTTCGTTTTCGTGAAAAGTGTGTTGTTTTCGGTTGACTTACTTGACGGTATATGTGAAAATGTGTCCAAACCTATCTTGAACATGAAGGCTATCTTTGTTACTAAGCATCTTAGATATTCGTGAATTGTGTCCGTTTATTGTACATTGTATGATCAATTTTATCAAGTACTGTTTGTGTTTAATTTTAAATAAAATACTTAAAATAATTTCTAACTGCACGATGTATAATAAATGAATATGATTGACGGATCCTCATGATCCTCACATAAAGGATCCGGGTTCCCACATTTAACCCTCCCACAAAGCTAACCCTCCAAACTTTTCAACCCTGCATTATTTTTAATTGAAAAAAGAGTAATGTTATATTTACCACTTAATTGTATCTTTGGGTTCAATACTCACTAAAAACGAATTTGAATCACATTATTATGACTAGTCTATCGTGAGGTTTTAGCCCACTCCCCAATACTCTTAGTTTAGATACCATCTTTTGTTAAAAAAAAAAATTGTATCATCTTTATAACACATGTGGATTCTATCTCTATTAGAAAGATGTTATAATTAATGATACAACTAGATAATAAAATTATTTCAACAAACACAACTATATGGTAATATCAAGTGACACTAAATAATAAGGAAAACTAATAAAAATAGTTTGAAAACTTTAAGTTTTAATTGTAAGTAAATAGTACAAAAAATGACGTTTTAAAAGTAAAAATATCATTTTCGTTAAAAATAAACATTGCCGAAATATTCCGTTAAAACTCCTTAAATAGTACGGCCGTATATCTAAATTTCAATCAAGAAAAAGGTTAGTTAAGTCAAAGCCCAAAAAGGTAATTTGAGCAACGGAATCAACTCCAGGTTCTCTTCCAATCGACTCGGACCCGGTTAGCTCCCATCATTTCCATTCTCTCAACCACCGAACAGAACAGGCGGATCGTCGGCGCTACTATTCCTTCCTCCACCACCGACTCAGCCGGCCCGGTAAGAATCTTATTTTCCGATTTCTACCCATTTCTTCATTGTTCTTCGCTCTCAATTTTCTTTATTATTTATTTTCCTAATTCATATGTAATTATGTTGGGCATGGCATATAGCTTGATTTCTTATCTAAATCCTAGCTCTGAATCTCAAATTTTGTGTCCAAAATCCGAACTTTTGATTTGATGCTTTGTTTTGTGTTCGAATTCGTTGAATTTGTTACTCAAGAGTTTCAATCTTAGCATTTGTATGTGTTGAAGAATACAAGAATCCCACATCGAAAATTGACCAAATAAATTACAGTATGTAACGAATGCTTCCGCTCCTAATGATACCGGGGCTTTTTTTGTGATGAAGCCCCATAAGTTTGCGTGATTAGTAGTGGGCCGCTGGTCTGACTCTTTGAAATCTTGACAAAAGCGTTGCCGCCCCCACTGATGATTTCTCTCCCTCTCACATTGTGTCTGTTTCGCTTTCGTGTTTGTTGGTTAATTCTTAATAGAAGTGTTTTTGTGACTGGTTGAGATCTGTGGGATTGCACATTCATTGACTCTGTTTCTTTTTCTTTTTTATCCGTTTCTAGTGCTTTTGGGTACTGGTACAGATCATTTGTGTAACCAGGAAGAAGATGAAAGGCCAAAGCAGTTACGCTCCACCTGCTTACATTCCGTTGGGAATGTCGGATTCTGAATCAGCGATTGTTTTGCGAAATGAAGACCCGCCTAATCAGCAGAACAGCGTTGACGGGCCCAAACAATGGTCTTCTGGAATCTGCGCTTGCTGTGACGATATGCAGAGCTGTACGCTACTTTCTGCTTTGTGACCTTGATTTATCAGAAGGAAAATTATGAAGGTGCCTTCTTGAGTAGGGAAAACGAAAATTAGCCTGTTGTCATTATACATGAATTTTACGAGGATTCTTTAAGCAAGGCTAGGAGAGGACTTGAATTATATAACTAACCCTATAGGTTACTATATGCTTGCCTCTTATTTTTTATGCATTAATGTTCTCTAAGTTAGCAGACCCCACTTAGTGGGAAAAGGCTTTGTTGTTGATGTTGTTGTTGTTGTAATGTTCTCTAAGTATTCTTCAATATGTGGAGGACCTCTTTTATGTCTGAATTTGTGATTGGTATTCATTCTGTGTTAGTTAGAAGCCATTGCAATATCTAGATTTTAGGCGAGTAACCATGCACGGATTTTTTTTATAGATCAAACAGTATATACTATCCCATCAAACTTGACGAGAACATGAAGACAACAGTAGGTTAGAATAACAGAACTTATGATGTGTACGTTGATCAACTAACACCTTGAATTTTTCATGGACAAAATTTGGATAAAGATTATTAATAAGACCCATATATTAAGTACTTTAAACCTCATTTTAAGGATGCGATATCCAGTCTGATGTGAGGTAAAGCATTGGTTGTTGGTATATACTCTGTGTTGTTAGTGGTGAATAAATAGATGATAATGTTTTGAATACGTTAGAGGAGGATGTACATGGGAAGAGGGTAATCTGACTTGTTTATATTTTTTTGTTTATCACGATAAGTTGTAACATTTGCTTCTTAGGTACACAACCACTGCTAAATATGTTCGTAACAGTAGCAGGAGCTTCATCCATCATGTCTCCAGATTATGGCTTTCAAACCAATGACGACCATCTGATTGCCGAATTTTTTTTTACAGGTTGTGTAGGTCTATTTTGTCCTTGCTTTCTGTTTGGAAAGAATGCAGAATTTCTGGGTTCTGGGACATTGTTAGGATCATGCATGACTCATTTTATTTTGTGGGCACTTGTTAATACCGCCTGCTGCTTATTGACTGAGGGCCTGTTTTTGGGCATACCGGGATGCTTTGTTGCATGTTATGCTTGTGGCTACCGCAGTGCCCTAAGAACAAAGTATAATCTTCAGGTATAACATCGTTTTTCAATTTACAGGCTTAAAGTCTGTTAACTTTTTAAGAGTAGAAAAGTTTTGATTTTGTGCTTTTATTCTCTCAGTTCCTTCTTGAATTTTGTTTACTTTTCATCTGAGTTTCAATCTGCGTTTTGACTGTTTGAGAAATAGAAATGATTACCAAAAATGTGACTGATTATTGATGTAGAAGTTGGGTTTGACACGTCGAATGAATGCTTTGATACCATGTTAAAGTTTGAGCTTCCCACCGCAATTCATGCCCGTGCGTGACACCATATATAAGGCTTACCACTCTAAGATTTAAAAAAGAAAGGTTCATATATAGTAACGAAAGGCTTCAAGTGATAGGGAATGTGACTTTATATTGTGCTCATTGGTGGAAAATAATTTATTTGATTACTTTGAAATAATTCAGTGCAAATGGAGGCCAAAACGAGTTAGGGGTGAAGATCGGAGATCAAGAAATACCAAAGAGCGACCGTTTTCGTTACCTAGGATCTATCTTGCAAAAGAACGGAGAATTAGATGGAGATCTCAACCATAGAATACAAGCTGGATGGATGAAGTGGAAGAGTGCATCCGGTGTGTTATGTGACCGCCGTATGCCACTGAAGCTCAAGGGAAAATTTTATAGGACGGCAATAAGGCCGGCGATGCTGTATGGCACAGAATGTTGGGCGGTGAAATATCAACACGTACATAAAATGGGTGTAGCGGAGATGAGGATGCTTCGTTGGATGTGTGGGCACACGAGAAAGGATAAGATTAGGAATGAGGATATCCGGGGTAAAGTAGGAGTAGCCGAAATTGAAGGAAAGATGAGAGAAAATCGGTTACGGTGGTTTGGACATGTGCAAAGAAGGCCTACTGACGCTCCGATTAGAAGATGCGACTATGGGACAGAGGTTCAGGGCCGAAGGGGTAGAGGAAGACCTAGGAAAACTTTGGAAGAGACTCTAAGAAAAGACTTAGAGTACTTGGATCTAACGAAGGACATGACACAGGATCGAGCACAATGGCGTTCTAAGATTCATATAGCCGATCCCACTCAGTGACTTGGATTTTCCAAGTCTCCAACCGAGAAGTTTTCCTTACTCGGAAAATTAAGGGAACACTACCCAACCTACATGCTCCACTCAGAAAGCTTCAACATACAAGCTTCAACAAAAGAAAATTCAAAGAACTTAGCGAAGAAGGCTTTGGTGTATCTAACACAATACGTTGAAATGAAGGAAAGCTTATTTATTGATATCCCCGATAAGCTACAAATATGTACATATACATGAGTCAAAATAAACACACAAGAGGGAGCCTTCACACAGGTTGCTTAGGAGAAGTCTCAGCAGTCGGTAGAGCCCCAGAAAGAGAAGGCACCGGAGGGGGATCATTTGGAGCCTCAGTACTGGACAGAACCCTAGAAGGAGGAGGCATCAGAGGTTGATCATTTGGAGCTTCATTACGCGGTACAGCCCCAGAAGACGAAGGCAATAAATGCCTTTGGAACAAACCCACAAATCTCTGATGATCAAGTAAAACCTGACCATCAGTTTCCTTCATCTGGTCAAGCTTCCTCTTCATGTTTGTAGCATAGTCATGTGCGAGCCGGTGCAACTGTTTATTCTCATGCTTGAGCCCTCTAATCTCCTGTTTGAGACTCATCACTTCAGCCGCCAATGATTCAACTTGGCGGGTTCGAGCAAATAGGCGTTGGGCCATATTAGACACAGAACCTGCACACTGAACACTGAGAGCCAGCGAATCCTTAACAGCCAACTCATCAGACCGTTTGGAAAGTAGTCTGTTATCTTTGGGAGTGAGAAGGTTCCTGGCCACCACCGCAGCGGTCATATCATTCTTCATCACGGAATCCCCAACGGTAAGAGGACCAGTAGGGGAGACGAAGGATGGGCGCCATATGTTGTCTGGAGAAGGCGGGGCTGCCTCTTCAACAAGGTTCAAGTCAAAACGACGGTCGGAGGGGCCAGACATTTTCAAAGGTGTTGAAGAGAGAAGAGGTCGGACAAATCAAGATCTTAGAAGTGCAAGAATGAAGCTCCTACTGGTGGAGATTCAAGTGTGCTTTGGAACTTAATGCCAGCCCCTATAAAAATCTGCACTCGACGGAGCTTCAGAAATCGAAGAGGCGCCTGCTCAGAAATCGAAGAGGCGTTTGCTTTCTCAAAAGCTGGGCTGCTTAGAGATCACGAGGGTTGATCTCAGAAATCGAAGAAGCGTTTGCTTTCTCAAAAGTTGGGCTGCTCAAAGACCTCGAAGGCTGATCTCAGAAATCGAAGAGGCGCTCGCTTTCTCAAAAGATGGGCTCCTCAGAGACCACGAGGGCCGATCTCAGAAATCGAAGAGGCACCTACTTTTCCAGCCTTGTCAGCACCTGTCACACGCACACTCAGCTTTGCGGAAATTATGGGCATTCTGTCGAAGACTTCTGGGGAAGTAGAAAACACATGAATCTTACTGTTCAATCACCCACTTCCCACACGCAACAATAGCTCATGGGTACCACATAAAACTTTGCCAAAGTTCTCTGCCAAAGTTGAGCACGTGAAGCTTGCAGCTCCCACTACATCGCTCTGACCAAGAAGGGTAAAAGAATAGCAAAGAAACAGCACTAACAAAGTTTAGACCCATAAATTTTGAAGGTCTAGCTACCATATTATTACCCACAAGGGTAAAGGAACAGTACCACTGCTGGATAATTGGAAAGTCCCTGTGTGTCAACCTCTGTGCTTTGTGGCAAGGTAGACTAGCAAACATGCCCAACCTTTACTCATATTCGAGAAAACACTCCCAATAGGATTGCTTGCTCCAAAATCGAAGAGGCACCGTCCTCCTAATCTCGAGAGCCAGACTCCCAATATGACTACTTTCTTAAAAATCGAAGAGAGGGTAAAGGAACAGTACCATTGCTGGATAATTGGAAAGTCTCTGTGTGTCAACCTCTGTGCTTCGTGGCAAGGTAGACTAGCAAACATGCCCAACCTTTACTCACATTCGAGAAAACTCTCAACAAGATTGCTTGCTCCAAAATCGAAGAGGCACCGCCCTCCGAATCTCGAGAGCCAGACTCCCAACATGATTACTTTCTCAAAAATCGAAGAGACACTGCTCCCCGAATCTTCGAGAGCCAGACCCCCAGCATGATTGCTTTCTCAAAAATCGATGAGGCATCGTTCTCCGAATCAATCGAAGAGGCGCTCGCTTTCTCAAAAGCTGGGCTGCTCAGAGACCACGAGGGCCGATCTCAGAAATCGAAGCGGCACCTACTTTTCTAGCCTTGTCAGCACCTGTCACACGCACACTCAGCTTTGCAGAAATTATGGGCATTTTGTCGAAGACTTCTGGTGAAGTAGAAAGCACATGAATCTTACTGTTCAATCACCCACTTCCCACACGCAACAATAGCTCATGGGTACCAAGAAAGGTAAAAGAATAGCAAAGAAACAACACTAACAAAGTTTAGACACATAAATTTTGAAGGTCTAGCTACCATATTATTACCCACAAGGGTAAAGGAACAGTACCACTGCTGGATAATTGGAAAGTCCCTGTTTGTCAACCTCTGTGCTTCGTGGCAAGGTAGACTAGCAAACATGCCCAACCTTTACTCACATTCGAGAAAACACTCCCAACAAGATTGCTTGCTCCAAAATCGAAGAGGCACCGTCCTCCGAATCTCGAGAGCCAGACTCCCAACATGACTACTTTCTCAAAATCGAAGAGAGGGTAAAGGAACAGTACCATTGCTGGATAATTGGAAAGTCCCTGTGTGTCAACCTTTGTGCTTCGTGGCAAGGTAGACTAGCAAACATGCCTAACCTTTACTCACATTCGAGACAACACTCCCAACAAGATTGCTTGCTCCAAAATCGAAGAGGCACCGCCCTCCGAATCTCGAGAGCCAGACTCCCAACATGATTACTTCCTCAAAAATCGAAGAGACACTGCTCTCCGAATCTCGAGAGCCAAACCCCCAGCATGATTGCTTTCTCAAAAATTGAAGAGGCATCGTTCTCCGAATCTCGAGAGCCAGATACCACAGACCACTTTTTCAAAGTGCTCTGACAGAGTTAAAACATGTGAAACTGGCAGCTCCCACTACCGTGCTATGACCAAGCAGGGTAAAGGAATAGCATCACTACTTGTTAGGGAGACTCCTATATATGTCGACCTCCATCCCCAACGGACAGGCAGACCTGCAAAAATGCTCAACCCTTCATCATATCTGAGAGGGCACTCCCAACGAAGCCTTTCGAAATATTCAGCTTTCTTTCCCCCCGATAATACCTCTGCAAACAAGCTATACTAGAGCAAGAATATCTCATATCATCAGGGTTAAAAGCAAGAGTATCCCATATCATGCTTTTTCCCTGTCTTTTCCTTTGACCTTGTTTTTACCTGCAAGACAAGGAGAAAGAGAGCAATCAGTCAGCACTTGGAATCAAGCTTCCAGCCAGGAACCGACTGCCTGGAACCCCTTACCTGATTACTTACCTGGCATTGCTCTCGAGTACTCATCTTCAACATCTTATGTTTCCAGGGAAGATTCCGCATCTGCTTGAGGAACAGATAGGGCAAGTGCGAAGGATACAAGGAAGCATGTGGAGACAAGCGTAACAGCACACGTGCCGATACATCCATTACTCTGTCAAAAGCAAAAGTATCCCATATCAGCAGGGTGGAACGTACTCTAGATTTGATGGACTTGTTTTGACCCTCAAATTCTTCAGCCGGCCTTATACTCTGGAGGAAACCAGAAAACCCTCCAGCTCAGTTCAAGAATAAGCCTGTGGAAAGTTACTTCTTCAAAAGCAAAAGTATCTCATATCATCTCTTCTCATTTTTCTTCTCTTTATCCTTCATGCTGCTGCAAGATGGGGAGAAGGTGAACAATCAGTCGGAGCTCTGATTGCTTACCTTGTCTGTCACCTCTTTCAGCAGACCCCCTAGCTCGGCGACTTGGAGGACTCCTACTACATGGTTTGTATCGCGCTTGACCAAGCCTGAAACTACAAGTAAGCTTCAAGTGAAATTGATACATTACCTTGTGCATCTCCACCAGTTAAAGATACCACCCCTGGATGGAGGAAGAGTACTCCCAGAGAAGATGCCACATCTACCTATGAGACAGATAAGGCAAGTCAAGACGACACCACACTCCGATACTTAGAAGTTTCGTGATTACGAGATCATTCTCTCACAATATTTCCTAATGTCATTTGTACTAAATCATTCACTTGTACTCACTAAAGGAGAGCTTGAACATATGTACTTGTGTAAACCCTTCACAATTAATGAGAACTCTTCTATTCCGTGGACGTAGCCAATCTAGGTGAACCACGTACATCTTGTGTTTGCTTTCCTATCTCTATCCATTTATATACTTATCCACACTAATGACCGGAGCAATCTAGCGAAGATCACAAAAAGCGACCGTTTTCGCTACCTAGGATCTATCTTGCAAGAGAACGGAGAATTAGATGGAGATCTCAACCATAGAATACGAGCTGGATGGATGAAGTGTAAGAATGCATCCAGCGTGTTGTGAGACCGTCGTAGGCCACTGAAGCTCAAGGGAAAATTTTATAGGACGGCAATAAGGCCAGCGATGTTGTATGGCACAGAATGTTGGGCGGTGAAGCATCAACACGTACACAAAATGGGTGTAGCGGAGATGAGGATGCTTCGTGGGTTGTGTGGGCACACGAGAAAGGATAAGATTGGGAATGAGGATATCCGAGGTAAAGTAGGAGTAGCCGAAATTGTAGGAAAGATGAGAGAAAATCGGCTCTGGTGATTTGGACATGTGCAAAGAAGGCCGAATGACGCTCCGGTTCGAAGATGTGACTACGGGACAGAGGTTCAGGGCCGAAGGGGTAGAGGAAGACCTAGGAAAACTTTGGAAGAGACTCTAAGAAAAGACTTAGAGTACTTGGATCTAACGGAGGACATGACACAAAACCGAGCGCAATGGCGTTCTAGGATTCATATAGCCGACCCCACTTAGTGGGAAAAGGCTTTGTTGTTGTTGTTGTTGTTGTTGTTGTTGATTACTTTGAAATAATATGTTTGCGGGAGGTCATGAACTACTCGAAACTTTTTGTGGGACAACTGCTTATTCTTAGTTTTATTACTTCACTAGGGCTTATCATTTCTTGTCCATGAATTTTGTAGGAAGCACCATGTGGAGACTTCGTCACTCATTTTTTCTGCCACCTGTGTGCACTTTGTCAGGAGTACCGGGAGATCCGTGAAAAGTCTAATTCCGGCCCTCCTGACCTGAGTCTGGCTGTAGTTACAGCACCACCAGTCCAGACAATGGAACCAGGTCTCCAAAAGTAAACCACAATTTTAATACTCCTGTAGGATCAGCATTTGGTTTAGGTTACACAACCTTCTTTGTGCTCTTCAGTGGGTAATGTTATTGAAGCCTTCCACAATTTATTTTTTATTTTCACTTATCTTCTTTGGTCTGTTCCCGGGTTGATTTTTTACGTTATCAGCATGATGTACTTTTTTCGGTGTTTGTGCTTCAACCCGGAACCTATGCTACTTTCCATTATGAAATGCAGGATGAATATTATGGAATGAACAACAGTGCTCTCTCTCCCTCTATCTGTTTATCTCTCTCTCACTCTTCGTGCAAGCACACACGCTTTTTGTGATCGTGTTTCACGGATGGTTTCTACACATGGTTACAGAGTATTTTATTGTTGTTATATTTCTGTAATAGTGAAGGTACTTGTTATTTTCATGAGCACCTCAACTAAGGATGTGGCTTCTTTGGACCGAGGGGCGGAATCCGTCATGTATTTAGTTTAATCCTCCATTGTCTACCCGCACACCGTCTCATTCCATACTTTTATATGCGAAAACGTTTATGAGCATGATTTTTGTTGGTTTACTCCAGAAAGGTTAGTTGCTTCCAAGTTTGAAGTGATGGCAAAGGTTTCTCTCGCGGATGTTGTTGCTACAGGTTTTACTTCTTTATAGCTCGTTTCGTTTTTCGTTGTCTAACCCTTTGCTTGAGTATGGAAGACATTGTTGTGGATTGGGACGAAGCGAAACTTGGGATCAACTTTGCCATTTCAATATTTCATGTTCTTTCGTTTTCCTTTTCGTTTTCGTTTTCGTTTTCCTTTTGTTTTGTACTGGTGCTGCGTTAGGAGAGCCAGTATGACACTCCTAGACCCTCGAATCAAACCGCCCAATAGTGATTTGGTTTCTTCTCTCGATTTTTAGCTCAAATCAAACTGAAATGCACCACTTAATTGAAACGACCGTAAGCGCTTTTAGAAAAAACTAGTATTGGTTAAAAGTGTGTGCTAAGAAGCACTAATTAAAGTGTTTTTCTTGGATTCACTTACATTTTTACTAAGAATTAGTTTCAAAAATATTTTTACCAAAAACGTTTTTAGTTATTTTAAAATTACTTCCAAACGACTATGTAATGTAACACAGTTGATGTCTGTATTGATTGTGAAGACAATTTTAGAGTGATGGCAAATAAAACAAAACGGAAAATAAATAATAATTTTTATTAAAAAAAAAGAATAATAATTACAAGGACGATTTAACCAATTTTTGCAAATTTGCAATTTAAGAGGGAAAATATAATATCCTCCCTTTATTTTCGAGCGATTCAACGTTTCGCAAAACCGGCAAAAATTGCCAGTAACTTTCCGTTCCAATCATTCTTTAAATAAAAAAGATATTCGTTTTTTTGTTCAATAAATAAAAAGATATTCAAAGATATGTTTTTCTTAAGCAAACAAAGATTGACATAAACTTTTTGAATAACAACCCTTTTTGTTTGTGATTATTCAGGAATATCAATATCCCAGTTTGTAAAGGAAGCTTTATGAATGCTCCCAAATTATAGACATTCCACTTTGAGTCTCTAAACTTTCAAATCGTGTCAAATTTTCTCATGTTAGTTTAAACTATAAACCTATCTTTCATTGAATTTAGAGTTATCTTTGCCAGTATTGTACAATACAACTTTGAGTTTGTTGCAGATGTGTACATTTTTTCCTCCTAAATCAAGTATTAAAAGTTTAAAACACCATATTTTCCTAATTTGTCTTGTTAAGTTAATAGAGCATTTCGTTGACATATCACGCTCCTAAGAGTAGGTTGTGATAGCATTAACGGTTAGAAAGATATTGACACAAATTAAAAGTTCACCGGAAATCAAGATCAAAATTTAAAATTCAAAGGATAAAGTGGAATAAGATCAAAGTTATGGGACGAATGTTTACTATTTCCTAAATTATTATTCAAGTAAGAGCTTAAAGTGTTTTAAAAGAGTACAAATTCATAATTATCCAATCAAGATTTTAATTAAATATGTGGAAGCCTATGAGTATTCAATCAAGATTTTACAAGAGTTTATAAATTTCCGAGCGTAGAGTTTATAAGATTTTAAAGTATTTCATAAAACTCTATATTCAATAAAATATGATTTTAGAGTATTTTAAAAGGTGAAGGATTTTAATGAATGTGGAGTGGTTTTATAGTGTTTTTTTTTTTTTTTGGTTAAGGGTTTTATAGTGTTTTTTAGACTTTAAGAAATGAGGTCTCTCCTAAAATTCGAAATATTTCTATTAAAATTTACATCACATGGAATCTATAAAACTCCATTAAACACCATAAATTTATAAATCTTTTAAAATCTTTTAAAACCCTAAAATTTCCTTCTAATATAATCTCTCTCTCCCTAATATAAAAAAAGCTCTCTCTCCCACTCAAACATATAGAACAACTCAAACACCCTGGGAAGTGAGAGTGAAGTAAAGAGGAGAGAGAGAAGCAACGGGAATGGGATTTCTTGGGAGCTCAACGATCCCATTGGGACTGGGAATGGGAGGAGTAGTGAGCGAGCATTGCTGGGAATGGGGGCGGAAGTACTTGGGGTACGAACTCTGCAGCGTGAAGGACTTCATGTCGTTGGCGCTGGGTGTAATCAGCGTCCTCACTTGGGGCGTCGCTGAGATTCCCCAAATCATCACCAACTACAAAGCCAAATCCACTCACGGCCTCTCTCTTGCTTTCTTGATGACTTGGATTCTCGGGTAATATTCTAATGGGTTTAGGGTGTAGGGTTTAAGAGGCGGACTACAGTGTACTAACCAACTAGCTTAACGCACGTCTATCTACTAGTTACGTCAATGTCATTCCAAATACTTTCGAACACAAAACCTCGGTGTATGCATAAATATTATTTACCACTTGAATTATAAGTGTTTTTGTCAAACTATACTATCCAAATGCAACCTTGAAGTTCTTGTAGTTTATCTTTTTGGCCAAATGACAAACCTGGGATTGTGTTTTTCTACGATTTTCTTTTTCGTAGGTCCTTGCACTTTTGATATTGATGTAAGATTAATTGCTTTGTAATAGTCCAAGAGTATCTCACTCTCACCAATCCATTTGTTCTTGATGATTTTGTATACTTTTTGAATTTTTGAATGTGTTTGGATCATTCTTTACATTATCAAACCGGAATTTAAATTTCTTATTTGGACCTGTAACTAATTTTATATCAAATTCTTTTGCAGAGACCTGTTTAACCTTTTTGGCTGCCTGTTAGAACCAGCTACTGTGAGTGTTTAATGTTTCATTGTTTTCATAGCTTTCGAAACGTTGTTTAAGGTTTTTAGCTTTTACTTAATGTTGGCATGGAAGTGTATGATTCTTGATGATTTTGTGTCAACTTTACGACCAAAGCACATATGCAGTACACATTCTCCAGTGCTCGTTAGGACTTATGCGGTAGACATGTTTCCTTTAGTCACTATTAGTTTCGTTAATTGCTGATGGGAAGACCAATACTTGTGACATTGCTTCAAGGAAGACGACATTTTGTTTTCCTTTCTGTTGGCGTGGTAGCGTCGTGGTTTTTCTTTATGGTCACGATTAACTCAGGGACAAGTTTGTGTTGGTCTATCTCGGCGTTGTGTAATGCGCGCTCATTTGGGCAGTTTATATTCGTTTGGTGACTAACTGCCTTTGTATACTTGCTTATGCAGCTTCCAACACAATACTATACAGCAATGGTAGGAATGTCGACTCAAGCTGCACTTTGATAACTAACCAACATAGGTTTTTTTATTAAAATTTACTTCATGTCATTAACAAATAAGTTGATGTGATCTTTCACTGTTTTCTTGGTATGCAGTTTTATACAGCAACCACATCAGTTCTTTCTGCACAGACCATATACTATCGTTACATATATCCTCGTCTTAAGTACAATTTGAAAAAGGTTAGTATCTGGCGTCCTCGTCTCCTCTTATATAATGTGAAGTCTTTAGGCACTCCTTCATGTTTTCTTTTATCTTCATTTCAAGTTTATAACTTCGGGTTTAGAGAGATGTTCAACTTCATCTCAGAGAGACTTGAATATCCTAACCCCTGAAGTATACAACAGTATTATATAACTGGTGCACGTAATTTACTTATGACCGGTATATTTGCTAATTGAACTACTTTATGATTTAGGTTTCTTTTTTCCTTTTACCTACAATCGTTATATCAAAAAGCAAGTGAATACATCTAATGCACTTATCTGTAATTTAGGGTTCCAAGTCTAATCCGGCTGAGGTTCCAGGAAAAGCTAGTGGCAGGATTAATGTGATTGACACCCCCTCTGCAAGAAATGTTTCAAGTTCACCCATTCTTTGTCCCAATATTTCTCCCGGACGAGAATCATACTACATGTAACTGATTTTTCCCATCAGAGTCATAAATTATTCTCTTATATAGTCTTTCTTTTAATAATTTAACTGATGGAGAATTCGATTTGGCTCACTAAAGTAAAATGTGCATTTTCTCAAGTGCGTCTGATTTTCATGATAGAGCTTTTGGTCAATTGCTCACCCTTGCTACATATACAAGCTTAAAAACTTGAAACAAAATGTTGCTGGCTGAAATAGTTGGCAACATTTTTACAGAACGTCTGAAACAATAATCAGATGCATTCTGACATGAAAATTTAAATTTGCAGTGTAGTGATCTATCAACTTTTCATTGTTGACAATCATGACCATGTAATTGGATATCTTTTTTCTTATGAATTCATCAGATCGGCAAGATCTTTATCAAGGAGTCACGCCTCTACAAAAGAATTTCATGCGGCACAAAGAACAACTTGTATATTGAATCATAATCGAAATCCCAATGAAGAGCCCTTGCTTGGTGCACTTGCATCTACACAATCTGCACCATCTAATAATGTCAAGACTACGCTATGTGTGGTGAGCTCTATACTGCTGATTGTAAAATTTATATTCTATCGTTATAATCTTACGATGTATACTTTTGTCTCTTTGACTTTAGGTCTCACTGATTACCTTATTTGGCACTTTTAATCACCGATCAGTTGATTTAAGTGTTGATAATCCAAATCGAGGAGTAGTGATGCAAGTAGGAAGACGGCTGTTGCAGGTAGTTGACATTCCAAAGTAGTAATTTACTTCAATTTTATTACTCTTAAGATTCTATAGAGAAAACAGGTTAAGCAGCATTGTTCTTGTTGCACAGAGCACTAGTGTTTCCCATTAGACAGTTTATCGTTAAGCTGTTTTCGCTTTCGGTTGCCTCTTTATCTTTTCTCATCATCATCGTCATCATTATGTTTCTCAACTTTCGAGTATGGACAAAAGGTTTAAGCTTCGGTCAATGTCTTGCTCATTATACTTATGTTTCCAGTTTTCTGATAGTTTTTTTTTTTGTATAAACCTTTCCAACGTGGAAGACTGAAAAAGTAAGCTCTATTCTTTTCTGTTGAACTGCTATTTGAATTTCAGGTGAGTAGTGGGCTGCTGCGAGAAACGGGTACTAAAGATAGCGGTGGGATAGGAAGTTTCCTTGGCTGGGGAATGACAGCTATTTACATTGGCGGACGGCTTCCTCAAATTTACTTAAATGTGAGTAGTATCCTTAACAGTAGTTAATTTCTTCTGCGTCTTCTGTCTCAGTTGTCTGAGCAATGTTAACTTCTGATTCTTGATCATTTTTTTTTTTTGCACATCCGGAAGGGCAATGTTGACGTAAGCATTTTCACCTTCTTTTTTGGAGTCAGTAATGGGTGGAAAAATAATTAATCTGTGTTTATGTTGGGCATAAGCTCGAGCATCGGGGTTATGAGTATCGTTGGAGGGATATAATTTTCCTTTATAATTTGCAGGGACTTAATCCTTCCATGTTCATCATTGCTATTGTTGGCAATACCACTTACATCGCAAGGTGAATATTGCTTAACCCTTCATAGTTCTTTTTCTACTGTTTAGCCTTTTGGTTTACAGCCATTAACTTTAGCGTAAGCTCGAAAGTTACTGATGTATTTTCTTACCAAAGTGGGAATATTTCAAGTGTTAGTTTTAGTCCGTTTCACGAACGATTGTGGTTCCTTGTTGTGCAGCATTTTGGTGAACAGCATGGAGTGGTCGAATATCAGACCGAACCTTGCGTGGCTGGTGGATGCTGGAGGATGCATGCTTCTGGATATTTTTGTATCCTTATTATATCGTCACTATTTCATATGTTTCTTCGAACAAATATAGCATACTTTTTTACATAGTACATGCTTTACATACTGCAAAGATTCGTTATTACAGTTTCCTTCGAACGTTGAACTTTTTTCTTGCAGAACAAGTGCAGTATCTTGAACAATATGAAATTCTTGTACCTTAATGTCATTTAGATACTATTTCAGTTCTTCCGATACTGGAGACGCCAAGACGTAGAGGGTACGGATAGACACTCCAATGCAGCCTAGTGAATGAAGGAATACCATAAAAATTTGAAGGTACCTATCCCTCTCTCTCTCTCTCTCTCTCTCTCTCTCTCTCTCTCTCTCTCTCTCGTTGCATCATTTCGCTTAAACTTTGTTAGGTTCTGATGAAAACACTTCACAAACTCGAAGACAGGGAACGAGTTCACCAGGAAAATTGATGAACGAAAGAACACAAAAATATCTTGGGTTGAGTCGCGGACAATGTCGCTTTCTTTAAGACGTTTCGCGGCTCTGCCTAAGGTGTGCAAGCAGTCACAACTGCCACACCGTCCCCAGGATAAAACAGCCCAGTATCACCACTGTATAGATCTTCCTTTGAACTGAGGAAGAACCAAAGCCTTCACCCACTCAACAACTCAATGTTCTCCAAGTATTTCTCCAATTTTTTCAGTGTTATATACCAAACTAGAACCCTAGCATTTATATACTACTGTTGACCTTAAAAACTACCAAGCCTACATGGCGCTCAGGCAGTGTAACTAATGAGCTAACTACGTCATTCGGTTATGTGCGGGGCGTGCCAACTCGACGGCCAATCTCGGCTAGTGAGTAAAATGAGTTGATGTTGCGTTGAGCGCGCTGCTGACTTCTTAATCTTGCGACTGCGGCCGAGAAAGAAACATGTCTCGGCCTTCGGGTTCTAAAGCCTGAAGACAAGGCTGCTAGTTCTGCGAACTTCATTATCAAATTCGGCTTTCAACGTGCCAAATGTAGTAACCTGTAACACCTCACTTCGCCGAGAAGACTAATGAGATGACTTCTGCCAATAAGGATTTGAAAATCCTTCTTGACCGAGACTTGGATAGATAACCAGTCGGTTTCGTCGCAATGCTATTTATCCAAACTGAAGGTGTTTCGCGTTCGGATGATTCTATGACAACAATGTTGTTTATCCAAAATGAAGGTGTTCGCCGGTTGCCTTCACAGTGCTGTTTATCCAAACTGAAGATGTGTTGGCGAAAAGGAAAATAAAAATCTCAAGGTTGTTGAGAAGCTTCGCGTAGAGCGAGAGTTTGCACAGGGTAGTTTGTGTGTTGAATTAAAGGGGAACTTTCTGTTGCCTGCGACTCTGTATTTATAGCATAATTTCGTAGAAACCAACTGAAACTCAAACTCATAAAATTAAGGCTGATCCATGGCATAGGTTAAAGCCTATCTTCCAGATGGCTGACTTTTCAAAGATAATAAAAGCCCATCTTGACTTATCCCATTGTAATTAAAAGCCTAGCCTAGCTAGGCTTTCTTTTCTTGTCATAATTCCATCACCCATCCATTCATCCTGATCCCATTTAATGAATTTTAAACCATTTTAAATTCATTTCTAACTACTTGTCAATTTGTCATCATCACCACACACCAGATATCTCAAATCAATTTGAACTGTACCACTTGCTTGGGGATATAATCTGCATCCTATCTATCCCGTTTAAGAATATGCCAAGATAATTCATATTAAAAGATAATATTATGATAAAAATCATAATAGTATCCTTTAACAATAACAAAAATTATCTCCATTTTTCCATCCGACGGTTGAGAACTATGCTTGCTCAACGGCCTTGATTACATGAGCCGATGATGAAAATTTGGGTCCAAACAACTACTTAGAGAGATATTAACGTTGGGATAGTTGAGGAGAAAATGCTCACAAAATCCGGCCATTAAAACAAGAAGCAATATCAGTTAGTTGAGAAAGAATAGGTCTTCTAAATAAAACATAACTTTATGTTGGAGAAAAAAAAGATTCTCCATAAAATTAGGAATCCAACGTTAACCCATCTGACTAATTCTAAATTTTAAATAAACATACAACCGCAACAATCCCCCACTTGGTTATTTAAACTTGGAACTTTAAGTAAACTGTAATAGAGTCGTGCATAAATGATGGTGTTATTCAACTTGAACCAAAACATAGTGACATGGCTTCATAATAACAAGAGTAACACTTAGTTTTGAACTCAGTCTCTGACAACAAAGCACACACGACTCCTCTTGGGTGAAGCTCGAAGCCAGCACAATTCAGCCTTGTGCTTGTATCTAGGGTTGGTTCGGGTCGGGATCCCGAGCCGAAACCCCCAACTAGAATCCCAAACCAAAACATTTCGGGATGGGATTTTATATCCCAAAACTAAACCGAAACGATTCACTTCCTGAAATTTGGGATTCCCGAAACTGTTTCGGGATTTTGCAGGTCACTTTGGGATTGGGCTTTGAAGCCCAAAATGTTGGGCTTTTAAACTTTTTACAATTTTAAGCCTTTAAACAGTAAGCCCACCCATTTTTCAGGAAAAAAAAAGTTAACAATTGCAGGCTTACAGCCCACAGCCCGCAGCCCACCCGTTTCACAATCCCATAAATTCAATTCAATCAAAGTTCACCACAATCTCATCTCATAATTTCAATTTTCATACCAAGCAAGCAACAACTAACAAGTTAAGCTTAAGTTCACAATTGTCTACCAAACTAGTTAATTAAAAGTGCATGCAACCAAAATGAACTAAGTTAAGTTTTACAAACCAAACTTCCGAATGAATTTAGATTAAGTTACAAACCAAAAGCAAATCATAGTTTATAAGCAAAAAAGTGCATGCAACCAAAATGAAGCTTAAGTAAGTTCATTCCCTTTCGCCCCAATTCATTCCCAAGTCTCTCCAGCTCGTCATACGGGATTGGACACCTGGTTACCAAGATAAATAAAAGGTATAGAGTCGGTACATCTAATTCACTGCAAGTTTACGAAATATATTACATAATTAAGAAAGTTATGCATACAGGGGAGCTTGAAATGGTTTTTCCCGTCCTCCAAAACGAAGTTGTCCAGATTCCTTCTTACCACAGAAACCACCTCCTGGTAAAACAAAAAAATCACATGAACTAGACCTCTATAGGCATATGCAAACTGAAGGTAGAAGAATACGAAAACTTAACTATAGGCATCAACTGCTGTCTGTTGTAATCAACAATAACTTTAGAATCATCAATCAAGGAATGGTGAGCTTCCTGCAAACAACCAACTAATCTAAGCACAACACAGACACGTTATGACTTATGCAGATCATAATTTCACATTGTCCCCTATTTTCTTTTCCTTGGCTTGCCTCGTCTATCCACATTTAAGATATTAAGCATACCATTACGAAATATATTATTCAACCACCTACAATTGATATGCACATGTCTTTTCTCACAAAACTAGCAAGCACAGCCAAATCAATTTAATTTTATGAGAGAAGGACGTGTCTATGAGAACAAACACCAATACCATTATGCTTGAAGCGAAATCTATCAACAATACAAGAATGTAAAATTAGAATTCCCCGCCACATAGACATGCATATACAAACTTATATGCACGCTGCACCTTATATGAAAATAAATGCATATACAAATTCGTGCACCCACCCTCCCAAAGGCATGCAGGTCCTGCACTGCACCCACCCTAATTCGAAACCCACAGTCCTCAAACCCTCACACATTCGACAAAATACTCAGAAATCAAGTTAATCAACATGAAATTTGACTATAAACACTAAAGAACAAAAACCCAGTGAAAATAAAAAACCCTTACCTGGATTTTGGGACTCGATTGGTCTCAGATTCGCGTCTTCCTGCGTCTCTGTGTGTGTGGCTGGTTGGATGAGCGTCGTTGAAGTGGACGGAGGACGGGAGGAGCGGCGTGACTCAATGGAGGAGTGGCGTCACTCGAATCGATGGAGAAGCGAGCGGCGGGAGCGTGTTCGGGAGATTGAGTGAGAGTGAGCGACTGAGAGAGCTTGTGAGGATAACAAATGACCTAACTAATGGACGGTTGGATTAGATCTTAACCAATCCAACGGTCCAAGAAAATTCTAATTATAAATTAAAAATAAATTAATATATATATATATATATATATATATATATAATATTCAGTTCGGTTCGGGATTACCGAACGCTTTCAAAGCTGTGGCCGAATCCCAAACCGAAACTTTCGGAACGGGTTCCGTTTCAGGTACTGAATTTTTTGGGAAATTCAGTTCGGGCATTTTTCGATCAAATTTCGGGACGGGTTCGGGACGGTTCGGGATTTTCGGGAAAAATTTCCACCCCTACTTGTATCCCAGTTTAGTGATAGTACTAGAAGTTAGCCCTAGGAACTTCATAGTAGGCAGCCTCACCTTTACTATCACAAAGGTGAAACTATCAAGGATACTCTTATAGCTGGATATCCTACTCAACTAGAGTATAGTTTTCATTAAGAGTTTCATAACCCATCCTTTACTTGTGCTACAAGATTTCATGCCTTTAGAGATAACTTGAGTCCATATCACATCATAACTTGTTATTACCTGTTGAACCAATTTCTTGGGATCTCCAGTCCAAAGGTTAGGTTACCATCACAAGTGACTCAACTTATCAAGGGCTTTAACCCCATTCCGCTAGAGGTTTTCCAAATTTTTTCTCATGCTAATCCTTTCGTCAAAGGGTCAGCAAGATTATCTTCAGACATGACATAATCGATTCTGACAATCCCTGTGGAAAGAAACCATGTTATTGTGCTATGTTTTCGATGAATCTGTCATCTCTTTCCATTATAATATCGATTTTTCACTTTTGCAATGGCTGTTGTGCTATCACAATGAATAAGCACAGCATGAATTGGTTTCTCCCACAATGGAATGTCTAACAAAAGATCTCTCAACCATTATGCTTCTTCACTAGCTGTTGCTAGGGCAATCATTTCAGATTCCGTTGTTGATTGAGCAAGTATGGTATGTTTCTTAGACTTCCATGAGACTGCAGCTCTAGCTATATTAAAAATATAGCCACTCGTGGCTTTAGAGTCTTTTGATAGTGTATTCCAATTAGCATTGTTGTATCCTTCAAGAACAGCGGGAAACTTTTCATAACATAAACCAAAATTGATGGTCCTCTTAAGGTATCTCATTACCCTTTCAATTGCATACCAATGTTCCATATTGGGACTGGTTGTGTACCTACACAGAACCCCAACTGCGTAGGCTATGTCTGGCCTAGTGCAATCAGTAGCATATCGGAGGTTACCAATGATGCTCGCATACTTAATTTGTCTAACATTTTCACCAGTGTTCTTAAACAACTTCATACTAGGATCAGATGGTGTACAAGCAGGCTTACAATCAAAATATTTGAACTTCTTCAGATTTTTTTCTAAATAATGTGACTGACTTAGAGAAAACCCCTTCTCAGTTTTGTTAACCGTTATTCCAAGAATTAAATTTGCCTCTCCTAAATCCTTCATATCAAAGTTATTGCATAGCATGGTTTTAACTTCATTTACCAGGTGAATATTAGAGCCAAAAATAAGCATGTCATCAACATATAAACATATTACAACACATAGATTACTCTCAGTTTTAATATACATGCACTTATCACTTTCATTAATTTTGAAGCCATTATCAAGAAGTAAACAATCAAATTTAACATGCCATTGTTTAGGTGCTTGTTTTAAACCATAAAGTGACTTATTTAATTTATAAACTTTATGCTCTTGCCCAGGTATTACAAAACCATTAGTTTGATCCATGTAAATTTCTTCCTCTAATTCTCCATTTAAAAAAGCAGTTTTAACGTCCATTTGATGCACAACAAGATTATGTAAAGAAGCTAATGCAAACATGACTCGAATGGATGTAATTCTAGAGACTGGTGAGAAAGTGTCAAAGAAATTGACATTCTCTCTTTGCCTAAAACCTTTAACTACTAACCTAGCTTTAAACTTGTCAATTGTGCCATCGGATTTTAGCTTCTTCCTCAGCACCCATTTGCAGCCAATGGTTTTGTAACCTGGAGGTAGCTCAACCAAGTGCTAAGTTCTATTCGATTCTAGTGAATCCATTTCATCGTTTATGGCTTCTTGCCATGAGTCTGTATCCAATGAAGTCAATGCCTCTTGGAGTGTTGTAGGATCTTCTTCCAGTGCATAAGTTTGGAAGTCACCCCCAAAATCCTTGGTGACTTTGGTTCTCTTACTTTTCCTTGGTTCGAAACTAGTTTCGACTGAATCATTTAGAGCATGGTTGCTCGTTCCATCCTTCCTTAAATTAGTTGAGGTTAAACCCCCACTATTCCTTGACATAAAAGGAAATTTGTTCTCAAAGAAATCAGCATCATTAGATTCAATAACAACATGGTTCTTTAAATCATAAAATCTATATGCTTTACTATGGAATGCATAACCAATAAAAATACACTCAAAAGCTCTACTATCTAGTTTTGACCTTTTTGGGTCAGGTTTTCGTACATAAGCTAAGCAACCCCATGTTCTTAAGTAGGACACATTAGGCTTCCTATTTCTCCAAATTTCATACGATACAATTTTAGTTTTTGAAGAGGGAACCCTATTGAGAACATAACAGACAATTAAAATAATTTCACCTCACCAATATGAAGCACAACCAGAGTTAAGAAGCACAACCACTATTAATTCACAAAGTGTCCTATTTTTTCTTTCTGCTTTGCCATTCATTTCTGGGGAGTAGGGTGCAATTGTTTCATGTAATATGCCTAGATTTTTACAATGATCATTGAAAGGAGCAAATTCATATTCAAGTCCCCTGTCACTACGAAGCCTTTTAACTTTTCGATTAAATTGATTCTCTACTTCAGTTAAGAAAAGTTTAAACATGTCAAGTGCTTCACTTTTGTTTTTCATCAGGTAAACAAGACAATACTTTGAACAATCATCGATAAAGGTGATGAAGTAACGTTTCCCATTTCTTGTGATTACACCATCAAACTCACATATATCAGAGTGGATTAAGTCAAGTAGTTCAGTTTCTCTATGTATCAATTTGTGTGGTTTTCTCGTGATCTTTGCCTGACTACAATATTCACATTTTTCTAAATCCTTTACTGAGATTTCAGGAATTAGTCCTAAACTACTCATCTGATTTACTAACTTCTTATTTACATGACATAACCTAGCATGCCACATATTGAAAGAAGATAACATGTAAGCAGAAACAACAGTTTTATTCATAACATTAACATTGAGTTTGAACATTCCATCAGTGGCATACCCATTTCCCACAAAGACACCATTCTTTGTGAGAGTATACAAGTCAGCCCCAATAGTTTGTGTGAAACCAGCCTTATTGATAAGGTAACCTGAGACCAATTTCTTCCTGATCTCTGGAACATGCATCACCTCCTTCAATATTACAGTTTTCCCTGAAGTGAACTTGAGCTCCACTTCTCCAACTCCAGCAACATGTGTTAAGTGAGAGTCACCCAATAGAACCCTTCTGTTTTCCGCCTCAGTGTAGGACTTAAAAAGTCCACGATCATAGCAGACATGGCGCGAAGCACCAATGTCCGCCCACCACCCCTCGAATCCATCAACCAAGTTTATCTCTGAGACCATTGCAACAAGCTGATCCTCTGTGAGATTGGCTTGAGGAGCAGTTCTTCGTTTGTTGCGACAGTTACAAGCAAGGTGTCCACGTTTGTCACAGTTATAACACAAAAATGGCTCAACTGTTTCATCTCTTGAGTATAGGTATTTTTCTGTTGTTATTACGATAGGTGTTTTGTACCTTCATAGGGTTCTTGTTACTGAGCGAGTCTTGGTGACATTCTTCAGATTCTTACCATTAGGTTTGAGATCAACAGTAGCATGGTTCTTTAAGTATGACTTCTTGTTGGTATTCGAGATGACAAGGACCTCTTCTCGCATATCTTGCTTCCTGGCTTCTTCCTCGATTCAAAGACGAGTAATCAAGCTTTCAAGAGAAAACTCTTTTGTCTTGTGTCGCAGATCCTTCTTGAACTCCTTCCAGCTTGGTGGCAACTTGTCAATGATCACAGCAACCTGGAACTGTTCATCCAGATTCATTCCTTCAGATATGATCTCATGAGCAATCTTTTGCAATTCATGTGATTGGGCCTCCACAGACTTGTCATTCGTCATTTAGAACTTGAGGTAACGACTGACTGCAAATTTCTTGGCTCCCGCTTCTTCAGTATCATACTTCTTTTGGAGTGCATCCCAGAGTTCCTTAGCTGTTTTACAGGAATAGTAGCAATCATAAAGATCATCACATAAATCATTTAAGATATAGTTTTTGCAGAGAAAGTTATTTTAATTCCATGTTTGAAATAGTTTGAATTGTTCAGCAGTTGGTTGATCAGGTAGTAGTGGCATCTCAGAAGTACAGTTTGAAGCAATTTTCTTGGTGGTTAACAAAAATAACATCTTTTGTCTCCAGCATTTAAAGTGAAGTCCTTCAAACTTGACAGGTTTGTTCAAATCAGTGACGAAGAGAGTGATTTTAGTGTCCATGGAAAAAAATAATCGTCTTAAAATTGATGAAAACACTTCACAAACTCAAAGATAGGGAATGAGTTTACCAGGAAAATTGATGAACTAAAGAACACAAAAATATCTTGGGTTGAGTCGCGAACAATGTCGCTTTCTTTAAGACGTTTCGCGACTCTGCCTAAGGTGTGTAAGTAGTCACAAATGCCACGCCGTCCCCAAGATAAAACAGCCCATTATCACCATTGAATAGATCTTCCTTTGCATTGAGGAACATCCAAAGCCTTCACTCACTCAACAACTCAATGTTCTCCAAGTATTTCTTAGGTTTTTTCAATGTTATATACCAAACTAGAACCCTAGCATTTATATACTACTTAGAGAGATATTAACGTTGGGATAATTGAGGAGAAAATGCTCACAAAATCCAATCATTAAATCAGGAAGCAATATCAGTTAGTTGAGAAAGAATAGGTCTTCTAAATAAAACAAAACTTTATGTTGGAGAAAAAAAAGGATTCTCCATAAAATTAGGAATCCAACGTTAACCTATCTGACTAATCCTAAATCTTAAATAAACATACAACCCCAACAGGTTCGTATAAAGAATGGTAGAAACCTTAGATGAAGATTTTATTTTCTTCTCGAAACATTGGTCTTTAGCGGGGTTGACTTAGATATTCTACAAATCATTATGTTGTGTTACATAGTTCTTGTAGGAGAAGATAGAGATTTGAACCTGACGTTCATAAGAGGTTCTAGGTTTGCAATATTTGCTGAGATAGCGAAACCTCTGTGGTTCACGGAAACAAAACTGTTTGTCCTAAATTCTCAATATGTTGCTTGCCATACAAGTTAGAAACTTTGAATCATGCACATGTATGGTGGAAAGAATCTTGGATAGATACGACAGCCGGCACTCTGTTTTTCACGTGGAATTCCTCATGATATGAATAGTATTCATCTCATTGTTGTCCATATGCTAATGCTATAATCTAATTTACTTCACTTTCTCTGAATCAGGATACAGAATTTTCCAGGGAGCCAGGCATGTAAATGAATCTTCGTCGCTGCCTTTTCAGGATTTCATCCGAACTAATCTAATCCAGTCATATGAAGTATTCAGCAACCAACATGCCATTTTTGTGCTTCGATTTTGCACCCTTACATTAGCAGACGATATCGGTGTCTGGAATTTTCAGCAGTTAGATACAATATTATTTTTGTTGCTACTTATCTTTAGACTTTCCAGTTTTACCTTGGTGTGAATTGACAACAAAGAACATAACTTCTTTTTATCTTAAAAAAAAAAGAAAAAAAAAAAAAAAACTAATTGAATTGCTCCATGAAACTACCATTTAGCCTCAATTTACCCCTTGAAATTGTCGTTTTCAACTTTTTTGTCTCACTTCACCCCATTCTCTTTAAGAAATGTTAAATTCAAGGGTATTTTAAACATTTCACTTTGTACACATCTCTTCGTCTTGCCTCTTTCATGCGCTTCACCTTAGTTGACTGATCATCTTAGTGAAACAAATAAGGGTTCACGGAAGAAGATAAAGGAATTTAATAATTTATTATGTTTGAATTTAACGTTTCTTTAATAGAATGGGGTCAAGTGAGATCAAATGAGTTGAATATAGTAGTTTCAAAGACCAAAGTGAGACAAAACTAGTATCACGAGGGAAATTTTGAAAAATAACCATAATTTAAATCCCATATAGAATTATAGCCACTCCTTCGAGTTTATGATAATTATAATCAAAAGTTGAGATAAAAATACTAATATACCCTGAAAATAAGGTTTTCAGAAGATCCAAAAAGACAACAGGTGCTTCAGACTCAAAACCAAGTTAGTACTAGTCTCCAAGTTCCAGTCTCACCAAACCCAACAAAAACCCATAAAAATTTAAATTTAAAAAGTAATACAAAAAAAATCCGCAAATGATGATTTCCATCATATAGATCGTACGGTCCAACCATTGCAAAAAACGCAGCAATTTGTGGCTGCCATGGAGCAAATCATGGGCTCCCCATCTCATACCTTTCCCATCCAATCCTATTTCTATAATCACGGTTAAGCCACGTTAACATTTTATATTTCCATTATTTTTTGTCTTATTATTTCTATAAAAAAAATCAATATAAAATGTTGATGTGGCTTATCCGTGATCACAGAAATAGAAGTTTCTATAATAAAAAATCAATATAAAATGTTGACGTGGTTTAACCGTGTTCACATAAATAAGAGGGGATGAGAAGGGTATGGGATGGAGGAGAGCAGACAATCCAGGTCCTCTACAAGAAGCCCTGACCAACTCCTACTCCGTATCCCCATCGTACCAACGCCTAAAGCGCCATAGCAGCCAGTGAGATACTTTAAACAAATGAAAGCCTAGGAGTTGGAAATTTTACAAATTTACAAACCTTGGGTTTTAATTGGCCTCTAGCACGATTGAGTCTTCGGAAGGATCATGACCCAACTACCATTTCAATCCCAAAACACCATAAATTAAACAAAATGCAGTCAAATTTTAGAGAAAATTCAAGAAACAGGCTACCTGCAGTGGTTTGGGGATGAAATGGCATCGTTGTTGGTTGAAGAGGAAATTATATGGAAGAAGGTGCTACTGTTGGTACTGCAACTTGTCCTTGTGTTTGATGAATAAAAAGAAAGAAGCTTGTGTCTCCATTGCAGTGCGAGTGCAGAGCAACGCAGCGACAACACTTGACATGAAAAGAAAAGCTCGAGACATTGCAAACACATATGGTTAAATAGGGTATATTAGTACTTTCTCATCAACTTTTGATTATAATTATCATAATTTTAAAAGTGTAACTATAATTCTATATAGGGTTCAAATTTTGGTCATTTATCCAAATTTCCCGTATCAGAGAGTAAATTGAGACTAAATGGTAGTTTATGGGGACAATTCAATTACTAAGCCAAGCAAAAAAAAACTACAAATCTTCGTACTTTTTTTTTTGAACAATCGATATTATCTACACAAAGGGGAAGGGGCGGGTGTTCGTGGCAGGAATTTCCATCGGGGATGCTTCCTAGCCGACGAGCACACAACTTCCCGAGAGGTCGTCGCTGGTTGATGCTTTCTGTCGGGCTTCTGCTTTACTGGCGGGCTTGTCAGGTAAGGCTGAAAGAGAAGGACAGAGTTAACTTTGAAAGGTGCCTTTGTGGGGCCTTAGGTGTAGGCCTTGAGGCTCACAATCAAGATTAACTTTTCAGTGCTCAGGCGTGCCACTGCCATCTTCAGCATGGCAGATGTAAAACGGATGTTGAGTTTTAATTATATATATACTCGAGAGACTACGTTAGTTATGACAGGTGCCTTTGTGGGGCCTTAGGTGTAGGCTTTGAGGCTTCCCGTTAATAACTAACTTAGTACTTGAATACATAAGGTTCATTTTCTTGGTTATATGAGTCTTATAACCATTATACTTCTGATTACCTGAGCCCAAAGAGCAGAATGAATCCAAATAGGTGCCTTTGTAGGGCCTTAGATAGGCCTTGAGGCTTCCCATCAGAACTCCTTCTATACTCAACGTTCTAGCCCGAGGAACAGGATGAATCTAAATAGGTGCCTTTGTAGGGCCTTGAATAGTCCTTGAGGCTTCCCATCAGAATTTATTATGTGCTCGAACGTTCTATGGTAATCATAATATAATAGAAATAAAACTAAGTGACATGTCGATTACTTGCGCCTCAAGTAACTTCGGACTTCTTGTTTATCAAAGCTTGTCGTGGATGGGTTAAGTCCACATAAGGTTCTTTTTTTATGCCTTGAGGCCAAGGACTTTTGAGTGATCAAATCTTACATGCCCGAGGGCTTAGAACTTAGATCTGGCTTGAACTGTGAAGACATATTCAAATCGGATTCAAGCGCTGAGAGAGTCTTTTAATAGCCATATTACTAGAAATAACTTGGATACAACTTGTAGTATACAACATATTGCTAGGCTAATGAATGAAAAGACAAAAACAAAGAGGGTCGGGCAAGGCTGATCGTCTTGCGACTTCCTATCTTTGTGGTTTATCAGGAGGTTTGAAAGCTTAGAAAAGGGGTTGGGAGATGAGTTTACAGAAAGAAATCGATACTACAGCAAGAGTTGAACAGGGTAGCAGAGCTATTACAAAGGGTTTATCCCGAAATGGATGAAGGCTTGGGCTGACTACAGCTTCGTTTTGAAGGAAAATCTGGCCTTGAGCAGAGTTTGTGCTTATATTTGTTGGTTTGTTTGAGTGTCCTTAACTCTGATTTCTCTTTCTTCTTTTATAGACACTTTGGCTTGGCCTCCTGTAGCAATAATCTTGCCCGAATGCAGTTTAAAGGATAGTGACTCATTAGCTATTTACTTGTACTGCCACTGTAAAGTACTTTTGGGCTGATTAGCTGGCTGGTCTATACCACTTGGCCCTTGGGTAGGTGAGCAAGTGGTGCAAATGCTCTGCACCTAGTCGGGAAAGGCCTTTTCTGCCTTCTAAGCTTGGGTTGTGCTTCGGGCTTTTCTCCTCTTTGTAGGCCAACTCCCTTCTAAGCCTAAAGTTTAAGTTTTAACCCAAACAGCGGGTTTAGTCTCACAATGGCCTAACAATAACGTGGTTCAAATTCGCCTTTGACGATAATCGAATATAAGATCTCTTATCAGTAAAGAAGAATATCACTAGACCGTAATACTAAGTGGCTACAAATGTTCATACTTAGTAAAGCATGAATTGCCAACTCTTACAAATTGCAGGAAGTGTGAGTCCAAATGCCAAGAAGAGAGGCACATTGTCCCAACCAACTTGGTCCGAACACACAGGTTTAACGGTTGATGTAAAGTTCAGCAACATGTTGTCGAATACCCTTTGTTGCGCCCGGCATGTTTTAAACCACCCTAGTTGAGAGGAAACAGTGTTAGGCAACCATAATTTGCGAGGCGCCTAAACCCGCGCAATTATTTGAGACATCCACCATTTGGCTAACTCCTTTGAGATCTCTGTCAAGCATATTTTGGGAGAATCCCCACCCAGCCATTTTTAATCAACCGGAACGAGTCAATTTGGAACTTCTTCCAACATTGAGAACAGAAGTACCACTAGATCAATAATTTTGGTCGTTTTGGTAGCGTTTTAGTTGATGTGAGGAGTAGAGGGACCAAAGCCACTAGTGGAAATTAGAGGAAGACCAAAATACCAGATAATTGCATTAAAATGACATTTCAATACACACTTAAAAAGGCTCATACATTTACACAAAAGTGTGATTCCCTGGACACAATGGAATACTTCAGTCCACTCGCGCCTTAGCATTCGAAAATATTCCGGCGAACTTCGAATCTATCTTTACAAAGGAATGGTAATAAATAGATACAGCAAATATTCTTTTAACCAAAACTCTTTCCGAGTCCAGAAATCAATGATTTTTTTCGATCCCCTACTGTTACTAGGGAGCTGTATGCAAACATATCCATATAATTTTAAATACTCAGGTCCGCCATGAACACACTCTAACCCTAAAAGCTCAGAAAATTCGCGAAAATGATGCTCACCTGCGCAGATTCTGTGAAGCAGTCCCAAAATAGTTTCCAGAGCAAGGAACAGCACAAACATCACATTCTGTTCCAACGTATGTCACCGTCCTTTTACACAAATATTCTGTTCCAACTTCCAAACAAAAGACTTCAGATGACCATCACATTGGACAACCGACATCAGGTGTCAAAAACTTCTTACAAAATTTCATGTTATTGCAGCCAAGAACCGTTTATGACCCAGATGATCCACAAGGGATCACTTCTAATTCAGTGGCCCTTGAAAAAAGTCCTACCCCAACGTATCAATTTCCTTCCCAGAATCATCCTCATTAATGTTTCTCCTCAACCTTCTTAGCCATATATCATAGTCCATGGGATATGGTGTCCCACATAGACTATCAACATAATCGGCAAATGCTTTCAACACAGTTGAGGCCTCACCTAACTTCTGTTGAATTAATCTTCTGGACCAAGAAGTCTCTCTCCACTGCAGTGCCCCCTCAACGGAATCCAGATCAGGTAGAACCCCACCACACGAAATATAAAGCATGTAAACAAGGCTCTCTGCATCTGAAGCTGAGCAGAGCTTTCCCTCCTGGAGAGCATAAGTAGAAGAGAAATGAAGGTTCATTGCAGGGCGGTCCCTATCTTCAAGAATAGCACGTCCCCAACCAATAAGAACAAAATAAGGTTGCTTCTCGGCAGACCTGACACAAATCACATTCTCAGGCCTGATGTCTCCGTGGCGAATTCCTGCAGAAGCAGCAGTTGAAAGTGCAGATAAGCAATCATGGCAACATCTGATCGCGTCCTCCATACCAAATCTGGCTTCACTTGTCATATGAGCCACTGTTTCACCAACTGGGCTGGTCACAAGAATCGGGGTGCCACACCAGGGGTGATCACAGTTTCCACCCGAGCTGGGTTTCTGACAATGACCAGGGTGAATAATCCTGCCAGAAGCACTTAACTGAGGTAGATACTTGCTAGATAGACCTCTCTGTTTCATAGTAGTCAATATTTTCGTCTGCCTCTGAACTTGATACCACAGATTCATATCCTCCCACGCGGGCTCCAGCTGGGAAGGATGAGAACCAACATATAGAAACAAACTTTTCTGAGGTTCTTCAACCGGAGAAGCAATGTAATATGGATGTTCACTGTTATTCAAGACTTGATTGATCTGGTAACCTTTTTGCCAGTTAGAATCCTCCAACCATAATACAGATCCTGCTTCTAGCTTCATTAACTGTTCGGTCTCAATTTTAGCAGAATCATCCTCAACTTCAACGATTTCTGGGGATACATTGCGCTGCTGGAACCGACACAGACCATTTCCATTCGCCCGGGAATTCCCCAACTGCCTCTCAGTCCTTCTTGCTTGGAGGCGAGGACCATGGTCAGCAGCTAAATCCTCTATTGAGTGCTTGGGAAATCCAGCAAATTGCACAATACAATGGAAGGTAGCAAAGAGTAACTGTAAAGCACCAATGTCTCCCCAGTTGGCATTTCCAAGTTTGTTCCAGATCCTATCAATGGACGAGACTGCAATCCTAGAATGGTTTGTAATCCATTCAGCTGCACATTCGTAAACATTATTGACATCAAACACCATCTTATTTACATCTCCTTCAACCTTTACTACCCCACCATACTGAGAATCAACAAGAAGAATAAACACAGAGTTTGAACTCTGAGAGTAGTTCATTCTGCTCAAGCTTCTTGATAATAGTACACGAAGAGCATAGAAAAGGGCCTCGCCTAAAACAGATAGAGAAAGCTGCCTGTCACTATCCATGGAAAAGTTTCTGATATCAGGCCTTAAAAGAGACAGTTCAAGAATATGATCCCACTTCCCACGGGGATGTCTAGGGTTTGTAAGCAATAAACCGGTAGCACAAAGACCTCCAAGCTTACCATCCCCAATTGCCTTCTCAGCCTGGTAGAATTTCAAGTTTTCATTGTATAGACAAGCAACAGAGAAAGGCATAGGCTCATCTTGATTCCAGAATGCTTCCCACAATCCCTTCGCACCGGCATGTAAAAAATCTTCAATGGCAAGATAAGCAGTTGCTTCAACAGCATCCGATGTTGAAGCATAAACGGAATTGGGCATCCTAATCACCTGCTGAAATGAAATCCCTTCCAATGCATAGTCAAACTTTTGAAGTTCTATCAACTCAAAAGGCACATCAAAGGCCGGTTTCATTGGTTCTGATTTGTTGGATATAGATTCAAACCAGTCTTCTAATTGTGTAGTAAGCATGCCACTGTCTACAAATCTATGAAGAAACTCCTTGCAGTTACGAGACCTACTGCCAGATGATGCACTAGACCTCCTTGTCCCAGACCCAACTGATTCCTGGTCTGGCGACACAGCTGCCAAAGAAAGTATAATAATGTAGATCAGCAAAATGGGGTCCGAAACAAGAATATGCACATGAATCTACGTGTGTGTTTGTGTACTATTTCTTAACAAGTGCATCCACACAGTTGATATATACCAAACAGTTGATATATACCAATGACAGAAACAATTGTTACTGATTGACTTTAAAAATTATAGAAAAGCTGTGCAGTTACCAAAATTTGACCATCAGTCCATTTGTACCTTTTTCTATTCACTTTTTATAAGAACCACAAGTTTTATTATGAAGAACGGAGAACAATAGAAATAAAATTGATCATAAATCCAAAAAATCAAAGACTCATAAGACTTTTCGTACCCTACTAAAATCCGCGTTAGCACTTAATATTTGTTTCTTTTTTTCGCTCTTGGTCATCCTTATATGACATACGTAATGCATTCTCTCATGGTTGTGATTCCTTGGGCCCTACTCCTACTCTCACACCACTCTCCTAATTTTTATCCTTGCTGACTTTCTCGAGTATGCTGTATTTCAATTTCCAACTAGTTTTACATTTCATCTTCATCCACTATTCTATCCCCAAGTTCTACCAAAAGAAATACCCTTCCTCACTTAGCCATGTCCTCCTTCTCCTCCTCCAACAACAGACTTACATGGTTCCAAATCTCCCCAATAAATAATTGTCTCTCTATTATACATCTTAGCTATTGTCTCTTCTGCAACAAATTGCAGTGACAACAAGGTGCCATGTACATTCCATCCACATATTCATTTCGATCATTTTTTTTATCATAACAAATTAGGTATAATATAAACCAAATGCTTATACAAGAGGATCATAAACATGACCACCACTAATTCGGATTAGAATACACCAATCAAATGATCGAACGTGCGAATTCATTAATCTTAACATTTCAGATAAAATATTCTCATCACCCATTGTGCCCCTTCACCGATCCAATATACTCCACAAACACATTAGAGATATGGAAAATTTAAAATTAAAAAAAAAAAAAAAAAAAAAAACATTCTTGAAGTGGAAACCCATCTTAAGTCCTTACGGCGACAGGGCCGGCTTAGTTCCACCAACTTCTCGAGCAGTTGCAACAATGACATTGTGAACCCATCACCCATTGCCTTTGGACATTCAATTCATCTCATAAATTTTACAGTCACACAATTGGGGTCATTGTGCAATGAAACCCATAATTCATCCACCAAACACTCAGCTGGCCACATTAATGTTACTTCCTTTTGAGGAAGAAGCTCTTGAATTCACTTTAAAAATACAAAATCGAGCTCTTGAATTTACTCAAAATTCAAAATTGAGCACAAAAAAACACTGAAAAAATAAGAAATTGCCTAACACAGAAACCCTAGAGATGACCAAGACTAAAGGAAACAGCCAAATTTTCCGAGTAGACAGAGAGAGAGAGAGAAAGGAAGAGATGAAAGGCTGACCTTCCATTGCGGTTAGGGCTAACAGTCCAATCCAACGTAATCCAGTCCAACGCAGTCCAGTCCAACGCAGCAGCTCATTGACCGACCATGTCTGCGCCTCCTCCTCCTGCGCCGATCAAACGATCGCTGCTGGTAATTTTCTCTTTTTCTTTTCTTTATTTTTTGGTTTTGTTTTTTTAAATCGGGTATCCGAATATCAAGGCTTTTTTTTTTTTTTGGGATCGTTTTTTTTTTTTTTTGGAAAATGTCTTCATTTGCCGGCCGACCCTTGGATTATTCGACTGCCCCCGCCCGCACCATGTACACGTATTTTTATTTTATCTTTTGTTTTTACTGCCAATTTTTTCACATTTGCTTTTTATTGGGTTGCACATTTTTACATTTTTTTTATTTATTTGTCAATCTTTTTTCTTCAAATAAAACTAAAATAATAAGTACGAATACGGTCGGCTAGGGCCTCGAATTTAAAACTCTTAAGTGATGGCGAAGAAATATCTCATACGAAAAGTACGTGCTTATAAGTATTTGAATTATTTTATTTATTGTGAATGGTGGAATCTCAAACTTTTTCAACGGTCATACATATTTCACGTTACTTAGTTTGTTCGAGGTGTTCTAACATATAAAGTTTATTAAATTTTTCATATGCTTATAAGAAGTTATTGAAAACTCTTAACTATCTTCGTCATAAAATGAACTAATTTTGAAACTCTAGAATTGACTCGGCTTACCCAATTGCCTATGCTAGTGGGGATGCAAAAGCACTCCCACAACCACTTATAAAAAGGTTTTTCTTGCCAATTCTTCAATATATTTTTTCGACACATCTATAGAGAATCTAACTTCATAACTTATGCGTCATTTCCATTCAAAAACCTAGAACCTAGGCCCATCATCTGCTTGTGCCACGCCCATACTGCTTTGCAATGGCTACATTCTTCTCTTCAAGTTGCCTTTCGTTGTAATTTCTCAATTTATTTCTTTTGAAATTTAAAAAGATATATATCCCTACGTATCGGAGTTGTTAATATAAATTGGCGATTTTGTACGACATACATTGATGAATTAGAAATAACTTGAACAAACTTAACGACGAGAGATTCCGTCCGTCGAAGCGAAAGCGTAGAAGTTAGAACTATCCAACTGGATTTATTGCAACAAGAGTAACAGCTAGACAAACACACAGAACGAAGCAAAAGACAACATGTTCAGTTCAAGTGCTGCAAACAAAAAGCAGATGTTAAAACATGAAAGCCGAGTCTCTCAACGCTCGTACTGCTTTCGGAGCCTACGAAGAACATTCGAGTAGAATTTCCAATAAGGATGAGTAGATGAAACAGCAGGCTGTCCAAAAGGGTTTTCCTTCACATAAATTTGCACATCTTTTGCATCTGCAAGGCCATCCAAATACTTCCCAAGTTCTCGCTTTGGATCTATTTCCAACAGTCCAAGAAAAAAGAGAAATCAGCTTTTAGGTTAAGCAAGTGGTAGAATTTCAAATGTTAATTCTCAAGGGAGATGATATCCGACTATGCCAGTTCACTGTGTGCTAAAAATATATAATGCAGGAGGAGAAAATGAGCATGCGAAAATCACTTCCAAAATAATAAACGTATCAAATTCTCGTCATTACCTAATTCTTTGTCGTTGTCATTCTCAGCATCATATGACTCCAAGAAGATACCTGTGTTAGGCTGTGACATGAAACAAAGAAAACAACTTTAGAATGATTAAGGATAGACATTGTCGCACTTTCATTTTCCCCTTCTGCACTCCTTCCGTTTCTGTCATTTGTTTCCCCTTAAAAATTCAATCCAAAACCTAGGAAAAAATGAAGTGCAGAGGGAGAAAACGGGAGTCCGAAAAAAAAGGAGGAAATCAGAATTGTGATAACCATACAGGATTCAATAGACCCTTGTAAGGTTGATCATCAATGAAAAGTGTATCAGATTCTGAGTATTTCCCGCTAAAATAGCTCCACACTTTGTCCAGTTCTTTGAAAAATAGAGGCTTGCGATTATCCTCTAGCGACTTGAACCCAGAGTCGGTACATTCATGTTGATCCTATTGAAGAAATACATATCAGTAAATCTTGTCACCAAACATTTACCTATATATATATATATAGATCTCAAAAATACATGTATATGTGTGTATAGCTTTCATATCTTAACAGTTCTTACCCAAACAAATGACAGTCGCCTTCTCAGCTTTCCCATCACACAATCCAAAACACCATCCACATTTTTTCTGTTAATCAGTCATTCATAGCACAATAAACAGACTGGATAGGAAGTAAATAACAAATGAAAATCATGAAGAAACAGAAGTATAACTCGACATGATAAAAGGTAGACAATAACATTAATAGCATGTTTACTTACCAAAAACAAGAACAAGACTAAATGATATCGTTCTAATTCCCAACATCTTCATGTTTGCAGTCAAAAACGAAAAAGAAATAAAAATAATAATATGTAGGTTTCAGCTTAAAATCAAGAATTAGATACTCTCGAAACCAAAAATTAGATCAACTAGACAAAAGTTGATTCAATTCGACAGTCCGAGTTACCCTGTTATAAGTTCCCAAATTCATAATTGATAGTAAACATGCCATAAAAAGTTAAAGAACATAAAACATTGTGTGTGCACTTACACTTGGGCAGAACTCAATATTCCAACTTCGAATCTTTCAAAACAAAATTGCATGAATTCCTCACAAAATGGTCTCCTAAAAACTGCAACGTCAAAGAAGAGGGTTGTCAAACCTAAAACGAATGTACATTGTAAATTGCGAATGTAACATG
Source organism: Malus sylvestris (assembly GCF_916048215.2). Taxonomy (NCBI): domain Eukaryota; kingdom Viridiplantae; phylum Streptophyta; class Magnoliopsida; order Rosales; family Rosaceae; genus Malus; species Malus sylvestris. Next base: position 1,247,393 of record NC_062273.1, read on the forward strand.
TAGTAATTGCGAATGTAACATGTAGTATTCTAAGTATTTTTTTTATCTACTATTTTTTAATACAAGCAATATTACTATTATAATTCACACTAAGGGAAGGACAATTTGAACTCGGTAGACATCATGCTACAAGCTCTAGTAGACAAGAGAAACTCATCATTATTCATGAGTCGTTGATAAACTTTTTTGGAAATGTAATGTTAGGTAGACAAACTTTTTAAACTTCATTTGCAAAAAATATGTTATATCAAAGAAAGAAAAAAATATGCATGTTAGTAGATCTTCAAATTTTCCCTACAAAAAATTCCACTCTCCTTTGTACTCTCACAACAATTAAGTAATAATCCAACTGTCATCAACCACGTTAGGTTTACAAAATATAATTTAAATTTCCTTTAAATGCTATGAACAACACTCTAATTCAAAGATTAGTGTACGTACCTAGATAGCTTCCATATGTGCCATCAGGAGTACGATTGCTCGGAATTTTTGCCCTGTTGTAGCGGATAACTCTGTGGACTAGCAAGCCATTGAGGCTAAAGATTACAAGCTTCTTCCTTGATCCTATGTATAGCTTCTCCAGAAAAAGGCCGCAATCGCTTCCGGTGTCTTCGTTGCAATCATCGTCGCCGTCATCATCGTCGACCTCATCGCTGTCATATTGAAGCTTGTTGTTACAAATCTTTTCATCAGCCATTGTTCAAAGCAATGATGTAACAAGTAGCAATTTTGCCGAGTAACATATGGTGTCGTCGGTTTATAAGAGGCTGCTGGCTTTTCATCTTCTGTAAATGTTTGTCGGTCAATTAATAGAGAAAGATGAGACTGTTGGCTTTTCATCTTCTGTATATGTTTATCGAGTAAATGGTGGCTTTTCATCTTCTGTAAATGTTTGCCGGTCAATTTATAGAGGAAGAAGAGACTGTTGGCTTTTCATCTTCTGTATATGTTTATCGAGTAAATGGTGGCAAAAACCAAAGAGTAAAGAGAAAAATGGTCTTGCAAATCTTTGGGTACCCTAGTCGAGTAAAAAGACGAGAATGACTTGAAAAATGCCACTCATTTTTTGTGACGTGACATATTTGACTAAAAAGTTAATTATGATTCAATGATATTACTATTCATTTATAAAGATGCGCTTTCAAGTCTTTCTCATTTAGACGACGAGTTTAATACCTAATTGTAGTGACTGATCATTTCAGTACAAATCTTCCAGCTTTTAAAGTAGAACATTATTCCCATAACTAGTTAAAGTCCTCCAACATTCAACAATATGAACTAGTTGTCCTTGCGTTACTACTCACACCATCGTCATATGGAATCGTATGTTTTTTTCTTTCTCGTCATGTGACATGTATTGAAGCAATGTCAACCAACAACTACAATAGGATATCCACATCTTTTAACCGACTCAAGATTAATGAGGCCCAAATTGCAATTTTCTTTCTAGCCCATTATAACAACAAAGATTTCTAACAATTGGGCTTGTAATAGCATTCCCAGTGAGGGGCTTTATATGAAGCTGAAAAAGTGGTGAATATAGCCCATTTTTAGAGCTTCGAGGAATTTTTGGGACTTTATAAAATAATCTCTTCCAATGAGAGGCTATATCTTTCGGGCTCTATATGGGGCTATATATATTTATTTATGTTGTAATTTGATTAAGCAATGATTTTTTTTTTGTGTTAGCTTTTCTTAAGTTGATTTTTGGAAATGCTATCTTAAATTTTTTTTGTGAACCCTTCAAGCTAAAAAGTTCAAATTGTGACAAAGTTAGATTTCAACACTTATGAATAGTTCGTTGGATTAGATTCCCTTATCTCAATCTCATCCGTTGAAAGAAGCAAACCCCATATTCGCCCTTTTAAATAATTAAATTTTCATGTATAACACAACAATTTACCTAGCACCAATTGGTAAATTAATATCATACAATTTTGAAAAAAAAATTATTTGAAAATTTCACCCATCAATGCCCATGAACGTTAAATCAATTTGAAATTTTAATTCTTATGGAATTAAAACAATCATTAATTAGCCAAATTGCAACAAAAATAAGTAAGAAAAAAAAATTAAAATAATAAAAGGAGAGTATAAGTGTATTCGCAAGTGGAAGGATAGTGATAGAATTTTGCTCACATGAGTTGCTACTTTTTTTGTGGGACTTACTGTTTTTTGGGGCTAGATGTAGCCCAATTTTATACTACCCAATTATGGATTTAGCCCTATTTTTTGGCTCATTGAAAATGAAATTTATCGCTAAAGCTAGAAATGTGATAGTCTCATGAATGATAGACAGAATTCATGCACCATGTCTCCAAAATTCTTCTTCAAATTTTGTGCAGAAGCTTCTCAAAGTTACCACAAAAAGGATAATAATTCCTACAACAAAGCGTGGGAGTCTCCCATACCTCCACAGGGCAGAAGGTTGTAGTAACACCCCACTTTTCCAGCACCTTCCAGTACTCTCTCTCTCTCTCTCTCTCTCTCTCTCTTATACACACCCAAGACTGAAGACAGAGACCTGGGTTTTTGTTCACTGAGGCATAACATCAAAACTTGGAGTGCATAACAAAATGAAGCCAATCGACGACAAGAAATACAAGGTGACGATCCGGACGGTGACCCACGACGAGGAGGGCCGTAAGAGGGTGGAGAAGATGGAGCTCCCCACCCACAACATCGACAGCATCGTACGTCGAGAAGAAGCTCATAGACAAAGGCGTGCAGCGACTCGAACGCCACCCGTGAGACGGGACTGGGATCGGGAGGCCGCCGCCTAAGTCGGGCCACGGTGGCTAGTACACGTATTTTTATTTTATCTTTTGTTTTTACTGCCAATTTTTTCACATTTGCTTTCTATTGGGTTGGAGATTTTGTTTTTAATATTTATCAATCTTTTTATTCTTCAAATAAAACTAAAATAATAAGTACGAAAACTAGGGCCTAGAATTTAAAAATCCAAGTGACGGTGAATAAATATCTCAAAAAGTACGTGCTTATATAAAGATTTAAATTATTTTATTTATTATGAATGATATTATAATAGAATCTAACTCTTTCAACGGTCACACATATTTTATGTTATTTAGTTTGTGAGAGATGTTTTAACATAAAGTTTGCTAAAATTTTATATGCTTATAAGAAGTTGAAACCTTTTATACTATTTACTTTAATGTATAGTAAAATCTTAACTATCTTTGTCATAAAATGACCTAAATATGAAATTCTAGACTCGGCTTAGCAATTCCACAACTACAAAAAAAGGTATTTCTTGTTAATTCTTCAATATACTCTTTCGACACATGTTTAGAAAAGCTAACTTTGTAACTAATGCGTCGTTTCCATTAAAAAACCTAGAAACTAGGTCCATCATCTTCTTGTGCCACGCCCATACTGCTTGGCAATGGCTACATTCTTCTCTTCAAGTTGCCTCTCGTTGTAATTTCTCAATATTTTTATTCTGAAATTTAAAAAGAGATATATCCCTTCGCTTGGAGTTGTTAATATAAATTGGCGATTTTGTACGAAATACATTGATGAATTAGAAATAACTTGAACAAAATTATCGAAGAAAGATTCCGTCACGATCCAACAGAATGTATTGCAACAAGAGTAACAACTAGACAAACACACAGAAAGAAGCAGAAGACAACATGTTCAGTTCAGGTGCTGCAAACAAAAAGCATATATTGAAATTTAAAGTTGATAACAGTTCATGTTAAAACATGATAGCGGAGTCTCTCAACGCTTGTACCGCTTTCCAAGTCTACGAAGAACATTCGAGTAGAATTTCCAATCCGGATTAGTAGGTGAAATTGCAGGCATTCCAAAAGGGTTTCCCTTCACATAAATTTGCACATCTTTTGCATCTGCAAGGCCATCCAAATACTTCCCAAGTTCTCCCTTTGGATCTATTTCCAACAGTCCAAAAAAAAAAAAAAAAAACTATGTTAAGCAGGTGTAGATTTTCAAATGTTAATTATCAAGGGAGATGATATCCGAATACGCCAATTCATGTGCTAAAATATACAGTGCAAGAGGAGAAAATGAGCATGCGAAAATCATTTCCAAAATAATAAATGTATCAAAATTCTCGTCATACTCAGCATTATATGACCCCAAGAAGATCCCTGTGTTAGGCTGTGACATGAAACAAAGAAAGCAACTTTAGAATAATTAAGGATAGCCATTGTCACACTCTCGTTTTCCCCTTCTGCATTCCTTCCATTTCTGTCAATTGATTCTACTTCAAAATTCAATCCAAAAGAAAAAAAGGACTGCAAAAGGAGAAAACAGGAGTACCAAAAAAGGAAGGCAGAGTTGTGATGACCATACAGGATTCAATAGAGCCTTATAAGGTTGATCATCAATGAAAAGTGTATCAGATTCTGAATATTTCCCACTAAAATAGCTCCACAGTTTGTCCAGTTCTTCGAAAAACAGGGGCTTGTTTTTATTCTCTAGTAAATCTTGTCACCAGACATTTACCAATATATATATATATATATATAGATCTCAATAGTATACGTATGTGTGTAAAGCTTTATATATCTTACAGTTCTTACCCAAACAAATGCCAGTCGTTTTCTCAGCTTTCCCATTATACAATCCAACACACCATCCACATTTTTTCTCTTAATCAGTCATTCACAACACAATAAACAAAGTGAATAGGAAGTATATAACAAATGAATCAAGAAGAAACAGAAGTATAACTAGACATGATAACCGGTAGACAAGAACATTAATAGCATGTTTACTTGTCAAAAACGAGAACAAGAATGATATCGTTCTAATTCCTAACTTCTTCATGTTTAGAGTCAAAAACAAAAAAGAAAAATAAAATATAACATTTCGTCAGTTCGCCGATCTGAGTTACCCTGCTATAAGTTCCGAAATTCATAAGTGATAGTAAACATGCCATAAAAGTTCATTAGAATATAAAACATTATGTGTGCACTTACTCTTGGGCAGAACTCCATATTCCAACTTCAAATCTTTCAAAACAAAATTGCATGAATTCCTCACAAAATGGTCTCTTAAAAACTGCATCGTCAAAGAAGAAGGTGGTCAAACCTAAAGCGAATGTACATTGTAAATTTCAAATGTAACATGTAGTATTCTAAGTATTGTTTTTATCTGATGTTTTTTAATACAAGTGATATTATTATTATAATTCACACTAAGAGAATGACAATTTGAACTCGGTAAACATCATGCTACAAGATCTAGTAGACAAGAGAAACTTATCGTTATCTATGAGTCATTGATAAACTTTTTTGAAAGTGTAATATTAGGTAGACAAATTTTTTAAACTACATTTACAAATCATGTGATGTATCAGCAATAAAAAATATGCCTGTTAGTAGATCTTCAGACGTCCTCCTACATGAAATTCCACTCTCCCCTATCTCATAACACTTAAATAATAATTCAACCGTCATCAACCACCTTAGGTTTACAAAATATAATTTAAATTACCTTTAAATGCTATATGAACAACACTCTAATTCAAAGATTGTGGTACGTACCTAGATAGCTTCCATATGTGCCATCAGGAGTACGATTGCGCGGAATTTTTGTCTTGTTGTGGATGGAAACCCTGTGGACTATAAACCCATTGAGACTAAAGATTACAAGCTTCTTCCTTGATCCTATGTTTAGCTTCTCCAGAGAAAGGCCGCAATCGCTTCCGGTGACTTCGTTGCCATCGTCACCGTCATCGCTGTCATATTGTTGCTTGTTTTTACAGATCTTTTCATCAGCCATTGTTCAAAGCAATGACGTAACAAGTAGCAAATTTTGCCAAGTAACATACGGTGTCGTCGGTTTATATAGGAAGAAGAGACTGCTGGCTTTTCAACTTCTGTAAATGTTTGTCGGTCAATTTGTAGAGGAAGAAGAGACTGTTGGCTTTTCATCTTCTGTATATGTTTATCAAGTAAATGGTGGCAAAAACCAAAGCAAAATGTTTGTCAGTCAATTTATAGAGGAAGAAGAGACTGATGGCTTTTCAGCTTCTGCATATGTTTATCGAGTAAATGGTGGCAAAAACCAAAGAGTCGAGAAAAATGGTCTTTCAAATGGCTTTGGATACCTTAGTCGAGTAAAAAGACGAGAATGACTTGAAAAATGCCACTCATTTTTTGTGACGTGACATATTTGACTAAAAAATTAATCGTGATCCAATTTTATTACTATTCATTTATAAAGATAGACTCTCAAGTCTTACTCATTTAGACGACGAGTTTAATACCTAATTATAGTGACTGATCATCTCAATCCAAATCCTCCAGCTTTTAAAGTAGAACATTATTCCCATAACTAGTTAAAATCCTCCAACATTCAATAGTCTGGACCAGTTGTCCTTGCGTAACTACTCACACAATCGTCATATGGAGTCACATGTTTTTTTCTTTCTCATGTGACATGTATTGAAGCAATGTCAATCAACAACTATAATAGGATATACGCTTCTTTTAACCGACCAAAGATTAATGAGGCCCAAATTGCAGTTTTCTTTCAACAACAAAGATTTCTAACAATTGGGCTTGTAAAGACAGAATTCATGCACCATGGTCCAAAATTCTTTTCTTTTCTTTCTTGATTTATTTTGTCGCTTTTCATTTCGTTTTTGTTGTTTTTCTTTATTATCTTTTAATTATTGTTAGGTTTCGTTTTAATATTTAATTTTCTTTTTAAGGTTGTTTCTTTGATTTCATTTATTTTCCACGCCTTAAGGATAATCTGTGATCCAAGTTTTGGGTGGGAAATAAGAATTTTCAAGTTTTTTATTTTTGATTCAATATAAAAAAAAATTCATTCTTTTGAAATTAATATCTATAGATTATTTTAAACATTAGAACAAATGGACTTCAAAGTCTTTTCTATTTATCGTTGCTTAGACACTAATTCATGAGTTATACTTAAAATTTTGCACATTCACATCAACATGATTTATGAGGAATGAGATTGAAACACTTACTTTTAGTCTAAAGTATTTTTTAATTATTTTTTTTCTTAGTCTAGTGAAGTTCGTTATTATTATCAATAAAGTAATAATTATTTCACACAAAGTTTTGCTTAGTAACCAGGCCAGTCCTGCCTAATCAGTATTGATTCTTGCATTAAATGATAGAGTTTTGGCATGGGGCAGGGTGGTTAGTTGATTTCGTAGCCTTTTCAGCTCGAGTTAGTAAGTCCTTAGTGTCCTAAAACCCTTGTGGTTTGGGAGTCATTGACCTAAAACTTGTTACATGAGTTGGATCGAAAGCTTAAGTGCACTGACATTACACGACCACTACTATTATTAAAAAAAATCGAAAAAAATAATTATATAAAGAAAGAAAAGAAAAAAAATAATAATAGATCTTTTTGAGGTTAGTATGTGTGAAGTAGTGAATAAAAAGGACGAGAGGTAAGAGTTTTAGTCGAGTCTCTTTAACTATGTTGGTTCACTCTACACCAAGGGAAGCTCATGAATTATAATTGAATATAAATGGCTTAGACTTTGTAGTGGGATTGGTTGGAACTTTTGGAAAAATGTTCTAATTTTTAACGTTTTTTATGGATTAAAATTTGAAGGTGAAATTTTTTTGTGTGTCTTAGTTAATTTTGTTTAAGTTTTTTAGTTTTTCTTTTATTTGCTAGTTTTGTTTTGCTTGAGGGCAAGCAAAAAGCTGAGTTTGCGGGTATTTTGATGAGTTAATATTATATTATATATTTTACCCTATTCTTAGTATAATTTGGTAATTATTTTTGTAGAATTTTGATACTATGCTTTATATTTTCAACATTGGACATTTGACTTCATCCGGAGTGAAACGTAATCAAACGGATGAATTTTGGAGTGATTCAAATTGGAGGACGTTCGTGTGTTCCTTAGCTTGTTTGTATCAAAATTTTAACAATTTATACCGAGTGGTTATTTTCTGGCGATTAAATAAAGAAGCAGTACAAGTTCCTGGAAATTGATGTTTTTTGGCTTAAATGCAATTTTTGGAGCTTAAGATGACCTCAAATGGGTTCGTGGCCTTCTGGAGAAGTGTTCATAATAGTCCAAGTTTTAAATCCAGCCATTTTGGGCCAATTTTGAAGCTGATATAGGTCCACAATGTGGTTGTGCAGAATTTTGGACGAATTTACCAAGTCAATTTAGGACTATGTTTCTTAATTTATTTAAATTTATTTGGTTTCCTAGTCTTATTCTAAGACATATTACTAGGAGGATTTAATTAGCATATCAATAAGCCTTTTTGGCTGGCCCTAGGGTTTTTCTCATGCAATTTTTTGGAGAAGATTTTGGGCAAAGCTTAAAGATTTCAAGACTTATATTTTCAAAGTGTTTTCATTCTTTTCCTATATCAATAAAGACTTTGTGATTTTTAATTATAAATATGTGTAACTAATTCTCTTTGCTAGGGTGAGACCATGATCCTTAGCAAGAATATGCAATATTTTTTTAATTTGCTTATGAATTTATGCATGCAAGTTTTGGATTGTTAATTACTGGTTTAAACTATCTATTTGTCTGAGTGATTCACGACCATTAGGATATTTCGAAAAGTAATTTGATGCAATTTTGGCGGAGGGTTGTCCCTAAAATTGACTATGGCTTATTGTGGTTAATATGTGTAACTTCTTAGGATGGACAACCCATCTTAAGGGTTACATAGTTTTTCAAAAGCTTTTCACAAAACTTAATAAGTCTTACATGTTCACGACGCCACGGACGGATTGCATGTTAGATATACGTTCTATGTTGGAGGTTCCAAGTAGGATATATTTTACGAAAACCTAACCTTCAAAATATGCATGTGTAATTCATAAGAAATTAGAAGAACTACACAAGATTATTAGGATGACGGCGGAACCCTAGTACTTTCTCACTTTGAATTCTAAAAATTGTTTCCTTTTTCCTTCTTTAAATTTGCAGATTCCAGTTAACTTTTTTTAATTAATTTCGTTTTTCTTAATTTAGGTCATAAAATAACCCTTTTTTAAACTTTGTTTTCAAATAATTAACTAAGATTTGATTTTAAAATAAATTATTCATTCAATCCCTGTAAAAAACGACATTACTTGAGCTGCTATACTTTTGCCACGCCCATACTGCTTGGCAGTGGGCTACATTTTCTCTTCAAGTTACCTTTCGTTGTAATTTCCCAATTTATTTCTTCTAAAATTTAAAAAGAGGTATACCCCTTCGTATCGGAGTTGCTAATAAACACTGGCGATTTTGTACATACATTGATGAATCAGAAATAACTTGGAACAAAATTATCAAAGAAAGATTCCGTGGACGCGAAAGCGTCGAACGATCCAACAGAAAGTATTGCAACAAGAGTAACAGCTAGACAAACACAGAAGGAAGCAGAAGATAACATGTTCAGTTCAGGTGCTGCAACCAAAAAGCATATATTGAAATTTAAAGTTGATAACAGTTCATGTTAAAACATGATAGCGGAGTCCCTCAACGCTTGTACCGCTTTCCGAGTCTACGAAGAACATTCGAGTAGAATTTCCAATCCGGATGAGTAGGTGAAATTGCAGGCATTCCAAAAGGGCTTCCCTTCACATAAATTTGCACATCTTTTGCATCTGCAAGGCCATCCAAATACTTCCCAAGTTCCCCCTTTGGATCTATTTCCAACAGTCCAAGAAAAAAGAAAAATCGGCTTTTAGGTTAAGCAAGTGGTAGAATTTCAGATGTTAATTCTCAAGGGAGATGATATCCGAACACGCATGTTCATTGTGTGCTAAAAATATACAGTACAAGAGGAGAAAATGAGCATGCGGTAATCACTTCCAAAATAATAAATGTATCAAATTCTCGCCATACCTAAGTCTTTGTCGTTGTCATTCTCAGCATCATATGACTCCAAGAAGATACCTGTGTTAGGCTGTGACATGAAACAAAGAAAGCAACTTTAGAATGATTCAAGATGGCCATTGTTGCACTCTCATTTTCCCCTTCTGCACTCCTTCCATTTCTGTCATTTGATTCTCCTTCAAAATTCAATCCAAAACCTAGGAAAAATTGGAGTGCCGAGGGAGAAAACGGGAGTCCGAAAAAAAAGGAGGAAGGCAGATTTGTGATGACTATACAGGATTCAATAGGGCCTTGTAAGGTTTATCATCAATGGAAAGTGTATCAGATTCTGAATACTTCCCGCTAAAATGGCTCCACACTTTGTCCAGTTCTTTGAAAAATAGAGGCTTGTGTTTATTCTCTAGCGACTTCAACCCAGAGTCAGTACATTCATGTTGATCCTATTGAAGAAATACATATCAGCAAATCTTGTCACCAAACATTTACCAATATATATCTCAGTAATATATGTATATGTGTGTATAGCTTTAATATCTTACAGTTCTTACCCAAACAAATGACAGTCGTCTTCTCAGCTTTCCCATTACACAATCCAAAACACTATCCACATTTTTTCTGTTAATCAGTCATTCATGGCACAATAAACAGAGTGAATAGGAAGTATATGACAAATGAAAATCATGAAGAAACAGAAGTATAACTCGACATGATAATCAGTAGACAAGAACATTAATAGCATGTTTACTTACCAAAAACGAGAACAAGTCTAAATGATATCGTTCTAATTCCTAACTTCTTCATGTTTACAGTCAAAAACAAAAAAGAAATAAAAAAAATAATGTTGGTTTCATCTTAAAATCAGGAATTAGATACTCTCGGAACCAAAAATTGGATCAACTAGATGAAAGTTGATTCATTTCGCCTGTTTGAGTTACCTGCTATAAGTTCCCAAATTCATAGTTGATAATAAACATGCCATAAAAGTTAATTAGAATATAAAACATTGGGTGTGCACTTACTCTTGGGCAGAACTCCATATTCCAACTTCAAATCTTTCGAAACAAAATTGCATGAATTCCTCACAAAATGGTCTCTTAAAAACTGCAACGTCAAAGAAGAGGGTGGTCAAACCTAAGGCGAATGTACATTGTAAATTGCGAATGTAACATGTAGTATTAATTCTAAGTTTTTTTTTTTTTACTGTTTTTTAATACAAATGATATTACTATTATAATTCATACTAAGAGAAGGACAATTTGAACTCGGTAGACATCATGCTACAAGCTCTAGTAGACGAGAAATTCATCGTTATCCATAAGTCATTGGTAAACTTTTTTGAAAGTGTAATGCTAGGTAGACAAACTTTTTAAATTATATTTGCAAATCATGTGATATGTCAGCAATAAAAAATATGCATGTTAGTAGATCTTCATATTTCTCCCTACACGAAATTCCACTCTCATCTGTCTCACAACACTTCAGTAATAATCCGACAGTCATCAACCACGTTAGGTTTACAAAATATAATTTAAATTACCTTTAAATGCTATGAACAACACTCTAATTCAAAGATTGGTATACGTACCTAGATAGCTTCCATATGTGCCATCAGGAGTACGATTGCTCGGAATTTTTGTCCCGTTGTGGAGGGAAACTCTGTGGACGATCAAGCCATTGAGGCTAAAGATTACAAGCTTCTTCCTTGATCCTATGTTTAGCTTCTCCAGAGAAAGGCCGCAATCGCTTCCGGTGTCTTCGTTGCCATCATCGTCGCCGTCATCGCTGTCATATTGATGCTTGTTTTTACAGATCCTTTCATCAGCCATAGTTCAAAGCAATGATGTAACAAGTAGCAATTTTGCCGATTAACATATGGTGTCGTCGGTTTATAGAGGAAGAAGAGACTGCTGGCTTTTCATCTTCTGTAAATGTTTGTCGGTCAATTTATAGAGGAAGAAAATACTGTTGGCTTTTCATCTTCTGTATATGTTTATCTAGTAAATGGTGGCAAAAACCGAAGAGTAAAGAGAAAAATGGTCCTGCAAATGGCTTTGGATACCCTAGTCAAAAGATGAGAATGACTTGAAAAATGCCACTCATTTTTTATGACGTCAGATATTTGACTAAAAAATTAATCGTGATCCTATGATATTAGAATATCTTCAAATGAAATGTCAAATTTTGAACTCAAAATTAAAATTTGACAACCTAAATGACATTTTGACATCTTTTAAAGTTTTATTGTCCACCCGATATGTCAAATTAAATTATTATTTTATTATATTATAAAATAAATGATTAAATTAATAAAAACTTAATAAAAGGCATTTAATAATTATGAAATTCGAACCGGTCACCATTTCTTTTTAACAAGAGGGAAGTAATAAAAAGCATTCATAATTAATTTTGAAGCTGCTCTCAAATTTGACAGCAACTCTCTTGCTACCAATTCATGTTATCGTCACATAGGATTTGACATTTTGGTTGGAGAACATTAGTGTGATCTTTTTTTACTGTTATAGCTTATGTGGACATTTTGACATCTTTTTTGGAGATACTCTTACTATTCACTTATAAAGAGGGGCTCTTAAGTTTTACTCATTTAGACGACGAGTTTAATATCTAATTGTAGTGTCTGGTCATCTCAGTCCAAAACCTTTTAGCTTTTAAAGTAGAACATTAAAATCCTCCAATATTCAACGGTCTGGACCAGTTATCCCTGCATCACTACTCACACAATCGTCATATGGAGTCATATATTTTTTTCTTTCTTTCTCGTCACGTGACACGTATTGAAGCAATGTCAACCAACAACTACAATTGGATATCCACTTCTTTTAACCGACCCAAGATTAATGAGGACCAAATTGCAGTTTTCTTTCTAGCCCATTATAACAACAAAGATTTCTAACAATTGGGCTTGTAAAGACAAAATTCATGCACCATGGTCCAAAATTCTTCAAAATTTGTGCAGAAGCTTCTCAAAGTTACCACATAAAGGATAATAATTCCTACAACAAAACGTGGGAGTCTCCCATACCTCCACAGGGCAGAAGGTTGTAGTAATAGCCCACTTTTCCAGCACCTTCTAGTACTCTCTCTCTCTCCCTCTCTCTCTCTCTTATATACACACCCAAGAGTAAAGACAGAGACCTGGGTTTTAGTTCAGTAAGGCATAACATCAAAACTTGGAGTGCATAACAAAATGAAGCCAATCGACGACAAGAAAGACAAGGTGACGATCGGGGCGGTGACCCACGACGAGGAGGGCCGTAAGAGGGTGGAGAAGATGGAGCTCCCCACCCACAACATCGACAGCATCAAGTACGTCGAGAAGAAGCTCATAGACAAAGGCGTGCAGCGACTCGAACGCCACCCGAGAGACGGGACTGGGATCGGGAGGCCGCCGCCTAAGTCGGGCCACGGCGGCAAGTACACTTGGGAGGGACCTGGCGACGAGGTGGAAGTTGAGATGGACCCGGTGCCGCCGGCGATCGACGAGAGGGACCCGAACTACGTGGATGAGGAGACGGAGAAGAAGATTGTGAAGGGGGAGGACGATGATGCGGCGGGGTTGGTTGTGGGGGAGGTGGAGGTAGCGAAGGCGGCGAAGGACAGGGAGGGGGTTGCTAGAATTGAGGTGGTTAGTCCTCGTCACCTCCAGACTTAAGTTGCTGATCTTTGTAACGTAACGGTGTACTTGAAGAGCTTACTAAAATTAAAATGTTGTGACCTGTCTTGCGTGTAATTATTTGGTTTTGCATGAAAAATTATGTATGCTTTCTTTTAATAAATATGCTTTAATTTTGTATTGAATTTTATGATAACATTTCACTTTCTAAATTTTGGTACCTAATCTTGTGGAAGATCAAATTGTGGGGGCTTATATTAAGCATGTTCTGCGCCTTCGGGTTTGTGTTGCACATCCATCTTCTTTTTTTTTTTTTTTTTTTTTTAAGAAACGATATTATTTATATTAAGAAGCTTCTTAATAAATTAGTAACAATGTATCAAAACTTCAAATTTAAGATTTTTCACATACAAAAAGAAGAACATTATTAAATGTAGTATTAAATGAAAAACTTAAAACTTAAAATATGCTGCTTTGGGCTTTTAAACAACGAAATTCGGCCTAAAGCACCCATATGGTCTTTATACAGATCATGTGGACCTTTAAAATCATCCTCAAGCCTCTTTGTTGATTTTATGCTTGTCTAGATGCCTTTTTTAAGGTCCGATAAACGAGTTGTATTTGTTGTATTTGTGTTATTTTCGTGTTATAATTGTTATCGTAATAGGTTTAATGTGTTTTTAACATGTGACCTAATAAGGATCTTATTCAACGGGTCGTGTTGTTTTATGTCAGGTTAACGGGTTGTGTGAGAAATTATCATGCTTGATGTTTAAATTTGACAAATGATATCTTATTTGGCTTTTAACCGGTGACATGATAGTAACTCAATATGTTAACGGGTTCTTAATGGGTTACTCGATAAGGGCCTGACTTCTTATTAGGTTGACTCAAAATTTGTTATTTTCATGTCATTTATTGTCGAGTTAATAGGTCATGTAAGAAATTGTTCAACCAATCTCCTCCCCTCCTATTGCCTTATCCTCCCCTTCTCTCCTCTCTCCTCACTTTCTTCTTTTACTCTCTATAAAAAAATCAACACAAATGTTGACGTGGCTTAATTGTGGCAGTTCAAATAGGTGAAGAAAATAAAATTTTGAAGAAGTGAGAATCATACTCTATAACAAAGATCATGTTCAATAGCTAAGGCCTTAATCAAATGAAGCGATCTTCTAGTATTTAATTGATAAAACCCAAATGGTGACCCAGCTCATCACATCACTCCCATGCAACAGTTTCGTAAGCATTAACTTGTCCAACATGGAAGTTCAAGAGTGATGCCACACCCAGGGCTGAAGGGGTAGAGGAAGACCTAGGAAAACTTTGAAAGAGATTCTAAGAAAAGACTTAGAGTACTTGGATTTAACAGAGGACATAACACAGAACCGAGCGCAATGGCGTTATAAGATTCATATAGCCGACCCCACTTAGTGGGAAAAAGCTTTGTTGTTGTTGTTATATAATTATTATCGTTAAAGAGAATAGAAAATTCGAAATTATTACAACAATAAAAAAAGAAAGAGTTTTTAACTTGGGACTCATTCACTAAAATATTGAACCATATGCAAAAAGTAAGCCAATTAATGCCACACTATAATCGTTTTTACATCACTTTCCGTATTCTAAACTTATGGATTATTTCACCCCAAAAAAAATCTTATGGATTAAGTGTCTGACTCATCATCGTCTCAGTATTTTGTTTTCGTGATATCTGGACTCCCTATCTGAAGCTAAGCTTAGTAATTGACCACCTTTTTTATTTTTTTTTTATTTTTTTATAACAAATGATATTATGTACATTAAGAGAGAGATGATAACCTTAACCTTACGATAAGCTAATAATAATGCGGTTCAAATTCATCATTGGCAATAATCGAACCTAAAATTTCTCTTACAAGTGAAAAGGAATACCACTAGATCGTAGTACTAAGTGACATTGACCATCTTGTTCAGAACACCAAATTTCGTTGAAAATCCAAATTTCTTGGCACGTTTATTTGAAAGTGTTTTTCTAATCTTGAATTTTTGTGAATTTCAATTAAACAAGGACAAGATTTTTACGAAACATCGATGTATAGCATGCATTGTCTTTTACGTGGTGCAGTTTCACTTGTTAAATTTTCTGGAATTCTGCAATAAATGCCTAGCTGTTAAATTCAGCAATATCCGTTACATTGTTGTAATCTTGAATTTTCAAGTAATTTAGGTATATTTTGACCGCTGGAGTGACACGTGTTAGAGATGTTGTGGATCTCTCACCAGAATTGTCCAATCATTTGAATTTATTATTTGAAGATGAAGAAAGCCATACGCAAGGTTTTGTTCCAGAGAAGAACAAAATGGATGACAGCACAAGGAGTCTTAACTTAAGGGGAGAATGATTTGATGGCTGGTTGCTGAAACGAATCATGTCTCTGGCTCTCTGCATATCTGAAGCAAAAGGGGCGTTCCAACCTTTTTAATGATAATTGACAAACTAACAATTGCGTTAAGTTTGTTAATTACTTGTTTGTATTCGTCTAATGTCGTATTACTTGAGATAAAGAAAGTTTTTTCAAGAACGTGCGTGAAGAATGATTTGTATTAAGTAATGGGATCCATGTCCCTTTATCTCCTAATATGGCAGAAATGATTAGCTTGCATTCCATTCGTCAATGGAGTCTCAGCTGGCTTGGAAATCATCTTTGAAATGATTAGCCACAAAAATGTAAAAAAAGTTATTAAAGGGATCCAAAGTGAAGATCTCAAATTTAATCAACTCAAAAAAAGTTAAAGCACAAATTTAATATTTTACGCCACCATCTTCTTCGGCCAATTTCTTATGGTTAATCATCTAGATTGAAGCTCACTATTTAGAATCTATATGAGAAATGATTTGCGTACTCAATTTCTACCCTTCACATTGTTATTCATTTATGATATTTGGATAGAATATAGAGAATTTTAACGAAAAGCTCCCGGTACTGTTCATTTTAACGAAAAATCACATTTTTACACTAAAAAGTTAATCCTGGTACTATTCATTTTACATTTTATTTTGTCCTTATCGTTAAAACTCAAAATTTTCAAGCTATTTTCATTAGTTTTCTTTAGAATATATAAAACTAAAATTACGAAGAGTAGAAAAAATGATTGTTGAAATTATTTCTTTAATGAAACGGAAATTCAAAATGCAACTTAAATAACAAGTTTTGTACAAGAAAATATGAAATTTGCTGCAAGTGGTGGATTGCTCTGTTAGAGTTTTCCTCTTCAAGACTTCAACCCACTAGTTACCAGGTTCAAAGCTTCCCCCTATCCTTACTGTATAATTTTGCTTGTAAATGTACACATTTTGGTTACTTAATTTCAAAGTTCAACAATTTTCTTGGTTTCATACAAAACAAGTAATTAGCCATGAAAAAGATATAACTTAACTTGTTGAGATTGCTACATTTTGTGCACTAGCTTCAAGTTTTTCACAAAGTTTGTTGTGATTAAGATGAAATAATAAGAATCGAATCATTGACCTAACCTAATCCTTTCTCAACATTTAGCCTAACTACAAGGCAAATTATTTTTAATTTCATTTTAGGCTAAAATATAATTTTTAAAAGTCTGAACGCTGATTTTTTTTTTTCGCCTTTCATTTATTCTCACTTTTTTCTATTTATACAATATGGTGAAAGGGACTTATGAACATACTTTCCGAGTCAAATTCAAAATGGGTGTGAGATGAGTGGAATATGGTATGGTGTCTAGTTCAACAAAGACATATTTCACATTAGATAACATAATAGAGTGAACAACATCAAAGAGAATTGTATAACAAGTTTGTTAAAACATGGTGGATGGGAGATCATTTCTATTATATTTCATATGGGCTCCAAGCCCACCAAAAAGTTTTCAGACCCCAAAAAACAGAAAATATAAAATAATTAAAGAATAAATAATATATGATTAAAATGTCAAACTGCTTTTAGACAAAATGTTTTTGGGCTTCAAAAGCACTTGAAGTGCTTCATTCAAGAAGCATTAGTTATGTGCTTCTTCTAGTTATATGTTTCTTCTAGGAAGCACTTCAAGTACTTTTATGGGATTTACTTGTATTTTTACTAAAGATTGGTTTAAAAAACATTTTCACCAAAAGCGTATTTAGTCATTTTCAAAGTCCAAACGAGCTATATATCTCTTTGAAAAAAAAAAAAGTTAAGTGCACTAACCACAGTAAAAAAAAAGGATAGTGCTATCCAACACCCACTTCTACCTCCTACACAACTCTCTTAATTTCCGATCGTCAGATTGAATGAATTGGAAGAAGATCAAAGACAAAAAATTAACAAGCATGCGTGGGAAGTAAAAATAAGTGTGTAAATAGCACTATCCTAAAGAATATGTACATAACATAGGAAAATTGAATACTTCACTTGATTGGTTTTCCTATAGAGTAATTATAGGCAAATCAACTTTTTATTTTTTATTTTCCAAAATAAAAATAAATAAATAAACACGTTAATCATGTGATATGTCTCAAATAATAAATAAACACGTTAATCAACGCTTAAGTAATAATCCAATAATCAACAACCATGCCATATGGTTTACAAAATTTAGTCTAAATAGTTGGTCTAGCATTACCATTTGATTTAAAACAACAATTATTAAAAGAAATATTAACTAGTTTTTCGTATCATCTCCTCTAAATTAAGAAAAATCTCAATAGTTTTCGTTGATATAATTGACATAATAAATCTAGACACACAGAATTAATTACATTATTGATAATTTTTCTAATACGGATCAACTCACTGCAGATTGAAATGTGAAAGGGGATCATTCCAAAATTGAAAAAATTTGTTCATTGGTGACATTAAAAATTTTAAATGCTAATGCAAATAATTGTAAATTGGATATGCTTTGAACAACATACTAGTTTTAGGTGATGAAAAAGATAGATAGGTGACTATTAATTCAGGTTTTTTTTCAGAGATATATGCAACTATTAATTAATTGTAAATTGGACACAAATTTTCACAGTCATACACAAATAAGGGTCATCATTACGGGTTAATATAATTATTCTTCACTTATAAGGTCATTTTTAACCAAAGGCTCTAGGCCACATTTAGTCTTAAATTTGATAAAATTAGTCCCTAATTAAAGGGCTAAAGAGAGTCAGGCTAAAAGATTCAGGCTAAATTTGGTATCGTGACAAGCAACATGTAACCTCAAAATAGTCTTTAAAATATTAATTTTTGGAGGACTAAATGGCTTAAGTGGTAGTCGTTAGGTTTTAGTGTTTGTGAACGGCGAGTTGTCATTTATTATTCAATTTGGTTTTTGAATTTCATATTCCTCCAAGTTTGTTACGCTCTCTGTCGTTTATAAGGCCAATATTTCTACCTAATTATACACACTCTATTGGTGTACGTTGACTCGATATAAATCTAAGGCCGCAAAGAGTAGTCTTACATTAGTGCATGGTTGAATTAAATGGTGAATACCTTTACCTCTAAATTTTTTGGTTGTAAAAAAATTTAAACAACTTCTTGATCTATGCGTATCATCCTTCTTAGGGTTGGGCATTAAAAAAAAACCGATTGAACCGTCCAAACCGTACCGATGGGTTGATTTGGTAGGGTTTTTTTTAATTTTTTAATTATTTTTTTATTTTTGGTGGTTAAACCAAACCGCACCGATCATAATCGGTTTGGCAAGCGGTTTTCAAAATTCTTCAGATGCGGTTAACCGAACTGACCCGCATATACTTATTTTATTTTTATAACCATAATTAATACGTGTAATAATATAAATAATTAGTTATTTACGAGTTACTCTGTATCCACCACATAAAAATAAAACATGATTAGTTTAGGAGTCCCTTTTTGTCACAGCACATCCCAGAGTATTATTTTTCGACGACATGAAATTACAATTATACCCTTGAACCTTATGGTGTGTGATATGTTGGTTGCGGTTTCATTCCTAATTTTCCCTAAGTTTTGAAAGGACTTAAGTGCTTTGTTTTGGTTTGTTGGGGACAAACTAGGACCACATAACACACCCACACACCACACCCGTGCTCTCTCTCTCCTCCCTCACGGATTTTTCTGAAAAATCCGTACAATTGTACGGATGAACTTTGGAACCAACCGTATACGCACGGATCGATGTCAAGAAGGTAAGATTCGAACTCCTTGCAAGTCTTTGAGTTCATATATGCCATTTTTAGATCGTGAAACCCTCAAATCCCCGAGAAACCATCACCCCCGATTTGAGTAATGTTCACGTGGTCGTAATTATGGATGTTTCAGGGGATTTTAAGCGCATAGGAAGTTTTAGGATGTTTCAGGGGATTTTTAGCGCATAGGAAGCTTTAGGACGTTCTTACGAAGCTCGGAGAAGAAAAACCAAGCAAAATGAACGTCAGGAGACCTAGTTTTGACGAGTTGCAATTTGGCAGAATTATCGAGGAATTTTCCGGCGTGATTCTGTAATTTTTGGAGCTTGAAATTGGTAAGAAAGTGTTTTACTCGTTGTAAGCTTAATTTGGTATAAGTTTCATGAGTTTTTGTGCAAAAATGAAGAAGTTATAAGGATTTTAAGATTTTCCAGTTTCCGGCGACAGCGACGGTCGCCGAAGTTCAAAGGAAGAAAACAGAAACTGGAATGAATATTCTAACGCCGTCAGGTAGACTTAACGATTTTTGTTGTTTTTTAACGGAATATTCCTAATGGCAATTAGGTTTCTGTCAGGGTTACTCGCGCGTGGGTGATTGGATTTTTTTTCTAAAAACATGAGGATGTTCGTGAAAGTGTGTAGATCATGTTGGTGTATTCAAACATCCCATTTGAGCAATGTATGAGAAGTTATTAACTAGTTTTGTCCATATGCTTTAAATAACGTTTATTCAGTTATTTCGCATATAGGTGAGACCTATCTCGAGGACGAGCGCAGTCAAGGGCGACTCGGGGGCTACGACCCTTCGACATACCAGTGAGTGGGCTGTTGGTTTTCAGTATATATTTATATACTTGATATTTTCCCAGAAAATGTGTTTAAATGAAAGTATGCTTTGAAAATGCCATGCCTATTGAATTATGCTTAAACCATGAGTTAGAATTGTATGCATAAATGTGATTTGGTGCTGTGGACGCTTAGATAAGTTTATGAATTTTGAATGTGAATTGAATGGTTGTGATTAATTGAGAAACTTCGAGCTCATAAACCTGCACCCTGGTGATTGTGATTTAGTTAGAGATAAGGTACATATCTGTTTATGATGTCATTACCCGCACCATATGCTCACATTGGATCCAATTTAGGTGCATAGCCTTGTCGTACAGACCATTATAGGTGGTTCCGACTCATAAGTGACTAGCGATTTATCGCGCAACTATCGTGAGAACGTAGCATTGAGCATAACTATATTCACTCAGTCTTGTCGTACAAACCATTACAATGGTTTCGACTCGTGTGCAGGTGCAGTGCCGTATAGGTCACTGGCGGTGACTCCAGCTAGATTGATTAATGAGCTATAAATTCAGTCGTACATACCTCTGCAGGGGTTCCGGCTAATATGTTATTTTCCATGAGCTTATTCTCACCTGAGTTACTTATTATTTTCTATATTTGACATGACATACTTATGTTTATGGTTATGTGAAGCATGATTTGAAATATATATATATATATATATATATATATATATATATATATATATATATATATTCCATTTCTGGTAAAATTATACATGTTTTACGGTGAGGGGTTAGAGCATTTGATAAATGAAATGGTTTTAAAAAGCATTGTTTTTGCCCACTCACACTTTCTGTTTTGCGCCCTTCCAGGTTTTAGATAAGCTTGTTCGCTAGTGGCTCACAAGGATTGATTAGAGGTTCTGACAGACTATCACAAATGTAGGGCATCTTTGGGTGTCGTTTAATTAGTACTTGTTTTATGGACTAAACTTAGGCTACTTACGCTCTGATTGTGTATTCACACATATTCTAGCACTTATCTTAGCTGTTACTCTTGAGTTGGTTTTTATTTATTCGTATTCTCTATTATCATTATTGCTTCCGCACAATGCACATGACTAGGTCACCATCACGTGACGGCCAACATGCCTCAATCTCGGTCGGGGTGTGTCACTTTTCCTTTTATTAAAAAAGCAAACAACAAAAATAAAAGGCAACCTTTATGTGCCTAAAAAAGCAGAGAGGAATGAAATTATGAAAGGAAAACAGGGTCACCATTTGGAGAAGGTAGTAGTTGCTCTTTGGTGCTCTCCTTGAGCTGCATCATTTGTGTTTTTCTTTGAGCAATCACTCATATTGGTGCTATATTCTGTAGCTTTTGGGAAAATAATTTGTTATGTATTTTCGTCTTCACACAAACCAAAAACCAATCCAAACCAACCCGCCACTATCGGTTAAGGGTCTGTTTGGTATGCTACCCAAAAACTTTGGTTGTTCCTAAAAATAATTTTCAAATAACATCACTTAAAAACAGTATTCTTTTAAGTCTCAAATTTTCAAAAATCTGTTTGGTTGAATTTTTAAAAATAATTTTTTTAGTTTGAATTCAAACTTCCTTGAACAAAAATTGGAGCAAAGAAAGAATTGGGAAAGAGAAAAGAGAGAGGAAATAGTTGGCGAGGAGAGAGAAAGACAGGGAGAGGACGAAGAGGATAGGGAGAGCAAAAAATTACGGTGAGAAGGTAAGGAGTGAG
Source organism: Malus sylvestris (assembly GCF_916048215.2). Taxonomy (NCBI): domain Eukaryota; kingdom Viridiplantae; phylum Streptophyta; class Magnoliopsida; order Rosales; family Rosaceae; genus Malus; species Malus sylvestris. The sequence goes on from NC_062273.1 coordinate 1,269,573, forward strand.
GAGAAAGAGAGTGTAATGAGAAAGAGACAAGACAAAGGCCGAGGAGAGAGAGAAGACAAGGTGTGACGTGGGGATAGAAGAAAGAGAGGGTTAAGAAAGAAAAAAGAGAGGGTTACGAAAGAGCAAAAAAAGATGTTGAGGAGATAGTAGGAAAACTCTAAAAACTCACTTTTAGTGTTTTTAAGAAATAGCCTATGTTTTTAAGTTAGTTTTGAATCTAATTTTTAAAAAGAGTTCTACCAAACAAGAATTCAAAGTCTAAAACTCAAAAACCGTGTTTGAGTTAAAAAAGTTGAACTCAAGTAGGATACCAAACAAGCCCTAACTGACTTTATCGGTTTTAGACCCAGCTTTGTCGGTTTCGGTTTGCAATTTTGACCCAACCGATCCAAACCAACCCCCGCCCACCCCTAATTCTTCTGCAAAGGTCATGCTTAGACTATATAATTAGCTCATTATCAAAATGCCCAGATTGATAAATTGTTGTTTGATTAATTATATCAAATTATCAGAGACGGGCTAAAGTTCCATTTCCAACAACCCGATTGTCCTCAACTTGTTAATTACAACATGTACAATCCGTCAGGTGTGAGATTTTATCACAAAAGACCTCGGTATAAATTAGAGTGGGTGAGAATATTTAATTTTTTTTCTCATAAATACGATCAATGTGAAATATTTCAACAATGATAACCATACATTCAATAATTGTAATGTTTAATACACAATATTTAAGCTTAGAAGTAGGGTTTTGAGATCAGTAAACAAATCAAAGACCATACTCTCAAACATAATCATCTTTTTTTTATTCTTTTTAATTTGTTTTTTTTTCACCAAAAGGTTTTGCCACACGAGAACCTTCAACATTCTGAGCTGTTCCTTCCATCGGCATGGACAACGCCAACACCGATGCTTTTACATGATTTTTGGACCGACTACATTTATTCCCTTTTTTTCTTCTTTTTACTTTTTATTTGCCTTTTTGTAAATGCCTCAATAGTCAATACTATTTCAGAAGGACAAAGAAAAAAAAGGAACAAATAACATAAAGAGAATTACACATGTCGTCTTTTGAGTTGTTGTAGTAACCGGTGGCAGATTTAGGATTCGAATATTGGGTGTTTTGGTGTTAGAGGTCAAGTTTTTAGATAGAAGCTTAGCGAAGCGCACCAAAAATTTCAGTTTATTTATTGAAGCATTTCGTTGAACACCTATTGGTCTTGTTGTCGTTAGCAAACCACACATGTCAACAAATATCAACATATGTCAAAGGGTGATATCGAGAGAATTCGTCAAGTGTTGTACGCAATCTGTTGAAATATGCCCAGTAGGTATTACTTCAAACACTTGAAAAGTACAAAAGAGACCTGTACAGAATATTTGAAGGATTCTCGGAAGATCTTCTTATGTATATTTTTCTGACTCCGACATGGGACCACGTTCCAGAGCGCGTGGCCCCTTATAGTAACAACACATACTAGACAGTAATTTTCACATTTTCGTTTTATTTTTTTACATTGTTTTACTTATGTTTATGATTTACTTATTCATTTCTCAAAAAATAAAAGCCAGAAATAACCAGTGTAAATGGATAAATGGGAGTATGAGAACTGCCACCCTATATACTTGCACGCACCTTAGAAACTACATGATGCAATGCAATTCGGAGATCTCGTTGCCGGTCATTTAGCTCTTTCCCAAAAATAGAGCACCCGAGCAACGAAACAAGATCTACCGACCCCTGAAATTGCTGTGTATTATGTAACAGCATTGCGGCTTTGACTAGAGAGAATTTTTCAAGTATCAGATATAAAGCGGTACTCCACATGTCCAAATACAATTAGAGGAAAATTATTTCATTTCTTGTGTCCCTCCACTATAAAGTACCCGTTCAAATACTGGGCAATTTGAAAAATGTCTATTAACTCGCCTAAAAAATGGTAGAAAACCCCATTATATTGTGTTTTAGCTATATTTTCTCTTTGTCTAAAAAACAAAATCCCCATTCCCCATCCAATATTAGATTGTAAATATGGAAATATAGTTGGAAACATCCCACCTTAAAAAATGATTACTCAAAATTTACTTTTTTAGTCATTTTTATAGGAATTTCTCCAAAAAGACTAATGATCATGAGCGTTAGGTGACAAATTTGGTAAACGGCTATTGACGTCATATGATGTCAGCCGCCGGTAAAACCCGCCGCCGGCACGTTTGCATTTTTCTCTTTTCTATTTAGAAAAATGCTAAAAAAAAAAAAACTAATGAAAATGATTTGAAAATTTTGAGTTTTAATGATAAGGACAAAATAAAGGGTAAAGTAAATAGTAACATAATTAATTTTTTAATATAAAAATATGATTTTTCGTTAAAGTAATTAATATCAAAAAAATTTCGTTAAAGTTTCAATAAAATAAAAAAAACATATTTGGGAGGACTGAACTGGAGGCTTATAAAAGAGGTAGAGAGAGAGACCACAAAACTGCCAAAACACCCTAAAAACCCAAAGAAATTAGAGAGCTTTTTATTTCCATTACATTTTACAACTAGCCTTTGCCTTTCTGTTTCTGATTTTTCTGTTGCCACATTGTGTGTATATATACACACACACACACGCATATATGCGCTGTTCTTCCTCTGTTTTTTCCTTGTTTTCTGAAGCAGAAAAGTCTCTGTATTTTTAGAAAAAAGGGGGAAAAGAAAAGAAACGGAGCTTTTTTTTTCCAATACAAATAAATATTCAGTTCAGCCGGTCAATTGTTTCTGTGTTTTTCTGTGCATTTGAGCTTGAAATATCAAATGTGGTGGAGGTTGAACCACTGAAACTTCAGCTCTTCTCCATTTCCATCGTTTTTCCGATCAAACAAGTAAGTTCTCGTGATTTTTTTCATAAAAATCCACTTTTGTCTTCTGGGTTTTTCTCACAATCCAAAAAGTTTTTGTCTTTGCACTTTTTTTCTCTCCCATTTGCTCCTCCTCTGTTTTCTGCGACGAAAAATCGAAGAAAAACTCCCAAATGGAGCGACTGCCGACTGCGGCGATGCTCCCGGATTCATTTCTCGGCGCCAGAGACGACATTTCCATGCAAATGGGGTTGATTTGGGACCAGATCAAGGCCCCATTGATCGTTCCTATGCTGCGACTCGCCGTCGTTCTGTGTCTGATCATGTCGGTGATGCTCTTCGTCGAGCGGCTGTACATGGCGGTCGTCATCGTTCTGATCAAGTTCTTCGGGCGGAAGCCGGAGAAGCGGTACAAATGGGAGCCCATGAAAGATGACGTGGAGCTCGGGAACTCGGCTTATCCTATGGTTCTGGTCCAAATCCCAATGTACAATGAGCGAGAGGTCCTTATCCTTAAGTCTTTTCCTTAATTATGTTTTGAGGCGAAACGATAGCGGTTTTATTACGGTCTAGTTTTTGAGTTAATAACATTGATTAGGTTTGTGTTTTGGTGATTTCATTGTCGTTGCAGGTTTATCAGATTTCAATTGGAGCTGCATGCGGGCTTTCATGGCCGTCCGATAGGATCATCGTCCAAGTACTTGATGATTCAACTGACACAACCATCAAGGTCACTAGCAAAAATCTTTTCTTTTATACGTCTAAACAACCTAAATATTTGGAAAGGGAATTTGAGCACGAGTTTATTCGGCTGCCTGACCAACTGACTTAAACTACGCTTATAAAAACTCAAACATTTCATCAAATTTATACCAATTTTATATTTTCCTATGTTTTGGAATAATTCTCAAAGAAAATTTAGTTGGCTAAGCCATTCTGTTGGCCCCTTGAACCCAAATTTGAGTCACTTTTTCATAAATTAGAGTATTTGAGTAGTTTAGAATATTTCTCTTAAAGTAAATTGATGGAAATGATCAGCTTACAAATCTTAAGAGTTGATATAATTATTTTTTAGTATTGGTGGATATATCGTAAATATTCGATTGACATGTCATCTGTATTTGATTTTGATCAGTTCAGCAATCGAAATTTGTAAAATCATTTTAGTCAACTTCCCTGTAAAAACAACCCAAATGCTCAAATTTTAATTACCAAGTTAAAATTTGGAAATTTGGGTTGTACTAATTGTTAAATTAAAATGCAGGAGATGGTGGAGCTGGAGTGCCAAAGATGGGCAAGCAAGGGGATAAACATAAAGTACGAAATAAGAGACAACAGAAATGGCTACAAAGCTGGGGCGCTCAAAGAAGGCATGAAGCGCAGTTACGTCAAAAGCTGCGATTTCGTCGCCATTTTTGACGCCGATTTCCAGCCGGAGCCCGACTTTCTCTGGCGGACCATCCCCTTCCTCCTCCACAACCCTGAGCTCGCCCTCGTCCAGACTCGCTGGAAGTTCGGTTAGTTCTTTAATCCCCCATTACTCTCAATTCTTTGATTCGTTTGGCCGTTTTGAAATTGCTTTTGGATAAAACACTTATGCTCATAAACACTTTTAATATAAGTGTTTGTGTAAAAGCACGTTGAAATTTATAAAGTATAAGTGCGTCTTAGAAAAACATTTGGTTGAAAGTGCTTATTTGAAAAGCATTTTTACGACCTCAGTGGTTTAAGTTTTTCTGTCGAAATTAATCAAAATCGCTTGCATAATCAAACAAGCGTTTTTTAGTTATTTCAGAATCTAATTCTTATTTTGTAATGTAGTGTTTAATTTGATTTTGGTTTATTTTAGTTGGGTTTTAAAATCAGATTTGTAAGTATTTTGAATATTTACGTATTTTGTTCGTTTATTGTATATCGTGTAGTTATAAATAATTTTAAATTTTATTATTTAAAATAAAAATCATAAGTACGAACACAATTCATAACTTCTGGGAATAGAGGATCCGGATTCCTAAACTCAGGATCTGTCTTGACTTGAAAACTGTCGGTGCCTCTGTGCTGGTTTGAGAAGATTTCTAGGAAGTAGGTGGGCCGCTCCTTGGGTTGTCCTTTTTCCTTTGCTGTGATTGTCTTGTCGCTTGTTTTGTTTGCCACGTGTCCGAACTTTCTGTCTCTTCTCTTTTCTTTAGAGTGTATCTTTGATGTTTTCGAAACACAATCACGTGACATGATTATTTTATTAAAATTAAAATATGTAGTTTATATATAGTTGATAAACTATAAAAACAGAACATTTTGATCTTATTGTGCACACATATTATAACATGTGAAAAAAGATCAGGATCATCTCTTGAGCTTAGAAGGTTGAGCTTTCTGAGCAAATCACACGGTCTGTTGGATCAAAATTCAACGATTACAAACAGAAAACCCCTTTAAAAGTTATAATAATTACAGTTGTTAAATTTTGATCCAATGATTCGTGTGATTTGCTCAGGAAGCTCAACCTTCTAAATATCACTCGAAGCAGAGCATTTATGTTACTTGGGACCCACAGTCCAAAGCAACCCACACGAAAAATCAGTGTGGAAAATCAAAATCAATGGCATTGGTGCTATTTCCATCAATGCATGCAATTTTGAGGACCAGAAAACCCAGATGTTATTTTCAGCACTTTGTCTGTTTTAATCCGTCTAATACATTTGTGATGTTATTAACAATTAATATATTCGTTGTTGGTGGGTTGTGGGCATCTGTGGTCACAAATGGAGAAATGGCAAAGCTCTTAGCTGGATACATAATCCCTAAACTTTATTTTTAAAAGATACCATTTAGTAGTTTTGTTACGACAGTCCATCTTTTTAAAGATATAGAGACTAGCTAGTGATTTTATCATGATAATCCACTTTTTTTAAGGTTGAAAATACTCAAATAGGTATTTCAACATCTTCCCGATAAATATCTTGTGATTCACCAAACTTTTGGTTTTCATTAAATTATTTGACACATTTTGGGGCAAGTTAATTAGATATTGATAGGTTGACAGTAATTAAGTTGAAATCATTTAAAGCAAAACAACTTTTACAGAGGTTTGTTAGTGACATATCAGCTTTGTGGCTGAAGGATTGGATGGACTATGTTGAAGGGTAACCTATAGTCTATGGAGATTAAATTCTAGGTCTTTTTGGGAATGTTTTTGGAATTCGAGGTCTGTTTGGCAGAAATAATAAACAGTGCTTCTGAATAGTGTTTAGGGGTTTTTTCCAAAAGGAATGAGATTCCTTATTTCGGAATCTCTTCCATCAAAATCCACTAATCAATTAATCTGAACTTTTTAAATTTGATTAAACGATTAAAATTATTATAATTTTTAAATTGATCCCATATTTATAGCCGTTGGATTAAATTTCAAAGATTCGAATTAATTGATTAGTGAACTTTGGTGGAAGAGATTTAGAGCTTTCCAAAAACAGTATTGGGCCCGGATCTCTTCCCTTTCCAAAAAAGTATTGGGATTTTAATAATTTTTGAGTTTGTTTAGAATTGCTTTGGTAAAAGATACTTTTGCACATAAAACATTTTTGTTACTAAGTGTTTTTATTGAAAGTGTTTTCTGAAAAGCAAATGGTATGAATACCTTTAACTTTCTCTCTCAAATCTAATAAAAAAAGCATATGTCATTCTACAAATGGAAGAACACTTAAAAAAAAATTTCTCTTCACTTATACCGCTCCATGTTCCTCGGGTACATTGAAAACTCTCTCATGTTTGTACATAAAAATTTGCAAAGGCATGCATTGTAACATGGGACAGCAGCATGTGGCCATCTTTAATGGTGGACCTCAATTCCTTATATACCCTAGTCACACTCACACTCTACTCTCTAACTTTTATACATATTTGACCTAACTTTCTGCTAGCTCATTACTTTTTGAAAACTCGAGCCGAATTTGCAGCAGCTGTTTTCAGACTTCTTTTTTTACATATTTATTTTGGCAGTGAATTCAAATGAGTGCTTGATGACAAGAATGCAAGAGATGTCTCTGGATTATCATTTCACTGTCGAACAAGAAGTGGGCTCCTCCACTCACGCCTTCTTTGGATTCAATGGTAATTTATGCAAATTTTGAGCGGTCATGTGTTTGAATTGAGAGCTAATTCTGTTTCGATATACAATAATTTTATTTAGGCTCATAAAATCGACACGTTGTTCAATAAAAGTGGCCCCACCCCACCATAGTATCATTGTACGTGAGATTCATCTGTATTAGAAATGATGTATGTCAGTAAGTGTATCAATTCAATCTGTCAACCAAGTCGAATTGCTCTTCAGTAGTCATTTAGTTACACAGTGGAGAAAACCAGCACACTCTCTAATAGTGGTGGACCCTATCGTTGTATGCAAAACTCATTTGTATTCGAGAGTGCGTCTAAATAGTATTACTCTTCTTAATATATGTACTTTAACAGTCATTTTGTTCTGAAGTGGAAGAAAATTGTATTACCATAAGCTAAATGGGTTGAGGTAGTATTATTAGTATGTATATGCTCAGTTCTGTTGGTATAATGATATAGGGACTGCTGGTGTATGGAGAATTACTGCAATCAATGAAGCCGGAGGATGGAAGGACCGGACGACAGTGGAAGATATGGATCTGGCCGTTCGAGCGAGTCTCAAAGGCTGGAAATTCGTATATCTTGGTAGTATACAGGTACCATTACTGTCCTGTGCTTGTATATTTTTCTGCATTAACGTATTTTTGAGTGTTTAACCGATCGATCCAAATGTTGTGTTTTTGCTCACTAGTAGGGTTTAGGGTTTAGGAAAGCCAAAAAAAAGTTAGTTCTTTTGACTCAACGACGTACTGACATGAAACCCAACTTGTAGAGAGGGACAGATCTCTTAGCATTTGCATTACGTGAGATGCAAGTCTCATCTGACCTTTGGACGTATAAAACCGATTGTTTTGAATGCATTTTTAAGTTACATTTCATCAACTTTTGATTATGCCTCCACTTTGTTCCTAAAATTGGTACATTTCAACTCAAAATGTACCGTAAATTTTGGATTCATGACGGATTTTGAGTGAAACATCATATCCTCATTTCGTTTGCTCTATAGGTGAAGAATGAATTGCCAAGCACTTTCAAGGCCTACCGATACCAACAGCACAGATGGTCTTGCGGTCCAGCTAATCTTTTCAGGAAAATGGTCATGGAAATTGTAAGAAACAAGGTGAGCGTTTTTCATAAATCGTATCAAATTTAACCAAGGGTGGGAGGTGAAGTGGAAATGAGTGAATAGCTAACCCTCTACCTTCATATGTTTAATGCAGAAAGTAACGTTCTGGAAGAAGGTACATGTGATTTACAGCTTCTTCTTTGTCAGGAAGATCATAGCGCATATCAACGCGTTTGTATTTTACTGCATTGTCTTGCCCTCAACTGTCATGGTTCCTGAGGTTGAGGTGCCGAAGTGGGGAGGGATTTATATTCCTTCCATTATTACCATTCTCAATGCAGTTGGCACTCCAAGGTCTGATTTCCTTTGAACTTCCGCTGTTTTTCCATTTCGATTTCTTTGTCTTCTACTCGGTTGTCATTTGATATTCATGTTCTACAATTTGCAGGTCAATCCACTTGTTGGTGTTCTGGATCCTATTTGAGAACGTCATGTCACTACACCGTACGAAGGCTACAATCATTGGTCTGCTAGAGGCTAGTCGAGTGAATGAGTGGATCGTGACTGAGAAACTTGGAGATGCTCTCAGGACTTTGAAGGCAGCCACGAAATTACCTAGAAAATCTCGATTCAGGATCGGAGAAAGGTACACATTCTCACATATACTACTTCCCCAAAATGAGAATTTGATGTTCGATAATGCCTGACCGCAATTTGCCATTTGTGTGTACTTTTTACATGTTAACAGACTTCATCTGTTAGAGCTAGCTGTTGGATTGTACCTCTTCTTCTGTGGCTGTTACGATTTTGTCTTTGGGAAGAACTACTTCTTCATGTTCCTTTACATCCAAGCAACTGCCTTCTTCATCATGGGTTTCGGGTATGTTGGGACATTCATTCCCAACTCTTAATCTGCAGAAACGCTATGAAATCATTCTCTTCTTCGAAGAACACCAGCGCGATTGTAAAGAGGGAGACCAACAACGAAAGGAAAAATGACGGCCAAATTTTTTACGTACAGCATAAGATATCGAGACTACTCGAAAAATTAGTTCTCTTGTGAATTGTCAAGAAAAGTAAGGAAATTAAGTTTTACAGATTGTTGTTATGGGAATGCAACACAAAAGGGGAAATGGCTTTTAGGTTGTAATTGTGAGATTTTTCTTTGATACTTTTTGTTTTCCATTTTTTGGTTTGATTTTGCTCAAATGAATAAACTCCATGGGAATGGAAGATGTAACAATTGTTCTCTCTCTCTCTCAAAATATGTACAAGAAAATTTGTTGCTTGGTATGGCTGCATGATTAGGGCATCTCTCCTAACGTGAAAACAAATGAGATTAAAATACGAAGTTTTTCTGTTTTTACAATAAATGCCTTATGGATGATGTGATCAGATACTCGGAATTTTTCATGGTATTCAGATATAAAAAAATGATTCACTATCCTCTGTCCAATGCAGAAAACAAAGCAGATTGATAATTCCAAACAATTCAACACCCATTCTTCCATTTCCGGATATCATCATAGCAATCTTATTATCTTTCAGAGAAAATACAAAAATAGTAGAAAATGACACATTTATGTAGCCCCACAAAAGTGGATCAGACATTGAGTTACAAAATGTATGGTCTTCTCACTTATGAGATTTTTTAGTATGTTCCGAAGTATTATATATTATATAGTTTTTAGCCGTTAAATTCTTGATACAACGACTAAGTTTTAACGAAATAAATCAGTATAAGATACTTGGGAGCATGATACAAATTTATTTTGTGTTGGTCCAGCCATAACAGCTGTCAGATGCAAGCATATAAGCCCTTGAATTAATACTGGAAAATGGTTTTATGGTACCCACAACCTACTAAAATGTTTGGTTTGGTTGGTGAAGGGGCTGGTCACATATCTTCTGTAATTTTTTGTTCGTTGATTATTTTTAATTTATTTGATTCGATGGTTTGAAAAATTAAAACGAGGTGTGTAGGTAACACCGTCCTAACCAAGGGTGTTAGAAACATTTGTGTTGGTCTTTGGAGGAAGGTCTTGTTATTCTATATGCCTTACCAATTACCATTGACACATTTTGTATTATGGGTAATGGATTTGTTTAACTGAAATTGGAGTATTGGTCCCTCAACAATAACTGAATTTAAGTTTTAGTCTTTGAATTTAAAATCCAATCAAATTGGTATTTGCATTTGAAAAAAATATAAAGAGCATTAGTTCCTATGCAACTCTGAGAATTTCTGTCAAAATTAAGCACTTGAAAAGTAGGTAATCCTCCTTTTAGGAAACAAATTGGAGAAAGGGCGTGGTTATCACGTGCTTAAATTTGGCGGAAATCTCACGAGATTGACATCAAAATCTCAATTAAATACATTCCCTCAATTTGTGAATCCAAAAGAAATTTGGACCAAAAAAAAAAAAATTGGCCCAATGAAAAAGCCCATTGAAGAGCCTTCAAAGTTCAAAATCCATGAAGAAATCTCCATTGTTCTTTTGGGTTTTAATTACAAAGAGGGTTTTAGAAGGGTTTTACGATCAAATTAAGAACAACAAAAAAAAAAAAAAAAGGATTTAGGGTTTTTGAAGGGTCAATCAAAATCCCGACTCCTCCTCCTCTGCGCTCTGCCGTGACTGCACCTCTCCTCCACCTCCAGGCGGTGGCTACTGTGGACTGCTGCTAACTCCTTCCTCATGTAAGTGTGTTTCTTTTTCCTTTTGTTCTTGAATTTCAGGGTTTAGCGATTTGTGGAATTGGGGAAATTAGGGACTGGAATTTTGAACCTGAATCACTGAATTCAGTAGTCTTCCTCTCTCTAGCTGCCTCAAAGTCGGAAAATTGACAAAATTAAATCATGAATTATACTGAAAGTAACAAATAAATAACAGATTGGCCGAATTTGGGAGTGTTAAGTGTTAGGTTTTATGAGGTTTGAAGGAACGACTATTGAATTTGAGTTAAGAAATTTTCAAGTACTTTGTTTTTCTCGAGAATGCGTGTTGGATGAGTCGAATTTAGGTGTTGTGTAGCTCTCATTTGTGACGTTCCGATTTGTGTACTTGGATTCTATCCCCTCATTGCAATATTTGTAGGCTATGTTTGGGTGAGGGATTTCCAAGTCCCAAGGGATTGATGCCAAGTTTGTAATAAAATGTTAGACAGGAGGGATTAGAACAACTCCCACGTATGGACTTCTACGTACGGATTTGCAAATCGTTCTCACAGCCTTTGTAATACATCTACACTTTTTTTTGTCATCAACAGGTGTGAACTTGGGGGAATGTCGTAGAAACGAAGGAGACTCTGTTGAAAGTTTGACAAAATCCTTCTGCTAATGAAATTTGGATTCGAAGTTCAGCCCTTTGCAGTTTTAATACCTGGGTCCGTAACTGATTACAGACTCTGAAAAGTTGAAAATGGCAAGACGTGTCTATCTCCTTCCCAAATCCGTATTGAATGCCATCAACAAACCTCAAAATCCAATCTCAGTCCCTCTACCTTTCAATCTCTGCACAGACTCTGCTGACAACCAAACTCATCAACCACAGATCGAAGGCCCAACAGAGAACCACAACCCCACCAACATCCACGACCAACAACGCCATGAGCAAGTCCGAAAACTCCGAGTCCTTCTCCAGCAGGGTCGCTCTGAAACAGCGCGAAGGCTCATCAAGTCTCTCATTCTCCCCGGTTCACCCTACTCTTCCCCCACTGAACTCTACACCCTGTTTTCTCTCTCTGCACCCTCCATGAAACCCACATTCTGCGACATGCTTTTAGCCGCTTGTTCAGAGTCTAAGATGCCGACTGAAGCAGTAGAATTGTACAGTTTGATGAGGAAAAGTGGTACACGCCCTTGCTTAGCTTCTGTCAATGTGATGCTTGAATCTTTGGTGACTTCAAAGCAGTTTGGTAAGACCCTTGAATTGTTTTCGGAGATTTTCGAGTCAGGTCAGGGCATTCGACCTGATAAGTTCACGTATGGGAAGGCAATACAAGCTTCTGTAAAGTTAGGGGACCTGGAAAGGGCTGGTCAGCTAGTGAATTCAATGAAGATGAAGCGGATGAATCCAGGTGTGTTTGTGTATAATGTTTTACTCGGTGGGCTGTGTAAAGAGAAGAAAATGAGGGACGCACAGAAGGTGTTTGATGAAATGATTGAGGGAAAGGTGACCCCGAATTTGGTTACGTACAATACGATGATTGATGGGTATTCTAAGGCGGGTGAGTTGGAGAAGGCCTTTGAATTGAGAGAGAGGATGAAGGATGAGAATGTGGAAGCTAATATGGTCACATATAATACAATGCTCAGTGGACTTTGTCGGGTGAAGAGAATCGAGGACGCGAAAAGGATTTTGGAAGAGATGGAAGCTCACAGCTTTGCACCTGATGGTTTTACTTATAGCATACTCTTTGATGGGCATTTCAGGTGTGGGGATGGTGAGGGGTCACTGGCTTTATTTGAAGAAGCAATTAGTAAAGGTGTGAGGATTAATGGTTATACTTGTAGCATTTTATTGAATGGCTTGTGCAAGGAAGGAAACATTGAGAAGGCAGAGGAGGTTTTGAAGAAACTAATGGAAACTGGTTTTATTCCAGATGTAGTGGTATATAATACTATTGTCAGTGGTTATTGTCGAAGGGGTGAGATAGACAAAGCCATTTTGGCCATTGAACAAATGGAAGTACGCGGGTTAAAGCCGAACTGCATCACCTTCAATTCTTTGATTGACAAGATCCGTGAGACAAAGGATATGGATATGGCTGAGGAATGGGTGAAGAAGATGGCAAAGAGGGGAGTTTTTCCAAATTTGGAGACGTATAACATCCTTATTAATGGCTACGGGCAGATGGGTGCATTCGATAAGTGTTTCCAGATTGTTGAAGAGATGGAAAATAAGGGGATTAAGCCAAATATTGTGAGCTATGGTTCTCTTGTAAATGGTTTGTGCAAGGACGGGAGGCTTCTTGAAGCTGAAATAGTACTGAGGGACATGCTAAGCAGAGGGGTTTTGCCAAATGCACAAATATATAATATGCTCATTGGTGGTTGCTGTACGGTGGGGAATCTGAAAGATGCTTACAGATTCCTCGATGAGATGGCGAAAACTGGGATAAGTCCAACACTTGTAACCTACAATGCACTCATTCATGGACTCTGCAAGAAAGGACGGTTCATGGAAGCTGAAGACTATGTATCTCAAATTACAAGTAGCGGTTATAGCCCGAATGTGATTACATACAACTCCCTAATTTCAGGTTATTCTGATGCTGGAAACACCCAGAAATGTCTGGAATTGTTTGAAACTATCAAGAGTCTGGGCATGAAACCTACTTTGTATACATATCATCCTCTAATTAGTGGGTGTATCAGGGAAGATATGGCATTAGCAGAGAAGCTATATAATGAAATGCTACAGATGGGCCTGGTTCCTGACCGGGTTGTATATAATGCACTCATTCACGGTTACGCAGAGCACGGAGACACTCAAAAGGCACTTGCTTTGCACTCTGAGATGGTAAACCAGAATGTTTATGTTGATAGGATGACATATAATAGCTTGATTCTGGGGCACTTCAAGCAAGGAAAAATTTCAGAGGTAAAGGATCTGGTAAATGATATGAAGGCTCAAGGATTGACTCCTAAAGCTGATACGTATAGCTTACTTGTTAAGGGACACTGTGAACTGAAGGACTTCAGTGGTGCCTATTTTTGGTACAGGGAACTGTTTGAGAGTGGTTTTCTTCTAAATGCCTCGACGTGCCATGAACTTACATCTGGCCTTCAAAAGGAGGGGAGGTTGCGAGAGGCCGAGATTGTCTGTTCAGAAATGAGCGCCAAAGGAATGAATGACTGCAGCTCTAATGAGGAAGTGTTTTCTGTTGCCAACGTCTAGGGAACAGATGTTTGCCGTTCTTGAAGTTCTCCGCACAAGAATTGGCCAAGATATAAGTATCCCATAGCGTACATCTCCGCTGGCAGCCTGGCATATCCTTGAAGAAGAGCACAGTAAACTCCAAAAAGGTGTTGGTCAGATAAGTTCAGAAGTAATCCGGCAAAGATTGGCCGGTGGAAGCGAGCAAGGAGCTTTTCGTTGTTTCGTGGACTTGGGAGAGAGTTATCGATGTGAATAAGCTTCGAGCATCCCATATCTTCTCCATAAAAACCCAAAAATGTATGGTGTCCGTATAAGTTTATGGTGAATTTTAGTGCTGTATACCTTGTTTATCCTATTCGTCTTCAATGTGAATAAGCTTTTGGATTGGCGTTCTGAAAAGTTGCGATCTTCAAAGCTGTTTCAAAGCTCTTCGTTTTACTGGAAAATGGAATATATGTTGTCGAACGTTGATGCATCTAATTTGAGCATGGTTTTCTTCTAACCGTCTCCGCGTGCAATGAACTTGCATATGGCCTTCAAGAGGAGGTGAGGTTACGACTTACCAGAGCTCGGGATCATCTGCTCAGAAATGACGGTCAAAGGAATGGATGATCGCAACTCTAGTGGGGATGTGTTTTCCGTTGCCAAAGACGTAGGGATCGTATGTTTAGTGTTCGTGAAGTTCACGGCGCGAGAACTGGCCAAGATCGATGTCCGTATAGAAATGTTGCTAAACCAGTAGCCCGGCAACGAACCTTCATTTCTCTTCAAGTTTTATGCTCTCCGGGAGGGAAAGCAATGCATCGGCCTGAAGACGGTTTTTCAAGGGCCACTGCATTAGAAGTGGTCTCTCTGGATCATTAGAAGTTCCTGGCTGCAATGACATGAAATGTTGATGGTTTGCTTTCATTTCTGCCATGTTTGTGATTGCTTCTGCAAGGGCACAAACCGCTACATGATAGCCAAAGCGCTTCTACTTGCGTTTTGTAGAAAAACTTAAAAGTGCTTGAGTCATGGAAGGGCTTCTAGCATAAGTACTTTCTGGAAATGCAATTCCAAACAGGCCATGATACTAAATATTACCATGCCAAAACGCAAACAATTCATCACGAAAATTCGAAAACCAGAATTTTCTACAACCATCAAATCAGAAAAAAAAAAAAAAAAAAACCCAACTGATTTTATTAGATTGGAGTGGAAAATCGAACTCATTACCTCGGCTGCAAAGCTACTCTTAACCATCTGAGCTACAAGCTCGCAACACAGTATTCAACTCGTAAATTAAGAACAAAAACAAAAAAAACAAAAAAAAAAACAAAAAACCAAAAAAAAAAACCTTACGAAGCTAACCACCACCGTCACCGCCGCCGCGAGAAGCAAATTCAGAGCACTTTGAGAATGTCCTCAGCTCCACTGGAGGTAAAGGCACCGCCTTCCTCCAAATTCAAGACCTTAACAACGCCATCCTCCGCCAAAAGCGAGTACCTTCTGGACCTGACGCCCAGCCCCACCGGCTTATCGCTCAAATCGAGCTCCGCCCCAATCGCCCTCGTGAAATCACCGTTCCCATCGGACAGCAGCAGCACCTCGTCGCCGATGTTGAGATTCTCCTTCCACGCCTTGAGCACGAAGACGTCGTTGACCGCAATGCAGGCGATGGTCTCGACGCCCTTCGCCTTGAGCTCACCCGACTTCTCCACGAATCCCGGGACGTGCTTCTGGGAGCAGGTCGGGGTGAAGGCGCCGGGGACGGCAAAGAGGACGGCCTTCTTGGATTTGGTGAGCTCGGAGACAGTCACGGTTTGGACGTCGCCGGCGGCGTCGAGGTACGCGAGGGTGGCTTCGGGGAGCTTGTCGCCGACGGCGATGGCGGCGGATATAGGTTTGGCAGCGGTGGTGGAGAAGCGGAGGAGGGGTTTTGGGTGTGGGGAGTGTTTGAGGAGGAGAGGGGTGTAGGAGCTTTTGGAGGAGAGGGATTTGGGTGAGAAGAGAGACGTTTTGGGTGGTGCGGCGGCGGTGGTAGTGGAGAAAGAGAGGGACTTGGGGGCGGTCAGGAGCCTTGAGACTGTGAGGGAGGCTGCCATTTTTGGTGGTTTGGGTTTTAGAGAGTGAGAGAGTGAGTTTGAGATGGGAGAGAGAGACTGGTAAGCTTTGGCATGCAGGGTTTGCTGGGTACGCTGGGTTTGTTGGGTTTAAGGGTTTTTAGCGGAGGGAACAATGAGAGGTTGTTGTGAAGAGGGTCGGATAGATAGAGGATTTATTGGACCCTTCTGTTGTGTGGGCATGTGAGTTTCCATATACCTCCAACTTTGCCACCATAAAAATTATCAACGTATATATGACATGTTCTTGGTTATGTTCACTCGGATACGTCCTTCTCTCCACAAAGAAACTTGATAATTAGAACGGCTAAAGTAAAAATATCGTTGTATTAAAAAAAATCATATAATTTAGTAAAAAAATTTAATAAAAAATTGAACTTTATTCCTCCTCAGTACAATTCATTTCAGTTTAAAGGATATCGTCCTATTACATATTAATAAACATGTCATAAAGTAGTTGAGTTCTATAACTTGTCTTTAGGGTTAGTTTGAATGTGCTCTTTAAATAACTAAAAACGCTCTTGATAGAGTGCTTTTGAAACAAATCCTTAGTAAAATGCAATTGAATTTTGAAAAATACTTAAAATGTTTCCTACAAGAAGCACAAGCACTTCAAAAATTATTACACTAAAGCCATAAGTTAGAACTCAAGCGTTTAATCTTGATGTAGTCTAACGTATGGTGATTAGTAGCGCTAAAATATAAAATAGTAAGTTGATAGGCTTTAAACATATTTCTGTGTTTAACATCACAAAATGGAGGGTCTTAGTGTAATGAAAATATTACTTTTAAAATTTTTTTTTTACCAAAAACGCTTTCAATTATTTTAAAATCATATACAAATGAACTCTTAATTCACCTTTTATCAATAAAAACTTTCAAATTATGGTACATAACTTGTCAAATGACCCTCTCAGAATTTGTCATATAGCATCGCGCCACACGTGGTAGTCTAGTAGGTTTATGTCGGCATGTGTCACGTGAGATCACGTGTTGTACTTGACACAGGTTGAAAGATTTTTCAGTGTGATTGGCACACGCAATGATACATCACGTGTCTGTAGACATCGAAATTTTGGTAAATAAATGTTAACCGATAAATCAAAGTTTCAACGCTCATATATATTACATAAATTTTACACGTAGCATATGACTCGACGAAAAATTGAAATGAGTCGGAAAAGTCATCAAACAGGACACGTGTCAACACATGGCAGAAACGACTTATTTCATCTGGAATATTATATTCAAAATTAGGCCTTGGAAAATTCTATAAATAGAAGCCAATTTCATTTCATTTTAGAAAGGAATTCATATTACACCTTGAAGCTCTAAAGCTCTGAAACTCCGAAGCTCTCAAGCATCCAGATTCCCGAAGAATCAAGAAAGCCTTCTTCGTTCTTCGTTCATCATTCTTCCAAGATCAAGCCCCGACGGCCCCTTGGATCAACAATCCACCGATTCAATATCAAACCCCGACGGCCCTTGAAGAAAGTGTTCTTCGTTCTTCGTTCTTCGTTCTTCGTTCATCGTTCTTCCAAGATCAAGCCCCGACGGCCCTTGGATCAACAATCATCCACCTTCAAGATCAAGCCCTGACGGCCCCTTGAAGAACTTCCACCAATTCAAGATCAAGCCCCGACGACCCTTGGATCAACAACATCAACAAATCCACACAACCGTTCTTCAAGATCAAGCCCAAAAGCCCCTTGAAGATCCGTTCATCACCGTTATTCAAGATCAAGCCTCAACGGCCCTTGAAGAAACGCTCATCCTCAAGATCAAGCCCCAACGGCTCCTTGAAGATTCACTCAAATCCACCTTCAAGATCGAGTCCACGGCCCTTGAAGAACGTTCATCCTTAGATCAAGCCCAACGGCCATTTGGATCAATTGCACATCCACAAATCAACACCTTACGGAGATCGAATCAGATGATCAAATTTAAGAGAGATTGTAACCCAAAATCATCAAATACAAATATTATTTTGTGCACGTTGTTCTTGTCTCTTTCCTTTCAGGAAATTTTCGTGTTCACAAATTTGGCACGCCCAGTGGGACCATCTTTACCTCTCATCTCTTTCTCCGTTCAAGAAATTTAAGCACACTTCCAAAATTAATGGCATCAAGGAAGGCTCAAACTGTTCCCGCAATCGGCGCAAAGAACAAGAGCGTCCTCGTCGCAAGTGGTGTCACTTTGGGCATCACGACTCGAAGCAAGACAAGAGCTACTTCTGCCGCCTCTTTCACCTCTGCATCAACTCTGCCAAGGGAACAAGAACACCCAAGGCACAAGTCTGTGATCACCTTAGCCTCACTAAGGGCACCAAGGGGGGTAAGCCCAAGGAAATACTCTGAATCCATGCTCTCCGATGCCGATTCAAGCGGCAGTTCAGCCATGCAAGTCATGACCACTGGAGCAACTTCAATCGATGAGCAGCTGGCTTAAATGAATGAAGCAATCGCAAGGCTAACCCGAACTGTGGAAGAAAAAGACTTGCAAATTGCAGCACTAGTCAATCGATTGGAGGCGCATGACGGCGAGAAACCCGACCCAGAGGATGATCCACTAAAGGAATGAATTGGCGGAGAAGATGAGCTTCCAGTGAAGAAAATCGATGTGAAGCCGGAGCCAGACCAAGCAGCGGCACTCATGAGATCTCTTTCTATCTAACAGCTGCAAGAGATGATCACCAACACCATCAAGGCACAGTACGAAGGGAGCTCTTATGCCTCCACGTTGTACTCGAAGCCTTACTCCAGGAAGATCAACGCCTTAAGGATGCCGAGGGGCTATCAACCGCCGAAGTTCATGCAATTTGACAGAAAGGGAAACCTGAAGCAACATGTCGCACATTTCGTCGAAACCTGTAACAATGCAGGGACGGAAGGAGATTACCTCGCTAAGCAGTTTGTACGCTCGTTAAAAGGAAACACCTTTGAGTGGTACACGGACCTGGAGCCCGAGTCCATCAACAGTTGGGAACAGTTGGAAAGGGAATTCCTCAACCGCTTCTATAGTACCTGCTGCACTGTGAGCATGCTAGAGCTGACGAGCACGAAGCAATGGAAGGAAAAACCAGTCATGGACTACATCAACCGATGGCGTAATCTAAGCCTCGACTGTAAGGACAGACTCTCCGAGATTTCTTCAATCGAGATGTGCATCCAGGGCATGCAATGGGGTTTACAATACATCCTTCAAGGTATCAAACCACGAACTTTTGAAGAATTAGCCACCCGTGCCCACGACATAGAGTTGAGCATCGCCCACCATGGAAAGAAGGAGCCAATCACCGATTTCAAAAGGGATAAGGTGTTTACTTCAAGAGCAGACAATCATGGGAAAAAGCCCGCCAAGAAAGCTTTTACCACCAATACCACCCCTATCAAGACCTCGTCTGCACCCGTCAAAATCTCCTTCAATAATAAAGTAAAGGAGATAAAAAGAAGTGAGACTTCCCACACTCAAGATAGGTACAAAAACACCTTGAGGGAACTGGAGCAGAAGGTATACCCTTTTCCGGACTCCGACATGGACGCCATGCTGGACGACCTACTGGAGAAAAAGGTGATTGAGTTACCTGAATGCAAACGCCCTGAAGAGATGAATCGCGTTAACGATCCCAAGTACTGCAAGTACCATCGTATCGTGGGTCATCATGTGGGCAAGTGTTTCATCCTAAAAGAACTCATCATGAAGTTGACACAGCAAGGGCGGATTGAGCTCGACCTAGAAGACACAGCCGCAACGCATACCACTACGATCGTGTTCGGATCCTTTGATCCCGTGCCTCTTCAAGAAATACCCGACCATTCCTATCAATGCACAAGCTACACGGCACCTTATGCACAACCATCATTGGGGGCAAACGACCAGGATACACCTATCGATGATGAAGAAGGGTGGACATTGGTGACCTATAAGAAGACGAGGAAGCCAAGACCACAAGCTATAAAGCCAAATGGGGAGCGAGCGAGAAAGCACCGCCGCCGCAACAATAGGAAGCCTAAAAGAAGCATAAGAGCTGCTAAGCCAACATATGCTGGGGAACCTATGGAGCAAGAGCCACGTATTCCCGTCTCCTTGCGCGAATACTTCCCGGAGGACTTTTTCCAACAGTGCATTATCACTGCATATCACATGGTCGAAATAGAAATGGAAGAACCCTCAAAAAGCAAAGCTGTCACCACTGAGGGGGGAAAAGACTCTTACAACTGAAGAAGGTCTGCCAACACACTTTAGCATCGAGGGAGCGCTCCAGTTGCCAAAAAAGATGCGAAAAGTACTGGCAGCGGTCTTGGCAAGTTCCGACGACCATGAAGTGCAAGAAAGCAAGAACGAAAGCTTGAAGCTTCGACCACATGAATGTGCCACATGCTGTGCCGCCGAGGACGCAATCCACTTCATCGACGAAGACTTGCTGCTAGGATCCAAGCCTCACAACCGACCTCTCTTCATCTCTGGTTACGTAAAGGAGCACAAAGTCAGCCGCATGCTTGTGGATGGCGGATCAGCCATAAATATCATGCCAAAGTCAACAATGACCACAATCGGCATCAAGGTGGATGAACTATCCCTAAGCCGTCTACTAATCCAAGGTTTTAACCAAGGAGGACAAAGAGCGATGGGCATGATCCGAGTAGAGATGACCATTGGTGAACTCAAGTCAATCACAATATTCCACGTAATTGATGCAAGAACTTCCTACAATTTGCTCTTAGGAAGGCATTGGATCCATGCGAATGGAGTAGTACCGTCCACCCTTCACCAATGCTTAAAATTTTACCGAGAATGAGTGAAGGTGATCTATGGTGACACCAAGCCATTCACCGAAACCGAATCACATTTCGCAGACGCCAAGTTCTACATGGATGAAGACATGGTGCCTGAAACTCTTCCAAAAGAGATCAAATCCATGGGCAAAGCAACACCTAAAAAACAAGAATGGCAAGCCGTGCCCAATAAGCAAGAAGAAGAAGCTATGCCATCTTCAAGCAAAAACGACGATGAGCTTGCTAAACCTGCAACAACCAGAGGGAATAGGACACCCTCAAATGGACCAAACATACTCGTTTTTCGATACATCCCAACGTCGAGAAGAAAGAATGGTTAATCCCCGTTTGAAACTGCAGCAAGCAAAGCCGATGCACATCGGCACATGGATAATGTAAAGTTGCTCAAAACGAATGCAATTTTGCCTCTGACACATCTAGGCGACATTAAGGTTGCAAGACCATCATAAGGCTTTATAAAAGGTCTGCCAAAGGGGGTAGAACCAAGCTTTCTCCCAACCAAGAGGACCGAAGAAGGTTTTGATCCAAACGCCTATAAACTCATGTCGAAAGCTGGGTACAACTTCACCTCCTCTGCAAATTTGGGAAAGAAGGATTTGAACACCGTCAAAGACAACGAACGTGATCTTACTAAAACTCAGAAGAAGTTGGAGGAGCATGGTTACGGGGTCAACAACAACAAAGCTGGACTTGGCTTCACACCAAATGCACCGGTGAAGATCTCCAGCAAGGCAAAAAATGTTAGCGCTCAACACATCAGCGTGAGCATTATACAAGATAAAGAGGAGCCTCGACCTGCCCCCCAGACATCAGTATTCGATAGAATGAATCGTTCAAGGACCAGAGTTTCGGCACCTAAACTCATTGACGGTCAAAACAGAACTTCCGTCTTCAAAAGGCTTAACACGCCAGTATCTCGAAGCTCTGTTTTCAAAAGGTTATCGAAACCTAAGAAGCAAAGCAATACGACTAGCTTTCCTCCACGACAGTCAGTTATGGAAAGACTTGGAGAAGCCAAAGAACCTTCTAAAAGGAGAAAGACGACACTAGAAGTAGAAAAGATCGATCGTCTGGCAGAAAATGATGACGTTCGAAGTTCCATTCCTTCAAGAATGAAGCGCCAAGCAATTTTAGAGGTTAACACAGTTGGATCACTGAAAGTGAAAAGGCGCACCATCATCCACATTGGACAATCTTCATGCTAACAAGCTCGAGAGGTCAACACCAAAGAAGAGGCCCAAGACATCTTCCACATCACAATCCAAGAAGGTGAATAAGATGAAATCCTCGAGGAAGATGTCATTGCAGCACCGTCACAACTCGAAAATGGGGGGCAAGCCACAGTTGACGATCTCAAAGAACTCAACTTAGGCACAAGTGAGGAACCGAAGCCTATCTTCGTGAGTGCATTACTAAGTGCATACGAGATAGAGAAGTATTACCAGATGCTATTAGAGTACAAGGATGTCTTTGCTTGGACCTACAAGGAAATGCCCGGCCTCGACCCTATCATTGCTGTGCATTATCTTGCAGTCAAGCCTGAAATGCGACCAATAAAGCAAACTCAAAGACGCTATCGATCCGAGCTCATCCCATAAATCGAGGCCGAGATTGACAAGTTGATCGAAGCAAGCTTCATTCGAAAGGTGCAATACCCCAAGTGGATCTCCAACATCGTCATAGTCCTTAAGAAATCTGGACAAATACGTGTTTGCGTAGACTTCCGAGACCTCAATGATGTTTGCCCAAATGATGACTTCCCCTTGCCAATCATTGAAATCATGGTGGACTCAACCACTGGCCATGAGGCACTATCATTCATGGATGGCTCTTCTGGATACAATCAAATTCGTATGGCTCTTGAAGATGAGGAACTAACAGCCTTTCGCACTCCAAAATGTATCTACTGCTACAAGGTGATGCCATTTGGTCTGAAGAATGCTGGAGCTACATATCAACGCGCAATGCAGAAGATCTTCAATGCCATGCTACACAAGAACGTAGAATGCTATGTAGACGATGTGGTGGTCAAGACAAAGAAAAGATCAAATCACTTGAATGATTTGCGAGTAGTGTTCGAAAGGTTGCGAAAATACAACCTCAAGATGAACCCGTTAAAGTGTGCATTTGGCGTCACATCTGGAAAGTTCCTTGGCTTCATTGTCAAGCATCGTGGCATTGAAGTGGACTAATCAAAGATCAAGGCCATTCAAAGCATGCCCGAGCCAAGAAACCTGCACGAGTTGAAAAGTCTACAAGGACGGCTAGCCTTCATCTGACGCTTCATCTCCAACATTGCAGGGCGTTGTTAACCGTTCAGTCGACTCATGAAGAAAGATATTCCGTTCGTATGGGACAAAGCATGCAACAATGCTTTTGAAAGCATAAAGAAGTATTTATCAAGTCCACCTGTCCTAGGGGCACTTGTACCAGGGAAACCGCTCATATTGTACATTGCTGCTCATGAAAGTTTAGTTGGAGCACTTTTGGCACAGGAAAACGAATCCCAGAAAGAATGAGCGCTCTACTACCTCAGTCGAACGCTCACCAGCGCTGAGTTGAACTACTCCCCAATAGAAAAAATGTGCCTTGCCTTGATGTTTGCCATCCAGAAGCTCAGACATTACATGCATGCTTACATCATCCACTTGGTTGCTAAAGCTGACCCGGTCAAATACGTCATGTCTAAGCCAGTTTTGACAGGGCGACTAGTTAAATGGGCATTACTTCTCAATCAATACGAGATCATCTATATCTCAGCTAAAGCCATCAAGGGACAAGCGCTAGCAGACTTCCTTGCCGACCATCCAATCTCAGCCAATTAGAAAATCTCAGACGACTTGCCTAATGAGGAGGTGTTCTACATCAACATATTCCCGACATGGACGATGTGAGGTGAGGAAAGATGATCTCGTCCCATACTTCCGGCTGGCAACGCAACTGCTACAAAGGTTTGAGGCCGTAACACTAGAACACGTGCCAAGAAAAGAGAATCAAATGGCAGACGCTCTCGCCAACCTAGCCTCGAGCATGACATTAGGAGAAGACGAAGCTGCAAACGTGCCAATCTGCCAAAGATGGGTAATCCCGCTTGTTACTGAAATGGTACTAAGTGATACAAACGTTATTTCAATACTTCCGGTCAACGTTGAAGAATGGAGACAGCCTCTGATCAGCTACTTGGAGCATGGAATACTTCCAGATGACCCAAAACACCGCTCTGAAGTACGTCGACGAGCACATCGCTTCCTCTATTACAAAGGGACACTCTACCGGCGATCTTTTGAAGGAGTACTTCTGAGATGCCTAGGCGAGGAAGAAGCCAATCAAGCCATGGAAGAAGCACACTCAGGAATATGTAGGGCGCATAAGTCCGGACCGAAGCTTCATTTCCAGCTCAAAAGAATGGGTTACTACTGGCTAAGCATGGTAAATGACTGCCTAGAACACGCCAAAAGGTGCCAAGCCTGCCAATTTCACGCCAACTTCATACATCAACCGCCTGAACCATTACACCCCACAGCTACTTCATGGCCATTCGATGCATGGGGATTGGACGTCGTAGGACCAATTGCGCCAAAGTCATCTGCAGGAGAAGCTTACATCTTGGCTGCAACAGATTACTTCTCCAAGTGGGCTGAAGCCATACCCTTGAAGGAAGTCAAGAAGGAAACTGTCGTCCGTTTCATCAAGGAACATATCATCCACCGATATGGTGTGCCTCGCTACATTGTCACTGACAACAGAAAACAGTTCTCCAACTGACTCGTGAACGAGCTCTGCGAGAAATACAAGTTCGAGCAGCACAAATCCTTCATGTATCATGCTCCGACCAATGGTCTTGCATAAGCATTCAACAAGACATTGTGCAACCTCCTAACGAAGGTAATTGGCAAAACAAAGAAAGACTGGCATGAAAGAATAGGCGAAGCACTTTGGGCATACATGACGACATATAGAACGCCTACCCAAGCTACACATTATTCTCTCGTATATGGCGTGGAAGCTGTTCTACCGCTCGAAAGTCAAATTCCCTCGCTAAAGATGGCTATACAAGAAGGCTTGACTGACGAAGAGAATGCAAAGTTGCGCCTTCAAGAGCTGGAAGCGCTGGATGAGAAAAGACTCGAAGCCCAGCAACACTTGGAGTGTTATCAAGCACGACTCTCCAAGGCCTTCAACAAGAAAGTTCTCCCTCGTTCTTTTCAAATGGGAGATCTCGTCCTTTCATTACGTAGGCCTATCATCACAACTCACAAGACAAAGAGCAAGTTCACGTCAAAGTGGGATGGACCATACGTAATACAAGAAGTCTACACCAATGGCGCCTACTTAATCATGGCGGAAGACGGCTTGAAGATCGGCCCTATCAATGGTAGATTCTTGAAGCGCTACTACCCCTAAGAAGGCAACAACTCTGCTCCTTGTTCGCACGAGCCTAAACTGCACGAACCAAAGCTCCTGGCCCGTAAGAGCATAAACTGTGTACGGCGAAATCATCATCAAAACCACCATCAAAACTGCCAAAAGCAATCCATCACCCATTTGAACTACGTTATGACTTGATCTCTTCTTTGGAAGGGTACGTAGGCAACTTGAAACTTCAAAACTTCAAGTACAGTCACATCAAAAAGGCTTTGAAGAATAAAGAGCAAATTCAAAATATGAATACTT
This sequence comes from Malus sylvestris, assembly GCF_916048215.2. NCBI lineage: Eukaryota > Viridiplantae > Streptophyta > Magnoliopsida > Rosales > Rosaceae > Malus > Malus sylvestris. The sequence goes on from NC_062273.1 coordinate 1,295,049, forward strand.
TATTTCTTTAAAGGAATGAGTTGGCAGGCGACATGGTCGGTGTGCACGGCGACGTCACCTCCGAGGAAAGTTGTAACAAAAGGTACTATACAGCAAATTCCCGCTGCAGTCTTTTGCACAACCCCACAAGGTAAAAGTGACGTACTGGAATGAGCTCCAAGCAGCAAACAGCAGTGCATTCTGGCCATCATGATCAAAATCGACGAAGAACTTCAATAACCGCCGTCAAACGACTAGCCGATCATGAAGCTCGACACCTTACATTCTGCCTCAAGCTCCAATGACTCAACCATCTCTACAGCGAATCCCCGTTGCAGTCTCTATCACAGCACCACACAGCAAAGGCACCATCGAGGGAAAACTGTGATCAAAGGCACTACACAGCAAATCCCCGCTGCAGTCTCTATCACAACACCACACGGCAAAGGCACTACCGAGGGAAAACTGTGATCAAATGCACTACACAGCAAATCCTCGTTGCAGTCTGTATCACAGCACCACACGACGAAGGCACCACCGAGGGAAAACTGTGATTAAAGGCACTACACAGCAGATCCCCGCTGCAGTCTCTATCACAACATCACACGGCAAAGGCACCACTGAGGGAAAACTGTGATCAAAGGCATTACACAGCAAATCCCCGTTGCAGTCTCTATCACAGCACCACACGACAAAGGCACCACCGAGGGAAAATTGTGATCAAATGCACTACACAGCAAATCCCCGCTGCAGTCTCTATCACAGCACCACACGGCAAAGTCACCACCGAGGGAAAACTGTGATCAAAGGCACTACACAGCAAATCCCCACTGCAGTCTCTTGCACAGCACCACACGACGACGTCACCACCAAGGGAAAATTGTGTCCAAAAGGCATTACACAGCAAATCCCCACTGCAATCTCTATCACAGCACCACACGACAGCGCACCACCGAAGGAAAACTGTGATCAAAAGGCACTACACAGCGAAACCCCGTTGCAGTCTCTGGCACAAGCACTAGGCAACCTGCTTACTCCGCCACCAACAATCACATCTCTGGAAGCTTCATGAGGTCCTGGCACCATGCTCTATCTTCTCAAAATTAAAGATTCCTAACATTTACAAAAAGAACCAAAAAAAAAAAAAAAAACAAAAGAATCTACCACCTCCCAAGATACTTCGGAAGACCACGACTTAATATGCGTGGAGTTATCTTTTGCGGGAAGAGCAAGCGCCTTAGGACTAGTCAGTGGCTCGTAAAGCTTCAACGTTGTTCATCTGTCTTGCGAATCACTTGCCTTCGTAAGAATGGTGATGGTGCTGCTCTTAAAGCATTTAAAAAATACCATGACCTCGAAAAAAATAAATAAATCAGCGACTGCAATGCAGCAAGGACGGCAGCGGACAGTGTAGCAAAGACGTCAGATAGTGCAGCGACGGTAGTGCAGCAAGGACAGCAGAACCTGAGCAACCTGGTTCGATGCACCTTCTTCTTCCTCTCTACTGTCGGTTTGGTTGAAAGTTACGGCTTCGCTGCAATGCGATGAAATAGGAGAAGGTAGTAATCCTTTTATAAAGCCACAAAAGGCAAACATTCATGCTCCTGAGTTCGTAGGAATAAAAAAATAGAATAAAAAAATTATAAAAGTATAATGGTGCACGGCACCATAGAAAAAAATATATGTATGAGGTCTTTGGTGCATAGCACCATCTTAAAAAAATAATAATAAAAAAAAGAGAAAAAAAAAGTGAAAGGTCTTTTGGTGCTTCACGCACCATAAGGATAAAAAAATAATAAAAATATATATAAGGGCAATTAGAATGGTGCATCAGGCACCATATATATATATATATATAAGGCCAATTGGAATGGTGCATCAGGCACCACCTTAAAAATAATAATAAATAATAAAAGTTTTTTTTAGGTGCTCCACGCACCATAAGAATTAATATATATATATATATATATATATATATATATATATATATATATATATATATATATATATATAAAAGAGGGAGGGATGGTGCATCAGGTATCGTCCGACGATATAAAAAAAAAAGAAAAAAAAACACAAATGCATTGAGAGAAATAAAGTCCATTTTATTTATTTTTCTGGAAATTTTACATAAATTTGCATTATACATACCTAAAAAAAAAATCAAATCAAATTTACAAGAGAGGGTCTTCAAGGACGATCAGGTGGCGCCTCACCACTCGGCGGAACTCCAGGAAGAAAAGGAGCCAGAGGTTGATCATGTGGAGCTTCATTACGTGGTACAGCCTCAGAAGACGAAGGCAAATGCTGTTGGAACAAACCCACAAACCTCTGATGATCAAGTAAAATCTGATCATCAGATTCCTGCATATGGTCAATCTTCTTCTTCATGTTTGTAGCATAGTTATGTGCGAGCCTGTGCAACTGTTTATTCTCATGCTTGAGCCCTCTAATCTCCTGTTTGAGACTCATCACTTCAGCCGCCAATGATTCAACTTGACGGGTTCGAGCAAATAGACGTTGGGCCATATTAGACACAGAACTTGCACACTGCACACTGAGAGCCAGAGAATCCTTAACAGCCAACTCATCAGACCGTTTAGAAAGTAGTCTGTTATCTTTGGGAGTGACAAGGTTCATGGCCACCACCGCAGCGGTCATATCATTCTTCATCACCGAGTCCCCGACGGTAAGAGGACCAGTAAGGGATATGAAGGATGGGCGCCATATGTTGTCTGGAGAAGGCGGGATTGCCTCTTCACCAAGGTTCAAGTCAAAACGACGGTCGGATGGTCCAGACATTTTCAAAGGTGTTAAAAAATGAGGAGGTCAGACGAATCAAGATCTTAGAAGTGCAAGAAGGGAGTTTCTACAAGCGAAAATTCAAGTGTGCTTTGAAATGAACTGCATGCCTCTATAAAAAATCAACACTCGATAGGATTTCAGAGATCGAAGAAGCGAGCTCAGAATTCGAAGAGGCCAATTCAAAAATCGAAGAGGCAAGCTCAGAAATCGGGGAGGCATCTTGCTTTTCCAGACGCGTCAGCACCCGTCACACGTAAACTCAGCTTTGCGGAAATCACGGGTAATTTGTCGAAGCGCCGATCCCAAATATCGAAGAGGCGCCAGTCTTTTTCAGCCTCGTCAACACCTATCACATGCACACTCAACTTGGCAAAAAATTACGGACAATTTGTCGAAGATTTCTGATAAAGAAGAAAGCACGTGAAGCCATACTGATCAATCACTCAATGGTTACCGACACGAGTGAAACAATAGTACATCTACAGGTATTAAAGAACTTCCTATAACTGTCCACCTTCACCCTCCATAGCAAGGCAGATATACATAACATTTCTTCATCTCCGAGAATGCCTTCCCAACGAAGCCTCTCGAGTCACTCAGTGTTCCTTATTCCTTGGGGTACCTCTGCAAGCAAATGACACTAAAGCAAAAGTATCTCATATCACCAGGGTAGAAAGCAAGAGTATCTCATATCATGCTTTCTCCCTATCATTTCCTTTGTCCTTGTTCTTACCTACAAAGACAAGGATAAAGAAAACAATATGCCGAAACCTCCACTCAAACTCGGGTAAGGAATCGACTACCTGGAACCTTTGCCTGGTTGCTTACCTGGCATTCCTCTCGAGTACTCGTCTTCCATTGCTGCTGTACTTCCAAAGAAGCTGTCACATATGCCTGGAGAATAGATAAGGCAAGTGAAAATGATACCTTGCAGCATGTGGAGACAACGTGCAGAAGAAACAAGCAGAGAAGAATGCAGCCTGCACAGCCAACTCAGCAGAAGGAGTCTGAGCTGAGGAACTCAAGAAGCTGCCACATCTGCCTGGAGAACAAATAAGGAAATGCGGCGTACACAGTCAACTCAGCAGAAGGAGTCCGAGTTGAAGAATTAGAGAGAATAAGGGGTTTGAGTTAAATCCAAGAGCTCGATAAGCTTCAACAAAATATTGACCGCCCCATCGCCGAAGAACAAAGCCTCGATGTGCAACGCTGTCAAATCACCATTACTTATTCGAAAGTAAGAGTATTTAATATCATGCTTTCTCCCTATCATTTTCTTTGTCCTTGTTCTTACCTGCGGGACAAGGAGAAAGAAAGCAATCAGCCAGCACTTGGTATCAATCTTCCGATCTGGAACCGACTGCTTGGAACCCTTCCCTGATTGCTTACCGAGCACTGCTATCGAGGTACCCATTATCTCAACATCTTATGCTTCCAGAGAAGATACCACATCTGCCAGAAGAACAAATAAGGCAAGGGAAAATGATACATTGAAGCATGTGGAGACAAGCACAACAAAGCACGTGCCGATTCATCTGCTACTTCTTCAAAATCAAAAGTATCTCATATCATCAAGGTTGCAATCACTATGGGTGGAGGACTCGTTTTGACCCTCAAATTCTTGGGTCGACTCGCTAGGCGTTGTAGGCTTCACGTGCCGATTCACCACCCTTGAATCAAATCCTTAAAGATCAAGTCACCAACTGGAAGAAGAGCTCATCAATCTTGAAGATCATACCGTTGACCAAACTGCTCAGGTGTGAATTAGAAAGATTGAACAAAGCAACAAGTTGTCACATTCACCTCGTGCCTGCTTGCCAAGTGTTCGAGTTAACCTTCAAGAATCAAGCCTTAACAGCCCTTGAAGAAGCTTCCAGCCAAATTCAAGATCAAGCATCGACGACCCTTGAGGAAATCACAAGTCCAATTCAAGATCAAGCGTCCACCATATTTGAATCAAATCCAGTTCAAGAATAAGTTGTGGAAAATCAACAATTGGAGGAATCCAGAAAATCCTCTAACCCAGTTCAAGATCAAAGCTGTGGAAAGTCAACAAAGCGCAAAAACAAGCACGTGCCGATTCATCCACTACCAAAGCCAAAGATCATCTACCACATAAAGCTCCTTGTGGTCCAATTTTAACCTTCAAGATCAAGCCTCGACGGCCCTTGAAGAAATTTCAAACAAAGTCCAAGAACAAGCCTCAACGGCCCTTGAAGAAATTTCCAGCCCAATTCAAGATCAAGCCCCAACGGCTCTTGGATCGACATCTACATTAAGGAACTTCAAAACGCATCTCCTACACGTGACAAGCACATGTATACGACGCGCCTTGAAGTGGGGGCATTTGTAGACATGAAATTTTGGTAAATAAATGTTGACTGATAAATCAAAGTTTCAACGCTTATATATATTACATAAATTTTACACGTAGCATATGACTCGACGAAAAATTGAAATGAGTCGGAAAAGTCATCAAACAGGACACGTATCAGCACATGGCAGAAACGACTTATTTCATTTGGAATATTATATTCAAAATTAGGCCTTGGAAAATTTTATAAATAGAAGCCAATTTCATTTCATTTTAGAAAGGAATTCATATTACACCTTCAAGCTCTGAAGCTCTGAAACTCCGAAGCTCTCAAGCATCCAGATTCCCGAAGAATCAAGAAAGCCTTCTTCGTTCTTCGTTCATCGTTCTTCCAAGATCAAGCCCCGACGGCCCCTTGGATCAACAATCCACCGATTCAAGATCAAGCCCCGACGGCCCTTGAAGAAAGTGTTCTTCGTTCTTCGTTCATCGTTCTTCCAAGATCAAGCCCCGACGGCCCTTGGATCAACAATATCAACAAATCCACACATCCAACCGTTCTTCAAGATCAATCCCAAAAGCCCCTTGAAGATCCGTTCATCACCGTTATTCAAGATCAAGCCTCAACGGCCCTTGAAGAAACGCTCATCCTCAAGATCAAGCCCCAACGGCTTCTTGAAGATTCGCTCAAATCCACCTTCAAGATCGAGTCCACGGCCCTTGAAGAACGTTCATCCTTAGATCAAGCCCAATGGCCCTTTGGATCAATCGCACATCCACAAATCAACACCTTACGGAGATCGAATCAGATGATCAAATTTAAGAGAGATTGTAACCCAAAATCATCAAATAAAAATATTATTTTGTGCACGTTGTTCTTGTCTCTTTCCTTTTCAGGAAATTTTCGTGTTCATAGTGTCACTATACAAATAATGAGATATGTGTGTGAAAAAGTTAATAACTTAAAAAATAAAATTTTCTACTACTTACATAAAAACACGTGGTGTATCACCCGTGTTATTGTCACTATGAAAATTTTCTAGTGTTGATATGCTTGCAAGAGTTGCGCATCTACCGAACTTAAAAGGAAAACAAAAGTTGCATGCCTTTGTCAAGCCACGAGTCATTAATCCACAGGATTATAGTACAGGCCCAATTGATCGATGCTCCGTATTTAGATCCAACATTAATATAACACATAGTTAAATTGGTTAGAGCAATATGATTTTTCTGTATGTGCACTTAAGTTTGTATCTTTCTCCTTCATTTATATTAACTTAAAATATCGTTTGGAACTTGAAAAAAAATAAAATAAAAACACTTCAAATATTGGATTGGGTTGCCTTTCTAACTACACGATGTAACACTCAACTAAAATTTGAAGCTTCAACTAGCTTTTGATTTAGGATTCAATCATTCAAATATGTTACTTTTGAGTTTGATGTGGAGGGTTTGTTTGAGATTGCTTGTGGAATGACTAAATGCGATGTATGACAATAAAAAACGTTTGTAACTGCGTTTGACTTAAAAAGTTAAAAGTGTTTTTTTATTATATAACTGCTTTATAGAGAATTGAATCTCAGATGCTTCTTCAAGAAGTACTTTCAAGTGTTTCGCTTGGATTTTTAATAGAAATTTTACTGTGCTTCTATTGAAAGCACTTTTAACATAAGCGCTTATGAGTAAAAAAGCTTCAAACATAAAATTCTCAAACAAACTATGATGGTTTTTGGCTTGCTATTCTTGGGTGATATTATTCACCAATGGTGAATTCTCCAAAGTCCAAGAGTGGTCAGTTCATCCATGAAGATCGAAAAAAGTGGATGGATAGTGCCTATGATAACCTCTTAGTCGACTAGATAGTAACATAATGCATGTAAACTGATCGATAAATTGTCTGAGTGAGTACTTGACACAACATCTGCAAGGTTTTAACCTAATCAAAACGAAGGAAGAATGTTTGTTTGAAATAATTATCTGTCTATATTATCACTTATCAGTGTTCATGGTTCATTTTTTTATATCATTATTGACATGTTTTATAAAACATTAAAACCTTTTTTTTTCCCATTGTCTAAGTTCATAGTTTACGCCAAAAAGTCTTAAATAAATACAAGCATGCAATCCCATGCGCATTGACCATTTAGCCACCAATTTTCGAATCACAAAATATATGCAAACAGAGTAAAAAAACTAAAATATTTTGAGAGAGAGAAGAAAAATTCCTGTCCTTTTTGTATTTGAGAGAGAGAAGAAAAAATAATGTAATTTTTGTGTGAAATTCGAGAATATTTTTGTTCACTATTCTATTTATTATAGTTAAATGAGTTTGATTTCGAGACATATGTCGTATATAAACACAAATTTTAAAATTTTTATTCACCCATTAATGCAAAAATAGTGATTTGCATTACCACTATTTAAGAATGGTGAACAAAAAATGCACCTGTGAGATGCCAACCAGGTTGGACTTGTGGGTCAAATCAAAGATGAAGTGTACACTTTTGTTTTTTTAAAGTAATGATAATTAATTGAAATAAATAAGGACAATAACTTAGAAATGGACTCTATTGGATGGAAATAACAGATTTATCCATAATTCTATATAACCATATATATTTTGCAATCGCATAATTATTTTTATTTCTGTTCATTTATGCAAGTTCCGTTCTCCTAGACTTTATGATCTAAGAAAATTTTGATCAAACACCATTCAAAGTTAATATAACGATAGAAGATAAAGCACAACAATAAAAATTATAAACGACTGCATACCATTAAATTAAAATCGAACAATGTAATGTATAACCACACATTTACCTGGTCATGTAATCTATGGTCATTACGCATGTATGTATACGTATACGTACACATATATATGTACATGGAATCCAAAAGCTGATAAGAGAGATGTTGCAGTTTTGTGTTGGGAGTCAAGCTGTAACATGCTGCAAGAGAGAATATTGCCTTGGCAGCTGAGCATCCTCATCGAAAGCCAATAAATTATGAACCATCTGAAATCATGTTGTCATTTTCGTTTCTTAATTACACAAATATATGCTTGACCAAAAAAAAAATATTATTAAGAAAACATATGTTTTTGAAAAATCAATTTGACACAACACGAGCGTATGTGTGGGTTACACTGTTTCACTATCAATGAGATTCACTATAAATCTGCGGACAAGGAGATTTGGGTCGTTCAACAGAGAGGGAAAGAAACGGGGGTTTGTGAGATAAACTAGTGAAATTGACTAATAGGGGTGTATGATTGAAATTGTATGGTTTGGATCTATTTGTCTGTGGGCTCTAAATACATAAATTTGGAGTAGATTCAATCCATTTCACTAGGACAATGTGAATGTTTCCTTATTCTCATATTTGAATTCGCTCCCTGTAAATTAATACGTAATTGAATGAAAAAAAATATAAATATAAGTCATGAATGATTCATGTAAGAACATAAGAAAAAAGGTCTAAGTTGAAACCTGAGACAACATCTATAGGAACAAAATGAATGAGTCTCCGAGTGAAAAATTATTGAACAAGCAAAATAAATGTTTTTAACCAATTGAGCAACACTCTCATTCCAACACTACTAATTGTAAATGACTATACCAATATTAAGAATTTGAATTACGTTTCGTATTTATAACTCCTGATATATAAAGTGAGTAGAGTAATAATAGCCACGGGATTTTATATTCTTGCCCAATAATTAAAAGCCTTGCATTGCACAACAAATAAAAGGATAAAACAGGATGTTTACCATCAATCGTGAACAAATCTTTGAGGAGAATAATGAGCAAATCTTCGTTCTTGCTCAACAATCAAATTCCTTGCACAACAATTAAACCCCTTATTTACAAGAAAAATATATATTTATTAAACTTCGTGACCATAAATTTTTTTTTTCAAAAAGAAAATGTTTTATACCACCAAATTCCAGAAATAAAAATCATACGTACCATATCACGTGCAACTAGAAAGTCAGATCTGACCTACCCATTTTTATTTTTCTATTTTAGTATTATATTCGTTTTGGACAATATATTTATTTTTAGTTATATAAAAAAATAAATTTATTTTTAGAGTGTCACACTTTCCTTTACTTTTCACGCACATTTGTTAATTTTATCCGTTGATCATTATTAATTTGTTCGAAGAAGGCCTGAAAATTGAGAGAGTGTGTGAGAGGTAAAAATAAATGTGTGGACCACCATCTTTTTTCAATTGATTTATAATTGATTTTGTTTGAGGGGTCTTGTTATGAGTGTATTTTTGCTCACCATTCTAAAAATACTAATCACTCTATATATCATTGTTGAATGAATTTAGGGGTATATTCAATTGAGCATTTGAGAGATTTTAATGGATTTATAAATTTATGGATTTTTATGGAGTTTAATTGATTTGTAGAGATTCCATAAAAAATTTTGATTTAATTCCCTTGAAATCTCATGAGAAGATGTGAGATTTGTGGATGCTTAAAATACACTACAAAATATCTCCAATTTCCTCTAATTCCTCAACTTTCTTAAATTCTTTAAAATCAATTTCTAATTGAATATACCTGGAATGTTATAAACTTCTTTAAAATCCTAATTGAATACACCCGTATTTCTAAGGATTTTAATAAACTATCTTAAAATTTTGATTCAATATATCTTTAATTTCATAGAATCATTTAAAATCTTGATTGAACACCCTCCTTAAATTTTTACTTTGTTTTTATCCACAACACATTTTTTTAAAATTTAATAAAAAATAAACTCATCTAACTATCATAAATAAAATATTACTCTTAGGTCAGGGAGGTAAATAAAAATATTCTCCTTTTGATACAAATTAATTTTCTTTTCTAAACAAAATTATAAATACTTGCTTAATGAGTCCGCTAAACCTAAAAGATTAAATCGGACGGCTGCAATTAACTAAGTTCCTCTACAAAGAGGCCAGTCCCTTCACTCTCCCAAGTAAAAGCTCTTACCAAAGTCTCTCTCATCTCCCTCTCTCTCTCTCTCTCTCTCTCTCTCTCTCTCTCTATCTCTCTGTGCATCCATCCATGGCGACGATCCAGAGCGTCAAGGCTAGGCAGATCTTCGACAGCCGTGGCAATCCCACCGTCGAGGTTCGCTTCTCTCTCTCTCTCTCTCTCTCTTCGATACTTTCTAGGTCGCCGATCTACTTGTTCAATCACTGATCGCAATCCTCTTTTCTACTTTTTGTTTTTCATTGATTTGAATTCGATTCGGTTAAAACGACGCGTTTCGTCTGTGATTACGACAGGCAAGAGCGTTAGCTGATTAGATCGATGGGTGCTTGATTATATATGAACATTTGTTTTTATTTTTTCGAATTTAATTTTGCGATCTGTAATTTTGTTGAATTTAATTCTCAAATGGATCGATAAATGTTCGATTGAAAATTAAAAAAATGGATGTGTGTTCGTTGCAGGTCGATATCATACTGTCAGATGGCACTTTGGCTAGAGCCGCTGTTCCAAGTGGTGCATCCACTGGTATATTTCTCTGATCGATTTCTCACTTTTTTTCGTGTTATTCGAAAGATTTCGATGTATGGAACTTGTACGATGGTTCGTGTTTATTGTCCAGTATACATCTTAATAGTCTTATCAAACAAGTTTAATTTATCGTTTGTCAATAACTTGCAGGAGTTTACGAGGCCCTTGAGTTGCGCGATGGAGGCAAAGACTACCTCGGAAAGGGTGTTTCGAAGGTGAGGAATCGCTTCGTTGTTAGTTGATTTTGTGTACCACCCAGATTGAACATAGTGTTGATCTTTTTGTGACTGGTTTATTACCTTTTTTTGTTGTGTGTAGGCTGTCAACAATGTCAACACAATCATTGGCCCCGCTTTGATCGGCAAGGTTGGTTGAATCTGCTTGTATTCTATTAAGATTATGTGTTCTGTTTTTGTCAATTTAATGTTTGGAACCTTAAGATTGCTGTTTCAGGCGGATATAATTGTAAACTAATGTTTCTTGTTGCATTGTGCAGGACCCGAGCGAACAGACGGCTATTGACAACTTCATGGTTCAACAGCTCGATGGAACCGTCAACGAGTGGGGTTGGTGCAAGCAAAAGGTATAACATATTTATGCTTGTTACATTTAGTCTATATGTGTAAATCGTTGGTTGTAGGTGTTGTCAATCAAATTAACTGGGATATAATTTGTTTTTCAGCTTGGTGCAAATGCCATTTTGGCCGTGTCTCTTGCAGTCGCCAAGGCTGGTGCTAGCGTCAAGAAAGTTCCTCTCTACAAGGTATAGGGTTTGGGGTTTAAGATCAAATAATATCTATTGTGCTTCTTTTCATTTTTAGTGTTCACTGTTGTGATGTAGGTTTTAAAGGACCGGATGAATTGCTTTTTCCTTTTTTAGCTGTTTCTTTTTCATGTTACACGAATCTGATTTTAATGTTGCTGTCTTTTTCATTGCAGCATATCGCCAATCTTGCTGGCAACAAGAACCTAGTGTTGCCCGTTCCTGCTTTCAATGTCATCAACGGTGGATCACATGCAGGAAACAAGCTTGCAATGCAGGAGTTCATGATTCTTCCTATTGGAGCTTCCTCATTCAAGGAAGCCATGAAGATGGGTGTGGAAGTATATCACAACCTTAAGGTGGGTTACCCTTCCTTGAGAGAAGGGGTTTAGAAATTTTTGGGAACGTATTGTTTCTTATTCTATATTCATAAGATCATCATAGGGTCCTTGCGATGAGGAGATTTTAGTAATTCTCTTTTCGGAATTATCTGCTAAATCATGCCAGTACTTTCCCCTGATATTTTCAGGATCCATGTCCTTCGTATTGTTGAGCATGCTTGTATGATTCAGTTATGCATCTTACTTTCTCACTGACCACTGTTGTTCTCTATAGTCTGTGATTAAAAAGAAGTACGGTCAGGATGCAACCAATGTTGGTGACGAAGGTGGATTTGCTCCTAACATCCAGGTTAACCATAGTTTTATGTAACCTAATCATTCAATTGAAGTTTTTTCTCGTTACTTTTTATTTCTTTCACATTTGTGTACTGAAATTATCATCATTTTTAAATGAATTCAGGAGAACAGGGAAGGTCTTGAATTACTCAAGACAGCCATCGAGAAGGCTGGATACACCGGCAAAGTAAGTTTGTTTCTAATCCTAATGTTCCATTACAAAGGAAATTTTATGACCCTGCAATAGTTATAAACGGAATTTCTTTTTGTTTTCTCTTCAGGTTGTCATTGGAATGGATGTTGCTGCATCTGAGTTTTATGGATCAGATAAAACCTATGACCTGAACTTCAAGGAAGAGGTTCGCCTTTTTACAATCCCCTCCTTTCAATCTGTGTTGCCGCTTTTTGTTTATCCGACCTCGAAAAAAGTTTATTAAGAATTAATTATTAACTTAATTTTCTACTTTCTTTTTTGTCTGTACAGAAAAATGATGGTTCCCAAAAGATCTCAGGAAATGCTCTCAAGGACCTCTACAAGTCATTTGCAAGTGAGTACCCAATTGTTTCAATTGAAGATCCATTTGACCAAGATGACTGGGAGCACTATGCCAAGATGACAGCTGAAGTTGGAGAAAAAATACAAATTGTGGGAGATGATCTGTTGGTGACCAACCCCAAGGTCGGTTGATCTCTTGGAAGCGATGTTTTTCCCTTCTGTCGCTTTCTCCCTATAAAATGGGGTTTCAATTTAAAGTTTCTTTCTGATGGCCTCACTTTACTGACATCTCTACTCTTCCTACTCGTATTTTCAGAGAGTCGAGAAGGCAATCAAGGAAAAATCTTGCAATGCTCTTCTTCTCAAGGTACAACAGGAATCTCACTCCTTAGTCGAAAATACTGGAGCTTGTGTTTTCTACCAACATGAAAATAATAACCCTTTTTAATCTTGTTTGGAATACAGGTGAATCAAATTGGATCAGTAACCGAGAGTATTGAGGCTGTAAGAATGTCCAAGAAAGCTGGATGGGGTGTGATGACCAGCCACCGCAGTGGAGAAACTGAGGACACCTTCATTGCTGATCTCGCTGTTGGTTTGGCTACGGTAATTATTTGATCTGAAATCTGTGTTATCCCTCAGTTTTCTCCAAACCTCCATTCGATTTCTCACGAGTTTTTATATTTGTTTTCAGGGACAAATCAAGACAGGAGCTCCCTGCAGGTCGGAGCGTCTTGCCAAGTACAACCAGGTCTGTACTAGCACCAATTTTCTTTTGTGCTCCTATGATTTCGTAAAATTTCTTAGTTCTTAGTTCTTTGTTGGTTGAATTCTTCAACTTAGTTTCTGAACATCTCATGTTTTGTAAATGTAGCTGTTGCGAATTGAGGAGGAGCTCGGTGCTGAGGCAGTGTATGCCGGAGCTAAGTTCCGCGTGCCCGTTGAGCCCTATTAGATTATGAAGTGCATACGAGGCTTTTGCGGGATATGAGAGATCGGAGTTTGACGATGTTAGGGAATAAGTTTTTATGTAGAATGGCTTAGTTATGTGGAAAACTTGAAACCCTTTTCCAATAACTTTCAGAGTAAGTTTTGTTCTGAGAGCTTGAAAACAGTTCTCTACTGGAAATTTTCGAGTAAGCGTGTTCGACTATGTAATCTGTTTTGAGTTGCTTTCTTAATGTTTGCTACAAGTAAATTTGTGTTTTAAGAACAACTTGATCGTCTTCTCTTTTAGCGTTCGCATTCAATCATCGTTTCTTGTTTTTCGAGTTTGGTGTGTGCATCATGTTCAATGTGCTTCAATGGTTTTTAAGTTTGATCTGGACGGAGATTGATACGAAACGCTTGAATGTTTTTGAAGTTCGATTTGAACTGAGATTGATAAGAGACATCATAAGAGCATCTCAAGAGGGGAGGCCAAGTACAATATAACTATCCGAGGTTGTCGCCTCGAACTAGGCAACTATACCTCACACATTATCCAAGGTCTCTCTCATCCTCATTCTTTATGGCGTCAATAATTATCCAAGGTCTCTCTCATCCTCATTCTTTATGGCGTCAATAATATTATGGTCTGATAATATTTTTCTTCGTTTGTAAGTGAAATATTACATGTTTGACTCACATGAATGATGAGTTTGATATTTAATCCTCTTTCTTAGTAGAATATCGTTGTATAAGAAAAAACTTCATCGTTTATAAACTTAGGTAGTTGTGCCCGACCATATTTCCATGGGGCAACTTTTACGGAGAGTCCTATTGTTGTTGATCTTACTTGATCTCATTAGGTACGAATATTTCGTTAATAAAGTAGTCCTACCAGATATCTTCTCAAATCAAAGATGCGTTTGGGGATGGTATGTATGAATAATTAGCATGAAAACCGACTAAAAGTTTGAAAACTAAGAATTAAAAACGAAATTTTTATGGAATTTTTTTTGAAATGTCATATGAACTTGTACGCCTTTTTCAATTTATCATATAAATTAAAATTTTAAGCAATATTTCATATCAACTTTCTGAAATCATCAATTTGTCATCTCATCCTAACTCCGTTAAGTTTTCCATCCAAAATTCAAATGACTTGTGTTCAAGGTTATTTCTATCATTTAAGATCTTTTCACAAGTTCTTTACTTTTCTTTAGCAAAACTCTTAAATTTTGTGTTCCGACTTCCGAGGGTATTCATCTGGATCATTGTGTTTCAAGTAGCGTATATGCATCTACAACTTCATTTCTGGCACCAAACCTCAACTCGTTTCTCATATTACAAGGTCCATATAAAATTTGATTTCATGACATGCTAAACTGAACACTCTAGAATTGTTTTGATCTAATGCAACTTAATAGAAGAAAGTGGGGTGTTAAAATGACATAGATAACCCTAAACACAAGTCATGTGCCTCACACATGACTTATTTTGGATGGAAAACTTAACGAAGTTAAGGTGAGATGAAACTGAACACCCCTAAACACAAGTCATGTGCCTCTCACACATGACTTATTTTGGATGGAAAACTCAACGAAATTAAGGTGAGATGATAAATTGATGATTTCGGAAAATTGGTATGACAAATTACTTAAAATTTATAAAGGAGAAAAAAAGAAAAAAGAAATAAAGAAAAAAGAAATAAAGAAAAAATAAATGCAGGCTGTGGGGTTCGAACCCACGCGTACTTATGTACAGCAGATCTTAAGTCTGCCCCCTTAACCTCTCGGGCAAACCTGCTTCACGTTTGTAGTTTACTAAAGCCTTCTATTTATCCAACTTCACATTGAATACAATTATGCAAGATACAAGAATAGCACTGCTGCCGCTGCGCGTTTCGTAAAACTTAAAACCCTAAAACAAAGATCCAAGGCAGAATTCGACATCTTCCCAATTCGGAGGTCTCACAGCCATGGCGGAGCACTTGGCATCCATCTTCGGCACAGAGAAGGACCGCGTCAACTGCCCCTTCTACTTCAAGATCGGAGCTTGCCGGCACGGAGACCGCTGCTCCCGCCTCCACACCAAGCCCAGCATCAGCCCCACCCTCCTCCTCTCCAACATGTACCAGCGCCCCGATATGCTCACCAACCCCGGCGTCGACCCCCAGGGCCAAGCCCTCGACCCCCGCAAGATCCAGGACAACTTCGAGGTCCGTCTGTTTCTCTCCCCCCCCCCCCCCCCCCTTTCTCTTTCTCTTGAATTGGGATTTTTTTTTTGGGTGCAGGATTTTTATGTCTCGAATTGGGATTTTGTTTTTGGGTGCAGGATTTTTATGAGGATCTGTTCGAGGAGCTGAGCAAGTACGGACAGATCGAGAGCTTGAATATCTGTGACAATTTGGCTGACCACATGGTATAATTTTCAATTTCTAGGGTTTTTTTGGTGTGTAATTTTTTAGTTTTCTAGTTTTGTTTGACTAATTGATTGTGTGTTTGCGTGTGTAGGTTGGTAATGTGTACGTTCAGTTCAGGGAGGAAGAACATGCTCAAGCTGCGCTTCAGAATCTCACTGGCAGGTTCTATGCAGGTTAGTTCCCCATCTTTTTCTTATCTTGGTATGTTACGAACATGATGGTCGATATTCGTGATGCTATGGTGGTTTTATCTGCCGCTGTAATATGATTTGCCGAAGTCCTTTTGATTGATTCGTGATCGGTAGATGTATTGTGCTACATGACAGTTCAGTGTTTATTGCTCATTTTTGCTGAACTTCCAACTTAGAGCCGAGCTATTAATGAGGATTGGGTTTATTTTGAATTTTCGATTGATTGAATTTTTAAACATGCTGTCTATCAGGGCTGGCCTTGAGACTGTTGGATTTAGGATGAAAGCAAATCGTGCATTCACACAATCGCACATAAGAAACTTCTTTGTATATTGTTAGAAGACCATATGTATGTAATAGATTTTCAATCATGTGAGTGAGTTGCTCAAATTTTAATATGTGATGGTGTTGCATAATTATTTCCTGGCTTGGCATTATCATAAACTATGACAGTTCCATGGATAAGATTAAATAATAAATCTGGTTTCAGGTCTTTAGGTATTGAGATTCAAAGTTTCAGACCATGTCCAATTTAGCCCAAGTGGGTTGGAACGGCCGAATTAGGTTTTCTGAACTACAAGCATTGTACTTTGGTCCATCTTTTAATCATCTTAGATTATGATTTGATGAACTACATTTGTTCAGGTAACTCATAGTTTTTCAAGGATGTGTATATTGGATGTACTCTTGTTTTTCCTTTAATTGGACAAATCTTGAATCGATGCTTATCTATTATAGAGATGGATTGGTTCTTATATGTTTACATGTGTCTAGTTCTACTCGTTCAAACATACTTTATTCATATCTATATCTAGGCCGAAAGGGGAAGTTTCATTCCATTGACCATAAAGTTTACCTATGAGTAGATTACAAAATTTACTTTAAAGAAGAACTAAAGGATAAAAATGTCGTTGTTACATAATGGTTTGTAGATGATTCATACATCGACTATAAAACTTGATCTGTAGAAATGACTGCATGGTTGTCTTATAGTTGTTCGACCATTAAATTAGAGCACACGTATTTAATTCTGCAGTAACTTGTAAAACTGTTAATCATTACAACCATTTGCAAGTTAAGGTAATGAAGCTTTATCCTTCAGAATTGAATATATTGGTAGGATTCCATTCAATTTGAGTTATTTTGAATTGTATATGTTTGAATCTGGAGAGTTTTAAATTTTCTTGTCAGCCGGTGGTGGTGGCACTCTTATTGTTCTCTGATCTTTTTCATTGTTTTTCTTTCATTACAATGATAGTACTATTAGTATTAGTAGAATTACTGCTATCATGCAGTTACTAATGTTTTGGTAATATGATGAATGCTAAACATTCTAGGGCGTCCCATCATTGTCGACTTTTCCCCCGTGACGGATTTTCGTGAAGCTACCTGTAGGCAGTACGAAGAAAATGTATGCAATCGAGGTGGCTACTGCAACTTCATGCACTTGAAGAAAATTAGCAGGTGAGATGGTACTTTTCTCTTATTTTGCAAACAGCATGATTTTCATAATGACTTGTTTGTTTATGCACGTACTTCTATAAATTGTTAGGGAGTTGAGGAGGCGGTTATTTGGGAGAAACAAGCGAAGGCATAGTCGCAGTCGAAGCAGAAGCCGCAGTCCTCAAAGGCATCATCGTGGTGGTTATCAGGAGCGCCCACATGGAGGTCGTGGTTTTGGTAGAAGAGGAGAAGATGACAGAGATCATCGTTTCAATGATAAGAGCAGGAGGCCTAGAAGCCGCAGTCCTGGGCGTAGAGGAAGAAGTAGAAGCCCTGTGGGTGCTGGGGGAAGGAGGAGGAGTCCTCCAGCCAGGGAAAGTAGTGCCGAAAGAAGGGCTAAGATCGAACAATGGAACAAGGAGCGGGAACAGGTGGACTCTGGAAATAAGTATGATGACAATAATAACAGCAACAATCAGGATGATCAATGGAATGGTTCTGCAGAGAACAATGATCAGTACTACGACGACCCTCATCAGCAGCAGCAGTAGCACGCTAGATACAAAATTAATCTTCCTGCTTCCAAGATCAAGCCTCAGTTATTTCAAGCAGCTTACCGTGCTACTTGTATACAAGATGGCTGTTGTCCAAGAACTATGTCCATTATCTAATGTGATGGGTTTTGGAGGCGGTAAGGTAATTTCGTGATCTTGGTGCAGGAGTCTGCTGCCTACAATGGTGAGTTTTTATTATAGGAAACATCGTAGTGTACGTGAAGTAAGAGACATGAATGTTTTTACTGGAATTACAAGATATTTTCTGAGATGTCTTGATTAAGTTTTTCAAACCTCTGCTGTTAGAATTGTTAGCGTGATCATTTGTTGCTGCTTTTCCTAATTCGGGTGACTGACGGTGATTATATTATTATTCCTGCTACTTCCTTTATTCGAGTTTCTGTAGGATATGGCTCCCTAGTAGTTTATTCCCTGCATATGTGTCTGTAGGCCTTTAGTGCAATTGTAATTCTTGCTTCGGAAGAAATCAAATAGCAGTGTATTGGTTTTATCGAAAAATCGCATTCTCATCAAGTCTCAAAAGTAATTAACAACTGGTTCTGTTTTAACCAGCTTGGATGAGAATTGACTGCAGTTGATATGGGAGGCATTTTCTATGTAAAATTGTTCTGAATTCTATGGTTTTCGAATTTGAGACGTTATGAGTAACCGTTGCATTATTTTACATAGGTGTTCGTTGCTTTCGTTTCTTACCGAGATTTGGTCATTCTCGTGTTTAGAATTTCTGAAAACGGAGTTCAGTTAATTGAAAGTTAGGAACAGATGAAAATTTCACAATTTACCTCTCATTGTTGCACACACCACAAGCTAAAGCTTTCTAAGTTCTGGTCACCGAATTGAAGATGTTGCCAACCTCACAACTTAGTTACACCGATGAAGCCTACATCGTACGTGTGACGGAAGAAGATGGATCAAAATGTCTCCGGCCAAACGATCAGCAAATTCTGGGTGATCATTTACAGGTCTCTGTTACTTGGAATGTCAAGAGAACTTGCTATTCGGAATTTGAATGGCCAATCAAAAATTCATGCATTTGATGGTATATACTATATGCTAATACCATCATTAGAATCGGAATACTCGCAGCAGAAACACGTAGACGCCATGACATTTGAACACATGATATACGAGAAAATACCCGTTCTCGTTCCTTGGTTGCCGGGCGCTGGTTGGAGTGTTCTTCTGAATCCGCCGGAGCCACAGACGGCTGCGCTGGTTAGAGTGTTCTTCTGTCTGCGGATTCGGAAGAACCATTGGCAAACGTTTTCGACATGATTCAGAAAATATGCAACATGACGCAAGAAGTTGGACGTTCTTGTCACATTCGACAAGCAAATTACACTCTTTACCTCAACAATATGAAGCAGTGGAGCGGAGAACACTAGAGCCTAGGTGTGGTCTTTTTAAGTACTTTTCTCAATGAACTGCAATTTCGTTTTCGGCAATTCTACACACGAGATGACCAAATCTTGGTAAGAAACGAAAGCAACGAACAGCGACGTAAAATAACGAATCATAACGTCTTAAATTCGAAAACCACAGAACTCAGATTAATCAACTGCAATAAATTCTCATCCATGCTGGTTAAAACAGAACCAGTTAGTAACCAATAATCTCCGTTTATCTTGCTAAACCGAACTTCTTTCTTCTGGTCAAAATCCCAAAACATCACCATGTAGAGGGTGGAGAATAATCTGCCTCTCACTTTGCAGCACTGTGCTTTGCCTTTGTATGGCTTTGCAATGCACCATCCGAGTTAAACGACCTGCGTGAAGAACAGTGCAAGAAATTACAATTCCGTTTACGAAGAAACAGACAGTAGCAAGAGTTGAAACTTGTTCAAAAAATGAAATAGAATTACCTGTTGCAGGGTTGGCAATGGAATGCACCGCTTGATTTAGGAGCCTGCTGCTTTGACTGGTCGGACGTAGCTGGTTTTTTCCCAGTCTGCTTTGAAGGGTGTGGAGTTGCTGTGTGGACGCTGCCCTTCCTGCTACCTGCACTGACAAGTAGCAGTCAATTAAACATCTCCGCTTATATAATGGTCAGACAATCATCTCCATTTCAAAACGCCGCTGTGTGACAGGGAACATGTAACATATTCAATTGAAATGAGACTACAGACAGCACCCACCACAAAATCCAGGTTTACAAGTTAAAATTTGGCAAAGTACATGTTTAAATTTATTAAAACTTTGTAATACGCGTCTTCCACAGCACACACGAAACTGTTTAAAATGGTAACAGAATGAGAAAAAGCATTGGAAGACAGAGAACTTTACCAATCTTTTCAGGAGTAACAAACTTTGGCTTCTTGTCATTAGCAGGTGTTTTAGAAGATTCAGCAGGTCGCTTCTTGCCAACATCAGCCTTGACAACAAAAAAGACGAATACATTTACTTATCAACGATAATTTGATAACGAAAACAACACAGAAGGGATATAAGCACTCTTGGACATCAAAAAGTAAAGGCCTTTATAATAGGAGCGTTATTACCTTCTTCGGAGTTTCTTCATCCTCTTCACTGTCATCGTCACTGTCAGAATCATCATCACTTTCGTCAAAATCTTTACTGCTATCTCCCTCAGCCAAGGCCTATAAAACAACTCAGCAAGAAGATATATTCAGTACACATTGTCTCTGGATAATGCCATGCAAAATTACATCAACAAAGTTAAAACAATAATTTGTAATAAGCCAGAAAAAAAGTTTTAAAAATTCAGTAATCAGTTTCAAATGCAAGAAGTCGATCACTCCAGAGTGTTGTAGACATAATATAATGGCACGAATGTCAATTCAATTTTTTAAATGCCAAACTTCTAGTAGTCACATCTGGGAAATTTCTGTACACAAGTACGCATGCTCCAGAGCCAATAATTGTTTCCGATACCCAGAATCTATATTTCTAGAATTAACACCTAAATAAAGCTTTTTCTGTTCATATTTATTATGGATTAATACCGCAACTAAATATACCTAAAGAACAGAGATTATCGGAACCTTTCTAAACAATTACATAGAAATTGCACGTACAATACGTCCCAGAACACAAGTCCAATATCGTATATAACTTGGGCAATGAACATGTTTGTTTCAGATGTACTTTTCTCAGTTAATCACGGTAGGTAAATTACTGTTAGACATTCACATCTGGTAAAATATTTCAGTTATCGAAAGGAAATTCAAACAGAATTGAAAGATGTGAATACCTGATGACCAACAAACTCATCATCATCATCGCTACTAGCTTCCTTTTGCTCAGATTTAATAGGCTTCTTAGCTACCTCAGTAACATTAACCTTTGCTTTTCCTGCAAGCCAACTCGTTCCAAATCACAATATAAAGTTATTAAAAAGAAGAAGAAAAAGCCTCAAATCCCAGTAATAAAAAATGAATCAGTATTATCTTTACCCTTATCAACCAGAGTAGGTGCCCTAATAGGTGGTGCATCATCCTTTTCAGAATCTAGAAGAAAAAACAGATCAACAGCTTAAGAATCAAATGCGCTTGGAAGTTAGAACTATGATAAAACCAAATATCAGAATGGTGACTCACCAGACTCCACAATAGTGAAGACAAAACATAGCAGTCAAGGATTTAACAAAAAATTCAATGTTCAAGAAAGTAATCTGAGAACAAGTAACATGTAAGACACACCATTTAACGTGAAACGTCATTAAAAAAAAGGATATCACATAGACTTATATCCAGTGAAGTGGACGCTCCCATTTTTCCAGTTATGGGATAGCTCAAATTTCTCATCAAATACAATATCAAACATTAACTGAGGGGATTTCTCAGCAGAAAGAAACCCAAGAACAAGCTTCAGATCACCAACTTTTGCAAAGAGTGAAATAGGATCGCCTCCCTTCGCTTTCTTAAGGTCATCCAGACAAGCCTGCATTATAAAAATAAATTTTACACAAACTTGCGCAACATATTAAAGGCAAAAGAAACAGAAAAATGAAAAATTAACAGTCACAAAATTTTACAGCTAGCTGACTACCTGCGAAAGATGCAGAAGCTTTTCACCAGGATCAACAACAAGAGACTGACCACTTTTTACCTCAGCACCTGGACATTGAGTCACTTAAGTAGTCATTAATAACTGAAAATTTGAAAGTAAAGAGAAAAAAGGACATTGAGGGAAAAAAGTAAGAGATGCCTATTTTGCAATAAAAATTAAACAAGGGAGGGAAAAAACGCAAACGAGATTCCTGAATCACATCAACCCGATGCAAAAACAATTATGGAATAGATATCACATTCTATTCAATAACTTGAAACAGATAACAAATCATCCTTAACATATATCACATACAACTGTATTCACCACAAGCACATTGCATTGGTTCAAAACGAAATACAATGATTATAATTTTGTTACCATGGCACCTTCAACATGTACAAAGAATTAACACGTGCATTGCTGTAACTAAGAAGTAAGAAGCCACATGAAGAAAAATAACCTGGAATCTTAAACGTTAACCATCTCAACAAAAGAAAATTAAAACTTATGCTAGAGCAGAAATGCCACGCATGCCAAAAATCCAAGTTAAACATGTCAGCAACTGAAAAAACATTTACAAACTCAGACTAATTATATTTTCCATTTATTTTCTCGGCAAACAAACAGAGTGACTTAAGTTGTAAATAAGCAACAAAAAGCCACAAAAATACTTTCAAAACATTTTAGAAAGAAACAGAAGCTAAAAAACCTAAGTCAAGCGCTGCGAAAATTAACCACACCAGTCCTGCCATTTTCCCTAGTTTTCTCAGCAACCAAACAGCAAAAGAAGGTACTTTCCATTTATTTTCTCAGCAACAAACAGAGTGGATTAAGTTCTAAACGAAGAACATGGAGCCAGAATAATTTTAAAAACAAAAAAGGGCTTAAAAACCTAAACTCAAGCGCTACAAACTTCCGATCCACAGCATAAAATTTTAACCAGACTAGTACCGTCATTTTCCAGATTTTTCTCGGCGACCAAACAACAAAAACGTTACAAATAAAAACGCAAAAAATTCGTAATGAGAAAATAAAACCCTAACAAATCAAACGATCAGGGAGCGAGAGAAGTTTTCAAAATTACATAGAGAGACAGAGAGGAATACCCCAAAACTCCATTGCTTGCTAGTGCTAGGTCTTCTAGAAGGCTTTGCGGAATTTTCAATTTCTAATTTTCGGTTTCTTTTTCGGTGACAATTTTAATCTTGAGGAATGAGGCGGATCATTTTATATGGAGGCTCCATCGGGTTCTTCCCTAGAGAGATTTTAATGTGCCCGCGTTATTTGTACGGATTTTTTTTTTAAAGTTTCCTTTTCCACAATGACATATAGCGTAAGTTTACGTGCTCGTGTTACAAACACATTGAAATAATTCTCGTTTTTACAGTGAGATGAAGAGTGACAACGTTACACATGTCAAAAGGTTAAGCCTCACTGGTTGAGAGAATTTTCAATGAGCCAATGTCAAGCCCGATTGTTTCGAAGATTTTTTGAGCATGTCTAGTTCGATACATCAAGTATAATAATATAATTAATTAAAAATTAAAAAAAAATTTCATCGAATTATATTATAACATTTGATATACCAAACAGTGTTTTCAACGGACATAAAATTTTTACCGACTGGTTCGGCAACCCAGAGGCTGATGAGTGACCCAATCGGGCTTAGAGGCCAATAAAGTGCAAATTTTTAATTTCATAAAATACCCTTCTGATCAAATTTCATAAATACCTTTATTTTCGAAAATTATTATTGACACTCTAAAAATCTCATTTTGCACTCCAAACTTTCTATAATTAAAAAAAGAAACACTTCTCTCTGCAAAGAGCCTTGATGATTTGCAGGTGCAAGCGTTGTTTAGAAGCTGTGAAGGTTTGAGGATGGACCATCTGGCAAGCATTGGCTCGGCACAGTGAGGCCTTATAGACGATTCACACCTTCGTTTCTCAAACTTGTCTTATCTTACAAGTCTTCGTTTGGGGTATGTTTCTTTGCGGCAAGAAGACCGTGAGGAGTGTAGAATGAGATTTTTGAAGTGCTAATGACAATTCCTTTATTTCCTGGACAAACAAACTTAAATACAAGGCTTTTGGAAGAAAATAGTTAAAAAATAATACAACGAAAATTCCAAATTATACAACACATTTCCTCCAATCGACGAGCTAAAAAAATAGAATTACAAAGAATGTAAATCCTTTGAACAAACTAAGGTCAATTTGTAGATTGAATTTCTAAATCTTCCTAACTTCTTCTGGGATTCATTCAACACATTTCACATAAAGAATGGACGAGCAGCAGGATCACAATGAACTTCTATAACGAATCGCAAACTTCAGATAAATTACGCAAGTCGCCAGCTACCGATTCTTTCTATTTCTCTGTTTTCTTCGTTGATTCCTTCACGTACTCCTCCTTCTCGTTCAACCACAGGTCTGCAAACTCGCAATGCTTCCAAGCTTCAAACCACGGTCCTCCACGAGTGTAGTGTACAGCCTTTGGTTGTGTTTGGGGATCATTTTCAACGACCTTGTTATGTCCCTCGAGGAAATTCCACACAAATGGGATCGACCCTATTTCATTATCCTCGAGCCACTGAAACCTGTGAAGAAAAGCACCCGTTTCCTTATTCACAACCTCGGGTGTCAACACCTTGTTCTTGGGATGCCCACAGTTATACAATACCATGGAGGACCAGTTCTTCCTCGGATACACAGTTTGAACGGCTCCATCCATTTTTGTTGTCTCTTTTGGAGTATAATCATGTTGAACACACATTATAGCGTACTTATTGTCAATCAAGTCTCGCAGCTCCTTAATGTCAGCAAGGTAAAGAAAATCGCAATCCACAAACATTGCCCAACCTTCATAATTCGCCAAACGTGGAGTCAAGAACCGAGAAAATGAAAACTCAGTGCTTTCAAATTGCCCTCGTTCACGCCAGTAGAGGCCATCCTTTCGCAGATCTGATTGTTTGATTGGTGTGATCTCAACAGGGATTGAAGACCGCTTCAAAATTGAGTGGCGACAGACCTCATATGCGAGATCTTCACGTGGATCATAACCCACAAAGATCTTAAAGGGATTTTCCTTAATGTTGCCATTAGAACTCACTGGATGAATCTTCCCATCACTCGAACTCATCTTAGCTGATAAGATGGTACCTCACTGTTCAGAATCAAAACAACACGCAGAAGATTATTCAGACAATGAGTTTCAAATAAGTAATGAAAATCGTCGACGGATATAGAAATTTTCATGACATGGAATAAACCATGGATTATATGACAATTTCTCTAAAATCCAAGCAGGGAAATGGCCGATCATACAAATACCGAGTTTAACTAGTCGATTAATTGCTGAGCAAGGAAAAGATTATTCCAATTGAGATAAGCTGCCACCAAGGTATACAATTCACAGATCTGAATCGAAATTCAAAGACCATAACAAAGGGATTGTTCTTATTTACTAGTTCGAGATCTAAAACATCACAAACAACAACACTAGTGTCATGTGTTACCAAGACCCCTGTTTGGTTACCAAGAAAATGAAGGAAAATTGTGGATCTTAACACTTTCTGCTGCAATGGGTCAATTATTCATTTTCCAAAAATATGGAATTCTAGTTTCTGAGTCTCAATTTGGCAAAGATTAAGGATCCGAGCATTTAATTCCTCAATTTTCCATCATTTTCAATTAAATTAAACCAAAAACAAAAAACAAAATTCTGGGTTCTGCGTAATAAACCAAAATCAAATGCATACATCAAATGCAACTTAATCACCGTATATCCAAGATCAAAGATATTCATACAAGAAATCCAGAAAACCCCATATTTTTTAGTTTTAGAGAAATGCAGAAACACAGAAGCTAAATCGTAAACGTCATAAACCCAGAAATACACACAAAATTGCGGAAGCAGTACCTGGAGGTGGAAATGGCGCAGATCTTGCTGCAACTGCGGTGGCGGTGGCGCTTGTATATTCTTTTCTTTTTCTTTTCTTCAACTTTCCGGGAAAATTTATATGAGAGGACTGAGATCAGATATTTTCAATTCAATGGCACAGAAAGAGAGAGAGAATTGAGCGGCAGCGGAGTGAGTGGCTGGGCTTTGATTTGTGCAAATATATAGGGAGGGAGATTTACTATCATATGAGACAGAGATCATGAGATTCACGTTAAATTGACCATATATATGGCCTCGACCTCGAAAATAATTTACATGAAACGAGCACGATATTATTGTATCGTTGTTAAACCGACACCGAAAAATTATCTAATTATACCAATAAATATGTAAATATGTATTATTCTATTATAATACTACCATAAAGATGCATGTAAATCGCTCTCCTTGCTGTGGTGGCGCTTTTTTATTGTTCGGTGCGTGGGGTTACCGCGTATAAATTGTCAATGCCCATTGCATATATATATATATATATATATATATATATATATATATATATATATATATTTTTTTTTTTTTTTTTTTTTTTTTTTTTTTTTTTTTTTTGTCAAAGAGCTTCATTGAAAAAGGAGACAAGGCTCCAAAACAAAACCAACAGACCAAGACAGCACACAGTTGAGGCCAGCACAATTATACTATGTCGGTGCGCCCACAAATCTTACTGACCTAGTTACAACGTGTGCATTTAAATATAGGTATATTTTTGCTCATCATCATTTAGTACGATGTATGCTCACCATTTTATTTATTATCGTTAAATGAGTTTAAATTTCAAGATTCGTGTAATGGATAAACACAAATCTTAAAAATCAAACTCATCTAACGGTAATTTTCTATTCATCATACACTCTTCATATATGTGTTTTTCTTTCCAAATATAGAAAGTTTTATATGTAGAATAAAAATTTTAGAATGTCAATCATAATTTTCTATATATATTTATATATATAATTTTGTAGTTTGGGTAAAATATCTAAATATGAAATTAAATATATATTTTTGGAACTTGCCGTGCAGTGTTTTGGGGGGGCCCAAAATATATAATTTTAAATATGTGTGTGTATATATAATATATATAAATATATTTTAGAATTTGAATTTAATAAAATATTTAAATATAAAATCATATAGTTGTCTTGAAAGTTGAAACTTGGCATACAAAATGTCTTGGGTGGGGTGAAATAGAAACTTCAGCAACAATTCACCTTTTTTTTTGGAAATTTAACGCACAGAGCAAGTCTGCGATGGACCCATTTGCAATGCTTATGAGATCTTGAAGGTGCTTCGGTGGCGTCCAGAGACTAATAAAAGTGATGGTAAGTTGGGTTTTTTTCATTGGATTTTGTAGCTTCCAATTGGGTGTTTGTTGTAATTAACTAGGTGTTCTAATAACTGGCAATTTTTTTTACAGTGGAAGTGATTTTGGAGGTGAAAAATGAGTTGATGAAGAGTAACCAAGAGAGTGAAGTTTAGGAAGAGTGGTCTGGAGATCCATGTGTTCCAGTTCCATGGGATGGTATTACTTGTGAATCTGTTGTTGGTTATGTTGTCATTACTGTATTGTAAGTTATTTTTTTCCATTTTCTTATAAGTTCTGCAAATGGCTTTCATGGAATCATGAGAATATGGCATTTTTATTGAATTATACTAGTTTTCAGTGTTGTGGGATGCTTTGGGAGTGAAGTTTTATCGGGTTTTTTCGACAAAAACGTATTGTTAAAGACCATAAATCCAGAATTGTGATAAATGCCTTAAAACCATAATAAGTTTAACATAGAATATTTGATAATAATTTTTAGGTTCTTGTTAAATTACTAAAAAAGGTTTGATTGCAAAGTAGGTAAAAGAAGACAGTTATCAGCTTTCAGCGGAAATTGATAATTCATTAGATTAATTGCTTTTGCTTTCTTAGAGTTATTTCATATATAACTTTGCTCATGATTTCGAATTTCAGGTATTCTGAACAGTCATAGTTCTGCATGACTCATTTTTTATTTTGAATCGGTTCTTCTTTCCCACTCCACTTACAGAGGTCAGGACTCAGGTACCCGATCAATGCTTCTCTTCTCTTATGCTTCTTTTTCTATATTTAATTTGTGAGTGTTGTGGGATTTTCGATTCTAGGGTTTATGATTTGTTTATTTTAATGTGTATTGTTTATGCGAAATCAGAGTATTCACTTGTCTAGTGTCTATATTGCAGTTATAAAATTCGAACTTGTGGATGCACTTAATAAAGTGGTTAAATCCCTTCAAGAAGATACATGGATTATGGGTACACTTAACAAGGTTGGTTACTTTTGCTTCCTAACTAGTTTTGGTTCAAGATAATTCAAAGTTTTGATGTTGAATTTTACCATATTTTTTATGCGCCTTGTTTTGTGTTGTGTCATTTGTATCAAACTGTTGTGTTGGGTAGTGGGTAAAATTTGAATTTTAGTTTTCTTCTTTATCAATTTGTTGTTTATAGAATATTGAGTTGATTGTTGATTGTTGATTGTGGGGTTGTGATTTCTTGATTGAAAAAGAGTTGGTTATCATGCCTCCTATTAGAAATAGTAAGCCCACTAACAGAAACAGAAAGTATCTCTCTGGGTCTCAAAAAAGAAGAAATAAGGAAAAGGAAGAAACATTAATAAAGTCTTAGGTTGGATCTCTTAGTAAGTTTTTCAAGAAACAAGATGATATTTCAGTGAATGAGGAACAAGGGAATCATGACAGTAATGGGGAGAAAGATGAATTCACGACTGAGATTGATAACGAAGAGCAAGATGAGCAATATGAGCCTCTATCTGACGATGGTATTAAAGAGCAAGAAGATGAAATTCTGATTGAGACTGACATTGAAGAACATGATTAAACTAATGAGAACGGTAAGGATAATGAAATTGTCTTTCCTTTGAATACTGATGATCCAGGGAATTGGGATAAGATTGATCAAAATCTTAGGGACATGTTAGTGGAAAGAGGTTCTAAAAGAGTTGATGATGTTGCATTTCTGAAAGATAATTCAGGTAGGCATTTTTCTTCTGTACATTACATTAGAAAATTGCCTAATGGGGAGATGCAAGATAGGAAGTGGCTAGTATACTCATGTTCTTTGGATATAGTATTTTGTTTTTGTTGCAAGTTATTCAAGCAAATTGGAATCAAGACTTACCTGGATAATGAGGGTTTGAAAGATTGGAAGAATATTGGTCAGAGGCTTACAACTCATGAAACTAGCAATGAACACATTCACTTCATGAGTGAAAGGATTAAATTGGAAAGAAGATTTCAAAAATGTAAAACAATTGATGAAAGTGTGCAACAACAAATGAGCAAAGAGAAAGAACATTGGAGACAAGTGTTATGGAGGAAAATTGTTGTTGTGAAAAGACTTGCAAAAGTTACTTTGGCATTTCGTGGAGACAATGAGAAGCCGTATGAAGAGAATAATGGAAATTTTTTAAATGTGATTGAAATGATTACTGAATTTGATCCTACAATGCAAGAGCACATTCGGCATATTGATACACATGAGACTCATTACCATTATCTTGGTCACAAGATTCAAAATGAATTGATACAACTGTTGGCAAGTGAGGTCAAAAGTGAAATCATAGCAAGAATCCGAGAAGCAAAGTATTTTTCAACGATACTTGGTTGCACTCCGCTTACCAGTCACAAAGATCAAATGTCTTTTATAATAAGGTGTGTGGATGTTACAAAAACTCCAATAAAGGTTGAAGAATTCTTTTTAGAATTTCTGAATGTACATAACTCAACAGGGTGTGCACTGTTTGATGTGCTTTTAGGTGCATTGAGCACTCTTAAACTTGATGTTGATGACACAAAGGGACAAGGTTATGACAACGGTTCAAATATGAAAGGCAAAAATAAAGGCGTGCAAAGCAGAGTACTTGAAATAAATCCTAGAGCATTCTACACTCCATGTGGCTATCATAGCCTTAATCTTGCACTTTGTGATATGGTCAACTGTTGTCCTAAAGCTATGTCTTTTTTTGGAGTGGTACAACGTATATATACATTGTTCTCATCCTCAACAAAGCGATGGAAAGTTTTTACATATCATGTGCAAGGAAGTCACACCCTCAAACCGTTGTCACAAACTCGTTGGGAAAATCATATTTAAAGTGTTAAACCCATAAGAGAAAGCGCTTAACAGATAAGAGATGCTTTGATTCACTTGGCAAATTCTAGTGAAGATCCTAAGTCAAAGAGTGAAGCCGAATCCCTAGCAATCCATGAGCTGGAGAATTTTAAGTTCTTGTTAGGTATGGTTATTTGCCATGAATTGTTGTTTGCTATTAATACTGTTACCAAAACTCATAAAAAAGAAGACATGCGTATTGATGTTGCTATTGATCAATTGAAAGGGCTTATATATATTCTTGATCAGTATAGAGAATCTGGATTTGAAGAGGCAATGAATGAAGCTAAGAAAATAGCAAGTGAGATGGAGATTGAGCCTATTTTTCTTGAGAAACGCATTGTTGATGCACAAAACCGGATGGTCTTGGAACAACGTAAATCCGATTGTGGATCTGCAATGAAATGTAAATAACACAAGATGTATCGTGGTTCACCCCAAGGTTTGGGCTACGTCCACACTGATTATGTATTTATTTGAGGGAATAGAGAGGGAGAGGGTGAAAGCTTCTGAGAGCTTCTGAGGATGAGAGAGGGGATCTCAGGCCTAGGAATTGGCCTCCGAGAGTGAGAGTGAGGCCCCTCCTCAATTGTGAGGGTGAGGGGTCCTTTTATAGAATAAGGACTCCTCACTTATTACATATTTGCCCCTTCCTTTATCCCATAATTACATTTAAGTCCCCTGAGTATTTGTACGAGATCTAAATACGAGGCCCTAAATATGGTATAAACAGTAGTCCCCCAAGTCTTCAGTCAAGAGAGTCTTTTGGCTGGAGACTTGAAATTCAGTCCATGTGTGGGCCGAAGTAACTAGATGTCGTCTAGAACTAATGCTTGATATGAGGCGGTGCCCAATCTGAAATGATGCTCAACTAGAAGTAGCACATGTTGCGAGGCCGTTCTGCTTTGTAGCTTGTGTTGCCTTGGTTGGCTCGGCTTGTGGCGTTTGAAGGTGAGGGAGTCCCTTTTATAGAATAAGGGCTCTCTCCTCAATACATAAGTGATGGGTTAGAGTTGATGCTCGCAGTGAGACAGTTGCTCAGTAGGCGGCGATGCTCTCTAATGGTGGTGAGGGAGTCCCTTTTATAGAATAAGGGCTCGCTCCTCAATACATAAATCATGGGTGATCTTTCAATGAAAGTGAGGGAGTCCCTTTTATAGAATAAGGGTTCGCTCCTTAATACATAAATAATGGGCTAGAGTCCCCCAAGTATTTTTCATGAGGCCCAGTTGAGGCCCAATATATGGTACATAATGTAGTCCCCCAAGTCTTCGGTCAATAGAGTCTGTTGGCTGGAGACTTCAAATTGAATCCATGTATGGGCCGAAGTGGCGGTTGTTCGGAGGCGGTATTTGTATACCCTGCACTGAAGCTTTGTAGGTGAAGCTTTTGTAGGTGAAGCTTTGCAAGTGAAGCTTTGAAGCTAGAGCTCTGTAAATGAAGTCTTTGAAAGCTAGAGCTTTTGTAAATGAAGCTTTTGAAGCTAGAGCTCTTGTGAATGAAGCTTTTGAAGCTAGAGCTCTTGTAAATGAAGCTTTTGAAGCTAGAGCTCTTGTGAATGAAGCTTTTGAAGCTAGAGCTCTTGTAAATGAAGCTTTTGAAGCTAGAGCTCTGTAAATGAAGCTTTCGAAACTGATTGACATGAGTGATGCTCATGAATGTTTATGTTGATTGACATGAGTGATGCTCATGGATGTTGACATGAGTGATGCTCATGAATGTTTATGTATGATTGGATGAGTGATGCTCATGAATGTTTATTTATGGTTGACATGAGTAATGCTCATGAATGTTTATGTATGATAAATATGATTAATGCTCATGTATGATTTGAAGTATTGGGGGTACTTTTGGTGACCTGGCTGGTGCTATTTTGGGCTTATGGACCTTCGCCCTCTACACAACATTACAGCCCATTTACTTTGGGCTTTGCCATTTTTTTTTTTTTTTTTTTTTTAAATTTTTTTTTAACCCTCTGATGGGGTTTATACAAATGTTTCCGAAAGATAAGGAAAATAAATTACATCATTCTGATGGGATATTGATTCCTCATTTTTGCAGTGTCTCCATGTGCATCCCTTTTGCTTTCCTCTTTTCTGCTTTCCGAAATATTCTCCCAACAACATGATCTTTTTCTTTTCTGTTCCTTTCTTTGATCTCTCCACCTCCAGACACACTCACTTGCTTTTACTTTTACTTTCCCTTTTCTTTCTCTTTTCCTTTTGCTTTGTCCGTCACTGCCTTTCTCTTTCAGCCTGGTTTCTGCTGTTTGAACACAAGCTGGTGTACTCCAGCTGTAAAAAATGTAAATAACGTAAAGAACGTGGCCTCCCACTCCATTTCTTTGTCTTCAGAACCCCACCTCAATGACCATTTGCTATCGTGGTCAAAGCATGTTCAGATTCACGTGTTCTGTTACTGGGCACTTCAG
The DNA here is from genome assembly GCF_916048215.2 of Malus sylvestris. NCBI lineage: Eukaryota > Viridiplantae > Streptophyta > Magnoliopsida > Rosales > Rosaceae > Malus > Malus sylvestris. Next base: position 1,327,719 of record NC_062273.1, read on the forward strand.
GTTTAAACTTCATGGGAAAACTCAAGTACTGGGCAAATTTCAAGTTCCCATTGATAATGATTTCTTATCTGAACAAGATCCATTGCAACTAAAACCCGAAAAGATATTGATCTTTCCATTTCTCTTTTTCTTCTTGCTTTGAGACGGGGTTCTCAGTGAAGTACTCGGAGTTCCTGCCTGCTCTTTGGTTGCTTGTGCTTCTGACCACCTCATTCTCTTTAACAGAAATAAACGCAGCAGCGCCAACCTTAGAGAACAAAACGTAATTTGCCGTCCTAGCCTGCCGTCATTCCTACACTTGGCAGCGCCAAACCCTCGCCAACCCCAGCCTGGTCTTCTTCCGAGTTCCTTCTGAGTTGACCCGTTCTGTATCAATCGAGCCGTTCGATTTCGCCGCCCTTTTCGTGTTGTTTTTCTTGCCGGAGCCCCGTATCAATCCAGGCCTTCGGACCTGGCGAGGTTCTCTGACCTGGTCGACCCGCCTGAGTCGTGCGCTGGGTGTCTGTACAAGTCACCAGGTCGGGATCCTGTCACTGCCGAGCTCCTATTGCAGAGGCCGACGCTGAGTTCCTCCATCATTTAACCAATCCAAGCTAGAGAGACAAGACAGAGATGAGAGATTTGATTCCCTGAATCTGCCTTGCTAGATTTGCCAGAACCAGTGCCTTTCTTGCCGGAGATGGAGTCATCGGAAGAGATCAGGCGGTGCTTGTAGATGCGGTTGGTGGGTTCTGGGATCCGTACCCGAGAGAGATTGGGTCGGAGCAGGTCCATGAGGTCGAGCGTCGCTCTTTGTGCAGAAAGAAAGGGTTTTGAGATTGGATAGGCAAGACGAGAGAGGTGAATTTTTCTGTATGCTTTTGCCTTTTGAATACAAAAGCAACAGGCAATTCGTTTTGAAATTTCTCTGGTATTCTTCGTCTTGTCTCGACTCTACTGGAGTGATGAGAGAGAATGAGAGAGTGTGTCTTGGCATGCCTAATGGGCTGTTTCTAAAACTTGTTTTTGAATGTGGTTTTGGAAATGGATTTTTGGGCCATTTCTGGGTTTCTAGAGAGAGAGAGAGAGATGGGACTGGGATTTTGGTTTGGTGTTTATGCAGAATCACGGCAGAGGTGAAAAAAAAATGAAAGAGAACCGACATAGTTTTTTGTATCGATTCCCACAGACGGCGCCAAATGTTGATGCACAAAACCGGATGATCTTGGAACAACGTAAATCCGACCGTGGATCTGCAATGAAATGTAAATAACACAAGATGTATCGTGGTTCACCCCAAGGTTTGGGCTACGTCCACACTGATTATGTATTTATTTGAGGGAATAGAGAGGGAGAGGGTGAAAGCTTCTGAGAGCTTCTGAGGATGAGAGAGGGGATCTCAGGCCTAGGAATTGGCCTCCGAGAGTGAGAGTGAGGCCCCTCCTCAATTGTGAGGGTGAGGGGTCCTTTTATAGAATAAGGACTCCTCACTTATTACATATTTGCCCCTTCCTTTATCCCATAATTACATTTAAGTCCCCTGAGTATTTGTACGAGATCTAAATACGAGGCCCTAAATATGGTATAAACACGCATCATTTGAAGAAAGAAACAATTTGATGAGAGTGCTAGTGAAGCGGCAACACAATCAGCAATTGAAGCTTTTAGAGTTGATTACTTTATTTATATAGTTGATCAAGCTCGTACTTCACTTCATATCAGGTTTGAACAATTTTAGAAATACGAATAAACTTTTGGGCTTTTGTTTAATTTGAAGAAGTTAAAAGATATAGACAATGATAGCTTGAAGGGTTTTTGTATCAATCTTGAAGGATGTCTTAAACATGATGAGCATTCTGATATTGATGGAAAAGACTTATTTATAGAGCTAAGAATCTTAAGAGAAACTTTGCCGAAGGAAATAAATCGGGCAATGGAAGTGCTGAAATATATAAGACAAATTAATGGTTGTTTCCCAAATGCATGGGTTGCTTATCGTATTTTGTTAACCATACCAGTTACAGTTGCCTCTGCAGATAGAAGTTTCTCAAAATTAAAGTTGATCAAATCGTATCTTCGATCAACTATGTCACAAGAAAGATTGAATGAGTTATCTATTTTGTCAATTGAAAAAGAATTGGTTGAAAAGTTAGATTATGTAAACTTAATTAATACATTTGTGTCTAAAAACGCGAGACGTGTAATATTTAAGTAATGTTTGCATATATTTCTTCTTTGGATATGAATTCTAATGATTTTTGATGTAGAAATGAACTTTTTCATGTATTTAGCGAAATCTTTTCTTATATATATAAATGTACAATGAGTTGGGTGTCAAAGAACTTTAGGGCCCCTACTCGAAGGCTCGCCTAGGGCCCCCAATTTCTCAGGGCCGACCCTGAATATAAACCTGTTTTTTTGTTCTCAAAATTTTTTACCATTAACTTTTCTAAAATAATATATATATATATATATATATATATATATATATATTAGTTTATCTTAATTATGCACAATCATCTAAAGGGAAGTGTTATTGACACTTTAAAAATATCATTTTACACTCATCACAAGTGTATATTTCTTTCTAAATATAAAAAGTTTAGAGTGTAGAATGAGAAATTTAGAATACCAATAACAATTCTGTTAAAGCGTAAAAATTTCATAATTAACACTTACCAATTATACTCCTACCTCTTGCTACACGTAATAAATACACTTCAATTTTTTACTACACACACACGAAACATGCTAAACATACTCCAAGCACTTATACACACACATCATTAAGGTCTAATTATCTAACGCACATCGTTCCGCTCTTTGAGCTATCATCTTCATTTGTCACTATCAGTATATTTTAGATACCTTTATTTGTAAATTAAATGTTTCAGTTTTGACTAATATAAATAATGAGTTATGAATGGTGAGAGATTTGATTTCGATCCACAGAACCCAAAACCTAATTATTATGTCCAACTCATTATTTAACTTAAATATCTCATTCTTTCTCAGCCTTACACGCGCATGAGATGCTTTCATTCTTACATCCATTGGGTGCTTTCTTTCGCTTTTCCTTTTTTTTTTTTACTTATTGTATTTTTATCCATGATTATTTAGTCTAGTAACAATGTGACACACTATAATATTACAATATTATGTTAGCAATATTGAATTTAAATTTCATGGTAGCTGGAGGAGATTCTCTCTTGAAATCAAGAGGAAATTGTTGTAATAGTTCCTCAACTTTACTCAATTGGAGCAATGGTTCCTCAACTAAAAAGGCATGATCATTAGTCCTTAACTCTTTAAAACGTGCAGCTATGGTCATTTTCATCTACTCCATCTGAACTTCTATCAAAACAAGTTATGTTGGAAGAATCATTGTTACAATTGGATTAAAGTTAAAGGGACCATTGCTCCAATTGGGTTAAAGTTGAGAGACCATTTCTCAAATTACATTAAAATTGAGGTAATTTTGTCAGAAGTTTTAACGGAAGGCCTAATCGGATAAATGGTCCCCGCGGTCATAAGGTATTCGGATGATAGCCTCTGTGGTAAAAAAATTCGGATTTAAACTCATGTGGTCACAGTCTGTTAGGATTTAAACCCTTGTGATATAAGTCTGTTAGGATTTATGCCCTTCTGTCATTCCTCCATTAGGTTTAGGTTGGCCAAATCGGATAAATGGTCCCCGTGGTTATAAGGAATTTGGAAGATAGCCCCTGTGGTAGAAAAAATTCGGATTTAAACCCCTGTGGTCTAAGTTTATTAGGATTTATGCCTGAAATTAGAGGTTCTGTCATTCCTTCGTTAAGCTTACAGGTGGAGCAGAGTTTCTTTGAGGAGACGCGACAGAACGAGGTGGAACTAATAAATCACATAATTCATTAAAATTCAAGATCTAATATATCAAATAATTCAAAATACCTTTATAAAATTAGCGAGTTTTTGACTCCCGAATGTCCAACCGATTAATTAATTCTTTATAACATATTCTATTTTTCTTTGACAAATAAGAGTAACGTTGACGTTTTCCCAGAATTTTACGTAAACACCTTGAGATAAATAGTTTTTTTTTTTGTGTAATTGTAAATGTGAAGTAAGTCTTCATATCCTATTGGTGAAACTAACTATTTGAAATTCAACAGATCTTCTGTTTTCGTCTTTTTCTTCTTGTGAAATAACTGAGATGAATGAATTTTTTTACCATAAACTGAAATCTTCTCTCCCCCTCTTTTTATTGTAAGATATTTTTTTATTGATAGATACTCAGAGAAACTCTGCTCCACCTATAAGCTTAACGAAGGAATGACAGAACCTCTAATTTCAGGCATAAATCCTAATAGACTTAGACCACAGGGGTTTAAATCCAAATTTTTTCTACCACAGAGGCTATCTTCTAAATTCCTTATGACCACGGGGACCATTTATCCGATTTGGCCAACCTAAACCTAATGGAGGAATGACAGAATGGCATAAATCCTAACAGACTTAGACCACAGGGGTTTAAATCCTAACAGACTGTGACCACAGGGGTTTAAATTTGAATTTTTTTACCACAGGGGCTATCATCCGAATACCTTATGACCACGGGGACCATTTATCCGATTAGGCCTTAACGGAATTAACGAAAATGACCATAACTGCACTTTTTGATGAGTTAAGGACCAAATGGTCATAGATTTTTAATTTATGGACTATTGCTCCAATTGGGCAAAGTTAAAAGACGATTGCTACAATTTTCTCTGAAATCAATGCGTAATCTCAGTATCGATCTAAAAACAAACAAGAATACATTTTAATATATATATATATATATATATATATATATATATATTGATTAAATCTTGATCTCGACCCACCATATCGGCTGATGTTGATTAAGAAAAATAATTCCTACTTGGTTCTAATGATTTGTGTGACTATGCCAATTCATGAAGGTGGACACTTGATTTTCTGGCTGGACGGTCAAAGTTGATTTTAATTGTTCCATCAAAATATTGCTCTATGTTGTCTAGATTGACTAAACTATTTTGGATACAACTGGCTTGCTTTCATTAATCAAACACCAATCTGAAGGCAAACTGATATCTGATCACCTAATAGTTATGGGTATTTTGATGTTGGCATTTTCTTGATTAGTTTGGATTAGGAGTGTATGGTCTCTATGACTTTAACTAAGGCATGGAAATTCATGTTTGTCCCTATGACTTTATAGTAGACTCTAAAATTTAAAGCTAATGGTTGGACTCTTTCAAGGACTTGGTAACATGAAGTTTTTATGTTTTATGTGAATGCTTTCAGTATGTGGCGGTCTGAAAGACTTATTGTGAGATTTGGGAAACAATCAAAATGAATTGGTCCGTTGTAAAGATTTGACTCAATCATTCCAAGAATGCTATCACTAAAGTCAGTGAATCTTGCATCTCAGAGACATAATAAAATAAAGGTATTGATGCGTCTTCTTGTTAAGGGCTTGATTACTATTTGGACTAGACCTATGTGAATGTAATTGTAACCATCTTTTCTATGAGTTTTGATTTGTTCTGGTGTGAATAATTGACAAGTTTCATGTTCTTTACTAAGAGCATAAGTTTTTTCAATGTTTTGACTTGGTGTTCACTTCTAAAAGAGGGTACTGACCTTTTTTTTTGTAAATGTTTTTACTAGAAACCTTGGGGATATTCCAATCTCTAAAGTCGACACTGTCATTTGTTTGAAATTCTAATTTCTGTTCTTCATTTACTATGTTTGGAATTCTACTTAAACTGGATCTGAAGCTAGTGCTGGCAGTTGAATTAGATCTAAATAATCTATTCATATTGCTCAAAATGCAGGTTTTCAATATACATAAATCTTACTGGCTATTACCTTCCTCGCGTATTTGCTAAACTCCCACTCCGCTCATACCAATCCTATGGACTTATTGTTTGGAACGCGTCTTACTGTTTGGGTTGAAATTAAACAATCCTACTTAGAAGGTTAACAAATAAGATAAGCTGTAAATGAAAAACTGAAAGATGAACAAATGTAGTGATTATAAAGATGATAACTCAATTACCACTCACTTGGCTTTGATACCAAATGAGGTGGAAGATTTAATGATAATAACGATAAGGACAATTAAACCAAGGGCAATGATGATTAGAATTGAATTAACTGATTTCTGTATATTGAAAACCTGCATTTTGAGCAATATTAGTAGATAATTTAGATCTAATTCAACTGCTAGCACTAGCTCCTGTTTGTACCATACTTGACCAATCCCGAAACTACTGAGGACCCATCAACATTATACCTTCAAGGACCCATAAGAGTTTCCCTCAAACCAGGAGGCCAATCACAGCGTGACATGTGTCGACATCAGAAGCCAATCATAGCGCGACACGTGTCAACATTAGGAGCCAATCACAACACGACACGTGTCAATGTCAAAACAAAGCTAGAAACTCTCTTCTATAAAAGGAGATCATTCTCCCACAATATTTCCTAATGTCATTTGTACTAAATCATTCACTAGTACTCACTAAAGGAGAGCTTGAACCTATGTACTTGTGTAAACCCTTCACAATTAATGAGAACTCTTCTACTCCGTGGACATAGCCAATCTGGGTGAACCACGTACATTTTGTGTTTGCTTCCCTATCCCTATCCATTTGCATACTTATCCACACTAGTGACTGGAGCAATCTAGCGAATGTAAAAAACTTGACACTTTCTGTTGTACCAAAGTCCTCACTGATTTTGTGCATCAACAGCTCCAACTCCAGTTTAAGTACAATTCCACACATAGTAAATGAAGAACAGAAATTAGAATTTCAAACAGATGACAATGTCGACTTTGGAGATTGGAATATCTCCAAGGTTTCTAGTAAAAACATTTACAAAAAGAAATGGTTAGTAGCCTCTTTTAGAAGTGAACACCACGTCAAAACAATTGAAAAAGCTTATGCTCTTAGTAAAGAACATGAAACTTGTCAATTATTCACACCAGAACAAATCAAAACTCATAGAAAAGATGGTTACAATTAAAATCACATAGGTTTAGTCCAAATAGCAGCCAAGCCCTTAACAAGAAGATGCCTCAATACCTTTATTTTGTTATGTCTCTGAGATGCAAGATTAAGTGACTTTAGTGATACCATTCTTGGAATGATTGAGTCAAGTCTTTACAACGGACCAATTCATTTTGATTGTTTCCCAGATCTCATAATAAGTTTTTCAGACCCCCACATGCTGAAAACACTCACATTAAACATAAAAACTTCAGGGTACCATGTCCTTGAAGGAGTCCAACCATTAGTTTTAATTTTCAGAGTCTACTATAAAGTCACAGGGACAAACATGAATTTCTAAGCCTTAGTTAAAAGTCCTAGAGACCATACACTCATAATCCAAACTAATCAAGAAAATGCCAACATAAAAAAACCCAGAACCATTAGGTGGTCATATATCAGCTTACCTTCAGATTGGTGTTTGGTTAATGAAAGCAAGCCAGTTGGTATCCAAAATAGTTTAGTCAATCTAGACAACATATAACAATATTTTAATGGAACAGTTAAAATCAACTTTGACTGTCCAGTCATAAAATCAAGTGACCACCTTCATGAATTAGCCCAATCACACAAATCATTAGAACCAAGTAGGAATTCTTTTTCTGGATTAACATCAACCGATATGGTGGGTTGAGATCAAAATTTAATCAATTCCTTAGTCAATAGAAAATTAAAGGCAGTAGAAACTAGCATAGCAGTCACCCAACAAGAATTAATCAATGACCTGATTAACATAAAACTAAACTCAATAGAAACAGCCTCTCAGGTGACTCACCTAAGATATCAACCCAATACTCAAAATCAAGGAGAACAAATCTCTCCAACAGAATCCGACTTCGAAGCAAGTCAAATCAACCATCAATTATTCGTATTAAACAAACCATTCAAAATTCGATAGAAGAAACTCAATGTTGACATCGAAGCAACAGAAAATATTCTCAGAAGGAATATTTTTTGAAATAAATATACAAAAGAACAAAAATTGGACATTTACAATAAATGGACTAATTTCTTGAAAAAGCACATATTTGAAATATTTTTCTTCGATTTCGTTGAAAAATATTACGAGTCTAAAGTAAGTTAGAAGTCATCACCAAAGAAAATTAGGTTAAAGAAAACAAAACCATAGTCTCTTCTAGTCACCCTCCACAAGAAACAATTTTAATTACAACTGCAAACACACAAGTACCAGCCACTCCTTTCAAACTTTCAAAAGAAGATGTAGGAGTCAAGCCAGTCATCGAACAATTAGACAAAATTGAAACCAAAATAAATAGACTTTCTCAACCAAAACCAACAATTAGGGAAAACCCCTTAGTCAACTTCCCAGAGCTAGTTTCAGAATATCATGAACGAAATATTTAATCAATACAACCATTTCTCAATTGTTTATATTAACGATGTTCTCATGTATTCCAAATCGATAGATAAATATTGGAAACACTTAAACATGTTTGCTAGGATTATTAAGTCGAATGGATTAGTTATCTCAGCAACCAAAATTAAGTTATTCCAAACCAAAATTAGGTTTTTAGGATACAATATCCACTAGTCAACCATTCAACCAATAGATAGAGTAATTCAATTTGCAGATAAGTTTCCAAATGAAATCACTGACAAAACCTAATTACAGAGATTTCTAGGATCTTTAAATTATGTTACAGAATTTTATCCACATCTTAGACAACAATACAAACCCTTGTTTGATTGTCTAAAAGAAAATCCCTCATCATGGTCCAATACTCATACTTCCATAGTTAAACAAATCAAATCACATGTTAAGACTTTAACCTGTCTTGACATTCCAACTCTTAATTCCGTTAAAATTGTTGAAACTGATGTCTCTGAAATTGGTTACGGGGGTATTCTCAAACAATCAATTTCTTCCGGATCTCCTGAACAAATTGTTCATTTCCATTCAGGAATATGAAATCCAGCACAAAATAATTATAATACTATTAAGAAAGAAATACTATCTATAGTATTATGTATTAGTAAATTTCAAGATGATTTATTAAATCAAAAGTTTTTAATCAGAGTCGATTGCAAATCTGCAAAACATGTTTTACAAAAAGATGTTCAAAATATTGCATCAAATCAGATTTTTGCACGATGGCAAACTATTTTAAGTTTTTATTTTATTTTGAAATTAAATACATCAAAGGTAGTCAAAATTGCATCCCTGATTTCCTAACCAGAGAATTTATGCAGGGAATGAATGACAGCAAGAATACTTGATCAGATGAGGCTTTCATCCACTCTACCACCACCATCAGTCAAACAAGAATCAAGCCTAGATTCTTCATTGGCCTTAGCCATTTACAACCGATTCACTCTTTTAGGTTCAATAATAGGAAACCTTAAACCAAACTACCAATCACCACGTCCCAATTATCAAACGACATTAGCTAGTCAATATGATCCTTATTCAACCCCAACACACCAATCATCATCATCCCAACCAGTCAGTTATACCAAAACATCACCATATGTCAAGAAAAACCCCATTGAATATCTTTTTAGTATCCATTTCAATCTCAATCAAGAACAAGCACCAGAAAAATTAGCCAAAACTATCTTTCCACCTAATTTCCATTATCATCCTACAAAGCCACATAAAACAGTTAAATACTATCAAGCCATCCGTAGCGAAATTGAGTCCATTTCAATCAAACATCTTTACAAAAAAACCCATAAAAACAAAATCCTCTACCATTATTTTTACATTGGAAGGTTTCTAACCGAATCAAATTAGAGAATCCCCCTTTACAAAACCAAACCTCTTCATACCCAATATGTCCACATTCCTAATAACCATTACAATTACTTTTGTTTGTACCATACTTGATCAATCCCGAAACTACTGAGCACTAGTCAATGTTATATCGTCAATGACCCATAAGAGTTTCCCTCAAACCAGGAGGCCAATCACAGCGCGACACGTGTCGACATCAGAAGCCAAACATAGTGCGACACGTGTCAACATCAGAAGCCAATCACAACCCGACATGTGTCAATGTCAAAACAAAGCTAGAAACTCTCTTCTATAAAAGGAGATCATTCTCCCACAATATTTCCTAATGTCATTTGTACCAAATCATTCACTAGTACTCACTAAAGGAGAGCTTAAACCTATGTACTTGTGTAAACCTTTCACAATTAATAAGAACTCCTCTACTCCGTGAACGTAGCCAATCTGGGTGAACCACGTACATTTTGTGTTTGTTTCCCTGTCTCTATCGATCTACATACTTATCCACACTAGTGACCAGAGCAATCTAACGAATGTCACAAACTTAACACTTTTTGTTGTACCAAAGTCCTCACTGATTTTGTGCATCAACATTTGGCGCCGTATGTGGGAAAGACACTTATTCCCACTCTCTTCAGATTTGTTAAGCTGGTTTCCACCATTCGTACACTCTCTTTTGACTAGGCATCCCTTTTCCAACATGTGGAGCAAAGGAATCCACAACACACAGAATGACACCTCTCTTGTACCTGGTGCGAAGCAACGAAAGAAGGAACAAAAGAAGTTTGCTCTTCAGGCTAAAGTCGATGAGTTGGAGGCTCAGAACAATAAGATAACGATGAAGAATGCGATCATCTAAGAATAGTATGAGAAGGCCTTCGAGATGTTCCACGAGGCTAGATATACTAAAACACACGAGCTCATCACCCATGTGGAAGTCAACCATCAACTGGGTGCCCCCCAATGCGGATGGTCATTTGCCCTCGACATGGGTATTCCTGTTGAAGAGCGAGCTACTCATCGAAATGGCAACCAACATGAGACTTCTCTCAACCCAGTTGCTTCGACTCGAAGCAGGAGGAGTGGAGGAAGACACCTCCTTACAGAATAAGTAGAAGGATCGAAAGCCGTCTTTCGCAACTGTCGAGACTTTCTAAAGCAACATCGAGACAATCCCATCCATGTAAGCTTGAAGATCAATGACCCAAGGGTCTCTGAAAGACTCGGTCTCCTCCCATGTCCCAGGCCGACTACCAATTTGGGGAAGGGGAACAAGTCCTAGAGAAACACGAAGGTATAGGGGACTCAGAGATGTTCCAACAAACATACCTTGGAAGTCAGTACGGCGAGTCTAGGGAAAAATCACATGCTCTTGATCAAACCTTCCTACTTCCAAGAGGAGATGGAGATTTACGAAAGAAAGCTTTAGTGGTACATGACTCCACTCAGGACCCTCTTATCCTACAACTCCTTAAGGAAGTAAACAAGTTGAAGGCCGAACGACAAGCTGAGATACCTGATTGGAACCAACCTAGGCCTGACCCTCTTACAAGGAGGATCATCGACGCCTTCTCCAAGCAAAGACAAAACAGAAGCTTGGCTTGCAACTCTATACTGGAAAGGAGGACCCGATTGAACACCTTAACCTTTTTTAGTCCACCATGGCATACCGGATGCACACCGACAAAAAGTGATGTCTTCTCTTCCTCTCTACCCTTTCTGGCAGAGCTCTAAATTGGTATTGCTGTCTTCCACCTGAGACGGTAGACTCATTTGAGGAATTGAGGAAACTGTTTGTTTCTCAACATATTTTCCAGACTGATCGCTTACACTCTGCGAATGACTTGTACACTATTTTCCAGAAGCCAGATGAGTCATTATGTATGTATACTGACTGCTTCAGCCATGAGTATTCTCATTGTGCCAAGCCAGACGACAAGACTGCCCTCAAAGCCTTCACTGCAGGCCTACGTGACTGTTTATTTAAGTACATAATTAATGACAACACTTGGAAAACTTACTCTGAGGTGATGGCACAGACTTACAACAATGCCTCTGCCGAGGCAAAGACATATCAAGGGAAACCCCCCACAGCCACACCTTATCAGCAAGTAGGAAGTGGAAGCCAGATCCAACCAAATGAGAAGACCTCGACCTTCCAAACGGCAGCGGTGCCTCCCTCTACCTTACTTAATACTTCGCCAAGTCAACAGACATATCAATCTCAAGGCAAAAGGAAAGATTTCCATCTTCACTAGTCTTATTTTAGTAAAAGGAGTAAGGGACACTATCGCGATAACCAAGGGTATCGCCACGATAATGCCCACCCCCAGGCAGTCAACACAGTGGGCTAAGAACGTGTCAGGACATTCCCTACCCCGAGGTATGAGACATACACACCTTTGGACGCCACATGCGTGGCCATCTACCCTAGCATAACATACCTGATACCGAAGCTAATGTCGAGGCAGTCGGGTTACAAGCCCACAAAGAACACGGGCACATTTTGCTGCTACCACGAGCATAACGGCCATGACAGCGAGAAATGTATCACCCTTCGTGATCATATTGAAGCTTTGGCGCGTGAAGGAAAAATTGATCGATTCCTCTTTCACCCTTCAAGGGATAACCGTAACCAAAGCCAAGTGAATGTGATATATTTCATAAGCGGTGGCACACCCATATCTGAATCTTCCAATAGGGCCACGAAAAACAGCGAACGAGCTTTAAGGCCTGGCCACCAAGTGTTTCACGTGGAAGACATCAGGGGATGAAAGTATCAAAAGCCTAACTGTGATCCAATATGCTTCTACCCAGAGGAAGAAAGAGGTATTATCTACCCTCACAACGACTCACTGATCGTGGAGGCTCATATAGCCAATTTTGAAGTACGACGAATCCTGGTAGACATGGGGGTTTCGGTCAATATCATGTTTGTTGAAGCTTTCAGAGCACTTAATGTAGCTGAACACTTGCTCGATTGCTCGATTTCTCTTCTGATAAGCTTTTCCGATGATATCGTGCAACCTTTAGGGAGCATACACTTACCTTTCACCATTGGTACAGGCCCTTACACAGCTACCATTACCACTAACTTCCTGGTGGTTGATTGCCCAACGGCATACAATGTCATCTTCGGACGCATAGGCATCGATGATCTCAAGGCCATGGTATCCACACATATGTTGTTGATGAAATTTCCAACCCCTATGGCAATGGTTACATAAGAGAATATCAACTTAGTGCACAATCATGTTACAACACTTCGGTTAAGCAACATCACCTGACTGTGCCCAAGGAAACTCTTTCTATACATGACCAAGTCATAAAGACCAGCCCAGACGAAGCCAACTTGGATCTTCACGATGGCAACAGTCAACCCGACGATCCTCGAGACAACTCTTTCACCTAACAAGCACAACCCGCTGAAGAGTTAGAGAAGTTTTCTATCTCAAAAGATTATCCAGATCGCATGGTGAAGATTGGCACCATCTTGTCACCACCCATTCGGTTGACATTGATCTCTTTTTTGCAAGAGAATACTGAGGTCTTCGCCTGGTCATACAAGGACATGCCAGGCATCTATTCCGATATCATATGTCATCGCTTGAGTATTAACCCCAAGACCAAGCCGGTGAGTCAGAAGTGAAGATCTTATGACGCTCAACGATATGAAGCAATGAAGGCAAAAGTTGAAAAACTCAAAGGCATATGCTTCGTCCGTGAAGTCAATTATCTAACGTGGGTAGCAAATGTTGTCTTTGTTAAGAAGAATCCGACCAAGGAAAGTCTCAAGCTTTCAAAGGTCTTGTGAAGAATGTGTGTCGATTACATCGACCTAAAAAATGATGCCCGAATGATAGCTTTCCTCTTCCTTTCATAGACAGACTTATAGACTCTACGGCAAGGTGTCAACTAGGGGAGCACTTATGCCCAACAAGAGTTATAGTCACCAACAAAGTCTTATTGCAAGCCAACAACAACTTCAGTGCATGGCATACGAAGATCAAGCTATTCAGCCCTTTTACATCTACTTCAGATATTTCTCCTCTGTAAAAATGCAAACACTACAACTCGTAGAAAGCTTCACACACTTTTGATCAAGATAGTGTGAAGCAAAACCAATTTATGAAGCCAACAAGAGCTTCATCAAAGGAGTTCAACCACAATTCTCAAAAGCTTCACACACTCTTGATCAAGATAATGTGAAGCAAAACCAATTTATGGTAACAACAAGAGCTTCATCAAAGGAGTTCAACCACAATTCTCAAAAGCTTCACACACTCTTGATTAAGACAGTGTGAAGCAAAACCAATTTATGGTGCCAACAAGAGCTTCATCAATGGAGGGCAACCACAATTCTCAAAAGCTTCACACACTCTTGATCAAGACAATGTGAAACAAAACCAATTTATGGTGCCAACAAAAGTTTCATCAATGAAGGGCAACTACAACTCGTAGAAAGCTTTACACACTCTTGATCAAAACTGTTCGAAGCAAATTCAATTTATATGGTTCATACAAACCTTTGACTACTACAAGGTGTGGCTTGCATCGCAATCTCTTGCTCAACAGTGTGGAAGCAAAATTTGTATATGTTGTCTCTCCCACATTTTCAAATTTCTAGTTTCCAAAAAAAAAAAAAAAAAAAAAAAGGAAATTGGGAAATTCAACGAATTTCTAGTTTCCCAAAAACAAAAAAAACAAAAAAAAAAGGGAAATTCAACAAATTTCTAGTTTTCCAAAAAAAAAAAAAGGAAATTCAACAAAGCTTCATTAATGGAAGACAACTACAAATTCTCAGAAGCTACACACTATCTTGATCAAGATAGTGTGAAGCAAAATTAATTCGTGGTACCTAACAAAGCTTCACCAACAAAAGTTTCATCAATGGAGGACAACTACAAATTCTCAAAAGCTTTACACTATCTTGATCAAGATAGTGTGTAGCAAAATCAATTCATGGTACCAAACAAAAGCTTCAACTCCAAAGCTTCACCTACAAAAGCTTCAACACAATAGCTTCACCCTTAAAAGCTTCACCCACAAAAGCTTCACCCACCACAAAAGCTTCACCCATAAAAGCTTCACCAACAAATGCTTCATCCATAAAAGCTTCACCCATAAAAAATTCACCCACAAAAGCTTCACCTACCACAAAAGCTTCATCCACAAAAGCTTCACACTATCTTGATCAAGATAGTGTGAAGCAAAATCAATTCATGGTACCCAACAAAGCTTCAACCTGAAAGCTTCACCTACAAAGCTTCAACACCAAACCTTCACCTACAAAGCTTTAAAAAAAAAATATATATATATATATATATATTTTTTTTTTTTTCAAAAATTTGAAAATTCGAAAAAAAAAAAATTTGCCTAGGCCTCATCTTCTTTGGGCCTAACAACTTTCATAACAAATATATATGAAGAAGGAGTTTTGGGTTATCACTTAGAAAGGAAATGCCTCATTCGTCAACTCCCTCGATCGGAGACTTGGGGGACTCCTACCATATGCTACTGCACATTGATATTCGGAAGTCTCACGACCACTCAGTGACTTGGATTTTTTAAGTCTCCAACCGAGAAGTTTTCCTCACTCGGGAAATTAAGGGAGCACTACCTCAACATACATGCTTCACTCACAAAGCTTCAACAAAAGAAAAAAATTCAAAGAACTTAGTGAAGAATGCCTTGGTGTATTTCACACAATACGTTGAAATGAAGCAAAGCTTGTTTATTGATATCTCTGATAAGTTACAAATATGTACACATACATGAATCAAAATAAACAAACAAGATGGAGCCTTCACAAAGGTTGCTCAGGATAAGTCTCAGCAGTCTGCAGAGCTCCAGAAAGAGAAGGCACCGGAGGATGATTATTCGGAGCCTCAGTACTGGGTAGAACCCCAGAAGGAGAAGGCACCGAAGGTTGATCATTTGGAGCTTCATTACGCGGTACAACCTCAGAAGACGAAGGCAATAAATGCCTTTGGAACAAACCCACAAACCTCTGATGATCAAGTAAAATCTGACCATCAGATTCCTGCAGCTGGTCGAGATTCCTCTTCATGTTCGTAGCATAATTATGTGCGAGCCTCTGCAACTGTTTATTCTCATGCTTGAGCCATATGATCTCCTGTTTGAGACTTATCACTTCAGCCGCTAATGATTCAACTTGGCGGCTGAAGTGATAAGTCTCAAACAGGCGGGTTCGAGCAAATAGGCGTTGGGCTATATTAGACACAGAACCTGCACACTGAACACTGAGAGCCAGAAAATCCTTAACAGCCAACTCATCAGACCGTTTGGAATGTAGTATGTTATCTTTGGGAGTGAGAAAGTTCTTGGTCACCATCGCAGCGATCATATCATTCTTCATCACAGAGTCCCCAACGGTAAGAGGACCAGTAGGGGATAAGAAGAATGGGTGCCATATGTTGTCTTGAGAAGGCATGACTACCTCTTCATCAAAGTTCAAGTCAAAATGACGGTCGGATGGGCCAGACATTCTCAGAAATGATGAAGGAGAAATGAGGTGTAATAAATCTCTGAAGTACAAAAATAAAGGGAAAATTCTTGTAGGCAATAACTCTCTGAACGTACTTCTTGCACACAATTGGTGCCCCTATAAAAGAAAGGGCAACAGGGCCGTTGGTTCAAAAATCGAAGAGGCACCATTCTCTGGATT
Source organism: Malus sylvestris (assembly GCF_916048215.2). Taxonomy (NCBI): domain Eukaryota; kingdom Viridiplantae; phylum Streptophyta; class Magnoliopsida; order Rosales; family Rosaceae; genus Malus; species Malus sylvestris. Next base: position 1,344,196 of record NC_062273.1, read on the forward strand.
TCGAGAAGAAACTTTTCCTGAGTAAAATATGTCGACAATCCCACACGCAACATCAGCTCCTCGGGTACCACAGATAACTTTGCCAAAGATCTCTGACAAAGTTTAGACAAATAAATTTTGAAGGTCCAGCTACCCTACTATTACCCACAAGGGTAAAGGAACAGCACCACTGCTTGATAACTGGAAAGTCCCTATGTGTGTCAACCTCCGTGCTCCGTGGCAAGACAAACTGGCAAAAATGCCCAACCTTTACTCACATTCGAGAAAACACTCCCAACAAGATTGTTTGCTCAAATATCGAAGAGGTACCGCCCTCCGAATCTCGAGAGCCAAACTCCTAACAGGATTACTTGCTTAAAAATCGAAGAGGCACCGTTCTCTGAATCTCGAGAGCCAGACTCCCAACAGGATTACTTGCTCAAAAATCGAAGAGGCACCCTTCTCCGAATCTCGAGAGCCAGACTCCCAACATGATTGTTTTCTAAAAAATCGAAGAAGCACCGCTCTCCAAATCTCGAGAGTCAGACTCCCAACATGATTGCTTTCTAAAAAATTGAAGAGGCACTGTTATCCGAATCTTGAGAGCCGACATGATTGCTTGTTTGAAAACCGAAGAGGCACCGCTCTTCGAACTTCGAGAGCCAGATTTCCTTGGATAAAGCTTGTCTGCAATCTTCACACGCAACATCAGCTTTCCAGATACCATAGACCACTTTTTCAAAGTGCTCTGACAAAGTTAAAACACGTGAATCTTACAGCTCCCACTACATTGTTATGACCGAGAAGGGTAAAGGAACAACGTTACCACTCGTTTTTGGGACAATTCCTATATATGTCAACCTTCATCCTCCACAGCCAAGCAGACCTGCAAATAAAAAAAATGCTCAACTTTTCTTCACATCCGAGAGGGCACTCTCAGCAGAGTCTCTTAAAATACTCAGCTTCTTTTCCCTCCGATAATACCTCTGCAAACAAGCCACACCAGAGCAAGAGTATCTCATATCATCAGGGTTAAAAGCAAGAGTATCCCATATCATGCTTTTTCTATGTCTTTTCCTTTGGCCTTGTTCTTACCTGCAAGACAAGGAGAAAGAGAGCAATCAATCATTACTTGGACTCAAGCTTCCAGTCAGGAACTGACTGCCTGGAACCCCTTGCTTGATTACTTACCTGGTATTACTCTCGAGTACTCATATTCAACATCTTATGTTTTTAGAGAAGATACCACATCTGTCTGAGGAACAGATAAGGCAAGTGAGAAAGATACAAGGAAGCATGTGAAGACAAGCGCAACAGAACACGTGCCGATACATCCATTACTTTGTCAACAACAAAAGTATCCCATATCATCGGGGTTGAACGTACTCTAGATTTGATGGATTTGTTTTGACTCTCAAATTCTTGAGTCGACCTTATACTCTGGAGGAAACTAGAAAACCCTCAAGCCCAGTTTAAGAGTAAGCCTGTGGAAAGTTACTTCTTCAAAAGCAAAAGTATCTCATATCATATCTTCTCATTTTTCTTCTCTTTATCCTTCTTGCTGCCTGCAAGATAGGGAGAATGAGAACAATCAGTCGGAACTCGAAATCAAACTTCTGATCTGAGACTGATTGCTTGGAACTTTGATTGCTTACCTTGTCTATCACCTCTTTCGGCAAATCTCCTAGCTCGGTGACTTGAGAGACTCTTACTACATGGTTTGTATCGTGCTTGACTAAGCCTGAAACTACAAGTAAGCTTCAAATCAAATTGATACATTACCTTGTGCATCTTCACCGGTTAAAGATACCATCCCTGGATGGAGGAAAAGTACTTCCAGAGAAGATGCCACATCTACATATGAGACAGATAAGGTAAGTGAAGACGATACCACATTTCAGTACTTAGAAGTTTCGTGATTACTCAGCGGCTTGGATCTTGCAAGTCCCCAACCGAAGAGCTTTCCTCACTCGGGAACTTAGGGGAGCACTGTTTGTACCATACTTGACCAATCCCGAAACTACTGAGCACCAGTCAACATTATACCGTCAAGGACCCAGAAACGTTTCCCTCTAACCAGGAGGTCAATCATAGCGCGACACATGTCGACATCAGAAGCCAATCATAGCGCGACATGTGTCAACATCAGAAGCCAATCACAACACGACACGTGTCAATGTCAAAACAAAGCTAGAAACTCTCTTCTGTAAAAGAAGATCATTCTCCCACAATATTTCCTAATGTCAATTGTACTAAATCATTCACTAGTACTCACTAAAGGATAGCTTGAACCTATATACTTGTGTAAACCCTTCACAATTAATGAGAACTCCTGTACTCCGTGGACGTAGCCAATCTGGGTGAACCACGTATATCTTGTGTTTGCTTCCCTATCTCTATCCATTTGCATACTTATCTACACTAGTGACCGGAGCAATCTAGCAAAGGTCACAAACTTAGCACTTTATGTTGTACCAAAGTCCTCATTGATTTTATGCATGAACAACTTTGATTACATTGATGCATTGACTAACATCTTTCTCCATCAAACAGAAGATTTTAGTCATTCATGTTTCATTAATTTTAACAAGAGTTTCAAATTGAATTTTCCTGCATGGTTCCCTAAATGGTGGTCAATTCACGGTCCGACAGCCAATCTCCTACCATAAGAATTTATGCAGGCCTTATCTGCCAGTTTCCAAAAGAAATTTGACAGAAGCCGATTCAACTACAGAATTACACTTCTCCCAATTTTGATGGCCAAATACAAAGTCCCATGGATTATGAAGTAAAATTATGAAGTCGAAACATGTGAAGTCTACAGAGTCAGATCATTTAAGTGGTGGGATAAATTCAACCATCAAAAGACCATCAGTTAGGTCCTCACCGAATTTTCCATTACTCCACTTCCAGTCATTCCGGCACAACCAGCACAACCATCACTGCTAGTCATCCCGAAACAATCAGTATCGGACATTAGTCCATCTTCATCCCTCAAAGGAATATTCAAGTATTCCAAATCGTTAGGCTCAAAGAAAAATAAAACCACTCAGCTTGAAGATTTAGCACAACAATTACTTGCAAAAGCAGCGATGCTCCATACTGAAGAAGAAGAAGCCACAGACTCCAAATCTTCAGACGCATTCTCACAGCAACCATCTAACTCAGCAAGCCAAAAACACATTCAGCCAAGTAGGCCAACTACCAGGATTCCCATGACCCATTTGCATAGAGTCATGTGAAAATTTTAGTCATCTTTCCAAAATCACCATGTGAAGTGTTCATGTATTATTCGCACCAATAATTCCAACAAAGCATGGAATTATTCGATCAGCCAGCACGTTCCCACCAATGATCCTGACAAAGTTTGGAGTCATTCAAACATTCATCTCATGCTTCTACAGTAAAACCAGCAATTATTCCAACAAACTTCACTATTAATCAATTGTGAAAGCAAGTCATCATTCACCAAATAGTAAGAGCAAGTCTTTCAAGACATTTTCCAAGTCTGTAAAAAGTGGACTACGGAAGAGAAAGTTTTCAAGTTTGGAATTTCCACAATTTCTTAGTAAAAGCTTTCCTTGAGTTGATAACCCAAAGAAATAAAAAATTATAAACACTTTTAATTTTCAAATGTCAAGGATGTCGGCGTGCACTAATATCCTTTTCATTAGTCATTTTCTTATTTGCTGACTCAATCGTCAGTAAACCAATTGTAAGTTCCAGTGTAAGTTTTGAAATAAAACTTATTTTCAAATTATATTTGAATCATTATTTTGAATTCATTATTTTCATTATGAGGAATATTTTTATAACAACTGATTTTGAATGGCATAAAATCTTTACTCACAGTCAGTTCATCGAATATCTCAAATTCAAGGTAAACACAGACCAATCATTTGTTCAATTCTTTTTATTTGTTTATAACAGTTGGTTTTATGACATATTTAATCATGGTTATCATCCGCATCAAATTTCCAATATATATATTAGGTTTCCAAATCATTCATTTTCCTATCTTAATCAGAAACAATATTGTATCAGAAGGAAGTCTAAAGCCTTTCCAGAAGAGCCACAAATAATTAAAGTATGATCACTCTAATAATTGTTTCGTAATCGAAACAATGTGGCTCAGCAGCACAGATTATTGGGGAAGAACTAGATGCAGCTTTTGATTCTGTTTCTGGCCATCAGAGTTTAGAAAAACCCGTTCATACGGCAGTGTTTATTCCGGCTTTCGGCACGTAATCACCGAATACTTGATTAGGTCCTTCTTGAATCCTTGGATCATCAATGGCATTACCAATGCTCCTCTTATTGTTTTTATCCCTGCTCAATTCAAATCAAGAAACACAATTATTCCGGCTTTTCGACCAAAAGATTTCAAGAAACGCAATTATATAGATGGAATAAATGAAAGCTGAGACTGTATCTGCAACCACAGATAGAAACGTGCAGAAATCAACTGATGTAGTATGAAATGTGCATCACAAAACAATTTATTGGGAAGAAACGCTAAGTTCGTACCGGTGCCTAACAGCGATGTAAAACCCTTCCATGTCAATGCCGAGCGGATAACTGCAGGCCAAAACGGGGCAACATAAGGGGACCAATCTTCCGCCTTGATGTCCTGCCATGGAAGGTTTCAGATGTTATTGCAGGTTGATGTAGAGACACTGGGTTGTTAGATCAAAAAGACTTGACATGTTTTGAAGGGATTTAGTCCAGCCAATATTTGAGCAGGAAGTCATTTCCGCAAGCCCATTTTCTCCCCATGCACATGCTCGTAATATGGATCTAGGAAAATCATTTCTATATTTGAGCAGGTAATTTACCTCGAGCGAGTGGGACTCGAGTAACTTGAGATAATCAGCAGTGGAACACCAGGCTGGAAGATAGAATGAATTGCATATCCTGTCCAGGAGATTCTTCTCATCTGGCTTCAAGGTTTTTTCAGAAGCACCAAGATCCCTGTGGCACCATGTGACTATAATTATTGTTGCTCCTGGTGCAGCAACTCGAACCAACTCATTCACAAACTGCACAGTTTTAAAAAGAGAGCAAAGAGAATATTAGGGCAAGTATTTATACAAAGAGTTTAACAGTCTTTCTACGTTGCAGTTAACTATACTTGCGGACAAAGTACGATGACATATCATGCAATCGTATTTACCACATATTGACAATTGTAAATTGACATTATCAACAATATTAAAGACATCGATAGCATATTTGACTACATATCAATGCATGCCCGCATTCAAAAAGTGCAATTAACAGCGGCGTATAAATTTTACGAATCTTGCCCTATTATCAAACCGGTCCAGTGGAAAGAGGTATGACCTTGGCTTTGTCAAGCATGTGCTCACCACTCTCCATGGACCATACCAGATCAAATTCCCCGTCAGGAAATGGTTGGTCCAGAGCATCTGCAACTTGAAACGAAGCCTGCAAATGATGAACAGAAGTTATCTTCATTTAATTGAGTCATGGAACATGTTACATCTCTATCATCAACCAAAGCTTACATTGGGACCCGTTCACATAATTGAGTCAGGGAAAAAGATGCTTTCAGTTTGATGGTGAATCATAAATTCAATTCGAGTCTTGTAATACAGATATGGTGCAACTGTTAAACTGAAGAATTCGTGGGTACCTACTCACATAAATGGGTCCCATATATGGATCCAAAATATAATTATCCGTTCTCCTAGACCCCATAGTCTAAGGAAAGTGTGGTAATCGTCCGTACGAATTTAATCCAAACGGTTTGTGTTTATTTACCTTTTGATGTTGTACTTTATCCTCTACTGTTGAATTATCGAACAGTCATTGCCCATAATTTTTTTGACCATAGGGTTTTGGAGACCGGAGCTCTGATAAATGAACAGGTTTTATTTGGGGACTACTTTTGGAAGAGCAAAAGGCTGCTTTCTCTTTTTGGCAAGGATCTTAAAATTACTGTTTAATAATTAAGGGCTCATTTATATGTGCTTTTAAAATAATTAAAAGCGTTTTTAGAGAAAAAATTTTTAGATTCCAAAAGCACTTGAAGTGCTTTCTGCAAGAAGAATCAGTTATGTGCTAGCACGTTAAATACCTTTTCAGAATTTATTTACATTTTTACTAAGGATTTGTTTTAAAAACATTTTGAATTATTTTAAAAAGCACGTCCAACCAAGTAATAAAAAGTTACAGCGTGCCTCTCACAAAAGAAGTTCTAACAAAAGCACTGTCCAGCAGAAGTGCTTCCTACAAAAACAGTGTTCCAATTAATCGGATTCCGGCTTAACCAAACGATAAGGTGGGGATTACCTGATTGGCTAACCCTTGGGCAGCAGCAAGAGCATTGGCCCTTTCAGCCTGCACAGGGCTGAGGGTGATGCCTTTGGCATTGGCCCCATATTTACTAGCCAGATATCTGGAGCTCCCTCCGATCCCACATCCCACATCCACCAAATTCTTAGGAAGTCTAGTTGGGGGCTCCTCTGCAAAAACCAATTACAAATTTAAATTACACTATTACCCGAAAACTATCATTAATTAATCAAATCACCCACAATAAAAAGATAAGATAGAAGGAGAGTGACCAGAAATGCCGGCGAATCGGAGGACCTCGTCGATCATGCGAATCTGGGCGGCGCGATGGTCGGGAATGGAGACCGAAACGTCGGCGTCTGGGTCGTAGTATCCGTGGTGCATGTGGTCGCCCCAGATGTTCTCCCACAAGCCAGACGACTCGTCGTACAGCTCAGCAATCCCCTTCTTCAGCTCCACTGCCTCCATCGCTGCCGTCTCCGCCACCGCGTTCAGTCTCCTCAATCCTCTGTTCCTGGAGTTCGCTCCGACCACGACTGTACTCGCACGATTGAGACGGTAGCACATGCGAGGCAGCACTGCTCGTGTCGTCGTCGACGATGATAATCCAGCCGTCTGGTACGACACGCATGCCATCGGGACTAAACAGAACAAATTATTAAAACTCACAGATCAAAAATTCAAATCCAAAAAATATAAGAAAAACCCAACAGAGTGAATTGTTTGTGGCAGAAACCACCTTGAAGATTTTAATTAGCAAATCAGTCCTCTGTTATAGGGTTTTGCGACGCTGCAGCTCTACCAGCAGAAGCTCGATGAGGGAGAGAGAGTGAGAGAGCGGATGATAACGAGGGATTTGGAAAGTTGGTGGCTCTTGAGAAACCATGTCGGGATAAAATAGTGACGATGACGACATCGATGCGATTTTGGTTTTAAATTGCACACAAAATTATTTTGATAAAAAATCATAAGTCGACTGTTCCAAAAAAAAAAATCATAAGTCGACTGTGTTGACAAAAAATGTTTCATTTTAGTAATATTGAGACTCTTTAAAAGTGTGATCATGGAATTTCCGCTACCTTACGTTTTTTTGGCACAATTTATGTATTAACATTATAAAACATTGGTTGTGCTAAAAACATGAAATTGCGAATGATTCCTAGAAAATCTTACTTTGAGAGACTCGTATTTATATTCTTTTTGGTTTTTTAACCAAAATAGTCCCTGAAATTTGCATAACACAACACTTCGGTCTATGAGATTGAAAATCAATAGAAATGGTCATTGAGATTGTCCACCATCTATTATTTTGGTCATTTCGTTAAAAACTCTGTTAAGTAATCCCGAAGAAACTGAGATTTTTTGCTGGAAATTTGGGCAATTTTCAAAGTTTCATAACTTAATCGTTTCTTAACCAAATTCGACCCATAATATATCAAAATGAATATAGAAAAGTGTTGAATAAGATTATACCTATTTGGAAGCCCAATGGTTGCCAGAGATGGCTGGAAAATAGCCTAAAGCCCAATGGTTGCCAGAGATGGCTGGAAAATAGCCTAAAGGGTGACTGGTCCATGGGAAAACTGGAAAACTCATCGGAAACTGGATAAACTTTAAACGTTCATAACTTTTTCAATACTCAACGAAATCGAGTGACTAAAAAACGTCTTGAAAGTGGCTAACTTGATGAGACTAAGACAATCACTTTTGAGCCGTTTTCCAGCCAAATCACGGCGAGTTAGCCATCGAGAAAGCTATCATTCTCTTCGTATCGTCGAGAAGTACGATTTTTTGTTTAAAATCAATCAATTTCGTTGAGTATTGAAGAAATTATGAACGTTTAAATTTTACCCAGTTTTCGACGAGTTTTCCAGTTTTTCCGCGGACCAGTCACATTTTAGGATATTTTCCAACCAAACCACAGTGTGTTAGCCCTCAAGAAGGGTACCATTCTCTTCGTCTTGTTGAAAAGTATGATTTTTGTTTTTGAAGCACTTGAATTTTTTGCATAATATCAATTTACCAGTCTTACAACAATTAGCTTCTTTGATTGTAACCTTCAGAAGGAAGCATCTTTAACTCACCAGATGGTCTCATATCCAATCCGATAAGAGTTCTATAAATTTTAATTAGTTTTGTCTACATGACACAAATTTGACATCACATCAGTAAAAATATCACATGTAATTTACACATTATCAAATAACAGTCATATTAATGGATTAATTAGGTCTGACATTACAACGAATTCGTAAATGAATGTATGACATTATTATGTTCAAAACATGAAAGAAAAAAAAATCCTCCTTCCTAAATTAGTATAGGTGGGATAGAAAGGCTGAGCGGGTATGATTTTGTTATTTAACCCAAAATTAGGATGGTCAAATGTAATTTACTAAAAATGATAAGAAGTGAGGCGAGCTCCAATAAGCAAAAGGAGTGTCATTGCTGTCAAACAGTAAGGAGCAGAGCTACTTGAGCAGCTCTCATTCTCTTCAATCATGGATCTGGATCATCTTCTACACCTCCTAATTCCCTCATGGACCTCTGTAAGTACCCCTCTCTTAATCCATCTCACCATTCCCCTTAATCCCCACTTACGCTAATTAATTATTAATTTAATCAATTTCTTGATCCGTAATATTCAGGTTGCTATCCTGGCATTGTTCTTCACTTACTTGGCCATTGCTGGATCTTTACTGCCCGGAAAACTTGTCCCCGGAGCCACCCTACCGGATGGCTCTCGGCTTCATTATCGATGCAATGGTGTGTTTTTTGAATGCATCCTTACTCGTGCACATTACCTGTTTGTTTAAATGCTTGTATGAAGCTGGTGTGCCTTTGTTTGGAGAGTTTGATGTGTTTTAAACTTGTATTTATTTATTTGTAAGGTCTGCTATCACTTCTGTGGCTGGTTGGGCTTCTTGGGGTCGGCGCTAAGATGGATATCGTATCGCTTACTGTATGTGGTCACTCCTACTTCAATGTGGTTTTTTCGGATTGTTAATTTCGTTGTACTGACCATTTGTGTTGATGCTGTGGTGATTTGGTTTTTGTTCTTGAGGTTCTACTTAATGGCTTGTTCATATTTACATCCAACAAGAACAACAACAACAACAAAGCCTTATCCCACTAAGTCAGCTGTATGAATCCAAGAAAGCCACTGCGCTCAGTTTAACTCCAATTTTTGTTCAAATATGTTGTGAAATTACACTTGCAATCGATCATGTTGTGGAATTGAAGATGATTTCACAACCCACATATTGGAAATTTTTTTAATGATATAAACTGTTATTTAAGACAAATCAATTAAGCAACCCAAATGGGGTTGATGCATACTGGGAAGTAGAAGTTTTTTTCCATATGCATCTAAATTCATCCATTCTCTAAACTTATGAAAATCAATCCATCATAATACTTAGTTTAGCTGCTTTCAGTGTTACATCTCTCTTCTCTCTCTTCTCTCTCTCTCTCTCTCTCTCTCTCTCTCTCTCTCTCTCTCTCTTTCTCTCTCTCAAAGTTGTGCAAATAAACTTTTGGAGATTATAGTTGCCAAATTTTTGTTATTAGTGTCGCTCCAATTTCGAATGAGTGTATTAACATCATAAGACTGTTTGCAGGCAATATCAGATAGAGGACTCGAGCTGTTGTCAACAACTTTTCTGTTTAGTGTTCTGGTAAGATAGGGAATCTATTCACATAGTTTTCTATGTTCCAGTTATAGCATTTGAAATGGACAGTAATGTCACAGATGGTAAAGTGTGTGCATAACTCTTGGTATGATTGTTTAAGATAAAACTATCTTTCTATCAACTCAGACGAACGTTATGAGTTAAAAAGCGAGCCTATCAATGTTTCTGGTTTGCTCTCATGCGGAAGAGATTCCATATTGGCATTGCCACAACCTCATTGTAACTGGGAGAGTGTTCACTTTGAAAGACCAAAGATAAGCCAAAACTTCATTATGAAATTAATTGGATGGGAGAATAATTACGTCATTCTGGCATGCAAAGATATATGGATAAAAAATATCAGCTTTCAAGTAGTGTTTCATATTAATGTATGCTGCATTTACCTTTTATGGGACCCCACATGGTAAAGAATAAAATCACTTGTTCACATTAACTTTTATTTAACCATATCTTCCATTTTCAGTGGATGAGTAGTAGATCATTATTGTTAGGTTTTCTTCTCTTATCAATACTTATGTTAATTGATATGCCTTTGTTTCTTTTAAATGTGTATTATGTTAGGTCACAATGGTACTTTACGCTGCGGGCTGCAAGTCGACCAACCGGGGTTCTTCCCTGAAGCCTCATGTCACAGGGAACCTTCTTGAGGACTGGTAGTTTAAACATATTGTCCAACTCATTCCAAGTGATCTCCATTGGGTGAAATGGTTTATATTCATATACGATATACCAACTGGTAAAATTTGTTTATAAATATAAGAAAAAAACATGTATATAGTGGTTTTTCTAAAAAAATTGTTTTTGCCTCCCTTATGAGAATATTTCCATTTTCTCAATTAGATGAAAATGTATAAAGAAAGTGTTAGAAGCAGATTTATAGAGGGTTTTTAATACTGATACCGTGAAACCTGTCTTATCATTCCTATCCTGGAGTCTCTGCCATCTGCATGATTAAACAACCTGAAAATTCCCCTGTTCTGAAATTCACATATTTTAATTATTTAAAAGGGTTTTGATTCAAAAGCAGATTTGTCGAATAATCTTTTGACCGCCGAAAAGAATCCCTGTGTTGTGGTTTAGAACAAACAGAAATAGATTACTATCTTGATTATTTTTGTCTTCACTGCTTCATCATCTGCAATGTGATGCTTGACTACTCTTTCTTTTATTGTCTTAAAATTGAAGTGTGCATTTTCTGTATTTTACTTCAAATCCTTGTCAAATGCATCTTCCAGTTAATTGATATGGACACTCTTACTATGTTTAATAGGTGGTTTGGAATACAGCTTAATCCTCAGTTTATGGGCATTGACCTCAAGTACGTAATCCAGTCTTCAAATATTCATGACATGTTCTAACACACACCCATAAAGTTAGTATACTACTATGGTCATAACAATCTCTTTTTGTTAATGTCTTAATAATTACTTTTGATTTCAAACCTTTATTATCTTTCTTACCTGAAATTTTCCCCTGCCCCTTCTGTACAACAGTTCCCCATCTCTTACTGCAGTCTGAGTTTGACTACTTTCCTTTTCTATATTTCTTCCATGTTTCCTCTTATTTTTGGCCAGAGCTTGGTCCTCATAATTTTACCATTTCCTCGGATTGCTATTACATTTTATACCTACTTGCATAACTGAGACAAAATTAGCCTGATATTAATGAGATATATATATATATATATAACAAAGAGAGATTCTCTTTTGCAGATTTTTCTTTGTTAGAGCTGGAATGATGGGCTGGCTATTTATCAACCTTTCGGTTCTCGCCAGAAGTGTTCAAGATGGTACCTTGAGTCAATCAATGTTCCTCTTCCAGTTGTTTTGTGCGGTAATCTGGGACCTTACATTATTTATGTATATTGTTTCTCTACACGTTTTAATATGAGGTGCGTACAAAATTATCATGTGGGCATCATCACCCATACTATGATAGGAAATTAAGCACGCAACCCTTGTCCTCCACTTGCACATTTCTCCTTCCTGCTGTGTGTGTGTGCACATGTAAGGACAGATGTATGTTCGCATTTGTATATGTATAAATATTCTTTACTTGTTGCAAGTGATTGCTGAAGATTCTGTCATTTTCTCTCTTTTATTTTTCAGTTATACATCTTGGACTACTTTGTTCATGAGGAGTACATGACCTCCACGTAAGAAAATTACCATAACGTCTAGCTGAATAATCCTATTTAGTTTTATCCTGTGCCACTGTTTTCTTTTGCACTATCAAATATCTTTTCACAATATGCTTCCCCTAGCAGAATCTGCCTCATACACATTCTCTGAAAATAAGCCTGAGACACAATTCTGATTGTATCTTTTGTCATTTCCGGATTGCTTGATTTTGCCATTTATTTTGTTTGTTCCTATGTACTTCTAGTTTTATGTTCATTTTTATTTTTTATCTTTGGACAGTGAGGAAAGAATTCATTATGTTTGTTCAGCTATATTTCTTCATGCTTCCCTTTCATTGTCTTTTTGATGATTGAGCAACTTGTCAATTTGAGGCCATTATATGTTTTGTCTTTTCATATTCGATTTATTTTTACATGGTTTGCCCTTTACAGATGGGACATAATCGCAGAGAGACTGGGCTTCATGCTGGTATTTGGAGATCTAGTCTGGATTCCGTTCACTTTCAGCATCCAGGCATGTAGCCTGAACTAGAGCTTAGATAGCTCAACTGGTTTTTTGCACCCAGACACATTTTTGTGCACACTAAAGACTTGATTTCTGGTGCTTCCATACACTTCGGTTGAGAACTCAGTTTTTCTATTGTCAGCACTGTAAAAGATAAATCATATTTGGTAGCAAAACCAAAACCCTTGGCCGTTATATTCTTCATTGTTGTTAATATCTGCATTGTCATTTCCTTTGGTAAAGGGATGGTGGCTTCTGAGCAATAAGGTGGAGTTAGGAACAGCGGCTGTCGTAGCAAATTGCTTGACATTTCTGATTGGGTAATCTTCCCCTTGTAGTTGGGGTTTGAAGCTTTATAACATAATTACTCTTTGTGCATTTGCCAACATTAAACTTTTCATTTCCATACTGGTCAGGTACCTTGTATTCAGAGGAGCCAACAAGCAAAAGCACGTCTTTAAGAAGAATCCCAAAGCACCCATATGGGGTAAGCCCTGTAGGGTCATTGGGGGAAAGTTGCTTGCTTCTGGTTATTGGTAAGGTTCCATCAATCACATTCTTTATCTTCCTTTCTTTTTCTCATCATTATTGTCAACCGTCTTCTGATCTCTACATATATAAACTGATAAAAGTAAACAAAATCGTAACTGGACGAACATCACCATGCGAAGATATTATTTTGGACAATGTCGAATCAATTCTGGTACTTCTAGAGGTACAAGGAAATAGTGATGAGAAGAAAGAAAAAAAAAAAAAAGAATGATACATTGACTTGAACACGAAGTTCATCATCCACATTCTGATTCTTTTGGTGCAGGGGAATTGCAAGACACTGTAATTACCTCGGGGACTTGTTACTTGCACTGTCTCTCAGCTTACCTTGCGGGATAAGGTAGTTTCGCTATTCCTGCAAAAATGCTCCTACAAGTTCCTTACAAAACGATTCTCCATTTGATATGCCGTTCCACTTTGCAGTTCCCCAGTTCCATACTTCTATCCAATTTATCTTCTTATTCTGCTCATATGGAGAGAAAGACGAGACGAAGCTCGTTGTGCTGAGAAGTACAGAGAGATCTGGGCCGAATACTGCCGGCTTGTTCCATGGAGAATATTACCTTATGTTTATTAAGCTTCCTGACTCTGCACTTGTTAACTCTCATCAAGTTTAACTTTGCAGTGGAGCTCATACTTTCTTGTTTGTACTATAAAAATGCACTTCATCGTGTCTGTTGAGTTATTTCAGAAAAATCATCGTGACTGTTGAGTTATTTCAGAAAAATGTAGTGCGTCCTTTTTGACGAAGTACCTGCACATTTAACTATCTTTGTGAGTTTCGGGAATATCCCATTCATAGGTCCGAGATCCACATCTGTGAACTGAAAGGTTCGAATCAACTCTGTAAGTAAGAATATCACTAGACTAAAAGTAAGCCGATACGTTCGTTGTTCATGTCAGTTGAAGGAAAACTAAACGCGGGCGTATTCCATCCACGATTTGGGCCTTTTTTTAAGAAAGTGCTAATTTATTTTCCTCATTGTTTTGAGGTAATAGGTATAAGAAACTGGTTAACATCAAGATTCTAATGTGGGCTTGACTTGGGCTATTTGGCCCACAATTATTACGTGTCTTTTGGTTTTTAACAGATCGATAATAAGACTACTTTAATCGCCGGAAGAATTCAAATTCAGATGTAAGAGAATGTACTTTTCTGATCGACTGACTTAACCTATGTTTGCATGTTTTTTTAAGACTAGTCCATGCATAATTGAGATAAGGCTTAGCTTTCACCTTTGGGGAGTAATGATATGATATGCCCTTATATTTAATCGTATAATCTAATAAAAATTTAATAATAATACAAGTGTCGTGTTAAAAATTAGATTTAATATATTTAATGGAGGTGCAAATGTGGCCCTAACCAAACGAAAAATGGTCACCTAAAAGTCAATGAGCCATAACCTAGTGAGAAGAGAAGGGTATTTTATAATGGTTGTAGGCTTGCTTGGTAGTTGAGAAAGCAAATCCACACACCCACAGAATAACTAAAGAGCGGTGGTGGTGGGGTGTTCTCCCCTTTCTCATCCTTTTGTCATCATTATCTATCTTTTAATATTTTATTCTTTATACGTATTGAGTAATTTTTTCTTAACCGTAATAACGGTTTGTTAGCTTCTCTTGTTGGGCCCATACACATTGGATTTGTTTTTACAAACGATAGTATTAATTAGTTAAATTGTTAAATATTAGAGGGAAGTTGATAGGTGGGAATTGACATTCACTACAGTGCATAGACATTATTGTTTTTCGCTATTGTGATAAAGTGTCATCTATATGTCGGATTTGATTCTCATAAATTGGAACCAAACTCACTAAGAAAATCAAAATATCAAGTCCAATGACTCATATAACTATTAAACTCACCATATTTATCACAAAGTTATAAAAACTACACTCAAATAGTCTGATTCCTATATACGAGAATCAAATTCACATAAAAAACGAAAGACCTTTACTCATTAAGTTAAAAACAAAATAAAAGGATACACATATTAAACGTGATTTGTCTGTAAAAACGATTCTACTTTAAGACAACCAAGCATCTTCCAAGTAAAAAAGGGAGGAGGGAATCGGATGCTTCTTTCTGTCAACCTCTTCTGGCCAATATTATGCATTAAGGCTGTGAAAGGGCATGCATGTAAATTAACACCAAGGCGGGGATGGGGGATGACGTAATGATGAGGTACCAAACAACCCGTGAATGTGATGACGTTTCATTGGAAAAGTGGTCCCCTTCAATAAAACAAGGGAAAAGAGGAGGAAGATATTGTGTTGTGGACCCAGTCGATGCCTAATTGTCCTTGGCTGGGACCTACGCAAATAGAGAGAGAGAGAGTGTGTGTTGTGGACCCAATCGATGCCTAATTGTCCTTGGCTGGGACCTACGCAAATATAGAGAGAGAGAGAGAGAGTGTGTTGTGGACCCAGTCGGTGCCTAATTGTCCTTGGCTGGGACCTACGCAAATAGAGAGAGAGAGAGAGTTGCTTACAGTTGTGTACATTATTATTTTTTATTGTTTCCAATTTTTGGAAAACTTGGAAAAAATTTTTTTTGCTATCCTCAATTGATGATGGTGATGTTCATGTTATATTTATTATAATTATAAATTTTAAGATTTGTGTAATGAATAAATACAAATTTTGAAATTTAAACTCATAAAAATAATAATAAGTAAGATGGTAAGTTATATCTTCCTCAACGTGTGTCCACCTAAACCAGGTGAAGGTAACTATAACCAGTTTGGAAGTGAATTTATGAAGGCCCTAATCACTTCTAGACAAAATGACAAGAGAGATACTTCTTCATAAAATCACTTAAAAATTACTTTTAATCAATTTTATCTAGAAGCACGTGATTTTATCGAGAAGGACATCAAAAGTGCTTCTTCTCATGAGTCATAAGTGACTATGACTCTCCCAAAATCACTTTCAAATGAGCCATACATTAAAAGAGTTATCGAACTATATTATTACAATATCTTGTACAAAAAGTACCTTATAACATAGGCTGAGATTCATAGTTGTTGATTCTTTAAGCATAAGTCATAGGTCCCAATCTATATAATGAGTCGGTCCATACTTGACAAACTTCGTCTTATAATGTAGGAAACCTAAACCTTCTGAAATCATTTAAGGCACCTCTTAGTGTGAGTTACCTTAAGGTCAAACATTAAAAAATTGGTTACATGATGAAAAAGTACCAAGATGATCCTTAAATCACATCTGTTCATCGTACATCGTGCGGTCATAAATCATTGTAAATTTTTTATTTAAAATTGAATATAAATAGTACCTAAGAAAAAATAATCGCACGATGTACGATAAACGAATGTGATTAGAGGATCCTTGGAATCCTCACAAAGAAGATCCAGCGAGGATCCTCACTCTTAGTAGGTCTCTGAGCACCTCTAGTATGCTTTATATTGATGGGTCCCACTTTACCTCTCTTTTTAGGTGTCACCTCTAGAGCTCTTTCACATCTTAAGCATTTTGTATTTAAAGAGAAATTATTGCGTACGACCATTAAAGTATTAAACAACCTCACAAGAGATGGGCCCTACTTGTAGTCCTTAGTTTGGGCACACCTCGATTGTGCTATCGTATATACAGACATCTGGATGCAAGAATTTCTCCTTTTTTTTTTTTGCACTTCAAAAACATGATTTGTGGTTCTCTTTCAATAATTATAATAGTAAACTATGTATGATTAGGGTTTATGGTTAATGTACTAAACAACTGCACAAGAAATGGGCCCTTACTTGTAGTCCTCAGTTCAGGCACACCTCGATTGTGCTACCGTATACACAGATAGATGGATACAAGAATTTCTCTTTTTTCCAACTTCGAAAACATAATCGGCGGTTCTCTTTCAATAGTTATAACAATAAACTATGCATGAATAGGATTTAGGGTTATGTACTAAACAACCTTAGAAGAAATGCGCCCCTACTTGTAGTCCTCAATTCGGGCACACCTGGATTGTGCTATTGTATACATAGATAGCTGAATGCAAGAATTTCTTATTTTTCCGACTTAAAAAACATGATTGGTGGTTCTCTTTCAATAATTATAACTGTAAACTATGCATGAATAGGGTTTAGGGTTAATGAACTAAACAACCTCAGAAGAAATGGGCCCCTCCTTGTAGTACTCAGTTTAGGCACACCTGGATTGTGTTATCGTATTCACGACAGCTGAATGCAAGAATTTCTCATTTTTCGGACTTCAAAAACATGATTAGTGGTTCTCTTTCAATAATTATAACAATAAACTATGCATGATTAGGGTTGTCTTTTACAGAAAAGAAAGAAGGTATTGATTTCATCACATTCAGAATGCGTGATTCATCATCTACCATTCAATAAAGGTTTTCCACCGATTCCACGCACTTCACATGCAGATGGTGATGTAGTTTGCAGTAAGCAACTACACTCACTTTTAGATAGACGGACGTTTAAAGCATCTTCTTTTCATACAGCGGTCTTACCAATTTGTATTTTGAATGTTTAATCATCAAATTCGATACTGATTAATGCCCTAATCTAATATTTAATACAAAATTAATAACCCTAATCCAATTTGTTTTGGCTTTGAAGCTGGACAAATGTACGTGCATGCGGACTTGTCGATCTTGCCTGGTTATATACTGATGTGCCACGAATCTCATTTATCTTGAGCGACACAGATCATACAGGGTTATATACTTGTTATTCTTAGCAGGGATTTCACTGTAATGTTCATGGAGCGGGATATCGTAATGCCATCATACTTTCCTTTATGTCAATTTTTTGGTTGTATGATGTATGCGATGCTATGGAGACAACACATGGTCGTCCTACATACATTACGAAGATACTCAATCCCGTTCTGTGAACAGTGGAGCGGGATCTCTATTAAAAGGAGAGGGAGAGAGAGAGGGGGCACCTAAAGCTAAAGGCAATGTGATGAATCATGGGTAGGTAGGGGTACTTGTCAAACTTTGCGTTGCGTATGGTTAGCTTATTATTTGCCATCTCTTTTTCCAATAAGCGTTAAAGCAAGAGAGATACTAATTCATTTGTGAATGGACAGTGGATGTATGAACAATCTCTCACCAACCCAAAACTCGGTCAACCGACGTAATAAAAATGTACACAAATCGAGATGAGAGAGAGAGAGAGAGAGAGAGAGAGAGAGAGAGAGAGAGAGAGAGAGAGAGAGATGAAGAACGAAAAAAAAGAGAGTGAGAGACATGAAGAACGAAAAAAGTGAGAGTGAAGAATTAATAAGTGGGAGGGATGCACATCGTCTTGCCGCGTTCAACGATAAGCTGACTTTGAAATGAGTGGACGAATGCCACTAAAATCAACTTATCGTTGGAATATTTGTCTTACTTATTTTAAAGCCAAATTTAACGTTGTGTGTTGCGATACGAGATGCATTACCATTTACCAGCATTCATCCCACAAACGCATTGCAACATTTCACAAAAACACAAAAGTACAAGGCCCAATGTATAATGTATACAAAAGTCAGGCCACGGAATTCTAATTTTTACAAGTAATTCTCTATTTTGTTGAGAAAGATAAAAAAGCTTCATGAAGGGCGATTCATTTGGGATCATCCATTTGCTTAATTTAGGACCATCAAGGAAAAATCTTACAAGGAATTCCCTATTTTGCCCTTTACATGAAACAAAGAAAAACAAAACTTCAAAAACTCATTGTCACTCCCTCATCTAACTACACTGCAAAATTCATCCCACTTCCTTACATCATTAGCCCTTCCTCGATATGTAACTCTCTAAGCGGATAAGTGGACCCCATCATGGGGCATCATGGGGGAGATAGTAACAAAGAGAGAGAAAGAGAGGCCCAAGAGGGGGTTGGGTGATAGGTGACACGAGAGTTTATCGAGGAAGGGCTATCGTTGTCAAGGAAAGGGTTGGCATTTTCATTCTGGTTGGGGTTGAAGGTTGGGCTTTTATTTAAATATTTTTAAGGCAGAAGTGAAAATGTAAAGTTGCAAAAAATGTTGGATCTCAAAAACCAACATTTGGGTCCAATATATTAAATAAGTGTGGCATAACAAAATGGCGACATATTTCAGCTAATCAACATTATGTATCATGTCGCAAATAATGGCACGACTTATTAATATCTCATCTAATTAGAAATGTGGTACAATATGATACGAATTGTAAGAGTGAGTCAGTCATATTAGTCTGCGGTTAGTTATTTAGAATTGTGTATAGAAAAATATTCCTTGTGCGATTAGGATTTTTATATTTCTAACTATGTTTTTACAACACACATTATAAGCCTATATATTCCTCCTTGTGGAGGAAATGAAGCATTCTAAATAACCTGCGAGAAGAGTGATCTAGTTGAAGTAATTGTTGAGGGAAACACACTTACAACAAAAAACTTTTGTGTAATAAACATTCTAGGTCGGAATTAAGTGGAAGTGTAATGACCTAAAATTTTTAAAGTATACATTCGTTATACCTTGACAACTTATGCCCATCAGGTCGGGGTGTGACGAGAAAAATAAAACATGAGCAAATAGGATAATTCGGTTGAACCCTAACTAGGACCACAAGTACTCGAACTGAATCATCGAAACCCAAATCGAACCTCGAAATGTCACACACAAGCTCAAATCAAATAAAAAAGGGTTACTGATGTGAAGTTGGTTTCACATGTGGCACGGGGCCATGTTGATGTATGTAAAAGTCCCACGTTAGAAAACTAACCAAACCACAAACTTTGAATGAATGATTTATCATCACTAATTGCAACGACACTTTATATATAAAACCACACATCTATTAAACTGCACAAATGTAGTTTTATTTTATTTTTTAATTTTTCCAGGTACAACGATATTTTGCTCTGAGAGAAGAGGAGATAGGCTAAGTCACACAATGTGCCAAACAGTAACCACATATCGAACTTAACACACATATAATACGTGATTTTCATTCATGTGAGTCAAATCTGAAACCTTATTTATAAATGAAAAATGAATATCATCATACTGTAATACTAATTGGTACTATATTATAATTAAGTTGGAAACAATATCAAAATTAATCGTTAGAAGTTTGAACATCTCTAATATTTTTTGACATAAATGATTTGGTCTTCTTAATATTTTCATTTACTTAATAATATAATAAATAAATAATAAAAAAAAAAGGACAAACATCAGAACTCACAACCAATCAAATAACAATCATTGTGCTTTCAAAAACCTTAACTTACGTCACATCAAATTAAAGCACCTCTTTTCATAATTTCATTACAAAAAACCGCACTAGTCTGCCTCTGAGGAGAAAAAGAGTTTACTTAATTCCAATCCGCAATAAAAAAGAAATAATTTTTTTGTGTAAAGTTAAATAGACCAGTTCTTTAGATCACATTAATATATATTATATAATATACACTTAAATAATAATTAAATAATTAATAATTAACAATCATATCATATAATTTATAAAATATATTTTAATCTCTTTTATCATTACCCAATTTTCTCCGAGTATCCTCCCACCTGGAGTCCAACTTGTAGATTCATTTTTGTCAGTATCCAGTTATTTAATACAAGATTAGATATCTCCACATGTTTCTCAGTGCCCTAACCTATAGCATGTGAGAATTTATATGAAGGGGCATGCCCCTGCAACCTTTTTACTCCAATCATTATTTGACGGTCAAAAATATATTATTTTATATCGTATAATTATTTGATGGTAAAAAATACACATTAATTATATCGTATGGATTTCAAGCTAATTTTTCTAGAATGTTTAGGTTTAAAGTTATAAAAATAAAACATATTCAAAATAAAATTGAACATGCAAGTAGCCCTTTACCACAATGGTGGAAAGAAATTAAGTCCTTACATGATGGCGTGAGTTTGAATTACATCGATGACTAATCTAACAAATTCTGTCGTTTGACAAAAAAAGAAAAATGAACATAATGAAAATATAAAAATTGATTTCAATATAAATACAAGTAGCAAACAAATGTAGAAGTTTAGAGTATACCAGGACTTTTAGAGAGAGTGGAGAGATGCAAAATTCATTAAACTGACGGGAAAAAAAAGAAAGGAAAGGTTGAGAGAGGAGAGAGTCTGAGTCAGACAAAAATATGTAGACTAATAATAATAAAATATTACCACGTAGTACTACGGTCTAGTGATATTTTTTTTTCACTTGTAGGTGAGAGGTATTACGATCGATTATCGCCAAATGCGAAGTTGAACCACATTATTATGGCAAACCCTTTGTAAGGCTTAGCCCATTTCCCCACCCCTTAGTATAGATATTATCATTTGTTAAAAAAAAAAAAAATTAATAAGATGAATTAAAAAAATAAAAAATATTTGGATCCTAAAGATAATTTAGTATGTGGCCTAGTTGGACACTTTTAAAATACAGTTAAATAAACGCTCATCTGCTTTATTTTACAGCTGATCATTCTTAAAGTATAACATAAGCAGTTTTTTTAAAAAGCAC
Organism: Malus sylvestris; assembly: GCF_916048215.2. Taxonomy (NCBI): domain Eukaryota; kingdom Viridiplantae; phylum Streptophyta; class Magnoliopsida; order Rosales; family Rosaceae; genus Malus; species Malus sylvestris. Next base: position 1,365,891 of record NC_062273.1, read on the forward strand.
AACAATCCCAAACTGGCCCTTAGTCCATCCAAGCCAGTAGAGTCTAGTCCTTAAAGTTAGTCTAATGTGATATAGTTCGGTGCAACAAATACACCCTAAGTAGTCCCAAATATTTGGATAAGCACGTGAGGTTTCGCAACCATTTTAATATTAACAGAAAAACAGATATAAAAGTATAATTTCAAATTAAAAAGAACATAATATCATTAGTATTGTTGTAGCCTATTTTATCTGACTAAGGGGAGAGGGCCGGTGGCAAGGGAAGAGAGATGTTTTTGTAGAATCGTAGGGGAATGCGTGTGTTGAGAATGTGTTATCCCCCTACGTAGTGCCTTTATTTACAGTAATAAGAGGGGAATGAAATCATTCATCGAGTCCATATAGGAAAGAATAACTATAATCAAATTTAATCTTGGATTTACGCAATTACACTTAAACTAGGAAAGTTCACAACACTCCCTCTTAAGCGTATAAATACTCAAGGTAGATTTCAGCATCATGCAGAAGTTGAGGAAGTCAACTTGTCGACACCGATTCTGGGAACAACGCTTATTCTCAATAAGGTAGGAACTTGTATGAAGTAGTAAGTCTCACTAAAAAACCCCAAGGCTATGACAAAAACCGAGTATGGACAAAATTCATAGTCCAAGGAAAAATGCGTGAGAAATGCAAAGTCAAAAGAAATGTCTACGGGACGTCATCAGGGATATGATTAGCCCAAGGTAGGTGCCTTGTTAAAACCTAGTTAGGTAGCAAAAACCTTGTAGGAAAAATGCTCTTAATCGTAGGCAAAAAGAGTACATTAAGATCAAACAAGTATACTTAATGATACTCCCCTTGAATTTGACACAATTCCAAAGAAAAATAGCAATGTTACAACTCAGAAAGTTTACGCATACCAATTCCATGAACAAGCTTCTGAAACGTCGCCTTGGCTAGTGATTTGGTGAAAAGGTCGGCCAGATTGTCTTATCAACGGATTTGCATGACTTCAATCTTCTGATGCTCTTGTTGTTGATGTGAGAAAAAAGAACTTCGGTCCAATGTGTTTGGTGTTGTCTCCTTTGATGTAACCCTTCTTGAGATGTTCGATGCATGTTGTGTTGTCTTCATAGATCATCGTTGGGACATCAATGATAGGGTAAAGATAGCGGGAGCTTCGAATATGGCCCACAACTGCTCTCAACCAAAAGAATTCCCAAGTTGCTTCATGTAAAGTGAGAATTTCAGTATGGTTAAACGAAATGGCAACTATGGTTTGTGTAATTGACCTCCAAGAGATTGCGGTGCCTCCAAAGGTAAAGGCATAACATGTTTGAGAATGCGCCTTGTGCAGATTAGATAAGTATCCTATGTCGGCATAACCAACAAGGCAAGAATGAACTAAAGAAGTGGGGGGTGCGGCATCACTCACGCCAGTCCAATGTCTGGGTGTTGGTGCATTACTGTATCTTGCCAAAAGATTAACATCGAAAGAAATATCGGGTCTAGTGCCTTGAGTTAAGTACACTAAAGCGCATATCGCACTTAGATAAGGAACTTTAGGTTCCAAAATATCATTATCATCATCCTTCGGACGAAAGGATTCTCGTTTTGCATCTAGCGATCGAACGACCATTAGAGTACTAAAAGGCTTCGCTTTATCCTCATTAAAGCAACACAACATCTTCTGGGTGTAGTTCGTTTGATGTACTAAGATTTCATCTAAATGATGCTTTATCTCGAGACCAAGACAGTATCGAGTCTTTTCTAGATCTTTCATCTCAAATTTCGACTTTAGGTGCTCGACAGTTCTCGCGAGCTCTTCAGGAGTTTCGATAAAGTTCATGTCATCGACATATACTACAACCATTGCAAAACAGGAATGTGACTTCTTAATGAACACACAAGGGCATAGTTCATTGTTCACATATCCTTGACTAGTCAAATACTCACTCAAACGGTTATACCACATTATTCCGGAATGCTTCAAATTGTAGAGTGAACACCTCAGCCGAATTGAGAGTGTGTTCCGGGGTTTAGAAATATTTGATCTAGTCAATGTAAGTCATTCAGGAACTTTCATATAGATTTCTGTATCAAGATCCTCATAGAGATACGTAGTTACTACGTCTATCAACTGTTTTTTTTTCTTCAATTTTTCGGAAACTACCAAACTGATAAGGTAGCGAAAAGTAATCACATCCATAATGAGTTAATAAGTTTCGTCATAATCAATCCCAAGGTGTTGTAAGAAACGTTGCGCAACAAGACGAGATTTGTAATGCACAATTTCATTCTTCTCGTTACGCTTCCGAATGAAAACCCACTTGTAGCCAAAGAGCTTTACGTTTGGAGGAGTAAGAGTTACAGGTCCAAACACCTTACGTTTCGCAAGTGAATCGAGTTCGATTTAGATTACTTGTTTCCATTTTGACCAATTGGTTCTACTTCAACATTCATCAACGGAATGAGGTTCAATGTCATCGCTCAACATGATCTTAGTAGCTACTGCATATGCTAATGCACCGTTGACGATCATCTCATTTCTACGTCATACATCATCTAAGCTAGCATACTAGACCAAAATCTCACGATTCTTGGGAAGAGGATTTGTCGATTCAAGGACATTTCCATAATCTAGAATTTCCTCATGAATTGGATAAAATGAGTAAGCGGCAGTCAGATTCACGGTAGGCTTTTTAGAAGCCTGTGCCGTGGGTTTCCTCTTCCAGGAGTGTGAATCTTTTGAACCAAGAACTCTGGATTGCTTTTGTGTAGAGGCAGATGATTGGCTAGTCGTTAATGTACATGGATCACCTAAGTTGGCGTCCCGGGCTTCCAGGAGGGAAATCCGTCGTACATTTGGTACATCTATCTTTGCAGGCGTATTGGCAGATCGAATATGTGATCTTGTCATTTGCGCTACATTGGTGAAAGCATCTGGCATGCTCTAAGCTATACTCTGAAGATCTAATATGCGCTGCACTTCAGTTTCAGACTGAGCTGTGCAGGAATCTAAATGAGACAAAGTGGGAGTCGTCCACGATAATTCGCGTCATTTTTCAGGGATGTTGACATTCTTATCTCCCTTTAACGAGGGGAAGACTGTCTCATATAAGTGACAATGTGCAAAACGAGAAACAAATCGTCTGTCAAAGGTTCTAAGTAACAAATAATCAAAGGAGAATCATATCTAACACACCCGATCCTGATAGTCTCTAAATACCCGAGGTAGGCACGTGCTGGCTGACACCCGAATGTGACGAAGCCATACTAACATGCATGCGATGTAATGAACATAAATAAAACTTGTAAATTTCATTATAATGAATAAGCGGTTGTGGATCGTGTTCAGAACATACAACTAAATCGAGACACTAGAAAGGAAATAATATAAAATCGAATGAACAAAGAGATGGGTCCTACACCGAAAGGACTCGAAGATGCCGATGCGGGAGTGTCTTGACGCTAGGATTGTACGCCTCTATTCTAAGTCATGAGAGGGCGCAAAAGAAAAACATGAGTAGACCAAGTTGATATATAAATAGTACTGAAACAGTTATTCAATAACGTACTAACCCCCTAAGTTTTAAGGAAACTCAATAGTACAATATGTAATAGGTTTTTTCGAAAACCCTAGCATGCCATAAAACCTTTGTAAAACATATATCGTATATAATGTGCTAAATAGTGGTATCATAATCGATCGAAGCCACTACATCACTTGACCCGTAGGCCAAATATATGAATATCTTCGGACTCGTAGGCCACTACATCACCCGACCCGTAGGCCACTACATCACCCGACCCGTAGGCCAAAATAAATATCTCCTAACCTGTAGGCCACTACATCACCCGACCGAAACAAATATAAATATCATCGCCCGTAGGCAGAACAGTGACCACTAGATAAGCACAAAAACATTGAATATAATCTTTCCAATATACATACATATATCTCAAAACATCTTTATAGTATATAGTCATCCATCATATATACTACAAAGAACATAAATTCGATAAAGTATGGTATTCCAAAATATTCTCAGTAAAGCATGATAATCATAAAGTGTAAATCTAATTTACTCATAAAACGTATGCATTAAATCATGCTTTTCATGTATGCATTTCTCCTATTAAAATATGCATTTTAGAAGGGGTCCACTCACAGTTACTTCACTGTCGTAGAGCCATGCAAACTAGCGAAGACGGAAACGCCACAATAAATGGTCCAATTAATAAAACATTATCAAAACGATTGAATTTGGGAAAATAGATGTCGGAAATGGATTTAGGACGTCAAATTACCCTAAGAAAGGTCCCGGGTAAATTTCAAAAAAGTCAACACAAAGTTAACACGAGAATATTCGAACTGGGTCGAGTCAAACGGGGCGGGTCAGCTGGGCTGGATAGTTGGGTCGAAAGCCTTAGGTTGGATTGAAGTTTGGGTTGGGTTGGGTCACATGGCCCAATGGGTCTAGGCCTAAAACTAAGCCAAGGGTTAATGGGTTTGGGCTAAGTTCCATTTGGGTTTAGTCTTGGATGGTTAGGGTTGGGCCGGGTAGTTAATTGGGTTGGGCCCAGAGTTGGGTTTTAGGCTAGGTTCAGGGTGGTGGGTTGGGCTGCCTCGAGTCGAGTATGGCCCGTTAACCTCGCAGGTCAACGAACCCAACGAAGGAGAAGGTTGGATTTCAACCGGGAAACTCTTAAACTCCGATCGAGCTCAAATCTTAACCAAACCAAGTCATTCCATATATCAAAATGAAGCCCGAAAGACCAAGAATTGAACCATACCTTTGGTTCCCACAGTCGTGGCCGGAGTTAGCCAGAAAAGAGCTCAAAGCCATCAAATATTCGCCGAAAACTTGGAAAAATACTCCCCGAGCTTATCTACAATCAAACCACTCCAAAATTGTCTCAAACTTCACCTAAACACCCTACTTAACCCTATCTAGGTTGAATTAGGACCTCGAAGGAAGAACACATGCACAAACCACTCCAAAATTATCTCAAACTTCACCTAAACACCATACTTAACCCTATCTAGGTGTAATTAGGACCTCGAAGGAAGAACACATGCACAGTGACTGTGCACAATGTAGAGAAAAAGAGAACGTGAGATCAGAGAGGTGAGGGAGAAAAGGGAGGGTCCGAGTGGTGGTGATGGTGGTGTGATGGTTGCCGCCTGTGTGTATGTATGTTTGTGTGTGTGAGTTCGCTGGTGAGGAAGGAAAACTGAGGTTGAGAGAGAGTTTCAAGGTAGAGAAAGTGCTATGGAAAAGGGAAGAAAGAGAGGGAGTGGGAAAATAGGCCGGGGACAAGAATCAAGGGTGGGCCCCTTCGGCACACCAATTAAGGCAAAAAACAACCTAATTCAAAAATATCTAGCCCAAGCACAATGAAATTACAAAAATACCATTTCGTTTTGTAAATTTTGGGACAGGTTGTTACAATATACCCTCATTAAGAAAATTTCATCCCGAAATTTGAAATAACTTGTTACACTGAAAAACTCGAAAATAGGGAGAAGGATATATATAGGTTCAAGAGACAAAGATTTTGACAAATATTTCTACTCTTTATTTAAACCCTTAGATTAAACCCATTTTAACGGTTAGGATTGCTTTGATATGTTGACTATTTTGAAATAAGAACGGAAATTATACATTTATACCTCTGCAATAATGAAAATTATTATGATAATATTTTGATTTCTCTCTTCTCATCTCTTCAAATTCAAAAATAAAAGGTTTATTCCTACTTGGTCCTACTGATGGTGTGAAGAAGAAGGATGAAATAGGAAGAGTCGAAATGACATGGGATTCAACTTGTTTGATTCATAAAGTTCTTGTAGTCTCGTATCTTATTTTCTTTTCTAATCTTTAGGCATTTGAGGATAAATAAAAGATCAAATTTTGGATTACAAACACCAATTTTTTTTTCTTTCTAAGACTCCTTTTGGAATTGGGGTGAAATTGAGGAATTACAGGCACCACCGCCATAAACCCGAACAACACTAGAATGCTCCAAATCAAACTAAGGAGCCATTGCTTGCAAACCAGTTGGTCGAAGGAAATTCTACATACTTTGCTGCTAAATGTATAAGATTTAATGGCGTTAAATCTTTTAAGATATACGTAGGAGATAGAATCACTAATAATAATTTTTCACAATTAATGAATTTTAATTTCCTTTCATATTTCAAATTAGTAAATAAACTAGTGCGATCTTAACCATTAAAATAGCTTTAATCTAAAGGCTCAAAAGAAGTGTAAAAAAATTTGTAAAAAAATTTGTCCCTTAATCCTATCCCATATATATATATACACACACACACACACACACACACACACACGTAACAAATAAATCAAGTCAGAGCAGTTGCACAAAAGGGAAAATGCCACCCTGTCGCGATCAAGTTGCAATGATTCCATCTTTCGTGCGTCCAGGTTCATACCTTCTTCCCCCATTAGTGGAAAAGTATAAACATACTTTATAAAGATATAAAGTCGAAAACATATAATAATGTAAGGTTAAAAAATAGGTTCGTATAGCAATATAACTTCAAAATAGGTACATATTGAAATAAAGGTCGAAAACTCGTACTGAAATTACATTGAAAGTGGAAAAGACTCGACCAACATTTGTAACGTCAAAAATACAAATATATAACTATAATAAGGTAAGTTAAAATACTTGTACTGAAAATCCAAATCAAACATGAAAGTGGGTCTCGCCCCAGCATACGTAATGCCACATACTTCGAGAATAGGTGTGATTCTTTGGGTCGATCCTTAACAAAAACTAACTAGTAACAACTATCGCCGATGGGTCTACCTACCCACTTGCTTAACAAACCCAATGAATAAGTTATCGATACAACAGTCGGCTGCCCGCGATATTGACCACAAATTGTTGTCTCGATAAGTAAGCAGTAATTTCCCAAGGGTGCACAATTTCCCATAACGTAAATTCGATCCTCCAAATACCAGTTCACAAAACTCCTCTATCAACCAGTGTTGCCTGTAAAAACTCTCGTACCATGTCTCAAAAGTGCCACCCAAAACAAAAAAAAAACTAGCATCGTAACCACTTCAAATGAGATCGGTGCAAATTCTAACCATGTTGCAACCACAGAACAAGCGAACATGACACGTCTTCCTAGGTTTAGATAGCTCGTTCAGACGTATAACTGTCTGGGAATGAAATGCAGTACCGAATAAACAACTTAGTACCCAAGGCATCCAAGAGAAACTTCACAAAACTTAGAAATGGAACGCGTAAAACAATGAGGCATCAAAGTGACGACATACCCTAAAACCGAAAAAGTGAAACACACAGTTAAGTGAGCTGATTCAATGAACATTTCCCTCGAATTTAGCAAACGGCTATTCAGAAAAGGCTAAAAGAACACTCAAGAATTTAAAGGTCAAAACAAGTCCAAGGATAGAATGGTTCACATCATGCAGTTCCAATCATCAAGAGGTACATGCGTTACTCGATCCTGCTGCATTAACGTGCAGCCAACATTGAATAAAACACCACCGCAGGAATTCGAAATGTAAAGGTTACGATCAGATGAGACAATACCCCGTTGTCAGAAACTTCGTTTGCCATCAGCATCACAATAAAACTGACTGGTTTCTTAGCCAAAAAGGAAATAGGTCTAAGCTCAAAGAGTAGTTAAGAACTGCTGATAGGCCAAAGACATTTCGTATATCATAACACCATGTGAGGATTTCCAAAGGTTGTAACCCTTTTTGGAAATTGATGAGAATAACATCTACTACCAAAAAAAATTCTCAAAAAGAGTATCGACTCTAAACAAAAACAACATTTGAAGAATTTGATGTACAATTGACTGTTGATCTTTAGTGAACTTAACCTCGTGGTTGAAGTAAGCAAGAAGGTTATCAATAAAACAATCGTCGAGAATTGTTCTAAGGATCCACACAAGTTTCCACAATGAGAACGAGTCAAAGGACATTAATTCGATCCCACCAACTAACACTTACTAAACTTCACAACATCTAGCGCTTACTCGCTCTCTCTAACACGAACTTCGAATATTTCAAATAACTTCAATAAAGATGTGACTCTGCCCGTTATTCCTAAAGAACGCATGTCGCACAGTGACATCACCAATTCAGATCTTACAACTCAAATCACTTAAATCTTTTCGTTTCACGTTAGATACGACTCTGCCCGCCCTTCATAGGGAACGCATGTCGCATAATAACATCACTGTTTCGGGTCTTCAGTTGGTCTTAACCAACTCATACCACAAGTATTTTTCGTTTCCCAAAACTCGTATGTAGATCCGACTACGCCCGTAATTCCTAAGGAATGCATGTTGTAGAGTGGCATTACCATTTCGGATCCTCAACTGGTCTCAACCAACCTTCTTCTAACTGAGATTTTCTAAATCGCGTCACTTCAATGTAAACACTAAATCTTCCCGTAATTCCTAGGGAACACATGTTGCAGAGTATCGGTCTGATGTTGAAAGTCATCAAACAGTCCATTTCTTCACCGATGAGGCATAATCCCGACACGAATTTTCTTCATCTTCAATAAGATGTGACTAATCATGCAGAATGAGGGTTGCACAAACGTGTCGAAAGACAACAAATCCGGAAGTCTTGACATCTAAATGACGTCATGACCGACACATTACTACAGTAAAAGAAGATCCTAAATATGCTTTGCACAAACCACATTCTGATACCAAATTGACAAGCCTGACCCTGATATTTTCTAAATACTCGAGGTAGGCACGTGCTGGCCAACACCCGAAGGTGACGAAGCCATACTAACATGCATGCAAAGTAATGAACATAAATAAAACTTGTAAATTTAATTATAATGAATAAGCAATTGTGGATCGTGTTCAGAGCATACAACTAAATCGAGACATTGGAAAGGAAATAATATAAAATTGAATGAACAAAAAGATGGGTCCTACACCGAGAGGACTCGAAGATGCCAATGCGGGAATGTCTTGACACCAGGATTGTACGCCTCGATTCTAAGTCATGAGGGGGCACAAAAATTAAACATGAGCGGACCAAGTTGATTTATAAAGTGTAAATATAATTTACTCATAACACGTAACCATTAAATCATGTTTTTCATGTATGCGTTTCTACTATTAAAACATGCATTTTAGAAGAGGTCCACTCATAGTTACTTCGCCGCAAACTAGCGAAGACGGAAACGTCACAATAAATGTACCTAAGCACATAGAGGGTCCAATTAATAAAACACTATCAAAATGATTGAATTTGGGAAAACAGACATCAAAATGGATTCAGGACGTCGAATTACCCTAAGAAAGGTCACGGGTAAATTTTGAAAAACTTAATAAAAAGTTAAAACGAGAATATTCCATCCGGGTCGGGTCAAACGGGCCACTGAGTCAACGGGCAAGGTCAGCTGGGCTGGACCTAAAACTGAGCCAAGGGTTAATGGGTCTAGGCCTAAAACTGAGCCAAAGGTTAATGGGTTTGGGCCAAGTTCCATTTAGGTTTGGGCTTAGGTGGTTAGGGCTGAGCCGGGTAGTTAATTGGGTTGGGCCCAGGGCTAGGTTTTGGGTTGGGTTCAGGGTGGTGGGTTGGGCTGCCTCGGGATGGGTCTGGCCCGTTAAGCTCGTGGGTCAACGAACCTATCGAAGGAAAAGGTCGGATTTCGATTGGGAAACTCTTAAGCTCCGATCGAGCTCAAATCTTAACCAAACCAAGTCATTCCATATATCAAAATGAAGCCCGGAAGACCAGGAATCGAACCATACCTTTGGTTCCCACAGTCGTGCCCGGAGTTGGCCGGAAAATGGCTCGAAGCCACTGGATACTCGCCGAAAGCCTAGAAGAATACTTTTCGAGCTTAACTATAATCAAATCATTCCAAAATCGTCTCAAACATCACCTAAACACCCTAATTAACTCTATCTAGGTGTAGTTATGAGTGGGATCGACTTACCTCAAAGGAAGAACACGTGCATAGTGATTGTGCACAGTGCACAGTATAGAGAATAAGAGAGCGTGAGATTGAAGAGGTGAGGGAGAGAATGGAAGGTCTGAGTGGTAGTGATGGTGGTGTGATGGTTGCTGCCTGTGTGTGTGTATGTTTATGTGTGTGAGTTCGCCGGTGAGGAAGGAAGAGTGAGGTCGAGAGAGTGTGTGCTATGGAAAAGGAAAGAAAAAAAAGGAAAGGAAAATAGGCCGAGGACAAGAATCAAGGGTGAGCTCCTTGGGCACACCAAACCAATTAAGGCAAAAAATAACCCAATTAAAAAATATCTAGCCCAAGCACAGGGAAATTACGAAAATACCCCTTCATTCTGTAAATTTCGGGATGGGTTGTTACAATATCCGACATAGATTCCCATCTTTCGTTGAGGCCCTATTTTTGTACGTAAGGGCGGCGAAATCGGCACATAGACTGCACAATTAGAAACTCGCAGATGCAATATGTCGGGTTCGTATCTAGTAACCAACTAAATGGCGCTATATGGTTGGGTCGCAACAGGCTTCAGGCGGACTAACATGGCTGTGTGCAATATTGCATGGCCCCAAGCAGTGATCGGGAGCTTGGTACGTATGACCAACGATCGAGCAATCATTTGTAAGCATTTAATGAATGCCTTTGCCAGACCATTTTGGGTGTGAACATGGGGTACTAGATGTTCAACTTCGACCCCAACCAACATGTAACAATCATCAAAAGTTTTAGATGTGAATTCTCCAACATTATCCAATCGAATAGATTTGATCAGATAATCAGGATGGTGAACCCTGAGTTTGATAACCTGAGCCAACAGTTTGGAGAATGTAGTGTTCCTTGTGGACAACAAGCACACGTGTGACAACATGTGGAAGCATCGACCAAACCCATAAACTATCTAAATGGTCCGCATTGAAGGTGAATCGGTCCACAAATGCCCCCTGAATCCGTTGTAGAAAAATGGAAGGATTCAAATGAATCTTGTCATAAGAAGGCTTAGTAATAAGCTTTCCCATTGAACATGTTTGACATGCGATTCCTTGAATCGAACCTAAACTTCAGGTTAATAGATGCCCGTGTGATGATTTGAGGAGACGGTGCATCACTATTCGTCAAAGATTTCCCAAATGATCATGCCAAATTGTAATTTCGTGCGTGGTCCCAGAGGTAGGGTCGGCCATATAATGGTTCTCTATGAGGCATATGGTCATAGTATACAGACCACTTGGGATACGCTTCATCTTCTCTAGAATACGCTTCTAGACATATTCATAGAAAGTTATGCATAGAAATTCAACTCCATTTTCTAAATGGGTTTCATCGTGGTAATTGTTATCTTTAATGTCCTTAAAACTCAACAAGGCTCTTCCGGAACGTGGAGAAAAAAGTGTCTCATCAATGGTCAAGATTGTACCATTTGACAACATTATACGTGCCTTACCGTATCCTTCGATTAGGTTGGATCAGCCTGAGAGGGTTGTCAGATGTGCATTATTAGGTATGAAGTTAGTGAAATAGATGCGTTCATACAAAACGGTGTGTGTGGTTGCACTATCTTCCAGACAACTAATTTCCCCACTAGTCATATGTAAAATGAAAAATTAATTTGAATCGATCACATGCATAAAAGTTCTTAAAACAAATATCCATTCAAAATAATTTAAGTATTCAAGGCCGAAAATTAATTAAAACTTAATATCCAAAAAAAATCACCAACAAATAATCCAAACATAAAGGAAAATTGTTCAAAATTAACCAAAAACAAGGAAGGGGTTCGGCCACTACTATGGAATTTGGCCTCATTGTCTTATTTTAACTAGAAAATAAGTTTATGTCTAAGATTCTAATCTTTCATAGGTGTGGTATCCTCTTGAAAGACAGAAACCACCATTTTGGTGCTCTCCGGTTCATCCACTTGCACAAAGTTTGATTCAAACTTCTTACGACGAGAATGATATTCGGCTATAACCTTCTGGGGAGCTCAGCAAACACAGAACCAGTGGTCCTTATAACCACAATTATAACACATATCTGCATCCATAGTTTCATGTGCTTTACCCTTATTCTTGAAGTTTGGCGCCTTGAGAGCAAGGTTAGGGCTCTTTTGGGCTTTGTTTCCTCCCTTAGATGGGTCTTGGCTCTGTTGAACTTGACGGGATGGCTTCTGGCCGCCCCTACCACGCCTCTTTTAGTGTTTTGGGCGTTGGTTCGTGCTATAGTGTGCTTCAGGCACATCAGTTGTCCTAGTAGGTCAAGCTTGATGATTCTTCATCAACAGCTGATTCTGCTTTTCAGCGAGAAGTAAAACAGAGATCAAATCCAAGAACTTGGTAAACTTCTAAGCTCTATATTGTTGCTGCAGGACAATATTAGTAGTAGAGAAGGTCGAATATGTCTTTTCCAAAAGATCATCTTCGGTCAAAGTTTCATTACAAAACTTAAGAAATGATCAGAATCGACAAACTTCAGAATTATATTCATTCACAGACTTAAAGTCTTGGAAATGCAAATGTTGCCAATCATGTCTTACTTCCATTAAGAAGATGTCCTTTTGGTGATCAAAACGATCAGCCAAAATGACCCATAATGCTTGTGGATCCTCCTCAACAAGGTACTCGATATGTAATGCGTCATGAATATGTCTTCGGATGAAAATCATGGCAGTGGCTTTATCAGCTTCGCCAGCCGGGTTGTCCGTCTCATCTTTAATGGCAGGATGCAAATTCTTTGCAGTGAGGTAGAGTTTCACATCTTGGACTCACTTGAGATAGTTCTTTCTAAAGACCTCTAAAGCAGTGAAGTCGAGTTTGTTCAAATTTGATATGTTCCTATCAAAAAATAAGTGGACAAGATATGGTTAGTGCAATGGAGAAAAAAAAAATCAATTCATTCACATAGGAGTAGAACATTCAGGTTCTAAAAGACATGTATTGGTTAAAATTCACATGAAAAAGCTTCGGGTTTTCATGAGTGATGTTTTTAATGAAAACTTCAGGTTTTCAAACAAGGCATGTTTATAGAAGCTTCAAGTTTCGAAATAATTATAAACTTCAAGTTCATATGTTCCTTCAGATAAACGCAAATATATATATACATAAATATACAACAAGGAAATATGCAAATAGAACCTCAGGTCTATAATTATAATTGAATTAATTATTTGGACCTTGGACCAAAATTAAAGTGTGGGTGAAAAAATATAAAACCCATTAGGCTTAAAAATAATTAGGCAATTAAATACGAGGCCCAAAATAAAAGGCCAAAGCCCACGGGTGGGCTAATGAAAATAGGTGTCGTGCATCCCACGCCCAAATATTGAACGGGTTTGGTTTCGGGCCGAGTAGACATGCAGGCCCAACATCACAAAGTAAGCAGTTATATTCGCAAGCCCAAAGTAGAAGCCCGTGAAAGGTGCGGATTGGCTGCGATACGACGCATGTGAGAGACGGCAGGAGCCCAGATAGATCTCGGGCCAGATCATCATTAAAGTCTAACGGGTTGGTGATGTGGGTTGAAACTCACGGCACAAGCATGCCCAATAACATGGGTGATGTGCGAATAGACCGAATGGAAATTGAGGCCCATGAAGGCTCAGGTTGGGACCTTCAGGCCACCCCATTAACACTGGGTGTGGTGATCCGCTGAAATTAAGTCGACGACTCCATGGTCGGTGCAAGCTATAGTTCATCGGAGAACCAAGTTTTTGTCGACGGAGGTGAAATCTCAACATCGGGGTAGGGAGAACCGAAAGAATTCAATCGAATTCGAATAAAAACTCATGAAATTCTTCTGGAATTTCGAGAAATCGTTGGTAAAAACTATGAGTTTCGTCCAAATTACACGACTGCCAGTCGTGTTTCGTTGGAAAAATCAACGGGGAAGACCTAGGCTTTAGGCCGAGGGTTGGGACAGTGGTGCCTCAATGCACCGTTATGATTTTTGGGCTTGCAACCTGGGTTTCGATTCTGGGCTGGGCTTGTCGAACCGTTGCAGGTTGCTGGCTTGGTGCTATCGACTTGCACGATTTGAGGTGAGGTGTTCTAAGAACCCTAGCTTTCCCAATTTCAATTTTTTTTCAATTTTTTCAATTCAATTCAAATATTTTAATGCATGGACATATATTTGATGCAATTCATGGCACTATCAAATTCACATAATTCAACAATTATGAATATATACACAATTGATGTAGAATCTCAAATTCGAAAAACGTAAAGTTGGGCCATGCATTATGGTGAATATTCGTGCTATTAGGGCTGCAAAAATATCGAGATAAAAACCGTTGTTTTGGAAGAACCTGATTGCATGATGATATGGATTAACTGGTTTGATGCAATAAAAGCTCCAACGTCAGATTCCTAAGCACATCGGTAGAAACGTGCTGATAACGTGTTGTAGCCTATTTTATCTGACTAAGGGGAAAAGGCTAGCAGCAAGGGAAGAGAGAAAGGAAAGATGTGTTTGTAGAATCGTAGGGGAATGTGTGTTAAGGATGTGTTATCCACCCTACGTGGTGCCTTTATTTATAGTAATAAGAAGGAGAGGAAATCCTTCATCCCCAAGGAATACAAGTCCATATAGGAAAGAATAACTATATCCAATATAATCTAGGATTTACACAATCACACTTAAACTAGGAAAGTTCACAACAAGTTTAAAATGTGTCTAATTATATGTACGTGTATTATAAACTAACAAAAAATTTATGTTGTCACATGTAAGTAATGTGTTCGCATTGATGACAAAAGTTCCAACACAATGAGTGACGTAATCAATAAAGTACGAATAATTATGTTTTATATAAAGACGAGTGTTGACAATACATATTTTAAATTGTGCTGATGACTACTATTTTAATGATTCGTGTTGACAAAGTATTTTCAAACAATCATTGTAACCATCATGTCAAAACGACCGGGCTCTAAATTTGGTGCCATCAAACAAAAAGAAGGATTCCAAACCAATGAAATGGTACACATATTGATGAAGTAATGGTCTTTTTATGTAACACCATTTCAACTTCTTTCCAAAATGGTTTCAAGTAAGAAATAAGGAATGAAATTTCTAACAGACTTACTCAAACTATTTCTTGTTTTAATTGAGAAAAAGAAGAGGTCGGATTGTGTTTACATGAAATTAAACAACTAGATTTTGGAGTTTTACAAAAGAGAAAAAGAAGGGGAATATAAAACGTGAATCTTACTTTTATGAAGAAATACAATATGTATTACATGATACAAATAATTCATGTTATTTTAAAGTCGTTCTACTTGCATGGACATCGAATGTCAAATCCGCATTTACAACAAATCTCTAATGTGTTCACAATGACGACAAAAGTCCCAAAACAATGAGTGACGTAACCAGTAGAGTGCACACAATTTTGTTTTTTTATAAAGACAAGTGTTGACGATACATATTTTAAATCGAGAGGACGACGATTATTTCAATAATTCGTGTTGACAATGTATATTCAAACAATCATTATGACCGTTATGTCAGAACTACCGCAGTCAAAATCTTGAGCAACCAAACAAAAAGAAGAATCTCAAACCAATGAAATGATACAAACATTTAGATTGTCTAACCCCACACCAACACAGATATTTAATCCCTAACCCTAGTAAAAAGTAGGGGAATCCTCCAACCAAGTTGCATATTTTATTTTTCACTTTTGGCCATGAGTGTTTGGATAGTGTTCTTGGGTACCTGTCGAGTTTTGTTTGCTTCCCCCGCCCGAAAAACCTTACAACCAAAAAGCACGACTGCAACCAATGCATGCCACTTTTACTTTTTTGTTCGGTCGGCATGCATGACACTTGCACCCAACAAAACACCAAACCCTAACCCTAATTTCAGTTCCATATTTATCCTCATCTTTTCAGTAATTTCCCTAAGTCAGCACGGCACTACGAAATAAAGTTGTCACCTACGCGAATTTAATTTAACCAAACTCAGTACGAAAAGACATAAATGACACTGAAAATACAGAAGCAAAGAAAGGAGAGTTCTCAGGGCTGGTTTGGTATTACTGTGCTTTGAAAAAAAGCTACTGTGAGAATAAGCGGCTATGCTGTGAGAATAAGCGACTGTGAAATAAATTAGCAGAGTGTTTGGTAAACTTTTTTGTAAAAGTGCTTTTGGAAAAAAAAAAATCTAATAGTGGGTCTTTTCATTAAAGGAGCACTATAGCTCCGTGTGCTTTGAAAAAAAACCAATTTTTCAAAGCTACAAATAACAGCTTCAGCTTTTTCCTTTGATTTCAGCTTATTCTCACAACAACTTTCAAAATAAGCCATTTTTTTTCAGTTTACCAAACACCTAAAACCCTCACAACTTTTTTTCATGAGTGCTTTTTTTTTAAACACCTCACTCCCAAACCACCCCTCACTGTCTCCTAAACACAACCAGCCATATGTTATTATATCAATGAAGGAATACTTAAAAAAACTTTCTTTCGCAAACAATGCTACTATTACCGTCTATTTATACTATCACACAAATAAAGATAAGAACTACACACGTTGACGAATCTTACTTCTATTAAAAAAAAAAATATATATATATATATATATATATATATATATATATTAAGTGTAGCGTTACTCTTCTTCCACATACATAAAAATCTATAACGTTTAGCCCCGTATACCAAGTCCATTAAAAAATCTTTCAAAAAAAAAAAAAGACCGCAAATACATGTAACTCAATTGGTTACAAGTATTCACTATTACAGACCAATGTCGAGTTCTGATTTCTCTAATTCCTCTATCACCTAGTCAGAAAAAAAGAGGACACGGAAACTGTGACACTTGTCACGAAAAGAGGCATGTAGCATGAACATAAGGTGGTGCGATGGGTGATTGTAGCAAGCGCTTTTCAAGCAGAATAGTCAGGACAGAAACTTGAAAAGAGGGGAGATAAGATTCTTTGAAATGGCCTTGGAGTCGAGAGTCACGAGCGGTGACCGACAGATTTGGGAGTACGGTCAAGCAAATGGAGGAGTGAGAAAGTAGAGAGAGAGAGAGACAGAGATGACGAGAAACGATTGGAGCACTTTACTCGCATGAAAACCATGTGTTGCGGTTGCTGGCAAAAGAGCAAACCACCAAAATTATATTTCACATTTCTTCACACACCTCATCACCCTTAAATTTCGGTTTTGATCAAATGGGTTTTTGTATCTTAGCTACCAAAACCCTATCCCTTTCTCATCCAAACAAAAATAAATAAAAGAAAATATTTTCCAATGAATAAAAAAACCAACCAAAAATCATAATCCAGTTAATTACCTCTTAAAAGCAGTTTTCAAAACAAATTGATACACATCACGAACAGTAATAAATTTTATATTCAATTCGCATAAATAATAAGTTTGATATTTAATTATTATAAATTATTTATTGCACCACGTGACTCAATCATCTTATAAACAAAAACCACCTGAAATATGCTAGCATTTATATATATGTGTGTATTAAGATGCTTGTATGTGATGTGATGCAGTGATAGTGCTTATGAAGAAATGTTAGGTTTGAAGATCCCAATAATATGTTGACAGTTAATGTAGTTGGAAGCAATTGGTTTTTCATTTGTGTGAGTGAAAAAGTAGAGACACTAAATAAAGTTAGTGTCTGAAAAAAAGACGGCGCGCCAGACAAAAGAACATAAATATTTTTGAATAAAAGACGCATGATTAATTAATGCCTTTATTTTTTTATAAAAGAAGCTTCACATTCTTCCAATCATCATAAGAGACAGGTGAAATGAAAACAGTATATATATGTTTGACTTTTGTCTAGCAAAATCTTATTGGAATCTATTGATCATGTGGGACCCGTTTAAGATTTCATCAATTTTAAAACTCAACTATGACCCGTACGACACACCGTTACGTTGATGTTCCGGAAATAAACTCGACACAACTACGTACAAAAAATGCATGAACATATAAACTTTCAGATAGGGTAGCCCTATAATATGGTAGGTTAACTAATCCTCAATAAATCATGAATTATCAAATTAGCACTAATCAAGATTATATATCCTCACACAAACTCTTTAAATTTCTTAACGACCCACCACGGAATGACCATCATGAACCAATTCCACGCGGGCCAAATTCAATCAACACGCAAAAACCTCCCCACCTAGAAAATGGTGAAAAGGGTGCACCATTTTCTCATCCAATGAGGGGACCACTAACGCCGTAACCGATGGCTCCGTTAGCTGGAATCTGCCGTGAGGGTAGGGGCCAAAATAAAGCAAAATACAACCCGCCTAACTAGCATTGTGTTAATCGCCCAATCCCTAACCGTACGACGTCGTATTCATGCTAAGCCGGACCCATTATTGACTCTTCCACGCCTGCTTGTGCCAAGTGTCAAACTTTGGGCCAACCTCGCCCAGTAAAACCTCTTTAATTTTCTGTTAGGTCTCGTGTATCAGTCAGGATTCGACGCTTCACACGCCGTGGTCGTTGGTCCAAAACCAACTTCACATATTACCCCTGTAGTATCATGTAATTACACTACTACCCCATGTGTACGAATTACACTTTCCATTTCCTAACTGATCCTAAACAGTCACAAATGTAGCTCAAGTAATATAAAACATTTATTACTGTACTCGTGGTCCTAAGTATGATCCAATGTCCTATGTATTAAAAAAATAATTATACAGAGGGCCAACCTGATTTGTGGTATTTGCCCTTTTTTTTTATTCAAAAATTTTAGGAGCAGAGGCTACCCCGTTTTAAGTTTGGGCATACCACAAGCCTTCGTGAGAATTTGCAAACAAGGTCTTAACTTTTTTATTTTTTTTATTTTACAGATCATCACCAAGAGAAGTTACCGACAGTGAAAACTCAAATGTCTTTTGAATTTGACTCAATTAAATAACGAAGATAATATATTTTTTAGTGCATGAAAATCAATTAGTAGTAAGTCTAGTGTATTTTTCTCCACTCAATCATAAGAGGTCTCAAATTTAACCTACCGAAAAGACGACGGCTATATATAAACATATATATATATATATATATAAACACACACATATATATATATATTTGAGTGAGCGTAATACTTAGTCGTGCATGCCGTGATTGCATGGCTCTATGACACCGTGAGTAGATTATAAAGTATTTGTTAATTAATGTACAAATACACAGAAAGAAACAGAAAAGTAAAGTAAAATTAGTTTATATAATTTCGTGTTTAGAATTATTATATTAATATAATAATATTAAAGACCAAGTCGTTTACCGGGAAAAGGTGTTATCAGTTATATCTATTGGTTCCATGGGACTTTGTGTTGTTTGGCTTCTTTCTTCTCTCTTCACATTTCTCTCACTCCCTTCCTCAATAACTTTTCACCATTTTCGATTCTTTCTGAGAGTTGAATGAGATCTGGGCAGTCACTTAAATTCAGGGTAGCTCTATAAATCCTCTCTGTTTTTGCTAATTTTTTTAAAAATATTTTTCTCTGTTCTGAAGATTTCACCAAACAGCAGAGAATAAAGTGGCATTATCCGTGGAGATTTCTGTTTTTCCCATCTTATTCAATAAAACTGAATTTTCAGTGATTTAAAGATCTGAATTTTTTCAACCAGATGCTGCTGGGTGTAATGTTTTTGGTGAGCTGGGTAAACTCTGATGGTTTGTTGTGTTGTTAGCTCAAAGCTGGGTTTTTTGAGCTGAAGATTCTCAAAATTTGCCTTTTTTTTTTCTTTGTAGCAGGTGATTCGATAAAATGGGGAAGAGAAGGATGAAGAAATCTTGATTTCGAGAAATCGAAATCGAAAAATCCGCCTTGGGGAGAACGGAATTGAGCGTGTTAGAAGAAATCTAAGAACTTAACAGGTGGGTGGGTCCCTCTGAAGGCAGAGGGATCGGTATGGGTGAAGAGGGAGGAGATCGGAGTTCTTGCTGTTGGATGCCACCAACACCTTACAGGCCTATTGTCCCAAGACCGGAGCCCAAATTGCAGCCGGAGATTGCGACGGCCTCGAGACCCTTGGCCTTCGGGGTAGAAGAAACTCAAGAGAATAGAGTAGTTATAGACTTGGATCCGGATCCGGAGGAAGAGAGCGGGTTTGTTTACCATGGGGCTGGGGCCGGAGCCGGAGCCGGCGTTGAAAGTTCAACGGACGCTTATTTTTGCCGCGTGGCGCAGTGGAGAGACGTTCCTTGTAAAGAGCTCATGATCCTTGCGGTGGCCTCTGCAAATGACGGGAGTGGTGGTGCAGTGCTTGGAGATACTCAGCGTAAGTGCAACCAATTGAGTTTTAGTCGTTATTTGTACCACATTTACTGATCGGGGCGAATGACGGCGCAGGTGCGAACTCACGTGTGTCCGGATCCACATCCGACTCACGTGCGTCTCGACTTACATCGGGCCCACGTGCGTCTGGCCCTCTAATTATTGGAGGACAGTTGACGCACGTGTTCTTTTTTCTCCTCTATTAGGAGAAATTCTTGGATACGGACATATGCCTTTACCACCCACGAAAATAGTGGGCCCATTTTCTCTCCCTTCTCACGTGATGAGAGATAAAAACACACTAAGGTCAACTAACTTTTCATAGGGTTGTTTAGTGGCAAATGAGCGGAGAGACTTACATGTATACTGCTTTTTTCTCTCACGTGAGGAGAGAAGATAGATATAAAAAGGGTACTAACCTGGTTGCAAGGTGAGTCCCGTATAAAGCTTTATACTTGATTTTTGCTACGAACTCTAATCTTTTACTATCTTACACCTCAAGCAAAGCATTTTTAAACAAATTCATCAGTCTTGAGAAGTGGAGAACATAGTTACCGTAGGAGAAGCAAACTCGGCAGTCACTGAATTTAAGGGTAGGATAGCCGCCTTAGCGTGGACAGCCAGTTGAAGTGACTACAAATAGCATGAATATGATAGTTGTCAGAACAAATTAAACATCCGAAATGAAAATATTGATAACAAGTTATAGGATTGTTCAGGATTACGATATCCAGAAGATAGTAATGACCGCTAGATACACGCATTATGTATGATAGAACAAGTAATGAGCCAGTTTTCACACGTCATATGTCATATATTCTGACTGCAATAATGAGTTGTGTATTGATATGTCGTATGAATTTCTGATTCTCGGTATGAATTTCATCTTGGGGAACAAGTTCTCCATGGTTAGTTGATTACCACCAATTTTTTTACCAGATTTCAGATTTATGTTAATTTTAAGTGCAACTCTATAAATCAACAACAAAGTTTGTAGTTTGTTTTTGTTACCTTTCTGATCAGTAGATGAACCAATGTTTCTATGCAGATGAATATTCGTTCCCTGACAACCATCCTTATGATCTGAATGTTCCACCTCCGACTACATATGGCCAATTTGCACCTATAACACCAGATAAGTCCATGAGAGTAGACAGTGTTCAAATGTCTCAAATTCCGAGCTCCAACGCAGACGATGGACGAGGCCAGGAGATAGAAGAGCAATGGGATGCTAATTCTGCGACAATTAACATAATTGATCTGGAAAACAATAAGGATATAGAAAAATCTGCCGTGGATTCATCACAAGCTACTTTCTCCACGCAGCTCCAGGAACATTGCAACCCTGACAAGGAGGTGAACATCATTATAGACTTGAACAATACACCACAACCAAAACAAAGAAGGAGAAAGCACAGGCCGAAGGTGATTATAGAAGGCAAGCCAAAAAGAAACCCACAGCCTTCTGGTTCTATGGAAAATCCAAAACCCAAACGTAAGTATGTGCGGAAGAGTACACTCGAGAAAAACAAAACTCCTCCACCACAGGAATCTACAGAGCATATTGATTCAAATAATCTGAAGCCTCCGAAGAGATCATGCAGAAGGACTTTAAACTATGCCGACACAGAAGAAACAATAGATGGAATTTCCTCAAGCAAGTCTTTCAATGTGGGTTCACAATCACAGGAGATGAATGTTGGCACCGATGGAGTTCAATCAAATTCAACTGGACCGTGCAGGAATGAAGTTGAATTGGTGGCAGATAACACCCAAGCAGGCATAGCCCAAGATCTCGTCCGTTCTACAAGCCGAATGCTGAAACATTACTTGTCATTGCCAGACCAGCAACCTCCAGTCACACCACAACAAATTAGAGGTTCTACTACATATGTTAATTCCCAAAAGGAGGCTGCAGAAGAAAAAGGACAAATGAGCACTTGTAGTGGACAGGCAAACACTGCACAAACCATGTTGGATTGTGACACTCGATCATCCCAACGAAGTGCAAATGATTCCACCTGCAGCACAACTACAGTTCTGGCAACAGAAGAAGAGCAAGCAAAAAGATCAGAGAGAAACTATTTGAATGCTGTTGAGCAAGCATATCCTAGAACTGGAAATTTGTTCGGGGCTAACTATAATAATTTGCCGGCATACTACAATGTAATGTCCTGGGTGCATTTTCCATACATATACAAGAAGAAGAGGACCGACAAGGCGCAAAATTCTACCATACCAAGCACCTCATATCGTGTGACTATGGCAGAAAATGTATGGAGACCATCGACAGCTGGCTACTTGACTTCTGGTCCTCAAGTGAATGCTGATAATTTTTCAACTGCACTTGGAGAAGCAGGAAAAACCCCTCAGGAGAGACCGCAAGGTGTTCACCGTTTCCTGCCTTTGTATCAGACAGAGAGGTCAACAAAGAGAAGATCTAGTTGCCCTACAAGGGTCCGTGACTTAGCTTCCCTAACCAGAACACCAGAGCACATTCTGCACAGAACCTGTCTCGTCAAACAACCACCCACTGATGGCAATGGTCAAAGAGTGAACCACTTTGACGGATCTCAGACATGCATTGACGCGCTAGTCACAGACGTCGGTGCAACACTCGCAAAAAAGAAGAGGACAAAGAGAAATCCACTTTCCAGTTCACAACGAGGTCTTGTAATATATCAGAACCAGCAATCTTTCGCCACTGCATCAGGTATGTCAGTACATTATTTATTCCTGTATGCAGGTTGTTTCCAAATCTGCCAAGCAGCTTTCGTAACTGTACCTGATCATCAATCGCAGGTGTTCCTCCAGAAGTACCATTTGAACAACTGCTTTCTGCTATTACTGAGCACTTAAAATGTTTGAACATAAATAGAGAAAATAGCAGCAGATTTGCCTATCAAGGGTATAATGTGATCTCTTCTTATAAGGCACAATATCAAGAGCACAATGCACTTGTTCTTTATAGAAGAGATGGCACTGTTGTACCATTTGATGGTTCTTTTGATCCAATTAAGAAACGTAAAGCACGACCTAAAGTTGACCTTGATCAAGAGACTGATAGAGTATGGAAGCTTCTGCTGGAAAATATAAATAGTGAAGGTATTAATGGAACAGACCAGGAGAAAGAAAAATGGTGGGAAGAAGAGCGTAGAGTGTTCCATGGACGTGCAGACAATTTTATTGCACGAATGCATCTTGTGCAAGGTACAAATTCTTTCATTTTCAGGGAATTCATATTAAGCGTATCATTTCAAATCTTATCTCATGACTACAGTTTCTACGCAGTGCAAGCTACTCGATGAAAAAGAAATATGCATTCTGTATATTCATGTACTGACCATCATGATAGTCTCAAGAACCTTGGGAACTCTCATGCATATGCATTATATACAAATAGAACGCTATTCTTTCAATTTTAGATGTAGGTTACAACTTCATATTCTAACAGTATAATATTTTACTTTTAACAGGTGATAGACGCTTCTCTCCGTGGAAGGGATCAGTTCTGGACTCAGTGGTTGGAGTTTTCCTTACACAAAATGTCTCAGACCACCTCTCTAGGTAAAGTGCCGTTTCTATAAACTAGAGAATGACATTAGATAAATTCCAAGTGAGAAACTTTCTAATCTGTACCTCCTTACAGCTCTGCATTCATGTCAATGGCTGCACATTTTCCCCTGAAGTCAAGGAGCAACGAAAAATCATGTGATGAAGACGTTGCGAGCTTCGTAGTAGATGAACCAGAAGTGTGCCTTAGTGAGAATTCAAACCAGCCAGGTTGTGACTGGAGTTCCCTCACGTTCCATGATGCTGAGCATAGTGAAGAAAAAGTTGTCAATGGAAATGAGAACTCTGGAAGCACTACTGAAGGTATCTCAACAAATGAAGCAGAATGCAAGCTATCACATCCATCTGAATCTGGTCCGGGGTTGTACCCTAACTCATTAATGAACAAATCAACCACCAAGATCACAAGAACAGGATCGTACCTGCAGGAGGATATGAGAACTTATGATGGAGTTTCATCTCAAAATTCTGTGGATTCTTCAACTTCACAAACTGTGGAAAAGACAGGATCATGCGAGAGCAACTCAGAAACAGAGTATCCACCTAATAGATGTGAAAACAGCAGTTTAGATCACTCCACTTCGTTTGTGGAGCTTTTACAGAGGGCCGAATCAAGTATGCTGCATTACAGTCTCAAGGGGACCTATATGTCCTCTCATGACACATCAAACTGTGGAGGTTACCAACCTGAATGTATGCAGCATAATGATCAAAGATGTGAGATAAACAGAGAAGAAGCATCCCTAGACCCTTCCAGTAACTGTTGTTTGAATCTAACCCCCAACCCAGGAGTACGGCAAGTTGAGTGCTTTGATTTGTTCGCAGAAGTAACCGAGTCTTCTTATACATCCAAAAATAAATGGGAAGACAGTCTGAGTGAAAGAAGTGTACTAACAGCAGAATCTCCCAGTCAAGATACAATAAATAATAAGCTGACAGCAAATGTTCAAGAAACACCAAGATGTTCCAGAAATTCGTCCAATAACATTCAGGCAGGCAATAATATGGCCCAGTCTCAACTCGGGTGGGTTGGGAACTTGAATAATGTTGACATACATTCTCAGGAGCAAAACAATAAGATACAGCAAAGTCGCTTGAACGTTTCTGGAGGGACCACAGATGTTAGGCAGAAGGCAGCAGAGTTGGGTTTAAATGAGCAGAGTAATTCAGTAAGCAAGGAGTTCACTAGTACAAATGCTGCTACCTCCAAAACAAAGAACAGAAGAGCTGGAAAAGAGAACAAAGATCAACAAGATTGGGACAAATTAAGGAAACAAGCAGAATCAAATGGAAAGAAAAGGGAAAAGACAGAAAATACAATGGATTCCTTGGACTGGGAAGCCGTAAGATGTGCAGATGTTAATGAGATTGCCCAAACCATCAAAGAGCGGGGAATGAATAATATGCTTGCAGAACGAATAAAGGTAAAAGTAACATTAAATATCATTCTGAAATTTTTCAGTGAGCCCATTACACATAGAAAACCTTATCAGCTGAAGTTGATTGAGAAATTTTGTGCAGGATTTCCTTAACCGACTGCACAGAGAACATGGTAGTGTTAATCTTGAATGGTTGAGGGACGTTCCACCTGACCAAGCAAAGTAAGCTTGCAGGATTATTCCAACCCATTTCTAATTATTAAAAATAAACTCTAAAACTAAATCACTTACCTTGCATGTCATATATGTACTGAACATGCATTATGATTACGTGGTTTGCATTCCATAACTATGTGGTGTCTATAGAGAGTATCTGCTGAGCTTTCGTGGATTGGGGCTGAAAAGTGTGGAGTGTGTGAGGCTTTTGACACTGCACCATCTTGCTTTTCCGGTGAGTATATATTAAAAATATGATTGACCAGAATAGATGCAACAGATCTCAATATATATAGTTGTACCTTTGAAGGTGGACACAAATGTTGGACGTATAGCTGTACGGCTTGGATGGGTACCCCTTCAGCCACTGCCTGAGTCACTGCAGTTGCATCTTCTTGAATTGTGAGTTTTATGAGCCTCCTCCATGTTGCTTTTGCAAAGCATATCCAATTGGCACTGGCGCTGATATTTCTGTCTTTTATAGGTACCCAGTGCTGGAGTCCATACAAAAGTATTTGTGGCCACGACTGTGCAAGCTTGACCAAAGAACATTGTAAACACAAAATCAGATAAAATCTTCACATTAGTACACTATATTGTATTTATAAGCTTGATTTTGGAACAGTTGCTTTTCCATGAAAATTGGATACTAACTGGACAAAAACATTTCAATATTTGTGAACAGGTACGAGCTGCATTACCAAATGATAACATTTGGAAAGGTATGCCATCTTATCATTTATGTGAAGTGATTTGTCTTCACTTTCAGACTAAGAACGAATAAAATATCATTCTTTGACACAGGTCTTCTGCACTAAAAGCAAGCCGAATTGTAATGCATGCCCTCTGAGAGCAGAATGTAGGCATTTTGCGAGTGCATTTGCGAGGTTTGCAGTTCAATTGTTCCATCCCTTGCATCTAAAAGCCAATCTCCATTATAGTTCCAATAAATAACAAAACAATTTTGTTTGTCCACCACCAATTAGATCCCTTTGGGATGTTAAGCCTGATAAGTAAAAGATATAGGGAAAAATGGTAAGCATGCACGTAGTTAGAACAAAAAATGGAAGGTCTCATGAATCAGATTATAATGTAATAAAAAAGTGTGTACAAGAACATCAGATGTCCTAATGCAAATCTGCCTTTAACATTCTCATAGAACGTACTGTACGGTAAGATTATCTGATTTGTTACTTACAAAGAATGTTGGATGCAGTGCGAGGCTTGCCCTGCCGGGACCAGAGGAGCAAAGCATAGTGAGTGCAACTGAAGACAGAACTACCCATCCAAACCCTGCTCGGATCAACAATAGAATGCCCTTGCCCTTCCCTCAGGCAACATACCAGCAATTGGAAGCAAGTCAGAAATCAGAAGTAAAATCTACAGCTGGTCATTGTGAACCTACAACATACCATCAATTGGAAGTAAGCGAGATATCAGAAGTAAAAGCTGCAGTTGGTAACTGTGAACCTATTGTTGAAGAACCAGCATCACCAGAGCCAGTGTGTACACAGATATCAGAGGACATTGAGGACTTCTGTGATGATCCTGATGAAATTCCTACTATTAAACTTAACATTGAAGAGTTCACTCAGACTTTGCAAAATTATATGGAAAAAAACATGGAGCTTCAAGAAGGTGACATGTCAAAAGCTTTAGTCTCTCTGACACCAGAAGCTGCATCTTTACCAACTCCCAAGCTTAAGAACGTGAGCCGATTGCGAACTGAGCACCAAGTGTAAGTAGGAGCTTTCATCTCTCCAGTAATTCAAGAAATATCTTGCATGCAGGATTTTGGTATTACTAGGATTAAATGGATGTTTTAGTAATCCAATAAAAATCATACAACATCACTCTGTCCAAAACTATATTGATTGTGCATCCAAAAAACATAACATCTTCCAAAATAAAGGCAAACATTTGGAACAAAAGCCCTACAACTTTCTACACCATGATGATTGTGATGAATATTATCACATAAAGCCAAATATCTTATATGTTACTGATTCTTGTTCTTCACAATGCAGCTATGAACTTCCTGATACGCACCCTCTTCTAGAAATGGTTAGTAATACCTACATATCTATATAATAACATTGTTTAACAACCCCTTCTTTCTATAAGTCCAATAAGTATCTATCCCCAATTTAATATCTGCCTTTGTTTAATACAGTTGCATATGGATAAGCGAGAACCTGATGACCCGTGTAATTACCTTCTGGCTATTTGGACTCCAGGTATGCAGACGACAATAAAAACCAACCACTATAATTCTTAAATCTGGCTATCTAATTTTCCTCTTTCACCCCCAAGTTCTCAACCCTCTTTGAGAGTTTAGCCTAGAACAATCTTCCAAAGTGGATGGCATAGCCTTATGAAACCTGACTGTCCCCAATGTCACAGTGACTACTATTATCATTTGAACCACGAATAAAAACTGGTTTAAGATCAACACTAGAGACATGGCATAGAGCATCTCTACGTTTCTTGGTGGGATACTGCCCATAGTTTATACCTATTCTCTTTTTATATATGTTTACTAGGAAATTCCACTAAATGCCTTGATGTTCATACCAGGTGAAACTCCAAATTCCATTCAACCACCAGAGAAAAGGTGTGGTTCTCAAGAACTTGGCAAGTTGTGTGACGATAAGGAATGTTTCTCATGCAAC
This sequence comes from Malus sylvestris, assembly GCF_916048215.2. Classification (NCBI taxonomy): domain Eukaryota; kingdom Viridiplantae; phylum Streptophyta; class Magnoliopsida; order Rosales; family Rosaceae; genus Malus; species Malus sylvestris. Next base: position 1,393,975 of record NC_062273.1, read on the forward strand.
AGTTCACGGGAAGCAAATTCACAAACAGTCCGAGGGACTCTCTTGGTAAGAATAAGCTAAACGAAACTAACCATGTATAACGTTTACTGCTATACAAAAGAACTAAACATTTGTCACACCAATAGAAGAAAAGACAACAATGATCAGTGGTTACTTGTTCTGATCATGAACAGATACCATGCCGAACAGCAATGAGAGGGAGCTTTCCACTTAACGGAACCTACTTTCAAGTTAACGAGGTGAGATACAATTTCATTCGGCTCAAGGTGTTTCACATCCTTAAGGCATCTGTTTCACGTTCAGGTGATATTGATAACAAATACTGTCCAATGTAGGTATTTGCCGACCATGATTCGAGCATTAACCCAATTGATGTTCCAAGAGCTTGGTTGTGGAAGCTAAATAGGAGAACCGTGTACTTCGGAACCTCGATACCAACAATATTTAAAGGTATAGATTCTGAAATATTATGCTTTGATCTGTTTTTAAATGTTTCTAACAAAAACACTCAATATTCTTCTTCTTCTTCTTGCCAGGGTTATCGACACCAGAAATTCAGCAATGCTTCTGGAGAGGTATGAGAAAATGTCACTTACCCATTCTGTGTGATCCTAGCAGTCTTCAAATGGTTATATGTATGCACTGGCCTTAGTCTATTGTTGAATTATACACCCATTCAAAACCTTACTTGTTAGAAAGGAACATAAGACCTACTTCCCTTGGAATGTTGCAATTTCTAACACCCATTCAAAACTTACTTGTAAGAAAGGGACATAAGACCTTCCTTGGAATGTTGCAATTTCTAACATCTTACCCAAAGAGATAAGGATATTGTAATATCTTCCTCCTGACATAACCTAAGACACTACTAATTTCTAAGACACTACTAATTTCATCTTCAGATATTAGTAGATTACACTTTCATAACTTAAAATGACAAATGCTGAACTTGCCCAAGGAAGGGATCTACGGGTACAAAGACTGTTTTCAACAAACTGGAACCTAAAGCATCTTATCGCTAACTCATAGAAAAATCTGCTTTATTTCATTTTTCTATTTGACTCGGTCTTGTGGCACAAACTGCCTCTGGGCAAGTCCATAGCAATTTCTGTTTGCTCAAAGCAGCTGGTGTTTTTTGCAGGATTTGTCTGCGTGAGAGGATTTCACCAAAAGACTCGAGCACCGCGCCCATTACTGGCCCGACTGCACTTCCCAGCCAGCAAGTTGGCCAGAACAAAAGATAAGAGAGAGGAGTAGCCACCCAGAAGTCTCAAAGCAAGTCTATAGAGCTGCAGATAGCCCACATTGAGCCATCCAGAAATTTCAAAGCAAGTCTATAGAGCTGCACATACCCCACATTGAGTGGCAAAGCATTCAAAACTTGTAAATTGGCTCATGTAGTAAAGAGTCGAGTTCTAGTTTAGTGGTTTGCTCAATTGACTGAGAGGGAATTTAGCCCTTTGTGTAAAAACGGCCAGGATACCATGCGGCTTTATACACTAGCTAGTTTCTTGAGCAAATTTAGTTCAAGGTTGTGAGATTAGTATCCAAAGATCCCTCCCCCCTTTTCCCTAAAAATCAAAATAATTAGCAAAAAATGGAAATTCTTTTAACTCTGTAGGGACAGGAGACATGAATCTGATTTTACCTTACAGAACGTCCAACCCCTCCCCCATATCCAGCAGAAATCCTTCTACTTCTTTCTAATCACACTACCCAAAACACGACCAATACTACACACCTCAATAGGACAATTAAGAATAAAAGTGATCTGCATTTTCAGTTTCACTTCTACATATCATGCAACAATGGAAAGAAAGACAGACATTGGGCCCTGTTCTCTCTAGGGAATCACAAATATCAACCCAACCAGAGCAATACTTCATGAAAGAAAGCGAAACCGAACCGTGGGAGGAGCTTTAGCCTTCCAAACCAAATAAAAATGGATCGAAAAGGAGATATAGATCGGTAGTCAACTGAAAACCCTCCTAAATAGTTGCTATTTATACAAGAAAGAAAAGCCTGAATGACTAGAGCTTTCAGCACCTTCTATAGAAACCAGGTGTAATCAAAATGACATTTCCTAATGATGAAAGTGAAGGAAGTTGAGGTTCCAATCATAAAACCAATTAACATCGGGAGATTGATCCAACTCCTTATAAGCCCTTGCACGATTTCGTAACTTTCCGATGTAGGACAATACTTGGCATCCTCACATAAAGCTCCGGCCTACAGAAGCCAAAAGCTAAGCAATTTGGGGAAGAGTTTACTCACATTCATCCCAAAACCTCATTCTTTAGCCTTTTGTCTCCAAAAGATTTCCGAATTTTAATCCTAATTTTGTTCTCTCACTACCCCTTCTTCATTCAAATAGTTTTCTTCTTCTATCAAATTCATTCCCCAATTCTCCTCCTACTCCATTTTTGTGACGTCAAAAAACCTCGTTCAAATCCCTCCCACCTTGTTCTTCTCTATCCCTCTGTTAGAAGCGTTCCAGAAATGTGTGCGATCGAGTAATTAGCTCTACGAACATCATTTATATTTCTACAGAAGCCAAAACCTAAACAATTTGGGGAAGAGTTTACTAATGCTCACATTCCTCCCAAAACCTCGTTCTTTAGCCTTTTGTCTCCAAATGATTTCTTCTCTGAACACTACTAGCTCTTCAAATTTTAATCCTAATTTTGTCCTCTCACTCCCCCTTCTTCATCCAAACAGTTTTCTTCTTCTATCAAATTCATTCCTCAATTCTCCTTCTACTCCATTTTTTTACATCGAAAACCTCATTCGAATCCCTCCCAACCTTGTTCTTGTCTATTTCCCCACCACCCCATTAAACAATTGTCTAACTTCCTGATACTTAAAATTTATCCAAGCTTAAAAAATGCCTCAAATGTTAAATTCAAGAAGTTCCAGATCTATGAAACATTTCCCCGATACTCACTGAACATTTCCTAAACTTCTGATGCTTAAAAATTTCTCCTAAATTGAAATTCCTCATATTTTAAAATGGAGAAGTTTCAGATATATGAGTATTTCTTTTTTTTTTTTGCCTCGACATTATTCAGACAAAAAGGATATGTATTACTACCGGACTCAAGTTCCGATTCTTCAACGGATCGATTAACGGTGACATATTGGAAATCGATACAATCGAACATGAGCAAGCAAATTTCAAATCGCTAAAGATGAAGAGGCAGAAAAATGAAACCGACTGCGATTACAGAGAAAGAAAATCAACTACAATAAGTCGAATCAAAGCGTACCTTCGGATTTGAATCTGCTCGCGAGCCGCGAGAGGTAGATTATAGATTCGGAGACTGAACAGCGCTCTCTCTAACGCTGATTAAGATGCAGATGCAGAAAATATGAAATCGAATGCGATTGCAGAGAAAGGAAATCGACCATGACAGTATCGAATCGAAGCGTACCTTCGGATTTATATCTGCTTGCGAGACGCTAAGAGATGGATCGTGGATTCGAAGACTGAAGAGCTCTCTCTCCTCTCTCTCTCTCTCTCTCTCTCTCTCTCTCTCTTCAGTCGCAGATACAAAGGGGAGTGGAGAAAGAAACGCTCCTTTGCCGCCTAACCACCATTTTCCTTTTCGGTTTCCCTCCCAAATTTCCCATATCTTTCCTTTTGTGATTTTAAAGCGAGACGCGTGACGTGGCGAGCTGTAGGCTGTTGTGGAATTACTCGATTGAGTTGTGTAACGCGCGCGCACATGCACATGTGATCGGATTTTTTTTTTTAACAAACATGATAATCTATATTAAGAAAATTAGGTAAGCTAAATTTCACAATGATTAGTAATAATGTGAAAAATTGGAGAGGGTATTCCTCACAATAGGCTAGCAATAATGTGGTTCAAATTCGCCTTTGACGAAAATCAAACATAAAACCTCTTATTTATTAATGAAAGGAATATCATTAAACCGTAGTAAATATTCAAAACATTGTTATTGTTTTCTAAAATTCTGATTGTGCACCTTAAATTTTTAATATTTGGACAAAAGTACATTTGTGATATTAAATATTAGGAATTGTTATTAGCACTTCAAAAATCTCATTCTACACTCCAAACTTTCTATATTTGAAAAGAAAAATACATTTGTGAGGAATGTAGAATGAGATTTTTGAAGTGTCAATAACACTTCCCTAAATATTTTGAGTGACAATAAATGTTCTCAATATGTATTGGGTTTCATTTTATGTTAAGCGTTTTGGGTTCAAATTTTCTATGTACATTTGATTCTATTTTAGTCTATCACATTATGTTTATAACTTGAAAGATATATTTACTTTTGTTATAGTTGGTAGGGGTGAGCACGGTTTGATTTGGTGTGGTTTTGAGTGAAACCGAAACCGAAATCGAAATTTTTTGCGGTTCAGTTCGGTGCGGTTTTGAAGCCAAAACCAAAATGAAACCAAACAATTTGGTTCAGTTCGGTGCTGTTTCAAACGATTCGGTTTGGTTTTTAAGAAAAAAATGTACAATTTGCAATTTAACATATTAATAAGCATTTCCCAGTAGCAATAGGAAAAAGACATTTGTTATATAAACAATTAGCATGTTGCATGCAGTTGTGATGTTAAACATGTTTGTGCAACATAAGGGTGTCCCGTACAAGGTATAACATAATACAAGTTGAATAACTTTGAATTCATTAAACGTGAGCGAAACTTTCATACTAGAATATGTGCTATCATGTTTCAAATGAGAGGATTTCATTAGATCATTGTTCGACTCTTGATAACAAGATTAGTCCACCATTGTACATATATGTGTGTGTGTGTGTGATGGTATAAAATAACAAAAGTCCTTCAAGTTAATGAACGAAAGAAAGTGATGAATGATGATATTCTAGTGTGGTTGAGTCCATACTAAGTGCATGGATTCTAACAAACAACCAATTAAAAGATGAAATTTAATATGGACATTTAATTAAATGTTTATTAATATTTGCGGTGCGATTTGATTTCGGTGCGGTTTTCAAAAGCCAAAACCGAAACCAAACCATTTTCTAAGTTGCGGTTTGGTTTCAAAACCGAAACCGTTTCAAAACCACAAAACCAATTCGTTCGGTGCGGTTCGATTTGGTTCGTGTTTCGGTTTCAGTTTTCGGTTCTAAGTGTCCACCCCTAATACTTGGGAAAGTCATATTATGAATTTATCCTAATTTAAAGTCAATATTGCACTATTGTTCACACTTATATATGTCGATGCAAATTTCCGTGTCTTCAGTCTTGACGAAAATGTACCTGCAAAACAATCAACACATTTGATTAAAGACCTAAGCCTCACGCGCCCACAAGGTGTGGGGGGGTTAGGTCAACAGATCTCCGATGCCTAAGTTAGTTTCTCTAAGAGAGTAAAGTGTTTAGGGCTTTTTTAGGTTGCAAAAGCCCTCCAAAATTTGGTAGAAAATGGGGTATTTATAGAGCTAGGGTCGGCCATATAGTGTTTAATGGAGATATATTCTCTAAATATTCTCAGGATATTAAATAGGAAATAATATCTTGAGATAATGGTGTAATTATCCCAAATTTATTTAAATTGTGATTACTTACTTGATTAAAGTCAATCTTCAATTAGGAAAGTATTAAATATAGGATTTTGGTAATTAATCCTTATCTTTAATTCCTTGCCAAGGGCAAGTGAGCTATGGGCAGTCGTATTCAGCTGCTGAGACCTCCAAGGGTGTGAGCTGCACGTAGAAGCATCTGAGAAGCCTGCCAATTTATTGAGGGCAATCTTGTCTTTCTTGAATAAAAGTCCACGTGTTGCCTCTAGAATATTTGGGATAATTTTAGGCTCCACAAATGCCCCCACACATACTGTGCTGCACGCAGGAAAAAGATTGTAGGTATAGGAATCCCAAGCTGCTTAGGCTTGCAGAATTGTTTCCCAATTTGAACTTGATCTTCTTTCTTGATTTGGAGATAGACTTATTCTAGGAAAAGGAAAATAATTGCCCCCAATACTATTTAATTCTGCCTTAAGTAGGGGATTAAATAAATTTGGAGAACAATCATTATTCCAACAAGGAAGAGAAGCTAGAGGAAATTTTTATTTCCCCTCCCCTAGCATTCTTCTTCTCTTACCCTTGCAAAGAGTTGTCTCTCGTTGTAGTTCTTCTTATCCGTGCCACACCAAGGTAAGAAAATTTTGAATTTTCTTCTTCTTGAATTTTTTTGAGAGTCTTGGGACTTGAAAAATTGGCTTGGTGGGGGCCGTGGGTGTGGGTAACACACGGCATGGGAGCCTCGGGGCTACTTGGTGGCGCAACACAAGTCGACTAGCGTGGGCAAGGTAGACGACTCGGCTCGGGCCGAGGGGATCAACGCGTTGAGGTGCGAGGAGACAGGCTTGAGCCGGGTCTTCAAGGCTGCTGGGCACGGGCCCATGCAGGCGAGAAGAGAGGGAGAAAGACCGGCGTGGGCTGACTTTCTTACGTGCGAGACCTGGGCCGAGAGGCTTGGGCCTACCTTGGGGCGCGAAAGAAAGAGAAGAATGAGGCACGGGCCTCTCCCTATATGGCGTCTTTTCCAAGAGGTGATCTGCTCCATGAAATACGCGTCTGCTCAGTGTTCCCCAAATGCAGTTTGTGTGATAGTGGGGTTCTCGAACTTGAGTAGGTTCTTTGATCTTGGCTTTACCATAAATGAGTTTTGGTACTTTTTTAAGATTGGCCATAAGGAAGGTGTGAGGCAGCTGAGGTCTTGCCATAAGTTGTTCGATGCTTCTAGCAAAGGGGATCATAAGTGGGCGAGAGATACCTTAGAGGTAAGCAGAGAATGAGACTATGACTATTCTCCTAAGCTGTGTGTTCCAACTACCTTTATCAGTGGTAAGTGAACTATTTCATTCTTGTCTTACTTGAATTTTTTGTTGAGCTATTCCATGACTTCAATTTATTGATTGTCTTTCTTGCTTTGCATAGATTCGGAGTTTGGCTCAACTCCCAGGATCTCGGCAAATATGAAGAAAGTGCACGTCGTCTTGGGCATTCCTGCTGAGTACCGTGAGTGGCGCTGGCTGCTCAGCCCTTTTCGTCTGGAAGAATGATGGCCTGCCTCCGATGGGAAAAGATAAAGTGGATAAAAGATGAGGTGTTAGCTCGCCCGATCGCTGCTGTAAAACATGCTGCCAATGAGGGTGGAAAGAAGAGATATTCCTCACCTGCTTATGAGCCTTTGGTCGAGAAGAAGCCAATAACTTCCTCCGCTGCTCGTAGGAACTCGTCTGCTGCCGAGAAGCTTATTATTGATCTAACTTCCCCCAATGAGGTGAAGAAGACCGTTGAAACTGAGCCTATGAAACCTGCTGCTCCAAAGGTGACCGCATCCATCGCTGAGAGACTTGCCCAGTAGAAGGGTTCGGTAGGGTATTCGGTGTCCAAGTTTATATCGAATCGTCTGTCGGGAGCTAAGTCTAGATCGGCTTTTGAGAGGTTCGTCGTTATAAAGAGCGGGAATGTGGATTTTTTTTTGTTAAGGTAGCGTCTGGGCATGTTCATCCTTTTACCGTGATTGACTCGTCTGCTAAGAAATGGAAATCTGCTCGCACGGGCAGTTATGAGAGCTCCACCGAGTCTGAGGTTGGAGAATTTCTCAAGGTTTGTGCGCTGATGAAGGCTGACCTGCTTGAGGACGTCGATGTATGCGCCAAGTTTGTTGATAGTGTTAGGAAAGTTGTTGTCCACTCATACTCTTTTGCGAAGCGTCCTACCTATTCGAGGAAGTCTTCCCTGATTGTTACAATGCATAAGACTTTGATCCTGGCAACTGAGTCTATGCGCATTGATTAGGATGCTGTCAAGTGTGCTAAGGGGGCCGAAGTGGCGTTGGTGGCTCAGCTTCGCTTGGTTGTTGAAAATATCGAGAAGCTCGAATATGAACTCGCCGTTTTGAAAGGGTATGATGTCTATGCCCCTACTTCTTTGCAGTTGGAGATCGCTCATCAAAAGGTCGCCTATTTGAATGTTAGGCTTAGTGCGACTCAAGCGATGTTAGAAGCTGCAGATAAGGAAATCAGTCGTGTTTTTCTGGTGGTCGATGACCTTGAGCGTGTCAATTCGGAGCTACGATCTGCTTGCTTTGCAAAGGAAGATAAGCTTATCTTAATGCATGATGAAATGTCTCGTCTCAAGGAGGTTACCAGTAAGCTTGAGTGAGTCCAAGGAGATGGATCTGCAAGGTGCTAGCGATAACCTGAAAAAGGAACTGGACAAGCTGCAAGGTGCTCACTTTGGGCTTATTGATAAGAATACGCAGCTGAAGAATGAGAAAGCTAATCACAAAGTGGCGCTTGCTTTTTGTTAGGTTGATTTCTACAAGCTTGGCTATGTAGACCATCTTCAGGGTATGCCGTGAAATTATAAGTTTTCCCAAAAGGACTTTGAGACTTTTTCCATTTCTCCAGTTGATTTGCTAGATTTCTCGTTTGAGGCTGTCTTTGGTGGAACAGTTGAGGGTCAGGCAGTCCAGGCAGGGGCAGCTAAGGATTAGCTGATGGAAGCTTCAGCTGCTAGGAATGACATGGATATTGAAGGCATGGCAATCGAGGAACCAGTGGTTGCGCAAGCTGCTAAGAAGTAGTTTTTTTGCTTAGACTTAGGAGTTTTCTTCTTTTCCTTTTTGTTTTGCTTTATTTGAACTTTGCTGGCCTTCGAGCCAGTTTATCAATTTGCTAGAAATTTAATAAACAATTTTCCTTGTTTTTGCTTCATCCTTCTATTTCGCCATGTCTTTTGCAAAACTTTACCGTATGACGGGTGGCTCACGCGGTCACTTTAGGCTTCAGTTTTGGCTTTGGGGCTTCTAGAGCTTTACCTGCGAAAGGAAGAAATGCAAGATTTCCAACTTATATAGCCGAAGGCCGAACTAGTTGTCTCTATAGAAGGCATACGAGTTCGCGTAGCTACTATAGCTGTGAATCTCGACTTTGGGTAAATCCATGAGCTTTAGCCTTCCTGGGGCGTATTGCGAAAATTTTTAACCTACAGAGCCAGCAGTCAAACACGTGTTTCGCGTAGAAAGCAAAGGAGTTCTTGTGGCCACTATGGTTGTATTCCGACTTTCAAGTGGCTTCTTAAGCTTTAGCCTTCCCAGGGCATGTTCCGAGATTTTTAACTTATAAAGCAGTTGACCAGACTCATGTTTCTCGTAGGAAGCAGAAGAGGTCCGTGTAGCTGCTATAGTCGTGACACTCGACTTTAGTGGCTTCTTGAGCTTGGACCCTCCCAAGGCATGTTGCGAGATTTTTAACTTATAGAGTCGTCCATCGGACTCATGTTTCTCGTAGGAAATAGAGTAGGTCCGCGTAGTTGCTATAGTCGTGACACTCGACTTTGTCCCAGCAAAACTTAAACCATAGACCATCGGTTGGAATTGCTGCTTGTAAATAAACAGGTGTAAGTTTCAGCTTACGAGCTGCCTTGGACTTTTAACCGTCGGGTTATCGGCCAGGTGTCTTACTTACAAAAACAGACGACTAGTGTAAACATTTCAGGCTTTATTCCTAGCTCTCAGAGGCATTTTTTGGCATTAAGTATAGGTGAAGTCGCTCTTCAAAAGCCATATCCTTCCGAGTTGCAGCTTTGATCATGTAGGTCGCTTAACTAGTATTGCAACACTTTAAAACCAAGCCGCTTCATGAAGATTTGCATGTCGAGGACGGACCATCTTGTCACATGAATTCTTTCATGGGCAAGGGTCCTGCACTTATCGTCTCTTCCGGTTAAAGACCCAAGATCCCACGGAATTAAATCCTTATGTTGGCTAAGTCTATTCCAAGGGAATGACTATCATGGAAAATTCTAGGAGTCGTCCAACGTAAGTAGTCGTTGCATTTAGGGGAAACTAAGCAGTCATACCACCCATCCACATCTGGATGTTCCAGATTAGTTTACCTTCTCATGCTGGAGAGCTTACCCAGTTGGGTGTCAATGAATTAGTTTACCCTCTCACACTAGAGAGCTTATCTATATGGATGTCGGGAATTAGTTTATCCTCTTACGCTAGAGAACTTACGCCATATCTACGGGTAATGGGTGTTTTCTGCTTGTCACGAGGTTGGTCAGTCTATTTATGCATTTGGCCCAAACTTGTCAACAAATCCTTTAATCTTCGTTAAAGATAGAGGCTTTTATTAACTTTGCTCGTATGCAGTAATGGCATAACAACTGATAATCATCGGCATGCGAGGTCTTGTTCGTCGAGCTGCTTGAGTCTTCAAACTCTTTCGTCTTCAAACTCTTTCGTCTTAAACGGGGTCTAAGAAATGGTGGAAGGTCACACGTAGTACTTCCTTAGGTTGTAGGCATTCCACTGTTTGTTGATTTTTTTTTTGTCGCTCATAGTGGTGAGGGTGTAAATGCCTCTTCCGCCTACTCGGCTGATTTTGTACGGACCTTCCCAGATGGAAGCCATCTTTTTAGAACCTTCTCGTCGGGCAGTGATGAAGACTTTTCTGAGAACTAGGTCTATTGATTGGAACTGCCGGATGTTTGTCGTCTTGTTGTAGTTGGAGATGAGCTGCTGCTGATAGGCCACAATACGGGTGATAACCTTTTCGCGTTCTTCCTCTGCCATGTCTAATTTGGTAGCCATCTCATTTTCGTTTTGCTCAAGATTCGGCAGTACAGTGTTGATACTTGGCACCACGATGTTGGGAGGAATGATCGCCTTAGAACTATACATCAATGAGCTTGTCTTTTGGTGGTGCGATATGCTTATAGAACATCGGGGAGCTCATTTGGCCACTTACCCTTATTGTCTAATGGTATAGCTCATTGCTGCTCAGATACCACCATATAGATGCATAGGTCATCCGCTGCTTCTGGTTTAGATTGCATTCGTTGGTAGGTCGTTAGAGGAATCAGTTGAGTGCAGCTACTTGTCAGGTCAGACCTTGGATCTCCTTCAAAGTGGTGGAGGACTTCATATCCAAGTGTCTATCTGAATCTTCATCTCTTTTAAACAAGGTAAAATGTGGGGGGCTGAACTTCCGCGATGGCTCCGTCTGCTCGATCTCGTCTACAAAGGGTGACCTATTTAGGTTGGCCACGTCTCTTCGAAGAGCATCGTCGGTAGTGTCAATGCACTAGAAGCCGCACAGCTGGCTACAAGCCTTTGTACTTCCTCCTGGATTTGTGCCTGGTAAGGCAGTGGAGTCTTTAGCTGCCCCCGATGTTAACCTGTTGGTCTATTTTGCTCTTCGACATGTCCTGCTCGTCCATGTTGTGGTTGCGGTGCGCATGGTTTGCCCTGCGCTGCTCGCCGTCGCTCTAGGCAAGGGTTGCCAGTAAAACTTGAGTTGGACTACTCTCGTGCTCTTCTCTAGACGTTATGCGGTTGCCTACTTCGTTGCCTCTTTAAAGGATCTTCTTGTGGGCCTAACCTCTTGTGGAAGCTTTGCCTAGAATGTCCTGAGTGCTCGTCGGAGTGCAGACCCAACCTCGAATGCACACTGACTCGTGAGCTGAGTCGGGAATGAACGCTTTTATGTGCATTTAGGTAAGAGATGACGTTTCCTCGATGACCCAAATAAAAATGCACACTACTTGAAAGCACGGTTCGTGGTAGGCTGAGCAGCTCTTTATCAGGATGTTGCTGGAATGAGTTACGTTCTTCTGCCCTTGTCCTACTTCGGGACACCTCGTTTGGGGTGCGCTGCATCTCGATACGGTCAAGGAGTTGGTTCACCAAGGTGGTCTGTTGCGCGAGGGCGTTCGTCAAATTAGTGACCTGCTAGGGCAGGTGGTGCTTGCCATTTGGATTGGAAGAGTGTGGATGATGGGCGTCTCTATGTGTGGTGGAAGTATAATGGATTGCAGGTACAAAGTTTGAGCCCAAAATGGGCATTCATGTAGAAAAGTGGGGTATAGGTAACCTTGAATCGATCGCAAGACCTGTGGTCGGAATCTGGATTGCTGGAGGTGGCCTTGGAATGGATTGGGTCGCAGACCAGGTCATTGGAAAGAGTCACGGGGTGCGTTGGACCAGCGCTTGCTCGCCTTGGGCTTGCATGGCCGTAGACCCTCCTGGTCGTTGGGCTGCCACATCATGTCCTGCTGGCTGAATGGCTTGGCTTGGGCACGTTGAGTTGCCTGGTTGGCAACAGCTGCCGCATTTTGGGCTCGAGTATGGGCCTGCTGCTGCATTAGGTTGGGCCTCCTGCCTAGGGTTTGGTAGGGTGCAGAGTTGTAAGGGCATCGGTGGTGGGAGTGGCGTCGTGGCTGCTAAGTCACAGTGGTGATGGTGGTGGCACGGCTCCACTGTGGTTGGGCTCCTCCTACCGCCGTGTTGAGCCTTGAGGACCTCTGTCGTAGGGCTATGTCCTTGTCTTCACTCTCCGGTCCAAATCCTTACACGTATAAGGTTTCATTCGTCGTAATTTCTGAATTTCTTACAATTGTATCCTTTTTCCAGGGATTGATCAAGAAACTTTTCTAGGAAAAATTAATTGATACGATGTGTGAGAAATTCAACGTAGCAAAAAATTCAAGAAACTAATGCAAGAGGTTTCTTCGAGTATTTTGAATCAGTTCTCAATGAAAGCACCAATTTGTCGATACAAATTTCCGCCGTCTTCAGTCTTGATGAAAATGCACCTGCAAAACAATCAACATCTTTAATCAAAGACCTAAGCCTCACGTGCCCACGAGGTAAGGGGTTAGGTCAACGGATCTCCGATGCCTAAGTTAGTTTTTCTGAGAGAGTAAAGTGTTTAGGGCTTTTTTAGGGTTGCAAAAGCCCTCCAAAATTTGGTAGAATATGGGATATTTATAGGGCTAGGGCCGGCCATATAGTGTTTAATGGAGAGATATTCTTTAAATATTTCCAAGATATCAAATAGGAAATAATATCTTGAGATAGTGGTGTAATTATCCCTAATTGATTTAAATTAGGATTACTTACTTGTTGGAGTCAATCTTCAATTAGGAATGTATTAAATATAGGATTTGAGTAATTGATCATTATCTTTAATTCATTGCCAAGGACAGGTGAGTTGTGGGCAGTCGTATCCAGCTGCTGAGACCTCCAGGGGTGTGAGCTGCGCGTGGGAGCATCTGAGAAGCCTACTCATTTATTGAGAACAATCTTGTCTTTCTTGAATAAAAGTCCACGGCCTCAAGAATATTTGGGATTATTTTAGGCTCCACAATATAATAGGAGTGAATTTGTAATATGACATGCGTCAGTTCACTAAATTAAAATTATTTTTCCAATGTATTTGAATTATATTAAAATAGGGTAAATTACATTTTACCCCATCAGGTTTAGAGTCGATTTCAATTCCTTACAACATCTTTAAAACATTTCACTTTCATACCTCAAGTACTATTTTATTTCAATTTCATACAACCGTTAAAAATTCTGTTAAGTTAACCGTTAAGTGATGACGTGGCAAATATGAGGTCCTCATTCGTGTTGATGTGGCGGATACATTTATGCCACGTGGATAAACACTTAATAAAAATGTTAAAATATTAGAATAATTAATTAAAGAAAATTATAAAATTTATAAATAAATAAATAAAGGGAACTTTAACGACAAGCACCTGGTACTGTTCACTTTAATGAAAAACCACATTTTTACACTAAAAAGTCAATCCTGGTGCTATTCACTTTACCCTTTATTTTGTCCTTATCATTAAAACTCAAAGTTTTCAAGCCCTTTTCATTAGTTTTCCTATAAATAAAACCCAAAAGTCCCTTTGTCTTCCCCACCCCTTCCCTCCACCAGAGCCCATCCCCCCACCAGAGCCCATCCCCCTAACACCCACGCCTTTCTCCCATCTCGCATCACCCGAGCCTCCCCCGCAACCTTCAATCTCCATCTTGCTTCAGATCCGTCAATCTCCATCCCAGAAGCCAAAAACTGGAAAAGTTCCAAATTTTCCCACACTCAACAGAACACAAAGAAATCCAAACATTTCCTACCCATTTTCTCTCAATTTCCCTCTAACCAAACACACCCTGTTGTCTTTCGAAAGAATATGCAAAGCCTACCCATTCAATTTCAAATCCTCAAAAACCCAGCAAAACTAAAAAACCAAAAAACTAAAATATCCAAAATTTTCCCCTCACCCTATATCATTTTCTCAGCAACCAAACACAACCCAGAATCCCAATTAAAAAAAAAAGTCTTTCAAATCAAAATTCACCAGCAGCAACCCTCAAAAGTGCTCTCCAGACCCTCATATTAGTCTGCTCCGAAACCTTCATCTGAACTCTCACGACCTCCTAAATCGTCCTGGTCCACTAACTCTTCCCCTGGCTCACTGAGTCACCGCCACCGAGTCTCCTGCCAAACGACGACTTCAAACCCAGTGCCTTTTTGACCCTGCTCGCCATTGACGACAGGAGTGAAGTCAAAACACTCCAGTCGGTCTTCTCGGACTGTGGGATGTAGGTGATAGGTTTGGGCTCGGAGATCCGGCAGGCTTTGACTAAGATCTCGTATACAGTTTCCCGGAGCTTCGAGTCCGAAAGAGAAAGGGGCTCGAAATTAGGGTTTTTAAGAGAGCAATTTACATTTAGTTGGGTGAGCTTAGGGTTTTTGTACAGAAGCACCGCAGCTTCAATCGAAGTCCTAAGACGGTTTGGATTCCGGGTGTGAGATGTGAAGAGGGAGGATTGGGTTTCCAAGGAGAGATAAGGAAAGGGAGGTGAAGAGAATGTGGGAGATGGAGGTGGATCGGGGGAATGGGTTTTTAGGTTTCAGGGTTTATTTTTTTTTAATAGGATAAATTATTATAATAATTTAAATGCATAAAACATTATTATTTTTGCCACGTGGCACACATTTGGCAGCCACGTGGCACAAATATGGCAGCCACGTCAGCTCTTAACGGATCAATGGATGGAAAATGTAACGGATGTATGAAATTGAAATAAAATAGTACTTGAGGTATGAAAGTGAAATGTTTTAAAGATATTGTAAGGAATTGAAATCTACCCCAAACTTGAGGGGGTAAAATGTAATTTACCCATTAAAATATTCATGTTGTTTTGTTAGTTATTATCTAATAATTATAGGATGTCAAGATATCAAGTTTAGTGGTACCTCACCATAATTTTCTAGTAAGAAACAAAACTCTTACATGTTCAAGCAAACTTAAGTGTAGTCACGCTGTTTAAAATATGTGTTCCTTGTGCATTCGAGTTAGCCAATCCCAAAACACTTGTAGAGAGACCGAAGGCTGAAAGCCAAAGAACGAAAATCAGCAACTTGCCACTTAGTGGAAACATAAACCTGAAAATAGGTAAACAGCAATGGTGCCACTGACTGAGTGGAGACAGCAATCATGCCACTGTGAGTGGACATATGAGCGGAGACAACAATAATTTATTCATTCAGTCATCAGCACAGGAACCTCTCTGTAAACTTCACACACTCCAGCTTTCTCTCTCAATAATTTACACACACTCCAGCTCTCTCTCTCTCTCTCACTAATTTATTCATTCACTCATCAGCTCAGGAACCTCTCTGTAAACTTCTCCTCCACACACTCCAGCTCTCTCTCTCTCCAGTTCTCTCTCTCTCTATCATCTTCTCCACTCCTCACTCTGTTAGTTCTATACAACTCATCCATCGCCTGGGGACTGACCTTGGGCTTTTCAGCTGCCAAGCAACTCCAGAATCTGTTCTGATCAAACTCAAAGTTGTAACTAAGGAGTTTGGAGAAAATAAAAAGATGATCAAGGTTGAAGTAATTCACAAAGAAATTATTAAACCATCCGCTCCAACTCCTCACCACCTTAGACATTTGTGCCTCTCCCTTTTTGACCAGATTATGCTTGAACTGCATGTGCCACAAGTTCTCTTCTATCCTAGCAGCAGTGATGAACATTCTTTGGTCGCTGAAAAGTCCGAGCTTCTAAAGAAATCATTATCTGAGGCCCTCACTATCTGCTACCCCTTTGCAGGGGAATTCAAAAATAACGTTTCCATCAACTGCGATGACCGCGGAGCTCTATTTCTTGAAGCCCAAGTCAACTGTCCCATGTCCAAGATCCTGGACAAACCCGATTCTGAGATCCTAACACAACTGATTCCAACTCCTATGCGTTCCAAACAAGCACAAGTAGGGCATCTTGTACTAGTCCAGGCCAACGTATTCGAATGTGGTGGATTGGCAATTGGCGTCAGCATTTCGCATAAGGTCGCTGATGCCTTAGCGAACAGCAAATTCATCGAAAGCTGGGCTGAAATTGCCCGCTGCACTGCCAGCACTACTGACCATCACGTAGTACTTCCTACAGAATTTGGTGTTGCAGCTACTTTGTTCCCACCACAAGAATTTTTTAACTCACCCCTTCGCAGAAAACTTACAAGGAAATTTTGTGGTTTTTACCATGACGAAGATTGAAGAAAATGAAGTATACGATCTTCAAACCTTGGTTGCAAAAATGAGGAAAAGCCTTGAGGAATTTAAGGTAAAATATGCCAATGAAATTAGAGGGGAGGAAGTAGTTCAATTCCTGAAGGAGTATAGTGAGCTCCTTCAAAAGGATGATGTGGACAACTATATGTGCACCAGTTTGTGCAGGTTTCCCTTCGGCTCGGCCAATTTTGGATGGGGAAAGGCATCATGCATACGCATCCCTTGGAATGAAGATTTCAAAAACAAAATGTTATTGTTGGATGCAAGTGATGGTATTGGCATCGATGCATGCATAACACTGAAAAAAGAAGATATGGTCATGATTGAAACCAACCAGGACCTGCTTGCATATGCTTCTCTGCAATTGACCATTTCTGAGAGGTAAATCTCGTCTTATCTTTCTCTATAATTACTTAAAAAATAAAAAGTGTGCTTCCCGAAGTCATTGGAGATTCAAACTATAAATATCTTTCAAATGACGGGAAATAAAATGCAACTAGACTAAGAGCTAGTTGCGAGTGTTGTTGAGCATTTATAATTTGTTTGGATGCTATGTTGTAACCTTTGGTGATTTCTTTTGTTGCTTTTGATTCCACAGTTTCCTTGTTTTGTGTGAACAGTGAGTAATGTATTGCTTTTATTATCGACTTTATTTTTCTTTCAATAAAATGGATTTGTTTTGTTGTGTATACCTAAGAAAATATAGACCCCTAACAAAAAAAAAAAATGAAAAGAATGCTGAGAATGCTTTTCTATGAAAAAAAATAAAATAAGATAGACTGACTAAGAATGCTTTCAAGTAATTTTTATTTAATTCAAAGTTCATAAGTAAACATAAGTGTGAAAATCGCATCTCATCATGATTTGTTAAGTGCATTAAGAGCATTTCCTTTGGTAAAAAAATGAATCTTGAAAAGTATGCAACATGATTAACTTTTACCAACGGAAGTTGTAGTAGCTAGGAACGAATATTGTGGTGGGGCATGTTGAACTGTGTTTGTCTAAACTACGAGTCAAAGTAAGCTATTTTTAGATCTGTTCTAAATTCTGGTAAACAACGGGCTAAAATGATTTGACAAAAATTGAGAGTAATTTTATTTTATTCTTATTTAACGGAGACATTTCATGGAATGACCAAAATGATTGATAGTGGACAAACTCAGGGATCAGTTCTATCGATTTTAAATCTCAATGACCAAAGTGAGGAGATATGTCAATCTCAATAATCATTAAGCTATAAAAACATAAATTAAATGTGAAATTCTCAAGTACCTATGATTGAGCTAAATGGCTAAAACCTGACCCTTCCATTGTGGCCAGGTAGGACCTAGACGGTTGGTGGGTCACGATTTTTTACTAGATTTTTAAGATAGAATTTCTTCTATGACAATGACTTCATCACTAATTTAAGGACATAATATGTTGAAGGGTGTAAAGTTTCACATCATTTTTAATTAAATACAGTTTACGTTAATTGGTTTTGCTGCCAAGTGTATTGAACCTTTTGTAAACTGAAAAAATACTAAATTGCACTAATGATTAAGTTGGAAACAAACATTGAAGTTTTATTTATTTTTGGTCAAAAATAAAACTTCATTAATGAAAGGGGAAATACAATTTGCTGAATAGACCTAAGCCTAAACAAAACACAGAACCCTACACAAACAAAGCAATACATAAAATAGAAGACATGCCCAAAAAGTAGAGCTACAATCCAAGACACAAAGGGATGTCTACACAAATTTAGGCTCACAAGCAACAAAAGAAAAACAATAATAAAGCCCTAATCTCTAGCAGCAAAACACCAGTCACCACCGCTGCTACCTCCGCAAAGAAACATATCGCCCCAAATTGGAAAAAAAAAAACACCCAAACCAAAAGATAGACTGAGAGCATTGTGCAAAACCAATCCACTAACAATTATAGCCTCCACAATCACACATGCGAGAAAAGTCACAAAGCGTAACAGAAGGAGGGGAGGATGAAGGACAAACATCGATGTTGATGTTGATTAGAATGTTTATATATAAAGCCAACAACTACTTTTGGGGTCACAAGCTTCACAAAAAATGAGTGGACAAAAATGCCCCTTAAACAAAAAACTTCAAAAACTGCCCAAAATAATGCATCAAATGTGGCAGGAGTATTTTCATCATTTTAATAGCGTTTTTGAGCATTTAGACTATTTCTGAGAGGTAAATATCGTCTAATCTTTCTCTATAATTACTTAAAAAATAAAAAGTGTGCTTCCCGAAGTCATTGTAGATTCAAACTATAAATATCTTTCAAATGTCGGGAAATAAAATGCAACTAGACTAAGAGCTAGTTGCCAGTGTTGTTGAGCATTTATAATTTGTTTGGGTGCTATGTTGTAACCTTTGGTGATTTCTTTTGTTGCTTTTGATTCCACAATTTCCTTGTTTTGTGTGAACAATGAGTAATGTATTGCTTTTACTATCGGCTTTATTTTTCTTTCAATAAAATGGATTTGTTTTATTGCGTATACCTAAGAAAATATAGATCCCTAACAAAAGAAAATGAAAAGAGTGATGAGAATGCTTTTCTATGAAAAAAATAAAATAAGACTGACTGACTAAGAATACTTGCAAGTAATTTTTAAAACTAATTTTTATGTTTATCGAAAAGAACACAAGATTACAATACGTGTGATAATATGATGGACAATTGGGTTGATAAATTCTATTTTAAGTAAACTCATATAAAACGGGTTCACCACCACCCGAAAACCCCTGTTGTAAAATGATGGCCCGAAACCTACTGGATTCGGATCGATAAAGGCTCACAGTCACGAGGAAATTAGAGACTAGGATAGAGAAAAAGAGGGAGAAAAGAGGCATGATGAATAAAGGGTAAAGGGAGAAGATGAGTTGATTTCGTCAATTCTGCTTCACCGTGAGGGAGGCATGTGGGCAATGGGGGATCCAAGATTTGAAACTTAGGTGTCCCAACATTAAAGGTTCACGTTTTTTAAAGAAACAAAGCACATAGTGCGTTAAAAAAATATCATTTTATTCAACTGAGGCATTTCGTCGAACACTTAGTGGCCTTATTGACAAAACCAAACCATGTTGCCTATATGTCAACAAGTTACGATATATGTTGAAGCAATCTGATCAATGCTATCAAGAATATATGTCGAGTGATGTTGATGCAGCCTATCGATATATGGGTACCAAACAATCGAAGGGTCTTCAAATGACCTTTATATGCGTGTTTTCCACCCTCCGACTAGTCCTAGGTGGTTCCAATTTACATCCACCCTTGCGGTGGGTGGAGTTCAAGAATTCTTGTTGTGGTGTGGCTTTTTTTACTTATCCATTTTTGTTTCTTATATTTTGTTTTCTTAAGTAAATGACTAAGGGTATGCTATCCACACACCACTTTTTACTTCTTACATACCCACTAATTTTCGACTTTCGAATTGAATGAATTGAAGAAGATCAAATGACATAAATTAAGAAGGGATATGTGAGAAGTAAAAATGAGTGTGTGGATATCACACCCCAATAACTAATGTTGATGTGGGAAAAATATGATTGGCTAATATCATTTTAATGTCATCTAGACATCACAATCTAATAATCTAGTGTAATCTAAGACTAATATCAAAGAATAGAAGTAAAGATAATTATGTGAAAAGCATCTTATCGTTATAAGTTAAGGGGAGCTAAAGTGGTATTTGAGATTAGGAAAACTCTCACTTTAGTCTTGATAATAAAAATTGATAAAAATGATCCGGTCGTGAAAATTATTTTAATTTTTACGAGAAAAATCTGCCAATCTTCTAATAACTGTTTTATGTAGTATTCATCGGGAAAAAAATAAAAAGAAGAAAGAAAGAATGTCATAACTCATAATCCCATCATAGCCAATTACACTGTTACCCTCCGTTGCCTCGCCTAACTCTAAAATACCTTTTCGGCTAAGTCAAACCACCAGCAGCAACACGCCTTATCTCACTCTAAGCTCCCTTTGGTTCTCTCACTTGCCATCCTTCCAGTTCGTCAAGTTCGGACCTTTGGCTTCACAAGGCGAGACAAAGACGGCAGAGACGGTGGAGAATGAGCTTCAGGAGGTCGAAGAAGTTGAGGTATTGTTTACTTATTTTATTTATTTTTCCTAAAAAATATTTAGAATATTTTATTTTGTTAAATTTCAGAAATGTTTTGAGTTATGGATTGAGAAATTGCAGTTTATCAGCAAACTAGAAAGCAGACTAACATGAGATTTTATTTATTTATTTATGGACCAATTGGATAATGTTTTTTTTTTTTTTAAAAGAAAAGATTTTTGCACACAATTTTACTTCATTTGCATATATTGTTTGTTTCTGACATCTGAATTGAATAAATCAAAGGAAAATGATGAATAAAAAATTCTGAAAAAGAAAATCCTTCCTAAAATCTTTTGAAGATGAGAAAATAGGACTTGAAATGAAAGTGGCTTATTTGTCTGAAGAACAATATTTGACTACTTAAAGATAAGTAGTAACTCCTACTCAAAATTTCTCAAAATTATTCGTTATCAATTTATAGAACTTCGTGTTTATAATCAGAACAGTTCATATTATAAATCACCATATAAAGATCATCTCTGTGAAAAATCAATTAAAACTAAGGTCATTAGTTCATCAAACAATTTAAAAACAAATGAACGGTATTGGTAAAAGCATTATGAACCGTCTATGTATTTGTTACAACAGATTGACTAAACGATCTTAGTTTTAATTTATTTTTTGCAAAGATGATCTTTACAGTGTGATTCATAGTATGAACAGTTTTGATCATAAGCACAAAGCTTCGTGATTAAAACACTAAGAATTTTGAGTAGGAGTTCATATTCATCTTTGAGTAGCCAAGTATTATTCTTACTCCCTATATTACCAATTGGTTTTATAGTGAAACCTCAATTTTTTTTTTATGATATCAGGGCATGTTGTTCCACGTCTGAAGTCAAACGGTCACACGTGTTCCAAATCGTCATATTGTGTTGTTCACTTGTTAAACTTGAAAATTCACCACATTGAAATGAGCGTGTTAGAATAAGTTCCATATTGATGAAAGAAGGACCTTACAATGAGTTTATAAGAGATTTGACTACTCCTTATATTAAACCAAATGAATTTATAATAGAACAACAACTTCTTGCACCCTCATTAACCTTAAATCCACATATATCCTTTTACTGGATGCATCAATTACAGTAAGGCAAGTGAAACCATCGAGAATGGAATCGAGTCAGCTTAAAGACAACATATTTGAGTCAATTTCAGTTTTGAAACATAAATTGTAACTTCATTTGTACGTCAATCAATGAGGTAGTAAATTTTGGTGGGTGTGGCTGTTTCTGATGGTGGGTGTGGCTGTTTCTGATGGTGGCCTATTGTTGTCAACTTTCTTTTCTATTGAGATAACGATACCGCTTTGGGGGAACCATAATTTTTTTTTTTAACTTTGACCAAACGAGATAAATTTGTTGATATGATAAAAAGAAATTACATTTAGTTAGAAGAGACATAAATTTTACTTTTCATAGAACAAGATAAACAAAATACAAGAAAAAAAGCGGGACATACATCTTAGCCTTCTTGAAAATAAAAATACAAGAAAAAGAGGGGCATAGACTTTACCTCTCTTGAAAAAGAAGAGTAATACTACGAAGATTAAATTTGTAAACAAAATTTGCAAACTAAATAATGTGTCATCAATAGAAATAAGCACGTTTATCAACGTTTAGGTAATTGTTTAATCATCATCTTTTATGTCATTTAACTTATTAAATTTTGTTTGCAAATTTAATCTCTCTAGCATTATATATTTGTTTTTATGTTGTTATAACCTGATCGGTCACTATTTCTGTTAAAATATTCATGTTTAAGTTGTTATTTTAATATTAATATAATAAAATACCAAGACAAATGCTTGATGTTTAAGAGGCCACATCTACCAGCTTTAGTTGGGAAGAAAGAGTTAGGCCATCTCCAACCGAAGGGTCCAAAAGGCTGAAAATAGCCTGAAAATCGTCTCCAACTTAGGGCCGGGCCAAAGGGTTCGTAAACCCCATGGGACAAAAAATGGCCAAAGGGCCAACCAGCTAACCCAACCTAGCCAGCCAGCTAGCCCCGGGCTAGACCACATTTTCAAACACAACTGCTAGCTGACATCAGCGTGACACCAACTAGCAACGGCTAGCTGACGTCAGTTACCGTTGGATTTGAATATTTAAAAAAAAAATTATTTCCGACCAAAATTTTTAATTTTTTTTTTAATTCTCATTTTTTTTCCCATAAATACCTAAACCATTCCTACATCATTTGTCACATAATTTTCACAATTCCGTACTATCTCACTTAATTCTATTTTCTTACCTCTTCCAGTAATCTTTCCTTCAAAATTTTCAATAATTTTCAAATGGCCTTATCTGCAATGAAAGGTAGGGCTTGGACTCGAAAAGAAGATGAAGTTCTTTGCAGGGCTTATAGATGGGTCTCGGAAGATAGTGTGAGGGGGACTTCTCAAACAAGTGATTGTATTTGGACTCGTGTATCTAAAAAATACTATGAGTTCTACGAATGCACAATTCAACCGAATACCCGAAACCACGAGAGTTGTTTTTCAAGATGTAAGAAACATTTTCATCGAAGTTTGAATAAATGGTATCAAGCACTGATAGCAGCCGCAAGTAAACATAAAAGCGACGCCAATTACTACGATGAAGTAAGTGTTTTCACAATTTATTTTAAATATTTAATTATATTACATTTAATTTCATAAATTATTTTCCTTTATTTTTTGTAATTATATTTTCTAGGTACGCCAAGCGGAGGAATTGTATATGGATGATAGCTCGAAACCCTTTCAATTTTCCGGTTGTTGAGAAATTTGTAAAGGATGGGTGTTATTTGAAGATCCACCTCAACATATAGTAGGTCCTATGTTGTTAGGAACTCAATCCTCAGCTGTAGATGGGGATCAAGATGAATCTCTTACCATTCAAGAAACAAGGGTAGAAAATCCGTCTTCGAGTGAAGGCTCTATATCTAGGGCTATTTGACGAAATAAGTCCCAAAGGTTGAAGGAAAAGGGTAAGGCAAATGATGATTACGCTATTCAACAGGAAGTGGCGGCCTCATTGCGATTAATGGCGGAGCAAAATGCATTTGCCACGAAAGAAAGGAACTTAGACATGAAGAATATGCCAAACAAATACAAGAAGAGATGGATGATAGGAATATGCAAAAGAACACTTCGGATTACACTCTAATGAGTAAGGCCCATTTTGATAGGAAAAAGAGGAAAATTATGACATGGCGGCATTTGTTTATCTCCGACTATACTCATACAATGACGGATGATGAAGATGATGTTGATTATGAACTTTAAATTTAAGTTGTTGTAGTTTTTAAATATAAGTTGTGGTTTTAAAATTTAAATAATAAATTATGTTTGACCCTATGATCATTTTGCTCTCAGTTAGAGATGATTTTTTGTCAAGTTATCTCCAACTGACTCGATCAAATGGTTATAAGCTAAAAATAGCTCGTTTTGACACGAAAACTATCTCCAATCTAGGGGTTAGGCCAAAGGACTTATGGACCCCGTCCGGCCAAAAATCTCAAAACAGGCCAACGGGCTGGCCAAGATCAACCAGCCAGCCAGCCCGCCCTCTAGCTTGCTTCATCTGCTCGCATTGGGGAACCCCTTTCGAAGTGTACCTGCTTTTGATTGTTATTGTAGGTTCCTTTTGTACAGATTTTACAGATATAAACAAAAGTGTATATTGCAAAACAAAACACGGCAATTTTACAGATTTAAACGGCAGCTCTGAAAAACCTCTCGTTATGCACAACACATAAGCAACATCAAGGTCCAGCTCAACTGATTTCTGTGGATCATAAGGTGAGATACAGAGAAACATCACCCAGGAAAGTGCCATTGTGGTCACCGGCTATAACTCTGGCTGGAACTTCAAAGAGACCCAGAAATGGCAGCAACTCTTATGAGCGATTGTGCAGCAACGGAAGCTTCCATTTCAGCGAGTCTCCTCGGCAAGAACAGACGACGACGAGTGTGGTTGTGGGAGGTTCAAGTGCTAGTCCGAGTTGTTGTGTGGAACCCAATAAAAACAAAAACAAAATTGCTAAAAGACAATTCAGATTAAGAGTGGGAAGCTTATTTAATCAAGTATTAGTCAATAAATTTTTTTTTTTTTTTTGTGGTGTACATTGCACCTGCTGCCTCGTATTAATTAATCGTTTTTATTTAAAGATTATTTAGCCAAAGGTACAAAATTAGCCATATATCAATGGTCCCTTTTTTTTTTGGATATTACTAAAAAATATTTAGAGTAATTATGTCTAGCTCAATGAAGCATGTCACATTAGAAGATGATTATTGAGGTAGTTTAATTTAAGTAACCATATTAATAAAATTAAAATAATAAATTATGTTTACCCTATGACCTTTTGGCTCACAGTTGGAGATGGTTTTTTGTCACAAGGTTATATTTGGCCTATGGCCCTTTGGCCCATCGATTAGAGATTGTAAGAAATATGGTATGATATTGTTGATTAAAATATTAATTTATTGTAGGGTTATATGGCTATAAAAAGCCCTCTGGCCTCCTTCAGTTGGAGATAACCTTATTTGAGTGTCTTATTGACGTGCATCCAATAAGAATTGAACTTACGAATTTGTCAATTATGTGTTAATAGACAAATCAAAGCAGTGAACAAGTTAATACAATACGTGCATCTAGTAAGAATTGAACATACTGATTCGCCAATTATGTGTCAACAGACGGATCAAAACAACGAATAAGCTAATTCGAAAATTATATATATAAATATGGATTTGGATCCCTTCCGGATCCAAATTGTGGGGATTCTCACATCTTAATAATTCATCGTTCATCGTGCGGTCAGAAATCATTTGACTTTTTTTATTTAAAATTAAACAAAAATGGTACCTAATTAAAACTGACCGCACAATGTACGATGAACGGTTAGGATATAGAGATCCTTAAAATCTCTACAAAGTGAATTTGGAGAGGATCATCTTCCTATAAATATAAATTCATGTTAGTCTTTTAAGGGGGCGTTTGTTTACCCTTCTTAGCCTTCACTGGGTTGGATTGGATTGTAATCTTGTGTTTGGTGGCTTGCTAGACTAGAGTTAATGAGATTAACTGGGACTTGCTTTCACTAGAGGCGTCACTAGCCGGTCCTTATGAGTCCCCCCAAAAACCACAAGATTAGCTAGGAACTTCGCTTCGTTGTGCTTGATTCACCTCCTCGACCTCGATTTTGACGGCAAAGACTTCGGGCACGACTTCATCTCCGACGCCAAACTCATCAACTGCAATTTTTTTTTTTTGGATAAAAAAGAAACAAAATCTGCAAATTCCCGACGAGCCCACATCTCAGATTTCCCAACAAACCCACAACCTTGATTTCCCGACGAACCGACGAAAGAACACTTGGTCGATATGCAGAAATGGGTTCTCCATTTTCTTCGATTGAACTTGAATCAGGCCAGAAAACAGAGAGATCGATCTCCGCCTGAAGAACTTAAGATCCGAGAACGATCTTCGCAATTTGAGATCTCTCTGCTTACCTGCAACTCCAGCTCATGCGTCAAGCGTTTCATATTAGGTGAAACAAAATAAATACAAACGGAGAGAGGGGAGAGAGGATAGTGGTACAAAGGTGAAACGGCAGAAAGGGAGGGGGCGGAGTAGAAAAGGAGGAAAAGGGGAGAGTGGAGGGCAACACTGGTGGAGTAAACAATGAAAAACAAAAAATTGAGATGTATAAAGATTAGTGAAGAAGATGACTCTAGAAAAATGGAAAATGACAAAGAAATAATAAATATTAATTGACATAAGATTAAATTAATAATAAAATATCAATAGATATAGATTAAATAATATAATATTATAATCCGGCTTCCTAGTCCGATACTGCAACAAACGCTTCACTAAGCTAGTCCAGCTTAGTTTAGTCTAAGCCAGTCCAGCTTAGTCCCTGCAACTAATCCAGTTCGAGACAGTCCGGTGCAACAAATGTACCCTAAAGGACATGGACAAAATTGCCCTCACCCATACCCTTGATCTTGATAGTTTTATTTTTTATTTATTTTATTTTATATATATATATATATATATTCTTTAAGGGGGCGTTTGTTTGCCCTCACTAAAGTGTACTGGACTGGACTGAACTAAGAGTTAGTCCAATCCCATGTTTGTTCTTGACAGGGATTAGGTTTAATGAGACTAAGTCTCACTCGCTTCGACAAAAACGCTCACTAGGGGGTTTTAGCGAGACCCCCCGAAAAGGAGCGGACTGCTAGTCCCTACTTTTCCCGATATGTGCTTCGCTCCCTCCCTGCTTCGCCGTCCTTCCCTTCCCAGAATTGAGCTTCGCCATATTTCCTCTCCCAGAAAAGTTAGAAACGTCTATCAGAGAGATAAAAAGAGAGAACAATGGAGTCGACATGGCTTTGCTGACGAGAGGAGCATCAAAAATCGGGTAGGAGATTTCGGTTCCGTCTCTGTCCCCCGAATCCAACCCCAATTAAAGGTTGTTCTTATCCAGAAATTTGTAGGAAAAACGAAATCAAAATATGCGATAAACCCAGAAAATATCAAAATCTGTGATAAACCCATAAATCTGTGATATGGGATTTCGAATTACAGAAAATATCAAAATCTGTGATAAACCTAGAAACATATTACCTTGGGTTGCAGTGCTCTTCTCCAGAAATTTGTAGGAAAAAACGAAATCAAATTTGGAGCTGTAAAACATAAATTATAGTAGAAAATTGATATGTGATTTCAAATTTGCAGTGCTCTCTCTGCTTTGAGGAACAAGAAGAAAGACCTGAAGGTTGTTGTGTTGCGGGAAAAAAGATAGAGAAAAGAACTGATGGGGGACGAAAGGGGAAGAACTCTCCAGAGAGAGAGGTGGAGTGTCTGCTTTGGAAATAAAAAAGCAAAAGGTTGCTTTAGTAATAAAATATTATTGAATTAATAATAAAATATTATTAGATGTGTATTATATAATATAATATTATAATTATTAATTATCCTGTTTTTAGTTTCAAACTGCATCAAGCGCTTCACTAAATCAGTTCAGTTTAGTCTAGTCTAAGCCAGTCCATCTTAGTCCCTGAAACTAGTCCAGTCTAAGATAATTCTGTGCAACAAACGCTCCCTTAAAAGAACTGGGTATCCACCATTTTCAGAAGACTCACTTAGTCACGCCTGACCACAACTTGATCTTGATGGTTGAGTTTTGCAAGATGGAAGCCTCAAAGGCTCAGAGTCGGATCGCAACGGCTTATTCAATCACATATTTCTCATGTGAAATACCATCATACCCTCACCACCCCGCCATACTCTGATCTCGATACGACGTCGTCCGGCAATCAGTGATAGATTTCGTAGCTGAACCAGAACTAGCCTTCAAACAGGCCACGTCAGCAAGTCAGTTAGTCGTTAGTTAGTTGCTGGGATCGAGCGGGAAGGAAAGGGAGAGATTATATAAGTGCACCGAAGGTGTTTGAAAGAATGTCGCTGAGAGAAAAGATAGAGGCAGAGGCTTCATTCAAGATCAGCAAGAAACACCCCTTCATCTTCGCGGCACACTCAGGCGGAAAGAACGGTCAGTTTTTCGGAAGCTTTAGAAATTCTGCAAGATATCCTTACAGGCTTACACATTTTTCTTTCATCCTCCAGAAAATGTTTATATTTCTTCATGTCTTTTCAAACCATTGAAGAAATCAGCAAGTTTAGTAGTTTTCTTGTGTTTATTCATTGAATTGTTTAATGGGTTTTCTAAAGATTGCAACTTTCCAGTTTTTTTCGGTAAGAATATGGACTTAGATAGATGTAGAACCAACCCGTTCTATAACTTTCCACTCTAAGTTTGCGAATAATCACGGGGTAAACATGTTGTTCTTGGACCTTGGTATAGATAGATTTTCCCGGTTTTCCTTTTTCTTTTCCATTGAA
This sequence comes from Malus sylvestris, assembly GCF_916048215.2. Classification (NCBI taxonomy): domain Eukaryota; kingdom Viridiplantae; phylum Streptophyta; class Magnoliopsida; order Rosales; family Rosaceae; genus Malus; species Malus sylvestris. Next base: position 1,422,406 of record NC_062273.1, read on the forward strand.
TTGTTTCTTGTTTTGGAGAAATTTAGAAGGTTGTCGTGTTTCGATCAAAGTTTTAAATTTTTAGAGTTGGCTTGAATTGGCCCTCAATGTGCTTGACTGGGATAAATTGTTCGTAAGGATTGAGCATGACAAGATGTGGCCTTCTTGAGTCTAGTTTTATTTTTCTCATGCCTTTTTTTTTTCTTCGGTTTTCTGGGATCAATCCTAGCTGTGCACATGAGAATAGCTTAAATAGTTTAGGTCTTGATATCTTGTGTGAATATAGGATGAAGAATTTGATGGCGTCTTTTGAAGCGGTGGCTGGCAATGAACCTGGGAATCGCAGTAGCAGAGAGGAGCCAGTGCAAAGCAGTGATGCTATGAGGAAGCCTCGGATTTTACTTGCTGCTACTGGAAGTGTAGCTGCCCTAAAGTTTGTCAGCCTCTGCCAGATTTTTTCTCGATGGGCGGAAGTAAAAGCAGTTGCCACAAGAGCATCTTTGTGTTTCATTGATCGAGCATCGCTTCCAAAGGATGTGATTATTTACACTGATGGGGATGAATGGTCCAGTTGGAGGAAAATTGGAGATAGCGTGCTTCACATCGAGCTTAAAAAATGGGCTGATATTATGGTTATTGCTCCATTGTCAGCAAACACACTAGGCAAGGTGATATTTCATATTATCTGGAAATATCATTACTTAAAATTGTTTCCTTGTTCTATATTATCTGGTTAATTTCATGTATGAAATCTATACTTTTTACTTTTTTATGTCTCTATATTTTAAATAAACGTCCCATATTTTTGTAGATTGCTGAGAGATTGTGTGACAATCTACTCACCTGTCTTGTAGATGCATGGGACTGGAAAAAGCCTTTGTTTGTTGCGCCGGCCATGAACACCTTGATGTGGAGCAATCCCTTCACCGAGCTACATGTGATGTCTATTGATAACCTAGGAATTTTACTCATCCCACCTATCCGTGGTGAAATGGCTGAGCCTTCTACAATCAACTCCACTGTAAGACTCTTTTACACTCACAAATTCAACAGGGTTGCTGCATTGGATGCATTACAAGACAATGCTCTGAGGAAGCCACGGATTCTACTCGCTGCTAGCGGGAGTGTAGCTGCCATAAAGTTTGCTCACCTCTGCCGTAGTTTCTCTGTATGGTCAGAAGTAAGAGCAATTGCCACAAGTGCATCTTTTCATTTCATCGATAGAGCATCACTCCCCAAGGATGTAATACTCTACACCGACGAAGAAGAATTGTCCAGATGGAACACAGAATATGATAGTGCGCGTCCCGTTGAGCTTCGCCATTGGGCTGATATAATGGTTATTGCCCCATTGTCAGCAAACACACTAGCCAAGGTAAATGTTTAACAATCTTGAATTCTTTGTTACTGGTTTTTCACATGAACTTTGTTTCTTTGATTTATTATCTGGTTTCATGTGTAAAATTTGTATTTTAATTGATAGTCTCCTGTGTTATTGCAGATTGCCCGGGGATTGTGTGACAATCTACTCTCCTCTGTTGTATATGCATGGGATCACAACAAGCCTTTATATGTTGCACCGGCCATGAACGCCATGATGTGGAACAATCCTTTCACAGAGAAACATTTGAAGATGATTAGGGATGAACTCGGAGTTAAACTCATCCTTCCTCGTACAAAGAATGGTGCAATGGCTGAAATTGATGTGATTGACGGTTTTGTAAAAGACCGTTTACCAGACAAAATTTGATTTGCACCGTACTACCGTAGAATTAGGCAGGTGCATGTACTGTGTTTAGGTATGCGGAACTAGGCGAGACGAATCTGCAGTTGTAATTGGGATTGATTACTTGGTTTCAGGGTGTGATCACTTTCTGCTTAGGCCCTAAATATGTTTCCCCTCCACATATCAGAAGAAAATTTTTCTGATCAGTTTGAATGGTAGTTGTATACTGCAATATATGGTCCTTTAATGAGATGCAAGTCCTGTATGTCGGAATTCATGTGTACGAATACAATTGATCGTAAGAGTACCTATAAGGCAACGACTTTGGGTATGTTTACTTACATGGTACGTGGATGAGAAGGAATAGGTGTGATAGTGTACGAGGAATAAGTAACAACCACACTCTATGTTAAGAGCAGTTCCACCGCGTCTAAGGCCCCCTAGGGCTATCCACTATTTAATCCACCTTATGAACAGTAACTGTCTTTTGCATCTCCACCCCTACATAGAATAGCCCTGACAATTAGTAATAAAATATTAATATTTTTTCCTCACCCAATCCATCAAACATCCCAATCACCTTTCCCTTTTCCCCCTAATTTGACCGGTTCTTCCTTTGTCTCTCTCCCTCTTCTTTCCATCTCTCTTTCCCCTTTTCCCCTCATTTGACCTTTTTTCCCTTCATTCCACCATCATCATCTCTCCTCTTATCTGCTTTCATTCCCTCCCTCTTCGGTTTCTCTTTCCCCAATCTTTGTCTTCCTCTTCCACTTCCCTTCTCTCTACGTCTCTCCGGCGAAGATATCACACATAGTGGCAACTACTCATAGAGACTAGAATTTCTCCCCAATTTCTACTCGTTCTAAGTCCCAGCCATGAATCCCGAATAGTGAGTTCAATTCGACAATTCTTTTTTTTATTTTTTTTATTTTTTTAAATTTCTTGTTTGATTTATTTGATGCCGATCAAATTTGATCATATATGCGGTGGTTTTAAAACCACAGTTTTATTGGAAAATTTAGTTTAATTTAATTTTCTGAAATTGATTCTGTATAGTTGATGTTTTTTCGTTTGAATTGAGGGTTTGAGTGTGTAGATCCAGGTCAAATGAGGGGAAGGAAGACGGGGAGATGTCAAGCTCGGCGCATACACCGATGCCGCACATCAGCCATACGTCACACAACCTTCAGGCTCTCGGGCGAGCGATTCCTGTCGGGCCTCTCCCTCGGGCCTGCTCGGGCTCCCTCGCCAGCACACGCTGGACCACCTTCCTCGGCTTATCTGACCCTGTTTGAGAGCCAGTCCATCGTGCTATTGCCCACGGTGGAACTGCTCTAATGAGATCGTTCATTTTTCAGGTAGGCCATACCCAAAACCTATGAGACTCGCTTATTTTTTCATTATTTGAGTTGTCAGTAAACTCGTGAACAAGAATGATACCCATTCTTTCTCATTATATTATGGGGTGTGCTATCCACACACTCCTTTTTACTTCTCACACACCTCTTGTTAATTTATGTCCGTTGATATTCTTTAATTCATCCAATCTGACGGCCGAAAATCAAAAAGGTGTGTGGGAAGTAAAAAGGGGTGTGTGGATATCACACCCTTATATTCTTTGTGAATTAACATATTATTAGTTGTTACCAATACTCTGTGTGGGTATAACATTTGTCACATGACCTCCACTCACTCGTACAGACATATATTATAACATTTGGATTAGTAACACAAATTTACAATGTTATTATCATACTAAAGAATAAGAACGCTTAGAAGGGAAAGAACGCAAATAACTACATTAAATCATGCAAATATTTCAGGATTAAAGAAGAAGCGGCCGCATTGGCTCATAAACCTACGTCATTGTCGTATCTAGCAACCTACGTCGTTGTCGTATCTAGCAACCTACGTCGTTGTCGTTTCTAGCAACCAAGCCTTTACTATCATGTCTTTCTTTCCTAAGATTTGGGAAGCTCGCAGTGGTTTGGACCTGATTTGTTGGAAATCTGAATTACACCACTATTCGCTCTGCACTTGGCTAGCTACTCAGTGTTTAGACACTACAAATTGTGTGGTTCCAAGTGTCGTTGCTCGATTGAGATATGCAGAGCGGTGAGAACTTCAACCGCCTTTTTTCGAGTTATAATTAATTAGATCATTAAGAAAGGAAAAGGATCATCGCCGGATCTTTTTCCTAGAGATCATGTGATCGTGACCGTTCATCATTCATTGTGCGGTCAGAAATTATTTCAAAATTTAAAATTTAAAATTAAACATAAATAGTACCTAACGAAAACTGATCACACGATATACGATGAACGATCACGATCATGGAATCCCTTCTCCAGAAAAAGAATCCGACGATAATCATTTTCCATTAAAAAATACCAAGCAAATTCAATTAAAGAAAACCATAATAACAAAAGAAACTGTTTCCAAAAATAAAAAAATAAAAAGAAACAAGATGCACGCATAGAATTGAACCCAAATTAATTTTTTTTTAAATAATGCATGTACCTCAAACTAAATAAAGTTGATAAAATCACTGGATTCACTACCCAACGGCCAACTGTCATAACCCTATAATTAATGATCCCCAAAAACCCAATTAAATAAGTCTTACACTATGTTTAGATGAAGAAATTTAAAATTACTAAAGAATTTTAAAATGACGAAAATTGAAATGACAAGATTTTATTTTCAAGAATTTGTAAATTTTCTTATTTGGTTAATTTAAAAGAACAATGAAATTGAATACTGAATTTGTTATTTTTAAACTTTAAATCATAGAAATTGGGGAATGACACTTATTTATATGGAATTTGAATTTGGGAATTGGAGGTCTCAAATTTCAAGTTTTTTTTTTTCACCCCAAAATTCTAAATTTCTATGTTTATGAATCCAAACAAATGAATTTGTGCATGTTAATTTATAAATTCTGACTTTTATCAAAATTCTAAATTTATTTCCCGCGTCTAAACATAATGTTAATCATAAAGAAAAGGAAAGAATAAAATTCTTCGAGTAGAGCGTGTGAAGGAAAAAACAATTTTAATTAAATAAATAAAATATAAATAAAATTAAAAGAATAATATTAATTACGATGACGCCACCGAATGAAACCTCACTGTCGCGCTTTCGCTTTTTCTCTCTCCGACTGTGGAAGCTTCTAGAGAGAGAAACTCAGACCTTCTATGTAGAGTCCTCCGAGTCCTCAGACTTTCAATTTTTTTGAACGATGACGGGTTTAAGAATTTCTAGGGTTTTCTGACGAACCGATTTGTCCCAAATCTCGATGGAAATGCCCGGTAGGAGATCCAACTACAAGCTTCTGAGCCAAGTCCCCGACGACCAGACGGCGGCGTTTTACGAGACGGAGAGCAAGAACAAGGGGAAATGCGACAGCGGGCTCGATTGGGTAACCGGAGCCGATTACCGGGCGAATCAGCAAGCGATTCGTGCCGGGAACCCGTACTCGTCGGCCTGGTTGCAGAGGCAGTCGAGTGGGTTCGGGTACGTGCCGGACGATGTGTTCAAGGTTAGTGGTGTAGGGGGTGAATTTCGAATGAAGGGTGTGCATGGAGCTGTTGCGATCACCAGCGGTGGCGGCGGCTCGTCTTCTTGGAAGAGCTGGGCTCAGCAGACTGAGGAGAGTTATCAGCTGCAGCTGGCTTTGGCTCTTCGGCTCTCATCGGAGGCCACATGCGCCGATGATCCTAACTTCTTGGATCCAGTGCTCGATGAATCAATGTCTAGGACATGGGGCTCCGTTGACGCCATTTCGCATCGGTTTTGGGTAAGGTTTATTCTGCTTTTGACGCCATGTTTCATTAGTTGCATGGTTTGCTGCCTTGCTTTGTTAATTGAGTCGGTCTACGTTCACTAGCGCTGAGTTATTTGTTTAGTGTGTGAAATATGTTGTAGACTGGTTAGTTATCAACGGAATGGCTGGAGTGATTTCTGAATATTTTTGTGAAGACATTATGCATTTCTTCATGGAATTTGAATTCACAAGCTGCATTATCTCATTATTGCTCTACATCAAACAAGAAAACCGGGTTTGAATACCGGGTTTGAATTTTCGCACTCCATATTTGGCCCCAATCCTATCTGAATCCTATTGAAAAGCTAACCTTTATCTCAAATATCCTATTATTTCATTCTTCCACACGCTCCACATCAAACAAGAAAACAATATTTCTGATTGAACCAGATTCCATTTACAATCTAGCGTATTGGTTGAGCGAGCAATTGATCACTGAACAATGCATGACCTCATGTTAACCAAAAATGGGGCAATTCTGACATTATATTATGCATTCTATTTCTTGAAAAAGGGTGTTGTATATACTGACATACTGTTTGATCCTATGTCAGATTGCAGCTCCGTTTTTGAGTGGATCTAGATAACATCGTTAAAAGTAAAACTGATCTACCAGATTCACAAAAATGTTATGAAAGAGAAGATAATCAGTAATATGATGCATTTTTGGGTCTAACCTTACGATAACTGGGATTTTGATAAGTTCCTGTTGAAGTTGCCAATGAATCAAGAATCACATAGTACAATCGTTTGTATTGGAAGTTAGGTTTATGTAATAGCTATAACGGTAATACACTTATAATTATACATGTATATAGGTTTGCAGGGAGTAGTTTTCTCATGTAAGACAGTATGGTATGCTATGTTGCCAGACTGGATCAAGTGAAATCATGTTATTCGTCAAATTTACAACCTAACAACGTTACATGTCAGATATCTAAAAAGAGATTATTTATTCCATTTCTTTCTTCCAACCCAAAATTTCTCAGAAAGATATTGGAGTTTAGAAATGATTTTGAACAACTATGTTCTTACAAATGGTTTATGTTTTGTGGTGATAGATGAATTAATCCTATCGTATTGATATGATGTGCAACAGGTGAATGGCTGCCTGTCGTACTTTGACAAAGTGCCTGATGGATTTTACCTAATTCATGGAATAGATCAGTATGTATGGACTGTGTGCACTGATCTGAAAGAAAATGGTCGTATACCATCAATTGATTCATTAAGGTCTGTTGATCCTGGCATTGGTTCAAGTATTGAAGTGGTTTTAATTGATCGACGTAGTGATCCCAATCTAAAGGAGCTCCAAAATAGGGTTTTAACCATTTCTCGTACCTGCATAACTATGAAAGAGATTGTAGATCAGATGGCAAAGCTTGTATGCAATCGCATGGGGTAAGTCTTCTGTATCTTCTGTCCACATCTTTCTAGGACATCTATGTCTGCCATTCATATGTAACTGAATTTTGTTGCTATCACAAGGGGTTCAGCTTCTGTAGGAGAGGATGAAATATTGTCCATATGGAGGGAGAGCAGTGATGATCTGAAAGATTGCGGATCTGTAGTTGTTCCAATAGGCAGCCTTTCTGTTGGCCTATGTAGACATCGTGCTTTATTATTCAAAGTAAGGATCCTGTATGATTTGATATATTTACTTACCTTGGAAGAAGTCTATTTAACTTGATAATTGGTACGTTAGAGCTATTTTTTTTCATGAAAAGAGGGAATTGTTCTCTTTTATTTGATAATAAATATTTTTATTTTTTGTTGGTGGGAAGGCTTAGTTTGATAAGGACAGAGAGAATTTAACCCTTGACTTATATACTAAGGGAATTGTTATTGGCACTCCAAACCTCTCATTTGGCACCCCAAATTTTCTATATTTAGAAATAAAAATACACTTGTGATGGGTGCAAATTGAGATTTTTGGAGTGTTAATACCAGTTCCTATATACTAATGGCAATCTTTATCTGTTAATTATATTTCTTCTGATTCATAAGTTAATATTATTCTTTATTCATTTGATTACATTATGATACTACTAACAAGCTCCGTGTCTATCTTTGAAGGTTTTGGCTGATACAATTGGTTTACCTTGTCGAATTGCCAAAGGCTGTAAATGTTGTACAAGGGATAATGCCTCCTCTTGTCTTGTTCGGTTTGAGAGGGACAGGTATGCTATTATTTTTTAACTTTTGTGTTTATCAATAGTTCGAATTGGTAACGCTGTTTACTTTTAGAGCTGCCTAGTGCATAATTGCAAAAATTATTCAAGTTACGCTTTGGTAAAAAGTTATTCATCATATTTGTATCTGTTTGAATTTCTTTGTCTATACCTTTAGTTTTCTGTCGTTCATCAGCCATTGCCACCTTCCTGAACAAGCCCTTGAGCCTGCTTTGCACTGCCTTCCTCCTTTGTGTTAAAAAGTTATATAGGAAAATGAGCATGGTCAAATTAGAGTTGGAGAGAATATTTCTCTATTTGGAGAATCAAGAGTGTCCCAAATTTCATTTCCTTGTTATCAAACTGGTGGAGACATCTGATATGGTGTATTTGTTTCACTTCAGGGAGTATTTAGTCGATTTGATTGCAAATCCAGGTTACTTGTGCGAGCCTGATTCCTTGCTCAATGGCCCATCATCCATCTCAATTTCTTCACCGCTGCACTTTCCAAGACTAAAACCAGTTGAACCTACTATTGATTTCAGGTTACTGGCTAATCAGTATTTCTCGGACTGTCAATCGCTTAATCTTGTTTTTGATGAAGCTTCTGCAGGTAATTGTTTGATTGTCAAAGCAATCATATATATATTTACAAAAAAAAAAAAAAAAACTGAAATGCTGATCATATAGACATATAAACAGAGAAATGGTGTCATATGTGATCAATTGCTGATTTGTTTTATGACAATCTGTTCTTGAATAAACACAATTAGGTATAGACATAATTATAGGATGCAGGTACAGTATGGTGCAGAGTTGCAGATACTTTGATCCAGAAAATCCTAAAAGAAAACTTAGAATGTGGTTTGATGCATTACTTATATTATGATTACAATTGCAGAACCTGTAATAAAATATGCAGACACAGTTGTGACTGTCTCTATGGACATGCATACACACATTTCCATGCATGCTTTGACACATACATTTAATAAATCTACTGTACAGGCTCTTCCACAATAAATAATCTTTTTTATTCTAAATTTTAGTTGCCTGAGATTAATGCAAGCGTGCCTTCCCTAGTAACAATAACTTGGAGGTGTCTTATGCTACATACAAGAACTTTCTATGATACCCTCTGCCTGAAAGTAGGACATCAAAACAATTATATGGTGTGCTGATGCTTCATTTAGTTTGACCTCATTTAACTCTTCTTTATTGATTCTTTGGGGTTAGGATAGATGCATATTAATGTCAGATAACTGCAGATGGTTTTGAAATTTTTAGAATGGAAAATTGAACGTTGATGATCTAGTTGCAAATAAGTGAGCTTTATTTTCTGTTATGCCTTTGCACATGGTTCAAGTAGTGGGTATGCCAGTTATATTTACATTGGGATCGTATAAAACGGCAGTTATCTATTAATACAACTCCAAATTTCCTCATCTATTCACCCTTGGCATATAGAATTCTAGCAATAACTATGTTATGGTTATGTTTACATTGAACTGTAAATTAGTATTCATCATCAGCTCTTTTGGATTTTCATTATCTGTTAAACCTGTACCTATAATTCTAAGTGATAACTATGTTGTGGTCTTGTCTATATTTTGTCCTGTAAATTGGCATTCATCTGTCATGACGATTCTAATTCACCCATGGTGCTTTCTATCATCACAGGAAGTGCTGTTGATGAGGACAATATGTATCCTAAACAATTTGATAGGAAGAGTACAGAGGGAAAAAACCTTTTTTCAAGTTTCAGTGGCTACACCTCTGCACACGCAGAAATTCCTGAGACAAGGGGTGATGATAGAAATCCCCAATTGTTTAATCGTTCTCAGAATATTGTGCACACACCACCCATGGTAAATGTTCCAATCCCTCTAACGCATATGCCGCCTGTAGGGCATAGAGATGGCCCAAAGGTGGATACAATTACAGACTCAAGGTTTGTTGAGGGTGTTCGACTGGTTCCTAGTAAACCAAGTAAAGAGCTCGCACTCAATGTAGGGAATTTGGACATCCCATGGAGTGATCTCGTAATAAAAGAGAAAATTGGTGCAGGTATGTTACCTTCCAGTTTCCTTCCATTTATGTTACAAACCTGAAAGCTTATGTAATATCATGAACATGAAGAGCTCATATGCCCTTCATGTACTTAATGCAGTTCATAGTAGTTAGTTTGAGGCTGTAAAAAATGGCATTGTGCATTTGCAGGTTCTTTTGGAACTGTTCAACGTGCTGATTGGCATGGCTCTGTAAGCACCTAATCTGTTTACACTCTGCCCTCATAACTTCTTGTATAGCCATTTATTCATAATACTGATAAAAAGTTGCACATTTAAGGATGTTGCTGTAAAGATTCTTATGGAGCAAGATTTACATGAAGAACACTTTAAAGAATTTTTGAGTGAGGTACATGATGGCAGAATGTTTGGACGCATTGAATTTAAGTACATAATTGGTTCCAGTGTACTTTCTTTGTCTTGAATTTGAGATAAGCTTCACCTTCTTTTGTCTGATAGGTTACTATAATGAAGGACCTGCGGCATCCAAACATTGTTCTCTTTATGGGTGCAGTTACCAAGCCGCCAAACTTGTCCATAGTCACGGAATATTTATCAAGGTTTTGTGATGTCCTCTTTTTGTACCCCTCCCCACACTGCCATCTCTACAATAGGAACTTTCATACGTATTAGACATTTATACCATGTTAAGAGATTTTTTTATTTTTTTTTCAAATGGTTTAATGATCTGAATTGTTGGCTCTTAATTGCAGAGGTAGCTTGTTTATGCTTTTGCAGAAACCTGGCGCAAGGGAGGCATTGGATGAGAACAGCCGCTTGAAAATGGCTCATGATGTGGTGTGTATATGAAGACTTCTTATTCTTCTGTAGCATCTTATTCTTCCTTTTCAGTTTTTATATTTTAGTTTCTATTCACTGTGTGCTTGTACATGATCTGAAAAATTTCACAGGCAAAGGGAATGAATTATCTTCATAGACACAAACCTCCCATCGTTCATCATGATTTAAAATCTCCAAATCTGTTGGTAGACAAACATTATACAGTGAAGGTAAGGATCTCCTACAGCATTTAGTTTGCTTATGCTTTGAGCGCTTGTAATGGACCATTGATTTTCATTTAACTGGTTACTGAGCTTGGTGAATGATCAAACTGCTACATGATTTCTCTAGGCTCACAGGAGTTTAATTTTCAGTGGCTCGTGCTGGACTATAAGTTATGTATTTGAAAATGAACATGACTAAGTGCGCCAACATTTGTTTACTTACTGCATCGTTTACACCATTTTTCTTGCCTGTTTTGTGGTTTAGGTTTGCGATTTTGGTCTTTCCCGTTCAAAGGCAAGCACCTTCCTTTCCCCAAAATCAGCTGCTGGGACTGTAAGTGTTTTTTAACTAGACAAGCAACCTGGAAGTTACAATTATAAGGTGATTGAAAATTCCCCTCTATTTTCTTTAGGCTGAATGGATGGCACCAGAAGTCATGCGTAATGAACCGTCAAATGAGAAGTCAGATGTTTACAGTTTTGGTGTAATATTGTGGGAACTCGCAACATTGCAACGGCCGTGGGGTAATTTAAATCCACTGCAGGTTTGTGTTACGATGATTATGCTCTTGTAGATTAGAAAAGGGAAATGCGGAATATCTTTTAGACCTGATGACACATAGCCTTTCTATTCTATGTTCCGTAGGTTGTCTCAGCTGTTGTGGTTTATAACAAAAGGCTGGACATTCCGCATGATGTGAATCCACGTGTGGCGGCTATAATTGAGGCTTGCTGGGCCAAGTGAGTTTGAGACTCTAATTCAATAAATTAAACTGACTTTCGTACAAAAATTTCCCGGTTTTCCCTAATAACAAATTCATGCTGCAGCGAACCCTGGAAACGACCTTCATTTGCTAGTATCATGGAATCTTTGACGCCATTGATAAAAGATCCTGTGACTCAACCTAGTCATGCAAATATGCCATTACTCACCTGAACGGGAACGAGTCTTATTCATGCACATAATACACCATTCTTTAGAGAACCGATGTGTGGCGGGCATATGTGCTGTTCATATTCTCGGGTATGGCCATTACCTCAATATGTATTCTTGGTTTTAGTTTGCTTGGTCAGTTTCCGGTCCAATGAACTCGTATGCATAATTTCCGATGCTTGTTTGTACATTTCTGTTCTTATCGCCGATTCAGCATTTGGATTCTTTAACCAAATGAAGGAAACTATGAGTGCCAACAGTGTCTGCATTGCCGCCTCTTCTCGCCGTCATGGGGAAGTTGTATAATTTCTGTTTCATAATTTTGTACATAAAAGAGCGTTACTAGAATCGATTACATCTTTCCTAGCATGCTTTGTTTGGCACTTTAATGACGTTGTACAAAAACGTGAAAGCTAGTCACTCAATTAGCAGCAGGTTTTCGGTTGTTGCTACCCTAGTGAAATTGAAGAAAACGAAATTAGAAAGAGCTAAATGCACAAATCTTTTAGCGATCTAATTCGTCTTCGACAATTTTCCACCTTTTTTTCGTTCTGCTTTAAGACCTAATTGGTGGTGTTTTCTTTTCTTTTCCTATTTTTTGAAAAAAAAAAAAATACACCACAATCTCAAATCAACCCTTAGACCTACTCCAACCCTTAGTAAAACTCAAATTTTAAGCTCTAAATCCACTCCAACTTGCTACAACCTACCACTCTAACCTATGGAGCAAATATGAGTTTTAACTCAAAATTCATTTATGAGACCAACTCCAACCCACGAGGGTGTTGTCGGCCTCGTCATTAAGCCCAACGGCTTTTTCTTCATCTATGGCAAGGATTAATTAGATCCAATGGCTCTTTTTGTAGCCCCACTCAAATTTCTTCTTCTTTTTTTTTTTTTTTTTTTTTCAGTTTTATATTTATAAATTCATTGAATCCAACAGTTGAGATCTAATACGATTAAATTCAATGATAAAAAAAGAAAGATCTAACGGTCCAAATTTAAATACAATGGCTAAAATAAGATCTAATATACATTTCTATCATGTATTTCATATTCTTCTATAGTGTTTTATGAGTTTCATGGTGTTGGTTTAGTGATTTTTTAATATTTATAGGAATCTAAATATTTTTAGGTTAAAATATTCATAAAATTAATTAGGATAGTCTACATATATTTTTTTAAAAGTTAATTAAAAAATTAACCTAAATTCATTCTTTAATAATTTTGGGCTAAAATTTTAGGTCATAAAGGTTGGAGCAGAAAAACTGTTTTTGGGCTAAGAATTTTAAGTTTTAGGTCAAGGGTTGGAGATGGTTTGAGGCTAATTTAGGTCAAGATTTTTCCTGGGTTAGTGGGCAGTCCATCAAATATGTGTTTTTTTGTTTGTTTAATATTTATAAATTCAATGGTTAAGATCTAATATCATCAAATCCAACAGTAAAAGAAAAAGATCTCACGGTTCAAATTTAAATTCATCAGCTAAAGTAATTAAAATAAAATCTTCATATTCTTTCATAGTATTCCACGAGTTTTATGGTATTAGTTTAGTGATTTTTTAATATTTATTGCAATCTAAATATTTTTAAGTACAAATGTTCATAATTTTTTTTAAGTTAGTTTAAGAAAAATATTATTCTAACTTCATTTTTTTAATAATCTCGGTGTGGGAGGATCAAATCTGGTTTCGACTCATGGGCCAATACCAATCACCCAAAGGGATGGTGTTGTGCAAGATAAACTATGAGGATAGCCCACAAGGAATATACAGACGCACGTGTCTAGATAACTACCTCCACTACGGAGGACCACTGAGGAAGTGGGAGAGGAATACATGTAGTGGTACTTGTTCTCAAAACATGCAATCATATTACAAAGGACCACTAAGGGAGTGGGGGAGGAAGATAGGTCGTGGTACTTGTTCCCTAAGCATACAATCCTATAAATATGGAAATGAGCCAAAGAACAAGGTACGCAATTAGAACCCGAGAGAAACCAGAGAATAGAAAATCAATCGACTGACTTGAGCATCGAAGTATCACTTGCAGGTACCCTGCCCAGGCAACCTACGGAGAAAGACTGCTCGGGGACACCTTTAACGAATGATTCGGTGAAAGTGAGGATTGTGGTCAACAAATCTGTAGAGTTATATTTCTTCCAATAAGATATTTCACTCCAATAGTTGGCATCGTCTATGGGAAAACGAAACAAAATCAAGTTATAAACATGACTAGATCCACACAAGAAGTTCTGAATCCCTTCGGAGACGCAGGGACTTGATCGGTGCATGCGAGGTCTCAATCCCAAAATAGTGAACCCAGTCTCGCCATGGAACAATTTAGAAGCCTAACTAGGGAATTGCATGAAACAAAAAAGACAGCAGATGAGGCGTTGAAGAAGGCTGAAGTGAGAAACGCAATGGAAGATGTGATCGGCACCAAGAGATAGCGTGTAGAAGAGGAAGATAAGGAGGGCAGCTCTAGTAATGCGCCATTCAACAACCGTGTTGAGGTGACAAAAAATCAAGGCGAAGAGGATCACAAGGGAAAAGGATAAAAAAAGGTAAAAGATGTTGATTTGTGAGAACAAATTGAGAAGATTGTGAAGGGATACAAACCACAGACCCCGGCGAAACTTGCCTTAGAAGTGGCCAGAGGGATCCGCAAATTGCCGTTCATAGAGAACATCATGAAAGCTAAAAAACCTACCAAGTTCACCCAACCAAAGTTTAAGCTATTTGAAGGCACGACTGATCATGTCGAGCACATTTACCACTTCTAACAGCATATGACGCTTGAAGGAGACGATGAGGCCCTCCTGTGCAAGTTGTTCCCCTCAAGTCTTTCAGGATCATCTTTAACTTGGTTCAGACAACTGAAACTGAGGTCTATCGGAAGTTTCACGAAGCTTTGTGAAGCATTCATATCTCAATATGTCTGCAATCGGAGGCCAAGAAAAGATGTGACGATCTTGTTCAGCACCAAACAAAATGTTGGCGAAAGCCTCAAAAGCTACATTACTAGGTTCACGGAAGAGATGTCCACCCTAGAAGAATGTCATTCTCACACTGTCTTTGGCATTCTGAGAATGGGTGTTGTTTGAAACGAAGATGTGTTGGTCATTAATCAAAACTCCACCACTGGACATGAGGAATGTGATGGCCCGAGCTGATGGAATCATCAGACTAGAAGAAAAGAAGAACTAATCCAGTCAAAACGGTCCACAGCTATTATTGCTACATCTTCAGCGGGCACTATAGTGCCTAGCTTAAAACCCACGACTCAACCGAGGCAAGAATGAAGATTCTCACGTGATCCGAAAGATGGGTTTAATGAAAGATCTAAACCTGATCGCCTACACACCAAGCTGACAGTGAGCCTGGGCAAAATTTTCCATAAGAACAAGGGAAAATGAATCTTTTGAAGGAAAATTTTTGTCCTAGCTAAGAACAAGTAAGAACATTTGAATACATATGCAAACTAGTAACAAATTAAAGTAGGCATGCATTAAAAAACAATTCATAAAACCCATGACTTTCAAAGCCTAGTGAATGGTGAACCAAAAGACTCTTTAACAACATTAAAGAGAATGAAGAATTTAAAGATTCTTTACCCTTGAAGCTCATCCTTGTTTACACAAGGGATTCACCCAAGTGGAGGGCCTTCAAGTCACCTCCAAGCTCCTTGGATCTTGCTTGTGATTTCCTTCTCCTTTTGTGCTCCTTTGGTCCTTAAGAATGTGAGGAAATGATCTCCAAAACACCAAAGGTTTGGTGTCTCTAAGTCTCCACACCAAGGGTGAGGTGTGAAGATGAAATGGATGACTTAGAGAAGAAAAGATTGCTAGATAAAATCTCCTCTAAGTGGCCGGCCTCCTTGTTTAAAAAGAGAGAATATGTTTCACCTCTTTTCTACAAGAAAAACCCTAATGAGAAAAATAGCTATAAAGTTGCTTTTATAACACTTTTCTTAGGTGAGTGGCAAACTTGCAATTAAGCAAACCTTCACCCTCTCCTCACCATGGCCGGCCTATTTGTTGTGATTGGGCTTATTGCCCATTTTGTTTTAGTTGTCATACAACTTAAACATAATGGGCATTGTGGACCAAAACACTTTTGGGCCCCGAAACCCAAAACCAACTTAAAAGCCCAATACAAACCTTTCGTAAAATTAATTAACTAATTAATTAATCTTGACCATTCTTCAATTAAACCATTGAATTGCATATCCATTTCATTTAATTTCTTCACTTTCATCCTTACTCGGTGTACGATCCATTAGGTTCCATTTAGCGAGGTAGTGGGTGATTGTTACTCTTAACGATCGATTGTGAATTGAAACCACATTTCAATTCTCCCTTAAAATTAGTGTTTGCTAATCATCAGGGCTTCCACAAACCATGAGTGACACCTAGCAGCATGTCATGGTTACCCAAGCTAAGTAGAATTGGTTGGAGAACCTATCCAGTTACAACTACAATGCAATACGGTCCTTCTCTAATACAATACTCTTAATCACATTGTTTAAGTGATAGTTTGTTTCATGTCTACTATCCAATGTGATACATCTCCATATGATTCTTTTGAATAAGATTTGGAACAAACTTCCTAAGTCATATTCATATGCTTTGGCCAAAGACTCTCGAATCACATCTTAGAGTATTCTCCTTCCACCATGGAAGGTTAAAGATCCCTTGTTGTGCATTCATATGCCTACATGACTAGATAGCTTGACCCCAACAATGCCGTGGACACTCCAATGGAATGCCTTTGACATGATCAAAGGTCAATGACCTAACCATTAGACATTTATAATGCCTCAGGTCAAATGACTACTTTGCATATTGCAACTATCGAGTTCTTACATGACATGTATGTTCGAACTCTCTTTTGATCGTGATTCAGTATACTCGATTACTCTTTCGAGCACCTATGTGTTTGTCTTAGTGTCCAACACCAAATGACTTGAGACTAGTCATACTCACGCTTGAGTCAACATAACATATACTAACCTTAGCGGATTGTCAATGCCCAATTGGCAATCCTATGGCTAGGAATGTTTTAGGAATGAACATAAGAGAAAGGTCTCGATAATCTAACTTACTTAAATCACTTGTCTCTTAGATCAATTACATCCCTTGGATTCCCTTATTGCTTAAGCACATGATACAATAAATAGTGATTAACAATAAACTTTGCCTTTCATTAAACATATAAAAGTTTAATACAATAAGTATTCCAAAAGCTATTACATCAAATGAGTGGCTTTGTGGGCATACTTCCAACATCTTTTGTGCACCAGCACCGATTCAAACGCCTCTAGAGAAACGAGACAAGAACAAGATGTGTGCTCATCACAATGACTTTGGTCATGCCACCAATGATTTTCAAAGCCTAAGGAACCAAGTGGAAGCTATGCTGAAAAATGGGATGTTATCACAGTACCACGTAGAATCAAGAGACGAACGTAAGAATGACGGAAGACTTAAAGCAGTAACAAGAAACATTGGGGCAGACGATAGGTTGTTGGATATCAATGTCATACATGGTAGACCCTAACCCCCTGAAGGACACGAAACACTCTCGATCACAAAGATCATTGCCAAGGGTGATGAAACTCGCATTTCTTTTTGTGAATTCAGGTCTCCAAGCTTGAGATGAATTATTGGAACAATCGCCACTAACCAAGCCGAATGTGGGAGGAGCTGATTTCCATTGCATGGGTTTAGGGGTTGTGCCGAAGATAGTCGGCGAACCAAGTCTGGGCTTTTTGGGCCTATCCGTCAGAGAACGTTTATCTGACTTGCCTACAATTATAAACATTGGAAGATCACGAGGAGGCGATGCAACGCAGCGGGACGGGGTGGGGGAAGGTCAGGAAATGGTGAAGCCATTGTAGAAGAATAATTCGAGTCAGAGTCCGTGTCCGTTTGCCCTATCTCCTCGTCTTCTTCTCTTTCGTCTCTTTCTTCTGAGCCCTCAGTTTGGGAGTCGGTGACAAGTACAAGAGAGTCTACGTTAAACTGAAGCTCAATATCAAGAGCGAATATGGACTTAAGCAGGGGGTCTGAAGGCAACGACCAGTCTACCAAATAGTACGAGAAGTAAATGATAGAGTTGCAGAGATAGGTGATTTGAGTACGAGTGTTAGCAACTTCTCTAGAGCTCCATATCTTTCTCGTCACAAACCTCTTTAGCCAACACTTTCGGCCTTTGGAGAGTATCTGTTTGGGACAATCTGATAAAGCTGCAAAAGAAGCTCATGGTAAGTTATGTTTACATATTTATCAAAAAAATGATAGCAGAAGTAAATTTATATATACCAGGTTTATGGCTAAAAGTAGAAGGGATGGATAGTTGAGACAGCTCGGAGACCTTCCAATTCCCTGAAATCAGAAGAGGGTGGTTTTTCCAATCTCTGGCTCTCGAGGGATCCAATGACAAGAATTTCTTGCGATACCTAGGTTTAAAATTAAAGAAACTAGTTTCACCCTTAATGGTAGTCAAGTTTAAGAGATAGAGGAAATCTCTAAAACACAAGGATATCCCTAGTTTCAGTCCTAATGCCAGAAAGGTCGACATAACTAAGTAAGAGTTCGGTTCAGTTGCATAAGGTGAGTATTTGTGAAGAATAAGATGAGGTGAATCATGGGATGGAGCGGGAAGCTAATGGCCTCTAAGTGGTATGGAGACAAAACGGTACACCCGGCTGGGATGCTGGAGCCCGAATACATGTTGGCTCTCGCGGGAAACAAGCTGAGGTGCACGTCATCTGGAACATGACATTGGTCACGAGCCTTGATGATTTCAAAGTGTGATTGAGTACCACCATATTTAAACCAATGTGTATGTCTCGACATGAGGAACAAGATGGGAGACTTACTGGCCGAAATTGATTCGAGAAGATAAGAAGAGGAATTAGTACCTGTAAGTGGAATGAAATATTCCCACATGAGGAGTTTGAAATGGAAAAAATTACCTGTAAGCCAAGAGGCCACTGTGAAACGAGAAGTCACAAACTTAGTGGAGAACTGAATGGAGGAAGTAAGAAAAGCGGGAATAGGGGAAGCTCAATTTATAAAAAGAGAAATGAGTGCATATAAAGTTTGGACATAAATTTTCAACCCTATAGAGGATGGATGAAACTCCAATTGAGAGGACAAACGCTATAGACAACCTAATGGATGGGATAAGACGTGTGAGGAAGGTGTCATTTTCTCATATATATTTCAGTGTGTAGTCATAATCTAGGTCACGGAAGACGTAGATTTGACAACGAGAGCGAAAGAAGAAAGCTTGTTCCGAAGTTGGAGAAACGCGCATGATGATAGAACTTAACGGGGGAGGAAATTATGAAACATGTTGAGCCCTAGGTAATGATGCATAAATATGTATATACATATGTGCATAGAGATATATATAAATGTACAAAAAGTGTGTGCAGAGATACGCATATTGGTGCACATAGATATGCACATGGGTATGTGTGTGTGTGTGTGTGTGTGTGTGTGTAAAGGGATTGGATACCCTGGGAGTCTAGCTCGCGACCTAGAGGCAGTAGAAGAAACTAAGCTTTGGAGCCCCCCGCGCGCGCGCACACACACATATATATATGTATGTATATAATATATCTACATATATATAGAGAGAGATGTAGGTGTACAAACTAGGCGTGCAGATTAGACGTTCGGCCTAGACGTGCAGACTAGGTGTACAGCCCAGTATTATAGGTTATATGTGTGAGGAGGAAACATATATGGTAAAGATATATGCAGATGTGTAAGTCATGTAAAAGTGTATGTAGATGTGCACGTCATCTAAGGGATAGAGATTTATAATATTTATATATCATGAGAAAAGAAGAACATCTAGTCTGAACAGGTACGAAGAAGGAAACAAACTAGGTGTGCAGACAAGATGGGAGAAAGAACTATGTAATAAATATATATATATATATATATATATATGTGTATAAATGTCAGTCAACTTTCGTAAATCCACTTTGGTAGACCATATATTTCATAAATTATACGAAGGTGTCAGTCCACTTTCGTGGGAAGGTGTTTAGGTGTCAACCCTCATTCTTAAATCCACTTTCGTAGATCATACGAAGGTGTCAGTTCACTTTTAAACCACGAAAGATGTCAGCCCTCATTCATAAATCCTCGTTCGTAAATCATACGAAGGTATCAGTTCATTTTTGTGGGAAGGTGTTTAGGTGTCAGCTCTCGTTCGTAAATCCACTTTTGTAGATCATATGAAGGTGTTAGTCCACTTTCGTAAACCACGCATCAACCCTCATTCGTAAATTATGCAAAGATGTCAGTTGATGTTCGTAAAGTATGTGAAGGAGTCTGTTGGCTTTCGCAAGTTATGCGATTGTCGACTTTCTTATATTATGGTTTAGGTGTCAGTGTCAGTAAATTGTGCGACAGTCCATGTTCGTAAATTTTATGGAGATGTCTATTGACGCTCGTAAATTATGCAAAGATAAGACAGGGCGAAGAAAGCTAGTAGAGCATCTGTAAGTTAGGCGAACGAAATGAGGGCTTTGGTAAATTTACCCTCAGTAAATTTAGCCTTAGAAAAAGTAACTTCCACAAATCTGGCCTTAGCAAGAAGTGCTTAAAGTTTTAGCTTGGCTTAAAGAGTATAGTTTCAAGGCCTCATGTGATAAAAAAAACTCAGTTTTCCCCTATTTTACATCCGTAAAAAAGGGAAAAATGGGGCATTGAGGGAGGATAAAATCAGGCTTTGACTCATGGGCCAATACCAATCACCCAAAGGGATGATGTTGTGCAAGATAAAATGTGAGGAAAGCCCACAAGGAATATACAAACGCACGTATCTAGATAACTGCCTCCACTACGGAGGACCACTGAGGAAGTGAAAGAGGAAGACATGTCGTGGTGCTTGTTCCCGAAACATGCAGTCATATTACGAAGGACCACTAAGGGAGTGGGGGAGGAAGATAGGTCGTGGTACTTGTTCCCCAAGCATGCAATCTTATAAATATGGAAAGGAGCCAAAGAACAAGGTACGCAATCAAAACCTGAGAGAAACCAGAGAATAGAAAATCAATCGACTTGAGCGTTTGAGTATCTCTTGCAGGTGCCCCACCCAGGCAACCTACGGAGAAAGACTGCTTGGGGACACCTCTAACGAAGGATTCGGCGAACGTGAGGATTGCAGTTAATAACTCTGTGGAGGTATTTCTTCTAGTAGGAAATTTTGCTCCAACACTTAGGCTAAAAATTTAGTCCAAAAAGGTTAAAGCAAAAAGACTATTTTTTGTTTATAAATTTTTTGGATTAAAAGAATCAGGTTTTAACCCAAAGTTGAAGATGATCTTAACGCAACCTTAAAAGTTTGCAAATCGAATCCCATTACCATTTTTTAATAAATGTAGAGTGTTTATTATAATCAAGCTTTGCTTTTTGTTTTTAGTGTGACAATCACGCGAGATGGTACACCACGTGTTCCTATATAAATAGTGGGATATGTGTGTTAAAAGGTTAATAACTTAAAAATTAAAATTTTTCATCACTTACATAAAAACACATGGTGTACCATCCGTATTTCCATCACAACTAAAAAAATTTCGTTGAATTGTGTGACATATTCGATGTACCTGGCCAAAGTAATATTATAAAATTCGAAAAATGATTATAATATTAAGATTTTGGACCCTCTTTCGGCTTGTAAATGATATTTAAGCATTACGTATTTAATTGTCACCAGGTTGTAAATTCCGGCCCGAGTGGGCATTCATGTGACAAGTGTGTCTAAGTTGGCATTCATGCGACAACTGTGTCCAAGTTGGCAATGGCATACATGTGATTAGCAAACAAAAAGTCGTTTTCCTTCTCCTTTTGCCCTTTTGGGCAAGATCTGGCATAAAAGATTGAATTAGATTTTTTTTTAATTATTAGTTTTATTAAGTATTACTTTGAAACTATTACAATTTTTTTTTTTTTGAACAAACGATATTATCTAACTAAAGAAGTGGGGGACTAGGAGCCTCACAATGGACCAGACATAACAATTCGCATTTGACGAGAATCGAACTTAAGACCTCTCACTTATAAGTGAAAAAGAATACTACAAAACTCATAATCGTCTATCTATTTGCTACAATTGATTGATTAAACGACCATAATTTTAATTATTATTTTTTTGCAAAGATGATCTTTACAAAGTAATTTAAAATATGCACAGTTATCATAATCATTGTTCCTACTTATCGTTAAGTAGCCAAAATGATCTTTGCAAAAATGATAATTCAATTAAGTAATTTACACCCATTAATTAGTCAAGTACTTGATTATCATGCATAATCAATCAAGCTACAAATATTTTATTAATATTTAGACTTTTTAGCCAAAATGATCGCTGAGATTGACATAACTCATTACTTTGGTCCCTGAGATTTGAAATCAATAGAAGTAATCCATGAGTTTGTCAACTATAAATTATTTTAGTACTTGCATGAAAAATTATATTAAATAAGGACCAAAATGACAAAAATACCCTCAATTTAATAAACAATGGGCTAAATGTAACATCTCACATCCCCAGGGGAGTGGATCATGTAAGCCTTATATGTATATTCTGATCTCTACCTAGCACGAGGCTTTTTGGGAACTCTGAAGTTAAGCGAGTTCGCGCAAGAGCAATCCTAGGATGGGTGATCCACTGAAAAGTTTTCGTGTGAGTTCCCAGAAACAAAACCGTGATGGCGTGGTTGGGACCCAAAGCGGACAATATCGTGCTACGGCGAAGTCAAGCTGGGGATGTGGTGAGGGATCGGGCCGGGATGTGACACTAAATGATTTGACAAAAATTAGAGTATTTTTGTCATTTTAGCTTTATTTAATAAAGATTTTTTTATGAAATGATCAAAATGATTGATAATGTACGAACTCAAATATTAGTTCTATTTGCTTCAAAGACCTTTTTGACAAAAAACAAACCTATTAATTATTTGTTTTCTCGCCCAACATTAGGTGACGAAGATAATGAGTATCCACTTCTTAAATCAGCCAGTAGGACATAGACACGCTAATCCCGCGTCGAACCCGCGTCCCCAAATCTAACACCTGACCAAAGGGCGTGTCCTGATTGGTCCTCCCCGCTACCTTCATCCCCAAGTGTTGTTACACGGCGATCCACCATATCACTTTCAAAATCGCACGGGGTCCAGATGGAATATCAAGAGACAAAAATATCTCCAGCCCAGTGGGCCCCTTTCAAAATACAACCACCATAACTGTTTTTCAAAACAAGCGTCGCTCCCTGGAAACTCCCTCCCTCTCCCTCTCACTAGGTCGGTGCTGAAACGCTCTCAAATTTCAGGGAGCCCCACATGGATCGGAGCTGGGATGACCAAGAAGGCGACTGGTACGGTAGAAAAACCTCCACCGCCTTTGACCGATCTTTCTGGATTTTTATCGAACACCTAGTCGGCGTAACTATTCGAACCCCTTATATACCCACTCCCAAGCTCCCCAAACTGCCATTTTTCCACCCACCACACCCACCTTCCCTTTCCCCTCTCTCTCTCTCTGTCTTACCCAGTTCACCGCCATTAACAAAGAGTGAGAATTGCGTTCTATGAGCCCAAAAGACGAAAGCCACCCAAAGTCTCCACCCACTTCAGCTGAATTCGACCCAGAATCAATTGGGTTGTCCGAATTTCGACCCCAAGTGTCGGCACCGTTACTGGGTTCTCAGCCGATTCCTTCGTTCACTTCTCCTGTAATGGAATTCGAAGCCTTCTCTTCTGTAAACCCATTGGGTGCTTTTGACTTCGCTGAAAAAGTTTCAATTCCAACGTCGTCTATGGGCGGCGGTGGTGCGGAGGACGTGGTTGTTCCGCCGCAGCCACTGGAATGTCTGCAGGACACTCCGGTGCCTCCGTTTCTGTCCAAGACTTTCGATTTGGTCGAGGACCCCTCGCTGGATTCGATCATATCGTGGGGCTCCGGTGGCCGCAGCTTCGTGGTGTGGGACCCATTGGAGTTTTCCAGATTCATCTTACCGAGGAACTTCAAGCACAACAATTTCTCAAGTTTTGTGCGGCAGCTTAATACTTATGTGGGTATTTTGCAGTAACACAGCCTGTATTAGCTGCTGTGATCTGTATGTAATTTTTTTTTCTTGTCCTTTAATTCTTTAATTTGTTTTTCTTTCTGTGTTTTAGATTTGTTGTTTGTTGTCTGAATTGAGTTTGATGAGGTTAATTCTGTATAGATGTAGCCGAGGCGATTAGTATTTGTATTAAGCTCGCGATGTAAGATTCTGTAGGAGCTGGTGTTGTATTCTTAACTCCCAATTTGTTGTATGTGTGGAGATTCATATGTAATTGACCAAAATAAAGTAATAAAAGGATTCTTTTGTGAGCAAAAGGTTTCTTCGATGAAAAGCTTGGCGATTTGTTTTCCGGTTTCCAATAGTTTACGCAGGTGAAGTGACAGGAGAAATGAATTGCTGCTTTTGTTGTTCTTGATGATGATGATGATGTTTATGATGTTGTTGATGCTGATGATGATTGATGTTGTTGATGATATGATGATGATGTGGTTCTACTTTAATGGGCATGTAATCATCTCCTCTCTCTGGATAATATAACATGTTTTTTAGGATTGTCTTTAATCATGAAGCTTAGAATAGTGAATCTAAATGGAAATGGTAGAGGTTGTTCTTTTATTGATTTAGTAGTTAGGATCGGAGGCTTCTACGAGAAGAACATCTTCCCCTCTGAGTATGTACTGGAGAGGGGAGTCCGTCAGGTAGAATTCGGACTCCCTTCGAAATCTGTTATTATACAAGTATATATTACCCCAATAAAATTTCTCTTAATGTTTTTTATGTGATTTACAGATTGTAAGCAAGGTTCAGTTCTTCATATGCATGAAAGTTGATGGCCTCACATTGTCTTCTGTGATGATTAGATTGCTACTTGAATGATTGTATATATCTTTTTATTTCTGTTATATCGCTTTCCCATTCATTTTTTTTAATTATTTTGGGTCTTGCATTCAGGGTTTTCGCAAGGTTGACACAGATAAGTGGGAGTTTGCGAATGAAGCTTTTCAGAAGGGCAAAAGACATTTGTTGAAGAGGATCCAGAGGCGCAAGTCACCTCAATCTCTGCAAGTTGGGAGCTTTACTGGGCCTTCTGCGGAAGCAGGGAAGTCTGGAGTCGAAGGTGAGATAGAGACATTGCGGAAAGAGAGGAGTACGTTAATGCAGGAGGTTGTTGAATTGCAGCAGCAGCAGCGGGGCACAGTTGACCATATGAAGGTAGTGAATCAGAGGCTTCAGTCTGCGGAGCAGAGACAGAAGCAGATGGTTTCTTTCTTGACCAAGATGCTTCAGAACCCGGCATTCGTGGCCCGACTTCAACAAAAGACTGGACAGAAAGACATAGGCTCTTCAAGGGTGAGGAGGAAATTTGTTAAGCATCAGCAGCATGAACTCAGTAAGTCAGATTCATATATGGAAGGCCAGATTGTGAAGTACCAGCCTGCCTGGAGAAACCAAACCATATCCTCTACAGCGCCGGATTCATATCCAGTTCCTTTTGAACAATCTCCTCATTATCCTTCACAAGTTACGACAGGAAAACTGGGTTTGGATGCTGAAAGCACGGCATTCCAATTTGTGGACGCTGCACTAGATGAATTAGCAATCACACAAGGATTTCTTGAAACACCAGAGCAAGAAGGCGAAGGGGCATCAAGCATGGTAACTGAAGATCCTTTTTTCAAAGGGAAGAGTGTTCTAAGCCCACAACAAGAGGCTAATCCCGAGCATTATGTCTCTTTCGAGGAGGATTTGGTGAAGGACAGGACTTTTCCAGAACTGTTTTCTCCAGGGATGGAGAGCATGATTAAACAAGAAGACATATGGAGCATGAATTTTGATGTCAGTGCCGGTATGTCAACTTCTATGAATGAGTTATGGGGTAATCCAATCAACTATGATGTGCCAGAGGTGGGATTGACGGGTGGATTGTTAGATGTCTGGGATATCGATCCTCTGCAAGAGGCAGGAGGGTTGGGAATCAATAAGTGGCCAGCCCATGAATCTGCATTTGATGAGCCTCAGAGTCAAGGTGTCCAGTGTGCATCTAAAACTACTGATCCGTAGGGCTGCATTTGCTGCCCTTTCGGATCCTAGTCATTTTAAGTTGCAGGGGTCTATTATATGGACGATTTATTAATGAATATATTAATTTGATAGCAAAGTCTTACTCTTTCTTAATCATCCGCTTTTATTCCTTAGATCTTCGATTTCCGCCCTGGTATTTGTTCTTTTCCCAACTCGCTTCTCACCTATTTTGTAGGTTGCATTCCAATTTCCTTCTAGTTGTAGGCTGCATTAATCTCAAAGTTCTGTTGCTAACAAATACTAGAGCTATGAAACTGCAGGTCTTTATCCTCTGGAAAGGTAGCTCGCTTCCACCGGGAAACGGGGTCTTGGATTTTGCCCTTCTGAGCTCGTGAAATTCCAGAAAGGTGAACTGTTTGAGTTTAACAGGTACAGAAATTAGTAGGCCAATCTGTTGAGATCATTCTTCTTCACGCTGGTCTCCCAACCTTTAACGTTTACAATTTTTTGGACTTGATTTCTCCAGTTGGTGTACGAATACAAACACCGAAGAAGCATTGAGGTGCATTACATTAGTGAAGAGTTGCTTTGAAGAACTGCCAGCCTTCTCAAAAACAGGGAGAAGAAGATTACCGAACGTTCAAATTTGAAGCCGGCGAAATGGGT
Organism: Malus sylvestris; assembly: GCF_916048215.2. Classification (NCBI taxonomy): domain Eukaryota; kingdom Viridiplantae; phylum Streptophyta; class Magnoliopsida; order Rosales; family Rosaceae; genus Malus; species Malus sylvestris. The sequence continues at coordinate 1,448,894 of NC_062273.1, forward strand.
TAAGATTAGGCTAAATCAAAGATTCAGATGTCCACTGTCACCATAAGGTACTTTATATTTTTGGGTTCATCTTTGGTAGTCCGGACAACCGCGTAGTTCAATCTTGACCATCAATTTTTCATACAATTGGATAGCGTCCGAATCAGCCCATGCCCAACCCGATTTTAAACTTGATCGGGCTGGTTAGAATGAAGTAATAACCTGCTCAAATCCAACCCAACTTTTACCCTATCATTTATTGTATCGGGTCGGGTTGGTGCTTTGCCCGACCATGTCAAATTCAACTCGATTTTTATCTTAAATTGCTCGGGCAAATATTACCTTATCACACTTCATATTATATTGGGAGGGCTATACTTGAAATTTGATTTTTGCTTGAACAATGAATGATAGTATTGCTTTTACGTTTCTTTTGGTTAAAACTTTGGTATTGTCTTATAATTAATTTCAACTTTGGATATTTTAATAATGTGGTACAATATTAGAATTGATAAAGTTAGGCAAACTTGAACCAAACTCTTGTAAGCCCGAACCCGGATAAACCAACATGAACTCGAAGACAACCCAAACTTGAAATACGAATTTGGTGGGTTGACCATCTAAACCACCCAACCCATCCGAATTGCACCCCTACTAGACTATTTTAGAACAGTTGTATATTTTGTGCTCTTATTTAGTTTTCATTAGCATCAGAGAGGGTAAAAGTTGATCTAAATTGTATCTACTATTACTTGAACAATTGTATTAAGTCGTATTTAGTTAAATGTGGCAAGCAAACTTTCAGAAATATAACTAAAGAAAGGGAAAACAGTACATAACATAGCGCCAATCTTGACATTGGAAGGTCGAATAACAGAGCCTTTCAGGCAACAAATTGGTGACGCAGTAACTAATTTTAACTCGCGGAGACGGAAGAGGCTATGGAAGCAGAAGGAAAACAACAGATATAACTCATGCTGGGAATGCAACTAATTATATAAGCTAGATCTGTGAAATATGGGAAGAACAAAAATCCCAAGCTCAGCGGAGATCCACTACACCCGCTGACTCTAATCCTTGCAAGCTGGCCGAAAAGCCAAAGTCTGGTAGTAGCAGAGAGTAACTCAACTTAACCCGCTGCAAAGTCCGTTTGTTTGAAGAGACTCACTCGGCATCCCTGGTTGTTGTAGGATCATGGCGCTCCCTTTTAAGTTTTTTTGCTTTCTTGGGCTCTAGCATGTCTTGAACCTTTGGTGTACGCTCATTACCCTCGTGTTTCATTCTAGCTTCGCGTCGCTCCCTTTTAACTCCCTTCGTTTTGCTAGGCACAAATGTATCACCAACCTTTGTGTGATAATACACCGTATCTCCAATCTAAACAGAGTTTGTCAACAAAAACGATACAGAAATATTAGTTAGACATGCTTAACATCAGCGTACTGGACAAAATGTACAGTAGAAAAAGACGCAAGTAGAGAAGAAATGGTTCAGGTCATGTAAACTAACACCCGCCCTCTAGACCACAGAACAACCGCTATATGAAATAATCTATGTTCGCCGTTTACCTTTTGATCTGGGATGTTGATTTTCCCAACCTTGCCCCGCAGTAGGTCCTGTTTAATATTCTTGTCCTGGAAGTAATAAGAGGAATTGCGTTACAGACATGTTACATGCAAAAGAAACCAGAGAAATCAGAAGGAGATTTAGTATTTCAACCTTCTTAGGCTGATTTTTGCCTTCTCTCATTGCTTCTTTCCTTAGGCTTTCGTTAGGAAGGCGATGCCGACGAACTACTAAATCCATGGAGGGGCCAACTTCAACTAGCTCCATCCGTGGAACTACTGTGCCAGATTTTTTAAGTCGCAGTGCACATTGAGTAAGAACCACTTTCTTAGAAGATATAGCTGTACATACATATACACGATCTAAACCAGCAAGATTTAATTTCTCTACAACCTGCACATATCATTTTTATGTATATATTAATATCCCTCACAAAATTAAAAAACGAGTAACGTGCAACAAAATGGCAGCAGAGATAAACCTCTCCTCGCAACAGATCAAGCAAAACTTCCTTCAAATGTTGCAGCTCTCCTGCGCTTTCAAATCCTTCTCCAATAAAGCAAACAAATGGTTTCGTCCCCACCCGCGGTGCTAGTTTCTTGTCATATGTAAACGATTCCAATGGTTTATAGTTTTCAACCCCAACCTCTACAAGATCATATATATGGTGATCATAAGTTCTCCCTATGACAAGATTGTCAGGCCGCTTCTTTGAGTGAGAGCCAAACTGCAATATAAGAGCAATTAACAATTTCAAAATTACATTTGAGAAATCGGGAAATAAACACAAGCATAAGATACAGTGCCTGATCTTATTTAGGCAACACAGGGGCTCAGCATTCTAAATAGGGCGAGTCAAGAACTCAGTTCAGAAAATGGGATAAACATCGATCATCATGCATACATTTTGAAAAATGAGTAGATGTAGTTGGAATATATAAAATTCAAGATTTAGGCTGAAGCGTTCAAGATAAAGTCCACATCAAAACTAAAAAGGTAAAATGGGACTAACAAGCGGGAAACGAGCATCCTTGGCATTCCAAAATGAAGGATGATAGGTAGAAATAAATACAAATACTTTCATTGGTTGTGAGCTGCTTTTAGTTATTCTGTGTTATGAATTCTGCGTCTGCAATGTCCAAACATATAACTAAAATAGTTTGTCACCTACCAAATCCATTGCAAATGCCACAACAAGATCAAAGAGGCAGGTTCATCATAGAAACATAAATTGAAAAAATCAAAGATTTCCAGAACATTGAAAGAATATAAACAAATTGAAACCAAAGATTTCTACCAGAAACACATTCGTTCTAATGAGCAGCTCAAAGAAATAACAGAAAACAACCAAACATCTTCCAAAATGTTCATCAATGCTAGCAATAAATCCTGTAAAACTAAGCAAATGCTGCAACACTATCAAAATCCAAATAACCTTTCAAATCCCAAACAGAAAACAGTTGCATAATGCGCGCGCGCATATATATATATTTATTTATTTATTTATGGGTCTTTTGATATGGGTCCAATTGGACCTATTTCAAAAATCAAAAGTCACTAAAAGATGGACCTATTTCAAAAGATGAGCTATAAAATTGGACCTCTTTCAAATTTTCCCATTTATTTATTTATACCAAGCTCACATGAAATCAAATTATTGAAGGAGCAAAATGCTGAGGTAGTTTTATACTTACGACGAAAATACTGCAATCGGTTTTGTGAGAGAAGAACTCAAGGGAAGTATCACCCCCACTTTCAAAAGGGCTAATATCTTCATTCCTGCGGCTGAATTTCACAGCACTGTCCTTCTTCAAATGGTAAAGGTCCGATAACACAGAATTAATCACACTGCTCGTCTTCCTACCGTGAAGAATCAACGTCTTCTTCCCCGTCTCAACCTTTAAAATCATACAAAACCCGATTGAAAAATCAATACAAAATTCGAAGAAACCAATACCCAAGTTGAAAAATCTGAACTTTTGCTTTTGGACACAGGAAAAGTACAAATTTTCCCGAGAAACAAACAGATGTGAGGAACTTACGATCTTGGGGGCACGTTTCTCTAGCTCTCTTCTGGCCTTTCCACTCTTGGGAGTTCTCACTTGCAACAAGGTTGGCTGCGAACCCTCTGGCTCTCTTGTGGCCTTTCCTTTCTGGGCAGTTTTCACAGGCAACATGGTTGACTGCAAAATGTAAAACCCTCTGAGAAGTACAGTTGCAGGACTTTGGAAGGGAAGCTAGGGTTTTATTCCAAAACGACGGTGACGACTGTGGACTGTGATATGATGTCATTAGGGTTTTGTGGGCTCGTATGGACTCGGAAAATAAGCTGCTTTACTCTGCCTTCTTGGGCCCATCATTTGTAACCCAGCTTAAGCCCAATCTTTTTTTTTTCTCTTTCTCTTTCTGTCGAGTCTCAACCGTTCACTCATGAAAAAATAAAATGTGAGGGCGAGAATTTCCTTTGTAGCCTCGTAGGTGTTACATAAAGAAATTGTCGTTATGTTGATTAAAAGTATTTATTTTTTGCATATGAGCCTGAGGTTCTAAATTCAAATTTTCTGTTATCCAACATATAGGTAAGGTAGTAAGTGTTGTCTTTTCTATTTCAATATAACTCAAGCATTTAAAATTGACCAAAAAAAAAAATAACTCAAGCATTTAAAATATTGAAATTATACTAAAGATATTATGTACAATTTGACGTATGTCATCTTAGTAGCAAATATTAAGTGTAACCAGGTATATAAAAAAAACCCATTACACAATATAATTTCTTCACTTATACAAGTGACACATACTTACACATGAGAGTGACCCTTGATTACCAAATAATATGGTTATAAGCTGCCTAAATGTTTACCCCAAAATTTTTACATCTGTTAATACCCCACCGCCATTGCCACCATGCCTTCACGGCCATTGAAACCACCGTTGTCTCCACCACTGTTGCCCCTTATCATGACCATCACCACCACCACTAACGTCACACATAATGACCCATCATTATTTGGATTATTGAATATTTAAAACTAGTGGAAATGCCTATTAAATAAGCCATTAAAAAGTTCATTATTTGAATATTAGAAATTTAAAACTAGTTGAAATGGCCATTAAATAAGCCATTAAAAAGTTCATTATTCATTATTTTGAATGTTGAAAAGTTCATGAGAATTCATGAGAATACACTAAGGGGTGTATTCAATTGGGATTTTGAGGGATTTTAATTCTTTTAATAAATCTAGGGGTATTCAATCAAGATTTTAAGTGATTATCTAAAATTCAAGGTGTATTCAATTATAATTTTAAGATGGTTTATTAAAATACTTAGGGGGGTGTATTCAATTGGGATTTTGAGGGATTTAATGTTTTTAATGAATTTATGGGTATTCAATCAAAATTTTAAGTGATTTTCTGAAATTCAAGGTGTATTTAATTAGAATTTTAAGATAGTTTATTAAAATCCTTATAAATCCGGGTGTTTTCAATTAGGATTTTAAATAAGTTTATAACATTCCAGGTGTTTTCAATTAGAAATTGATTTTAAATAATTGGAGAAAGTTGAGGAATTAGAGGGAAATGAAGATATTTTGTAGTGTATTTTAATCATCCAAAAATCTCACATCTTCCCATAAAATTTCGAGTGAATTGAATCAAAATTTTATATGAATGGGGAGTGTATTCAATTGGGAATTTGAGAGATTTTATTGGATTTATAAATCCATGAATTTTTATGGAGTTTAACTGATTTGTAGATATTTCATACAATTTTGATTCAATTCCCTCAAAATCTCATAGGAAGATGTGAGATTTGTGGATACTTAAAATATACTACAAAATCTCTCAAATTCCCTCTAATCCCTCAACTTTTCTAAATTCTTTAAATTCTAATTCTAATTGAATACACCTGAAATGTTATAAACTTCTTTAAAATTCTAATTGAATACATCCAGATTTATAAGAATTTTAATAAACTATCTTAAAATCTTGATTGAATACATATTGAATTTCAGATAATCACTTAAAATCCTGATTGAATACACCTGGATTCATTAAAAGAATTAAAATCCCTCAAAATCTCAATTGAATACACCCCCGAAATCTCTACAAATCAATTAAACTTCATAAAAATTCATGGATTTATAAATCCACTAAAGTCTCTCAAATTCTCAATTGAACACACCCCCCCTTAGAAATCCGGATTTTAAAGAAGTTTATAATATTTCAGGTATATTCAACTAGAAATTGATTTTAAAGAATTTGAGAAAGTTGAGGAATTAGATGGATTTGGAGAGATTTTGTAGTGTATTTTAAGCATCAACAAATCTCACATCTCACCATGAGATTTCGAGGGAATTGAATCAAAATTTTATATGGAATCTCTACAAATCAATTAAATTCCATAAAAATCTATCGATTTATAAATCCATTAATATCTCTCAATTTCTCAATTGAATACACCCCCTTAAAATTCAAAATAAAGTCCTCACAAAATCCATGAATTTCAATAAGTTTATAACTTGCTCACAATCCTTTAAACTTTCATTTGAATATCATAGTTGGTAAAATACAAAAAATACGTGAAAAATACGTGTGCATATTATTCGACATTAGAAAGAAGAGTAAATTATAGCAATGGTTCATGAACTGTAATCAAATTGGAGCAATGGTCCATCAACTAAAAATCCATTATCATTGGTCCCTCAACTTATCAAAATGTGTAGCTATAGTCATTTTCATCAGTTTCTTCAAAATTTTGTCAAAATAAGTTATTTTGGAATAACCATTTATAATTAGGGTCCCTCAATTCATCAAAGTGTGTAATTATGGTCTTTTTCGTCAACTATGTCAAAATTTTTGTCAAAATGAGTTATGTTTGAAGGACCTTTGCTACAATTAGGTTAAGTTAAGAGACAATTTATCCAGTTGAATTAAAGTTGAGGGACCAAATGTAATGAATTTTTAGTTGAGGGACCATAGCTGCACGTTTTGATGAGTTGAAGGATCAATGATAATGAATTTTTAATTGAAGGACCATTGCTTCAATTGAGTTAAAGTTAATGGACCATAACTACAATTTACCCTAGAAAGAAAGTTTGAAAAATTCGTCATTTTAAAAATTTTAATATTTATTTTAATATTATAATATTTATTTTTCAATAGTATTCTAAAAATATGTATATAATATACAAATTTTATGTGCATTATTGAAAATATGTATAAATAACATGTATTAGACGTGAAAAATATATAAGTACTTGGAGTATTAAAAACCGTGCAATTTAACGGACTTGGATCCTCTCATGAGCTAATGGAGAGGATCCTCCTGACCCATCATCTTGGGCCGTTGGATTTTTATCCAACGGCTACAAGCAGGAGGTCTCTTTAATGTTATAATAATTATAACCGTTAGATAAAAATTCAACGGCCCACGATTATGGATCAGGAGGATCCTCTCCATTAGCTCAGGAGAGGATCCAAATCCCAATTTAACAAATCATTGAGATATGTACAAAAAAATATAAGTATTTTTTAAAAATATGTTTGTACTTACATGTATGATAGTTAACTTTATCTTATCATGAGGGCCAACTTTTGGGGAAGAGGTCCCTCCAGATCTCTTCAACCAAAACCCATCAATTAAATAATTCGGATATTTAAAATTTGATCCAACAGTTATGAATAAGGAATCATTTTAAAAATTATAATAATTTTAACCGTTAAATCAAATTTCAATATTCCAAATTAATTAATTGGTGGGTTTTGGTGGGAGAGATCCGGAGCTTTTGTTTGAAAAGAAGATTCAAAATAACCTTTCGTATTTTAACTATAAAAAAAAAAGGAAAAAGAAAATAACCCTTCTTTCATTTCTGGATTCATGAAAGCTCATTTTCCTTTTTTTTTTATTTTTAATTTTTTAATTGTCTTTAAATGACCTTCCCCGCTATATAATATATCTTCCTCACACACAGATGCGTACACTTTTCCTCCCCATCGCCTTGTTCTTGATCTAATCCTAATTCCCAATTCCCCAATCTTCTTATTCCACCAATAACCCTCCAATTTCCGCTCCAATTTTTCGATTTTGTTTTTGCTTTTATTTTATTTCAATTTAATTTGTATACCTGTAATAAGAATCAGGGTTTATGTTGATAATTATCCATGTACTTAGGGATTTTTGATTTTCGTGATTATCGTGTCGATAACTAGGCCTTTCGCTGTTGGTAGTATACAATTTTGGATTGAATTTTTTATAGATGGCTGACTTGTAATCGAAGATTAGGGATTTAGGTTTAGGGTTTTGATTTCTGAGAATCTGATGGAAATGGAGAGCTCGCGTAGGCCGTTTAGCGGATCGAATGAACCAGGCTTGAAGAAACCCCGATTGGCCGAAAACCCGAATGGACGAGCTTTTGGGCAGAGACCTGGTGGGGGAGCTAATCCAGTGCTGTCAAGATTCAGAGTGAGTGATAGAGACACCGGGAGCGACGACCCGAATCGCGGGGGTGGGGGCTATGTGCCGCAGCCACTGCAGCATCAGGAGCTTGTGAGCCAGTACAAGACGGCGTTGGCGGAGCTCACCTTCAATTCAAAGCCAATTATTACCAATCTGACGATAATTGCCGGCGAGAACGTCCACGCAGCAAAGGCGGTGGCGGCAACTGTATGCAGCCACATTATTGAGGTGAAACTCAGCTTTACACTGTGTATATAGCTGTATTTGTGTTTTATATTTTTGGTTATGGCACCGGTTGTTTGAATTCGACTTGTAAAATGAAAAAGAAAGGGATGGAGGTGCAAAAGGAGAACTAAAATGTGTTAGTGCTCGCTCGCATGTTTTATGTTATGCTGATACTTTAGTGAAAAAGTTTTGTTCCGAAAGCTTGCCCCCAGTTAAATATTTGTTTACTTTCTTGATGCAAATAATAAAGGTTTGTGATATGTGTGGTGGTCTAGTTTTGACTGAATGGGAATGTTTGTATTCGCCAGTGAGCCTATCGAAGTAATGAACATCCAATTTCATTCTTATTTTTCCCGTATGATATTGAGTTGAGGGTTTGGCTGCAGTTAACATTGGTCAGGCTTTGTACGTGTAATCAGTATGTTTTCCTGACATTCCCCCAGGTTTGACAAGTTCCACTTCATCATTTTCTGGTTGCCTGTGCGAATTTGTTTAATCCATTGCACGCAAATGAGGCTGTATGTAGCTACATGAGAATAGTTTTGACATTCTGTGATTAAATGGGTTTTGTGGAATGAGCTGTAGCAGGTTTCAAAACCAAATGAATAAATCACATCCTTATGGCTATGGCCTATTGGTTTCACAGAAAATCTCTGCATATAGCTGTTTTATTCTTGTTACAACAACGCTGCAGCATTTGAAAGGGGAGGAAAACCACTTTCATAGCCTAACAGATGCCGCTATGTTTAGAAAATCAGCATTATATGTTGTGGTTGTATGTAAGAACCTTATTCAGATAGAGTTTTGGGGAGTTTTTAGACCTGATGATAATGCCCTGCAAGACTTCGATAAGGTGCATGATCTCATATGGTTTTACTCAGTGGTAATTATCTTGCTATACTGATCTTCTGGTGGTAATTAAAGACTGTCAGATTGACAAAACAGAGAATACATACAAACCTCAGGTTTTGTTAGAGCACTAAAGTGGTGGTGCCAATTTCATTGACATCCTTACATTTGAAAGATGGAGGGCATATTTGATTTATCAGTGTGATAACCTCCAAAATATACGATGTACAGTACATTTATATACACTTATATACGTCAAATAGATTTAGATGTTCAGTCTGTTATTGCACTTAGTTTGGAATTGCTCTCCTTTAGGCTTCTGATAGCACTCATTCCATTTCTAGCTGAGCGTATCTTCTGATTATTAGGTGCCTGGAGATGTTTCTATAGATGTTATATTATCTAGGAGTGGCAGAGTGAAAGATGTCTTGTTAGTTTTCACTGTTCCCATAAGGAAATGACTCAAATCCTTGTGAGACAGAAACTAGAGTGAGAGAGCCAAGTTTTTAGAGGACACACGAGAAAACAAGTCATAAAATACGACCGTAAAAATAAATGAATAAATATCACTCGCATTATTCTAGTTACTGTATTTTCTCCTATGAGCCTAAGTTTTGCCCCCCAATGGGATAGTTTAGAAGTGATTATACGTGCAGTTTATGTTGCTTTTGATATCTTATAAATGTGTTTGAAGAGTCTAAACTGACACAAATTCTCCTTCCCCTTCCACACTCTCTTGGGAAACATCGGTTCTAGGCCATTGGTTTATTAATTGCTTATTTGTTTAAACAATACTGGCTGCATCTAGTGTATAATATCTAATTCTAGAAAGTAATTTGCAGGTTCCTAGCGAGCAGAAGTTACCATCACTTTATCTTTTGGACAGTATTGTAAAGAATATCGGAAGGGATTATATTAAATATTTTGCTGTCAGACTCCCTGAGGTTAGATTTCTTTCTTGATTCTCAGCATGCTTTGTCTAGTTGATGGAAAGCATGTTTTTTTTCTTTTTTTCTTTTAACATGTATTGTTCCTGATCTTCACCGCTAACCCATTACCTGGTATCTTTCAAATAGAAAAGATGTTTGTTTGCACACTACGTCCTTGCTACCCGTATTTGTCACAACTCACAGTAGACTTGATTCTTTGTTAGTTACTTTGCCAATTCTTTGCCTTTCTCTTGAACTTATAGGTGTTCTGCAAGGCATATAGGCAGGTTGAACCTCCTATACATCAAAGTATGCGGCATCTTTTTGGAACATGGAAAGGAGTGTTTCCTGCTCAGACACTTCAGATGATTGAGAAAGAACTTGGATTTTCTTCTACGGCAAATGGTTCATCGTCTGGAGCAGCAACATCAAGACCAGATTCGCAGTCACAGCGACAAGCACATAGCATTCATGTGAATCCCAAATATTTGGAAAGGCAACGTCTTCAGCAGCCAACTAGGGTAAGTGGAGTTCTGAAGTCAATTACGGATGTGGATTCACATCTCTTGAGTTTTGACTTTTGACCACCAACTATTGATGTTCCACGATTTAGTGGTGGATTGTTAAAAGTTAATCACAAATAAATAATATCATCAGAAAACTATACTCTGATGAGCTTTTTTAACACTGGAAACTAGAACTCTTATAGTAGGTTGTAAAACTTCTATGTTGCTCTTTTTATTTATTCAGGGAGTTTATTCATAGAATATTGCTCTTATAGTTTGGAGTTATGTTATATTTTCCAGAAGTATCTTGATCCTTTACCAGATGACTTGATTCATTTTCATAAGGATTCGACGTAACTGAGGAGTGCCGGCTGTCGACTACCTGAGAATATATATTTTCTTTCCTTGAGTCGTTTTCTTCGTACAACCTTGATTTACCCACATGCTCCTTATGAAAAGATTAGTGCTTTTACATATTTCGTTTATGCTGGTTTTTGGTATGAAGGCAAAAGGAATGGCTAGTGACTTTTCTAGGGCTATGGCAAACTCAATTGATGATGATCCTGCTGTTAAAATGCATGAATGTTAAGTAAAATTTGATATTATGTGCGTATTATTGTCCTTTTTTTTCACAGCTCATGATAGGTAACATTTGCAAAATTTGCAGCAGTCCAATGCAGATGCACTAAGCGAGCGTGTTCATGAGAAGAACATTGGTGCTGAATATGGAGAATATGAATATGGTTCTGATCTTCCCAGGAATTCAAACCCAGGAATTGGAAGAATTGGTGGGAAGATTACAGAAACACCACCCACCCAAAGAAATGGTGTTAATATCAGGCATGGACTTGCAAATTACTCGGCACCTAAATCTGCTAATGCTGATCCTCGCTTAAAGGCAGCACCAGGCATTGCAACTAGAAACGGTGGTGGGCTTTCTAGTAGCTGGAAGAATTCTGAGGAAGAGGAGTTCATGTGGGATGATATGAACTCAAGATTAACAGATCATGGCCCATCAGATATTTCTAGTAACTCAAGAAAAGATCACTGGGCCTCTGATGATTCAGAGAGATTGGTAAGCTCCAATTGCTTGTACTGATTGAAAAATTGGGACCTGAAGGTTGATTACCTACCGGTTCACATGTTAATTTCTCAGCCACGAAGTGTGGAGGCAGATACAAGGACAAGTTTTTTTGTGCTTTAGTTTTTTTAGATTGTTACTGGGCAGATCCCTGTTGGGATCAATACAATGCTTTTACTTTCACACTTATCTTAACCTCTAGGATGCACAAACTGCCTCTTACATTTAAGGATAATTTTTTTTGAAAAAAAAGAAGAAAATCTTATTATTTGAAATTGCTCATATTCTCAGGGGTTTGGAGGTCATTTTCGTAAACCAAAAAGTGTAAATGATTATGCATCAACAGCTGATCTGGATACCTCTGCTGACCTTACTGAACAGAAGGACCTATCTGCTCTTGGTCACCTGATGTCATCACCTTGGACATTGCAGGACTCTATCGGTGTTGACAGGCTGACCCCTTCTGGTATTCCTGTCATTAGTTCGGTTCACTCAGATCGTTATGCTTCAAGTTTAAGTGGGCTATCAACAAGTGGAGATTATTCTGTGGCCAGGATGGGAAGTAGAGCACAAGTAGCATCTTCTCGCATTGGAGCGTCAAGTCTCGGGTTTAGTGCAGCATCAGGGCCCACTGGAGCTTTAGGGAAACAGCAGCAACTTCAGTCTGTGAGAGCTGCATCACCATCTGGGCAGTCACTGATGCACCAGTATTCTCCCTCACCTACATCAACAGTACAACACCCTCGTCATCATTTGCAAAGTTTAGCTGAGCAAGACCTTACTGAGGACCCTTTGCCAATCCCAACTCCCAATGCTCGACTGGGTAGCAAAGCAAAATCACAGCCTCAAGATTTATCTTTGTCAATTCCTGCCATCCAATCAAGGCACAAATATGCCTCTCGACAACAACCGTACAGTATAGAGTCTGAATCTTTCGGTCACACTAAGAAGCCCCCTGTGCTACCGGTCTCCACTTTTTCAACTCCGTCAACTGTTGGAGATTCTATACCAGATCATTCAAATGTCATTGCTGCAGAAACCTCAGGACAGTTGAGCACTAGTAGTTTGTTGGCTGCCGTTATGAAGACTGGAATTTTATCTGACAAATCAATTACTGGTGGCCTACCAAATTTGAATATTCGGGACATGGGACATATTCCATCACAGCCAGGTGTTCAATCTCCCTTTCCAAGTGGACCTCCCCCTACTCAGGTTGCACTCCCAGGGTCCAAGGTTGCCTCAGCATTTACATCAGGTCACCTTTCTGGTGATAACTCACCAGCTTCCTCAAATGTATCACAGAAGAAGGTAGGCCATCTGCCACTTCCACATAGCCAACCTCCTTCATCTCTCGAGGGCAGTGCGTCAGCAAGTTCTTCAACTGTGGTGAATAATTCCTCGGATCCAATTTCTAGCCTTTTAAGCTCCTTAGTTGCAAAGGGTTTGATATCTGCATCAAAGTCAGAGTCGCTCACTCCTGTGCCATCCCAAAAGCCAACTGAACTGCAAAACAAGAGCCTTGGTGGACCTGCCACAAGTTTAGTGTCAGTGTCTCCAGTTTCAGTTTCAGCAAGTCTTCCTGTTTCATCTCGAACTGATGATGCATCTCTCCCAGAACCTGTAGCTAAAACATCTGCTGCCTTACCTCAAATTACCAAGACAGAAATAAGAAACCTCATTGGCGTTGAGTTTAAGCCAGATAAAATCCGAGAATTCCATCCAGCCGTGATTGAGGAACTTTTTAATGACCTTCCACATAAGTGTAGCATATGTGGCCTTAACCTCAAACTTAGAGAACGGCTTGAGAGACACTTGGAATGGCATGCTTCGAAAAATCCTGAAGCCAATGGTTCAGCCATGGCATCAAGGAAGTGGTATCCAAATTTAACCAGCTGGGTTGCTGGAAAAGCAGGACCCCCTTTGGTACCTGAGGCCAACAATTCAATAGACGAGCCTAATGAGACGATTGACATTGATGAGCCCATGGTTCCCGCAGACGAAAGTCAATGTGCATGTGTTAGATGTGGCGATATTTTTGAAGATTTTTATTGTCAAGAAAGGGATGAATGGATGTTCAAAGGAGCTTCGTACATGAGTATTCCATCTGGGCCCGGTGAGATGGAAACCACAGAGGAGAGTGTTTTGAAAGGTCCCATTGTGCATGTAAATTGTACAGTGGAAAGTTCACTCTCTGATTTGGGATTGCCGGGCCATGTTAAATTGGTAAGCTCTTGTTAGTTAAGTATGGGCAAAATAGTTGTCAATGTTTTGGCCCTTCTTTTATTAGTCTTCTACCATAAACTATCGATTTGAGATGTTAAGATGTTACCTCTTACTTTTTGGCAGGAACCGGAAATTTAGCGTTGGAAGCTGAAGAGACAAAACTCCATGCATTCTGAACTTTTGAGGGAATTCCAGGTTTTAGATTAATGTGTTTTTTAGATGTGAATCTTCGATGCCTATTTTTCGTGCGCCACAAAATAGTGGTGAGAGCTTTCAACTAGCTCCTCCTCTACAATTTTCTTCTTGTTTAATTCAAAGTTTTCGAGGAAAAGAAATGCATCCCTTTGCCAGATAGTTTCCATAGTTTCCATCTCAATGATTTCTCTTATGTGCTAGATGTTTTGCTATATTTGTTCTTGTTTTTGACTTCTGTGAAGCGATTTGCGCTTGATACCATAGTCGTCGTCCGGTCTTAGTGCAACAACGAAAACACTTAACGATTCTCCGAACGAAACCATTCCAGCTTCACAATCGGCATGTGTTTGTGGCCCTTGAGGGACGCCTCTGTATCATGGTACCATTAGTGGAGCAATGTTTTTAAAATTTATGTTTTCAATTTTTACCTTTTTCTTGTGGGTGTAGTTTATAGCATTTGGAGTTGAATACTGTCTACTTTCGATGTTTGTGGAAAAATAATGGATAAATGTTACTTTACCTTTCCAAACTTTGTAGGATATATTTTCATCATATAATTTAGTGTGCCATTTTTTTGCCTTTTGTGTTGTGTTTGCTTTTGACTCGTCTTGTGTTGAATTGGAATGGATAAACTACTATATTGAAGATATTTCGAAAGAAGTAATGAAAAAAATTGTATCCAACTTGAAGGTAGAAGATGGAATATTCGTTAAAAAAGTTTATCTATTCCAATGCTCCTCAAAGTCGGTTGATTAGAAGGGATTGGATATTTTTTCATGTCTAATCATGTTCTAATTTCTCTCAAAGTAAAAAATTATTATTCTCTTATCTCAAGACTACCTTGAATATAAAGTGATCCTTTACAATTCAATTCTAGACAGCAAACGAGGCATAATTGCACCCGTAAAAGGGTTCATGTCAATACCAAAGTAGTTTTGATCACAAATGGTCTTGGGTGTTAGAAAACAAGTTAGGGTGGTATTATCCAAGTACTTTTTGTTAATTTTTATCCTTTAATAATCTTTAATTTATTTGATCTGACGATAAGAAATTATAATAATTATAAAAAGTAAAAACGGGTGTAGATATCACCGCATAAGAAGTTAGCGTCATGTATCACGTTATGTTTCGTACATCAATCTCTTTCATGCCGACTAGTTTCTGCAAGAAATTTTGTTACGGTGGTGACATGGCTCGTGTGTGGAGCCTACAAGTGCCACCACATGCATGAATGATGAAAACGTTTTTCTTATTCCACATGCACTTTCTAACATCCCTCATCATACTTTGAATGATTCTCTCTCTCTCTCGATTTTCTTATTCCACATGCACTTTCTTACATCCCTCATCATACTTTGAATGATTCTCTCTCTCTCTCTCAATAATTCAGTATTATTCTTTGCTCAATTATTTAACTTCATGAATTCCTCCTTTTTATGAGAATATGTTCCTAAATTAATTATAAAAAAATTTCAATGGCCAGGATTTTGCTCCCAAAATGGTTTCTACTTCGAATTATGATCTTTCGTTAACATTTTCGTACTTCGGTTTTCATCTTCTATGCTTAAAATATATATAAAAAAAAAGTGTATATGAAAAAAATAGAGCACAGAAATCACTTATTGACGCAAAAATTATTACAATAATGAAGGAAGAAATAGTAAATGGCAACATTGATACTATAAAGCTTGTTTGGATGTGCTTTTATAATGACTGAAAGTGCTTTTGGTGAAAATATTTTTAGAACCAATATTTGGTAAAAATGCACGTGAATCATGAAAAAACACTTAAAGTGCTTCCTGGAAGAAGCAGATAACTGATGTTTCTTGCAGAAAGCACTTCAAGTGAAGTGCTTTTGGAACCTAAAATAATTTTCTCTAAAAACACTTTCAGTCATTTTAAAAGTACATCCAGCCCATATTTTCTTACACAAAAAAAATAAACAATTATTTCTTATACACAACTTTTATGCGAAAATCCATCTTATTTCTTACACAACTTTTATGCGAAAATCTAAAGTCTATGGCTTATGGTTTTGGGTGTAAATATAATCCAAGTGAGCTTCAGCAATCATCCTTCTCTGCAGACACTCTTCATCATTTCCATCACATTCTTCTGCTCCCATCAACTGTGGAAAATTAAAAAAGAAAATTACCACGAACCCAACAAACAATTAATCAAAGATGAACATCAAAATATAATAATTAACTAACGAAAACGCATAAAAATCATAGATAAATTAAAACGGGGCAGGGAGGGATATATATATTATATATATATTTATTTATTATCTTACATTTACAAGATCATCGGCTCCAGTTAGTGAAGCTTTGTTTTGTTGCAGAAGACGAGCACGTGCAGATGATGAGTTGGAGAGAAGAAGAAAAACAAAGAGAGAAAATATGATAAAGTTTTGGTTATTCTTCATCTGCTTCATGGTTTCTCTTCTCTATTTGGCTTTTGGCTTTTGGCTTTTGGGTGGTGAGTGTGTGTGTTCTGAGAAAAAAGGGAAGGAGAAGCAAAGCAGTGTATAAATAAGATGAATAAAACTAAGCAAGGGTTTCAGTCACATGGAAGACCAAGCAAGCAGTTTCAAGCAGTACAGTTTGTGGGGTCTACCCACTTTCTTCCCTTTGTTTGTTTATGACAAGAAATAAAATTTAGGAATTTTCATGTTATGGTAATTCTTCTTCATACGGGAGGCTTATGTTCAAATATTCAAATACTTCCGTAAATTTTTTCGAGTCTTGAAAGAGTAGATTGTCGTGGCTTCATCGTCAATTGGTTTCTTTAAAAAGACAAATGCAAGGAAACTAGAGAAAGAGTAAGTTATAATAATCATAATTGATGCCGGACTCACTTGGAACAAGGAAATTATGAACACAAAATATAAGAAATATGGAAGAGAGGGATTGAGAATGTGATTAACTATTTTTTTTCTAATTAATTTTTGACATGTTTATTTATTTGGAACGGTACGAAATTATTCTGATTCTTCACTTCTCATGTGTTTTCTAAAATATTACTTCAATCAAGAATGAGTTTACTAACGTGTACAAAACAAAAAAAATATATGGCTCGCATATTACAATCCGTGATGAGTTGATATCCCTTTTCTTCTGTCCTCTAAATCCCACTTTACTAATTCATGATTTCTATAATTTCAAAAGTAAATTTCATTAGTTCTCTTGACTTTTTTTCTTTCAATTATTGTATTACGTACTTTTTAAATTCGCATTTGTAATGAGATTATATACACCTGTTTTATTTAAGTGTTTTTTCGTTTTTCATATCTAAAGTACTTATAAAAGATAATTATTGAACCAAATAGAAAACTTAAGAGTATATAGAGTTAACGGAAAATTTGACGTAAAACAGAAAGCAGTAACATTTTCAGATTTATACCGCCTGAACAAAACAAATATAATATACACAGTACAGGTAAACCACAGTGTGGTATAGTGTGTGAGATAAAGAATTTCGTGTTTACTACGTGTTCGTCATTGTTATGGTCATTGCTGATGCTTCTGTGCTTTCTCTTTAGATGCACAGAAAGAAAGAGAACCGCATGTCTTTCCACAAAGACAAAAATCGTCAACCAAGTCAACTTTTGGACTGCCGTCCCTGACATGTACGCATGCCCGACAAGCTGTTTTCCATTTGAAAATTTGCAACCTAACTTATTAACTTTGTCCCAAATTTCTACAAACTCTCCAAACACGTACGTGATATACTATCCTTTCTAACATTGGAGGACATATTCAACTCCTTAATTATAAGACGTTCATCATATTTTAGAAATTGATAGAATTTATGATGTTCACAATGTCTCCAGTTAAATCTCTACGTTTCACCCTGACGCATTAAATCTCATTGTTTCTTCATAACTCGTCATTCGTCAAATCTTTGCGTTTCCTTGTGTCTCGTTGCAGAGCAGTTTTTTTACTTTCATTTTTCTGTCTACAAGAGCTATAAGAGAAAGCTAACATGGAGAGAAATGTTACAACATTGACAAGCCTCCCTTCATATCTCTCACACTTTTATTTATCTTCGAGTCAGATTTTTACAGAGTCACATGTGCTTGTGGAAATCCAATGGAATTTCACAACTTTGTATATAAAAATCCAAACTTTAATTGTTCAGATTCAAATACACAAAGATTGAAGATGGTGACTTTTATTAAATGTAGTAACAATTAGAGAGAGAAACTAATTACTTTAGTCTGTGAAACTGAAAATTAATAAAATTTCAGTGAAGCCCTCCTCCTGCCTCTCATACCAAAGTTCCATTTGAGATTTGGTTAAATGTTGATGGGTTGATCTCATATCGGGAAATTGAAAATTTCCATGAAACCCTCCTCTATCTCCTACCTGCGTCTCCAGCCCCGCCCTTTACGGTTTTACCTGCATCCGGATATCTGAAGGAGGAAACCAGAGAGAGGGAGATAAAGACAAGTGTAAATTTTTGTCCACATGTCCTTGAAAGCTGTCATCTAACTGCTCAACGAATTACCTCTCGGAGCCTGGGGTAGGGTAGCTGCTAGCCTCATGCCTTTTGTATGTGTTGCTATGGACATATGTCAATAGGCTTACTCAGCATATGTAGGCATCTGTCACGATGCTCGCTCGAAAGTTGTTGACATTTGTTGACATGCGTACAATATGATGTAGAATTAAAGACAGTAACATTTTAATATTCATACAACTGAACAAAACAAATATAAAATAGACATTACAGGTACTAAGCATCAAACCACAATGTGGCATAGTGTGTGAGAAAGCATTTCGTTGTTTACTACGTGTTTGTCATTGTTATGGTCATTGCTGATGCTTCTGCTTTCTCTTTAGATGCACAGAAAGAAAGGGATAGCATATTTCTCCCACAAAGACAAAAATCGTCAACCAAGTCAACTTCTGGACTGCCTTCCTTGACCTGCAGCCCTACGCAGCTTTTTTCCATTTGACAATTTGCTACCCAACTTATGAACTTTGTCCCAATTTCTACAAACTCCAAACACGTACGTGATTAAGTGTCCTTTCTAATATTTGAGGATATATTTATAACACATTCCTTGTAGATGAGTCAAACTGAGTGTTTTTTCTCATTATTTTTTAAATTGATAGAATCTATATAATGTTTGCAATTTTTAATTAAATTTCTTCGTTTTTCACTCCGGCGCGTTAAATCTTTATGTTTCATCATAACTCGAGCAATCTTTGCGTTTCCTTGTGTCTCATTGTAAATGATGCCCTTCATTCATCTGTTTAAATATCATGATTCGTACCCTTTCCTTTCATTTTCTATCCATAAGAGCTATAAGAAAAAGCTGACATGGAGAGAAAATGTTAAAAACCTTGACAAGCCTCCCTTCATCTCTCACACTTCTATTTCTCTTCGAGTCAGATATTTTTACTTAGTCACACGTACTTGTGAAGAAACAGTGGAATTTAACCACTTTTGTATATAAAAATCCAAACTTTAATTGTTCAGATCCAAATACAGAGAGATTGAAGATGGTGACTTTTATTACTAGAGAGATAAACTAATTACAATAGTTTGTGAAACTGAAAATTAATATAATTTCAGTGAAGCCCTTCTCCTGCCTCTCATACCAAAGTTCCATTTGAGATTTGGTTAAATGTTGATGGGTTCATAACACATCGGAAAGTTGAAAATTTCCCTGAAACCCTCCTCTACCTCCTACCCTGCGTCTCCAGTCCCGCCGTTTACCTGCATCTGGATATCTGAGCGAAGAAACCTGAGAGAGAGAAATTTTGTCCACATGCATGTCCTTGATAACCGCTCAATGAATTGCCTCTGTGGGCATTAGATAAGGTAGTTGCTAGCCTCGTGCCTTTGTATGTGTTGTTATGGCATATATATGTCAATAGGCTTACTCAACATATGCAGACATCTATCATGATGCTCGTTAAAAAATTATTAACATCAGTCGATATGCTCGTTAGGAAGTTGTTGGCCTTTATTCACATGCATGCAATATGACTTGGCAATTAACCTCATGTCTACTAAAATTTGATGAAATACCAATTTGCATGTTATTCGGTCCAAAAAATGAAATATCAATTTGCATGTTATTCGGTCCAAAAAATTTACCCTACGTGCACTATTCTTACTGACTTTCCAATAGTATTTTTAGGACCCGCTACTAGCCACATGTCGGTATACCCAGACATGTGAGTTGGTCTCAATACCTATTCACATATTATATAGATTATTGACCAGTCCGCATCTCAAGATGTTTACAAAAATTTAAAGAGGAATTTATCAATTTACCCTCTAAACTGGTAAAGATTTGCCAATTTTCTTTCTCAATGTTAATTTTGACTAATTTCTCTTTTCAACTCTCATAATTAGTTAATCTCCCCCTTTAACTTTAATTTTGGTCAATTTCCCCCCTCAACTCTCATAATTAGTCAATTTACACTCTATTGTTAATTTTTTGGGTTTTTATCACAAATATTTATTGAGATTGAAAATCGATCAATGTGGTTCCTGAAATTAAATGTCGCAAATCAATGTAATTATTCCGTCAAAAATTCTATTAAGTATTGATGTGTCAAGTAATTGGATCCTATAAATCTAATTAAATATTATTATATAAATTAAAAATATTTAAATAATAAAAATATTTTTTTATTTCTATATAATTATGAACTTAAAAAAAAAACAAAAGAAGGTTACTGTTTATTCTCCTCACCCCCTCCGAGCAACACCCAGCCCCCACCCCCACCCCATCTGCAGCATTCAACTAAATTAAAACAGTAGTCTACTTCCTCCTCCCCTACTCTGCATTGCGGAGTGATATTTCTCCTGGCTTCCATAGCCAGAAAGCTCACTTCTGCAGCAGCAAAGAGCTGCAGGAAGTAGTCTCCGTCTGCCCCTCAGTCTCCTGCGGCTTATTCTTCAAGCATGAGCGGCCAGTTTTGCCCAAGCCCTATGTGGAGCTCTTCGTCGTCGCCAGGGAGGAGTCCAGTGAGGAGTCCGAGGAGGTTTGTGGAGTAGGAGAATTTGGGTATGATGGTGGATTATGGCTCTCAGAGATCGTCGCGTCGTTTGTGGAAGCCGATGTTGGATACGATAACGGAGAGATGGGGTAGGGGCTGGGTGTTGCTCGGATGGGGTGGGGAAGAAGATAAACAGTCATCTTCTTTTGTTTTTTTTTTTTAAGTTTATAATTATATAGAAATAAAAACTATTTTTTATTATTTAAATATTTTTAATTTATATAATAATATTTAATTAAACTTGTGGAACCTAATTACTTGACACATCAACACTTAAATGAATTTTTGACATAATTATGATAGAATGATCATATTGATTTGCAGCATTCAATTTCTGGAACTACATTGATTGATTTTCAATTTCAGGAACTATCTTGATGGGATGGGTCAATTTCAGGGAATATTTGTGATAAAAATCCTAATTTTTTAAATTTTCCATCTATTCTTCCGTTAAATAAGTATCTGCATGACTACCTTTACAGGGCAAAAAAGTCATTTTCCCTACACCTTCTATCTTCTTCCTTTTCTTCGAACATTCTCTTCTTCTTCCTTTTTCTCCAAGCCGAGCCCGTGACTGCCACCAACACCTCCCTCCTCCGTTGTTTGTAGCCCAGTCCATTGGATATGCTGCTTTTGTTGATTGCAGTTGCCCACACCCTGTTGCCTCCTCCCTCGCCCTCGTCTACCTCTGGTAAGGTGTAGGGAAACCTACTTAACGGAAAATGACAGTAGGGTTCAAATTGAAAAATTGACAGTAGGGTGCAAATTGATTAATTATGAGAGTTGAGGGGGAAATTGGCTAATTATGAGAGTTAAGGGGGGAAAATTGGCCAATCTTTACAAGTTCAGGAGGTAAATTAATGAATACCTCAAATTTAAATTGTGAGATCAAAACTAAAGAACAAAAATTAATGCTGGAACTGTTAATCTGTATATATCTTTATCACTTTGTCTTCAGCGTGACATAATTAAAAAATCTAGGCAATAATCTGTTAAAATATGATCACTTTTCTAAACCTTTTGCACTTATAAACTATTTAAGTTAACAAAATTTCAACAAATTATTGGGGGGACTGGATTCTTTGATCAGTTCCTAAGTTGTCCTATTTTTAAATTTCACTTTCAATCAGCCTCTCAGTCTCGTTCTAATTAGTTTAGACAAATTAACTTTTTGACTAGCTACCTAGATATGCTTCTCTCCCTTTTACTAAGAGGGATCTCCTTGCTACGAAAGGGATTCAATTGACAAATTAGGTAAACTATGAATGTCATATAATGATTTGAAAATTTTATCACAAAAAATTGAAAACATTGAAAATCATCTGACTATAGTGGAAAGGATCTGGTCCGATGATATGAATCCAACAACTTCCCACGATGATTGAAGATATGGTCGGTGTCATATCCTTGTCATCATCGGATCCACTTTTAAGATGATTAGTGGTGAGTCTTTATCAAATGTACCTGTCTTCTCTGCCCTCCCACTTCATACACTCTCATCCCTTTATATTTGTATGGTTACGATTAAGTCACGTTAATATTTTATATTATTATTATTTTTTATCTTATTATCTCTATAAAAAAATAAATATAAAATATTGACGTGGTTTAACCGTAACCGCACAAAATAAAAAAAGATGAAAATGTATGAGAAGTTGAAGGATAGAGAAGCCAGGTCCTTATCAAATTGGGAAATGTATATGCTAGACCATGCCCTACAATTTGACATAAAAACAAGAAAGATGCCCTAGCCCGACATGTATACTGTTTTTGAATTGATGGCCAAGTTTTTTATTTTTTTATTTTTTTTATTTTTTATTTATTATTTATTTTATTTTATCTTTTGTCGTATTATTAATCTAAGTTATATTAAAATAAGAAAGAAGAAGGTTTTGAACTTAAAACGTAATGAGTTTAGGATGAAGATCATATTTGTAAAAGCAATCCACCATTTGCTTGAAGGTTAAGATATTAGCTATAATGTGGGAAGTGAAATTTGAAGTGAATCTCATTTTCGTAATTTCGAGATAATTTTTTATTTTCCCAGGTGATTTCTAAAATGTGGGATTTGAACTCAGTTACTGTAATTAATATGATAACACCCACGTCTAATCTCCTTTTTTTCTTTAAGGTCAGTGAAAGCTACATATACCAATTACCATACATCGAATTGGTACAAAGAGAGATTATATTGAGATTTAACTTCAAAACAAATGTGCTTTGATATTTGGATGATGTCTACGTAGTACGTACAACACTAGAGTTTGAAGAAAAATATTTATTTCCAGATTTTCGAAAAAAAAATCGCGAATAAAATTTTGGTATTGTAAATAAAATACATCCACCATTTTTATTAGGATGATTTGCCTAAGAGATAATTGATTCAAAGCTTTTATTTTGCTATTGTTTTTGACGTTTAACAACAAAGTTGAGATGGCCGAGTTGGTCTAAGGCGCCAGATTAAGGTTCTGGTCCGAAAGGGCGTGGGTTCAAATCCCACTCTCAACATTTCATTTTTTGTTTTTTTCAAAAAAGTTTGTAACTGTTTTGGGCCCAACGCATTACGGATTTTAAATATAAAAGGCCCAGTACAATTTGCAGTTTGTGTGGGTAGGAAATTGAAAAGAAAAGAAAGGAGCTCGGGAACTCTCGATCATCTTGTAGTTTTCTGTTCTTTAATCCAATTATATTTCATCTTGGGCTTTTATTTGTCTAAAGTTGGGTACAGTTCTTGGCTTTGGACTAAGGAGAAACGATTCTTTACAAGCAAGGAGTTTAATTAATTTTTGAAATTAAGTCACTAATTTATTTGGAGATTGTGATTGATCACACACTCCGGAGCCCCCTAATCAAGCAATTCGGACCATTGAAAGAGAGAGATACCAAAGTGTTGGAGAGAAATTTTGGCTGTGGAATAGACCAGTGAAATGAGTTAAAAAGAACCGCATAATTTAATTGAACAGCCCGAATTGCTCAATCCCTTTACTCCGGAGTTTAGTGTGAGATCCGAATAGGATCTCAATCCGTCATTTGGTAGTCAACTAGGTGCCTGGGTATTGTCTACAAACTTTTTGGTCTTTTAAGCAATTAGCATCGTATCTATTTGGTGGCTTAATAAACTTTCCACTCCTAATTTATCATGTTAAATTTCCAGGCTTTGACTAAGCAGGTAGTTTGATAAAGCATTAGCTTCATATACCAATTGGTGACTCTTCTCTCATTAATAATAAAATACCGATCGATCGAGTCCGAATGAGACACAGAATTGAAAGAACACAGTGAAACCGTGACCATGCTGGCTATATGTATTTATGCATAAACGGCAACATTCACGGGTTCTGTGAAATATTTGCAGTGGCGTACAGAGAAAAAATACACCTTCTACAATAAGAAATGTAGATATAGAATCGAACAGACATAAAAAATAGTCGAAACGAATTGTATTGTATATTTTTCATAGATTATATTGCTTGCTGCTTAAGAAAGCAGCCCCTTAAATATTACATCAACAAGTCCGTGAATTATGAATGATGCATTACTATACACACTATTATTACAACAAATAGATTAATAATATCACGTTACAGTGTGATCGTTTCATATAATGATCAACTATTTAATCTAACTGAGCTCGATCGACTGAAGCTCATCCCGATCATGTTCTGACTGTTCATATATTGACCTCCAACTCGTCAATTCTATATTATTAACTCCGGACAAACTTACCTATCTTTATTTGGACGAGCAGTGATCAGATGAGCAAGTGATCATATCACCCGCTCAGAGCGCATTCGTTCCAGACAGATCGATATCGGATAATTCTCTGTTGGCTTTGGAGATCTCCCACTCTCTCACTAAGCGCCGTCGGGGAAAAAAATGGTTTTTATCCCTAAAGTTGGACATTAGCAAGGCATACGACAGGATTGAGTGGGATTACCTTCGGTGTATCTTAACTCGCATGGGTTTTTCACTGAAATGGACCAACCTGGTGATGAAATTAGTGTGCTCGGTCTCATTATCCTTTATTGTCAACGGGATCCCAAAAGGCTATTTCCGCCCTTCCCGTGGAATTCGACAGGATGACCCCATCTCTCCCTACCTATTCTTGCTGTGTGTGGAAGGTCTATCTGGCCTTATTTCCAAAAAGGAGGCGGAAGGAAAAATTCAGGGGGTTACGATTAGTTCCAGCGTCCCAAGTGTGAACTACTTACTGTTCGCAGATGATAGCCTGCTATTTTGCAGGGCCACTGAGTCAGAATGCCATTAGATTAATGAGATCCTCTCGTTCTACGAACGTGCTTCGAGCCAAAAAGTTAATCTTCAGAAGAGTGAGGTCAGCTTCAGTCGCAATATCAAAAGCTCTATGCAATGCAAGATGACTGCCTTGTTGGGCGTTCAGGTGGTCGACCGACACTCTAAGTACCTGGGTATGCCGACATTTGTTGGAAGGAATAAAAGTCGGTGCTTTGCATACATTAAAGAACGACTTTAGAAGAAACTCATTGCTACTGGTAAAAAACTTCTCATCAAGTCTGTTGCTCTTGCCATCCCTCTATACACTATGAACTGCTATCTTCCGCCTAGGTACTACTGCGATGACTTAAACAAACTAATTGCTTCCTTCTGGTGGAATGATATTGAGGGAGAGAAAAGAACTCACTGGCTTTCTTGGGAAAAGTTTTGTATCTCGAAATCTGACGATGGCTTGGGATTGCAGAACTTGTATGCTTTCAACCTCAGCCTTCTAGCCAAACAAGGATGGAGAATTCCTGTAAATCCCAACTCGCTGGTGTCGAGGGTTCTTAAGGCCAAGTATTTTCTCAACGACACCTTCCTTGAGGTTGAGGTGACGACTGATGCCTCATACTTCTGGAAGAGTATTTGTGCAGCTCGGAACATTCTATCCCTGGGATCCAGGTGGCAAGTGGGCAGCAGTACCTCATTAAAATTTTGGGAGGTTCCATGGATCCCATTGCTAGGTCGATTTCGAATTTTCACTCCCAAGCCGGTTGATTCGTCCATTCGATTGGTAAGTGAGTTGATTGATCCCACTTTTAATTCGTGGAAACTCGATCTGGTTTCTTCCCTGTTCTCTGAGTCAAAAACCAATGCCATCTGGACCATTCCATTGAGTATCTGCACTTTCACTGATTTGCTAACATGGCACTATGAGAAGGATGAGATATTTTCGGTAAGGAGTGCCTTCACCTAGCTTGGGAGTGGCTATATCCAAGCAACTCGGGGGCCTTATCCTTAAATCCTAATGGAAGATCCATCTTTTGGTCTAAGATCTGGCGTGCAAATGTCCCTCATAAGGTTAGAATTTGCATGTGGCGCCTCTGTAATGACATCATCCCCACCAAAGTGAACCTGTTCAAGCTCCAAATCACGACTAATTTGCCATGCGTGATGTGCAACCACCTCAAGGATATAATCTTTCACTTACTGAAGGAATGCCCCTTTGCTAAATGTGCTTGGTTATCGTCCCACTTTGGTTGTCTGCTTCGGAACTTCTCCCCTTCATCCTTCATCTCTTGGGTCATGGACATTGCAGAGCTGCTCAAACCTAACCCATTCGAATCCTTTATGATGATATGATGGGCGCTATGGGGAGCTAGAAATGAGAAGCTTTGGAATTCCAATTGTGATCCTTCAGACGTCATTGTGACCCGAGCAACTCAGTGGTGGCTAGCCTCTGTATTGGCCAATGAAAAACCGACCTTTAGCCCTCCCATGCCAACTCAGACAAAATGGTATTGCTCATCTTTGGGACGTCTTAAACTTAACATTGGTGCCTCTTGGAACTGAGAGAAATGTTCAGGGGGCTACGACTTATTTGTGAGGAATGAAACATGAGGTTTCTTGGCTGCTAAGTGTGGAAGCTTCCCTGAGGTTTATTCCCCCCCCCCTCTTTCAATCTGAAGCTATGGCGGTGAGAATTGGCTTGATCTGGGCGTTCGAAAGGGGTTATCCAATATCCTTTGTGAGTCAGATTCACTTCAGATTGTCGAAGCTTTGCGGCAGCCTTCCTTTGACCTGTCACCTCTTGGACAACTAATCGAAGACATCAAGTCGCTGGCCCGGTAGTCACTGAAGTTCCTATCACCCACATTCGTCGTTAAACCAATGGCGCGACACATAGACTAGCTCGTCTCGGCCTCTCAATCAATTAGTGTGTTGAATGGGTGGAGCATCCCCCTAGTATTATCATTGATATATTAGTTGCAGACTGCTCCCCTTCTGTGTAACCCTTTGATGTACTGTTTCCATTGAGATGAATGAAATACACTATCGTTTCCTTCAACAAAAATAAAAAATAAAAAAAGAAAAATAGAAAAAAGAAAGTGTGCATATACTTTCAGTGCAGCAGCTGTTGGCCTTGCCCAGATACATTGGATAATATACAAACAGTTGCTTCACAGAAACTTCTAAACATCATGATTTATTAGTCCAATGATATATATGTTTGAAACTCTAAATTATCAATGTTCTTGTCTTCTTACCAAAAAAATCTGAGACACTGCAGAATAAAATCTTAATTGCTTTTTCCAATATAATATTCCTGGTTCATGTTTTCTCCAATCGACACAAGTAAATACCCATTACATTTTAGCCAAATTGGATAAATGATCTATGTGGTCATAAGGTATTCGGAAGATAATCCATGTGCTAAAAAAACTCAGATTTAAACCCTTGTGGTGTACTCCGTTAGTAAATTTAGTCCAAAAGTGATTTTTCCGTTAATACATGGGTAAAATTGTACTTTGACGTGTTCACCTTCTTCTTCCTTGTCTTAATATAATCGAAGCTACATTTTTCGGGTCTACTCTCCGCCTAGGTAACGATGGCATTTGCAGAGTCTGAGACCGAACCCATGATTAAGAAAACATTTTTCATAATTTATCATACATATAAAGTTAATGAAATAACAAATATTAACATACACAAATGGCAGTGATCATACAAATTACTTATTCATCTAAAAAATTATCAAATGGGCAATCGAACGTAAGAAAGGATTAACTTACGACAGCCTCGGCATCTTTTGAGGTAAGAACAGCAATGACAGCTCCAGGTATCACCTTCCTCTTGTCAGTTCTCAACTAATTAGCCCAAAGCCTGTTATTGAAACTCCCTCTAACCCTCTGCCCCCAAAACCCAAAACCACCATTGCAGAAACCACTTGGTCTTCTCAAATGGGTGTTTTTCAAAGCCACACAACAAGAATCCATTCATGTTGCCTGCAACTCTAATAGAATTCTAACCGATCAGAAATTGAAAACTCAGATAGTAGTTAAACCCCAATCCCAGTAAAAATGTCAAAGTACAATTTTACCCATGTATTAACATATAGTTAATAGAAAAATTACTTTTGGACAAAATTTGCTAACGGAATACACCACAGGGGTTTAAATCCAAGTTTTTTTAGCACATGGACTATTTTCCGAATACTTTATGGACCACAGGGATCATTTATCCGATTTGGCCTTATATCTTCACACGTTTTCATCTTTGACCTAATTTGTTCATATGCTTATATACAGAGATATACATATATACGATTGCCTATATGTACATATATACACAGTACAACACCTCTCGAGTGCTAATCAATAAATAAATTGATAAGACATTAATCACTCGTTTGAATCCACATCATAATATTTTTCATAATCTGAACCAATTATTCTTTAAGTATCATTTAAATATTATTTCTACAAAAACTCATTTAAATAGCGAAAACGTGAGGCCACTACCTCCATCCGTGTCTGTGTGATGAGGGGGACAGAGATAACTAATAGATATATCATATATGGGCAAAAGTCAAGTTCTAGCTAGCAAGCTCTCTAGAAAAGCAAGGCTTTGATTCTTTGAGAAACGGCTGAGACGTGTAAAGGTCAAGACCTTAAGAAAGAAATGCAGATCAGAGTAGAGAGAGGAGGAAAATGGCGTAAATATTCGTAGGGTAAAATGTCGAACGAGTGATCGAAATACTGGAATAGAGAGAGAATGATACAGGCATATCTTGAATTGGAGAGATATGCATGCTAGGGTATCTTTTTGTCGGTTGAATCAATATGTATTCTGCATGTTTAGGTCAAACAACAAGCAACTGGCTATTAATGGTAATGTTGATATTATTGGATCGAGATTGAAGTTTACCCACTACTTTTTGCATACAAGTCAACCCTTGATTCAATGCGCTTTTGTAAATGTCAACCCAGCGCCCACCCGACGAAGATATCTTCTAGATGCGCACCTTTATTAGATGAATCAAATTCATTGACATCTTATGAAGGAAATAGATTTTCTGGTATACTTCAGAGCATTCTATAGTTTTAGTTTAGAGGTTTTAATCGTTAAATTTGGTCAAAGATATAATGATTTAGATCTAACGATTAAAGTAGTGACAAAAAATAATAATGTTTATGCACCTTAGTGCGGGTTTGTTCCCCACACATTTCCCTCTCCTTTAACCTTTAACAATTTAACACAAGCGCTATGTTTCTAAAAAATAAAAAAAGACTGAAAATTCTAAAATATAACATGAATTTTTTTTGACATTGAACATTAAAAAACCTAAGCAAATGACGTTTTATCATAGTGGCAGAAATCAATTATGCTTATGCACCATGGTGCAAGTTCAATCTCCATTGATTTCCATCCCCCAAAACAACTAACAATTAAACTCACTAACACCACCATTTGTAAAAAATGGAGAAACATTCAAGAACCTAAAATACACACATTTATATGTGTATCCTTTTTGGTTATAATGGAAAAGAATCCAATTCTTGACATGATTGATCCGAAAGCTTATACTTGATAGAATTTGTCATTCAGCTTGTTATGTGACCTAGCATTTCGTACATGAAATATGAAAACGTTGAAATGGAATAAATGTAAAAGGTGGTTGACTAAATTTTGTAGATAGATCTCACTTGAATAAGTTCGATCTTTGGTTTGATTTTAATTTAGTGATGTTGGCATTGGATGAGGATGGCATATATATATATATTAGGCTGCCTTCATATGCATATGTATAGCTTATTCAAAGTGCTGCCGATAGCAAGTAGCCAACCTCAACAAACATTTCTAGAATCTCAACGATTTTCTTGTAAATGCCAACTTTCTCCTATTTTGGAATGGTTATCTCCAACGCGCACCCAAGTCATAAAACAGTTGTATCGGAATAGCGAAGAAACCAAACATGGAAAAAACAATATGTCGTTTTCACTAATTAACACCAAAATAGTTGACTAATTATTAACATTCTAATTGTTGCCCACTATTAAGGTATATATAAAGAAATACTAGAAGTGAAGTGGTGGAAGGGCTTGATGACCAAGGTTTTTCTCTTCAATCTACTGTTTTTTGAGTTCAAATTGTCAAATTTAAAATTTGGAGGTCAACACAAGACTAGTACAATCAACCCTTGGTGGGTTCGAGATATAAAACTAGATTATGGAAGACGGAATTTAAGCGGTTCACCCTTAAAAATGGATTATGTCCATTGTAGTATATTTGATGTGGATTATAATAGTTCTCAATACAATGTAATGCATTCTACTCTTCTGAATTTGATCTCCTTTAAAAGGGTACTCGACCCTTTTATATAAGTCCTTAGTAAGCTCTAAAAGTCATGGGCCTTTAGTTCTCTCATTGTCCTACCAATAAATGGGTTGAATATGTAGGCGCGGTTTATAAGCTACTTTTCCATTGTTCGTTCGACATGGGGGGAGGAAGTGACATTTAGACAGGTCTACTTGCATGATTTCCCGGGTCGACGCGTCTCAAACGCAACGCTCGTCCATGAGTGGTTGGAAAGTACTTTACCCAAGCGCTAGGCTTGCCACCATTTATGTCACTTCAAAGACTTCTTTTCTAGTTGATGGCCAACGCGTGGCTCGGAGTTGACGTCTGAACAGACTTGTCCTTAAAGCTCATTGATAGAAATTTGTCAGGTCTGTCATTGGCCTAAGCAGTCAGAAAAAGCTTTAGGTTCTGCGCTTGTCTTTTCTTCTTCATAGACGACCTAGGACTAGAAGCGGTGGTCTTTTGTTGTTAGGATAGCGCTTTTGTTTGCCAGATTTCTTGGGCTGGCTTGTAGCTCGATCTTAGTCTTCTTATCTTTTTGTGGGCTAACTCAAAGCTCATCCATTAAGTCTAAACAACTATACATTATTTTAATGAATCTAAAAGGATTATGCGTTAACATAAACTTTCTCCCTCGCTTGACATAGAATACTACTTGTAATAAAAAAATGAAATACTACGATATTAAATGTCCTGAATTAAATAAAACTACAAGTCTCTGTCTCCCCCTGCTGCTCATCCATTTTAAACACACAAACTTTAAGAACCAAAGCAGAATTTGCGTTGAAGATTTGCAATTCCAAACAATATTTGCAAGTTGCAAACGGTCAAATATGGAAGCACTTATTTTGTAAGTATTTATTTGCTTTCAGTAGTAATCCACATGTTGCTTTTTGTAAACCTCCTTAGCTACGGATCAGGATCCTTTCCTGAGCTAAGGATGAGGATCCTTCTGATCAATAAATGTGGGTCGTTGGATGATAATCCAACGATTACAAATAAAAGGATCCCTTTAAAGTTATAATAATTATAGCCGTTAGATTGTCATCCAACGGCCCACACTCATTGGTCAGGAGGATCCTCATCCTTAGCTCAGGAGAGGATCCTGATCCCTTAGCTACCACTACCTCTTTTAACAATTCATTAAAAAATTGTTAATTCTTAGAACATTGTTATATATGAGCTGCTGCTGAAGAATATTGTTAGATATGAGCTGCGGCTGCCCTTTTGTTTCCCTCCCATGGCTGCTTTTGTTCTGTAGTCATCACTCTCTCTCTCCCTCTCCCTCTCTCTCTCTGATATTCATTTCCACTATGGAAACGTTTACCAAATCAGTGACTCGTCTGAGCTCAGCTCAGCTTCTTCTAATAACACTCACTGTATTACTCTACGTCACATCGCCACCTTACGTCGCCGCCGCCCAAGCGGAGCTTCCCAGAGGCTTCAAAGCCGCTCCGGACCCTTCAATCCAAACCTTCCAACCTCTGCTCACGGACCCAACCGGCAACTTCTCACTGGGTTTCCTCCGAGTCAACAAAACCCAACTAGCTCTGGCTCTCCTCCACGTGCCTTCCTCCGACCCGTTTTGGCTCGCCAACCCGACCCAACTCGCCCGCTGGTCCGACCGCACCACCCTCCTCTTCAACGGCAGCCTCGTCCTCTTAGATTCCCAGTCGAGAGTATTCTGGTCAACTCACACCGAAACCGGCGATCGGGTTGCAATCCTCGACACCTCCAACGTCCAAATCCAAACACCTCAGGACAACGTTCTATGGCAGAGTTTTGACGTTCCCACAAATACCCTCGTCGAGAACCAGAATTTCACATCGACCATGAAGCTTGTCTCATCCAACGGCCTATATTCGATGCAATTGGGCAACGATTTCATGGGTCTGTACGCGAAGTTCAAACCAGGTTCAAACGCAGACCAAATGTACTGGAAACACAAAGCCATGGAAGTCAAGGCCCAAGTCGTCGAAGGAAAAGGACCCATTTACGCCCGAGTAGAGCCGGACGGGTTCATTGGAATGTACCAAACCGGGAACCCAGCTCCGGTCGACATCCAACCGTTCATGACCTATCCGAGGCTAATCAACGGCCTCCGTAAAGTCCGTTTGGAACCGGACGGAAACCTCAAGGCGTATTACTGGGGCGGTTCGAACTGGGCTTTGGATTTCCAGGCGATTGACACCACGTGCGAGCTTCCCAGTCCATGCGGTTCGTTCGGTTTGTGCGAGGCCGGGAACAGTTCGTGTTCGTGTTTGGATAACCAGACGGAGTTCCGGTCCGGCGAGTGTTTTCCGGTTCAGAGCGGCGACTTCTGCGGTTCCGGATGGGGGGAAATTAATAGCTTCTGGGTTTTAAGGAGGAGCGGCGTGGAGCTGCCGTACAAGGAGTTGATGCGGTATAAAACGATGTCGTCTTATGGGGAATGCGAACGAACCTGTGAAAGCAACTGTAGCTGTTGGGGCGCGGTGTACAACAACGGGTCCGGGTTTTGTTACTTGATTGATTACCCGATCCAGAGTTTGGTGGGCGTTGGGGATGAGAGTAAGATGGGTTATTTTAAGGTGCGGGAGGGTGCAGGAAGGAAGAAAATAAATGTGGGTGTGGGAGTTGGGATTGGGGTGGTTTGTGTGGCACTTTTGATATTTATTGGGGTGGTGGGGGTTTGGAGGTTTAGGGTTTGGAGGAGGAAGAGAGGAGGAGCAGGGAAGAGGTTCATGGGTCAAGATGGCGGTGTTTCCCCCGGCCCGTATAAGGATCTCGGGTCCGCAAGCTTTAAGTCCATTGAGATTGTCGGGCAAAATAGTTAAGGTTTGTTTGGGTCTGTCTCTTAGAGCGATTATTTGACAATTAAAAGTATGTCTGACTAAAAAATGTTCGTAACTTCAACTGAGGAACAAAAGTAGTACATTTCCAAACGAGCTATTAGGCAATGACGTACGGAATGACATGTTTTTGTGTGGGGCCTTTGGAGCATGGGAGTTTTGACCGACAGTGATGTTGATGGCCAACTCTTTCTGTGTTTGCGGTGGTGGGGTTCCAAGCCCTAATCTTTGTATTTAAATTTGTATGATATATGATCGGTGGACCCTGCCAAATCTCATTGTTAATGTATTAGTATTTCATAGTGACATTGTATAGAGCTTAGTGCGCCTTCAACGACTTTGTATCTCTGCAAGTTGTACAATCATTTTATATATGGATAATATATGAGCATGATCATACATTAACATTGAGTAATGGTAGAATATAGAAGATATTGATAGTAGTTATATCGACAGATAATTCAATGTCGTTATTCTTAAGTTCTGATAAAAGTATGAAGATATTGATAGTAGTTATATTGACAAGTAATTCAATAAAATTAACTGTCGATAGAAAATATAATTTTTTTTTCTTCGAAAAGATGGACAATTATAATCTAATTGCAATGTTTACATCTACGGTAAGAATATTAAAGAAAAATTTCGGGCCAATCTCGTTCCAAATGAATGAACCACCATGCAAGGTAACAAACGAGGCAACTACGTGGGCAGCAACATTGCCAATTTGCCACCCCGCGCACAAACCCAAACTTTACTTCTCCTATTTGCGTAGCCAACGATTCAGTATCAAAGAGAAAACCTTTCATAGTAGCATCGACATCAATCTCCCAATTGATCATTCGGATTAGCGACTAGGCATCCGATTCGATCTCCACCTTCTTGTATTCGCCATCTCTGCAGTAAAATAAATATAATTAGAAACCTATAAGTTTTGAATGAAACTTTGAAATATGAGATATTACATGCATTTTTGTCCTTGTTCCTGCGCACATTGTGGAAATAAGAGAATATTTTTGTTCACCACCCTCACATGGTAGTGATGTTCATTAGCCTATTTATTACCGTTATATGAGTTTAAATTTTGAAATTTGTATAGTTGATGGACTCAAATCTCAAGTTTAAACTCATTATGTGGTAATAAATAGGGTGGTGAGCAAAAAAAAGTTTTATTTTCATGGAAATGAGTATGCAATTTGTGTTTGAGAAATGATAAGAAAACTCTCTTAAAGTGCTATTCGCCACCTCATATTTTTTGTACAATATTTGATAATGTTGGTACGTGGATTGTGTCAAAAGGATGAAGTGGCAGAGAGTCTAAGAAGGGTCTCATTTTTTAGAGTCGATGGAAAGTCTGACTTTTGCGAGGATCTCTTGAGCATTTTTCTTTGTATTTTCATATTTAATAAGTGAGTATAAGACTACGATTATAATCCTTTATATTCGAAAGAAAAATGTTAAGGAGACTCTCTTAAAGTGAGACTCTCTATGAACTCTTTGTCACTTCATATTTTTGACACAAGATTCTATGATGCTGCCACAAAAATTTTGCTGAAAACATGAGGTGATGAAGAGTTTTAAAAAAAAATTCAGAAAATTTTAATATCTGAGGTTCTAGAACTTAATGTAAAAATATGGATTTCAGAAGTTTTTAATATTTGAGGTTCTAACTTATTGTAAAACTATGGACATCAGAAGTTTGTAATAATTGAGGTTCTAGAACTTATTGTAAAAATGTGGATTTCTTTGGCACTATGCCTCCAAATGACGCAATGGATGACATTTTATAGATTGTGATCCAACATTAAAAATCCATATATTTGGAAGCAATTAGTTAGGTAGCATAAACATATCTTAATTGCAAATTCCAGAGGAAGTCCTTTATGTAGGTAAATTATTTAAACTCTCAAGTGTCAACCCCACACGAAGTCCTTTTTTGGAAACATCCTTGTGAAACTAATATACTCGACTTGAGAAAAGTTTGTGTTGGATCCATTATTTATATATTATGATCCAACATTATGATGAATTTTCTCATTTTATGAGAGTTTCATAATAAAATACTTCGGTAGAATTAAAAATAAAATTGCTCAATATAAATCATATTTAATTTTGTTAATTTTTAAATGCGTACACATATAAAATAATTTTAATTTTTAACTCATATTCGTTTTCCTTGACACCAACTAGGCCTTGGTTTTCTACATGTCGGAAAGTGTCTCTTTTATTTGTTTAATGCACATGAAGTACCTATAAACAAATCAAATTCTAGTGTATATAATTTATCTCATTACACATTGACTATCACATACGCACATGTCCATGTTACTATTCTTAATTATGTGATGATTAACTAAACATGGTTGGTTTTGAATTTAACTTGAATCTTCTCACTGTACATTAAATGGCTTGTATGGGAAGTGTTTCTTTCTTCTTCTACTTGGCTGTTGGGGTGGAATCCTCCCTACTAACTTTAGGTTTTAAGACGCGTTGAATTTGAGCTCAACAAGAAGTGATGATGAATCTCTCATTTATTTGATTTATCATCTATACAACCAATTACTTTAATGTTATGTTTAGTTTGACTCGACTGTTTGAAAGTACTTTTGAATTATAGGAGGTACTTGCATAAAACTTTTGATGTTCTTCGACTAGAAGTGCTTTTGAACAAATGTTTCTACAAAAAGTATTCCCCTAAAATGGATACGGTAAGGTTCTCATCTTATTTCATATCAAAGTTCAGCCTTCATTTGTTGTGAAGTTGTAATGTGGTTAGGCCCAACTAATCTATTACATGACAAGATGGGCAATTACTTCTCTCAAAAAGGTCATACTGATCTGAGGCAGCGCAGTGTCCACCTTAATACAGAAAAGGCCCAATTAGAGACGGTTGATGTCATATTGTCTTGAAGTTGGACCATAACAAGAACCATCTTAATTATCTAATCTAGGGTTAGCTTATTCTATAATCCATGAGATCCAAGTTTTGCTTAATTGGCTCTGGTTGAGACCCAAATTCAAGGAGGTGCTGTGATGTTCCCATCACTTATGAGACTTAATTCCAGATAGAATCCTTCGACAAATTAGAGACTGAGTGCAAAATATAATAGTTAGTGTTTATACGTACTCTTCGTCAATAGTTTCTAGGTTCATCAATCAAAGGAAAAAGGAACTGATGGGAGTGCTTTTGAAAAGTGAAGTAGCAGTGATGCTACATATTTTGGAACAGAGGTGGTTCATGATGAGTCCCATCGGGTGGAGAATGCTACAAGGATGTTCTCATCACCATGTCTTCTTCAAAAATTTCAAATGGTAAGTCAAACGGTTGTGTGCTTGCTTCTGAAAAGGACTATACTTCAAAATCCTACTTGTTACTACTCACTAAATGGAGACAGACAGCTTTGCAATTGCATGAACATTTTAGATGTAATGCTAGAGAGATTAAATTTTGTAAACTAAATGATATGAAAGTTAATGATTGAATTATTACTTAAATATTGATTAACGTGCTTATTTCTTATTGGTGATGCATCATTTAGTTGTAAATTTAATTTATAAATTTAATCTACCTAACATTACTTGTTATTTTGTAAACGAAGGAAAGCAGGTAGTCATCTCCTACAATATATTATTGATTAATATCAATGGAATCTAATTATTAAACTGAATGTATATATGCGCGCGCGCACGAGATGGCAAAAACCAAAAGAATTTGCGCCTAGCTACTACCTGATATACAAGAGAAATTAGGGTTTCTCATCTTGCAATTGCATCTTATTCCGCTTAATTCTGTTGCCCAAAACTGTATGTTTCTTCTGTCATACAAAACATTTGGAACTGTACTTCGTACATATACTTCGATGTGACATTGACATGCAAAAACATACTGCATTTGCAGCACCTTGCTGCAGAAGTATATATGATGAATGTTGCTGTCATGGAATTGGAATATATTCCTACTCCATAGTCTAGATTGTTGACTTTGTATTTTAGGTAGGATCCTTGATTGATATCAATCCCATGTAATCACACGTAATCCTGTGTAATTAGTTTTTCCTTTCTATTTACGTTAGGGTTGTATACATATAAATGTCTCTCGTTGAGAATATTTTTCAAGCATTCTCTTTTTGGCACCAGAGCCAGGTTTAGAAAAAAAATTAGAAAAATCGCTTTGCTGTGTGCATAACCCAGCACTAGAATTACTAGCCGTGCCGTTAGTTGTGCAGCGCGTTGTCCGACCGCTAATCGCACCACAAATTGTGTTGCGCGTCGTCCGACCAGCAAGCGACCCCATAGTTGCTGGACTGAACCTATTCCATTATGTTCGTCTCGTTTTGTTCGCTCCATTCCGTTTCTTGCGAACCCCGATCTCCATTCACTCTGGCTGCCTGACTTGCAGGCTGAATACCAAATTACATGATCTTATAGCAGACCAGGATCTCGAATCACCTCGACTGCTAACCTACCACTGCAAACGGCCACACCTGATCAAACCATACCCGCATCTCTGAGTCGTCCGCATCACGCCGGAGAGCCAGATATGCGAACTCGTCTCAGCTCACCTGTAACATCCCATATTGACTAACGGAAAGGGGGTGACGTGCCTTATATGTACATGCTCCCTTCCCTATAGCACGAGGCCTTTTGGGAATTCATTGGCTTCGGATTCCATCGGAACTCCGAAGTTAAGCAAGTTCGGACGAGAGCAATCCTATGCTGGGTGGCCGACTGGGAAGTTCTCGTCGGAGTTCCCAGAAATAAAACCGTGAGGTAATGGTAAGTCTAGAATGGACAATATCGTGCTACGGTGGAGTCGAGTTTAGGATGTGATATCACCCCTGCAATTAGCAATCTAGACCAGCCCCTGTTGCTGCTTCAAAGTTACTATCTCTTTTTTAATTGTGTTTTGTTTTATAAAAATGAAAAAAAAAAAAGAAAAAAAAAAGAAGAAAAAGGGGAAAAAAGAAAAAAAGGAAAAAAAAAACAATCAGCTTTGTTTTTCACTTGGCCTTTTTGTTTTGTCGTTGGGCTACTTTGTTAGGCCTATACTGATTATTTGCTTAGCTCAGTTTGCTTGGAGTTTAGGCTTCATCACTCACGGACTCACGTTATGGCCTCGATTGTCGGAGCTAAGGTCGATTATGAACTTATGGCCGAGAAATTGTCTGCTTTGCTTACTGATACGGGTAACGATGGTAAAGATTTACAGGTTTTTGCATCTGCTACGAATAATGCATGGATAATTGATTTTGGTGCTACTGAACATATGACTTGTGATTCTAGACAAATACAGACCTTAAAACCGTCCACCAAAACTTTTGTAAATGTTGCCAATAGTAATGCTGCCCTTATTATTGGGGAAGGCACTGTCTCCCTTTCTGATACCCTTAATCTTAATACTATACTTGTTGTCCCTACCCTTGATTATAATTTGTTCGCCCCTCATTGTCTTGTGATTTTTTGGCCTTCCTTTTGTGTCTTTAAGGACATTTGAACTCGCAAGACGATTGGTTATGGTATTAAAAAGGGAAAGCTCTACTACTTAGAGTTGGCATTTAACAGTACCCGAATTTTGACTCAAGCTCTTGTCATGGAAGGGTCTCGTGAGGAGAGGAATAAAGATTCGGGGGTTTGGTTGTGGCTTCGCCGCCTTGGACATGCTTCTTTCAGGTATTTACGAAGGTTGTTTCCTAGCCTATTTGTTAAGCATGATGTTTCTAACTTTAAATGTGGTGTCTGTGAACTGGCTAAAAGTCATCATACTTCGTTTCCATCGAGTTTGAATAAAAGTTTAACTCTGTTTATGGTAATCCATTTTGATGTTTGGGACCCTCTAAAACTGCTACATTTGGTGGTGCTCATTGGTTTATTACTTTATTGATGATTGCATACGTATGATTTGGGTTTGTTTGATGAAGTCCAAAAGTGAAGTTCCTTCTTTGTTTCAGCGATTTCACAAAATGGTGCAAGTACAGTATAAGTCACAAATATAGGTTCTTAGGAGTGAAAATGACAGTGAGTATGTGAACTCTGAACTTCGTGCCTTTCTTCATCATCATGGTATTGCTCATCAAACTACATGTTCGTCTACTTCATAACAAAATGGAGTTGTAGAACGCAAGAATCGTCAGCTTCTGAAGGTTGTTCGTGCTTCCTTACTTGAGGCGCGTCTTTCCTTATCTTATTAGGGAAAAGCTCTCACCTCAACAGCATATCTCATTAATCGTGTTCCATCTCAATCAGTTAACTTTCAAACACCACTTCAAGCTCTGTCTTCGCATATTGATGCCCCTGCAGTCCCCAATCTTCCACCTCACTTGTTTGGCTGTGTGGCATTCGTTTATATCCACAAATAGTAGAGGAGCAAGCTCAAACCTCGAGCCTTATGATGTGTGTTTGTAGGGTATGCTTCAAATAAAAAAGGATATCGATGTTATCACCCTCCGACGAAAAAATTGTTTGTCACTATGGATGTTGCATTTCATGAGAATGATATGTACTTTACTAATCCAGAGTCTTCACTTCAGGAGGAGAATCAAATAAAAGTTCAAACTCTTGATTATATTATTCCCAATACAGATATTGTGAATGATATGGATTTAAGTGGTGATATCTTGGAGAGAAGTGGTGATCATTCACAAGAAAATAATGTTGTGAATGACTTGGAGTTAAGTGGTAATATCTTGGAGACAAGTGGTGATCATTTGCAAGAAAACAATGTTGAAAACCTTGAATGAGATAAGCGAACACCAGCCAACTCACTATCAACACCGCCATACAACTTAGTGCCGCCAGCCATTTCACAATCAGTCTCACCACCCTTGAGCCCCAATTACCATAATCAATCATCTTCGATCTCGGATGTACCACCACGTCGTCTTCCTGATCGTGTTAATCAAGGTATTCCTAAAATTACTTACTAAGTTGACCTTAAATGCAAAAATAGATATCCAGTTAATAAACCCAACCTCGAGTCTAATGTGTTGTGTATCTATTAAGCAATCATGTGTCTACCGGTCACATGTCATAATCAAATAAGTCATTTTTGCATCAATTATCTATTGTATCTATTCTTAACAGTGTGCAAGAGGCTTTAGCTGAACCACGTTAGCAAACTGTACTGAATGAAGAATTGAAATCTTTGAAGAAGAATGCTACATGGGAGATCACAGACTTGCCAGCTGGCAAGAAACATGTGGGATGTAAATGGGTCTACACTGTGAAGTACAAAGTTGATAGGACGGTGGACCGCTTCAAGGAAAGACTAGTAGTGAAAGGGTACACTTAAAAGTATGGAATCGACTATACAAATACATTTGCCCCAATAGCCAAGATCAACACAGTCCGTGTTTTGTTGTCGTTGGTGGCAAACCTTAATTAGCTGTTACAACAGTTCGATGTGAAGAACACATTCTTGCATGGAGATTTGACAAAAGAGATTTATATGGATCTTCTACCATAATGTAATGCTTTAGATAAATACAAGAGAAAGGTGTGCATATTGAAGAAATCCTTGTATGGTTTGAAGCAGTCCCCTTGAACATGGTTTATAAGATTCACAAAATCTATGAAAGCATTTGGTTACAGACAAAGTAATTCTGATCATACTCTATTCTTGAAAAGACAAAATGGGAAGCTTACTGCACTAATTGTGTACGTAGATGATATGGTGGTGATAGGGAATGATCCAGAAGAGCGTGCGGCCTTGCAAAGTTACCTGTCTACAGAATTTGAGATGAAGGACCTTGGATACTTGAAATATTTTCCACGGATATAGGTATCAAGAAGCAGTTCTTGAATTTTCTTGTCTTAGAGGAAGTATATTATTGATTTACTGCACGAAACAGGCATGTCAGCTTGTCAGCCAGTAGCTACACCATTAGAGGAAAGATTAAAACTCAGTGTTGATCCTAATCAAGTAACAATTGACAAAGGGAGATACCAAATGTTAGTAGGTCATTTAATGTATTCGGCACACACAAGACCAGACCTTGCTTATGCCTTGAGTGTAGTAAGTCAATATATGCATGACCCTGAATAGCAGCATACGAATGCAATAATGAGGATTTTGCGATATTTGAAGGAAAGTCCTACCTAAGGAATTTTGTTTAAAAGGAATAACCATCTTAGAGTTGAAGGTTATACTGATGCAAATTGGACAGGTTTGGTTGGCGATAGGCACTCAACATTAGGTTACTTTACATTCATAGGGGGTAACTTGGTTACGTGGAGGAGTAAAAAACAGAATGTGGTTGCTCATTCTAGTGCAAAAGCTGAATGTAGAGGTATGGCATTGGGGATTTATGAATTTTTGTGGCTTAAGCTTTTGTTAAGTGATTTGGGTATAAAGCATGATCCTCCCATGAAATTATTTTGTGATAATAAAGCTGCCCATGATATTACACATAATCC
Source organism: Malus sylvestris (assembly GCF_916048215.2). Lineage (NCBI taxonomy): Eukaryota > Viridiplantae > Streptophyta > Magnoliopsida > Rosales > Rosaceae > Malus > Malus sylvestris. Next base: position 1,490,763 of record NC_062273.1, read on the forward strand.
AGTACAACATGATAGAACAAAGCATTTTGAAGTTGATCAATTCTTCATCAAAGAAAAATCGGAAGGAAAAATAATTGAGTTACCGACAATAAGAACGGAAGATCAGTTGGCAGATATTCTCACAAAGGCTTTTTCGAGTCATAAGTTTTCAGGTTTCTTACACAAGTTGGGGCATATATGACATAACTTGAGGGGAGTGTTGACTTTGTGTTTTAGGTAGGATCCTTGATTGATATCAATCCCATGTAATCACACGTAATCCCGTGTAATTAGTTTCTTCTTTCTATTTACGTTAGGCTTGTATACATATAAATACCTCTCATTGAGAAGAATACATATATCTTTCAAGCATTCTCTTCTCAGATAATCTGATCTGTTTCAACCTCCAATGATTAACTGGTTGTTTTCGATCAATGTATACAATCTTATAGCCTACGCGTAGGTGTCTGATCTGTTTCAACCTCCAATGATTAACTGGTTTTCTTCGATCAATGTATACAATCTTATAGCCTACGCGTAGGTGAATGCCACACACACACACACACACACACACACACATGTATATATATAAAGAGAGTGTAAATAATGATTGCTTTTTGGGTACGTTAGCATTTCCATAAAAAGAAATAAAAGGGGCAGTCTTACTTGGCTTGTGCGTCCTTCATTCCGTCCATAGATATTGTACACAACGGATATATATGTGGCTGTGAGCCTGTGATTAGAACATATGGTTTTTTTATCTTTTTGTTTCTGCATGAACGATAGCGCATATGTATATGTTAATTCCTTGATTGCATATATATGACCAACAACAAATCAAAATATTAAATATGAATAAATATAGACTTAATTGTAATCCAAAGATTTTTTACTTTATTGTTAAGACAAGTAAGCTACTAAACGCAAACCCTAGCTAGCATGATCTTTAAAAACCTCAGGTTAATTGTACTGCTCTGAAGATTTTAATTGTAACCATAATTTGCTTATATATATGTTGCTAAACTATGAATATAAATTAACTATTAATCATGTCCCTTTTTTTATTTTTTTATATTAAGGTTGGTTCTATAAATTAACAAATTCAAATATGTCAGATATCATGCTGGTTGGTTCAACCAAAACCAAGTAGAATTTGCTAATTAGGGCTTATTTTGGGGTTTAATTTTCTGATATCATTCTTCTTACCAATGAGGAAAATATATAATGTACAAGATTAATTTACAAAGAAAAATCAAATAACATCTTTCCTAATTACAATCCGATTACAAGGACCCAAATAGGTAACTAAACTAATTACAATAGGTCAACTCTCCAACACTCCCACTCAAGTTGGTGCATACATGTCGTTCATGCCCAACTTGACAAGAGAGTTGTAGAGTGCTTGACTTGCAACAATTTTAGTTAAGATATCCACTAATTGATCCTCTGACTTTACGAACGGGAATTGAATAATATTCCCATCCAACTTCTCCTTAATGAAGTGTTTGTCAACTTCCACATGTTTCGTGAGATCATGTTGGATTGGGTTGTGTGAGATATCATTAGCTACTTTATTATCACAAAACAAATCTGAGGCTGAATTTGAAGGATACTTGAGCTCAGCAAGTAACCTCCAAAGCCATAATAGTTCAATACTCCTTGTGCCATACCCTTATATTCCGCCTCTTCACTTGATAAAGCAACCACTTTCTGTTTCTTACTCCGCCAAGTCACTAAATTTCCTCCCACAAATGTAAAGTAACCATATGTGGACCGTTGATCAGTAATGTTTCCTGCCCAATCTGTATCGGTGTAACCTTATATCCAGCAATGATCATTCTTGGAAAACATGATGCCTCTACCCGAGGAGGACTTTAGGTATCATAACATGCATTCAACGGCACCCATATGTGTATTACTCGGAGAATGCATAAACTGACTAACAACACTTACTGCATATGCAATATCAAACCTGCTGTGAGATAAATAAATTAACCTCCCAACTAACCTTTGATACCGATTTCTGTTAGTGGGAACTTGATCAAGGTGCATGACAAGATGGTGATTTTGGATTATGGGGGTGTCAGCCGGTTTACAATCAAGCATTCCAGTTTCAGCTAACAAGTTTAGAACATATTTTCTTTGAGATAGAAATATACCATGTTTAGATTGAGCTACTTCTATCCCCAAGAAATATTTCAACCCACCAAGATCTTTCATCTTGAACTCGGTTGTTAGGTAATCTTTTAGCCTTGAGATTTCCTTTTTGTCATTAGCCGTAACAATCATATCATCCACATAAATAATTAGTGTCATCAATTTCCCCATTCGAAGTTTCAAGAAAAGTGTATGATCGAAATTGCTCTGCCTGAACCCATATTTAATCATAGATGTCTGAAACCTACCAAACCATGCTCGAGGTGATTGTTTTAACACATACAACGCTTTATTCAACTTGCACACTACTTCGAGTTGTAAAACCGATGCATAACTAGGTGGAATATCCATATACATTTCTTCTTTAAGATTACCGTATTAATCTTTGCTACTAGGGCAAATCATCTGAGTGTATCCTTTGGCCACCAATCGTGCTTTGTATCGTTCAACGGACCCATCAGCTTTGTACTTTATGGTGTACACCCATCAACATCCAACTCTTTTCTTTCCTCGGGGTAGTGGAACTAAATTCCATGTTTGATTTTTTTGAAATGCAGCCATTTCTTCCTTCATTGCCTTGGTCTATCGATTGTCAAATAATGCTTCCTTCAATGAACTTGGTGTGCCATCATTGGATAATTATTGTACAAAAGCTTTACCGGGTTCTGATAATTTTTGTGATGACACATAGTTGGCAATGAGGCATTTAAAGCCTTTCGTTGTTTCCGATGAATATCGATTGGGTGGCTTTCCTCGATTGTGCCTAAAAGGTAATTGATAATTTGGAACAACAGATATATCAACAAGGATAGTAAAGCTTACCTCAGGAATATTCTCAGGAGTATGGTCATCTGGTGGTACTATATTTGGAGATGAGGAGGGATGAGTATCAGTAGAAGTCTCAAAATTGACAAATGGCAGCACTATTATCGTGGGTAAGAACGACATTGCCGTGCCTGTTGTTGGTTCTGTGGGCAGCACTATAGCTGCTGTTGGCTAGCCTGGCAGCGCAGCCATTATAGGTACGGCTAATGACAGTGGAAGATCAATAATAGCATCCATGGTCCAAACCTTCTTGTCATGTCGTGTCTCCCCCTGAGGATGAGGATTGGCAAAAGCCGAAGGGTAATACATCTCACACTCATAAAAAAGTAACATCCATAGTAACATACATTCGACGTGAAGAATAATGGTAGCAATGGTACCCTTTCTGATGAAGTCCGTACCCCATAAAAATACAACGGAGAAGACACGAGTCAAGTTTCGTCTATTGATTTTTATGAAGATGAACAAATGAAACACATCCGTAAACTCGAGGTGGGAGTACCAAAACCGATGGTAGATGCATGAATGTAACAAGAACTTGTAAGGGGGTAAGAAAATCCAGGACTTTGGATGGCAGGCGGTTGATAAGATAAGTGGCAATCTGAAGAGAAACATCCCAATAGGAGTGAGGAACATGTGCCCCAATCAAGAGTGAGCGAGCTGTTTCTAAGAGATGACGATTTTTACGCTCAGCCACCCCATTCTGTTGAGAAGTATGAAGACAGGTAGTTTCGTGAAGAATTCTGTGATTAGTTAAATAATGTGAAAAATCATTATTAACATATTCACTACCATTATCAAAACTCAAAATCCAGATTTTAATAGAAAACTATGTCTGAACCATGGTGTGGAAGGTCTTAAAAGTAAAAAATACATCAATTTTATGCTTAAAAAGATATAACCATGTCATATGTGTGCAATCATCTATGAAAGTTACACACCACTAAATACCAGATGAAGTAGTAATTAGAGATGATACCCAAACATCCGAATGAACGAGACCAAAAGGAATAACACTTTTATTAGAATTTTGTGGATAAGAAACACAATGACTTTTGGTAAGTATGCAAGTGTCACATTTAAAGTTTGAAACCAAACAACCAACAAATAAATCTGGAAACATATGTTGCAAAAAACTGAACGATGGATGACCCAAACGGTGATGCCATAACCATATTTGACGCCACTTGTGATCAATGTCTCCTTGGATGAGATTGACATGCCCTGTATTGACATCATCTACAAAATATAGATCCCCCCTCTTAGTACCACGACTAATTATCTTATTCGTGAGAATATCTTGTATAAGATAAAACTTTGGATACATTAGCACACAACAGTTCAATTGTTTAGTTGCTTGGTGATGAGACATCAATTTATGCTTTAGTGAAGGTACAAGTAATGTATGAGGCAAAAAGAGAGCGGGCATGAGGAGCATGGTGTCATCGCCAGTTACCGGTGAGGTGACTCCATTAGCATTAGTAATATTATGTCAAAATGGAACGGTATCACAAGCTAAATCGATGGGATCATAAGTCATATGGTTTGTGGCACTGGAGTCAATGATCCATCCGGGTGGAGTATCATCACTATTCATATTAAAAGCATAACCACAGTTACCTGAGGACTCTAGAGACATGTCGGAAGAACTTGAAATAAGAGGAGGATCATCCTGAGATATTGAAGATAGTTGGGAAACAGAGGTGGCGAGATTGGCTTGCCCATGCTTGGCTTGCAAGTCTCGTTCCCGTTGTTTATGAAGCTTTAACGGTTCCTACCAGTTAAGATAACCATGCAACTGGAAGCAATTATCGCGGCCATGCTTCTCACTACCATAGTAAGTACAACCACAAGCCGGGACATATGGTTTAGGACGAGGAGGGCGGTGACCCATGGTGAGCCGTGAGGCCGTCTTAGCAGCAAAGAGTAAGCATTATGTTGGGCTCGGGGTAATAGCCTGGGGTTGCAGTCCTGGGCTCAATGCATGTGGCTTCTTGGGGGCGTGAGGACAAGGTAGAGTAGTGGCTCGTGCTGCAAGCCGAGCCACCATGGTTGTCCCACTTAGTAGCTGTCCTCTAATATCCATAACAGCATGTTGCATTCCTTCCCAGCGAACATAGGCAAAGGTTTGTTCGACGGAAGGAAAAGGCTCAGTTCGTAGGATATCACTACGAATTTTATCAAACATCTCATCCAATCTTGCAAGAAAAGTGTACACACGATCCGTTTAAACAATTTTATTATAAATTTCAATATCAATACCGTACTTAATCGGCTTGGGTCGACGATAATCAATCTCTTACCACAAAGATTGAAGATCACTATAGTATGTCTCCACCGGTTGTTCGTCTTGCCTAATGCGAGAGGCCTTGCAGCTAAGATCATAAACTTGAGATATATCGGAATAGTCATAATATGTGCGAGCAACTGCATCCTACACTTCCTTTGTTGTTGCTAGTCGAAGAAAATACCTAATCAAATTGGGTTCCATAGAGTTAATGAGCCAACCCTTCACAGTAGCATTCCCTGTACGCTATTTGGTGAAGGTCGGATCGTCGATAGGTGGTTGGGGATTACCCCCAAACAAGTATCCCAACTTGTCTTTTCTAGCAACAAACATCTCAACAATTTGAGACCAAACTCCATAATTGGCACCATTAAGTTTGATGCCAATCGAAGCAGTAGACGAATCATGATGGACAATCTGTGTAACAACTTGTGGTAGAGGTAGGGTAGGATTCATGGTAGGGTTGGTTAGGGTAGTAGTGTTTAGGGTTGCAGTGTTTAATGTAGGAGTAGAATCGGTTAGGATGAGATTGTTTATACCGCGGAGTGGTGGTAGGTTCTCCATGGGAGGGCCGAGTTTGCCTGAGGGAACATGCAGAGTAGAAATCCTAGGATCTCTGCTTTGATACCATGCTAATTAGGGCTTATTTTGGGGTTTAATTTTCTGATATCATTCTTCTCACCAAGGAGGAAAATATATAATGTACAAGATTGATTTACAAGGAAAGAAACATCAAATAAAATCTTTCCTAATTACAACCTGATTACAAGGACCCAAATAAATCACTAAACTAATTACAAAAGGTCAATTCTCCAACATAGCGTCATTTACTTAAAAATGATGCTTTCGAGTGGTTAATTGAATAGTATTTAGTGGCCAAGTGCATTGAGTCAAATATTTGTGGGACAAAGAAGGTGATTATTTTAGGGAGCTGATTTTCACACCCCTTTTATAACTTTTCTCACACCCCTCTTTGTTCCAGGCCATCGGATTGAATAAATCAAACGAAAACAACGGACATGATTAGCCAGGGGTGTGTAGGAAGCTATAAAAGGTGTGTGTTTATCATTTCCCTTATTTTATCCCAGATATGTTTCTGGGAGGGATGACATGAAAGAAAGTTCCTCACGCTTACCCACTTTCGGGCAACAAAAAAAATAAGATACCCAAAAGGGCTTTGCCTGTGTGCTGAAGTACTCGATACACTTGTACAGTCAGCCACTTTCACTACCGACATTACTATTTTTGGTTCAGCTTTTTCATTAGATCTGGGCCTCTACATAACATCGAGAGAAAGAACACGTACACCACACTGTAAATCATCAAACCACTCGCCCTTATGAGATCTCAGTTGCCCTCAGGGAGTATATATTATGAAGACATGCATGTCTTCTGGTTTCTTTGAAGGCAAGATAGACTTACTTTCTTGCAAAGTCCCAAGCTAAAGGTGTAATCCATGAATACAGTACACCTTTAGAATACAAATACCATAATTCTAACAATTCATTATACCGTGCAAACAATATGAACCATTTATTCTACTGTACCGTGTAAACATTACAAAATATCACAATTTGAACGATTCATCATGGCTTTTGTAAAATGATGTTAATTTAAATCATTACTGAACATTTTGACACTATCTCACTTTATAAATGTCCTAGTTTGAATCGTTCGTTTTTAATTTTTAAAATTTTTTTTTATCATTATCTAAAGATCGTCTATAAAAGAATTCATTTAATATGACGACTGTTTAGTCATCCTTATGTGTTGAAAAAATCAATAGTTTTGCTAACAAGTAATATATATCTTTTTGATTAACCATCAATTTGTTTAATTCATATGGATAACTAATCGATCTCCAAATCCATTAAATATTTTAGAGGCTATTTTTAGATAATGAAAAGAGAATGAATTGTTTGAATTATGATGTTTGCTTGGTAAAATAATGTCACATCATCATGTAAGAAGGAATGCCTCATTACATGTAAATATGAATATGGCTCTTTACATGTAAAGAGCCAAGTATCAACCCTTAGGCTAGGGTACACAATGTGCCAGCTGAATAATTAGATATTAAACTTCTTATTATAGTGACTTGAACCTTAAACAGTTAAAACCTCCAACTTGTAGGAAGAATATCCCTAAACTATAGTGATACTGACGTATAAACATATTTGCTAACCTCTAACTTGTAGGAAGAATACCCCTAAACTATACTTTAGGGATATTCTTCCTAAAGTGAATTTTGTCGCTAAGCAGTAAGGATATTAATTTAAAATCGTGTTCAATGTTTCCTATAATGATATAGGATCCTCTCCGAATTCTCTTTGTGAGGATTCTGGAGATCCTTTAATCGTGTCATTTCATCTTACATTGTGCGGTCAGAAATCATTTTAAATTTTTTTTTTAAAATTGAACACAAACAGTAACTCATGAAAATTGATTGCACAATGTACGATGAACGACCATGATTAAAAAATCCTCGAAATCCTCACAAAAAGGATCCAACGAGGATCCTATCTCTCTTATAATTAGCTAGGGTGTCTAATCGGCTTCTTTAATTAATTCTTCAATTTGACGTTGAATTATTGGTGGCTTTCCTGTTTTTAGGTTAATTCTTCAATTTGACGTTGAATTATTGGGTGTTTAGCTGACAAGTACTTAAAATTTGAAAATAATGGGTTAGTGACCAACGAACACACCAACTTCACTCCTTATTCAACCCCGCAAATTTGGGAATCACCAAATAAACAATGTTCTAAAAGATGCTATATGCTAGTTGGGCGGCGGGCCACTAAGTGGATTTAAGTAAATCTATTATATTTCATTTAAATAAGTGTATGTTTATACTTAAATATTTATAGTTTCATCATAAACTACAAAATAGAATAACATATATATTATGTTTGGGGATCATTCATATAATGTGTGTTTATTTAAGTATGCAACAAGTTTCTTATAATTTATTAAAAAAAATAAAATGTAAAATAAAAATTATTTATTTTCTGTCTAAGTGAGTCATGACCTAGGCGGGTGCTTGAGCGGGTTAGGTGGTCTAGAGGGGTGCCTAGGCGATCTAGGCGCCCTTTCTTATTTTTCAAACGCCTATGCTTAATTGGGACAATGACCAGCTATCTAGACGGTGCTATACGGAGATTTTTAAAACAGTCCTAATAACCCAAAAAAAAAAAAAAAAAAAAAAAAACTAATGATGATCCCAATAGATATGCCATCCATCTTGGTCTCCTCTCTTTGTGCGTTTTCATAATTTAAAAGGTTTTGTTTTGGAAATATCGATGTCCCTAAAATTAAAAAAAAAATGTTTTGTTTTGGATTACTATGTAGAGAAATTAGGGACTTTTTTGTTTAAAACATAGAGCATCTAATTCTGACCTAAAACCAAGGTTTAAAAAAACGCTAAGCGCTAGTCGGACGGCGTGCTTAGACGGCCTAGGCGAATTTAGTTAAATTTATTATATATCATGTAAAATTAATTAAATTTACTCTATAATATATAAATAAACTTTGAATAAAATGTTATTTTAAAAATGAATATCTATAGGTAAGTATATATGTAAACTTTTAAACAATTTATGTTAGATTTATATATTTTAAAGCCCATAAGTTTTGTTGGACCTTTTATTCTCATTAACAAAATGAAAGGTTGGGCTTTAATCCTTGTGTTTGTTGATTTGCACATACTTAATAAAAAAGGTAACTAAAGTCTAAAGCTGCTAAAGGTCCTAAAAGTCTAAACCATTGCCGTCGTCAACCATTCCCGTTTCTGCAATTGTAGATCCAGTTCCATCCCTCTTCTTCCTCTGCAGATTTCTCCAACCAATCCCACAGCGGCTTCCTCGCTTCTTCTTCCTCTTCAGATTTCTCCAACCATTGTCGACATATTCGTTCGCTATTGCAGATCGATTTTGTTTGCACATCGAGAGGGAGATGGCGAGACTCAGGGAGACAAATCGGGTCTTGCGACGGATGTTCTTTCTCAGGCCGCCAAACCACCTAGCATCTAACCAGACCGCCTAGCGTCCGCCCAGACTGCCCAGCCGGTGTAAGCTAATAACGTTGCCGATCTTAGAAACGATTTTGGGTTAATCGCGGCGAAGCATTGCCGCCCAACGCCTAGACGGCCGCCTAGACAGTTTTTAGAACACGGCCTAAAACTATTAGGTTTAGAGTTCGACGCTACACAAACACGAAACGATATTTACAAGGACACAAAAAATAATTCGTCGCAGAAAGTAAATTATATTCTTCAAAGTGTAATTGTTCTATTAATTTACTATGGTTTTATTAAATTCAAGGAGCTCCCCTATTATTACTGTTGTCAGTTCTATCTTTTGTTCTTTCCTATTTTTGGGTTTCCTGATTAAAACGTAAAGGTTTACCATTTGTAACTGAAACTGCATTAACAATTGAAAGAAAAAAAAATGCATTAACAATAATTAAGAGGTTAGGAGAGAAACAAACCTTAGACATGTCATGCATAATAAGGGTCCGTCAGGTAGCGTTTTACAAACGAATTTCAGAAAAACTGTTTTGTAAAACGGAACGACAAATAGATTTTGCATTTTTATGATTTTAGAATGCGTCTGGTAGTTTAGTCCGAGAAGTTCGAGAATGATCTAGAGAATGAAAACATTGAAAATGCATTTGATACTAAATGTCAAATACTTGATAAAAAAATAAATTTGTGTTTCATAGTGATGGTGATGGTGGTGGTAAGGATGGTGGTTGAGATAGGAGTGGTGTTGGTAGCAATGGTAGTGGTTGGAGTAGTGATAGTAGTGGTAACAATAAAGGTGTTAGTAGTGGTGGGATATAGGTGGTGGCAATAGCGAGGTAGAGGGCAATGGTGAAGGGAATGATGTGGTGGTGGTGGTGGTGGTGGTTAATGCAATAGTGGTAGAGAATGGTTGTGTTAATATTGGTTATAAGGGATAGTTGTGAAAATGATGGTTGAGAGGTGGGGATGATGGTGGCGAAGATGGTGGAGGTGGCCATGGTGAGGGTAATGGGATGAAGAATGTGTTGATGGTGGTGGTGGTGGTGACAATTGTGGTGCAAGATGGTGGTGATGATGGCATTGATGGTGGTCACAATAGTGAGACGATGGAGGTGGTGATGGCATGGTGGTAGGGGGATGACAGTGGATAATATGGTGGTGATGGTGATGTTAGTGGTGGTGGTAATGGTGGCAGCGGAGGCAAAATGGTGGTGGTCATGGTGAGATGGTGACAGTAATGTTGGTTGTGGTAATGGCAAGATGGTGGAGATGGTGGTGAGGGTGATGGTGGTGGAGGATATGGTGGTTGGAGGCAAGGAAGAAAATATCGGTAATATCGGAAATATCGGTAGTCCGAAAACACGGAAATATCGATGGAAATATCGGTAAAATATCGATATCGATAAAAATTACATGGAAACCACGGAAATTGTAAGAAAAACTTAGAAATTTTTATTGAAACTTTGTAGGATGTTTATTTAGTCAATTATCTATTAGTTTATCACAAAAAATTGGAAAGAAATGCATTGCATGATGGATTTAACATTATCAAGTTGATTATATAGCGAGCTGACAAACATTGTGAGTGTAGAAAATATGTAGTAATTAATGAAAGAAGTCTAAACACACCATAATCATTTATATATAATGAATTAGTACAATATTTTACACTTTATACATTGCATGGTAAGATACATAAGTGACTTAGTACCACATAGAGTTCCTATGAGGTTCAAAATTTTCACTATCTTCATCATCTCTATGTGTAGAGTGAGTGTATTGTGAAGAGTAGTTATCCAATTTAATGAATAATAATCCAATTTCATAAAAAAATAATCCTAATATAAAACATGGTGATGAATAATAATCCAATTTAATGAATAATCCAATTTGATAATAATCCAATTTAATGAATAATAATCCAATTTGATAATAAAAAAGGCGATAACAAGCCAATTGGCAAAAATGATTAAAAAAATCTAAATTGTCTAACTGACCGACACTCTTGTAGACTCATTATATCACTTTTATAGACTCATCTTACCCTTATAAATTCATTATTTTTCTTGAAATTGATTAGAATCATTAGAAAAACAATTTTTTGCATTTCCATATGCCTAACCAATAAATACAACTTCTACTATTTCCCTGAAATTATATATTTTCACTTTTTCCCTGAAATTGAGTCCTTTATCCTAATCTAATCTAGACCCCCAGATTAATTTATATTTTCACTATTTTTCTGAAATTATATAAATTGTGCAATTGAGTCCTTTATCCTAATCTAATCTGGACCCTCCATCTTGATTCTCACTCTCTGTCACGCTGCCACGTGGCAGCCCACTAACCCTCACCCTATCTCTCTCTCTTTTCCCGAGTCCCTCTCGGACCCTTCACTCTCTCAGAGTTCTCAACTCTATCTCTCTCTCGAACTCTCGTTCTCTCACTCCATTTCCCCGATCGCACCCACACCCAGGCACACCCAAATCCGTCCACCACGATGCCAGCGCAGCATCTCCACCATCCTCCTGAACTCTCCCTCCCTCTCCTTCGTCTCTGGGAAGCACGGCGACGCGCAGAGGAAGCTCGGCTTCCCCGATCGCACCCACACCCAGGCACACCCAAGTTTTCAGGTGAGATCCGACTAAACCCTATGTTGATTACCTCTTGCATGCGTGAAATCTGAAGTTTATATGTGAAATTGATGTTAAAAATCGTGTTTTTGCAAGGTTTTTGGGACGAAATCGGCTCAGGAATAGGCACACCATCTCCGGCGTTCTTCTCCGACGTTCGGCTCGGAGTTCGATTGCACCGTTCAAAAAAATTTCACGATATTTCCAAAATATCGCGATATTATCGATATTATCAATAATATCGCGATATTTGGACGAAAACCATTCGGATACCACTTAAAATATCCATCCCCCGAAAAACCGATAATATCGGCATTTTCTTCCATGATTGGAGGTGGTGGTGTCAAAGGTGGGGGCCATGGTGGCGATGATGGTGAGACGATGAAGAATGTGGTGGTTTGTAGTGGCGGTGGCGTAGTGACGGTAGTGTTGGGATACATGAAACTCTAACTTTGTTTTATAATGTATCTTTTGTTTTTATTTTGTTGAAAACTATTTTTGGAAAAGAGATAAAACATCAATTTATTGTTCTACATAGGCTAAATATTGGTTTTTGCGTTTTTCATTTTCTGAGTTTATTTTCACAAAACAATATACCACGCATTGCATCTAAAAAATGAAAAACTGTTTTAAAAAATATTTACGGACAGACCCTAATATTTCATGAATTTCAAAGTTGTCTTCCTTTAGAGTAGGGAGTAGGGGAACCTCATAGCTGCTTTTATTTCGTGGACCCAAATGATCACCATCATCCATTTCATTACCATCATAGAAAGGCACAACTCCACGTTAACCGATGGCAATGACATCCTGCAAGTCAGTTCACTACCCCCTACCTACGTGCCATCAAGTATTTATCAAAATCCCCATCTTCATTGGCTATCCATTTCTCTTTGAGCTTAAATTCTGAATTATCATTCAAAATGTTCTCATCGTACTTTATTTGGAAAGAATATTGGGGTGGAAGATTTGGATTAAATCACACAATGAATCAACCATAATTGATTTTCGAATTCCCGATTTATAATATTAGAACTTGGAATCTCTTTGGTAAAAATGAAGAGGAATATCACTATAAAATAGTGTTAGATGCCAAGAAAATTGGATTTTAGATTCAAATCATTATTTGAGTTGATCTTGATGTGAACAATATATAATTCAAACAAAAAAACAAACTGTAGTAGAGTTGTTTCTGCCATATGATAGTGATGAATGACAATACAACCCAGTTAAAGATGTATTCAAATTTGACGACTAAATTTAACACTTAAACACGGGTACGTCACTTATCTAGCTTTTACTGTCACTCATCATTGCATTCCCTCACATGGCAAGAACAACTACACTAAAGTTTTTCTCCGTTACGCTGACAACTATGACAAAACACATGCGCTGTCTGACAATAAACGTTACTGCAATTATTACACGTAATATTCTGTGATATATGAGTAATGCTCCAATAAAAGCAAATGATTAATGCTTTTTCTTTTTTATTGTACGAGATGAATTTGATTGATAATGAAAAAAAAGAAGTTACATCTTGTCAGGGGGAAAACCTTGCTCTTCTAGAAACGAAAACAAGAATGATATGAAGAAAAGAGGGGGGTCATGAAACCAAACTCCTCTAAAACCAAATCTGAAGGTCTAAATCTGCAATACAAGTCCAACAACACCATACAGTTGGGGGAAAAAAAAGTGAGACAAACCTATATGTCGAGATGCACATTAATTTGCAAAGCGATAGCTAGGCAAGCCAATATCTTCCGAAACAACGAAGCACTAGCTGCCGCTGGAGGGGAAACATGTCGTGTTAAAGTTGGAGAAGACAAGCTCATGTTAGCAAAATTATCCACAATAAAATTTTCTTCACGATATATGTCAGATGCGTAGAAAGTCATTTTAAGAACGCGGTCCAAACAAATAAACCATTATGTACAAAGAGGCAAAGGAAGATTAAAATCAGTCGATTGGAGAGCATAAATAATACTAGAAGAGTCACTTTCCAACCAAAGAAAATGTCAACTCCATTGATATGCAAACTCTACACCAATAATAGTTGCTGATAATTCTATAAAAATAAAAGTTGCGATGAACCCATTTGCAAAAACCATAAAAAAATCGACCATGACAATTCTTGAAAACTCCTCCACAAGCAGCAAAACCAGGATTTCCTTTAGGTAAACTATATGTATTAAGTTTAATCCAAGGAAATCAAGTAGAATACCAAAGCACATGGGGAATAGTAGGTGCTTTGCAATAGATATGTGGGATCCCTAGACAAGAAATGATAGGAAGCCATGAGAGTAATTAGGAACAAACTTCCCACCATGAATGATCCTAAAATAGATAGACATGCAAAGACGATGAAAAAAATTGGTCGACCCTAAAAACTAAACTTATTTTGAGCTTTCCAAATAGCTAAAATAGTAAAAAGACCCGCAAAAACCCAAGGATTGTGCAACTGTTAGGAAAATGGCTTATGCATAGACAACAAAAAAAGCAGCCAAAGAATATGAAATAGGCAAAAGGTACCAATCTAACATACTAACCACCGCCAAAGCTGCCCAAATATCCAACCGCTGAAGAGAAGGTGAGCAATAGAATCTTCAAAATATGACACAAACAACAATTGGATGCTAAAGAAATACCACGTCATTGTAGTGCACCCTTGGTAGGAGGTTTATCATGAAAAAAAAGGGTCAAGCCAAAATAGATAGTTGTGGCAGAATAAAATTTCACCAACTAACCTTAGCCTAAACACAATCACTATGTTTTCTTTTGATAAGATGATAACCAGAAGAAAAGGAAAAGTTCCAGTAGGCGAGGGCTCCCAAATTAATTTGTCATCCTCTACATTTAAAGGCAAATGTAGACGTAAAATGAGTAAAGCTATTTAAATATACAAAATTGACGCACTTGCTGATACACTTTCTAATATAGAAGGATCCCCAATATAATAGTAGAATCCTCTCTATTAGATAATCAAATAGGGTTGATTTTGTATGTTTAAACAAGGCTTAAATGTTAAAATGGTCCATGTGTTTTAGTAATTGGGTCAATTTAGTCCCTGTGTTTTCAACTTGGCCAATCTGGTCCCTGTGTTTATCTTCGTTAGCCAATTAAGGACATTTCCATCTAATTTTTGTAAAATATATATATATATATATATATATTATTATAATCTTATTTATAAAATTATAATTTATTTGATTTAAAATATTTAAAATGAAATAAAATTAAAAATTAAAAGAAAAATTATTCTTCTCCCAACTCTTCGACCTCCTCCCTAACATTATCCCCTATTTTCTATGTCACAGCCTTAATCATTTTTCAGATTGGAAGTTTTATTTCTTATATGTGTTATTTCTCATCAATTTGCATTTTTCTGTAAAGAGAAAAGGGTAATTATTTCTCATATGGTTTTTCTTATAAATTTTTTAAAAGAGATTGAATGAAATCTTCTTAATTGGCTAATAGAGATAAACACAAGCCAAATCGAAAACACGAAGACTAAATTGACCATATGGCTATAATGCATGGACCATTTTGACATTTAAGACTTTAAACAACATTATTAAAACTCTCTCCAACGTAAACCAATAAAAATACTAACATGATAGATCTATAGACCTATTCTTTTGGAAGGCCATTAACAAAATTTCCCTCATTTTGCGGTTGTCAATCTTTGGTTGACTCAAAACACAGTCTAGTTAGGTTAGTGGCTAACTAACCGAGATTATGCTTTAAATATTGCATTTGCAGGTATAAACTACACAGGCACACATCAGTGTAATGCTAATTTATTCATTTTCTATGAATGCAATTGCACAATCGCTTTCAATATTCTCTTTAAAGAATTGTTAAGGTTAAAGGAATCGTGATAAATGTGGTTAGGCTGGCATAGAACACATGGATTTCACTGTCTTTCCCTTTATTTTTCTTCACATATTATCTTTTTTTTATTTTTTTATTTTTTATATTTTACACTTAATTTTGTGAATAAGAAAGGACATCCACATGGAGGTAAAACTATATAGAAGACAAGTATATTTTTCTCCTTCTTCCATATCCAAGGGCAATATATATCAAACTCCCTCCCTTCTTCCTCTCCAAGTTTTGAGTCGCCATCTCTTCTCATCCTGTCTTTGTCTTCGTCCCCTCGGGGGACATCCGATAAAATTAGAACGATACAGATCAATCTTCGAATTTCTCATAGACAATGAGAAGCATAGCAACTTGTTACAGCGAGCATGCCATAAAGGTCTCAGATTCATATTGCTCAGGCCCATCAAACCAAGCTTATGTGACCCCAAAATTAACCCCATCAATCCCAAGTGAAGTGACATGTTTATACAGAGCCAAGCTCTCAACCCAGAACCGGATTTTGATCACACTCACCTGGTTCAACAAATTCACATTCCAAGGCCTCACAATCACCATTGGAGACAACAAATCTCAGCCGTCCAAATCGAGTACCAGCACCCACAAGTTGGAAAACCAAAAGGGCACCTTGGCATTCCAATCCTGCAATACCAAGATTGAAGTTTTCTGGGATTTGTCCACTGCCAATTATGAATCCGGACCGGAACCGGCAACCGGGTTTTTCCTCATGGTTCTGGCTGACTTGGAACTCTGCCTCCTCCTCGGCGACAAGGTCGAACAAGCTTTGGACCTGGAGAAGTACAAAACCATCATGTCACAAAAAATATTCACATTGGTTTCTAGGAGTGAGCATTTCTCAGGCAACGCTGTGTATGCAACAAAAGCTCAATTCTGTGACACTGGAGTATCACATGACATTGTGATCAAGTGTGATCAACCCGAAGAACTGGGCTCGAAAACCCCGGTTTTATCTGTCTGCATTGACAAGAAGAAGATTTTTCAGGTGAAGAGGTTGAGGTGGAATTTCAGAGGGAACCAAACAATTTTTTTGGATGGTTTACTGGTGGATTTTATGTGGGATATTCATGACTGGTTGTTCAATCCAAAATCTGGAATTGCTGTGTTTATGTTCAGGACAAGGAGTGGATTGGATTCCAGGCTCTGGTTGGAAGACAAGAATTTGGAAAAGAAAGGGCAAGAAAATAGTGATGAATTTTCTTTGTTGATCTGTGCATGTAAGAGCTCTGACTGATTCTTTTGTTTATTTATTTTATTATTTTAAAACTTAAAAGATGATAGGAAATTATTAATTGGTATGGTAAGGAAAATTGTACAGATTCCAATTATACTAGAAATATTTGCATTAAAAGTCCTCTGGCTTTGTCTACTCTCTACTTCCTCTCTCGTTCCCTTCCAAGCCAAAGATTCCAATTTTATTATGCTGAGTATATTCATGCGTGACACATATTATAGAATTTAACGGTTGAATGTGGCTTCAATAATTTAAGAAAAATTAATGAATAAATGTGATCCACTTAAACAGACAAATGTATATTCTACATTTTTATATACTATAATACTCGATTTTGTCTTCCTTCTTTCGAGATTTATAAGAGAATATTTTTTTTTTTTCCGAAATTCTACAGTACTTCAATTTATGACATTGTGAAATCCATCAGGTTAAGCAATTCATTTAAAAGACGATATATAGTGTGAAATCCGTCAAGTTAATGTGATTCGTTTAAAAGACGATGTATGCTACACATTGAGGTTAAAAAAAAAAGGTCAAATTTGCCTTCCTTTTTGTTTCTTGTTTAGTGATATTTGTCTTATGGCCAAAATAGATTGGCTTTCTACAACCAAGGGGCAACTATTGCCCTTTTTGGCAATTAACTTACCCATTGAAACGTGCACATATTTTGGTCTGCCATTATAACATTTGTTTATGCATTTTTTGTTGAGGTTAGTTACAAGGAAACTTTTGGGAAGTTTTGTTGCATACCTATAGCCACAAACTTGATATTATTAGTTTGCAAAAAACGGCTGAATTTTATTACTTGGCATTGGGTTTACCCAATCGATTAGGTTTAAGCTTTAGGTACTAGTACTACTATTGTTTTGGCATATTTGCCAACCTCATTCGAACCAACAATATATGTGTTCAAAACATTTGAGGTAGGAGAAGCAAATGAGCTAGGATTACGACAGACTAACAGTTTTATTCTTTTGATTGTAACAAATAGTACCTCGAACTCAATTGAAAGAAACTATTATGCCAAAAAAATAAATTGAAGGAGACTATATTTTGAAGGGCCACTTGATACTTTTGAGTTAGGTTTGTATCAGGCACCAACTAGAGGTGATATCAAATTGTCTTAGCTTGTGTTCAGGTCATGTCGTTTTAAATCTTTGTTGAATATTAGTTACGTTAAATTTTAACACAATATCTGTAGTTAGTTATAACATAACCCTATAATATTGTACGAGTTTTAAATTACCACCTAAATCTAGAGAATTCAAACACGATACTCACTCTCTGAGATCGAATTATATATGTATATGAGCATATGAGTTCAACATCGTACATGAATAACTTCCACGACTAGGACTATATAGCTGTTAGCTAGTAGCTATTATTTTCACGGATTAAATTTCATTGCAAGTACCAAAGTGGGTTAGGTCCAGCCTCACACGTGACAATAAATTTAAGTCACCATCTCATGGAAAACAAGTTTCATTCGATTTCTCATTTAGGCCACGTTAGAATTAAATAGATAGCCCAAAGCTTGCCTAAGATATTTTTTTTTTGGTCAAAGTTTCAAAGAGTTTGTTTCATTCATCAAATTTAGGCCATGTTAGAAATGAATTGGATGGGATGAGATCATTCGTTAAATTTAAAATATTATTCTTAGTCATGAAAAAAAATTATTCAATTTAATCGCCATCAATAGATAAGATTGAAAAGACAATTTTTAATTTTTTTTTTCCATAATTAACATATCTAGAATCTAACAGTTATCCAATCCAATTCTAGACATAGAACTCATATATCTTTTACTTTCAACTTATACAAAATTTGGAAGTTTCGTTTCTTTTTTTAACATATACATTAAATTTAGTGAGTTATACTTTTGTAGTTTGTACAATGTTGGGTATTGAGGGTGAAACCACTTACCGGAACACAATTTCTTGAACTTAAGAGAGTTTCTAAACAACATAGGTCTAGTTTCGGCCAAGGCACTCTTAACGCTCATGTCGGTAGCCTGCCATAATCAAACTCTAAGCAGTGGTCTTGAGCTTAGATGAGTGCTTACATTACTATGTTCTGTACGAAGTTTTTTATTACAAACAATATTTTATACTAATCTACATTAAAAGAAGGGAGATAATTTGAACCTGATACGCCGCAGGTTAAAGAGAAAAGTCTTAATCACCGTATCAATCCATCACCTGAGAAAAGCTGGTTCAAGGCATTTGTTAATGGTCTTTTCTTTTGAGCTTTTTATTTATTTACTTAATCATCATTTAAACATGATTTTTACAAAGTTAAATATCATCGAGCTATGCGTGTAAATTAAATCTTAACGGTTTCAGGCCTTTGTTTACAGGTTTCTCATGTGAGATGTATCATATTTATTATTTTGGAGAACGGATATCTCATTTGTCCTTTCATCTTTGTACAAACCATTTTACTGCATTGTGACCGTTGTGCTAGTGATAACTTTGGGAAACAGTTCATGTTGTAGTAGGAGACCAAAAGCTTGACTCCTAAAGGCTGTAACGTCTGTTCGTTGTTCAAACTCTTAACTTAAAAAATTAGAACATGAATTGGGCTCAATAATATTGTATCTTTTGAACCAAGGAGGAGGGGCGAAGAGTCATAGTTATTGAAACAATGATCTAGTACGTTTCTTCTTTGTGAATTTATTTTATTTTTCGAATAAAAAATGGCTTATAACTTCAAAACTTTCACTAAAAAAGTTTACAAACAAAACTATCTATTTAAAATCTTTGCGCTATTGCTTTTAGGGTGCGTTTGGTACGTGGAAAGAAATTCATGAAAAATAACATTTGAAGAAAAATATGTTTGGTAAAGATAGACAAGTAAATATGAAATTTAGAGACAAATTCATAGGTAAAATTGAAAACTAAAACTTGAGTATCAATAATTATTATGGGCATAATTAATTTTACAATATTTAATAAGAATAATATTGTTCTAAAAGAACGTAACGTTAAAATGTGTGCAATAAATGGCATGAAAAGAAGGGAAAAAATGCAAACTCTCCGATACATTCCTCATGAGTTTTGTTTTTCCACTTAGTTTTTTCAAGTCTGATTTACCAAACATGCGAAAGGAAGTGATTCTATCCAAGCCTGTTTCCCGCATGTAACGTAGCCTTGGCGTTTTTTAAGGTTGGAAATTGGAATACTTCCCTTCCTAGATTAATCTTAAAATCCATCATAATTTGTTAAAAAAAAAAAAATCCATCGAAATTTAGACTGAATGAACAAACTATATAATTTGCACTATTAGTGGTAAATGCAAGAAACGTGGTGGTAGTAAGCTGAGCTCTCGGGGTTTTCGCACATTCCAACAAAAAAATGGCGAGAAAGTCGAAGATCACTCGAGATACACTGACTGAGAGCAACGTGTTCCGCAAGGCCTTGGTCTCTGATATAAAACATAACTCCCTCCCACCGTTTTCTCCCATCTTCCTCCTCAATCTCTCAAATCCAAAACAAACCATTCAGTTTCCGTTCTCTCTTCTGACGATCAACAATGTCGGCCTTCAAGGGAAAGTATCACGGTAATTATCGCCTAACGACGTTACATAGTCTGTTACTTTGTTTTCTCTCTCGTTTGAAATCCTCTGGCCTTTTTGTTATTGTTTGGTTTGATTTTTAAATTCCGATCGATAAAACTTTTAGTGATTGCTTTGATCTGTATTTGCATGGATTGAATTTACAGCATGGATTATGGAATCTGGATCAATTTATGTATCGGTGATTTCTTACTAGCCATAAGTAAATTATTGTTTGCTAAAATGATACAATGTGTTGATTTGTGCGTAATTTTGAAATTTAATTCAAAGATTAGTTAAATTTACAGCATGATTAGTGTGTTACTGGGTGGTTTGATGCCTAACCTAAATTGTGGGGAGGGACATTCGAACTCGGATGCATAGAAGAGATCATATTCGTTTAATTTATTTTTAATGGAAAAAAATATTAATTTCACATAGTTTGAAGAATGGGAAAATTGGGACCGTTTCTCGTTATTCTTTCTCTATATTTTTTTTTTATAAACAATTAAGTTTTGGATTTTTGTTTCCCTCTATTTCCATAAGAAAGGTGCATACGATAAACGTTCCCCTCACTCTCGCAAAGCGAGAGTCTTGTTGGCTTGGGGTTGCATTTTTATTTTTATAAGAAATGTTATATATTGAATTCTCATTGTCTTGCAGATGAGCTCATTGCTAATGCTACCTACATTGGTACCCCGGGAAAGGGTATCCTTGCAGCCGATGAGTCAACTGGCACGATTGGCAAGCGTTTTTCCAGCATTGGCGTTGAGAATACTGAGACAAACAGGCGCGCTCTCCGTGAGCTGCTCTTCACCACTCCCGGTGCCGTCCAATACCTCAGCGGAGTCATTCTCTTTGAGGAGACCCTCTACCAAAAGACCGATGCTGGTATTTTCCCGTTTGCATTGTGGAATTCATGTTTAGAAGCGGGTTTAATTCAAAATTGATGAATGGTTTTTAATATTCACGTGTTTGTCCTGTTTCCATTTGGTACTTGGATGATTATTCCATGCCATGATATCGACGTTTCGATTTATGCTATGCAGGTAAGCCATTCGTTGATGTTTTGAAGGAAGGTGGTGTCCTCCCTGGCATTAAGGTTGACAAGGGCACTGTCGAGCTTGCTGGTACCAATGGTGAAACCACAACTCAGGGTCTTGATGGCCTTGGCGAACGTTGCAAGAAGTACTACGAAGCTGGTGCCCGATTTGCAAAATGGCGTGCCGTGCTGAAGATTGGCCCCAACGAGCCTTCTCAGCTGTCAATCAACGAGAACGCCAATGGGTTGGCCCGATATGCTATCATCTGCCAGGAGAATGGCCTCGTTCCCATTGTTGAGCCAGAGATTCTGGTTGATGGATCCCATGACATTCAAAAGTGTGCTGATGTGACCGAACGTGTTCTTGCAGCATGCTACAAGGCCCTTAACGACCACCATGTCCTGCTTGAAGGAACTCTATTGAAGCCTAACATGGTGACTCCAGGATCTGATGCAAAAAAGGTTCCACCCGAGATGATTGCTGAGTACACTGTCCGTGCCTTGCAGCGCACCATGCCCGCAGCTGTCCCTGCTGTGGTGTTCCTCTCTGGTGGGCAGAGCGAGGAGGAGGCTACCATCAACCTCAACGCTATGAACAAGTTGAAGGCGAATAAGCCATGGTCTCTTTCCTTCTCCTTCGGACGTGCCCTTCAGCAAAGCACTCTCAAGGCTTGGTCAGGAAAGGAAGGGAACGTGAAGAAGGCGCAGGAGGCTTTCCTAACCAGGGCCAAGGCCAACTCGGAAGCGACATTGGGAAACTACAAGGGTGATGCCAAGCTCGGTGAAGGTGCCGCGGAGAGCCTTCACGTCAAGGACTACAAGTATTGATTGATGATCGTTCTGGATTGCTTTATTCTTTCAGTAGTCTAGGTCTTTTTTTTTGTTGAAACTTTATTCGTATAATCTCGGTCGTGATGAGATTATTACCGGATACTAGTAGGTTTTGATAAAAGCTTGAGGAACTATGGCAAGCATGGAAGAGTTTTGTTTGTTTCATCAACTTGGTTTTGGTTTGGAGAAATTTAAACCTCTTGTTTATATTCTGGTTGATCGAGAATGTACTTATTTGAACTTTAGTTTTTGATTGGGGTGTGCTATCCACACATCCCCTTTTACTTCTCACACACCCCTTATTAATTTATGTCCGTTGATCTTCTTCAATTCATCCGATTCGACGGCCGAAAACTAAAAAGGTGTGAGAGAAGTAAAAATGGGTGTGTGGATATCACACCCCTTTTGATTTAGTTGCGTAAGCAAAATCTTCGATTGGGTTAGTATTGTTTTAGGCCCAATACTGTATTGGGCTTTCACAATTGTAACATGTAAATTGTTTTAGGCCCAATATAGTCATAAGTTTTGGGGTTGAATACACACACCTCCTAAGGTTTTCGTGTTTTCTCAAAGGGATGTGATATCCACACACCCATTTTTACTTCTCTCACACCCTTTTAATTTTCGGCCGTCGGATCGGATGAATTGAAGAAGATCAAAGGACATAAATTAACAAGGGGTGTGGGAGAAGTAAAAAGAGATGTGTGGATAGCACACCCCTTCTCAAAAACCCCTCAGGTTTAAAACATTACGCTAACATTCTCTGAGATTTTAGTTCACTTACACAAAACCCCTTCAAGGACAAATTTACCCTTTTAATTAATTATCCAATTTTGAATCTTGTAATTGTTATTATGATGTTGTATGTGTAGGATTTAGAGGTGAGCAATAGCTATTTTCTGATGCTATTTTGGCGATTTGGGAGGCCAATCGTCACAGGTTGCAGTGACTGGTATCCTTTTTCTAGGCCTCTGTTTCCTCTTGTGCTCTTTGCGCATCTTATTTTAGTCCCCTCTGAGACATCCGACAAAATTAGAACGATTATTTTCATTGAGAAAAAAGTTTTAAAATATGCTCTTTCTTTTTTCTTATTTTCTTTTTTTATATCAAATATAATATTTGGAGGCAGAACAGAAAATAAATAATGTATTAGGAATCATGTCTGCATCTAAGCTTTTACCTATACTGGTATGCTCACATGTCAATTTAGATTAAAAACCACTTATCACTTATCAGCAGAGCGGCCATATGGGATCAAAGATCGGGAATTAATTAATGGAAAAATATAATATATGTGTGTGTGTGTGTGTGTATAAAGAAGGATCGAAGTGAAGAATATTCCAAGGCCTAAGCAGCATCGGTCATTTTGTTCTCCAATATCTGCGTCGGATCCACGCATTCCATGTTCCTGGTTAAAATATTTCAACAACTTTTTTTTTGAAGTTTAAATACTAAGATAGGTCTATTCATACACATTTTTTTTACTTTTACGTATATTTGTTAATTTTTGTTTATTGATCTTCTTAAATTATTGAATTTTACGGCCGAAAATTAAAAAAGATGTGTGAGAAGTAAAAATGAATGTGTAGATAACATTGTCTTAATTAAATATTATTCAACAAATTAAAATTACCCGACATTGCAGGAACCTCTTCAAAGACCTACTTGGCCATGGCCAGTTGGCTAATTGGTTTCAGAAAACAAGAGAATGAGAGATGAAAAGAGAGGTAGGTGAAGCCTCCATAACTTAGTGTTCAACATCCTAACTACCACTTCTTTTTCTTCTTCTTTCACAAAAGTTTCCAACCTCGACCTGAATTATAATTTGAATATCAACTTTTGAAAAAAAAAAAAAAGTAGACGTAAATTATAATTTGAATATTTACTTTTGAAAAAAGGAAGTTGACATTGACGTAGTTACATTGGCTAATTAGAGTTTATGTACTCTCCTCAATGTACTTAGTTGAAATTCTCTCTCTACAATTTAAGATCAATTTAAATAAAACATGAGTTGTATTAGAATTTATACAAAAGAGTGATGGCTATCGATGTACGACATCAAATTGCAAACATAACACTACTGTGAATCGTGATAGAGTCTCACCTTGCACTTAGTAAATCAACTAATAAGTACGTAGAAGTTGAAAGGGAGAATATTAGAACTTGGATTTTTTATTTGTGTAAAATGGATACCATGT
This sequence comes from Malus sylvestris, assembly GCF_916048215.2. NCBI lineage: Eukaryota > Viridiplantae > Streptophyta > Magnoliopsida > Rosales > Rosaceae > Malus > Malus sylvestris. Next base: position 1,515,423 of record NC_062273.1, read on the forward strand.
TGTACAACTCCAAAAGCATGTCGAACGCTCGAAGTAACCAAGAATAACTGCGCTTATGTCAAAATAAATGGAAGAAGAGTCAACTGAATTTTGTTCATAGGTCTCATAAGGAGGCGAAGTGCAAACCTAATGAGACATTTCGTCATACCATATTCTTTTGCATGCTTTTATTTTTAAATAATTTGGCACTTTTAAATACAAAAGAGAAGATGGGCGTGACATAAAAGTAAGAAAATTGTGGCGCATGATCCAAATGATGCAATTGATTTTGGTTAATATATAAATGCGTTGAAACTTGAAAGTTTGTTCGATGAGGCATATATAATAACAACTCTTGTTTTGACTTATAAGTAGCAACGAGAAATGCGGTGGGTGAGGTGACAAGGAACCAACACGAAGCATATACGATTTGACTGTGCAAATCACACACACACACACACAAAGCATATACGATTTGACCGTGCAAATCACACACACACACAATTAGTGACGGAGCCAGAATTTTACAACAAAGGGATCATGATTTCGACCACAAAAAGAATTCATGGCACCATTCTGTCGAGCATCAATTGGGCACCTATCAAAATCTACCAACATTCACTGAAAGCTTGTGATGACATCTAACAGTAGCCGTTGCGTTCTTCTAGCATTTGTATCTGTCAAGGTGTGCCTAAGCTAGCAAACTGTCAAGACCTAACTGCCAAGACTTTTTGAGTGAAGCATTAGGTCGAGCATGTGGTGCACACCATTAAGTTGCATAGAAGAAAAAAGAGAAGGAAGACACGAGGAAAGAAAATTGGAGAAAGAAGAAGCACAATCGGTTGTAATTTAACATTGTTCATTCTCTCCTTAAGTAGAGTCTAAAGATAAATCTATCAATAAGTATATAAAGGTTTAGGAAGCTGTTGGGGTCATGAGCAGCTATTGACCCCAAAGTAACTCCGCTACTTCACACAATAATGTAGATGCTGCATTAGAATAATTTTACACTAAAAAAAAAAAAAATTCAATGACACTTAACACCATTGAATTATGTATCTAATTATTCAAATGAAGCATGAGGCCTGAAATGGACCGGGTGAGAGAGTCAATATTAGGCCACTAAAGCAAAATGTTTAGTGCCGTACTAAAATAGTGAATGCTATTATATGATGTAATCAGTTTATGTGTTACAGCATGAATGAACGACTAGTTGAATTTAATTTAGAATGCATTATGAATTAAAAAAAAACACGCTTTAAAATTTGACTATAGTTTATAGTTAGTGACCTTACAGTATTCTAAAATCAGTGTAACGTGTGTTTCTCTTCTTAAATTGGAACCCCTAAATTCTCTTTGTGTAGTGTAGGTACAATCGATCATATAAAGGATAGGAGAGACATTGAAGGGGTATTCCAGAGCGTTTGATGGGTTGTTTATTGTTACAAAAACAAAGAAATTTCTTTGGAAATAACATTCACGTTGTAAGTTTATGTATCCTAAAAGTCAAAACTGCCAACACTAGAGAAGCTAGCTACACACAATGCCATTCATTCAAGGGGTAGTTTTGGCCGCTTTTTCTTTGTATACTTCAACAATCAATTTGTGCAAAAACAAATTAAATTTGATTTGGCATAATAAAAAAAGAAGACATGGATCTCAAATATAGGAGAGATAAATACAATTTGTCTTGAAATATAGGCTCTTAAGGGGATGTGGAGTCACTTAGTACTACGGTTTCGTGGTGTTCATTTTTATTTGTAAGTGAGAAATCTTAGGTTCAATTCTTATTAAAGATGAATTTAAACCACATTATTGCTAGCCCATTGTAAGACTTAATCCACTCTCACTCTCTTCGCATAGATAATGTCGTATGTTAAAAAAAAATATATATGATGTGACTATAATATCCTGTAACTTTAAATACATCAAAATAAAAATGAAGTAGATGAAGGCAGTAAAAATATACCATATGTTTCTTTAAATCTCACCCGTTTATTTCACGTTGCAGATTTTTCGCCAGAATATAGGCTGAAAAAAAGAATAAGACAAGCATTGGCTTAAAGGCCGGAACCAAGAATGCCGGTGTTGGTTTTGGGTATCACAAGTTCACAAAACCAAACCAAAACCAGAGTCGCCGTCAAACCCCACAGGATTTGGTTGGCTGGTTTTTACCTTTTGACCACCTTCCAACCTACTTAACCTAATCACAGGACGGCAGCTGGTTTCGTGAAAACCTACCACCGTGCCTAATTACTTTTTTACCCTCCAATTAATTTAGGCTCTAATTCTTTTTTGGTAATTAAATTAGGCTCCAACTTAAAGAAAATATAAATGTGTGTGTAGAAAGTAAAAATTGTGTGTGGTTACTGGTTAAGGCCTTTGAAAGGCATGTGCATATTTTAACCGTCCCACATGAATTTTCTCCTAATTAGACTAATTAATGAAAATTGATGTTTATTATTTTTTTTGAGAAAAATAAGGAGTTCTACCCTAATATTGTAAATCTAATGCAATGTACCTGAATTATTAATAATACACAAAAAAGAAATTGATATATCAAGACTCTAAAGAGTAATGCTATTGCAAAATTGTGTTGCAATAAAATTAGGTCTAGCAATAACAAGTCTTATAAGCAATTGCAAAATCTACGTGATAATTTATGTTCTTAATCATTTAAATTAAGATATGCCAATCAAAACTAAACCTAGCACACATGAAAAGATCGTGTGTTATTAAATGCTAACTATTTCTAAATTTCATTGGAGATGCTAAATTAATGGAGAAAACTTTATTTATTTTCATTCAAACTTTTTGGAAAAATAATTATTTCTTTTTGAATTGCTAGAGAATCCACCATAATGAATTCGTATATATTTAATACAAAATGGGAAATAAATCTAGGTCCAATTAATGTCTGGAGGGCAAAATAGTAAACACAAAAAGAGAAAATTAATAATAATTTATTTACGTGGGAAAGAAGCCAAGCAAGTAGAGCAACTTTCGAGCCGGATTCACATAAAAAGCCTCACCCACCCTTCACTTTCTTCCATCTTTCTCTTTATCTCTCAGAAAGCAACCAACTCGTCTTCTTCTTCCTCTCAAGTCTTCAGATCAAACATGTCTGCTTACAGAGGCAAATACGCTGGTAATTTACTCATCCCCTTCACTTTTTTACTCGTTCATATCGATCTGTTTTTGCATATCTATATATTTGTCTTGATTAATTTCTTAGATCTGATTGTTCTTGTGCGTTTTCAAGATTTGATGCGTGAACCCATGTTTTTTTAAGTGTGTTGTGGTTGTTGAGTGATTGAATCTTACTTCTGTGGTCAAGATCCGACGACCAGATTTGGGTTTCTTCGATACTGTATAGATTTCTTGCAGTATTCTGGTTTTGGGTTCTCAGAAAATCAATCGTTTTTGCTCCTGAAACTATTTTTTAGTATATTTGATTACTGAAGTTTAGATCTAATCTGACATACCTAGTTAATATGCCTTCTGGGTTTTACTTTGTGAAGGTGGAATAACTGTTGACTTGGATTTTACTTCAAGGTTAAACTCAATTTTATGGATTTAGAGTTCTCAAATTTTCAAGTGTGTTTATTGGGTTTATGATTTTTTCAGTCAACTATTGGTATGGGATTCGATTGACAATGACAAAGTTGTTTGGTACCAAATCTAGATCTTTTGATCTAAATTGAAACCCTACATTTTTATGTTTGTGATGATCTACTTATTCGTAGTACTTAACCCTTGTGAGTTCCTCCTTTTATTTGTTTATTTGTTGTTTTGACCTGAAGTTGTAATAGTTTTGGAAGCAATTAACATGTAGTAATTGGTTTTTTGATATTGTCTTCGGTTGCATTACCTTGTTGACTATGAGGGGAATTTGGACTTGTCCTAACTTTATTGTTCTGTATTTTCTCGTTTTTGGTTATTTAAAGTAGATGTTTTGATGTGGGTATTTATATTTTGTGATTTCTGGTCTATGTTGGCTGAATTTTGTATGCCTTGCAGATGAGCTTATCGCCAATGCTGCCTACATTGGCACCCCTGGAAAGGGTATTCTCGCTGCTGATGAGTCAACTGGCACAATCGGCAAACGTTTTGCCAGCATCAATGTTGAGAATGTTGAATCAAACAGGCGTGCTCTTCGTGAGCTCCTCTTCACTGCCCCTGATGTGCTCCAATACCTTAGTGGAGTGATCCTCTTTGAGGAAACCCTCTACCAGAAGACTGCTTCAGGTATTTTTATTGAAGGTTCTAGGTTTTGATACTTTGGCATTCCACGATTATTAGTTCTGTTGTATTTGGAATCAATATATTAGGTGCAGTGGTTATTTTATTTGATCAATAAATCTGTAGAATTCGTATGTTTTTGTAACGTTTTTTGTTTCTTCAAGAGAAGTTTGGGTAAAGCTTTAAAGAGTACTTGTTCTTTTAGTAATCCTGTTTTGACAATCCTCTGGTTGCATGAATTGTTACCCTTTTCCAATTTGTGCTCGCTTTGGATTGTTGTTTTCGCAAATAATTTACTCAAATTTTCCATGGGATGGTACTCGTTGTATTGTATTCTGCAGGCAAGCCATTCGTTGACGTCTTGAAGGAAGGTGGTGTTCTCCCTGGTATTAAGGTCGACAAGGGTACCGTTGAGCTCGCCGGAACCAATGGTGAGACCACAACCCAGGGTCTTGATGGCCTTGCCCAGCGCTGCCAGAAGTACTATGAAGCTGGTGCACGGTTTGCAAAATGGCGTGCTGTGCTCAAGATTGGCCCCAATGAGCCATCTCAGCTGTCCATTCAAGAGAACGCTAATGGGTTGGCTCGTTATGCTATCATCTGCCAGGAGAATGGTCTAGTCCCAATCGTTGAGCCAGAGATCCTGGTTGATGGACCCCATTCCATCGATAAGTGTGCTGATGTGACAGAGCGTGTTCTTGCTGCGTGCTACAAGGCTCTTAATGACCACCATGTCCTCCTCGAAGGAACTCTGTTGAAGCCCAACATGGTCACTCCAGGATCTGATGCCAAGAAGGCTTCACCAGAAGTGATTGCCGAGTATACAGTTCGTGCCTTGTTGCGCACTACCCCTGCAGCTGTCCCTGCTGTTGTGTTCTTGTCCGGTGGACAGAGTGAGGAGGAGGCTACCCTCAACCTTAACGCCATGAACCAACTCAAGGGAAAGAAGCCATGGTCTCTATCCTTCTCCTTCGGACGTGCTCTTCAGCAAAGCACACTGAAGGCATGGGCAGGGAAAGAGGAAAACATCCCAAAGGCACAGGCTGCTCTCCTCACAAGGGCCAAGGCCAACTCTGAGGCTACTCTTGGAACCTACAAGGGTGATGCCAAGCTCGGTGAGGGTGCCGCTGAGTCTCTCCATGTGAAGGATTACAAGTACTGAAAAAATTTACAGTTCTTGCTTCTCTTGTTTTGGTTTTGGAAAACTATCTTGCGGTATGTGTATGGCTTTTGTCATTCTCGGGCGTATAGTGTTAGGGTTTTTTTCGGATTTCTGTTCTTGATCTCTCTGATTTTAGGACGGTGGTAGAATAAAAGGCTTGAGGACCATTGGCATATGTTGAGTTTGAAAAATGTTTCCTTTTCTTGTTCAAAAGAACTATGTAGGTTCTTTTTTATTGCCTGAATTGAAGGTAAGCATTCTAATTTCCAAAATCCAGTTTTTGTGTATTTGATTCTGCTCTTAATTACCCTTATTTCTTGAATGGTTATATGCGTGTTCGTTGTCTTGTCTTTTATATTTAAGCTTTTGACATTCCCTAAAGTTTTATTTTGAATTTTTATGTTTTTGAGCAAATTTTGATTGAAAGCAACTCATATCTATATATCATCCATCAACCTTTCTCATATCCATACATCATCCATCAATGTTTCCTCTTATTTACACGACATTTTCATCGATATTGGTATTTTAAACACAGGTTATAAGCTTAGTAAACTTATCCAATCCAGTTCTAAGCACCAAACGTTGTGTAAGTCGGAGTGCAATTGTATTTCAATTCCTTTGTTTTAGGAACTTTGAGCTCTTCAAATTTTAGATGGATTGAGTGAAATTCGAGTTGAGGTTTAGATCGTCGTAAGCTTCGGGTTTACCTTGTATTCACATCCAAACACAAGACTAATCTGCATAAACCACCATTTAGCTTTGAAGACAACTGAACAAGTCAGAAGACCCATAATTCAAGACTAAATTCGATAAATCTCCCCAAAAAAAAAAATTCCATTGGAGACTCATCCGATTCTTCCAAAGAGCGAAGAAGATTGATGAACGAATCAAAGGAACAAAAACAATTTCCACATTCCTGTTTTCTCCTGCTACACTTTTTCTCTGATATGTCCCTTGATTCTCTCTAATTATTAAATCCAATGGCCCCCGTTTAAGATAATAAGATAAGAATAGTATAGAAAGAGAAAACAAGAGTGCGAAAATAATTTCCAGCACAATATGCCACATGCTGGGATAGGATGAGATTCACTAACAAACAATCCCTTATACTACATCTTTATGGACCAATAACGCTCATTCTTTCTATGTACCTAATTGAATTGGGTTTTTGGGCCAATTGGGCTAAACCCTTGACTTTGCAGGGCTTAAATAAAGATTAAGGGCCTCTATTTCTATAGTTATAATTTATATTTTACATGTGTAGGTTAAAATTAATTTTCCATGGTAAGTATCAGTAAGGTCTGAAGATGGTTAAAAAAGCAGAGGAAGCATGGCCAGCTTTCCCAATTTCGGGTTCCATCTCCTTTTGGGAGATGGATTGTCTCCCTCCCCTTCTCATACTCTCCTCATGCTCTCCTGTTTTGTGCGGTCACGATTAAGCCAAGTCAACATTTTATATTAATTTTTTTATAAAAATAATAAGACAAAAAATAAATGTTGATGTAGTTTAACCATGATCGCACAAAACAGGAGGGTATGAGGAGGGAAGGGCAGACAATCCATCTCCTTTTGGGTAAGCCATAAACTGCAAAAGCAGAGCAGTAACAGTTCATTTTTTCCCCCTTCTTTTCTTTTGGTGTTTTATTTATATCAGCTCAGTAAGTGGTCACATCAGCAAAAGCATGAAGCAAGCAAAGCAAAAGCATCCCCCCACCCCAAACAAAAAGTTTTTTGCTCAAACTTGAAAGTTCTAAAATTGTCATGCATGTAATCTCCTGGTTTGACTGCGGATGACTCAACTACTCAACTGTCTCAAGCAGCTGGAAGCAGAAGCAGGAAGCAGAAGCAGAAGCTGTTTGGCCTTGGGACAAGCAAACTAAAGCAAGTTTGGGGAAGGAGATTCATCAGAATAGTAACAAAAGAGAGGGAAAATAAATGGGCGTACTTGAAAGAAACTGTGACAATGACTTACAATGTTTGGTTCCCTTGGTGGGAAGCTTCTTTACTCTTTCCTATGTACGGTCATTAGTCTCTGTCCAGGAGTGTTTACTGTTTGTGTTGTGTTTATGAGTGTTATATGAGTATGATGACTTAACCTGATCTGTGTTTGGATCACAATGTTACCTTCTCCACTAGCTACATGTGAAAATAGTTTTCCCACGGCCTTGAAAATTCTACAATAAACTGGTGTGTGTAATGCATTACTTCAATTGATAGCTAGATTTACGTACTTTATCTAAATACTTTAGTTCAGCAAAACCTAAAAACATAAACCCTTCATCAAGCTAATGCATCACATACACCGGTGTACAACAAAGAATCCCCCATTATGCAAGAATAAGCTTCAATTTGATTGCCACCCTCTTTCCCTAAAAAAATTCAACAAAAAGAAATGGAGGAAAAAAATAAATTCAACAGTCCCATTCTATCATTCTTTTGAATGCGAGTGATATTAGGATATGAAGAATCAAACATAAGATCCGGATGTGAGAGTAAATACTTTTAACCCTATGAGTTACGAGCCTAGAAGTGGAAGGAGCAAGGAGAAAAAAAAATTGATTATTAAATTCGAGTGAGATACAACCACTCATTGATGTGCTTAGGGATAATTTGGAAGAAAATGCCAATTATAGTACTACTCTTCACTTTGTTGGAGGAGGTTTTCGAGTTTCAAAGCTTATGTACGACTACTGCTAATAAATTAAACGATAAATCATTTACGCTAAAATTATTTTTGGAATTTTAATAACAATTACCTTTCAAATTTATATTTAATAACGTGCATGAAAAGAAAAAGTTTATATATTTCTGTATATGAAAGATTATAATTCTCTAGACTCCCGACAGTCTTGTATATATTTTACTGCAGAATGATGTAGATATTTGCTACACTAATTAATATCTCTCAGTGATGTATTATATATATATATATATATATATCACTCAGCTGTAATTTAATGGAAATCACTACTGGAGTGCTTTAATTGCAGATAATGACATGTTCCTGGAGATACAATTCGTACGTTTTCTTTGCTAAGCAGCTGCACATGCCATGCCTGCTTCCAAATATTGGCAGTTTTCTGTAGCTAGTACGTACCATCTAGCCATGCTATATATGCTGATGTTGATCTGATCCGATCTGATCGAGAAGGCAACTTCCAATGGAGTAAGGGAATTTGCTTTATTTTTTTGGCTATATTGTAAAGAATCGAACTTCAATCTATCCTAACCCTAACCCGTTATCGCAACCCTCCCTCGCCGCTATCTGGCTAAATCACTTTTACTATCAAATTGAAATTCAACTGGTAGTATCTCACATTTCCATTTTTTGAACCAAAATTTCTCGTGTCGTTAAAAAAAGTTGTTATTTGCTTCATTACATCGGACACTAATACAAACACTACAAGGAAAATAGCCTACAACAGCATAACATTTACAACATGTTTAATTGCGTGTTAAAACATCTAAAAAACTATTTTTTGTAAAACCCACTATATTTTTCTGTGAGTTACTTGATCAATGTGTGTAAAACAAGTTCAACCACAAGATTAGTTAAATGTACATTTGGGAAAAGTTATAGAATTATGAATACTTCTCTTCAGCGATCTAAAGTTCTAAACCCTTCATTTGTGTAATTATAACTACCTACTTTGAATGATCAAGATTTGTGAGCTAAAAACTAAGTTATTAAGCGATTTTATACTAAATTGATCTTAACTAGTATGCATATGCTTGAAATCCATGTCATGAGTGTTCATAAGATAAGAAACATTTACTCATGCATGTAACATGAAAGAAATGGAGGTTAAAACAAATGAAAACCCACAAAAAAAAAGACCATTTTCATGATACAGGAATTAAACTTTTCCATAAAGGATAAAACCTTAAAATATTGGCTAGGATGAAACCGCAACGCTAGCAGCACCGCAACCTGTCCAAATCTATAATTATTTCCCTCTAAAAATTCCATGTCTTTAGACTTTAGTTCCATGATTAAAACATCAATCAAACCCTACACATAAATATCCCCCAGTTAGCTCCTTGATTACACGATCATACAGTAAGCCCCACCTCACATGAGAGAGAGAGAGAGAGAGAGAGAGAGAGAGAGAGAGAGAGAGAGAGAGAGAGAGAGAGAGGTTTTTTCTCAAATTTGTTAAACCCCATAACAAAAGTCAAACCTCTCCTTTCAAAGTTCAAACCCTCCTGCTAGATTAGAGCAACTGAGCAAGTTGTCTTCTGCAGCTAGCAGATGATCACCTAGTACAAAGTAATAATATTACACCTCATATAATATTGTCATCACTGGTTTTGGCTTTCCGTGCTGAGCTTCAATCCATAATTTTCCCACAAGTTCTCCCCCTCACTCATCAAGAAGGGAAAACAATTATCAGGCACTGCATTGCTCCCCACATTATTTGCATTATTCCCACAATTAGGAGAATTGTTAGAACCATCATGATTACCTTGTTCATTACTCATTTCACCACAATACCCTCCCTTACTACTATATAATGAGGAACAAGACTCATTGCTCTGAAAGTAACAAGCTGCCGATGCACTTCTTGAATTTGCATTCTCCTTTCGCTTCTTATTCAATAACTCCTTGGTACTCCTACTCATGTTATGAACTATTTGATCACGATCATGATGATCAGGTGATGACGAATTGTAATTAGTAGCTTTTGCTTGATCAGTTGATGATGATCCTCCCGATATCTTGTGCAATGTATCCATCAAAGCTTTATCCCTAGCTTCAATCCATGCCCTCTCTTTGGCCCAAAACTTGTGCTCTCTCTCAACCCTATCAACTTCTTGTTTCCTCCACTCCTCCTCTCTCACCACCCTCTCCCTCTCCTTTTGCTCAAGGGTTCTCATTAGCCTCTCCAACCACTCCTCTTGCTTCTCCATTAGCTTCCTCATTTGCACATCGATAAACTCTTTTATCTTCGCCTTCCAACCCCTCCCCCCGCCACCCCCTCTTCTCTTCCTCGTTGTCTTCACCTCCTGCGGATCATCGTCCATTGCGGCTGCACTGACATCATTATTAATGTCTTGATCTTCTGAGGAGGAGGTTTCAAACTCGGATGAATTCGAGAGGCTAAGGCTGTCACAGTGCTTTTGATCAGATGATTGATGATGATAGGGAGTAGTGATCTCTTGATTTGCTTGAGCATTGCCGGCTGCTTGGCAACGATAATTGCTACTATTATTACCGACGAAATGGGTTTCTGCAGGTAAAGATGGTGAGACTACGGCGTTGGTGGTTTCTCCATAGAGAGCTTCGAGCTGTCGAAAGAACCGATAATGCTTGCCATCTTGTCTTCCAGCCTTTCCTTCCTTTGTTTTCTTGTAGTACTTGTACAAATTTTCAAACTTCTCTCTACATTTTTTCCCACTTCTTTGATACCCATGTTCCTCAAACATGATCCTGCCACAAATTTAATTAATGCATGGTAGGCAAATGCAGAAAATAAGTTTGGATTTTAACAAGGAAAAAAAGCCCAAAAAGAGATTTAACACTTTTTAATAGTAAAAATCCATATCCTAGTAGTGTGTCATGTAATTAAGCAAGATATCAAAGTGATTGATTGTGTGAAGAAGATAATAGTAGAGAAACCCTAAATTGAATTCTAAAATAGACTAAGCTAATAACCATTAAACGTTGTGTCCATGTGAAATAGTGATGATCACTCCTTTGCTAATGATGATGTTACGCTATCCCAATTTAGCATATGACCATTCAAAAAAATTCTAATGAAAGATAATGTGTAGTCTTTAGAAGGAGGAGGATGAGGAGAGGTAGGGGGAGGGGGGCGCAATTACATTTCTTGTAGATCATGTCTTTCCAATATCAGACAAAAACCAGTCGATTGACAGTACTCAAGCATGGAATAGGACAAGTATTAACTATTTTGCAGAAATAAGTATAAAAACTTGTGCTTGAAAGGTCACATTTGCAATACAGAAATCGTATAGAAAAAGGGTTCCCAAATTGATTTAGGGCCAGTTTGGACAACACGAAAGTCATCATCAAATCTTAAAATGAATGAAGAAAAAAAAAATAGCACCTCAGTTCGAAGCTGATGAACTGAAATTGCTTGTTCAGTCATTTTCCAACTCAAAACATAGAAAAACTATCCATAAATTGCTTCAATTATTTTTAATTAATAAAAAGAAACACAATAGAAGTACCCAAAATAAGATTTTGCTTAAACATCCATGCCAAATTACTACCATGCACCAATTAATTAAGAGAGATCACATAATAATGAAGACCAAAACAAGTTTAACAAACCAAGAATGAACAAAAATAAATAAAAATAAAAAAAATAAAAAAGAGAGCAGATAATTAGGGTATGTGCTATGAATGGTTATATACTTGTACAAGTGTATATGTATGTATTTACATACCTAGAGACTTCATCCCAGAGAGGACCCTTCTGATTAGCCTCTTTGAACTTAAAATCAAGCCGTGATCGGATCTCCAGAAGAGTGAGAGTCTCTTGCCTCGGCCACCTTCCAGACCCTTCGCCTCCAAGACACCCGCCAGCTTCAGTCTCCAAGCCACCGCCACTAAGGGAAGGAGCTGCTGTAACAGTAGTAGGAGTAGTGACACCTCCGGCAGCACTAGTAGAGTCCGGAGAGCGAAACTCATGATGATGGTGAAGCCCACGAGAGATCATCTCGTGGGCTTGAGAACGGCCCATCATCATGAGCTGCTCGTACGGATGGTGTTGATGATGAAGAGTTGGAGGAGGTCCTCGGTGGTGGTTCGGGAAGAGCTCAGTGGGGGGTTGTAGTGGGATGGAGGGGAAGTGAGTCCGGCCTCCGTTCATGAGTTGCCGGAGATCGGACATGTTGTACTGATCCTCCATTTCCATGGAGAACAAAGAAGAAGAACAAGAAACAAATGTTCACTTAAAAGAGAAATATTGAGAGAAAAATGAAGCACAAAAAGAAGAGTGGGAGAGGAAGAGGAGGAGAGAGAGAGAGCGGCAGAATCGGATCGTGTCGTTCACGAAAAAGCTGGAATTTAAGCACAGGACAATGGTCCCATGTCTGAGAGTGTGTGTGTGTGTTTATGCATCCTTGTATACGACTAGTGACTCATTTTGTCCAGAGCGTGAAATTTGTAGTGTTTGGACACGAGGATAAGCAAAGAATGCAACTTGGAGGATTATGGATGCAGATAGATTCTATCCGATGTTTTTGAAAACCCGTCACATGATATTTATTCTACTTAAAATATAAGCTTATTTTTATCTACGCTTTCTGTAACTCAATTTCAATCTCAATTTGTTCTTTGAAACTTAAAAGTCGTCATTTTGCTCCTTAAAACTTGATTTTGATCTCACTTTACCTCTTGAGACTTGATTTTGATCTCACTTTACCTCTTGAAACTCAAAAGCCGTTATTTACTCCCTGAAATTCGATTTCAATCTCACTTTACCTCTTGAAACTCAAAAGTCGCAATTTTATTAATATTCGCCACTTTCAATATTACTCCCCTTTAGTTTGCTCATATGTATTCCGTAAAATTTAACCATTATGTTTACTTATGTGGCATAATTAGGGTCCACTTATAGCTGACGTGACACAAGTATATAGCTTGCATATCCAATTAAATGGTGTCATAAGGATTGAAACCAAAAAAATAAAAATAAAAACAAAACAAAACAGAAAATTTAATTTTCAAACATTGTATAACATATTAAAAAAAGGAAAAGTATTAAAAATAGCAAAATCAATTCTTAGGTTTCATCTCTCCGGCCCCTTTCTCTAATTGTTGTCCATACATTCATCTTTTCTCCCTCTATCTCCAGCCACCTTATCATGAGTTCCAATTATTTTGTTATTCCTTATGTTCTTAATGGAGGTGGTTGGTGAAGAGAGAAGAGAGTTTTTATTCTAAAAAATAGAAACAAGGCAATGTAAAACAAATTGTGAGTTTCAAGGAGTAAAGTTACAATTTTTGAGTTTCAGGGGTAAAGTGAGATTGAAATCGAGTTCCAATGAGTAAAGTGACGACTTTTGACTTTCAAAAGGTAAAATGAGATCAAAATCGAGTTCCAGAAAATAGAATGACAACTTTTGAGTTTCAGGGAGTAAGATGAGATTGAAATTGAGTTCTAAAGAACATAGCTAAAAATGAGCCTAAACTATAACATGTTTATTTTGTCTTTTACAAATGTACTTAAAAGTGGAACGTATTAACATTATCGTTTACGAATATACTTAACACGTGTAAAGTACAATGCCGGCATAAATTTTCTCCTGTATGCAAGTGCAGAGTTGTATTTGAGACGGCGAATAGGTAGCGAACACGTGGAGATGGAGTGGAGGACAGTATGGTTGTGACATGCTGACGCGTGTACAGTTCATGGGATCGGGTCCTTTTGACCAATGACTTTGTGGCAAAGTTTTTTTTTGGGGCGTGCTGCGTGCCGTTTGCATAAATGGGAAAAATACGATTTGTCATTTGGTGGAAAGAGGGGAAAGCAATTGGGTTTAGGATATGGGGGAGATCGTTTTGGGAGAGCGTCCTTTAAGGATTTAAGTAAAAGGGTGAGAGAAAAAGAGAGAGAGTCGAGGATAGAAAGAAAGGGGTGATGCCGTGTACAGTGGGGCAGGCAGTGAAAACTGCATGCAGTTTCAGAAGATGCAGCTGCAACAAGAGAAGGACCGGTGTGAGTCCACTTATATATCATGTATGTCTCTTTTTCTATTTTCATGGTGTGCCTCTTTTACTTCACTGAAGGAGTCTCTCTGCTTTCGTGCCTCATCCATACTCTTCTACTAGGGGTAGCATGTATAATAGGTATCATGCTCATTGAGTAGCTCTATCATAAGCTAATAAAGCCCCCATTAACTCCAAAACCATACCAATTGGATGGCATTTTGAAGTTGTACTGGTTCCATAGTTGTTGAGACGAGTATTTTGAATACTTGACCATACACATCCATAACACCAGCACAGAGGAAATATGTCCTCTAATATAGACAACATTCCAGTGTACCACTATCCAATGAGTATGTGTTGTCTATCTAAAATTGGAATGTTTTTTAGCCAAAATGGTTCTTGAGATGAACATAACTCCCCATTTTGATTACTGAAATTTAAAATCAATAGAACTGCCCCATGAATTTGCGTACCATCAATCATTTGATCTTTGCGTGAAAAATCTCTTTTAAATAAGAAAAAAAATGAAAGAAAAAAAAAAACCCTTAATTTTGTCAATTCATTTTGGCCCGTTGTTTATTAAATTGAGGGTATTTTTGTCATTTTGGTATTTATTTAGTAGATTTTTTTTCACGGAATGACCAAAATGACTGAGGGTGGACAAACTTAGGGACCACTTCTATTGATTTCAAAACTCATGGACCAAAATGAGGAGTTATGTCAATCTCAGAAACTATTTTGACTAAAATGTCAAATAGAAACAAGAGTTAAAAACGTAAATGACGGGCTTCGAACCTAAGCCACACAATGAGCAGTCTAATTTGGTATCAAATTTTTACATCGATATATATATATATATATATATATATATATATATATATTTTAGTACATCGATATTTTTACACTACGGGGAACGGGGGTTCGACTAAGCCACACAATGGGTAGCCTAATTTGGTATCGAATTTTCCATCCATGAGATTTGAACCTAAGACCTCTCACTTCCAAATGAAGAGGAATACCACCAAACCGTAGTAATGAGTGGCTAAACACTACGTTCCTTAAGGGTGTGTTTGGTACGCAGACGGGACGGGACGGAACGGAACGGAACGGGACAGGACGGAACGAAGGTGTAATTTTTGAAAAAGACATGGGGTATATTTGTCTTAAAATGGTAAAACATTGTGTTCCACAGACGTGGAACAAACCCGTTCCAGGGGGTGGAGGTGGGACGCAAAAACACCCAAAATCTGTCCCGTGGAACAGCCCGTTCCACCCATTTTTGGCGCACCAAACGCGGGACAGAACGTCTCGTCCGGTTCCGTCCCGTCCCGTCCCACGTACCAAACGCACCCTAAAAGACGTATAATTTGGATTACAAGACTGATTAAGTTTGTCTACAAGCACATCACAAAGTTAATCGTGATAAACATGAGCAAGAGACATGTATGTGTTAGGCACTAGGCACAACCTATTTAACATTGTTAAAGTAAAATATCCTTTCGTAATGGTCAAAGTCAATCACCCATTAGCTAAAACTAATCACACTTTAGAACCTTTGCTCATGTTTTCAATTTTCAACTTGCCTATAAAAGCATTTAAATTTTATATTTGGAACCATAATTTTCACACTAAAAATGCATTAAGACCAAATTACTGTATAATCCCTAGCCTATTTCCAAATCATGATTAATACTTTTGCTCATGTTTTTAATTTTCAACTTGACTATAAAAGCATTTAAATATTATGTTTGGAACAATAATTTTCACACTAAAAATGCATTAAGACCGAATCATAATTATATAACCCCTATGTCCTAATGATCATGATTAATATTTTACCTTGGAAAGTACTTTAAATCCAATGTAAGAGTTATTTTCCAGTGCTTCTTTTCTTTGAAAAAAGAGGAATTCTTGTTTGGACAACTAAGACTTGTTTAAAAATGGTGGTTCTTTGGCTAGCTTGCACAAAGGTTTTATCTTTTGGCTTCATATTTTTCATTGGCTTTTGACACAAATCAAGTCTACATGGAGGAATGTATTTAGAATATGTTCACATCACTTCGTTAGATGATACTTATTGAATATAACCATGAAATTAAGTTCTAAGAGTGAGAGGTACGTACGTATAGGGTTGTATTGCATGTATAAATTCATAAATAACGTAATTAAAAGTCTATGAAATTTTCTTCTCATATTTTCAATGACAAAAACATGATTATAAGAGAATGAATGGTTTCGATTAACATTTTTGTACTGTAAAATAACGTCCCATTAGTCAGAAAGGAGGCGATTCCTCCATGCGAATGAAGTATTAGTAATACATAGCCAAATGTCAATTGAAAGATAATCCCTCTTTTGTTTAATACTCACAATAGTTTCTCAAATCTCAAGCTAAAAGGATGGAAAAAGAGCCTCAAAAAAGGCCAAATAACTTTATCTCGAAATCAGAGTAGGATTCTTTCTTCTTCTATTTCCCTCTCATTCCCTCATCTCCTCTCATCTCACATTTGTCTTTTATCTCTATAAAAAATTAATATAAAATATTGATATAACTTAATCGTAACTATTTAAATAGGAGGAAATAAAAAATGAGAGATTTGGAGGGAAGAAAATTCCTCCTCCCTCGAAATCTAGCAAAACAGGGCCCTCAAGGCCCCCAAGTATTGTAGCAAAATTTATATGGCTATGAAAAAATAATTGAAAGAATTGTCTGCAGTAGTAGTACTGCTGCTATCTGGAGAGAAATTTTTCTGTGTAGCGGAAGATCTTACTGCCGATGATTTATTGAGTGTACCCCACTTAATCTGAGTACACTGGACCATTAACTTATAATATTTCAACACACAAATATCAAGCCCATGTGATTACCAGCAGTCGATGGTGAGTGACGTATGTAGACCAGATTTTTACTGACATATTTGTACTACATACCTCCTCCCTCATTTAATACGGCTGCAGAACTCGACCCTCTTCTCGTCGCTTTCATCTCCACACAGTCAGTTTAATTAATCACTAAATCTTGCGTGCTTCTCATAAATGAACAATCATTAGTTTTAGGTTTTGTTTAACACTATTAGGGTTAAGAACTTTATGGCTATATATAGCTAGAGTTGTTTAAAAAGGGTAAGCAATTAATGCTTAATTGCTATCTTAACTTTTACAAGGGATGTTTCCCCTAATAGACGGTCTGAAACGATTTCTATTACCAGTTTAGGTTAAACTTAATTTGGAGAACTATTTAAAAGCAGCTCCAACAATCTCGCTATCTGTCTCGTTAACAATGAGTCTCAAGATTTAGCGATGAGGAGAAAGATTTACAAGCCAGCTACACATAAATTATTATACTGTCACTGTTCTTCACTCCCTCCTTCCTCTGTGGAGATCCTGAGTTGTGGACTGGCGAATATGACAATGGAGCGACAGATTTGTAGAGATAGACAAGAGTCTCGACTGGTAGATGAGACGGCAGAGCAGATGAGATCTGGGTTGAGTGGAAAGAGAAGGAACAACATCCCAACCTTTTCTTTCATGAAAAATGTAAATCTCAACTTACACTCCTAGAATTTAGATTCTAGAATATTAGTTACATATACAACATTCTAACCCGTCTAACCGACCAGATAAGGATATGAAATAACATAATCGACCATGCCCAATCTAGCAAGCAACCATCCATAAGCAACCATCCATACATGTAACATTATGTAAGAAGCATCTATTTGTTATAATTTGTAATAGTACAAATGTAGTAAATGAATAACCACGATGGATCGTAAATCCACCACGGAACTAAGAAAATGTGAAACTAATGAGAATCACAATTAGTATAAGGAAGAATAAACCACATAATCTCGAGTGCATGCGTCAATACGTTTTTATGTTAGAGTTTTGCATGTACATTGTTCGAAAGATGACCCTGAAGCAAAATTATTCATATCATGAAACCATACTACGTACAATCGGGGTGGACGAAAGTAGGGATTAAGGTGGTCCCAGGACCACCCATAGTCCGAAAACTATACATGTGAATGTCCGTTGATAACCTCTAAATGTTTGGTATGAGTCCTTTTTGTACCTACTAAATGTTTGATGTTATGCACGTTGGACATATCTCGATAGGTTGCATCAACAAAACTCGACAAATTCTCTCTATATCACTCATTGGATTGCTTTGGTATGTGCCTTTATCTATTGACATGTTCGCAACATGATTTGGCTGTTGACAACAAGCTTGCCAAGAGTCAACGAAATGCCTCAGTGAACAAATTTCTTTTTTGCGCTCTTTTGCACTTTGTTTCTATTTAAATTCAGAATCTCCGAAATTTAAATCTTGAATCCGCCATTGTATACAATTAAACCATGTCATGTGTGTTTTTGTAAGTAATAAACCAAATTTATTTAGGGAAAAACAGTTTAGACTAAGGGCTAATTATGGACGTGAAATAATAGAAGGAAGGGTATGGGGACGTAGTGTACAGAAGAATCTCAGTCTTTTCGTGTCTCTGAGTTCTAAGCAGTCTGAGAGAGAGTCAGATCTGATAGCTTGCTTTTGAAGCAGCAGAACGTTCCATCCATGCATATGCACATCGATGCACAACCAAATGAATAATAATAACAAATAACAACAAATTATACAATTAAAAGGTGCACGAGTGGCCCATAGACCACGCTGATCAGGTGCTGCAGAACCCTACCCCCTATACCCTAGTCCCTACCCCCACTCTCTTCCAATTATAGTCCTCGCCTTCCTCACCCCTTCTGACGTAGCATCATCGAGGGCTGAATGATTGGATCATAGTGTCTTCGCCATAGCCAGCCCTAAGGACGAGAGATTTTTACCGATGCTGAGGACCCAAGACACGTAATGTATTACTTGGTACAATAAGAGTCGATAACTTTGTTATTATTTTACGTATTTTCAGATAAATTTATGTATTATAATTTAAGTAAAATAATTTCATTTGAATGTGTTATCACTGCACCTTCCATGTAGAGACGGGAAGGACAGATGAACGAGAGAAACCTTAGACAAAAAATTGGGGAGGTTGGGGTCCTACTAGTTTAGCTGGCAATCACATGGTTGATGGCTAGATTCATGATGGACGCACAAGATTGATGGATGGACGAAGATATTTCAAAGAGAAGACGGACACACGGAAGGGTAAAGATAAAAGGATCGACCCTTTTACTTTCCTTATTGATTCTTTTGGGCCTGGCTATATAGCTAGAACATAACATCACAGCATAGCATAGGATTATCCAACTTGTTCATGTAAATCTAAAAGGGGTTGAGCCCTAAAGTATGAAAGTCCTCCCTCCTTTTTCTCCTTTTGTTGCTCTTTACTTTTGGTAGAAATCTCATCACTGAGATTTGAATCTAATAATTAAAAAGAACACAGTGTCAAACTACATATTATATATATTGGTAGATTTTTATTCAAAATTTTGAGCATGAAATTTGAATTGAGGATTCAGATCGGTGGCCAGTGCCCCAGCTAGTTGGTAAGGTTGTGTAGCCCTATCGTTGTAGGGGAGTCCTAGATTTTTCAATGTTCTTGTTTAACTTGCCCTTTGTCACATCACTTATCAGAGATTGTAGGCCTAATTGTAGGTAGGTTAAGTTCAGTTTCTGGCAGATATTTTGAAAATTAAAATTTTTATCAGAATTATGTCGGCCTTTTGTAGTTGATGATAAACTGACATCGCCGTGCAGCATTGGGTTCAGTAATTCGCTATTGAGGTAACATAAAAAATTCAAATGTTACATTCTCTCCTGAATAAATAATGGCAAGTGCCCTTCGTTTTGTATAAATCTTTAGCTGGTGATTATTGGAAAGATATCAAATTGCTACGAAATTATCCGTTCTGAGTTACAATCCGACCTTAGCTCGGTAGAGCGGAGGATGTAGTTGTAGATAACAGACATCCTTAGTTATGCCTCTCCCTGATTAGATGTGTAAGTTTGTTTTTCGTTATCAATAAAATTTTCTTTATACCTTCGAAGTTTCTTAAAAAAAATAAAAAAATCCAGTTATGCGTTAATTGTTACTGGACAAGAACAACGCAGATGAATAACATACGACTTGTACATGATAAACAATATTTAAATCGATCGATTTTGATAATGTTATACTTTAGAAATTGTCGATTAGAAGCAATTGAGTAAACTTGACTAACCTGATCAGTTGTGAGGCTTTGATAAGCAACTGAAAATGGAGGAGAAACATATATAAACAAATAACAAGCAACTAGCCATCTTTATTAACTACGTTGAGAAAGAATCAATGAATAATACGGAATGGAGGAAAATGAAGAAATAGAGAGAAACAATTGAGAGAGAGAAAGAGTATGAATTGTATTTTAGACTTAAATGGATCCTCACAATTACAAAGCTTTTACACACACACACACACACATATATATATACACATACATACATACATACATACATACATACATACATACATACATACATACATATATATATTTAGCTTAAAGCTTCCCTCTTACACTTCTAACAAACTACTAACTTCTTAATTAACAACCTAACAACTTTAGTATCACATGGTAGCTTCACTAACTAACCAATGTTGAGCTATCATTTATTGATACTCAACATCCCCCCTCATTCTCAACTGGATTTCTCAGTTTGAAATTGTATGAGTGCTTGAGAAATGCAGGACTATGAAGTCCTTCTTGTCCATATACTCCTAGTCCTGCTGCCCTCATCAACTAATCCTCCATGGCTGCCAGCATTGAAAATACTCAAGAACGGTACAATTTCATACTTGTCGATCATCTTTCCAAAGAAGTTCAGCCCCTCAATGACAACTCAACATTGGTTCGTTAGTGAGGCTGTCATGTCATTCTAAAGCTGTTAGGTTGTTAAGAAATTAGTTAGTCTGTTAGAAGTGTAAGAAGGAAACTTTAAGCTACATATATGTGTGTATAAAAGCTCTGTAATTGTGAGAATCCGTTTCATTAAGTCTAAAATGCAACTCATACAGTTTACTCTCTCTCTCTCTCTCTCTCTCTCTCTCTCTCTCTCTCTCTCTCTCTCTCTCTCTCTCTCTCAATTGTTTCTCTCTAGCTAGTTCTTCACTTTCCTCCTTTCCTTATTGTTTTGTGATTCTTTCTTAATGTAGTTAATAATCTTCACTTCTTGATCTAGTATTGCGAGTCCTTTCAGATTTGAAACTTTTCTTCTACATCAGTTTGCTGGTACTATATATATATATATATATATATATGATTGAGTGAACTTGTATCTCATATAAATGCATGTGTCATATATGTGTTATAAGCATGAAAGAAGGTTTCAGTAGTACGTTCATATATTAAACTTTCGCATGCATATATCAATCTAAGCACAGCATGATTAATAATCTTGGAATACCATCGAGTCTTTGTCTTTTGTAAACAAATCAGAAGTAGTTTGCTTTAACTCAACACCAAATAACATGGTCTCCATTGCCACTAAAATCTTGTTGTGTATGACCTGAATTAACCGGATGTACTTTTGCTTGTTAATTACTACGTACGTACTTATAATTGCAGAATTGAGATTAGCCAAGTTGGAGTTTGATGGAGATTGGAAGCAGCACTAAATATCTGAATTTCGTGATATTTTTAATTTGTACATTCTGTTTTATTTTGTTTCTTGTTTAGGCTATATTTAATATTTTTGTAGGATCTTTTATAAATTAGGTATCTTAAATTTGTATTTATTTTAGATTTGGTTGTAATTATATTTCTTTTCGGCCAAGTAGTCTTGGTGCCCAAGTTTTCTCTCGCTACAAATATGCGTTCTTGTAATCGTTTTAAGAGGGTTGATGATTTAATAAAATTAAAAGAGATTCCTCGTATTTTTCTATTTTTTAAGTATTCTTGCGGGTATCAACGAATTTATGGATGCCCTCATTTTGGCATTCTTTTTGTGAGAATCAACAAGATTGAGGAACGTTGTGCTCGTTTCGATCTAATATTGTTTTGCTTACGCACTGCATCAAATAGAGCATTGTGCTGCCCCTCAACACTCAAGTTCGAATCTCTTTCTTTGTGGTTTTGTTTAAATTTAGTGTTACTTTTATAAATAAAAATGGCTTACCAGAAACTGGTAGGTTAAGTTCATGTCATGATTATTACAAATGATGCATTGGGATATTTCATCTAGCTATCTGTTCCAAAAAGATCAAAACCTATGATCTTAAGCATAGCATGCTAACTACATAGCAAAGAATAATCAAGTTTCAATTTCTGATTCGACGAACTATTGTACGAAAAATCCATGACAACTATTTAGCTGACTATAAATCTACTTCATCCAATGAAAGTATCTCCCATGGGACAAACTCAGCAGACCATTGTAGTCGTTACCGTATGAGAAGAAATCCAGCCAATTCATCAAAATCAAATGTAGTGGGGACAAGTTTGATTATAGCTATGGGACCCCAATGCATGATAAAGAAAGGTTTTGATAAGGATTGTTGAATAATTACACAAGAAAAAAAGGATAATGTGACATGAAAAAGTGGGAGATTAGCAAGAGGGAGTTTAGTCCAACTAGGGTTTAATTACATGGCCGGAAAACATATCGAAGAGGGGAATAGGATATTTGCCAACCAGATTAGGCTTTTTAGCTTTTGGTGGCTAAAAGTTGTCTCATCGGTATATGGGAGTGAGTTGTCACCCTAAAAAGCTTAACCGTGAAAATTAAGAAAGTTGGAGGTTTTGATTTAGTGTTTAGTAAAGGAGTATCTTTTTATTGGCAAAAGTCCCTTTGTTTTGAATCATAGAGTCCCATCAAATATGGACAATTAGTGCCTTCGAGAGTTTGAGAGAAATTTGTGAGAGAAGCAATTGAGAAGAAACTTGTTGGAAATTTTGAGTAGAATTTCATTGTCTCACATTGCTCACCACCACAAGGTTTTCTCACTTTATAAGGCTTTGTCCTTTATAGAAAGTGATTGAAGTGATGGACATTGGAGACTAAAATTGGGCTCATCCTTGGGGTTGAGCTTTGGGGTGTAATAATTAATTGATAATTAATATATATAATTAATATATAATTAATTATCAAAAGATGGGCCTTGGGCTCTAAAAATTAATTAATTTCTTTATTTAATTATTTTTAATTAATTTCGAATTTAATTAAATTATTTTTTATTTATGAAAAGACTCATCTTTTCAAATGAAGTCTGAGAGCGTATCTAAGAAACAGATGGAGCAACACACCCTTTACATTGAACAGTCGCCTCCCAAAAACATGTTTGTTGCGAATAGACATATGCTCACTATAAATACATGCATATGCATATCATTCAAATTACTGAAAATCATCAATCCTTATATACCAAGCATACTGAGAGTACCACAAACAAATTCGCCAGAAGTCTAGTTTTCCGGTGCTAGAATTCTAACTTAGATCGTTAAATCCTGGTGAAGCAGACGTTCGTAGAACTACAAGCACTGAGTAGGAATGAAATTTCTGTTTCAAGGACATTGCGGTACGCAAGCCTCGATCTTCAAGTTGTTTGTTTTATATTGTTGTTTTGTTCATACTCTGTTAATTTTTATATCGAACAAAACTGAGAACTTGTTCATGATGTGTGGAGGGCTTTGGTGGGTTTGCCAATGGGTTTCACGGAGTTTTTAATTTAGTTTCAACTATGTTCGTTTACTAACAAATCTCAATATTAAATAAGGGTCTGTTTGATAATGTTTTTTATTTGAACACTATACTAGCTCTTTGTACCATCTTAGTTGACTACTTAATGTACTATCTTTCTAATAGAAGTAAGGCGGTCCACATTTTAAAGAGATGACACATGATATAGTTCGTTGAGAGAGGAACAAATGCAAACCTATGCATGCCGCCGTAACCTACTAATCATCATCCCATATACAAATACCGCCATTCTCCTATGGGCCTGGCTGTGTTCAGTACTTTCTGCTGAGTCCCTAAAATCACCCTCAGGGGTACTACACTCAAGCCCGACCCATCGTTGTTACCTGGCTTAATGCCAGTATGTATAGTTCAGATTAGCCAATGTTTTGTTGGCCAGAAAACTGAAAAAGAGCGAGAAATCTAGGATGATTTATGAAATGGCTTAATCTGTGACAAGAAGCAATTGATTTTCTGCATAAATAGTTTCAATACATCCCAAATGGCTACTCGACCAAAATAAAAACCTTACATAAGTACTAGTTGTTAAGATTTTAGACGGGGGCGTTAATCAATTACTAATAGATCAAGTACCGATATTATCTTCAACTTAACCACTTACTATTCTAGTAGATGTGAGGTTTCTTCAACTTAACCTTACGAAATAATGTAATCCAAATGGGTTGGGAATCTATATAATTGCGCTGCATTTCGACTGAAAAAAGTGTTAATTTCAACACGTACAATATTGCTTAAACTCGAAGCGTTCGAGAAAGGCATAATTAGTATACCGAATAAATGCTACACGGCCAAGACACACAAGATTTCAAGTTAGGTTGGCCAACCTTTTTCATATTAGATATTAATAATATATATGCTTATAGCAACAGCTTCTAAGTAAGAATCCGGCGTTGTTTCTGTAAAACAGATAGATACTAGTTATATATTTCATTGTTTTCTTCATTTTCTGTTGCAGAATACGAGGTTTCTATACGATAAATGGTTGGTACCTACCCTGATCTTATACCGTCCCAGTTTTGCTAATTGGAACGGGACCAATCTGCTAAGAAGGGAAGCTATTATATTAACATTATCTCCTTGAAGAAGCCCTAATTCTTTGTCTACGGCGGTGTCTCTTTCAGAGTGTTCATGGCCTTTGGTTCGTGGGGGGCAGAACCCACAATTTCCTCTCCAACCACAAACTCAGCACGTTTAGATCTTTGATTAGGATTTTAGGATAACATAAAATTTGGTTCACTACTGTTCTATTGATTTTGAGGCACTATGTATGACCAACTATGAAGGAGACATGTCTTAGGTCAACTTGGTAATGAAAATACTAGGACCTGGGCTTGTACGGATAGACAAGGCAAACAATATTATATAGGGTGACTTTGTATTAAATAATTAAAAAATATAATATTGTTGCAGTTCTATTAGATTAGGAATGTGATTGTGTAAATCCTAGTAAATATAAGAATGTATCTTATATTCCTATTAGGAGTAGATTACCTATTAAATGTTGTAATCCTAAAGGGAAAGGGTTTTACCTATCCTACTACTATAAATAAAGGCACAATGGGGTGGAATAGATTACACCCACAATTACACATCTCTCTCATTCTCTCTACCTATTGCCGCACCCCTCTCTCTAAGGCCTCCATAATTGTTCAGTAAATTATGCCTACAACACGTTATCAGCACGCTCTTATCGCTACGCTAAAGAGAGTTTGATCTTCAATTAGGGGAGTATTACGTTTTGATCATTGTTTTTTATGATTAATTTATTATTTTATTGAATTGATCTACATGCTATTGATTCAATTTAATTTTTCTATGTTGAACGTGACAATGCATTGGAGATGCAATTTCGGCTTTCTGAGAATGATTTTCTACAAATTCAAAGGCTTTTGTTGTTTTCTGCCAATCAGGTAGCTTAAAATAAAGTAAGTTATTTGAAACGACCATGAAGCATTCCCATGATGCATGAACCCCCCTATATTTGTATTTTCCTTCCGATATATATATATATATATATATATATATATATATATATATATATATATATATATATTGTATTTGTTTCATGCATTTCGCAATTAAATTGCTATGTGGAATTTGTGAGTCAAAGAATCAAAATAAATTAGAAGCAATTCTAGGGTTTTCCTAACCCTAACAATGTTGCAAAGAAAAAAAAAAGAAAAAGAAAAAAATATGGGTTGACTTACCCAAGGGCCTGCAACCCTTGATTCACCCTCGAGTCCAAGCTAAGCACAGCCCGAAGCCATTTGTTGGGCCCCCGCTTTGCCTTAGCCCACACTCCGCAAGCCTTTGGCTTGCTGGGCTTCTTATTACCCTAGCCCGTGTGTACCACAACCAGCCAAGTCGGCTGGGCTTATCCCAACTTGATTTGGCCCATTTTGCAGCAGCAAGTCTGCTGCTTGTAATGTTTCTTTTCTTTTTCTCGGCCCATCTTTGTTGCACGCTTGCAGTCTGCATGCAAATTGGGCTGCTCCTTGCAACCATAACCCGAGCCCAAACCTGCAGCTTTGCTGCAGGCCCTTCTTTATGGTTAAGCCTTATTTAGGCTTAATTTTCTTAATTATTTGGCTTGAAGCCATCTAAAGTGAATATGACCCGAAGTCATTATTTTGCTTCTACGATCGACCCTGAATGGTCTCGATCTATTGAATTAATTAAAAGTGACATGTAGTTCATTAATCTGATAATGAATCCAAAATTACTGACCTGAAGATCACTTTTGGACATTAATGATTCAATAATTTATTTTTTTACTTTGAACTGTTGACTTACTTTTGTAGTCCTGAAGCACTCACACTTAAGTTCCCGAAAAACCTTAAATCCACTACACTTAGTTGTATATTGCATTTTGTGTTATTGCAGGAACATCTCTTTTATGAACTAAACGTTCATAAACTAAATTGAACTTGTAGTTTCAAATTTAGTGCCTTTGAAACCCGAAGATTTCATAAAATAATACACCCAT
Organism: Malus sylvestris; assembly: GCF_916048215.2. Lineage (NCBI taxonomy): Eukaryota > Viridiplantae > Streptophyta > Magnoliopsida > Rosales > Rosaceae > Malus > Malus sylvestris. The sequence goes on from NC_062273.1 coordinate 1,542,163, forward strand.
GAAAACTTGACGTTTTTCATGAAAACCATGTCTTAGAACTCAAATGTTCTAACTTTGATGCTCATGGATGATTCATTCCCATAGCATCAATCATAATCTTGTTCCCTCTAATTCAGTGGATCGTCGAACCATCACAAGTTTGATTTCCTGATTTGGAAGTTTCTAAGAGAAGCCATTTCATGTGGGTACAAGACATGAATCTCCACTTGACTATCAAGAAGCTAAGAAACCATTGAAGCCAACAATAGCATGGAAGAGCTGAATAAGCCTCCGCTATGATCTTCATTCGAAGACTTATGCTCGAAGCATTACAAATGGAAATACCTCCTGAACAAGGATTCCATGGCTCTTTGGCTCACTTCTATGGACCGTCTAATCATGAAAAACATTACTTGAAGCAAACCATGATTATGTCCATGAATGGGTACAATTGTGAAGTTTATAAATCCGATCGAATTTTGACTAAAGAATAATTTTCTCGTCCTTCCATGTTTCTAACTCACCCATGACACAATAGTGTAGAAAACAGAAGTTTACCACATTCTCGGATCTGATTAGTACCACAAACATATGGTAGAATCAGGGCCTGCTAAGGTGTGGCATCATGCCCGAAGCGTGATCCTTGGCACCTAAGACCTAAAACTTCAAGAATAAGGGATAATATTCCTAAACCTCAACCCTTGCAGAATCTACTTCCGTATCGATGGAATAGATCATTAGTTATACACCTGTTCGTGCCCCTACCAATGCTGTTGAGGATTACTATTCTAGTAGTCAATATGTTAGACTAATTTTGCTCTACTGAACACTGTTGGAAGAGCAGAATTTTGACATGGATAGCCTTGTTGGCCGAATCCCCTTAGTAAACCATTTACTTTGTGAACATTTTTCATGTTCTTGGATTCAAGTTTGGTGTATGTTTTACTTATGGATGATCTTATTCATATTGTTCTCGAAAATGAGTTAATTGAGTCATGTTTCTTAATACATGTGACCGATAACACGTGATTAGGTAGGAATATGAGAAAGTTAGTTGTCTGGATGAATGCGTACTACGCACACTAACTTTACACCTAAATCACATATATAACAACGACTTTAGGTTTATCCCACCTGATTAAGAGCATTGGCACGTTCCTCGTTGTATGAATGGTACTGAATCACCATTTAAGGGACCTTAAATTCTCCATAACGTTGAGTTTTTAAGGATATTCGTGATGACAATGATCATAAATGAAACCATTGAAGAAAATAGAGTGAAATATCTTTGCACCACCTCAAAAAATGAGCCTGAAGCTTGGATTTGAGGCTAATGGGTTGTCTCCCAACCGGGAACACACCACATGTGGCCAGCCTGAAGCTGGGTGATTGAGCAGTTTACTTGTTTTGGCACAACCATTTGGTACACTTAGGTCGAACAATGATGCTACGACACATCTCCTTAGTCGAAGTAAGGATCTTGTGCCTTCAAGCACACTTTGCGAAGCCTACTCATTAAGGAAATTGATTTTCTATATCATTCCTTGCAAAGATACGACACGACTCTCTTTTCATAGTGGATTCAAGGGAATATATGTGGACTAATCCAACCAAAATGCAGACCATATAAATACTTATGGTTTTGGTTGATGAATCGACAAACTAGTCATATGTTTGTCCACACATATTGCTGCTAAACCTCTTGGCCGATTAAGGGTTCACCACCCTACTTATCCCTTAAAGTCCGGGAGACTGGATAATGCCGAAGAGTTTACATTGACGATTTTTGATAAAGTATTGCATGTATTTTGGGTTTATAATTGAACATCAAATTCCCATGTTCACCCCTAATAGTCTCGTCTAGTGATCATAAAGCGCAATTTAAATGATTGCTCGAATTTTGGTAAACGTACCAAGTTTTTGGTTTTTGCCTAGGGTTATGCAATCTTGTACGCAGCTATGTTGGTCTGCATTGAGGCCCATTGCCACCCAACCTATATAACATTACAATTGGTTACTGGTACGAACCTGATGATTTTCGTATTTACGTATTTGAGTGTGCATTCCATGTGCCAAGTTGCGCTGCCGCAATGTACCACCATGAGTCCTTAAAGAAGGATGTGTATCTTTTGTGGATCATGATTCTCCTTCACACTAGCTCTCTTTGAGCCTTTGCATGCGATCTCTTTACTGCTCATTTGCGGGTTGTCACTTTAATAAGACAGTCTTCCTGCCATTAGAGGGAGATAAGAACGTCAACGTTCCTGTAGAATGGCGTAAATTTGCATGGACGTTGCCCACCATGTCTCATCTCGATCCTCATACCACACAAGTGTGATAAGCAAGTGCGATGAATTCTAGTTTTCAGAATGTTGCTCCAAACGCATTCCTCTGATCTAGCTAAAGTGACGAGGTCATATACCAACTGTAAACATGCCTGCAAGGATAGACGTACTTAACAAACGTCGAGTCAACATCCCTGGAGGGTGTGCCACCCATGTTGGACGGTCCGGTACATCGACGGATATCCAATCAATCTGTCTTGGCCTGGAACATGACAGATCATTCGGTTTGTAGGATTCACTTCCCTAGAAGAGGAAGATACGACACAACAATGAATCTAAACTCGATCGTTGTCTCAAATCATTTCCATCTCATGTGATTAATCCATATTACTCCCGAGACTTGAAGTTCTTAGTCCAGTATACTAGTTTGGATAAGCTAAATGGAATTGAAATGAGATTATCATCAATGATGTTTTCACTTATATGGTAGTTACCGACATAAATGAAAAGCGACGATATCGAACTGTGTGACAACGTAGAATTGATTGGACAACTAAAGTTACAATCCAGGTCAAATTCCTTCACAAAGTGTGTTTTGGACATGTCGTTCCTACATTGCCCAAGGTAACCTTGTTGTGTTACAAGTGAGAAAGGAAACGTGATGAGATGAATGAAATAGTGCAATATGATGCATGCCTTACGGCGCAAGGTTTCTCTCAAATGTCATATAATTGATAGCAGCATTATGAAATGTGGTTAGTGTTTTCTCCATGGGGATATAGATACAGAGATTTACATGTAAGTTCTCGAAGAATTACATAGAGTGGTTCAAATAGTTCTAAAACCATGAAACACCCTCTTAACTTGCTTGAGGCGTTCACTTACAATCCGACGGATGTGGTATACCCGTTTAAGTGATTATTTGATCAGTCAGGGATATGAATTATGCCCTTGCGTGTTAAACTATGAAGTTTTATTCCAATTTGCTAAAGTTACAATTTATGTCGTTGACACGAATCTCACTAAGACTCCGAAAGAGCTTGAGAAAACTGCCTCACATCTGAAGATGAAATTTGAGATGAATGATCTTGGGAATACTCGTTTATGCCTTGACCTGAAGTTGAAGCATTGTTCTGACGATATTTTGGTCTACCAATCGAACTACACCCTAAAGGTGTCACTTTTGAGTATACCTATGATCGTCCATACGTTATATGTAAATGAGACCCTTGAAGAGGTTATGGAAACCGAAATTCCATATCTAAGTTCAACTTTGCGCTTCGTTGTACTTAGCTCATTGTATTTAGACAGGACATCTCCTTCACTGTTGATTTTGGTAAAGATGCAGCACCGCGCCTACAACATCCACTGAATTGGTATTAAAGACGTACCATGAAGGTACTACACAGGCAAATCCTAACGCTTCTTGAGTGGATCCAACCCCTCCTAATCCTTGAAATAATGTTTGTCTTATTGTTATGCTGATGCATGTTACTTATCAAACCCGCACAAGGCAAAATCATCAAATGGTTATATCTTTACTGTTAGGGATATCGCAATATCTTGGAAGTCCATGATATGACCTTAGTTGCGAAATCTTCGAATCGTTCCAAGACTCACCTCACTTCACTACGCCACAAGTGGGACATGGTTAGGAGTTCTTGTTGAGCATATTCGAAGTACTTGCTATTTTTCATCCATCGTTGAGTCCCAATGACAATCCATGAAGATTATGCAGCATGTATCCACCCGACCAAACCATGATACATCAACAAAGTCAACACCAAGACATATTGCGTCTACATCTACATCAGCAAATCATCAGGAGATTGAAGTCATGCAAGCCGATCCCAGACAACCTTGTCGACCTTTACACGATGTCATTGCCGAAGTCAACCTTCCAGAAGCTTGTCCGAGGAATTGGTATGCCTAACTATTCATATTCAACGCTTGTAGTTCTCATTTGGAAGTTATGTCAAACTCAGGGGGAATATCTAGAAGTTTACTCACTTGATTTTAATGTACTCTTTTTCCCTACGATTAGGAGCATTTTTCCCACTGGGTTTTTGCTACCTAACTAGGTTTTAATAAGGCACCCATCCTGGGTTGATCATACCCTTGTGAGTTATTCTACTTGTGTCCAAAAGATGTATAGTTTTGACTTAATGCAACTTCTCACTTTTCTCCTTAGACTATAGGTTTTTCTCCCACCTTGGGTTTTACCATAGTGAGGTTTTGTGATTTTTATTTTTTATGCATTCTTCCGTTGATTTGAGAATCGCAATCGCTCATTGTGCCGACGACTTCATCAACTGTACTTGCTTCGTCATTGAAGACCTGATACGCCATTTACTTGAGTATTTACACACTCAAGGGGAAGTGTTGCAGTCCTATTAGATTAGGAATGTGATTGTGTAAATCCTAGTAGATATGGGAATGTATCTTATATTCCTATTGGGAGTAGATTACCTATTAAATGTTGTAATCCTAAAGGGAAAGGTTTTTACCTATCCTACTATTATAAATAAAGGTACAATGAGGTGGAATAGAACACACCCACAATTACACATCTCTCTCCTTCTCTCTACCTATTGCCGCACCCCTCTCTCTAAAGCCTCCATAATTGTTCAGTAAATTATCTTTACAACAAATATTAATAATATGTTAACAATATATCCTTATGATAATCATGAATAGGTCAATCATGTCTATTATGTGATATATAAATGCATCTAAAATAAACAAAAAATTTCACTACTGTTGACACCCCTTTCTCACACTTTTTATATTTCAAAATAGGTCAATACAAATTCAGATATTACATTGCAAATTTTGTTATGCAAATCTTATATTTTCTTCTTCATTATAGTCAAATTGGACAACTCTAATATCCGAACGATATATAAAAACAAAAATCCAACATTAGATATGCCTAATCAAACATACACTACAATGCATGATATAAATCGAAACAAAAACAGAACAACAAAACATACAATGTAATGTAATGTCTGAATCGACATCAAAACTTGCAAGCTAACTTTTAATCCCTATTTTCCATGAACTCATGGTTGCTAGTGTCCAAATGATCCCACCTTCATGAAGAAAGTTGGGGTTCCACAATAAAACTAATTGGCAACATAAGGAGTAGCACAACCTCTTATAAGCCCATGCGAGGTCCCTCCCCCCATCAATGTGTGACTCATTCTCAACACGCCCCCTCACATGTGGTGAATTTTCAAGTCTAACATGTGGATTGACAATGAGGTGATGTGGAGCACGTGTAGCTATTTTGCTTCACATGTGGGACAACCTAACTCTGATACCATAAAGAAAGTTAGGGTTCTATCATAAAACCAATTGGCAATATGTGGAGTAGCCCAACCTCTTATAAGCCCATGCAAGGTCCATTCTCCCATAAACGTGGGACTCATTCTCAACACTTCATTCCTCTAACTCTCTAGTGTCCTGTCATCATCTTCCAAAATTTGATTTCAATTTTGTTGTCCTTTTTTGTTCAATTTGACTATGTTTCGATTAGTTTTGTTGACGAACGGCTTTTGCTATGGTTTCGACGCCGATGGAGCCAAACGACGAGCCCAAATTTAGTGGTCATCACAGCGAGCTCTACTGACCCCATTTTTTACCAAGACGTATCAACTCATCGACGATGTCATCTCTTAGAATGACAACAAATCTAGTTTTATCGTCTAGAATCACACCATCTTCTAACTCTAACAGGAAAGTAACTTGATTTTGTTGTTCGGGTAATTTGATTTGTTAGGTGGGAAATACAGTTCCCGGATTTCATTGTTCATTGTTGCAATTTTTTTTTTTGGTCAAAATCTGAATTTGACTCTTTAAAGCTTGAGTTGACCTTTCTTTTTGAAAGTTTACGTTGGTTTAGTGGGCCAACTCTTATACTTTTGAATATAGCTCGATCTCACGAGCATTTATGTGAAAATCAGTTGCAAATCGGAGTTAAAACGAAGAAGTTAAGAACATTGAAAGTGAGGGGCTTTTTGGTCCTTTGACCTTACTATAAATAGCAAGTTTGACCTAACAATATTTAGAATTTCAGTTTCCCAAAATGAAAACCCGGGTCGCAGCAGACCCATATTAGATGGGATTAAGTCGCATAACCCGAGTTTTGACCCAATTTTATTCGATGTCGATTTCTCCCTTTATTCGACGTTGATTTCTCCCTTTTTTCGACAATGACAATCGTCGCCACCACCACTAAAGTGTAGCCCTTGACACAGGAACAAAACCCACTTTAGTTCTAATATGAGAAACCACTATGCGGGCCAGTTCAAGGCCACAATTTTCCTAGGGCACCTGCTGGTTTCTCACCATTTTTCAACGAATCCACTAAGTAGGGATGGTCGCCACCACCTAGGTTAGATTCGTCCCTACCTTAACTTAAAAAACTCATCCACTAATAGTCTATCGGACATCGGACAACATGGCGTGCATGTGCCTTTCATGGCCTTCCGACGATTTTTTTGACGATTTCATAGTCTTTTTCCACTACCAGACTTCGTGGCAGGTATAGAAGTTGTTCTTCATGTTGATCTCTACATGCTTGTGAAATTTGGTGAAATCTAGTTGACATCAAATATTCTAGTTTTGTTCGTCTGAAACCATTGTGCGCGACGACATGTGAGAATTCAAATCACATGGATTTTGGGCATAAAGATATTCACGATGCCTTGAGCCCATATCCAAGGTCCATTTTTAAGATTTGATGTGATTGTTCAATTATCCAATTTTTGAATTAATTATGCCGCCGCTCGATTTTCGTAATTAACGACAATCTGATTGTTGGATCGTTATGCAATTTTGTCAGCATGCTATTTATTGATTTTCAAACATTTGTGAACTTTGTAACATTTTGACGTTCAGATCTTCCTGATTTAAGAATCTAGTGTTATTGATCCTAGTCAGGCTACTTTGAAGATGATTGACTTTATAGTCAATGTGCTATGAATTATTCTGGTATCTTGTTTATTTATTGGATTCTAAGATAAGACTTGTAAATTTTTCATTGGTGTTGATCGTGTATGAGTGGTTCGATCTTCGTGCTAGATTTGCTAGCAGCTTTAAGTCTAGGTGAGTGATTTTAATATTATAAGATCCACTATTTTGCATATTAAAATTTCGTGTTATATACTTTGTGGATATAAACTAGATTTTTAAATGTGTTTATTGCCAGTCATCGATCTGCTATTTGAAATGATATATCTATGTATATTTAAAATGACTGCGAAATGAGAGGGCTAGTAGATGATTTTTAAGTTGGAATACTTTCTTTCTCGTTTCATCTGTGAATATGAAATCCCTAGAGGACTTCTTTTCATGCTGATTCCATGAGAGGTTCTAGAATCCTGCTTTACTTTCAGTAGATTCCATAAGTGATTATGGAACGCTACTTCTGTTCGGTTCCATGGAAAGTTCTGGAATCCTACTCAGGTTCCTTGAGAGTTTGAGGAACCTAGTGCATAGTTTCTGAAGGATAATTTTGTGAAAACATGTTCTTTTAAGCAACATCAATAAGCATGCAATTAACAATTAAAGGCGGAATCATGCTAGCATGCACTTAAAAACAAAACATTAACCAAGAAATTCAAAGCCTAGTAGATTGGTGAACCAAAACTCAACTCAAAACAAAGTGAGTTGAAATTGTACCTTTGTAGATTCCTCTTTGCATAAGCAAAGGCTAATCACCCAAAGAGAGGGCCTTCATTCCTTGCATCTAAAATCTATGGATTTGGATGGAAGAATAGGTTTCTCCAAGTTCCCAAAATAGGGAACCTCTAAGTCTCTTCACCAAGGAGAGATTGGAGAAGAAATGAGTGACCTTGGAGTAATGGGATTGCAAGAAGCACCCCCCAAGGTGGCCGGCCTCTTTAGAGAGAAATGGAGAGACAAGTTCTCACCAATTTTCTCCAAAACAAAACCTTAATGAATTTTAGCTATAAAGTCATATTTATACCTTTATTCATTTGAGTGGCAAACTTGTAAATAAGTCCAAGTTCACTACCCTAAACATCATGGCCGGCCATTGGGATATTATTGGGCTATTATGCCCTTGTGAATCTTTATTCATTAAGTTGTCATACAACCTAAGTCAATGGGCTTGACGTTCGAAGCCCATTGGGCCTAAACGTCCAAAACTATCCCGAGGTCTTTTAACGAACTTATTCGTTTGATTAATTAACATATTAATTAATCCTTGCCATAAATAAATGATTAAACCATTTAATCATTCTTACTCATCTCCGTTTAATCTCCAATCTCCACCTCTTATGGTGTGCGATCCATTAGGTTCCTTTTAGCGAGGCAGTGGGCGATTAAAACCATTTTATATCGATTGTGAATTGAAACTTACTTTCAATTCTCCCTTTAGTGATTACACACGTTTAGGGCTTCCACAAACCATGAGTGACACCTTGCAGCATATCATGGTTACCCAAGCTAATCAGAAGAGGTAGAGAAAACCTATTCAGTTTGGGATTACAAATGCAATACGGTCTTTCTCTAATACAATACTCTTGACCACATTGTTTGGTTTGATAGTTTATTTATTCATGTCTACTATCCAATGTGATTCGTGTGCTTATATGATTTCCTTGAATGTGATTCGGAACGCATTCCCAAATCCCATTCATACTCTGGCCAGAGATTCTAAATCATATCATAGAGTATTCTCCCTCAAACAGTTTGAAGGTTAGAGATCCCTTGTTGCGCATTCACTTGCCTCCATGACTAAGTGGCTTAACCCCAACGATGCCGTGGACACCCCGATGGGGTGACTTTGACATAATCAAAGATCAAGGACTTAACCACAAGACAACTGTGATGCCTCAGGTCAAATGACTAATTTGCATTATCCCAAACATGAGTTCTCATGTGACATGAGTATGAGAACTCTTCGTTGATCACGTTCAGTGAACTCATTCTCTACTGAGCACCTACGTACTTGTCTTGATGTCACACACACCAATGACTCGAGACTAGTCACTCTCCCTGAGAGAAGACATAGCACGTACCGATCTTGACGGACTGTCAATGCCCAATTGGCAATCCTATGATCAGGAACATTTAGGATGTGTCTACGAAAGAATGGTCTCATGAATCTAACTTCATTAGATTACATTCTTCCAATCACATATTCTTTGGACTTTATCGTTTAAGCATATAACATTTATATGAGACGGCTCAAACAATAATATTTGCCCTTTATAGTTAAACTAGATTAGTTTAACATGTAAAATGTCCGTAAAGTATCATTATATGATTGGCTTTAGGGCACATTTCCAACAGTTTCTATCCGGTTCCACGAGAGGTTCTTGAACTCTACTTTGTGTATCCTTATTATCTGGTTCCATGAGAGGTTTTGGAACCCTACTTTGTGTAACCTTGTTATCCGGTTCGATTAGAGGTTCTAGAACACATAACTTTATGGCGTCGCTTTACCCTTATTATTTCATTATGTATATCAAAGAAAATCCGTTGAATGCCAGTGTAGATTCCAACAAGATTTGTGATAGGATCATTTTATATATGCAAAGGATTGTGAAATATTTTATAAATGAGATCAACATAATGTTTTTTTTTTAAATCACATATGTCGTAAGACTTCACTCACACAAGCTTCGTTGCTTACCCGATTTTTGCTTTGCCTAATGCACCATTCCCACGGTGCAGAGGGCAAGTTTGCATGTGGACATGTGTTGATAGGTATGAGGTGTCTTGGATAACAGTGTTGGGGGATTGATGCTTGGAGTGATTAGGTTAACCTTGTACCTTACTGTCTTATTTTGTGGTTAGTTCCATTTTTGGGAGCCTACGGACGTTGTGCCTTTAGAGGAGGTTTTGTATATATTTTGCAGACTCTTTTGCATTGTATATAAGTGAGAGAGACCCACCAATATGTTATTTATATTTTAAGTATTTTATTTGTATAAGTTGATCAATACATACTGATGTGACAATACTAGTACGCTTGATTTTTATATGTGCATTGGGATCTGGGCATGACATTAGGTGGCCATTAGTGTTGCGAAGTTTTTACGGGAAGAGAGGATAAGGAATGGAACAAAGTGAAGAGATAGGGAAAGGTAGAAAAGTCATTCTCTAACTATTAGTAAGGCCCTAAAGCTTATGAGGCATTCTTCATTAACTTATGCCGAATTAATAAAAACATCTCATTGATTAAGTTCAAAACAAACATTGGTCATTGATATATGGCTAGTTAGTAAAGTTTTTATTGATTTTTGTGAAGCGTTAATATCCCAGTACGCCTGCAATTATAGGTCGAAAAAGGATGTCAAGGTCTTGTTACCAAACAAAATACTGGCGAAAGCCTTAAGAAATATTTGAAAAGAAAGTTTGGATAGAGAACAAGCAAATTGGGCCCATTAAGAATACCAATTCACATAGACTGACTTGAGCTTCGAAGTACCCTTTGCAAGTACATGCCGTCACTTAAATGAAGCTTGGGAAGAGACATTCGAAGGCACATCTTGACAAGTATACGGATTATAGTCAACGAACATGTGAAGGTATTTCTTCTTGTAAAAAGTTTCGCTCAACAATAACCTTATCATATATATATATATATATATATATATATATATATATATATATATATATATATTATTTCAGCTCCCTTTGGTTCTCGACTTAGTGGACTACGTACTAAGATTTTGTCTCCCTCCCTCTATATTACCAAGAGAAAATATCTGCATACAACTGTATACAATTTCTTCTGTAAGAAATTCTTCCCTACTATAACAAAAGATATTATTATTCTAAATTATACCCAAAAGATGCGGGTTTAAACCATGTTCTTATTTTTGTGGATCACATAATTAGTAATTTTAAGCGCAATATTACATACAAAATATTTTAAGCACAAGATTTTTTATACGTGTCCACACAAATTCCTACATAAGTTTACGCAGGACTTTCATTTAAACTATATTAAACAGCAAGATTTTGAAAGGTGGCTTTTCAATTCTGCTTCTAGTACTTCCCAGAATTAGTAAGGGAAACAACTGTCTGCTCCTTCAGCGGAAGAATTGTATTCTTTTGCTCGTTGCTTTTTCATTTTGGTATTATATTGAGTTAAACGATATATTTAAGTTAAAAGTTGGTTGCCTGCAGCAGCAAGTTGGTGAAAAAGGCACCCTGCTTGGTCAAGAAAACTAATGATTGTATTGCACCAAATGCATGCACTTAAGGCGCTTCTTAGTGCTACAATTAGAGGGAATTGGATCCTATCTGGATTCACTTTGTGGGGATCCTAGGGATCCCTACATCTCAGTCATTCATGATGTATCGTACAGTCAGAAATTATTTGATTTTTTTTATTTAAAATTAAACACAAATAATATTTGACGAAAACTGGCCGCATGATATGCGATGAACGGCTAGGATGTGGGGATCCTAGAGGATCCTCTTCCCAATTAGAAAGGGACTGCTAATTAAGTGGGTGTGGCACTGTGTTTAGGCATAAATTTTTATGTATTCTAAAAACACGGTCTGGTACAGTAAGTGTCATAATACAAGTGGTTGAAAGTTTATTTTTCAAGTATACATCCACTTGTATTATGACACTTGGTGTACCGAGCCGTTTTTTTTAGCATACTGAAAAATCTCTCGTGTTTAGGGGATGTGTTTATGAAAAGCTTGTAATTTTAGTAAGAGAATATCATATTTGTGCTTCATAACGAATATTAATTAATTGGGTAAATTACATAAAACAGCCTCAACTATTAGGTCAGTCACAGTTTCATACACCATCTTTAAAAAAATTCAATGTCATACCTCATCTACGATTTTTTTACAATTTCGTACATTCCATCAGTTTTCTGTCAATTCTTCTGTTAAATAGTGACGTGGCTTGAGACGAGGCCCATTCTCTATTAAAAAATTATTAAAATATTAAAAAACTAAAAAAAAAATCATTTAATATTTTTTTTACATGGGGTACCCACCCCATATCCCTTCACTCTTTCTTCCCCCTCCCATCTTCCCCAAAACTGCACCCCCCCCCCATCTTCCCCTCTCATATCCTTCATCACACCGCCGTCGCCCCCCCCCCCGGGGTCTTCCCCAAATCCCACGCCATCACTCGACTCCCTCCCTCCCACCCTCCTCATATCGTTTGACGATTTGAAACCGTCGTCGTCCCACCTATCCCACCCCCCCATTATTCCTAAAACCACTTCCCCTGCTGCTTCCACCTCCCCTGCTCGTTTTCATCGGCCTCCATCTTCTTGATTTGGATCCTCGACCATGAGTCCATGGTCACAGATTGAACAAGATGTGGACGCTGAGCCCGCGGTGCTTGCCGGAGCATTGTAAGCACATGAAGACGCCATACAAAACCGAAGCCCACTGCAGGTTCTATTGGGAGCAATCCATGCAGGTCTTGTTCCCCGACTGCGATTGCAGGTCCCAGAGCTGTCGAGAGCCGTTGAGATTGCATGTCCCTGCTGCGATTGGAAAAATAAAAATAAAAAATATTAATTGGGGAATGAATTGAGATGGGGAGATGGGAGGAATGTGGGGGATGAATGAATTGCGCGGCGATGGGGTGGTGAAGGATAGGAGCAGGGAAGAAGGGGGGTGGGGTCTGGGTTTGGTTTTGGGGAAGACGAGAGGGGGAAGGGATATGGGGTGGGTCCCCCATGTAAAAAAAATATTAATAGGTTTTTTAAATATTTTAATAATTTTTTAATAGAGAGTGGGCCTCGTCTCAAGCCATGTCACTATTTAACGGAAGAATTGACAGAAAACTAACGGAATGTATGAAATTGTAAAAAATTCGTAGATGAGGTATGACATTGAAATTTTTTAAAGACAGAGTATGAAACTATGATTGGCCCAATAGTTGAGATAGTTTTATGTAATTTACCATAATTAATTAGAAGACTCTCTCTTTTATTTTAGTGCAACTAAAAATAGTAATATATATCATTTTAAATAAAAAATGTTTAAGAGAAAACATGCATGCAACCATTACATTGGAGTCTTTTGTTTAGTATGTGAATGATATTTTTGTTGGTATCTATGTGTACGTTGAGACTCTAGAGTGTGTGTTTCCAACTCGGTATGTGAATTATATCTAGCACTACCCGGTTTTAGACTTCCATTAAACTATTTGTTGGAAAATTAGTTATTATTTTATTGTTGTTTGTGATTTTCTTGTGGGCTAAGGATATTAGAGTTTCTTGCCCATTAGAATTAGGTTTTCGTTTCCTTGCTTATTATGGACTAGGGTTAGTTTATTATAAATAGAGAGTTTTGTTATTCAGAGATATAAGCTTGTCACAATGTTCTTAGGGTTTTGTAGTCGTTCTGGCATTCTTGTTTGTTTAATAATATTTCTATTATTCTTGTTAGTCTTGTTCATTGCGCACTCTGATATTCAACTTGGTATTAGAGCAGGTTTGTTCTTTCGAGATTTAATTTGTTCTTGATAGGTATCCATGTTGTTTGTTTGATATTAGTTTTCAGTATTAGTTTTTTTGAAAAAAAAAATTGAATCAGTTTGCTGCGTCATGTCATCGTCCTCTGCTACCATCGGAACATCACTGCGCCAACCCACCACGCCTACACCCATCTATCGTGAAACAGAACCTTGATACGATGACTTTTCCGTTTGCATGAACCATGACCTGACGATCGCAACCAGATGTTGTTTGACCGTATCCGATCACCATTCACCCACACTTACATGCACCTGCACCGTGTTTTATAGAACCCGACCCCCTTTGCACCACTGCAACATCACCGCACCACCAAGTTCAGCACCTGATCTGCATCACCGCTCGTGCTAAAGAGCTATGCCAATTTCTTTGCCGTGAATCAAGTCTGCCAATTTCTTCATTGTCCAAGGGATTCACACTTTCAAGCTGTCAAAAGAATCCTCCGATTTTTAAAGGTTACCATTGCTCAAGGTATGTGGTTCAAGAAAGGTCCATTGCATCTTACAGCCTTCTCTAATGCTGATTGGGCAGGCTGTGTATTTGATCGACGGTCCACCAGTGGTTACTGCATCTATTTGGGTAGAAATCTAATCAGTTGGAGTGCAAAAAAGCAACATACTGTTGCTCGATCTTCTACCGAAGCTGAATATAGATCTCTAGCACACACTGCACCTGAACTCACTTGGGTGTGCAAAATTTTTAAAGATGTGGCTTTCCTCCTTTCTACTATTCCTAAAATGTGGTGTGACAACATCTCTGCGATCTCTCTGACTTCTAATCCGGTTTTCCATGCTCGCACAATGCATGTGGAAATTGATTATCATTATATTCGTGAACTTGTTATTGCCCAACTGCTTCGTGTGCAATACATCCCTACTCACTATCAAGTTGCTAACATTCATACCAAATCACTGTCTAAAGCTCGGTTTCAATTTCTTCAGTCCAAGCTTTCTCTCGGTCCTCCTCCAATCAGCTTGAGGGGGTGTAAAGAGCTACATCATAGCTAGCTGTAATACTGTTATAAGTTTGTTACAGCTGTCCATGTAACTAATCCTAGTTTAGTTAGTTAACTAAGCTTAATTAGTTACTAAGCTATTTTACATAAGTGTATATAAACCTGATTGTAATTCCTTATTGATTAAGAAATGAAATATCAAATATTATTTCACATACGTGCTGTTTCACATTTTCCCAGAACCCTTCACTGCGCACCCTCTGCACCATCCCCGCGGTCCGTATTCGTCCCTAACGAAGCCCAGATCCGAGATCCACTCAGATCGAGTTTGTCTCCCCTTGAAGTCCTATAAACCTGCATCTGTTTCTATTTCGCATCACACACCCGCTGTCTGCAACTTGAACCCGTATCTGCACTTGTGTTGGTTTTGCATGAATTGAAGAAGGGCAGAGAGAAGAAGGAAGGAAGAAAATGAAATTGAAAATTGTTTGAGGTTTAGGCCCACACGGGCAAGAAAGAAATATGGTTTGTTTGGCTTGTATTGGTAAGTCTGTTGTTGCCCACCGCGACGATCACTTGAGTGCTTTGACTGGTGATCATTCGAGTGACGTTACGAAAGCTGGATTTTTTGTTTTTTTTTTTCAAGTTTGTTCGGAAGTTGGAATTTGCATTGGCATGGAAATAGGCATCGGCATCGGCATCGGCATTGGCATTGGAATTTGGAGTCTTGCATCCACATCTACTTTGGCAAACTCATGTTGTGTACCACCATGAGTTTGACGGGGGGTGTTGGAAAATTAGTTATTATTTTATTGTTGCTTATGGTTTTCTTGTGGGGCAAAGGATATTAGAGTTTCTTACCCATTAGAATTAGGTTTTCGTTTCCTTGCTAATTAAGGACTAGGGTTAGTTTATTATAAATAGAGAGCTTTGTTATTCAAAGATATAAGCTTGTCACAATGTAGCCTCTTAGGGTTTTGTAGTCGTTCCAGCATTCTCGTTTGTTTAATAATATTTTCTATTATTCTTGTTAGTCTTGTTCGTTGCGCACTCTGATAAACAACTTATATCAAATATGAAATCCTATCTTAAATCTTAAACTCAAAATATGGAATCCTTAAACCCCGAAACGATGCACTTTTTAATTCTTGAACATAAGCCAACAGCAACTGCAACGATGTACTTTTTGGTATACATGTGTTGAGACTCTAGAGTGTGCATTTCTAGTTATCCATTCTTTTTGGGCCCAAGGAAGGCTAGTTGGGAATTTCACTCTACTTGTAGCCATGATCAAGCAGATTCACACATTTTCTTGTGGGGGCATTTATGTATAGAGACGATCCAAAATTGGAAAATCAAAACCTCGCATAGTAGTTTAAATGATTTTGGGACTCCCCACTGTGTTAGCATTCACTCGGTTAGCTCATCAAGCACATGATGTAGAAATTAAGAGAGATCGAGTTAGTCTTGTTATGGATTAGTTGGTATTTATAGGAGCTCGATACTTGGCAAACCAATCCATCAGAGAATTGCTAAGTTATCCTAGTTGCCCAAGTGTTTGAGTTCATGTTCATATATATAGTATAAGGAAAACCATATAGTTTCTATATACTTGGTTAAACACACAACTGAACTACTAGTAAAATAGATATAGAATTCCGAACTCCTATTTGAAGTACCAATTCCATAACAATCTTGAAAGGTTGGGTAGAAATAGAATTAATTTCATAATGCACTTTAAGTGCTTTTTTAAACTCAAAATTACTTTTTACTTTTTATATCAAACATGATCATAATAACTTTTGATAATTTGAATTTACTTTTAATTATTTTAAAAATACTTTGAAACTGACCCATGTATAGCTCATGATCTTGAGCTTGTGGATTACTGAAAACAATTTATTGACATTTCAGCTCTTTTCTTCTCTCTAGTTCTTTCGTGTGTGTGAAATGCTTTCTAGAGTCTATATTTCTAAAACATTATTAGAGTGTAATTTTAATTGGTTTTAAGTTGAGTGCTCACTTTCTAACATAATTAACGACTATGCTTTTATTTTATAATTTGACATAATAGGCAAGTTGCGATATTGGTAACAGAAAGAGTGGGAAGCTCCACTCTCTAGTACACTAATTATCCCGGCCTACGTCTCGTCATCCTCACATTTATACTGTCCATATATTCCCTTGATGGGATTCCACCTTGAAAATATGGATCCCCTCATTATTATAATCAAATCTTTGTTAGATGATCGCATTTAGTACCATAGGAGAGTGGGGTGACATATAAGATGGAAAAGTGATATATAAAACCACTGTTCTATTGACGTTTGATGCGCAGTCTCCATACAAAAATGCAAAGCCAACCCAGAACTAGTCCATCCAACATAAACTAAGCTGGCTTACACCCCAACTCTCTTCACAGCGCAGTTCAGCAACACCTGGTTTGCACTCTCTCCCTCTCAAACTCCTCACCTAGCTCACAATTCAGATTCATTTCTCAAATCCCGTCCCTCCATAAATGGCTTCCTCCATCAACCTCCAACTGCCAATCAACCTCCAACGGCCACATCTCCACGATGCACGCCACGAATACTACTACAACATCAAGCAGTTCTACCACTTCCATTGTCCCAGGGCGTCACCCAACATACCGTGGTGTACGCCGCAGGAGTAGTGGAAAATGGGTTTCGGAAATCCGAGAGCCCAAAAAACCTAATAGGATTTGGCTAGGCACATTTCCCACACCCGAAATGGCCGCGGTTGCTTATGACGTGGCCGCTATCGCTCTCAAGGGTCAAGATGCTGAGCTCAACTTCCCCAACTCCGCTTCTTCATTGCCCGTGCCGGCCTCCACTTCGTCACGTGACATCCAGGCGGCGGCATCCTCCGCTGCTGCGGCCATGGGAGTTGCAATTGATCGCTGTTCTTATTCAAGGGATGAGGTGCAAGGTGGTCACCATAATGTTCATCAGGCTCATAAGACAGTTGATGAGGATGACAGATTTGTGCTGAATCATGAGTTTGTTGATGAGGATCTGATCTTTAATATGCCTAACGTTCTAGTGAACATGGCTGAGGGAATGCTGCTTAGCCCTCCTCGCTTGGACATAGCTGGTGATGATGCTATAGATGCTGATCAAGAACAAGGGGACCAGAACCTTTGGAAATTTTACTAAAATCCCATCTTAATATATCACCAATATCAAGAGAAAAAAAATGAAAAATATAACCGAAAAAGAATAAGGAATAAAATGGACCTAACGCTTGATGTACATTAGGGGGTCTCCATGAAAACTTATGAAATTATCAAATAATGCTAGTTTTCTTCATTTTGTTTATTAGAGTTAAGTAATTGTGCAGGATTTCCAATGTAAGGAATTGCTGTCTTGTTTGAACCTTTCTATCTCTATCAACGCATTCTTCATGCGAAAAAAATAATGTGCAGATCTACCAAAAATAAAAAAATAAAAGAAATAATAATAATAATAATGTGCAGTGAAACTTTTGTGTTTGTTTGATAATTCTTTTTCCTAATTATTTAAGTCAGTTGAATCAAACAACACTTTGAGGAGCTAATACAGCCTAGTTCTCCATTTATATATGTAAAAAAAAGAATTAGAAAACGAAATTCTGCAACAGGAAATATTAAAATGGAACAATGGTAATCATTCTAGAATTGCCTAGAAGCTAGCTAAGCGTTCAATCCATGGTTCAGTTTTGGTTCCCTCAGGTTTCAGACCAAATGGCCCTATGGCCTATAGTTTGGTCTGGAAATTTAAAGCCAACAGGTTAAGAGATTTGGTCAATCGAAAAATCGAGACGTTCTTTGGATTTTTCAAATAAATGTTTGAGATATATATATATATATATATATATATATATATATATATATATATTTGGCGTATATAAAATAGTGCTTTTTTTTTCTAGATTATCAGAATTAATCCAATATTAAGATATCATTCTAGAATTTAGATGGAGCTCCATAAAAATCTATGGCCCACCTCACTCTTTGTTGACGTGTCATTCTCAACTAGTTGATCACCTCTGACGTGGCTGTCTAATAGTGATAGAAGATACCATGAATGCCAAAGATGGAAGTTGATCCTTCACCTTACCTTCCTGCGGTTGGAACCTACAAAGTCATGCAAGGATGGCAGGTATAGACTCTATGCCTATCGAAGAATAACATTTCTCTTGACAAAAAAAGAAAAAGAAAAAAAAAACAACATTTCTTGTAAGAACGTAGGTAAAACAGAATTCTGTCGGCAAGAATATCTCTGAATGTTCATCACCAACTTTAAGAAGCTTATTGTGAATCAAAATACCAAGAAAAAAAGGGCTGTAATGACTATTTATCCAGATTGTTGTGTTATTGCAAGAATTTTTTGCGTGCATGTTAATAAAAATGTTTTAAGTAATTTGAAATTTGTCTTACTTTATTTTGAGTCACATAAGTACCTTCTAGAAAAAATTTAAGTTGGAAAGAAAAGAAATAGGATTAACGATGATTTTGTACATTTTTGCAAAACCCATAAAAAAAACTACACGTTAGTCATTTTTATGAAATCAAATAAGTACTATTATTTATGTTGGAAAAATTGGGTCTAATTGCTATAATAAATCACATAGAAAATTAAGAAATAATTCATGCAATTATATACCGCAATAATGCATGCACACTAGTAACCAATGTTAAATGAACATGATATAATAGATTAGAAAAACCTAGAAAATACGGTCGAGGCAAGTGTTGGACATTTTGTCCTTAAGACAAGTTTACGCCCCACTACGGTGCTCATGGTTGATCGGCGCATGTCTCCCAAGATACAACGATCACGTCCTTGTAATAGTAGCACTCCAAATCACAAGGCTCCATGAACCACGATTGTGTTGAAAACTCTCTCATATAGACTGAATGAGACTCTCTAATATTTAGTGCACTCTATGTATGATTATATATATATATATATATATATATTGTGATTATAGGGGGCTTCCTTATTTATAGAATGTGAGATATCTCTTTGGAAAATATGTAACTATTCATGAAGAGTCAAAAGTTACAACTCTTCATTTGAGTAGACACATCTTTCTACCAAAAGGCTCAACTTCTAATTTCCATTCAATTAATAAATTTAATATATTATTATTATTATTATTAAATTTTCCAACAATCCCCCACATGAATGGAAATTCACTCAATACCATGCAAATGACAATGCAGACACAAGAGAGAGAATTCAGTAGGAAAAGTACCGCATTGGGATATGTGACTTTTGGCTTTGAATCTTCCGTAGTGAATTACTATCGGATTTACTTGGCTAATCAGTGAACACGATGTCCTGAACTACTTATCCGTTTGTGTAAACCAAGACAATAGTAATCACACAATACCCTTCCAACAATTTATACTAAATTTTTGCACGGAAACATGACCAATTTTCCATCCATATTCAATAGTTGGTCTTTCTATTTTACCAGCGAACTTACAAATCTTGGTGTAGCCGAGTTAATTAAATTCAATGTGCTCTCTTCTCAGCTGCGTTTGTCACTCGAGTTCGACTAAAATCAAGTGTCGTGTAGAAAAATTAAAACATATAAAAGCTACATATGAACTTAAGATATTCAAAATATGTAAAGTATAAAAACAAAATATTTTCTTATGTAAATACAAAAAAAAGTAAAATACGCACAATTGAAAAGGCTCCTAGCACAAGCCGTCTGATGACTACTAAAAGAAGTCATGATGATTACTTTAAATTGCTAATAGCAATTCATGTAATACGTTAGTTATTGCTTGTCTTCCTCCTTCACAACCCCTCCGAAATCCAAAGTTCGTATCTTGAAGCGCTCAAGCTTATTTGATAACTCCTGCACTGATCCTTGCAGGCCGTGCGTAGCACCCTTTTGTACAGTGACTGAACTTTTCTTTCCATCCACCTTCAGTAGTTGGTCTGCTAATTTAGCCGGAACTTTTTCACGAAGCTCCGAAATGAATCCACGTAATCCATCAAGAGCTTCCCTATCTTCATCTTCTGTTTGTGCTGCCACATTAACATGTTCATGATCAGCAAATTGTCGTGGAAGTGTGCCTTCTGTTGCATATGACTCGGAATTAGTAGCAGTGTTCATCTCGTAGCTGTTTATTGGCCTCGTGGATTGAGGAAATTGAATCAGTCCTGAAGGTTGCCCTCCACAGGTTTCTGAACTCATAATTTTGTAAATATGGAAGCAGCTTTGAATTTTGTAATTATGTGTTTTGGTTAATATTTAAACTTTGGGCTTTCAGGAAGGAAAGCCCAAGAGAGTTCAATAAAGAAGGTTTTGCCCAAAACCCAAAATCAAGCCTAGATCATCCATCTCAAGATATTACGGCGGCTCCCCATTAATGCAAAGGGCCAGTTGCTTACAAGAAGTGACAACATATGGAAAATCACCAACTCTCAGCCCAAAAGTGCTTTTTGGATGGCAAACACGTAAAAAGGCTAGTGACTTATTACCCTTCAATTGCTTTCGGGCAAGAACAGAAACAACACAACTGGGCTAATTTATCTATAAAAGGGGGAAGAGGGCCCAAAGACGAGGACACTCAACCAATCAAACAAATAAACATACAACTTGTCTCTTAGCCAAGCAAATACCCAGAAAGTCGTGCTTTGTCTAGACTCTGCACCCTTCTAACCTTAAACTTCCTTGGAAAAACATCTTTTGTCCATGTAAAAACTCTGCTACCTTTTTCCTAAATGTTGTAGTATCGATCTCTCATGTGTAAACTCTTTCTTAGTCATCCCCTTTAGCACTCAATCCTTTTGTAACTGCCAAGAGAAGAGACCACAAGACGTTGTAACCTTACCCGACAAGGTAAAATCTTGCCCGACTCTCTTTGTTTTTGCCTTTCCATTAATAGATCTGGTGTTATAATGTATCCCTCAATAGATATGCAAGTTATTTTCGGTCTCTCGATGATCCAAAGTTCCATTAACTCTCAGATATGGTTCGCTTAGTACCTTTACTATCGTAAAAGTAAATGAAATTGATGTTTTGATCAAATCTGGACCTCTACCCTTTAAAGCATACAAGATAAACAAAAGTCCTTGATCTCAAGGCATAGAAAAGAACTTAATGTGGACTTAACTCATCCATAACAATCTTTTGATAATGAGAAGTCAGGATAAATTGGAGCACAAGTAATCGGCTTAAACACACTCATTCTAGATCTGCCATATAGAGATGGCAATGGCACGCCTCAGCACTTAGTTTTGATTGCGAGCCTCACGGCCTACACCTAAGGTCCGACAAAGGCACATTTCAGAACTAACTTCGTCCTCTTCTTGCAGCCCGACAAGCAAGCGAGAGCCCGACAGCCAACCAAAGTGCCAACTCCTCGGGGAGCTGTGTGCTCGAGCCAGAGACCCTTCCCAGTGAAATTCCTGCCCGAACAATATGGAAGCAGCTTTGAACATAAACTATGTGTTTTCCGACAATAGAAAAGAGTTAGGGTTTGAAGTTTGAAGCAATTCTGAGAGTAAATGCTGTAAGAATATATGAATGGCATATCAAATCATTTGAATGCTCGGGTATATTTATAGGGTCTGGGACGTGAGGATCTTGAGCAGGACAACTGTCAACTGGCCAAAAAATAAAAATTCAAACGTTGCAGTCAATATTAGGAATGTACATGACGAGTGTGGAGTTGAAGAATAAAAAATTCAACTTTGAGAAACAGTCAAGCCTTCAAGCACAAGACAAGAGACTAAATTTTGGGTATTCGTTGATGAATTTAAGGTTTGATTTGTGTCCTAATTAAATACTTGTAATCTAGCTTCTATTTGCACATGTGTATGTACTTTACATTAGTGAGAACTTTTTTGGTATCGGTCATGGTCTTGGTCTTCCATGACATTGGTAAATACGATATAGCCTTGGTAAATAAATACGGAAATTCTAATAACATTTTTTGGGAATAATGAACTTAGGGTGCGTTTGTTGTACTGGATTATTTCGGACTGGACTAGCTTCAAAGACTAAGTTGGATTGGCATAGACTAGATTAAGCTAGACTAATTTAGTGTAGCGTTTGGTGTAGTATCATATTAAGAAGCAGGATAATAAAAATAGTATTGTTCACACCACCAAGTTTGAGAAAACAAGTTTTTACTTGGGATATTGATAGATCTCATAACATTTCTGGGTTCCATGCCACCAAGTTTAAAACAAAAAAAATTTCAGATTAATCAGGTAACCATAAAGATTGAATCTTTACTAAACTGTAAAATTGAGAAGTAAAAATATGGGTCATATTATTTTGTTGACAATAAAATCATACAACCTTAGATATAATCATACAACAAACAAAGAGGGAAACAAATTAAAAACCTTAATCAGATAGAAAAACAGAATGAACTTGCATAAAACGCAACAACTCCAGAAGTGTAATCAGCAGGCAGCTTAATGGAAGCACTGAAAATCCCATGTTGATAGAGGTCCTGAGAAACAAATCCAAACCTTGCAAATATACATAGCCACCAAAAACTAAACAAAGACAACAACTTCAAGATCAAAAGACCCATGATATGCCGCCAATTCAAAAACCCAAAAACCAAAAAATCAAAACCCTTTCACATGATTCTCAAGACAAAAACCCAAAAGGGAAATGATTAATGTTGATGCACAAAACCGGAGGGGTCTTGGAACAACATAGATCCGACCGTGAATCATGCAAGAAAGTAAAGAACACAAGATGTATCGTGGTTCACCCCAATGTTTGGGCTACGTCCACACTGATGTTGATTATATTCTTTTGTAATTGTATGTATGGATTACAAAGTGTTGTTGTGTTTGTGAGGATATTGCCCTCTGTTGGGTTCATAAAGGAAGAGAGTTGAGAGAGGGATGCTCTGAATATGAGAGCATCTGTTTGGGGATGTGAGGCTTGAGGATTGTGAGGGTGATGAGTCCCTTTTATAGACTACGGGCTCCTCCCCTTTTACATAAATCATGGGCTCAATGTCTGGAAGCCCAAGTAACGAGCCCCAATATAATATGGTACCAATAGTAGTCCCCCAAGTCTTCAGTCAAGAGAGTCTTTTGGCTGGAGACTTGAAATTCAATCCATATGTGGGCTGAAGTAACTAGATGTCGTTTAGAACTGATACTCGATATGAGGCGGTGCTCAATGTGAAATGATGCTTAACTAGAAGTAGCACATGTTGCGAGGCTGCTCGGCTTGTGGTTTATGTTGCCTTGGTTGGCTCGGCTTGTGGCGTTGAAGGTAAGGGATGAGCTCTGTAAATGAAGCTTTCGAAGCTGATTGACATGAGTGATGCTCATGAATGTTTATGTTGATTGACATAAGTGATGCTCATGGATATTGACATGAGTGATGCTCATAAATGTTGACATGAGTGATGCTCATGAATGTTTATGTATGATTGACATGAGTGATGCTTATGTATAATTTTGGAGTACTAGACGTACTTTTCATCACCTGGTTGGTGATAATAGCAGCAGGCTACCGAATAATTTTGGAGTATTGGACGTACTTTTGATCACCTGGTTAGTGATAATAGCAGCAGGCTGCCGAATAATTTTGGAGTACTGGATGTACTTTTGATCACCTGGTTGGTGATAATAGAGGGATGGAGGTTGGAGTTTGAAGCCATAGGGTCTGGCTCTTGATAGGATTAAAAGCACACCACAAAGTAGCACACAAATGTCCTATTGATTTTCCATATTAACACTAAGATTTGTCAATTGTAGCATATGAAAATAAGGGTATTTCCAGCAAAAGATTGTTTTATCTAACTACTTAAAATGTCACAAAAATTGGTTGCTGTCCCAACTGACCAGCCACCAAAAATAATTATTAGACCGACTTACACTTATCTAAAATCTACGAAATTTTATATGAAGATACTAGACACACAGAAATACAATTACACAAATTTTTGGGAATTTTGGAGTTGATTTGATATTTAAATTAAATTGAACAAAAACAGGACATAAATAAATTTTAGGTAGTTCACAAATTAAGAAAAACGAGTTAGGGGAATTGCTATCCACCACCAAATAATCATGCAAACATGTTATGTTTCATTCAAATTCCTTTTATTTCAGGATGAAGATGCTCAAGTTGGCTCAATGTTAGAACTCAACCTATTACTCTTTCTTACGTAGTATGTTAAAAGAATGGCGTTTTCAACTTAACTTAGTCCCTAGCATGCAATCTAGAATGACGTGTTCATAGATTTAACTGTGAACACGGAATATTCCTGAAACGAAAGAGACAAGAACAACGTGCACAAAATAATATTTGTATTTGATGATTTTGGGTTACATTCTCTCTCTAATTTGATCCTCTGATTGCAAGCAATTCTCTTGTTAAGATTTACAAGAACTCAAGCTCTCCAACCACTCTACTAATATCTCCAACCACACCCCTAAACTGAAACTTAAAAAAAAAAACTTTTTATTTTCTTTGTATACTTTATTTTTTCTTTCTTTTTCTTCTTTTTCTTCTTTTAAAAAAAAAATCTAATTTTGCACATAACTAAATATAAACATGAAATACCCCCACACTTATTCTTTTTCCAAACTCCTTCAAAGTACTTCACAAACATTTCTCATAAGACAATCTCACATTGCTCACTAGCAAGCTTGGAAAGGGTAAGGAAAAATGTTTAAGGTATAAGGGTAGACATATCTGGTGATGAGAAATAAAAGGCTCAATATATACGGCTCAAATTGGTAATCTAATGATATCATTTCTCTTTAGGAAACATGCTTATTTGGCCCTTGGTGATAAACCTAATGCCTCTATCCTTTTCAAGTTAATGCAATCAAATGACAAACATTTCGAAATATCGTTACACAAGTTTTAGAGATGTAAGTCACATAAGTTCATCACACATGAAAGAATATGAATGTATGAAAAATGCACACACTTTCAATAGGTTCAAAAACTCACATAGGTTGTATATGGTCACTATATTCACATGCGAAGCTTTAAGTCATACTTTAGTTTCACATCAACAAGGCTATGTGGATTTGGTTTTTCACAGATGATTAAACATGTACAAGGCTAACAAGAGAATAAGGAATTTCACACAACACATGCTTACTAAGTTCTTGATCCCTGTAGTTCAAATTCAATCCAATTATATCATTGGGTTGGGAAACTAACAAAAATCTAATTCAAAGCAATAAATAAAACAAGACAATATTTTTTTGAATTTTCAAAATTTTTGAATGTTTTTGTGTTTTTGTTTAGAGTAAATAAAACTAACTAAGAAAATAAAAAGAAACAACACGAAAACAAATCAAACCAGTTCAAATTTTCAATTTGGTCATTTTTTTTTTCAATCCTTACCCCCAAACTTAAACTAGACATTGTCCCCAATGTCAAAAAAAAACACAATAATGCATAAAATAAAAATAAAATAGTAAGAAACAAAATGAAGCATTTGGACTGAAAATTTCCCCAATTTGCAGTAAAATCAAGCAATGACCCCCAAACTCCAATTCTGCAATCAACTCCAATGGTTGGCACGATCAAATTTTCCTACAAAGAAAAAGAAATAATTCTATTTAGCATGCAAGAAAATTCAAAAAACAAACGGAAAATTGAAAATGAAATAAAAAGACAATGAATAGAAATATTGGGTTGCCTCCCAATAAGCGCTTGCTTTTACGTTTGCAGCCAAACGGTACCAAGAGTAATCATCCAAGGGGAGATGGTTCTTGGAGGGCTACAACTTCCACATCATGCTCCGCAAAAGACTCATAATAAGGCTTGAGTCTATGCCCATTCACTTTGAACATGTTTCCGGTCTTTGCACTTTGGATTTCCATTGCACCATGAGGAAAAATATTAGTTATAACAAATGGACCAACCCATCGAGAATGAAGTTTACCTGGAAATAACCGAAGGCGAGAATTAAATAGAAGAACTTTTTGTCCAATGGAAAAGCTCTTCCTTGATATCATCTTGTCATGAAATGCCTCTGATTTCTCCTTGTATATTCGACTAGACTCGTATGCATCATTCCAGATTTTGTCTAACTCATTCAAATGAAGCTTTCTATGCTATCTGGCAACACTCATGTCCATGTTGTAGGCTTTGATCGCCCAATAAGCTTTGTATTCTAAATATACTGGAAGACGGCATGGTTTCCCATAAACTAACCGAAATGGGGACATTCCAATAGGAGTCTTATAAGCAGTCCTATATGCCCACAATGCATCGTTCAAGCACATGCTCTAATCCTTCCTACTAGGGCTCACAGTTTTCTCCAAAATTTGCTTCACCTCACGGTTTGATACTTCTGCTTGACCACTAGTTTGTGGATGATAAGGTGTAGACACCTTATGTGTAACATTGTACTTCTTAAGCAAAGCTTCAAATGTTCTATTGCAAAAGTGACTCCATCCATCATTAATGATTGCTCTAGGTATTCCAAATCTTGCAAAGATGTTACTCTTAATAAAATTTGAAACAACTCTTGAATCATTAGTTTTTGTGGCTTTTGCTTCCACCCATTTAGAAACATAATCCACAGCTAATAAAATGTAAAGAAAACCATTAGAAGATGGAAAAGGTCCCATGAAATCAATGCCCCACACATCAAAGATCTCAACAATCAAAATATGGGTTTGTGGCATTTGATTTCTTGGGCCCAAGTTACCTGTTCGTTGACAACGATCACATGTTGCACAAAACTCGTACGCATCCTTAAACAAACTAGGCCAATAAAAACCACTCTCTAACACCTTAAGAGTTGTCCTCTTTGCTCCAAAATGGCCACCACATGCATAAGAATGACAAAAGGTTAGAATAGATTTAAACTCAGATTCGGAGACACACATTCTAATCAATTGATCAGGGCAATATTTGACAAGCTTATCTTTCTGAGCACGTGTAAAATCATCCGGAATCTTTTTGGTGACCTTGTAATTAATAATATCTGCATACCAAGGGTCAGTAACCTTTAATGAAAACAATTGCTCATCTGGAAAACTCTCACGTAAGGGGATGAGATCTTCCTCTATGTTTGAATGCACAAGTCTGCTAAGATGATCTACTACAACATTCTCACTTCCTTTCTTATCCCTGATCTCCAAGTCAAACTCTTGAAGTAGAAGTAATTATCAAATGAGTCGCGGTTTTGCATCTTTTTTTTGTAAGTAGATACTTCAAAGCTGCATGATCAGAAAATACAATAACTTTAGTTCCAATCAGATAAGATCTAAATTTTTCTAAAGCAAATACAACAGCTAAAAGCTCATTCTCTATTGTTGAATAATTCAACTGTGCATCATTGAGTGTTCGAGATGCATAATAGATGACATGTGGCACCTTGTTGACACGCTGCCCTAGAACTGCACCGACGGCATAGTCTGAAGCATCACACATCAACTTAAAAGGTAAACTCCAATCTGGTGGTATGATCACAGGAGCTGTGGATAACAACTCCTTAAGCTTGTTGAATGCTACCACACACTCTCCATTCATATCAAATGTTACATCATTTTGAAGCAAACGACACAAGGGTCTAGAAATCATTGAGAAGTCCTTCATAAACCTACGGTAGAAACCTGCATGTCCAAGAAAAGAACGAACCTCCCTGACAGTAGTAGGGATGGGTAAAGAACTAACAAGTTCTACTTTAGATTTATCAACTTCAATTCCATTTTCAGATATGATATGCCCTAGAACTAATCCATGTGAAACCATGAAATGACATTTTTCCCAATTTAAGACTAGATTAGTTTCTTGGCAACATTTTAAAACTAGAGACAAATTATGTAGACATGTATCAAAAGAATCACCATAAACTGAAAAATCATCCATGAACACTTCAATTATTTTCTCAATCATATCAGAAAAGATACTTACCATACACCTTTGAAATGTGGCAGAAGAGTTGCAAAGTCCAAACGACATCCTTCGGTATGCAAATATGCCAAATGGGCAAGTGAAAGTCGTCTTTTCTTGATGCTCCGAGGCAACTACAATCTGATTATATCCAGAATAACCATCAAGAAAGCAATAATGAGAATGACCAGCTAACCTTTCTAACATTTGATCAATGAATGGAACTGGAAAGTAATCCTTGCGTGTAGTGCTGTTTATCTTCTGATAGTCTACGCAGACTCTCCAACTATTTTGCACATGTGTAGGCACTAGCTCATTAGCTTCATTCTTAACAACCGTGATTCCGGATTGCTTCAAAACTACTTGAACAGGGCTCACCCACTTGTTGTCCGAGATAGGATAAGAAGTTTGATAACCTCTTTCTTGACGACCTTTATCATGAGTGGGTTCAAACGGTGTTGAGCTTCCCTTGTTGGTTTTGCACCTTGCTCCAACAGAATCCTATGCATACATGTAGCTGGATTTATACCTTTGATATCTGTAATACTCCAAGCTATGGCAGTTTTGTGATCCTTCAGCACCCGAATCAGTTTCTCCCTCTCTTCTGCTGTGAGTTGTGATGATATGATAACCAGTAATGTTTCATCCTCTCCTAAAAATGCATAGTTCAGATGTTCAGGAATCAGTTTAAGCTCTAATTTGGGTGCCTGAATCACAGAAGGAAGAGTTTTTTCGTTAGAAGTATGAAGAGAAATAAAATAGGAATAAGACTTACCACGAATTGGTGAGAGAGACTCAAGAGCGGCCACTGTTTGGATTAATTATTCTTTAATGTGCTCGGAATAATTAGGATGTCCATGTGTAATGATATGCATTAACACATTCTCTAAATTATCTTGTCCCACACCTTCATTAAAACAATCCTGCACAAAATTGTCAAACACATCAATAGACAAACAAGATTCAAAATCACTAGGGTACCTCATAACATTGAAGATTCTGAACTTGACGCTTTCTCCATCAATATCCATGGTTAAGGTACCATCGTAAACATCAATCTTCGTAGGTGCCGTTCTAAGGAATGGTCTTCCCAATTTAAGAGGAAGTGCAATAGGCATAAGGTCATGTTCCATCTCAAGAACAAAAAAGTCAGCGGGAAAAATGAGCTCATTCACTTGCACAAGTACATCTTCCAATAGGCCTTTGGGATATCTATTTGAACGATCTGCCAACTGGATTATTACCTTTGTTTCCTTCAAGTCTCCAAGGTTCAATGATTCATACACTGAATATGGCATCAAATTGATAGATGCCCCCAAATCACACAATGCTCTCCCAAACTCTTTCCCTCCAATCACACATGGAATGGTAAAGCTACCGGCATCTTTCAACTTTGGTGGCAGCTTCCTCTGCAAAACAGCTGACACTTCCTCGCTTAATGCCACAATTTCTTGATCATTGAATCTTTTCTTGTTCGTACAAAGCTCTTTAAAGAACTTTGCATACTTGGGCACTTGTTTTATGGCATCTAAAAGAGGTAAGTACACTTGGACTTTCCGAAAAGTATCCAAGATTTCCTTATCAGTTTGCTATTTCTTAGACTTCATAAACCTTCGAGGAAAAGGAACAGGGACACATGAGTTAAATAAATTTTGAACTTCTTTACTTACCTTATCAGAATCTTTTGTGTTCAATTATGTAGCTTTATAAGACTTTTCAATTTCTGTTGAAGCCTCATCTTGCTCAAGATTCTTGGTTTGTAGCTCCCCTTGCTCATTTGTATCTTTTCTAGTCCTCTTTTGCATCCTTGACTGCTCAAAAACTTCTTTTCCACTCTTTAAAGTCATCACATTCATCTGCTCCGCATTTGGATTCACCACGGTCTAGCTAGGCAACCTTCTTGGTTGGTGTTGTTGCCCTATCAAACTTGCTAACTGACTCATTTGGCGCTCAAGGTTTTCAATTGCTTTGTCTGTTTTCTGTTGATGAGATTGAGTAGAGTTAGCTAAAGAAGCAATTAAATCCTTAAGAGACTTACTTGGAGCTTGGTATTGTTAAAGCTGAAATGGTGTATGTGGTCTTACTTGAAAGAAGCCAGGTGGATGGTTATAGTTATTGGGAACAGATTGTTGTCCGTTGTCTTGATTGTTCCACTTTAAATGTGGATAATCGTGCCACCCCACGTTATAGTTGTTGGAGTATGGATCATACTTTTGCCTTTATTGCCTCTGAAACCCTTCTAACGCATTAGCTTGCTCAAGACCACCTTGATCCATCAATGAAAGGCATATGTCTGTGGCATGTCCCATCATTGAACATACACCGCACACCTATTTTGGAGCCACCATAACCTATTGCACATGATTAGTCAAGTTAGCTAATTGTAATTCAATACTAGAATTAGCACTTACCTCATTAACTTTCTTAAGAGGTAGCTCATCTCTCCCTCCAAATTGTCGTGTATTGCCAGCAAAGTTCTTTAATAATGCCTTAGCATTTGTTGGTGTCTTGTCCATGAATGTTCCTCCACTTGCTGCATCAAGCATTACACGATCAGTACCACACAATCCTTCATAAAAATACTGTATTAAAAGATGCTCTGAAATTTGATGATTAGGACAAGATGCAACCAAATGTGTGAATCGCTCGTAGTAATCTCCAAAGGGTTCTCCATGTTGTTGTCGGATTGCACATAAGTCCTTCCTTATGCTTGCAGCTTTTGTGGCCGAAAAATATTGCTCTAAGAATGCTTGCTTCACCTAGTTCCATGTGTTCATTGATCCCGGAGGTAAATTGTAAAGCCACTCATTTGCCTTAGCTTCTAATGTAAATGGGAATGCCCTCAACTTGACTTGCTCCTCATCAACATTTGATGGTTTCATTCCCGAGCATACCACGTGAAACTCCATGAGATGCTTGTTGGCATCCTCTGTTGAGAAGCCATGGAACTTAGGCAAGTAGTGAATCGTGCCAGACTTGAGCTCAAATCTTCCTTTTGCATTTGGATATGTGATGCACAATGGTTGTTGATCCGTATTTGGCGTTGCCAATTCCCTCAAAGTACGGTTATCAGCCATGCCTTCTTGTGGTTCTTCCTCTTCTTCTGAACTCAAATGTGGTGGAGAAGATTGTGGTAAAGACACCGATGCACGCTTCTGCTTGATTTTTCTTTGAAGCTTTCGAAGTTTTCGTTCAAGCTCAGGATCATAGGAAGCAAGATCAATGCTTTTGGACCTTCGAGTATGCATATACTACGAAGAGTACCTGAAATAAAAACAAAAACAAAAACACTAATTAGGCAAGAAAATAAAACAATAGAAAAATAAATAATTATAAATAACAATCCCCGGCAACATGGCGCCAAAAATTTGATAGGATTAAAAGCACACCACAAAGTAGCACACAAATGTCCTATTGATTTTCCTTATTAACACTAAGATTTGTCAATTGTAGCATATGAAAATAAGGGTCTTTCCCGCAGAAGATTATTTTATCTAACTACTTAAAATGTCACAAAAACTGGTTGCTGTCCCAACTGACCAGCCACCGAAAAATAATTATTAGACCACTTACACTTATCTAAAATCTACAAAATTTTATATGAAGATACTAGACACACAGAACTACACTTACACAAATTTTTGGGATTTTTGGAGTTGATTTGCTGTTTAAATTAAATCGAATAAAAACAGGACAAAAATAGATTTTAGGTAGTTCACAAATTAAGAAAAACGAGTTAGGGGAATTGCTATCCACCACCAAATAATCATGCAAACATGTTATGTTTCATTCAAATTCCTTTTATTTTCGGATGAAGATGCTCAAGTTGGCTCAATGTTAAAACTCAACCTATTACTCTTTCTTACGTAGTATGTTAAGAGAATGGCGTTTTCAACTTAACTTAGTCCCTAGCATGTAATCTAGAATGACGTATTCATAGATTTAACAAGTAGAAATCATTAAGAACGAAAAGAGTTTGAGTCATCACAAGGCATCGTAAGTACTGGCGTTGCCTTACTTATCCTAGAAATTGGTTCACATGTTAATCGCAATTAACAAGTACTACTCTAGAATATATGTAGGTCCTCATTCGACAAGGGCAGGCACACACATATTCATAGCATTAGAATCCTAGATATGCTTACTACATATGCATCCATAGAAAACAAATAAAGAATTCATCAATGAGACAAGTAGTGAACCAATTTTCATCCATTCATAAAAGTAATTGAAACAAAATGTCATAACAAACTTGCAATCATATTCGGGGCTTCAAAACAGCCCCTAACTACTAAAAATTTAGTTACAAATTATTATCAAATAAAACCAAAAGAAAGACATGAGTTTGAGAAGACAAAACCGAGAGAAGAGAATGCCAAGATTTCCTCCTTCATTTCCTTCCTTTCCGCAAAGCTACCTTGTCCTCTTTCTTTTCTATTTTTTTTCTTCTCCTATTTTTCCCCACCTCTTTGCAGCTGCAACTTGCACCTTTTTGTTCTTGCTTGATATCCCAGTTTTGTTTTCCATCACTCACCCCACTAACAATCATTTAGCGATGACCATAAGTGAGAGAAAATGGTAAAACAATTGTAACTCTTTGGGTAGCCTTTATGCCCATTACTCCCACTTAATTCTCATCTTTATTTCCATTTCCCCTGATATTTGAATAGGTATCAGCTGACTTGTTCTTGGCTGCATCAGTTTTGGATGTTAGACTTATTGAGTTTATTGCTTTCATTGCAGTTACAAACTGCTCAGTCTCTTGTGAGCCTTTCAGTGTTAAAACAGCCATAACTTCTTCTACAAAAATGATATTAATAATCTGTAAAATGGTCCAGAAAAAAGACATCCGTAGCTTTCCAAGCATATAAGGATCATTCTCTAATTCATTCTGAGCTGTTCATAACTTGCTTCCAAAGTTAGTTGACCTGCACAGGAAGTTTTGACGAATTTGTTACTTAAAATCCAATTTGTGCTATTTTTCTTTTCTTTGCTTGACAAATCCTAGAAAACACAATAACAAAGTAAATAGCTCAAAAATATAAGGAACTAACTAAGAAAAGACAAGTGAATTTGATGTAAAGTATATATCAATATGAGCTTATCAGCTTTTTTGGGCATATGGGCTTCACCCTCCACATAACATTCCAGCCCACTATTTTGGGCTTGCCGACATTTCGCCCTTTTTTTTTTTTTGGCATGCTGCCTTCTTTCTTTATTTATTATTACTCTCTAGTGGGGTTATACAGATGTCTCCAAAAGATAAGAAAAGTAAATCACATCACTCAACGGTCCAGCTGTTGGAGGAAACCTTCATGTGGAGGCAGGTTTGGTTAGCAGGCATGGTCTCTCATACTTTCATACTTTTGCATGTTCTCCAGGTGGGTTTTTCAAAATGGGAACATGCATGATGAAAGTGTGGGCATCTTCTTTGGTGGTCGACAAAAGTAAAAGTACAATCCTGGCTTTTTCCTTTCTGTATTCTTTTTCTTCCCTTTTTCTTTTTCTGCTACATTGCAGGTTTACAACATGTTGCTTTGCCAGTTCATCAATTATAGGGTGGATCATATGGCAAGGCCCACACCACGACTCAATTATGGGGTGACTTCAACCACCGAGAGGCCTCTGTAGCGAGGCAACCGAGCATCGGCAGACAACGAATCGCAGCGGCAGCCCTTTCCGAATACTGTCCCTGCGCTATAATTCGATCGAAAAGCTCCCCTATGGCGCAGAGCTCCATCACCAAATGCATAGAGTACCTATCCTCATAAGCCTCATTGATCTCCCCTTATGGGGTTGTTGGGATAAGACTTTATGAGGCTGAGCAGCCGTCTGCGGCTGCTGGTAAGGCTAGGATGACCCGAACCCCCTTGAACCGGGATGACCCGAACCCCTTTGGCCTGACGATTCTACACGGTGAGCTTAACGGTGACTCTCAAGCCATTCCAGTCATTGGCAGTCTCTTTAGTGATATCTTCTCTGATCTTTTTTGGGGAGAGGCCCAAATGATCGATCTTGGGAGCGAGCGAACTGGCGGTGCCGACCTCACCTCCGATGACTCGGACGTAAACATCGACGACCTGAGAGGGGTCGAATTTAGGAGGCATGGAAGACGAGGACGACGATGAAGACTTTCTGACCAAGTTTCTGATATCTCTGGCAGCTTCAATCTTGGATTCGAGATCGCCATGGGTGAGCTTTGAGGAGATTTCGAGTATAAGGGTTTGTTTCCTTTGGCTCTATGTCTCTGTCTCCTCCACCTTCTCTGCCAATTCTTCTTCTTCTTGCCAACATTGTCCAAGCCCATAAACAGCAGTCACATGTCTCCCATTGACCCAGCACGATGTCTCTTTCCATTGCCCAACTTGCATTGTGTCACAGTCTTAGATCCTTTTTGTTTTGGTTTCTGTGTGCGACTGACTGAGAGATGAGAGAGAAAAAAGGAATGTGACTGTGTTTTCATCGATGCCGCCGTGACTGGGAGCTGAAGCGGATGACCTGGGTTTTGCAGTGACTATGCAGGTGTTTGGTTCTTGGGTTTCTGCAGGTTCACGGTGGAGGTTGTGGTGAGATCTCACGATGGTGAGATGAAAAAATGAAAGAGAACCGACATGGCTTTTCGTGTCGTTTCCCACAGACGACGTCAAATCGGAGAGGAGCATGATGAGGACGAGCAAGATGAGGATGAGAGAGCAAGACCTGCAAGACGAAGACGAGAAGCAGGAAGAGCGAACTCTTTCGAAGACGGTCTTAGCAATCCCGTCATATTTGAGGATGCTCGCTAAGAACTCTTAGCGAAGGAGATAGTCGAAGCCAGTCCGATTGAATCCCACTTAACTTAATCTCGCTGCCTAACAAACATGGGACTGGACTAACAATTAATCCAGTCCAGTCCAATGAAAGTTTGTGAGCCCAAACAAACACACCCTTATTATGTAAAGATAGTGTCTAGGTTTAGAAGTGGTTGAAGTTGCTGCTAGCTCTACATTGTAGTGTCATTTGTAAGTAGGAGATCTTAAGTTTGACTCTTATGCATGCGAGTTTGGTAAAAAAATTATTACTAGCTCATTGTGTTGCTTAATAGGTACATTATTTCTTATATTTTCATATCATTTATACCTGGGTTTTGTTAAGGATTTGGTTTTAAAAGAGCTTATTATTTTTCTTTTCTCAATTTCAGCCAAACTACGCACTTAAAAGTTTTTTTTTATGATATATTGACTTTAAGTTTTGACACAAGGACACTTAAAAAAGAAATATAAGAGGCTAAGGATCATTGTGTTCAAATTTCATAGTTTTTCGTTGATCCAAACATTCTAGTTTTGCAAATTAATCCCACATAAATTACATCATCATCAGAACTGCACATCTATAGAAGAAGGAAGATTTTAAGATCTTCCTGATTTTTCGTAGTGAGGTGCCATATATGTCTGGAAAGTTAAGAGATAGAGCAACAAGTTTCTTACTTTTCTAGAATTTTCTAGAAGGTTAAACGGCCCAAAACGTGCATGCAAATCAGATGATGTGTTTCCCAAGTCAAAGAGTTCTTTCTTAATTTGATTTCTTCACTAGTTTAAGTTTTTGTTTCGTTAAAGGAGAGTTTTTACCAAACTATT
The DNA here is from genome assembly GCF_916048215.2 of Malus sylvestris. NCBI lineage: Eukaryota > Viridiplantae > Streptophyta > Magnoliopsida > Rosales > Rosaceae > Malus > Malus sylvestris. Next base: position 1,578,374 of record NC_062273.1, read on the forward strand.
TAGATACTTTTTATATATAATTAGGACATCGATGCTCTCTCTCTAAACCATATTATACATCCAAAGAAAAGAGCTTCGGACATGTCTCACCATGGAGCCATGAAATGAATAACTATACTCTCATTCTTTTATTTTTGTCTTTGTCTCTAAACTATTTTTTTAAGGTTTATTATGAAGTCATGAAATGAATATTTGTGAAGTACTTTGGTAATTATTATTTGATTACATGAGGGACTTTGTTTCTAGAAACCTAGATAGATCTAAAACAATGAGCAATCAATTAGGTTTATTGGAAGATTAAGAAGAGTAGATAAACTAGTTAGGATGACCAATCAAGCTAGTCATACTTGGTTGATATGACTCTTCTATGATTAATTGGTTTCTATGTGTTAATTGTATTCCGAACCAAGGATATAATTTCATTATAGAAATACACAAATTGATGTTTGACCACTGTTTATACCATATTTAGGGCCTCGTATTTAGACCTCGTATAAATACTCGGGGACTTAAATGTAATTATGTAATAAAGGAAGGGGCAAATATGTAAAAAGGGGAGGAGCCCTTATTCTATAAAAGGGCCTCCTCACCCTCACAAACTCTAAGTCTCTCCGATCTAAAGCAAAGCTCTCACACTCTCTCCCTCACTTCTCAGAGAAATACAATACAATCAGTGTGGACATAGCCCAAACCTTAGGGTGAACCACGATATATCTTGTGTTATTTACATTACTTGCAGATTCACGGCCGGATTTACGTTGTTCCAATACCTCCAGTTTTGTGCATCAACATTTGGCGCAATCTGTGAGAAACGACACAAAAAGCTATGTCGGTTCTTTTTCATTTTTTCATCTCACCACCGTGAGACCTCATCACTGTCCACCGTGAATCTGCATAAACCAAAGAACAAAACAACACATGCATAGGCACTACAAAACATATGCCTTCCGCCCCAGCTCCCCGTCACGGCAACAGCTACGAGCAAGCTTCACAATTCTCAGATCTCTCTGTCTCACTCTCTCTCCTTCCTCTAACTGATGAGACGATGCAGCTGCAGCTGCGGTCCACAATTCTCGACGTCCTATTCATCTAAGACGAATAAACCAGAGGAAAAATATTTAACGCAGTTGCTGACAGCAAATAGATCTCTCTGTGCCTTTCGACACCGCTTGGTAGAAAAGTAAACAGTAAACCCATTTCGTTTTACCAGCTAAACCAGAGAGATCTGAATTCATACCAGTCACTCGGATCCAGCAAAAACGAATATATTCAGACTAACGGGCGACATGACCCACCTGGCCAGCGTCTTCATCTTGCTCCTCAAGATCCACACTATCAAATCGTGCGCCGGGAGAATAAGATTGTTCGCAGATCTTATGATAAAAACCAAGACACCTTCCGCCATGTGTTTCTTTTGCTGTAGTCAATGCACAAGTCAGAGGCTAAAATAAATCCGACCCTCATCACAAGTCAGAGGCTCTGGGTATTACGGCGATGACGGAGAGGCTGGAGAGTAGAATTGTAACTTGGGACTTCGTCTTCGCAAAAGCTTCGGAGGCCATCGATTCTCATGGTCTGACTTCACGGTCGGCAAGAGAATCGTTAGTAACTCCTCCGCGGTGCAATCATCTTGTCTTCCTCAACCTCTCTCACTCTTGTCGAAAAATCCAGCCTCCTGAACCATGGCTGCTGATGCTGTAGCTCTTCCTGTAGCTGAACTAACACTGGCTCACTATGACGTAAATCTGTTCAACAAGCGAAGCTTTGATGATGTCGAGGAGGGTACGGCAACATGGCGTCAAAGCTTATGCATGCGGTACAGTATGACAGCTATGGCGGATGAGCTTCAGCTTTAAAGCATGTGGATGCTTACCTGTTGCTGAATGTGTAGGCTTACCTGTTGCTGGCCTCATAGCTCACCAGTGTCTCACGGAATCTGCTGGGATCAAGCTAGACGGAAGCGGCCAGCAGAAGAACATATTGATTACTGCTGCCTCTAGGGGCGTGGGTTAGTATGCAGTTCTTTTACAGCTGAAGTATACTGACATTTACAACCAACAAGCGGAAAAGCAAAAAACAAAAGGAGAAAGCAAAAGGATAAAGCATGTGAAATTATTTTCTGAGAAAGTGAAAAGAGAACGACAAAAGAAAAAAAGGGAGGTGCAAGTTGTCCCCCCTATTCGTCGGTTCAAGCGAGCCAAGCTTCAAAGTTGCAGAGAAAACACAAAAGCAAAAGAAAGGTGCGGTGCAAAAGAGAAAGCAAAAGCAAGGAATAAACACCCCACCAAAATGATGTAATTTATTTTATCTTTCGGAGACATCTGTGTAAACCCCATCAGAGGGTAATATGTATAAACCTCATCAGAGGGTAAAAAAAAAAAAAAAAAAAGCCCAAAATAATGGGCTGGCATATTGTGAAGAGCAAAGGCCCATAAGCCCAAAATAGCACCAACCAGGTCATCAAAAGTATGCCCAGTACTCCCCAATTATTTGGCAACCCGCTGCTATTGCCACCAACCAGGTGATGAGATGTACAACCCGTACTCTAATTTGGCAACTAGCCATTCATGCCACCAACCAGGTGATCAAAAGTACGCCCAGTACTCCAAATTATACATGAGCATTACTCATGTCATTCATACATAAACATTCATGAGCATCACTCATGACAATCATACATAAACATTCATGACCATCATTCATGTCAACATTCATGGGCATCACTCATGACAACATTCATGAGCATCACTCATGACAACATCTATGAGCATCACTCATGTCAATCAACATAAACATTCATGAGCATCACTCATGTCAATCAGTTTCGAAAGCTTCATTTACAGAGCTCTAGCTTCAAAAACTCCAGCTTCGAAAGCTTCATTTATAGAGCTCTAGCTTCAAAAGCTTCATTTACAAAAGCTCTAGCTTCGAAAGCTTCATTTACAGAACTCTAGCTTCAAAGCTTCACCTACAAAGCTTCAGTGCAGGGTATACAAATACCGTCTCCGAACAACCGCCACTTCGGCCCATACATGGATTCAATTTGAAGTATCCAGCCAACAGACTCTATTGACCGAAGACTTGGGGGACAACATTATGTACCATATATTGGGCCTCAACTGAGCCTCATGAAAAATACTTGGAGGACTTAGCCCATTATTTATGTATTGAGGAGCGATCTCTTATTCTATAAAAAAGACTCCCTCACTTTCATTAGAGAGCACCCATTATTCATGTATTGAGGAGCGAGCCCTTATTCTATAAAAGGGACTCCTTCACCTTCATTAGAGAGCAACGTCGCCAGAGCAACCGCCTCGTCGCGAGCATCACTCCTAACCCATCACTTATGTATTGATGAGCGAGCCCTTATTCTACAAAATGGACTCATTCACCACCATTAGAGAGCAACGCCGCCAGCTGAGCAATCGCCCCGTCGTGAGCATCAACTCTAGCCCATCATTCATGTATTGAGGAGCGAGCCCTTATTCTATAAAAGGGACTCCCTCACCTTCAAACGCCGCAAGCCGAGCCAACCAAGGCAACATAAGCCACGAGCTAAGCAGCCTCGCAACGTGTGCTACTTCTAGTTGAGCATCATTTCAAATTGAGCACCGCCTCATATCAAGCATCAGTTCAAGATATTATCTAGTTACTTCGGCCCACACATGGACTGAATTTCAAGTCTCCAGCCAAAAGACTCTCTTGACTGAAGACTTGGGGGACTACTGTTTATACTATATTTAGGGCCCCATATTTAGACCTCGTATAAATACTTGGGGGACTTAAATGTAATTATGTAATAAAGGAAAGGGCAAATATGTAAAAAGGGGATGAGCCCTTATTTTATAAAAGGGTCTCCTCACCCTCACAAACTCTAAGTCTCTCCTATTTAGAGCAAAGCTCTCACACTCTCTCCCTCACTTCTCAGAGAAATACAATACAATTAGTGTGGACGTAGCCCAAACCTTGGGGTGAACCACGATATATCTTGTGTTATTTACATTACTTGCAGATTCACGGCCGGATTTACATTGTTCCAAGACCTCCGGTTTTGTGCATCAACAACCACAAATTAATTTATATCTTACAAATAACAACTTTTAGCATTAGCATGATAGTTGGATAGTAATTGGCTCTAAGAAAAAGAAATAGAATTGTTATGGATGAATTTGTAACTTTAGGCTCCATTGTTTCTCAAACCCTTGTGTCGTGTGTTTCGTTTTATTTTTCCTTTTGGTTTCTTGTAGTTTTAGTCTTAGTCAATTATTCAATTCAATCAATCATTTGCTTAAGTAAGTTTAGCTTGATTAATTGGTTTAACTTCTTTTGTCAAATAAATTGGTTTCATTGGTGTCAAGTGCAACCCTCGCGGGATCGACCTCATATTTGCCCTACTATATAGTACTTCTAATCTTATGCACTTGCAAGTATTTAAATTGTGTTTGATTTATCTATTTTTATAGGTGCTCCAAGATCACATCCTCGCTTAGTTTAATCCTGATATAGAACAGATAGCTGAGTGGATTGAAGACAAAAGGACGTAGCGGAAATTTACAAAGTTAGTATCCGAGCTTCGTTTTGGGCACATAATACCTTCTCAAAAAGAGCAAGGTGTTCCAATTCAAACACAATGCCATCCTGTGAAGATGACAATTAAAGCCATCCGAGGTCGTTTAGATTTCCAAAATCGTATTTTATAGTTTGCAACAAAGACCAAACTTTTCGTTTTACATTTGATTTACTTCTTTTATATTCCCTAAGACTTTCCTAAACTTCTTAAGGGTCGAGTCAACTCTATTTAAGCCTTATGGCTGCTATTGTATTCAACATCCAAGAATTATTCAAATAAACCTTTCGGTTTTCTCCCAAAATTTGGTAGATTTTATAACATTGTTCCTCAAAGGCTTACGTTGGTATTTGCGTCAAATCCCTTTCCCCAATATTGTTGTATTTAAAGAGTAAATTAAATTAGGGATGACAATTTCTTCCTTATTCTTGTAGGGGCTTACCTTAGGACTAGTTTGTGATTGTTGTGCATTTTTAATAAATTGTTTTTGTTTTACTTTAAGAATAATCAGCTGCAAAATAAAGCAGTTGACCGTTGATAAACTGTATTTTTAATAGTGTTGTGAGTTTGAAAAGCAATGTAAAAACAGTATCTAGAATGATAAATAATGTCATTATTTAAAATTAATGAGCTTATTACATGAATTCAAATATTCTAAAGGCACAACTCTGCTTTTTATTAAAGCAGCTTTTAAAATTAACCTACAAGCTGCTTTTAAAAGCAGCTATTTAGAGGCCATTGCTTTGAAAATAAGCAATAAATTTTATTTTTATCAAACACTTTTTTATTGCTTAACTTTAAAATTAAGCAGTTTTTTGTGAAAAAAAAAAAACAATACAAACTGGCCTTAATGAGGCAAGGACGGGATTTCAACCCTCATGATCATCCCCCTCTCTCTCTCTCTCTCTCTCTCTCTCTCTCTCTCTCTCTCTCTATATATATATATATATATATATAACATATACATATGTGTATTATGTTTGTTTTTCTAGTTAGTTCACAATACTAAAATTTTGATTTGTGCCTATATTTTAGTTTAATAGTGTATTTGTGTTATATGAATGATATATGTCATTGCATTTTTCATGTACCACATTATGAGTTTTTATTATTTGTTGAAGAAAGAATTAACGAAAAGAGATAAATAATATAAGATATAAATAACAAAATAAAAAACAAAAAAGATGCCACCATTTCTTGCCCACTACGTTTCTAATCATGCAAATCCTGTGTCGAGAGGTTGAATCTGGCGCACAAAACGTGTGAACAACTAAAAAAATTAGATGGCCTAACCTGCTTGACAAAAAGACGTGATGTATACTTTATGGGCTAATATTTGACCATTTTATAAACAAAAAAATAAGTATGTGAAAATTAAAGGCTGCTTTCTTCCCTGAATTTCTCATTTCTCTTCCTATCAAATTAGTTTCCCTATTTTCTTCCTTTTGATTTTCCCCTTTTTCTTTGCCCATATTTTTTCCCAAACATTCATCAAGTTCCTATTTGCTTTGCAGAAAATGCATGCATGCTTAGTTTTTAATACAATGGTTTATGCGAAGATCTAATTATCATTTCACTGCGTAAATATACATGCTTAGTATTTATATTTGGAGTCTCATAATCTTTTCACTCCAAGAATTTAGCTCTGTCGTGATCCACAACAAGTGAGCTCAATCGATAATATCTACAAATTTCAATCATGTTAAGACGCTTACATGTAATATTTAATAAGACACTTGTAAAATCAAAATACAAAAAAGACCTTATTTAGTGACATATTATAATACTAATTGGTAAGCATATGAACACTATAAAAATCAATAAATACATATAAAAAATTATATTTGTATGGATAATACTTAGGTACTCACTAGTAAGTACGCTATATATTCACTTTTTAATTTTGGTCCAATAATATTTTAACACATATTATTTTTAAAATAATAGACATGTTATTTAATTTTTCTTGAGCTTTAAAAAACAAGGAACATGTAGTATATTTTGATTGAGCCAAATAAAAAAAATGATTATATGAGGTACTCACTAGCGAATACCTAAGTATTACCCTATTCATAGTGGAGGATAGTAACTCATAACAGTGTAAAGGGTCTGTACCAAGGTGAGTATCAACAAAATCAAAGCAACAAACGCAGATATGAAGGACCATGGAGTATTAAAATAAGTATACTTGAAGCTAGCCCATTGAACATGCCAACTATTCCCATAATAGTGATGCACGTCATTGAACAACTTTGACAAGTAACACCTATCCATATCAAAAGCCACATCCTTCCCCAAGTTATTAATAAATTGAGCAACTTCCCCATCGTTCCCAAAGTAATTCTCGAGGATGTTACGGTCACACAAATACTCAACATCCTTGTATGTGTTCACAAGGCAATCGAGCAATGTTGCGTAGGTGGTGATGTGCTTAGAACTTGACTTGTGGCACTGCTCATAGGCCACACAGTTGAGCAAGAAGGGGCTCATGAAATCGTCGATTGTTATAGTTGGCATTTCGATGACTCCGCGCTTGAATTTGATCACCAAGAAGCTTTCGCCCTTGCCCGGATTGAGCTTGATTCCTGCACGGCAAAGCTTCGAGACACAATGGATGGTATGTGTTGGTATGGTGTTGCTACTACGTGGCTCCTCATGGCCTGGCGGTATAACACTTGAGCGCAACAAATCGAGCAAATGCATACCTGCGCAAGCAAGGTATTAAACATCGATGTAACATCGATGTTAATGTATAGAGAGGACCACAAACTTCTTAATTAAGATAGGTTAAGGGTTCGATCACTTTCAATGTAACAAAACAGAACAGAGAAATTTCAAAGAAAGTTTTAGAAATATCATTAAAGTTTGAGAGCTTGCCTGTAAGATTGTGGTGCTTTTGAATGACATGATCAGGCCTCTGCATATGGTTGTTGAAGAATTCCAAGGCAAGCAACGACAATGACTTCCCATTTTCTTTATGTTCTTCCGTAGTTGTGAGATCAAACAAAGCCAGGAGAACAAAGTAGGGTATTTGATTTTCAAGCCTAAGAAAATCCCTAACCAAAAATGGGATTATCCAAACCATGTTGACAAGAGGATCGTCACGCTCGAACCGAACCAAAAGGCCGACTTTTCGTAACAATTCGATTATAAAACAACCATCAAGAACCAACATTTCCAAAAATTCTTCCGTGGTAAGATTTATTCTTTCTGAGTAACACTCTCTAGCTTGTTGTTCCAATGGCTCCAAGGCCTTCAAGTAGTCCTTTAAAGACAACCCTTTGGGCTCTGTCCTTGCAAGCAAAGAACCCAAATATTTCCACTTGTGCTCTTCGATCATCTTGACCCGTGGCTCTCCTCTGTGGTATGGACCGATGGAGACGATGTGGGGGTTGTACGACTTGCCGTTTATCTCGAGAAGGCTCTGTGGGACTCTGAAGATGCAGCAGGAGGGTTTGCCTGCTGCATTTCTTAGGAGTTTTGGGGGTTCTGAGATCATCTGGTACATGGTGGCCAACCGATCCTTGTTCACTTCCCAGATGCTGATTGGATGGCTGTCCATGTTGGGTTGTTGTTGCTGCAGTGGATTGGTGTCCATCTGAGTTGTGATCTTGGAGGTGGTGGTGATGGTTGTGGCGATGAATTGTAGTTGTGAAATTTTGAAGTTGCTATTTTTCTTTTGTGATGGGGATTAATCAAAGGAAGATTTGTAGAGGGAAGACATGTTGGTTTGAAGGACAGATAGACAATGACTAGGAGAATTGAATACAATCAAATGCCACCACCAAGGTCCAAACTGGATTAATACAACTACCATTTTTTTTTATTGTTTAATTTTCTATATCAAAATTTCTCTTGTATTAAGATGAGCACATATATCTGTCATTGAGTAATGCGGTACAATGGTAACTTTTTTTTATTTGTAAGTGTGATATAATAGATGTGGAATGCATGAACTATGTAGTTCTCTTGTAAGTGGTCATTTACCACAATAGTGGCACAATGGTGTAAATGTGTTAAGTTATTGCATGACAACATGGGTTTGAACCCGTTGATGACTAATCTAACAAAATATATCGTTTGATAAAAAAATAAATTGTGTTGTTCATTGTTGTTCACTCTTATTACAATACATGAAATGACAATTACGTGCTTTGTGATGTTCCTGATACCCAGAAAAATATCACTATGTGCATTGAATTAAAACAGTATATTTTCCACATCTGATATATTAAAACTTACATTTTGGATTGAGAAGTTCATGAACAAATCTGTGACAGAACTCATTTGAAGTGGGCTTTTTTAGTACACTGCCAAATATACAAAAAAAACATTCGTATTGAATCCAAGGGCTGTTGTTCACATGTGAATATATGATGTGCAGATAGGCATGTGCACCAGAGAAAATTGCTCATTTGAAAGCTTCTAATTCAAAGCCCATGAACAAATCTTATTTTTATTTATTTAATTTTAGAAGTTTAAAGCCCATTACTAGTAAACTGTAAACCCACTTGGAATCAAATTCATGTTAGAGTTGGCCCCTTTTTGCTCCTGCATTATGCATACGGAAAATCATAGTAAAAAGTAAAAACTTATTTGAGACTTGGAAGAAGTAGTATATATAACTAAAAAATATTTGGCTACTCAAAGAATGAGTGAGAGTTTCTATTTATAATTGTTCGTTGCCAATTTATAAAACTTTTAGTCCACGATCGGAACCGTTCACACTATAAATCGCTCTATAAAAATCACCTCTGCAAAAGATCAATTAAAAGTAAGTTTGTTTAGTCATCTAATTGTATAAAAATAAATGAAAAGAATTGGCAAAGCATTACGGACTGTCTATGCATTTGCTACCAATAGATTGACTAAATGAATTTAGTTTTAGTTCTTTTTTCTTTTTTTTTTTGTAAAGATGATCTTTGCAAAGTGATTGATAATATGAAAGATTCTGATTATAAACATAATGCTCTGTAATTATTTTGAGTAGGAGTTCCTACTCATTGTTGAGTAGCCAAGCAGTGTTCATATATAACTAGAGCAATGCTTGACTTTGTGCATATTATCGGAACTGTTCATACTATAAATCACTCTGTAAAAATCATCTTTGCAAAAAATGGATTAAAACTAGGTCATTAAGTCAATCAACTGTAGAAAATAAATAGATGGTTTGTAATACTTTTACTATTTTCGTCTATCTATTTTTATACAATTCAAGGACTAAACAACCCTAGTTTGAATTGATTTTTTGTAGACATGATCTTTATAAAATGATTTATGCTAGAAACGGTTCTGATTATAAACACGAAAATCTATAAACTAAAGACAAAGAGTTTTGAATATGAACTTCTACTCATCTTTTAATTTGCCAAGTATTATTCATATAACTAGATGACAAGACTTGATAAATACTTCCTCAAATACTGAATCTCTCCTTCCAGTCGTCATGCCTTATTTTTTGTCAATTCCAACTCTCATATATTGATTTTGGTCTAGTGTTACTTGTCTTCATAATAACGAAAATGTTTCAAATCAAATTCAACATACTATTAAGAGTAAATTGTAGCAATGGTCCCTCAACTAAAAATTCATTACCATTGGTCCCTCAACTTATCAAAATGTGTATCTATAGTCATTTTCATCAATTTCGTCAAAATTTTGTTAAAATAAGTTATGTTGGAATAACCATTTATATAATTAGGGTCCCTCAACTCATCAAAGTGTGTAATTATGGTCATTTTCGTCAACTACAACAACAACAACAACAACAACAAAGCCTTTTCCCACTAAGTGGGGTCGGCTATATGAATCCTAGAACGCCATTGCGCTCGGTTTTGTGTCATGTCCTCCGTTAGATCCAAGTACTCTAAGTCTTTTCTTAGAGTCTCTTCCAAAGTTTTCCTAGGTCTTCCTCTACCCCTTCGACCCTGAACCTCTGTCCCGTAGTCACATCTTCGAACCGGAGCGTCAGTCGGCCTTCTTTACACATGTCCAAATCACCGGAGCCGATTTTCTCTCATCTTTCCTACAATTTCGGCTACTCCTACTTTACCTCGGATATCCTCATTCCCAATCTTATCCTTTCTCGTGTGCCCACACATCCCACGAAGCATCCTCATCTCCGCTACACCCATTTTGTGTACGTGTTGATGCTTCACCACCCAACATTCTGTGCCATACAACATCGCTGGCCTTATTGCCGTCCTATAAAATTTTCCCTTGAGCTTCAGTGGCCTACGACGGTCACACAACACGCCGGATACACTCTTTCCATCCAGCTCGTATTCTATGGTTGAGATCTCCATCTAATTCTCCGTTCTCTTGCAAGATAGATCCTAGGTAGCGAAAACGGTCGCTTTTTGTGATCTTCGCTAGATTGCTCCGGTCATTAGTGTGGATAAGTATATAAATGGATAGAGATAGGAAAGCAAACACAAGATGTACGTGGTTCACCCAGATTGGCTACGTCCACGGAATAGAAGAGTTCTCATTAATTGTGAAGGGTTTACACAAGTACATAGGTTCAAGCTCTCCTTTAGTGAGTACAAGTGAATGATTTAGTACAAATGACATTAGGAAATATTGTGGGAGAATGATCTCGTAATCACGAAACTTCTAAGTATCGGAGTGTGGTGTCGTCTTGACTTGCCTTATCTGTCTCATAGGTAGATGTGGCATCTTCTCTGGAAGTACTCTTCCTCCATCCAGGGGTGGTATCTTTAACTGGTGGAGATGCACAAGGTAATGTATCAATTTCACTTGAAGCTTACTTGTAGTTTCAGGCTTGGTCAAGCGCGATACAAACCATGTAGTAGGAGTCCCCCAAGTCGCCGAGCTAGGGGGTCTGCTGAAAGAGGTGACAGACAAGGTAAGCAATCAGAGCTTCGACTGATTGTTCACCTTCTCCCCATCTTGCAGCAGCATGAAGGATAAAGAGAAGAAAAATGAGAAGAGATGATATGAGATACTTTTGCTTTTGAAGAAGTAACTTTCCACAGGCTTATTCTTGAACTGAGCTGGAGGGTTTTCTGGTTTCCTCCAGAGTATAAGGCCGACTGAAGAATTTGAGGGTCAAAACAAGTCCATCAAATCTAGAGTACGTTCCACCCTGCTGATATGGGATACTTTTGCTTTTGACAGAGTAATGGATGTATCGGCACGTGTGCTGTTACACTTGTCTCCACATGCTTCCTTGTATCCTTCGCACTTGCCCTATCTGTTCCTCAAGCAGATGCGGAATCTTCCCTGGAAACATAAGATGTTGAAGATGAGTACTCGAGAGCAATGCCAGGTAAGTAATCAGGTAAGGGGTTCCAGGCAGTCAGTTCCTGGCTGGAAGCTTGATTCCAAGTGCTGACTGATTGCTCTCTTTCTCCTTGTCTTGCAGGTAAAAACAAGGCCAAAAGAAAAGACAGGGAAAAAGCATGATATGGGATACTCTTGCTTTTAACCCTGATGATATGAGATATTCTTGCTCTAGTATAGCTTGTTTGCAGAGGTATTATCGGGGGGAAAGAAAGCTGAATATTTCGAAAGGCTTCGTTGGGAGTGCCCTCTCAGATATGATGAAGGGTTGAGCATTTTTGCAGGTCTGCCTGTCCGTTGGGGATGGAGGTCGACATATATAGGAGTCTCCCTAACAACAAGTAGTAATGCTATTCCTTTACCCTGCTTGGTCATAGCACGGTAGTGGGAGCTGCCAGTTTCACATGTTTTAACTCTGTCAGAGCACTTTGAAAAAGTGGTCTGTGGTATCTGGCTCCCGAGATTCGGAGAACGATGCCTCTTCGATTTTTGAGAAAGCAATCATGATAGGGGTCTGACTCTCGAGATTCGGAGAGCAGTGTCTTTTCGATTTTTGAGGAAGTAATCATGTTGGGAGTCTGGCTCTCGAGATTCGGAGGGCGGTGCCTCTTCGATTTTGGAGCAAGCAATCTTGTTGGGAGTGTTTTCTCGAATGTGAGTAAAGGTTGGGCATGTTTGCTAGTCTACCTTGCCACAAAGCACAGAGGTTGACACACAGGGACTTTCCAATTATCCAGCAGTGGTACTGTTCCTTTACCCTTGTGGGTAATAATATGGTAGCTAGACCTTCAAAATTTATGTGTCTAAACTTTGTTAGTGCTGTTTCTTTGCTATTCTTTTACCTTTCTTGGTCAGAGCGATGTAGTGGGAGCTGCAAGCTTCACGTGCTCAACTTTGGCAGAGAACTTTGGCAAAGTTATCTGTGGTACCCATGAGTTATTGTTGCGTGTGGGAAGTGGGTGATTGAACAGTAAGATTCATGTGCTTTCTACTTCACCAGAAGTCTTCGACAGAATGCCCATAATTTCTGCAAAGCTGAGTGTGCGTGTGACAGGTGCTGACAAGGCTAGAAAAGTAGGTGCCTCTTCGATTTCTGAGATCGGCCCTCGTGGTCTCTGAGCAGCCCAGCTTTTGAGAAAGCGAGCGCCTCTTCGATTGATTCGGAGAACGATGCCTCATCGATTTTTGAGAAAGCAATCATGCTGGGGGTCTGGCTCTCGAGATTCGGGGAGCAGTGTCTTCGATTTTTGAGAAAGTAATCATGTTGGGAGAGTGGCTCTCGAGATTCGGAGGGCGGTGCCTCTTCGATTTTGGAGCAAGCAATCTTGTTGGGAGTGTTTTCTCGAATGTGAGTAAAGGTTGGGCATGTTTGCTAGTCTACCTTGCCACGAAGCACAGAGGTTGACACACAGGGACTTTCCAATTATCCAGCAATGGTACTGTTCCTTTACCCTCTCTTCGATTTTTAAGAAAGTAGTCATGTTGGGAGTCTGGCTCTTTAGATTCGGAGGACGGTGCCTCTTCGATTTTGGAGCAAGCAATCTTATTGGGAGTGTTTTCTCGAATGTGAGTAAAGGTTGGGCATGTTTGCTAGTCTACCTTGCCACGAAGCACAGAGGTTGACACACAGGGACTTTCCAATTATCCAGCAGTGGTACTGTTCCTTTACCCTTGTGGGTAATAATATGGTAGCTAGACCTTCAAAATTTATGGGTCTAAACTTTGTTAGTGTTGTTTCTTTGCTATTCTTTTACCCTTCTTGGTCAGAGCGATGTAGTGGGAGCTGCAAGCTTCACGTGCTCAACTTTGGCAGAGAACTTTGGCAAAGTTATCTGTGGTACCCATGAGCTATTGTTGCGTGTGGGAAGTGGGTGATTGAACAGTAAGATTCATGTGTTTTCTACTTCCCCAGAAGTCTTTGACAGAATGCCCATAATTTCCGCAAAGCTGAGTGTGCGTGTGACAGGTGCTGACAAGGCTGGAAAAGTAGGTGCCTCTTCGATTTCTGAGATCGGCCCTCGTGGTCTCTGGGGAGCCCAGCTTTTGAGAAAGCGAGCGCCTCTTCGATTTCTGAGATCGGCCTTCGTGGTCTTTGAGCAGCCCAACTTTTCAGAAAGCAAACGCCTCTTCGATTTCTGAGATCAACCCTCGTGATCTCTAAGCAGCCCAACTTTTGAGAAAGCAAACGCCTCTTCGATTTCTGAGCAGGCGCCTCTTCGATTTCTGAAGCTCCGTCGAGTGCAGATTTTTATAGGGGCTGGCATTAAGTTCCAAAGCACACTTGAATCTCCACCAGTAGAAGCTTCATTCTTGCACTTCTAAGATCTTGATTTGTCCGACCTCTTCTCTCTTCAACACCTTTGAAAATGTCTGGCCCCTCCGACCGTCGTTTTGACTTGAACCTTGTTGAAGAGGCAGCCCCGCCTTCTCCAGACAACATATGGCGCCCATCCTTCGTCTCCCCAACTGGTCCTCTTACCGTTGGGGATTCCGTGATGAAGAATGATATGACCGCTGCGGTGGTGGCCAGAAACCTTCTCACTCCCAAAGATAACAGACTACTTTCCAAACGGTCTGACGAGTTAGCTGTTAAGGATTCGCTGGCTCTCAGTGTTCAGTGTGCAGGTTCTGTGTCTAATATGGCCCAACGCCTATTTGCTCGAACCCGCCAAGTTGAATCATTGGCGGCTGAAGTGATGAGTCTCAAACAGGAGATTAGAGGGCTCAAGCATGAGAATAAACAATTGCACCGGCTCGCACATGACTATGCTACAAACATGAAGAGGAAGCTTGACCAGATGAAGGAAACTGATGGTCAGGTTTTACTTGATCATCAGAGATTTGTGGGTTTGTTCCAAAGGCATTTATTGCCTTCGTCTTCTGGGGCTGTACCGCGTAATGAAGCTCCAAATGATCAACCTCTGATGCCTCCTCCTTCTAGGGTTCTGTCCAGTACTGAGGCTCCAAATGATCCCCCTCCGGTGCCTTCTCTTTCTGGGGCTCTACCGACTGCTGAGACTTCTCCTAAGCAACCTTTGTGAAGGCTCCCTCTTGTGTGTTTATTTTGACTCATGTATATGTACATATTTGTAGCTTATCGGGGATATCAATAAATAAGCTTTCCTTCATTTCAACGTATTGTGTTAAATACACCAAAGCCTTCTTCGTTAAGTTCTTTGAATTTTCTTTTGTTGAAGCTTGTATGTTGAAGCTTTCTGAGTGGAGCATGTAGGTTGGGGTAGTGTTCCCTTAATTTTCCGAGTGAGGAAAACTTCTCGGTTGGAGACTTGGAAAATCCAAGTCACTGATTGGGATCGGCTATATGAATCTTAGAACGCCATTGTGCTCGATCCTGTGTCATGTCCTTCGTTAGATCCAAGTACTCTAAGTCTTTTCTTAGAGTCTCTTCCAAAGTTTTCCTAGGTCTTCCTCTACCCCTTCGGCCCTGAACCTCTGTCCCATAGTCGCATCTTCTAATCGGAGCGTCAGTAGGCCTTCTTTGCACATGTCCAAACCACCGTAACCGATTTTCTCTCATCTTTCCTTCAATTTCGGCTACTCCTACTTTACCCCGGATATCCTCATTCCTAATCTTATCCTTTCTCGTGTGCCCACACATCCAACGAAGCATCCTCATCTCCGCTACACCCATTTTGTGTACGTGTTGATGTTTCACCGCCCAACATTCTGTGCCATACAGCATCGCCGGCCTTATTGCCGTCCTATAAAATTTTCCCTTGAGCTTCAGTGGCATACGGCGGTCACACAACACGCCGGATGCACTCTTCCACTTCATCCATCCAGCTTGTATTCTATGGTTGAGATCTCCATCTAATTCTCCGTTCTTTTGCAAGATAGATCCTAGGTAACGAAAACGATCGCTCTTTGGTATTTCTTGATCTCTGATCCTCACCCCTAACTCGTTTTGGCCTCCATTTGCACTGAACTTGCACTCCATATATTCTGTCTTTGATCGGCTTAGGCGAAGACCTTTAGATTCCAACACTTCTCTCCAAAGGTTAAGCTTTGCATTTACCCCTTCCTGAGTTTCATCTATCAACACTATATCGTCTGCGAAAAGCATACACCAAGGAATATCATCTTGAATATGTCCTGTTAACTCATCCATTACCAACGCAAAAAGGTAAGGACTTAAGGATGAGCCTTGATGTAATCCTACAGTTATGGGAAAGCTTTCGGTTTGTCCTTCATGAGTTCTTACGGCAGTCTTTGCTCCTTCATACATATCCTTTATAGCTTGGATATATGCTACTCGTACTCCTTTCTTCTCTAAAATCCTCCAAAGAATGTCTCTTGGGACCCTATCATACGCTTTTTCCAAATCTATAAAGACCATGTGTAAATCCTTTTTCCCATCTCTATATCTTTCCATCAATCTTCGTAAGAGATAGATTGCCTCCATGGTTGAGCGCCCTGGCATGAACCCAAATTGGTTGTCCGAAACCCGTGTCTCTTGCCTCAATCTATGCTCAATGACTCTCTCCCAGAGCTTCATTGTATGACTCATTAGCTTAATACCCCTATAGTTCATGCAATTTTGTACGTCGCCCTTATTCTTGTAGATAGGCACCAAAGTGCTCGTTCGCCACTCATTTGGCATCTTCTTCGTTTTCAAAATCCTATTGAAAAGGTCAGTGAGCCATGTTATACCTGTCTCTCCCAAAAGTTTCCACACTTCGATTGGTATATCGTCTGGGCCTATTGCTTTTTTATGCTTCATCTTCTTCAAAGCTACAACCACTTCTTCCTTCCGGATTCGACGATAAAAAGAGTAGTTTCTACACTCTTCTGAGTTACTCAACTCCCCTAAAGAAGCACTCATTTCATGTCCTTCATTGAAAAGATTATGAAAATAACCTCTCCATCTGTCTTTAACCGCGTTCTCTGTAGCAAGAACCTTTCCATCCTCATCCTTGATGCACCTCACTTGGTTTAGGTCCCTTGTCTTCTTTTCCCTTGCTCTAGATAGTTTATAGATATCCAACTCTCCTTCTTTGGTATCTAGTCGTTTATACATATCGTCGTAAGCCGCTAACTTAGCTTCTCTGACAGCTTTCTTCGCCTCTTGCTTCGCTTTTCTATACCTTTCACCATTTTCATCGGTCCTCTCCTTGTATAAGGCTTTACATTCGTCAACTACGTCAAAAATTTTGTCAAAACGAGTTGTGTTGGAAGAACCATTGCTACAATTGGGTTAAAGTTAAGGGATCATTTCTCTAGTTGAATTAAAGTTGAGGGACCAATGGTAATGAATTTTTAGTTGAGGGACCATAACTGCACGTTTTGATGAGTTGAGAGACCAATGGTAATGGATTTTTAGTTGAGGGACCATTGCTCCAATTGGGTTAAAGTTAAGGGACCATAGCTACAATTTACTCTACTATTAATGACAAAAATAACACACATAGAAAGGGTGACACATAGTAGATTGATAGAGATATAAAATGTAGTATAGGTAATCATGGATCACAACCCACTAATTAAAAAGGAATATAATTAAATTTAAATGTAACTCTATATGTCTCACTCACTTGCATATATTGAATTGAATGAGCAACTAAAAGATGATCAAATTCAAATTAAGAATCAATAGAAGTACCCGCCCGCCAGAAAAAATATTGAAAAGAATCAGTCACTCCACAAGGAAATGTCACCAGTATTATTCCCCCAGTCGTCGTCATCATATTCGTTCCAATTAAAACCCTTTTGCAGGGATGGTGGAGTGAGGATCAAACCCTCAGCCATGCTATCAATCAACCCCGGCATGTTAAACAACTCCTCCTCATCCAAATACACAACTTTTCCCATCTCTTCTTCTTCTACCTTCTCCAACTTCAAAGAAGAAGATGAAGAGGCTTTAACTTTAACCTCCAAGAATGCCTCGGCAGCCTCTAAGGCAGCACATTGTATGTCCTTTACGGTATAAGCATTCGACTCGAAGCGCGGCAAAGCACTTGCCTCGTTAGGAAAGTTGAGTGAAGCAGACTCACCCTTGAGAGCCAAGGCTGCAACATCATAAGCCCTAGCAGCCATGTCAGGGCTAGTGAAAGTTCCGAGCCATATCCGCGATTTCTTGTGATCCGGTTGCCTCAGCTCACACACCCACTTCCCACACCTTTGCCTCACACCTTTGTAAACTGGGTGCCTAGTCTCTGTGAACTTCTTCCTCCCTGCCTTTCTCTTTTTAACCACCCCCATACTAGTTTGCATTAGGGTTGGAACAGAAATAATCGAAGTTGAAGACAACCGATCATCGGTTAAATCTGCCATTGTTAATGAAGAAGTATCTAGCTAGGGTTTGCAAATGAGGGATATTGATAGTTATAGAAGAAGAAAGAAAGCTATTGAAGATGACCAATGTTGCATGCAAGTATTTTAAACGTTGTTGAATGTTATTTTGTGGCTTGAGCTCCAAGGTGTATTTGAAAAATATTAAACGTGGAAATGCTGGGGGTTCCAGAAATATAAGACCCCACGTGGGAGAGAAAGGCTCTAAAGTGCTTTATGTTTTATATACTATCTACTTTGATTTGTATTTTGAAGGGTGGAGACTGGACTGGATAGGGGACCATTTATCTGATGCGCAAGTCAAAGATGGTAGGTTACCATGGCCATTTCATAATGTTTATTTATTATTTTCTTGAAGTATATTTAGCTTTTCGACAAGAGATTTTATGATTTATTCGAAACAACTAATGTCATCAATTATTGGAAATATCAGCAGGTAATTTTCAGTATACTTAAAACGCAGTCATCTTTATCATTCAACTTTATAACATGTGATTAATTTGTATTAAAATATTTTGAAATATGACATATCAATTATGTCATTCATTCTTATTATAACGCTTGAAATAGAATACCACGTGACTTTGCGTTTTTCGTATATATAAAAAATTTTCCATATCAACTATGTCCTCACTTGTATTACAACACATGGAATGATTCCCAATGTATGCAAAGTATTTTTTTTAATGCAACAATATAGAAATAAATTTATCGAACTTGTGATTCACGATATTCAACTTTTAACTTCTGATTTTATGTGAAAATAAATGTACTAAATCATAGTAAGTAAAAATATATTCTCCGTTTGTAGATTGTTCCATATAGAGAAATATTAAGGAAACTCTTTCAAAGTGAGATTTTCTATGGATTATCTACCATCTCACAATTTAACCTAATTATCTTGCTAACATTATGAAACAATGTACCAAAAATATGAGATGACAACATATCTATAAAAGGTTTCACTTTAAAGAAAGATTCATTAACATTCTCGTTCCATATATTTATATTTTAGGATTTTTGTAGAATAAGATCCCCATTAAACTATGAGAGGTTGAGGACGGTGGTGCGTCCAATCATTCACCGGTACTGAGTTTTGTATACATTATTTGTGGAATTTGGCAGTGCGCTACTGGAAGTCAGATTTTGGACCATTTGGAAAAATAATGAAATGTTGGTCCTGCTGGGCGTGACTTGTCCCACAAAAGATCATGTGCTTAAATTGTATTCCATTTAAAATAATGACACGTGTATCAGTACTGAAAAAAATTGATTCCGTTCCCAACTAGTCGTTCCACACGTGGGAGAAAGGTGAACAGGTGCCTTATGTTTCATAGTTATTTGTTGATTTTATCTTTTCGGATTTGTAAGAAGCTGACAATTTTTTCCACGAAATTTAATTTTGATTAATTACCCTCCTAACTTTTGTTATTGGCCAATATCGTTCTTGAACACTAATTTAGCTTATTAACCATCTAAACTTTTATCCGTAATGTAGACATCATATTGTATTTTTCTTCTTCTCTTCCCCTATTTCACTCTGTATTTTTTTTGTTTGAATTTTATCCCTAATGTGAACAACTATGAATCTTCTCCATGGTCTTGCTTTTTTCAGCTACATTCAGGGGGTAATTCCCTAAAATAAAAGTTTAGAGGGGAAATTGGTCCATTAAAAGTTTAGAGAGGTAATCGACTAAATTAAAGTCTAGAGAGGAATTTGGCCAATTATAACAGCTCAGAGAACCTCTCCGGACCGGAGACTAACTATGACTCAACGTTGAAATGGCTTATGTTTGCATCAAAAAACCTCTCTCGACCGGTATTGGAACTTCTCTTGATCTGTTTGTGGTTGCTTTGGAATGCCAGAAATTCTTTCTACTTTGATAGTAAAAATTCTGATTGTGAAAGTTTGAAAAACTTGGCGAGGAACTATGCGGCAAAGGTGTCAAACGCTACCCATATGAGTACTTCATCGCCAGAACATCGAATCAATTCGTGGTTCCCCCCTACGGTGGGTTTTTTCAAATTAAATGTTGATGGTGGGGTGGATGTGATGAATGGATGTTGTGGAATTGGAGCAATTGTTCGTGGGTCTAATGGTGATCTTGTATGTGTGTTGTTTATGTATGCTTCTTCTCTGATTTCAATCCTTACTTTAGAGCTTTGTGCCATCAAGAAAGTATTGGAATTGGCCCTGAACTTTGGTTGTGTTCCGTTGATAGTGGAATCAGATTCATTGAGGTTTGTCCAATTAATTAACCAAGATAAGGAGTGCTTGGCTGCTGATGGTGCATATGTCAATAGCATTCGAGCTTTTTTGCGTGTGAACCAGGTGTTCATGAACTATGTTTCAAGAGATGTTAATGGAATTGCACATCATCTAGCCCAATTCAGCCTACAATGTCGTGAGTTATCAATGTGGGTGGATACTGGTCCGTTGTGGCTTATGGACCTTAGCCACTCCGAGTCTGTGGTGAAGGTGGTCTAAGTTTAATATGCATGTGGGGCCTCTTTTCCTTCGTTGAGCTTTTTTCCCACTGGGTTTTGTTCGTCAAGGCTTTTTAGAGGCCATTGATTTGTTTTTCATATGCGTGTCTATGTATATCATGAATAATGGAATTCTCTTTTACTTTAAAA
Organism: Malus sylvestris; assembly: GCF_916048215.2. Classification (NCBI taxonomy): domain Eukaryota; kingdom Viridiplantae; phylum Streptophyta; class Magnoliopsida; order Rosales; family Rosaceae; genus Malus; species Malus sylvestris. The sequence goes on from NC_062273.1 coordinate 1,599,192, forward strand.
AAAATTCAGAGAGGCAATCGGCTAAATTAAATTCTAGAGAGAAAATTGGCCAATTATAACAATTCAGAGGGAGTAATCAATTTAAATTAAAATTCATAAAAAAAAATTAACAACTATTTACAAGTTCAGGTGAAAATCAACGAACACCTCTATATTTTACATACGTTCTAGTTTTTTGAAGAAGAGTTTGATTTGTATCTTTAGCCGACTGGTCCAACCGGCCGTTTTGGTCCGTTATTTATCCTACCCATGTTATAAGTGACAGAAGCAAGAGATATGGGCCTTGAAATGCTAACAACAAACCTAACCAGGCTAACACCAACCCAGAGGACCTATGGTGTTTTCAAAAAACTTACGAAGCCTATGGGGCATATGAGAAGAGACTTATGAAACGAGGAATTATAACAACGATACTCTACTCTAAACTCGTATAAATATTCATGAAAAGAAATTCGAACTTAGATGCTAAGCAAAAATGTGTATGCAAAGGAGGTTGCTATGTAGTTCACATCTAGTCAATAATTAGTTGAATGGATGTGAATATCTAGCCATTCGAAATTGATCCGCTTCCGTTTCTACTTTCTGTTTTTCTACTTCCACCTCCTTGATGTTCCATATGAAAATGTTTGGCTCTTTAAATGTAATGACATGTTTTAAAAATAAAAAATAAAACTTTATTTTAATGAGATGTTTTCAGAACATATATATATATATATAATTGTCATCGATAACTAAGGACAAATTACTTTTTACATGTAAGGAGTCAAACAGTGTCCACTTAATAATATGATTGTTTTGTAGCTATGATCTTGGTCAATAATATAGCCGAGTAGACAGTCCTATAACTACCATAATAGTAATTAGTTTTGCGTAATAATAGAGTACACGTGACATGAGTAGAAATAAGAAGATTGAAATCAGAAGATAAGTGAAAACGTTGTAGCACTCCGAGTACTAGTTAGTCACATATTACAATACATTGAACTAATAAAGGGTTCAATAATGTCAATTATTGCAAAAAGACAAGATTAACATATCATTATCCCAACTTAGTTTAATCCAATATAAGCAAAAACCAAAAAGAAGAACGACAAAGCTTATCAATTTGTGTTAAGTGTCTCGAGTCCTTAGCTTTATTCGTTTGTCAAGACACTCTTCAACTCAATTGCTTGGCTTCCTTGCCAAAGAATATTGGTTTGGTAGAGTGTAGGTTTCCACTTTATTGGATCCTTGACACTTTTTGAGTCTTTCTCGTTTTATCATACTTTGATGTACTAAAGTTTTATGCTTTTAAACATATTCTCGTTGTTTTTGTGCAAAAAGGGTAATGATTTTCACGCACTTTTTCCTTTAGACACTATTCTGGTTGTTTTTTGTGCAAAAAGAGTAATGATTTCCACGCATCATTTCTTCTTCTATTCTACTCTCATTGTTTATGTGCATTGATTCTTAAATGAGTTGTTCAATTCAAAAGTTATAACAAAAGTGAAAGAGTGCCGAGAAAAGAAGAACGGAGATTACAAATGCTAAACTGATAAAATTTAGGAAATAATATGGGTATTTAAAAGGGCCAAGAATTGTACATGCCATGTCTAAATACGTACGGATACATACATACATCGGTGCCCCTCAACTACATACATGATCCATATACATTGATAATACCATGTCACCCACCTAACCCCAAGTCCCTCTAATTACTTCCTCAGGCATGTTACTATCTTATGCCTATTTCCTGCTTCACAGTGCATGCCAGACTATCTCCAAGTGATCATATTTTGATTTGGAAACAAAAATTTAAAACGTTATGCCAAATCTCTTTGGAATGGTCCCCTTAACATCAAGCCTTTCCCGGTTGATTAATTTTCGAGTTAATCAAACTAGTTCAATTGCCATTTCCTCCACCAGTAGGCTAAAGATGGCAAGTTCAATCTCCATTGCAGTCTCTCCCACTTGATCTTGACTTTTCTTCCACTCGTCGAGCTCCTTTCGAAAATCTTGTTCCACCATCATGTCAATGGTGTTCGACTCCACCTCTTTCCAGGACTCGAATCTCTTGCAGACCCGTCTCACCACCTCTTCCCTTCTGTTGGAAGAATCATCGTCTCTCTGCTCCTCGACAATGAGATCCATGGCCAATATCTGCACATCCTCGGGGATTCTTTTGTTACAAGGAAAGTTTAATTTGGAAAGTACTTCTCTGAGAAGCCCATCAAGAGTTTCTTCACTGCTGCTATCTGATGTTTCAGACTCATCTTCTTCACATTCATCGTCATCATCATCTTCTTCTAGCATTCTTTTCTCAAGTTCAATTGGATCTAACCCCGCCAATTGCTCAAATCTACGAAGCTTCTGCAGAAGGTGATGCTTTGTTCCTGCAAATTCAATGCAGGAAATACCAAATTAGTTACCTGTTTGAAAATTTTAAAAGTGCTATTAGGCTTGTCCATACACTCAAAAATAACCTATTACGTTAATTACCACATATAGGAACCAACATTTGTTCCTGTGATGGGTAAATAAAATAAAGGCGCATATAAAAACACATGCATACTTCCAACTTCTATTAATGTGCAGTTCTAATTTCGAAACTTTGAACTGAACCTCTCCTACTCTCATGTCCTATATACAGAACTTCATTTAGTTGTAATGATGCCGAGGAAAAACAGAGCGGGGGGAGGGAACAACTCTCGTGCCTCCAACGGGTTCCACCACAAAACAGGAAGAAAAAAAATGCAGAAACTAGATTAATGATTGCCATATTTTGAAGCAGGGGAATCAATGAGCCTATAAATGAAAAACAAGGGTCTGATCAAAACCGAAAACCACCAAAAACTTTCAAAACAAAGTCACAAATTTGAAATGAACAACTAGGGTTGAACTAACATACGCACATTGAAATCACAAAACAAACAGTGGGTCACATATGCAGTTATATCTGCAAATACACGTATGTTGCTTCAGTATAGAACGCAATAAAACAAGCGTTCTGACCGATACTTCTGAACCAAAACTCGATAAGAACATGGAGATGCAATCCGGCTATGGATCCCACAAAGATAAGCATGGTGTCATGAAAAAACAATCTTTGCCAAGCATTTTCATGTAGTACATAACAAACAGTAACAAGCTCAATGAAAAGGACCACACAAACAAACAAGGGTACAAAAATTTAGTACAGCATGGGAATTATTACATACTCTGTACATTGGCATAGCTGCACTCCAAATCACAACCGTCTTCGTCGTCATCATCCTCACCGTCACCGTCACCGTCACGTCCCTCGTCGTCGTCTTGGAACGGAGGGTCCAATACAGAAACAGGACTGCATTGTTCCTTCTCTTCCTCCTCCTCCACTTCTGCTTGGGACTTCTTCAACCCCTCCTCCTGTTACCACATCAAAACCCTAATCAAAACACTAATATGTAATTAAGTAATAACATAACAATTTAGGTTAAATCCCAGATCCATAATTGCATGGCCGATTGACTTTTCTTATAAATTTTAGAGAATGTGTCTGACCAACAACAGAAAGTACATAATTTTTCAAATGTCGGGACTCCATGATGGGATCCAACACAAAAATATACAAGGCCAAATTTGTCTTTTCCAATCAAATAATATTACTAGACAGTGTCTTACGACAAAGAGATTTACAATGCAGCACATACATACAAAAAGTATACACTTGTTGATCATACAAATTGACACATATAACCCTCCAATCTGCCTAAATTTCCAACCCCAAATCTATACAAAATTGATCATGTTGCCGACAATTCTGTATGTTCCCCAGTGAGTTGACTCGGACCGTCGTTAAGCAGACCGAGTCCCCAGCTCGGTGTCTAAATTATTCAGTCATGGCAATAAACAACAGAGTTGGTAAAAGCCAAAGAAAAAGACAAACCTCTTGTTTGTGGCGACTAGGGGACGTCACCGGCGACGTGAACTCCGGCGTCCGGCTGCCGGACGGAGAGGGGGTTGGTTGGAGGACGAAACGGAAAGGGCTTTCGCAAAAAGCATTAAGCTTTTCACAATTACAAGCATAATCTGTATCGGCTGTGTCCTCAGACTGGCTGCAGCTGCTTGAAGTGGCTTCATTGGTTTCGGACCAGACAGCACTGCTGGGCCTCCTAGTGCTTATCAGAGAAGCACTTTTGTCCTCAACTTCCAAACAAGACTCAACCTTTTCCTCCACCTGATCGGAAGAAATCTTTCTCCTCCCGACTGACGAATCCCACCGGAGAATGTCATTCACCGAGACCTGAACCCCATCTTCGCCGTGGACTTCCCGCCTTCGGGCCCGATTCCGATTCGTTAACCTCTTCAAAAACGACCCGAATAGCCCGAACCCGTGATTTTTGTTCTGGGTTTTTGGTTTAGAATTCGCCGACTGCTTCTGAATCCTCATCGCGGCTTCCACGAGCAGGGCCGCGGTTCTGTTCGGAATTTGGAGGAAGATGGCGTTGGGGCTTTTACATGGGCTTTTGGCCGCTGGCGACGAGAAGTCAAAGAGCGGAGATTTCCTAAGGTCCGGCGAGTCTTGGAGGGAGAAAAAGCAGGCGTTTTTGCAGAGACTGCCGGGAAAGTTTGAAACTTGGGAGATGGGGCTGCGTTTTTTTACCTGTAAGTTTTGTTGGCTCTTGGTGGAAGCACTTTTCAGCTGGCAGCGTTTATCGGCAATGTAGTTCTTGAGCAGAAACGGCTCCTGGTCTTCTCTTAGCAGCTCGTGTAAGTGCTTCTGTGCCGCCATGTTCATCTAAAAAAGCTTGCAGCTTTCAAATGGGATTTTTGTAAAAAAACGGATTAGTGTAACAAATTAAGCAAAAACAGATTTTGGACGACAACTTTCAGCTGCATCAAATCAAAAGGTAGAAGAGGTTTCAGCTTTCAAAAGAGGGAGGTTTTGAAGGGTGAGAAGATGGAAGCTAATATAGGAGGATAGAGAGAGAGAGAGAGAGAGAGAGAGAGAGAGAGAGAGAGAGGAAGGAATGAGGAGACTTCATGATTCAAATCTGAAGGGAGAAGGGGGTAGAAATCGAGGCTGCGATGGTGATAAGCGAATTATTATAAAATAATGGGAAGAAATAAATACGGGTCAAATATTGAAAAAGAGTAAATTCTGTAAATTCTCCGTTACTTCATATTTTTGCATAATATTTTACATTATTAGCATGCAAATTGTACAAAATCATGAGATATCAGAAAGTTCATAAAGAATCATATTTCATTTATAAAGGAAATATTACATTTTTAACTTATATGAGTAACGAAACCGTAATACATTTGTTTTTAGTTTGAATGTTCGATACTTAATTAGTGATTGATTCCTTGTTTAAACTAGTTAAAGTAATATAAAAAGAGATATAAATATAGTAAAACAGCGAATTTTAACGAAAAGCTTTCGGTACTGTTCACTTTAACGAAAAATCATATTTTTATACTAAAAAGTTAATCTTGATACTATTCATTTTACCATTTATTTTATCTTTATTGTTAAAACTCAAAGTTGTTAAACAATTTTTATTAAGTTTTTATAGTAAAATATCTGTGTGAAAAAATAAAAATTAATAAAGAAAAAATATGGTCACAAATTGGTGTCAGCAGCAGAGCAGTGAGAGAGTAGGGAATAGGATCCGGTTTGGAGGGTGAGTCTTTCTAAGCATCTCACTCACCAGACCAACAAATTTATGTGTCTGCCAAAATTACTTAAAAATACCAATTTGTTTACACAGTTTGTCCAAAATCCAAAATATACAAATACAAATTGTACATCGTATGTCTCCTCTTTATTTTGTCACTTACTGGTATTCTATAGGGTTACTTTGGCATTTGCCTCCAAATTTTTGAGTTTCCATTTTGGTTCTTCAAACTTTTTTTTTTGGTACTAAGTTGGTCACTACTGAAAAGTAACGGATAAAAACAAAGTAACTTTCATTACAAAATTTGATATAATGTTACGTAACTACTTTTGAAGGGCATTTTAGTAACAGAACTACTTTGACCAAAATATCTCCCATTGAGGATATGTGACGTTTATGTATAAGGTATTCATCTATCTTTAAAAGTTAAAACAGACAAAACCAATTCAGCTCGAAGCTAAATTAGCACTAAAATTTAACGAACCAAACAAAACTGGTTTTCATTTTTAGAACATCAACAATAGTCAACTTGTTCGAACAGTATGATTTCAATAAGATATTATACGTGTCGTTATTTAAGTATTCATCTCGATATTCCATAGTTTCACGAAATTCCTCATCAAAATAGATCCCTATTCCCCTCTTATTTTGTTTCTCAAACAACCTTTTAACCTACTCAATATATATCTCATGTCTCTGTTTTCAATTCGTAGAAACTGTGGCGGTTTGGTGTTAGTCTGAGAAAGTTTCTCTTCAAACATACTAGACACCATGATCCATTCTAACTAAAACCTAGGCGAAACTGAATTGCAACCATTCAATAATTTTGTTAACTTTCGAAACTGGCATCATTGTTGTTTTCATTGAATTACATGTTTACAATTTAAGTTACTAAATTGAGACCAAAAGGTTGAAGGCCAAAGTGGAGAACCCAATAGTTGAAGGTGCAAATATGAAATTAACACAAGAATCCCGAGAGGAAGAGGAGAGGAGGCAGCTGCCTGCCTGTGCAGTGCTGTGCAAGAACCCGGTCAGGTGAAGGTTTCCGCGTACCTCAGTTGCTTTCTCTCTAATTTTAACCCATGTTTTTGTTTAATTGGAGAGAATAATATGTTTTTTTAATTTGGTCAAAATCTAGCTTCCACCTTGTTACAATGATAGCAGTTTATGAGGGCAAAAATTTTACTATGTTTCACCTTGTATGAGATGAACAAAACAAATGGGGAGCTGGATGTGTTAGCAAGGATCTAACGACTAAAGATTTCGATAAATATAGCAAACACTATTGATTACCTCACTCATCAGATGATCATATTGGTTGTATACAACATATTCTCCACACAAAAATTTTATGGTGCTTTGAAGTATCTCCGTACTTACTATTAAATCTTAATTTTTATACTGTTCAAAATTATAATTGTCAAAAAATCTAAAATATCTAATACTATAGAACACCGTAAAAAAAATCTCATTCTCTGCATAGGAGATACTACAAGCACTTCCAATCTTGTGATCCAAGTTTATTACATAAAATAACATTTCTACGTTTGAATTCAGTGTGAACTCAACGAATTTCACAACTATATATTAAACTCAAAATACTGTATAAATAGGGTCATCATAATCAAACCCGACCAATATATAGGAATCAAACTCATGAAATTCGATTTGGTGAGTCTTAACCACTTACTTTTTTATGGGTTTTGAAATTGATCTTCCATCCATACCTACCATTGGCAGATACATTGCAAAGGAAAACAGCTTGCAGTTGAGGCAAACATTTGGAGATAGGCTTTGGAGGTGCGGTGAAAGGCTGTGAGTTTACGACAACAAAACGGAAAGGCCCTGCCTTCGGCCACTGTTGTTTACTTTTAGCAGCGCACAGGTGCTTGTACTCTACTACCCATAAATGCAGTCCCATTACTCCATCCTCACTTTACAGCTGGACACGTAGTATTCACATAATAATATAACACACCATCCATTGACGGTCCATTCCTAGATCTCTCCAAATCTCTGTGTCCGTTACTAACAGGTTCAGAGACTCGAATTATTTATTTTAAATCATATGGCTTTTATTAGTCTGTTCTTCTGATTTTTTTGATTTTTTGATTCCGGAGAGCGAGATCCGAAGAGAATTTGAATTCCCTTACCTCTATGGTCCCAAGTTATGATATGTGACGACGAATTGGACTAATCAACCACCTTAAATCAATCAGTCTTCTCTTTTCTTTGTCTTTTAACGAACTAATCATCAATCACATAATTTGTAAAGGGAAATCGACAACAAATCTTCTGTAAAACAATGAGTTACAGCGTAGCAAAACTGTGTGATGAATTTGTAACCACTCGTAAGGTTTTTTAGGACATTTTCAATCGGAATAGGTAAATATAATTCTGTTCAAAATTATAATTCTACAAAAAATTATTTTTAAATAAATAATGTCATGTCATACTCGTATATCATATCTAATTGAATGGGTTAAACATAGTCATCTCAATAATTTACTAGTTTTAAGTTTGTATTTTAAATTTATTGTTATTTTAATTAAACTACCGTTTGGTGTTTTTAAATATAGCGCTTTAATTCAAATCAATTATTACAACTGAAGAGGTGGATCCAAAAAGGGCGAAGATGGAGGTTACATTGGGCCAGTATGTACCCTTTTGTCCAAATAATAACATGGTGAGCTTCATAAAATTACAGTCCTTTTATCGATTGGAGATGAATTTTAAACAAATCAGACCATTTTTTTAACTTTTGTATCTTTAATCATCTTCATTGAAGATGATCTTACTTTAACCCTGTTAAAGACTTGACAGTACAACTATACAAAAAGTTGAGCCCACAACTTTTTGCTAATTATAATTAAGGTTTTTATGACCGAAACAACTATGCATGTTAACTATGATCATGGCACCGTCACTTATTGCTACTGTTTGTAGCTATTTATCTACATTTGAAAGTAAAAAGTAAGAATGAATTTTGTAAATGACGAACTAATAATTTATTTATACCTTCGTTTTTTAGTGTAAATACATCGGTGTAACAAAAAAAAAATATAATGTTGACATCATATAAGTTAAATTGTAATTTGGGGAGCAGTTTCAATTTGAATACAAGGGGTAGAATCTAGAAAGGAAAAAAAAATACAGAGGATCAATTTCGATCTCAACTCTTACAATCATACAGTAAAGAGTATAATTGTTCTTGGTAATTAACTCACCCTGTGTCAACGCCATAAATTAAGAGCATGGCAGCCGTCGATTCCGATTACTTTACATTTTGACCTTCAAAAAGGGAGAGAAATTTACATGTCACTGTCATGACATTTTGTGCCAATGATCCATGCCTTATATATATAAAAAAAAAAAAGAGAAGATAAATGCTAAAGAGATTATTTCAAAATGGAACTCTCCACCACTTTATGTTTTTTGCACAAAATTTAATAGTGTTGGCACGAAGAATTGTACAAAAAACATGAGGTGTCAAAGAGTCATGTGTTTCCCTATAAAAAAATTTATGTACTTTTGTATGCACAAAACTTTGTGGTTATAATCGACATTATTTATATTATAAATTATTTCGTAAATAATTATCTTTATGAAAAATCATTTAAAATTAAAGTTGTTTAGTTAGCAAATAGATAGTTAGTTCATAACTTTTTTACCCAATTTCTTCATCTATTTTCATATAATTCGCTGATTAAACGACCTCATATTTAATTGATTTTTTTAAGAAATAATTTTTACAGGTGATTTATAATATAAACAGTTTCAATCGTAAGTATGAAGTTCTTGAATAGGTCACATAGATAATTAAAGATGAACTTGGAGCCAAGTTAATTTCTTTTTGTATTTCTGATTTATGGAACGCCATATTAATAGTATAAAAAAACTAATGAAAAATATTTGAAAACTTTGAGTTTTAACGATAAGGACAAAATAAAATGTAGAGTGAATAGTACCATAATTGACTTTTTAGTGTAGAAATATAATTTTTCCTTAAAATAAACAATATCATGAGTTTTTTGTTAAAATTCTCAATAGTATACTACTATACAGAATTTTCTCTGAGAGTAATATGACAATTCAGAAGGAAAAAATAAAGAACAACAAAAGAAAAGAAAAGAAAATTACAGTAAAATCGCAATAAACAGTGTACAGAAATACAGATGTGGAAGTGTGTGTGGGTGGGTTAGAGCGTACACCGTCGCTTTTGGCTCAGTGGCTGACTCGGTTACTGGCTCTGAGTCGTAGTCTTTTTTTTGCCCTTGTAGGCTCTCGCCAGATTCTTTTGTGAAGATTCTAATGATCTTTTAATTACATTTGTTTATCGTACATACGATCTGAAATTATTATAAAATTTTTATTTAAAATTAAATATAAACAACATCTAATAAAAATTAATCGTATGATATACAATAAACATATGTGATTGGAGGATTCTGAAAATCTCACTAAGAGAATCAGCCGTGCAGCCTCTCTTTGTCCAGTACGCTTCACATAAATTCAACTTTAATTTAAAACTTTAAAATATTTTATTATTTGGACATTAATATATATTACTTTTTCTCTTCTTTTTCTGGGTTGTTCTTGTTGCAGTCATTTCGAATGGAGTGACGCGTGACCGACTTGATTTAACAGTTTTGGAGTTTGCTTTTTGTAACCTGAAACTATAACTCAACCTTGACTTGAGAATGTTTTTTTAATTAATTATTTACTTTTTGGTACTGCTAGAGCATTACATGCTTACCTCTTTATGATGATAGTTTATATTTTTAGGGGTTGAAAAAGTTTATAGAGGTATTTCATTTTTCTTTTGAGTATCATCGTGTGATTTATCAGCATTCGGAATTGAACTTGAAATATGACGTGTAGAACACGAACCTCGAATTCGTACCCAACCACAAGACCACCCCGTGATTGTTAATGGAATCAATATCTTGGAATAGGTTTTTGTGTGATCGTACAAAAATTTTTGTTCTTTAAAGATTAAGGTTAAACATTTCGAGACTAAATTTTAACTGTCTGCATCGATTCAAAATCATTCATTTGTAGCATTCAACAAATAAGATCGTTTTTAAAAAATAATTCTACAATAAAATAAAAATGAACGTACGGAATGAAACCATAATAGAATAAACTTTCTAACGAAAATATATATGCCATTAAGGATTTGTGATTTGTTTAAATTTCAAAATGATCTGCACCCAATGAAACTTGCTGAATTTTCCTTTCAATTTGGGTTTGAAATTCCTTCAAATAAAAATAAATAAATAAATGAACGCGTGCAAGATCATTTCTCTTTGTTCCAATAGAAGAAAAGGCAAAACATATAATATTGCATGCATGACACAATATATGAAAGTGTATTTACTTTCGTCCTTCATAAACCACCCAAACTCTTATGAAAAAGGCGGGGATTGATCTGCCTGTACTTTTTAAAATCATTTTAATTTTACATGGTTTCTACATTCAATTTAAATTTTGCAAATTAAGTTCGCTGTAGCCTGTAAAGGACGTGTAGCTTAAATGATTAAAAACATTTCCTGTTGCATACAACACTCGTGCATACAACACTCATTGTAGCACTCGCGCATACAACACTCAAAATATTTAAAACAAACAAACAAATTATTCAAAAGACAACGTAGCCAAAAAATAACAACGTACATGCTGATATTAGGGTGAAAACAAGAAATGTGCACGCTGAAACTTTACCTGTCTGCCCAATACCCACTAAAACCAGCAAAACCCAGGACCAATGGTAAAAGCTGTTCATCATTTTTTTTTTTTGGACTAAAACTGTTCGTCCTTTTCCATACTATTTACAAAACTTCATCTCTCTCTTGTCGTTGTATCCTAAATATTTAAATTCATATTACACTTCAATTCATTGGGAGTAGAGGAACTGGTCAATCTTAATAAGCCAATCATCCATGCACATATAGCATTATTAATTACAATTTACAACGCGGTTAACTTTAAGTTATAATTTATTAATTTACCAAAAGTATTTGTCCCACGACTCCCACCTTCGTATTTTATATCTTTACTTTATTTAGCAAGAATCTTCTGCTACCTGAACATGTTTCATATAATATTCTCCTTAATTATTTTATTCATTGATAATTTAATCATTCCACTAATTCTTGTACAAGTGGATCAAGATTAATTAGATTGACATAGCCAAAAGGTGTGGAAGATAATTGAGTTCTGGTGAAGAACCTAATCCGGATTCCGGACTTGCATGCGAGGAAATGATTGCAGTTTTTATCCTTTTGCCGAAAGCTCTCACTTATCAGTCATCAATATATATATATATATAGATTCCACTCTAGCTGTCTGTCTGATAAAAAAGCTCGAGTGTATAATTAGCTTAAATAATTAGCAATCCAGTTTGATTATCTTCAGTGCTCTCCAGTTAGATCATCGATAATAATTACATATTTCCTTACATATGTGAAGATGCAGCTCAAATGGCGCTTTCTTTTTTCGGGATATGGTGACTAGCCATTCGCTGGCCGTTAGATAAACAATACCAGTCAATTAAATTCACTGTTGGACTTGCGGATTGACGTTTTATCGCCAAGCAGTTTAAATTAGTGAAAAATTGTGGAACTTATTCGCCTAAATTATTATTCACAATTTTGAACAACTATTGAATTTGTTTGCATAAAATAGAGTTTAAATTTGTGAATACTGTTGAATTTATTTGTACGTATGAGATATGGTGCAAATCGTCATAGTGTTTTGAAATTATTTTACTATTATGTACCACAAGAACATCTTGTGATGCAGTTTCTTTGCAAGTCTGATTAATTTGAACTAATTAATTAGATAAACAGTTGGATCATCACATGATTTTGCAGTGTAAAACAAGCATTGTAGAATGTATATATTTTAAATATTTTCAAAGAGTTACGTTAGGGAAGATGCATGGGTTTCCTTCCCAATAAAATCCCTGCAAGTGCCCTAGTGTCGTAGATTGTCCTCTCGCTGCCACTCACACAACTCACAACCCATAAATTAACTAGCAACTTCCATTATTGGTTGAAGGTAGCTAAAGTTAAAATATACGTGGGATTCATATTACTTTATACACATTGTCGAATTTACAGGGAACATGTAGGTATTTAAAAATGATTGGACTCGAGAAATTTGAATTTAAGTGAACGAGTAGTTTGATAGTATGATAGCATACTATCAAGCAAGAGAACATTTAACCTAAAAATAAAAAAATAGAGCATATTTAAATTTTTGTCAAGTATTATCTTTGTAGTAAGTCCAGAAATTCAGATTGCATTATTTACATGCCGTCTCAATTTATGCAAGTTTTGTGTTCTAGCAAGTTTAAGTTGTCAACTATACTCTCGTTAGATATGTCATGTTGTGCCGATTATGTCCATTGTCATATTGGTGGTTGAAATCCAAAGTTTTGTCTATGGTTAATTGTGTGTTCTTCTTTCAAGACCATATTAGCTCTTTTTTTTGAAATTGATCAAATGGAGAATGTATACATATTTAGAGTTATCCTGAATCTTATAGTCTTTTATACCAACCAAATTTGAACCGAAAGTCTCGATAAGAATTGGGTTGAACAATGCTCAACCCATCGATAAACAGGGTATGGCCATGTGCGAGCTAAAAAGGAAACAAAAACGTGGGTTTAAATATTTATATTTTTCAAGGTTGGTGGGAGTGACAGCGTAGTGGTAGTACATATATGTTATATGTCAACCAAATCCTTGTTTTTACTTGATAAATAGAAAAGGCTGTTTAGTGGATGCTTAATCTTTTTGTTCACAAATTATTTATCAAAACAATGCATCATGATTTCGACCAAAAAAATTTCATGGCACCATTCTGTCGAGCATCTGTTGGGCATCTATCAAAATATACCAACATTCGCCGAAAGGTTGTGATGACATCTATTGATAGCTGTTGTGTTTTTCTTGCATTTGCATCTATAAGGATGTGCCCAAGCTAATAGATTGTCAAGACTTGACTACCAATACTTTTTGAGTGAAGCATTACGTTGAGCATGTGGTGCGCACCATTAGGTTGCACAGAAGAAAAAGGAAAAGACACGAGAAAGAAAGAAAATTGGAGAAAGAAGAAGCAACAATAGGTTGTAATCCAATGTTGTTCAGTCTCTCCTTAATTGGGGTCAAAGATAAATCTACCAATAAACATACATGGGGTTAGGAAGCTGTTGAGGTCATGAGAAACCATTGGCCCCAAAGTGACTATGCTATTGTGTCAGATTAGATGGGAATTAATCATGAAAATATTACTTATTAGCATAACCGTTTATTTGCTCTACACATATAAATGGCTAGACAATAGCTAAATTAAATAAATAAATAAAATTCTAAAAATGATCTTTAAATAATGATATCGTACAATAAGTAATACTACTTTGTCATATAAAAAAAAATTAGAAGAATGACTACTTACATGTAATAGCCAAATATTATCCAATTTTCTACACTCAATTTGATGAAACTGTCCTTCACGCATGCATAACATGACACATTGAATCTCATAAGGCAAATTTCCTGCCCTTCTTATGGGACTTCTTTAATCACTTGGATTATCCATTTGCATATATTTTTAACTCTATTTTTAACTTTTGATAGCATAGTCCTTTATCCATCTTAGTACCAAGTTGCAACGTGGGTTAGTATTGGTCCTTAAAATTAGAGGTCATTGACCTTCAAAGTTTGTCAGAAGTCCTAACATTATATTTGAGTCATCGACATTAATATATTTTCTATATCCACATGGGGCCTCCATAATTCCACAACCTAGTGCCTCCACGTAATACAGCCAAACACCGGGACGTCCATTTCGCACGTGTGGTCGCGGTGGAGGAACTCCGTCCACGTGCCAGATACGGTCGGATTTTTGTCTCCGTCCCTTGATGTGGACTGTATGAGGAGCTTCCCCTATTAGGTCAAACGACATTTGGTTTGCCCTCCTCGACGTGGCACTCTTTACATAGGATTCCCATGATTGCACTATTATATCTCAATTTTCTTGAACCAACAAACCTCTATATTTCATATTCCTTTACCCAATTTGCTTCATTCTCAAGATTTGTTTTTACCAGTGTCATGCAAGTTGATCATGTTAACCATATCTCATTGATGACTAATTTTTTTAAGTGATTCAACTTTTAATTGAACCAAAGTAATTAATAACAAAAACTCATATCTATTGAGCTAGAACGTGGTTAATTTTGTGACAATATTAATATTGTGCTCATTAATAATGAGTTGTTAGTGCTCCTCACTAATATTCGAGTAGGATCCTGACACTATTTGATTACAACCGTTCCAATTGTGAACAAAGACATAGATGGTCAATCTAATCATATATGCGAAACAATGTCTTGGGTTTTTACAAAAGATTTCAATGCAACTAGTAGTAGAATATTTTTTTTTTCGGGCAAAGTGCAACCATTTTATAAGAGGGGCATTTAATTTCATTAAGCTTCCAATATGATATATGTTTCAACCCGTCTCCTCACGTGTCACTCATCTTTAATGGAAAAAAATGTTAAAGCAACTCTACTGGGGACATCGAGGTTTTTAATTGGTGGTCCCAATAAGGTTCAATCGGGCTAGAGGATTAGTTCACTGTGATACCATGCAAATTTAGAGACAGTCTATTGGCTCATTACTAATTAAGCAACATCATAGTGTTTTTAACTAAATCACTTGCGAAAACCAACAGATGTGAGGTTTTATACAAAAGACCTTGGTGCTATTGGTAGTTGAACCATTGTAAAAGAGATTTAATTTCATTAATTTTCGGATGTGAGAAATGCTTTAACATGCTCATTCACGTATGACACATCTCTAATGGGCCACACGTGAAGGCGCAACTCCACATCGCTAACCCTTTTTTATTTGGAATTTGAGGAATTGATTTGGGTGTCCAAACTCGGGGCTCCAAGGTTTGCAATTTGTGGTTCTAATACGGGTTCAGTCGGACCTAGAGGCTTAGTCTTCTTTAGTACTTTGTAAATTTTGAGAGACGGTCTTGGTCCACTATTTAGTCATTATCGATATTGTTTTCAACTTAATTACAAAAGACATCGATGCAATTACTAGTAAAACTATTCAAACATTAAAAAAAAAAAATTCATCAACAAATTTATGCGGGAAATGTTTCAACAGAGCCATAGGTATATATAATGCCCCTGCTTCTAAAATATTGACATAAACCCGCTAGTAATACGTGCAAGCATACTGAAGAATTGCTTTAATTATGTATGTTAAAGGAAGATTTTATGGTATACAGTGTAACAACGTAATATCTCTACCCACCTCGAGCTCAAAAACAAGATCTTGTTTCTCTGTCAAATCATATTTTTCTCAGTCGATGAACATGATGATTTTGGAGTCGAGCCAAACCCAAAAGAAACGTATACGAACTTGCATGCAGGCAAACCCTCATTTTTGGTCGCTCTACCGGGAGACATCGCATCTTCGTAGCAAGAAAAAGAAAGATCTATCTCCTCTCTCTCTAAAGTTAAGGGTTAAATTTGGATTGTGGGTTCTCTTCATCTAGTCATGAGGTGTTTCATGAATATGGATAATATAATGTGTTTAAAACATTATGTACGTAGGATTCTCCTTATATCTGTACATACAGATTTATGATTCTCATTGTATCGGTACATATATACATATTTATTCATGTTTGTGTATATATATTGATCGATTGACTGTTCAATTGTCATGGGACAAAAATGAACATGTCGCGGCTGCATGTTTGTCTGCATTGATCAAATATGCGACCAAAACATTTCATTAAATGATTAATTAAACTTAACTTTTGGATGTACTCCACACACACACATATATATATAATAAATCCATGCTAATCCATAATTCTTGTGCTAATTATGCTCTTGTTATTGTATCATAAATAATATTGCTTATAAGAAACATCGTGGAGGCTTCATTTTAGGTCATGCTTGATCAAATTTCCGCACTAGACAAAGGAATAATTGATATATATCCTCTTTAGACTAGAATATTATGGACGTCAATTATTAGACATTTGTCCATGTGTAGGTATGTTTGGATTAATTAGGTCATTCAAGTTCTTTCGAGTTTCGAATTCTAGACTTAGCTCTCATGTACTTGAATGACTTATATTTCTCCATAAAGAGATTTGATTGATGGAAATGATAATGAAACTTATGAAATCGATGAGATCGATAATTAAACGAATATATTGCTTCTTAGAACGTATAAATGGAGATATTAAGTTATTATCGGTGGCTAACTGATTATGTTTTTACCAGCTTGGATGTGACCTTGGAGGCATCTTGAACAAACATAAAGTATCCTTATAAAAAATAAAATTAAAAACAAAAGGACATTTGGAGGAAGAATACTACAGAAAATAAAAATAATTGTTAGCAACAAAGAAAATAGAGAAAAGTACTCATCAAATATTCATATCTCAAGTCCTTCAAGTATCGCCTTCTACTGTTGACCGAGCCATTGCTTCATATTGTTCCTGTGAGAGAGTAATTTGCTTATCAACTGTGACAAGAATGCCCAACTTCTTGCGTCCTGAGAGAACCATGCCATTCAGAAAATCCCATATTTTATGAAACATATCAACTGGGACTACTACCAGTGTTGATCTTACTCCGTCCGCGGCGCCGAAAGAGTCAGCAACACGCTCTATCAAGTGCATCCGATCGCCGAGGATGGATGGGAATAATGTTTTCTCATATATGATGTGATAAAAAAACCCGCTGCCTATAAGTTTCGGTAATGAGTAATCTAATTCTGATGGTATGCAAGTACCATCATGTAGGTGCAGCTCATCGCGTTCTTCGATTGGCAATCTTTTGTTGAGATCGGTACATGAATAGTATTTTCTCTTGACATTCCAAGTAATTGAGATCTCCAGATTGTTGGATTTTTAGATCGCCGGGCCCGTCCCCGATACTGTCCCCAACTTTATTACATGCCTAATTTGTCAGGTGTGGGGTTTTACCACAAAATGCCTCGGTATTAGTGAGAGTTCAAGCTTGTTTCCAAGCCCTTCCTGGTGACAAGCCTTTAACTGTCCCCATCGCCGAGGATGGATGGGAATAATTTTTTCTCATTTATGATGTGATAAAAAAACCCGCTGCCTATAAGTTTCGGTAATGAGTAATCTAATTCTGATGGTATGCAAGTACCATCATGTACGTGCAGTTCATCGCGTTCTTCGATTGGCAATCTTTTGTTGAGATCAGTACATGAATAGTATTTTCTCTTGACATTCCAAGTAATTGAGATCTCCAGATTGTTGGATTTTTAGATCGCCGCATGTCCCCGATATTGTCCCCAACTTTATTATATGCCTAATTTGTCAGGTGTGGGGTTTTACCACAAAATGCCTCAGTATTAGTGAGAGTTCAAGCTTGTTTCCAAGCCCTTCCTGGTGACAAGCCCTTAACTGTCCCCAACTTTATTACATGTCTAATTTGTCAGGTGTGGGGTTTTACCATAAAAGGCCTCGGTATTAGTGAGAGTTCAAGCTTGTTTCCAAGCCCTTCCTGGTGACAAGTCTTTATGCTAAGAGTCCAAGCTTGTTTCCAAGCCTTTCCTGGTGACAAGCCTTAAGCTTGCACGGGCCCGAACGTGGCTCTGATACCATGTTGGATTTTTGGATCGTCGAGCCCGCCCCCACTCTAATGACACCGATATTGTCCCCAACTTTACCACACATCCAATCCGTTAGGTATGGGGTTTTACCACAAAAGATCTCGGTATTAGTTAGAGTAGAGTAATTATATTTAAACCCATTGGGTTTCTTTGAACCCACCGATGTGGAACATTTAACACTTGCAAAGTGATTGATTGTCTTGATGGACACCTTTTGATGTATCTTCTGCTATCACACAAAGTATGTAGGCGTCGTCGGTATAACTAGGTTCCAAGACCGGCGACATCTTCAACTGGATGATCAAAAAAAGCTTGTATTGTATGTACGAGACGGAGAGAGATGGGGAAAAGCTTTTGCTTAATTGTGAGATATATATTGCTGTCAAGTACTTTTCCTTTATATATATATAGTGATGATCATGATGTATCCGTGTACTATTCTGACTAAAATTAGTTTTACACAAGAATTGCGGTTTCTTTTTGCACAAGTAATCATACTATTAGTAGGAGTATTATGATCCTCTTGATTAAAATGTTACTCGACCATCTTTCTGAAAAATAATGGAAAATAAAACTTAAATAATTTTGAATTTAAAATTGTGAAAAGAAAAACCACAACGATGTTGGAGTGGGTGAACTTGGTTAAATCACACAATGAATCATGTATCGAACTTATTATTTGTAAAAGTCAAACTTAAGACCTCTTACTAAAACGTAAACCTAAATACCCACCTGTAACCCAATGGACTCAATCCACCTGAATACTTGAACGTTTCCTTTATTTCGTTTTGTCTCTTATGTTATTTAATTAGGCCCATTAAATTTCCTTATTAGCCCGCCTATAGCCCACTTACTTTGGTTACAATGCTTGTCAATCCAGTCTGAAGCCCAAACAATACCAAACAAGCCCTCATCAAGAAAAGTCCAATGGAGGGAGAAAAAGGATGCGTAAATCTTTGCAGACAAGGAATAATCTGGAAATTCTGCATTAGGAGAGATTTTTTATTGTGATTAAAACAGTGGACAGTACGCTACAAGGTATTATACAATTATAAATGACATGTGGCATACCGTTCTGTGTTATGGTCACAATGAATCAACAATGTTGTCCCCTCTCATGAAAACACGTTACGTAACTTATGTTTCTTGTACTTATTTTATATACGCCATAATCATGTGGTCAACTAATTAGTTTTTGGTTTATCTTTTTCAAGTTAGGTGAACCATCTATTTTGGTGTATAGCGACGGCTAACTAATCGTGCTCAATCTGCTTGAACTATATATATATATATAACTAACACCCTCTTGCATATACAATAAGGAGAATGCTGTGGACCATATCAAGTTGCCAAACCCTACCTACATGTTGTGTATTAATGGTGGATTGATACAAAAGGATTGAGACCCTTCATACAAATAATTATGTATACAATGTGTGCTCGTGGATAACGATTGATTAACGAAAAATTATTGTATTCGCTATATAATCGGCACACGCAAATACTCACCAATTAGGCGGACTCATTCAAAGGCAAGGGTGGGCACTGACAACTCAGACTCCTAAAATTTCCATAATGGATCAAATTTTTAATCTTCGGTAGCTGGGAAAGGCAGGGTGGCGCGGGGCTGTAGATCACCTTATCTGCTAAAAAGCACCAATCATTTTTGTCTTTTCACCTCCTTTTCAAACTCATTTCACCCAAATTCACACACTTCACTCAATTTTTTTTCAACCCAACTTACTTAATCCCGCGGGTACTATCATCAATAAGACCCGCCTACCAAGATACTTAGCAAGAACACCATGTTAAGCATTTATGTCCACCCAAAGAAACAAATTATGAATCTGCCACTGCTTACTACTAATATGACATTGTTGTTAGTATTAACTAGAATCTTATCTTGTATCTTATAACGAGGCAGTTGTAATCTGTCTTTGTTATCCAATTATTTAGTTTTCTTGCCGAAAATTTTGGTTGACTTATGAAATAAAGTTTGTATTATTGTGTGACAATTAAGATTTGGCATTATCGGGTGATTATTTTTGTGCATAGTTTATGAAAATAATTGTATTAATTTAAAGTATTTCCTAATCCGACAACCAACATTTGAAAAGTACACTTATACCTAATATCTAAGATGATCAAAGTTGCTAGCTGGTCTCCTAAAGCGTTTACAAACGTGTGAAACTTTGATGAGCAGAATCCTAGAAAACTTGCACGAATATACATGGGTGCATACGCTTGTATGCTCGTCTCTCTTTTTACATGGTACATTACATGAAAAAATGGCAGATTACGTTTGTAACATGTAAATATTTATGTGAAATAATGAACATAAAGCCGTGTAAAAACACAATTAGTCTTATAAATACTAGGGTTCGTTTGAAAATAATATAAAATGACTAAAAATGTTTTTGATGAAAATATTTATAGAACCAATCTTTAGTAAAATTGTAGGTAAATCCTGAAAAATGAACTTCAAGTGCTTTCTGCAAAAAACACAACTGATTTTAAAATATTTTTTGAATCAATTCTTAGTAAAAGTGTAACCCAATTAACTGATACTTCTTGTAGAAAATACTTTAATGTTTTGAAACCGAAAAATATTATCTTTAAAAAAAATTAATAATTTTAAAAACACTTTTAAACGAATCATTTCAATTTAAAATTTTGTTTTGAATCCCTTGTTTTCTGCTAAATTTAACCCAATTAACAATTAGCAAGTACTAAAGCAAATGAAAATTTTCTTTTTCTTGAACCAGCTTTTGACCTTAAAAGAAAAATCAAAACTGGATACGTGTAAGTAGGACCTGCTCGTTCCAGAAATTGCAGCCATCTTCATGATTACAGCGATGACAAAAGTTGAAAAAGTGATGTCATTTCCACTCCTCAGATGCTTCAACCTATGCTTGTATTTCTGGGACGAGGTCAATGCAGGTTGACCTAAATCTAACCGCTAGGTTATTTGCGAGAAGCTTCCATTTGAGGGTTTTTACATCGGTGTATGAGATGCACCGATATTTGAACGGCCAAAAATGTCAAAATACAACCATGTAGACCTAGTTATGTGATACATCATTGCATTATATAGAGTCGTCTTCAAGCCCTAGTTTTTCCGCTCAACGTGCTTTTTTATGCACATTACCATAACGTGAATTGTTGTCCGATGAATGTTATATGATTTGTACACCACTTAAATCTCAAAACGTAAACTCATCCATGTAGGGGGAATGCTCGAAAGATCGTGAGCTAAATGCACTCTTTCAACCAACTAGTAACAAAATCGAAAACACAACCAACGACTAATCATCTATAAAAATTAGTGAAAGTTACTTGATCATAGCCACAATAGCATCACCAATACATGCGTTATAATATGAGTAGACGAATACAATATTAATCATAATTCCACGTATTATAACATGAGGATCAGTATACCACGTGCCTACGTCCTGTATCCGAAGATAATCCCTCGTTTATTTGAAAGACTTTGCGAGCGAAATGTACTGTATTTTGATCCCAAAATCACTCAAAAAGCTTTACATTATTACAGAAATAGTATGTATGGCCTTTGAAAACCATCCAAAACTAAAACAATGAATGAGAAAGAATTCAAAGAAAGTTAAAGAGAACCCCACATTACACCAGGAAGTAGTCTAGAAGAGACGTTACGCAGTGTTTGGATACATGGAAAATGACAAGGAAAATGCAAGGCCAGATGCTTTTAGTTACAAACCTGTTTAAATTTAAGAGGGTATTTCCTGCCTAAATCAGCTAAAAATGTTATTACCAAACACTAATTAATGAAACAAACCAACTTAGAAATTACACCGAAAGCCAATCACCACCCATATATGTAAATATTGAAAAAAGTCACCTTAAATACATCATCACACAGACCTAATCAGGATCATCAGTTACCCGCATAGGCTGCAGTTTCTTCACTGTAACAAATCTACGTTCTTGCTCAGCTCCTCCAGCTTCTTCATCCTCAACTTCTCACTTTCGGTCACCAGCTGCATCAAATGTAACGCGACAACAAAACAATCTCAAAACGTTGAAATTATACAAACAACACTATGTATGCTTTTAGTAAATCGAAATATAAGAACATTATAACTAGTATCGGTTGCAAGAATTTGGACGGGCTGAGCTCCTAAACCAAATTTTAAGATTGGTGATCTGTCAAAGCAGGCTCAACTCAGCTGTGCTCACTCTAACTCCGAACTGGTGAGACGGGGTTCAAGTTCAACCCGTCCAAGAGCTACAACCCTAGCCACGACAAGTAAAAACAGTTTATCAAACTAACCTCCATTAGCTTTGTGATAAGCTGCACTTTTTCCCTGTTCTTTTCATTGAAAGCCTCGAGTGCATCTCTGTATTCCTTTTCCTGTGACAAGTTACGAACCCAAAATTCATCACGAACACGCACCAATCCACGCACAATTGCATATGCATAGCAGTAAATATTAACACCAAAATGTGGTTATTATAAAATCCAAGATGTGTTACCTTCTTCTGGCAGGTATGTCCCAGTGGCTTTAACTCTTTGTTAATCGAATCGATCTTCTTACGAACTTGTGAAACTTCCTTCCTCATCGGATCTGCAAGCCCTTCAAGCTCCTGGAAGTTCCATAATTTAAGACAAAAGGGAAATTAAAGAGTTGTAACAAATTTGCAGAAACTTTTTGCTACAACTTCTCCATTAAACATCTACTAATTGCTAGCAACCGATTCAACGGCTATATTTCCAGTTGAACCAACAGAATATGAAGCAGATGGGATACAGATATTTTCAACAAGACATCCTTCGACTTATATTGTTGTCGCAAACATAAACAAATGACTAAATAAAACCTGACTATTTGACAAATTTGAGGGTTTTGAGTAAGAACAGAATTGGTAAAAAAAATGGAATTACTTCCATCAAAGTGTTCATAGCCACATTAAATTCACACCCTTGTAAATACATAAACCCAAAATCCAAAAAAAAAATTAAGCTGAAAAAACCCCAATTTAATGTAATTTCCTGTTCTGGAGATCTAGTTTTTTCCACCAACTTTTGTCACCCAGAATTTTCAGAAAGTTAAATTCCCTTAAAACCCCACAAATTTCTTTTGCATAAAATCATTTTTAACCCTTTAATTTAGCCTAAAAATACCCAAAAAATAGGTAAAAAAATCTTGGTTTAATTAGCAAAAACCTTGTTTTTTGGGATTTTAAAAGCACAAACCTCACGAATAGTGGCCAAACGCTTGGTCTCCTCTTCAACCCGACCCAACTGAGCCTGAACCTTCTCTCTGACCTCCATCTTCTTCCTCTCGATCTCCTCCTCTTTGGCTCTGAAAGTGGAAAGCGCCGACCTTGACATCTCCTCGTCCTCCTTCGACATGTTGCTGTTGAAGCTGAGGCTTCCGGCGGAGTTCTGCACCACCAGCTGCTGCTGCTGCGGCTGAGCCGCCGACTGAGACTGCTCCGTCTGCATCATCTTCTCTTCAACCTCCTCTACTTCCTCTTCACAAAATCAAAAACCAGCCCTTTTCGTGAAATTCTCTATATTTTCTTATCTCTTTCTCTTTTGCTTTTGCTTTTGGAATGATGGGGTTTTAAAATTTGTGGTGGAAGTGCTCTGTTTTTTTTTTTTTTTTTCCTGCTCTGTTTTTTTGCAGAGTTTATGAATGGCTGAGGCTGGCGTTAAAGGGTTTCAAGGCGTCAAGCCAGCTGCTAATTGTGTTCTTTATATAAAGTTATAAACCAACAAAAAATAAGAATAAAAGATTAAAGAAAAATAGTAATTAAAATAATAATCTAAACTATTTAACACAAAACTCTCCTTGTCAATAAAAAATAATAAAAATATCAAATTAATCCTGTCTACAAAGCTAAAAAATAATCAAAATAAAATTTATGAAAAATATAGTAAGGGTGATGTTGTTCACAAACCTTTTTACTTCTCATGCATCATTTTCAATTTTCATCCATCGAATAAAATGAATTGAAAAAAATCAATGACAAAAAATTAATAAGAGTGTATAAAATGTAAAAATTAGTGTGTGAATGACACTATTCTATAATAAATTAAACATAAAATTATTTTTCTATTTTTTTTCCAAGCATCACAAGCTACCTAATTGTATCAGTTGCCTCAATTTCTTTTCTATGTTTCTTTTTCAAATAAAATAAACTTTTAACGAAAAAATAATTATTCAAAAATAATCGTTAAAATATGAATAACTTCTTTAGCGACATAAATTCATTTAAAAGTCATCACTTGTCACAAAAGAGTTGAAGTAACATTTTATATATTGTTTCCTGTATAAATTTTATTTTTAAATTTTTTATACATCCATAATATGTGTACAATTATTAATAAAGATTAAAAAAGAAAAAGAGAATGAAAAAATTAGAAAAAAATAGGGGGAAAATGCTTTTAGTTGAAATGACCCAAAACCGCCAACCACTGATAAAGACGGGGTGTGTATGTGGAATTGTTGCTTTACTGAAAGAAATGGGGTGTTGGCTGAAATATTTTAAAAAAAATTAACTTGTCTCTCTGTACCCGTTTGTGTAAGCCCCCACAGCCAACCCACCAGCCCTGAACCCCCCCCTTGGAATTTCAAAATTTTGTCTACTAGTATTTCTCCACACTTATAAGCAAGAAGTTTTATATTCGATTATCGTCAATGACGAATTTAAATCATATTATTATTAGTACATGATGAAGCTTAACCCACTTCCTCATCATTTTAGCATAGATAATCTCATTGATTATAAAAAAAAGATTTTTCTTTACCTTACTCACATGTTGTAGTAATTTCTACTAGAAGTACAAATTGTCCCGTCTCTTAGACTCTTACACTATGATATTTTCTTATGTTGTAGTTTTCTACATTAATAAAGATTCTAGAGTTGTGGATATTATATCTGAGGTGTAGACATTCTCTGATTATTTGTATCACAAAACGAATAATATGTAATTATTTGATTGTCTGTATTTTTATTTCTGCTTTATCTAAGAAATGGTTATGAACTTACGAGTTGCTCCGGTGAATGCAGCATTTGATATTTTTGCTTTATCTAAGAAATGGTTATGAATGCTGAATGCAGCATTTAATTGTCTGTATTTTTATTTCTGCTTTATCTAAGAAATGGTTATGAACTTACGAGTACTGAATTGCTCTGGTGAATGGAGCATTCGTCTTCAAAGCTCTATGCCCGGGGTTAAAATCCTCCCCTCCCCCTCACTGTCTCTTGTAGTAATGTCCTTGCGATAAAAAATGAAAATATACTATGTTCTGACCGTTCAAACTTGAAATGCATTATAATAGCTATGTTATATACACTCTTAATGTAAAAGTCTGGTGTTGTTAGCATCTTCGTGACATAAAACAAAGTGATTCACGTAAACATTGTCTTTGTAAAGTTTCTTAATATCTCAGATGTGGAATTCACACTCAAACGATTTATTGTTGTCCATCATTGTACACGTAATTGTCTAAGATGGATGAGCACATATTTTAAGTTGTACCAATGTCTATGGAGCTAAAACCTAACCCCATATAACGCATGTAAGGTCTCTATCGTTGTCTCAAATTCATGTGCAAGGCCAAAAACGCTTGTATCCAAAAAGTATAGCCATGGGAGTACAAATACAAGTTTCATGCTTTTATTTACAATTTTCTTATACTTATTTGTATCAAAAAATTATTTATGCACATCATTTTTCTCTTTTTGTATGTTTATGGAGCTAAAACCTAACCCCATATAACGCATGTAAGGTCTCTATCGTTGTCTCAAATTCATGTGCAAGGCCAAAAACGCTTGTATCCAAAAGTATAGCCATGGGAGTACAAAATACAAGTTTCATGCCTTTTATTTACAATTTTCTTATACTTATTTGTATCAGAAAATTATTTATGTACATCATTTTTCTCTTTCTGTACATCACTGTTTATTTTTGTTGATTAATTCTTCTTTATTTTGTTCGATCGAAAAATCCAAAATAAATCAAAACGTGCATATCACTTCGTATGAAACATAGCAAGATGAAGTTGTTACTTTCCAATCGATGTTGCAAATGTTGGTAGACGGACAACCTCAACCTAACCTTTTAGGGTTAACTCATTCACATGGGGTACATGGAAGGCGCATAATGCGTTGGTAAAGAGAGAACATCATCATACGTGCATGCGTTTGTGTGTCAAAATATATTTAGGTTGGTCATTCTATTTCCATTGACCATCTTTTTTGGCAACTTCAAGCTAACCATTCATCCTTCATTGCAACAGCAATCCATATAGCTTAATTAGTTGGTTATGAGCGTTCACATGCAAACTCAAGATTCAATACTTTTAATATGTCGAGCGTTTCTTTAGTTTTCAGAAGAGTGACGTTATTTGTACCATATATATGTTAAATGTGGTCACTAATACCCCAAATGCTAAACTAATCAAATTTACGAGAAGATGACAGACACTCTGTCTTAACTAAGTGGCTTAACCTACGTTTGCAGAGAGACAAGACTTGTTAAACTAAAGAAACCATTTTATATACTATTGAGAAGCAAATCTCAACAACAAAGAGTGGATACATATATAAGAATTCCAAAAGTGGTGAGAGAAGTAAATTGGGAATTTAAGCCCGTCCCTTTCCCTTTCCCTTGAGGACAGCCAGAGCCAGGGTGCTTAAGACTAAAGTTTGGTGTGGAGTGGACAGAAAGGGTCACCTGCAAACACACACACACTGACTGCAACCAATAAAAAAACCAGCGAGGCTGACAGAGAGGCGTATGAGCCAAGGCAAAAGTTTGGACAACCAAGCCACATTGACGGCAGCTTCCCTACCCCCTCCTTTTGACAATCTCACCTCCTTTCCGTTGTGGGATATGGCCCCTCAAACCCTAGAATCTCCCCCTTTTTTCCCCTTTTCTTTTTCTTTTAATTCAATAAATAAACCTTTGTTCTTTTTCCTTTGGGTTATGTAGTCTCGCCTTAGGCGAGTTTTGTAGTCTCGCTATAGCTAGGCGAGTTTAATGTTCTAGTTACAGGCGATATGAGTTCTTAAGTGTGATTTCTTTACAGATATATCGTGTTATGTCGATTTGTGGCTAATCTGTACGTACGGTTATTGTCATATTAGTACTGTATCGAAAATTTAATCTATGGTTGGTTGCGTGTTATTCTTTCCGGATTATGTTAGCTCTTTTGTTGAGATTGGTCACCGAAAAAATATTTGGTCATATTTAGTTTTCTAACTCTTATTTTACTTTGTATGATTGAGTCAAGACGTCCTTTAAATATTCCAAAATGACCTAATCTATTGCTAATGGATTTTCTCCTTTATTTTTCTGCTTTCCTTTTTCTCTCTTTGTGGAGGGGACCGACAAACTCACTAATTCAACATTTGACAATTTCAAAACCCTAGAAACTAATCTCATTACAAAAAAACATGATATCTGAGTTCAACGGTCGAGATCATTAGACTGAATCCATGATGGGGCTGTGGAATCTCATTGGTGGGGTCCCAATCCAAATGGGTGGGTGATCAGTGCACCCATTAGCTTACCAAGCATGCCTAGTTGTCGAATTCTTAATCATGATTAGTGTTTGATTAATCAAATATTAAGAAAAGATGGTAACTTTTACCAAATGCCAGCATAAACAAGCTTTATTAAGCATTTTCAATGATTTGGGTGTCTGAGTTTTTCATATTTTTGCAGAGCGGCTGTTATGTTTTGTTGGTTTTCTCAAACTATAAAATGTTGCAGTATTTTACAACATTTAGTTGTTTGTCTTGTGTTTCTGTCACTAATCTGAGAATCTTCTGTTGGGTTGGCAGTCATTTGCCAACTGTTTTTTTTAATCTCTCAGGCTGTGACAATTGGCACCGTCAGTTAAATTGGTTCTTAATTTAGACAGAGGTATTAAGTAATTGTTAATTTTCTTCCTATTATGTTTGGCTTTTGGTTTCTTGTAGCTTTTTATGGGGTTGATTGGCGGTTCAGTTTGGAATCTTGGCTTAAAGAAATTAAGAAGGCACATAGCGGAAAATTTCGGTTGGACAGCGAGTTTCTTTTTTGGCTCCATTCATTCTCACGAATACGCACTTTATGTAATTTAATTAATTTGACTTCGTTTGTAATAACACGATAGCTTCTTATTGGATGGATGATGAAAGTCTGATTATGTAACACTCTAAGAGAGAATGCCTCATTTGACGGTTGGACCAATTTGTATAAGTTGACCGCTATTTTTGGTGTGGAAATATTCAAAATTCTTCCATTCTCTCTAGAAGAAGAAGACCAAGTCCAACTCCGTTATTCTCTAAAGTGACATTTGGTCAAGTGGAATGGATGTTAGAATAGAAGAAGAAGCATTCATCTTATTCTAATTTTGCTAAGATATCCTACATGACTTTAATACTTGGGCATCGACTATGATGTGTGACCAAGAATCTCGAGTCCCATAGTTGGATTATGATATCAACCTCAAGACCTCGAATCAAATCTCCAGAAATCAAACTCTAGAATTTAAAAAGTTGAACCTCAAGCACGACAATGCATCTGAACACTAGGGTTTTAGTCTGAGGTTTTAGTCTCGGACTAAAACTCTAAACTGTACTTTTGGCTACTCAATAGAGGAATCAAACACCAAACTATCATAATCCTAACACAGTAACTCACCTTCCCTCATAACTTGAGCTAACCTTAAATGATAATGGTACCGTTTTTCCACCCGAATAATATAACATATTTCAATCTCATTCTTATTTTTCTACAATTAGATGCCACAAGTGGCGGATCCAGGAATTTAACCTTGTAGGGTCTTAGTGTAATAGATCCAAGTGCGCGCAACGCCCAAAATTTTCAGTTTTTTCGTTGAGGTATATAGTCAAGCTCTTAATGGGCATTGTTTGGATCAAAACTTGAACTTTGGGCTCAAGAAAGGAGCTGGCCCAAAAGGAGGCCCGAAGGGAAAGTCAGCCGAAGCCTAGTCGAAATCCAGAAAAGCAGAAAGGGCCTTTTCTGACTTGGTGCAGCTCATGAAGACCACTTGCTTACCTACCCAAAGGCCAAGTGGTATAGACTGACCAGCTACACAGCCCATAAAGTACTTTATGATGGCAGTACAGGTAAAATAGTTGATGAGTCATCACCCTTCAAACCGCATTCGGGCAAGGTTGCTGCTACAGGAGGCCAAGCCGAGTTGTCTATATAAGAAGAAAGAGAAACCAGGAATAAGAACACTCAATCAAACAAACAAATGCAAGCACAAACTCTGCTCAAAGCCAGATTTGCCTTCAAAACGAAGCTGTAGTCAGCCCAAGCCTTCATCCCTCTTGGGACAAGCCTTCATCCCTCGCGGGATAAACCTTCACTCAAATCCTTGTAATAGCTCTGCTACCTTGTTCAACCTTGCTGTAGTATCGATTCATCTTTTGTAAATCTCTCTCCCTCTCTGAAGCTTTCAAACCCTTACCCTTGATAAACTACAAAGATAGGAACCTGCAAGACGACCAGGCTTGCCCGACAAGGTTAAACCTTGCCCGACCTTCTTTGTTTTTGTCTTTTCATTCATTAGCCTAGCAATATGTTGTATACTTCCAGTTATATTCAAGTTATTTCTAGCAAGATGACCATTAAAAGGCTTTCTCAGTACTTGGATCCGATTTGAATATATCTTCAGTGTTCAAACCAGATCCAAGTCCTAAGCCCTCGGGCATGTAAATCTGATTAGTTAAAAGTCATTGGCCTCAAGGCATAAAAAAGAACCTTATGTGGACTTAACCCATCCACGACAATCCTTGATAAACGAGAAGTCCGAAGTTACTTAGGGCGCAAGTAATCGACCTACCTCTTAGTCTTATTTCTATTACATTATGATTATCATAGAACGCTTAAGCATGGAAAGGATTCTGATAGGAAGCCTCAAGGCCTACACCTAAGGCCCCACGAAGGCACCTATTTGGATTCATTCCGTTCTGCGGTCTAGAACGTTTGAGTATAAGAACAAACTCTAATGGGAAGCCTCAAGGCCTACATCTAAGGCCCTACAAAGACACCTATTTGGGTTCATCTACCTCTCGAACTCGGGTAATCAGAAGTATAATAGTTATAAGACTCATGCATTCATGAGAACAAATATGATGTGTTCGAGCACTGGTTTAGTTATTGATAGGAAGCCTCAAGGCCTACACCTAAGGCCCCACAAAGACACCTGTTATAACTAACACGGTTTCTCGGGTATATACATAGACAACCAAAACTCGACATCCATTTCACATCTGCCATACTGAAGATGGCAGTGGCACGCCTGAGCACTTAAAAGTTAACCTTGATTGTGAGCCTCAAAGCCTACACCTAAGGCCCCACAAAGGCACCTCTCAAAGTTAACTCTGTCCTTCTCTTTCAGCCTTGCCCGACGAGCCTTGCCCGAAGAGTCTTGCCCGACGAGACTTGCCCAACAAAGCCCGACAGTGAAGCAGAAGCCCGACAGCAGCCCTCAACCTGCGCCAACCTCCCGGGGAGCTGTGTGCTCGTCGGCCAGGAAACATCCCCGACGGAAATTCCTGACGCGAACATAGTTTTGGCACGCCCAGTGGGACCTCATTTGATCAAAAGATATATGTCAAAATGCCAGAAGATTTGCAAACCACGTTGCTACAAATGTTGCAAAGATTGGAGAAAGCTTTCACAGGCTCCAGAAAAGAAACAGACATGGTTCCTCCCGAGGGAAAGAGACTTAAAACTAGCCCGCCAGAAGAGTTGGTGGTAGACAAACCTACAGTTCCCTTTTCAGAAGCCCCTGTAAATATGATTAATATGGCATGGGTTGGGAAGGGAAAAGAAAGAATCACAAGGGAACCAGAGGAAGAAAGATTGGCTGAAAAACCTACGGGAGGGGTGATTAAATTGCCCGAATATCCAAAAGCAGCCATAATCAAGGGGATGGTTATGTGTAGTAAGTGCCAATGCGAGTGTGAGCTCGAAATTCCTTCGGCTGGAATCCTCATTGATCATGAACTGATCAGGAGGAAGGAAGAAGATGAAAGGAGGAGAGCCCACGAAAAGATCAAGCAGGCTACGAAAAAAGACACTTCCCGAAGCGTTTTTCAATGATTAGGAGGTGATTCCCAACCCAAAGCTTTGTCAGAAGTATTTCGAAACCATGAGGCTTCTGAAGAGGCAGAAGATATGGAGGCCAAAATACGGAGGGGTACAGATCATCCTCAATATGGCCATATGGGAAGGGAAATCAAGAGGATGAATGGGATAACAAATCCTGTCAGAAAAGAAAAACCTGCCCACCTCGGGCGAAAATGGTATGTAGTTAGAAAGAACGGACAGCCTACCAAACAAATGGGAGCCTCCATGGTCAGAAGGGTTCAAAGGCAGCACAAAGCCTACATGAATTCCTTGAAGACCCCCGCAACATCCGAAGCCTCCAAAAATCAAAAATTGGAGAAAACATCATCTGGGGGAAATAGTCAGCTCCGCTGGAGAAGTAAGAGAGAGGTGGAAAAAGCCAATAGCAAGACGGAAGGCGAGGGGAATCACGTGCCGCAGAGCCAGCACCCTAGGAAGTATCGGATCTTGAGGAGAGCTCAAGAAGATCTGGTCATGGTGCCAAACCCCGGGTGGAAGCCAGAGCCTATTTGCGTTAGAGCTGTTTCATCTGAAAAGAGACCACATTCTCTGCCCTTGGTGGATCTTTTTGGTGAAGTTCCAAAGCAAACGCTGTATGCGGGCATGAATCAACAGGAGGGGGCACCAGAACCACTACTTCCAGCCGATGCAATGGCCTGGTTGGACGAATTCATGGACCAGATTGAGGGCAATAAAGAAGATCTGCCCGAGCCTAGTAATTTTCATATCAACATGGCGTATGTATTATCTGCCATGTTTGGTGCCAGACCTGATCAGCCCGCTACTATGGAGGATGATTACTTGACAACTGAGCCAATGATGGCACATGTCAATGTGGAGGTAGTCAAAGAAGGAGAGTCGGGCAAGGCTGAATCCACTGAAGCGTCCAAAGATAGTCCTTTCAGGATTTATACAGACAAAATGGTGTTTAGCCGCCCGAACAGCTCGTTGGCCAATCATCTGAAGCCCATATATGTTGCTGCTCATTTGGAAGGTGTGCCCTTCAAAAGAATTCTAATTGATGGGGGAGCAGCTGTTAATGTGTTACCAGCCAAGCAAATGAGGAAAATGGGAAGAGGCACGGAGGATCTTATTCCCACAGACCTCACGGTCTCTAGCTTCTCAGACGCTATCACCAAAACTCATGGGATATTACCTTTAGAAGTGGATTTGGGATCTAAACAGATCATGCTGGCATTCTTTGTGGTGGACTGCACTTCCACTTATGGGGCCTTACTCGGAAGAGATTGGATCCACCAAAGTCTGGCCATACCCTCCACTCTTCATCAACAAGTGGCTGTTTACCATGAAGCGAGCACAGAAGGACCAGGCTTTTGGGAAATGGTAGAGGCCGAATAACGGCCATTTCTCCCCACAGCCAATGTTGCGGAAGCAAGTTTCTACAACCCCAACGTAGGAATCTTAAAGTGTTCAGGAGCTGACGAGAATGGCCGCCCTACCAAGGTGACGGCCCAAAAGCTTTTGGAACAAGGAATGCTCCTTACTAGAGAGGAGTGGGATAAACCTTGTATCCTCCCAAATCCCCTACACCATCAATGACTTAACAAAAGAAGAAAGATCAGGTAACGGCAGTCAGATCCCTGATTAAAAGACTGTTGGTATATGGGAAGGGAAGAAGACAAGAAATGGAGCTCTTGGACAAGGAAGAGCAGGAATGGCAGGTGGGAACTTCAACCAGCCAGCATGAAAGCACGGAGGAATCTTACAGAGAAGAATTGGAAAGGGCCATTCAAATGGCCGAGTGCATTTATGATCTAGATGGGCCAGATGACTTGCCCGAGAGCCCGGAGTTGGTCGAATTTTTGTGTGCAGAACCTGATAAGCCACCACCAGAAGTCCAGGATCCTCTGGAAATTATTGTTCTAGGAACAGAGGAGGATCCAAGACCAATACAAATTAGTGGTTTATTAGGGGTTGATGATCGGGCGAAGATTATCTGCCTTTTGCAAGAGTTCAAAGATTGTTTTGCTTGGCATTATACTGAGATGCCAGGTTTAGATTCAGCCTTGGTGGAACATAGAATGCCCATCAAAGAGGGATACAAACTTGTTAAGCAAGCACCACGAAGGATGTCAAAGGAGATAGAAGAAAATGTCAAAGAAGAGATTGAAAGGCTAGTAAAAGCTGGCTTTATCAGACCAGCCAAATATGTGGAGTGGTTGGCCAACATTGTACCCGTTTTAAAAGCTGTAACAAAAGCAGTACGATGTTGTGTGGATTACAGAAATATTAATGACGCTACACCAAAAGATGAATATCCCATGCCCATGGCCGATTTATCCATAGATGCAGTAGCAAAACATAAAGTCCTATCTTTTATGGATGGGAATGCCAGGTATAATCAGATAAAGATGGCTCCAGAAGATATACACAAAACAACTTTTAGGTGTCCCGGTCATGTGGGGGCATATGAATATCTGGTCATGCCATTCGGGCTCAAGAACGCTGGTGCAACTTACCAGAAGGCAATGAATGCCATCTTTCACGATCTGATTGGCCAGAGCATGGAGGTATACATCGATGACATAGTGGTGAAGTCCAAGACAGAAGAACAACATCTGGAAGATCTCAGACAAACATTAGCAAGGATGAGGATCCACAAATTAAAGATAAATCCAAAGAAGTGCGCGTTTGGAGTAAGAGCGGGCAACTTCTTGGGATTCCTGGTGCATCAAAGAGGTGTAGAAGTGGACAAGAACAAATATCAGGCAATAATGGAGTCACCTTCACCCACCAACAAGGTGCAACTCCAGAGGCTACTGGGCAAAATTAACTTCTTGAGGAGATTCATTGCTAATTTAGCAGGCAAGATCCAGCCGCTGACTCCTTTACTAAGATTGAAAGATAAAGAGAACTTCGAATGGGGATCACCACACCAACAGGCATTTGACAGCATCAAGGCCTATTTGACTTCTCCACCAGTGTTGGTGCCACCTCAAAGGGGAAAACCCTTGAAGCTGTATATTTCTGCCTCAGAAAAGTCAATCGGGAGTTTGCTAGCCCAAAATAATGAAGGTGGGAAGGAGCATGCAGTGTACTACCTCAATAGAATTCTGACCGAGGTAGAGACAAGGTATTCCCCGGTAGAGAGATTATGTTTGGCTTTATATTTCACTGCCAGTAAATTAAAGCATTACATGTTACCTTGTCACGTGCACATCATCACCAAGACAGATGTGATAAAGTACATGTTGTCAAAGCCAATGCTCACAGGAAGGATTGGGAAATGGATTCTAGCATTATCAGAATTCAGTTTTCAGTACGTACCCCAAAGGGCAGTCAAAGGCCAAGCAATTGCTGACTTCCTGGCCGAGCACCAAGAATCTCAAAAGTGAGGTAATCAATATCCCAGGAAGCCTGGAGGTTACTAGCATTTGGATCCCGCCAAGAAAAGATATTTCGGGCAAAGAAGACTGGGTCCAGCAAGAGATAAGAAGAGTAGCTGGTCTTTGGATCACTCATTGGAAGTTGTATTTCGATGGATCTCACACTCAGAAGGCTTCAGGAGCAGGGATTGTAATTGTAAGCCCTCAGGGAGTTTATCATTATTATTCATTTCTCCTGGACTACCAAGGAAATACTAATAATCGGGCAGAGTATAAGGCCTTAATAATTGGTCTGGAAATCTTGATGGATCTGAGGGCAGTAGAGGTAGAGGTCTTTGGGGATTCAGAGTTGGTAATAAACCAGTTAAATGGGGAGTTCAAGTGCAGACATATTACCATGGCGGGGTATTACTTGGCAGCTACGCAATTGTTGAGTTTCTAGGATTCTGAGATATCGGTCAATCATGTTCCCAGGGGATCCAACTTAGCGGCCAACGAGATGGCATAACTAGCCTCAGGAGTGCCAATACAGGAGAGAAAATATGGGGTAGATATCGAGATCCAAAGAAGAAACCTTCCTTCCATCTTAGAAAGGGGATTCAATCTAGATATAATGGTGTTAGAAGCCGAGATAGAAGATTTGAGGTCACCTATCATTCATCATTTGAAGGATCCCTCTTCGCCTACAAGCAAGAAGGATAGACAGCAAGCAACCAAGTATGTCTTATGGGCGAAGAACTTGCTAAGAAAAACTCCATATGGGTTACTGTTGAGATGCTTGGGCCAAGAAGAATCCATGAGGGTAATGGCCGAAGTACATGAAGGAGTATGTGGAGCACATCAGGCTGGAACGAAGATGAGATGGTTGTTTAGAAGGTATGGTTATTTCTGGCCCGATATGGAAAAAGATTGCAAGTCTTATGCCCGATGTTGTGAAGAATGTCAAAGGCACAGACCTCTCCAGCATGTGCCCTCGGTACCTTTAAATCTAGTGGTCAAACCTTGGCCCTTCAGAGGATGGGCGATGGACTTCATCGGGTAAATCGATCCAGCTTCTAATAAAGGGCATACCTTCATAATTGTAGCAACGGATTATTTCACCAAGTGGGTGGAAGCATCAGCAGTAAAATCCATAACTTCAGCCACAGTCAAGAATTTTATCGAGACCAAGATTCTGCACAGATATGGGGTGCCCGAAACTATAGTGACGGATCGTGGGCCATCTTTTATTTCAAAAGAAGTTGAGGAGTTTGCAAGTAAATACAAATAAAGATGATCCAGTCCAGTCCGTACTACCCTCAATCAAATGGCCAGGCAGAAGCCAGCAATAAGATCCTGGTCAACATTATCAAGAGAATGGTGATTGATAGTCCAGAAAAGTGGCATGAAAATCTGGGGAACACTTTGTGGGCATACAGAACTTCCAAGAGGGCAGGAACAGGGACAACTCCTTATGCTTTGACTTTCGGGCAAGATGCAGTGCTCCCCGTGGAAATCAATGTAAGTTCTGTAAGAATTCAAAATCAATTTGGGTTGCATAATGAAGAGTACATTGAAGCCATGTGTCAAGGAATTGAAGACTTGGATGTAGCCCGAATTGAAGCTTTGAACCAGATTCAAGAAGGAAAGCGAGCGGTTGCCCGAGCTTATAACAAAAAGGTGAAGATGAAGTCTTTCAAGGAAGGGGATTTAGTATGGAAGACAGTCCTCCCTCTAGGAGCTCAGCTCAGGGGCTTTGGAAAATAGAGCCCGACATGGGAAGGTCCTTTCATTATTAGTCGCGTTTTGGATAGAAGGGGATACTACTTGGCGGACCTTGAGGGAAACAGGCATAAACATCCCATTAATGTTAAATTCTTAAAGAAATATTGTCCTACGTTGTGGGATGTTAGAGATTGTTATATTGAAGATAATGCAAGGTAAAGCAAGCTTCGGGATATCAATGTGCAGTGTATATTTATCAATCATTCAAGAAGATGGAAAGACAAGAGTTGCTGAGATAATGTATATTTCATTTCGACAAATTGATGAAATTTACAAAAGATTCAAAGCCGACGTATTACAATCAATTCTCCTTCTAGATGCAATGGTATCTTCAGCTGATTTTCCGATGTCTTCATGGATGGAACCCGATCAGGTGATCGGGTTGTGCGGCCAACATGAGCCTGGTAGAGGATCCTCAGACAGGACCATCACCATAAGTGATGGTGAAGCCCGACTTATCACCGCAACAAGCAGGAAGACAAGCATTCGAGAGGAAACCGCCTGACCAAGGGTGTTGGAGATAACGGGGTGTTCAATCAAGGGTGTTAGAGATAGCAGTCCTTTGATGAAAGCCCTTTTTCTCACGAAAAGGGAGTTTTAGGAAACCCCACTCAAAGCCTGAGGAACCCATTTCTCAGTTTCTGAACGTTCGAGGAAAATGGAAGAGAAGGCTGAAGAGGATTTGATGGCTTGACAGAAGAAATTCTGAGCCAGAATTTATAGAGCCCCCAGAGAATAGTTCAAAGGTCGTGAGGAGAGCAAGGGGCACAGGGTTGCCTTCATCCTGTCTAGAAAACACAAAGTTCCAAATGATTGGTATACACGCATGCGGATATTCAATCAATGATGGCGCCTGGGATTCCAATCTTAACATTAATTGAAGGGGGCATTGTTTGGATCAAAACTTGAACTTTGGGCTCAAGAAAGGAGCTGGCCCAAAAGGAGGCCCGAAGGGAAAGTCAGCCGAAGCCCAGTCGAAATCCAGAAAAGCAGAAATGGCCTTTTCTGACTTGGTGCAGCTCATGAAGACCACTTGCTTACCTACCCAAAGGCCAAGTGGTATAGACTGACCAGCTACACAGCCCATAAAGTACTTTATGATGGCAGTACATGTAAAATAGCTGATGAGTCATCACCCTTCAAACCGTATTCGGGCAAGGTTGCTGCTACAAGAGACCAAACCGAGTTGTCTATATAAGAAGAAAGAGAAACCAGGAATAAGGACACCCAATCAAACAAACAAATGCAAGCACAAACTCTGCTCAAAGCCAGATTTGCCTTCAAAACGAAGCTGTAGTCAGCCCAAGCCTTCATCCCTCTCGGGACAAGCCTTCATCCCTCGCGGGATAAACCTTCACTCAAACCCTTGTAATAGCTCTGCTACCTTGTTCAACCTTGCTGTAGTATCGATTCATCTTTTGTAAATCTCTCTCCCTCTCTGAAGCTTTCAAACCCTTACCCTTGATAAACTACAAAGATAGGAACCTGCAAGACGACCAGGCTTGCCCGACAAGGTTAAACCTTGCCCGACCTTCTTTGTTTTTGTCTTTTCATTCATTAGCCTAGCAATATGTTGTATACTTCCAGTTATATTCAAGTTATTTCTAGCAAGATGACCATTAAAAGGCTTTCTCAGTACTTGGATCCGATTTGAATATATCTTCAGTGTTCAAACCAAATCCAAGTGCTAAGCCCTCGGGCATGTAAATCTGATTAGTTAAAAGTCCTTAGCCTCAAGGCATAAAAAAGAACCTTATATGGACTTAACCCATCCACGACAATCCTTGATAAACGAGAAGTCCGAAGTTACTTGGGACGCAAGTAATCGACCTACCTCTTAGTCTTATTTCTATTACATTATGATTATCATAGAACGCTTAAGCATGGGAAGGATTCTGATAGGAAGCCTCAAGGCCTACACCTAAGGCCCCACGAAGGCACCTATTTGGATTCATTCCGTTCTGCGGTCTAGAACGTTTGAGTATAAGAACGAACTCTAATGGGAAGCCTCAAGGCCTACATCTAAGACCCTACAAAGGCACCTATTTGGGTTCATTCTACCTCTCGAATTCGGGTAATCAGAAGTATAATAGTTATAAGACTCATGCATTCACGAGAACAAATATGATGTGTTCGAGCACTGGTTTAGTTATTGATAGGAAGCCTCAAGGCCTACACCTAAGGCCCCACAAAGGCACCTCTCAAAGTTAACTCTGTCATTCTCTTTCAGCCTTGCCCGACGAGCCTTACCCGAGGAGTCTTGCCCGACGAGACTTGCCCGACAAAGCCCGACAGTGAAGCAGAAGCCCGACAGTAGCCCTCAACCAGCGCCAACCTCCCGGGGAGCTGTGTGCTCGTCGGCCAGGAAACATCCCCGACGGAAATTCCTAACGCGAACAGGCATGTTGTTATCTTCCTAACAGCTTCAAAGGCTAAGGCCAAGCATCACCTGCCAAGGTGTCCTGCCAGGGCTTGTCCCAAGGCCTACTGATGCTGAATTATGTCTAATAGGCATTTCATCAAACATTTTGTGTACGTTCTGAGGTCCTATATTTACAATTAAGTCATTCATATCGTCTTTGGATTACACGAACCATATATAGAAAAAAAAACTAGGGATATGTTTGGGATTGGCATGGAATTGGTCAAAACCGTTTTCTAAGCAACTTTTATTACGTTTCACAAAAAACTTTTTAAAAAAAAATGCTTATGATAAGAAGCAATCTCAAGCACTTGAATTTTTTTAACAAAATTTTGATGTTTGTAGCAATATCGCTTCTAATAGAAGCGCTTGTGATCCAAAGCAATCTGAAACATGCTCCAAATCAAAATACGTAGGCATGAAAAGCCCTTTTGTATTTGTATTTGAGGTACATTGGAGTGGGAGGACTGCAACCAACAAGGAGATGCAAGTAGGCATTGCTCATATCACAACAACGACAAAAGATTCGTGTGTCTTCTTCCTACTGCTTTTGTTCTATAAGAATCTTATCAATTTGTTGAAGAGAGTTTTAACGAAAAACCCACGGTACTATTCATTTTAACGAAAAATCATATTTTTACACTAAAAGTCAATCCTGGTACTATTCACTTTACCATTTATTTTGTCCTTATCGTTAAAACTCAAAATTTTCAAGTCATTTTCATTAGTTTTCATTTTGTTGAATGTATGAATCTGAGTATTATTAATATTATAATATATTAATCTATTGTGTCATATTCAAGGGAAAGGATCCTCTCCGGCTCCCTTTCATCCGAATTCTCCGGATTTCTAGGTTACCCACAAACCTTGCCTCGAGCAGGGCCGTGAAGCCATCGCAGCTTTTTCTCCTTCCTCGAATAAGGTCGCGAAGCCATCGATGTTGTGGACATTGTCATCTCCTCTGACATTCACCCCCCTCTCAACCCTACTAGCGTCAACACCATTGCCATGGACCTCGATGCGGAAGATCCTATGGCCGTTGTTGCATTGCAGATTCTTCTCATTCCGATGGCGTCAAGGCAGGATGGAAGGAATCCAAAGAGGATCCTATTCCATATATCAAACACCTACAATTGTTATCACTTATATATAGGCATAGGAAGCAAATTATTGTAGCTTAAAAAGTCTTTAAAATTTTGTACAAATTATAAGGCTTCGCCGTAGCATTTTTCCTAAACCTTAATTTAGTTGGCTAAAGCACTATGCTTCCCTCTCTGTAGTCCAATCTGCATCTCCCTTCCTATATTGTAGAATATCCCATCGTTTGTTAGAAGAAAATAAATGTAGGCTTCACCATATATATCATATATTCGAGTCATAAAATACAAGATTATAAAAACATAAATTTAGACAAGTTGATTGCAGCAGCGTACTTCATCTTCAATATCCACGTTCGAATCATCCTCCTGATGGTATAAATGAGTTTAGTGCAATATTATATCCTTTGTCAAACCCAAAAAAGAGAACAGATAATAATGAAAACATTATTCCGTAAATTGTGGGGACAAAGATTTCGTGCTTGGCAATACAAGTATCTTTGCTGAATCTGTATTAATCTATTCCATCACTATCAAAAATATACATTATTATTTTGGAGCCTGTCAGTTTCCAATCATTTGAGGTTTATTTAATCTGTAACCTTCAGCCTTTTAGTGCACACCAAATTATACGTTTGGCTTTTTAACTGTCAAATCTTGATTTTCGTATATTTTAACAAATTTCGAACGATTAAAAGTTTGGAGTATGTTCTTCTTCTAGTACTGTTTCTTTGGCCAATAGTATAAATATATACATACATTCCTTACACAATATGTATGCTCCTTCCCAATGCAACCTCATAATAAATTTCAACTATCGAAATCGTCTATATAAGCCTTGGGTATGTTCATCTTTCTAACATGTGCAGAAAAAAAAAATGATTCGCTAGGCACAATTGAAATGAAAACTCGAATAATCAAACTACTAAACAATTCCAGTGTAAATTGAGTGATTAGACAACGAGAGAGAACATTATGTGGCGGAGTGCTCCGGTGAATAACTCGTCCACAATCACTAAGCTCGCCGCCACATCATGGTCTCCCTTGGCTCATTTGAGATTTTTTATGCCTAGTATCAAGATTATCATCAAGATTTCAGTACCGAAAGTTCAAACCTCAAGGAAAAACCTGGGTTTAGGTAGCCCTTCTCTTCGTAACAAAAAAAAAATTCTTGACATTACCCAAAAATAGCATCTAGACATAAATGGTAAAATATGACCGGACTCAACGGTAGCGACGGAGGGAGAGGGCGGTGTTCCTCTTCCAAGTTGCCCTGCGAGAAGGTCGTGCCTTGTGGTAAAGGTGTCCCTTTCCACGCAATCCCCTGTATTTCTTCCCGGCAGAAGTGAGCCCGCGAAGCTCCCTGTGCTTGTGAACGGGATTGCAGAGCCAGTTGATTCTTGCGTCATTTCGGATGGCATTATGAGCAACATCAACCAGGATTACCTCAAAGTACTTGTAAGTTGAATCCTGCGTACAAGGATTTCAAAGCAGAATACGTAAGCAAGATGCCATGAAATAAACAAAACCAACACCAAGGTCCAAGACACACCTGAAAAAATAATGGTAGAGAAACGAAACAGGTTTTGTAACCCAAATATATGAATTGACGTTAAAACTGAGTCACAAACCTCATTAATCCAGTAAGAGTTGAGAACCCTAAGACCGCCTAGTCTACGGCCAGCACGCTCCTCGGCAACAGACCTCTTGCTGCGCTGAAACTTCAGTTGAGTCACACCTTGGTTTGTGGGCTTCCCATATACAATACCCTTGGAAACAGGCCTCTTGCGACCACCACGCCTCACACGGACTCGATAAACAACATAACCCTGGAATATATTTTACTTAAATCATCAGCCAGAAAATCATCGACTAATTAAGGTACAGATTATATAACATGTAAAAAACAAAATGTAAGGTACAGATTAAAAAGTGCACTGTATTGGATTGGGACAAAAGCAAGAACAACCAAGAGATCTCGCTCGGTATATGATCGATTGTTTGGTTTAGTATAGCTGGTCACAATAAGCATTTGATGATTGAAGGCAAGCACCTTTAAGAAGAATGCTTAAGCATCAGAATGCTGCTTAACCAGCTCATACACTGGTTGGGCCTACTGGTGCACAACAAAAGGAAACAAAAGAAGCACAAGGGGCAAAGGAAATAAAAGATACAGATAAAAAAGTGCACTGTATCGGACCAAGACAAAGCAAGAACCACCAAAAGATCTT
Organism: Malus sylvestris; assembly: GCF_916048215.2. Lineage (NCBI taxonomy): Eukaryota > Viridiplantae > Streptophyta > Magnoliopsida > Rosales > Rosaceae > Malus > Malus sylvestris. Next base: position 1,641,531 of record NC_062273.1, read on the forward strand.
GCTCGGTAGAAGACCGATTGCTTGGTTTAGTTTAGCTAGTCTCAGGAAGCACTTGATGATTTTAGACATTCACCTCTCCCAGACCTGCGTAAAGCGGGAGCCTTGTGCACTGGGTACGACGACCCTTTTCGGGACAAAATGCCTAAGCATCAGAATGCTGTTTAACTAGCAAATACACTGGATTGTGCCTACGGCTCAATAACAAAAGAATACAATCCACAACAGTAATTATACATCGCGTAACCCTGTATGCATTTGCAAGTAAACAAGTCGGGATGCCGATTAATCTTAGTCATGATTCAACAATGAGATGCATAAAGAACGCGATTCATGAAATTCTCATTACCTGCTTTGCCTTGTACCCCAAGCGACGGGCCTTGTCAGGGCGTGTAGGCCTTGTGACTCGGACAATTGAAGGATGCTGGCGATACTCCCAACAGCGCACCCTCTGCACGAACCTCATCAAGTCGGATTGCTTCTTCCTCCATATCTCCGACTGGTACTTGTAAAACCCTTGTATTACCAAAACCGAAACAAAACCGGATGTTTAACAACAGTTCATTTGTTCAATCAAATATCTCCTCACAGTTTCAAACGACAACACAAATGTGCTTCGATTTCTACAGAATCCTTTCCAACGTTGGACTCCCCAAACTCATCGTTTTCGATAAAACTGAATTGCGGATTAAACAAAAGAACATTATCAGCAACTGTACCAGAAGATTCAAAACATCATTTGTAACAAATTTCGTGGATATCATACAAAACAATACTTTAATGAAAAACTTCCGTACAATTCGTTTTAACGAAAAATCATATTTTAAAAAGTCAATTTTGATATTATTCATTTTACTTTTTATTTTATCCTTATCATTAAAACTCAAAATTTTCAAGCACTTTTTATTAATTTTCGTACCCAACAAATATTAACAGACGAAAGAAAAAAGATTACATCTTGGCATGCGTCTTGTTGCTCAGAAAATGTGGACACGAAAACAAAATAAGGACCGGAATTCGATACAAAATATGAACTGAATGTAGAGAGAGAGAGAGAGAGAGAGAGAGAGAGAGAGAGAGGGAGAGAGAGATACCCATCGGATCAGAAATTGGCTACGACGCGCAGGCTCAGGCGGGCAGGCTAGGGTTTTGTGTCAGACGGAGTAAGGGATTTTAAAGAACGGGGACTTTGGATATGGGCCGTCCGGAATAAAACTTTTTTTTTTGTGGTTGTAGACCCATTTTTTATATCTGGACACCACAAATTTTTCTTATCCTATATTGACCATTGTATTTGTATCCATTATTAAAGTTACTATATTTCAGTGAAAAATTCTTAGCATTTTAAAAATAATATAAAAAATGTCACTTAGTACCACAATCTGGTAGTATTCTTCTTAACTTGTAAGTAAAAAGTCTTAAGTTTGATTCTCGCCAAAAGAGAAGTTGAACCACATTTATCATGGCAAACTCATTGTAAGACTTAGCTCATTCCCTACCTCCTTAAAACATCTCCAACTGAAAGGGCTACACATAGCTCTATCCAGAATTATAACCCTGCAAAAAAATATTTTTCAATAAGCAATGTCAAGTCATACTCCAAACGAAGGGGCTAAATATAGCCACCTCAATAATTTATTAGATTTAAGTTTATACTTAAATTTATTGGTTAATTTAATTAAACTATCATTAGATGTTTTAAAATCTAATTATTGAATTTGAATCAATTATTGCAAATGAGGAGTTAACCCCTAAAAAATGGCAAGGAGGGTGGCTACATTTGATTAGTCTGATGCCCCTTTGGCTATATAAGGCCATCTCTAACCGAGGGCTCGTTTTAGCCCTCTGGCCCTCCAAGATTCTCCAAGATATTAATATTTTAATGAACAGTACATGGCCATATTTGCCTCCGTCTCCAACCGAGGGCCAAAGGGCCAGATGGCTCGTTTTAGCCCTGTCACAAAAAACCGTCTCCAACCGAGGGCCAAAGGGTCATAGGGCCAAACATAATTTATTATTTAAAAACTACAACTAAAATGTTGTTTAAGTTTCATGTTGTATAATTTTTATGTTGGTTAATGTTATTTAATGTTGTTTCATATTGTTTAATGTTGTTTCATGTTACTTAATTTAATTTAATGTTGTATAATGGCTTAGGAAGTTATAGGAAAAAAATAGAATTTAAAAAAAATATGAAACAATTTTTGTCAAATAGAAGTTATAGGAAAAAAAATGGAATTTAAAAAAATATATATGAAACAAATTTTGTGAAATAGAAGTTTTAGGAAAAAAATGGAATTTAAAAAACAATATGAAATAAATTTTGTGAAATAGAAGTTATAGGAAAAAAAAATATGAAACAAATTTTGTGAAATAGAAGTTATAGGGAAAAAATGGAATTTAAAAAAAATATGAAACAAATTTTGTGAAATAGAAGTTATAGGAAAAAAATGAAATTTAAAAAAAAATATGAAACAAATTTTGTGAAATAGAAGTTATAGGAAAAAAATGGAATTTAAAAAAAAATATGAACCAAATTTTGTGAAATAGAAGTTATATGAAAAATTTTGTAAATAAAAAATAATAATAATAATGTAAAAAAAAAAATCAAATCAAATGCAACGGCTAGTAGCCGTTTCATTTGAATTTTAAAAAAAAAAAAATCATGTCGGTTATAACCAACAGGAATAACAAAACTATAAAAAAAAAAAATAGCTGGCCCTTTGGCCCTTTGAAATTCCATGGGGCCCTCCCAGATTCTCGAGCCCTCTGGCCTAGCCCTCGGTTGGAGACGGTTTTAGGACTATTTTCGGCCATCTGGCCCTTTGGACCCTTCGGTTGGAGATGGCCTAATGGCCTAGTGGGCTTCATAATACTAGCATCTTGCTACACTTGTACGCACGTGGCAATTGGCTCTTTTTATTCTTTTATTTGAAAAAACAGAAAAATAAATAAAATAATAATATATCTCAAAAAATAATAAAGTTAGTTACTAACCACTATGTGGGTTGGTTTTTTGTTTTTGTTGGTGTGATTTTATTATTTTATTTGAAAATTTAATGAGAGTGTAATTTTGGGATTACGAATGTTTCATCATTTTTGCTTCTCCTTTTATATATATAGACTATAGCTTGGACATTGGTTGGAGATGAATTTTTTAACAAATCAGATCAATTTTTGGTTTTTGAACTTTTAGTGCTCCCCATTAAAAATTTGATGCGAAAATTAACTTAACACACAAATTAAACCCTCTTGTATCAATTGTAGTAAAGAATGTAAGTAGGGATCGTTCTGGACCGAGGATTAGGAGGGCTTGCTAATAACCTCTAAACTGACTTAAAAACATAAAATTAAGTTTAAAACACCAAACTAGACTCAAAAGATGCAATACAAACTAAAAAGACTCATAACTAGTTTAAAAGACTCAAAACAACTTAAAACAATGAATTAGACTCTAAACTGACTCTAGGGATGGTTTTGGACGAAATTAGGTTCTAACTTGACTCAAGACACTTAAAAACACAAATCAAAACAGATTTTGACTAATAAAACACTTTAAAGTAAAGAGGGATTTGATTTTGACGAATTTGAAAACAAAACAAACAGATTATAAACTAAAACAGATTATGGACGAATTTGGGTAAACTATGGATGATGGGCTAGCTAAAGGGTTCTTCTCCACACATGACACACTTGCACATAAACCAATTTTCAGTTGTTCTTTCGATAAATCATGAAACTCAACACCCCAGGTTAATTAAGTCCGCTTAAATTAACCTTCAAGTTCTCCTTAAGTTATTGAATTGGATGGGAAAGCACATACAACAATTCAAGCATTCTTCAAAAGTCCTTTTCGTGAACAACACAATAAAGATACAATCAAAGATCATTATGCATTATGAAAACTATAAGTATTGACGAGACATTCGTTACTATGATGAGCATGAAACTCTTGCCAAGAATTCATTTAATGCGATCGTTTATAAGCGACCTCCACTACTTGTGAATATAAGTTTGTAACTATTATATGAAACTCCCTTATACTCTAGCATCATATTTATGCATGCAAACTAAGTGTGCACTCTTAATAAACATACACGAATAAATTATCAATCAAGCAGTTAAACAAATTGAATTCACAACTTATGAAATCACAACTGAAGGTAATCAATTCATATTGCAAGTATGTTCATGGCTTTGAATTCCCCCTAGCTAAGGGGGGTTTAGTTCCTCATACTCACAAAGCAAAGATAAACAAATTTAGACATTGAAAACAAAAAAAATGAAAACACCTAAAAACGCTCCAACAATCCAACTTGAATGGCAAGCACGTCTAATGGTCATCCTTCTTCTCTTTGTTGCGGCACAAGGTGTGGTTTGATGGATGCATATTGATATATGGAAGGGAATGGCTGAATGTGTTTAGGTTGGATGGAGGTCACGGCAAGGAAAAGGAAATGAAGGTGCATGGAAATGTGTTTTTGTTGTGGGAATGTGTAGAATGGTTAAGAAGAAAAGACTCTGCCTTGCGGCAGAATGTGTCTTCCTCCCTTCTCCCTAAATTGTCCCCCCAAATGTGTCTTTGGATGGATATATTTATAGGCTAGGGAAATGATGTAGTGGGTGGTGGTAATGAGTGGATGTAGTGGTAGGTGAATGTGTTGGGTGGTTGAAATGAGTGGATGTGTTGGGTGAAATGAGTGGATGTAGTGGTAGGTGAATGCGTTGGGTGGTTGTAATGAGTGGATGTGTTGGGTGAAATGAGTAGATGTGTTGGGTGAAATGAGTGGATGTAGTGGTAGGTGAATGGATGTGTTGGGTGAAATGAGTGGATGTAGTGGTACGTGAATATGTTGGGTGGTTGTAATGAGTGGATGTGTTGGGTGAAATGAGTGTGCTAAAATGGTTATTTATAAGGAGAGGATGATGCACAAACTTCAAATTTCGTCTATTCCTTTCGCTCCAAGCATATGTTATCCATTCCATGCCAAAAAATGCTCCAAAATGCATTTCTTTGCCACATTAACCCTTTGGACCTATAAACACACGAAAATAGCTTAAAATACTAAAATAACTACGAACTAATAACATAAATGCCAAGAAACAAGCTAACTAAGTCGCATAAATATGCTTCTATCAAATTCCCCCACACTTAGCTTTTGCTAGTCCTCGAGCAAAACAAAACAAACAAAACAAAACACAACCTAGACCTTCCAACAATTGCCTCAGGGATTTTTAATGAAACATGACGTGTTAAAAATCATCATTCCCACATATTTTGGTCATCCTTACACTTGAGCACATACTTAATCACAGTCACCACTTACTAGTTCACAATTAACCAATTAAAACGATGTTTTGAATGTAGTAACATGCCTTAGAGAATTTGCTCAATTCCTTACAAGATACTCTCTATTTTCATACACATTTTCTGACTACACACCATACACTAGTATATGTGAGAAGATTGATGTAAACACGAAAGATTAGGACTCACATATGTTATAACAAAGAAAGCAATTTTCTGGAGTTATTAAGCATGTTTAGATATGATCTCATAAATGGAATGCTACTACTTAGATGCGAGAACCAGTGACACCATATGCTCATACCAATTTTGAACTCCATAAATTGAAACACACAATACTCAAGATTGAAGTCAAGGGTTGTAACAGGGCTTGGGGGTAATGGCTAACAAAGAAAGGATATGGATAACAAACGTTCTTAAAGCGATAGCAAGCAAAACAATGAAATAGACACTTGGAAATCACTTTAGAATGCAGAATCAACTTTTAATTACAAATGGAAGATTTATGCAACACTTAGGGTCGCATTCAATGTTTTGAACCCTTTCTTTAACAAACAACACTTTAGAGCTCTTTTTCATACATTTTTTTTTTCAATTTTTTTTCTTTTCTACCCGTGCCTTATTAAGGACTTTGGCACACAAACACACACAATAATAACTTCCCCCACACTTGCTTTATGCAATACATTGATAAAAAAGGAGTTCATTTTAAGTCATGCTTTACTATGCTTCAAGAACAAGGGTATGGATGGTCCTAAAACTAGGCTAGGTAAGGATAGTGTGGGTTAACAAAGAACATAGGCTTAACAAGGCTAAACGGGGTTAAACTTAAACACATAATGAAATAAGGGCACGGCAATTTGGCTTTGGTGGTCACTACACAACTTCATCTTGAATATGTGTTATGCAAATCAATAGCATGCTTTGAATGAAATAGGCATGAGTTCTAGCATTTGAAACTAAATGATGAAACGCCTTCTAAGTAGCAACCAAGCAAAGAATAATGAGATCATGCAACGACTTTAGAAAACAATGATGCACAGATTATTAACTCTCCAAATAAACGTTTAGGCTCAAGTCTCATAAGGTTGTAGCGTTCATTTGAGTTCCTTCTTTCAAGCATGTTACAAAAACTGATTTTTCCTTTATGATTGGATGTGAATTCATAAATTATAACCACAACCAAGCATACACCAAAGAGTAAATCAAATTTTCATCCATGTTTATAACTCTCTTTAACAGTCATGTAATTAAAAACCAAATCTTCATCATTGTGTTGGAAGGTACCCTAAGACACAAACAAACACACAAAAACAACTCTTTTTGGGTTTTTCAAAACAATTTTTCAAATTTTTATGAGATTTTCGGATTTTTATGTCAAAACACTCCAAAACAGCATAAAAACACTTAAAAACAGCAAGGAACAGCACTAGAAGTAATGGGTGATAAACTCCCACGAATTTCATGCAAAACAACTTGGTTACCCCCCCACACTTAAATCGAACATTGTCCTCAATGTTTCAAGCATAAACTCACACAAACACAAGCAAACAATCAAACAAACAACGAATAAACATGACCAGTATGGCAAAGTAAAAACCAGACAGAGTAGAGTTTAAGAACACAAATCTGGTTTTGGAGATAGATGATCTTGTTGTCTTTCCACAGCTTTGATCTCGAACTGGTTCGGAATTCTGAGCGAGAGTTCTTTGGTTTCAAATCAGACTTCTTCTGCTGGGTTGATTTGATTATGCAGTCTGCATTCTTCTCTGCTTGTTTCTTCTGCACGGCAGGCAGGCACAAGGTAGAAGTGATGGTGTGTTTCTTTCTTCAATCTTTCCAAGTGCCCACCTCTTGCTTTCTTTCTCCTTGTCCATAGCTGATGATGAATTAGCACATTGTCTCCATATGCTTTAAGGTATCATTTTCACTTCCCTTATCTGTTCCCCAGGTAGATGTGGTAGACGAAGAGGAAGCATAAGATGTTGAAGATGAGTACTCAAGAGCAGGGCTAGGTAAGCAATGAGAAAGGGGTTCCAGGCAGTCGGTTTCAGATCGAAAGATTGATACCAAGTGCTGGCTGATTGCTCTATTTCTCCTTGTCCCAACAACGACAATGAGAAGGGCAGGGAGAAAGCATGATATGAGATACTCTTACTTTCAACCTTCATGATATGAAATACTTTTGCTTTGGATGAGTTGTTTGCAGAGGTACCCCAAGGAATAAGGAACATTGAGTGACTCGAGAGGCTTCGTTGGGAAGGCATTCTCGGAGATGACGAAAGGTTATGTATGTTTGCCTTGCTATGGAGGGTGAAGGTCGACATTTATAGGAAATAATAACCAGTACTATTCGTTCACTCTTGTCGGCAACCGTTGGATTATTGAACAGTAAACTTCACATGTTTTCTACTTCACCAGAAATCTTCGACGGATTGCCCGTAATTTCCGCAAGGCTGAGTGTGTATGTGACAGGTACTGACAAGTCTGGATAAAGCTGATGCCTCTTCGATATCTGGAATCGGCGCTTCGACAAACTGCCCATAATTTCCGCAAAGCTGAGTGTGTATGTGACAGGCGCTGACAAGTCTGGAAAAGCAGATGCCTCTCCAATTTTTGAGCTTGCCTCTTCGAGTTCTGAGCTCCGTCGAGTGTAAAGGTTGCATGTGACAAGTGCGGATAAATCTGGAAAGGAAGATTGGCCCATGGTTGCTGAGCAAGCCCAACTTTTGAGAAAGCTAGCACCTCTTCGATTTTTGAATTGGCCTCTTCGATTTATGAGCTCGCCTCTTCGAATGCTGATTTTTATAGAGGTATGCAATACGTTTCAAAGCACACTTGAATTTGCTTGTAGAAACTCCCTTCTTGCACTTCTACGATCTTGACTTGTCCGACCTCTTCTTTCTTCAACACCTTTGAAAATGTATGGCCCTTCCGACCGTCGTTTTGACTTGAACCTTGGTGAAGAGGCATCCATGCCTTCTCTAGACAACATATGGCGCCCATCCTTCATATCCCCTACTGGTTCTCTTATCGTTGGGGATTCGGTAATGAAGAATGATATGACCGCTACAGTGGTGGCCCGGAACCTTGTCACTCCCAAAGATAACAGAGTACTTTCCAAACGATCTGATGAGTTGGCTGTTAAGGATTCTCTGGCTCTCAGTGTGTAGGTTCTGTGTCCAATATGTCCCAATGCCTATTTGCTCGAACCCGTCAAGTTGAATCATTGGCGGCTGAAGTGATAAGTCTCAAATAGGAGATTAGAGGGCTCAAGTATGAGAATAAACAGTTGCACAGGCTCGCACATAACTATGCTACAAACATGAAGAGGAAGATTGACCAGATGCAGGAATCTGATGGTCAGATTTTACTTGATCATCAGAGGTTTGTGGGTTTGTTCCAACAGCATTTGCCTTCGTCTTCTAGGGCTGTACCACGTAATGAAGCTCCAAATGATCAACCTCCGATACCTCCTCCTTCTGGGGCTCCGCCGACTACTGAGACTTCTCCTAAGCAGCCTTTTTGAAGGCTCTCTCTTGTATTTTTCTGCTTAATGTTCCCTTTTTTTTATGAAAATGAATGTAAAATACCTTGCATATCTGTCAATGTTTCAAGAATAAACCCACACCAAAAACAATTAAACAAGCAACAAATAAAAATGACAATCATGGCAAAATAAAACTGTAGAAAAGGGAATGTTTTTAGGAACGCAAAACCAATCGTGGAGCAATTCAAAAATATTCCTTATTTGAATACATGGGTTGCCTCCCAAGAAGCGCTTGCTTTAACGTCTTCCAGCCGAACGAAACTTCCTTCTAAACTTGGATAGGGCCCATAGCATGGAATTGATCATTGAATGAAAGGTGATACTTGACGTGATCCGGCAATGGTTTAAATTCTAGTGTAGATGCCTGAATCATCAAAATCAGCAAGTTAGTATATAATAAAATCGAAGTTGGAGAATTTGGCTTACATGCTTTCTCCAACACAAACTCAATTACGAACACCATATCAGGGATATGGGACTTGGCCAGATTTGGTGTTTTGAGAGTTATGACTTTTCCCGTGTCATAAAATCCAACTTATTTGGGAATTTTCGTCTCAAGTGTATCTTCTTTGATGAATTCTAGACATTCCCCATCCACTTCTTGCTCTTGGTTCTTTGGAAAGGTTTCGAAGATGCCTTTCTCACCCTCTTCTTCCTTGGATTGCATGATCCTGCAAGGAATAAGGACATTTGGTGAAACAGGGTCAAGAATAAGGACATTTGGAGAGGGGCTGAGTGGTTGTGCCAATTCTTTTTTCTCTATTTTGAAGGAGGGGTGATTTAGAAATATTATAATTTTACATGAGTGCCTAGAAGATTTCTACTAATTAATAAAGAGTAGTGTTATACCCACCCCAATGTCTTATTTCCCCACCCATCTTATATTTACATCTATCATAAAAAATTAAAAAATACATAAACTCTTTTTCCACCCACTATTATTTCCAAAATAGCCCTATGTATTTCTTCTTCAAATTTTCCTTGCTTTGAAAAATTATTATAATTTTAAAAAAAAACATCATTACCCAAGAACTCCAACTATCACCACCACACCCCAACACCCTGCGCCCTTCCTCGTGCGAAGCTTCATCACATCTTCCACAACGTGCACTTTATTGTGAGTCTCGAGGCTTTGCTCTGTCATGTTCGAATTCCCCCTCCTCCTAATAAATTTTCGAACTTCCTTCCCCAGAAAAGCTTGTGGAGGTGGGGTTTATGATATTTATTTCCTTTTTCATATTTATGATATTTTAGGTTTTATTTGTTAAGATATCTAATAATTATGTGGCAAAACATGATTGGTTGGTCTGAAGTCTTTGAAGGTCATTTTATATTAGGATAAATTTGTCAATAAAATTATCATTTCAAAATGGGTGGGGAAATTAGACACCGGGGTGGGCTTAACATCACTCTTAATAAAACACTCATTGTCAACCAAAATCTTATAAAATTACCAATTTAACTCTCTAATTAAAACAGAACATGAATAAGAAATATGGGGTAGAAATGTAATTTCACACAACCAAATTTTGCTGTTTTTTTTTCAAAGCTTCACCTACATGTAATCCTAACATATCTCTAATTTAAAAAAATAATAATACTTCCCACTCCCACATTCTCTATCACTATCTTCCTCTCTCCTTCTATTTCAAAAAAAAAAAAAAAAAAAAAAAAAAATCTCACACTTTGTGTGTGCCCATATGCTAGTGTAAATTTAATAGAGCAACTCCATCCTAAAAAACCAAGTTGGGCAAGAGTCCATTCAATCCACCCAATAGTAATTGACTGCAATGAATAGTAATGTGCCAAGTGCATCTTCATCTCTAATCTAAATAGCCTAGTCAATTCTTATTAAAATATTATTATTTTTATTATAAACTAATAAAAAATTTATTTTTGATTTTTGACATTTTCTTTATTTATAAAAAAATTATTAATTTATGACATTTTATTTAATTTTAAGTTTTTTGGCTGAAAAGTTTGGATCGTTAATCTAAAAATTGAACGGTCCAGATTGTGCCACGCCACTAGCCGTTGGGCTTAAATTTCAAAATATTTTGACCATTGGAAATCCAACAGCCTAGAAAACTAGCCATTAGAAATCCAATGGACACAAACGCACCATGTATCCCCACGCCCAACATCCCATAGTGTGCCTGCACGGTGGGCCCCCTGCAGGATGTCGGCAATGCGCGCCCACATGTGAGTGTTTTCTATGTGCTGGCGCAAAAAAAGGGTTCACGTGGCTGATGTCAGATGGCCCGATTTCTTGCTCAATCTTTTATGTGCTGGGCTCAAAGCTGGCCAGCGGGCTAGGCTGGAAAAGTGGACTTTGGGCCAACTCAATTGTTAGGGGTGGACTTGCTCTTATGGGTGTCCAAAGAATTAGGGTGTTCAAAAATTAAAATTAGGTATAGAAAGAACCACTTGTTTTTGTTTATGTTTATAAACGGGCTCCCAAATTCATCTGGCCCAATTTGAAAAGAGTTTGGGCCTAGCTTGTGGCAAACTCATGTTAAAACCTATGAATTGCATCAATTAAATAATTAATTACTATCCACACATTTACGTTATTTTTGGTGATCTGTTTCCAAGCATGGATAAGATATATAATGGTCATATATTATGAAGAGTAAATATAATGAATCCAATATAAAGAGTTTGATGAGGGAATTAGTTGTATCATCGAGGATGATAAGTTATAAGCTTATATATCTTAAGAGTCGTCATAATAAAAACTCAGCTTAACTTATGAGAAATTTCAATACATAATGTTCAAGGCCAAAAGCAACATATCTAAAACAATCACGAGAAATCGAGAATTGGTCAAGTCTAAATGAACATAATTTAAAATCAATGAGTGCTTGGAAGGATTGTGTGAATACTAATTTATTTTTGTATTGATTTACATAAACGGTTGTACAGTTCAAAACATTACGTTCATGAGTAAGTCAAGTAAATCCAATAGTGATTCAGTGCAGAATGTTCATGGCCAAAAGCTACATATATGTAATGAAATATCTCAAGTGTTTTTGTAGTCATCAAAATTTTGGTGGTCAATACTTCAAATTTAGACCACTTGACCAGTCGAAGTTGACTAGGCCAATTTGTAGGTCCACATAAAAGAATGTTAGTATCAAAGTAATGACGATAAATTTGATGATTGGCCTTTTGTGCATACGTGTTGGCCTCATTGTCGAAGATCGATGCATATATGAATGTACTTGTTGCCAGTTTGTAATGTGTTCTTGGTTTACTTGTTTTGTTGTTGGTTTGTTGCACTTGCTGATATTCAGTAACGAATATGTCTGCAGGAGCTTGAGGCGAAGGGGAAGGAGAGGGCTCAGCTTGCTACGAGAGGAAGAAACAGTTGAACAAGCTGAGGGTGAAAGCAGAAGAGGCTGCAGAGGGGAAACTTGCTTCTCAGCTGGAAATTATCGCTCCCATGAAATATTGATCAGTACCTTGTTCTTTATGATGAAGAGGTAATCATATGGGGATTGTCTATTGCTTGTAAAATATAAATCCGTCAAGTCCGCTTAGGTCCCAGCCCGCCGCTCGATTAGCGCTCAGCGTCTTTTAGAACCATGATGTGAAATAAGATGATATATACTAGTCAATGGATTTTGGATCAAAAAGCAAAAGAAAGTGGACTCAACCCAAAGTAGAGTACAATCAAGTTCTTGCTCACAATTGAAACCGTTTGATATGGCCAAGCCGAGGGAAAGCTCTAATACCATATCAGGTTCTTGCTCACAATTGAAACTGTTCGATATGACCAAATAGATTTTCTTTAATAATACGGACTACTCAATAAAAGAAATGTTAAAAAAACTGTCTCAAAAGTGAGACTCTAAATAAACTCTGTTACCCTATATTTTTAGCACAATATTTATAATGTCGGCACAAAAATGACGTTAAATTGGGAGATACATAATGTCTATTAAGAGTTTCACTGTGAACGTTCCATTAGCATTTCTCAATCAATAATTTAAAAAAATGAAAAATCATAATTGAATTGAAGAAGTATTATTTTTCCAAAATCAAAATGATTAATGATACTATAATCGTACGCCTCTATGTGACTGACTCTTACAGAGGCTTTGCATATGAATTCTTTTGCTTTTTCTTATGTTCATTCAAGACAAGCTAATTAGGAAGAAAAATAATCAACTCGTAAATAACTCTAATGACAGTGGTTGTCTGTTTAGAGAATTATTTTTTTAAGCAATGCTCAACTAAAATTATGATATCTCATCGTATCTTGGATTTAAATAGTGACTAGAGATTACGAAGAGAGATGAAAACATGTTTAATAACAATTAACGATTTTGTTATTGCATGATTCAATGAGTTTCTTATTGAATAACATTGCAGAGGAAAAATGATTCAATGAGCTTCTTACCGGATGTTATTTTATTTATTTTTATTTGCTCAATCAAACAACTGAAAGAAAATAAGAGTGTAAAACATTACAAAAAAGTAACGAGTAATTAACAAATTAGGAGAGTTTGTGTAAAATGTAAAAGGAAATGAGAGTATGTAAGACATTGTTAGATAGGATTACTAAATAATTTGCATGTTATCGTAACAAGTAACAAATATATACTTTGAAGTAAACCGTTAATAAATATACACATGTCATAACACTGCGGGTTAATTGCAATTTTTTATTTATTTTTGGATTAAGTACCTAAAACGCACTATATTTTTAGTACTATTCTAAATTGGTCTCAATATTTTTAAACCTTTCAAATAAGTACTCAACCTATTGAAATATCACATTCATTAAGTCCCAGTTAATTTTTTTTTTTAAATGTACATGTGGTGATAATGGGTCTCAATTATTTGCTTACTTAGACACTAAAAAATAATAAAAATAACTCCAAAAAAAAGATAAAAAGAAGAAAAAATAAAATAAAAAAATAAATTCATGAATAAAATGGAAAACAAAAAATGAAGATAAAAAAATCTCCTAACAAAGAAGAGGGTTAAGAATTCAGATAGGGTTTTAAGGAGATTGTTTATGCTTGGGTGATTTCTAGCTTCATTCACCGATTTTCGGCTAGTAAAGCGCCCAGTTTTTCTATATGGGCAGTGAAGATGGTGGTGGCCGTATCATGACAGTCTATACTATTTCAGCAACCTCCATGACATTTTTCTCAATGTTGGCAGCTTGAGGAGTAGGGTGGAGTTTGTGGTTGTGCATTGGGTTTGGAGGTAATGGCCTGAATAGGGTGATGGTGACTGTTACTTGGTGGAAGCTAGACTTCCATGATCTTCTATTGATGTTGGAAACAAAGTAAGCCTATTTTATTTAACAGAAATTTAATTGGGGCTTCACAAATGTGACATTTTCAATAGGTTAGGTACTTATTTGAAATGTTTAAAAATGTTAAGACCAATTTGGAATGACACTAAAATTTTGGAGGGTTTTAGGTACTCAATCATTTTTTAGGATATATTTTTCATTGATTATGTATGGAGGAACACATTTGTAAGAACGAGTAAACTGTCATAATAACAATCACAATATTGACTCAAGGTGTCACGTTTACGGTATATACGCTTCATGAAAGTCCTTCTGGTACGGAGAAGCAAGGGCGGAGCTACAGCGAATGCCCCCATTGAGATTTTTTAAAATTTTAAAAATTGTATGCATTCCAATTCCCTATGAGTAACACTTACTAATTCCATATTAGTATAGTCTACTCTAGGATTAAGAGTCTAAGAATTTTATTGGTTGGATTTGTGTTACACAACTGCACAAGGTATTTTATTATATGATTTTACTTTATTAATTCATTTTTGGCATTACAATTTAAAATTTAGCTTTCTAATTTTGAGATTTTTATTCTATAAATTCTACAAATTACGTATGAACCTTATATGTTATTGGTATCAATATGACTGACTTTGCAAACTGGAACATCATGGAGAGGTTTTTCAAAAAAAATATCAGCGCCGCCATCCCCAGTTATTGAGAAAATAATGATACTCAGGGACAAGATAGTACATAATTTATTTTATCAAATCTTCCATCAAATCCAGGTAAGCAAATTCGAGTTTTGAATTACAATCCTAATATTCGAGATCAAGTGCGAAGAGCGTATGTGCTAGCTGGTCCTCAACAACCTAAAACCCATAATTTTCCTTGCAAGAAATATGGAGACACGCAAAGACGATTCAACCATGCTTGGTTTGATGATTTTGCTACTTGGTTGGAATATAGTGTAGAAAAAGATGTTGCTTTTTGTTAGTGTTGCCACCTTTTTAAACCAAACATTGGAGAAACTTTCTTGTGAGACAAGGGCTTGCATTTCGTGGTAATAATGAATATGAACATTCAAGCAACCATGGAAACTTTATTGAGCTTCTACAGTTTCTTGCCGACCACAATGAAGATGTGACAGTCGTTACTTTGAAAAATACTCCGGAGAATCACAAATTGACATCACCAGATATTCAAAAAGACATTGTAACTACTTGTGCAACTGAGACCATTAAGGCTATTATTAAAGACATTGGCACTTCATGGTTCTCTGTTTTGATTGATAAATCTTACGACGTATTAATGAAGGAACAAATGACTATTATATTGCGTTATGTGGATAAGAATGGGCATGTCGTTGAGCGTTTTATTGGTATTGAGCATGTTACTAGTACCATTGCTCTCTCACTCAAGGCAACCATTGATGAGGTATTTTCTAGGCATAAATTGAGCATGTCTAGGTTGCGTGGGTAAGGTTACGATGGGGCCAGCAATATGCAAGGTGAGTTCAATGGTCTTAAAGCTCTTATTATGAAAGAAATTGGTTGTGCCTATTATATTCATTGCTTTGCACATCAACTTCAATTAGCTCTTGCAGATGTGGCAAAGAAGAATATCCAAATTGAGTCTCTTTTTAGTATAGTTACTATTTTGGTAAATGTTGTGGACAATAATGGGCATGTCGTTGAGCGTTTTATTGGCATTGAGCATGTTACTAGTACCGTTGCTCTCTCACTCAAGGCAACCATTGATGAGGTATTTTCTAGGCATAAATTGAGCATGTCTAGGTGCGTGGGTAAGGTTACGATGGGGCCAGTAATATACAAGGTGAGTTCAATGGTCTTAAAGCTCTTATTATGAAAGAAAGTGGTTGTGCCTATTATATTCATTGCTTTGCACATCAACTTCAATTAGCTCTTGTAGATGTGGCAAAGAAGAATATCCAAATTGAGTCTTTTTTTTGTATAGTTACTATTTGGGTAAATGTTGTTGGAGCTTCATCGAAGCGTTGTGATATTCTTCGAGAGAAGCAATCTATTGCAGTTATTAAAGCACTAAACGGTGGTGAGTTTACAAGTGGGAAAGACAAAAATCAAGAAACTACTTTGAAATGTGCTAGAGAAACACGTTAGGGTTCACACTTTGGTACTTTAGTAAGTATAATGACTATGTTCTCATCCATACTTGATGTACTTGAAGTAATAGTAGATGGAGTAAGCTTTCAACAAAGATGTGAAGTGAATAATTTATTGGATTCTATGCAATCATTTGATTTTGTGTTTAATCTACACTTGATGAAATATATACTAGGAATAACTAATGAAGTGTCACAAGCATTGCAAAGGAAGGATCATGATATTGTAAATGCCATGCAGTTGGTTGGAGTTTGTAAGTAAAGGTTGGAGATAATGAGGAAAAGTGGTTAGGATTCTTTACTTAGTGAAGTCTCTAAATTTTGTCTTAAACATGATATTGATGTGCCTAATATGGATGATACGTTTCTTTCTTAAAGGCGAAGGCAACGAAAAGCACAAGCAGTCACAAATATGCATCATTATTGTGTTGGGATATTTTTTGTTGTTTTGGATTGGCAGCTTCAAGAACTAAATAAATGTTTCAATGAGACCAACACTGAGTTACTTCTTTGTTTAACTGTTTATGTCCAACCGACTCCTTCTCTGCTTTTGATAGCCAAAAGCTATTGCGTTTTGCCCCGTTTTATCTTAGGGACTTTTCTATAAATGAGTTGGTGATACTTAAGATTCAACTTGAGACTTACGTTGTGGATATGCGGTCTAGCATTGAGTTTTCAAGTTTAAAAGAGATTGGAGATCTTGCAAAAAAAATGGTTCAATGCAAAAAACACAAGGTGTATTCGTTGGTTTACTTGTGACATTAGCACTAACTCTTCCAGTTGCTACTACAACCGTTGAAAGAGCATTTTCAGCCATGAAATTTTTGAAGAATCGATTGAGAAATTGGATAGGAGATCAATGGATGAATGATAACATGATTATTTTTATAGAGAGAGATATTTGATGGTATTGGTAATGATGTTGTCATGCAATGTTTTCAGAATATGAAAACGCGTTAAGGGATATTGTAAGGGAATGTTGATGAAAAACTTTCTGGATTAATATATAAGTATTGTGTTTTGGTAAATTCTTGAGCTTTTTAATTATGACTTTGTTGTTGAGGATGCCCTCATTCAGAAAAATATATATCTTCGTCCCTGCTCTCGTTTGCTCTCTCTAAGGAAAAACCCTAACTCTTTTTCTTAAAATAAAAAAAAAAAAAAAAAAAGCCCTAACTCTGCAAAAGCTTTAGTCTTTGGTCATCTTCCCTTCCCCTTTGGTCCTCAACTTTTTCTCCTTTCTTTCTAGTTCTTGGATCCGTGAAGCATTTTTTCTTCCCGATCACTGTGTGGGCAACCAATCTTCTCGGCGTTATTGCAACTTCCTATCCCCAATTTCTGAGATCTTCTGCTTTAATGGCAAGATTTGCAGGGTTGGGTGAATTTTGGTTGTTGGTGGGTCGGATCCCCCATTTTTTGGTTTGTTTTTCAAGGCATCGCGACTCTTCTTAATGGATTCGTGGTGGCGCCGCCTTCCTTGTCCAGATCAATGGCGGCTGGATGGTTTTATGGCAGATGTTGGGATCTTGGATTAAGGCATTCTGGCCATGTTTGGGTTTGGGTGCTCTCTCGCTTTGTCGAGGGGAGATTTTGTGTTTGGGTCACTCTCGAGGAAAGCAGATGTGTCCGGATTGCTTTGTCGCTTTATTGCAGAGAGCCCTTCTAGTTGTATTTGTGTTTGTTGTTTCGTATTTTTTTTAATTTTTTTTAGGTTGTAGTTTTGTTGTTTGTGCCTAGCAAAGGACCATATCGACTTCTCCGCATTGTCTCATAGCCAAGGTATTAAATATCGATGATATCGGAAATATCGGTAGTCCAAAAAACAGGAAATATCGATGGAAATATCGGGATATTATCGATATCGATAAAAATAATATGGAAACCACGGAAATTGTAAGAAAAACTTGGAAATTTTTATTGGAACTTTGCAGGATGTTTATTTAGTCAATTATCTATTAGTTTATCACAAAAAATTGGAAGGAAATTTATTGCATGATGGATTTAACTGATTTAAGTTGATTATATTGCGAGCTGGCAAACATGATGGATTTAAAGGATGTTTATATAACTGATTTGAGGTGACCCAACCACACACACACACAGACACGCCACCACACACGCACATATGTTCTGATTAGATTACACACGCACACAACACACGCACGCAGACAGAGACTCCTCAGTCTCTCTCTCTCGATCCCTCTTGTCTCTTCTCTCCCTTCTCCCACACACAAGCACATAGATCTGTCGATCTCTCTTCTCCCTTAGCCTCGTCGTCGCCGTCTCTCGAAACTCTCCTTTCTCTTTGCACCGAGTCCGAGACCCACATACACACACGCACACCATCGCACCTGCTTCAGGAAGACACCCATCGTCATCATCAACCTCGTCTTTCTCCCTCTCATTCTCGTCTCTGCAACTCGGCGAACGCAGGAACTCCGACGAGTTTCTTGAATTTATCCGGTTAGGTAAGCTTCGGTTTACCTCTTTCTGTTCCACATTGAAGCTTATATGTGAAATTTAAGTTCAAAATCGTGTTTTTGCAAGGTTTTTGGGACGAAATCGGCTCGGGTTCGCACAGATCCATCTTCGGCGTTCTTCTCAGATTGGCACATATCCAAGATATCGCGATAATTTCGGAAATATCGCGATATTATCGACATTATCGATAATATCGCGATATTTTTACGAATCTCATTGGATAAGCATTAAAATATCGTTAACCCGAAAAACCGATATTATTGGCAAAATATCGCCGATAATATCGGCATTTGAGACTATGCTCATAGCAGAGCTTCTTTGCAAGGCACATAATTGTGTGCAAGTTCATTAGGGAGTGTTGCAAAGGTTTTTCCCTTGTGAGCATATCTTCCGCCCTATTCAATGCGATTATGTGGGTTAGGTTTTGTTTCATCTTTTTATTGTGTTTGTAATTTAGGATTTTATTTCTGACCAATGATGTATCTGATTCTATTGTTTAATGAAGTTTCTACCTCAAAAAAAAATGTTAGGTAGATTAATTTTTCAGACTAAAATTATAAATTATTTGATGTGTCTCCAATAAAAAAAAAACTTGTTAATTAATACATAATTAATAATCTAATTATCAACAAACACATCGTGTAGTTTACAATGCTTCAACCCAAAATTATCGTATAGAGGTACGTGCATATACACTCAAAACCTTTTGAAAAACAAAAGATAAAAACAAAGAGCCTCGAGAAAGTAAGTCACGTGAAGCACGTGAGGCCTCGCGTGCCGTCGTCCCCTGCTTTATCCTACAGAAAATATTGAAAAAGTCTCGGACCCACGTGAGCGGCTGTCTCTGAAGCTATTTTTTATGATATTTTGTGTCAGTAACGTGTTCCTCCTCAGACATGTGACCACACTTATTGTTTTTTGCATTTTTATTTTAATTAATTTGAATTTTTGTATAATATCCCGGACGAAGACGAACTAGATGACGTGGATAGCTTATGTGGGCCCCGTCCAGATCCGTACGTGCAGTGGATCCAAGATGTATTTTTGGCAAGTGGGCTGTGGGTGTTAAGTGTGGTGTGGGTTGACAAATGTGCCCCTCAGAAACTTTCAAAATTCCCAAACAAAACTGGCTTTGGAGTGGAATAAAACACTACTTAGCTACTGCAAATTTAGTGGTAATTTTTACTTTTATTTAATTACAGATAGACACATATTTAATATGTGTTTACAATTTTGTAATTTAAATACGTATCTATTTGTGATTGGGTAGAAGGAGAAGCGGCTACTGAATTTGCAACAGCAGGGGAATGTTTTACCTCAAACACACATGAAGGCAAACACTCCCACTTCAATTTCCATTATCCATGTTTTTCCTACAATATAAAAGACTTATTGATTTATTTTAAGAAAATATAAAATAAAAACATTTTCAGAATATTGTTGGTTTGATCATGTCAATGTAACACAATTTAAGAAAATGGGATTAGGGAAGTATAAGAAGAAATGCTTTACCTATTAACTTGTCACTAATGCATGTTTTACTTGAAAAAAGTTTAAATGCATAATTTACTTAATCTTTGAGATACTCCCTTGGAATTAAGTTCTCTCTCTTTGTTGCGACAATATGACATGCAATCTAGCAAAACTTTCTCACAACATGTTGTGTGCATAAAGCATTATCATAGTCAAGGTCGTCTCTGAATGTAGCCAAAGTAGGCGTCCGCCTAGGGCCCTTATTTTGGAAGGGCCCCAAATTTTATATATGTATAAATTTTTACAATTTAAATTCAATAACAATATCAAAAAATAAAATCATAAGCAATTGTAAAAAAAAAACTGGTTGAAAATTTAGACTATGTAAACTTAATTAGTACATTTGTGTCTTAAAATGCGAGATGTGTAATATTTAATTAATGTTTGTCTATATATTTTTTTCTTTTGATATTAATTTTAATAATATTTAATGTAAAAGTAGACATTTTCATGTATTTTAAGAAATTTTTTATACATATCAATGTACAAAGAGTCGGAAGTTAAAAAACTCTAGAACCTCACTTTGAAGGCTTGCCTAAAACCCTCAAATTGTTAGGCTAGCCTTAATCATAGTCACTCTTCTTACGTGAAACTTACATGAGTAAATTGAATACAATTTTTTTCAACGTGTTGTGGGAAGTGCTGATTGATTAGCAATTTTGTTTAGAAAAATAATTTTCACAATTTTTATGCTTTTATTCTTTAGTTATTTAATTCAACAGTAAAATAAAAAAAATGCTTGTATAAAGCAAAAATGGAATAGAAAAGTTATTTTCCTTTTGTTTTATTGTTTATGGGTATCTTTGTAATTATGTCTTAAAACAAATAATATTCGTAGTTTCGTTTTGTTCATCCGTTTTACGGAGTTTTTGCCGGAGACATGATGTTCATCATCACCATTCATTCAGCAATGGCTTTCATTGAGTTGACTGGCACCACATCAACCAAATTACCTATAAATCTACTGGTCTCGAGGCTCATCATTAACCATGATTAACCTAGTTTAAATTATGAACAAAAAGCGTGCTTTGATTTGATAACAAGTGTGAAACTAGTTACCGAAAGCCTGAGAGTAGTCAGCTCGATCTAAGTTTTATATCTGACAGAGAGAACTTGACATTCAGTCGTTGGTACAAATATACGGAGAAAGATTCCTTTTTTTCTTTTTTTTGTTTAAACGCTTACGATTTTATTTCTGTAGAGGAAGAAAGAAATAAAAAAAAAAACTGTGATAGGAGGAGGGAGCGGGAAAAAAAAAGAAAAGGAGAAGATAATCCCCATGCAAGTATATACATAGTTAACTGTATACGAGTTTGGTTTAGTTGTAAAAGTTGTAAAGATACTGTAGAGCAGACAAAGCCTCTGAGCTCTATGAAGTTTGAATAACAGAAAACAGAAAAAAGACATGGGATCATGGTTTTTTCTCCCAGCTAAAATGTAGTGTGCCAAAATTATAAGTTTGCGGAAGTCCAAAACGAAATTGAAAGATCAGAGATCAAAATACAACGTCTAAATTTCTTGGAGCATAGATGTAAAATTTGGTGGAGGAAGTGAAAAAAATAACTCGCTTAGGTTATCTCTAGTCAAGGGCTATATGTCATTTTTAGCTTGAATTTGAGCAGAATTCGTTTTCAGACAAGAACCAAGATGAATCTGCTAAAAAAAATAATGAATGAACTTAGCTAAGGATTGGGTACATAGCAATCCCTAAAACCCCTTGACAAGCTCCAATATGTGCATCCCAAACAAAATAAACTATGACATTTTCTTAAGATACTAATGTTAGGTAAGGGCTATGTTTGGCCTTACATAACCGAAGATTAACTTATAACTAAATACATTATATGTAACAAGTTAGATAAGTAATATACCTTTAAATGCATGACAAATGTTTTATTAGTAAGATAATGTCACTAAAGAGAAATGTTAAAAATATTCTTTTAAAAGTATGTTTCTCTACAAATTCTGTGGCATCTTATGTGTTTTTGTAAATTATTTTATAATATTAGTACGAAAATTAACAATAAATTGTAAAGCAACTGAGAGCATACAGAGATTCTTACTTTTTAAAAGTTTTCTCATATTTCTCGTCGCTTTGAAAGAGAGAATCTGTCAAAACGAAGGGATCAGGATCCTCTCCTGAGCTAAGGATGAGGATCCTCCTCGTTAATGAATGTGGATCGTTTGATGAAAATCCAACAACTACAAACAAGAGAATCTCTTTAAAGTTATAATAATTGTACCCGTTAGATTTTCATTCAACGATCCACATTCCTTGATGAGGAGGATCCTCATCTTTAGCTCAGGAGAAAATCCTGGTCCAAAACGAAGACCGAGTTGGTAGGCTGGAATACAACGCATGCATTGGGCAAGTGGAAAGTTTTGTCAAAGGACTAGTAGTACACTAGGAGTAGGAGAGTAGGTGTCAATGGTGTTTGTGTTGGAATTGAGTTGTCATGTCGACATTGCTGTAAATAGTAGTTGGTCAAATCAATCCAACGCATCACTGCGTAACACAGAAAAAAGAACAAAAAGAAAGGACGAGGAGGAAGAGGAGGAGGAAGACAGCTGCTTCCTGCTTTGGTTGGGTAAAAGGGCATGCGAATGCCCCCTACCCACCACTTTCTAGTTCTACTTCTTTTTGCTTGCTTGCTCCCTCTTGTTTACTTCTTTTAACTTTTAACTGATTGTCTTTAGGCCTGGCAAACGGGTCGTGTCAGTCGTGTTCGTGTCGTTTTCGTGTAATACCTGTTATCTTAACGGATCGTGTCGTGTCACACCCGTTATCTTAACGGGTCCTTAACAGGTCGTGTCACTTTACCCAACGGGTAAAGTGACCCGACCCGTTATAACCCGTTATGACCCGTTAAGAAAAAAATATTTTTTTTCTTAAATTTGCACATACCACACATTGTCACATAAATATTACTTCAAAACATTAAAACACATTTGTCGTTTAAGTACTACATCTACACTCGAAAATAAGAGCCTAATAAAAAAATAATACATACACTACTAATCTATTACAAATTTTAAATGTGCAAGGATATGCAAAATGAAACAGTTTTTGTTTTCAAGGTTGTGAAATCTTTCTCAAAAGTTTAAACCTCAGTTTACAAAATCCTCGATTTACATCGATCATCATGAAATTGCATTGGAACTTTGGCTTGATCTATTACCTTCAAGAGTTATGTTGATGATGTTTTCAGTAAGGTTTTCCACGTCATAACTATCTTCTGCATAAACTAAGCATAGAAAAACCAAACATTAAAAATCATTCAAATTATGAGAAGTTTACCAAAATAATTATGAAAAAAAATAAAACAATAGTACTATACCATACTTTTATTAAGTATAAACATAAGATTTTGTGGTATCCACTAGTGTAAATATTTTAAATTGAAGATCGAATTCAATCATTGTATTCATATAAGGTCAAGGAGTGTAGTTGTAAAAAATCATCAAAATCGGAGTTAAATTAACCGTTAAATCGTGATTTTTCGTATATAACCGTCGAAAAGTTTTGTCCCGTTACGTGCTCTTGAATGTTTGTTTTTTGCAATTTTTGGCGTATGCGATCTCGAAATATATACAAACATGTTTGACGGTTGGATCATTGAAACTAGTTTCGTAGAATGAGTATCCCATCAAAACAATAGATTCACTAATACTTAAGAGTTTATTCATACTTTTATTAAGTATAACATAAGATTTTGTGGTTTCCACTAGTGTAAATATTTTAAATTGAAGATCGAATTCAATCATTGTATTCATATAGGGTCAAGGAGCGTAGTTGTAAAAAATCATCAAAATCGGAGTTAAATTAATCTTTAAATCGTGATTTTTCGTTTATAACCGTCGAAAAGTTTTGTCCCGTTACTTGATCTCTGAATGTTTGTTTTTTGCAATTTTTGGTGTATGCAATCTCGAAGTATATATAAACATGTTTGACGGTTGGATCATTGAAACTAGTTTCGTAGAATGAGTATCCCATCAAAACAATAGATTCACAAATACTTAATAGTTTATTCATACTTTTATTAAGTATAATATAAGATTTTGTGGTATCCACTAGTGTAAATATTTTAAATTGAAGATCGAATTCAATCATTGTATTCATATAGGGTCAAGGAGTGTGGTTGTAAAAAAACATCAAAATCGGAGTTAAAATGACCATTAAATCGTGATTTTTCGTTTATAACCGTCGAAAAGTTTTGTCCCGTTACTTGATCTCTGAATGTTTGTTTTTTGTAATTTTTGACGTATGCGATCTTGAAGTATATACAAACATGTTTGACGGTTGGATGTTTGAAACTAGTTTCGTATAATGAGTATCCTATCAAAACAATAGATTCACTAATACGTAATAGTTTATTCATACTTTTATTAAGTATAATATAAGATTTTGTGGTTTCCACTAGTATAAATATTTTAAATTGAAGATCGAATTCAATCATTGTATTCATATAAGGTCAAGGAGTGTAGCTGCAAAAAATCATCAAAATCAGAGTTAAAATGACCGTTAAATCGTGATTTTTCTTTTTATAACCGTCGAAAAGTTTTGTCCCGTTAATTGATCTCTGAATGTTTTTTTTTTGTAATTTTTGACGTATGCGATCTCGAAGTATATACAAACATGTTTGACGGTTGGATCTTTGAAATTAGTTTCGTAGAATGAGTATCCTATCAAAACAATAGATTCACTAATACTTAATAGTTTATTCATACTTTTATTAAGTATAACATAAGATTTTGTGGTATCCACTAGTGTAAATATTTTAAATTGAAGATCGAATTCAATCATTGTATTCATATAAGGTCAAGGAGTGTAGCTGCAAAAAATCATCAAAATCAGAGTTAAAATGACCGTTAAATTGTGATTTTTCTTTTTATAACCGTCGAAAAGTTTTGTCCCGTTAATTGATCTCTGAATGTTTTTTTTTGTAATTTTGACGTATGCGATCTCGAAGTATATACAAACATGTTTAACGGTTGGATCTTTGAAATTAGTTTCGTAGAATGAGTATCCCATCAAAACAATAGATTCACTAATACTTAATAGTTTATTCATACTTTTATTAAGTATAACATAAGATTTTGTGGTATCCACTAGTGTAAATATTTTAAATTGAAGATCGAATTCAATCATTGTATTCATATAAGGTCAAGGAGTGTAGTTGTAAAAAATCATCAAAATCGGAGTTAAATTAACCGTTAAATCGTGATTTTTCGTTTATAACCGTCGAAAAGTTTTGTCCCGTTACTTGTTCTCTGAATGTTTGTTTTTTGCAATTTTTGGCGTATGCGATCTCGAAGTATATATAAACATGTTTGACGGTTGGATCATTGAAACTAGTTTCGTAGAATGAGTATCCCATCAAAACAATATATTCACTAATACTTAATAGTTTATTCTTACTTTTATTAAGTATAATATAAGATTTTGTGGTATCCACTAGTGTAAATATTTTAAATTGAAGATCGAATTCAATCATTGTATTCATATAAGGTCAAGGAGTGTAGCTGCAAAAAATCATCAAAATCAGAGTTAAAATGACCGTTAAATCATGATTTTTCTTTTTATAACCGTCGAAAAGTTTTGTCCCGTTAATTGATCTCTGAATGTTTGTTTTTTGTAATTTTTGACGTATGCGATCTCGAAGTATATACAAACATGTTTGACGGTTGGATCTTTGAAACTAGTTTCGTAGAATGAGTATCCCATCAAAACAATAGATTCACTAATACTTAATAGTTTATTCATACTTTTATTAAGTATAACATAAGATTTTGTGGTATCCACTAGTGTAAATATTTTAAATTGAAGATCAAATTCATTACTTGTATTCATATAGGGTCAATGAGTGTAGTTGTAAAAAATCATCAAAATCGGAGTTAAAATAACCGTTAAATCGTGATTTTTTGTTTATAACCGTCGAAAACTTTTGTCCATTACTTGATCTCTGAATGTTTGTTTTTTGCAATTTTTGGCGTATGCGATCTCGAAGTATATACAAACATGTTTGACAGTTGGATCATTGAAACTAGTTTTTTAGAATGAGTATCCCATCAAAACAATAGATTCACTAATACTTAAGAGTTTATTCATACTTTTATTAAGTATAACATAAGATTTTGTGGTATCTACTAGTGTAAATATTTTAAATTGAAGATCGAATTCAATCATTGTATTCATATAGGGTCAAGGAGTGTGGTTGTAAAAAATCATCAAAATCGGAGTTAAAATGACCGTTAAATCGTGATTTTTCGTTTATAACCGTCGAAAAGTTTTGTCCCGTTACTTGCTCTCTGAATGTTTTTTTTTTGCAATTTTTGGTGTATGCGATATCGAAGTATATACAAACATGTTTAACGGTTGGATCGTTGAAATTAGTTTCGTATAATTCGTATCCCATGAAGTTCAATGGTGTGTGTGTGTATATATATATATTTATTTATTAAGTAGATTTAAATCTATTTATTTTGTATGTATAATTATTATAGTTTTTAGGGGTATAAAATTTAATATATATATATATATATATAATTATTATAGTTAATATTTTGGGTATAATTATTATAGTATATATAATTATTATAATTATTATAGTTAATTTAATATATATATATATATATATATAATTATTATAGTTTTTAGGGGTATAAAATTGTTAAATTAATATATATATAATTATTATAGTATTTTTTTAGGGTTATAAATTATTAAATTAATATTCTGCTTATCGTGTATCGTGTTACCCACGTGTATACCCGAACAAACCCGTTATCTTAACAGGTGCTTATCGGGTTACCCAATAACGACCCGTTTCGTTATCGTGTCGACCCGAACACCTGTTAATTTCGTGTCGTGTCGTGTCGGGTTATCGGGTCGTGTCAGGAATTGCCAGGCCTAATTGTCTTACATAAAATACTTTACGGATTGGGACTTGGATTGTATGCCATTTCCATTCTATACCCTTCCTTAGATTTGGCATTCGTGTCGTGTTTTTCGTGTTCGTATCGTTTTCATGTCATACTCGATATCTTAACGGGTCATGTCGTGTAACACGTGTTAAAATAAACGGATAAAATGATCCGACCCAAAATCAACCCGATAATATTAACAGGTAATATGATCCGACCTGTTACCTGTTAAGGAAAATATATTTTAAGCCAATAAATAATCAAATGAAAAACATAATACTAAATAATTATATACATATCATATTGTCACATCCAAAACATAAAACACATTTTTCTTTTAAGTATATTTTAACTTACCTAAAGTCTTTAATAGTTTTTTAATTAATGTAGAAATGTAAAAAATATAGAAAAAAATATATAAACGCTCGTAATGACAAATTTTACAACTTTCATGAAGAGCTTAACTTCGAAATTCGCCACTATAATCATATAAATCATAGATCAAAATTTAATCGTTGATTGTTGTTTACATTTACGCTTCATTGTTCTCATCAAATTTTTTTTTTTCAAATTTTGTTTTTTGAAAACTTGATCTATTAGAGGATGCATGAAGATGAATGGTTTGGATCGTTGATATTATATTCAGAGAGTTACGGTTAGTGAAAATATTGCTTGATGTTCATAAAGTTTCTACAAACTATATGACATCGACTCATATTTCAGTTAACCGTAAATATTGAAACGTGATATCAAAGATCTGAACCATTCATTTTCTTACATCCGCCATATGATCATGTTTTCAAAAAGGAAAATTTAAAAAATGAAATTCAGTAAGAAGAATAAAGCGTAAATGACAATCAATGTTTAAATATAAATGTAAGGTTTATGAATTATAGTGTTAGATTTCGAAATTGACCCCTTCATGAAAGTTGTAAAGTTTGTCACTATGAGTGATTGTATATATATATTTTTTACATTTTTTACATTTCTACAATAATTATTATTAATTTTATTTTCATGAAGGTTTGGAGGATTTTAAAAATCTAAACGATAATGTAAGTGTAAATCACGAATGTTTATATATTCTTTCACATTTTTCATACTTGTATGTATGTCTTCTTAGTTCTTGCCTATACAAATACTATATTAGTTTATTTTAATTTTGGACAACAACATGTTAAGTAAAATTTATTCTAGTAGTGATAATAAGGAACTCTCATAATAAAAATAAATAATGACTAAAACTTTTTTTAAAAAACTTATATAGAATAATAATACAAAACTATATATTTAATATAGAATATATTGTATATATTAAGGAGTTTTAACGAAAAACCCGCGGTACTGTTCACTTTAACTAAAAATCACATTTTTACACTAAAAAGTCAATTATGGTACTATTCACTTTACCCTTTATTTTGTCCTTATCATTAAAACTCAAAGTTTTCAAGCCCTTTTCATTAGTTTTCATATATTAATATGGCTATTGTATTTTATAAGAAATCTTTTAGTAATTAAACTTTAAAATTATCAAAATAATTTTTTTCTTAACGGGTCGAAACAGGTTACCCACGTGTATACCTGTTAAGAACCCCTATTAACGGGTCATCCGATAATGACCCGATAAGTTATCGTGTTGACCCGATACCCGTTATTTTTTTGTCGTTTTCGTGTTGTGTCAGAAATTGCCGGGTCTTCCCATGCCCTCGTATTTCTGTGGTCACGGTTAAGTCACGTCAATATTTTATATTCCCATTGTTTTTTGTCTTATTATTTTTATAAAAAAACCAATATAAAATATTGACGTGGCTTGAATTGACCACAAAATATAGAAGGGCATGGGAAGGGTAGACAATCCAAGTCCTACGGATTAAGCCTAGGTGACTCAGAAGCCAGAAATATGCTACCGTTTCACGTTATCATAGTGATAAATGACTTCAAACTCTCATGGAAGCAAATTTTGAGGTCGCATGCTCTTCTTTGGCATACTATTTGACTTAGAAGTCAGAGATACGATACCCCTTCATGCGTTATCGTGGCTATATGAGTAAGAAGATAGTCTGCTTGTATAGTGAGATACCTTTTTTATTTAATTTTTTTTTCGCATAGATTTGAACATGCATGCATGCTATTAAATATGTTCAAATGGTCTTAAACGAAAGGACAAAATTGTAGTAGTTCTTCCTTTTGAATAATTGAGATCTCTCATCTCTTCATGTGTTAAAAGCAATAAATATAGAATCTAAAATTTATAGAAAAAGGACAAATGTTATAGAGAATAATATAAAATGATTACATGCGGAATTTTTAATTTCCCTCCCCACGTGGGCCAATTGTAACAAAAAAAAAATGAAATGTATGAGTATTTAATTTCATTAGTTAAAAAAGAGTTTATAAAATGATGAGTAATGCTAGGAAAATTAAATTTATAGATAAAATTTTGAAAATTAAATGATATGAAAGTTGATGATTTATTTATTACTTACACGTTGATAAACTTGCTTATTTTTATTGGTGACACATTATTTAGTTTTCAAATTTGATCTCCCTAGCATTACCCTAAAAGGATTATGAGTTGGTAGCTAATTTACATAATAAGTAAACTATAATTAAATATAGATCATACCACTTACAAACATATAAAGTGCAAATTTTTACTTATAATTTTAAAACAAGACAAATATCAACCGACTGTAATACTATTCATATGTTATATTTCTTTTTTTTTTTTTGAAAAAAAAAGTTATATTTCTTAGATAAGGCATTTAAATGTTTTGACAATACTTGATAAATTCACCGATAGGTCAACTTACTTAGACCCAGTTTAGAATTGTTGTGTTTTTTTTTAATTAGACTACTTCTATTGTACTTTAAGAATAAATCAATTGTAAAATAAAGAATTGAAAGTTTTAATAAACTGTATTATTAAAAGTGTTGTGAGCATAAAAAACAGTGTAAAAGCTTTTGATAATATTCTTAATGAGAAAATGATATACTTGGATATAATGGTAAAAATGAACAAAGTAGCATGAGTAGTGGCTACGACATCAGTGGCAGGTGTAATGGTACATGATGGCAACAACAATGGTGCGGATGTGGTGTTAGGGTGTAAGGTAGCAGTAGTTGCAGCGGTAATGGTGATTATTGCAGTGCTATTAGGGGTGACAGTGGGAACGATAATGGTGGTTATGGCAACAACATTCGAAATGTATAAATATTTTGAGAATACATACTTAAGTAAATTCATCGATGGTTCAGCTTACTTAATAGTCCTACTTTTTAAACAATCTTTCCCTTTCGATTTCATAAAATTGTATTTTGCCAAACGTTCTCGTAATTTACAACTATGGAAGAAAAATTAGAAGAATGCTTTTTACAGTACTTGCACTGTAAATAAAAGAATATGAACTTTGAAGGCCGAGTGATAAAGGCTGAGCTCGGCAGCAAATGCCACTGCAACTCTCTCTCTCTAATTATACCATGCAAATGGATCTTGGGTCTTGTGTTATGTATTACCTAGCTTAATTAGATTAATGGAAAAGAAATCAAGCCTAATAAAACACCCTTCTGCTATTTCCAAAGCATTTGCAGTGAGACAGAAAGACTGCAGGTGTTCTTCCTCTCTTTCTCTCTAGTCACTACTACTCACTGACTCCAGCTATCTATTTTCTTCCAATTTGTAATTAATTTTAAAACTCTTTTTTGGATTATTTTAATTATTTTACCTCTCAATTGTCTTGTCTCTTTCCTCAAGTGCCTCAGGCTTCTTCACTGCCCTTCAAACAAACTTTGCAGGCTTTTGCTGTCAGAACCTCTGCCAAAAGCTTTCTCTCACTTCAAAAAAACCCAATTTTGCACACCCAACAAACCAACACATTAAACCCAACAACAACTAAATCACAGGAGAAAAACAAACTTAAACTTAAACCCCACCCATCTCTCTCTCTCTCTCTCTCTCTAGATGGACTTCTACCTTAAGCAATGGAAACCCCAGCAGCAGGAGCAGTCAGAGGAACAACATTCTGCAAAGATACCAAAACTTGACCTTGATCCCCATCAAAACTCAGAGCATCCAACTGCTGGGTCTGCTGCTGGGTATGCTCTCCCTCTGTTTGTATCTGAACCCAACACCAAAATCCTGTCAGCATTTTCTGATTCCTCACCTGCCACCTCCAGATTTCCCAGTAAGATTTTTTCCTCTTTCGCTTTTCTATCTTCTGTCACACACACACACATACATCCAACACACAAGAAAAAGTTTGATTCTTTGGAGAGAAAAGTTGATGTTCTTGACTGGTTTTTTTTTTTTTCTAATTTTCCAAGTTTTATTTTTAACTTTTTAAAAGCTCTTATCTTTTAATTTGAACTCTTGTTTTTTATTTTTCTGTAGAAATGGGAAGCTATTTCAGCTTGTCACAGTGGCAGGAGCTGGAGCTGCAGGCTTTGATATTCAGGTACATGGCGGCCGGTGCGGCTGTTCCTTCTGAGCTTCTTCAGCCAATCAGGAAAAGCCTCCTCCGTTCTGCTCCTTATTTCCTCCACCACCCTCTCCAACAGTTCCCTCACTTTCAACCTGCTTGTAAGTATAACTTAAACTATTTAATCAAACCAAATTTCGTTATTAAGATTTTTCACAAATGATAATCTATTTAAAATGCCAATTTGATTTGCAGACCTTGGTTAGGCTAGTGTGTTCGTATCTTTCCACTTCGAAACCTTTTTTATTTTTTTAAATTGGAGTTGTTTAGAATATTGTTTTTTTTCTTTTTTTAAGAAAACAATGGCCATTTGGTTGGATTGGGAAGAACAAAAAAAAAAAAAAATCAGACTTTTGTGAGTTTTTATTTTTTTAATTTTAGTGGAGTTATATTCTAATTTAATCTAATAAACTGAGAGGAGGGCGATTTGAACTTAGGTACATAACCTGCTCCTGCTCCAGTCAACTTGGCTACGGCCAGGTTTTTTGAGACTTGAATCATAATGTGTATTATCTATCAGTGTTGCAATCAGGGTATTGGGGAAGAACTGCCATGGATCCGGAACCGACGAGGTGCAGGAGGACAGATGGTAAGAAATGGCGGTGCTCGAGAGATGTGGTGGCGGGTCAGAAGTACTGTGAGCGCCATGTGCACCGTGGCAGAAACCGTTCAAGAAAGCCTGTGGAAGTGACAACCACAACCACGACGACGACCACCGCTTGTGGCGGAGGGAGTGGCAGTAATCTTAGTATTGCTACCACCACCACCAATACATCAGCTAGTGGGGCGCATTTCGCTCTCTCTGGGTCCTCATCATCCCCTTCAGTTGATCTGCTTCATCTCAACCAAAGGTAGTAAACAACACCACCAATACTATTTTTTGTGTTTAATTTAATTTAAACGAAATAATGCTACTAAAACTATCCGTTATCACTTGTCAATTTCAATTAATATAGTCCCGACAAGTAACAACGGCTAATGTTAGTGCAAAACACCTAACGAATCAAACACTCACAAGAAAAAGTACTTATTTTTTATTGTGGGGCGGGTTTTGTTTCTTTTATGGTCCGTTTACGTAACCGTAATGAAAATATGAGAAATTGAATTAAGGAAGAGTTGGAATGAGGAGAAGTCAGAATCGGATTCTTGTTGAAGCTGTTTGTTTAAATGTTTTGGAATTGGAATAGAAATGACACTAATTTCATAAAACTGTTTACTAATTCAGCAGAATCAAAATATAAACTAATATGATTACTAAAATGCCCTTGTCTCAAATCAAATATTTTATATACTTTTTTTTAATAAAATTTGATATAATATATAATAGTAAGAAAAAAATTAAATTGCTTTTTTTATTTCATAAACACACTAAAATGTTTTTGTTTATTTTTATTTATTTTTATAAATTTAAGTATTTACTTTAATATTTAAATTTTATCGTTCAAGTTGTAGTTTCTTCTCTTCGGCATATGCATGGAGTTGTGCATAATGTGAATGAGCATGGAATTGTGTATAATGTGAATGAGCATGGAAATAAAAAAAGTAAAGAATTGTGCATAATTAAACTAGGGTTAATGAGTTTATAAATGATAGTCTTGAAAATAAAAAAAGTGAGTGAGGACATAAAGGGAACAAAAGTGTCATTTCGATTGCCCAAGCAATCATGAATTGGATTACCACCTATATCTAAGGAATTCAATTCCACCAATACAAGGAATTGAATTCCAAAATTTCTATGGGCCCCACTACTTTTTGATTTCTCAATGTTTAGTAAATATCAGAGTATTTCGTAATCGGAATTCAATTTTACATTTTCATTCCAATTACGGATACGTGTAAACACGCTCTTAGTGTGTTTCTTTTAAGTGTTTATCGCTAACTTTGTCGAGATAAGTAGGCAGTTTAATTATAGAATGCTAGACTTACTTAATTTAGGTGAAATATTTTATTCTGCCCCCCCAAACTTTTTCTTTTGTTGTTGGTGTTATGATTGGAGACAAAACTTTGAATTGATGGAAGGAATCTCACGGGCCTTAAAAGTACATGATGCTCTATTGATATGCTCCTTTAACCTTTTTTTTTTCAAGTTCGATTTCTTGCTCTTAATTGCTACTGTTTCATGTCAACTTGTAGTTCTTCAGAGTCCAAACCTGAGAACAGGAGCCTCTTCGAGTCCCGCGGTGAGTTCTCTGCGAGTGCCAAATCCGACAGCCATGTCTTGAGGCCTTTTTTTGATGACTGGCCGGGGAAGCTCCAAGAACTCGACAATGCAGGAAGCAGACCTAGCTCAATGAACTCGGCCACCAGCCTCTCCATTTCGATACGTGGAAATACCTCATCGGATGTGTCGTTGAAATTGTCTACTGGCAATGGGGTCGAGCCAGGCCACCAGGACAGCCATGCCGAGCGAGGGCAGCCACAGTTAAATTGGCCCGCTGGGTGGGCAACAAACCAGATGGCGTCCATGGGAGGACCACTTGCAGAGGCCCTGCGGTCCTCTTCCAACTCCAATTCCTCACCAACCAGCGTCTTACATCGGTTGCCCCGTGGCTCTGCCTCCGAAACTAGCTTTATCAGCACTTGATTATCCTCCGTATCAGACAGTTCCGGCGAGCTGCTTTCAGTTGCTTGTGTAAATCGCTCTCGTTCTTTTTACTTCAACTGGACGAGTTCTGTGCATGTTTAACCAAAACAAATTTGTTGCTCATATCTTGTAGAAGTGCAGTTGCAATTTACTTGTCTCGGTTGAGTCTTCTGACCTTGAAAATAAGGTGATTTTCGAGTTGCCGATCGTCGATATTCAAGTATCCTTGTGTTGTATCCTAAGTCCAGTAGGTTTCGACGAGTTCGACATCGAGTTGCTTATTAACTACCGGAAAGTGATTTTCAAGTTAAGGTGCTTTTCCTTTGCCGAATAATCAGTATGACAGATGTTAATTAGACCTGCAGTTTGCAAAGACAATGTTCCCGCACACATGCACTCAACTGTGAATTGGACCTGCAGTTTGTAAAGACATTGTTCGCCCGCTCTCATGCACTCAAAAGTTTAATTCCATTTCTAGGTAAAATTAAATGTGTTTAGAATATCATTTTAAAGAAAAAAAATTATCCATTGAACCACGAACGATCCATCGTATTGCGATTACAAAATTTGGCGAGTCCTAGATGTTTGCTAGCTTACATAAAGTAAAGGATCATTAATTAATTTGCCCCCGAAACTGCCATTTAGTCTCATTTATCTCTTGAAACTTATTTTGTCGTGCTCTTGAAACAGTCATTTTTGTCTCATTTAGTCGCAGTTCACCTCATTTTTGTCATTTTCGTTAAATAGACGTAGTATGAACATGTCCTTTTTAAAGTAGGCATAGATAAGCGCATGCTTGGCGACGTGGCACTTACATGCATAGGTGGATCCACATACGGACCTGAGACCCTTCAGAGTCCGGGAGAAACGCCTGTGAGGATATTTGGGACCCTCCGATTGTCTGGGAGGTTGTGGTGGTGGTTGGGAGTTGTTGAGTGTAGGCGATTTGTTCAAAGGTTCCTTTTCGGAGCAGTTTTAGCCTAGTTGAAGTTTGAGTACATCCATGGAGGAGGCGTGCAGTTGTGTGATCACAAAGAAAAAACGTTTGAATCCTTTCTATTTCCCCCTTTATGTCATCGTTTCTTGCTTTTACTAATTAATGTTAAATGAAACTAGCGTTTTGGATGTAGGGATTTTTTACATCACGTGGACTCATTTACCCTATAAAAAGAGTATTTATCAATAATAGCCAAAATTTGGCACCTTATTTCATAAATGTCACATTTTATAAAAACTTTCAAATATAACAAAAAACTCATGTAAATAGACCTAAATACCCTCAAAATCCCAAAACTTATTTACACAAAAAAGCCAAAGCACTTGAATAGATCTCCTCTACATCATTGTTCAAAGTGCGAGGCCACGAGGACAGTTGGTAAATGTCGTGGAGCAGTTGCGGGTGTTGTCCAACTGTAAACTAATTGAGTACCAACTTGAAAATTTGTTGGTCATGTCTGAAACTCAAACTCAATCGTTACTATTGATACAGTATCCTCATAACAAAATATTATTTGTACAATCATCTTTGCAGATGTGATATTAGATGAGGATTCTAACTCATTGAAACCAAATTTCAATCCGACCGTGCTTATGAATTTTCCTTAAATTTGTTGGATGACAGGGATTTAAAACCATAACAGTTTTCACAAGAGGATCATTCCAATTAAATTCGTGCTTCTCTTCCCCGCAATTCTAATTAATCTACAACCCCTATTAGCAAGTTCAAAATTGTACCAGATCTCACAAACCAATCAAAACTAAATAATGGAGTGAGCGTGTGCGAAAATGCTGCTCTCTCTCGACAATGGGGCTAAAAATATTAATCCATGTGCAGAAAATTTTAAATTTTTAAACATGAAAATGATTGGGAAGTTCAGCAATGTTGCTGCTCATATATATAGTTGTGGGGTAAGAGTTTTGCCACTAATTTTTATTTGGTTTTAATTTTGAGGGTATTTAGGTCTATTTAAGTAAGTTTTTTGTTATATTTGAAAGATTTTATAAAATGTACATTTATGAAATTGAATGTTAAATTTTGGCTATTATTGATAAAAACTCCTATAAAAATCTAAAAGGATTAATCCCACTAAGTGGGCATTTTTATTTATTTAAATAACCTAAATCTAATAGAGAAAAATTCAGAAAGATTTTCTTTTTTTTTTTGGTTATAAAAGAAAGAACTCTTTTCACCCTGTAGAATATAGAAAGCTTTCAACTCTTGAAAAAGAAGGCTTACACAAGCAGAGGCTGTCATGCATTATAAACTTGCACAATTCCAAGTCCCAACCCTTACCCCAAAACCCCAGTACCTGTTGTCGTGTCGTCACCACTCATGCCCGTTGCCTTCAGCTGCTCATCTAGCGTCGCTCAATTCTATTTTTCGTCTAAAATCTTTTTGAGGACCCTCGAAGATTGAAATCCTAAATCCGCCACTGCTTAATGAGAATTTTGGTTGATCACCACATGTTACCAGGCCACATGTGAATTATGGCGAGAAAAATCGAGAGAACAAATTAAGATAAAGTGGAAGAGGAGAAAGGAATTTAGGATTGCAAATCCAATCGTTGAGTTTAGTCGACAGTTAATTTCTTTACTATCCATTAATTTAAGGCCTATTTGGCGGAATTGATGAAAATTGGGTGAACTAAGACTGGGGTACCAAAGTGAGACAAAACAAGTTTCAAGGGGGTAAAACGAGAAGCCTAAAATGCAACACCATATTCTCTGCTACATACTATCTATGTACATTAGAAAATCTCTAGCTTGGAAAAATAATTACAGAAGTAATTGTCTCAAACTGCCATATATTGGTCTACTTTTTGATAGGCTTATAGTAGAGACTGGTCTCCTAAACTCTGCATAAACTCCCTCACCTTTAGCAGTTTAGCTTCTGCCTTTACTTTGTTAATCTTGTTCTTCCGACTTTGGCGTAGCAGAACTGCCGAAGGTGGCAGCGTAATTCCACAGGGACGGCGCTTTATTAGCTAATGTACATTGCGTCTGTTTTAGGATCGCAGCAAGATGTAGACGTTTTCAGCCTTTTTTAGGTCCCTCTACGAGAGCGTAGACCACAGCTGTTCTACAAGGTGCATAGAGGAGGAAGGAATGAGGCCGGTCATCGAACCACCCATCCTGCAGATCACAACGAGATTTAGTAATATTTAACAGCCGTGAAATACTCACATGAAGTCTGCATATGATAGCACTAAAAGATGTTCAAAGGAAAAATATCTTACAGTCGTGAAGTACTCAGCACTGTGATCAAGCCTATCGAAGCCCCCAAATAGCTTTTCATCTGAATCCAAGACAATCTGGAGGGAGGAACGCGGCATTATTATATGAAACGAATAAGCGAAAAGGAGTTCTATGACATGCGCTCGGCCAAAAAAGATCAATTCCAGACGGAAAATGTGAGAGCGTGGAAAGAAACTAGTGTATTTGGCAAGCTAACTACGAGGGTTTCATAGAACTTTGTAGAGGAAACACCTTGTACTTTCCTGGCTTTAAGCAGCCAATTCGGTAGTCTGAA
Source organism: Malus sylvestris (assembly GCF_916048215.2). Taxonomy (NCBI): domain Eukaryota; kingdom Viridiplantae; phylum Streptophyta; class Magnoliopsida; order Rosales; family Rosaceae; genus Malus; species Malus sylvestris. Next base: position 1,679,321 of record NC_062273.1, read on the forward strand.
TAGCTTTTACTCCAATGAAAATTGAAGACAAAAACCAGGTCTCCCCTTTCAAAGACGATAATTCTGTCTCTTTCATCCTTCCGTGATATATATTGGTGCTCAGAAGTCATGAACTGCATCAACAGTTGACCAATTTTTCATACTATAATTTAACAAAGAACAAGTGGCATAACCTATGCCCTAAGTAACTGGCACACGTAGATGTTATAGTAAACTTACACCATAGGTTTCTTCGAGATGTTGCATTGCTCGATCAAATTCTTGCATCCCGTGATATCTTAGATACTCTGCATCCCCCTGGCAATGCATAACCAACAAATTCCGTAAAACACACAATGCAATCAGAGGCCACGAAAGTTATGCACAATTATCTGCTGCAAGTTCAATTACCCTTAAACAAAGAATCCGGAATATGAAAATGGATATGCGAAGTTCTGTGATAAGAAAATAGTAGTTCAAGAACTTCATGTGCAACATAAACATTCAGGGACAACACAACAGGGGGATGCTATTCGGTTAGTAATTTGCAAGTGATAGGCTGATAGCAATGTCAAGGTCAAACATATCTTGATCTGTTCAGTAACACAAATATGCTATTAGGTTTCTAACTTGTACTTCCTTTACAATTAGCTTTTGCTTTGTATTATTATGTTATCCTGTTCTTCAGTTTTTCAGCGCAACTATAAAATCTCTTGGGAATAGTTTAAAGTGCCCTCTGGTTCCAAGGTCATCCTTGACTAGCCTATATATTACCTTGCCTCCACATATTATGCATTGCATCAATTACCACCACCCAAACTAAACATAAATTCTTGTTACGCTAATAGGCATGCTCTTATGTATATAGCAATGAACATGTGGATTTAAAAGAACTTACAAGATCAAATCTACGTCGGCATTTGTCAAAACTGTTATTATTCCCAGGAACTATTTTACCATTTGGAAGATGTTGAACACCTCTTGGAAAATCAATCCACTCTGAACGGAAAACAAAAACCCGAAATGAGTGCCAGCTTGACAGAATGATGATATACAGTATAACGTTTTGGACTAAGTTTACCAGGATGGCCAAATTCATTTCCCATGAAATTCAGATAACCTTCTCCGCCTAATCCCATAGTAATAAGCCTAATCATTTTATGTAATGCTATTCCACGATCTATACGGGGAGTTGATGGTCTGTCCAAAGCCATGAAATCATACATATCCTGAGAGAAAAATAGATTTAGACAGATAACTCTAATACAAGAAACAAAAGTATACATATCCTTCAAGTTACGTAATATGAAAAATGCAAGGAAAACTTTTATGACCTTGTCCATCAGCCAAAATGCAATTGTTTTGTCACCAACAAGAGCTTGGTCATGACTTTCGGCATAAGCAACACAGTTCTCCCGCCACCTTCTGTTGGTGAGTGTGAAAACAATATCACCCATTTTCCACTCTTCATCCATTTTCCTACATCAAATTTCGTGCGATAATAAGTCAGCAAAAGCTGATTGGTTTTATTCACAAATGCCACCTCCATCAGAGATACAGGACCCGTCTAACTTCAAAAATGGATCAGAGAGATTTTCGTAACAACTTACTTAAGGAGCTCAATCCATTTATCAGCAATAGCCATTTGCAGGCGATAATCAAATCCAACACCACCATCGTTAACAGCAATACAGAAAGTTGGCATTCCACTAACCTGAAATAATAGAAATATTCATAATCAATATAACAATCTATAAAAGTGACATTTCCATCATTAATATTTTAAACGAATTGAACAGAATAAGATAAATTTGACTTGTTAATCAGCTAACGAGTGACGATACAAAACTGGAAATGTTTATGGCTATTGTTTTTATATATAACAATAAGCTCCTCTACAAAACCTTCCTCAAGCAAGGTCAATTTCGTTTGAAATTCAAATCTGGGTGTAATTTTCTTTTCTAATGTGAAATATTAAATGTTATCAACTCAATACACACTGAATTAAATGCTCGTTTGAATAGAAATAGTGGTAAAACTACATGAATTTCCATGTCTTAATGATCAGGGGAAATGAGAGAAAATAGAAAAACATACAAAAAGTTCAAGAACTTATATAACAACAACAACAACAAAGCCTTTTCCCACTAAGTGGAAATATTTTAATTTTCTTATTTCAAGCTACCAAACCTAGCAAACAGGTTATTTCAGTTCAGTGCACTATGAAATCTAAATCTAATACTCAGGGGATAATTGCTACAAAGGATGCTCAACATTACTTATGAAAGGGAATAGATAACATACATCTTCACCAACGGTAACAGCTTCAGGGTAAAGCCCGTGAATCAGATCATTAACCAGCATCAGGTAAGTCACAGCATCTACATCTGTTGCTAATCCAAAGTACTCACTGTAATTTCCAGTAAATGCTACCTACAGCAAGCTCAACCAACAAACACATAAATATAAGAACCTGTCAATGGAAAAAATAAAACCATACTCGAATAGTAGTAGCAGCAACAGAGGTACCAATAGGAATACCGAGACTATATTGGACATCAGAATCAATATAAAATTATGCTGACAATAGATTTTATTTTCGGTCAATGTGCTGAGGATAAATAATCATGGAAGTTTTCCATCAAAATTTGTAGGAATAATTACTATTCCATTGAAACTTAAAACTTCAGTGAAAACTAAAATGGTACCTCCAATCCATGGTGAGTGTACATCATTGAAGTGACACCATCAAATCTGAACCCATCGAACTTGTATTCTTCCAGCCACCACCTTGCATTGGAAAGAAGATACCTCAAAACCTACATGGAAAGTTAAATTCAGTACCTCATAAACATAGGATGAACAAAAGATTAAGGCCAAATTTCTCACAGTGCACTATTATTTAAAGAAAGAATGCACGAAAGCACATACCTCCCAGCTTCCATAATTAAACAAGCGGGAATCCCACATCCAATGATATCCTCGAGACCCAGAGTGGAAATAATGACTATCGGTTCCATCAAACATGTTCAACCCGTCCAACGTGTTATTCGATGCATGGCTGTAGTGTTACATATTAGCAGTCAGACATTTAGAATAAGTTCAGAGTAATTAACATGTAATATTAGGTGCAAGAGTATGATTCATGCAAAATATTTGAATAACATAGAGAGTTAAAGAAGAATTTGATATCATCAAGTCCAATAAAAATAAGCAGACTAAAGTTAGTATGATGAATATAAGAAGTAATTTATGGAAAGATAATCAGTATTTTCCGTTAAGCCCCATGACTTTCATAGTCAGCCACAGGGAGGTTGGGATAAGCTTATATAGCCATCACTGTAATGGTGTAACCTCAACTGCAGATAAGCTGTTTGTCCTATCAGTATTTAGTTACAGAAAGAAAGGAGACCTGACCACAACAAATACATGCAAAATGAAAAAGAAAACAAAAACAAATCTGTCATATTGTTGACATGTACAAATCTATAACCAACTAAAAGAAAAAAGGCATGTCAAATGTTGAATTTGACTAACCCATAGATGCGTCCATACACTTATGTCTTATCTGCTCTCAACAATTAGTTATTACCTGTGAACAATATCCATAAGTACAAGCAGACCAAGCTCGTGAGCTTTATCTATCAGAGACTTCAGATCGTCAGGGGTTCCACAGCGGCTGCTAGGTGCAAAAAAATTGGTGACATGGTACCTGCACCACAGAAATAGAAAATTTCAGTATTTTTAAAGAATGTCAACCGCTCACAAACAAGTACCACATGTAGCACTGCCTACCAATCCATTTGTTTCAACAGAAATACATCTTCCTGAAAGATAAAACTCTATAGATACAGTTGGAGCATATGTTAATAGAACAATACCCAAAGCTAGCATAGTAGGAGTGCTCTTGAATAGCCATAAGCTGAACAGCATTGTAACCAAGCTTCTTAATGCGTGGAAGCACATCATCTCTGAATTCAGCATATGAGTTAATTTTGCCCTCCTGCAACTCAAAGTTAATAGTACTGTGAGGGTAGAAATTTAATAAATGATTTGAACTCTAGATCATTTCAAGTGGATAATTTTAAAGTACAAAAAGAAATAAATAAATAAAGCCACTTGATGCTGAAATATAGAAATTTAAAAAGCAGATTTTGATCTACAGCACATCTCCAAGTGTTGGCCTAAAGTGAGGCTTACTAAAAAGAAGAATTTTTAAAAAGTACAAGAACATAATACTTTGCAACATAAGCTAGAAGGTTAACAATGCACACCGGGCTACTCATTCCAACATGTGCCTCATAAATGCGAAGTGATTTTGGTCTCCTCGGCTGAGAATGTTGAAATACATACTTTTCCTGAAAAGAAGTGTATGCGAGTATCATTAGCCCGTTGAAGAGTGGAACAGTAATACGAAAAATGAACATGTAAATGAAGCAGATCTCTCTTAACTACTTCATAATTTTAATGCAACTGTAACCTATTCATAAATCAATGAATCAGTATAAGAATCCTAGGAATCATTAATCACTTGGGCATCACAAAGGTTTGCCCAACTTTGATTCAATCCTATGGTTTAAGTTCTATCTTACCGCAACCTTTCTTTTACCCAGAGCCCTTGGAATCCCTACCAGTATAAAGCATAATTTAATTTTTTTTCGAAGAACATACCTCTTCTGGTGGATCATAGTATATGCCATTGTATGGGATTTCACCTGGAGCCTGCACAGAAAACTTGATCCAAGCAGGAATCGAGTCTTTGATGCCTGAAGGAGTATCCATACGGATCTGCAATTTCACATAACATACTGAATGAATTAGACAAATTTATTGCATGGCAAAACTTGTAATTGTAGCATGCCTTGTAACTATTGTCTCATTCTACACATAAATTTCTAGAAGAGAACAAATTAGAAAAGAATGTGTATAACCAAACTCCCTTTTGAGATTTTCACTAGGGACAAGTAAATGGTCAAATTAGTAAAGGATTCATTTTCATAAGGATTCGACGTGATCATGGAGTGCCGGCTGTCGACTACCTGACGCCCTCCCCCTCCTCCTTTATCCGGGCTTGGGACCGGCCATGTAAGACATAGGCGGAGTTTCAAATTAGTAAAGGATTACTTAGGAAAAAATAAGTCTTCTTTTTCTTTGCTGGATTATGAAGTATTACAATAATAGAGAAAAAGACAGAAAAACCAGACTTACAATTATCCACAATAAATATTACCTTCACTCGAGAACCATGTGGAATCGAAGGTGAGCCATCTGCATTGTTTGGCAAAAAGATCTCCCAGACTCCAAATTCATTCTGTTCAGATATGGTACATGAGCAATGTTGTTGTAAAAAACAGTAATCATGTGGCTTGATGTAATTCATTTATTCACATCTTGGCATTACCACTGCTAAAGTTCCAAAAACATACCCGAGTCATCACATCTGCATTTGTGTTCCAATTGTTGAAATCTCCAATCAGTGATGCTGACTGAAAAAGCCAACGAAAAAAAAGGCAACCATGAGACCAAACTTAATAAGGTACCTAAATTAGTCAAATAAAACCTTCCATCAAATAACAAGATACTGAGTACAACAAAATAAGCAGGAAAGGATCTTAGTAGGCACACTGTGTCTAGAATTGTTGATCTCAATAAGTCACCCTTATACAGAGAATAACTAACGGTAAAAAGTAAAATTCTTGAAACACCAAACAAGGCAAACGAACCTTTGCTCCAGGAGCCCACTCCCTATAAGTGATACCTTCCGCACTGAAAAACCAGTAGAGATAATAATGAGCATTAAAGATTGCCAATAATAATATAGAGGTTTTAAACCAAAAACTACGGAAATTATTATGAAAATTGAAAGGAACCCTAAAAGCAAAAACAACGAAAGCTATTACCCGCGGAATAAATACAAAGACGTAAACAAGGACAATAATTACCAAACAAGGTAGTAAAGGGCACGGCCAGAGAAACGTGGACGAGAGCATATTTTGACTATATTAGAAGAATTATAACGAGTGAAATCGCCAATGGTAACACAATATTTAGTATAACACCAGTAGATGCAGTTCGAAACAGTCAAATTGCAAAGCTTTTCTCTCGTCTCCTCTACCCGACCTTATACACCTCCTTATTAGCATATTTACCTATTAAGTTCTGTTCAATAGTAAAAAAAAAAAAAAAAAGCAACCAAAAATGTTCTTGTACGTATTCAATGTTGTAAACTAGTAAAAAAACACGGAAAATGATTGGACTCCACCAGATAAAAGCAAAAAGTAATACCTGCGTGTGAAACCAAACTTCTCATAGCCACGAGAAAACACCTCTAAACCGCCTTCGCACTTGTCAATCTGCTCACGCAGCCTTTTGTATTGTCCATAACTGACCATAGCACAACGAAATCACTTAAAGCCTTATTAACCTAATTTGGATATAAGCAAGCATGAAGGATTTGTAACTGGAAAAAGGAAAAAGAACGAAACATAATTCAATGCACAAAAGGAGCAAAAAGAATCTCGCATTTGCAACTCCAACCAGCTAGCAGCCATGAACCCTTTTACTCGAAAGGGGTACCAACGTTAATCAATTTATTTGATATTTTTTCAATTTTAGGCAATCATCCATACTTGTATATGTATTATTATTATTATAAATAAAATATGGAAGGGCATCATACCGGTAATCAAGATGATCACGGTGACCCACCAAAAGTGGATCTATTTCATATATCTTTTGCCCCTTGCCAGGCGGTGGAATTGTCTTTCCCTTAGCTTTGCCTGTAGCAGTACTTGCTGTAACTTCTAAGGGACGAGGTACGTCCTCAACCTTGGCTTCAGCATCATCAACATTGTCCACAACTAATGAAGGGACATCCTCAAGCTTCTCTTCATCTTCCATTACTACATTATCTACATCCTCAATCACCTAAACAAAAATTATACAAGAAATTATTCCCAAGATGTCACACAGAAATTGAAGGCATAAAACATAACTGGTATGCACATAGATGGGTATCATAAACCTGAGGATCCTCTGAAACTGTACTCGTAGCTCCCAATTGCTCCGTCAAAGACGAAGAGCCATCACTCTGGCTGTCCGGAACAAGAATTTTCTTCGATGCAGCAACTGCTAAAGACGGCAAATCAGAATCATACGAAGACTTTCCAGCAAAGATCTTCCCTACAAACAAGCATCAATTTAGCTTAACACCCACACAACGAACACATCGAATAACAAGTACGCAATCATGATAAAACAATGACCTTTTTTCAAAAATTTCAATTCTTTTCAACAAAAATTAAATTCAAAACTAGCAGCCATAGCAAGCAAGCACAACATTACTGTTCCAAGCTTCCAAAAAAGCTCACGGCATATCTACGTAAGCTCCATTTCCAAGACACTGACCACTAACCACCGATCTTATCCACGCATAACTTCAAATTTACTAAAATTAAAAAAGATACCATAATAATTAATTACGGAAAAATTAACAGAAAATCGAAGCAGCCGATTGAAACACAGAAATATAACTCGAATATCAATTTTTCGAAACCAAAGCGAAAAACGAACAAAAGAAGAGAGAGAGATAGAGAGAGAAAGGGAGAGGGAATACGAGAGAAGGAGGTGTTGGAGAGGAAGAGAGAGAGGCCGCCGGAGGTCCTCCGATCGCCAATAAAACTGGCATGCGAGGTGTAGGCAGAAGGCAGAAGAGGGAAGCGAATCCCCGAGAGAGTCGAGACCATTTCTCCTTCCTCCCTTCGTTATCAGATCGATGTAAGCGCGCGAGAAGGATCGATCGATCGATCGATCTCGAAGGACGTTTCGTTTTGCGGAGGAGTCCGGAAGCTCGCCTCCCGGGAGAAACGTGAGTTGAGTGAAGCGACACAGATATCGGAGTGCCAGTGTGACTAGAGTTTTTTGTGTGGGTTGATTATTATGGCGCCCGATGCCACGTGTGCCGTTGCGAGTTGCGTCGGGATGGGTGGGTGGACCCAGTATGCTTCTCCTCCCGTATTTTCGATCGTCCATCGTGGTTGGAACTTTATTTATTTAATTTTTTTTATTTTTGATATTTTTATTTTTTTGGGAATTAAAAATTAAAATAATAAAATAATGAGGGGATGTACGTTGGACTGTTGGGGGAGGATGAGAAACGAAAGGCTGTCGGGGGTGAAAGGGGATATACTTTCGTGAAATTTTATATCCGAATCCAATCAAATAAATCACCTTTCTATAGTCATAGAACCCAAATAAAAGGTTTCTTTTGTGATGCTACTTTTAGGTGAATATTTTTGTTATTTTCACATGGGTTACATTTTTATTGGTATCTAATAATTCAATTCTTAGTTAAATTATCATCGTGAAATGCTGTAATTGTTATAACATAGTCATAGTCTTTTGGTCCATGCACACAGTAAGTTGAATACAATTATCACTCTTGATTTAGGATTGAAGCCGGAAGCCATGGAAGATGTCGGATTGCGACAGGATTGGGTTTAGCCTAAACCATGGTGGAGTTACCATTATCCTTTGGGGTGTGCTATCCACACCCCTTTTTACTTTTCTTACACTCCTTGTAAATTTATGTCATTTGATCTTTTTTAATTCATCTTATCCGATAGCCGAAAATTAAAAAGATGTGAGAGAAGTAAAAAGGGGTGTGTGGATATCACACCCCTATCCTTTTTGTAGTGACGAATCTTTTATGTGTTCCTACTAAGGGTTTAAAGGGTATATGGCACTTGGATGTCCGGAGAATGTGCAGCGGTGACATTAATTAAACCTTGTATTTTGTTAATGTCTAATAATTTCCAGGAATTGTCTTGGAATTTGGTTTTGATTTCTCTCTTTAGGCGAGTTTGCTAGTTTGATTGCTCTCTGGGGGGGGGGAGTTGCTTGATTTTAATTTTCTTTTTGGTATGCTGCCTCTTTTGGATCTATGGGTGAAAGATTGAGATGTTAAATTTGCTAGATCTACATTACTTGTGTTCTAAAACTGTGACAGTGATTAAATGATGCGAACGATCTATGAACATTAGATTCCTTATCCAATATATGATTTGAAATTTTGTTCTCACATGCTTAACCCGACGTCATCACCAATCTATTTTGCTCCCGTACATCACATGGCATGCTTTATCAAATAACTCCTGTTTTTTTTTTTTTTTTTTTTTTTCATTAGTGGGTCTGGTGATAAAGTAATTTCCCGAAACGCAAAGTACAGCACATACATGATCTCTTTCCGTCGGACTTGGATTGTCTGCCCTTCTAGTTGTGGTGCCCTTCCATGCCCTCCTATTTTGTGCGGTCACGGTTAAGCCACGTTAATATTTTATATTTTTATTATTTTTTGTCTTATTATCTTATTAAAAAATTAATATAAAATATTGACGTGGCTTAACCGTGACCGCACAAAATAGGAGGGCATGGAAGAACACCATAACTAAGAGGGCAGACAATCCAAGTCCCTTTCCGTCCGGCCCTTTTATAGCCTTTACGTGACTCTATGTCTCCTCTCTCTCTCTCCTCTTTCTCTCTCTAACAAAAGTCACTCTGTTGGCCTTTGTTTTCAACTAAGACGATTCTCTCTCCTCCTAATCTATTCTCATTTTCTCTTTTTCTACTTGAACGGTTATGGTTAAATTATATCAATATTTTATATTAATTTTTTTTATAGAAACAATAAGATAAAAAAACAAAGTGTGAGAAGAAATGAGAGAATCCTACTCCTGTTTTCAGTTCAAGTACAAAAATGGACTGCAACTCTGCTCAATTGTGTCGTGGTGTATATGAAAGGAACAATCCTCACATATACATAGCCTTTTGACCGAATCACGTTCGCCCGTTAAATTCCCTGAATTCTCGAGCGGACTTCCAACCGCTCTATAATTTCTAATACACAAGACAATAACTTGATGCAACAACCAAATCTGTTCAGAAATTTCAGTGCTATTTAAGCAACAAAGTTTCTAGTTTACAAGCTTGACATGTGCAGAAAAGACAGACAACACGAATCGTTCAGGCAAAAACTTCAAAAAAATTATATCGTTACAATTGATGCACTTGAACAATTTATCAGCTCTACGGTTCTACACTAGCTCATAGGATCCAGTTCATCCGTTCATTATACGCTTTTACCAACTTTTGCTATCAAATAGATACTTTATTATGAGTATAGCATGTGACAATGTAATTATGTACCCCATATTTGAAACTAGTTTGTCAACTCATCTGCATCGCGGACTATTTTCATAGAGGGGAGCACAACTGCAGCCACTGGTCTTTCCGTTATACCCTAATTAAACACTAACACTAGAAACTAGAAACTAACACAAATTACAAAAACTAATACTCTCCCCAAGACCTTCTAATATGATTTGCAGTAGTATTGAAAGTTGGTTCTTTCTCTATCTCCTTTGGAAGTTGAGGAACTTGATGCCATAGGCAAACACAAAGAAGAAAAGAAGAACCCAGCCGACGTGTGCGGCGGCGACGGCCGGAAGGAAGTCATACTCAAAACCAAAGTCATCTTTCAGGAACTTCTTCAATGGCATGGTGCCATATCCAGGCAGGATAAGGTCAGCATTCTTGTCACCCACTTGGGATGTCACAAGGCCATAAAGTGTCCAGGCCACAGGGGAAGCCCAGTAGTACCACCTCCACCAGATTGGTATTTGCTGCAAACACAATAGAAATTCAAGGTTAATTTTTGAACTATGGACTTTCATGTAGTGAGGTTAAATGAAAGCAATGTGCATCGACCGCATATTTAGGGCTAGTTTGGGATTGTTTTCGTAAGAAGCATTTCTACTTGCATACTGTTTTGTTAGAAGTGCTTCTCCAGAAAACGCTTCTATGAGCTAGAAGCTAAGGTTTTCTACCAAATGCAGTTAGAACAATGTTTGATAGTCAGAAACCGCTTTTATCTCTTCTAGAAACAATCTCAAATAGGCCCTTAATTTTGATATGACGTACCGGTCTTGGAATGAGGAAGCCGGAAAACAAGTTCCAGAAACTGAGGAAGAAGGGCATGACAATGACAGCAATCTGGTGGCCCGGAGTCAGTGCAACCACCATCATACCGTACATCGTGAAGTAGATGAAGCACATTAGGATATAGTAGTAGAACCAAATGAATTTTTCGACTTTCCACTTGAATCCAATCATGGAGAAGAGAAGAAGTGTATATATAAATGTTTGGATTGCAACATAGATTGTCTCTATAGCCACCTGCAAAAAACAGGGGGGATAACTTGTCAATCAAGTAATATGATGTATACCAAAAGGTCTCTAACAATTTGTCAAATTTATACATCACCTGAGCAAATGCATAAGGCAGTTCAGAATACATTCCGGCAGCTCTTTCGCGGTAGAAAACTGTTCTTTCAATGGCGACAACAAATCGGACCACAGAAGCATTCGTGGTTCCAAGGAAAAGCACAGCAGCATACATAGCTCCCAAAAGGTTCATTAGATCTTGCTGTTGTGCTCTGTTACAAGAAAATTTTCATTCATGATAAATAGAGAATAACATGATTTAGTCAAATTTGCAGTTAAAAAACCAGAGCTTACGTCTGCTGTCCCTTCTGCCAGAAGATAAGACCGAATAAGACACCGATGACAATGGTCATAAAGAATCGGATGGCATTGTACTGAGGATTTCTCCAATAAGACCAATGCATTTTCCAGAAACAAGCTTTGCACTGAACCGGGAAAGGTTGAGAGTATTTGGTTGGAAAGTAGAGATCTTTGGACCCGGGAGCCGGTGTACTAAGCTCTTTGATAAGCTCCTGGTTCCTCCTAAAAGAACATCGAGAGGAAGAGTGAGAATCATAAAACTAGAAATCATAGCTTACACGAGAAAGATATTACGACACTTACTGGTAAAGCGAGGAGTTTTGGTAAATGTCTGCAAAGTCCACATCAAGTTGAGTCTCAACTGCAGGAGCAGTGACCTCAAGCATCCATGTAGCAGGATTGTAGCCATCCTTGATCTTGGGCACACCCGGGATGGCCTGTAGAGGTTAAAGATATGAGTCCAAACTGCATTAAAATCACAGGAAATGACTTCCACACATGCATTTTCTTCTTCTGCACAACTCGTTTATTTTGTCACCTGATTCTCCTTTGATTTATTCAATGTAAGACGAGAAATAAACAGGGCTCATGCGGAAATCACTTCTCTAAAATTACCAGTGAAGGACGTACAAGAAATAAGAAGTGAAAGGAAAACTCACTTCAAAATATTCCACAAGCTTGTGAGAGTGGCGGCTGAGGGGTCCAGCATAAATGACTTGCCCTCCACGTTTCATCAAGAGTAACTCATCGAAAGATTCAAAAATATCTATGCTTGGCTGGTGAATTGTGCAGACAACAGTTCTGCCTGTGTCCACCGTGTTTCTCACAGTACGCATGACGATAGCAGCAGCCCTGGCATCGAGACCAGATGTCGGTTCATCCATGAAAATGATAGAGGGGTCAGCGACCAGCTCCACAGCTATGGTTAGTCTCTTCCGTTGTTCTGTTGAAAGTCCATCTAGTCCCGGGAGGCCAACGAGAGAATTTCTTATTGGATTAAGCTCAACCAAATCCATGACTTCTTCAACAAACATCTGTATCACCATTAAAAAGATGATTGAAAATAAGATTTCAAGATTAAATTGAAAATACGATTTAAAGTCTAGATAAGAAAGATTCCAGTGCAACATACCTTTCGTGTTTGTGTACTGACATCAGAAGCAAGACGGAGCCAGGCTGAATACAGGAGAGATTCATAGACAGTAACATGTGGGGAATGGATGTCATTCTGTTCACAATAACCGCTGACACGAGCAAATGTTTCTTGGTTCTTTGGATAACCAGATATGTTAATGGTTCCTTCGATATATCCACCAGTCTTTCTACCTGCCAGGACGTCCATAAGAGTTGTCTTTCCAGCACCACTAACTCCTACAAGCGCTGTCAATATTCCCGGTCTAAAAGCACCACTGACATCTCGTAGCAATTGAAGGCGATCTTCTTCAACTCCATGAGTCTTCATTTCCTGGAATCAGTAACCAAAACGAGTATATTTCTTGATCGAAATGAGTATGTGAAGCATCAGGAATAAAATGTCTGAAATGAACGACTTACAGGGGGCATATCCACAAAGTAGTTCACATGGTTAAACGCAAGCGAAAGGGGTTGGAAGGGCAAAACCATTCCTTTCTTTGGTGCATGATCCGAAGCACCAGCAATTTCTGAAGAACTTTTTGCTGTCATTTCTTCACTTAACGACTTGCTTCTCTTTCCTTCACTTTCATCATCAGCTATGACAGCTTTCGCATCCCCGAGAGCTGATGTTGGTTCCCCGAAAAGGAAAAGGAGGGTGTGTCAGCTCCGGAACTTCATTTCCGTTAACAAAAGAGAGTAAAGCTTCAAAGTGAGATGAACTTACGGTTCAGAAAAGTCAATGCTGCAATGAACAAGATGTTGAAGAGAAGAGAAAAACCAAATAGTGCTCCAATACATATCCAAAACCAGTATTCATCTGTGAAGAATCCTCTAGACTTGAGAAGGACTTTCCCGACCGTAGTTGCGTTAATTCTTGGATCTGTATTTGGCTGCAAACGAAGATGAGAATAGATTAGATGAACGCGTTTTTATGGAACGAAAAATCTTGAACTGAAGACAATCAAACCACAGAGAGATCTTACCGCGCTCCATCTTTTGTCAAGGAATTCATTCATGACGATCGCATTCTGTCCGTACATCATAGGAGAAATGTAGTAGCCGCATAGCATCCAAGGCTCAAGGTCATCTGCATTCATAAGATAAGAAGGATAGCTTAGAAAGTGAACAATCATAAATAATTTGAAATTTTCAAGAAACTTCGAACAAATTTAAGTATGCGTTAGCTTGGTTTAATTACATTAACACGATAAGGTCAGATATAAGATAGATTACTTACTTTTGGCAACAATAAACCCTCCCAGGACAAATGCCATTAGCAAGGTAAAGGTACCGAGCGTGCTAGCAACAACTTGTGTTCTTCCAAGTGCAGCAATTAACCGAAAGAGGGACAGAGCCATCTGATGTATGCCAAAGAATGCCAAGAACTGTTTGAAAAATCTGGAGCAGTGAAAAAAAAATCGAGTGAGTTGGTGTTCCGGAAGGATATAAATTTATAAGATGGAAACTGAAAAATGTGAACACTACTATTTACCTGCTAGCAGATGGAGCAAATCCAATGGTGTAATAGGTAAGAATGATCCAAATCCCTGATTCCACGAACGAAAGTGGGATCCTGAGGACCCAAATTGGTAACCCGAAAGCCCACGCAGGATAAAACAAGAAATCCCTCTGCTTAAAAAAAACAGGAAGTCTGAAAACAGTCATTCCCAGTTCCGCCATACCATTCAACATCACATTAATCAGACTGAAGAACAACGCTCCAAAAAATTTTCCTCCATTTTGTATTGTGCCCACAGGCATTTCTGTTCTAAGGAACACAGTGAAGGCAATCAAAGACATGATTGCAATCTGCGTGGTCTTGAATATGTACACAAACGAATTGCGCTTCATTAGCAGCCACTCCCTCGAAAAACATGCCTTGAACAATTCCCAGTTTGAAATGCCATACTTATCTGTGACCAATGCAGCCGGATGAGCTCTGGACTTGTCGTAAGGAACCCCAAGATCAGCTGCAAGTTGCTGGCCACTCCTAAAAGAGCTGAAGGCCTCCACGAACTCAGGAACCGAGATATATCTGTAGGGCTGGCTTTTTTTTAACCAATATTGTTCTTGGTCCTTCTTGGATGTCACCTCTTGCAAAAAATCGGCAACTCCTTTCCTCTCTGGGCACTTGAATCCCACGTGTTCGAAGAACTCGAGGACACTCTCGCATGGACCTTGGTACACAATCTGTCCTTCCGAAAGCAGGATTAGGTCATCGAAGAGCTCAAATGTCTCCGGCGCGGGCTGCAGAAGAGAGATGACCATGGTTACATCCATTATGTGAACCAATTGCCGTGTGTATCTGCATATCTGAAAAGTTGTGGAACTGTCTAACCCTGTTGATATTTCATCCATCAGAAGAACCTTTGCTGGTCCTACCAACATCTCCCCTGCACATTGTTCAAGCAATTAGTCCCTAAACCATAATTATAAGAAGATTTGATTAACAAAATTAACAACATGGTGTGAAAAAATATACCGGTGGTCACGCGCTTCTTCTGGCCACCGGAAATACCCCTTCTCATATCATTACCAACCATGATATCAGCACAGATATCCAATCCAAGTATCTGTCAAAATTTCTATACTAATTAGTCAGATTTTCCAAGAATCATAATCCAAAAGAGAATTAAGGGACATAAATAAACAGGAGCACACGGAAAATGTTTGTCTTAAAAAATGAAGGCAATTACGAACCTTGAGAACATAATCTGTGACCAAACTAGTCTTCTGGCCTGAGACTGAGGTGGCCTTCATGAATGCATCAATCTCGGGGTCAGGCTTGATTCCGGCTTCTTTCTCTCTTCTTGAGAGTTCAGCCAGCATTTGGTATCTAGTTCCGACACCCAAACATCGTGCTGAGAAATCCAACGTCTCTCTCACTGTCATTTCTCCATAGTGAAGATCATGCTGACTAATGTAAGCACATGTTCTTTTTGGAACAAACTCATTCAGTTCATGGCCACAATATGTGATTTTCCCAGAAACCTGATCACCATATTCTAAGTAATCAATAACAAAGCCTAATTATGCAAACCAATTAAACTGTTTAGAGAGAGAGAGAGAGAGAGAGAGAGAGAGGAGAAAGAATCTCACTCTTAGATCATCATCAAGCTTTCCTGCAAGTGCTAGTAACAAGGTTGTTTTGCCTGCACCTGGAGGACCCAAAAGTAGGGTCATCCTGGAAAATTATCATATCAGTTAACTGTCGAGAGCATTCACCCATGCACTCGAGGTCCGGAGTTCGACCTCCCATCCCCAAAACATAACTATACAGTTGATGAAATGAAAGGACAAATAGAATTACTTACCTATATAGAAAACAAGAGATTACCCAAAAAACTGAAATATATATTTTTTTTGTTTCTGAAATCTGCAAATCAACCACCAATTCCTTACAGTAATTGGAAAAGAAAAGGACTTGTAATCTCATACCTGGAAGGTCTGACAATTCCACTAACGTCTTTAAGTATCTGGATCTTTCTCTTTTTTGATGGAGCAAGCTTAATTAATCCCAGAACACTCTGCATCCCACAAACAAACATCTTGAAAAATCATTAAAAATGACAGAAAATTACAAATTGAAGGAAAAAAAAAGTTCCTTCACATAAACTAATCTTAAAAAAATGGAAAATCTGAAGAAATCAAACCTCAATAGTGTTTAAGGTAGCACTGAGCAGAGTAGGCAGTGCTCTGCTCCCAACATACACATCTCCTTCAATCGACAAATTCTCGTATCGAACTTCAATCTTCGGAATTTCAATCCCCACTCTACAAAATTCACAGAAGTAACAAAAACCCAAATAAAAAAACATAAAAAAGATCATTAAAAAGGCAAAAGATTATCATTCCTTGAAGGGAAAAAAAACACTTGGGTTTTGAAGACAAGGTTTCGTAGAGTTGAGTAGGGCAGTGTGACCAGCCCATGCACCCGAGTTTGAATCCCGTCTGCAGATTAGAGTAGTTCAAAATATCGTTTTTCCAAAAAGAAAAGAAAGAAAGAGTCTCAAACCTATCGGTTCTGTCTCTAAGTCTTCTCAAGAACTTTTCGTTATCATCTTCCACAACCTTGAGTATACTCTCCATCAACTGCTTCTTGTCCTGCATTCCCAGCCTCGTCACGTCCACCTCATCAGTCACCACCTTCCCGTTATCCAGCACCTGCCTCAGCATCCCTCTTTTCAACCTGTCATACGTCGGCAGCCGTTGGATTGCCGCCCACCGCAGCTCCTCCTCGTCGTCCTGCCGCCTGCTTCTGTTGAACACATCCGGTGGTGCCTGCCACACTTCCCGGAAACTCGTGGATGCCCAACTCCGCTCGCTCCCCGACCCCCAGCTCCTCTGGCTTGTCGACCGAGCCATATCGTCCTCCGCCAAAGCCGCCGCCATTTGATCTAAATTCAGCACAGCTTTTGCTTCTGCATTTATCGAGTATTGGCCACCTTTGTTAGGAAAACCGTGTCAAAGGTAGCATGTGTGACACAGTACGACAATATGTTATCCTCCAAGATGTCACACAGAAATTGACTATGCTACAGCGTTCTGCACTCCCTCTAAAACCCTTAATTTGAAAGCATAAAACATAACTGGTATGCACATAGATGGGTGTGGATGCAAATTTCTTTTCCCTTGTTTTTGTATAAAATTGCACATACAAAACAATTAATATTTTAGGGTCAAGGCCAAGAGCTTCACGCGCCCACGATGAATGAGGGGCTTTGGCCGAACAACATCTGATGTCAAAGTTAAAATTTAGAGAGAAAAATGTTTAGAGAGTTTTTGAAATTTTACAAGAGTGAACCTCCCTTTTTGGAGAAAATGGGGTAGCTTATCTAGAGTATGGCCAGTCCCCTTTGGAGAAAAGGTGGCCGGTCTTTGGGATGTTTTTGGGTGTTATTTGGTGATTTAATTAGCAATTAATATATTAATTAGGAATAAATATATTAATTGGCTAATTAACATAATAAAAGGAATGTTTTTGGGAGGTTATGGAATGAATAAAATAAATAGCTAATTGATTAACTAAAAAAAAGGTAAAATATATGGAATGAAATAAATTTTGGGAGTTACCTTGTAGAAGGGATTTGATGAGATATGTTTTGAATTGTTACCTATTTTGGGCACTTTTGATTTAGTTGAAGGATGATTGCCCGCTGCTTGCGCGTAGGAATCCCGTTGTACCTCAAGGGTATTTTTGTTCTCTTTTGTGATTATTTTTGGCTCCACAAAGGGTATCATAAACCTGAGAATCCTCTGCAACTGTACTCGTAGCTCCCAATTGCTGCGTCAAAGACGAAGAGCCATCACTCTGGCTGTCCAGAACAAGAATTTTTTTCGATGCAGCAACTGGTAAAGACGGCAAATCAGAAACATACGAAGAATTTCCAGCAAAGATCTTCCCTACAACAAGCATCAATTTAGCTTAACACACACACACAACAAACACATCAAATAACAAGTACGCAATCATGATAAAAGAAATCATTTTTAAGCTCACACATTCATCTCTTAAGCACGAAACCGACTAAAACAATGACCTTTTTACAAAATTCCATTTCTTTTCAACAAAAAATAAATTCAAAATTGCTACCAGCCATAGCAAGCACAACATTGTGTCCATATAATTCGCATCGAAATCGATATAGTATTCTTCCTCTTCAAAAGCATAAGTCTCCATTACCGTTCCAAGCTTCCAAGAAAGCTCACGGCATATCTACGTAAACTCCATTTCTAAGACACTGACCACTAAATAACAATCTACTCATAACTTCAAATTTAGTAAAACTAAAAACAATATAATAATACGAATTATATACCAAAAAAATTAATTAATTACGGAAAAACAAACAGAAAATCGAAGCAGCCAATTGAAACAGAGAAATCGAACTCGAACATCAATTTTTCGAAACGAAAGCGAAAAACGAACAAAAATAATAAAATAATTAGGGGGTGTATGTTGGAGAAGGATGAGGAACGAAAGGTTGTTTGTGGATGCAAATTTTTTTCTCCTTGATCTTAGACAAAATTGTACCTACAAAACAAATAACACCTTAGGTCAAGGCTAAGAGTCTCCCGCGCCCACTATGAATGGGGGGCTTTGGCCGAAGAACCTCCGATGTCAAAGTTAGAATTTAAAGAGAAAAGTGTTTGAGAGTTTTGGAGAATTTTAGCAAGAGTCAAGACCTCTCTTTTTGGAGAAAATGGGGTAGCTTATATAGAGTATGGCCGGTCCCCTTTGGAGAAAAGGTGGCCGGCCTTTGGATGTTTTTGGATGTTATTTGGTGATTTAATTAGCAATTAATATATTGATTAGAAATAAATATATTAATTGGCTAATTAAAATAATAAAATGAATGTTTTTGGGAGGTTATGGAATGAATAAAATAAATAGCTAATTGATTAGTTAAAAAAGGGAAAATGAGGTAAAATATATGGAATTAAATAGGTTTTGGGAGTTACCTTGTAGAAGGGATTTGATGAGATAGGTTTTGAATTGTTACCTAGTTTGGGCATTTTTGATTTAGTTGAAAGATGATTGCCCGCTGCTCGCGCGTAGGAATCCCATTGTACCTCAAGGGTATTTTTGTCCTCTTTTGTCCAAAGATCCACGTGTCGTCTTGTGATTATTTTTGGCTCCACAAATGCCCCCACACCTGTTGGACTGCTCGCAGAAAAGGGCAACAGGGGTAGAGATTTTCTTGCATTAGGAAACTTTGAATTATTTCCTATTTTGATGCTGATTCTCTCTTTTAATAGGAAATTAGATCATTCTAGGAAAATGAAATAAATTTCTCTCAAAACCTACTTAAGTCCACCTTAAGTGGATTATTTTTTTCTCCTTGATCTTGGACAAAATTGCACCTACAAAACAAATAACACCTTAGGTCAAGACTAAGAGCCTCACGCGCCCACAATGAATGGGGGTTTTGGCCGAAGAACCTCCGATGCCAAAGTTAGAATTTAGAGAGAAAAGTGTTTGAGAGTTTTGGAGAATTTTAGCAAGAGTCAAGACCTCTCTTTTTGGAGAAAATGGGGTAGCTTATATAGAGTATGGCCGGTCCCCTTTGCAGAAAAGGTGGCCGGCCTTTGGATGTTTTTGGATGTTATTTGGTGATTTAATTAGCAATTAATATATTGATTAGGAATAAATATATTAATTGGCTAATTAACATAATAAAAGGAATGTTTTTGGGAGGTTATGGAATGAATAAAATAAATAGCTAATTGATTAGCTAAAAAAGGGAAAATAAGGTAAAATATATGGAATGAAATAGGTTTTGGGAGTTACCTTGTAGAAGGGATTTGATGAGGTAGGTTTTGAATTGTTACCTATTTTGGGCATTTTTGATTTAGTTGAAGGATGATTGCCCGCTGCTCGCGCGTAGGAATCCCATTGTACCTCAAGGGTATTTTTGTCCTCTTTTGTCCAAAGATCCACGTGTCGCCTTGTGATTATTTTTGGCTCCACAAATGCCCCCACACATGTTGGACTGCTCGCAGAAAAGGGCAACAGGGGTAGAGATTTTCTTGCATTAGGAAACTTTGAATTATTTCCTATTTTGATGCTGCTCTTTTAATAGGAAATTAGATCATTCTAGGAAAATGAAATAAATTTCTCTCAAATCCTACTTAGTCCACCTTAAGTGGATTATTAAATCAACTTTGGAGAGCAATTTATTCTACCTTACAAGAGAGAGAGAGAGCTTAGAGGATATTTGTTCCCCATCCTCTAGCAATCTTCCACATCTTGCTCGTGCAAAGGATCGTCTTTCGTTGCTTGCTTCGTCTTCTTGTTGCTTCTAGGTAAGAAAAAAAATACTTTTCTTGTCTTCTTGATTTTTTTTATGCCTCGGGGTTTGAAATTGTCTCGACAAGGGTCGAGGAGATTTGAAAAATGACCTAGGGAGGCTGCGGCACTGTTGCGGTGGGTAGTGCTGTAGTCTGGGCCTTTGTGCTTGGGCTGTGAGGAAGGAAAATGTGTGGGTGCACCTGCCCCTTGTCAGCTGAGCTGGGCCGCAAGGTCCTTGGACCGAGAAGAATGATGGAGGAGTCAGCGCGGGATGGGCTCTCTGCTTTGCCATTTTTATTTTTTATTTTTAAAGAAGGCTGGGCTCGGGCCCATGCCTGAGGAAAAATGAAGGTGAGGCCGAGTGCCTATTTTGGGCTGAGAAGCCTATTGAGCTTTTTTTTTTAACAACCCTCTAATGACTCTTCCTTGTACTTTTTGTAGAATTCCTTCAAGTATGTCTTCCTCGAGCCACAAGAATGATGATGGTGTGCCGCCATTGTATCGTCAAGGTGGATCTTTGAGTAAGGTTGGCTATTTCAAAGCTACTCACTTCAATATTAGCTCTGATGATTTGTTTAGAGACTTTCTTAAGGCGTATTGGCATGCCATTCCGTCGGGAGTACGTGTGAAGCGAGTTAAGGATGGCAGCAGTTGGGAACCATGTAGCGGAACTCGGAGAACCATCAAGTTCCACCCCTACTATTTTGTGTTAGGGTTTACTTTTCCTATGTCGTGTTTCTTCCAAGAAATGCTCTGCTCCATGAGATGTGCCCCCGCCCAATGTTCTCTGAATGCGGTCCATGTGATGGTGGGATTCCACAATCTAAGCCAATTCTTTGACTTAGATCTAATCGTCAACAAATTTTGGTACTTCTTTGACATAGGTCACATTAATGGAGTTGGGCAGCTACGATATCGCCATAGGCTTTTGATAATTCGAGCAAGGGAGATCATGACTGGGCCAAGAGACTTTGGAGATAAGTGGAGAATGAGAGTCTGATTCTTCCCTCGAGCTGCATGTACCAATGGTCTTCATATCTGGTAACCAGGCTGCTTAATCTTTTCGGCTGCTTTGCTTTAGTGCCAAGCTACTTTTCAATTTTCTGATTTTCTTCCGCTGCTTTTGTAGATTCGGAATTCGGCTCCACTCCTAAGGCTTCTCCAAACATGAAAAAAGTGCATGTTGTTCTGGGTATCCCTTCTGAGTACCATGAATGGCGTTGGTTGCTTAGTCCTCTTCGTAGGGAAAAAAATGGGTTACCCCCGAGAGAGGAGATAAAGTGAATCAAGGTTGAGGCGTTGACTTATCTTATCATTGTGGTGGAGCCTGTTACAAATAAAGGTGGGAAAAATAGACCTTTCTCGCCTGCCCAGGAGACGCATGCTGAGAAGAAAATAAAGACTTCTTCCACTGCTCGTGAAGGTTCACCGGCTGCTTCCAAGCTTGTGATTAACTTGACTTCCTCTAAGGGTGAGAAAGAAAAAACTGCTAGATTTGTGCCAGTAACGCCTATTGCTCCGAAGGCTGCTAGCTCGATTGCTAAAAGGATTGCCCAGCGCAGAAGTTCATCCATGCCTCCGGTGCCAAAGTTTGTGCCAAAATGTTCGTTTGGAGCTAAGTCTGGCTCACTTTTGGAGAGGCTTGCTACTATGAAGAGT
Organism: Malus sylvestris; assembly: GCF_916048215.2. NCBI lineage: Eukaryota > Viridiplantae > Streptophyta > Magnoliopsida > Rosales > Rosaceae > Malus > Malus sylvestris. The sequence continues at coordinate 1,701,465 of NC_062273.1, forward strand.
GACAAGGTGCCTCTGCTTACTAAAATGGCGCCAAAACCTATTTCCTACATTGCTGCGACCAACTCATCTGCTGATAAGAAGGAAACTGCTCGTGCATGCAGGCTTGAAGAATCTAGCAAAACTGTTTCTGGGGAAGTTGCTGAGATTTGCACGTTTTTGAAGCCAAATCTACTTGAAGATATGGATATATGTGCCAAGTTTGTTGATGGCGTCAATGAGATTATTGGTCCGAGTTTTTTCGTGAAGCACACATCCGAGTATAGGAAGACTGTTTTGCTAGCCATGATGCAGAAAATAACAATTTTGGCAGCTGAAGAAATTGGAATCTGAGTTTGCTGCTTTGAAGGGATCTAACATTTCTACCCCCACTTCTCTGCAGCATAAGACCGCTCGCCAAGAGATCATGGATTTGAAGACTAGGCTTGATGCGATCCAAGTAAAGTATGAAAGTGTAGAGAAGGAAATCGAGTGTTACATATCTTAGATTCAAGATCTTGAGCGTTCCATCTATGAATTCCGCTCCGCTGCTTATGCAAATGATGAAGAACTGATCGCTGCTTACAACCAAGTGATTCACTTCAAAAAGGTTGTTGATAGGCTTGAGCTTCAAGTGTTGGAACTTCAAAGTGCTTTGAAGATCAACGACAATCTGAAGAAGGAAGTTGAGGAGTTGCAGCAGGTTTGTGCTTGCCTCTTTGAGGATAATGAGCAGTTGAAGGGTGAGAAGGCTGGGTCCGAGGCTTCGCTTACTTAGAGTCAAGCTGATTTCTACAAGCTGGGTTATGTAGATCATTTCTATGGGCGACCGTCTGACTTTGAGTTTTCTAGTAAAGACTTCGAGACCTTCTTTATTTCTCCAAAAGACTTGCTCGCCTTTACTTTTGAGTATTCTATTGGTGAAGTAGTTGGAGAAGTTGGTGCCCAGTCTGGGGTAGTCGAGGGCAAAGCGCCGGATGATGCCGCTACTGAGAACATCAAGGCTGCTGAAGGTGTGGCGACCGAGTAGTCGTGAGATGTCAAAACTATTGAAGAGTAGTCTTCTAGGTAGTCTTTAGGATTTTCTTTGTTTTCCTTTGTTGTTTTTGCTTGAACTCATTCGGTATTTGCTAGTTGTTTATTAATTTTGCTAGAAAATTTAATAAACTTGCTTTCTTCACTTTTTTCCATCTTCCCTTCTTTTTGTCCATGCCTTAACCTTTAGACCTTATAGACCAGTGGCAGGAGTGCTACTTTTCTATAAGCAGACAGGCCTGCGTAGCCTACGCAGCAGTAAATGTTGGTGTAGAACTTTTGTAGAGTTGTTAGCCATAGGGTTGGTAGCCGGATGCCTTACTTACAGAAGCAAACGAATCCCGTAACCATTAGGCTGTTAACCTTTGCTTTTTCCAATTCCGTAGGTTGGGTAGCAAGTATCACAACACTTTAGGACTTGGTAGGTTGTTTTGTGCTTGGCAGAAGTGAAGCTTATCGACTATGTAGCATGTCGGCAGTGGATAAAGCTTCGTATATGCAAACTAGCTTGTTTAACCTCTTTCACAAGAATGTGCAGTTGTATAAGTCTAGCGTGGTTTTACTGCTCAAAGGGCAAGCCGTAGGTAGTCTTCCAGAAACCGTAGGTTACCTTAGTGCACTCGGTAGCAGCTTTAGGTTTCCAGGGTAGCCACCTGTAGGGTGTACTGCGTAATGTGCCCCATTCGTCTCTAGGGCCTGATTCCTCGCAAATTAAGCCAAAAGACCCAAAATCCTTCAATTAGCTAAGCCTTGAAAAAAACCATTGTGGCTACTTCTAGGAATCCCGCCTCAAGCCATCGTGCATCTAGTTATAATAGGGCAACCAGGCTCATCCATGTTTGGATATTCGAAGTGTTGAGTTTATCCTCCCGCTTTGGAGAGCATGGTTGGTCCCTCAGGGGGTGCAATTCCTGCGGTGAGTACCAAAAAAAGGTGCGATCTTCTTTTGAAGTGCATGAGAGATAAGTTGTTGTAGACATGTAGTCGAGCCAAGTTGCAAATTACTTCTGAATTCTTCATTGAAAAATGAACGATAACTTAGTTGTAAAAGACTGCATGACAAATGGATAGTCATCGACTTACGAAGTGGTGCCCGTTGAGTTGCTTGAGTCTTCGGGTCTTGACATAGTGGGAAGTTACACATGGTATTTCCTTAAATTGTAGGTGTTCTATTGCTTCTCTATCTCTTTGTCATTCATGGTGGCGAGGGTGTAGTTACCTTTGCTGCCTACTCTGCTGATCTTGTACGGACCTTCCTAGATGGGATCCATCTTTTTCGAGCCTTCCTTGTGAGCAGTGATGAAAGCCTTTCTTAGGACTAGATCTCCGGGTTGGAACTGCCGGATCTTGGCTCTTTTATTGTAGCTGAAAATGAGCTGCTGCTGGTAGGCTACGATGCGGATGATGGTTTGCTCACGTCTCTCCTCTGCCAGATCTAAGTTTGTGGCCATCTCTTTGTTGTTCTGCTCAATGCTTGGCAATAGAGTGTTGATGCTTGGCATGATAATGTTAGGATGAATGATTGCTTCTAAACTAAATGCCAAAGAAAAATAAGTCTCACCGGTTGCTTTTCTTTTGGTGATGCGATATGCCCATAAACATCCGGGGAGTTCATCTGGCCATTTTCCCTTTTTGTCGGTGAGGGATTTCTTGAGGCAGTTGAGGATCATCTTGTTGGATGCTTTGGCCTGCCCATAGCCTTGAGGATATCTTGGCATGGACATGTGTTGCTTAATGCCGTACTTTTGGAAGAACTTCGCCAATTTTTTTCCCACAAATTATGGGCCGTTGTCAGTGACGATGGACTGAGGGATGCCAAATCGATAAATGATGTTCCTCCATATGAAGCGCTTTATGTCCGTCTGAGTCGTGGTCGTCATGGGCTCTGTTTCTACCCATTTGGTGAAGTAATCGGTTGCCACGATCATCATGCACCTATCCCCAGTAGCAGGTGGCATAGGCCTTACCAGGTCGCCCACCGCATGCATGGCCAATGACTCGTTTGCGGGTGTAGCTCGCTGACAGGCAGTGCTAGTACCTATTTGTAGCGATGGCAACGATCGCACTTTCGTACTAACTCCTTAGCATCTTGGTGCATGGTAGGCCAGCAGTAGCCTGCATTAAGAGCCTTCTGTGCTAAGGATCGGCTTCCGGAGTGATTCCCACAAGCTCCTTCGTGGATTGAGCTTAGAACCTTCAAGTCATCGGGAGGTGCTAAGCATCACAGATGTGGTCCGGTGTAGGATCTTCGGATAAGGATGCCATTCCACATATAGTAGTGTGCCGCCTTGATTTAGAGCTTCATTAACTCCAATCTTTCGGTGGGTAGTGTATCGTTGACCAAGTAATCTATAATAAAACTTTGCCAGTTGGGAGTTACACTAACCTGTGACACTTCGGCTGTCGACTCCATCTCTATGCTTGGTTTGTCTAGATATTCCATCGGAATGGAGTGTTTGAATTGGTGGTCAAGAGCAGAGCCTAAACCGGCTAGCGCATTTGGATGGGCGTTATCTGCCGCGAAACTTAAGTGAGAGTGTAAGTCTGAAATGCCTCAAGTTGCTGGGGTACTTTCTCTAGGTATTACACCCTCTTTGGATGTTTTGCCGTATATTCCCCAGTAGCCTGATTGGTGATTAGTTAGGAATCAGAATGAATTGCGAGCTTCTTCACCGCCAAGTCTTTTGCCATTCAGAGGCCTGCCAATAGGGTCTCGTATTCTGCTTCGTTATTGGATGCTTTGAAGCCTAAAGTGATCACCTGCTCGAGCATTGAGCCGTCTGGGGTAACAAAGACCACGCCTGCTCCTGAGCCTTTGTAGTTGGATGCGCCGTCAATATGCAAATGCCAGAAATTTTTGCTTGAGGGTGCAAGCATGGCTAATGTATGTTTGGTTGCTTCTGGTATGAGGGCAGAGCTCACTTCTACTCCGGAGACTACCTGGTAAATGTATAAATCATCTGCTGCTTTCGGCTTGGATAGTAAGGGAGGTGATGTGAGATACTTCTTCAAGTATTGAAAAGCTTTTTCGCACTCTTCATCCCATTTGTCTCGTTGTGCCCTCTTGATAGCTTTGAAAAAGGCTTGCATTGATCGGTGGACCGCGAGAGGAAGCGGTTGAGAGCAGCTGCTCGTCCGGTCAAACTTTGGATCTCCTTCAAGGTAATTGGAGACTTCATCTCTAGGATCGCTCGGATTTGCTTGGGATGTGCTTCAATTCCTCGTTGGGTTACTAAGTACCCTAAGAATCGGCTTGAAGATACTCCAAACGTGCATTTGGTAGGGTTGAGCTTTATCTTATACTTTCTAAGGATATTGAAAGTTTCTGCCAAGTTGTGAATGTGGTCTGACCGCTGCTTGCCCTTTACCATTATATCGTCAACATAGACCTCAATGGTTATCCCAATTTGCTTCTTGAACATCATATTTACTAGCCTTTGGTAAGTGGCTCATGCGTTCTTGAAGCCAAAGGGCATGAACTTGTAACAGTAGGTGCCCCGCTTTATCACGAATGCAGTTTTCTCCTTGTCGGGCTCATACATGGCTATTTGGTTGTAGCCGGAGTATGCGTCTAAGAAGCTGAGCAGCTGGTTCCCAGAAGTTGAATCTACTAGTAGATCGATCTGAGGGACATGATAATGATCTTTTAGGCATGCTTTGTTAAGGTCGGTGTAGTCTACGCAAACCCTCCATTTTCCCTTATCTTTCTTCATGACTAGTACGACATTGGCAAGCCATGCTAAGTGTGCTTCATTTTCTATGAATCATGCCTCTAATAGCTTGTTAATTTATGCCTTGATGATCGCTACTCGCTCGGGTGTGAAATGTCTTCTCTTTAGGATCATCGGTTTGGCAGCAGGGTCCATGTGCAGCTTGTGGCAGGCCACCTCGGGGTCAATATCGGGCATGTCGGATGGTAACCATGTGAAGACGTCTCGGTTTTCTCTAAAGAAAGTCATGAGTTCTTCCTTCTCGGCTAGGCTTAGACATGAGCCAATTCTAGCCATCTTTTTCGGCTGTTGGGGATCAAGAATAATGTCTTCGGCGTCCTCTTCAGGTTTCCATCATATCTCGTCTGCTTGGGTGCCATCTTTTTGATCCACCTGCTGTAATTGCTATTGGGTAACCTCTTTGTCCTTTTGGACTTTGGTAGCCTCTACGGGGGTAAAAATCTTCTTTGATTCTTTCAACATTTGCACAGTGCATCGTCGTAATGAGGCATGGTCAGACTTGATCTCTTCGAATCCTCCTCCTGGGATGCGGAATCAGATTTTTTGATACTTGACGGAAGTGACGGCATCCAGCTTAATCAACCAAGGTCTCCTAAGAATCCTATTGTAGGAAGATGGATCGCTTACGATCGTGAACGTTTACTTTGAGACGACTGCGGTGTTTTCACATCAAGTGTGATGTGGCCGATGGTAGTTGAGGTGTGTCCGTTGAATCCGGTAAGCACCTCTACTTGGCCCTATGATTGTGCTTTCCAGGCCCATATTCTGAATGACTGAGAGTTGAAGTATGTTGACTGCACTTCCATTGTCAACCATCGTCCTGTCGACTATAGCATGGGCTAGTTGCATAGATACTACCAGTGCATCGTCGTGTGGGAAATCAACACATTCTGCATCCTACTCAGTAAAGCCAATAATGGGTCCAGGTTGGGTATCGGCTGCTTGGACTTGTGAGATTAGTAAAGCCTGCTGGATCTTCCTCTTTTTGGAGTTAGCAGTGGCCCCCAAGTGCTCGGATTCGGGGAAAATACCATTTATTCGAATCATCTTGGTTGGTGGTTCCTCATCATCGTCTACATTCATTCTTAGATGTGCAGCTGGCTTGTCCAAGTATCTATCGACTTTGCCTTCTTTCACGAGCTTCTCTAGGTAGTTCTTCCAAGTGTAGTAGTCGTCGGTTATGTGACCAGGACCTCAGTGCAATGCACAATACTTAGTATGGTCTAACTTGGAAGTATCTTATTTTGATTGTTTCGGCAGTTTGAACCACGACTAGTTCTTGATATCACGAAGGATTTGATGGATCGGAATTGAGGCCTTCTTTAGTTGTGGGTCGGTCCCTACACTTGGCCTCCTGCTTGCCCTTGCTAGGCTGCTTCCCATCCTCCTTCCTTTGAGCGACTGCCGACTCTTTTCGAGGCTGCTTAGGCGCTTTTTCTGCTCGTCAAGCCTCGTCCCAAAGCGCATGATTATCTGCCAGGTCAAAGTAATCTGCTAAAGTTAGGTCTTCTTTCATGATTATTTCTTCGAACAGTGGGTGGTCTGCTGGGAGTCCTTTTTGAAAGGCTGCACTTGCTATCGAGTCATCGCATCCGACAATCTTCACCTTCTCTGCTTTGAACCTCTTCAGGTAGTCGCAGAGTGACTCCTTTGGGTTTTTCTTTACGTTGAACAAGTGATCGGACTTTTTCTTGATCGAGCGGTAAGATGAGTATTCTTTGGTGAAAACCAAGGAAATATCATTAAAATTTTAGATGGATCGTAGTGGCAAGGTGTGAAACCAATCTTGTGCCTCACCTTGTAGAGTGGTGGTGAATATTTTGCACATAAGAGCGTCATTGCTCCGATAAAAGACCATCGCGCTTCGGCAGTGCTTAAGTGCCTCTATGGATCTCCATTTTTTTGAAAGATGTGAAGTGCGACATGCTAAACTTGCGTGGAGGCTCTGCTTGCTCGATCTTGTCCGTGAAAGGCGACTTGTTTATGTTGGTCATATCCCACCTTAATGTTTCATCAACCATTTCGTTAAGTCAGAAATCACGCAACCGTTCATTGAAAAGTCTTTCTACCTCTTCTTGCGGAGCTCTCGGCTGCCCCTAGTCTTGACATGCTGGCCTAGGCAGCTCTTTTATACGCTCGGCTCGTCTATATCTCGACTGCGGTACATGAGATAGATTATTAGCAGGCAAGGGGTTTCTTCGTAAGTTGTTGGTTGAACTTGAACCGCATTGAGTGACTCTTTCTCTCCGTTTGTCATGCTGCCTGCTCCGATATGATATGGATAATGCTCCTTGTAGGCCTAACCGCGAATGAACGTTTTGCCTAGAAGGCTGCTCATGTTGATTATCGGAGCATGGTCCCAACCGTGAATGTATACTTATCCATGGGCCTAGTAGAGAGTGCACACTCATCCACGCGCTAAGACGGGAGTATACCTTGTCTCGGGGGCCCAATTGAGAATGTACATTGCCTAAATGCTCGATTTACGGTTGGTTGAGTGGCTGTTTGCCAGGACGCTGCTTGAGAGGTTTTTAGTCTGCCCTTGTCCTACTTCGGGACACTTCATCTGGGGCACGTTCGATCTCGGTGTGTTGCAAAAGTTGATTTACCAAGGTCGTCTGTTATGCAAGGGCGCTCGTTAATTATGTGACTTTTCGGGAAAAGTTTGTTCACCATTTGAATTGGATGAGCTTGGATAAAATGTGCCTCCTTGAGCAATGGGATGATGGTAGGTCCCGTGCACGAGATTTGAGTTGGAAAATGTCAAATTCGTGTAAAAATGTGGTGAAAATGCCCCCAGCTAGACGATTGGTCAATATGGTCTCATGCCGACTTGGGCTGCTTGGGAAGCCAAGAGAGTAAGCTGCTTGACGGGAGTAGGCTAGGCCATGAGAGTGGGCTGCTTGGTGCGTGATGCATGTGAGAGTTAGGCTTGGGTCGTGGCCTTAGTGCCGTAAGCCGCCTTGGATGGCACGGCTCGGGCCGTGGTGAAAGCACCATGGACCTCACCACGGGTGGCTACCGAGGTAGCCACCGCGGTGGTTCCTGTGGTGGAAACTTATGGTGGTGGTGCTGCTCCACTTATTGTCACATTTAGTCTCGTGGATCGCCGTGGTCCCATTCCTTGGTTATTGGAATTTCCACTTGTGGATTTTCTAAATTTCTAGCCATTGTATTCTTCTTTTACGTTTTATCAAAAAATCTTTACAAATAAAAAATTCTAATAATAAGAACATACGAAAAAATACAAGTGGACTAGAAAATAGAGAAAAACCTTTTTATGTGAGAGTCTTCTACGAGTGTGGATTTCTCCTCTCAATGAAAACACCAATTTGTGGATGCAAATTTCTTCCTCCTTGATCTTGGACAAAATTGCACCTACAAAACAAATAACACCTTAGGTCAAGGCCAAGAGCCTTACGCGCCCACGATGAATGAGGGGGGCTTTGGCCAAAGAACCTCCGATGCCAAAGTTAGAATTTAGAGAGAAAAGTGTTTGAGAGTTTTGGAGAATTTTAACAAGAGTCAAGACCTCCCTTTTTGGAGAAAATGGGGTAGCTTATATAGAGTATGGCTGGTTCCCTTTGGAGAAAAGGTGGCCGGCCATGGGGATGTTTTTTGGGTGTTATTTGGTGATTTAATTAGCAATTAATATATTGATTAGGAATAAATATATTAATTGGCTAATTAACATAATAAAAGGAATGTTTTTGGGAGGTTATGGAATGAATAAAATAAATAGCTAATTGATTAGCTAAAAAAGGGAAAATGAGGTAAAACATATGGAATGAAATAGGTTTTGGGAGTTACCTTGTAGAAGGGATTTGATGAGTTAGGTTTTGAATTGTTACCTATTTTGGGCACTTTTGATTTAGTTGAAGGATGATTGCCCGCTGCTCGAGCATAGGAATCCCGTTGTACCTTAAGGGTATTTTTTCCTCTTTTGTCCAAAGATCCATGTGTCGCCTTGTGATTATTTTTGGCTTCACACTGTTGGGGGGAGGAGGATGAGGAACGAAAGGCTGTGGGGGGAGGATGAGGAACGAAAGGCTGTTGGAGGGGTGGGTGAAGGGTAAATACTTTCGTGATTCTCTATAGGGTAAATTACATAATACCCCATCAGGTTTGAGATCTATTACAACCTCATGCAACATCTGTAAAACATTTTACTTTCATACCTCACGTATTATTTTATTTCAAAATAATACCTCCGTTACATTTTCCATCCATTGATTTGTTAAGCGCTGACGTGACTGCCACATTTGTGCGACGTGGCAAAAAAATATTTTTTTAATTTTTTTTTAAAAACCTACATCTTCTAAATAAAAATTAAAAAACAAAAAAAGGAAAAACCCAAAACAAAACCCGCAACCCCCAAACCTCAGACTCACCTCTCTAGGCTCCCTTTCCCAGCATCTCCAAAACCCAGCAACCAACCTTATCCCCCCTCCCCCGCGGAAACCCAACAAACTCCCCCCCCCACGGCAGACCCACACCTGTAAAACATTTTACTTTCATACCTCACGTATTATTTTATTTCAAAATAATACCTCCGTTACATTTTCCATCCATTGATTCGTTAAGCGCTGACGTGGCTGCCATATTTGTGCCATGTGGCAAATTTTTTTTTTTTTTAATTTAAAAAAAAAAACCTAAATCTTCTAAATAAAAATTAAAAAAAAAAAAGAGGAAAAACCCAAAACAAAACCCGCAACCCCCAAACCTCAGACTTACCTCTCTAGGCCCCATTTCCCAGCACCTCTAAAACCCAGCAACCAACCTTATCCCCCCTTCCCCCACGGAAACCCAGCAAACTCCCCCCCCCCCACGACAGACCCACACCCTCCCCACACGACCCACCTCACTCACCCACCCTCTTCCCTCCTCTACACACCCCGCTCTTTAAATCCACACCCATTCCTCCCATTTTCACCTCACAAACCCGGCGATGACGGCGTAGACTGGATCTGAGTTTTTTTATTCTTTTTTTTTCTAGGTTGCAGGTAGGGAGAAGAAGATGAAGATGGGGGAGAAGAGAGGGGAGGATGAGGGGGAAGACGAACTATGGGTTTTTTTTTTTTTTTTTTGGGTTGCAGGGGAAAAAGATGAAGATGGGGGAAAAGAAAGGAGGAAGAGGGGGGAAGGACGTGCTTCTGCGTGGGTCGTGGGGAGATAAGGTTTCTGGGTTTGGGGGTTTTTTAAAAACCACCATGGTGAGGTATGAATCTGTGAGGGGGGCTTTCGAATTGATGGGAAAGGGGGAAAGGAAAAGGATTGTTTGGAGGATGGAATCGGAAATGTATTTGGTTTTTTTTTTTTTTTTTAATTTTTATTTAGAAGATTTAGGTTTTTTTTTAGATTAAAATTTTATTTTTTACCACATGGCACACATTTGGCAGCCATGTGGCACAAATGTGGCAGCCACATCAATGCTTAATGGATTAATGGATGGAAAATGTAACGGAGGTATTATTTTGAAATAAAATAGGACGTGAGGTATGAAAGTGAAATATTTTTAAAATGTTGTATGGGGTTGTAATAAACCTTAAACCTGAGGGGGTATTATGTAATTTACCCTTCTTTATAACCAAATCCAATCAAATAAATCACCTTTCTATAGTCATAGAACCCAAATAAAAAGTTCCTTTTTGTGATGCTACTTTTAGGTGAATATTTTTGTTATTTTCACCTAGGTTACATTTTTAATGGTATCTAATAATTCAATTCTTAGTTAAATTGTCGTCGTAAAATGCTGTAATAGTCGTAATATAGTCATAGTCTTTTGGCCCATGCACACAGTAAGTTGGATACAGTTATCACCTTCGATTTAGGGTTGAAGCCGAACCAACAGGATCCTCTTCGGATCCTTTTGGTTAGAATCCTGGGGATCCATAAATCATGTTCGTTCATCTTACATCCTGCGGCCATTTTTTGTTAGGTACTGTTTGTATTTAATTTTAAATAAAAATATTTAAAATGATTTATGATCACCCGATGTATGATAAGCCGACATGATTTAGGGATTCCCAGGATCCTCACAAAGAGGATCCATCGAGGAGCCGGATTCAAAGATGAAAGCTATGGAAGGCGTCAAATTGCGTAGGGAGTGACGATGGTGGAGTTACCATTATCTTTTTTTGTAATGAAGAATCTTGTATGTATTCCTACTATGGGTTTAGCGGGTATATGGCTCTCGGATGTTTAGAGGATGTGCATCGACGACATTAATTAAACCTTGTATTTTGTTAATGTCTAATAATTTCCAGGAATTATCTTGGAGTTTGGTTTTAATTTCTCTCTTTACGCAAGTTTGCTAGTTTGATTGCTCACTGGATAAGAGGTGTTTAATTTTAATTTTTGTTTGGGTAAATAGCCAAAATGATCCCTGAGATTTGCATAACTCATCACTTTGGTCCCTAACATTTCAAATCAATAAAAGTGGTCCCTGAGATTGTCCATCATCCTTCATTTTGGTCATTCCGTTAAAAACTCCATTAAGTGTCTCGGAACTCTTGGCCAGAAGTTTGGGCAATTTTCAAAGCTTCATAACTCAATCGTTTCTTAACCAAATTCGACCGATAATATATCAAAATGAAGATAAGAAAGTTTAGAAAAATATTTTACCTATTTGGAAGCCCAATGGTTACTGGAGATGGCCGGAAAATAGCCTCAAAGTTGACTGGTCCGAGGGAAAGCTGGAAAACTCGCCGGAAACTGGGTAAACTTTAAATGTTCATAACATCTTCAATACTAAACGAAATCAAGTGATTCAAAACTGAAAATCATACTTCTCGACGATACGAAGAGAATGGTACCTCTTTCGATGGCTAACTCGCCGTGGTTTGGCCAGAAAACATTTCGAAAATGGTCATCGACCAAACCACTTTTGAGCTGTTTTCCGGCCAAACCACATGAGTTAGCCATCGAAAAAGGTATCATTCTCTTCGTCTCGTCGAGAAGTATGATTTTCGTTTTTGAATCACTTGATTTCATTTAGTATTGAAGAAGTTATAAACGTTTAAAGTTTACCCAGTTTCCGACGAGTTTTCCAGTTTTTCCCTCGGACCAGTCAACTTTGAGGCTATTTTCCGGCCATCTCCGGCAACCATTGGGCTTCCAAATATGTATAATCTCATTCTACACTTTCCTATCTTCATTTTGATATATTATCAGTCGAATTTGATTAAGAAACGATTGAGTTATGAAGCTTTGAAAATTGTCCAAACTTCCAATCAAGAGCTCCGGGACACTTAACGGAATGATCAAAATGATGGATGGTGGACAATCTCAGGGACCACTTTTATTGATTTGAAATGTTAGGGACCAAAGTGATGAGTTATGCAAATTTCAGAGACCATTTTGGCTATTTAGCCTTTTTGTTTTGGCATGCTACCTCTTTTGGATCTACGGGTGAAAGATGGAGCTATTAAATTTGCTGAATCTACATTACTTGGTGTTCTAAAACCGTGACAGTAATTAAATAATGCGAGTGATCTATGGACATTAGACTTCCTGTCCAATATATGATTTGAGATTTTGTTCTCACATGCTTAACGCCACATCATCACCAATCTATTTTGCACTCAGTACATCACATGACATGCTTTACCAAATAACTCCTATTTTTTTTTCCATTAGTGGGTCGCTCTAGTAATAAAGTAATTTCATGGAACGCAAAGTACAACACATACATGATCTCTTTCAGCCCTGGTTTGGTACTAAGGTGATTCTGAAAAAAGTGGCTATCAAAAAAAGCTGGGAGCTTTTTTATATTTCGTAAACATTCAGCTTCAGCTTTTTTTCACAGTTTTGGGTGAAAAAAGCCAAAAACACAAAGCTACAAAACTCAGCTTTGAAAAACCAGCTTTTTTTTCATATCTGTTTTACATAAAAGTTTATCAAATACATAATACTGCTTTTTTTTTTCAAAAGCACTTTTACAAAAAAGTTTACCAAACATTCTGCTGCTTTATTTCACAGCTGCTTATTCTCACAACACAACAGAAGCAGTTTTTTTTCAAAGCATAGCAATATCAAACCAATCCTCAGTCCGGCCATTTATGGCTTTATGTGACTCACTGTCTCTCTCTCTAACAAAAGTCACTTTCTTGGCCTTCGTTTTCAAGAAGGAAGATTTTCTCCTCTCTTCTTTTGTGGTCTCTCTCATTTCCTCTCCTCCTACTTGAACAGTTACGGTTAAATCACATCAAAATTTTATATTAATTTTTTTTATAGAGACAATAAGACAAAAAAAAAATGTAAGAGAAGAGAGAAAGGGGGATGAAAATAGCAGGAGAGAGAATCCTACCCCCATTTTCAGTTCAACTACAAAAATGGACTTCAAATCTGCTCAATTGTGTCGTGGTGGCTTCTCATAAATATTACGGAATGTTCACATGTTCATGTTATGAAAGGAACGATCCTCACATATACATAGCCTTTTGACCGAATCACGTTCGCCTGTTAAATTCCCTGAATTCTTGAGCGGACTTCCAACCGCTCTATAATTTCTAATATACAAGACAATAGCTCGATGCAACAACCAAATCTTTTCAGGAATTTCTGTGCTATTTAAGCAACAAAGTTTCTAGTTTACAAGCTTGGCATGTGCAGAAAAGACAGACAATACGACAGTAACGAACACAGCTATAAACCTATGCTTAAGAATGGCGATAATGTGAAGATCGCGTTCCTTAAAACGCTGAAAATGTGATGGAAACAAGAGGGGTGCCAGTGTCCGAATTGTTCAGGCAAAAACTTCAAACAAATTATATCATTACAATTGATGCACCTGAACAATTTATCAGCTCTACAGTTCTACACTAGCTCATAGGATCCAATTCATCCGTTGTTTATGCGCTTTTACCAAATTTTGCTATCAAATAGATACTTTATTATAAGTATAGTATATGACAATGTAAGTATGTACCCCAGATTTGAAACTAGTTTGTCAACGCATCTGTATCGAGGACTATTTTCATAGAGGGGAGCACAACTGCAGCCACTGGTCTTTCGGCCATACCACCACCTTCATCAATGGTCAGTTTGAGGCCTTCAATGTTAAGTTTCGCGTGATGACCACTTACGACAATAGTTGGTTTCTCTGTCAGTTACTATCAGGACCACAACACCGAATATCTATTGATTCCAGTTGCATTTCATTGTATGTTGTATATCAAATCTCAGTTAACCCACAAAAGATGAAGTCTTTATTGAGAACTAACGAACATAAGAAATACAAAAATCATCGGACAATAAACAACGAACGTTTCAGTAGAAAGGATTGCTCATATTAAGAGGTGGAAAGCCATTTCCTTTGGTATATCCCATACATTTTTCCTCCCACTCAGAGCCTCTATCTTAGGCACCCGGGTGTCTTTGGCTTTCAAAAACGCCAACTGCTGCTTGACATCTTTATCTTTCTCTAAACCAGCATGCACAACAATCAATCTACAGTGTTTGATTCGATCTGCAGTCTCTATGCAGACATTATCCTGGAAAAAACGCACATCATCAAGACCAACTAAGCTTCAGCATTAGGTCATACAGTTCTCAACTACTGCATTCCGCTCCAGCACACACAAAAAGAATGGGAGAGTGAACCAATTGAAATTTAAAGGTTTTTTCTCACATTTTAGTAAATTTTACACCCCCGGCTCCAGTGTTCATCCAAAAAAAAAAAAAGATAGGAAATAGAACAGGCCTCACCTCTTCATGGACCCAAACCATATCAGAAAGAAACCTCTTGTGTTTGTCAGGAATAGCCTTAACCAAATCTGCCCATAACAATCATTCTTTCAACACAGAAAACTACAGAACAAAGCTACAACATTGAATTTGCAAATAAAGCACACGGACCAGTCCGAGTATAAACATTGTAAGTATATGACACTAGGTGACCAAATCACTGAATACTAACAAGTTCTTTTTTGACAAAGACCATATTCTAAACTATTCTAAACTATGGGAAGGGGGACTTGCGTTTGAGTGCAAAGGGCGGGAACATTGCCCTAGAAAACTGCCCTAACCCACGTTTGCGAATAATAATAAATTAATAACATAATGGTACATCCATAATGACAAAAGAACTTAACAAAATGATCAAATCAACAAACAATCCATAACAAAATGGATTAAATCAACAAACAATCCAAAACAAAAATCCAAAATCAGCAAACAAAAAATCCATGAATCTCACACACAAATCCAGCAAAATTGAAACACATACCAGCAGAACCATGTGGGACCCCATAGGATTCAAATGTGGGCCCAGCATCATAAATCGACCCTTTGTACTCCGCCCCTTTTGCTGCATTAAACTTGGCCTTGATCTTCCCACCCCATCTCCTGCCCTGCAAGTGCATTCTCTCGTACCCATCTCCCTTAAACCAACCTTCTCTCTCCTCGCTATCCGCATACTCCTTCCACACCTCGGAAAACTCCGACCCGTCGGGAGGCGGCGGCAGGACGCCCACGAAGGCGGCGATGGCCAGGTCGTGGTTACCGGAGAGGAAGAAGTGCTTCTGATTCGGATATCTGGTGGGAAGGGAGCTGAGAAAGTCGATGACTTTCCTGGTGTCCGGGCCGCGGTCGCAGTAATCCCCGAGGAAAATGATGAGGGCGGTGGAGAAATCTGATGGGTCGATGGCGGATTGGAGATTGGACCAGAGATTCTGGAGCTTGGTGTGGAAGCCATGGGTGTCGCCGATGCAGGACACCACTCTGGGTTTTGCTTTTGGGTCTGACATTGAATCTCTGTGCAGATTTGTGCGGAAAGTTTGAGTCTTGACTCTTGAGAGCCTGGGGATTATATATGTTGGGTGTTCGTGGCTGTCATTTACCGCCGGTTGTGTAATTTTTCTGGTTTGAACGTCTCACACAGTTTACGTGATGTTATTACAAATTTGCAATGTCATATTGACATTCGATTACATTGGAAGTGAATTGATAATATTCCTTGATGTAACGATTGTCGTACTTAAAAGTTTATTTGTTCATCGACCATATTACTCATAAAATTACGTCATAAGGTTAATAAATGTGATACATGTAATATTATTTGTTAGTCATAGAGTCATAGACTTTGCCAGTTATGCAAGTGAGTCATAGCATAACAAAAAAGATGCACGTAAAATCTAATCGTTTACTAAAAATGAAACTTGTCTACGTAACGTTCATATCACACCACTCACAATAATCATGACATTCCAACTCGTTCAGAAATTGCATTTTTGGATAAACCCTAATTAAACACTCCTCCACCAGAAACTAGAAAACTAACACAAATTACAAAAACTAATACTCTCCCCAAGACTTTCTAATATGATGCAGTAGTATTGAAAGTTGGTTCTTTCTCTATCTCCTTTGGAAGTTGAGGAACTTGATGCCATAGGCAAACACAAAGAAGAAAAGAAGAACCCAGCCGACGTGTGCGGCGGCGACGGCCGGAAGGAAGTCATACTCAAAACCAAGGTCATCTTTGAGGAACTTCTTCAATGGCATGGTGCCATATCCAGGCAGGATAAGGTCAGCATTCTTGTCACCCACTTGGGATGTTACAAGGCCATAAAGTGTCCAGGCCACAGGGGAAGCCCAGTAGTACCACCTCCACCATATTGGTATTTGCTGCAAACACAATAGAAATTCAAAGTTAATTTTTGAACTATGGGCTTTCATGTAGTGAGGTTAAAAGAAAGGAATTTGCATCGACCGCATACTTAGGGCTAGTTTGGGATTGTTTTCGTAAGAAGCATTTCTACTTATAAACAGTTTTGTTAGGAGTGCTTCTCCAGAAAACGTTTCTATGAGTCTAGAAGCTAAGTTGTTCTACCAAATGCAGTTAGAACAATGTTTGATAGTCAGAAATGCTTTTATCTCTTCTAGAAACAATCCCAAATAGGCCCTTAATTTTGATATGACGTACCGGTCTTGGAATGAGGAATCCGGAAAACAAGTTCCAGAAACTGAGGAAGAAGGACATGACAATGGCAGCAATCTGGTGGCCCGGAGTCAGTGCAACCACCATCATACCGTACATCGTGAAGTAGATGAAGCACATTAGGATATAGTAGTAGAACCAAAGGAATTTTTCGACTTTCCACTCGAATCCAATCATGGAGTAGAGAAGAAGTGTATATATAAATGTTTGGATTGCAACATAGATTGTCTCTATAGCCACCTGTAAAAAAAGGGGGGATAAGTTGTCAATCAAGTAATATGATGTGTGCCAAAAGGTCTCTAACAATTTGTCAATTTTATACATCACCTGAGCAAATGCATAAGGCAGTTCAGAATACATTCCGGCAGCTCTTTCACGGTAGAAAACTGTTCTTTCAATGGCAACAACAGATTGGACCGCAGAAGCATTCGTGGCTCCAAGAAAAAGCACAGCAGCATACATAGCTCCCAAAAGGTTCATCAGATCTTGCTGTTGTGCTCTGTTACAAGAAAAAATTCGTTCATAATAAATAGAGATGCCAATAACATGATTTCGTCAATTTTGCAGTTAAAAAACCAGAGCTTACGTCTGCTGTCCCTTCTGCCAGAAGATAAGACCGAATAAGACACCGATGACAATGGTCATAAAGAATCGGATGGCATTGTACTGAGGATTTCTCCAATAAGACCAATGCATTTTCCAGAAACAAGCTTTGCACTGAACCGGGAAAGGTTGAGAGAATTTGGTTGGAAAGTAGAGATCTTTGGACCCGGGAGCTGGTGTACTAAGCTCTTTGATAAGCTCCTGGTTCTTCCTAAAAGAACATCAAGAGGAAGAGTGAGAATCATAAAACTAGAAATCATAGCTTACACGAGAAAGATATTACGACACTTACTGGTAAAGCGAGGAGTTTTGGTAAACGTCTGCAAAGTCCACATCAAGTTGAGTCTCAACTGCAGGAGCAGTGACCTCAAGCATCCATGTAGCAGGATTGTAACCATCCTTGATCTTGGGCACACCCGGGATGGCCTGTGGAGGTTAAAGATACAAGTCCAGACCGCATTAAAATCACAGGAAATGACTTCCACACATGCATTTTCTTCTTCTGCATAACTAGTTTATTTTGGCATTTGATTCTCCTTTGATTTATTCAATGTAAGACGAGAAATAAACAGGGCTCGTGCGGAAATCACTTCTCTAAAATTACTAGTGAAGGACGTACAAGAAATAAGAAGTGAAAGGAAAACTCACTTCAAAATATTCTACAAGCTTGTGAGAGTGGCGGCCGAGGGGTCCAGCATAAATGACTTGCCCTCCACGTTTCATCAAGAGTAACTCGTCGAAAGATTCAAAAATATCTATGCTTGGCTGGTGAATTGTGCAGACAACAGTTCTGCCTGTGTCCACCGTGTTTCTCACAGTACGCATGACAATAGCAGCAGCTCTGGCATCGAGACCAGATGTCGGTTCATCCATGAAAATAATAGAGGGGTTAGCAACCAGCTCCACAGCTATGGTTAGTCTCTTCCGTTGTTCTGTTGAAAGACCATCTAGTCCCGGGAGGCCAACGAGAGAATTTCTTATTGGATTAAGCTCAACCAAATCCATGACTTCTTCAACAAACATCTGTATCACCATTAAAAAGAAGATTGAAAATAAGATTTCAAGATTAAATTGAAAATACGATTTAAAGTCTTGATAAGAAAGATTCCAGTGCAGCATACCTTTCGTGTTTGTGTATTGACATCAGAAGCAAGACGGAGCCAGGCTGAATACACGAGAGATTCATAGACAGTAACATGCGGGGAATGGATGTCATTCTGTTCACAATAACCGCTGACACGAGCAAATGTTTCTTGGTTCTTTGGATAACCAGATATGTTAATGGTTCCTTCGATATATCCACCAGTCTTTCTACCTGCCAGGACGTCCATAAGAGTTGTCTTTCCAGCACCACTAACACCTACAAGCGCTGTCAATATTCCTGGTCTAAAAGCACCACTGACATCTCGTAGTAATTGAAGGCGATCTTCTTCAACTCCATGAGTCTTCATTTCCTGAAATCAGTAACCAAAACGAGTATATTTCTTGATCGAAATGAGTATGTGAAGCATCAGGAATAAAATGTCTGAAATTAACGACTTACATGGGGCATATCCACAAAGTAGTTCACATGGTTAAACGCAAGCGAAAGGGGTTGGAAGGGCAAAACCATTCCTTTCTTTGGTGTATGATCCGAAGCACCAGCAATTTCTGAAGAACTTTTCACTGTCATTATTTCACTTAATGACTTCCTTCTCTTTCCTTCACTTTTGTCATCAGCTATGACAGCTTTCGAATCCCCGAGAGCTGATGTTGGTTCCCCGAAAAAGAAAATGAGGGGTGGGTCAGCTCCGGAACTTCATTTCCGTTAACAAAAGAGAGTAAAGCTCCAAAGTGAGATGAACTTACGGTTCAGAAAAGTCAATGCTGCAACGAACAAGATGTTGAAGAGAAGAGAAAAACCAAATAGTGCTCCAACACATATCCAAAACCAGTATTCATCTGTGAAGAATCCTCTAGACTTGAGAAGGACTTTCCCGACTGTAGTTGCGTTAATTCTTGGATCTGTATTTGGCTGCAAACGAAGATGAGAATTGATTAGATGAACGTGTTTTTATGGAACGAAAAATCATGAACTGAAGACAATCAAACCACAGAGAGATCTTACCGCGCTCCATCTTTTGTCAAGGAATTCATTCATGACGATCGCATTCTGTCCGTACATCATAGGAGAAATGTAGTAGCCCCATAGCATCCAAGGCTCAAGGTCATCTGCATTCATAAGAAGGATAGCTTAGAAAGTGAACAATCATAAATAATCTGAAATTTTCAGGAAACTTAGAACAAATTTAAACATGCGTTAGCTTGGTTTAACTACATTAACACGAGAAGGTCAGATATAAGATCGATTACTTACTTTTGGCAACAATAAATCCTCCCAGGACAAATACCATTAGCAAGGTAAAGGTACCGAGCGTGTTAGCAACAACTTGTGTTCTTCCAAGTGCAGCAATGAACCGAAAGAGGGACAGAGCCATCTGATGTATGCCAAAGAATGCCAAGAACTGTTTGAAAAATCTGGAACAATGAAGAAAAAATCGTGTGAGTTGGTGTTCTGGAAGGTATAAATTTATAAGATGGAAACTGAAAAATGTGACCACTACTATTTACCTGCTAGCAGATGGAGCAAATCCAATGGTGTAATAGGTAAGAATGATCCAAATCCCTGATTCCACGAATGAAAGTGGGATCCTGAGGACCCAAATTGGTAATCCAAAAGCCCACGCAGGATAAAACAAGAAATCCCTCTGCTTATAGAAAACAGGAAGTCTGAAAACAGTCATTGCCAGTTCCGCCATACCATTAAACATCACATTAATCAGACTGAAGAACAACGCTCCGAAAAATTTTCCTCCATTTTGTACTGTGCCCACAGGCATTTCTGTTCTAAGGAACACAGTGAAGGCAATCAAAGACATGATTGTAATCTGTGTGGTCTTGAATATGTACACGAACGAATTCCGCTTCATTAGCAGCCACTCCCTCGAAAAACATGCCTTGAACAATTCCCAGTTTGAAATGCCATACTTCTCTGTGACCAATGCAGCCGGATGAGCTCTGGACTTGTCGTAAGGAACCCTGAGATCAGCTACAAGTTGTTGGCCACTCTGAAAAGAGCTGAAGGCCTCCACGAACTCAGGAACCGAGATATATCTGTAGGGCTGGCTTTTTTTTAACCAATATTGTTCTTGGTCCTTCTTGGATGTCACCTCTTGCAAAAAATCGGCAACTCCTTTCCTCTCTGGGCACTTGAATCCCACATGTTCAAAGAACTCGAGGACACTCTCGCGTGGACCTTGGTACACGATCTGCCCTTCCGAAAGCAGTATTAGGTCATCGAAGAGCTCAAATGTCTCCGGCGCGGGCTGCAGAAGAGAGATGACCATGGTAACATCCATTATGTGAACCAATTGCCGCATGTATCTGCATATCTGAAAAGTTGTGGAACTGTCTAACCCTGTTGATATCTCATCCATCAGAAGAACCTTTGCTGGTCCTACCAACATCTCCCCTGCACATTGTTCAAGCAATTAGTCCCTAAACCATAATTATAAGAAGATTTGATGAACAAAATTAACAACATGGTGTGAAAAAATATACCCGTGGTCACGCGCTTTTTCTGGCCACCGGAAATACCCCTTCTCATATCATCACCAACCATGATATCAGCACAGATGTCCAATCCAAGTATCTGTCAAAATTTCTATACTAATTAGTCAGATTTTCCAAGAATCATAAACCAAAAGAGAATTAAGGGACATAAATAAACAGGGGCTCGCAGAAAACGTTTGTCTTAAAAAATGAAGGCAATTACGAACCTTGAGAACATAATCTGTGACCAAACTAGTCTTCTGGCCTGAGACTGAGGTGGCTTTCATGAATGCATCAATCTCGGGGTCAGGCTTGATTCCGGCTTCTTTCTCTCTTCTTGAGAGTTCAGCCAGCATTTGGTATCTAGTTCCGACACCCAAACATCGTCCCGAGAAATCCAACGTCTCTCTCACTGTCATTTCCCCATAGTGAAGATCATGCTGACTAATGTAAGCACATGTTCTTTTAGGAACAAACTCATTCAGTTCATGGCCACAATATGTGATTTTCCCAGAAATCTGATCACCATATTCTAAGTAATCAATAACAAAGCCTAATTATACAAACTAATTAAACTATTTAGAGAGAGAGAGAGAGAGAGAGAGAGAGAGAGAGAGAGGATCTCACTCTTAGATCATCATCAAGCTTTCCTGCAAGTGCTAGTAACAAGGTTGTTTTGCCTGCACCTGGAGGACCCAAAAGTAGGGTCATCCTGGAAAATTATCATATCAGTAAACTGTCGAGAGCATTCACCCATGCACCTGAGGTCTGGAGTTCAATCTCCGATCCCCAAAACATAACTACATAGTTGATGAAATGAAAGGACAAATCAAAATTACATACCTATATAGAAAACAACAGATTACCCAAAAAAACTGAAACATATTTTTTTCTTTTTGAAATCTGCAAATCAACCACCAATTCCTTACAGTAATTGGAAAAGAAAAGGACTTGTAATCTCATACCTGGAAGGTCTGACAATTCCACTGACATCTGTAAGTATCTGGATCTTTCTCTTTTTTGATGGAGCAAGCTTAATTAATCCCAGAACACTCTGCATCCCACAAAACAAACATCTTGAAAAATCATTAAAAATTGAAAGAAAGTTACAAATTTAAGAAGAAAAAATATTTCTTTCATAAACTAGTCTTAAAAAAATGGAAAATCTGAAGAAATCAAACCTCAATAGTGTTTAAGGTAGCATTAAGCAGAGTAGGCAGTGCTCTGCTCCCAACATACACATCTCCTTCGATCGACAAATTCTCATATCGAACTTCAATCTTCGGAATTTCAATCCCCACTCTACAAAATTCACAAAAGTAACAAAAACCCAAATAAAAAAAACATTAAAAAGATCATTAAAAGGGCAAAAGATTATCATTCTTTTAAGGAGAACAAACACTTGGGTTTTGAAGACAAAGTTGAGTAGAGTTGAGTAGGGCATTGTGACCGCCCATGCACTCGAGTTTCAATCCCGTCCGCAAATTAGAGTAGTTCAGAATATCGTTTTTTTCAAAAAGAAAAGAAAGAAAGAGTCTCAAACCTATCAGTTCTGTCTCTAAGTCTTCTCAAAAACTTTTCGTTATCATCTTCCACAACCTTCAGTATACTCTCCATCAACTGCTTCTTGTCCTGCATTCCCAACCTCGTCACGTCCACCTCATCAGTCACCACCTTTCCGCTATCCAGCACCTGCCTCAGCATCCCTCTTTTCAACCTGTCATACGTCGGCAGCCGTTCGATCGCCGCCCACCGCAGCTCCTCCTCCTCGTCCTGCCGCCCGCTCCTGTTGAACACATCCGGTGGTGCCTGCCACACTTCCCGGAAACTCGTGGACGCCCAGCTCCGCTTGCTCCCCGACCCCCAGCTCCTCTGGCTCGTCGACCGAGCCAGATCGTCCCCCGCCAAAGCCGCCGCCATTTGTTCTAATTCAGCACAGCTTTTGCTTCTGAGTATTGGCCACCTTTGTTAGGACAACCGTGTCAAAGGTAGCATGTGTGACAGACACTACTTTTTAGCAACGACAACCGTGAAGTCGTTGTATTAACTGAACTGTGCGGTTCTTTCGGATACTATAGCAAACTCAGATGCTTATCTTTGGCCGAAACTAACTCAGGGGGCTTACAGAAATAGTTGGTGGTGGTGCGACTAAATCATCGTCGGCAAAACGGGGTGCCACGGTGGTGCACTGACTCTGGCCGCCGTAAAAGAGAGTAAGAGAGTGCTTTTAGGAGATTTTGGCGAGGGTCTCAATTTCATATGCAGCAGCAGGGGATTTCACACGCACGGCAGCTTTGAATTTAGGAATCTTCATGTAATTGGCGCTGATGTGACCTGATGCTGACTGTTTATATTTATTTAATTTTTTGGGTATACAAACCCAGATTGAGTAGATATTTTTTAATGGCAGGAAACACAGACGGACACTATTAATATAAACGAAAACTAATGAAAAGTTCAAAAAAAAAATTTCTTTTAATGAAAAGTCATTTTTAAAGGTATAGTGAACAGTATCAGTTAAAGGTAAAAATGTGATTTTTCGTTAAAAATGAACAATACCATGAATGTTTTATTAAAATTCTCATAGTATAATATAATTGATTAGAAATTTGAAAATAAAAATTACAATCAATTGATTATGACATTAGATGTAGAGTCGTATTTTTAATAAAAAAAAATCGATATTAAAGAGAAAATTCGAACTCAAAATCTCAATAATATTTTTAACTAACTCAGCTATAAGTGTTTTAGAGGTTTGGTGTTTGGGTGTAGTATATGTGGGTTGTTTTAACGTGCGTTTGTAACACTGCTTCTACAGCTCACTTTTAACTCACTGCCTTTTTTTTTTTTTAATTGCTACCCATTGTTTTGTTTTTTTTTATGTTATTTTACAAGAGTGTATGTTTTGTTACTTTTTTATCCCAAAAAATAAACAAGAGTGGATGCTCGGGTGCATTTCATGACAAGTAGATAGAGCAATTAGCAAGTTTCAACACCTAATTAACCCAACACTGAAATTAATTATCACAGGTTGGTCTAGTGGTTGAGGATGAATTCTAAATTTGTATTTCATATGACACGTTATGTGTCGTTATCTGGCGTTGTGAATCACACGCTGGTAATTAGAAGAAGACTGAAATGTCTCTATGAGTTTTTATAATCCTCGAAAAAGTGCACTGTCGTGCTAGTCCCTTTTTATAAAATAAAAAAATACTGCAATTCAGTCTTTAGGTTAAGAACTGTGTAAAAACTAAAAAGTTGTATCGCATTGTTTATTTATCGTTTTTCTTTGTTGTATAACTTATATTGGAGAAAAACGAACCTAGACTCTGAACTTATTGTAATCCTGTTGGCTGGTTACAACACTTGTCCTCTTCACTTGAACTAACCTCAGGAACTTAAAAGGCAGGTAATCGAACTTCAAGTCGTGTAGCAAAGGAAAAACCAAAAGACAATCTTTTCTTAGAATTAAAGCACAAATTGATACTTGGTCGCAGCAAGTTGGAAGTAGGGTCTTGTTCTTTTCGTGGATTAAAAGATATCTAAAACTTTGAATCCAGATCCTCGCCAAATCTTTTTTGTGAGGATCCCGAAGATTCGTGAATCGTGTCTATTCATCGTACATTATACGGTCATAAATCATTTTAATATTTTTATTTAAAGTTAAATACAAACAGTATCTGACAAAAACTAATCGCATGATGTATGATGAATAGATACATTTCACGGATCCCCATGATCCTCACCAAAAAGGATCCGAAGAGGATCCTGTTGGTGAAACTTTGAGAAACAGTACAACCCAATAATTTGATAAGATATACGGACTGTTTTGTGTGGTATTGGCAAATTGGTGGTGCACAGCAAATATTAGGTAATTCAAGGAATTGTTATTTTAAAATTAATAACAATTAGAAAATGATTTTTAGAGCTCCAAAATAATCATCATGTGTTTCTCTATATTTTCTGTATGGGACAAGAAGTTCAGTATAAAATTGTTTCTTAGGTCACACTATAAGAGATATATTTATCAACTCCTAGGAAAAACGAGTGTTACAAATATTTAAATTTGATATTTTGTGGAATATTGCGCAAGTCCTGAAATTTATGATACAAACGAAAATTAAATTAAATTAATCTAAACTACGTATGAAAATAAAAATTTAAACTTAAATGCAGGGAAAAAAGTACACAATTTTAAGCAATTTGAATAAATATGCGTCGACAAAAGTGTATACGTATGATCTTGAAATGGATTGACACTTAGCTAGTGATGTTGGTTTGGATCGAATCTGCCAGATGATATATATCTACCTTCTAGAAGCACACAATATACGGTGAAGTATTATGGCTGGACCTTCTAGAATAACGTACACATGGAAAACTATTTTTAGCGTGATTATCAAGTCTTTGTTCGAGTTTAACAAGGGAACTTTAACGAAAATTTTTTGATACTGTTCATTTTAATGAAAAATCATATTTTTACACTAAAAAGTCAATCCTAGTATTATTCACTTTACCATTTATTTTGTCCTTATCGTTAAAACTTAAAATTTTCAAGTCATTTTCATTAGTTTTCCTAAACTTCTTTTTTTATTTAGTCAAAAATGTAAAGTTAATAGAAGAGATTTTTTTTTTACTTCTTGTGCACTGTGTATTGTGCCAATCGTATGGGGTATGCTATAAAAATAGGATATTTCGTATACATTGGTTGTGTTAATATTGTGTCGACGAATAAAATAGTGTCAATTTAGTAAGCATCGAATAACTTTGTTTGACGCAACGTAATATACGATAGAAGGATCGACAAATATCGTCTAATTCCAAGAACACAAACTAAAATCCATGAGTAATTCAAAATTATCTAGAAAATAAATAAAATATTTAACTTTTATTCATAAATATAAATAATACAATTACATTAGTTGGTTTTGTTTATACCATATTTAGGGCCTCCGTATTTAGACCTCGTATAAATACTCGGGGGACTCAAATGTAATTATGCAATAAGGGAAGGGGCAAATATGTAATAAGTGAGGAGTCCTTATTCTATAAAATGACTCCTCATCCTCACAATTAGGGGGAGGCCATTTTCTTAAGGCTCCTTCATCCTCTCAAAGCCTCCTCACATCCCCTAAGCTCTAAGCTCTCTCTCCCTCTTCAACAGAGAAATATAATACAATCAGTGTGGACGTAGCCCAAACCTTGGGGTGAACCACGATAACTCTTGTGTCATTTACATTTTATGCAGATTCACGGTCGGATTTACGTTGTTCCAAGACCATCTGGTTTTGTGCATCAACATTTGGCGCCGTCTGTGGGAATCGACACGAAAAGTTGTGTCGGTTCTCTTTCAATTTTTCACCTCCGTCATGAATCTGCACAACTCAAGAGCCCAAAACCTCACTTTTGGATTTTTTTCCAGAAAACCATCCATCTCTCTCTCTGGGTTTTATTTATTGGTGTTGTACTTGGTGAATTTATGAAAAAGTCGCTCACAAGCAGCGGCTCTCTGATTCCCATCAAATCTGCCTTCCTCCAAGGCCAGTCTCTCGGAAACCCACCCACACAAAACACCAATTAAACCTCATACTTGTTATCACCTCACCACTTCGAAACCAGAAAGAAGAAGAGAAGGAGAAATGGCAACCACCACTACACTCGCAGAAGTGAGCTTCTCCACCCCAAGGGCGGTGTTGTCAAAAGCAACAGAGGCACTGATGACATTTCAGTCACTCAACATCCCCACCTGGAGAAGCTACTCTTCCATTAGCCGCTGCATGACCTTGGTAAGGCCAGTAAGCGCAGCACCGGTTAAACTGTCGGAAAAGGTGGCGGAAAGCATCAAGATCGCCGAAGAGAAGTGCTCAGACGACCCGGAAAACGGGGAGTGCGTAGTGGCGTGGGACAAGGTGGAGGAGCTGAGCGCTGCCGCCAGCCACAAACGTGCCAACGAGGAAAGTTCCGACCCCTTAGAGACATTATGTAAGGATAACCCTGAAACCGACGAGTGTCGTACTTACAACAACTAATGGGTGGATCTCAATCTGCCTATGCCTTAGCCTGGCTTTGAGACGCCCCGGCGACGCCGTCAGTCCCCACACGAGGTTAGGGAGAGAGATTTTTGAGATGGAGGAGCAGACCGCACAAGTGTGATGCAGCGTTCAGCTCGCCCCTTCGCTCGCTGATCCTTGGCCGGGCCTGACCCGAGTCGGGCACAATGACTCGGTGGCGCACTACCACTCCTCGTCACCGAACCCGAACTCTCCAAGCTCTGACCCGCTCCATGACCCGATTCACGTTCCCGACAGTTACTTATTGATCGGATCATATTTATATATATTTTTACTTCGAATTCACTCGTCTTTTCTTGGTTAGTTCCTTATATTTTTGAGCTATTTACGTTATTTTTGTGTTTATATGATCTGTTATGCAAATTTACCCTTTATTGTCACATGATAATACTAATTTACATTTTATAAACAATGTTTGTCCCTCTCATTATTATGATGTTTGCAAAGGAAGAGAAGAAAGAAGAATAAAATAAAGGGAATCCAAGAGAGGAGTGCGGGAGACAGCGTGACACGCGGGGAGGACAGCAAGTCAAAGTGGACAGCACGCTGGGGGAGTCAAAGCAAGAAAAAGAAGGCAGAAAACTGGAAGAGGGACACGGCATAATTAAAAGGAAGGAATCCAAACATGGGCAGCGGCATAAAATAAAAAGGCAGGAAGCTGCCTTAGCAGCTGATAAGGCGTGAGGAAAAGAAAAGCTAGAAAAGATGCTGCCTTGGCAGCTGGCAGCTAGGGCAGCAGAAGGAAAGAAAAGACGGGATCCAAGGAAATAATAGAAGAAGGGGATGTGGAAAGTCCACGCGTGGGATATAGGTCAGCAGCAGAAAGAAAAAGAAAAGGGAGAGACGCGGGGGGGAATTGGTGGAAGGCAGAGGGCTGCCCTTTGGGCAGCGTGAAGCTGCGGAGAGAAAACGAGAGGAGAGAGGGTCCAGACGAGGTGCTGCCTTTGGGCAGCGAGAGGGGTTGACGCGGGTAGACTGACGGAAAGGAAAATAGAATAGAGGGCAGGTTTGAAAAGAAGCTGGGCGTGAGAAGGGAGTGACGGACGCAAGGCAGTGTGACACGGGGGGGGGGAAGCTGCCATTTGGCAGCGTGAACTGAAGAGAATGACTGACAGCAGCGGGCAGTTGGAAGGGCAGCATGAGCTGGATAAGACACGGGAAAGCGAGGAAGACGGAAAGAGACTGCGCCAGGAGGACTGATCAGCACGAACGCAGCAGATCATCTTCTTTCGGTTTAATCTTTTCAAACTTCTATTTTATTTCTTTTTTTTAATAATGTGTAAATAAGTTTATTTTGGCTAAAGGTTAATTCAAAGCCATGAATATATTTGTAATATGAATTGATTACCTTCAGTTGTGATTTCTGAGTTGTGATTTAATTTGCTTAACTGTTTGATTGATAACTTATTTTTGTATGTCGATTAAGGATGCATACTTAATTTACATGCATGAATTTGATGCTAGAATATAAGTGAATTTCACATAATCGTTATGAACTTATATTCACAAGTAGTGAAGGTTGTTATCCACAATCGTGTTAAGTAAATTCTTGGCATAAGTTTCATGCAAATCATAGTAACGAGTGCCTCGTCAATGCTTATGTTTTTCATAGAACTTAATGATTCTTGCTTGTATCTCTATTATGCAATTCATGTAGGGAACTTGTAGGGAATGTTTTGGGTTGTCGTATGCAATCATCCAACCCAATAACTTGTGGAAAAACTGAGGGTTAAAAAAGTGCTGTTCACGGTTAATCTGGAGTATTGAAATTCACAATTTATTGAAAGAACAACTGAAAATCAATTTAGGTTGCTTATGTGTCATGTGTGGAGAAGAACCCTCTAGCTAGTCCGTCATTTATCATTTTACCTTAATTTTATGTTTTTGTCAATTCTGTAATTTAATTAAGTTTAATTTACTTTTCATCAAAACCAAACACCCATCCATTATTAAATTATATTATTTAGTTAGTTTTCTTTATTGTTAGTCTTTTAATTTAATTTCCGTCAATTTCAGTTCCTAGTGTTTAATTTAATTGTTTTCATTATTTTGAGTCATTTTAAGTGTGTTTCGAGTTATTAGAGTTTTTAGCCTAGTTTTGTGTCCTTGAGTCTTATTTAATATTTTTAAATTAATTTAGAATAGATTAGCAATCCCTCCTAATCCCCGGCCTAGAACGATACCCTACTTACATCTATACTACAATTGTCAAAAAGAGGGTTTAATTTGTGTGTCAAGTAATTCTCACATCACTTATCCGACGAGTTGATGAGTTGCAGAATGTGAAATGGTTTGGTGCTGTTTCGGTGGGAATACTTGCTCATTCAGATAATACAGATGAATCGTCTGAGTCCACAGTTCAGAAAAAGGAAGAAGGGGAGAACCTGTCAATGCCAGTTTAAGGTCCTGCTTGTAACTCTTCCAATAAGTTGATTGGTTGGCACACCTTTAACACCTTGCCCTATGTGGGAAAGAGTGCAAATTACATTGATGATTGAGCACCTGTACTACCCAATAAGCTGGAGTGGGCTGGGTTTGTATTGAATTCACGGTTGCTTTGAAGTGAAGCTGAAGATAAACCATAGTGGGTTAATGATCTAGATAGTATTGGTGGGGCTGATGAGCTGATAGTAAGCCCTTTATTCTTGTTGAATGACTTGTCTTTGGTTGAGCCACTTGGAAATTGTGGGCGCCAAGTTTTGCTCTGGTGGCTCCGTGTTGAAGCTCGTTTCAATAGTAAATTTCCCCCCAGCATTTTAATCGTCCAGCTGCTTTTGAAAACTGTGTAAAGAAAAAGTGGTGCAGTCATGGAGGGGTCATGTGCTCACAAAGAAGAAAAGCAAAAGCACTGACAGAAGCAATGATATTATCATTCACGGAATGCGCCATTCAAATCTTGAAGTTGGAGAGAGATCCAGTTCATCCAACCGAGTCGACAAGAAAAAAGAAAGCAAAAGTAAAGAAAGAAAAAGGTGTTAGTGGAATTGTAAACAATTCCACAAAGAAGTGGAAGACACGGCAAAAGAAAAAGAAAATAGATGTCTGGAGAAAAAGCAAAAAGGAAAAGCAAATTAGAAGGAAAACGACAGAAGCAATATCCAAATTCCAACACCTGTGCTTTTTCTCTCCCTCTTACGCACTCTCACACGGTCACACGCTCAAAACAAAGCCATCCCCCCTGCCACCCCAACCGCATTAAACGCAGCACTCAAAAGAAACCACCTGAATCATTTTGTCGTTTTTCTTTCCAAATATTTCGATCAACTGCCCATGGCTTCTACCAGAGAGAGCCTGTTATCAGAACCCGAAAATCGCTAGTCCGCCGCTGCAATCGTAGTCCAACCGTCGTCCCCTTGCTACCCTCCGGGTGGGACCCCCACCTCCGGAGCTCAGTGTCGAATCGGGATCGGATGAGAAACTGGGGAGGAAGGAATGGTGTCGCGGAACTCAACTCTGCTGAAAATCACTTACGAAGTGTTGAGATGGATGGCGTTCGTGAGTTGGTCCGTCAGCTTCTACCCGCAAGTCATCTTGAATTTCCGTCGTACAAAAGCAGTACTTCAAAAAGTACGGCGAGAAACAGATGATACATGTTGCAGCAAATGACGTCGTTTTCTCTTGTCATGCTGTTTTACTGACGGCATTTACCCTTTACCAAATAGCAATCTATGAACGCGAAAATCAGAAGGTCTCCAAGATTTCCATTGGAATTGTTGCTGTCGTGTGATTAGCTGCTGCAGTTTGTGTTTTCATAGCCTTGCCAAGGCATTCCTGGCTTTGGTTGATTTCCATTTTCAATTCCACGAAGACAATGAGCTTCGAATCCTGACATGGTGATCGGGTGGAGCATGGATTCGATGAAGACGGACCTGGAGATGGAGAATGAGCGGAGGTGAAGCAGAGGACTCCAAAGGTGACCAGAAACCCAGATCTGCCAAAAGGAGTGAGTGCGTGTGCTTCACCGTAATTTTCTTTGTTGCAACTTGTTTTTGTTTTGCTACTGGAGAGATCTTGCTATTGATCGGGGTAAGTGTGGAGTCAGGGCACTTGAGAAAATGGTCCAGACCAAGACCCAGTTGCCTTGTCCTCAGAGACGGCGTGTTATCTGCTGCCAGGGTGTTTGCTTTGACAACAATTTTCCTTGCTGCTGGGTTATACTTGACTGCATTCAAAGCACGGCAAGCTTCGTTGAGAGAATATTTCAAACAAAGCAGAAAAAGAAAAGAGCAAAAGCAAAAACAGAAAAGAAGATGCAAGAAACAGAAACAAAAGCGAAAAAAAAAAAAAAAAAAAAGCAACCCACTAATGCACAGCAGCCCAAGCTCCAAGTTGATTAAAGGAATCAACTTCGCACGATGACAACACAGAAGATGCCCACCAACTTTCATCATGCATGTTCCCACTCTTCACAGACGACACCATGATGTTAAAGTGAAAAGAAAAGGCAAAAGAGAAAGCAAAATCAAAAAGCAAAAGTGAGGAATAAACACCCCATCAAAATGATGTGATTTACTTTTGTTATTTCTGAATGATGTAATTTATTTTATCATCGGAGACATCTGTAAAAACCCCATCAGAGGGTAAAAAAAAAAAAAAAAAAAAAAAACGGCAAAGCCCAAAATAAATAGGCTGGAATGTTGTGTGGAGGGCGAAGGCCCATAAGCCCAAAATAGCACCATCCAGGTGATCAAAAGTACGCCCAGTACTCCAAAATTATTCGGCAACCTGCGGCTATTACCACCAACCGGGTGATGAAATGTACAACCCGTACTCTAATATCATTTGGCAACTAGCCATTCATGCCACCAACCCGATAATGAGATGTACAACCCGTACTCTAATTTGGCAACTAGCCATTCATGCCACCAACCAGGTGATGAAATGTACAACTCGTACTTTCCTTCATGCCACCATCCAGGTGATCAAAAGTACGCCCAGTACTCCAGATTATACATGAGCATTACTCATTTCATACATAAACATTCATGAGCATCACTCATGACAATCATACATAAACATTCATGAGCATCACTCATGACAATCATACATAAACATTCATGACCATCATTCATGTCAACATTCATGAGCATCACTCATGTTAACATTCATGAGCATCACTCATGACAACATTCATGAGCATCACTCATGTCAAGCAACATAAACATTCATGAGCATCACTCATGACAATCATACATAAACATTCATGACCATCATTCATGTCAACATTCATGAGCATCACTCATGTTAACATTCATGAGCATCACTCATGACAACATTCATGAGCATCACTCATGTCAATCAACATAAACATTCATGAGCATCACTTATGTCAATCAGCTTCAAAAAGCTTCATTTCCAAAAGTTCCAGCTTCGAAAGCTTCATTTACAGAGCTCTAGCTTCAACGCTTCACTTGCAAAGCTTCACCTACAAAGCTTCAATGCAGTGTATACAAATACCGCCCCTGAACAACCGCACTTCGGCCCATACATAGATTCAATTTGAAGTCTCCGGCCAACAGACTCT
Source organism: Malus sylvestris (assembly GCF_916048215.2). Lineage (NCBI taxonomy): Eukaryota > Viridiplantae > Streptophyta > Magnoliopsida > Rosales > Rosaceae > Malus > Malus sylvestris. The sequence goes on from NC_062273.1 coordinate 1,733,934, forward strand.
ATTGACCGAAGACTTGAGGGACTACATTATGTACCATATATTGGGCCTCAACTGGGCCTCATGAAAAATACTTGGGGGACTTAGCCCATTATTTATGTATTGAGGAGCGAGCCCTTATTCTATAAAAGGAACTCCCTCACTTTCATTAGAGAGCACCCATTATTCATGTACTGAGGAACGAGCCCTTATTTTATAAAAATGACTCCCTCACCTTCATTAGAGAGCAACGCCACCAGCTGAGCAACCGTCTCGCCGTGAGCATCACTCCGAACCCATATTTATGTATTGAGGAGCAAACCCTTATTCTATAAAAGGGACTCCCCTCACCACCATTAGAGAGCATCAACTATAGCCCATCATCTATGTATTGAGGAGTGAGCCCTTATTCTATAAAAGGGACTCCCTCACCTTCAACGCCACAAGCTAAGCCAACCAAGGCAACATAAGCCATAAGCCGAGCAGCCTCGCAGCGAGTGCTACTTCTAGTTGAGCGTCATTTCAGATTGAGCACTGCCTCATATCGAGCATCAGTTCAAGACAGTATCTAGTTACTTCGGCCCACACATGGACTGAATTTCAAGTCTCCAGCCAAAAGACTCTCTTGACTGAAGACTTGGGGGACTACTGTTTATACCATATTTAGGGCCTCCGTATTTAGACCTCGTATAAATACTCGGAGGACTCAAATGTAATTATGCAATAAGGGAAGGGGCAAATATGTAATAAGTGAGGAGTCCTTATTCTATAAAATGACTCATCATCCTCACAATTAGGGGGAGGCCATTTTCTTAAGGCTCCTTCATCCTCTCAAAGCCTCCTCACATCCCCTAAGCTCTAAACTCTCTCTCCCTCTTCAACAGAGAAATATAATACAATCAGTGTGGACGTAGCCCAAACCTTGGGGTGAACCACGATAACTCTTGTGTCATTTACATTTTATGCAGATTCACGGTCGGATTTACGTTGTTCCAAGACCAACCGGTTTTGTGCATCAACAGGTTTAAATAAAAAAAATAGAGTAAATTACATAAAACTACATTAATTATTGGGTCAGTCACAGTTTCATATTTCATCTTAAAAAAATTTCAATGACATACCTCATCTACGAATTTGTTACAATTTTATACATTCCGTCATTTTCTCTGTCAATTATTTCGTTAAATAGTGACATGACTTGAGACCGGATCCACTCTCTATTAAAAAATTAAATAAATATTAAAAACTAAAAAAATAAAATCATTTAATATTTTTTTTTCATATAGGACCCACCCCTTGTCCCTCTCACCCTTTCTTCCCCGCTCCTGTCGGACTAGGATCCTTTCCTGATCTAAGGATGAGGATCCTCCTGACAAAGGAGTGTGAGCCGTTGGATGAAAATCTAACGACTACAAACAGGGGGTCCCTCTAAAGTTATAATAATTGTAATCATTTGATTTTCATCCAACGGCCCACACTCCTTGGTCTCCTCATCCTTAGCTCAGGAGAGGATCCTAGTCCGCTCCCGTCCTCCCCAAACCCAAAACCAGATCCCACCCCGCTCTCGTCTTCTCTACGCCGATCACTACTACCACTCTCCCTTCGATCTCCCCCGCTGCTTCTCCGGCTTTGCTGACCACCTTCAGCTGTCACTCACCCACCTCAACCGCGCCACGCCCTCCCTCCCTCCCTCCCTCCCTCCCTCCGTCCACACCACCATTTCCAAGTTTGCTTCTTTTGTTAAAAACAAGTAAAAATCACAACTTTTTCCCACAAATCACACCAACATGCAATTCAAAACAAAACCCAGAAATCATTTTGCAATGCAATAAATTAAACAGAAAAAGAATTTGGTTGGTGGGTTCAGGGGCGGAGCCACCAAGGGACTAGGGTAGTCCCTGGCCCATCCTGACTTCATCTGAGGTGTGAACCTCATGGAAAAAGATGAAGCAAACGACGTCGTTAAACTGTTTTAATTTTAAATCTTTTCGGCTGTCTAATGAAACGATAAGTTTGGCAGGGGAGTTTTAAAAGAGATGTGCAATTTTAAATGGAAAAAGCAACCTCACTTCTGGTTCGATTCTCTCACCTAACAGTAATGTACACCCTATAATTTTCTAAAGCAACCCACCTTCTTTATTTGCATACCTCTCCCCATTTTCCTTCTTTTTCTACTTCTTTGTATTTTCTTTAGCCTTCCACAACCTACCTCTTACTTGGTTGTCTGGGTTTTTACATTTTTTTCTTCTTAGTATTGAATTTAAGAGAATTTTTTCAGTTTTGTGAGGATTACACAAATTGCATATGTCAACATGTTATGAATTCAACTTTTTACACACAGTCATATATATATATATATATATATACATATTTGTGAAAGACCCCTCTTCATTCAGAATTCTGGCTTCGCCACTGGGTGGGTTACTTACTTTTGGTGAAGGGTGGCTGAGTTTTCCATTGAAACCCATATGGGCCTCAAGATCTCTGGGGCCAAGGCGGCCAAAAGGCGACAAGTCCGACGAGGTGGGTCTGAGGAACCTCTCGAAGATGGCCATGACTAAGAACATGGAGATGAGAATGGCAGTGGCTACGAACCCAAAAGATACCGCATTGACAGAGTTGTTGAAGGCAGGGGAATGAGGAGGAGGAGGACTGCACGGATGGGATCTGAGTATGGGGGGATTTGGTTTTGGGTTTGGGGAAGACAGGAACGGGGAAGAAAGGATGAGTGGGATAAGGGGTGGGTCCCACATGCAAAAAAAATTAAATGATTTTATTTTTTTAATATTTAATTAATTTTTTAAAAGAGAATGGATCCCATCTCAAGCCACGTTACTATTTAAACTGACGGAAGGTATGAAATTGTAACAAATTCGTAGATGAAATATGATATTGAAATTTTTTAAAGATAGGATATGAAACTGTAATTGTCCCAATATTTAAGGTAGTTTTATGTAATTTACCAAAAAATATATATATAAAAACTCCAATTCGTTTCAACTTTCAAGATATTACAACAATAAAAATAACCAATTAACCCGTAAAATACCAATTTTTCTGTGACTTTTCTTGATATATGCGACTTTCTTCCTTTAATTTTTGCACGTAGAATAGCTTACTTTTGTCCATCAAACTATGGTCCATGTCCTTCTAATTTTTTTACCAAAAAGTATACAGATATATTAATCATAGTATAACTTAAGAATAATGTAGAATCCACATGACATTTGGTTCAACTTGCAACCAAAGCAAAATCAATATTTCAATATTGCGGAAAGTAGAAGCAAAGAACGTGCTCATACAGCAAACTACAAAGTACAAACAAAAAAAACTTGAGTATTTTATTGTCATTTTAAATCGAAGTATTATTGTAATATTATTTCGTCGATTGCTGTTATATTTATTATTTCCCTTTATGTTTTAAAAGAAGTTTAAATTCAGTTGGCGAACCCAAGCTTGAGCCTGGAGATATCCGTCTGTGTGCCCTTTTCATGCATGCCAGCGTTTTGAAGACAACATACTGCGTACATATATTGTCTCTGGCGCGCTGTGCATGGCTGTATTAGTGTTTAATTAATTAACTTCACCCCGGTTCACAAATTAAGATTAATTATTAATCACTAGTGGTTCTATGCTTGGTAGTTGCTACACGTTATGAATAGTAGTGACCAAAAGACTAGAACGATCTTATAAATGGGTTTTAAATTTTGTCTCACGCTGCCACTTAGTACTACGGTTTAATAATATTCATCTTCACTTGTAAGTGAGAGGTATCAGATTCGATTTTCGTCAAAAGTGAATTTGAACCACATTATTGCTAGTCCATTGTGAAACCCAACTGCCCTTCCCCTTAAGGTATATAATATCGTTTGTTAAAAAAAATTAAAATCTTGCCTTACGTTATCACTATATTTGCTTTCTGTTTGACAACCGATAAAATAATTATATTAAATTTATTTAAATTACCATTCAAATTTAGATGTAGAGAGTTAAAACATGCCTCTTCATTCATTTGCATCTCTCATATAAAATGTCGTGGATTGATCATGGTTTTTATTCGATTGACTAAATATATGCATATAGACGGATTTAGATCTCATCCGGATTCAAATTCTTAATCATTCATCATAAATCGTGCGGTTAGAAATCATTTAAATTTTATTATTTAAAATTAAACACAAATATTAACTAATGAAAACTAATCGCACAATATACGATGAACGATTAAAACATGAGAATCCTTAGGATCTGCTTATAGACATCTTTCCACGGATACCACGTCCGATCGATTTGCGTGGTCAGTTCCATTCCCTCCCCATCTTATCTGTAACGGAAAGCAATAAATAATTAAAACACCAACTATTTCTAGTCAACTGAACCAGTATTAAAAAGACTTATTTTTTGAGATGATAAATCAATTTATTTTGTTGTTAATGAGTACTCGTTAAGAAATATTTAATTTGATGTCATTATAATATAAATGTGAAATTGGTAATAGTGATGATTGTGTGAAATAAAAACAAACTAAATTGATCTTAATAAGTACCTATTAACAATCCTATGAGTTGATTTACTACCTCTACCCAAAACCACCGATCCTTGTTCAAAATCTATCATGAAATTATTATATTTTTAGACCACACTAGAAAATTATGCCAGTCATTATTTATTCATAATAATTGACGTAATATGTCAACTTCAATTGTGGCATAACATCGTTCATTAACTATGAGTATATACAAACTGTCTCAGATTAGAAGTTTACTATATTTTGCATGGATTATAAAAAGTTGAGTCACGACTCATACTAATTGGTTTTATGACTAAACCTCAACTTTCTTTGTTGACGTAATACCTCTAACACTATTTTTCATAGTGTGACAAAATTACATTTTCTAATGTCATTTCCAAGGGCCAGTCCAATTCCCTAAGGGTAGTACTATGATGCTATCCACATATTCGTATTTACTTCGTACACACACCTCTCAATTTTCGATTATCGAATTGAATAAATTGAAAAAGATTAATAGCAAAAAATGAGTGTGAATAACATTTTCCTTCCTAAAAGAAATGAATAGATGATGGGTAAATTACACAAAACTACCTCAACTATGGGTCGAACGACACTTTCATACCTCATCTTTTAAAAATGATAATGTCATACCTCAACTTACGAATTTGTTCCAATGTCAGACCTCTGTCAATTTTCTGTTAATTTCTCTGTTAAGTGTTGACGTGGCTAGAGACGGGATCCACTCACTAATCCAACTGGACTAAAAAATAATTAAATATTATAAAATTAAAATTATTTTTTGTATAAAATTAAAATATTATAAAATTATTAAGAAATTATGGGACCTATCCCCATCCCCTACCTCTTCCCATCCCCTACCTCTTCCCGTCCTTTTCGAACTCAAACCCTAACCCTGATTCCTCATTTTCAAATAGAAAACCCCAACCTTCCTTACCCGTCCCCCCAACCTTCCCCACCCGTCCACCCTTCCCCACCCGTCCCCCCAACCTTCCTCACCTGTCCCCCCCCCAACCTTCCCCACTTGTCCACCCTTCCCCACCCGTCCCCCCAACCTTCCTCACCTGTCCCCCCTAACCTTATTCACATGTCCCCCCCAACCTTCCCCACTTGTCCACCATTCCCTACCCGTCCCCCCAACCTTCCTCCACCACCCTTTCTCTCCTCTCTCTCACTCTCTCTCCCTCCCTCATCTCTCTCTGGGTTACTTGTAGCTTTTCCCTCATACCCCTCCCTACAACCTGCAATTCTCTCTTACTCCTTCATCATTCATCTTCAACAAGATTGGCGACGTCTCGACCAATTTGGCGTCACCCACCACTCACCAAATTGAGTTTCCCAACGACAAGCTTGGCATCGATGATGGAATTCTGCTCAGGTCGAGGGTCGATTTTGGCTCTAGTGTCATCATCGGCGTCTCCTCTGTCACCCACGATGGGTTGTGTGCCACCAACAACGTCGTCGTGGCGGACGACGCTGCACATGAGAGAGAGGATATAGAGGGTGGTGGAGAAAGGTTGGGGGGACTGATGGGAAGGGTTTCTGGGTTTTGGGGATGCAGGTGTCCAGAAAGAGAGAAAGGCAAGAAAGAGATGAGAGAGAGAGATGGTGGTGGAGGAAGGTTGGGGGGTGTGGGTGGGAAGGGTTTCTTGGGTTTTGGGGATGCAGGTGTCCAGAGAGAGGAGAGAGATGGTGGATCCCATAATTTTATATAAAAAAATAATTTTATTTTTAATTTTATAATATTTAATTATTAAAAATATATTTAATTATTTTTTAATCTAGTTGGTTTAGTGTGATAGCCCGTCCTAAATGTATATATTATTTTATCCTCGATAATGTGAAATGACTTTTATACCCTTGGACGTTAGTTAGTGTTGTGTGGCTTGCAAATTGATTTTGGACCAAATATGTTAAGTTCTAATTGTTTGGACCCAATTAGAACTAAATTTTTCTTTGTTTTTGGTTGGTAGCCTAAGCTGGACCACACACACACACATACGTTGACCTCTCTCTCTCCCTCTCGAATTTTCTTCCATTTTCCGTACACCCTGTACGGTCACTCCATCAACCCACCTCATCATTCATGAATCGAGGTTATGGATGTTATTTTTGTGCTTCTTTCAAGCTCTGGAGTCGAGCTGTAGTTTTGGTTGGACGTGAGACCCTCGAAAACCCGAGAACCAAATACCCTCGATGAGGTGCATAGTGACTCCGTCGTGATCGCGGATGTTTCATCGAGTTTTAAGGTTCTAGTGAGCCTTAGAACTTCTTCACAAAGCTTAGGGAAGGATTTTGAAAGGTTTTGGACGTCGGGAAGCTCGGGTTTGACGAGTTGCAGAGGTGGCGGGATTATCGTGATTTTTCCAGTGAGATTCCGTTGGTTTTAGGACCTTAAAGTAAGGATGTGTTCTTCTCATCCTAAGCTTCATTTTGGTACAAATTTCATGAATTTTGGTTGAGAAATGAATAAGATATTAAGATTTGAAAATTTTCCAGAATCCGGCAATCGCAGAGGTCACCGGCGCCGGACTCCGGCGAACCAAGGAAGAAGAAGGTGAATATTTCGTCAAAGTTGACAGAATGTGCTAACAGCGTAAGGTATATTTAACGGTATATGCTGATTTTTAATGGAATATTCCCTAACGCCGTTAGGGAATCCGTCAGTGTGCCAGGCACGTGTCTGCGCGTGAGCCACGCGTCTGGCTGTGCCTTAGCCGGCGCGTAGGTACTCCGAAATTTTTTCTAAAAATATAAGGATGTTCCTGAGGTTGTGTAGGTCTCGTTGGTATATTCAAACACCCCAATTGAGCATTGTATGAGAAGTTATTACCTAGTTTTGGTTATGTGCTTTAAAATAACGTTTATATAGTTGTTTCGCACATAGGTGAGACCTATCCTGAGGATGAGCGCAGTCAAGCAAGGCTTGGGGGTTACGACCTTTCCACATATCAGTGAGTGGGCTTTTGGTTTTCAGTATATACTTATATACTTGGTATTTTTCCCAGAAAATGTGTTTAAATGAAATTACGTTTGAAATGCCATGCTTATTGAATTATACTTAGACTATGAATTAGTACAATATGCATAAATGTGATTTGACACTGTGGACGCTCAGGTAAGTACCAAGTAAGTTGTAAACTGTTTATATGTGAATTGATGATTATGTGAGATGTGTTGAGAGCTCATAAACCTGCACCTCGGTGTTAATGCTCCCGCCCGTGGTTAGGGTACAGTCCTTCACGTGATGTTCACCTCCTGCACCATACACTCACCTTCCTTGGATCCAAGTTAGGTGCACAGTCCTGTCGTACAAACTATTATAGGTGGTTCCGACTCGTAGGTGATCCGCGATTATTCGCATAGTCTTCACGTGATCGTAGCACTAGAGCGTATTTGTTTACACCTAGTCCTGTCGTACAGACCACTTTAGGTGGTTCCAATTCGTGTGCAGGCATACTTGTTGAGCTATAGATTCAGCCGTACATGCCACTTTAGATGGATCAGGCTGATATGTTATTTCATCCGAGTTATTTATTCAGTTATTTTGAGACATTTGGCATGGCATACTTATGAATATCGTTTTTTGAGCATGGTTTTGAGATATGTGTGTGTGTGTGTGTGTGTGTGTGTGTATTCTACCTTCTGAGAAATTATACAGGTTTTACGGTGAGGGGTTATAACTTTTGATAAATGAAATGGTTTTGAAAAGCTTTGTTTTTGCCCACTCACAGTTTCTGTTTTGCACCCCTCCAGGTTTTAGGTGATAGTGCTTATTGGTGGCTTACGAGGAATTCACGGCAGCTCTAACAGATTATCACCAATGTAGGATTACCTTTGGTGTTGTATAATTAGTATTCGTCCTGCTGGACTGCACTTAGGCTAGTTATGCTCTGATTGTGAACTCACACTTAATATCGCACTTGCATCTTATCTTATCTAGTTGGTTCGGCTTTTGTTTACTCTCATTTCTCATATTAGTATTGTTTCCACACTGTGCACATGGCTACGTCACCCTCACGTGACGGCCATCATGCCTCGATCTAGGTCAGGATGTGTCAATTAGTGAGTAGGTCTCATCTCTGGCCACGTCAGCACTTAACAGAGAAATTAACAGAAAAACTTATGGAAGTCTGACATTGGCACAAATTCGTACGATGAGGTATGCCATTGTCATTTTTAAAAGATGAGGTATGAAAGTGTCGTTAGACCAATAGTTGAGGTAATTTTTTGTCATTTACCCATAGATGATTGATAAACTTAATCTAGCTACTCCTAAATTCCCCCCCCCTCCCCCTGCGGGGGCGGGGGTGGGGAAGGAATGCCAATTAACTCAATGATTTCGACAAGTAGAAGTTTCTTTATATTTCGCACTTGCCAACCAAACCAATAGAAACCTAACCCACCAAAGCTACCAACTTAATCAGGTCGATCCTAAACCCTAATCAGTGAGACAATTACAAATTTTTTTTTTAATAATTGAGCAGTTATTGTGACTGCCAAATGGCAATTCCTTGTTGGTGTTTGGTGGCTCCGATTTCTGAGATTGAATGTTTGGAAAAATTGGAGATGAATTGAATTTGTTGACAATGCATGGAGGCGTACGTATGTGGTAGAAAATGACATCCAAACCCTAAATCCCGTATTTAATTATTAGGTTACGTATACAATTCACTGCCAAGTGTTTGGTGCTTCTAGCCTTCTTTGAGAGTCAGACAGAGACTGGTTTTTGGAATTAAAAGTCTCCCTTTCTGAAGGGTCCTTAGCATCGGGAGTTTAATTGGCAGCAGTTGAATACAAGATAAAGATGGGGATTGTTTGATTAGAATACACTCTTGAAAAGACTCTGTTTATTGAGCAAAACAAAACCAAGTCTTTGGACTTTGTTATTTGGCATAGTTGGTAGTCACTAGTCAGTTTCTAGTTGAGATTCACTGTAGATCTCACTTGTCTGGAGCTCAATGATCAAAAAATTTGGACTACTCAAATTGAATCACGCGGTCCTTATTAACTCATTCTACTGGTCAACCTCACACAATATGAGGGCCTGAATTTCTCTCTTGAACTGTTCGAGTTTCTTAATTTTTAAGTTCTGGATAGTGAGATTCGGAGAAGATCTCAACTCGTCAGTCTCCTACTCAACCACTTTCGTCAAATTTTGGTTTAGGAATTTGACTAAGATGCATGCTCATTTTGTGCACGATATTCTTAGAAACTCTTAAAATACATACTCCCTCCAATCTTTCCTCGGTGGAGTATTTGCTCCAGTCATGTATTTGTGAACCTCTCTCACTACTCACGGTACTATATGTAACCTGCAAGGATAGATGACAGCGACAATTAACGGTTGCAGCTTGCTTTACAGATAAAATTCCTTCCATGGAAAATTAAATAACTAAAAATTACTCTAATTAAATACATGATATAATTGATATGTCATTGTCAATTATGGTTTACTTATCTCATGCAGTTGTGTTTATGTTATTAAACTGTAAATTAAGACGACACACTGCAAAATTCAACTGGATTAATATTCAAATTCACATTATGCAAGATAATTTGGCATAGAGACACTCTTCATTAGGGTTTTGATATTTACATTTATTCTCATTCACATTATGCATTATCTGTTAATTTATGTGTCATGTAAATGTAGTGCTTAATGAAATAATCGTAGTTGTATTGTTGAATCAAATATATTTTGTGAATTTAGATGTTAATTTTAGTAATTTAGAATGAACTTTTTTCATTGGATTATTTGTTAAATTAATATTTTGTCCGTAAGGTAAAACAGGTCAGGTCGTGTAACTCGTTAAAACTAACAGGTCGGATTTGGTTTTTGAAGTCTAAAACTCGTCAAGACAACATGTTTGAAACGACACAATCAACTAAGATAACGAATTTTCACACGAGAACGACACAAACACAAAAAACACGACCTATTTGCCAGATCTAATGTATGAAATCTTGTTGGATGCATGCATACATCATGCTTGTTTATACAACTTTCTATACAATGACCTTACGTTTCAGAAATACCAATCGGGGAAGAATTAAATAATATACCAAGTTACCAACCCAAATTAAGATATGTTCACATGAAAGTAGCTCACATGGTGGGGTGAACATTTCGAAAATCTAGCCTGATCGATGTGTCATATTTGCTGTCATGTTTCAAGAGTCCAGAAAGAAAGAAAAAAAAGTAATACTTCAGTACATGTTCGTTAAATAAAATCTGAACTGGTCCGATTTTGTTGTAAGAAAATTCCATAATTTTTGGAGCTAGCTATTGTCAATTTTGAAAGTGACTTGATTCCAATATTCTTGTCTTGATCCTCTCTCTGATCTCGATTGTTGCTGCTCAAAAATAAAATATATACCTGTATAATTGGCATCGATGTGTGGTACTGATTTTAAAATACAGGAGATACTTAAGCGTAATCACATTGACTGGTATGCATAAAAAAAACAAAGAAAATATAAGCTGAGGACATTTTGCATGACCAATAAAATAAGGTGAAAGTTTCAAGAAAATACAATGGCATGGCCAACTTTTGTAGTCTTGACTATTTAAGAAACCTAGACAGTATACGAAATACTGAATTTGTAATTGCAGCCACTAAGAAATCAAATAACAAACAATACATCCAATGACAAGAATCAAGAAACTAGCTTAAGTAATGTTTGATGTATATATGGTTTACTACATGCATCGAGTCCAGTTAAGAGTTCAGCTGAAAATGGTTTTTGTAAAAATGTTTTTAGAACCAATTTTTAATAAAAATACAAGAAAATCATAAAACAGTACTTAAAATGCTTCCTAGATGTAGCACATTTTCTATAAAAATATTTTTTAGTCATGATAAAAGTACTTCTAAACTAGTCTTAAGATAGTAAAAATGTTGGATGCAGAACATTCTTTTGTTGCCCTATTTTGGATTACACTTGATTGGAAATTCTAGTAAATGTCTGTGAAATTAAGCTAGGGCATCCTTTAAATTCCACACTTGGTTAGTTGGCGCAAACAATTATCTATATTATTGTCGGAAGAGGATCCTTTCTCTGGATCCACTTTGTGGGGATTTTAGAAATCTCCACATTCTAGCTATTCATCGTATATCGTGTGGTCAGTTTTCGTCAGATACTATTTATGTTTAATTTTAAATATAAAAAAAAAGTCAAATGATTTTTTATTGCACAATGCATTATGAATGACTAAGATGTGAAGATCCCCACAATTTGAATCCGGATGAGATCCAAATCCATTATTGTCTAGACAAACCAAACCAAACCAAACCAAACCTAGCCCCAACAACACGAAAACCAATTATTTGGTTAGGTGCTTGTGGATGCAAATTTCTTCCTCCTTGATCTTGGACAATTTTGCACCTACAAAACAATTAACACCTTAGGTTAAGGCCAAGAGACTCACGCGCCCACGATGAATGGGGGGGCTTTGGCCGATGAACCTCAAATGCCAAAGTTAGAATTTAGAGAGAAAAGGTGTTTAGAGAATTTTGGGATTTTTGCCAAAGTGTTGGAATTGGCTTTTTTGGTGGGAATGAGAGTATATTTATAGGGATAGGAGGTGGCTAGGGTTTTTGTGTTTGATTTAGGTTTAATTAGCCAATTTATTTGGCTATTAAACATAAAATGAATGTTTTAGTGGTTTTTGGAATTAATTGGCTAGTTAATTAGGGTAATTAAAAAGGGAAAATAGTGGAAAAGGTGGAGAATAAGATGGTTTACTTTTCTTGATGGGATTGGCCGGCCATTTTAGTAGTTTTAGGTTTGGATGGGTGTTTCAATTGATAATTAAGGGATTGATTAGGTAATTAATCCCTTAATTAGTCAATTATTATGATTTTAGGAAATATGAAAGGAAAAAGTATATTATTTAGCTAATTGATTAGCTAAATAATGAAATGGGAAATATATGAATAAATTAGGTTTTAAGTTGATACCTATTTTGGGCATTTTTGACTTTGTTGAGGGATAATTGTCTGCTGTTTGCGCGTAGGAATCCTGGTATACCTCAAGGGTAGTTTTGTCTTTTTTTGTCAAAAATCCACGTGTCGCCTTGTGATTATTTTTTGCTCCACAGTGCTCACGCATGTTCACTGCTATTCAATCCAGCAGGGTTCATTGTATGATTCGATTGCTTTTATTTGGTCTTTCTCATTAGCAAACACTAAGATGTTTATTCCATCCCTCCCCCTCTATTTTAATTTGGATCCTGCGCCATAGGCCTTTATTTTTTTACAAAAGATGAACAGTGAAACCAACTCCAAAAAGTAAGAAATGGTAAGGGGATTATCTAAAAGTGAAACTTTTTATGAACATTCTGACACTTTATTATTTAACGTCAACGTCTGAACCGACATTATAAAACATTGTGCTAACAGCATGAGTTGATAGAGAGTCCATGAAAAATTCCACTTTTGAGGGAGTCCTCTTATCATAGTCCTTTGCTTACAACACATAAAAAATAATCAAGAATAAGCTAGTATTCAACTCTTGACACGGTCCTTTTATTAGAAGGTAAATAAAGTGTGTGGTGTAAGTAATATCAATAAATACCTAACTAATTTCTAATTGTTTGTTGGAAGGAACCAATTGTGGCATGCCTAGCAGTCCAACACTCACTTGGACTTTCACCCACTCTCTAATTGCCATTGGCTAAAACCTTCGAGACAGAAGGCTCTCAACAATGCCATTACTAGCAAGATCCTCACATTTGGAATAGAAGACTTCTTGCTGAGATTAAGTTTTATTGTTTATTTGATTGTATTGGAATTGACTGGGAAGAATGTTGAGGTTCCACTATAAAAATAAAGTGGTGCAATTTATACACCCTTTTTTTACTCTCACACACCTCTTGTTAATTTTTATCATTTGATCTTATTTAATTTATCTCATCCGACGGATGGAAATTGAGCCCTTGTTAATTTTTGTCATTTAATCTTTTTCAATTTATTCGATCTAATGACTAGAAATTGAGAGGGTGTGTGAGAGGTAGAAATGGATGTGTGAATAGCACCATCATATAAAAGCATATACAAGGTCTCTTCTTTCCCCGATGTGGGATTCAGTTTCAACAGCTGTTTGCCCAAGATTTTATTTTTTATTTTTTATAACTGAAAGAACATTAACCATATGCTAAAGTTGGCCAATGAGAGGATGATTGTCATTATTGAACAAAAGAAAAAGATAAAAAAATAGTATAAGGAAGAAGCACACTGGGACTAGAAACTTGACAATTCCATCTCCAACCATGATGCCTTTCTGGGATCGGACCTAACCTTTTATTTTCTTCGTCAACTATGGATTGGGCACTAGTCATCACCACGTTGATACATCTCTTTCCAAAGTCTAAAGTGATCATCTCTTTTACCAGTTTGTTGACGATTTTTTTGTGCAAAATTTCTCATGTGACTGATTATGAAATGATTGAATTTCTAGTTGCCGGGATCAAAATTCCTTTGGCCTTAGAGTGCTGGATGTGTTCTCGTGCTTGTTACATTGAAAGATCTGCCGATATGGTAGTTATTAGATTGATCAAGTTCGCCTTATTTTTTATTTTGAAGTTCTTTTTGTTGAAGATCCTTCAGATTTAATTCAGGATGTCCTATTTGAAGTCTGTATTTTTTCTTACAATGCTAATAAAACCCGTATCGTTTTGCCTAAAAAAAATCGCTGTACAAAATCTTGGTTTGGATTTCCAAATGTTCCTTGTCCAAACAAAATACCACAATTATGGGATTTACAATTATGGGATTTACAATTATGGGATTTAGGACTTTTCATGAGACTTGGACACTATATGTGGGGTCCATAATGGCTACTTTGTGTGGGGTCCATAATGGCTACTTTGTTCCCTCTTTTTCTTTGTGCGGGGCAAGAAATGTCTGATTCTTTAATTTGTTAGTTCGGTTGCTAACTTTGTTGGAGATATGTTTTTCTTAAGGGACATAACAAATCTAACTTTGGTATTCAATTACTCTCTCTTTCGGATGACTCCTAGGCTTTTTGATTAAGTTATAACCCATCATGCTCATGTCACGCCGAGGTACTGCAAAAGAAAATATTGCAAAGTCCGATCCAATTTATCATAATTGATTAGTTAAAATGTTGATTAACCGTATTCTGAAACACGAAAAAAAATCATTAGCTTATCAAATTATCTATCAAGCCATAAAAAACATTCAACAAAAGACAAAAACAAATCCACCATCTATAGTTATACTTTTAACTGGTGTTATAGCATACACTGGGATCCTTGGCTGTTAAATCCTTGAACACGAATACCGGTGTTAAAGTATACACTGAGATTCTGGGCTGTTAAATCCTTGACCGCAAGTCTGGCCCTCTATCGGATGCTCATAATCCAACAATAAATCCATGACAAAACACTGCTGAAGGAGCCAATCCTCCTTGCGTATCCAAGAATAAAGAACGTGTTGAAGAGGATGTAGGCCAAAATTTAAATTTACATCTCCCTACTGAAGCAAAAACCGTATTCAATTGTGATTTTACATCTCAAATTTGCATCACTCCATTAGAGATTTGCTCCAATGTACGTTAGCAGAAGTTTCCTAAACAACAAAACGGTTGGGAACACTAAAACTCATCCATGGCAAACTCCAAAGTATTCCTTCTTTCAGCTTACAAGTTGCAGTTAAGTTGAAGCACACAACAGTTGTTCAGAACAAGGGAGACATACTAATACTACTCGAAATTCGGGAAGATTACGATCAGCTACATGTTACAAATTTCTAACAGTTCATGGTACCAATGATAACCTGGTTCAACCATAACTAGAATTACATTTTGTAAAACGGACTCGACCACTAATCAATCTCCACTGGCGCAGCCCCGACAGCCGCAGTGCACACACTCTATAACCTTCTCCTCCCTCAGATGCTTGGGAACTCGGCAAACGCATGTGGTGGCAAAGTTATGGTCCCGGGGCTGCATGCATCTTAAACAGCAGAGCCGTTCATAACCAGGCTGCATTTCAAACACAGACCATATGTCATCACATGTCATTAGAGTTGAGTTAAAAAACAATAGACCTTATAACTTCAGATAAAAAGACACAAGCTAATTGAGTATCCAATATTTTCCTCTCAGTATCCTAATTAAAGTAATCCAACAATTTTACGTACGACCTGCAAACATAGTATAGAAGTTCCTTCATCACACTCATATATGGTCAATGCCCATTTAGTTAAATGGAGGTCTGTTTAAGCATAGATAGTGTTATTGTGGTGGTGAGCGGTGGAGTTTGTGCCTGTGATGGTGATATATGGAGTATCCATGGACACCCATTGACAATCCCCGAGTCATATAGCTTAAGATGCAACGCCAATACATGTAGCAGGAGAACGTGGGTTCAAGCAATGTTGAAGGAACATATGTATTATATTAGCACGTTGATCTTTGTCATCATAGTCGACAACTCAATGTCATAAGTTCATAACTACCCATGTCCGATGTCTATGTTTACTCAGTTTAATATAATATTCATGGTTATGTTCTGATAATCTTATTTACAGGTTTTCATGATTAATAACTAAGCTCCAATTCCAAGTGAATATAACTAAAACACTTGTTGCAAATTGAGGTAGAAGAGATCTGAGACAAACCTTTTTCCATTTTGCAATTAGATTGCGGTCAGCGTAGCCTTGGTCCAGGCAAAACTCATATAACTCCTTGGAAATTTCATTCCTCCGGTGGTAAAGGTCGAAAATGTAGCGGCTCTTTTGATGTGCTACTTTGAAAATAGGCCACAAGGTCTCACATTTTCTCTTACCATCATGAGTATCATTCTCAGCTGCCATAAAGTTTAAAACCGAATACACATCAGAATCCTTTCGGGCTCTGAAACACATCGATGTTCCAAACTTCAACGAACAATGTAATAAAAACATGGGAAGTTTATACCTTCTCTCATCTTAGCTTGTAGTTCGCGAAGCGTAGGCTCAATCAGTTCCCAACCTTCTGGGTAATTAACTCGGTTAGTCTTTACCTTCGGCATTTTATACCTGTCATCCGTCGCAACATATAATCAATTACTAGTCTGGAAATTCCAAAGCCATAATCAACAATTAAAACCTAAAACTCATCAAAATCATATGATGAATTTTCCACCTGCACAGCACTAAATTTCATGGCAAAAAAAGAAAAAGAAAAAAGGTGTAAAAAAAACGCTACATATCGTGCATATAACGATTAAACTGTAAAATCCAAAGTCCCAAAAGACCAACAAAAAAAAAAAAAAAACCTGAAGGAAAAACAAAAGGGTTAAAATTTCTCTCCGAATCGCAAACTAACAAGCAAAAGCTTCAGTCTTTAATTAATCATCGATTTACTTCGCATTAAGATATTTTAGCAATTTGAACAACCTAAAAGAGACAAATCGCAAATTTGAAAAAAAGAACACATTGCTGAAATATTAGATATAGAAACAGTTACGTTAGTTACCTGATGGAGAGAAGAGAACGCTTTGGTGGCGGAGGCGGTGGAGGTGGCGGGAAGAGAGGCGGAGCAGAGTGGAAAGGGGGTTTAGGGTTTTCGAAATATATCTGCGGGCTCCCTTTTGGTAGAAGATTTTAACGATTTGTTTTGCTTTAAAATTGAAAAAGTGCGCCGACACGACCGTTACATTCCATGGACGACATGTCGTCCACGGCCCAACATCCATTTGGTATTGTTTTTTTTCACTAAAAATTGCTTCACTTTAAAATTAAACAGTAAAAAAATGTTTGGTAAGAGTAAAATATCATACTTATTTTAAAAGCAATGAACTCCAAATAGAAGCTTTTAAAAGCAGATTGTAGATTGCTTTTAAAAGCTACTTTAATAAAAAACAAAGTTAGGTTTTTAATAAATATTTTCAATTGTTGTATACCTTGATTTTTTGTTTTTAAGTGACATTATTTAGCTTTCCACACACATTTTATCCTTTAGAGAAAAAAGTAAACGCCACCATTGTCACCACCAGCATTACCTCCACCGCCATCATCACTGCCACCACCACTACCACCACTGCCACCATTGTTACCACCATCGATGCAGCCATCGCCAACACCACAACCATGCATTATTACCACAACCGCCATCACTGCCACCATAACCACAACTGCCACTACCACCATCATTGCCGCAACCACCACCACTGTTGTTGTCAACCTCGCTCCTACTATTATGTCCATTTGTTATTGTATACAGTCATATCACTTATACATTAAATTTTACCAAACGCTTTTACGTTGCTTTTTATACTCACAACACTTTTGAAATTTAGTTAGCCAAATGCTCATCAGCTTTATTTTACAGCTGGTTATTCTTAAAGCACAGCAGAAACAGTTTTTTAAAAAAGCACATCAATCTCAAACTGGCCCTAAATTTAAACTACTTTCATGTTCATATTCTTCAAAATGTATTTTTCCATGCAAAATCTATTATAATTCATATTTAAACACTTGTAATCAACGATTTTAAACCTAAATTTAAAGATACTTGAACATTTTTTTTGTTAATTTTTCTCTTATCTAAATCCAAAGTACATATTAATAGAACCCTCTTTGTCAACCAAAAGAGGGTGAAAGACTATTTAACAAAACAAAATTTTGCTATTTTTTGTTTAAACCTCACCTACATGTCATTTTAACATCTCTAATTAATAAAAATAAAAATATCACTAAATATACATTTTAACATCTCTATATTGTTCACTTATTTTTTTTATTTTTCGACTTAAATATTCTACTAAATATACACATGTTGCTCAATAAATCGTAAATCCACTTCCAAATGCATTATAGAGATTTCCTTAATGCTCAATGAAAAATATTTTGAGATTTTTTTTTTGCATTTTTTACCAAAAAAAAATGTGGATTAACACTCACGATGTTCAGTCGGTTTTGCAAATTTGTACATAAATGTTAAGGTGAGACTTTCCGTTGAGATTTTTGAGTGTAGAACCCCATTGGACAATATTATGGGCCTCACTACCATATTTTTCACTTATTTTTTTAGTTTTCGACTTAAATATTCTACTAAATATTCCTAATTCCTTAAAAAGTTCAACTTAATGCTTAGGAAATTTTTTTTTTGCTAAAATAAAATTTTGCATTGTTGTAAAAAACATGGGTGTTAGTTGGGCTCAATGCACGCAAAACGAGACGGACTCAACTCATGCAGAACGAGGTGAATTGTGGAACGCAAAACAAGACAAGCTTCGCTCATAGAAAATAGGGCGGACTTCTGGCACAGAAAACGGGGCTAGCTTTGCACACGAAAAATGAGGCAAGATACGTCGCACAAAAAACGAGGATGGCTTTGTGCTTGCAAAAAAAGGCGGAGTTTTGGCATGCAAAACGATGCGGACACCTCATGTGTAGAACGAGGCCAACCCAAGCACACAAGATGAGGTAGAATCGAGACGCACAAAACGAGGCGAACTCCTAGGTGCTTAGAAAACGAGTCGAACTCCACGCATGGAAAAATATATGTTGAAGAACATGATTATGATATTTTGTTTAAGCCGCATCTATATGTGATTTTAACATCTCTATATTTTTCACTTATTTTTTTACTTTTTGGCTTAAATATTCTACTAAATGTACACTTGTTGCTCAATAAATCGTAAATCCCCTTCCAAATGCATTATAGAGATTTCCTTAATACTACACGAAAAATATTTCGAGAAAATAAAAAATTTGCATTTTTGACCAAAAAAAAAGTGGATTAACACTAACGGTTTCAGTTGGTTTTGCAAATTTGTACATAAATCACCGTTCAATCTATTTATTTTCACATTCGCCTCGCTGTGAAGTTTTGAAAATTAAGGTGAGACTTTCTGTTAAGATTCTTGAGTATAGAACCCCATTTGACAATGTTCTGGGCCTCACTACTATACACTTCACTTATTTTTTTAGTTTTTGGCTTAAATATTCTGCTAAACATACATTTGTTGTTCAATAAACTATAAAATTGCTTCCAAATTCCTTAAAA
Source organism: Malus sylvestris (assembly GCF_916048215.2). Classification (NCBI taxonomy): domain Eukaryota; kingdom Viridiplantae; phylum Streptophyta; class Magnoliopsida; order Rosales; family Rosaceae; genus Malus; species Malus sylvestris. The sequence continues at coordinate 1,753,462 of NC_062273.1, forward strand.
AGTTTAACTTAATGCTCAGGAAAAATATTTTGCTAAAATAAAAAATTTGCATTGTTGTAAAAAAACATGGGTGTTAGGTGGGCTCGAAGCATGCAAAATGAGACGGACTCAGCTTACGCATAATGAGGTGAAATGTGGCACACAAAACAAGGTGGGTTCCGTTCACAGAAAATGGGACGGGCTTCTAGCATAGAAAACGGGGCGGGCTTTGCGCACGAAAAACGATGCGGGATATGTTGCACATAAAACGAGGCTGGCTCCATGCACGCCAAAACGAGGCGGGCTCTGTGCTTGCAAAAAGAGGTGGAATTCTGACACGTAAAATGATGCAAACACCTCATGTGCAGATCGAAACCAACCTAGGTACATAAGTGAAGCTGACTCGGGGCACACAAAATGAGACGAACTCCCGGGTGCTCAAAAAATGAGTCGAGCTCCATGCACGAAAAAATATATTTTGAAGAACATGATTATGATATTTTGTCGTAGTGGTAAGAGAAATAAAATAAAAATTGTACAAAAATGATGCAAATTCTTTGGGTGCCAGAAAGTCACGCGTTACTTTATGGCACCCCAATAATTTAAATCATTTTTGTTCATTTTTCTTTTATTTCTATTACCATTACAACAAACTTTCGTGTTCATGTTCTTCAAAATATATTTTCCATGCAAAATCTATTATAATTCGTATTTAAACTGGTAATCAACGGTTTTAAACCTAAATTTAAAGATATTTGACATTTTATTTTTTGTTAATTTTTCTCTTATCTAAATCTAAACTTCATATTAATAGAACTCTCTTTGTCAACCAAAAAAGGGTGAAAGACTATTTAACAAAATTTCACTATTTTTTGTTTAAACCGCTCCTACATGTGATTTTAACATCTCTATCTTTTTCACTTATTTTTTTTACTTTTCGGCTTAAATATTTTACTAAATATACACTTGTTACTCAGTAAATCGTTAATCCGCTTCCAAATGCATTATAGAGATTTCCTTAATGCTCAAAGGAAAATATTTCGTAGAAAATAAAAAATTTACATTTTTGACATAAAAACGTGGATTAACAGTCACGGTTTTTAGTCGGTTTTGCAAATTCGTACATAAATCCCCTTTCAATCTATTTATTTTCACCTTCGTCTCACTGTGAAGTTTTGAAAATTAAGGTGAGCCTTTCCGTTGAGATTCTTGAGTGTAGAACCCCATTTGACAATGTTCTGGGCCTCACTACTATATTTTTCACTTATTTTTTAGTTTTCGGCTTAAATATTCTACGGCTAAATTGCGAAAATGGTTCCTGAGATTTATATAACACATCACTTTGGTCCTTGAGATTTCAAATCAATAGAAGTGGTCCCTGAGATTGTCCACCATCCATCATTTTCGTCATTCCGTTAAAAACTCCGTTAAGTATCCTGGAGCTCTTGGCCGGAAGTTTGGGCAATTTTCAAAACTTCGTAACTCAATCGTTTCTTAACCAAATTTGACTCATAATATATCAAAATGAAGATAGGAAAGTGTAGAATAATATTATATCTATTTGGAAGCCCAATGGTTGCCGGAGATGGCCGGAAAATAGGATCAAAGTTTACTGGTCCGAGGGAAAACTGGAAAACTCGCCGGAAACTGGGTAAACTTTAAACGTTCATAACTTCTTCAATACTCAACGAAATCAAGTGATTTAAAAATAAAAATCATACTTCTCGATGAGAAGAAGAGAATGGTACCTTTTTTAATGATAAATCGCCATGGTTTGGCAAAAAAATGGCTCGAAAGTGGCTAACTCAAGACCAAGACAGCCACTTTCGAGCCGTTGTCCGGCCAAACCACGGAGATTTAGCCATCTAAAAAGATACCATTCTCTTCATCTTGTCGAGAAGTATGATTTTTGTTTTTGAATCACTTGATTTAGTTGAGTATTGAAGAAGTTATGAACATTTAAAGTTTACCCAGCTTCCGGCAAGTTTTCCAGTTTTCCCTCGGACCAGTCAACTTTGAGGCTATTTTCTAGCCATCTCCGGAAACCACTAGGCTTCCAAATATATATAATCTTATTCTAGACTTTCCTATCTTCATTTTGATATATTATGGGTCAAATTTGGTTAAGAAACGATTAAGTTACGAAGCTTTGAAAATTGCCCAAACTTCTGGTCAAAAGCTCCGGGACACTTAATGGAGTTTTTAACGGAAGGACGAAAATGATGGATGGCGGACAATCTCAGGGACCAAAGTGATGTTTTATACAAATCTCATGGACCATTTTCGCGATTTAGCCAATATTCTACTATATGTACATTTGTTGCTCAATAAACCATAAAACTGCTTCCAAATTCCTTAAAAAGTTCAACTTAATGCTCAAGAAAAATATTTTGCTAAAATAAAAAATTTGCATTGCTGTAAAAAAAACATGGGTGTTAGGTAGGCTCGACGCACGCAAAACAAGATGAATTGTGCCATGCAAAACAAGGTGAGCTCTGCTCATTAAAAACGGAGCGGGCTTTTGGCATGCAAAACGAGGAGAGCTCTGCGAACGAAAAACGAGGCGAGATACGTCGTACATAAAATGAGGCTGGCTCCGTGCACGCCAAAGTTAGGCGAGCTTTATGCTTGCAAAAAAAGGCGGGGTTCTGGCACGCAAAACGATGTGGACATCTCATGTGCAGAATGAGGCCAACCAAGGCACACAAGAAGAGGCAGACTCGGTGCACGCAGAACGAGGTGAACTCCTGAGTGCTTAGAAAACGAGTCAAGCTCTACGCACTAAAAAATATATTTTGAAGAATATGAATATGATATTTTGTTGTAATGGTAAGAGAAATAAAAGAAAAATTAACAAAATTATATAAGAGTGATGCCTTTCTGGTTGCCACAAAGTCATCCATGACTTGGCACCCCAAGAATTAAAACAAATGACTTTCTGGCACGCAAAATTTGAATAATTGATCAATGTAAAACAAACAATAGTATGGATCGAAGAGGAAATGGACTGTTGGAAGACAAAACGACGCAACGAAAATTTGCAGATTTGGCGTCCTAGCTTCGACTTGGGGTCGTGATACCTTTTCAAAAAGAAAACAACGCCGCTAGTCCAATAGGCCGCTTTTCCATGACGTACAATGGATTTTGGTCAACCGGGGCGTTTCATCCTCCAAAATGCAGTTTTAATTTCGTAATAAAAATTTGGGCTTTTTGTTTGTCGTCCGAATTTATGTAATAGTCCTTTGAGTTGTCCCAACATATGTATTATGTTTATTTAATCCATTTGGTTGTTCGTTTATGAGCATCAGAGATATCAATTAAACAAAACAACCTTTGGGTTTTCAACCAAAATCTAGCAAATTCTAGAAATCCTGTTCTTCGAGGGCTTACGTTCGTATCCCACTTGCTTCATGTTGCGTCATTGATATTGTGTGAGCTCCACTTGTGCTTTTATTTGGATATAGTTAGTAAATACATGAGTAATCCGTAATCAAGAAACAAATTCCTTTTTTTGCTAGTGGGATGCCCTTACTAACCCGAGGGGCTTAGAGTGTGCTTAAAGTGACTTCACAAGAGTGATGAATAGATTTCAAACACTATGCCTCACTTGACCAAGGCTCCATCTCCCATCAATCACCTTAATCCCCTACTTAGTTACAAGCCTACGTTACCAGGCTATGCGGAAACAAATTCCTTTGATTTTGTAATAAAGTAAACATGCTGTAAAACAATTTGAATCCTAAATACATCCTGATCGTAAATTAACCCACTTTTCTTCACCATTTGGCCAAATTCGAACAACTTAGGCCATCTCTAACAAAAAACTGGCCAAAACGCTCGTTTTAGCCCTCTGGCCCTTCAAGAAATTAATATTTTAATGAACAATGCAGGGCCATATTCCTTACCATCTCCAACCGAGGGCTCAAGAGTCATAGGGCTCGTTTTAGCCCTGTCACAAAAAACCGTTTCCAACCGAGGCCCAAAGGGCTATGGTATGGAATGTGAAGAATTGAAATAAAATGAGATAAGATAGTATGGAATAATGAAAATATGTGAAAAATGGTGTAGGAAAAATTAGAAATTTAAAAAAAAAAAAAAGGTTGTTGGGCATAAAAACAAAAAATGGGTTGGGACCATAAAAAAAACTAAACCCTAAACACTAAAGTGGGATGGGCAATGGAAAAGAAAAAAAAATTGAAATTGGGCTAGCCAGCCGGCTGGCTGGCTGGCTGAAAGTGGTCACTGGTTGGCCCTTTGGCCCTTTCAGATTATGTGGGGCCCACAAGCCCTCTAGCCTAGCCCTCGGTTGGAAACGGTTTTCAGGCGTTTTTCGGCCCTCTGGCCCTTTGGACCCTTTAGTTGGAGATGACCTTAAGTCAAGCTACAAAGTTGGAGAAAATGAAAGTACAAGCGATTTTAGACGAGAAAATGGATAAACTCAAGACATCAGAAGGTAGAGGTGAATGTTCTGTATCATTTGAACTATAACGAGGACTTGCTACAAAGTTGGTAGTATTAGAAGTATAACATAATTTAGTTCATTGATTCGAAGCTTCCTTTTATTTGAATTCAACCAAAAGCTTTACAAGAGCTTTGTTTTATTTAACGTATGTATAACATAATTTAGGAAGCTCTGCCGGGCGGCTGCATTCGATCATGTATATGGCATAGGGGACGACGGCCGCGACAAGGAGGAGGAGAAGGAGGAGTACCTTTTGCATCTTGCAAGGCAGTGGTTATACTGCTCGTCACATCTATTCCTACACGTAGTTACTGGTGATTTGCTCTCGTCGACGGAACACAGCTGAATGCAGTAAGTCATGTTGTTGTCGCAGTGTCTGCGACATCCTTTTGCATGCGCTGCGGTCCACGCTAGCACGAGCAAAAATGTCACAAGGACAAGTACAGGAAGCACACTCGACTTCATTGGGATTTCAAGGGAATGTGAATCTGTGATGGTGCATTTGACACTCAGTGACGCATGTTTATATACCAAAAAAGTTGTCACAACTATTGAGTGATTGCTAGCCAAAAGCAGTTTTTGTGGGAACAGTTGCAACACATTCCGGTAGCGTGGTGGTAAGTTATTTCTAATAGGGTTTTTATTATAAATGATTCTGAAATTGATCCTCATAATCAAGATGGTACCTGAAATTGAAAATCAATCAATGTAATCCCTGAAAATAGGTGTTGCAAATCAATGTTGTCATTCCGTCACAATTCTGTTAAAAATTTCGTTAAGTGCTGATGTGACATATAAATGGGTCCCACAAGATTTATGATTTTTATCACAAATTGTCCCTGAAATTGACCCACACCATCGAGATGGTCTCTGAAATTAAAAAGCGATCAATATAATTCTTGAAAATAGGTGTTGCAAATGAATATGATCCTTTTGCCACAATTCTGTAAAAAAAAAATTATGTGTTGATATGAGTTTAATAATTAATTAAAAAAGTTGTCTAAATACCTTTTTTCACAATGAATTTTTTTTTTCTTATAGTAGGCTTTACTCCGAAAAGAGATTCCTTCCATAAATTCTCAAAGGCACAAGGCTTAACCAAGGTCTTAAAATGGGTTGGAAATAGTTTTCAACCAACAATAGACGCACCTCAGTTATAACCTCATTATCTTAAAGCAGACATCGTCGTTCTTTGCATCACAAGACCACCAGGGAAGCACCGAACAAGCTCTCCAAGATTAAGGTTGTTCGGATGTTGATCAAATGTTAGCAGTGATGTCCTAGAAGTCGATGACAATCGGCTAAGTCGTCACCAAAGGTGATCTCGATCTATGTTCAATTCGGTGAAGGATGTCGAAGTGTGTAAAGATGGGGGTATTGAGATTTTTTTTTTTAAAGAATAGACAGTGAAGGAGGTAGAGGAATGTGGATTGGGATAAGAGGTGATTGCAGGACTGGGTTTTTGGGTTGACTACTTTTTTAGAGTGATGTTAGACCCACCCCATTGTCCTATTTTCCCACCTACCTTATTATCCTACCCACCATAAAAAATTAAAAACTTAACATTTTATTTACCCACCCACTGTTATTCCTAAAATAACATTTAAACACCACACCTCCAAGAATTAACTTTGCACCAAAATCAAGATTGCAAATCTTTGAACAAACTCATAAATTAACTTATCTTGTGAAAAATTAAAAAGGGTGAAAATTTACAACCTTGAGAGCCACATAGTCATTGGTTTTGTTGGAGTCAGATGCGAATACAACCAATCTTGTTTTATTCAAAATTGATTAATTCCAAAATTAATTCGAATACAAAATTGATAGTGGAAGCAAATAGAAATCATAAATAGACAAAGAGGTTAAAAAGGGATATTGGATGAGGAGAGGTTCCGCTCTTTTAATGATGCAATTTGGATTGTAGGTGACATAAGATTTGGGTTGGGGAAGAGAGAGGAAGGTCGAAAGAGAGGGAGAGATTCGAATGATTTGAGACCGGTTTCCGAGATAGAGAGACGGGAAGAAACAATGTAATAGTTGTTGGAGAAGCCGACAAGAGAGAGTGTGGAGAAGGGAGAGGAGGCGGGGGAGATAAACATGTAGGGATTTATAAGCCTTTTCCTAAAATGATATACATGTCTTTGAAATTTTTATTAAAATGTGGGTGGAAAAATAGGACAATGGGATGGGTTTAGTAGCTCTCCTTTTTATTAACTATTAAATTATTAAACCTATTTTAATTTTTTTTTAATTTAATTAGACTTGTGTGACCCACTTATGTGTTACATCAGCACATAATAAAAAATTTGACAGAATTGTGACGGAATGACTACATTGATTTGTACTTATGGAATTACATGGATCGATTTTCAATTTCAGGACCATTTTGAAGTCGCGGGTCAATTTCAAGGACTATTTGTGAGAAAAAAATGACTTATGAGGCCCATTTATGTGTCACATCAGCACTGAACATAATTTTTAACAGAATTATGACGAAATGACCACATTGATTTGCGACACTTATTTTCAAGGACTCCATTGATTGATTTTTAATTTTAGAAACCATCTTGATGGTAAGGGTCAATTTTAAGGACTATTTGTGATAAAAACCCTTTCTAATATATCATTTTATATGTCAAAAAAGATTTTGTAACGAGCAATGATTTTTGCACTCTCATTTTGTCCTTCTGTATTCCTCTGGTCGTTTTAGTCTCTGTTGAACATTGATTCATTAAATCATGTGACTAGAAACAAGGGCAGGAGTGAAAAAGGATAGAGAGTGCAGAAAAGTCATTTCCCTGTTGTAAGTAATCTTCTTGTGAGTTGATCGTATATAAGTTATAACTTAAACGTATGATTGTAAAATGTAATTATAGTTCACCTTTGTGCACACATCTAACTTCAACCAGTAGGGATCATATTAGGCCACAAACTCGAGGTTAGGGTTTTGGACATACACACACAGTGACGGAGCTAGGAATTTGTCGTAACAGGGGAATGATAAAAGATTTCCCTAAATAGAAACTCTGCGAGGCATATCATCAAACAATTATTCACTATTTGCGTCGTCCATTTCTTCGTTCAACATCCGTGGAACACAAAATTATAACATCTCTATCTCCTTCCTCCTTGTTTTCATCCGAGGGCATCTTTGCTCCCTCTCCATCCCGTACCGTCCTGTCCCATTCCGTTCCGTTCCGTCCTGTCCCGTTTGCATACCAAACGATACCTTAAAGAACCTAGTAAGTTATCCAATCCAAATCACGGCGGTTCCATATTTTACACCAAAACTGGATATCGTGGTCTGTTAAAATGCAAGCTTTCCCTGGAATCTTTGGCTTTTCAGCAATAAATTGACAAACAAAATACAACTCCAATCCCTCACTAACTGCTGACAAAGAAAGAAAGAAAGAAACTGGTTTAAGGTGATGTATTAAGGCGACAAGCGTCTGAGGCAATCGATCAATATATCTGTGTGTTCAGGCTTCCCAACAGATATGCGAACATAACCCTTCAACTCTTTGTTGTTGTAGTGACGAATCATCACCCCCATTTTCGCGAGGTCCTCCTGTATCAAACAAAATTGAAACCTTGAACGATATAGAATGTTCAAAACAGGGATGGATTTACGTGACTTAAACGTGTACATTATTTAAGTTTCAGCGGTGAATAGCAGGTTGAAAATTATGAATTGGTTGGATTGCATAAATTGGGTGCAGAACTACAAATTTAGTATGATGACACAACGCTACATTGAGGAAAAGATGAAAAATTACCTTCAGCTTCTTAGGATCCATTCCCGATGTAACCTCACAGAGAATGAAATTGGAATAGCTTGGATACGGGTTGAGAAACTGGAGCTGCTTTAGGAGGTTAAAAAGACGTTCCCTCTCTCGTAGCAAAGCTTCTTTCACCGTCTGGTATATGTAGTAACCGATGTTAGAAATACATTTCAAATGTTAAAAGTTACAGGAGGCATAGCGGGAAACTGAAGAATCCTAACCTCAAGATAGGTGGGATTCTGCAATGCTGCACAAGCAGAAACTTCAGCAGTAACAGACACATTATATGGTTGCTTAGCTCTCCACAGATATTCAATTATGCTCAGCGGAAATGCTCCATATCCTACACGGAGTCCAGCTAAGCCTGCACCATTTGCGCATTGCCAAAGAATCAAACCATTTACATAAAAGTTGAAACCAGAAGCGTTAAATTGACAAACAAAAGAGAACCAAAGTTTGTATAACGAAAATCTTGTTACTGGAAATTCATTAAGAAAGTCAATAGTACAAAAGCAGAAGTATAGTTTTTATTGCCAAAACCATGACACCAGAAATTATTTGATCGATAGATTTCATTATTCAATAGTTACCCTAACTGAATTATTCACAAGTAATGACTTATCAAAACAAAACAAGAAGTTTAAGAATACCAGCTCGTTTGCTAAATGTTCGCAGAACAATTAAATTCTCGTGCTTTTTCACCCACTGCATCCTCGATTCGAGTCCTGAAAACTCAATATATGCTTCATCCAGCACGACCAATATAGGAAGCTCAAGGATTTTCAGGAGAATCTCATCACTTATTATACTGTCATCAAATAAGTAGAACGTGAAAATACAATATCTTAGAGTGACACCCAGATTCTAGAAACCATACATGTTATGATAAGAGAAGTATGTGGAGTCATTATGTCAGAATAAACCATCTCCAATCTTCATTGTGATAAAAAAAAATAAGAAACCAGAAGCATTTGTATCAAGATGTTCATAACCGAAGATGCAATTCTACTCAAAAACCTTTTTTTTTTCTTTTTCTGGTCTTCTATTTCTGTGACACAGCTCATCATGCTAACCTTAAATCCATGTCTACCAAAAGTGCCACGTCAACTGCTTACTTGATAACTTCTCAGCAGGATAGCTGGAAATACTATCCAATCCTTTACTTTTTGCTTACATGTTCCCTAGTAGCACCAGTAGTTTTAGGGACCAGTACGCAACTTGTATTAAAAGAATAAGTTGAGTTAAGCAGCTAAGTTGGTTTCTCAAGCTTGGAATGAATCAAATACTATAAAAAACCAGATCCCGAGTTAGGGAGAAGATAGATCATATATCAATGGATAATCAGTTTTAACAATAATTTTGTTCTGGTGAGTACCCTAAACCGCTTATTAATAGACTGTATTACTTAAAACACAAAAGGGCCCTAATATCAATCTTATAGCACGTGTATATCAAACATACGTACGGAAAGAGACAATTTTCAGTTACCTCCCATCTGGATTGTTGGTAGAAGTTAGGAATATGCATTTTGGTTTTTCCTATAAAACAACATCTGAAATGACTTCTACATCCAAGCTAAAATCCAACTTCCTTGGCACTGCACAGGTCTGCCAAAACACGTAGTTTTATACACACATAATGTACATCGAAGTATAACAGCTGAGGTCTTTTGTCTTTGAGGAGAGGGCAGATAAGTAGAAAGAGTTTCATATATGAAATAATAAACTTTTTTGGAATATTCAACAGAAAATTAAGCAGGAAGTTAACTTTACCTTTGATGACAGAAGCAGCGTTTACTGCGGCATCAAATTCATACATAGTGAACGTCGGTGGGCAATCAACAATCTTGTCGCCAGGATCAAGTACACATCTTCAGCAATATTTTAATGATGGACAAATTAAATAGAAGATCAGAGACTGATAGAGAAAAAAAAGAGCATAAAGAATAGCATTTTTTGGAATCTTATACAAACATAATATTCAGTTCTGACCTCATAATCAAATCGATGAGCTCACCAGCACCACATCCGACAAGAATATAATCAGATTCAAGGCCCGAATCCTTTGCAAGGGCAGCACGTAATCGACGGCTTTCAGGGTCGGGATAGATATATGGGAATTTCAATGCACCCAAAGCTTCAAAAACCTACGAACAATATGAAATTACAGTAAGGACATAAAGCGGTAAAAAAATCTCGGTATAATGGTGTCACTTGGAACAAAATGAAACCAAGCGAGTATCAAAATTGTTTTGCTACAAAACCAAGCAAGATGGCAAATGTGACTTACCTCCGGAGGAGGACCATAAGGGTTTTCATTTGCATCTAGCTTGATGATGTCCTCAGGCTTCCTTCCAAGTCTAGTTGACAAAACCTGTAGCAAAAGAAACTTATCTGTTGGTTTCTAATAGAAATGTTTAATAAAACAATGGAACACATCGAAGATAAACGATTAACAATCAACTGAGAGATATCAAATTCGACCTTAAATAAAAAATTACAGTGAAGTACACACAGCAACCCCAATTACAAGAAACAAAAAGAAAGTATAGATAAACCATTTCTTTAACAGAATCCATCATCCTCACCTGGACACCCGGACAGCCTCTCATCCCGGGTAAAGACCTAATCTTTACAAGTTCAAATAACAATTAAGATGAATCGAGATCAATTTTGTCATTCAAGGTTCAGTAAGAACAAGCTGCTCCAGCTCAATTTTGTCAACACTAGAACTATAATTCATCATACATTCACGATGCTAGTACGAAAATATCGGTTCACAGATAATTAAAATTCTCAACCTCCTCATTGAAATGCATTGTAAAGCTAACTAAACCCACATTAACAAAAATAAATTTAGCAAATTAGTGATAACTAGCTAACTTCATACCGATTAGACCAAGAAAAATCAAATCTTTTGGATTCCAAATACCTCAAATGGCAAAATGGGCTGATAAGGAGACAAGTTCCTCAAATGGGGTCGAATGAATGAGTCCCCAGTCAAACGCTGTTGACCGTCATTGACTGGTTTATGCTGCACAGGGATTGTGGACGCCATACCCACCACCCTCACCCTCTTTCTATTCCCTTCAATTCTTCAACAGCTGGGTCCGGGGGGGGGGGGGGGGGGGGCGGTTAATCGGAGTGAGGAAGCGTTGTATATATCAATCACACCCATCAACCTCTACAAATTGATGGCGGCGAGGGCAGGTGAGAGCTCGCAGTGGAGGATGGTGATGTCAACGACAAACTATGCTCGTGGCGGCGGCAGAGAGATGGAGAGGATTATTAGGGGGGGGAATCCAGTATACCAGTGGTGTTGAATCCTAGTCCGACTCTTCTGCCAGACGCCGGCGATTGTTTTCGTACCTACCACTTCAAAATAGCATTCCGCTTTAATATCGTTTGTTTAAAAAATAAAAAGTAAAATAAATAAAAAAGAAAATTATATTTTATTTAATACATTTTCGGTTTTTTAAATAAAAAAAATGAAAACTCATTTAATAACTATTTTCGTTTAGTAAATATAGTAAATATTTGTAGTTTTACAAAAACAGTTAAAAATGATAATAGTTGTGCATGGACGACTGTTGCTAGCATCCGCTTGCAAACCATCCCGAGGCACGCCATATTCCCTAATGTACAAAATTTCGGAATCTGATATGTGCGGCATTATTGAAAGCTTAAAAGAGTATGTACATAAGCTAGATTTCTGAGTTATATATATAGCCGGAAAGGAGGAGGTCTTTCAAGAGGTAATTATACATGCACAAGCAGAAAGCTTCTTCTTCTCCTAAAAATTGTGACTTTCCTCTAAAATAACTCAAACTCCAGGTGCTCTCCCGTCGCCTTGAACTCCAAATACTTGGTATTCTCCTGAGCAGCAGGCATGTCCGGGATCTCAAAATCGCAATACTCGGGCAGTTCTGGCGGAATGGCGCAGCGTATCAGTGCCCAATTCAGGCCCTCAAAGAACGGATGCTGCTTGATCTCACCGGCCCCTTTCTCTGATCCCAACCGATTCTCTGGCTCCTTTACCAACAGATCTCTGATGAGATCTCGAGCCTGGAAGCTAACATGGGGGTCCTCTGGGAACCTTAGGCTCTGCAACACCACATTGGCCAACGTTTCCTCGTTGTTAATACCTTTGAATGGTGTTCTGCCGTACAGAAGCTCGTAAAGGAAGATTCCAAACGTCCACCAATCAACTGCAGCTCCATGACCCTCTCCTTTGATGATCTCCGGAGCCAAGTACTCATGGGTCCCGACAAAGGAATTGGACCGCGCATCAGTAGGCTCTGCCACAAGCTGTGGCAATGATCTAACATGGGATGCAGGGTCATTTTTGGACTTCTTTGCTTTTGCAGCAGCAGGAAACCTAGGGCTGAAGCATGGGACTTGACAGGAGGGTTCAATGCAGAAGGGCTCGGCGCAGCTAGATTGTGTACACGGACCAGACACTCTTGCACGATAAACATCGCATGAAGGTGATTTCAATAGAGTTGGACTGACAGTGCACCTAAGAGACAGGTCAAAATCTGTGAGCATGATATGACCATCTTCCCGAACTAGAATGTTTTCTGGTTTCAAATCCCGATAAACTACCCCAAGCATGTGTAAATACTCCAAAGCAAGGAGAATTTCCGCAACATAGAACCTGAAAGCAAAAAGGTTTAAATTAGTATTGTAATGGTAAAATTCCAGCATCTAATTTAATACACGAAAAAGTATTAGATCAGAGGACATGAACCTAATGGTCCATTACTCTATTGAATTTGAAGTAAAGCTCTTTAGAGATGACCCGGAAAAAAAAGACAATTCAAGATGTCATGTAGGCATTTCTCAAAGAGAAGAGAAGGTGAATAGCTGACTGGCAAAAACACATTAAATATAATTTTAGTTGGGGACGTGAGTGACAAAGGTGTATACTTTCTTAGACATTCATCTTGTAACCTAATGCTTGACTGCAGATAATGTCTCAATAGCATCCAAAACAAAATGTAGAAGTTCGATACGTACAGGTGTTAATTAAAATAATTCTACCTTGTTGCTGCTTCAGAAAAACACCTTCCAATTTGCTTCTGTCGGAGGACATGAAGATCTCCGCCTGGGCAATACTCCGTAACTAAACATGACAGATTATCTGATGTAAATTGAGTATAAAGCGTAGGGAGAAAAGGATGATCAAGCATCCTCAGTATTTCTCTTTCAGTCTGCGCCCTTGGCATCTTCTTCCTTCTAGCCAAGAATTCATTGTCCATTACCTTTATGGCAAAATGACAGTTCGTACTAATGAGTTCAGCAAGATATACAGTTCCTATGTCTCCACAACCAAGCTTTTTCAAAAGGTTAAAGTGTCTCAAGCCCAAGGATCCATGCTGCAACCGAACATGACGGATGGCCTCCCACCTCACATCCTTTGACATGTGAGGTTTATTGCTATAACTAGATCCACTTACATTGCTCTCGTCACTCAAACTTGTACTACTACTATGATCACCTTGGCTACTTTTTGAGCTTTGGGAGAACTCCCCTCTTTCTTTTGAATTGGAGTTCGTTTTTGATTTCATGATGCCAGCTCCCCCTGTATTGCCAGTCTTCTTGTTGTCCAAGGTGAAGCCTGGTTTACCTGGAGTGCTGTGCACATTACTTGAGTTTATTTCATTAGCAAGACCGTTAAACTGGGGAGACAAAGAACCTTCATTGGATTGTTGTCCAGCACCTTGTATTGCACATTGGCATCTCTCACAGACCAGTTGCCTTGTCTTCTTCTTTAAGATATTCCTATTCCTGCTGGCTTGTTTTACAGAGCGGACGGTATTTCTGGATACTTTGCTTGCCGGATTTACATTCACCAAACTAGATGAAGAAGGTACTACATGCAACTTGACTTTTCGCCCTGGTTTTACTGCTGATACCTTATTCGCTAACTTGGTCTTGGCAGGAACATTTTGAACAAGTCCTGAAGTATTGCCACTTGTAGATTTAAGTTTCTCTTTCTTCCCCAGCTCCGACTTAGTTTTTGTCCGTAACACGGTGTTGGAAGGGCCATTTTCAGCAAGTTCTGAAATATGGTCATTCGTAGATTTATTGTTCTCCTTCTTTCCCATTTCCACCTTTACTGTTTGCTCCCCTACTGTCCTTAACTTGCAACTGGAAGTACTTTCATTTTGCACTATTGTGCTCCCGGAATTATTTTCTGTTTTCCCAATGGCAAATCGAGGAGAAGAATGTCCACTCTGGCTTGATGACTTCATCTTGGACATTTGAGGATGCTCAGACAGCTCCCTGCAAGAATTTGAAATGCTTTCTTCTGGCACCAGAGAGATTTCAACCATATTTCCCCTATCTTCACTTGAGGAGGCGCCAGAGTGACTAGATTGAACAACAACTGCATTGTATAACGTCTTGATCCTCCCAGATTCCGAGGCTCTTGAAGGACTTGTCAATTTTGATAACCGTTTCATAGCAGCCATTTCTGATGCCTTGGTAATAGAGAGCTCTCTTAACGCCTGCTTCAGAGTCGCCGGTTCTGAATTCCCAATCCCTGGTGAGTGAGACACACCCACTGTAATTGGTTTCTTTAAGGCATTTCTATTTAAAGGGCTAGTGCCTACTTGCTTTGAACGATCTGAACCCTTGGATGATGTTTTGATTGCCTCAAAGAGCTTATTAATATCATCTTCTAGAGAATCCTTGTATCCCAGTTTTAGAACAGGAGGAAGCTTCCGATCTTTCTCACCCCTACTCAATCCAGGATTCGTTCGATGTATTCCGTGAGAATATTGACCTGTAATTAGCTCGTCTTTTGCTTCAACAATTTCAGAAGTACCAGAAGACGAAGCCATTTCTAGGGTTACTCAGTCTGATCACGTAATCCAAATGAAGTGCCAAAACGAGGAAGTTTTCAATGATCAGTTCCTTGAGAAGCCTTTCAGGTTTATCACGTCACGAGTTAGACTGTTCCGTGCCTTATAAAACTAAACTCCCCACATCATGCTAAATGTCTTTTCACTGCGGTAAATATAAAATCCATTCCCTGAAATATCAACAGAGTATGAACTATGAAGAACATCAGTCGCCCAACAGCAGATGTTGTTTCTGGTTTGCACTGATTAGTAAAAGCAGAAGTAAGCTACTCAGTGACACACAATAGGACTTCAACAAGCAAGATTCTCAAAAAGATTTCAAACTCAAAACCAATACAACATCTCAACACTATGAGTTCGTTTGGATGTGCTTTTGAAATGACTGAAAACGCTTTCGGTAAAAATGTTTTTGGAACCAATTCTTAATAAAAATGCAAGTAAATTCTGGAAAAGCACTTAAAGTGCTTCCTGGAAAAAGCACAAGTTGGAACCAAAAAACATTTTCTCTAAAAGTGCGTTCAATAATTTTAAAAGCACATCCAAACGAGTCCATTTCCCCGCGCCCTCACCACTCGGGTTAACCCCAAGAGCTTAGTCACAGCATCATTTTCGTTACTCGGTTACAATGGAACAAAATCGAACACTTGACCTAGCCTAATCCTAAATCCATTTCACCACCCTCCCTCGCCACTCAATCTAAACCCCAAGAGCTTTAGACAAAGCATCCTTTCAACACCACACAAAAAATCATATCTTTCCGACCGTAACACCGGCACGAAACAGATTTCCAATCAATTTGATGGTGTGTAACGAGCATTTTTTATTTTCCATAATTTCACTTTCCTCTACTTAAACTAACAAATCATAAACTACATGAAAGCTACACCAAGTTCCCGTCTTTCATTTTCTTCAAGCTATAATTTAATAATTTTTTGCACATCACCAAGGAAAAAATAATCACCAATAAATTTTTCCCACCAAACAAATCAAACTTAATAAAAAACACAAATCCAATAAACAAAAAAAACTAAAATTAATTCAAGAAAAAATAAAATAAATTGAAAATGCAGAGCTTCATTGAGCTCCTGAAGCTCCAGGGGCTCAAATCTCGAGACACGAACACGCTCAAAGCAAGCCCAGATCAGAGAAACGCGAAGAACAGTACCTGATCGTGCTTCTTCTACAGACGCATTGGAGCAATATTCGGCGAGCAAATCACAAATCTGAGAAATGGCGAAAGATTGGACAAACTCTGAGAGCCCTAAAAACCCTAGAAAGTGGAAACCCTTTGGGGGTTGGTGCTGAGAGAGATGCCGTGACAACTATGGGGAGAGAGATAGAGATGAGGAGGGGGGAAGCGGTAGGAGGACTGATGGCATCATGGCGGAGCTAACAAACAAAACACTGTTTTCTCTTTCCTTCCTGGTTGCACTGATTATTTTGAAGGAATGTGGGTCCCGGTCCCACCGTATACGTTGTCGGGTCCACCGAAAAACTTGATGAGAAAACCATGGGAAGGAAGGTAAACAAAAGGCTCCGTATTTTCTATATAAATACTTGTCGTTTTAATTATAGAAAAATTAACTTTAAGTTTTAACGAAAATAATAAAAATATGTTGTAAGTGAGTAGTATTAGGTTTGATTTTGTAAAGAAAAATAATAATTTTTCTTTAAAATGAACAGTACCAATAATTTTTCATTAAAATTCTTCTTAATTATTTGTGTAAGCGAATTTTGAACGAGTAAACGCACGTCATTTCAATTTTTTATCCATTCTGGTCGCCCACGTATAACACATTATCTAATAACGAAATATACATAATGACATGTTGATTTATAAAAGTAAACTAGTTTGTTTGGAATGAAAGCTACAAGTACATAGGACTTTTATACTTTTGTATTTTTATACGATGTAGATAGTGGTAAAGTTGGTGAGGCACGTGGACTTGTCCCAACCAATTTAAATCATTTAATGCATGAGATACTGGACAAATAAGTTAGCCAAGGTATTTTCTATAAATTGATGGTTCACTTAATATTAACATTGACTGAACCAAATTCATGGTTTACCTAACATTTTATATTGTATTATATATATACACACACACACAGATTGCTTAAGGGAAGGGATTCCCATTTTTTGAAAAAAATAGGGATTAGATGTGGGACCCACTCCACATCAAATTTCAACGATCCGAACCGTCTATTTTGTTACTCTCGATTCATAGATCATCCTTGCAAAATATTAGCTAAATCGAAAATATTTAAGACATCTAATTGGGTTCAAAGAAATGAACGAATACTTTATTATATAAAAAAAATGAAATTTGATCTTGATAATTAAATAGACAAATGGTTTCGGATGAATTGAATTTTTGTAAGGATGATCTATGAATCGAGACTAACAAAATAGACGGTTTGGATCGTTGAAATTCGATGTGAAGTCGGCCCCACGCCTAATCCCTATTTTTTTCAAAAAATGGGGATCCCTTCCCTTAAGCAATTTGTATATATATATGTGTGTGTGTGTGTGTATTTTACAGGTTTAATCTAAAGAACGATATGAGACAAAAATTGCTTTACAAGTCGTTTATAGTTCATTTGGTTAAGAGCATTAGCCTTTGTATCTGATATCTTGTGTTTGAATACATCTTTGTTGTTTAATGTAGATTATCCTATCGTTTGTCAAAAGAAAAGCATATGAGACAAAATATGCAATATCATATGTCAAACCCCATCTCATAATTTACTTGCTAATTAAGTAACTAATAACCCTACCATGATTATGTGTCAACAAAGTTGCCACCATGTTACAAGGATGCACCATAAAAAAGGGCTCTACCAAGTAATTCTAGTCTTGATTAATAAGAGTGATTGATTGCAAATGACGTTTTACTCCATTGGCGGAAATTAATAATGTTTATACATCAAAGTCCAAGTTCGATCCTCATCGATTCTTCTTCCCATAACATTTAACAATTTAATCCATTAATGTAGTCATTTGTTAAACATAAAAGGAGTTTCGAAAGGGATTCGAACATTGCTCAAAGGGTTTCGAGAAGAATTCGAACATTGTTCAAAAGATTTTGAGAGTATTCGAGTACTGTTCGAGAAGGCGATCCAAATAAAACATTGTCATATGAAATTTTTCCTCCCAACTTTAGGTTTAAATAGCATTGAAGAAAATGGTATGATTTATGTACCATGTCGGTTGAGAATCCACCATCCACCCATTGAGATTGAGATATGACCAAACCACTAAATTTTGCATCAGTAAATGCCATGTCTTTTGGATGTTTCTTATTAGGGTAAATAATTGAATACAATGTCAGTGACTCAGTATTCCGCAGGAAGATATTATTTACTGCAATCGCCACAGAAACGAATCACGTACAATTTTGTGTGGCCATGGACCGTCTGGTTTCTTTCGACTTCAATACCCCCACACCTGACCACACACTAAGTACAATAATGATCTTTCTTCTTCTTGGAATTGGAACGAAATTTGAAGTCGGTTTGTCCAAATGGAATGAGATTCGCTCTAGATTCTTATGTTTGAAATCCGTGGATCGAGACATCTCACCGCTCAAAAGACTGAGAAAGAGATACAGGTTATTCAAGTTTTACGATTTTTATGAAGTGAATCAGTGATCATTCTTTGAACGTAATTATGTAAAAACTAGACCACACTAATAATATGTTTGGTCATATAGTTAGTTACTAACCAAAATCGTAAACCAAATCAAACCATAAATAACGAATGAAAATCGTGTAATAACAAGTCTAATTGAACCATTGCGAACAATCACATCCATCGATATACGCATGCATGTACAAATACAACCATAAAACAGTGTACATTATGAAGTGGAGCCATCGATCTCACATGGTACATATGCCAACTTCACTCCTTGGCCGGCCGAAAGGGATGGTGGTGGGTGTTCGTATTGGCCCCTCCTCAGTCCCCAACTTGAGCAGTGAACATGGGAAGCCATGATTAGCATATAAAGTGACCAATTAATTTGGTAATCCCAAGTCCTTAGGCACCTAAAGTGAAGCCATCAAATCTTCTTTTCTTTCCTTTTTCTCTCCTTATTCTATGCTTGGTAGATAAAAAGCAATTTGCTTTTGGGATATCAAAAGGTTTTGGATGAAATGATATTGTTGAAACTTGAAAGCCAGCCTTCTAACTACTTCCATTAGGCAAAAGATTTGGTATAAGATAACAATGATTAAGCTTTGGATCCCTTTTTTTATAATTCTTCTTTTGATCGACATCAATTGTACTTCAACACCATTTGATTCTTTGATGGTTGATGGGAAGAGACCATCTATTAAGACCATCTCCAATCCTGACCTAAAACCTAAAAATATTTAGCCCAGAAACAGCTTTTCTACTCCAACCCTTTTGGCCTAAAATTTTAGCCCCAGATTATCAAAAAATGAATTAAGGCTAATTTTTTTTAAATTAACTTTTAAAAAAAAAAAATTATGTAGACTATCCTAAATTAATTTTATGAACATTTTAACCTAAAAATATTTAAATTCCGATAAATTTTGAAAAATCACTAAATCAATACATGAAAATCATGATAAACCACATAAACTTAAAAAAAAAAAAAATTATTCTAGCCATTGGAAAAAAATATTTAAATTCCGATAAATTTTAAGATTATTCTAGCCATTGGATTTAAATTTGGACCGTTAGATTTGATTATATTTGATTTAAGCCGTTGGATTCAATAAATATATAAATATAAAAAAAATTGAATGTGGACCGTTGGATTAACCAACGGTCCAATTACCACCACCACCCGATGAAGAAAAGTAGCCGTTGGCTACAGAACAATGCCCACTTTTCACTCTCATCCGTGGGTCCCAACAACTTTTGTGGGCTAAATTTGTGACCTATATTTACCTTCATTTTAGGTTTTAGG
Organism: Malus sylvestris; assembly: GCF_916048215.2. Lineage (NCBI taxonomy): Eukaryota > Viridiplantae > Streptophyta > Magnoliopsida > Rosales > Rosaceae > Malus > Malus sylvestris. Next base: position 1,773,493 of record NC_062273.1, read on the forward strand.
TTTTAGATTTGGTTCAGGTTTTGGGTTGGAGTGGATTTAGGGAGGAAAAAAAGAAAAATTTAGGTTATAAGCCACCATTGGAGATGCTCTTAGGAAAATATCATTGTCGCCACTTAAGACCAACTCCAAACAACGCGACTCATACCCAAATATTTGGAGTCAAACCTAAAAATTGTCATCCGACAACAAAACTTAAACCTAACAAATTTGGATTTTGACCCAAATGAAAAACCAGATTTGGGTTTTTATTTGGCGGACCCAAATGTTGGGGGCCACCCTTTTATAAATAAAAAAAACGTACGGGACTTTGGATCTGATGGCTAACAGTTAGGCCTCATGTGTCACGGGGGCCCGCTTGTCCAACGGTAACGATCCAAATCAAATATGCGTCTTTCAATTTCTGGATGTTGGCTATCAATGGTCTATATCAAAATCTTTTTTTTTTTGGGCAAACTTTTGAATTTGATCTAATGGTCGAGTTTTATTACCCAATGGCTGAAATTTAAATCCAACGGTCAAAATAATAACATAAATTTTTGTGTATTGAAGTTTGGTTAGTAGAGTGGTTGGTTGGTGTCGTTTGTTTGGTTTTTTTAATTTTTGTCGGAATTTAAACTTGGTTAAGTTAAAACATTCGTACATTAAATTAAGATAAAATAACTCAAACTTTCAATTTTGGGTCTAAATCCTAACGGAATTCACAACAGAGCTTAAATCCTAATTTTTTTATCATATGGGCTATCTTCCGACTACCCTATCATCACATTGACTATTAATCCAATTAGGCCTTATACTTATATATCCAATCTGTCTTTAATGAAACATCGAGTGATACGAAAAATTAATATGTGATATTAAAAATAGAAGATCTAGCAGTTAAGGACATCAAATCTAATAGCTAACACAACCATAACAATAAGTGTTACGTAGCACTCAAGCCAAACTCTAATATATTCGACTTCATTTCTCCCATCTCTCTTCTTCTTATTTCCCATGTCTTTTACCTTCATTTCATTTGCATAAGCAGGCTTTTGACTCTGGATAACCTAAGCTCAACATGATTCGAACACTTTTTTTGGTGAAAGATTAGTAATATATTTGAGTGAACTGGGCTTTGACTCATTTTCATAGATCCAATTGACTATAACCCAATCAAACGCCACCTCAGGGCCCATATTTGAGTGAACTGGGCTTTGATCATAGTGCTGCTGCTGCTGTTGTTTACAAAGCGTAAGCATTTTTGTTCACTACCTTATTTATCACAATTTAATGAGTTTAAATTTTAAAATTTGTATTTGTCCAATGTCAACAACATAGATATCGAAAGTTAAACTCATATAATGGTAATAAATAGGATGATGAACATCATCATCATTTGAGGGTGATGAGAAAAATATTTGTTCATGAAGAGAGTGATAACAGGAATAAGTGTTGGTTGGTGAACAACACATGGGGTACAGAATGGGGTGAAGAGGTCACATGTTGGCCACCACATCTTACAAATTTAGAGGAAAAATTAGCCTTTCCATACCAATTTGGGCAATAAAAACATCTCATCTCAACACCAATTTGCGAAGTGTGAGACTTTTGGATTTGATCTTTCTTAAATTCGAGTAGAGAAAAAAAAAAGGCAATTTACAATGTCAAGTGCCACGCTTTGTCAACACGTGACACTATCAAACAAAAAGTCAGATGAAATATGCATTACGATGAAAAAAAAAGGAAATTTCATTACCTAGATTTTTTTTTTCTTTGTACAAGGTAAACATTTCTATTACCAACAACCCAAGTTTACACAACAAAGATCCAAAGTCAGTTAAATAAGTACAAGCAAAATTGGAACAATAAAGTTAAACAAAAAAGAATTCAAGCCCAAACTAGAAACTAGCAAAAGAAACCCTAATCTTTTGCTTCCACCACCACTGCTATAGTGAACCAACACGATCTGCAAGCGACGAATGCCTCTCCAATCGCATCAACCAGCTGCAAGCAACTTTTTGAACGCAGCCACAAAGGAAAAAAGCAGTCACAAAGTGGAAGAAGCCTGTGGCAATACCCGAGCAATGTTGCCGACAAAGGCAGCAGCCAGTGAGAAAGTGGTGGTGTTGTGAACCCCGGAGCTCTACACACTCCTGATAAGCCGCACCAAATCGCAATGAACAGTGATTGCAGATCGAAGTGGAGATGGTCGAAGACGACGAACGCCGTTGTGGTGTGAGAGACAAGCCAAATCGAGGTGGGGAGCAGGGGGAAAAGCAAAATCAGGGAAGAAAAGAGGAGACAAAGGGCAGGAGGAAGGGATTGCCACCGCCCCTAACCGAAGCTAACCGAAGCTATGAACGATGGCTGGGAAGTGGTTGATTTGACGAAAATGCTCTCAATTTGATAGAGATTTCTCATAAAAGAGTCAAAATGATTGACAATAGACAATCTCAGAAATCATTTTTATCGATTTTAAATTTCAATGATCATTTTTAACTAAAAATTATTCTTTTTTCATTAAGAAATATTTATGAATTTTTTTTTGGGAAGAAAACGCACAGCGTTCCGCTAGCAGAAGGACTATGTTCGTACGAATTCCAATTTCTGTACAAAAAAGAACATTGAAACGGTGGCCACGGATGTGGGTCCTTTTATCCATGAGCTATTGACATTTAACAAATATGATGGTAACTATCATCACTGCTGACGTCAATGTTTCCGGAAAGCGACCGTTTCTAGCCACGATTTGCCGGTCGTCCACGTAAGAAAATATTCCTAGAAACTAGCATTACCATAATTAAGAAATAAAATAAACGAAAAAAAAGGGGGGAAAAGAAAAGAAAAGAAAAGAAAAGAAACTCAATTTATTTGAGTTAATAGTTTGAATATTAATATTGGCAATTTGGACAAGTGTAACTTACGGCCCATGAACGTGGGCTTCTTTCCGGCACTATGCACTTTCCATTTTCCTCATAAAGTAATTCAACCCAAAAAATAAATAAAATAATAAATAAATAAAAGAGCAAAACGGCCATGATAAAAGACAAGGGCTTTTCAACTGTGTACCGACTCTGAAAAATAGGATCAAATTGTGTTCACACTGCAAAACCCCATGGACCTACTATCTAAGATTCAAGAAAAATTCCGCATAAGAAAAATTATTTAGTGACAAAATAGTTATGCATAAACGGTTTTTAAATATTGAATAGCCTCTTCAGCGATAAAAAAAAAATCATTTAATGGTCATCATCAAAAAATTTTAGTGATCATTTTGTATTTTCTATCTCGGTAAATTTAATTTTCAAAAATTTAATAAGCACAATATAAATGAACGTGGCTTGAGTTACTCACTCAATTCGATATATGTTGAAGCAAAGAAATGAATTCGACTTTCAATTATTATCCGGCCATTTTTGTGAGAATTAGAAGGAAGGAGTTCGTCTATATCAATCTTTCTTGTGCATTCAACTTCAGACAAAAATTAAAAGTTGATATTTATTTTTTATTCTAGACATCAAACGATATATTATTATGGGAAAATGAGGACTATATTTATCATTTAAAAATGAAATTTCAGAAAATTGCAATATCTTTTTTAATTATGTTAGAAAGTTCTTTTGGCAAGTAACATTAAAGAACAAAATCAGTTTACGGATCGGATCGGTTGTCGTGGCGATTGCGCAGTCAGCAGTGATCAACGGTCTAAGGTCCGCCACGTGGAAAATCCCGTTTTCATGGAGGGACGTCAGAGGTTAGACCAATGAGGAGGCACCAGTTGCCCTATAAATAGCTGACCAATCCCCCAGCTCACAAAACCTCATCGCATTCCTCTCACTTGCTCACTAGCAGCATCCAAAGCGAAGAAGAAGAATCGAAACGCGCGTTTTGCCTTATCGATCAGCTATCAATGGGGGCGAAGAACTTCAAGTACGTGATCCTCGGCGGCGGCGTCTCAGCTGTAAGTTTCTCTGCGATCGATTCTTGTCCGTTTGATCAAAGTTTGTTGATTCGTGCTTTTCTCTAAGAATTGACCCCAAAATATGAATTTTCGATCTTTTTTTTCGAAGTTTTCTTTCGATCCTGATGAGGTTTTACATAATTCTGGCTTTGAATTTTGAAGTATTTTCATAGATCTAGTATAATTATTTGAATTTCTTTTTATGATTTTTGAAATTTTGAGTACTTGATGTTCTTAAAGTCAATGCGTTTCTGTATATAATTATGCGCTTTAAAAACTGTTTTTGTGATAATTTTGTTATACTGTGAAGCCTTGATCATTATTAATGCTTTATATGTGTTTGGTTTTGAAATTTATAGGGATATGCAGCTCGGGAGTTTGCCAAACAGGGCCTTAAGCCAGGCGAACTAGCGGTCATTTCCAAAGAGGCGGTATGTTTTCTAGTGCTCGCTTTCGAGTGTGTTTGTATGCAGTTGACTGAATATTTGAGATATTTTTGTGCAAAGTTATAATTTATTGGGGTATTAATGCAATTAGTTGTGAATTTTGGGAACGAGAATAGAAAATGCGAATTGCGGTAGTATGCATGAGTATGGATGACTGTTTGCTTAAGTGATGATCAATGTTTAAAAAATATCAGTTTCGGTGGAAATATCGATATGCATATTTGTGGAAATATCGATGGATATATCGATATCGGTTGCCTTTGATAGAAACGATGGAAATTTGCTCAAAAACGTGGAAATTTAAAATAAACTGTAGGGATTATCATATGGGCAATTTGTCGATAGTTAACCAATATGTCGGAAATATCGACAAAATCTGTCTATTTTAGCCGAAATTTAAGAGTTTCTCCAAGAGATCAGAAATATCTTTTTTTCTGATTTTTTTGATATTTCCGTGAAATGATCGTATCGAAGAAATTTCGGGGATGAACATTAAACTTTGGTTAAGGTACTTTTATTGTGCTATTCATGTCGATGCTCATTGCTTGCTAACTGTATACTTTCTGTACTTCATATTATTACTGCTGTTTAAAGTTCGTTATCCTCTAATGGCTGTAGAATTTAATTTTGTTTTATTAGGTATTGCATAGGTAACTTCTCATATGTTCTTAAATTTCGTTTCTTTTATTTCCAGGTGGCTCCCTATGAACGTCCTGCACTCAGCAAGGCTTATCTCTTCCCCGAGTGTAAGTGGTGTTACTTTAGTTCCAAACTTTTAGTGCTTAAAGTAAGCAGAATTGTGTCCTATGACCTCTAGATTCATACCTACACCTGATACTTCAACGAAGAGCAACCTCGTTTTTAAGTTCATCACAATCTCTGACATTGTAACTTACTGTTGGGATTGGTATTGCAGCTCCTGCTAGACTTCCCGGGTTTCATGTCTGCGTTGGAAGTGGAGGAGAGAGATTGCTTCCTGACTGGTACAAGGAGAAAGGTATGTTTGTCTTCTACACAGTAGAGAATATACCAATTATGATTGGAGAACGGAGAGAGTTTTCCTGAAGTATTTAGAGACGGTTAAAACCATTATTACTTGTCGTTGTCCCATGCTCAATTCTCTTCCATTTCTGAGTCTTTTAGATTGCATTATTCTCATGGAAGCATAATTTACAATTTCAGGGATAGAATTGATTCTTAACACTGAAATAGTTAACGCTGATCTTCCCGGGAAGACTCTTGTCAGTGGATCTGGGGAATCCTTCAAGTACCAGACTCTTGTCATTGCCACTGGCTCAACTGTAAGCAACTCTAGGAATTTTCGATGCCTTAGCTTTGTATGTCCTGCCCACTTGTATACATAATCAATGCGTTTTTCTTTTTTGTAGGTTATAAGATTGACAGATTTTGGTGTCAAAGGAGCTGATGCCAAAAACATCTTCTATTTGAGAGAAATTGATGATGCCGATAAACTCTACGAAGCAATTAAAGCAAAGAAGAATGGGAAGGCTGTGATTGTTGGAGGAGGGTACATTGGTCTCGAGCTTGGTGCAGTTTTGAAAATTAACAATTTAGATGTTAAAATGGTTTACCCTGAACCATGGTGCAGTAAGTGAATACTGCGTCAAGCTTTGTTTCGTGTGTATATGCGTGTTGTGTGTGTAATACACTCTTTCGATTCTATGTACCTCATTTCCCTAATTTTTCCTAATTCTTGTAGTGCCTCGACTTTTCACTTCTGGTATTGCTGCTTTTTATGAGGGCTATTATCAAAACAAAGGAGTTAAAATCATCAAGGGAACAGTTGCGACTGGATTTACTGCTGACTCAAATGGAGAGGTAAATACAGTCGCTTGTTTTGGTAGTCATGATCCGATGTAACTGTGCTTCCGAATGTTGACTTTTGTTATAATGTAGGTCAAGGAAGTGCACCTAAAGGATGGCACCGTGCTTGAAGCTGACATCGTTGTTGTTGGTGTTGGAGGCAGGCCCCTGACAACATTGTTCAAGGGACAAGTCGAAGAGGAGAAAGGCGGCATTAAGGTTATGCAACTTCCGAAATCACTTGATTCCTTCCCCTTTTCCCATATCTTTAATCATTCTTTGTGATGCTTGGAGTTCTTAACAGTATCAATCTTCGTAGTCTTGATTGGTTAATCACACAGATAAGCGCTTGTTTTGACCACATATTAAGTAAACAATAGCGAAAGGAAGGTTTAAGGATTTAATCACTTGAATTCTTTGCGAGTTTTAGAGATTATTTAAAGTGTTAATCGTGTTTTCAATTTCAACATTTGATTAGTAATCCCATTTCTTTAGTTAACGTTTCATGGCATCCATTTCAATATGTGCCGGTTGATTGCAGACGGATGCTTTCTTCAAAACAAGTGTTCCGGATGTATATGCTGTGGGCGATGTCGCCACTTTTCCTTTGAAGTTGTACAATGAGATTAGAAGAGTTGAGCATGTCGATCATGCACGCAAATCTGCTGAGCAGGCTGTAAAGGCCATCAAGGCAAGCGAGGAGGGGAAGACAGTTGAGGAGTACGACTACCTTCCATACTTCTATTCCCGCTCCTTCGATCTTTCATGGCAATTCTACGGTGACAATGTTGGTGAAACCGTGCTCTTCGGAGACAGTAATCCTGCGACACCAAAGGCGAAGTTTGGAACATACTGGATCAAAGACAGGAAGGTGGTCGGAGCGTTTCTGGAAGGCGGCACTCCGGAGGAAAACCAGGCTATTGCCAAAGTTGCGAAGGCCCAACCTCCGGTTGCGAGTTTAGATCAGCTTGCTGCGGAAGGTCTCTCTTTCGCTTGTAAGATCTAAACCTTCATGTGATTGGAAAAATAAATGGTTTTGTTGCTTGTGATGAAGGTCTAGTGATAGCTTTTGCTTTTGGTTTTCATCGAGTGGTTTCCATATTGTAATTTGGGATTTTAGTTGCATGAATTTCTCATTGTTCAGAGTTTACAGAGGTTATTGTCATTTGTAGTTGTTAAAGAGTGTTAAGAATTTCTGACAAAAATATAATACAATATAATAACAAATGGTTTTTGCATCGTCTCTTGCAATAAAGCCCGACACTTGTTGTGCTATAGGGGGTGAATAGTAATTAGTGGGATAGTAAGCAAATTGACGACAATATTGGTATTAATTATTAGTAAGTGGCCTAAATTGGATTGAAATGGCTTGGAAACCCATGTCTAAGGATGGGTTCGAAGTTCCCCCCTCTTACTTTGTTATGGATCCGAAATTCATATTCAATCATGGTACACTTTGCGGCGCCATAATAGACATGAATATTCAATTAAATTGGACTTATGATATCCAATTTGGTCCACCAAATAAGGATCTACATTCTTCAAATCCATCCCCTTACAAATCTGTTGTTTACAACATTTTCATCTTGTCAACCACCACGAGATGGCTTAATGGTTGGGATGCAGTCTTTATTTCATATAGCTTGTTCTAGGTTTGATTCATGATGCTGAGATTCACCCGATAGTGGTATGGGGATAATGAAATGTCTCTGTAAGTCTTTCTGGTTCCCATAAGAGTGGGCCGCCATGACTTTACCACCACTTGGTCCTTTAGAAAAAATGTCTCAAAGATTATTCTAAATTTGATTCAGAATTTGAATCCGAACAGCTTGTTTGCGTATATATTTTTCTTTTGAACAGTTAGGATCTCTCAGTCCACGAGCTCTTGTTTGCGTATGTATTTTTTCTTTTGAACAATTAGGATCTTTCAGTCCACGAGCTCCGGACATAGAAATCCGGAGAAGATTGATTCGACTTTCACAACCTTAATGTGTATCGCATTTGAATAGTTAGAATTTGTTGTGAGACAGATGACAGTCTCCATCGTTAATAACTCAAAAAACTGATCAAAGAAATCATTTGGGGTACGATTAACTTCTCTTGGCACCGAGTCCTGATGCCTAATACAGCTTCCAAGTCATAATATGCTATCAAACATTCGTAACCAAAATAAATTAAGCGATATAAACCATCGATTTGGAAGAGCAGTCGGCAAATAAGATGATAGAAGCTAAAAGCCATTACGACAAACATTCATAAACTTCGATAGAAATGATGATTCAAATCCACCACAATTGCATAAAACCATAACGAACTACATATTTGATTGTACTCAGGTCTTCTACTGGCTAAGAACCAAAAACCATACATTCCACTGAATAAAAATTCTATTTAACTCGAATGGTGAAAACCGGGATGTATGCACTCCAAACGCTCTAGTCAAAGAGACTGAAGCCCATGTCCTGCAGCAAGGAAAAAACGAGGAATATAAGAAAACTATACAATCGACGGATGAAAAATTGGCTGATGTCTCCTAGAGTGTTTGGTGATACAATCAGAGTAGGAAGACTATCGGTAGCAGTCAAGGAACGTGCATCCGAATGTGCCACAACTCAAAGAAAGGCAAATGGCTATTGAATTGACATGACCATACTAACAGAAGGTTGCTGTCATGCACATATACAACTGATGGAAGCTATTGAACATAAATACTTCTTAAGAAACAATGGCAATGGAATTGGATTAGCAGTAACTGAAGCACAAAAACCAATCTTAATGAGATTATCCAGATAACTTACATCATCGGATTCCTCTTTCTCCTCGACCTTCTCCTCTTTCTTTGCCTCAGCTGCAGCAGGAGCAGCGGCAGCTCCACCACCACCACCAGTTGCAGCAACTGCAACAGCACCACCTCCACCAGCTGGTACGGAGGCCAACTTTTCCCTTCCGGAGGCAATTAGCTCTGTGATGTCCTTACCCTTGACTTCGGAAAGCAGAAGTTGAATCCTGTCATCATCAGCCTCGGCGCCAACTGCAAACATACCAAGTTTTCAGACTCAATAATTAATATAACCTTGACCTTGTACAAACACAATACTATGATCCCTAATGTTAACATCCAAGTAGAAGGCACGGACAACATATTCATTCAATAACTCAAATGCAATTATTAAACTACTGTCCTCATGGACCTCCTTTGGTTTCTAGGATTGGATTGGAATGGATAACCCACTTTATTATCATTCATTTCTACCTTCAATATACTTTTAACTCAGGTGTTATCCAATCCAATCCTAGAGACCATATGAGGCCGAGAAGCCATCACAGAGAGAGAAGCGTATGCAGCCAAACAGAAAATTTTGGGAAACATGGATATCATAACAGACATTCAATTGCTTCTTCTTAACCAAAGAAAAAAAAGACATATAAGCCCGTTGTACATACAGTAATGCAGAAAAGGCAATCATTATCGTCAGAATTCAACACCGAAAGATAACATATCCCGAAAACCCAACCTTGTCATTTCCAAACATTCATATTCACAAAGATTAAGTCGACTCATTACAACTACTCATATTTTAGGGGTCGAAACCCTAAACCCACATAGAAAATACAAATACAGAAATGGGATTTACAAATCAAGGTGCGATATCGCACTACGAAACCAAAAAGTCACAATCTTTGATGCGGTTAATAATTTGGGTTATAAACAGAAGGAGCAACAAAATCACAGTAAGGTAAAAGGAAAATTACCGGAGCCAAGGATGTCCTTGAGATCTTCGGCGGTAGGGGTGGTCTTTCCGCCCAACACAGCCAACAAGTATGCAGCGACCACCTTCATCTCTGCCTGTCAGAAACCAAATTAATCAGTAACAATGGCTATCTCTCCAATCCACACACAGCAAGAGAGAGAGAGAGAGAGAGAGAGAGAGTACTTGAGAGGGCTCTGGATCTGCGGAGTGTGGAGAGAAAGGGGAAATTTGCAGCCGAATGCGAACTGATGCAGGGACTGCGAAATGAGGTTTTATGCAGAGCCGCTGCTAGGGTTTTGATCGGATTGCAACACTTAACGGACCCGGGTTTGGGCCGGATTTGGTAACTGCTAGCCCATTCTAGGTTTTTTTTAACATTATACCATTATCGATATGCAGAAATAACTCATTAAAAACATTAAATAAAAATTATTGCACACACATATTTGCTAGTGAAAGACTTCAAAGGAAGCGACTCAAGTTTTTTTGTCATGAGAAATTTTATTTGGATTCATGTAACTTCTCTCTACGTCAAATTTTAATTTTAATTGTGAATTATCTTTTTTTTATCCTATGGTACAATTACCATAAAGTATAAGATAAAATTATTAATAAAACAAAAATTTATTAATAAACCCACAACAAATAATCAAACCCAAGCATGACATCAAACCCTACAATCTCATAATATTTATTGTATGTTTATTCTAGCTAAAACCCTAAGACACTCTCACAAAGAAAACAAGTTTTTTTGGCTGATAGATGATGATTTTGAAGGTTTGAATCCTCCAATTAAAGTAAAATCGATTTATTCAAGTTTTTTTTCATTTGATTTCAATTTTTTTTAGGATTTAGGAACAAAATCAGCACATTTTCCAAAGCATTATTACTAGTAAAAACATATATAAGATTAAAAAATTCATTTTTTAAAATTATCTATATGAGATTAAGAAAAAATAGCAAATAAAGGATTGCCATCAACGATGTGCATGCAGTTGCAGCAACGGTGGTGAGCCCACAAGGACCTTCTCCCGTGATTAATAATAATAATCATAATCGCAATATTGAAAGGATGAACTTGGGCTACAATGAAGAGCACCATTCATGGCCATGTTGTCACCCAGAAACATATATGAGATTAAGCAAAATCAGTAAAAAAAAAAGAGGATTACATACGAGACAAATATGTGAGAGAGACCAATTTTCAGTTTTTATTTTTTAGATGGGTGTAAAGATAAATTTCAATTAGTTTGTGAGGATAGTTTAGGTAATAAATTTGGGTTTAAAGAGATATTAATAGTTTAATTAAAAGTAATATGGATGTAGAGAGTAAGTTGAGTGTAGAAATAGGTGGTATCATGGGTTCAAATAAAATTGCCCTTTTGGCATTTGTGTAAAATCGATTAGTGGTCAAGATGGATCATAATTAATCTAATTGATATTGGATTTATTGAATTCAAGTGATAAATTTTTGTAACAGAAAAATGACTACGTAGATGATGAATGGTTCAGATTATAAGATCACATTTGCGGTGAGTCTCGATTCAAGTCATATCCACATAATGATTGAATTCAACTCATACATTTTGGTAATGGAAAAATGACGTAGATGATTAATGGTTCGGATTCTCCTTCTTCTTTACAGTTACCGAGTGAGCTAGGAAATGTTGAAGACTGCCGAGCTGCCATGGTGGTTTTGCTGGTCTCGTCAATGGCAAAGTGTAGATTTTGGTGCCCAATGTAAAAAATCTCATTATTTTTAAGTAAAAGTGATGCTTAATGTGGCGGTTGATGGTTAAATTCCTAGATTGTCAAGTGTGAAGCATTCAACTTTCAACTTCCAAGAATATAGAAAGATAAAAAATAAAAAAAACTTGTAGCTCAAGTAGTCACATTCACCCCTTTACTCGATCGACATTCTCGATTTATCTTCCCCTAATATTACTTATAGTAAAATATTATTGTACTGTGCATTATCCAGGATTCTAGATACATATTTCGTTGAAATATTGTGTTAAGAGTACTCATTTAATTTCTGAAAAACTGAAATTTATTTCAGTATTTCGTTGAAATATTGTGTTAAAAGTAGTCGTTTAATTCTTGAAAAATTGAAATTTATTTTAGTTTTCCCTCCCTTTAGTATAATATGGGACTACTTAACATTTTTCTATAAACAACGGTGAAAAAAAGTTGGGCTCCAATATCTGTATTTGGCAACTCAATCAGAGGGCTCCAATTGTGTTCGCCTACCAATAGCAATCGCAACCTTCCCCTGATAATTGAAGAATTGGTTACTGCTTGCCTGGAAATCAAGTGCTGCAAATTCATTTCTCAGAGAAGAGAGAGAGGCCCTGGTTACTCTATGTCGGAACTCAAGTGCCGGAAATCAAGCGCCGGTTCACTCCATGTAATGTGATGTGACCCCATTTAAATTTTAATTTCCACTCCATATAAGTGGCTAGTTTTGAGACACGTGTTTTGTCACTCTAACGAAGGAGAAAATATTGAGAATGAATCTCATATTTTTTGCCTCGAAATCTAAGTGCTGCAGCCCAAAACTTTATCTTCTCCTTCTCTATTGTTTATCTCTCTTTTTTTTTTCCCTTTTATCTTTCTCAATAATATACAAGGTATAAAATATCGATGATATCGGAAATATCGGTAGTCCAAAAACACGGAAATATCGATGGAAATATCGGGATATTATCGATATCGATAAAAATAATATGGAAACCACGGAAATTGTAAGAAAAACTTGGAAATTTTTATTGAAACTTTGCAAGATGTTTATTTAGTCAATTATCTATTAGTTTATCACAAAAAATTGGAAGGAAATGCATTGCATGATGGATTTAACTGATTTAAGTTGATTATTTAGCAAGCTGGCAAACATTGTGAGTGTAGAAAATATGTAGTAATTAATGAAAGAAGTTTAAACACACCATAATCATTTATATATAATGAATTAGTACAATATTTTACACTTTATACATTGCATGGTAAGATACATGAGTGACTTAGTACCATATAGAGTTCCTATGAGGTTCAAAATTTTCACTATCTTCGTCATCTCTATGTGTAGAGTAAGTGTATTTTAGCATATTTTCACAAAAACATAAGTGATATGGTGGTCAAGGTGTTGAAGGAGTAAAATGGGAGGGGTTTGAATCCCCTTAGTGTTTTTTTAAATATAGAAATTTATCCTAAATAATAAATATTATCTTGCACGCCTTGCAGACATCTTAACGACCATATAAATATTACAAGCTGAATATGTAATCATAAACACATCTATAACGAGTTGGATAAAGCCCAAGTGCGTGGTTGACAAAGGGTGGGGTTTGAATCCCTTTGGTGTGTTTTTTTTTTAAATTTATTTATTAATTAATTTTATTTTTTTATTTTTTTTGGGGAAGAACTTTTTTGTTTTCGGTCCCCTACCCAAGACGCCCTTTCTTTCTTTCTCTGCATACTCTCTTCTCTCTCGAAACCCTCTCATCACTCTCACTCTCTCTCCCGTGATTACCCTAGTACACGGCACCCACACCATCGTTCCATAGACGGCATCACCATCAAAACCTCTTCTTTCTCTCTCTTCCTCTTGTCTCTGCAAGATCGACGAAACCCAGAAACCTCCAGCGATTTTTCTTCATTTTCTCCAGTTAGGTAAGCTTCGGGTTTAACTCTATTCGTTCTAGTTGAAGCTTGGGTGTGTGTTATTAAGTGTTATACTTGTAATTTTCCAAGGTTTTGGAACGAGATCAGGTCGGGGGAAAGCTCACCCAACTCCGGCGAACCCGTGACTGTTGAGAAGCTTTCCGAACACCTTCGGCCATTTCATGGCGAACCAAGGGTATAAACTTACTCCTCTCTCTTTCCTCTTCACGTTGGTAATTAGATCGGAGTCTAAGGTTTGCGTTTGTAATCGGCCGGAGCTGTAGAAGCTCCGGCGTTCTTCTTCGATTTGCACATATCCAAAATATCGCGATTTTAGCAATAATATCGATAATATCGCGATATTTTGATGAAAACCAATTGGATACCTATTAAAATATCGTTACCGCGAAAAACCGATAATATCGGCGATATTTCGCCGATATTATCAGCATTTAAGACCTTGATAATATACTTCTTTTCTCCTCTTTAATAAATCAAATATTTTATTATCTTCTCTTAGATTATTTGATTGTGAAAATAAAAATTAAGATAAACTTTATCATATCACATCTACCAACATACTCATTTTGGTCATTTTGCATAATCACAACACTTTTACGTAACCGTAATGAAAATATGAGGAATTGAATTGAGGAGGAGTTTGAATGAGGAGAAGTCAGAATCGGATTTATGTTGAAGTTGTTTACTTAAATGTTCTGGAATCGGAATAGAAATGACACTAATTCTATAAAGCTGTTTACTAATTCAACAGAATCGGAATATAAACCAGTATGATTACTGAAATACCCTTGTCCCAAATCAAATATTTTATATACTTTTTTTAATAAAATTGGATATAATATCTGATAGCAAGAAAAAAAATTAAATTGCTTTTTTTATTTCATAGACACACTAAAATGCTTTTGTTTATTTTTTATTTTTTATAAATTTAAGTATTTACTTAAATATTTAAATTTTCTCTCTCAAGTTGTAGTTTCTTCTCTTCGGCATATGCATAGAGTTGTGCATAATGTGAATGAGCATATGGAACTAAAAAAAGTAAGGAGTTGCGCATAATGGAGTTATGCATAATTAAACTAGGGTTAATGGGTTTATAAATGATAGTCTTGGAAATAAAAAAAGTAAGTGAGGGCATAAAGGGAACAAAAGTGTCATTCTGAATGCCCAAGCAATCAGGAATTGGATTGCCACCTAGATGTAGGGAACCAAATTCCACCAATACAAGGAATTGAATTCCAAAATTTGTGTGGGTCCCACTGCTTCTTTGATTCCTCGATGTTTAGTAAACACCGGAGTATTCTGTAATCAGAATTCAATTCTACATTTTCATTCTGATTACGGATACGTAAACACACCCTTACATAAAAGTTTACCGAACATTTCTAACTTGTTTTTCTTTTTGTTAAAAACACTTTCACAACTAGAGTTTTTCAAACACTTAACTGCTTTGTTTGTTTATTTATTCTCACAGTACAACAAGATCTGTTTTTTTTTTAAAGCACAACATGTCAAACTAGCCATTGATCTGATGATTCAAATAATACAAAAAATGTGTAATTTGTATTAGCTAGACCATAATTCGACTCAAAATCTATGAAGCACATATATAGGCCCAAACTACATCAATCATTTAGTTAATTTGCTTGGACCCCAGAAAAGGCTTGCTAAAATTTTCGCAAGAAATTAGGAATCCCACTGCATGGATAACAACTTACGTGGAACGATTTCACTGTTACATGGATCTTGATCCAATAGTGCAATTTCATGTGGTGAAAAACACGATTTCACTGTTACATGGATCTTGATCCAATAGTGCAATTTCATGTGGTGAAAAACTTACACATGACATTGTTTTAGTAGAGCGGAACGTCATGGACTCATGGTAGTGGTGAACAAGTTCCATGTAACTTCTTCAGTGCATGGATGTTGTAATAGTCCCCCACACCCTCTGATGAATTGCCTGGAAATATATCATCTGCAGAACGTCCCTACTTGATCGACTTGATGAGAGACCTCATGAAGGCAACATAAATGGTCTCCGTGTGGACCCTTACGTGAAGGAAAGTCTGAAAAAAATTAAGAGCTAGCACTGCTACAACTACTACTTGCCAAAGACTAGCTTCTAAATTTCCTTGAAAATCAATGCCCCCTGCTAAGATAGAAGACATGACACTCACTGTACATGAGTGACAAGTTAACAACTGAGGTTTCAACGAATTTTCGTTGTGATGGAATTGCTTTCGGTGTTGTTAAATATAATCTATGGGGAAATATCCTTATGTCGTGCTCTCACGGCTTTAGACCGGATCGGGGAGCCATTACCTTTTTTCCCAAATTGAGTGTCATGTTCACAAACTGAGGTTTCAACGAATTTTCCACTGATCCCACTGATCGAAACAGCAATACAGCGTAATTTCTTGATAACCTCCTTCATTACATTCCACTCTATATATACTGAAGTAAACAATCTAATTCTATGCACAACATTGAAAAGCAAGATAGAGAGAGAGAAAATGGGGGATCATGCTATCACAGTAGTAGATTCAAGTAGTAGTAGTAGTAGCGAGGAAGAAGATGAAGTGATGAATTACGAAGAAACTGTGGAAGCTATGCGAAGTGCTCTAGACAAGCACAGCAACGAAATTCAAACGAGTAGTAGAAGCTCATCATCAGTGTGCATATATAAAGTTCCTGCCAGCCTCGCTGGAATCCGTCCACAAGCCATTGAACCTGAAATGATCTCCATTGGACCTTACCACCGCAGCAAGGACGGGTTAATGGAACTTGAATCCTACAAATGGCGGTTCCTTGCTTCAATCCTTTCCCGAGAAAGGTATAAAAGAGGGCGTGATCTGCTCGTAGAGTACTACAAAGCCATGAGAAAGTTGGAGGAGCGTACGAGAAGCTGCTACTCCGAGTTGATGCCTATGTCAAGCCCTGACTTTGTTCAAATGATGGTGCTTGATGGTTGCTTTATCATCGAGCTTTTTCGACAGAGGAATACAGATGAAGAGGACACCATTTTAAAAAGGCCGTTTTTTATTCAAATTTTAACTAGGGACCTTCTGAAGCTTCAAAACCAACTCCCTTTCTTCGTCCTTGAAAAACTATTTGAGATTTCCGACTTTGGAACTCAACATTCTCTATCCTTGCTTGCGCTTGAGTTCTTCAATCATTCGTTGCCTAGGCCTAGCGAAGTCCTCAAGAGGACGAGTGAGCTTACTGGGGGGGCCAACCACTTGCTCGACTTGTTTCGCTTAAGCTTCCTTCCTCCCGCACCGCACGATCCTCCAAGGAACAATCCTCCTCCCTCGAAGTCAGTATTCCAACGAAAGGCAAATGCTCTACTGCAGATATTGATTTGCCTGTGTATGCTAGCAACTTCGATTGTAGTCGATGATGATCGTCACTCTAACCTAAAGTACCGCCCAACTGAGAAATCAATCCAATGTACCACACAACTAAGACTCTCTTGGGTAAAATTTAGGCCGCGCAAGAATGCGGAGAGCTTCTTAGACGTTGGTTACCAGAAAAGGGTACTTCGCATCCCACCTATAACCATCAATGAGCTCACCATTGCTATCTTTATCAATTGTATGGCCTTTGAACTCTGTCACCCACACACAGCTCCGCTCTTCACCGCTTATATTGCCTTCATGCGCTGTCTCATCAATTCGAATAGGGACGTCCAAGTTCTTTGTGCTGAAGGGATTATCGCCAGCTTCTCACAGAACGATCACAACGTAACTGAGCTGTTCACAAACTTGGGGGAAAAAGTTGTGCTCGACATAGGAGATTGCTACCTCTCCGAGCAATTCAGAGATGTGGAGGCCTATTACAGCAGCTGTAGGGGTACCTTCCTGCGAACTTGTTTTGGCGAGCCATGGTCGATCGCCTCATTTGTCTATGCCTTAATATTGTTTGCGTTCACAATGGTCACAGCTTCCAGATGAGCTACACAGCAACAAAAGATTCGTCTGATTCTAAAGCTTTCCTTTTTTTTATTTATATTTTAATTATTGCAGTGCTTTGGAGATCCTGCTGCTTGTACTGAATGTAGAGGTTTGGATATCTTGTTTGCTCCCTCCCAATCCATCTCTCACTTTATTGTATTTCACATTTTTAATTTGTTACCGGAAGTTTCATTTGACCGGAAAAATAAAACCATTTGTTATTTCTCCTACCAGGGCCGGTTCTCAGTTTTTTAAGGCCGTCACACTAAAAAATATGCCATAACTCTATATAAGTAAAATTATTTGTTTTTAACTTTTTACACGTAAAATTTCAATAAATTATACTCAAGGTAAACTCAATAATTTAAAAATACGGAAAAATTAATTTATTTTGTATTGAGAGAAAGAACCAAAAGACCCCAAGCTTATAAGTAGATAAATGATAAGTTTTGTTTTTCTTCTACATGAACTTTATTATTATTATTGCGAGATTTTTTTTTTTTCAACAAATGATACTATCTAAACTAAGAGGGAGGGGGTGGACTTAGTACTATGATCTAGTTGTATTCATCTTCACTTGTAAGTGAGATGTCTTAAGTTCGATTATTGCCAAAGACGAATTTAAACCACATTATTGCTAATTCATTATGAGGCTAAACCCACTCCCTCATCCTTAGTTAGTATGGATAGTAGGGAAAAAAATAGAAAGGTTGGAGACCGTTTCGCTGAACATTGCTGTTAAATTCAAGAGTAGTAGTTTAATCCCCGGAAAACTGAAACTTATTTGAGTGTTTGCTGCATTTGGATAAACTAGATGAAGCCACATTATGTGTGTAAATATAAAATTAAAAAAAACAATAAAATATATATATAAAAAAGAGAAGTTAGAGACAAATGTGATAAAAAAATGTAGCTTTTTTTATTTTAATAAAAATACTATGACGGCATATAGTTAAGACTAGATAGTAATGCCCGCACGTTGCTATGAGATTACAAATTGACTTTCTAGCAATGTATAAACTTGAGTTAGTAGTGGTGTAACATTGACTGATCTAACAATGTGTAACATTGACTGATCTAACAAACTTACCATAATAAAGAAAAGAAACTTTTTTGCTGTAGAAAAATTATTGTTTTGATACCTTACAAAGGTAATTTGTTCAAAAAGTTGAAAGCAAGCGGTTTCGAATATTGAAATTCCAAAACATCCTTTGAAAAATAGCGACCATCATCTGATGGAACTATTGTACCACCTAGAGGAGAGAAAAAAACGATAAGCTACTGAGATATTCTTATACAAAAAAGAAACACACTTGAAATTGAATGAACAAAATATTCAAACATGGTAAGTAGATCATGGGGGATAATCTATCATTTTTGGCCAAGTGAGGAATATCTTGAGTACTGGGAGAGAAAAAAGTAGTTTCAGTACTGGGAGAGAAAAAAGTAGTTTCATATTATTTTATGATACCTATTGTGTTAGTCTTGAATTTCATTCCATTTATAAAATCGACTACTGACATGGTTACAACCTTTGCCAACATCACCTCTAGTATTGGGTGTCCATTTAATTTAACTTGAATTTCTCCTTCAATCCTGGATATAAATAATGCTTCAGTTTAATTTTTACGACACAAAAAATTTAAGAGTCTAAATGGGTTTTACATATAGGTGATAAAACTGCAACTTAGTAGAATCGAAGACAACGAAAATTGAGTATTATTTACCATAAACGGACTTGCAAATTTAAATGCAATAATGAAAATGAAGAGAATTCGCTTTATCGTGTTTAGCAAGGAAATAAATAGCAACGAAAATAGTATGATTTGGTGAACCTTACTTTGAACTTATTCTGACAATAGGGCATTAAAGGTTGACGAAACAAAATTTGCGAGTAATGAGGTTGTATAAAGCCTGAAAAATTAAAGCCACTATCATACGAACATAAGAAAAATCCAATCCAATAATCACATATGTATGAGAAGTGTATTTTAGCTTAGAAAACATGTATGCATCTAAAAAGGTGAGAGAGAGAGAGAGAGAGAGAGAGAGAGAGAGAGAGAGAGAGATGAACCTTCTTGCGGAAGGCAAAAGTTGAGGGCTGGACAAAGAGCTTTAGAGATTTGTACTTAGTTTTCTAGTGAAGCTCATATATGTTAACCATATCAGATGGAAGCCATTAACATAGAACACAAGAAGAAAGAAAGCTTAAGAGAGAAGAAAATAGACGAGAGAAGACTTTAGAGAAAGAAAGAGATATTATTTCCTTTATTACTTTTTCTACTTACAATCTTCTTACAGAATCATAGCTATATACTATCTTGATCTTGTTATAACTAGAATATCCCAATCGTATCCTTCAATCTAGCCACTGTATTAATGACAGATGGCACAATCTAAATGATTCAGTTATATACTCTTACATCCCCCCTCAAGCTCAGGTTGGGATGACCCAAGCATGAGGTTGGAGCAATGAGTAGTAAACAATGGTGAACTAAGACCTTTAGTGAGTACATCAGCAAACTGTTCTGAGGAGGAAACAAATTGCACAAGGAGTTTCTTGCTGGCCACTCTTTCGCGGACAAAATGAACATCCACTTCAATGTGTTTTGTCCGTTGATGTTGCACAGGATTAAAGGATAGTGTAATGGCATACATATTATCACAAAACAAAACAGGAGTATACTCGAGTTTGATTTTCAAAAAAGTAAGAAGTTCCTGCACCCAATCTAACTCGGCAGCAGTGGATGACAACGCCATGTACTCTGCCTCAGTTGACAACCTAGACATAGTCTGTTGCTTCTTAGAAGACCAAGAAATAGGATTATTTCCAAGAAATACCACTAAGCCAGTAGTTGACCTTCGATCATTAGGGTCCCCTGCCCAGTCAACATCACTAAAAACCTTTAGGATCAACTCTCCACTACTGTAACTAATGCCATGATTTAGAGAACCTTTAAGATATCGTAATATTCTTTTAACTGCAGTGAAGTGAGAGATCATTGGAACTTGCATAAACTGACTAACTTGATTAACCGAAAAGGCAATGTCAGGCCTGGTAAATACAAGATACTGCAAGGCCCCAACGATACTTCTGTATAGTGCTGGATTGTTAAAAGGTTGTCCATCA
Source organism: Malus sylvestris (assembly GCF_916048215.2). Taxonomy (NCBI): domain Eukaryota; kingdom Viridiplantae; phylum Streptophyta; class Magnoliopsida; order Rosales; family Rosaceae; genus Malus; species Malus sylvestris. Next base: position 1,794,216 of record NC_062273.1, read on the forward strand.
TCCTTAAGAAGCCTATTGTAAGGCAAACAAGGAGTGGCTGCAGGTTTGGAATCCAACATTTCTGTTTTCTTCAACAAGTCCTGAATGTACTTCTCTTGAGATAAAAATAAACCAGAGGCAGTTCTAGTGATCTGAATACCCAAGAAAAAGTGTAAAGGACCAAGATCCTTAAGCTCAAATTCTGTAGTTAACTGGGAAATAACTTGTTGAATTGTTGCAGCTGCACTTCCAGTGATGATTATATCATCAACATACAACAAAAGTATCACAATTTCAGCACCAACACACTTGACAAACAGTGAAGAGTCAGAATAAGTATTGCTGAAACCCAATTGAGGTAAAAACTGAGTAAATCTATCATTCCAAGCCCGTGGAGCTTGTTTTAAACCATAAAGAGACTTGTGTAATTTGCACACTAAGTAAGGATATCTGGAATCTTCAAACCCGGGAGGTTGTGACATGTACACCTCTTCATTTAAAATGCCATGAAGAAATGCATTTTTAACATCAAGTTGTCTTAATGGCCAATTAAATTGTGCAACAAGAGCAAGAACCAATCGTACAGTAGTAGGCTTTACCACAGGACTAAAAGTTTCCCCATAATCCAATCCTTGTTCCTGGCTAAACCCCTTTGCTACCAATCGAGCCTTATGTCTGGCAATACTCCCATCAGCATTCCTTTTTATTTTAAACACCCATTTACACCCAACTAAATTCTTATTAGGTGGCAGATCAACCAAACTCCATGTATTCTGTGAATACAAAGCTTCAATCTCTTCTTACATTGCACTATACCAAACTGGAACTTTTAAATCTAACTTATAAGTGGCTGGTTCAATTGTTGTTAAATCAACCTCAACTGCACTGTGAACAGATGCTAAGAAAACTCTCTTCTTTATGATCCCACTTTTAGACCGTGTTTGCATAGGGTGTAGATTCATTGGGGGAATATCATGAACCACTTGCAAGGTCTCTGAGCTATATTTAGGTACCAAAGAATAATCTTGAGCAACAATGGATTGAGAAGCGGGTGAGTTTGTGGATTGTGGTATTGGTTGAGGTGAAGATTGTATAGTAGGCTGAGAAGGATGAGTATTAGATGATTGGGTTGATGGACAGGTTGTTGAAAGGGTAACCAGGATATTTTCAAGATTAGGAAGCACAAAAGAATAGCTAACAGTAGTTTGAGATGGTTGTGGCACATAAATCTTAGGTTTGAAAACCATTGTGGCATATGGAAAATCTATTTCGTTAAAAATAACATGCCTGGATATATAGATTTTCGCATGACTAGGATCATAGCAAATGTACCCCTTATAGTTCAAGGCATATCCCAAAAATATACACTTAGTAGACTTAGGTTGGAACTTGTTGCTGTTATAAGGTTTTAACAATGGGAAACAAGAACAACCAAAGACTCGAGGATGATGAATATCTGGGATTACAGAATATAATTGTTCAAATGGAGAGTTATTATGAATAACAGAAGATGGCATTCTGTTAATTAAGTAAACTGCTGTTTGACAAGCAAAAGTCCAGAATGTAGAAGGCAAATTTGCATTTTGTAACATAGTGAGAGCAGTTTGAACAATATGTTTATGCTTTCTCTCAGCCAACCCGTTTTGTTCAGGGGTATAGGGACAAGATTTATGATGAAGAATGCCGTGTTGAGCAAGAAATGATTGAACAGATATACTAATATATTCTCCCCCCCATCACTTTGCAAGATCTTAATTTTGGCTGAAAATTGAGTAAAAACATACTGATAGAAGGAAATGAAAATGGAGACAAAATCTGATTTATTTATCAAAGTAAACATCCAACAAAATCTAGTACATTCGTCAACAAATATGACATAGTACTTGAATCCATCCACAGAGACACAAGGTGCAGGCCTCCATAGGTCACTATGTACAACTTCAAAAGGTATTACAGATTTGGAAGTAGCTGGATAGAAAGGAAGTTTACTAAATTTGCCTTCTAGACAACTTTGACAAACTATAGAAGACACATCCTTATTAACAGCAACATTAGATTTCCTAAGTGTAAGAGAAACAATAGGATTTGAGGGATGACCTAGTCTGCAGTGCCACAAGTTTGAGGTGACAGTATGTCCAAGACAGGCAACAGCTTGATTTGCTTGTTTCTGAGGTATATAAGGTATGGTAGTAAAGGAAGGAATGGGATACAATCCATTGTTGCAGAGTCCATTAAACAAGATTCTCCCTGTGGCTTTGTCCTGAATCCAAAAACAGTAAGCATAAAAAATTAGCCAACAGTTGTTGTCAAGACAAATGCGATGAACATACAACAAATTATGAGATAGCTTTGGAACATAAAGAACTAAATTCAGTTTTATAGGTTGTAGAGAAGTTCTTAAAAGAGAATCTCCAATATGAGAAACTTGCAAACCTTCACCAGCTACTGTTTGAACTGTATCATTTTGAGAATATGGTGAAGCAATGGACAAATTACTCAATTCATTCGTCATGTGATTGGTTGCACCAGAATCAGTTAGCCAGACTTGAGAAGAGACTTGATTAGGCATTGCAGTAGACATAGTGGGCATAACATAGGAGAAGATGCATTCATGGAAGGAACCATGTTCACTGAGTTCATAGTGGACATGGGAGGCATGTGAGAAGAACCCATATTCAACATGGGAGGCATAACACTCATATACTGAGGTTGCATTGAACCAGGAAAAACAGTATTCATAGCAGTCATTTGTGATAGAGAATTCATTCCTTTGTTTATGTAAAAACATGTCGTGGCCGTGTGATTACTTCTGTCACAAATTTGACAATTCTCCGAAGATTCATCACTTCTATACACACACGTAGCAGCAGAATGGCCGTGTAGAGAACATATTTGACAGATGACATTTGAAGGGAAAGTACCATTGTTAACATGAGAAAGACTACCAAGTATACCAGGAGCAAAATCATGAACTATAGGTTTAGAATGATAGAACTTTTGTCCCTGATTCGAACCAAATTTATGGCCTTGATTATATGTAGCCTTGCCTTTACCCTTAAATTTTGACTTGTTGCCACCATTATAAAACGAAGATTGGCCAGAGTTCCCATGAAAACCATTAGAATTGTGAAACCCATTGGAGAAAGATCCTTGATATGAAGATGATGAAGCACCAGAATGAGAAGCTTGATTCTTTACCATCATTGCAGTAGGAAAGGAAACACATGAATTGTTTTCAATAGTAGCTTCTTCAGCAAGTAACTGGGCACGAAATTCCTTCAATGAAATCACATTTTCTCGGCCACGAATAACACATCTGAAAGTATTGTATTCTGCAGGTAGACCATTTAGTGCCAATATGACAATATCTTCATCGACAAATGTAACACCAGTAACAGCAAGGTAGTCTCTTGTTTCTTTGATGCGTTGAAGATATTGGGAGAAAGAATCAACCCCTTTCTTGATTGTTTGAAGATCAGACTTTAACTGGAAAATAGAGGTCTTGCTTACTGTAGAAAACTGTTCTTGAAGACGAACCCATAGATCTCTAGCACTACTACTCCCAATTGCACAAGAAATGGCCATAGGAGACAAGGTAGCAGTGATAAGTTGCATGAGAGCCCTATCATGCATCTTCCAAACCTTATACAAATCTGATTCAATTCTTGCACCAGACCCAGAAGAAGTAACTTCTGAATAAATAGAAAATTGAGATGGACACGGATTTGTTCCATCAACAAAATCCATAATTCCATAGCCTTCAAGCATCAGCTTCATTTGGAAATGCCATTGAAGGTAGTTGGAATCGTCCAATTTAACTGAAACTGAAGTTGAAAGAGAGGACATCAACCCAGTAATTGGAGACTGCAAGATTTGCAATTGAGTTGCAGTAACCATAGTGATAATTCTCTCAGAGGAATAAAACCAAACAGTTGGTGGGCAAAGATTTTCAGAGTAAAAATCAAAGAAAATGGCAAGAACTAGAACCCAGAAATCAGAGAAGTGATTCATAAAGATGAAAAGAATGGAGCGGAAGCATAAGAAACCAGAATCGAAGAAGCTTACGATCGAAGCTTAGAGGGCGAGTGATACCATGTTAACCATATCAGATGGAAGCCATTAACATAGAACACAAGAAGAAAGAAAGCTTAAGAGAGAAGAAAACAGATGAGAGAAGACTTTAGAGAAAGAGAGAGATATTATTTCCTTTATTACTTTTTCTACTTACAATCTTCTTATAGAATCATAGCTATATACTATCTTGATCTTGTTATAGCTAGAATATCCCAATCGTATCCTTCAATCTAGTCGTTGTATTAATGACAGATGGCACAATCTAAATGATTCAGTTATATACTCTTACAATATATTCATTATTGAAATTCATATAATTATAAACTTATAGAACAGAGTAAAAGAATTCTAAGATAAAAAAAATAACAATTAACTTAAAATGATTACAGATTTGCAAGAAAAACTGAAGTGAAATTGCTGAATAAAGCTTATGAAGCTATTTAAAGCGCAGCCAATATTTTCTTTAGCTTTGTATATACATATTGTATGTTTTTTTTTTTTTTTTTTGTAAAGATATATGAAATTTGAATTTAAAATGTTTGAGAAAAAGAAAAAAAGAAAAAAAAAACAAAAGCAATATTAACTTCACACACTCGATATTTTATATATTGTTTGTTTTTCTCCGGCAAATGCAAAGATCATTTCTGTGCAAGGAGTTCGTCAAAATCTTTATTAATTTCTTGAATAACGTCTACAGTGCATACAGAGAGAATTGAACTGTACAGCCTAAGACATGTGATCGATTTCATCCTACAAAACAAATTTTTCTTTAATTATCTCTTAAACTAAGTTTAATAATTAAGCAATAGCCAAAATTCTCACATAATAATCTTTAATTCATGAATAACCCAAATTTTCAATAGACCAAGGGTCTACGTACACATACGATGAATTAAATTGAGGAAAACTAAACAAAGAATGAGCAATAAGGGAGAGAAAGGCAATCAAAACCTTTATTTCTGCCCTGAGATGGTATACTTTGAGATGGTATGAAGTTATCTTTTCCGATTTTGTGATGAATGGGGGATATCGCAGCAATGATTTATTAATGTCATGGGTTTCAATTTGTTCGTAGAAGAAGTGAGAGTCATGGAAAATGTTTATTCTTGTAAGTGGATAACTGCACCAAAGATGAGAAGAGTTAATGCCACCCTTAATAGAATAAAAGTTAGTATATCAATGACTTGATTAATGGAAGATACTTGTAACTCCTAGCTTTTAGTACTAAACTCTTAACAGAATAAATATTAATAGATCAATGAGTCGATAACTGGAATGAGGTACTTTTATATGAATGTTTAAAACCCAAATGCTATCAAACCAACTCCAAGTTTGAGAAAGTAGTGGAAAAGCGAATTATCACAATAAGAAGATTTAAACGAAATTAAACATTGTTCTCAACATTATTAGACTTGTAACAAAAAGAAGTAATGGTAAGAAAAAGTTTATCGTTAGACTTGTTGTTAGGTCTGACAATTCCTGACACGACCCGATAACCCGACACGACACGACACAAAATTAACAGGTATTCGGGTCGACACGATAACGAATCGGGTCGTTATCGGGTAACCCGATAAGCACCTGTTAAGATAACGGGTTGATTCGGGTATACACGTGGGTAACACGATACACGATAAGCAGAATATTAATTTTATAATTTTATAATCCTAAAAAAAATACTATAATAATTATAATAATTATATATACTATAATAATTATACCCCCAAAATATTAACCATAATAATTATATATATATATTAAATTTTAAATTAAATTTTATAAAAACTATAATAATTATTAATTAATATGCATCCATTGATTCCATAATTCCATTCCATACCTGCCGCGCCCTTTGAAGAAAAAGGGAGGGAAAATGAAAATTATAAGAAAAGCTGAAAAGGAAACAAAAAATAGAGGGAAAGATGGGTAGGTTGCCGCTCTTTGAAGAAAAAGAAGGGAGGGAAAATGAAAATTAATAAAAGTTGTGAGATTTTTTTTTTTAAAAATTATTAACTTTTTATCACACATATCCCACTATTTTTATAATGACACGTGATATATTACTCAATGTACCGGTGAATTATACGTACAAAATAAATAGATTTAAATCTACTTAATAAATATATATATATATATATACACACCATTGAACTTGATAGGATACGAATTATACGAAACTAATTTAAATGATCAAACCGTCAAACTTGTTTGTATATGCTTTGAGATCATATCAGCAAAAAATCGCAAAAAAAAAACATTTAGAGATCAAGTAACCGAACAAAACTTTTCGATGGTTATAAAACGAAAAATCACGATTTAACGGTTATTTTAACTCCGATTTTGATTATTTTTTATAGCTACACTCCTTAATCCTATATGAATACAATGAATGAATTCGATCTTCAATTTAAAATATTTACACTAAATCTTATGTTATACTTAATGAAAGTATGAATAAACTTTTAAGTATTAGTGAATCTATTGTTTTTATGGGATACTCATTCTACGAAACTAGTTTCAAATTAGTTTCAATGATCCAACCGGCAAACATGTTTGTATATACTTCGAGATCACATACGCCAAAAATTGCAAAAAACAAACATTCAGAGATCAAGTAACGGGACAAAACTTTTCGACGGTTATAAACGAAAAATCACAATTTAACGGTTATTTTAACTCCGATTTTGATGATTTTTTGCAGCTACACTCCTTGACCTTATATGAATACAATGAAAGAATTCGATCTTCAATTTAAAATATTTACACTAGTGGATACCACAAAATCTTATGTTATACTTAATGAAAGTATGAATAAACTCTTAAGTATTAGTGAATCTATTGTTTTGATGAGATACTCATTCTACGAAACTAGTTTCAATGATCCAACCGTCAAACATGTTTGTATATACTACGAGATTGCATACGCCAAAAATTGCAAAAACAAACATTTAGAGATCAAGTAACGGGACTAAACTTTTCGACGGTTATAAAAAGAAAAATCATGATTTAACGGTCATTTTAACTCCGATTTTGATGATTTTTTGCAGCTACACTCCTTGACCCTATATGAATACAATGATTGAATTCGATCTTCAATTTAAAATATTTACACAAGTGGATACCACAAAATCTTATGTTATACTTAATGAAAGTATGAATAAACTCTTAAGTATTAGTGAATCTATTGTTTTGATGGGATACTCATTCTACGAAACTAGTTTCAATGATCCAACCGTCAAACATGTTTGTATATACTTCGAGATTGCTTACGCCAAAAATTGCAAAAAACAAACATTCAGAAATCAAGTAACGGGACAAAACTTTTCGACGGTTATAAAACGAAAAATCATGATTTAACGGTTATTGTAACTCCGATTTTGATGATTTTTAATAACTACACTCCTTGACCCTATATGAATACAAAGAATGAATTCGATCTTCAATTTAAAATATTTACACTAGTGGAATAAAAGTATGAATAAACTATAATAATTATATATATTAATTTAAAAATTTTATACCCCTAAAAACTATAATAATTATATAATATAATTTATATATATATATATATATTAAATTTAATTTAAAAAATTGATGACCATTGGATCGGCTAAGATTTAATCTCAGCCGTCCATTTCATAATTATATATATATATTTAATTAAATTTAAAAATTTGATGATCATTAATGTCCATTCCATTTCATAATATTTGTAATAGATTAGTGGTGTATGTATTATTTTTTTATTAGGCTCTTATTTTCGAGTGTAGATGTAGTACTTAAACGACAAATGTGTTTTAATGTTTTGAAGTAATATTTATGTGACAATGTGTGATATGTGCAAATTTAAGAAAAAAAAATATTTTTCTTAATGGGTCATAACGGATGTGACACGACACGACCCGTTAAGATAACAAGTGTTACACGAAAACGACACGAACACGACAAACACGACCCGTTTGCCAGGCCTAGCTATTAGGTGTTCATTTGGACTATTGACGACTATGAATAATCTTGTGGGACAAAAGAAAAAAAATGAGATTAAAAAAGCAGGAAAAAAGATATATCAAATTTGTAATTACATGAAAGATAAACTAAATTAAACATTCTTCTCAACATTAATAGACTTGTAAGAAAAAGATGGAATAGCAACCTGAAGAGAAAAAGTTTATTGTGAGTCTTGCTCTTAGGTACCGTTTGGTACGCAGACGGGATGAGACGGAACGGAATGGGATGGTATATTGACAAGATAAGTTCATCATCAATATCCGAGCGAGCTTCGTCTTGCATTCTGAGCCATAGATCTTCATCTAGGTTGAGATCCTCCACGATTCTGCACGTCTGAGTGGTTTTCGTGTGGTTATGGCAAATGGGTGCACAGGAAACTTGATTGGAGAAGCTGCGGCGGCAGAAGTTCATGAATTGGTAATGGTCTTCGTCAAAATTGGACCTACTAGGATCCCGAGAAAGTTGGTTGGTCTGAGTATCGATGCAAGCAGCCATGGAAGAGGAGGGTTTTGAAGATTTGAGTGGATATAGAATCGGCAATTTGTGTTCCACGGATGTGAAACGAGTCGTTCCTGGGGGTGAGGCGGAACGAAAATTCACCCAAAACTCGTCCCGTGGAACAACGCGTTCCACCCGTTTTAGGCGCACCAAACATGGGACGAAACGCCTCGTCCCACTCCATTCTTTCCCGTCCCATGTACCAAACAGTACCTTAGGTATTCACCAGACTTGCTCCTAGCTCGAGCTATTTCTAAAAAAGGAAAAACTTGCATTATTTTGCAATAAATTGCATTGTAAGAATATGCACGATAACTTCAAAATTGAGTTTTGAAGAAAGAGAGGTGAAATCACCTTGTAACCAGAAACCAAATCCATTTTTTTCCTGATTACCCAAGTGGTAATCCAACTTGAGAAATCCTATAATTAAATACCCAAATAAAGTTCAATCAAACTTCAGCATGAAATATAAATTAGAAAAGCATTGAAATGGAAGCAAAAAAGATTGAAATTTGCCTAATGTGATATGTACAGTTTCAACATCTGCTTGTGAAAAATATAATGATGTGACATACCGTATGCTGATCTCAGCTTCTCCAAAGTGACATCAGCCGTTGACCACTAGGTAGTTAAAAATCCATACGATATCTTACAAACCATGATATAAATTATTGCATCAAAGTTGTATCCTAAAAGAAAATTCATACTTCTATATGAACCCAATGTATGATTTTTGCATATACCTTGGTGGATTCTCTGGATGAGTTTCTTGTACTCATCATCCATGTTATATGAAAAGCGCATTCTAACTCCTGCAGTAAGTCACAAAAAATGAAAAATAAAATTAGACAAAAGGTTGGAGAGAATAAATAAGAATCAATCGGAGAGATGAATAACCATTCGAACCTGGGTGCTTGAAGACGGTGGTGACATTATCCATGTCAGTAGGTCTTTCTAGCTTTCGCCAGATCATGCATATCAAAGAAACGAAAAAGGAGAAAATCACCCAAATATGTAAGATTTTCAGCTTACATGCATCCCAAATTAAGGTTCCAACATCACTATAATTACGGAAATTCAGCTTCCAACATCCCATAAATAATTAAATGAAAAAAAATAAAAAGAGAGGGAAGAATAATGCATACCAAGGAAGAGAAAAAGCTGGAACGGATCAAGGTGCTTGAGGATTGAGATGAATTGGGATCTGCTCTTCTTTTTTTCCTAGAAGTTTCAGTAATTTATGAGCACCATCCATTTGTATTTATAGTAATTGCCTGCACAAACCTCAATCACCTTACAATCGATCATCATTGACATATAGTTCATACAAAATGGGACATCGTGACCTCTCTTTGGCCAGCAACAGTTTTCCAAAGCGAAATCAACTATTACTATTGTTAATTATCAGTCTGTTTGGCCAATTCATTGAATTCACATCACCAAAAATTTCAAAATTCATTGAATTTACTACAACTGGGAGAAGTACAAAAACAAAGACAATGGCAGAAATTATCACCATAATAATTCCACTATGAAAAATCTAGAGACCAAAATCCTTGTTAACAGAATTTAATCACATTAAAAGACATACACTCTGGTTTCTAAAAACAAATTTTCCTAAGCAAATTAAACGCAGAAGAAAGGGGAAAAAAATAATTATCCATGAACTACAAAGAAAAGTCGAGAAGCAGTCGATGCCCAACGATGATTGACACGTGGATCGCATGGGTAAAACTGGTATTTAATTGTGCAAAGCAGGCAGCAAAACGGCAAACCAAACAAAAAAAGCAAGGGCATTTATGCTCTTTCACTATTGCTGAACAATGCCAAACTCAACTGAGTTTTAGTATATATAATTTGAAAAAAAAAAATTTAGAACAATTTTGTCGCTCATAATCAAAATTACAAATTGATTATATAGTGAGTCGCTATATTTTGACACCCCAGAAAAAAAAATCAACGAATGGATTGGAATTAAGGAAAACTAATGAAAAGGGTTTGAAAACTTTGAGTTTTAATGATAAGGACAAAATAAAGGGTAAAGTGAATAGTACCAGTATTGACTTTTTAGTGTAAAAATATGGTTTTTCGTTAAAATGAACAGTACCGGGAGCTTTTCGTTAAAGTTCCCTTCGAATTAATGGATGGACCCAGACAAATAGTAAACTTCCATATTCTTTCTTCTTCTTTTTTTGTCTTCTTTTTCTTTTTTCAATGTCTACTTTTTCACAAAGAGTAGTTGTTTTTTTTTTTTGAGTCGAGCTACGTTAGTAAGTTAGATGTTAGATTAATTACCAATGAGGTTTGAACTCATGCTGTCATACAAGGGTACAACACTTTTTCACCAATGTTGTAAAGGGCCACATTATTATTAGCTTATTGTGAGGTTAAGCCGACCTCTTCCCCTTTAATGTTGATAATATTGATTGTTAAAAAAAAAAAACATAGAAATGGTTTCCAATAATAAACAAAAGGTAAAGAATAAATAAGCACGTGGTATAGGATTTTGATCCTCTCCTGAGCTAATGGAGAGGATCCTCCTGACCAGTTATCATGGGCCGTTGGTTTTTTATCCAACGGCTATAATTATTATAACTTTAAAGGGACCCCCCCTATTTGTAGCCGTTGGATAAAAATCCAACGGCCCATGATAACTGGTCAGGAGGATCCTCTCCATTAGCTCAGGAGAGGATCCAAATCCCGTGGTATACGTTCGCGTGTAGGAAAATTATAATATGTGCATTAGTGCATGCACACAGTGATCGATATACAAAGAGATCAAGTGATCCAGAGCAGAGCACAAGAATTTCTGGTATTATACCCAACAAATTGACAAAATTTGAGTGAGTTAGTCTGTTAGTGCATCCATGGTTTGGTTTAGTTTGGTCACAGTGGTGAGGCCACCAAAAACATGTAATAAATTGAAGGAAAAATTAGTATACGGTCCATACGGGGTCAAATATTGCTTACGCAGTAATTGTGGTAAGTCAGTTTATGAATGCATTCAGTGAGGATCATATGGCGGCGATGATGCAAATTTTGAGTTACTTAAAAGAAGCTCTAGATAAATGACTAATGTATAGGAAGCATGGGCATATGGAGGTGAAATGGTACACTAATGTAGATTGGGTTGTAAATATTACTAATTGGTGGTTCACTTCTGGTTATTTTACATTTGTAACTAGTAACCTTGTAACCTGGAGAAGTAAAAAGCAAAATGTGGCACGCGACATTTTCAGCAGAGGCTGAATACAGAGGAATGTCACATGGTATTCGTGAGCTTCTGTGGCTTTGGATTCTGCTTACTGAGGTAGAGTGTAAGCCCAAAGGTCATATGCTGTTGTATTGTGATAATCAAGTAGCACAAGAGATAACTAATAATCCAGTGCAACATGATAGGACTAAACACGTTAAGGTGAATATGCACTTCATAAAAAAAAAAAAATTGGATGTTAAGTTGGTTAACATTCCGTTTGTAAAGACAGATGAGCAGCTAATAGATGTTTTGGCACATGCAGTCTCGGCAAGGAGGTTTCAGTACTCATTCGACAAGTTGGACCTAGATAATATCTACGCACCAACTTGAAAGGGGATGTTAGTGTGAGTCAACATCTTAGATGGATTAGGAGTGTATTTATGTTTCCTACATTTATGCTTCCTAGTTTGGTTGTAACTCTCTAAGGAGAGAAGTTGTGTATATATGTTACTGAAGGAGTAAAAAGAAAAAGATTTGAAACATTGAGTTATAATTTTAATTGTTTTCACGACTTGGTCTACCGTTTATATTAAAAAGAATATTCCTAAGAATACTTTTAACTTTTAAACCAAATTTACAAATCAAATGATGTGTAATAAATAGGAAATTAGCACAATTAACATTTAAGTCATAATCCGATCATCAACCATCACATTATTTGGTTTAAAAATTTGGTCTTCCTAGAATTATCCATAAAAAAAAAAAATCATCGCCAAAGTCTTTGCATAAGTATATGGATAATGTTAGGTAGACTATAATTTTAAACTAAATTTGCAAATTAAATAATATGTCACTAATGATAAGTAAGCACATTAATCAACACTCAAATAAACAAATTTTACAAACTAAATGATGTGTCACCACGTTTATCAATGTTTAAGTAATAGTCAAATCTTTAACTTTCATGTCATTTAGTTTACCAAATTTTATCTACAAATTTAATATCTCTAGCATTATCTATAATATAATCATCAACGACTACATCATTTAATTTACTTAATTTAATTTAAATATATCTATATATCTAATATATATTACAAACCCAAAAAAATAAAAAAGACAACGACACAACATAGATGTGTCTTTGCCACGTACGCGGGCACGACAAAATGGACAGATATGTCTCTGTCCATCGCTTAGTTTTAGGCGCCATGAGGCACATAACTTGTATTGCGGCACATTTCAGAGGAAACCACAAAATTTGGGATTCTACAAGAAAATAATAAGGGTAAATAATACAAAACTACATTAATTATGAATCGAACCATAATCTCATCTTCGTATTTTAAATATTGTAATGCCTTATGAATTCGTTGCATTGTCAGACATTTGTTAAATTTTCTGTTAATTTGGTTGTTCGATGATGACGTGGTAGGAACGAAACTCACTTATACGCCAATTGGAATAAAAGAATAATTTTTATTTAACAATAAAAATTAATTAAAAAAATTATCTCCCTCACTTCTCTCCAGAACGCCAGTCGTCCACCACTCCCTCCTCATCTCTTCCACTTGCCATTATCACCCCCAATTCCCACTTGCCACATTGTCATTGAACCCAAAAAAAAAAAAAAAAAACATTGTCATTGAACCCAACTCGATCTCTCCCTCTGTCGTCTCCCAGCTCGATTGTTCCTTTCTACGTATGAAACGTTTAATTAATCAAATATTTTGTTTATAAAATTATTTGATTATCGAATAAAAATTAAGATAAACATTATAATATCACATCCACCAAAATATTCATTTTGGTTTGGTCATTTTGCATAACTGTAACAATTTTACATAAAAGTTTACACGACATTTCTATATTGTTTTTGGTTGAAAGCATTTTTACAATTAGAGTTTATTAAACATCTAACTGCTTTCTTTTAAAATTGTATTTTCTCACAGCACAACTAAATTATTATTATTTATTTTTTTTAAACATAACAATACTAAATTAGCCCTTAGTCTAATGATTCAAATAATACGAAAAATGTGTCAATTGGATTAGACCATAATTGGGCTCAAAATCTAAGCACCACCTTATGTAGGCCCAAACAACGTCAATCCTTGAGGTAGCAAACCACCTCAAGCCTTGGAAACACTAACCTCACTCGTTTGTTTACCAAAAGTAAGGAGAAAAAAACCATGAAGGTTCTAGTTTCTGTGAAGCCCATTTGTCAATCTTATATCTTAATCTCTACCAGGGCAGCTAGAATCCATCTATGGCAGTTTTAAATAGTGTTTAATTGAACTCTACAGTCTACACCTACTCATGGTATTGACAGTCGAAGTAAATAAATAATCGTAGTCATAACAACCTTCTGAAATGTTAATATCCGCTGGTGGCTTTGGTAAATACATGAATATGGAACGAGTTGTAAACTTAAATATTACAATTTCGAATCACACATGTAAGAAAATCTCATGAGTACAACTTACTCCTACAAAACCGTGGTGTAATAAGGTGTACAAGAGCTCATATACCATCTCAAGAGAGGATATTTTTTTCGAAGGGATGTGTTATCCACACACCTCATTTTACTTCTCGCACACCTCTTGATAATTTATGTCCGTTGATTTTCTTCAATTCATCCGATCCGATGGCCGAAAATTAAATGTGTGTGAGAAGTAAAATGAGGGTGTGTGGATATCACACCCATTTTCCAATGGATAATATATATTAGGTCCTAACGCAGTAGGTTTGCAGTTGTACAAATAAATGCATAAAACCACGTCTGGTCTTACTTACTCAAATTTGTCACAAAACTATTGTTATCCTTAAAAAATCAAGAACACGTTTGTCTCTCATAACTAAAATATAGAAAATACAGCACACACTTGCCTGGATCTACACTATTACCAGTCGATTATTCTTTTTTAAAAAGTGATCAGCTGTTAGTTTCGCCACAAAAGTTCATTTTTTTGGAGATCCGGAAGACTCACAGGTACTATATTTGAACTTATAAACCTTCTTTTTAGCCCTATGCTAAAGAAAAGCCCTATCCTGCCCATACCTATGTCCCAAGTAAATAAATAAGAAGCATTTCAACTTCCTTTGACCATCATCGTGCGATTCATCAACGATAGGAATCGAATCCAGTTAATTGTATAAGTGATTCGTTATCTTTTGACACTCATAAAAAAAGTAACGCTAAGTAGACTAATTTTTTAATACCACCTTTATAAATTATATAATGTGTCAACAATAAAAAATAAGCACGTTAATCAAAACATAAGTAATAAACACGTTAATCAAAACATAAGTAATAATTCAATCGTTAATAACCACGTAATATAATTTACACAATACAATTAAATTGACGATCTCTCTGGCATTGCCATAAAAAATCAATGAATGAATTGCATGGACCTAGAAAAAAACAGTGAACTGCCATTTTCTTTCACTTTCTTTTTTTGTCTTCTTTTTCTTTTTCCAAGTCCACTTCTCCACTTGGTGTAGTAGTTAATCATACAACTTAATAAACAAAAGAGACAAAGGATAAGACCGTGGTATGATCACGTCTAGCAGAATATAATACGTGCATAGTGCATGTACACAGTGATCGATATAGAAAGAGATCAACCGATCGAGAGCACAAGGATTTCTGGTCTTATACCAAAATTTGAGCGCATCCATGCATAGTTTTGTCACAGTGGCCAGGCCAGCAAAAGCATGCGATAAATTAAATAATTAAGCTCACCTACTTAACATTTTCCTTTGCATTACAAGAGAATTAATAGTCTTTTGTCAGCACCACGTATAGCTTTGTTCTATTAGGAACTCGATCGTATACACATATGTGTGCATATGTACTACAGTGGAAAGATGATTGTCCAAGGTTTATTAAGTAGCAGAATGTTCAGCTCGTAAATAGTTGATCAGGAAATACATAGTCATTAATCTTTAAATTGGATATTAAGGATGAAGGATGAACATAATGTGCTTCTAATGTTTTAGTCTTCACATTTAATATCAAACTGAATGGTGATTGACCATCAATCTTTGATATATCCAGATGGCCAAAAGAACATGACTCTATTAAGTAGCAAGTTTCCTTAAATTACAGTTTTTTTGAAAGAAAACCTCACATCTTAATAGGTTTATTAAGTCCCCGCCCAACTTATATATATGTTGCCAGTGGTGGAGTCGTCAAATGAAAAAGAAAAAAAAATTCATTGCCCCATTCATTCGAGCATCTCATGAGCATCTATCAAAATTTACCAACATTCACCGAAAGCTTGTGATGACATCTATCAATAGTTGTGTTCTTCTAGCATCTAAATTTATCAAGGTGTGCCCAAGCTAGCAGACTGTCAAGACCTGCATGCCAAGACTTTTTAAGTGAAGCTTTTAGTTGAGCATGTCAGGTACACACTACTATGTTGCACACAAGAAAAATGAGAAGGAAACACGGGAAAGAATGAAGAAATTAGAGAATGAAGAAGCAACAATAGGTTGTAATTCAACGTTATCCACTATCTCCTTAGTTGGGGTAAAAGATAAACTCTAAAACTATTGAGGTCATGAGTAGTCATTGACCAAAAACTGGCTCCGCTACTGTATATTGTATAGATGTATATAATTAAAGAATTTTAATATACAAGACTGCATATAACCGAATAAACTTCTAT
Organism: Malus sylvestris; assembly: GCF_916048215.2. Taxonomy (NCBI): domain Eukaryota; kingdom Viridiplantae; phylum Streptophyta; class Magnoliopsida; order Rosales; family Rosaceae; genus Malus; species Malus sylvestris. Next base: position 1,810,650 of record NC_062273.1, read on the forward strand.
AAAAATCACTTGTCTATAAGGTTATAGCAATGATTTGATTGAGGATACATAGAAATGGAAGCACATTGTGCTTTCCACTTCAACTTTTGCTTTGTGCGATCCCATAAGAGGAGATTAAACATTCAAATTGGAGCATAAACATGCATTTATATATAAGAATGCATTGTTACATAAGGATTAGGGAATAAGAATGTCTTGTATTTGAGATATATCAGTTAATGTTTATGCGGAGCAGCAAGAACAGACAAACGTACGTTAGTACAAAGGAAGCACACCACATTGACCAATCATTAAAAGGTCAAAGGCATGCCAGGATAAGATTTAGATTCTATTTGTTTGGAGCTGGGATTTCCCATTTTCTCTCTTTTATCTTAGTTAGATTGTCAAGAATTTTAATTTTCTCAAACAAAATGAAAAAAAAAAATATATATATATATATATATATAGTTTTGGAAAACTAAAAATCATGGAAAGTTTATTTACTTTGTAAAACTACAATTAATTGTCTGTTTAAATATGCTTGAATGCAATAATGAGTGTTAACCAGTTAGTAACCTAATAATTCATTTAAGTTCACGTCGCAATTTAACATCAGATGTGAATCTTACAAAACTTCGTCACCATGAGTGAAAAACTGGAAACATTTAGTCATTTGAGGATTGTTCTGAACATCTCATTATTTAGTGATGAGAATCCCTTCTAATTCACATAATTACTTTCTCCTCTAGATCTAGCAACAATCATGATACATGAAGGATTAAAACTGAAATTGAAAAACAAATATCATACTTAGCTCTTACAATTTAGCAACAAGTTATTTCAAACTGAAAATTATTCTACATTGTGTTGGCCAATAACACATTATTAGTAGCGCTTAAATTTATACACAATGTTAGGGATATTAAATTTTTAAACCAAATTTTATAAATCATATGACGTGGTTGTTGATAATTTGAATTATTAATAAAATATTGATTAACATGCTTATTTTTTTATTGATGACACATCATATGGTTTGCAAATTTAGTCTAAAATTAGTTTACCTAGCATTACTCTAAATTTATATATTTAATCATTGCCTATATATACTAATGAGATCTCCCACAATTTTCAGAAACTTTTTGCGATCCACGCAACTATTTATGAACATCCTAATTAAGTTGCTATGATTAATAGAAACTAGATTATAAATAAGGTTAGGTTCTTGCTCCAGGTCAAATAGACAAGGAAATTAGACAGACGTCTAATCACTTCGGCTTAAGGAAATTAGACAGACGTCTAATCACTTCGGCTTAAGCTTAAGGCTTGATCATTTGTAAATGACAAATATCTCCAAATAGAAAAGCCTTTGGGAATTGGCTTATCTGTATATTCCTTTGGTGGACTTGTCACACTTAAAGGGATGGTTTGACTACGACATCTATATCCATAAAACCATATGCACATGGCATTAAAGAAATGATTTATATTGGCCTCAACCAAGGTTATATGCCCCTATATATTTAACTATATACCTTTCTTGTTCAAAAACTATATAACTTTTTCAAATTTTTGAAAAAAAAAATAGAGAGTATTGTAATGTGACCCCGTTAATTTTTAATTTCCAGTCCATGTAAGTGGCTAGTTTTGAGACACTGATGCTTTTGCCACTAGGCAAGGAGAAGGTTCTCGGAGATTTTCATGCTATGACATTTTTGGTTTTAACCTCAAATTTTCATTTTTTTTTCCTTCTAAATATTGAGAGTAGATCGTTCCATATCTTATTTTGTCAGAAACCTTAGGTGGTGTGCAGAATGAGGTCCACTTCGGATCTCTGTGTGTCAGAGTTTGCAGACAAAGAGATTTGACATTTTTAGAGAGAGATTTTGACCGTTCAAGTTTTTGAGTTTTTGTGAAGTTGACTAATGGGATGAGCTAATGGGGATTGTATGATTGAAATTGAGTGGTATATATCTCTCGGTTTGCTGGCTTCAGACACAGATATCCGGAATGAATCTCAACCCATGATGTACATCAAAGGTCAAAGAAGACAAATACTAGCCAAGCCGGTCCGGTGTATCAAGCATGCCCCTAGTGTTTAATTTTATATTTCACACCATAATTATTCTACCAACTGAGTTCCAACGAAATTTTCTTTTATGAAAAACTCAATAGATTTCGCTAATGAAGTGGTAACAGTACAACATGGGGGATAAAGAAACGCCCTTTACTCAATACAATATTCCAACAATAAATTTGAGATGAGGTCTGGAGGTTCCTTAAATCAGTTATAACACATACTAATATAAAGAGCATACATATCGAGCTAGATAGTGAGTAGTATCGTTGGCTGGACTAGGAAACTCAATAGAAAATGTTCAAAGTGCTGCTCTTACGCAGCGCCGCATTTGAATCCTCTACAATATGTGCCCCACGATAGACATTTTTATAGAGGTCTCTTGCAAAGTTGTTGCAACCGAACTTGGGCGGATACATTGCAACACTTCCAAGTTGCCAACCCTACCAACCCCTTGCATATCATGTTTCACCGCAACTTCCATGATTCCTGATCCACGACAAACATAACCTAAAATTTGCGATGAAAGTTGACTGAAGACGAAGACGAAGACTAAGAGGGAGTGTTGGTCATCATTTTCCAGCACGAGCTGTGACCGGGTCCAAAACCTAAAGGGCGCACACACTGGAGTCACCATTTTACTCATTAGATTTTGTGTCGTTTTCACGACTTGGTCTACCGTTTTATATGAAAAATTCATTGTCAAAGTCTTTGTGTAAATATTATATAAATGTACAACGACCTAACGTACAAACCCAAAAAATTAAAAAAGACAACGACACAACGAAGTTCTGTCTTTGCCACGAACGCGAGCACAACAAAACGCACAGATATCTGTGTCCACCGCACAGTTTTAGGCGCTAAGAGGCGCGTAACTTGTACAGCTGCAGAGTTTTGAGAGACCGCAAAACTTGGGATTCTATAAGAAAATAACAACGTAAGTTGCCATATTTGCATGTATCACTAACATGATTTTTGTCATGTGAAACTGTCATCTCATGTATTTGTTTTACATCTCAATTTGCAATAGTTGATTTTGTAATTGCATTACAACATTTGTTATCTTCATAACACAGGACCATAAAGTAGAATGTCATTTTGTATTGAATGATCGGTGTCTTGTTTTTTGAAATATATGAGCATCGTATTTTCGGTTTAAATATGATTTGAGAGTTATTGATCTTCGAGTAACAAGAGATGTAAAGGTTTTACTGATCTGTGTAATCTTGTAGTTTTCAAAGAGTTCGATTTTGAACGAGTGTTAGAAATTTACTCATCGCTTTCGAGACTAGAAATACCACTGGGGGGAAGAACCATGAAGACAACCTTAGACACGTATTCTTATTAAATCTCTAACATTAAGGCACATACACTCAAACCACATGAAATAACATTCATAAAAATCAGAATATAAGTGACCAAATCAACGTGACAAGCACTATAAGAAAACTTGGACACGTTTCCAAGGAGTCAACCAAGTCTATCCTCTAAAGCCTAAACAAACCCTAGTAAGACCTCGTATTTGAGTTTTGAACACCCCGAAACTAGATCTCAAATTCCAAGTTGTTAGACTTCCCTAACTCTTGATTCCCCAAAACCCAAACTCTTGATTCCATAAAACCCCTAATTCTTGATTCGATTAAATCAAATAATACTATTTTCTTTTTAGTTTGGATGTATGGGAGTCATGCACTACTGTTTGCGGAATGAGATAGGATTGGTTTGGAAGTGTTTTTGAAGCGACTGAAAACGTTTTTGGTGAAATTGATTTTTGGTTCAAGTGCTTTTGGGAAGAAGCACTAAATATGTGCTTCTTGCAAGAAATACTTAAAATGTATTTTCATGATCCACTTCAATTTTTACTAAAGATTAGCTCTAAAAAGATTTTGACCAAAAATATTTTCAATCATTTTATAAACAATTTCAAACGAGCGCATAGTTTGCACATAAACATCTGCCCTTCACAAATGATTGTTGTATTAAGTAAATACGTGTACCATTACTAGTCTTCAAATATAAGATTTGCAAAAAATAAAAATTCCTAACTCAGAAATGTCCAAAACATGCAAGTCCAAAAAAAACAAAGATTGAATTCATTCTAGTTTCTATAGCCGAAAAATGAAAAAAAAAAAAGTAAAAATTGATAGGCAGACAGACAGACTGGGACATTAATAATTCAATGTTGGGGGACGTCTTTTACTTTACAATTTACATGGTGTCACACGTCATTCCACATTCTGAAATATATTTGACCTGGAAAATTGAATTGGAGAAATCCAAGCAAGTGAATCACATTGAAATTTCGAGAAATGTTAAGAGAACTCTATAAAAATCGAGGCTTTCTATACAAGTTCTGTTATTTATATTTTAACGTTAATTTTTATATTAATAATATAAAATAATAAAAATTGAAATGACAGAAAAATCATAAATTGTCTTACTTTTGAAAGAATCCTCTTTGCATTTCTCACTTTAAAATCCATGGCCCCTTTCTACTATTAGTTTGAATAAATTAGAAAGGATTAAAACACATAAATAAATATCCTTGGGTAAAAGTCATCTGCTTTATTCAGTAATACTCAAATGTTGTCACATAAGATTTGCATATCGTTCATATTATCGACATTACAACTCCTTAATGAAAAAAAGTAAGATTAAATTAGTACATATTTGACAATTTTAAATAGTTGATAACAATCATTTATAACAAATATAGGAGAATCATATATTAATTAATCGAATATCTTTCATCAACAAAACTAACCATATTGCTTAGAAAGTCTCTAATATAGCCATATAGGTAAGTAGGTCCTGTATACAATAGTAAAATCTTATTTATTAAAGAGTGAGTTAATATGGTCGGTTTTATGTCTAAATCAATTGCCAATAAACTTACAGTTTAGTTTATTCACCTGTTTACTCAAATATCGTCATATAATATTAACAAATTAGTCATATTATTAATACGTACAACTCCTTAATGAAAGAAAATCAAGAAAAAAAAAACTTAATTGACTATTTAAATTGATGACTAATTTAATATTTAACTTACAAACGCTATCGCTCGACTAAAAAAAAATTGACTATTTAAATCAATGATAACAATGATCTATTAACAGATGTAGTAAAATTATATCCTAATGTATGATTTGATCGTTCACTAACAAAAGTAACCATGTTATTTTAATTTTTTATTGTAAAAAATATAACCATATTGATTACAGTTTCTAATATATTAGGTAGGTGTTTTTATACCATAGTATGATCTATTCCTATTAAAAAGTGAGTTAATATGGTTAGTTTATTAGTCTACATCAATTAAAAATAAGTTTACGAACCTAACTTATATGACACAAGTAAACTATCACGCACCTTTTCAGCTAATGAAATAAAGGATTATCTAAAAAAATTTGTCCATATGCTTTATAGGTAGTGCTATCCACACATTTGTTTGTTACCACCTCCTATTAATTTTTATCTTTTGATTCTTTTTAATTCATTAGATTGTACCAAGCCAAATATTGAGAAGAATGTGTGTGACGTAAAAAAGTATATGTAGAGACCATCACCCAATTATTCTCTACGGTCTAGTTTCATTTATGTTTAAATCAAGTGGTGGATTGCCTAATAATTAGAGCATTTCTCTTCGTCCGCTACGTCTTAGGTTCAAATTCTCTTTCTTTTCCTAGTAAATTAATTTAGAATATCACCTGTAAAAAAAGGAAAAATAATTCGGAATTTCTCCTCTATCTTGAGAAATTTTTCATTGTGACCGTCGCATGGAGTGATACAACACGTGTCATTATATAAATAATGGAATATATGTGTTAAAAAGTTAATAACTTAAAAAATAAAATTTCTCATTACTTACATAAAAACATGTAATGTATCGTCGTAATAAAAAAATTTATCCCTTTGTCCCCCCCCCCCTATAAATTAATGAGACACCTTGCACCGTCACTCACCTCGCAGTTTGAGCAGCTCAGCCACAGCATAGCGAGTACAGTGCCCCATCTGTACTCGGAGCGCGTGCCACACACCTCTCACTCCCAAAAACCCAGACGTTTAGAATTAGATAATGCTTTAAAGTTCACAGGTTCACATGTAAGTTTCCCGGTAAAACCACGCCCACACCTCCACCTCCCCCATATAAAATTCATTGAACTCTAACAACTCCGACCATCCTTTCGACCCTCTCTTATCGAAAAAATGGAGGTGGAAACTCAGACACAAACCCTCCCAACCTTCGACAATCCTCCGTTTTCTTACTCCCTCACCGACCTCGGTTCCCGCGACTTCCGCAGCTCTGAAATGTCTGGCGTTGACCCGAAATGCTTGGCCCCCGAAGTGCTTAACGGGGCGCCAGCGAGTGACCCGAATGCCCTGGGGGGCGAGTGGTCGGAGTTGACTGCGGCGGTGAAGGTTCAGAAGGTGTATCGGAGTTACCGCACACGGCGCAGGTTAGCCGACTCCGCCGTCGTCGTTGAAGAATACTGGTGAGTGAGACCGTACCGAATCTCCGCGCTTTCTCTTCTGTTTTTAACAGTTCGGTATTCAGCGGTAACACGAACACACAAATTTATGTAATTAACTGAAAAATGAGGGGTGTTTTACTGATTGAAGGTGGCAAGCGATAGATGCTTGGAGATTGAACCGCAGCACGATTTCGTTCTTTGATCACGGCGAATCTGTGGCTAAACGTTGGAACCGTGTCGGCAAGAATGCTTCTAAGGTAAAATTTATTTTATTTTTTAGGTATGTTTTTGAACAATTATGTTTTAATTTCTGGGTTTGGATCGAAAAAGAAATATAATTTGTGTGTAGTTACTGTTTTTCGTATCGGAAAAGATTTCTCAGAGTTCACTCGTATGTTTACTTTTTCTTGATTATTAGTAGGAAATGATTTTTTGCAGAGCGCACTCTTATGTTTACTTTTGTCACTTGAAATTTTGGACTTTTTGGCAGGTGGGCAAGGGGCTATCCAAAGACGCCAAAGCACAGAAATTGGCTTTTCAGCATTGGATTGAAGCTGTAATTATTTTTATTAGATGATTTCTCTGGATTTTTTTTATAAAATTTAACTTTTGTTAATCAACATAATCAATTTCTTGTCCTTGTTTTTACTGAATGAAATTTTGGGTGGGTAAAATCCAGATTGATCCGAGGCATAGGTATGGCCATAGCTTGCATGTGTATTATGAAGAGTGGTCTAAAGCAGATGCTGGTCAGCCATTTTTTTACTGGTATGAAAAGTTACCATTTTTGTTTTCCTCAAGTTAATTTGTTTAATCGCTTGATTAAAGTTTGATTTTTGTTCTGGTTTTTTTTTTTTTTTCCTTGCAGGTTGGATGTAGGAGATGGAAAAGAGCTTGATCTGAAAGAATGCCCGAGATCGAAGCTTCGACAACAATGCATCAAGTATCTTGGACCTGTATGTGCTTCTATGAATCAATTCAACTTTACATGATTTTATGAAATTTTATGGTCTTTCTTTTAACCCTTTTTGTGGTTGTGGATATTGCTGATGAATTTTAGCAAGAGAGAGTGCATTATGAATACATTGTTGAGGAAGGGAAACTTATTCACTCGCAAACTGGAGAGCTTCTTCATACAAAAGATGGATCTCCGGGAGCTAAGTGGATATTCGTTATGAGCACCTCTAAGAGACTCTATGCTGGCTTTGTAAGAATCGAAAACATAAGATTCCCGTGTTTCCGATTTTCTGTTGTTATCAAGAAAATAGCCAACACATTGCTGATTCTTTCAGAAAAAGAAAGGGGTTTTCCATCATTCTAGCTTCTTGGCTGGAGGAGCGACGATAGCCGCTGGAAGGCTAGAGGCAGAGAATGGAATTCTGAAGGTACTGTTTTATAGCGGTTATCTTTGATCCTTTAGCACAAAAACAAACTTAACATGCACAAGCAATATTTTGGTAGTGCCTTATTAAAGTACTGATGAAGTATGTTGGATTTATAGCATCTGATCGTTATATCGTTGATTTTGCAGTCAATCTCTGCATATAGCGGGCATTACCGGCCAACAGATGACAGGCTTGATACCTTTTTATCAGTTCTCAAGGATAATGGGGTGAACCTAGACGAAGTTCAGGTAATTGATAAAACGTATGGTTCTTTTAGCGCTTTTATTCCAAATTAGCAACCTGGAAAATAAAACTAGGATTACCACGAATTGGTGACACTTCATTGGGAGTTTTGTTGTTCCATTTTTTCGTTAATCTGCATTTGGCTAATGGTGTGTTAAACTCTGTTGTTCCCCAGATACACAAGGCCGATACTGATTGCTACGATGATGGCAAGTCTAATGGTGGGACTACATTTAGAATGCCAACCAACTTTGAAACTCCTCAACTGGAGATTCCAGAAGTGGAGAAAACCCAATCCGCAGAATCCACTGAACTTCCCCAAGCGGAACCCAAAACTGAGTACAAGAGGACTTTATCCGGTGGTCTTCAAAGTCCAAGAACTGAGGTGCCTCAGAATAAGATACTGCAGAGGATCAACTCCAAGACCTCAGTGAAATCATACCAACTCGGGCATCAGCTATCGCTCAAGTGGTCAACAGGAGCTGGCCCGAGAATCGGTTGTGTTGCTGACTATCCGGTAGAGCTGAGAATGCAGGCCTTAGAGTTTGTTAACCTATCTCCGAGATCTCCCCCAACGCCATCCTACAGGCGGTTCGGTGGTCTCACATCACCTACATCGAATCTCACATCACCAACATCTGGTTTCACATCACATACGTCGAATTCCACCACGGATGTCAATAACGTTGATTAGACAGTCATCTGGTGATTGAACTGCACCAATAATAATCATCATCATCATCAGTTTTATGCCCCATCTCTAATGGATGTTTTAGAGAATGTAGTATAGATAGTCAACTTCCTGTCAAACTTAAAACTTTTGACATTAATCGTTAAGAGCATTTTCTTCTTAGTCATGTTTTCATGGAGTCACTACTGTTTCTGTTTAGTTCGTTGTAGTGACAAGTAACACGTAGCTGGGTGAAGTTTGAATTTTGTTTCGGATTTTTTATCTGGAATGGTCTCTGACGTTTGGAAAACTCATCACTTTCGTGCCTCACGAATGTTTAGATTAAAATAGGTTTAGCTGACTCAATGATCAAGAATGCTTAAGATTAGTGCTCAAAAAAGAAGCCACAGGGCCCAAGTATTTCCTTCCAATTAATTCAAGGACCTAATGCAAGCCTGATAATGAATGCACTAAATTAAACATAAAGGAGATTTGAGGCATCCCATCATTTGTCAACCTTGACTGATGATTTTTCCTTTTCTACAAAATTTTACCCAACTTGAACTTCCGAGGTACACATATATGGTAACTAAAGTAGTGTGCTCTACTCTCTGCACTCAAGTTCCAATTTCTCAAAATCTTTTCTTTCTTTTGTGTAATTAGAATTTTTAGATGAATTTAGTATGAATATCATATCGTTTGTCAAAAATAAACAAATTAAATAAAATTCAGATACTACACAAGGAAAGAAAGAATTAATCTTAGAACCATAAAAGCTCTAATCTTAAAAACAAAATCTTCATTTGATAACACCAAATTATTCCTCATAAAATCAAATCCTTTGGTGTACGGTTTCAATGTCAAGGATCCTCTTCTCCAGCTGCACAACCTAAAGGTGAGGAAAATGTTAATATACAACACCTACAAGTGTAGATGATAACAAATTATGGTCTAATTAATCTTTGCACCCCATTAGTTTGGGATCACTGAAAGTCTGAAAGTATGGTTTCTATCTTTTTAAAATGAAAAAAAAACACCAGTTCTCTGTCTTACCGCGAGTCGGCTTTTGTTTCTTGTGTAGCACTCATTTGACCAGCTTTTTGCTTAAAAGGACGTTAGTAGTTGAATATCTTAATGGAGTTGTAGGGTTTTTACCCATGCATCGAAACCCTCCCTCTAAATCATTGTAATAGTTTGAACGCTTTTCCCTCACCTTGATAACAATAAAGAACAACCTTAGCTAATAAGGCTCTCAGCGTTGCGAGAATCGAAGGGTGAGAAGGAAGGGGGGGGGGGGGGGGAGGGTGATAGGGTTATTTTACCCTTTCCGCTCCTCCTGATAATAATATTTAAAATAATACAAAATAAATCTCTTTTCTTTTTTTTCCTTCACGTAGACTATTTAGATATAAAGTGAAAGTGATAGTACATGAAATGCATTACCTGTATTAAAGTTTGAAACTTGTGGTCTAATTCTATGTAATAATGTGTGATTCTCCTCAAGGCATGTAGGCACCTGAAAAGGACAAAAATCTATTGAACAAGGACAGAAATCTAAAACTATTATTTACACACCATTTCTAAGTTTTATTATATAGAATGTTTAAGACATTAATATTGGATATGGCCGGCGGATAGTGAATGTACTAAGTAAATGAATGTACAGTAACCAAGTTCAAAAAAGAATTTTGTGAGAGCGTCGTAAAAACATTACCTAACAATGCTGTTAGCACTCTATCACATCTTACCTCATAATTAATCACATAATAAAAAATACTAACATAATTGTATACAACCGGTTAATTACCCATAAGATTTTCTCACCCTTCCTTGTTTTTGTCATCAGAAGCCTGGCGAAGATCAGCACAAGCTAGTGTCATTTGCCGTGCGCCAATGCTGCAAGGCCAAAAGTAAAGCAAAAGTGAGGTATGCGCAACGCTCCATGATAGCCACAGCAGTTTTGGTAGCATTCGTGACAGAAGCTAAAAGTGCTTATGGAGAAGCACGTAAGCACTTACTATAAATACTTTTATTATAAGGAAAACTAATGAAAATAGCTTGAAAACTTTGAATTTTAATGATAAGGACAAAATAAATGGCAAAGTGAATAGTACCAAAATTGATTTTTTAGTGTAAAAATGTGGTTTTTCGTTAAAGTGAACAGTACCATAAACTTTTCGTTAAAGTTCCCTTTATTATATTCACGTAAAAATTTTATTAGATATCCAAGTGCTTCTTCAAAGAATGCTTTTAAGTGTTTCTGTCAAACAGAGTTAAAATTTAGTCGTCCGAAATTTTTTAACCGTTTCAGAAGTAATCATAAATGTATAATAATTAAGGAGAAGCAGTTAGCATCGTACCTAGAGCTACTTCCTTGGAGTTGAAGAACAAAAGGAGTCAACTTGCAAAAGTCAACATCTTCACATCTGCGAACAATGCATAACATAAATAGATAAACCCCAAAATCCAAAAGTTGGATAAAGGATCAAAATCTCTACACAAAAAATGAATGTAATTGTATCCAAGAGTTTGAGTTTTTTAGGTTATTACAAATATTTCTCTAACTCTGTGATAACCTGTTCTGTGTTGTCACAAAACAACTTGATTATTTCAGCAACAAAATTGGGATTGTTTGAATCTTGCAACTCTTGTAGTTGAGTAAACTGGTAGTCCAACATACCCTGTACAAAAAAAATATTGAAAACCCAGTACATATCACGTATACCTTTATAGCAAGGGTTTGTATGTGGTTAAGAACGTTCACTCATACACCTAGATCTTGTATTCAAATATCCCTCTTCCCGACGTCCCCGTATCAAAAAAAGAGAGAAAAAATGGCTTAATACCATTGTGTGTAATTACCCTAACCAAAAGAACGAGAGTAAAGAGTTAATTACCTCATGAAGCATGGATTGGACTAAAATTTTGATTTGTGCCTTGAGTCCAGGTAACGCCATGTTAATCACAATCTTAGAATCTGAAAAACAAAAACAAACCCTAATTGAAAAACAAAGATTCGAGGTACTAAACAAGGAAACAACCATTTAAGTTCTTACTTTGTAAAGCGATTTCGGTTAAGAGTTAATAAAGAACCTAACTGTCTGTCTCGTAGCTAGTTTCATAGAAATTTTTTTCGGAATAACTGGAACTTGTGAACGAGTTTAACTGCATAAAACCAATGATTAGAGGCGTTGGAGACATTGCACCATGAGTATCGACATAGATTTGGTGGGCAGTTCTATTGCCGCAAAGATGTTGTTCAGTTCAGGCTTGTACACACTACACAGTTTACTTTGTGATTTTCGTGAGTACAAAGATTTTGTAGTGTTTGAAAGGACATGGATGAGTTGTGAGTACGGGCAAAAAGAAGACTACAAAATTTCTACAAAAATAGAAATTTTGCTTTGGGCATACATTTGAGTTGAGGTTAGGTTGGGCTTTGAATGGACCTGAGTTGGACCAACTAAAACGGCCCAAGCCCCATTAACAATTTCAGTAAATTAGAAAAATAAACCTAAGCTGCTTGATTCACCATGAAGCATTACTTGCTATTTATTTTACGAATTATATATTTTACTTTGATTTATCGATTATTATATATTTTTTGTGTTGAATTATGTGAGAGAACTGACAAAAAAGTAAAAAAAAGAAAAAAAAGAAATATAGATCCTAATCGCATTTGAGCTACATGGAGCCAAGCCATTACTTGCTATTAATTGAACCAAACTATGTCTTTGAACCAAAATGTCCTAAACCTTGGTGCTTATGGTCATTTTACTATTCCATAGCACAAACCACGACCTTTTCCATCCATTTTAGCGAAATTTCGAACCTTCACCTGCCTTGGAAGTCTTTGGAATAAACTACTTGAAGTGGGTGCAAGACGTAAAACTCTATTTGACTGCAAATAAGCTAAGTGCCACCATTAAAACTGAAAATTCAGTTGGCGAAGCTGAGAAAGCCACTACTATGAGTTCGAAGACACATGCATCATGCTAGAGGCGGCGCTGAGGGGGAGCGAAATGTGCAATCGCACAGGACCCCCAAATTTGAGGGCCCCCCAAATTTTTTGGTATCTTATATTTATATGTAATAATGTTATATATTAAAAAAATGCTCTTATTAGCACTTTAAAATCTTATAGTGCACTTTTATAAGTGTAAATTTTTTTTTTCTAAATATAAAATTTTTGGAATGCACAATGAGATATTAGGAGTGTTAATAACAACACCTTAAAAACGATTTTCTTTTCAATTTTATTAATTATATAATAATGTTATATATTCAAGTGAAACTCTAAAGTTATAGTTTTTGAAGTTTTTTTTCTTTATTTGATTGCTTAAGATTATAGCCGACCTAACTTAGTGGGAAAAGACTTTGTTATTGTTGTTGTATTTGATTGCTTAAGATTGAACTGTTTTTTATTATTTAGTGAAGATTATGTTTATAACTCTTTTTACTTATTTAATGACACTTGTAACTTTCAATCAGTGAGTCCTAAATGTTGTTTTGATTTAAGTTATTATTTTATAGTACCAATATATTGTCATACTTTAAAAAAAAATATATTAAAAAGTGGCCCTTTTATAAATTTTGCACAGGGCCCCGAAATCTCAGAGACGGCCCTGCATCATGCATTGTAGATGAGCTCTTTGGCTCGCTCTCGAAGAACGCTTTAATTACCAAAAGTTGATCCTTTTGCCAGAAGCAAGAGATGACTAGCAATATTTTCGCTTCCAAGACTTTAAGTTTGTGAATATAAATAGAATCATGAAGTTTGTCGAATTCGCTCACTCCTTCAATTTGATAAGAAGGAGAATCAACTTGAAATAGGCCCTTACAAGTCTTAATTTTGAGGACCTTAAACGAGCATTGCTCTTCCAACATAATCTTTATTTCAGATTTACACAATCAAACTTAAATCACAATTACTATTAAACACGAAATTATTGACAAATAATCTCAAATTTTAGTAACAAAATTAACGCTAGACGTGAAAACGGGCAATCAACTCAAATCAGAAGGACCAAAGAGACCCACAAAACCAACAGGCAACAACCACGCACTGGGACCCAACGGTGACAACTGTAACCTCTTACTTACCCTTCGGGTGTCAACTCAAACCAGTGAAAAATATGTCCCCCACGCGTTTCACCGCGCGGTAAAAAAAAAAAAAATCCACCTTCCGATTCCACAACCTCATCGAGAAAGCGCAAAGTAGCCGAAAACTCCACGTGTAAAACAACTGCCGGGCCACGTGTGCGGTGACTCCTTCGCCACCCACGTGCGAGCCCAAACCCGCGCAATCGGCCGCAAAGGGAGACGTGGCGCGCAGAGATATATGGAGCTCGATTTAGCGAGGACGTCGTGGCCTGAGGTGGCTCGACAAGTGGCACGCTCTCGCAACTCTTTTGCTTTTGTACCAGGGAGGCAGTAACCCTCTTTCTCTCCTCTCTCGCTCCACTTACTGTCTCTACAACTATGTCGCTTCAGTAGCTTAACGTAACGTGTGCTGAAGAAGCAAGTACGAACTCGCAGTGACACAAATAATCAAACACTTCGTCTGCGGTTTTGGTTTTGTGTTTTATGAGAGAGGGAAGCGATGGTATCTTCCTGGAGGCGGTCGTTTTCGAGCTCGACAGGGTCCACGGCGGCGGGGCCGTCGTCGTCGCCGGATTCGGGTTCTTATTCGTCGTCGACGAGCGGTGGGGTTGGCGGGTTTGGCGGGAGCGGCGGAGCGGATCGGATGGTGAAGGAGGAGCTTCAGGCGGCGGAGGCGCTGGCGGATTTGGCGCATTTGGCTATGCGTGAGAGTAGCGGCGCTGAATCGGGTGGGAATTGGGGGCAGAAAGGGAAGCGAGCGAGGAAGCGAGTCAAGAGCGAGTCTCCGCCGAGTCGGTCGGGTTTGAACCCGCTTGACCCGCCTCCCACATGTCCGGATCTTCTCCCTCAGGTTCGTTTGGTTTTTTGGCTTTATATGTATATACACATTTGAAATTATCATTTATTTTGATTTAAATTATTGTTTTGAGAAAGGAGGTGCTGAAAGAGAAAGGGAATGGTGGTTTTTGTATTGGGTGAAATTGGTATTTTAACTTGAATTGGAAAAATTCAAAGATTCTGGGAAATAATGGAGTTTTAGGGAAGAATAGCAACTTATCCATGACGAGTTACAGAGATGTGAGTTTTGCGAGTTCCATCACCAACAATTTGGATGCATAAATAGTTTGCATATGGCCGGAATTTAATGTTATTACATGCATTGTAATGGGGTCAAGTGCATACTGATTTAGCTAGAATCGTTTTTCAATTTGCACATAACACATCCCCATTTGGATTTGTCTAAAATATAGTTAGCCACACCAATTTAACCTTGGGGGGGAGGGTGGGGTAATCTGTTACACTGGACGTACATTGTAATGGGGCTGAGTCCATGGCTGGCTTAGCTAGAATTGTTTTCCAAATTTGCACATAATATCACCATCTGGATTTGTCTAAATATAGTTAGCGACACCAGTTTATCGAGGGGGAGGGTGGGGTAATCTGTTACATGGTGTTGCGAATGCTTAACTGTCACCAAATCGCACTATTTTCTGCAGGACTTGAGAAATATTTTTGTCTATATCAGGATCAAGCGGTGACAGGTTTGCAGCAATGTGAAACGGTATGCACAAATGTCCTTACAGAACCAGTGAAGACTGAGCAGGTTCTGAGTGAAAAGGTTGTGAAGGCTGAGCATGATACAGAATTAAATAAGCCAAGTCCTATATGCACTACAATTTACCCATCATTTACTTGCAGCAAGTCAAGGCGGAATTTAACTGAGGTACTGACAACCTTTAAACTTCTTCCCTGTGCGATGTTCTGTGATTACATTTCTCTTTTTAGTGTTAGTTAATATTTTCTCTGTTTAGGAGGAAAAGGAAGAGCGGAGGATACGCAGAATAATGGCAAACCGAGAGTCAGCTAGGCAAACAATTCGTCGACGGCAGTTAGGCCGCTTTACTCTGCTAGTTTAATATATCTTTCTTCTATTTCTTTTTTTTTGAAAAATGAAGTTTGTGTGGTAATAAAATAGCAAAGGGAACAGAGCTTTGTATTGGGAAGGGTTTAGGCAAACGACAGGACTAGTTTCGGAGAACACTTGTACGGTTGCACTTGTACCCTACACCTACAGAACCATGAGGGTGTCTAGTCTGCGATGTATCTAGTCCTGTCCTGAGATCCAGAGATAATATGTTGTCTGTTTCGTGAACTTAAGGGTATCTAATTAATTTGTGCTTTGGGATCCCCAACTGGTTTTTTTTCCCCTTTCCTTTATGAACTAATTATTTGTAGCCATAGACGGCCTCCTTGCATTTTCTAGTCTCAGGAATAACTAATGACATGAATCTGTTTAAATATTTTGAATTGTAGTTGCTGTTCGACTGAAGTTTCTAGCCATAATATGACAGTATAACATGTGCCATTGTGGCAGTAATTAAATGCATTACAAGGTGCACTGGTCTTTTCAAAGGAAAAAATAGATGTTGATCAATTATGTTTCTTATTCTCAAATTGCATGATATGTGTCCCATGCAGATTGCTTTGTTGGCTAGCATGCATTTATACTTTAGCAAACCATTCATCTTTGCTTGTTCTTCAGGCTCTATGTGAGGAGTTAACCAGAAAAGCTGCCGATCTGGCATTGGAGAATGAAAATCTGAAAAGGGTAGGCATTAGTCCCAAACGAAATTTTGTAAACTTGCTTTGCTTTGAACTCTCTGTCTCTGTCCCCCGCTGTCTCTCTCTCACTCCCCCACCCTCTCTCACATATTTTATAATATTTATAACCATTGGTTGGTATATTCGAGTCTAGAGCTTGACTATCCATGGCAGTACTAACTTTATTCACATCTTTGGTGACATTTTAAATCCAAAGAAAAAGGAGTTAGCGGTAAAGGAGTTCCAGTCTTTGGAGAAAACAAATAAGCACTTGAAAGTTCAGGTAAAGATATGCCTGACACTTTGAAGAGCTGTCTTATCTTAATAAGGTATCACTTGCTTGACATGCTCTCTCATTCTGCAGATGGCTAAAGTGATAAAGGCAGAGGATCAGGAAGCGCTGGCCGAAAATATGTCAGCCTATGTGCAGATGCAGATACCTCCGTCTTCGCCTACAAATTCCCCATTCTGCTTGTTTAATCGCCCACCAATTACACCACTTTTCTGGCCTTCTATCATTCAATCCTCAAATTCTATTCAGGTGCAGCACGTACTACAAAATCCAATAGCCGTTCTGTCAAACATCTCATTGCCGGCTAATGGTGCAGCTGAGTCTTCTCTTGATCAAGAAACCCCCCCAAACATCAATGGAGCGAGAACTCCTTTATGCGTATTTCCCTGTCCTTGGTTCATCCCTCATTTTGATAATGGGAATGGACTCCAACCCCAGTCATCCTTGTGCCTGAATAATAAACAAGAAGAATCTTCTTTTAATAACCAGTACAGCTCTAGTTCATCTTCAAGAGCTGGTACGCAGTTAGACAACCACCAGTCGTCTCTCCCTGTCAGATTAAAAACACAAGATTCCGCTTCAATTGAAGGCAGACCTTCACATGACCTTAACGAGACCCCTGCTCAGTTTCCTCTGGATGAAGGTGATCAGCACACGGGACCTCACCCGAAGGAAAATGGTTGTAAGGAAATATTCCTTTCTCCATCATCACTCAACCATGCCGGAGTTGCTTCTTGTATCAAGCATGAAAACGGATTTGAACCAGATCACACTGTAACAGCGGACAACTCTTATCACAAGTTCTCTGCCTTACCAGAGAAGAACAGCGAACCAATCATCTACCCTACTGGGAAACTCGCGGATGCGATTGCTGCAGCTGAAGCAAGAAAGAGGAGGAAAAAACTCACGAAGCTAAAGAACCTTCATGGCCGGCAGTGTCGAACACAGTGCTGAGCTATACTCTCCTAGTCTCCATGCAGGTCCTTCAAATTTAGGGGGACTCCTTCGAGATTTGAGTCTAGAGCACATCACCTAACTTTAATTATACAGAAAGTTGCTGAGGTTGACATGAAAAGATGTGGCCTGTAACTTAGGTACATCTTCAAGGCTTTTGCTTGTATTTTATATGTTGTTTACGTAATTCGAATGGTTGGAGCGTGAGATGTTGGTTCATCCAGCTCCGCCATCCTTGCTGTAGTTCTGTTTTAACTCTCTGTAACATGTACACTAATAAATACCCGGATCCTTGATTCTATTTCATTCGGAAAATTTCTGTTTTTTACTTTCGTTGGTTGCCGTAACGATCCCGGCCAGGCCATGCGTAGGCCAACTTTGTGCATGGACGTTTGCGGAAACGAGTGCCGACTGTTAATTACATATGAACAGTATGTCTATGAAATCGAGTCAAAACGAAAGTAATTGTCTAGTGATAAGCAAATGTTTATTTATAGCAACAAATGAAAACTAGGAAAAAAGAGCTACCAAATGCTGGCACTAGAAGCAAAAACTAAGCTAAAAGAGACCTAATTGAGATGCTTACAGACTACGATATGGCTTTTAACGCTGTGCCCTAATTCAGATGCTTATAGACTACGATATGGCTCTTAACGTTGTGTTTAGAGTCATCCCATTGGAGTAAAGCGTGCATAACTGTCTCGTTCATCGCTGGACGACCAGTCACCACAACCTTAAAGGACCTTTTCTGATGCAACTTAGTGAAGGTCAAGGTACTCGGTATGACTTTCACTCTCAAACCATTCAAATTCGTCACATTTGCCTTGTACACGGAATTACCGAACCCTACATGCGTCACTCTTCTATAGAAGACGGCTGAAACGCCATAATTGTCGTTCGGGAAAAGCTGAAGATGCATAGAAGGATAGTTGAGGCCGTCTGTGCCTCGTGGATGTTTAAAGTCTGAGCATTTGTACTTCTTTTTATCCCCAATAAGTGTGCCTATGTCTGTGTCGTTGAAACCTTCTTTGCACAAGAAACTAATGTAGTCATCTGGGGTTATGTCGTAGACAAGACCAGGATGCACTGCCTTTTTTGGGTTTACTTGTCCTGCTCCCGTGGCTAGCTGGGTATCCGCTGTTTCATTTTTCATTGGTGTGGCTGAGCCAAATGAAGTGAAAAGATTGGTTAGTGCATTGCTTTGATGGACTTTGTTCTGTTTTTTTTTAGTGTGCGGTTTGGGAAGACTAACCGGTTGTCATTAGAGCGGACTTAATGGCAGCAGGTGACCAGTCCGGGTGGAAGGACTTGACATAGGCGGCTGCTGCTGTTACATGAGGGCAAGACATGGACGTGCCTGATAACATATTGAACACATTGTGGCGCCGGTCGTCTGAGTAACCAGTTATGGATCGTATCTTTGGATATGCAGCCAATATGTTTACCCCTGGTGCAGAAATATCAGGCTGTACATGGAAATGGTACCTGATTATAACCAAATATGTAGAGAGAGAGAGAGAGGGAGAGAGAGAGAGAGAGAGAGAGAGAGAGAGAGAGAGATGAGAGATGAAAGAGAGATGCCTTGAGGATGTTGGGGTGCATGTGTTGAGGTCCTCTCGATGAGAAAGAAGCAACGATGGGGGCGGTCGTACTAGGAGTTCTTGTCTTGTATATGACAGCCATAGGGTTTCTGGAATTAGTACCACATAACTTATTAGGGTTTTCATATATGAGAAGGAAAGTGATTTCCGCCCCACTCCTTTTTTCCTTCTCCATAAACAGGCGTGAGTGTGTAGAAGGAGAAAAGTGGTATGCAAAAATCATTTTCCTTTGAAAAGCTTTATGAGCTGTAAAAGATGTGAATGAAATGAGCTATACAAAACCATACTTGGTAGAGTTGATGTACTTCTCGATCTTGATCCCATCTTGTACAAGGATTTCGGTACCGGGGATTATAGGGCTATAAGCGTAATCATCAAGTTCATAACGTGTCATTAGGGTTCCAGCACCCTTTAACTTTTGCATAGTGGAATCCTGAGTACCAAACCCTTGGCAGTACACAATCCTCCCCACCACCTTGTTAGCGTCTAGAGCCCAAGCATCACAAGCACTGCCGTTATCATTTTCATCATTTGATAATTAGGATTTATATTCTTGAAATTGCATTAATTTCCACCAAAATTATCAATGCGAGTTTAGAAGATAGTCAAAGAATATTATGTATGAGCACGCATATGTTCGCCTTCTCACAACATGGAACTAATCGTCGTACTATATAATAATCGAACGTGTTACAAGTGACAAAATTATGTGAACACAACAATTTGGGCAAAAATTCATACCTCGCATCTCCCCCGAATCGCATGGTCATGTTGGCTGCAAGGGTTCCACTTATAAGAGGATACATTAGTTTCTTCGGCGAATAGGTGTTGAGTGAATTTCCCTACAATTAACTCATCAGATTGCGTGATAATTCTGCACTCTATGTGTTTGTGCGCGAGATACGCACTAGAAAAATTTCTGACTATAGCCATATTGACGTGTACTTGTGAGCAATTAGTGTTAGTGTCTATTGTTAGATTGTTTTAGTGAGAGAGGGAGAGAGAGACTTACCGATATCCTTTGGCCATTTCCCAATTTTACTACAGTCTGTAACTGCCTATCAATGGTATTAGCAGCTACTGTCATAACCCATGGTGCTACGTTCTCCACACTGGCCGGAAGCCCATCATTCCCAGCTGCGCACGACACAAAAATCCCTTTTTTCATGGCATGAAATGATCCAATGGCAATGGGATTGTCCAAAAAACTCCGCGAGTGACCACCTAGAGAGACCGATATTAAGTCCACCCCGTCGGCAATGGCCTCATCAAACCCGGCCAAAATATCCACATCAAGGCAGCCAGTAGTGATCCAGCACACTTTGTACACGGCGATGCGTGACAATGACACGCCCCCTCGTGCAGTCCCCTTTGCAACGCCATATACGCTGGCACCTTTGACGGCTGCACCAGCAACGATGGAGGAAGTGTGAGTGCCATGGCCGTCATCGTCGACTGGACTGTGAGTGCCCCAATAAGGACGACCAGTTTCCAGTTTAAAATATTTGGCACCAATTACCTTGCTGCTCAAGGAAAAAGGCACAGAAGGTTTTTCATGAGACTTCTATGTTGAAGAATACAAGAATCCCATCTCAAAAATTTAACAAAACTAAATGTAGCTTTATTTAATGACTCTAGTTCTAATTACATAGAGGGACATTTGTGATAAGACCCTCACACCTATCGTTCTGTGCATTAGTAAAATACAAGTTGAGGGAAAATATTGTTAGTAGTGGGTCACTTGCCCATCTCTTTAAATAAAATACTGATTTGGAGTGAGAGAGAGAAGGGAGTGACATACTTGTTGCAGCCTGTAAAGTTTGCACCCTTCATACATTTGCCTTTCCATTTAGCTGGGGGTGGCCCGTAGCCTTTATCGCTGAAACTGGGAGCCTGCATGTAAATTCCTTATACACAGAGAATTTAAAGGGTCATAAACATTTTGTTTCACAATTTTTCAATTTTTTGTTTCTTTTGCTATTGTCTTTCAATCGGAATAACAGAACATACTGATGAATTGATGATCATTTAATCCAGCAACATCTAGTATGGAGTTCAAATCTCATGAGCGACAGTTCTATCTATAAAAGAAAAGAGGGAAAAGAATGGCAGACTATACCAACCTGTATCCAACACACCCACTATGATATTGCTTTCTATTTGAGAGTTCCTTTTCTTTGATTTCAAAGGCAACCCTAGGAAATCCCATGACCTTGTTGTATGAAGTTTGCGCACGGTGTTTGGGAACACTGACACAACACTATCATCATCTACAAATCAAAGAAAATCATAGAAACTATAAATAGAAGTGCCTAATGTGCTGATAATAATTAGAACCCTTATTAGGGTAGCACCATTTGTTTACTTATTTATTTAGTTATATTTCTAAGAACCTGAGAGTGCCTGTGCTTCATGTGGCAACAATCTTGCTACGAAGCCATTGAAACTCCTTCTATAACTATGAATTATTGATTCTCTGGCTACTTTGACACTGAAATTTGAAAGGAAAATGTTCGGTTATCCTCAAGAATAGCTCAGTATACATATAAAAATTAAAAAAAAAACAAAAAAAAATTGGTTGGAAGAAGCTGATCATTACTCTCCGATCGCTTCTGCGAGCAGGTTATGATGTCCGCTCATGGCAGAAATTTCAGGTCCTGGCAGTTCTCCCATATACACAATGTAAGTCTGTTAAAAGTACAATTTCACATTGTGAATAACAATCATTATAGGGCACATGTCTCTTGGCAGACCATCTAGCATGTTATGTTGTCACATTGTTACTTTTGATTATCATGTTGTCTTAATTTACATTCTGACTATAGAACATGATAACGTTGTTGCACAAAATGATGAACTAACGAAAGAAATGGAAAATTTGGACAAGGATTGTGTGCCCTCCCATTTTCGGTGCCCTCCTATGCCCTCCTGCTTTGTGTGGTCACGGTTAAGCCACGTCAACATTTTATATTGTTTTTTTTATAGAGATAATAAGACAAAAATGAATAGTAATATAAAATGTTGACGTGGCTTAACCGTGACCACACAAACAGGAGGGGACGGGAGGGCAGACAATCCTTGTCCGGAAAATTTATCGTCTGGAGTGTATGTACCTTCCTACCATCGTCACCATTCTGACCTGTTCTTTCACCCAACGTCGCTACAAAATAAGTACTAAATAAAAGAATCAACAGTAGGTTTCGTAACATCCTCATTGGATTGCAATTTGCTAAAATCTGTGTGTGTGTGTGTGTTTGTGTCGCGCTCTGTCAAACACACGAGTGAAAGGAGTGATTAAATTTGCTATAAATAGAGGAAGAGTATCTCTCTCTGCGCAAAAATATGGTGAGGGAGATAGTGAATGAGCTGGTTTGACTGTGTTGAACAAAGAATAATTAAGGGAACGCAGTCTTTAGTCCAAATAGGGCTGAGAGTTTGGTGGCTTGGATTTTGGATCTGCGGAGATTATGTAGCTAAGGTGGCTAGCTAGCTACAGCACCAATAGGTAGAAACATCATTTGTATAATATCACAAAACAAAATAAAACAAAAACGAGTAATGCTACACTAACCATCTATTTGTACTATCTCTCTAATATGTGTAGGGCTCGCCAACGCAGGTAGATCTTACTATTAGGAAGATGATACAAATGTATGGTAAGAGTATCATTTTTGAACAAAAACATCAAATTGATTATATCAACAAATGTTACGATTTTGCTCCAAAAGAAGGAAAAAAAAAAACGAGTGTTACGAAAAGGACCTGGCTTCTTTGCCCTCCCAGTTCCCATACACTCTCATCCCTTTCTATTTTGTGCGGTCACGGTTAAGTCACATCAACATTTTATATATATATTTTTTTATAGAGATAATAAGACAAAAAACAATAGTGATATAAAATGTTGACGTGGCTTAACCATGACCGTATAAATAGGAAGAGATGAGAGTGTATGGAGGCAGAGAAGCCGGGCCCTTACGAAAATTCTATTATGATGTATTTATCACTTGTCATAATGACTACATTATCTTAACGCCGGACTAGAATGTCAATTATGATATACGATATCTACATGAATCGAAGGGCAAAACCAGGAATCGTCGGTAGCAGCACTAAAAAAAAACCCCTTTTTCAGATAAAGTAATTTTGTCAGGCCAAATACGTTTTCGTTGCTTGTAATTTTGTCCAACAACATTCCGTCAGGCAAAGTTCGTTGTGTAAAACCAATCACAAATCCTACAAATATCAAAATCAGAAACAAGAGAGAGAGGATTTACTGTTGCCAGAGAAAGGACAGAAGGAGAGAGAGATGTGCACGTTCGTCGTGGTGGAGAAAGGACGGTGGAGGTCCGAGGTGGATGATGGCAAAGAGAGAGAGAGAGAGTAGAGAGAGAGAGTGAGAGAGACAGAGAGAGAGAAAGCAAAGAGAAAGAGTTTAGCACGGTGTGAGGAGGAAGAAGAAGAAGAGCTCGGAGTTCACATATCAGACTTTTGCCCGATTGAATGGTTTGTCAGCCAAAGGTTTAAAAAAATATGACACGTGTTCAAAAATCAAATATTTCGCCAGGCAAACTTGGAGCTTTTGTCGGACAAAAGTCAGTTAAAAATGTTAACCTAGTTTAGCTTTTCTTTTAATTAATTAATTTATTATTTTTTTATGAAAAAATTCGTGGGAAATAAAGTTTTCCAAACGAGATGTTAGAAATGTTAGAGCATTTCGTCGGTTAAAACCTTTTAAGGCCCCGTTTGGGATTGAGGTGATTTAAAAAAAAGCCACTGTGAAAAAAAGCTGAGGGTCATTTTTGTGTTTGGTAAACTGAAAAAAAAGGGCTTATTTTGGAAGCTGCTGTGAGAATAAGCTGAAAATCAAAGGAAAAGCTAAAGCTGCTATTTGCTGCTTTGAAAAAAAGCCAGTTTTTTCAAAGCACACGGAGCTACAGTGCTCCTTTAATGAAAAGACACACTATCATCCTGCTTTTTTTTTCCAAAAGCACTTTCACAAAAAAGTTTACCAAACACTCTACTGGCTTTATTTCACAGCCGCTTATTTTCACAGCACAGCCGCTTATTCTCACAGCAGCTTTTTTTCAAAGCACAGCAATACCAAACCAGCCCTAAGTGTGGGGAAACTTTTGATTTTTTTGGGAATTTGTACGTTTGCCCTACAAAATATGTACCTTTGCTCGACGACACTTATTCGTCAGGCAAACCTCAAAATTTTATTTTTTTCTTATTTTTTTTTGGTAAATCTCAGTTTACTATCCTTATGTTTTGTGGTTTTCAACATTTAGTACATCAAGTTTTTTTCATCCCAAAGTCATACTTAAAGTGTTAATTTTGCAACAGTCTCATACATCCGTTAGTCAAACTATTAAGTCTGTCGTTAATTGATGATGTAACACTTACGTGAACAATGACTGGGTGCCACGTGTCATTAAGGGTTCCACGTAGATTTTTTTTTCTTTTTTCAGAAGGGGTTAAAAAAAACAAAACAAAACCGTCTTCTCCCTCCCTCATCCCCCGCACCCTCTCCCTCCCTTCTTTCTTCTGCAACCTGCACCACCCTCTCTTCTCTCCTCCTTCCTCCCTTATCCCTCAATTCTCTCATCTGCACCAACCCACCATGTTGCGGTTCTCGATCTCACCAAGTTTCCATCTTTCAATTCTCTTCAAGCTAAAGTTTAATCATTTTTTGCACACCACCAAGAAAAAAAAAATTCACCAACAAATTTATCCCACCAAACAAATCAAACCCAACAAGAAACAAATCCAAAAAACCAAAAAATAATTGAAGAAAAAGTAAAATAAAGTGAAAATGCCAAGCTTCTTAGAGCTCCCGAAGCTTAAATCTCGAGATGCTAACACGCTCAAAAGCAAACCTAGATCGGAGAAACGCAAAGAACAATACATGATCGAGCTTCCTCAACAGATGCATTGGGGCAAGATTTGGCGAGTAAAGTACCACTCTGAGAAATGGCACGTTACAAACCCTAGAAACCCTTTGGAGTAAAGTACCACGTTGGGTTGGATTTGGACTCCATGGTGTTGACACATGTCAGCGATCTGGATGCCGTCGACATCGATCTCAAGAGCGAAAATCAGGTGAATTTGTGGATCGAGTACGACGGGTCGAGTCAGGTCATCAACGTCTCGGTTTTGTGCTCGAATCTGAAACCCAAAGACCCAGGTTGCAAAAGAGAGAAGGGAGGGAGGGGGAGGAAAAAAATCCATGTGGACCCCTTAATGACACGTGGTGCCCAGTTATTGTTCACATAAGCGCCATGTCATCAGTTAACGGCAGGCTTAACAGTTTTACCAACGGATGTATGAGACTGTCTAAAAATTAACACTTTAGGTATGACTCTGGAACGAAAAAAACTTGATGTACTAAATATTGAAAACCACTAAACATGAGGGTAGTAAACTGAGATTTACCCTATTTTTTTTATAAAATTGCAAACAGTCAAAAGATTATCAAATTTGATGATCAGATCCCTTCAATCTGTGATTTTACTCTAGATTAGCGTCATTTAAAAAGATATCAAAATTGGAGGTAAAATCATTGTTAATTAATCGTGACTTCTTTTTTCGAATTGTCGTATGATTTCGGCCCGTTACCAAATCTCCTAAAATTTGTTTTTGGTGATTTTTGGCGTATGCGATCTCAAATTATATACAAACGAGTTTTACGGTTGGATAGTTGAAATTAGTTTCCTAGACTGCGTATCCTATCAAAACAATAGATTCAACAAACACTTAGAGTTTATTCTATACTTCCATTAGGTATAACATAAGATTTTGTGGTAACCAGTAGTACAAATATTTTAAATTTATGGTCAAGTTTGTTCTTTGTATTCTTCTAGGGTCGAGGACTGTAGTTGTAGGTGCTAGGCAGTTGGCCACCACCCCGATTAATCCTTAGGCGTTTGAAAATTAAGAAAGTGTGCCTAGACCCGCTTAGGCATCTGCCTAGCCCTCCTAAACCCTCTTAGGTCGTGACTCTCACTTAAACAGAAAATCGTTAACTTTCATTTTGCATTTTATTTATTTTTCAATAAAATGTAAGGTTGAATACTTGGATGAACACTCATTATATGCTTGTTCCCTATATTTTCAATATGTTGTAATACTTTATAATCTACATGTCATTTTTTTTTTTGCAATTTATGTATCCCATTATAATTATGTGTTTTTTTTTAAGTATAAGTAGACATTTATTTATACAATATATAATAATTTTGCTTAAATCCGCTTAGTCCGCCTAGTGTTTTTAGAACCTTGGTTGTAGGAAATCATCAAAATCAAAGCTAAATCACTATTAGATCATGACTTTCTATTTCTAATTGTCAAAAGATTTCGTTCTGTTACCTAATCTCCGAATTTTTTTTATGATTTTTGGCGTATGCGATATCTAAGTATGTATAAACATGTTTGACGGTTGGAGTGTTGAAATTAATTTTGTAGACTACGAAAATCATCAAAGGAATTGAATATGCCAAAATGTCTCTCACCTTTGCCCGACGAAATAATATATTTTGTCTTATGAAATTTAAACTCTAAACCCTAAATCGTAAATCATAAATTATACTTTTACACAATGATACCTGAATGATTCGGTGCGCAAGGGATGTCATATTACGCGCCAACTATTTTCCTTCGCGTTTAAAACTTTACATGACAAAAGCCCTTTGCCTGTCAAACTGCATTTGTCGGGCAAAAGCCTGTAAAGAAACCAAAACATTGACCCTTTTTTGCTGACAAATGTTTGTATCCCAGTATAATTAAGTGTTTTTTTAAGTATAAGTATACATTTATTTATACAATATATAATAATTTTGCTTAAATCCGCTTAGCCCACCTAGGTCTCCGACTAGCGCCTAGTGTTTTTTAGAACCTTGGTTATAGAAAATCATCAAAATCAGAGCTGAAATCACTATTAGGTTGTGACTTTCTATTTCTAATCGTCAAAAGATTTTGTTCTGTTACCTAATCTACGAAAGTTTGTTTGTTTTTTTTATTTTTTATTTTATGATTTTTGAAAGTTTGTTTTTTTAATGATTTTTGGCGTATGCGATATCTAAGTACATATAAACATGTTTGACGATTGGAGTGTTGAAATTAATTTTGTAGACTGCGAAAATCATTGATGGAATTGAATATGCCAAAATGTCTCTCACCTTTGCCCAACGAAATAATATATTTTGTCTTACTCTAAATTCTAAATCTTAAATCATAAAATATACTTTTTACGCAACAATACCTGAATGATTTTTTGCGCAAAGGATGCGATATTATGTGCCAAATATTTTCCTTCGTGCTAAAACTTTACACGACAAAAAACCTTTTGCCTGTCAAAATGCGTTTGTCGAGCAAAAGCCTTTGAAGAAACCAAAAGATTAACCGTTTTTGCTCGACGAATGTTTATTTTCCGTCAGATAAAGTATATTTGCCCGATGAATTGTCATTCGTCAAACAACATTTCATCGGATAAATGGTAATTTTTTATAGTGCAACAGCCATATAAAAGGCATAAAAAATTACTGCCCAAACAAGAGAAAATTATTATTCTCAAACCATATCACATAAATTAGATAATTCAAGGTTTAAATCATATACCTAATTAATGATATATGACTAGAAAAATCAAAACTAGATAATTGAAGAATGTAACACAGATAAATAATGTGACAAAATTTTCCTCTAGATTAAATATATTGTAATTGAAATTTGCAAGTTCATATTTTATGTCAGATAAGCATATTGGTAACAAATTACATATTCGAGCATATATAACAATTATTAAATTTATGGGAATCAAAATTCTTTTAAACTTGCCATGTATACTACCATTTAGTGGTATTACTCTTCACTTGTAAGTCAGAACTCTTAGGTCGATTCTCGTAAAAAATGAATTCGAACCTAATTATATAACGTAAATAATATCGTATTTATGTATTAAAAAAAACTTCTAAATTTTTTATTACTAATCCATGTAAGTATTTGAGTTAACTATATAAATTTTATTTATATTTGTGCACATAATATATGTAAATAATATGCGTATATACATATATGATAAAATTGAAGCAATATTTTCATATTGGTAATTAGAAACCGAAGTGGGCAGAGGGGTGATAAGAACCTATAACAATTATAACTTAATTTGGAGGGGCCCCGTGGCAGGATTTGGTTGCACGCTCACATACCCTGTACTCTATCACATGCATCAAACCGACAGATTTGGATCCCATCCGGATCTAAATTGTGGGGATCCTAGAATCCTCACATCTTAGTCATTCATCGTGCATTGTGTGATCATAAATTATTTAATTTTTTTATTTAAAATTACATAAATACGATGAACGGCTAGGATGTGGGAATCCCAAGGATCCCCACAAAGTAGATCCGGAGAGGATCCTCTTCCTAAACTGACGTAGTTCTCTTGCCTACACTTTGCTAGAATTGAACTCATAGGGAGAGATCTGTGTGAAGGGTGTGAGGGAGAAATTTCACAAAGAAACTTCGAGTAGAAGGCTCGGAATTGGCTGCCTCTAACCCTCACCTCATGACCTATATTTATAGTGGTCATAATAGGCTTAAGGGGTAGAAGAATTGGCTTGTAGAGCAAGTCAAAATCCCTCCATCCTTGGTTTATTTCAAGGAAGAATATCTCTTTTATTATGATCAAAGTGTTGTAGTCCTATTAGATTAGGAATGTGATTGTGTAAATCCTAGTATATATTGGAATATCTCTTATATTCCTATTAGGAGTAGATTGCCTATTAAATGTTGTAATCCTAAAGGGAAAGGTTTTTACCTATCCTACTACTATAAATAAAGGCACAATGGGGTGGAATAGAACACACTCATAATTACACATCTCTCTCATTCTCTCTACCTATTGCCACACCCCTCTCTCTAAGGCCTCTATAATTGTTCAGTAAATTATGCCTACAACACGTTTTCAGCACGCTCTTGACGCTGCGCTAAAGAGAGTTTGATTTTCAATCGGGGGAGTATTATGTTTTAATCATCCTTTTTTATGATTAATTTATGATTTTATTGAATTGATCTATATGCTATTGATTCAATTTAATTTTTCTGTGTTGAACGTGATACAACGCATTGGAGATGCAATTTCGGCTTTATGAGAAGGATCTTTTACAAATTCAAAGGCTCTTGTTGTTTTCTGCCAATCAGGTGCGCTTAAAATAAAGTAAGATATTTGAAACGACCATGAAGCATGAAAACATTCCCCATGATGCATAAACCCCCTATGTTTACATTTTCCTTCCGATATATATATATATATATATATATATATATATATATATATATATATATATTTGTTAATATATATATTTGTTTCATGCATCGCACAATTAAATTGTTATGTGGAATATGTGAGTCAATGTATAAAATTAAATTAGAAGCATATTTAGGGTTTCCTAAACCCTAAGGGATTTTTGAAAAAAAAAAGGGAATGGGATATGGTGCGGCACACCACCGCACCATCACTATGGACATAGCAACCAGGCTACGGCCTGGATTTCACTTAGGCAGGGCCTGAAGCCCTAAGCCCATGCACGCTGACCTTGGCCCGCAACCATCTAACCAGCCCAGTTGGATGGGCTTTCCTTCCCGACGCACGCTGCAACCCTTATGGTTGCTGGGCTTGTGCAGTAGCCACGGGCTTGCAACCTTGGCATTCGGTCTACTGCCAGCAAGCCTATCTTGCTGGGCCCCGTGTCACGACCCATTGTCTGCCATGCATGATGTCAGCCCAATGTGGCTGAGGTGTCCCTCGTTACTCGCAAGCTTTTTGAGCTTGCTCCCGTGCTATCCCCTCGGTCCAAAATTGAAACCCAACTGCGACTAGGGTTTTTCCCTCACCCCGTGCCCTAAAGTTCACACCCGAGGCTTTTTTGGGCCATGCCTTTTACTCAAGGCACCCAACCCGTGCCCAAAATTTTTTTGGGACTATATTTTTTTGACCCTATGCTATTATTTAGCATTTTAAATAATTTTAACCCGTATTTTACTTCTACAATCGACCATGTATGGCCCGATTTATTGAATTAATTGAAAGTGACCTACAGTCCATTAATCTGATAATGAATCCAAAATTATTAACATGAAGATCACTTTTGGACATTAACGATTCAATAATTTATTTCTTCTCTTTAAACCGTTGACTTACTTTCGTAGTCCCGAAGCACTCACACTTGAGTTCCTGAAGCAACCCAAATCCACTACACTTAGTTGTATATTGCATTCTGTGTTCTTGCAGGAACCTCTATTTTATGAACTAAACGTTCATAAACTAATTGAACCTGTAATTTCAAATTTAGTGCCTTTGAAACTCGAAGTTTTCATAAAACAATACACCCATGAAAACCCGACGTTTTTCATGAAAACCTTGTCTTAGAACTCGAATGTTCTAACTTTGATACTTATGGATAATTCATTCTCATAGCACCAATCACAATCTTGTTTCCTCCAATTCAATGGATTGTCGAACCGTCACAAGTTCGATTTTCCTGATTTAGACGTTTCTAATAGAAACCACTTTATGTGGGGTACAAGATGTGAATCTCCACTTGACTATCAAGAAGCCAACAATGGCATGGAAAAGCTGAATAAGCCTCCATCATGATCTTCATTCGAAGACTTATGCTCAAAGCATTACAAATGGAAATATCTCCCGATCAAGGATTCCATGGCTCTTTGGCTCGCTCATACGGACTGTCTAATCATGAAAATTGCCTGAAGCACACCATGATTACGTCCATGAATGAGTACAATTCTGAAGTTTATAAATCCGATCAAATTTTAACTGGAGAATACTTTTCTCACCCTTCCTTGTTTCTAACTCACCCCTGAAGTAGCAGTGTAGATAATGGAAGTTTACCAAATTCTCAAATCTGATTACTACCACAAACGTGAGAGAAAGGTATGGACCCAGTTCGGTTGGAGTCTACCGAATAGCTCGACCCAGTTCGGTCAAAGCCTACCGAATGGTGATGCACTGCTTCGGTAGGGATACATCGAAGGACATATTCTCTCACAATCCAATTTCGAGTTTGTTTTTACAACATATGGTATAATCATGGCCTGCCAAGGTGTAGCATCATGCTCGAAGCATGATCCTTGGTACCTAAGACCTAAAACTTCAAGAATAAGGGAAAATATTCCTGAACCTTAACCCTACAAAATCTATTTACGTCTCAATGGAATATACCATTGGTTATGCACCTGTTCGTGCCCCTACCAATGTTGTTAAGGAGTAGCATTCTAGTAGTCAATACGTGAGACTAACTTTGCTCCACCAAACACTGTTTGAAGAGAAGAATCTTGACATGGATGGCCTTGTTGGCCGAATCCCCTTAGTAAACCATTTACTTTGTGAACATTTTTCTATGTTCTTGGATTCAAGTTTGGTGTATGTTTTACTTATGGATAATCTTATTGATATACTTATGGATAATCTTATTGATATTATCCTCGAATATGAGTTAATTGAATCAAGTTTCTCAATACATGTGACTGATTCAATTAAACACGTGATTAGGTAAGAATGTGGGAAAGTTAGTTATCTGGATGAATGCGTACTACGCACACTAACTTTACACCTAAATCACATATCTAACAACGACTTTAGGTCTATCCAACCTGATTAAGAGCATTGACACGCTCCTCGTTGTATGAATGGTACTGAATCACCATTTAAGGGACCTTAAATTCTCAATTCATTGAGTTTTTAAGGATATTCGAGATGGCAATGATCATAAATAAACCACTGAAGAAAATATAGTGAAATATCTTTGCACCACCTCCAAAAATGAGCCTGAAGCTTTGATTTGGGGCCAATGGGTTATCTCCCAATTGAAAAAACACCACATGTGGCCAGCCTAGAGCTAGGTGATTGAGCAGTTTACTTGTTTTGGCATAACCATTTGGGACACTTAGGTCGAACAATGATGCTACGACGCATCTCCTTACTCGAAGTAAGGATCTTGTGCCTACAAACACACTTTGCCAAGCCTGCTCATTAAGGAAATTGATTTTATATATCATCCCTCGCAAAGATACGAAATCACCCATTTTCACAATGGATTCAAGGGAATATATATGGACTAATCCAACCAAAATGCGGACCATATAAATACTTATGGTTTTGGTTGATGAATTGACAAACTGGTCAAATGGTTGTCCACAAACATTGCTACTAAACCTCCTTGCCGATTAAGGGTTCACCACCTACTTATTTCTTAAAGGTCCAGGAGACTGGATAATGCCGGAGAGTTTACATCGACGGTTTTCGATAAAGTATTGCATGGGTTTATAATTGAACATTGAATTCCCATGTTCACCCCAAATAGCCTTGCATGGTGATCATAAAGCACAATTCAAATGATCACCCGAATTTTGGTAAACATACCAAGTTTTTGGTTTTTACCTAGGGCTATGCAATCTTGTACGCAACTATGTTAGTCCGCATTGTGGCCCATTGCCACCCAACCTATATGACGTTACAGTTGGTTACTAGATACGAACCTGATGATTTTTGTATTTACGTATTTGGGTGTGCATTCCATGTGCTAAGTTGTGCTGCCGCAACGTACCACCATGGGTCCTCAAAGAAGGATGTGTATCTTTTGTTGATCATGATTCTCCTTCACCTTCACTTTCTTAGAGCCCTTGCATGCGATTTCTTTACCGCTTATTTGTGGGTTGTCACTTTAATGAGACAGTCTTCTCGCCGTTATGGGGAGATAAGAACGTCAACGTTCCTGGAGAACGATGCGAATTTGCATGGACACTGCCCACTATGTCTCATCTTGATCCCTATACCACATAAATGCAATGCATTCTAGTTTTCAGAATGTTGCTCCAGACGTATTCCTCTGATCTAGCTAAAGTGACGAGATCATATACCAGCTGCAAACATGCCTGGAATGATAGTCGAGTCAGCATCCCTAGAGGGTGTGCCACCTCTGTTGGACGGTTTGGTACACCGACGGATAACCAATCAATCTGTCTTGGCTTGGAGCACGATAGATCATTCGGTTTGTAGGATTCACTTCCCTAAAAGAGGAAGATACGGCACAACAATGAATCTAAATTTGATCGCTATCTCAAATCATTTCCATCTCATGAGATTAATCCGAATTTCTCCTGAGACTTAAAGTTCTTGGTCCAGTATACTAGTTTGGATAAGCTAAATGGAATTGAAATGAGATTATCGTCGATGATGTTTTCACTCATATGGTAGCTACCGACATAAATGAAAAGCGACGATATCGAACCGTGTTCTGTTGATTAAGTGACAATGTAGAACTGATTGGACAACTAAAGTTACAATCCAGGTCAAATTCCTTACCAAAGTGTGTATTGGACCTGTCATTCCTACACTGCCCAAGGTAACCCTATTGTGTTACAAATGGGAAAGGACACGTTATGAGATGAATGAAATAGTGCGATATAATGCACGCCTTACGATGCAAGGTTTCTCTTAAAACGTCATGTGATTGATAGCAACATTATGTAATGTGGTTAGTGTTTTCTCCATGGGGATATTGATACGGAGATTTACATGTAAGTTCTCGAAGAATTACATGGACTGTTTCAAATAGTTCCAAACCCACGGAACACCTTCTTAACTTGTTTGAGGCATTCACTTACAATCTGACATATGTGGTATACCAGTCTAAGTGCTTATGTCGTTAACACGAATCTCACTAAGACTCTAGAAGAGCTTGAGAAAATTGTTTCGCACTTGAAGATGGAATTTGAGATGAAGAATCTTGGGAAAACTCGTTTATGCGTTAACCTGAAGTTTAAGCGTTGTTCTGACAATATTTTGGTCTACCAGTCGAACTACACCTTGAATGAGTTACCTTTAAGTATAAATATGATCATCCATACGTTATATTCAAATGAGACCCTTGAAAAGGTTATGGAATATGAAAATCCATATCTAAATTCAACTTTGTGCTTCGTTGTACTTAGGTCATTGTATTTAGACAGGACATCTCTTTCGCTGTTGATCTTAGTAAAGATGCAGCACCGCGCCTACACACATCCACTGAATTGGTATTAAAGACGTACCCTGAAGGTACTACATGGGCAAATCCCAACGCATCTCGAGCGGATCCAACCCCCTTGATCCTCGAAATGATGTTTTCCTTGTAGTTATGCTGACGCAGGTTACTTATCAAACCCGCACAAGGCAAAATCCCCAAATGGTTA
Source organism: Malus sylvestris (assembly GCF_916048215.2). Lineage (NCBI taxonomy): Eukaryota > Viridiplantae > Streptophyta > Magnoliopsida > Rosales > Rosaceae > Malus > Malus sylvestris. Next base: position 1,845,279 of record NC_062273.1, read on the forward strand.
TGTCTTTACCGTTAAGGATATTGCAATATCTTGGAGGTCCACGATATGACCTTAGTTGCGAAATCTTCGAAACGTTCCAAGAATCACCTCACTTCACTATGCCATAAGTGAGACATGGTTAGGAGTTCTTGTTGAGCATATTCGAAGTACTTGTTGTGTTTTCATCCATCGTTGAGTCCCAACGACGATCCATAAAGATTATGCCACATGTATCAACTCGACCAAGCCATGATGCATCAACAAAGTCAACACCAAGACATATTACATCCACATCTACATTAGCAAAGCATAAGGAGATTGAAATCATGCAAGCCGACCCCAGACAACCTTGCCGACCTCTACAAGACATCACTGCCGAAGTCAACCTTCCAAAAGCTTGTCCGAGGAATTGGTATGCCTAACTATTCATATGCAATGCTTGTAGTTCTCATTTGGAAGTTATGTCAAACTCAGGGGGAGTATCCAAAAGTATACTCACTACGATTAGGAACATTTTTCCCACTGGGTTTTTGCTACCTAGAGGCACCCATCCTGGGCTGATCATACCCTTGTGAGCTCTACTACTTGCGTCCAAAAGATGTACATTTTTGACTTAATGCAACTTCTCACATTTCTCCTTATACTATGGATTTTTCCCCACCTTGGGTTTTACCATAGCGAGGTTTTGTGAGTTTTATTTTTTATGCATTCTTCCGTTGATATGAGACTCACATTCACCCATTGTGCCGACAACTTCATCAATTGTACTTGCTTCATCACTGAAGACTTGATGCGCCATTTACTTGAGTATTTACACACTCAAGGGAGAGTGTTGCAGTCCTATTAGATTAGGAATGTGATTGTGTAAATCCTAGTATATATTGGAATATCTCTTATATTCCTATTAATAGTAGATTACCTAGTAAATGTTGTAGTCCTAAAGGGAAAGTTTTTTACCTATCCTACTACTATAAATAAAGGCACAATGAGGTGGAATAGAACACACTCACAATTACACATCTCTCTCATTCTCTCTACCTATTGCCGCACCCTTCTCTCTAAGGCCTTTATAATTGTTCAGTAAATTATGCCTACAACACAAAGATATATTTAAGCGATTATTCAAAATCCACTCCCTCTTTCGAGGATAATAATTATTTAATTAATTCTTTTGATTAAAATTAAGAGTGTGTAAAAGGATAAATAATATCATTTTAAAAATCTAATAAGAGCATATAGAAATTAAAATATTCATTAAAGGCTCAACTTTACTTTTTATAAAAGTAGTTGTTAAAAGCAACCTACATGCTACTTTTAAAAACTGTTGTCTAGGTTATTACCTTTAAAATAAGCAGGATATTTTAGTTTTACCAAACACTTTTTATTGCTTAAATTTAAGTGAAACAATTTTTTTGTGGAAAAGTAATAATAGACGAGGCCTAGGAGCGAGAGATTTGTGGTGAGTCATATATAAGCCAGCTATAATAAAATGGTACCCAATTTTTTATGTAGGAAATTTTGAATCTAAGACCTTCAACTCACAAATAAAGAGAAATATAACTGAACTGTAGTACTAATTGAAAGTTCAACAAAACCTTTATTATCTCCAAATTTCATATGCCCCCAAATTCTTAGAAATGGACCTACATCTATGTTCCTCTTTATAAGCTTTTCAAGTTATTTCACACGAAGATACAAGATTTGAGAGATTCCCGCCAAGAAAAGGGGACTAATTAGCTTGATAATGGACATATATATTAATTTCCTACTAAGATTTTCTTGAGAATTGATATATAGATTGATTTCAACTAACTTTAATGACATGAATATTTTGTGACGATCATAAGTGGAGATATGACAAATCAGTTTCTTTACTGCCGGCCGAAGAGGCAACATAAAAGAAACCAGTCATATTCTAGCAGCATGAAATACTAGTCACATGAACTTGTTAATTACCAATAAATAATTAGAAATTAATGTAAATTACAAATTAAATTAAGCCAAGATCACCAAATTTATGATTTTCACATATTAGCTACGGAAATACAATAAACAACTAAGCATACTTTGGTCTATGATAGTGAACACTTTAAGATTCCAATCTGTTTCAGTCAGCGGTGGAGGAAATAGTTTATCTCCCTTGCCTTAGTTTGCACGTAAAAACCCTAATCGTGGTTTTTGTAAAAAAATGCACATTAAATGGGTATGTGCACTATATATACATGTATAAGGTAGAGAGAGGACTCATTTCCCTAGGAAGCCCATAATCAATTAACACCATGGTAATAAGATAGGAAACAATATCTCATAATTTGACCAATAGAATTGTTTGTAAATAATAATATTTGTTAAACTCTACATATCACATAAACCGTGTCATGTGAACCATCTTAGAATATTAAAATATTTTTAGCATTAAAACCATGGGATTATTTACCCAATTAGTAATATAGAAATGCCAACTTTTGTTTTTGTTGAAATATTAATGCCGCTTGTGTTTTGGATAATGCAATTGGATTAAACTAACAAAAAAAAGAAGAAGACGGTATTAGTGGCTTTGTCATAACCCTAAAACCATGCAAAAATACTTGTTTTTCTTTTCTTTTCTTTTCTTTTTATTTATATAAAATATATAAATGTGTAGAGGGTATGGAACTTGACCACTAATATCATCATTCATGAAAATATTCTGACTAATATCAATCGGCTTCTCAAACCATTCTATTTATTAAATTTTTGTATACAAAGTAAAACCGAGCTAATTAAGCGATATCCACGTCGTTGCCTTGCCTCCCGCTTAATGAAACACAAGCATTGGGTACCTGGGTGAAGAGTTAGCAACAAGTTAACATCATCAATAATTACTCTTCGCATAGGTGAAATATCCTTCACAATCACCCAATCAAAACCCAATTTTAGAGCGAACTCCTAACCTTCACATAAACAATTCTTAGGGGGCTACTGCATGATCAAACTCCAAAAATTGTCACGTTGTTCATTCACCTGAGAAAGTATTAAGTTGATCGAATAAAGGATCAATTATTGGGACGGACCTACTGTGATCCCGAAATTGCATTTCTACTGGAACTGGATTTTTAGCAGAATATATGCAATGCAAAGCGGCCACACAAAATATTAAAATCACGTACAAGAGGAAGATAGAAAACTGCAGCCCTAGTGGTACAAATTAATTATGTAAGAGAAGATTCTCCCCGGCTTCTATTTGTGAGGATTTAGAAATATTTTAATCACATTCGTTCATCGTATATCGTGCAACCAGTTTTCATCAGGTACTGTTTATATTCAATTTTAAATAAAAAAATTTACAATGATTTTTGACTGTACGATATACGATGAACATATGTAATTGGAGAATTTGACAAAGATCCTCCTGGTAATTATGTGAGTATGTCATATGATGTCAGGCACATTTGTAGACCTTGTGACAGTTTGTACTATCTTTTTACCTTTTCACCTCATGATTTGGGAACCACGTTCCAACTGCCCAACGACATTGTTTTTTTCCTTTCTTTTCTTTCTTCCTATTATTTGTTTTTTGTTCCTCTTATCTTATAACTTTACAAAGAGTGCAGTTCCGCATTGCTATACTTGGGCGAGAGATTTATAGGTTTCAAGATATTAAGGTCAAGTTAGCATGGAATTGATCATAAAATCAGAATTACAAAAACATGCAAGAGAAATGATCAAAACTCTACTTGAAAGATGTCATTTGTAAAAAGAGAATTTCTAATATTGCTAGAGGCTTGTTTTCTTTTTTACTTTTGCCCTGTGACTGCATTCAAACAGTGCATCTTTTATTAAAAAAGTGATGACACAATTTTATTTCTTAATTTTCACTCGTGGATTTCAAATTGAAAGTTTTTGGGCTATATAAGATTTATGGTATATTGAATAAAACACCTTATCAAAAGAAAAAGCTTATCGTTTCGTTTGTATGGACAAGAAACCTAGTTAGCTAAAGTCACCAACCCTTTGGGAGAGTACGTGGTTTTGTGTATTCACATAGAATAACAGAGAACCCTAATTTAGTGAATTGAAGTAGAATCTTAGCGCTTAGATATATGTTATTAAGTGTACTTCTTCCATTATATTAAACCCAACATCCATATTGTGCAGCTTTTTGTATAAAAAAACAAATAGATAAGGCAAATCATCACTAGCTAATTATACTCCATGAAGGAATATATGTATCCACTTGCACAGTGGTAAAAAAGCAGCCAGCTACATTGCCATCATTTTGTACACCAAAATATAAATACCGTACACCGACAAGAAAGCAGACGTTCTGGTTACATATGGTGCACCTTGAGTTCAGCCACCGAGGTAACACTGCGCGCAACACTTTTTCATTGGTAGACCAATACTACCATGCACCAAATATGGCAGAGCAGAATACGACTCATCACGAGTCATGACTCATGACTCGATGGTGGTGCTAGTCCTTTCTTTCACCAGCACTGGAAGCCCACCGCTTAAGGTCGCAGTGAGTCCGGGAGAGAACCGAGGCACACTACTTGATTCGTGTGCTGCATGTTCGATGTTAAATCGTCTGAGCAGCGAAAGCACAACGGTTTTCATCTCCATCACAGCCATCTCTTTCCCCAGACAAACCCTATGTCCCGGTTGAAACACTGGGTACTGGAAGGGGTTTTCCTTGAAGAAAACGCCATCCTTCAACCATCTGTCGGGCTTAAATTCCATGCAGTCAGAGCCCCAAATCTCCTGGATCCGACCCATTGCGTACGGATGGTAAGTAACCCTAGTCCCTTTCCTCACAAATGTGCCATCGGGTAAAACATCATCTTGTTCACAAAACTTTGAGTCAAACTGTACAGGAGGGTAGAGCCTCATGCTCTCATAAATTGCGGATTGTAAATAGTGAAGCTCTTGCATTTGATCAAAGCTCTTGAGGCCCTGATTGAGTCCAAGCACTCTATCAGCTTCCAACCGAATCGCTGACGCAACGTTCGGGTGGGTCCCAATGAGCCAAAAGAAACTTGTCAAAGCGGACGCAACAGTGTCACGCCCAGCCAATAAAAAACTTACAACAATGTCTCTCAAGTAGGATTCATCTTCTACACTTCTCATGAATCTTGACAAGAGATCTTTTTGGGTTGAAAATCCCACTTCGCGCTTTCTGGCGATCACCTCTTTGGCTAAACCGTCGATGATGTTTATGGATTCTTTTAGTTGCTTCTCGCTCCCCAAATTTAAAATTCTCTTGATCTTCCAAATTATGGGAGATGGCGTCATGGCTCTCTCGGCGGACAACTTCGAGGCCATGTCGAAGGCGATGGTGAATTTGGACAAGGGCAGTGACAACTCTAGGCACATAGGGTCCAACCCGAAAGAGAACTTGCATATGCTGTCGAACGAAAATCTCTTGAACACGTCTTGCAAATCGAGGAATACTCCGTTACCATCATCCGAATTAGAACAAACGGATGATAAAAGAGGGATGAGACGGTGTTCGATTTCGTGATTGACAATCTCGTAAGCATACGATCGTACCGAGTGTCTGTCGAGCTCGAGGCTTGCCATCTTCCTCTGGAACCTCCATGAGTGGCCATCCACGTTGAATATGCCTTGACCTAGAAAGTCACCAAGGATTGTAGAGAAGGGTTTGCCTTTCGGGTAGTTTTCAAATCGAGTTTTGAGCATGTACTCGACGTTTTCAGGGTTGGCTGTGATGGTGTTTTTTAGAACATGTATGTGGATGGTTTTGCTTGGAGAATCTCTAAGAAGATGTGCATACCAATCACAAAGATTTATGAATTTTAAAGACCAGCTTGAGGTGACATAGGTCTGGCAAATTTCACAACTGCACCATCGGTTTGATCTCAATAGGAAAAGGCTGAAGATGGAGAATAGAAGAAAGAAAAGGAAGGTGTAAAAGAATTGCAAGAGCTCAGAAACTTGAAGTTCCATTGGAAATATAATCAAGGAATGGGACATGGAAGAGACTGGAGTGGTGATGAGAGAGATCACAAGATAGCATGTATATTTTATATGGGATTCGACGGTTTTTCAGATAATTAAATAATTCCGCACAGTCTCACCCATTTGCTCGTGCTGCACAACTCTTTTTCTTTCTGGTTTTAAACGTAAATATAAACAAATAAGGTACAGAAATGAACAGAGATGTATAGAATATGGAAAGTAATTTTTAGTTCAGTGTTTTTTTTTCTTTTCTGTCTGCGTACAGACCCACTTGCAAAGAGGAATTATTTAATATGTAAAGTGAGAGAGAATATTTAATTAGCATGAAGAACCCGTGCGAGATTAGAGTAAAGTGTGATGATTTGAATGAACAACTTAACAAAAACGTAAATGTCACTTAGTACTATTATTTAATGGTATTTCTCTTTATTGGTAAGTGAGAGGTTTATTTTTGATTATCTTCAAAGACGAATTTATACCATATTTTTACTAGTACATTTTGATATTAAGTCCACATCTCTTTTAATAAAGATAATATCGTTTGTTCAAAATAAAAAAGAAAAATATTAGTAAAATACATTCACCCACGTGGATTTATTCGTATATGTACGAACTGGTCTAACCTTTATATGTTTATGAGAAGCAAACTAACAATAGTATTGGGTGGATTGGACCACGTTCGTGGTCAGAAAACAGCCACAACACAGCTAATTAAATCGGGGAAAAATTAGTGTGTTTTGGTATGGGTACGAATCTGGTATATATATATATATATATATATATATATATATATGCTAAATTATAGATACCCTTTCTGGCTATTTTGATAATCTAAAGCATATGTAATACAAATATGGACAAATAACGAGTGTTGTAAATTGACAAACTATACATTTGCTACAATTAGAACTAAGATGGGTGAGCATCTATCACATAGAAATAATTCATTTGATATTTTAAAGGACACTTTTTTTATGTCTTAAAGAAATTAATGAACACATGGAATTGACAGGGAAAAAATAAACTTTAGCCGCCAACGCATGTATTTATGGCTGGTTTGGAATTAAGGTGTTTATAAAAAAAAATAAAAATAAAAATAAAAATAAAACAGTTTATTAAAAAATTAGAACAACAAGTATGTTTGGTAAAATAAAAAAAAATGCTTTAAAAAAAATTATTGTCAATAACAATAGAAAAGCATAAAAAAGCAAAAACAGAGTCTACAATGCTTCAATTTTTTTTTTCAAAGCATATTAATCAATGCCCATTTAATTAAATTCACATATTTTACAAAATTACAATCATTGCCCCTATATTATTCTCTTTGACAATTATTATATCACATAAATACATATCATTTTTAGTCATTTAACATATTCATAGTAATTTATATAAAAGTTTACCAAACACTTGGACACTATTTTTTTTTATTAAAAGCACTTTTACCACACAGTACAGTAGAAGCTCTTTTTTTTTTTTTTTTTTTTTAAGCACAACAATACCAAACTAGCCCTTAGTTTTGGGGTTGGTGACAATTTTTGTATTTTTATTTTTATTTATTCTCTCTTTTCTTTTATGTTTATAATAGTGGTTGCTCTCATTATGTTGAGATATTTTTTTGCTTGTGGTCACTTTATCGCTTTGTCTAAAAGAGTTTGTAGTAGTTGTGACTTACTGGTCAATCTAATCTTAGAGCGACGATTTTTTTATTTTTATGGCAATTCTCCGACTTAAAAGGGTGTATGTGTGCTAAATTTTGGTATTGGTTGTATTCGGTTCTTTTGTTTTTTAGAGAAGATAAATTTTATTTAAACTCATGTAACCTCTTTCTATACTCAACTTAAATCTTAAATGTAATTGTCTTTTTTATCCTCTTGCATAATTACCATCAAGTACGAGATGAGATTGATAATAAAACTAAAATTAATCAAAAAACCCACTCATTATAATTAAACCTTACTATCACTTTTTGTTTATTCTACCTTCATTCCTACTAAAACCCTAATAGCTCATATAGAAAAAACAAGTTTTTGTAATTGATGGCTAAAACCCTAATTGCAGCAAGGATGGAGGAGCTTGATGAAACAACATCTCACGCTCAAAATGTTCCAATTAGATAAACAACATAAAGTTCAAGCAAAAGCCTTGAAGATGTACCTAAGTTACAGGCCACATCTTTATGTCAATGGCTCAGCAACCTTTTATGTCAATGGCTTAGCAACCTTCTATAATTGAGGTCAGGTGATGTACTCTGGAATCAAATCTCCAAGGAGTCCCTCCAAAATAAAAGGACATGCATGAAAACTAGGAGAGAATTTATAGTCAACATGTATCTAAGCTCAGCACTGTGTCTGACACTGTTGACCATGAACATTCTATAGCTTCGTGAGTTTTTTCCCCATCTTTCTTGCCTCAGCTAACTCCGCCTGTGTAAGTTTATCTTACATTGCCGGTCCTAAGCCCGGATAAAAGAGGAAGGGGAGGGCGTCAGGTAGTCGACAGCCGACACTCCTAGGTTAAGTCGAATCCTTATGAAAATGAATCCATAACAAAATCACGCTAAAGCTAGGGCGTCACCCATAAGTGGCACGCCATGTGGTCCGAGCATAGTGATAAGTGATCAAGGGTCGCTGTATCTTCATCGGCACCCGGATGCAGTGTTAAATAAGCAAAGGGTCATAGAAACTTCTTTTTGAATGACTCCACTCAAAGTTGTTTGGGAGCATATGCTCCTATCAACTTTACACATGACACACAAAAGAAGTACTTTGATCCTATTATACGGGGGAAGGTAAAGAAGCTAGGACATAATGGTAGAGTTCAAGAGAGTATAATGCGTTTAGGAACGTGGAATATAGGAACCTTAACGGGAAAATCTATAGAAGTGGTGGAAGTTATGGTGAGGAGAAGGATAAATATTATGTGCCTACAAGAAACTAAGTGGGTTGGTCTTAAGGCAAAGGATCTAGAAAACTCAGGTTTTAAACTTTGGTATTCGGGCACAAATAGAACGAGAAACGGTGTTGGCATCATCTTGGACAAGACCTTGACACAAGATGTTGTAAATGTCAAGAGGGTAGGAGATAAAATCATGGCAATCAAGATTGTAATAGAACAGGAACTCATCAATGTGATTAGTGCGTACGCACCTCAAGTAGGGTTGGATACGAGTTTGAAGGAGAAATTTTGGGAAGACCTTGGAGACTTTGTGCAAGGAATTGCTCGGATGGAGAAGTTATTTATAGGAGGAGATTTAAATGGACACGTGGGCAAGGAGATAGGCAACTATGGAGGTTTTCATGGTGGCCATGGTTTTGGGGAGAGAAACGAGGATGGGGAAGTTATCTTGGATTTTGCAATGGCATATGATCTCTTATTAGCCAATACCTTCTTTAAGAAGAGAGAAGAACATGTGATCACCTACAAGAGTGGGTTGTAAAAAATACAAATAGATTTTCTTCTAATGAGGAAATGGGTCGTATAACTTGTAAGGATTGCAAAGTTATACCGGGAGAGAGCTTGGCTAATCAACATCGCTTGTTGGTGATGGATGTACATATCAAAAGAGAGGGAAAAAAAACAAGACTTGGAAGTGCCCAAGGACTAGATGGTGGAATCTAAAAGGAGAAAAACAAGTCATTTTCAAAGAGAAAGTAATCACCCAGTACGTGTGGGATAGAGAGGGGGAAGCTAGCCAAAGGTGGGATTCCATGGCTAGTTGTATCCGAAAAGTAGCAAAAGAGGTATTAGGAGAGTCTAAGGGCTTTGCTCCACACCAAAAGGAATCTTGGTGGTGGAATGAGGAGGTACAAACAAAGGTGAAGGCTAAGAAGGAATGTTGTAAAGCCTTATACAAGGATAGGACCGATGAAAATGGTGAAAGGTATAGAAGAGCGAAGCAAGAGGCGAAGAAAGTTGTGAGAGAAGCTAAGTTAGCGGCTTATGACGATATGTATAAGCGACTAGATACCAAAGAAGGAGAGTTGGATATCTATAAACTAGCTAGAGTAAGGGAAAAGAAGACAAAGGACCCAAACCAAGTAAGGTGCATCAAGGATGAGGATGGAAAAGTTCTTGCTACAGAGAACGCAGTCAAAGACAGATGGAGATGTTATTTTCATAATCTTTTCAATGAAGGACATGAAAAGAGTACTTCTTTAGGAGAGTTGAGTAACTCAGAAGAGTGTAGAAACTACTTTTTTACCGTCGAATCAGGAAGGAATAAATGGTTGTAACTTTGAAAAAGATGAAGCATAGAAAAGTAGTGGGCCCAGATGATATACCGATCGAAGTGTGGAAAGTTTTGGGATAGACAGGTATAGCATTGCTCACTGACCTTTTCAATAGGATTTTGAAAATGAAGAAGATGCCAAATGAGTGGCGAAAGAGCACTTTGGTGCCTATCTACAAGAATAAGGGCGACGTACAAAATTGCATGAACTATAGGGGTATTAAGCTAATGAGTCATACAATGAAGCCATGGGAGAGAGTCATTGAGCATAGATTGAGGCAAGAGACACGGGTTTCGGACAACCAATTCGGGTTCATGCCAGGGCGCTCAACCATGGAGGCAATCTATCTCTTACGAAGATTGATGGAAAGATATAGAGATGAGAAAAAGGATTTACACATGGTCTTTATATATTTGGAAAAAGCGTATGATAGGGGCCCAAGAGACATTCTTTTGAGGATTTTAGAGAAGAAAAGAGTATGAGTAGCATATATCCAAGCTATAACGGATATGGGATATGTATGAAGGAGCAAAGACTGCTGTAAGAACTCATGAAGGACAAACCGAAAGTTTCCCCATAACTGTAGGATTACATCAAGGCTCATCCTTAAGTCCTTACCTTTTTGCGTTGGTAATGAATGAGTTAACAGGACATATTCAAGATGATATTCCTTGGTGTATGCTTTTCGCAGACGATATAGTGTTGATAGATGAAACTCAGGAAGGGGTAAATGCGAAGCTTAACCTTTGGAGAGAAGTGTTGGAATCTAAAAGTCTTCGCCTAAGCCGATCAAAGACAGAATATATGCAGTGCAAGTTCAGTGCAAATGGAGGCCAAAATGAGTTAGGGGTGAGGATCGGAGATCAGGAAATAACAAAGAGCGACTGCTTTTGCTACCTAGGATCTATCTTGCAAAAGAACAGAGATTTAGATTGAGATTTCAACCATAGAATACAAGCTGGATGGATGAAGTGGAAGAGTGCATTCGACATGTTGTGTGACCGCCGTATGCCACTGAAGCTCAAGGGAAAATTCTATAGAACGGCAATAATGCCGGCGATGATGTATGGCACTGAATGTTGGGCGGTGAAGCATCAACACATACATAAAATGGGTGTAGCGGAGATGAGGATGCTTCGTTGGATGTGTGGGCACACGAGAAAGGATAAGATTAGGAATGAGGATATCCGAGGTAAGGTAGGAGTAGCCGAAATGGAAGGAAAGCTGAGAGAAAATCGGTTATGGTGGTTTGGACATGTGCAAAGAAGGCCTACTGACGCTCCAGTTAGAAGATGCGACTACAGGACAGAGATTCAGGGCCGGAGGAGTAGAGGAATACCTAGGAAAACTTTGGAAGAGAATCTAAGAAAAGACTTAAAGTACTTGGATCTAACGGAGGACATGACACAAGACCGAGCGCAATAGCATTCTAGGATTCATATTACCGACTCCACTTAGTGGGAAAATGCTTTGTTGTTGTTGTTGTTTCTTGCCTCAGCTACTGCAATTGCATCGGCAAGGGGTACAAATGACCCAGAAGATTTTTGTCTTTCGAGTTTCTTTGAAAACAAAACTATTCAATTTGAGATTTGAGATTTTATTTTATAAATAGGGGTAAAAATAAATTAACATTTTGAATTGGGTATTGGAGGGTCATTTAGGTAATAAATTTGGGTTTAAAGAGATATTAATTCTTTAATTAAAAATAATATAGGTGTAGAGAGTAAGTTAGGTGTAGAAAAAAGTTACATGAGTTCAAATAAAATTTCTATTTAGAGAATTGTATTATACCTTTGATGAGTTTGTAATTGTAGAGGTAGTGATGTTTCTTTTGGCATGTGTGCTCTCTAAGGAGTCATTACTACGTTTGATAGCTTGTTCCATACAAGTTATTGACCAACTCTTAATAAAAAAAAAATTCACCGTAAAAAAATTAATTAGCACATTTTTTTAATCCAATAATAGAGAATTTCATTAGCCATGCATCATTTGTTTAAAAAATAAATAAATATAGCCATGCATCATTTATTTTAAAAGAAAATAAAGTGCACTACTTTTGGCGCATGAGATTTAGTGGTCAATTATTTGAGTGAGTTGGTCCATAAACTATTTAGGCCTTTGTCAAGACCCTTTTTTATAGCGATATATGCTACCAAGGTATGGTACCCATATAATAACTATATAGTTCAATACAACCTTTGAAAATTAAAATATAAAAGCTGTATCAAGTTAATTTAGTAACCAGAAAAAGGTAAGGCTCCTTTACCTGATATGTGTTTGTCGAGCTTATGTTCTTTGAAGTACACATCATTTTTCTTTACCTTATGCGTGTTTGCCATAGACCACAAATTTAGCACACCACAAAAAATATCACCAAATCATTGCCCAAATAATGTGTCAGTGACGTTGATGGTCATATATATCAGTACCCCAGCTGGAATTCGAAGTGGTTGATGGCTTGTCATTTTTGTGTAGTTTATTGCGACAGGTAATGAGGTATTTATAGCAAGAGAGTAGAGATGGTTTCATTTTTCACGTTTTTGTAACTTACACCGATATTTGTTGCTTCATAATCTTTGCACAGTCGTTTCATGCTTCATTCATATAAACAATAAACCTATACAGTAGGTTTGAGAATGTGAAGGGAAAATGTGTCTCGTATTGGTAAAATGAGAAATCTTGTAAGGATTTATAAGAGGTTTGACTACTTTTCATATTACCAAATTGTTTTATGGTAGAACCTCAACAACCTCCATGATATCACAGCAGGTTGGTCCGAGTGTAAAATCCAACGGTCACACGTGTTTCACACCACCCAATTCGTATTATCCACGTGTTATGTTGGAACCTCAACTTCCTTTAGTAATGATAAGTGACAATCACCCAATAATTCAGTATTCAACATCAATGTCCTAATATAGGGACATCTTTCACAAACCACTGGTTGTATATGTGATATAGTACTTCTATGTTAAATTTATCTTCGGGAAACTTTCGTTCCGGTCTCTAATTAACTAAAATTTTTAGATTGAAATTTTATTAATTTGAATACTTGAATTGAAGAACAAAATGCTAAATTTCAATATTAATTAAGAAATTTAATAAGAAAAAATATATTAAATCCTTCCTAAAATCATGCGAAGATTAACACCAACTATAGATACATTAGGTTCGATTCTCGCCAAATGCGAATTTGAACCACATTATTGATAGCGCATTGTGAAGCTAAGCTCATCCCCTCTACCTTAGTGTAGATAATATCGTTTGCTAAAATAAAAAAAAAGGTTTTTCCTCAAGTTCGGATTGTTTGAAATCTGATCTGACTTTTTATTTTTTTTTCAAAAAAGAAAATATTGGTACATTTTAAATTAAAAAAGGGTACATTTCATTACATAATGGGGGTACATTATAAATAAAAAGGTGAATAGATTTTACATTAAGAAAATTGGTATACTTTTCATACATATACATATAACAAAGTGGTACATTGTTATGAAAAATGGGTACATTATAAATAAATTACGAGTACAAATAAAAGATTAAAAAAATATTCTGGATACAAATAAAGTTTTAAAATATGGGCACTAAAAAAGTATATATAGTACATATTAAAAAAAAAGGTTGCAAATTAAAAAAAAGGTATAAATTAAAAATAGAAATATTTGATACAAAAATTAGCCATAAATATAAGTGCATTCAATGGATCGTTTCTAACATTATATGATCTATGTGGAAATGGTTTTAAATTATTTTTTATTATAATATTTAAATATGTTGGCATGTAAATATTTTATTATTGAAATAATGATGTGGATAAAAACCAAATGACGATCAAAATTTGAAAAAATGAATAAGGTTTCAATCAATGAAATACAAAAAAATAAGGGATGGGAACTTAATTTCTCCTTTCTCTAAACTAGATGGAGGGGAATTCAAATTTGGGTGAATCACACAACTCTAGCCAACTTAGTAAAGCCATACTTACATGAAATATGTGATAAACTTTATAGACTCAGTCTGGTCCACCACCAACATCACCAATATTATCCCAACTTAACCACCTATTTCTAGATGTTGAATTTTATCTCAAAATGTCTCAGTGATATTAGAGATGAAAACTCTTATTTATTAAGTGTATATTATTTTATTATATGCTCAATGTGGAATCCTATTCTTCCACAATATGTTTCTTTTGATCTATTGTACATACAAAATTAACTTAGATCTTAATATATACAACTCCTATTCATTACAATTATAATTGTTTCCTTCCTATATTTACAAGTTTTCATTGTACAAAACAACTTCATTATACTAAATTAAGGATAGAAAGAAAGAATTGAAGAAACTGATTTGCTAAACATTACCAATTAATATAAAGAAAAGAAAAACCGTACAAATGTTTGAATTGGATGTGTGTTTCCACACTGAAGTTCTACGTTACTATCTATATGAAAACTTTTGACCTTTCCATTGGTAGCAGTTGGCACCATGAAATTTTATCATTAACCTCGGGACTAGTTTTTAGATAATGATTTCTACTAATGATATTGATAGAAAAAGAAATACTCCTTCCCGGCGGAGCCCTAGTAGTGGTTTTGGAGGCCGCAAGCGATGAGAATATTTATGATTGTAGATGTTGTCTCACTATATCGAGGTGAGCTTTTGTGGCGACTACAATTCACTGCTCAACTCGAATCTTTAAGTGGCAGTTGTTGCTCAGAATTGATGTGGTGGTTTTTGTATTTCTTGTGATTTTGTGCGCATAACATAGAATTAGAAGTAGAAAACTCGACATTTGTTAAGGATGACTCATAGAAGTACTTTTTTGGCCACAATTGCAAGTTATCAAACGATCGTGCAGTATTTTCCTTGTGGTGCCTTCATAGTTTTACAGCTTACAGTAATTAGTCTTCGTGAGTGTTATCTTTTCTTTTTAGATGGGCGAATTTTGTATTCCTGATGTTTTGTAGTTGTCAAGTGTGACATTTCTATTAGTGTGTGTCACCTCTTAGTTACATTTACATGCACGCTCTATGTACAATCTTAATTGTTGTTAATAAAATC
Source organism: Malus sylvestris (assembly GCF_916048215.2). Classification (NCBI taxonomy): domain Eukaryota; kingdom Viridiplantae; phylum Streptophyta; class Magnoliopsida; order Rosales; family Rosaceae; genus Malus; species Malus sylvestris. Next base: position 1,860,518 of record NC_062273.1, read on the forward strand.
TCATTTGAACTAAAAGCAATATTTTATTATCAAATTCTTTGAGAATAAGTCGTCATGCCACTAAACAACATGGCATGGTAAAAGTTCAAGAAAAATGATTATGGTCGGAAGGAAAATTATAAGCAGTTTGGATAATGCTGTCACTCCAACAAGAGCCGTGTTAGAGTTTCTTAAACACCTGCTGATGATTACTGTCTTTAGTAGTGAGTGAACACAAATGAGACCCCTTTGCTCTCCCTAATCCCCTTGACTAGGGAATTTGTATTTTTATAAATCATGCAATTGCGCCATTATCTCTTTGACCCCTTAGTTTCTAGATACCGCCATAACCACAAACCTCCACCAACCAGAAACTTCTTATTAGGTAAAGTTATGGATCGACGGCTTGGAGGATGACGATGAACGAGATTATATATAAAGTGAATTTAATTAAGCACCAAGCCGTCTTTCATTTTGTTTTGCGTACAGCTGCAGCTTTCTATATACTATTATGTTTGTTTTCCAATCACAGTAATATGTGATCCAAATTCAGCAGCTTCCTGTTTCTTTCTGGAAGTAGGTGTGCTGCTGCCTTGTCCTTTTCTTATAGCTTCATGTTACTTTCAGTTTCATCAGCTTAATTTGTCCACATAATTCAATTATTTGCTCCAAAATGTCATATGGTTGCTATTCATATACATACATATATATATATATATATAGGGGATTGATATTCACACATCCCATTTTACTTTTCACACACCCTTCTAATTTTTGGCCGTCGGATCGGATGAATTGAAGAAAATCAACGGATAGAAATTAACAAGGAGTGTGTAAGAAGTAAAATGGGGTGTGTGGATAGCACACCCCTATATATATATATATGTGTGTGTGTGTGTATGAGTGTGTGTATGTGTGTGTACGTGTGCGTGTGTGTGTGTGTGTGTCCGTTTCTGTATAGAAAAATTAATACTGTGTTAATATATGATTCTGATCTTTCCAGTTTCCAGGATGCAAGCTTGCCACACATAGACGTTAATATAGCAATCTAGAATCCATCGGGAAGTTAACCACGAGAAAAACCTCAAGTTTTATTGACTGATAGGATAATTAACAACAGGCAATGCTAAATTTGATTTGCATACTACCTCAAATCCTAGCTAGTTAGGAACCCTAAATGGGATTGCTAATGCGAATAATAACTTTTCAAAATACTCTCAAAACTTGAAATGCTACTTCTGACCTGACAAACAACAGAATTTGGTCAAAATTTGATTTCAAGCAGTAGATAGTTAAGTCATCTCCAGTCATATGGCTAAATATATACCGGGGCCATCGCCAGTCATATGGCTAGATAGTTAGGACATCTCCAGTCATATGTCAAATATTTTGTTATTATGAACATTGGAGCCGAATAAGGAACAAGTGTAACAAACAAATCCTACTAAAGACAGAAAATGTAGAGACCCAAACGAACCACGTACGGCAACACAAAATCTCACCAAATAAGAAGCACCCCAAAACCCCAAAGATTTGAGATTTTGGGAAAGGGGATTGAAACGAAAGATGAGAAATAGAGAATACGGTGAAAGAGGAGGAAAAGATGAATGTACGAATGGTGAGATTAGGTTCAGACTCAGGTGGTATGTAGGATGAATCGGAGGTGAATCAAGAAAATAAAAACCTTAAAAATTGAAAATAATAGGCATGGAGACCCAAAACCCTATAGAGCAAAAGCTCAAGGATAACATAGCCACTAAGTCTCAAAACTCTAGAGCCGTGACAACTCATGGTTTCCATTTTAGCCACCTATGCTTGTTTCCCTTGACAATTTATCACCAATCTTTAATTAGCCTATACAACAAAAGGAATTGTTCAGTAAAATATTCTCGTGTTAAAAAAATTTCATAAGATACTAGACTAGATTAATCTAGATCGTTAGTTTTCATTAGTTTTTATTTATATCCTTTGTTTAAAAAAAAGTATTCATATATGTTACTTATGTACGAAGATCGGATGATTAATCCATAATAGCTTCCGAATTAGGTAAATAATCATTCTTCAGATGACAAGTAATATAACAACAAAAAATAGAAGACAAAGATGCAAGTAGATAATCATTCTTCATATAATCATTCTTCCCATTACCACTAAATCAAATGAGAAGTGCACCCACGTGTTAATTAATCATAACTTAGGGCACCTTTAAACATGCATTTGAATGTGGTCTTCCTCGACACCCTATATACTGTTTTTCGTTGAACTGAAACGTGGAAGCGTATATAACACCTTGAATCAAAATATGAGATCATTGCTTTGGAGACCAAGGATGACCTCACAAAAACGAAATTGGTCCAAGATTTTTTGCTAAATATAGAAGGTTCGGAAGACGAAGACAAAGTTTATTCTGTGTATATACAGAGCAAGGTATAAGTGGAGATGGTCATATAACAGAGCCTTCCAATTACTTTTTCTTTTTTCCTAATGGGCTGCTGGCTAATAAAAATCTTGGCAGAACTTGCTTCTAGTACAATTCTAATGTAGGACAAGCCAAGGGTTCTCAGGGAGACGGGGGAAGATAACCTGGAATTCGCTCAACCAGGGGCAACGGAGCTCGCTCACGTCGCTAATCGTGGATTCGCTCACACGACCAAGCCAAATGCTTGATTTTAGAAGGAGAAATCACTCTCTTCGATTGCACTAAGGAAATACTATTTTAATTCATTCAAGTCTACCATTCAAGGCTTTCTAGTACAATATTTATAAGCGTTTACAAATTAATAGACCTCAAGTTTCCATGACACCCTTACAACTCCCAAAATAACTTAACAAATTCCTAAGTAATTAAAATACAAAACCTTTGTTATTCCAAAGCATATTAATGGTTTCAAATTGTTTTCTCCAAGTCTACCTCCCACATCATTCTCCTCTTCTCGAAGAAAATTCGTCCTCAAATTTCATTTGGTCTTCCTCAATCTTTCGGATGCCCAACCAATGTTTCCCATAGTAGAGCTTTTAGTAAGATAATCACAATTCGTACAACATTGCAAAGAGCACAAAATTCATAATATATTTTCTATTTCCATCGTGTATAGACTGATCCTCTTTTTCTTCCAAAAGAATTGTGATGCATATAGGCTTCCAAACTTATTGCTTCTGGGAGATTGTAAATACTCATGAATGAGAAAAGAAAACTCCAATAATGAGCAAAAGGTAGTTCCTTATCCAAGTATTTTCTCTTAACCAAAGCACGATCAATGAATTTATCCCAAATATAAGCATGAAAACTGAATGCAAAAGGCTTCACATTCTTTATAAGTTGTCCACATCGTTGAACTCTTACCTGCGTCTACATGGTAGTAAAAAAAAATTGGGACATAGTCCCAATATGGAGAGCAAGTGACCTCAAGCTGCCTACAACACTCTTGGCTAGCCACTAAAATCAAATACTTGTAATAATCAATTTTCTCGTCAAAGGTTGGTGTAGAACTTCAATCAACAAACTTCTCATTGACTTCTTCGTCGTCATCAACATACTTGTCATAAATTGGCGGTGAATTCCAATCGATCGAGCTAGTCTTTTCAACCAATTGATTTTCAAATGGATGGAAAATCTCACCCATGATCTTCATACGCAACGGAAAACCTACTCTGATGCCACTTGATGCAGGACAAGCCAAAGGTTCTCGGGAAGATGGGGGAAGATAACCTAGGATTTGCTCAACCAGGGGCAACGGAGCTCGCTCACGTCGCTAATCGTGGATTCGCTCACATGACCAAGCCAAATGCTTGATTAATATTAATGGTTCCAAAGCATATTAATGGTTTCAAATTGTTTATTCTGTGTATATACAAAGCAAGGTATAAGTGGAGATGGTCGTATAACAGCCTTCCAATTACTTTTTCTTTTTTCCTAATTGGCTGCTGGCTAATAGAAATCTTGGTAGAACTTGCTTCTAGTACAATTCTATCAAACATCGTCTTCACATTTCTATAAAACAAGGTTTTAATAGAGAAATTTAATTTGCAACCCATGCCATATACTGTCTTTCTATACTCTTCCTTACATTTCTATCAATATCTTCCTTAGAGTGGTTATGTAGTTGCTTTGTTTCTAAGCTATGTAGCAAGTATATAAGACTAGATTCAGCCAGCTTATAGTTTACGCATCATTTTGTAAACCGATACAATATTACAGAAAAACAGATCCAAGCTTTTCTTCAATATTTCTTCTTCTCCAAGCTTCTTCTCTAATCTTCCTCTATGGTTATGATGGTATTAGAGTAGGTTGTCTGTTGGACTTATCGATCACGTGCTTCCACGTCACTTTATTTGTGTTATATACGTGTTTGCCTTGAAAATTCGTCACAGGTGACATGTTGAGAGTATGAAGAAAGGATTTTGAGTAGTTGGACTTGGACAACTCCTCATCTTGCTAATTGATTTTATGGTGGAATCTCAATTTTGTATGATATCAGAGTCAGATTGGCCCACATGTGAAGCCAAACGGCCATTATAGAAAATAGTATAAATATTAAGGTGCGCATAGTTGGAAGGAATTCAATTTTAATTCTTAAACTACTCTCTCTCTTACTATAATAGTATTTTTTATATTTTAATTTTGTTGTGGCCTATATTTACTGAGGGGTGCAGCATAGAGAGAAATAGATAGTGGAGAATAGGCTTGAGGAATTGTGTATTAATTCTCTTGTCCTTGTGCCTTTATTTATAGCAATAAGGTGGAGAGAACCTACTCTCCAAGTAATACAAAGTATATTAGGAAACATCTTCTAAATCCTAAAGGATTCCTATTTTATCTCTACTTAGGATTTACACAATCACATATTGATAAGAACATATGTCACAACACTCCCCTTTGAGTATTTGAGTATGCAAATACTCAAGTAAATGGCGCATCAAATCTTCAGGAAAATGTAGAAGCAGCTGATGAAGTCCTCTCGTCTAGTCGGCACAAGTAGCAAATGTGAGTCTCAAAACAAACGAAAGAATGCATGGGTAGTAAAACTCACAAAACCTCACTATGATAAAACCCAAGGTGGGGCAAAAGCTCATAGGCTAAGGAGAAAAGTGAGAAGTTGCATTAAATCAAAATTATACGCCTTTTGGACGCAAGTAGAAGAGCTCACAAGGGTATGACTAACCCAGGATGGGTGCCTCGTCAAAACCTAGTTAGGTAGCAAAAACCCAGTGGGGAAAATGCTCCTAATCTTAGGAAAAAGAGTACATTAAGGTCAAGTGAGTATACTTTTGGATACTCCCCCAGCGTTTAACAAAACTTCCAAATGAAACTACAAGCATCGCAAATGAGAAAGTTATGCATACCAATTCCTTGGACAAACTTCTAGAAGGTAGACTTCGGCAATGACGTCGTGTAGAGGTCGGCAAGGTTGTTTGGGATTGGACTGCTTGACTTCAATCTTCTAATGCTCATGCTGATGTAGACACAATATGCTTGGTGTTAACTTGTTGGATGTATCATGATATGGTCAATACATACGGTGTTGTCTTCATAAATCGTTGTTGGGACTCAACGATGGATGAAAAACGTAGGGATTTTGAATATGCTTAACAAGAGTTCTCAACTATATCTCTCACGTGATGAAATACAGTAATTCTTGTAACGATTCAAAGGTTTCGCAACAAAATGTCTGTCTGGTTGACCTCCAAGATATTGCAGTATTCCTTAATGGTAAAGACATAACCATGTTGGAACATACCTTATGCGGTCAAACAGATGGTCTGATTTAGCAAATTCCACAAGGTAGGCATCATTCCAAAGATCAAGGGAATGTGATCTATTCTGAGATGCATAGGGATAGATAAGCCCAAATTCGTAGTAACGAAAAAACATCTTTAACACCAAATTGGGTGGTGGTGTGTTAGACGCAGTGCTGCTTTATGCCAAAATATTATCAGCACATAAGATGTCTGATCTAGTACATTTGAGCTAAGTATAACAAAAGCCCATGGTACTTAGATATGGCTGCCTTATGTTCTAATATGGAACCTTATGCTTTATACCCTCCGTAAAGGTCTCATTTGCATCTAGCATACAGACGATCAAGGTATACTTGGACGTAACACCTTCTAGGTCTAGTTCGAGTGGTGGACCAGAATACCATCAAAACTAGCTTGAAACTTCAGGTCAAGGTAATGTCAAGTTTTCCTAAGATCATTCATCTTAAAGTCTGACTTTAGGTGCGAGTTAGTATTCTCAACTCTAGCAATTTCGGATTTTGTACACGCAGGGGCATATATCCCCAATTGATCAAATATTCACTTAGACGAGTATACCATATCCACCCGGATAGTTCTGCATCAGTAAAGTGAAGGTTTTCTCAGAACCGAGAAGGTGTTCTTGTGGTCTATAACTAAGTGAATCAGTAAATGTAAGTCCTTTGGAAACTCCATGTAGGGTTCGTATCAGGATCCTAGAAATACTACAACCACGTTTACAATGCTGCAATCAATCACATGGCGTATGGGAGAAACCTTGCGCTATAAGATGTCATATCGCACTATTTCATTCATCTCATTTGTCATAGATTGATTCTTTTAATTGAACAATCAGTTCTACGTTGACACTAATCAATGGAATGTGGTTCGTTGTCGTCGCTTTTCATTTATGTCAGTAGTTACCATATAAATGAAACATCATCTATGATAATCTCATTCCAATTCCATATCTCATACAAACTAGTATATAGGACTAAGATCTTCATGTCTCGGGAGTAATCTGGATTTAATCTTATGAGATGAAAAGCTTTAAAACAGCGATCGAATGGCGGATTCGTTCGTGCCATGTTCCTCCACTTTTGGGGAAATGAATCCTAGAACCAAGTGATCTACCATACTTCTGGCATAGGATAGATTGATTAGATAGTCGCCAATGTACGAGGGTCGACCACAGTAGTGTCATTCCTACTTTCGGGATGAAGGTCCGTCGTACATTTGGTACACATCTTTGCATGCACATTTCCAGCTAGTATATATGATCTCGTCACTTTGCTAGATCAGAGAAAGTGTCTTGTTATACTTTGACTACCTAGATTGGGATCGAGATGAGACATAGTGGGACATCTAGAAACGTTGACGTTCTTATCTCCCCCTAATGACCGAAAGATTGTCTCATAAAAGTAACAATCCGTAAAACGAGCGGTAAAGAGATCACCTGGCAAAGGTTCTTAGTAAAGAATATTAGAAGGAGAATCTAACTGACATATATTTCCATCCTTCCCTGAAAACCCCTTTTGTTTTTTTTGTACGTAAGGGCTGCGCAAAATGGCACATAGACCATACAACCAAAGACGCACAAATGCAATATGTCGGGTTCTTATATGGTAACCAACTGACACGCGCTTTATAAGGTTGGGTCGTGACGAGCCTTAAGTGAACCAATCATGGTTGCTTGAAATATTGCATGGCCCCAAGCAGAGATCGAGAACTTTGGTACATATGACCAATCGATCGTGCAATCATTTGAAGGTGTTTAATGAATGCTTCTACTAGGTCGTTCTGGGTATGAGCATAGGGTACTTGATGTTCAACTTCAAAACCCAACCTACATGCAAATATCCATCGAAATTTTTCGATGTAAATTCTCCAACTTATCTAATCAAATAGAGTTGATCAGATAATCAACGTGGTGAGCCATGAGCTTGTTAATCTGAGCCATCAATTTGGAGAATGCAACTTGTGGACAACAACCACACGTGTGACAAACGTGTAGAAGCATCAACCAATAGTATAAAGTATCTAAATAGTCCACAGAGTGGTTGAATTAGTCCACAAATATCCCCATTGAATCCGTTGTAGAAAAGATTAAGGGTGCTAAGGTATAGTACGCGTCTAGGTATGATGACTTTACTTCTAGTAAAAAGATGCCCAAAACGACGCGTCACGAATCATCCTAGATATCCCAAACATTCATCCATAGCGAAAATGCGGGCTTCTAGCCAGCCACATAATGGGCCTGAATGGGTGTAATCCACTCGTTAAGCGTTCCATCTTCTATAGAATATGCATTTGGTTATATTCGTAGGAAGTGCAATATGGTAATATGCCAAGGAATTTTACTTCATTTTTCTACATTGGTTTCAATATGGTAATAATACTCTCGAATATCCTTAAAGCTCAAAAAGGGCTTTCTTCCGAAATCAATGAGTATAAGGCTTCCCTTTATGGTAAAATTAGTACCATTTGACAATATAAGATAGTGTCATGCCCCACAATCAGGTTGGATAAGCCTGAAAGGTTGTCAGGGGATGATTAGGAATGAAGTTAGCATGGAACCAGACTTCTAACTTCCCCACAAAACATACTTAAGCATGAGTTAATTGTAGTCACATATGGTAATTTTCGTTAATTAACTCTTATTTGAGAATAATAGTGACATCCAAACACCAATCTTAAATATGAGAACAAAATAAATTATTCACAAAGTAAACCAAATAAACAAAGGGGTTCGGCCAATACGGCCTTCCATGTTAAATTTTGCTTTTCCAAATGTTTTAGATGGAGCAAAATTAGTCTCACAAATTGACTACAGGAATGGTACTCCTCAACAACATGGGTAAAAGCATGAAAAAATGCATAACCAATGATCTATTCCATCAAAACGGAGTTAGATTTTGTAGGGTTGAGGTTCGGGAATATTATCCCTTATTCTTGAAGTTTTTAGGTGCCAAGGATCATGCTTCAGGCGTGATACCACATCTTAGTAGTCCTAATTCTACCATATATTGTAAAACAAACTGGAAATTAGATTATATAAGAGAGAGAAAGAGAGAGAGAGAGAGAGAGAGAGAGAGAGAGAGAGAAAGAGAGAGAGAGAGACATACCCAGACTTGGGTTTGGTAAGCTCCAGCCGAAACTGGAGTGTCTATTCGATAGCGTCTGCCGAAGCAGAGCATGCCCTTCAGTGCACCTCTGTCGAAGCAAAACATGCATTTCGGTGTATCCATACTGAAGCAGGGCACCATCATTTGGTAGACTCCAGCCAAAACTAGGTCTATACCATTCGGTAGCTCCTAGCTGAATTGTTGGGGTACCATTCTCTCACAAGTGTGGTAGTAATCAGATCCGAGAATTTAGTAAACTTCTGCTCTCTATACTGCTACTTCATGAGCAATTTAGATATAAAAAGATGAGAAAGATTTTCTTCCAGTCAAAATTTGATCGAATATAAACTTCAGAATTGTACCTATTCATGGACGTAAAGGTTTCGATCATGTTTTGTTTCGGGCAAGAATTCATCTTTGCATGATTTGAAACGGTCCAAAGTGAGTCAAAGAGCCATGAAGTCCTTGGCAGTGAGGTACTTCCATTTGATATGCTTCAGGCATAAACCTTCGAATGATTTATTTAGCTCATCCACACCATACTTAGCTACAATGATTTCGCAACTAGTCGTAGTCAAGCGGGGTTGTCACGTCTTGTATCCACATAAAGTAGTTTCTTATTCGAAACTTCCAAATCAGTGAAATTGAACTTGTTATGGTTCAACAATACGCTGAATTACGGAAACAAGAGTGTGATTGGTGTTTTAGGAAATTAAATTTCCATAAACATCAAAGTTAGAACATTCAGGTTCTAAGACATGGTTTGGTTTAAACAGATTTAAGCATGGAGAACTTCGGGTCTCAACATGAGTGTTGCGCGTTAAGAAACTTCAGGTTTCTATATCACTTTTCTGAAACTTCGAGTTCGGAAGTATGAACTTCAGGTTCATAGTACTTGCAAACAAACGCAATATATACAAAAATATGCAAATATATGTATAGAATTTATAATTTAATTATTTGGACTTCAGGCCAAAATTAAAAGTTGGGCGAAAAAATTTAAAACCCATAAAGCCTAAAAAATATAGGCAATATAATTGGTAGCCCAAGGCATTGGACCAAAGCTCTAATAGGCTATTAAAATTGGTAGCCCAAAATGAACCAAAGCCCACGAGGGTTTTTTGAAAAAATGGAACCTGGGAGCCTAAACCCAACAAAATTGGGCTAGACAAGAGGTGGATCGAGCTATAGGGAAAACAGTAGGCTTTCATGCATTGTTGGGCTATTGCAGGCAAGCCCAAAGTGCGGGTGGGACAAAAGCCCGGGGGTGCAGATCCATTGTGGCGCGTCACATGGGAGCACCACAGCCATGCGGGGCAAGCAAAACAGATGCACTGGGCCGTTGCAAGCGAGTCCAGGAGGAAAAAACTGGTTTTTTTTTCAGTTGTTGCGGGTCGAGTTACCAGGGCCCAAATAAGGCTCGGTGGACCAAGAAAGTATCCCAACCCCTGCTAGGTGTGCTCGCCAGAGGAGAAGGCCGGTGTCGTCGCTTCTGGGGACGGTATCTTGGTCGGGAAACCTTGGGAGTGAGTTCCGATGCATGATGGTTCATCGAGGAACCAGTCTCAATGACGGAAGAGGATCCTCGACGTCAGAGAAGGGTAGAATCAAGAGGATTCGATTCGGGAATCTTCGATTTCAATGAATTTCAACGAGTCGTTACAGATGACGATGGAAACCCAAACTAATTACGACTGCAAGTCGTGATGTCCAGAAAAAAAATGGCAATGCCATGGTCTCGGCTTCAGGCGAGGGTATGTTTTCTGGGTTAGGGATGACACAAAGGGTGTCGTTTCTTGGGTTCTTAGCAAAACAGAGTTGTGCTCCAGTGCATTGCAGCTCCATGTCTTGCAAAGGGGCACGGTGTGGCTCAAAGCCTGCAGCTCGCTGGTTAAGGTCTCGAAACCCTAATTTTTTTCAATTCAATTATTTGCATATATAGTTTAATTTCATGCAATATCAATTCACATAATTCTATAATTATGAATATAATGCATACACAATTTATGTAGAATCTAAAATTTGAAAAACGTAAAGTTGGGTCATGCATTATGGTGAATGTTCATGCTATCAGGGCTGTAAAAATATCGAGATAAAAATCGTTGTTTTGGAAGAACTTAGAACCTAATTGCGTGATGATATTGATGAACTGGTTTGATGCAGAAAATTATCTCTTCAATTTCCGCTTTCCATCTCCAAAGCTTGTATCACGTTCAAGAAAAAAAATTAAATTGAATCAATAAAAGTATATGAATTCAATAAAATTAAAATTTAATCAATTAAAAATAATTGAAACGTAATACTCCCCTGATTGAAGACAAATAAATTCTCTTTAACACAACGTGAAGAGCGTGCTAATAACGAGTTGTGGCCTATATTTACTGAGGGGTGTGGCATAAAGAGAAAGAGAGAGTGGAGAATAGGCTTGAGGAATTGTGTATTAATTCCCCAGTCCTTGTGCCTTTATTTATAGTGCTAAATAAAGTATATAACTAATTGAAAACGAATGAATTCTCTTTAGCACAACTTGAAAAGCATGCTGATAACGTGTTGTAGCCTATATTTACGAAAGGGTGCGGCATAGAGAGAAAGAGAGAGTGGGGAATAGGCTTGAGGAATTGTGTATTAATTCCCCAGTCCTTGTGCCTTTATTTATAGTAATAAGGTGAAGAGAAACTTACTTTCCAAGTAATACAAAGTATATTAGGAAAGATGTTCTAGATCCCAAGGGATTCCTACTTTATCTCTACTTAGGATTTACACAATTACATATTGATAAGAACATATGTCACAACAAATTTGAATTTGTTAACTATTATTTTTTTTCAATAACCATGATTAAACTATATAACACGTGGCAATCTGTTAAGATGGTTGTAATGCTCACTACCTTGTAAGGATGGTGAGCAAATTCGGACTTGTTAACCAAAATGCCACTCTTCAAGTGGCAAGCCTCCTTCCTATAAATCCTTAATTCACGCCACTATTTTTTAGAACTGATTATGTACTTCTAATGGAAGTCAGGTTCTTGGATCTACTAGATTGTAGTTTCTGAATAATAGTAAACCTGTCCACCAGGTTTAATTCACCTCAGATATAGGTTGTTGAATTTGGGTTATGAACCTTTAACAGAGGTTTCAATTTAGGGTTTTTGACTATCTCCATTTGAGGTTTGATATTTTGGATCTCCAAAGTAACTCGTTAATCGGTTCTAGCCTCTGAATATGAAGAGTAATAAGCTTGTTCGATATGTTAATTTGCGATTTTGGTTGGTTTATACAACGTAGCAAACCTGTTTTGATTTGGAGGGTTGGATTTAGTACACTAATGCGCGTCTCCCGCTTTCTGTCGCATCAACACCTTGAGAACATTGTAAAATTCAGCACAATCGATCATTCTTTGCGGGCTTATTAATCAAAAAGTGTTTGAAGAGGAACTACTTATTTCAACATATAATGACCATTCCTAACAAAGGAATAAGTTACAAAGCCATGTAAGAAGAAAATGCATGTAAAACAAACTGGCTCTAGCTTGGCACAAATTTACAGATGACTGCACAAAGTTAATAGAGTTCTTCAAGTGTGGCTTGCAGAGCTGAATACACAGCGCGCCAACCCTGTTGGGTAGGGTGAGCAGTGTCCCAAAAGAATGCAGATTCAGGATTTTTACAAATGGTGTACTTCTTTGAACCACTTTCATCCATACTCCCACAAGAATATTCACTGCTTATACCAATGCAGCATGGCCTTAATGGGTTCTCAAACTTTATACTTCCTGCTCAAGGACAAGATGATTTCACGTATTAGCATTTCATTCGATCTTTGTGTGCTTTAGTGCTTTAATATGATTTGTTAAAGGTCAGATAAATCCAGTGTTAAACAATATATACTACTTAAGATTTTTTTTTTTTTTTTTTTTTTTTGCGGTCTTCACCGACTATGCCTCAATGACTCGATGATCTAACAACAGAACTTAGCAAATTTTAATGGGAAAATGAAAATTTGTTAGTATAAGCTAAAGAGTAAGAGTTATATCGTACTCACCTAGATCTCCTTTGTTCTTGAACACCGACGTGAACGAGGCATAAAGATCAAGAATGATAAAAGAATTCTTGGTTTCGTTGTTCAACTTGGCCACAGCTTGCTGCAACAAAAGGTTGTGGAAACTGACTAGCGCGTTCTCAGTTCCATTGCATTGTTGGAATGAAAATGCTGCCGTGCTCGAGGGGAGACATCCCAAAGGTTGAAGAGCTGTCACAACTATTTTGCTCACTCCCAAGGCATAAATACGTTTCAAGTTCGCAGTTACTTGATTCACGACTGATGTGATGAAGGGTTGCCAACCCTATAATGCACGTATAATTGAAGAGAAAGAGGAGTTCAACACAAATAAATTGCATGTTGAGTGCATGCACGAAAAAATATTTGTAAATAACGTTTAATTGGCCAAAAAAAAAAATTCATTGTTGAAGTTAGTTAGAATTATAGCACATGTGTGATTGTGATTGTGTAAATCATGAGGAGAGATTATACAGGAATCCTATGAGATGTAGAAGATATGTTCTATTATTGTTTGTATTACTTGGAGAATAATAATTCGTGTAATTTTGTTATAGTGCTGTCACTCTATTGGACAAATACCCTACTATTTTTGGAAACGTAATACGGATACTCTTGATCTTTTTTTTCTTTTTTCTTTTTTTAATTTTTATTTTTATGAAAAATGTTATGTATGCTAACCTGAACAGAGCCATTTGTGGCGACATAAGTCCCGTAATCGTTACCCGCAACGGTGACGAGGGCGACTGAAGAGTGAAGATCTTTGGGAGTGAAGACATAGTCGTTTTTTATGAGCTTCTGGAAGAAGTCAATCTGGGTTGTCATGTTGGGATCCAAAACCAAGGTATTAAAAACACCTGTGCCTCCATATGCGAAATTCACTCCATACTTCAAATGTTTGGCCCCGACTTTTCTAAATCTGTATGGTATTGGAGACTTCACTCCTATAAACCTAGCTGCAATATCATGTGTGTTAGAATATGTTAGGGAGAAATTAGAATCATATATATGTAGGTCAGACTAATATGCCCTAATTGAATTCGAGAACTTATATATTTTGTGGATACTGCAAATGGTATAATGAATCTACACATGTTATAACATGTAGATTGGATTTTACCGTATTAACATTATAACTTGAAATATAAACTTGTCAGTTAACTCAAGCGAATTGTTATATCACGTATATGTGCTCCAATACTATACAATATTTGTTTCAATCCAAAGGCTTTCCTTAAATTATAGCTTTTAATATATTCAGTAATTGATTTTGACTCAAGGGTTACCACATGCACTTGGGTAATTAGGTGGAGAAGAGCTTATAAGAAAGGAGAAAAACTTGTATGAAGTTGTCACAACTCCATGTGGTAAGATCGAGTACATGACAAACTATTTCAGTTAAAAGATTGCAAAGCATCAACTTTAGAATTTTTTTAATTATTGAAACACGCAATATTTTAATTGAGTTGTTCTAGCACTCAACATCTCGATACTAAAGGACAGAAATATTGTTTTACAACGGATAAATCCCTATTATAGGAGTACAAATCAGATTGATCAATTACTGAGAAAAAGAACAAAATTATAAGTGTTGGAGGGAAAATAAAGTAAGTATGAATTGGTGTAGTAAAGGACAATGGGGACAGAGTGGGACAAAGAATGTTCAAGCAAAAAAGTAGAGAATTAGCACAGAAAATCATGATTAAGAGTCGATAATGTAGATTAAGAGAAATATCCAAGACTCCAAAAGGTTGAGCTAGCTCATGTGATAAAGTAAGAAATTACATGATGGTGGCCTGACATGACATAACAAATTACATGACGTGGCCTGACATGACATGTGGATTAAAAGCAAAAATAAAAATAAAAAGCATGCCCAATAATGCAACAACTTTACAGGTAAAAAGAAAACCACCCAAAGAGGCCATTATCTTAAGAGGAACCCACCAACACCACTCATTTTACAGCAGTAATATATTACTAAGATAGCACTAAAGCGTAGGTAAACAAAGTAAACTGAGCAAAGAAAAAGAAAAGCTTGGTACTTTCACACCTTGGAACAAAAAGCAGAGAATTGCACATGAGTAGAGAGAGAATCAGAGAGAAGGGTTGGTACCAAGGAAATCGGTGAGGACACGGCCATCGGAGAAACGGCCACTGGGTTTTCCCGGGAATGTGATTCCATAGGGTTGTTTCCAAGAACTGGCCACTGATTTCCCGTTGTTTCCTGTGTCAGAATATGAGTCTCCAAAAACAAATAGTTTCGTCGGCCGCCAATCAAATAGGTGGCGCTGTGTGTGGTGGTGGTGGTGAGCTGCTGAAACCAGCACCCCTTTTTGTCCTATAACAAAACGAAACCAAATCAAAACAGAGACAGGTATTGGAAAATTATTATTTTACACCCGTTTTTGTTTCTGCGCAATCTTGTTTATTTCTAATCTTTCGATTGAATAAATCGAAGGAGAATATATAGACAGAAATAAACAGAATTTCCAGAAGGACAAAAAAAGTGAGCGTAAACCATTTTGACATGGTATTAACGCATATGCATGCATACCTGAGAGGAGGTAGAAGAGAAAGAGAGTGAGGAGGAGGAAGAGTGTTTGAGGTGGTTTCATGGTAGGCTGTGAAAGAAAGAAGCTTTGATTTGCTGAAAGAGATGTAAGATGGAGTTGGAGATCATGCACTACTTAAATTTAATGAAGATAGAAGGAAGGGAAGAATAACTGAGATTCTCAATGCTTTATATAGTGAAATCAGTGGCTAGTTTTGATCGACTGTGGACCTGTGGTGTGTGGCTGATGATAAAATATGTGAATGTTTAAGGGTGACATTGCAATTTGCATTCTTTTTTCTTTATTTTCAGTCCAAAAAGTAAAGCCAAACCTCAAAAAAAATAACATGAATAAGTTATATTGTAATTATACAAACAATAAGAAGAACAAGATGAGAACTCTGCCTACTAATATTCGTAGGCACGTGAACATATTCTGTTTCTCTGAAGGCTTCTGTCAAACAAGACAGGGGCCGCCCTTGCTAAGGTCTTCTGGTGAATGGACCGCCTGGATTCCTCGTCAAGAGAAGAATGAATAAAATATATCCTTCTAATGTATATGTGAAGAACAATGTGAAGTTTTAAAAGGGTCTAAAGTTTGAACAATGGTATTAGGACTCGTCTGTTTTCTGTGATCCTGCTCCACAACGTGGGAGTATTGTAAACTATGTCATATAACTTAAGGGGCACAATACTTGGCTCCGTACATATAAATAAGGGTCTTTTCATATGACGACGTGACATAATTTTGAAATTGCTTAGGCATTCATATGATATATGTTGACAAATTGACATTTATGGTAAGTTATTGCTCATATCAAACCATTAATTAAATAAATATACATCATAGTATACATTTCATAATGGATGTGCTAGTATCGAACGATATTGGAAGTGATGAATTGATGTATGCTTCAATCAGTGTGACTCAGTTGAATCTTGGTGATCCCTCCACCAAGACGGTCAAGGTAAGTACTCTCCAAGAAGTGTGTCTAGGCAAGTAGTTAAGCCAAGTTGTATTGACATGAGAGCTTAGGGAAGATAGTTCAAGACTACACCATGTCATGTAGTTCATTAACTCCACATAACATCTGTTTGATATTTGTCATCAAACGTAAGAAATGGATTCATAATATTTATGGAACATAACATTACTCATATTGCATAATGAGGGATAAAGAATTGAAGTTGAAGGGGATTCTAAAATTCTCATTGACACTACCAATCTTAAGTCTGCAGTAACTTGGCGAATCAACACTTTAATCAAGCAAAGGCAGCGTGTGGTTTGTTATGTGATCTTTATAACATATTATTCATGAAGTCAACTTTATGACGAATGCTTTAATTTGCTTCATTGGGTCATAATTTGGATGTAGTCTAAGTTGGTTAAACACCCTACCCCTGATGCGGCGCGGGCTTGCACTTGAGACTCTCTTGCTGTTGGATGTCTTAGAGGTTTTTCATTGTAATTTTTTTCCTATGCTATAAAAAAAGGAGCAACCCAAAACGTACTCATTAATAAATAATTATACATTGGACATACATAGATAACTTGCATGCAGGTGACTGGGATACATGACGTCGTAGGGCTTTTTGCTTCCACTTGAATCCGCGTAGATTTGATTTTTCAGAAACTTAAATAAATCAAGTCAATATTATAAAGTAAAAAACAAGTATTTCTAGTGTAAACCAGCTGTAACAAACGTAAGAACGACTCTAGGATTTATAACCCCAAGAGGTCAATGTTTAATTGTGCCTATTAAGATTCAAAGTGCTACGATCCATGAGAGCCAATGGGAAAACAAGAAAATAAAGGGTTTCTCCTATTAATATTGTGTTGGAAAATAATAATATTTAAGTTTATTTTATTGGTGGGTTTAATTTGGGCCTTTGAGATTTTGTTTTCTTGCTTATTAGTACTTATAGTGAGTTTGTATAAATACGATGTTTTGTTATTCAATTTAAAAGTCAGTGTTTAATTGTGCCTATTAAGATTCAAAGTGCTACTATCCATGAGAGCCAATGGGAAAACAAGAAAATAAAGGGTTTCTCCTATTAATATTGTGTTGGAAAATAATACTATTTAAGTTTATTTTATTGGTGGGTTTAATTTGGGCCCATTGGGATTTTGTTTCCTAACCTATTAGTACTTATAGTGAGTTTGTATAAATACGATGTTTTTTTATTTAATTTAAAAGTCAGCTGAGATGTAGTCCAGAGGATTATAATAATGACAATATTTTATTTTAGTTAATAAAATTATATTCAGTGTTTGTAGTCGGTTTCTGTAAATTCCGTTTGTTATTCTTCGTTTGTTCATCGCAAACTTTATTGAACTCTTAAATAGGCCTTGATCAAGTGAAAGTAAATATCATGAAATAATTTTTTTGAAAGGTATTATGAAATACGTTGGTAACACTGTTGGGGTATGAAACTAGATGAAACAACGTTATATATAGGCCGAAGGGATCAATGATACCAACACTAGTTTCTAATAAAAAAGATACTAACACTCTCATATCGATATGTTCATATTTTCGTTATAAATTCTACATGTATTTTCAATTTCAAGCACCTAATGATAATGTGAAGCGCAGAGATGGCTTAAAAGCAAGGCGAAACATGTGTATTGGGCCTCACTTTAAATTTGCCTCATATTTTCTTCATACACTTACTATATCTCATAAAATTTTATGTTTCAATTCTTCACTATAAAGAAGGAAAAAAAACTCTTTTTTTTATAAATCTAATTTGACGTACCTCAAACTCATATTGTTGTGAAAAAACGTATTAAGGTACTGAATTAAGAAGTTCTCATTTCACTTTCGTCTTAGGCCTCAAGTTTGCATTGAGACGGCTCCGGTGAAATGGATGATGTTTACCATGTTTTGTTTAAGGATATAGAAGGGGCAAGAGTCGAACTATTTTCGTAAACACAAAACAAAGTGCTCAACGCTGATTAAGCTTGGAGTATAAAATTGTGGATGCTTTATTTATAAAGCCTTTGTGTCAAACTATATATGGCTGAATGAAGTCTTTTTTTTTTATGGTCAAACCATTAAGTGACACATGTGACTACATAATATGTTTGATTTAATGACAGCGGTATCATCTGATCATTGAGTTGTTAGAGTTGGTTAAGCAGTCTGTTACTAGTTAAGTAGTCTCTAAATCTGCATTATGCTATTATATAAATAGCTTATGTAATTTCTCTTGTACGGTATTCAATTCATTCATACAATTACAGAGCGACTATTATATCATTCTTTCTCTAAAATTCTTATTCTCTTTTCGTTTTCTCTACATTTCTTAAATATTTCAATGTAGTTATTGTGTTAACAGGGTCCAGTTACGTACATTCAATGTTGGATCAATTACCACTAATAAGCCGGATCTTGAGATCCAAGATTATGTTAATAAGGGCGCAATGAGCATGGCTCAGCCTTTGAGAGGCCTAAAACTTTCACAAATCAGACTATTTTTTCTTAACAAAAGGGCGGTTTGTGGGCTTTTGAAAATTTAACCTAACCTTCGAGATCAGATCAAGTATCAATTGCCCAATTAATTATAGAAGATACTAAATAGACAAATTGACAATTTAATGAATTTTTATTATAGATTCGAACATAAGACGTCTCATTTATAGCTAAAGAGTATTACCACCATACCATAGTATTAAGTGGCAATTTACTATCTAATAGTTATGATGATAACACATTTGTAGATCCAAAATCAACGATACAATGATATATTTACTCTAATTAAGGAGTGGTGGATTTAAGTTAAGCCATCTATATAAGTCGAACTTAAAATCTTTCACTTACACATAAAAATAAATACCACTATACTGAACCGAAGTAATAAGCGGCAAGTTAACCCCATCAATAAACTAAGGCCATTAGCCCTCTCCGTCATGTTGAAAATCAAATATTACATGATTACAATCAAAAGAGGAGAGAAAAGAAACCTAGTAATATTCTACCTTTCTTCAATTGGTGGAGTAATCCTAATGAGCAAGCCAGGGAAAACATCATCAGGGTCATGGATATGTGGATTCTCTTCAACAATGTAGGGGTCTCCACATTTTTCAATAATTGTTTGCAGAGTTTCTCCTTCATGAACCACATAAATTTCATCGCACGGCTTGTTCAAAGCATCCATTTGGAGTTGGACCTTCCTCGCCGTGAATTCGCTTTCGCTCGATTCACAGCAGCTTAGAACCAGAACGAGTGCCAAGAGCAAGGCACAATAACAAGCAATCTTCTCTGCCAAGATTACAGTACTTGATGAACACATAACACACACCATGTTGTTTTTTCTTAGAATCAGTGATTGTGGTACGTGGACGTGTTGGTCTTATATATATTTAAGAGAGAAGTAGTTTTTTTCTTTGGTAGTTGAAGTGGGTGCAATTCTTGGCGGGTGTTCAAACTTCAAACGCTTTCTTTTAATGTGTGATAGGTACAAATGCATGTCAAAACATAATAAAATAAAATAAAAAGAGCAAAAGAGTTAGTTAAACTGCTTTATTAAATGAATTTGGTCCTGGGTTTTGACACCAACACTTTGTTATGTTCTTTTTATTTTTAAATTTTCTAATTTGTTTTGGTTGTAACAAGAAGCTAGCGGTGGAGAGGGTTATGGTCAAAGATGTTACGGAACCCAATCCCATGTCCAAGAAATTTATGAAATTAAATACTTTTAACCAAAAGCCAAAGAAGTTAAGCTTAATGAAAACTTTAAATAAGTTTATATAGTAAACAATAAAATGAATATATCGAAGGAAATTGAGCAACTGCTTTTGGAAATGATTATTTAATCTTTAGTAGCAGAGTTGTTCAAGTGTATTTTGTAAAGTTGAATACCCAACGCCCAATCCTTAAAAGAGGAAAATTATCAAGTTTTCGTATGAAGTGAGTTTCCTAAGTTGATAAAACGAAATAATGAGGAAATTAAAAAAAAATATTGTTACAAGTTATTTCTTCACTGGAGATTGGTGTAGCGATCGAGAGGAAATGAAATTTCCTTGTTAAACAATTTCTTTGTCCTCGCTAAAAAGAGAAGGAATACAATCGCACTCCCACCAAATATAGAAAGAATCCAACTCTATCCCTGCAAAATAAATTTCTTACGTGGAAAACGTTTTCATTGCTTTACTTCTCCCGCAAATTTACTTCAATCCCACTCCCACCAACCAAGTATTTCATGAATGTACGAAACACATTGACGGCACGTTTATTAATTCGTAATCAGATTGAGAGGAATTGAATTGAAAATGAATCAGAATCGTATTATTCTGAAAGTTGTTTACTAAATTGTAATCGAAATCAAACTCTTTATTTTCATTCTGATTATGAGTGCATAAACATGCCATAAGAATAAATATCGTGTTGTCCGATATCGAATTCAATCTGGAGCTATTGTCACAGCTCACTAGCCCACAAAATGTCAGCTTGCCGACATGTTTACTAAATCACCTAGTGAGCCATCCTTTCGTTTCTAAATCACATAGCCAGCCATCATTTCGTTTCTTATTTGGCAAGTTAGACGTTCTTGACATCCACAATTCAATATGAGGGAGAGTGTTAACGGGAAGAAAGGAAGATTTGCTTGATTGTAGTATCATAAAAATGTCCCTAGTTGATTAAACGAAATTTTACGAGGATGTATTTCATTCTCATATATTTTATCGTATTTCTTGACATATCTAGATAGAGGACGATTCCACGAGTGTGTAGGCGAAAATCGTTCGTGAAACGGGGTGATAACAAAGAAGTTATCAACGATTGAAGTAGAGAGCAAAATAGACATTTTTCCATTAATTTTGGAAGGCTCCAAAAAAATCTGGAGCAAGGGGGATGCCACGTGAAAGGCAGTGGAGAGTTGGAGAAGGGTGGAGAAAAAAGGTGTTGGGTGGGGGGAGGGGTGAAGGACTCGCTTCCCTTCCAGGGGAGGACTCCTTCTTCTCTTAATTTTTGGGGGTGGTGGGGGGGGGGGAGGGATTCCCTGAAGGGGAGGACTCCCTCTTCTCTTGATTTTTTGGGGGTGGTTGGAGAGGACACCCATAGGGAACGATTCCTGCGAGTCTGATCACCAAAACACTACCAGGGAAAAGAGAAAGAACTGGGAGAGGATGTGCAGATGGTCCTGACGAGCAGTCTTACGAGCTTATTGGTTTCTCCCCATTAGTCGATCCCAAAATAATGAGAAGAAAGGACAAATGGAAGGAAAGGATTAGAAATTAATTAGGAGCAGAGAGAAGGGAGTTGAAGATATTCATATCCTTCTCGTTTGGGATGTCAACCTGCAGTATGGGTTCATATTCTCAACTCTCTTTATCCTTTCCGTTTAGCTAATTCTTATTAATATTTCTTTCGGTTAATCTGTCGTGGATTAGCTATTGTTTGCAAAACTAGTATTATACATATGCAAATGCCTGAACCCTAGAATGGTTATAAAAGCCGAAAGGGATGTTTTGTTTAATTGCCCTGTTTTTTAAGACTTGTATTATGCAGAAAGCTATATTGTTGTATTACTACCCTTGGCAAAGTATTTCGTCTAGTCCACTTCAGGAAGCTGGTTGTTTTCCGAATGATTGTATACTAAATACATAATTACATATAAAGAGAAAATATATGCAGGTGGTTTTATCTACATGTGTATCAAAGTACATGCATATCTTCCTCACTCAATTTTTACAATCCAATCGGATTGGTTTTGAAGGAAACAAGCTATTTTATTTGCTACAATTAGTCCAGCTAATTATTATCAAACCATAGTTAGATTATTGCTTTTATATGTACTATTGGCTCTATGTTTTGATATAGAATTTGAAAGGGGTAATGCATGTAGTAATTGATTGTGATTGTATTTAAATTATATTGGTTGGTAAGGTTAGGGCTGGTATAGATATCGATAGTTTGACAAATCTGATTTAGCGTGATTACTATTTTGATTAAGTGCTTCATGTTTATACATCACTTTCTTTGTTTGAATGTTAAAATGGGTGTCTTAATAAGTATACATATCTATATGCATTACTACACTGAAACCAAAACCAATGACGATTCACATTTTGAAGCTATGTGCTTATACGTCTCATAAGGGTTACTATGTTTTCTTTCAAAAAAACAAAAAAAAGGGTTACTATGTTTACTTGTACGTGGTAATGACTTGCAATGGTGATAGGAGTTTATTGAAATGGTGAACTACGAAATGCTTGATCCTGCTCAATGGTATGTAGGCAGTCTAACAGGGATTAGATGCAGCCTTAAATAATCGAGAATTATATTTGTTGGGAAGTTGATTTCAGAAAAGTAATTCGATGAACAAGATGAAATTAAGTCTTATGTTTTTGGTAAGTAAATTTTGGTTGTAGATTTTGTGAGTAAGTAGGAACTTAAATAAAGAATAGTGTTTAATGGTAGTAAAATAAACAAGAGTATTGAATTGAGCCTATCATCGAAATTATTTTGGGGCAGGGCGTTACATCACGTGTTTAATTTAATTTGGTCACATGTATACAAGAAACATGATTCAATTAACTCATATTCGAGGACAAGATCGATAAGATTATCCATAACTAAAACAAACACCAAAAGTGAATCCAAGAACATAGAAAAATGTTCATAAAGTAAATGGTTTACTAAGGGGATTCGGCCAACAAGGTCATCCATGTCAAAATTCTGCTCGTCCAACGATGTTTGGTGCGGTGGAGCAAAATTAGTCTCACATATTGACTACGAGAATGGTACTCCTCAACGACATTGGTAGGGGCACGAACAGGTGCATAACCAATAATCTATTTCATCGAGACGGAAGCACATTCTGCAGGGTTGAGGTTTGGGAACAATATCCCTAATTCTTGAAGTTTTAGGTCTTAGGTGTCAAGGATCAGGCTTCAGGCATGATGCCACACCTTGGCAGGCCCTATATGTTGTAAAAACAAACTCGAAATTGGATTGTTAGAGAGACAGACCAGGACTTGGGTTAGGTAGGCTTTAGTCGAAGCTAGTGAGTCTGTTTGGAGGGCCTATGTCGAAGCAGAGCAATACCATTCGGTGCACCTCTGTCGAAGCATAACATGCCATTCGGTGTATCCCTGCCGATGCAGGGCATCACCATTCGGTAGGCTTTGATCTAACTGGGTTGAGCCATTCGATAGACTTCAGCCGAACTGGGTCTATACCGTTCAGTAAACTTCAACCGAAGCTGGGTCTATACCTTTCTCTCATGTTTGTGGTAGTAATCAGATCTAGGAATTTGGTAAACTTCCACTTTCTACACTGTTTCTTCATGAGCGAGCTAGAAACAAGAAAGAATGAGAAAAGTATTCTCTAGTCAAAATTCAACCAGATTTATAAACTTCAAAGTCATACTCATTCATGGACGTAATAATGGTGTGCTTCAGGCAATGTCTTTCATGATTAAACGGTCCGTATAAGTGAGTTAAATAGCAATGGAATCCTCGATCGGGAGGTATTTCCATTTGTAATGCTTCGGGCATAAGTCTTTGAGTGAAGATCATGGCAAAGGCTTATTCAACTCTTCAATATCATTGTTGGCTTCAATGATTACTCAGCTTCTTAATAGTCAAGTGGATTTTCACGTCTTTTACCCACATAAAGTGATTTCGATCAAGAAACGTCCAAATCAGTGAAATTGAACTTGTTAGGGTTCGACAATCCACTAAATGAATGGAACAAGATTGTGATTGGTGCTATAAAAAATAAAATATCCATAAACTTTAAAGTTGGAACATTCGGGTTCTAAGACATGGTTTACATGAAAAAATCCGTTTTTCATGGGTGTATTGTTTTATGAAAACTTCGGGTTTCAAAGGCACTAAATTCGAAACTACAAGTTCGAGTTTAGTTATGAACTTCCAGTTCATAAAAGGAGGTACATGTAAGAACACATAATACAATATACAACTAAATGTAGTGGATTTGGGTTGCTTCAGGAACTCAAGTGTGAGTGCTTCAGGACTACGAAAGGTAGTCAACGATTCAAGGAAAAGAAATAAAATATTGAATCGTTAATTGCCAAAAAGTGGACTTCATGCCAATAATTTTGGATTAATTGTCAGATTAATGGACTGTTGGTCACTTTAATTAATTCAATAGATTGAGACCATTCAAGATCGATCCTAGAAGAAAAATAATACAAAGTTTCAGGCTATATTTTAGGCTAGACGGCTACGGGCCATTCAAAAGAAAAGCCCAAAAAATTGGTTAAGGCTGTGAAATTGGGCACCAAAAATATGGGTGCGGACTGGAAAAAAAAGAAGCCAAATATGGCTTTGGATTAAGAAAAAGAGGCAACCCAGC
Source organism: Malus sylvestris (assembly GCF_916048215.2). NCBI lineage: Eukaryota > Viridiplantae > Streptophyta > Magnoliopsida > Rosales > Rosaceae > Malus > Malus sylvestris. The sequence goes on from NC_062273.1 coordinate 1,885,299, forward strand.
ATTAGATTGCTGGCTGCTGTATATCTGTATAGCCCAGCAACTGCAGGCTGCGGGTTGGGTCGTGTGAAGCTACTACACTACAGGCAGCCCACAAACCAGCAAAAGCAAGGTTGCAGGCTTGCTGCACTCACAGGCCAAGGGAAAAAAATTCACAAGCAGCACGCTTGCTGCTGTAACACAGGCCAAGTTGGGGAAAAAAACAAAAGCCTAGCAGCATGGGTTGCTGGAGGTGGACCATTGCGTGGAGGAAACCAAGCAGCAGTCGAGTTTTTGGGCCAAAGAGCAAAAGCCCAGCAAGGCTGGCTTCTAATGAGGTGGCACGAATTGGGGTTATAGGCCCAATCATGAAGAACCCAGGCATGCAGGCATGGTAATACACACATAGCAAACCCAAAAGGTTGCTACGGTTTTGGTCCATGTTTGGCTCAACGCGGCTTTGAGCAGCGATTTTCCCATATTTTTTTTTTTCAAAATCTAGGGTTTGGAAAAATCCTAAATTGCTTCTATTTTCTTTCGATTCTTTGACTCACAAATTCCACATAACATAAATTGCATAATGCATGAAAAAATATACGAATCATATACAATATATATATATATCAAAAGGTAAATATAAATGTAGGGGGTTCATGCATCATGGGGAATGTTTTCATGCTTCATGGTCGTTTCAAATATCTTCCTTTATTTTAAGCATACCTGATTGGCAGAAAACAATAAAAGCCCTTGAATTTTGTAGGAGATCCTTCTCGAAAAGTTGGAATTGCATTTCCAATGCGTTGTATCACGTTCAACAAAGAAAAATTAAATTGAATCAATAGCATGTAAAGCAATTCAATAAAATAATAAATTAATCATAAAAAGAATGATTAAAGCATAATACTTCTCTGATTGAAGATCAAACTCTCTTTAGCGCAGCGTCAAGAGCGTGCTAATTACATATTGTAGGCCTAATTTACTTAATCATATAAAGGAGAGAGAGATGGGGTGCAGCACATAGAGAGAGAAGAGAAAGATGTGTATTTGTGAGGTGTGTTCTATTCCACCCTATTGTACCTTTATTTATAGTAGTATGGAAGGTTAAATCCTTACCCCTGATAGGATTACAACTCTAATAGGATAATATCTAGTCTAAGAGATATGGTAGAATCCCATAAGGATATCCTAGATATGTTAGGATTTACATAATCACATTCCTAATCTATTGAGATTGCAACAATATTTACTATTATCATCGAGAAATCAAAGGGAAATTTTCTCACAATTTACATATTCTTAAGAAAAAAAATCTTGGATCATTACTAATTGGTCACGTTTTTAGACCTAATTATCCCTAAAATTTAGGGCAAAAAAATTATAGCTCAAGTGACTAAAAGAATACTTTCTTACACCCAAAGTTATGTATCCAATTATTCACCCCCTAAAAGAATACTTTCATGCACCATTTTTTGTTTCTTACATACGCCATCTTTATTTCTGACCATTGGTTGGTTTGAATAAATCAAACAGATTTAACGGCAAAAATTAAACAGGGATAAGTAAGAGAGCAAAACAAAATGTGTGTTTATCATTTCTCTTGTTTGTTGCATATTGTATCATGAAAAGTAAAGATAAAGTGTAAGAAACCCATCAATTAACGAGAGAGAGAGAGAGAGAGAGAGAGAGAGAGAGAGAGAGAGAGAGAGAGAGAGAGAGAGAGAGAGAGAGAGAGAGAGGTAAAGATAAAGTGTAAGAAACCCATCAATTAACTAGAGAGAGAGAGTTTAAGGGGTAAAGGTACCGATTAAATAAGTGAGGACGCGACCATCGGAGTAACAACCGGTGGGTTTGGCAGGAAAGGAGTTTCCATAAGGATACCAATTATTTATTTTTATTTAAAAAACAATTATGTAGCTTACCAATTCTTTATGGCTTATTATATTAACACCTCACAAATTGTTGAATAACCCCACACACTTAATACACCCCACATTTTCATTTTCAATTAAAATTTCTCTAAATACACCCCACATACTTCCTCATAATACCCTCACACCCCACATTCTCAACATACACCTTACATTTTTATATCTCATTTCGTTTTCTTTTTCGGAAAGAAATTTTGCAGAGTTGCTGCTTTCCATGGGGCAGAAAATGAGATTGAATCATATCTCCAAATTTGTGGGTAAATTATAAGGTGTCTTGACCTGTAAATATCTTAAAGGCTCTATGTCCAGGAGGGAGGATTACCTTCTATAAAGTGCATCCATTTTCATTTGTCTAAGCTTGTGTGTTATTTTTCTATTAACAAAGATTTCATAATTCTGATTGGAAATCTTTCTTCTTCTACTTTTGTCATCTTTTTTAGGTGTGTTATTGTGTCATTGTGTTCCCAATTTAACTAGTATATATGGCTGGAAAAGACCAGATTCTTGGGTTCTATTTCAATATATAATATCCGTCAATACTTGTCATTTTTTTCGGGATGCATCCTCTAAATGATTCTCGCACGCTTTTAGTTTATCTCATGTGAAGCTTCTAAAACATCGATTTCGTGTACCATTCGTCAAAAAATAATTTTTCTCAAACAACGTGTTGTAGTTTCATTAGTTAGGATTTTGTTCAATAATGGAAGGTGGAAATGAGTTTTGATAGTTGAAGAAGATAAATAATACATTAAGTGATTTGCGGTGTATTTAGAACCTAATTAAGGTCAAAATTGTCATTCCACAGTAAGGAACACAAGTCATTTAATATTAAATTTTAATGTGAGGTGCTAATAAATAAATAAAACCTTATTTATTTTTATGGGTAAATTACATAGTAGCCCCTCATGTTTGAGGTCTATTCCAACCCCATACAACGTCTTTAAAACATTTCACTTTCGTACATCATGTACCATTTTATTTCAAAATAATACCTCTGTTAGATTTTCCGTTCATTGATCCGTTAAGTGCTAATGTGGCTGCCACATGTGTGCCACGTGGCAAAAAATAATAATTTTTTTAATTTTTTTTTTAATCTGAATCTTCTAAATTAAAAAAAATAATAAATAAATAAAAAAAACAGCCTGAAACCCATCCCTCCCCGTAGCCCCCCATCCCCATCCCAACCTACCCATGCCCACCTCCACCTCCCCTACAATCCCCCACCCCTCCCCTGACCTTCTCGAAACCCCCAATTAAAAAAAAATAAACAGAAATCCCCGACCCATTTCTCCCTCTTCTTCAATGTCTTCACCTCCCCTTCCTTCTATCTTCCCAGATCAACGCCGCCCTTTCCCCATCACCACTGCAGAGCTCTCTCTCCGATCCCTCTGCTCCTCATGGAGGTCCTTCGTCACCACCCGATCTCGTCGTTGACCGGGGATTTCTCATCGTCGCCCTGCTGCTCCTGCTCGTTGTCATATTCGACGACAAAGATGATGCGAGGAAGGATGACGTCCTTGCGGTTCGGGGGGGGATATGGGTTTCGCGCCGGGGGGTGGTAATGGGATCTGGGTTGGGGGGTGGTCGTATGGGGTATAGGTTTCGCGGGGGGTATGGGATCTGGGTTGTTCTCTGGTTTTTTTTTTTTTTCTTCAAAGGTGCAGGTATGGGGTGGGGATGGGATGATAGGATCCACTGGCGGAGGCACATGAGGACTAGAATAGTCCTAGGCCTACCCTGATTTGAAAAAACAAGATTAGTATTACACATATTTCTATTGCTTTGCAACTCTTTTCAACACTTATCTAATTATTTATCTATCTTTTCATCCAAATCCTATCATAGAATTAAGAATAATATTTCAAATGGTCATTTATTACAAATCAATCAAACTTTTAAATTAAAACTCATCATTCACTTTTAACTAATAAAATTGTCTTTCACTCGTGCACTGGCAGAGCTATTCCCTATATTCTTCTTGAATTTCATATATTTAGTCATTCCAAATCCCAAACTTATTGAATAAAGAACAAATAAGGTTTATAAAACTCCATTATTCTCTATAAAATATTTGTTTCTATTCTATCCTACCTTACTTGAGTTTTAGGGTTTGCAAAATTTTTAGTAATTCTCTCCATTGATTTTAATAATTCTTTCAATAGTATAGATGACATCATGCAATGGTTTTAAAATATGAAATTCGTCGAGAATAATTATGATTACTATAAATAGATAAAATTATGTATTCATATGTTAATTTTGACTACTTAATTATTTGGATATTTTTATGATGTTTTTGCATTCGTAATTTTATAACCACTATTTTTTTTTCTTTTTCTATACTTGTGTGAGGCCCCTCCTCACAAGAAATCCTGGCTCCGCCACTGATGGGATCTTGGATTTTGGATTTTCTAACTTTTTTTTTTAATTTAGAAGATTAAGATTTTAAAAAAAATTAATTATTTTTTGTGCCATGTGGCACACATTTAGCAGCCACGTGGCACAAATGTGGCAACCACGTCAGCACTTAACGGATCAATGGACGGAAAATCTAACGGATGTATTATTTTGAAATAAAATGGTACATGATGTATGAAAGTGAAATGTTTTAAAGACGTTGTATAGGGTTGTAAGAGCTACTATATAATTTACCCTATTTTTATTTAAAAAACAATTATATAGCTAACATATGTAAATTTATTAATACATTAATATCATGGGCTTCCATCAAAATTTAAAGACCAAAAAGGGCCAACAAACATAAGTAGCTAGGGCCAGAATTCTACTTTTTCCTATATTTTTCTATTGACCTAAACTAAACTAAAAACATGAACAGTCAAGCATCCAATGAACAGTCCCTTAGATTTCTCAGAGAGAAACAAAATTCCTTTACAGTATGTGAAAAAAAAAATAGTCAAGATTGCGATTTTATTCTCTTTTGTAACGTAACCAACCATATAAACTTCCGTTACCTTTTGATTTGGTGGTATTTTTCTTTTCAACGTTAAGGGTATCTCAAACTTAAATGTGTCATCCCTTATTAAATAAATAAATAAATAATCATATAGATGAAACAAAAATGTATCCCAAAGATTTTTTGGTTAAAGTGGGATCCAAAAAGATCGCCAACGAGGAACTTTTATTAAAACAAACACACATTTACAAAACAAATAAAGGCCCACTTTATTCCTAGACAAACAAAGAACGAGCCTAAAAACAAAGAAAACACAGAAAAGAAGCCCAAACACAACAGAACATCCGAGAACCATCCATTATGCTCTCCACTGCCGATCCAAGAATCAGCCAGCCATCCGATTCTCCATCCACTGCCGATCATCACCTCCATAGACGCCACTTGTGCACAACCATCAACAAAAGATAGTCGGCGAGAGAGAAGCCAACCATCAGAAAGAAGCTCCGGGAAATTCCCGAGCACCACCGTTGAAAACGGTAGACAACAAGAAGAATGTGGTGGTGTAGGAAACACCCGAGCCAGATAAAACACCAGAACTCTTCACACAAACTCAACAGAAAACATGGTTGAAAAGCGAAGCAAGGAAGGGCCGTGAAAAGGGATACCCACGGGGGTTGAGGAATTGGTAAGGCCAGAGAGGAAGATTGGAAGACCCATCAGCAGATGGAAGAGGAGAAGAAAGAAAAGACAAAAATAAAAGACCACTCACTGATCCCAACCGCAACTAAGATGGGCGATGGGAGACACCAAACGGAAGCACGATTGGAAAATCACTCACACAAAAGGGTAAGAAGCACCCTCAAGCAGAGGGAAGGACTGTAAGGTATCCCAAAGATTGACTTATGGTTAATGTATGTATACAGAGACAGTATATTTTGGTGTTCAATAAAAAAAAGGTGTCAAGTGAATGAGCTAAAATGGAAGAAAAAAAGAAAGCCATGAAATGGAAAAGAAAGGAAAAAAACAAATGCACGACACATTCTCATTGCAAATACATGTGTTCCTTTTGTATTTTTTTACTTTTTGTACAGGCTTATTTCTTCTCACACATTTACATCCAACACAAACTCAACCTCTGAATCTTTTCCAGAAACATGGAGGGTAGCAAGCTTCCGTACTCCGCCATCGTCGGAATCATAGTCCTCTCGTCGGAAAAAGTTGGGTTGTATATAACATTTGTTCTATAAACTGCTTAAACTTACAGTCAAATAAGAAAGAGGAAAAAAAAATCTAGTAATTCTGTATTATTCTACCTTTGTTTAAATGGAGTAATCTTGATAACCAAGCCAGGAAAAACATCATCAGAGTCATCAATATGTGGATTCTCGTCAACGATGTAGGGGTCACCACATTTTTCACTAATTGTTTGCAGTGTCTCTCCTTCACGAACCACGTAAATTTCATCACACGGCATGTATTCCATATGGTCATCATCAATCTGGAGCTGAACCATCCTTCCCCTATATTCGCTTTCGCCGGATAACGATTCACAGCAGCTCAGAAACAGCATCACCGCCACAAACAAAGCGCAGTACCTGGAAATCTTCGCTGCCATTGTTGTTGGCGAGGACAAAACATACACCATCTTGCTTTAAATTTGTGTCAAGTTGATTTTTCTTTGGATTGAAATTGGATTATGGCTCTTGGAGAGGAATTGTGGTATTATTTAAGAGAAGGGGGGAATGTCTTTGGTTGTTGGATGGGTATAAAATTCTTGGCGGGAGTTGAAACTGCTCTCTCAGTGTGGTAGGTAAACGTCGTCACAAATGACTTGAAAAAGGAAAACCCTAAAAAAAAAAATTAAAAAATAAAGGAAGAGGGGAAAATAGTTGGTATATTTTGTAAAGCACATGATGTAACTGTTACATATTGGATTTCTTCTTTAAATCATTAGAAAAAGAATCCAATCATTAACTACCGCATCACGTGGTTTACAAAACATAGGACTTGTTTGGAAGTGAAAATGGCTAAAGTGTTTTTGATGAAAATGTTTTTAAGTTCTAAAAGCAATGCAAGTACTTCCTGCAATAAGCACTTCAAGTTTTTTTTTCAAAATTCACTTACATTTTACTAAGAATTGGTTATAAAGTACTCTCATCATAAATGTTTTCAACCATTTTAAAAACACTTTCAAACAGTCCGGACAATTCTCTACCTTTTTTTATATCAACTGCCTTATTAAATGGATTTGGTCTTAGGGGTTTTGAGTCCGACACACCTGCTTCTTTTTGGTATGCCTTTGGCTCTCTTTTTCTAGAGGGGTGGATGGTTAAGGCAGTAAAGACTTTTTCAAACAATGGTGGCTGGGTGTGGTGGCTAATAAATTAAGTCAAAAAAATACTAGGAAAATTATAATATTGTGTTCTGCCGCCCTGTTTTGACATACTGAATATAATTAGCTAGATGACGATTGTAGAAAGGTATCAAACACCACATAAGACGAAGGATTTGCATGTTGCGTCTAAATAAATACCATATGTTTACCTAGTTACAAAAACTTGATGATACCTCTTACGTTTGAGAGATTTTTGAGTGGGGTTGTCGTATATGGTGGTTTCTGATTGTCTGAAGAACTAGAGCCGCATCCGTCATCCCTGTACATAAAATTATGGGGTTCCATTTTTATGTGTGTGGCCGCACTAACATGTAATTTGGCTAACGGACACAAAATTCTAAAAAATAAATAATAGGCATCACCTAACCATTAGAGACTGAGCAGACAGATTATTTAAAGAAACTGGTTGGAGGGATGGATAGGGACCTCCAAACCGGGAACTTGGGGCAGTCACAGTTACAAGAATTGAGTTCAAATAGGTTTCTTGTGGATCACTGCTCTAATGCTCAAGTGTCATTTTTATGCAGATTTTCTTGGGACGAAACACAAATTAATTTCTTTTACGTCATGTCATACCGAGTAATTAAACATGTCAAAAATTTAGACGGAAAATTAAACGCGACAATTTTGCACAGAAATTCGAAAGGAATGTACTATTCCTTGTTGGTAACTTCATTAGAGGTGTAACTGGACATTATTCAGAAAATGTTTTACAATTTCAAATAAACACAAGGTTTCATGGAAGGCTCGCTCTCTCTTCATGCCTCCGACTTGGGGCATCTCTGAGAAGGGAAAGGCCATGAAGGAAGGTATTGTCAATGGAAACTAGGGGAAGCAGCAATTATCCTTCTCACTGACATGTAGTGAGCTTTCAAGATTTCATCAACTGATTTCGTATATAATCAAGGACTGCATCCACATTCACCGTCCAAGCAACTTCAACAGGGGAATAACCTGTCCATGGATTGCTTGTATTCCACCTGTAATATAGTATGCTCATTAGACTCATAGAGAAGCATTTGTGTAAAAAAGAATTCATTGGAGCACGCTAATTTGCACATACTTTTTCAGTCCTTGATCCATCAGTGTATGCCCGACGCAGATACCCTGAGTCTCAACCCTCACAACGCCCTTCTTGTACGTGAAGAGATCAGGACGGACTAGTGCTACAAAACTGACAGGGTCATGAAGGAAAATCCCTGAAACATAAGGCAAAGAATCATTTAGATAGAACGCGATTAACAGATTTTGAGCAGGTTAGTGCACGGCTATAGCTTAAGTTTACCATAAACACCATCAGATTTCACATGCCAGTCTCTGTAGAATTTGCATGAGTCGCATATGAATTGAGTATGCTTTCCTTTAGATTGCCGCAGTTGAAGGAGGTCGTCATCTGAAACCACAATACGATAATCAAGTCAGTTAGGATATCAAAATTCCAGTGGAATAGCTCATGAGAATGTGTCCGGAAAGTTAAGCAAACTGTAAACTGGAAGTTGCACCTGTAAATTTCACTTGGGTCGTAATATTTATTCCAACAACAGTAATCTTCGCCCCAGACGTAAACACAACATCTGCTGCTTCTGGATCTCCATAAATCTGCAAGCCGGACATTGGTTTCTTCATGTACACATTATTGAGACAAAACCGACAAGTAAATGTGAATAATTCTCAACAGTTAATGGCAGTTATGCAAGTATATGAGGGAGAATAAGCTACGAGCCTAAGAGGGATGAAAACCAATCCCCACAATTTTTTTCAGGAAAAAGTTACTTCTAAATAAAGCATGAAATAATTTGGTGAAGTGTTATTTTTACTTGTTGCATGCACGGTGACACTTACATTTGCTTCAGCAGCAGGATTTACATTTCCCAGAGCAAAGAAGGAACCACCAAGTATGACCACCCTTTTCACCTTTTTTGCAAATGAAGAATCCCTTTTGATTGCCTGAGCAAAGAAGCATCGTCATAATAAGGAAAGATATCAAGTCTCATAAGCTCAGGTCAACACCAACATGAAGAAGTAAAAAGGACTCTTCAACTTACCAATGCTAAGTTTGTCAAGGGACCCAGGGCCAGTATAGATACTTCACCAGGATACTCAGAGACCATATCAACTAAAAACTCAGCAGCATTCTTCTCAATTTTCTTTGCTTTTGGAGGAGGTAGATGCAAGTTCCCCATCCCATCAGAACCATGTATAAAGTCTGCCACACGTGGGCTTCCACCCTACTTCCACAAGGAAACATGGTTATGATAAACTAAATAAGGTTACTTATTAGAAACTAAAGGAGGGGGGCATAGGGTAGGGTGTGAACATTATTAAACTATCAACTATCAAATGAAGCAAGTGACAAAAAAATAGCCAATGAACAAATATAAAGGTGTAATGCTCAAGGAATACCCGAAGGCTAACCTCAATTCTAGCCTTCTAGGCCAGCTAAAGGAATACATATCAAATTATTACCTTTAGAGGCTCAGGACTTCCCTCTGCCACAGGCAAACCTGGATGCCCTGCGATCTCACACTATCCTTTTGCAGATTAAGAACAGTAATTGATCATGAACACACTCAAAAGAAAATTAAAAAAATGAAATTGATAGACAGACCCGAAGTCATTACAAGAAGATGAAAATCAAAAGACATGAGGACGAACCAGAAGCAAGGCATTGCGAGTGGCATCTTCTGTGGTGACATTACCAAATATTGTTGTGAAGCCTAAGATTTCTAACTCCGGTGATTGAAATGCCATTAAGATGGCCATGGTATCATCTGCGGATTAGCAATAAAGAAAAGTATTACACATGAAAACATGTTGGAGAAAGAACAGTCGATAATGTTGTTTTGGATTCCATAACAAACGATTTTCCATTACATTTAACTACTAAGTAGATGTCATTCAATTCCCATTTCTATGCAAGCATTATAAAGTTTCTAAACCCTCAAGGGCATATTCTCCCACAGACTTTAACTTTACTACTCTATATATTGTGATAAAAAGGCAAGAGGGGCAATCCAAAAAACAAGCAGTTCATAATATATGATCCCAATTCTTTACTTTTCCATAATTCATTGATTAACTATGAATAAGTCAATAAAACTCATTAGAATGTGAGCATCCAATCGGCAATAGGAGGAAGAGGCCCAAGAATATGTAAACTATTAAGGTAAAGCTTCCGTTTCCGATGTGGGACAACTCTCAACATAACTAAGCTTTCCCTTCATGCTCCTCAACTCCCAGTTCCAAACTATTATTATCCAAAAAATGGTTATGCAAAAGTCAAAATCACCAAATAAAAAGTGAGGCGTGGACAAAGAAACACTCCACAATACGATCACATTTCGGATGCATAATTAATTCAATAACTAAAGATCCTCACGCTAACTCCATCACCATTTGGCATAAAACCAATCAAATATTCAGAATGGAAATCATCAAAATGCAGACGATTCAATGAACGAAAAACACAAGCTAAGCCTAAAAGTAAGACAATTGAGCCTAACCCAGCAGTTCTTTTTCCTCAATTTTAGCTTAGCTCAAACAAGTTCCCCACTTTCCACAATCCAAACCATCACAAAACTCAAAATTAAAAATTCATCCTAGTTACTGTTCCCACATTTTCTCAGTCACCAAACAGAGCAATAGGAACCATCCCAAAATTCAAAATTTGAGCCAGGTTACTACTCTCTCAGCAACCAAACAGATCAAAAGGAACGATCACAAAGTTGAAAATTTAAAATTCCAGCCTGGTTACTAATCGCAAATTTTCACAGCAACCAAACAGAGCAAAAGGAACCCTCAAAATTCAAATTTTATAGCAACCAAACACGCAATAGGAACACTAATGCATATCACTTGGAAAAAAAAAATCAAGCAAATTGAAACTGAAAACTGACCAATTCCAGGGTCGGTATCGATAATGAGCTTCTCGCGCTTCAGATGATTAGCCAGAACGCAGTCTCTTTCGCCATCGACAGCCACGCCGTTAGAATTCATCATCGTGCTCTCCATGAACAAACGCCTTCTCCGATCTCTCTCAGAACGATAAGAACAATCCCAGAGGAAACAACCGCGAGTGTGTATTTATATAATGTGTATGTATATGCGAGAGATATACTATATTATAGTATGCATACACATATACATACACACATATATATAATAATCCGAATTGGGTTTCGTCGGATTGGGAGGGACGACGAGAGCGATGGTGCCTCAAGAGGCATCTCGGCGAGTTTATATAGGTTTTAGGTGCCGGAAGATGAGGAGGAGACGTGTGTGTGTGTTTGGGATCAATCATGATGGACAGGTGGCATGTTTCAAGTGGATCTCGATCTTGTCCGGTCACTTTGTAACTTTGTTTGGTGAAAATCCCCAGCTCAAGGGAATATTCATGAGGGGACGGAAATGCCGAAATGGAATTACAAAAGGATAATACCTGTCCGGATTCAAGTTACTGACTTTTTTATGCAAAGAGATTCTTCAATGTGTCTGAAACCAAAGTTCTAAAAGATGCTAGGCATTAGTCAGATAGCGGGCTGGAACTTAGCACCTAAGCAGGGTCTAGGCGGGCGTCTAGGCAGATTTAAGTAAATCTATTATATTTCATGTAGTGTTTATATTTAAAATACATATAATTTCATCACAAACTACAAAATAGAATGACATATGTATTATGAAGTATTTGACATAATGAAAACATGGGAAACAAACATATAATGTGTATTCATTTAAGTATTAAACAAGCCTTTACAATTTATTGAAAAAATAAAATAAAATGCAAAATGAAAGTTATCTATTTTCTGTCTAAATGAGTCGCAACCTAGTCGGTGTCTAGGCAGGTCTGGACGGGCTAGGTGGCTGTCTAGGCTTTCTAGGCGTCATTTCTTAATTTTCAAACGTTTAGGCATTAATCGGAGAGATGACCAGCCGCCTAGTGCTTAGGTGGCGCTAGGCGGAGATTTTTGGAACAGTACCTGAAACACGAGGTGTCATATGTTATATTACAAGTGGAGGGAGAGTTGAAAAATTAAACTTTTCCCCATTTATATAATGACCCATGGCTTTGGAAATCTGCAAGATTAGAACTCGTAAAAGATCACAGGATTTGAAGTTTGGAGCTGTTTATTCATAATTGCGGACTACGATGAGAGGGAGAGATAAGGAGATGCATGGGAGGGGAGGTGGTGGAAGGTGTAGGGGTACCGGCTGGCAACGACGACGACAAAGAGGACAGTTTGGTGAAGGTTGGCGAGGGAGAAGAATAACGGTTGGATACTAGAGCGGTGAATGTTTGGTAACCAGTTTTAGTTTAGTGTTTGTGTGTACAAAAAGACACGTGTCGTTATTTGATTGTACCACATAAGATAGTTAGTATGTTGGATACTCCCTCGTGAGTACCGATGAAAAATGGATGGGTTCCAACTTCCAACTTCTTCTCGATTTTTGATAAGCGAGGAGGGGATGTCGAATTTAGGGCCTCGAGTGGAAACTATTTTTAATTACCACAGTTATAAATTTTTATATGATTATATAACACTTTGTTACTTGGTGTATTTTTCACATGTTATAATTTGAGTATACCACATACATTTTAGGTATTATTTTTTGTTATCAAATTCTTATATGACAGAACTTTTTTTATTTTTTGGTCTACTTATATGACATAACTGATGATCGTTTTTCATAAAGAAAAAAAAAATTGAAACATGATATAATTATCATCAAATTTAATCCAATCAATAATTTAAAATGATCAAGGTAAAAGTTTAGGCATACTGATCTAGCTAAGTGATTTAACTTATATTTGTAACAAATTTACTCATAGTAAATAATCTTAATCACTTTGAGTTACAAATTTCTTACTTTTTACGGAGTTTTACGTTATTTATAATGATTTTTGTGATGCCAATAAAATAAAATAAGACATATTAAGCTAACATGCGATCTTCCTCAATTTCTAAATCTAAAGATCAATACAAGGATTTCATTATTGTCATCCCCCTCAACTATATTATTTGAGATTCCCACACAACACAACCATATGGTTTTGGTCATTTTATAGTGATTCTTATCCTTCTTGGTTATTAAATATTGCAATAATTGAAAGTGGTGGTTAGGCTAATCTATTAATTAGGAATAATGTTTGGTCGCTGAAAGAAGAGCAGCAAGTCTTACTAAAATGAATAAGTGCCCAATTAAAAAATGAACACGTGGCCAAATGATTAAAGATTTGAAAACTTTAACCAACATCACTTTAACAATAGACACGTGTTCATTTTCAATTGATTTTCAGCAGGATTTGATATTCTTCTTTCAGCAGTCAAATATTATTCATTAATTTCGTTATTAAAATAATTCGAACACGAGCTCACTGTCAAAGTATATTTTAAATAAATCCCAGTCCTACCTAGCTGTATTAAAATCAATTGAATAATGTGATGACACGACTATCATAAGCTTTTGAATTTGGATGGTGACTCCAGTCACACCACCATTATATAAAAAGATGACCCCACTTTTACAATTAAATATCCTACCTTTAAAGATAAAAATTAAATATCCTAAAACTTTGAGAAAGAATATCAAATATTTTTTCGCTAAAAACGTTTTTGTTAAAAGCATAATAAAATATTTAAAGAATATCATTTTTTTTTTTTCACAGAAAGCGCTTTTGTTAAAAACACAATAAAATACTTATTACGAATTCACCTAATTTTTTGGGATGTACTATCCACATACCATTTTTAACTTCTCACACACTTCTTGTTAATTTCTGTCATTTAATATTCTTCAATTCATCCGATTCAACGGCTGAAAATTAGAAAGGTGTGTAAGAAATAAAAAAAGATGTGTGAATATCACACCTCAATTTCTTTTGAAATACAAAGATGGGGAATCGAACTTTAGTGCTTAAAAAGAAGCATATTACTCTAACTAATTTGACTAAGTTCAGCCCATTGCAAAAACATCTTTGGCCATTGTTAAACAAGCCCTAAAAGGTTGTTGCTCACTTTTCTTCAAATTTAAGAGAGCCGCCTAAAAGCTAAGAACATATTTACTTACCATGAATGAGTACGCACGGTATGAATTATCATTTATTTTCTTGACGTCTCTTGCATCTACTAAACACACAATGAATCAAAAAAAATTGAGTGGGCCTCTAATAAAAATCAGTTTATCTCATACCTGAATAACCAAGTATCAATCCGGTCGATATTTTATTTCATTTCAATCATGTAAGCATACCTGAAATTCAACCTTAAATTGTGGTTTTCAAGTATTCAACTACTTGCACCATGACAATTGGTATTCCAAACCATATTTTCGGTACACTAAAAAATCTCTCGAGCACGTGGCAATGGCATTCAACATGCGACAAAGAAATCCACATGCGTAAGACAATACAGTGGTGCCCCAACCAATTAAAATAAGGGAACTTTAACAAAAAACACCCGGTATTGTTCACTTTAACGAAAAACCACATTTTTACACTAAAAAGTCAATCCTGATACTATTCACTTTACCCTTTATTTTGTCCTTATCATTAAAACTCAAAGTTTTCAAGCCATTTTCATTAGTTTTCCTTTAAAATAATTCACAATATCCTTTTAATGCCAAGACAAAAACATATGGGAACACATGGAAAAGCCACTTTTCTTCCCACATAAGCAAACATAATTTGGTGGTCAAAAAATCCGCTTTATGCAAGATATAACGGTTGCAAAGATTTATTAGATTCGCACATAGTACATACAAGATATAATTGTTGAATGTACGTATCATGAAAGAAAAAGTATGAAATATATGCAAAGGAAAGATCAAAACCAAACATCTAATGTGGAATCAGTAGACCAGATGTTAAGCCCACATACGAGCCATTTTAAATATCTTTCTTTGATTTCAATTCCAGAACACAAGATCCGTTTTATTAGCTATATCTTATATATCCAGCAAATCGCTATTTCATATCATGAGGAAAATCTCCATCAAAAAGTTAAAAAATATGAATTTGGATTTCGTTGGTTTTAATGGAATGAGATTTCGATCTAAATTTTTACTATATCGGTAAAGATGGATGATAAGAAGAATACAAAACTATGAACTTGCCAATATGCACTCCAAGTGACAAATTTGAGTTATTCCATATACACAACTGGTTTAATGGTGATCCGAAAAGTTCGGGGATCAATCAATTTGTGGAAGTAGAACTTCGTACTTTCAATGTTACCCCAGGGAAGAGTTATGGTTCCTTACCTCCAGGAAGACTTCGGCTGCTAGGATTCTCCTCATTCTACCGTCAGATCAAGAAATTTTACAGCAAAATTTGGCCCCTGCACCAGGTATGCGATGCCAGATACCTGTCGACATATGGATAGAAGCACAACTATTAGTACTTCACATCGTATGGATAGAACCACACATGCAGTATTTAACAATGGCAGAAGATAAAGGTGATAAACTGAAACAACTGAACATGACAACCGCTCCTCTCACTTGATCATATGGAACTCTGTTAAACCCGAGACCAAAACCCGAAAATTAATTCATGATGCTAATTATAGACCAACAAAATTTGATAAAATTGAGTATATTTATCAAATCCCAATCCAGGAAAGCAGGAACCTTTTTTTTCCTTTTTGGTAAATAATGGAAGAGAGAAGTTATAAGAACTACCGTCTACATCTAGTATTCATTTAATAACCTCACACAAACGAAAGTGAAAACCAATCCGTTGGCCAACCAACCACCAGGGCTAGTTAAGAGCGAGATTAAAGGGTAGACATTATAAACTCGAAACTAAGAGCAACTTTTCTCTAAAGAAATCCTGAACTGTCTACATGCATATACTTGTAGTAAGCGTAATGAGATAATTGAACGCAAATAACAGCAGCAATTAGCTCCAGGACAAGCTCCTGTTTATTGAACACAAATATCAGCATCATATTTGACATACCTTTGTAGTATAAAATCTGCTCATAACAGTTAATGTCGTTATGTAACTTCACGCATTTTAGAGTTTAGGGAGCTTATGATGTTGGCAGGTGTCTTAACAAGACTACCCTTTGCATTTCCAGCAGCTTGTCCAGTGGGATTCCTAGCATTTGCTGTCTCAGTTGCTACTATGGACTTCTTTATCTGCCAAAGAAGGGAAGGAGAAAATTAAAGAAAATCAAATAGGACAAACCTAAGGATAAGCTTTACATGTTTCATAATCATTCATGATGCATTATTCTAACCACCCAAGTTCAAGTCAAAACACAGCAAAGAAAACGCAGGCCAAACTTACCACAGCAAGACGCTCCTTGTGGATATCATTTGTAAGCTGCAAAACCATCACAATAAGCAATCAACAATTCATGAAGCATTAAAAGGTTTATTATTTTTGCAACCCCGTAAGTAAACATAGGTTTTTAAGTTTTACGATGCTAAAGTACTAGTAACCAGTCAATCCATGCTTACTGGTTTTCTGAAGCCTTTAATCTCATCACCACCGAACCCAGGCAGAGTTATATTCCAATTCTTTTCTGTAAAAGAAAAATAAATACAGAAGGTTAAGCACTAGTGTACATAATGTGAACAGAAATATCATCTAGCACTTCTCCCACATAACTAACCAATATGTAGAAGTATGTCTTTTGCTTCTAATTGAGTTGATTTTCTATGCTTGGCTAGTGAGCAACTAAATGTTGTAATCTGCAAATGGAAAAAAAGCATATTGTCACAATAAGAATTATGAACAAAACAGAATAGATATATATAGAAAGCTATAACTGGGGATAATGAAAAGTCAATCATTGTACAGCATACTGAAAGCGGTGAAGCAAAGACCATACAAAACAAATAAGCAATATAAAGCCTTTTCCTATGAAGTTAGTGCTGGCCACACAATGCTTTCTTATCAAGGCAAATTATTCATACTCAAGCACCTATTTCAGCTAGAGAAGATATGGACACAAAGGACATGAGTTTAACAAAAAAAAAAAAGAAAGATAGCGAGCACTTACAAATTAAGAAATTGTGAAACATATGCAGATCATATTATATGAAGTAGCATATGTAGATCATATTATATGATTAGCAGCGTACAAAAGGGCCCAGAATCACAAAATAAGGCAATTTTAACTTCCCAAAATTTGCTTAGGAATACATGCTTAATAATCAGGGATATCCTTTAAGTGCAAGAAAAAACAAAACACAAAATACTAGCTCAATTACTCACAGAATCAACAAATTCATCTGCAATGTCCATGAGAATTTCTTCAACTTCTGGATCCAACATCTCAGATGGATCAATCTGTCCAAAAGCAGAAAACTCAGTAACTGGAAGCAAAAAGAAAGATATTAATTTTAAATATAAACAAAAAAGATATTATCGTCAAGCGGTTGGGTTAGGCAATCCCCTCTTATTAATAAGGAGTATATGTTAGAAAAGGATACAGCAATTTAGAGAGATCAGGGCTGCCAATTAACATGCTAGAGACAATTTTTCTCTCCCAAATATAAATAGGTGAGACTTGTTCCTTTAAGAACCATTAACAAATGATATGTACATCCACTCTAGTGCAGAAGGAATGCCTCTTACAATTAGCTTTAACAATGAGTACTGATGAAACTTCTGAACAAATGCAAGCATGAGCGGATATCAAAGTACGAAGAAAGAAGGCCAACATGACTCACCTGGTTGACTAGCTCACGGATGCTTCTTTTGCCAAGAATCCTATTACAAGATTCATCTATTTCTGGACTAAGAGTTTTATTTTGGGCCCCTGATTGGACTGTGTTAGGCTGTGCAGCTACAAGAGTGGAAGACTTAGGATTCACAGGGCCCTGAACCCTTGTGATCTGTTGCTGACGAGGCGTGGTTTGTGGGACCCTTGATTGCTGAACTTGTTGCACAGATGATGTATGCTGTTGCTGTGAAGCTGAAGGCAGGGGTTGTTGTGGTGAAGCAGAAGGCAGGGAATGGTGCTGCTGCTGTGAAGCAGAAGGCAGGGGATGGTGCTGCTGCTGGGGAGCTGAAGGCATTGGATGGTGCTGCTGCTGTGAAGCTGTAGGATGGGGATGAGACTGTTGCTGTTGCTGCGGAAGATGTGATCTTTGCTGCATGGATGGCGAGTTCATCTGCTGCCTATATGAAGGGGAAGGAATAGGAGGCTTCCCTTGTGGCCCAGATGACAACCATGGCTGAGTATGAGGCTGCAAACCTTGAGATGCATTTGGTGATGAACTAGCAGATCCAACTGATGAAACTCGTAAAAGGCTGTGCCCTTGGAAATTCTGCATAAAGGAAATGGAATAAGCAAGCATACTTGAAGAAAATGAAAAAGAAGGGGGAAAAAACTATTAACACCAGATATCTTTAACAAGGCACAACAACAAGAATTGGTATAGAGAAGATGCACCAACAAAGATAAAGGTCAATAGCAAATGAATGCATTGTCCCATTGGGCCACAAAAGAACAAGCAGGACACATAAGTGGAACCCCAGGGCATACTCAACTTACACAATACTGAAGGAAAAATGACGCCAGGTTCCTGGAGACAAAATTCAAACAATAATATAACATATTTTCTAATCATCATACTCAAATCCTTTGCCCTATTTTGGATAGGGGACTTTCAAAGTCCCAAGGAACTTTAAAGTTTAGACTCAATTATTTAAATTGCACTAGAAGAGCATGACCAACTACTCAAGGATTACAAAGCTGCTACTAAAACGCTACAAATGCACTAAAATAAGGATTTTCAAATGACATAGTTTAATGAGTTATTTGAACGTTCCCTCAGATGTATTGCATTCAAGTCACTATCTAATTTTTGTAAGCATTCCTGACAATTTTGGCCTAGGTTCCATGGAACTTTAAAGTCCCTCGTCCACACTCACCACGAACAATGAACCTACAATACAACTCCAGTCATTTCTTTGCTTACACTATATATCCACATTCCCGTGTGTCCACAAACTATATATTGCACATGGAAATCAAAATAGTAAAATGTGGGTGTGGCAAGTGGATACTGACTTGGGAAGACGGGGACTGATTACTCGCAGTAGATGGTGGTCTAAGAGAGGATTGAACTGGTCTCTGTGGATGGTGTGCCGGAATCCCAGTTGGCCGCATTTGAGAACTAGAACCGAGTGAACCCATCATCCCTATTCCCTGCATTCCTTGCATTGATGGTCTCACCTATATATCCCCGAAAACTACCATTACATATTCCAGCACGTAAACCACACAAACATCTATCAAAGTTCCAAACCAAATAGAAACACAATAAAATTACAAACTTGTAGGCCAAATTGGTCACCCAACATATACCAAAATATCAAATAATCAGTAAAATTATCTTCTTTTTCTTTAATGGAAGTTGCAATGATACAATGTTAAACGGAATTGAAATGTCACCTGGGAAGGACTGGAATTGGATACAGGTTCGGGCACAGAGACGCCGCCACGGCCCATCCCACCAAAATGATGCCCGTAGGAAGACGAATACGGAGTGGGTTGAGGAGTAGAAGGGCCGGTGTGATGCGCAGAAACACCAATGGCAATGCCACCCCTCGGTGGGGGAGGCTGAGAGGGTGAAGGCGGCGGAGGAGGCCCAGACGAAGCGGAAGAAGAAGGCGAAGGGTACTGGTGGAAGTGGGACTGCTGCTGCCAAGGAGGACGAGTCAATGTGGAGGGAGGCCTGGGCTGCGAAGGGGGTGGAAGGGACTGGGGTGGCGGTTGCGGTTGATGTAGTGGTTGTGGGGGCAATGGGGTTGAGGGTTTAGGGTTAGGGTTTGGGGAAGGGGGGCTTGGGGTGGAGGTTGGAGTGGTGGTTAAGGAGGAGGACGGCGGTGGCTGAGGCTGAGGTGGAGGCTGGGATTGGGCGGTTGGGGGTGGTTCAATGGATGGTTGGGAGGCGGAGGGAGTTGGAGTGGTGGTGGAGTTCTGTTGATCCATGTCAGCTTGTTGGGGGTTTTGGGAAGGAGGGAAATTTTGGATCTTTTTTCGGATTATGGTTTTTGGGTTTTTATAGGGGAGAAGAGTTTGGGCAAAGTATGTTGCTTTATCGCAGACGGCTGGAGTGGTGGAAAATAATCGGCAATTTTAACGAAAAATTTTTGGTACTTTTTATTTTAACGAAAGATTAGGACATATTTGGTACTATACTTGAATCTAATTTTTTAAACTTAAAAACACTTTTCAAGTTTTAGGCCTTAAAAACTTGTTTGGTAGAATTATTTTCAAAAACGGAAAATAATCGGCAATTTTAACGAAAAATTTTCAGTACTTTTTATTTTAACGAAAGATTAGGACATGTTTGGTACTGTACTTGAATCTAATTTTTTAAACTTAAAAACACTTTTCAAGTTTTAGGCCTTAAAAACTTGTTTGGTAGAATTATTTTCAAAAACGGAAAATAATCGGCAATTTTAACGAAAAATTTTCAGTACTTTTTATTTTAACGAAAGATTAGGACATGTTTGGTACTGTACTTGAATCTAATTTTTTAAACTTAAAAACACTTTTCAAGTTTTAGGCCTTAAAAACTTGTTTGGTAGAATTATTTTCAAAAACTAAACTCAATACTAACTCAAAAATATAGTCTATTCTCTAAAAACATAAAAAGTGAGTTTTTAGAGTTTCTAAATTTAAACTCCCTCATTTCTTTTCTCTCCCTCCTCCCCTCTCACTCCAAATCTATCTCTCTTTTCTTCTTTCTCCTTTTTTTTTTTTACTTTTTTCGTCTCTCCTCCAATTCAATCAAGTTTAAGTCATAAGATTTAAAAAATTTAAATCGCAAACCAATCAAGTTTTTGAGTCTTAAAGAAAATTGTTTTCAAAAAATGTTCTTAAGAAATGTTTTGAGAAATGATAAAAATTTTCAAATAGGATATCAAACAGGCTCTTATATTTTTACACTAAAAAGTCAATCATGATACTATTCACTTTACCCTTCATTTTGTCCTTATCGTTAAAACTTAAAGTTTTCAAGCTTTTTTCATTAGTTTTCCTAAAATAATTATGTTTATGTATTTTGGTACGAGTTCAATCTTTATTGTTTTTTTTATCTTAACTAATAATTTAAGTCATTAACACTATCGTTTGTGAAAAAAAAAAAATCCGTAACTTTAAGCCTTTGTTTTAGAATTTTTTTTTTTTTTTTTGAAACTTTGATGTTTAGGCCTAATGACCGGGGACACATTTGATAAGAAAAACGATAAAGTTACAATTGTTTTTAGACGTTCAATCAAATCAAATGGAAACAGGCTAATAAGATTAAACAAAAGTGTGTAGAGAAAAAAAAAATAGTGTGACTATTATTTTCTGTTTGAGAAAAAAAAGTTTATGGAGGCTTTGAAGAGTGTGAAAGTTGACTAATAAAATGATGAAGTGAATCGTTAAAGACAATCACGAGTGAACCAAGTTCAGTGAGCATGCCTGATAGAAGGCCTTGAGTTCTTAGTAGTATTTAATGGGAGCTCTTTAGATATTAGAAATGTATTCTTAACTCTGCTAACAGCGATGTAAAATGAGCGCTAGGTGTGACATATTCCAAATTTGAATACCCTTTCTCTAATTAAATTCTTTTTTTTTAAATCTTTTTATACCCCTTTTAACTCCATCACATATGTCACGTCTTCGTTTTGCTTTCCTGAAGTTAGTGTATAATTCACCTATATTTCTTATACGAAAAGGCAAAAGAACTCACAATAATATGCTCTACTTGAAAAATGTCATAAAGTTTTGGGACTATACCGATACATTTGGTACATGGGTACAAGATCGGCTATACCGAGGGGCAACCTGAGTGTATATATAAATCTCATACGTATCTCTCTCCCCATATAACACACATCACGTGACGAGAGAGACAAACACGAGAATGAGACATACATTCGGTTGATCTTAAGATTTTGCCTCGACACAATGACATTGGCATCCGTTTTCCAAATATTGGAGCTTGTCAAGGCTGTTGGTAGATATAAAAACTTAAAAGCAAGAACAGAGAGTCTTCTCCCTTGAGTCAGTCCCTACAGAAGATAACATTCATTCATGGCTTCTAGTATTACTTGTCATCACCACTGCTTCTACGCCTCTCGTGCAGTCGGAGACTCGTTTCTGGATGCAGCGGTTTCATCTTCAAGAACGTGGTATTCCAAGCTCCGATTTCCATTCTCAAGTGAAGTTACAGGAGCAGGATCTTTTTCCCTGTAACAGCAAACAATCAAGCGTCCGAGTAATGATTAATGACGGACTTTCACTATTTGATAAAGCATTTTCAATACAAGGTCAGAACGTACGTTAGTGAATAAATGATGAGCCCGATAACTACAACCGAAAAAGCTACATAGTATAACCAGTCCACCTGCATTTCAAGGCCGATTTGCTATCAGTATACAACAATTTATATGGATATGGAAGAGGTACGAACAAATGAATTCTTTCCAATATATAGGAGTGTGTCACTAGGGTACCTGCTGGCGGTAGAAAAAGATGCGAACGACAACTGCCCACATATCAGATGTGAGAATAGACAGATTCAACAACGTGGCTCCACTCCGCTGTATGCGAAAAAATTGAGTTAGTTCGTGCAGATCCTAATTTGCACGTACAGAACTTCAAAGAATTGAACAGCGGGAGATGAGAAGGACATTGACCTTGAGTACAAATGGAGTAAATGTGTAGAACAATATGCCTGCTAGAGTATAACCAGCCCAGGCTAATATCTGGCGGAAAAGAAGCATTCAACTGGAGAAGTTGCAAGAGAGCACCGGGAGTATACAGAAAGTATTGGCAAAGCTGTTCACATATTATACAAAGCTAAGACTACTTACAATATCTGCAGACCACGCAACGGATTCCAGAGTCCGTAATTCCAGGATAGACCTGCAAGAGGGTTAAGGAATCGAAGAAATATTGTTCTGTTCTCCAATAAAGAATCATGGTACGGATTATTTGAAGCTACCGTCTTGTATGCATTGTTGTGATGAAAAGGATACATCTGACACACACTCACTAGAAATCCATAAGTACCAATCATGCAAATTACTTCAACGCGATCTTTTTTCTTGACACAAAACTCCTGCAGTTAAACAAGGATTGAGATGAGAAGTAACTCAATAGAACTTGTGCAGACAATATTAGCACCAATAGAACTCGTTACAAAATTAACTTCTGTAGACAATATTAGCACCAATAGAATAGGTGTTATGCACAAATAGAACTTGTTACAAAAACCGGTTACAAACTTTAATAAATACTAAAACTTCGCACGCTAAACAGACAATAAGCCGTATATAAAACACGGGTTAACACCCTTTACCCGATGAAAACAGGACCTAATGAAAAATTAGGAAGAAACGAATGATGCAAGATCGTGTTGAAGTAATGTGCATGATATAAAACACAGGTTAACACCCTTTACCCGATGACATAACACCAATTCTATTCAAAAACAACCAAAAATTGAGAGAGAGAGAGAGAGAGAGCATGGTTTCCTTAATCTTGGATTATATTAGCACTTCTGCAGACAAAAATGGCATAGGAAGAAAAGTGAAAGTTTCAGGCACCTAGTTTTCTATTGTGAATCTCACTGTGAAAAGCTTTCCCTTCGTACAGCCGGTGCCTTTTACAAAGATAAAGTGACAAAATATGAGATCAAAAGGATTCACCAACCTCTCCAACATTGCTCATAGCGAAGAAAATTGTTCCTGCAATGACGAGTATGTCCCCTAGGAGAGGTTTTGAGCCACCTGAATTATGAACAAAAATGATTAATAGATCACTCAAGAAGTAGAAAAGTTAGTCCAAGAGGCATTAGAGAAGATCACCTCCACCGCCCACCCCTGCATCGGAGAGGAGCACTAAACCAAGTCCCACAACACAGATGGCAGAACCAAACAATTGCCACAGGGAATACCGAGTGCCTAGGAAGATCCAAGTTAAAAGTAAGACCCAAGCTATTGTGAAACAGTCCAACAGCGTCACACTCGTAATTGATGAGAACTGGTATGCTTTGTTAACTGCATCAAAACAACACAATGTTAATATCTCCCTGCATCGTTCATATAAAAGTTACCTATATGCAATAAAATCCCAAAACTCCTCTGCAGTAAGGCATTTCAGACCAAAACACATCATGCCTCTTTTGTGGAAAACCTTCCTTCTTCAAAATGGAAACAAATCTCTTCAGATTAGGGATCACAATTCCATCTGTGGCAAGTAATCCTTCGGCAATGAGGAAACTTTCCTTTCAAGGATTCTAACGTGTATAAGCGCATCGTGTTCTCCTATGTTAACTATAAGCCTATCATTATTAAGGATTGTAACATGTATGCAAACTATAAGCATATTAATCCTAGTCTTGTACTGCCTTCTCTTTAAGCTTCCTTAGAAGGCTACTTAGTGACTCGCTATCTAAAGATCTGTGAAACATGCACAGATATCGGCTCTCTTTTGCAACTGAGACAGCTCAGGCAAAATCTAATTCCTTAAGAATCGGTTCATCCTTAATGTAAAATCACCCAACCAAAACACCAATCAAACAATGTCCAACCGAATGTCGTGACGAAGACATGGATTTGATCCGAACCACTAGCAAACCGATGTTTACAGAAATGATCGATAACAAAAAACTTAACAATCAATCAACAATCATTAACTAGCACTCACCAAGATAGTTCCCCTGAACATCAACAAATCCCAACAGCACATACCAATACCAAGAAACCTGCAAATCCCAAGTTTTCAACTTCTTCATTCCACATTTCAGAAATTGAACCACAATGGCAAATCAAATGACAGTTAATTAACAATGATCCAACCAATTAATGCTTGAAAACTGCGAAAATACCCGTAATTTCTCACGCCTATACAGCAAAATGCTCCCATAAACCAAAGCCAAACCCAAGTAAGTGGGAATGGTCTGTGTAAGAGGCGCATCCACACCTGCGCACACCCACCAACCACTTAACACCGAGAATATGCACAAATTGAACTCGTTACAAAACCCGGTTACAAACTTGAATAAATACTAAAACTTCGCACGCTAAACAGACAATAAGCCGTATATAAAACACGGGTTAACACCCTTTACCCGATGAAAACATGACCTAAAGAAAAATTAGGAAGAAACGAAGAGGGAAACAAAAAGGCAAGAAATTTGAAAAGGGTTGGCGTGGAAGCTACCGAGAGTGGCTATGAGCGAGGAAGTGAAGCTCATCATTGCCAGAACGAAGGAGACGAGCTGACCCAGCAGCAGCAGGTACAGAGTTCGCAAGGTTCCATGGCTTCTCCACCAGTTGGTGGCGGATGAAAGGCACGAGTTCATAGCTCAAGTGTTCGATTAGTGACGTCGTTTTTTTGAGATTTGGATCCGTTTAACTTATATAGTGAAGAAGATTGAGAGTTTGACGTGACAGATCCACAGCGTGCAATGGTCTTCAGCTACCGGTCTCAGGTTTCTAATATCTCATTGGCGGGGAAGTGGTACTTTTTCTTGGCGAGCACTAACCTCCGATCACGTGATTGTGTTAAGTTTGATAACTAATCTACGAGAGATTTTTCAGTCTAATTGGTACACGGGACGACATCACGTGTCACTAAACAAATGATGAGATATGTGTGCTAAAAAATTAATAACTTAAAAATAAAATTTCCCTCAATTCCTATTAAAATACTTGATGTACCACTTGTGTTCCCGTCACAACTAAAAATTTCTCTTAATCTACCATTTTTCATTGAATTAAACGTTTAAAGAGACTAATCTAAGATTTTGTTTGCAATAAATAGAAAGGTTTAAGTACTTTCACACCATTGAGATTTGGGTTGGATTTTAAAATAAGGTATGAGATTTGGGTTTATTTTTAAACGATAAGATATGAAGTTTTAATATTTTCATATTACACTATGTAGTTTTGAAACTCGACTAATTTACAGTATTTATCCGTTGGTGTGGTGAGGTTGATTGTATAGTCAACAATTAACTAGTGGTGCGGTAGTGTCGAATGCATACATCAAGCAAACTAACAATACCACGAAGAAATCTGCAAGGTCATCTTTTAAATTTCAAGATGTGAAAAAAGTTACCACTTGTGTTTAAAATATCAATATGCAAATTTGTGAAAATGTCAATGGATATATTATATATTAATATTGGTTGTCTTAGATCGAAATGATGGAAATTTACTCAAAAACGTGAAACTTTAGGAAATGTCAAATGCTTGCTTTAAATGAAATATAAAAGTTTCTCTGATATTTAACTAATATATCAGAAATATCGACAAAATCTGTTGATTTTAGTCAAATTTAAGATTTTTTCTGATATAAGATGATGTTTGGACTTCACCCATCTTTTTCATCTCTTTTTTCTAAATATATTAACCGTGTCAAAGAAATTTCAAGCATTGTTGGGCACCTAAATGTTAAAACTTACCATCTTTCCCACCAACGAGCCAGACGCCAACTTACACTATTTCCTGCGTGCGAGCTCCACCCTAACTTGCAATTCCTAAAAGTGAACCCCAAGACGGTTTTAACTCAAGTTAAGCTTCCAATCCCAACAAGGGTTTGTTTGTGTGTTTGTGTTTTGGGCACAAAACTACATTTGGGCTCTTGGGTTACTATAGAGGTCCATTTTTTATTCGTGTAGGTTATGTATTTGGGTCTTTGTTCATGTAATTATGTTGTGTTTTAGTAATAAAGTAGCCCCTTTACCCAAAAAAAAAAAAAAAAAAAAGGTGCAAGTTTTGAGCACTAAAATATTTTTCACATCTTGAAAATGGATTTGGTGTGTTATATGTGATATAATTATGGGTTTAGTAAGGGCTGGTTTGGTATTGCTGTGCTTTGAAAAAAAGTTGTTGTGAGAATAAGCGGCTGTGCTGTGAGAATAAGCAGCTGTGAAATAAATCAGCAGAGCGTTTGGTAAACTTTTTTGTAAAAGTGCTTTTGGAAAAAAAAGCAGTCTGATAGTGGGTCTTTTCATTAAAGGAGCACTGTAGTTCCGTGTGCTTTGAAAAAAAAGCCAATTTTCCAAAGCTGCAAATAGCAGCTTCAGCTTTTTCCTTTGATTTCAGCTTATTCTCACAGCAGCTTCCAAAATAAGCCATTTTTTTTCAGTTTACCAAACACCTAAAACCCTCACAGCTTTTTTTTCACATGTGCTTTTTTTTTAAGCACCTCACTCCCAAACTAGGTCTAAGTAGGTCCTGCACTTCCATGTCATCAGTTAACAATTCACTAGACAGTTGCGTGTAGCTCAAACGCTTACAAACATTTATTTTTCCATCCGAAGTCCTAGGTTTAATTCTCTCCTCCATTATAGCTTGTATTTTAATCTTTGTCTGCTAACAAATTAAACATAATAGAAGCTAAAGCATTTCACATTTGATCTCGATGGATGTACAAATTGCAATGGGATTGATTCTCTACTCTCATAATCTCTCTCTCTTTCCTTCCCTTCATATTTGAATGGTTATGGCTAAGCCACGTTAACATTTTGTGTTGATTTTTTAATAGTCAGAAGCAATGGTGGAGCCCGGAATTATTTGGTGGGTGGGCTAAACTAAAATTATTACTACGAAATCAAATGGTTAATTTTTTTTTTGTTACTTACATAAAGTTACATAATAATAAGCCTAAAAGCAATAATTTGAAGTAAGAAATTTAACTTTGGATAAATCAAGTTTCAACTAGATTTAACAAAGAAAACATTTAAAGTTGTCACTTATAATAGAAAGAAACATACATCATCAATCTTGTCATAACAACCTAACAAATAATAAAAAATACCTATTCAAGTTGTGCCATTCGATCCTTAATGGAATTGAAATCCTTTATTATTTCATCTGAATAAATATTTTCGGCAAGCTCTTTTTCACTGTAGAAAACCATTGAATCTGCTAAAAATTCACTCTCCATCTTGTTGCGAAGTCTTGTTTTAACAAGATTCATTGCTGAAAAAGCTCGTTCAGTAAATGCAAAAGGTATATCACTTTCTAATTTATCACCATCATCTCGTTTTCTAAAGAATGAATCAATAATTCTTAACCTCTCATCGAACAGACGTTGTGACACACCCTGATTGAAAATCAAGGCGTGATGGTCGTCACGTGAGGGTGACGTAGCCATATGCACAGTGCAGAAGCGATAAGGATAAGAAATATACGAATAAAGAAAAACCGAAAGCTAACTAATGTGCACTAATAAGTAGAAAGTGCTAGGAATGAGATACAAGTGTAAATACACCTAATCAGAGCGTAGAAAATCTAGGTACAGTCCAGTAGGACAAGTACTAGTTATACAGTACCATAAGATATCCTACGAATATTATATTTTGTCAGAACCGCCAAGATCATCAAATGCCACCAACAGCAAGTCTACCTAAAACCTGGAGGGGCGCAAAATAGAAATGTAAGTGGGCAAAAACAAAGCTTTTCAAAATCATTTCATTTACCAAATGCTCTAACCCCTCGCCGTAAAACATGTATAATTTTTCCTAGAAATAGAATATAAATATATATATATATATATATATATATATATTCCAATCATGCTTCACATATTCATAATCATAAATATGCCATGCCAAGGTATAAACAGAATAAGTAACTCGGGTGAAAATAAATTCATGGAAAATAACATATTGGCCGGAACCCATGCAGAAGTCTGTACGGTTGAATTTGTAGCTCATTAATCAATCTAGCCGGAGTCACTACAAGTGACCTATACGACACTACACTGCACACGAGTTGGAACCACTGTAAGGGTCTGTACGACAAGACTGGGTGTAATATAGTTATGCTCAATGCTACGCACTCATGATAGCTATGCGATAAATTGCTAGTCACCTACAAGTCGGAACCACTTATGATGGTTTGTACGACAAGACTGTGCACCTAAATTGGATCCAATGTGAGCATATGGTGCAAGATGTGACATTATATATAGGCATGTGTCATATCTCTAACTAAATCACTAACACCAGGGTGCAGGTTCATGAGCTTAATGTTTCTCAATTAATCACAATCATTATTCACATTCACAATTTATAAACTCACCTGGGACTTACATGAGCTTTCACATCACCACAATTATACATACATACATATATATATATATGCAAACAACATATGCATATTCTAAATGTAAAACATTTGGCATGGCAATTTAAGTCATAACTTAGTTAAATGCATTTTCTAGGAAAATATCAAGTATATAAGTATATACTGAAAACCAAAAGCCAACTCATTGGTATGTCGAAGGGTCGTAGCCCCCGAGTCGCCCTTGACTGCGCTCATTCTCGGGATAGGTCTCACCTATATGCAAAATAACTATAAAAACGTTAATTTAAAACACATAACCAATACTAACTAATAACTTCTTATACATTGTTCAAATGAGGTATATAAATATATCATCATGACCTACACAACTCCACAAACACGCCCAAAATTTTAAAATAATTTTTGGAGCCCTCACACGCCGTCACGCGTCGGCAAGGGCACTGCCCTACGCGCGGCCACGCGCAGGGACCCTAACGGAATCCCCTAACCCCGTTAGGAATATTCCGTTAAAAAGTAACATAAACCGTTAAAACTAACCAACGCCTTTAGGAATATTCCGTCATCCCCTACCTTAAAACTCCGATTACCGTTGTCGTCGCCGAAAACTGGAAAATAACTTTAAAACCTTGTATCCCAATCATTTCTTAACCAAAACTCATGAAATTGGTCTCAATTTAAAGCTTATAACTAGAAGAACACATCCTTACCAATTTCAAGGCTTGAAATCCACGAAAACTCACCAGAGAAAGCTCGATAATCTGGCGAAAACTTAAAACTCGTCGAACTCGATTTCCCGACGTCCAAATTGCTTTGTTTTTCTTCTCCGAGCTTCGTGAGGATGATTCAAAGCTCCCTATGCCCTTAAAAACTCCTCAAAACCTCACATTAATTAGTGCATGAACAGTACCTTAATCGGAGTTCGTGAGAAACTAAGGTTTTTGAAGGTTTTAAGTCCAAATAAAGGTATAAATCGACTTCGAGGCTTGTAAAGAGTTTGAATGTTACCTTTAAAACCTCGATATGTTCCTGAAATGGAAGGTTTAGAGTTCGTCCGTACAAGGTTGACGAGAACGGAAGAAAATCGAGAGGGAGGAGAGAGAGATCTATGTGTTTGTGTGGTGTGTACGTTCAGCATGTGTGTGTGTGGTCTACATTTCAGCTACACACACACAATCACCAAACATTTCCAAAAACTTTAATTGGTTCCAAAAGCTTAGGAAACCTAGATAGGATAAAAATTTAAGTACATACCACAGACAACACAATTCAAACAATAAACAAATTGTTGTGACATATGTTCTAATACATATTGTGATTGTGTAAATCCTAAGTAGAGATAGATTAGGTAGGAATCCTTTGGGATCTAGAAGATCTATTCTCCACTCTCTTTCTCTCCATGCCGCACCCCATAGTTAAACATAAGCCACAACACAAATAAACTCATCAAAAATTAAGAATAAAGTAGTGAGAAACTTACCTATTGATGAGAAAAATCAATAAACTTTCACAATTGTAGGCTCAGTATTTGTGAATTGTACACGAATGTCACCAAAGCTTTCTGAAAAGAGAAAAAACATGGGCTATTGTTATAGCCAAAAGCCGAAAATACAACCTTAAGCAACGTGTAAGTACTCATTAAAATGAATAAAATAATTAAAGTGAATAATTACTCCTAAAAACCTAGAACCGTGTGTGACTACTTCCTATGAAACCTAAAATAATAAAATACTAAAACCTAGTTTTTCAAGGACATAGATCCTTTCCGGATCTCTTCCATCAAAACCCATGATAAAGTGATTCGAACTCTTGAAATTTGATTTAACGGCTAAAATTATTATAATTTTTAAAATAAATATGCCTCTATTTTTAGTCGTTTGATCAAATTTTAAATGTCCATATCACTTGATCCGTGGACTTTCGTAGAAGAGATATGGAGACAACCTCTTTCCTTTTTTTAAACCATGTGACTACTCCGTAGGAAATCTAAAAATAATAAAATATTAAAACCTATAGACTACTCCCCAATAAACCTAGGAGTGTTCATAATTTTCACTAAAATAAACAATTTATTTAATATTTTTTTAACTCTTTCTTTTTATAAAAGTAATCTTAGTGTAAGAACTTTTACTTATTTTTTTGTTTTTGAGTGTATCAATATTTTTACATTAAGAGGATATAGAGAGTTCGGCTAAATCATACAAGGGGTAGCCTAATTTGGTATCGAATTCGTCATCCACGAGATTCGAACCTAAGACCTCTCACTTTTAAGTGAAGAGGAATACTACTAGACCATAGTACTAAATGACTGAACTTTTACTTATTAAGTGGGCTATAATAATTAAAAATAATAAAATTGTCTAAATTATTAGTATTTTAAGCCCAAACAACTAAAATTTTCCCTATGCTAGAGCCCACCCTAGCCTTGTTACTGCCTTTGTCATTGGCCAGAAGAAGACAAAAAAACAATTTGTGAAAGAAGAGAAGGAAGGGAATGAGAATATGAGGGAAAATAATCTCACTCCAATAACAATAGATGTAGTTGTGGTAATGGTAGGAGTTCACTTATAGAGTTCGAATTTGTTGGATTTGGATCCCGTTCGGATCTAAATTATGGGGATTTTAGGGTTTCTCACATTTTAGCCATTCATCGTACATTGCACGGTCAGAAATAATTTAATTTTTTATTATTTAAAATTAAACACAAATAGTACCTAACGAAAATTGAACACACGATATACAATGAATGACTAGAATATAAGAATCTCTAGAATCCCCACAAAGAGCATCCTCACCCGAATTTATTCGCCACCATTACTTCGTGGTGCGCGTTATTACGTATTCTTAATGAGCGCCATGTGTCTAGGGAATTAACCACGATTAACTTATTTAATCTCTAAAAGATTGGTGGATTCCAAGGAGGCAGTTGATGAGAACCATAGGTAGCCAGTGACAATTTACACGTGAATCTTGATTTACTTTACGGAAAAGGATCGGATCCTCTTTGTAGGGATTTAAGGAATCAGTCAATCATATTTGTTTATTATATATCGTGCGATAAGTTTTCTTTAGATACTATTTATATTTAATTTTAAAATTTAAATTTAAAATAATTTATGACCGTATAATGTACGATAAACGGATATAAGTGATTAATCTTCTGAATCCCTACAAATAAAATCCGAAAATGATCATTTTCCTTAATTTACCCCAAGTTTTTCTTTTTCTAAGCCATGGATAATTATCACGATGTAAAGAAGTGGTGGTCAAAGTGGACAACTGCAACAAGACAAGTCACTTCATAGTTGCTTCCTTAAACGCGGTTTCTTCACATTTTGGTAGATTCCACAAACCATATTTACCCAACCCATGCAACTTTTGAATTTTTTTTTTCTAACTTTGATTGTTTAGATGAATTCAGTATAATTATTTTATTATTTATACTAACAAAATAACAAAAAAATTCTCAAAAATTTTAAAAATTCTCCAAAATATGATCGTGCACTCATTCTATTCTTATTTTTAACAATTTTTAACTTAAAATACTCGCATATATCTATACATCACCTAATAAACTAAGGAAAACTAATGAAAAATGCTTGAAAATTTTGAGTTTTAATGATAAGGACAAAATAAAGGGTAAAGTGAATAGTACCAGGATTGACTTTTTAGTGTAAAAATGTGGTTTTTCGTTAAAGTGAACAGTACCGGGTACTTTTCGTTAAAGTTTCCAATAAACAATTGTGTTATTTTGAGAATTATAACTAAACGCCAAAATTGATGTGCATCAAATCCAAAATTCTTTCAACGTAGTTGATGGTTTTTGGCTTTGAGCTCAATATTGGTTTGAAATTGAAAGCTTTCTCAACTTGCACTCACTCTACCCTTACTTTTTAGAGCATCTTCAATAGAGATGTCAAAAGATAAATGTCAAATGTTAATTTGATAGCTGACGTGACAATGTCAAAATTTCTCATTTTCCAACTGATCTGTTTTTTTTGTTATAAATAATATTTGTAGAACCCATTTTAAAAAGAAATCAATTAAAAATAAAATTTTCAAGATCTATAATTAATGTATTAATAAGACTCACACAATAAAATAATTAAAAATTATTTGTCATCACATTTTCTCATATGTCAATCCATATAGGATGGACATATTGATTCGAGCTTGCTTCTACTTTCAAATTTGATTACATGACATTCCACTTATGATTTGACATCTCTTTTGAAGATGATCTTACAATTCTCTCATGTGCCGACGAATCCTTACATCACTCAATTCTACATATTTTGTAGGTTTCGATTTTGAGCTCAATTTTTTATATCGTAACCGAAAAAACTCTGAACCAACTGAATGAGCTTCAATTCCCACACATCATACAAAATTTGGGAGAAAAAATGCAAATAAATCTTCTTTTTTTCTTAAGCAACAAGAAAGCTATATATAGTAGCCAAAATACTCCGTATCTGGCGAACCGAATTCAATGTACCTACCACCAGGTTTGGTTTCGGCTTTGTTGCTCCGAATACGGCTGCGCCAGGGAGGCGGACCAACCTAACCACCTCCCTCCCCTGCAATAGGACCACCCCTTAAAAATAAAATAAAAAACAACAAATTAGAAAGGAAAAAAAAAAGGAAAAAGGAAAAGAAAAAGCCACGCGTTGCCAGATGCATGATTTTCCGTAACCTTTATTTATCAATCACAATCATTTCCCAACTTTTATGTGAATTTTCCAGGCTGTCTCCTACCATAATTCCAATTTTTCATAAATTAATTTTTGATTTCTCAATCATGAGCAAACATTTACGTCATTATTTTTTTTGAACAAATGATATTATTAATATTAAACATATAGAGAAATGAACCAATCCTCACAATAGGTTAGCAATAATACAGTTGAAACTCGCATTCCGTGAAAATCAAACCTAAGGTCCCTTAAATAAAAAGAAATACTATTAGATTGTATTACTAAGTGAACTATACCATTGAATATAGCAGTTGATTTAAAATGGGTCATGATATTTCAATTTTTTCATATGTATCTAACATTTAAAGTGTTTGTTTTTTAACGCAATGTGAAAATATTGAAACTTCATAATCAATTTTAATACTGATTTCAAACCTCGATAAACATCAAGAACACAAAACGTATAGATTTTAATTGCACATGCTGATGAAACTCTCTTAAAAGTGAGACTTTCCATATACTATTTACCACCTCATGTTTGTAGTATAACATTTTATAATGTTGACACATAAATTGATGCTAAACTATGAGATGACAGATAGTCCATAAAAAATCTCACTTTGAAAAACGTCTCTGTAACATCTCTCATTGATTTAGTTACAATTATATTCAAACGATATTATTTACATTAAGGAGTGAGTGAGTGAGATAAACCTCATAATAGATTAGCTATAATAATATGGTTCAATTTACCTTTAGCGAGAATCAAATTTAAATCTCAGAAGAATATCATTAGACTAATTTATTATTATGTTTTCCATTTGTTTATATATTGGTTTAAATATATTTTTTTCTAATAGGTAATATGTCAGGTCATAATGACTCGATTTCGGATTAGGTCATATTCGTTTTAACGGTCTTGCACGATACAACCTGTTAAGATATCGGGTATAACACAAAAATAATATAAATCCAGAAATTATAAAAACGACACGAATACAAAAAATACAACACGCATATTCGCATATTAGGTATAGTTATAATTTAAATAGAAGAATAACGCGAAGGTGACGACATTCTTGTGCAACAAATAAAATTGCTAATCAATCATATTAACTTTGGACGACGATAATTCTACTTTTGTCCCGTTTCGCCGCTCCTTCCCTTGTTTAATATGATATAATTAATATTCCTCCCTCTGACCTTCTCGATAAATCTTCCGTCTTAAGATTCTAAACCCCCTCTCTCTCTCCTCCTTCATATTCTTATCCCCTCTCCTCGCTTCGCTTCACAAGAAAATCTCTTCATTCCTCCTCACACAGGTACTGAAATCTCTCCCTCCCACCTTTTATATATATATATATATTATTTTTTTAAATTTTTTTTGGTAATTTTCTGTTTGGTAGCTGAGAAAATTAAGGAGGAAAAATGAAAGAAAACAGATGGGAGAATCCAGAATCCGCTTCGTTTGGTTCCGAAAAATTAGTTTCCAAAAACGCGGATCCTCTGGCCGCTGATGGTTTAAGATTAGCCGCAGGGCTCGCTGTTTTTTGGAGTCTGGGAACCGGAGAGCGGATTTTCTTTTTCCTTCATGTGGTTTCTCAGCAACCAAACAGCACACCTCAGGATTATTAATTATTAATTAATCCTCCGGTTTCTCAAAATAATTTAACGGAAAAGCGTTTGAGATTTCGTCAATTTTTTTTTGATTATTTTGTACTCTCGATCGCAGATCGGTTTTCCGAAATCAATTCTTTTTGGCGAAGACGACGACGATCTGATCTAATCGAATCCGATTGGCGAATTTAAGAAAAACAAGATCTTGAGGCGAAATTGTAAGCAGACATGGCGGAAGAGCACAGATGCGAAGCCCCAGAAGGCCACCACCTCTGCGCAAACAACTGCGGATTCTTCGGCAGCCCGGCCACCATGAACCTCTGCTCCAAATGCTACAGAGACTTCTGCCTCAAGGAGCAGCAGCAGGCGTCGATCAAATCCACCGTCGAAGCCTCCCTCTCCGCCTCCGCTGCCGATGCCGCTTCTTCCTCTCTCTCCGCTCCTTCTTCCCCTCCTTCAACATCCTTGCCTGCCTCTCCGGCAGCGATCGAGACTCTCTGCCAACCTCCGCCCCCGGCCTTGACTTTGCCGGAGGTAGCCGGAGATATAATCGGTGAGCCCGCTGAAGTTGTTCGGGCTCCTGAGGTGGCTACGGTGGTGTCGCAGCCGAACCGGTGCACCGTTTGCAGGAAACGGGTCGGGTTGACCGGGTTCAAGTGCAGGTGCGGGACCACGTTCTGCGGGGTTCACAGGTACCCCGAGAAGCACGCGTGCTCGTTCGATTTCAAGACCCTCGGGAGGGAGGAGATCGCCAGGAGCAACCCGTTGGTCATAGCCGAGAAGCTCGAGAAGATTTGATCCGGTCCGTCGGATCTAACACCTTTGTCAAAATTCAAATCGCTGATCGGCGGGTTTCAATCAATCAGGCTGTCCGCGGAACTGACGATATGATCAGGACCGTTCATCGAGCACGCGTGGGAATTAAGCTGATATAAATATATTTTCTTTTTCCCCTAGCTTTTTAATTTAATTTTATATTAGCTTTTACTATAAGTTATTGTGGGATTTGGCTTGTAAGTTAAAAAACCAAAAAAAAAAAAAAAAACGAATTTCTTGTTTGGGAGTGAAATTTCGGGTAGAATTTCCGTGTCGATTCGTCTCTCTTTCGATTTAATCTTCCATCATCGTCTCATGGTGCGACTTGCTTTCGATTAATTTTTTTTTCTTTTCAAATGATAGATTTTGTCAAGTTAGATTAACCACCGACAAAATTTGAATTCACGTCGTCATATAAAGACTAAACTCATTATCATTATTGTGGTAAATGATTCCTTGCGATTGATCCCCGTCGGCAAACCAAGTCGCAATACATAACCTTGTAGGGTATGGTTTGATGTTGGCTTGTTTACATGGAAAATTATCTGCCATGTTGTGTGCTTTTAGAAAATGAAGATGATTGGGGGCTACTTGGCCCGAATTTAGGATTTTTTTTCGCTCATACATGTGCCTGTCGCTACCATTCCCTCTAGATTTGACGGATCTCGTCACAACACTAGTTCGCTGCGTTACTTGAGTGTTTGGGTCATGGGTTGGTTAGGGACAAATTATTTTCTTTTAGGTTTTTTTAACTAAAATTATTTCTGAAATGGTATAACTTCTCACTTTTTAGTCCATGAGATTTAAAATCGATAAAATTAGTTCTCGAGTTTATCCATCATCAATCATTTTGATCATTACGTGAAAACTCTCCGTTAAATAAGAATAAAATGACAAAATACACTCACTTTTTGTCAAATCATTTTATTAAAGGGAGTTTTAACGAAAAGCCCACGATACTGTTTACTTTAACGAAAAACCATATTTTTACACTAAAAAGTCAAACCTGGTACTATTCACTTTACCCTTTATTTTGTCCTTATCATTAAAACTCAAAGTTTTCAAACCCTTTTTATTAGTTTTCCTTTTATTAAATTGAGGTATTTCTGTCTTTTTAGTTCCTTTTTAACAGTTTCTTTTTCTTTTTCTTCACAAAATGATCAAAATGATCAGTGATGGATAAATTCAATGATCATTTCTATCAATTTCAAATCTCAGTGATCAAAAGTGAGGCACTAAATTGTAACTAAGCCCATGTTTGATGAGTCAACAGTGCCTCAGACTTAAATTCGGAATTTAAATCCATCATGGACGGGTTTTGTAATCAGACATGACCATGGGTTACAAAGCCGACCCCCTCAGTCTTCGTTCAGTCTTCGTTGCCGTCCTCTCTTCTTTCTTGGTTATGGCAACAAATTCCAGCGTTCTTCCTCCACTTCGGCGACAATTCCGGCGAGCTAACCTCTTCGTTTGTGCGGCTTTCTCTCATCTCCTTTGTTCTGGTGAATCGGAGATGTGATTTTTCAGGTGTGGGTCGCAAGTCACTGATGGTGGTATCTTTTTATTTTTTTAATTTAGTTTCCTTAATTTATTTTTCTTATTAATTTATTAAAAGTGTGTCTTATGTTAAAAAACATTGAAAGTTTAATTATTCAAAAATAATAATAACCATAGCTAGTCCAGTCAAGCTGGCTTAGTGATTACCAAACAACGGAAATAAATCCAGTTAAGTCTCATCCAATTTAGTCCAATACTGCAAGTCATATCCATGACAATTCATGCCAGCCCACCAAACGCGCCCTTTGAGTTTCTTTGGCTTGTTTACAGTACTTGATCCTTCTCGGTATTTGCTTGATTCGGGGTATTTTGTTTTCGACCGAGGACTGAAATTGTTGCGATTGTAATGTGGGAGCTTTCTTTGGATTTGCATGTTTGCCGCCTTTCAACCGGCGGTGATACGAAGAATGGGTTTGAGTTTAGCTTTAGCTGGTGTTTTATGAAGAATTTTCGGTGGCGAGTGATCCATCTTTTAGGTTTTTAAGACTTGCCTTTGTGGCCACGTTTATGAGAAAAACTCTTTTAGAATCGAGTTATAATTTTAGTGATATCATTTGTCCAATAAATATTCGTCACGTGTTCAAAAAACGAATTGCCAGGGTTTGGATGTTAATAATCATCGACACTGAAATGCAAGCACACATCCCACTAGTAATAGTATATGAATATGATCATACTTACTCATCACGTCATGTTTCCTTGGAAAAGGAAAGACTAACAAACAATGAGTTATATGGGCATGACTTTGGTCGTCTTTGTTAAATAAGCCAAGTAGCCAACCACTCAGCCAGCCTGCTTTCTTTGAATTGCAATTTGCAATAGGAATCTAGCCCATTTGTTGTACGTTTGAGTATTTTGTTGACATCACAAATGCTAGCTTCTGAGTTGTCTTATAATTATTTCGCAACAATGCGGTAATTTAAACAATTCTAATTTACATGGAGATGGATGGATTCAAATTTCGACGTAAGGAAACACGTTCCTGTCTCGACCAATTAGCCTTACTCACGTATGTAAATTTGCTTCTTTTGCAAATGTTTTCAGGACCAACAAGATTAATTACAACAGTTGATTTTTAGACAGAAAAATCACAATCCAAGACAAAACACAATCTGATGTTTAATTTACACTAACTTGTTTTTTTTACAAAGCATCCAATACAGAAACATGATAATAAACTAAGAAATCAAAGGTAATAATCTACACCTTGCACTTAATTACAAAAGAAGAATTTATAAATATTTGCACTCAGAAACCTTGTGACTTCCAATCTTTGCGAGCTAAAAAACAAGAAGGCTAAGATATTGTAAACTTTGTGTGTAACATGTGAGCCTATAATTCATCGTTAACGGATGATGAACCCACCTTCTGGTTCCCAGGATGCAAGCATGCCTTGGAACTGCTCAAACTTTCTAACCAGAGTTGGTCTTTTACAACGGAGTTTGATTCGTTGTTTCGATGCCATCCCCAAAATGCGTGTGTTTCGTTTACTATTCTGAGTCTTCCATGTCCAAAACTAGGCTCTCTGTACAAAGACAGAGGGGAAGCCGGATCTTCGAACCTACATTTATAAAGATGGTTAAAAGTTTGGTTATTATGAATAGAAAATTAACACACACACGCATACATACGTACATATATATATATATAGAGGGAAGTGTTATTGGTACTTCAAAAATCTTATTCTACACTCCTCACAAGTGTATTTTACTTTCCAAATATAGAAAGTTTGGAGTGTAGAATGAGATTTTTGAAATCCCAATAACAATTATATATATATATATATATATAAAGGTCAGAGAGCTTAAGGGGAGGGATCCCCATTTTTTGAAAAAAATGGGGATTAGGTGTGGGGCCCACTTCACATCTAATTTCAACGATCTGAACCGTCTATTTTGTTAGTCTCGATTCATAGATCATCCTTGCAAAATATTAGCTAATTTGGAAATGTTTAAGACATCTAATTGGGTTCAAGGAAATGAACGAATACTTTGTTATATAAGAAAATATGAAATTTGATATTGATAATTAAATAGGCAAATGGTTTCGGATTGAATTAAATTTTTGCAAGGATGATCTATGAATCGAGACTAACAAAATAGACGGTTCGGATCGTTGAAATTAGATGTGAAGTGGGCCCCACACCTAATCCCCATTTTTTTCAAAAAATGGGGATCCCTCCCCTTAAGCTCTCTGTATATAAGGTTATCTTCTAAGATTATGTATCTATGGTCCGTTAATCTTGGGAGAGATAAATTCAAACTTAGGTGTAAGGAGACGGGATCATTGTACAATCTACATATATTTGAATATGCAGAATGAATGTAAAAGATAGTTTCGTTTTTTTTATTTTTTTTTATTTTTGGAGTGTTTTTTAAATCTCAGGAACAACTAATGTTACCATCAAGGTATCAATAGTCATAATAACATCCTAGCAACACAAAATCTTGACCTAAAATAAAGAGAACTTACATTAAAGCTAGTCCTTCGCGGTTTCCACCGTCACCAACGGTCATATACACCGGACCACATGGATCAGCTTCATTGTTGTAAACCCTAGTCTGCAACATTATATGGCTAACAACGTTAGAAACCCCAGTTTTCATAACATCAATCATTAACAAAGTTAATCATAAAATACACTGTTAGCCATTCATTAATGTTAACGAATTTGCACGTAAGGAATCAAATTAATCCAACTTACAAATCGTTCATACGCATGAACATGCCCTGCAAAAACGACATCTACCCTTGCCTTGTACAACAACTCTTCCATTGCTTGCCTCATACTCTCCCCTTCACCTTTATGGGCAGTATTGGTATTATACCAAGGTGCATGCAGAAGCACAACCACCCACGGCGTCACCTTCCTATCAATCTTTGCTAAATCAGCCTGAAGCCACTTGTACTGATCCGACTCAGCATCAAACTCAGCATAGGACCCCAGCATGATGACGTGGGTCCCGACAACTTCAAAAGAGTAGTACAAGTTGGAGGTGGAGCCACTCTCTTGGTACGGCATCTGCCACCTGGCATTGTAGGCCATGAAGCCAGGAGGGAAGTTCTCGATTTCATGGTTGCCTTCTGTGACCATCCATGGGCGTTTGCTGGCGTAGGGCTCGACAATGCGGCCAAAGGAGTCCCAAA
This sequence comes from Malus sylvestris, assembly GCF_916048215.2. Taxonomy (NCBI): domain Eukaryota; kingdom Viridiplantae; phylum Streptophyta; class Magnoliopsida; order Rosales; family Rosaceae; genus Malus; species Malus sylvestris. Next base: position 1,926,400 of record NC_062273.1, read on the forward strand.
GGGGTTGGAGTGAGTTGGCGTATGACAAGTCACCGGGGAGGAGAAGCACATCGTAGTCCATTCCTCCGATGTGTTGTAGGGTTGATTTAGTCCATTCAGTCTGACCTAGGTCGCCTGAAACCACCACGTGAATAAATGCAAGCAATGTTATATGCACCAAACTTCAAACTTATAACAAATTAATGTGACAGAAGCAGGGCCGACCTTGATATTGTAGGGTTAAGAGGCAAACCATTAAGTTTAATAATTCGAACCAGAATTAATGTATTTAATATGTATGCATATGAATTTGGGTGATCTTCATTATTTTCTTGGGCTAGAAGTTCAAAGATCTTCATCAGACATTTTTATTCACCAATCAAAGTACATTTTGGATTTGCTTAAAAGATCTAAAATTGACGGAGCCAAGCCCTGAATCTAACTAACTTGGTAAATGTAATGATTTACTATTACATTCATTTACTATTTTATTCTTATAACTTACTGGGCTCCCTTCATGGTTGGCTTTGGACTTATCAACTTATTAGATCGGAAGTGCTCTTATAATGAACCTGAATACGAATTCTCCTTTGCGTAGCTTATCGCTGTTGCCCAAAGGGCAAAAGTTTTCTATTTTCTTCAAGACCAATTGGTCCTTACTACAAAATTATGAGGTCTAAGGTGAATGAGTGGAGATTATTCTCAAAGCCACACACAAATACATACGATCCAAAACATATTAATCCTTTCGACAAACAAAAAAAACATATTAATCCTATTGGTCTCAAATATCTCTGATATATATATATATTATCCTTCTTTTTATTCCAGAGTTGATTAATTGGAAGATAAATAGGTAGGCTGCTGCTGATTCAGGAAGATCCCAATCGTATATAGTATTCATCCTTTATACCAAGGCTAATGTTTTCTTTGATAAGATAAAGTTTTACTTACATTTAGATAGCACACAATTTAGGAGAGAGTGGCTGAAATGATGATTTTACAAATCTAAAATGTTAAATTGATGACCACATATTGATTAAATTTTAACAACATTACCGATCAAATATGAACAATATACTGATAAATCTCAAAAATAATTATTTCAACAATTAAAATTTTATTTTCATCAGTTCAACCTGTTTCCCTAATTAAATTAGTGCCCATGAAACAGTTAAATGGTCATTTTAGCCAACCCAAGATTGCAAAATCAAGCAGAGGACCTCTAAAATTAAACTGAAACAGAAATATAAACTTGCAAACACATGCAAGCTGATGTGTTTTTTTGGTCAAAAGCGCTGATATGTTGTTTTTGTTGGAGTATGAGTATGAATTAGTTATTAGAGCCGGCTATAGTGATTCAAATTGATATGGAAAAGTCTTGTTTGAAAGCAAGAAGTTTGTCCTGTTTCTTATAATAATTGAACTTTATATATTGGAACTGTAATACACTCATCATATTTATAATATGGATTCTTTGATGCTTTCCTATGATTTTAATATACAGGGGAATCATTACGATTGTTCTGTTAGGGTGCGTTTGGTACGTGGGACGAGACGAGACGGAACGGGACGAGGCGTTCCGTCCCGCGTTTGGTGCGCCAAAAATGGGTGGAACGGGCTGTTCCACGGGACAGATTTTGGGTGTTTTTGCGTTCCACCTCCCCCCTGGAACGGGTTTGTTCCACGTCTGTGGAACACAATGTTTTACCATTTTAAGACAACTATACCCCATGTCTTTTTCAAAAATTACACCTTCGTTCCGTCCCGTCCCGTCTCGTCCCGTCCCGTTCTGTCCCGTCCCGTCCCGTCCCGTCTGCGTACCAAACGCACCCTTATAAAAAGTTGACACTCCTGTCACAAAAAATACGTTTATTATTGGACCAAAGGCATATTATTTGGTTGAGCATCGTGTATTTGTCAGAAAAAGAAGCTTACTATTGAAATCGGTTATTCTTTGATTTTTAAAGGTGAGATCATTTCTTACGGTTTTTAATTGGAAATTTTATATTGTTCACTTTAACGAAAAACCATAATTTTATACTAAAAAGTCAATCCTGATACTATTCACTTTCCTCTTTTTTATTTTGCCCTTATTATTAAAACTCAAAATTATCAAGTCATTTTCATTGATTTTCATTCTTTAATTAGGTTTTTGCAATGTTTACTTCAATAAGCAAGGTCTGTCCCAGGACAGTACGACTTAAAAACATTCTTTTTGAAGAAGCAGCTAAAAAGTTTGCTAAAATTGAAACTTTTCCTAACTTGTGTTTTACACTCATCTCCAACATTTGTTGTCATTCCGCTTAGACTTAAAGCAACTATATATAGTTAACTAAACAACTTTATCATACTCCAACAAATATAAAACATTAAATTCATTATAATTTCAGAAAGACGTTCATGGATAGTTCATTTCATGTGATAAGGTACTAATTATTGATCAATAAATTTCTTGCGAGAAGGAGAATTTTCTCCTGTTAAATTAAGGTGTGCTTAAATTTTACATTCTAACAACATAACATTATCTTTGAAAGAAAAAACATTACTTAACTTACCGGCCACTGCAAATTCAAGGGGAAGTTTTTGTGGGGGTGTCTTGAAGGAGAACTCGGGGCCTGAACCTCCACACCTATAGAAGTATGTAGTGGCAGGCTCCAAGGGACCAATGGTAACATGGTGGATCTTCCCCGAGTTGTAGGAAAAGTACTTGTATGATGTGTGTTCTCCAGTTGCCTTCCCATCATATATCCCAGATGCCTTCCCATACTCCACAAGTGATTTAACATGCTTGCTTTCAGTAACCCATGAAATTTTCATATGATCTGTTCCCACCAGTGAAATATGCACCTAATACAAAGTCAAGAAATTATAATAGTCGGGTGTTAACTGTTTTTCTGAGCTAAAAACTATAGCATGTTTTGGTCTTCTTCCCCATTACTTAGAAATAGTGAGTCACCGGTTCATGTACAAGATAATATCATTACCGCATGGATAATTAGACATATAAACTGTTAGAATCCCCATAAACTGTACCTGTTGAGGGTCCTCATCGGAACCAGTGTGGTGGGTGAATATTACTCCGCGAGGAGGTTGTCTAACAAAATCATCATCTTGTGATTTTAGATGAGGGAAGAGACAGATGATTAGGAGAAGAGAGAATACATGAAGATATAATTTCTCCATTTTTGCTTTGTGAGAGCTATTGGATACGAATATTTCCAGAGCCTTGGAGAGATATATAAGAGGGTTGAGGGGGTTTGAAAAAATGGATAGAATAATAAGATTGCAATGGCGTGTAAGTATGGCAATTCTTGCGGCAAAGCCACTGACGTTCTAGGATTCTCAATCTTTATATCTATATGATAGTTCTATCCAGCATAAATTATTAATGCAGATTGGGCTGTGCTTGGCTCTATTCTTAATTAACTTGGTTGATATCATTAGTTTAGTGATCATTTGAAGTAAGGCCGAGTTTAATTGCATGAGCTAGTAACTAAACAAGATATTATACGAAGAGATTGAACCTGGCCGGCCCTAGACTTACAGGGCACTCCCTACACATGACATTTGATAAATGATTATACGCAGTACCATATAATTAAGAACATGTCCTTTGCATGGACTGGACTATAGGGGTTTGTTTTACCCACGCCAAAGGCAAAAAATAGAAAGAGAAAAAAATACGGTGGGCAGGTAAATTTTAGGCTTTAAAAGTCCTCGATTCAAAACTTATGACAAGATGTTGCTAACTTGTTTAGGTGACTTGCCAGCAACAAATTTCCTTCATTGACGTGCAGATACATTTTATTTCCAAGCACTCAATCCATTTTGAAAAGTAGTATTAACAGAAGATATCTCAGTTGAAGATACCTTTGTGCTATAATTATTTATCATAATGTGCGATATTAAGAAACATATTGCATATTCTTCAGTAGATATATAATATATCAAAATGTCTTTCAATGAGAGCAAATTTTGTAAATTGGACCAGATCACCAAAAGTGAGAAATTTTTTAGTGTACTATGAACATTGTCACATGGTATAATTATTACATTCAAATTATAGAACATGTCTTTTTTATTATATTCTAAATATATGTCAACCATATATTATTCACCCATACCATAAAACGTAGAATGATAACATCACGTAGCAGTATTTTAAGTACACACAAACATAGCTACCTCGAATAACATCCCTTTCTTTGTAAGGTTTGATGTGGAACGTTTTTAAAGCTAACTTTTAATACATGTTGTATGTTTATGTGTTAAATAATGCAGACCATTAATCTGAAATAGTGATCCAATCAATGAAAATTTGAATGAATGGTTTCAAATTCATATGACATTTTAAAATATGAAAAGAACATTGCTCATCGATGAATCAAAATATTTATAGAAGCGGAACTGAGCATAAGTGGAACTGTGGAAGAGCTTTTTTTAGAGGTTAAGCTGAGTTTTTTTTTTCGGTCAATTAGCTTAAGCTGAGTTTGAGCACCTCGCTACTTGGCTTGACTAGGCTTCTTTACACCTATCTTAAGTTTTCTTTTCTTTAGAAAAGTTAGAAAATACTCGTTACCATGAGGTGATCTCAAATAGTATTCTATCATTTATTTGTATCTTTTTTAGAGAAAATACTCATTACCATTTGAAAAATTATTTCCAAAAAATGTTCTTTTTTTGTCATTATACATATTTGACACTATTTTTACTTAAAATTTACAAAACACTAAAAATTGTTGATTGTAGTCACAACAGACTTAAAATTTTGTTTACCAAATGCTAGACTGTTTTTATCACATCTGACATCTCACAGGTACTTTCAAAAGTGATTTTCTCACAGCACAAAAATGTCAAACTAAGCTAAAGAATCACTCTATTGGAAAAGAGGGTTAGGCTAACCCATATAATTGGTCATCAACAATTTAGTATTAAACTCATTATTTGCAAAATTAAACTTAAGTCTTCTCACATAGTCACTTACATGTCACTAAAACAGTGGTACTAGCCGCCCATTTTTAGAAGGGAGTAGAATTGTTTTAGAAGGAAATAGTCTGTCCATTTTAGAAGGGAAATCAATTCAGTATAATACCTTATAAAGCTCTGACAAAAATCTGAAGTGTGGATTTGCTCATGTATTATTATTATGAACCTTTTTAGCATAATCACATTGAGAGCTGATTTGTTTAGCTTTATACTTCTTTTTTTTAATTTTTTGTCATCAGATTGAATAAATTAAATAAAAATACATAACAAAATTGAATAAAAGTGTGTAGAAGGAAAAAATGACGCGTCTTTTGTCATTTTTCAAATGTTTTATGAGTATGCAAGTTAATTTCTTCTTCCATTTTTGAATTGAAATACCTTCTAAAGCACCCTGTCATCTTTAAGCATTAATGGATATCGCACATCCTTCCTCTCATCCATCCATTGGAGATATTGAAAATGCTAAATCTCCACGGTTCCAACTTGCCAAATGCCGACATACATGGGATCTGAAAAAATCCTGAGGCAATGAAACCGTGGCCGCAACACCCCCCCCCCCCCCCCCCCCCCCCCTCTTCTCCCACAATCACCAAATCGGCTAAAGCATTTTCACACTCAAAATATGAAAAACCCATGGAACGATTCAAATTTGCTTAGCTCATGTTATGCCTTTTGGACACTTGTCCAACTGGGTGACGTCCCAAGTGTCAATACTAACCGCGATGTGTTGTTCCGATGATAAATTGACAGTATCTGTTCTATTTATTCGAAGAAGAGGAAAGAAGCAGACATTCGCTTTCTAGATCATTTTCTGGTGAAATTAGAGTTCGAAGCGTAGTCTTAAACGTTAAACATGGCGGACGTCCAACGCCGGCCGGGACTGGTTCTCTTTGTTTTTACGTTAATGGGGTTGGCTTTCCCGGTGTTGTTTGGTGCATTTGTCCAGGGGTATAATCGTCCACCGTCTCGCAAGAACCTCTACGTCCCTGCGGATGATCCTGGTTCTGCTTCTCCACAACAGGTCCTGTTCATTTATTCTTTTTTTTCACTTACTGATACAAGTTTTTTTTTTCTTCTCTTCCCATAATTTAATTTAATTTTTTTAAAAAAATGAATAACTAGTTTTAATTTTTTGGGAACTTGAAATCAAAATTGTAGGCTTGGACAGTGGTGAATGAGAGGCCAAGATGTATATTACCAGAATGAAGAAATCTGTTTCATTTCTTCAATAATTGAAAACGTTTTTAAAGAAAATGTTATTGGGTTTCAAAATCATCTAGAGTGTCTCCTGCAATAACCGTCACTTATGTGTTTTTTTGTAGAAAACATTATGAGAGTTTTTGCGAAATTTTTACATATTTATTAAAAATTAATTTCATAAATATTTTTTTACTTCCATGAATATTTTTAACAAAAATGGTTTAGTCAAATGAATGGGGACGGACATCTGTGACACGAGCAACAAATGATGAATATTAATCATAAAAAATAAAATATAAGATTTAACGGCTCCAGATCAAATGACGAATATTAAATAAATAAAAATTGAAATTTAAAACATCACGCTCTTATTAGATGATCCATATTTAAATTAATCCTAGCTAATATAATTGCTAATTATGTGCACATGAAGGTGCATATTTCAGTAGTAGGCGAGGACAAAATGAGGGTGACATGGATCACAGACATCCCTAGTCCGGCAACAGTGGTATATGGAACATCTCCAGGTGCTTATGAAAGCACTGCAACTGGAAATACAAGTTCCTACACTCATGGAATAATATACACGTCTGGGGATATTCAGGACGTCGTTATCGGTTCGTTGAAACCCAACACGCAGTACTACTGCCGCTGTGGCTCCTCTCATTCGGATCCTGAGTTCAGTTTCAAAACCCCGCCTGCAGCATTCCCTATCACATTTGCAGTCGTAGGTATGTGTAAATATTTAGTAGCACATATATGCTTAATTAAACAAAATTAAATGAATGAAATTAACTATCTACCTACATGCCTGGCAGGTGATCTTGGACAAACTGAATGGACCTCCTCAACCCTCCAACACATAGCCAAAACAAACCACGACATGTTGTTACTACCAGGAGACTTATCCTATGCAGACTTGCGCCAAAGTAAATGGAACTCATTTGACCCTCTGGTGCAGCCACTGGCAAGCCAACGGCCTTGGATGGTCACACAAGGCAATCACGAGGTCGAAAAGATCCCGATCTTCCACCCGCATGCCTTCACCGCATACAATGCGCGGTGGCACATGCCATATTAAGAGAGCGGATCAGACTCAAACCTCTACTACTCATTCAATGTAGCCGGAGTTCATGTGATCACATGTTGGGTTCGTACACTGATTTTGATCTTAGTTCTGCACAGTATCAGTGGGTTGCAAGCGAATTTGGGAAAGGTCGACAGGGGGAGGACGCCGTGGATCGTCGTGCTTATCCATGCTCCTTGGTACAATTCTAATAAAGCTCATCAGGGTGAGTCTGAATCTGTTGACATGAAGGAGGCCATGGAAGATTTGCTCTATCAAGCTAGTGTTGATGTGGTTTATGCAGGGGCACGTACATGCCTACGAGCGTTTTGTAAGTTTTTTCCTTCACTTAATGTACGAGTAATGTTAGAGCCTATCACATTTTGCACTATCTAATTAAGTCATTTATTTTATTTTTAAATTTGTTATTATTAAGTGGGGAGAGTTCACAACTATTACAATAGTTTAATTACGAGAAGGAGGGTTTCGAATCCATGGTGCATAGATGAAAACCCAATACCCTCTAGCAATGATCACATGCAAATTAAGTCGTTAATGAACAGAGCATGACACACTAAAAAACATGTACTTAATCATGTCTTTTGCCACATAAGTAACTACCTTAGCGAATCCATTGGTTGGTTATACTACGTAGAAAGTTATGTTGATACACTAACTAGTTAACAAGTTAATATTACGATGATCACTCGTTTTGAGCCTAGTACTCTTACAAAAATTCACCTATATCTGAAATCAATTCGGATTGCTTTTAATTACTTGATTTGGTCGAATATATTACTAATAATTTTATTTTACTTTGTTGTCTTAGACTCAGCGTTTACAAGGATCAAGCCAATAATTGTGGTCCAGTGCATATTACCATTGGAGATGGTGGCAACCGTGAAGGCCTTGCTAGCAAGTAATTAAGTTGGCTTAATTAGTTGCAGTTCTTTCCATCGGTTCCTTAATTATTTCATACATTTTTTGTTAACTACATTGCAATGGTTGTGGATTGAAGGGAAAAACAAGGAGAAAGGATGAACAGAAAGATGAACAGAGAGATATGAGAGAGAGAGAGTTTAGAGAGAAAAATAGGTTTTGTATTAACTAACACAAATGAAGATTACACATACTGTTTATATAGAAATCCTAACTACTTTAACCAAATACTAACTACCTAACTATATTACATTTTTACCCTTAATACTCCCCCTCAATCTCAACTGGGGAAACTCAGTTTGAGATTGGAAGAATTGAGACATGGTAGCACTGAAATTGTAGATTTAGGAAAACCGCCATTGGATTGATACCCAAACATATGTCCACATGTAGCACTTTGACTAAAGTCAACACTTTGGATTAGCCTGCTTGAATCAGAGCTCTCCTCCGCACTCCGCTCATTGAGGTCTAAAGCTGATGATGCTGCAACACAGAAGGGTCATGAAAGCTCATCTGAAGATGTGCAGAAGCTTTCAGATGCTTTAGAGTTTCAGGAAAAATGAGATTATGCATGCCCAGGACAAGTTGCGGTCAACACGTGCAAAGTTGGCTGTTTTGGAAGGAAATATGGCAATGGCAATAATCGAAGCGCAAAAGATTGTGAAGGAGAAACAAAAGAGGATTAATGATGCTCGTAGGGCCTTACGACTTCTTCGTACTGCTTGCATAGGTTGGCCGAATTCAGCCTCAGAAGTTCTCATAGCTGGATCATATGATGGTTGGACGACCCAGAGAAAGATGGAGAAGTCGCGTACAGGAATCTTCTCTTTGTGCCTTAAATTGTATCCGGGCAGAAACGAGATTAAGTTCATTGTCGATGGTAAATGGCGGATTGATCCCTGACGTCCAATTGTTCGCAACAACGGATACGAAAACAACGTCCTGATCATAACATAACACACACAAGTGTACCCCATGACCTCTTTGTAGCTGTTGACCAAAAACCTTTGTCTGTTATTCTTCCACTGCCTTACAAATAAAGACACCCTGTATTCCTTTGTCTCTATTAGGAGTTTTACACAAGAACAACCTTCTATAAAGTAGTTGTAGCACACCCTCATGCCGGTATAACAACTTCTTACAGGATTACCCTTCGTGGGATTCACTGTCAACAATCTCATTCAACTTGGCTTCGGCCTTTAATATTTACAAAAACAGAAAATTAACAAACTATAGTGTGGCATTGGCCTTAACTATAGCACCACAGGATCGCCCCTTGTGGATTTTACCAAAAACAACTTCTTTGAACAATGGCATCGGCCGTCACAATTTCAACAACTGAAAATCAACATCTATGTAGGATTACCCTTTCGTGGGATTTACCTACTCACATCACGGAATTACCCTTCGTGGGATTTACCGTTTATAACTTCTTCAAACGTCATCGTATAACCAGACTTACTGTAGATTCATGCTAACAACTGAGTTCGTTAAACTCTGAAATTATACGCTGAGATAAGGGAAAATTACTGCACAAACTCCTTAACAGAATTGCAGAAAAACAGTAAAGCAGAGAGACAAGAATTGGATACCATAAAAATTGCATAGTTCATGGTTCGAAAAATCCAGCAAACCAAATTAAGTCCATGACAAACACTGATCTTGAAGCAATGAAGAATCTTGAACCCAAATATCAGAAACAACTTGAAGAACCCAGAAAAGACGCACTAGAAAGATGATTTCATGCTTTTAAATCTCAAACAAATAACACAAACAGCTTCAAGATTGCAGGGAGCTTACCCAACAGAGTTCCCGTGGCCTCATCTTCGAGAGCCATATTTCTTCTCTCCGAATATTGTTGCCGATGGAAGGCTGAGCCAAGAAACCAAGAAATCACTATTGACCTTTTGTTGAACATATAATGTGCAAGAATGCACTATATTACTGCTTCCAATTCGTCGCTTCATCTTGAAACCAGAGCCAGAGGAAAACCCTAGAAACAATTAAATTCTTGAAGATCCAGATGATTGATCCATGGCGTGAATCAGAACCTGAAGAAACCAAGCGAACCCCATTTCAGAAAAACCTTCCGGAAACGATTGCAGTTGGGTTTTGGCGATTTTGTAGCAAGGTCAGACTTCGAAGTAAGATTTTAGACCCAATCAACCAAATGTCCCTAGTACATAGTGACCAGATGTGATTCATAATACCGCACCATATCTTTTGACCAACACCCCTGTGGATGGCATCAGCATGGAGAACCACATCGCAGACTTCAAAGCAAATATCTCTCATGTTTTCTTTTGCCAATGCACCTTCCTTTGGCCATTGATTCGAAATCAGAAGGGAGAAAGCTCTGATCTTATGATTCTGTCCAGCTGCTGTGAGTCGGTGAAGACTACTACGTAAGATCCGAACGCGCGTATGAGTACCCAGAAGATGAACGGCGGCGAAAAGCCTCAGTTCTTGGAGGTGGTGACGGCGTCGGTGGAGAAATCTCCAAACCAGAACAATCGGGAAAAAATCAACCCAAGCTAGAGGAAGCACCGATTAATGAAAATTTGAAGAAAAACTAAACTAGGAAAAAAAAATGTAAACTACTACAAAGAGAGAAACCACCAGAATCCATGGTGTGAGCCTGGTGGCTCTGATACCATGTTAACTACATTGCAATGGTTGTGGATTGAAGGGAAAAACAAGGAGAAAAGATGAACAGAAAGATGAACAGAGAGATATGAGAGAGAGAGAGTTTAGAGAGAAAAATAGGTTTTGTATTAACTAACACAAATGAAGATTACACATACTGTTTATATAGAAATCCTAACTACTTTAACCAAATACTAACTACCTAACTCTATTACTAACTGTATTACATTTTTACCCTTAATATTTTTCTTGTCACAAATTGACACATTTTTTATTTTTTTATTTTTTAATATTTCAGGTATTTGAATTCGAAACCCGAAATATCGTCTTTCAGGGAGGCAAGCTTTGGGCACGGGCAATTGGTTGTAGTGAATGCAACCCATGCACAGTGGACATGGCATCGGAATGAAGATAGTGAAACAAATGCAAGCGATTCCATTTGGCTCACAAGCCGCTTGTCTGATCCTGCCTGTAACAAGTAAACTTGTAATTACTTAAATAAGATAAAAAGTATATGTGTTTAGGGTTGAATCGTTATATTATTCTTCTCTCTAGGAGGCATATATATAAGTGTACAAGACGTCCTATAAGTTAGGGAACAAGAATCCCAAATATAGAATGAATCAATCATGTAATCCTATTTTGATTACATTCCTAAAACATATGTTGACTCACGCCAACACGGTGCGTAAATATCACCAAAGCCTAGCTTGTCGAGTGAGTCTTGAAAAACTGTAAATATCATCTAAGCCTAACTTGTCGAGCGAGTCTTGAAAATTTTTCACTGACAATGCATGAGTTAACATATCAGCTAACTGTTCTTCAGACCTTACATATAGAATGTCAATCAGCTTAACATCCAATTTCTCTTTGATAAAATGTCTTTCCACTTCCACATTACGTACGATCATGTTGGATTGAAATATTGGCTATATCTTTCGCTGCTTGATTATCACATTATAACAACATAAACTCCCGAGGCTTAAATCCTATTTCAGTCAGAAGAATCTGGATCCATAATAATTCAAATCCCATGTGCCATACCTTGATATTCTACCTCGGCTGTGGACCTGGCCACCACATTTTTTTTACTTCTCTAAGTTACGAGATTTCCTGCCACAAATGTAAAGTAGCCTGACATGGAGCGACAATCAGTAATGTTCCCAGCCCAGTCAGCATCAGTATACCCTTTTATCTCTATATGTCTATGTTTCTTGAAAATCAACCGTATCCCAGGTGCACCTTTCAAATAACTCAATATACGCATTATGGCTGCCATATGATCCTCACTAGGAGAGTGCATAAACTGATGTACAACACTAACTACATATGCAATATATGGCCTCGTAAGTGATAAGTAAATTAGCCTTCCTACTAACCTCTGGTACCTCTCTTTGTTAGTCGGAATTTGATCCTGGTATATTGCCAGGTGATGATTATGCACGATGAGGATTTATGCTGGTTTACATGCCAACATCCCAGTTTTAGAGAGAAGATCTAGCACATATTTCCGCTGACATAAGTAAATACCATCACGAGAACGAGCAACTTCAATTTTGAAAAAGTATTTCAAGCCTCCTAAATCCTTCATCTCAAATTCCAAGGAAAGATAATTTTGTAGTCTTTTTATCCTTTCTGTATCATCTCCAGTGACTACTATATCATCCACATCGATTATGAACAAAGTGACTTTACATCCCATGCGTTTGATAAACAGTGTATGGTCTGCATTCCCTTGTTTGTAGCCATAACTCTTCATTGCTTGGGTAAACCTTCCAAACCATGCTTTGGTGATTGTTTGAGTCCATAGAGAGCCTTTTGAAGTCTACACACTTTTCCAGCTCCATTTGGTACTTCGTATCCAGGTGGAAAATCCATGTATACTTATTCTTCCAGATCTCCATGTAAGAAGGTATTTTTCACATTAAATTGTTTCAATGGCCAATCAAAGTTAGCAACTAAGGACATAAGAACTCGAATAATATTCATTTTTGCAACTAGAGCAAACGTTTCCTAATAATCAACTCCAAATGTCTGTGTGTACCCTTTAGTGATCAATCTTGCTTTATATCTATCTATGGATCTGCTTTGTGCTTTATGGTGAATACCCATTTACATCCCATTGGTCTTTTCCCATGTGGTAGTGGTACCACGTTCTATGTTCCATTTCTTTGTAAGGCTTCCATCTCGACTTCCATGGCTTCTATCCAATGAGGATCTTGTAGGGCTTTTTCCACTTTGGTTGGGATCTTGACTCCAGCCATTTGATTCACAAAAGCTTGATACTTAGGTGATTATCGATGTATTGACACATAATGTGCAATTGCATATTCATTTTTCCATCCAGATAAAATATGTCAGGTGGTTTACCACGGTTTTGCCTAGGAGGTAAGACATAAAAACTTTCAATAATACTCGAATTATGAGAACGTACATCTTGGATATTATAGGGACATGAACGTGTACTGGTAGAGGAGAATGAAGGTTATTATTTGCTGGGTCTGCTGCTTCGGTGCTATCAATTTTCCTACTTGCTGACACAAACAATTCAAGCCCATCTATAGGCCGAGTCAAAGACTCCCCTCTCAGTCCACTGCTGCATTCCGCAGCTTGCTCCCCACAGTCAGCGTGTGGGTCAGTGCTTAGGCCTTGTACAAGCGGGCTTAGGTTGGTGATCAAGTCAACACTTGGGCTGCTCAAAGGTTTTCTTCTCGGTCCACTATTGCATTCCGTAGCCTGCTAACTAATATTTTCTTGGTTAATTTCAACCCGCCTATTGGACAGTTCCAGTGGCATATCAAACCACTTATATTCGTCATCTATACTAACCAACTCCCCCTGACGAGTAGAGTGAGTTTGATTGGTTAGGAAGAACATTTCGATTATGGAGAATGTGACATCCATGGTGACGTATAAACACCTAGTAGAGGGATGATAACACTAGTATCCCTTTTGTTGGCTATTAAATTCCAAAAACACATAACGAACCGCACATGGGACCAATTCACTGCATTGACTTTTTTGAAGATGCACATATGCCACACTTCCAAAAATGCGGGGTGATAACTAGAGAAAGGATGGTAGAGAGACATGATCCGTCAAGGCTTCTATAAAGTGCGAAAATTATGAACCCAAGAAGGCATTCGGTTAAGAAGATAAACGAAATAGGTGACAACATCCACCCAATATGTGTTAAGAGCCTGAGCTCTAATAAGAAGTGCCCGAGTGGTTTCCAAGATATGCATGTTCTTGCGCTTCGCCACACCGTTTTGTTGTAGAGTTTGAGGACAAGTGGTCTCATAAAGAATGATGTGCTCCGTGAAAAACTGAAAGAGTTCTGAATTAAGATATCCACCATTATCTTATCTAAGGACTTTAATAGGGAGCCAAAATTGATTTCCAATCAAGTGGTAAAATTGTTGGAAGATTTGAGCAACATCACTTTTCTGTTTCTTTGTATAAAGCCATGTCATTCGAGTGTAATCATCCACAAAGATAACAAACCAACGAATACCATGTTGTGTAGTTATTGGTGAAGAACCCCATACATCAAAGTGAACTAACTCAAAGGGCACTGTTCTTTTATTGAAACTCAAATGGTACGAAGTACGATAACTTTTTGCAAGAATGCAATCATTACAGCGGAAATCAGACTCTGAAATGCCACTAAATAAATATTGAAGCAATTTTTTCAAATAACCAAATGATGCATGTCCTAGTCGACGATGCCATAACCAAATTGTCTTAGTCTTATTATTGTAACTGTTACGCACTTGATTAACTCGGGGCCTAGTACCACATCTTCCACATAATATAACCCTCTTCTCTTAGTACCACGCCCAATGATCGCGTGTGTCTGGATATCCCGAAGTAAGCAAAAAATTGGAAACATTAATATTACACAATCCAACTGTTCCGTAACCTGACCAACAGAGAGTAAATGATTTGATAATGATAGAACAAGTAGTGTATTGTGCAAAGATAGAGATGGAGTAAGGGCTATTGAACCAGCTCCTATAACAGGAGCAACTTTGCCATTTGCCATGATAATATTCTCCTTTGGTAAGGAAGTCATGTTGTGAAACAATGATTTGTCGTATGTCATGTGGTCAGTAGCCCCATAGTCTATTATCCAGCTAGAATCTCGTTTAATGGATGCTATGAGTGCATTATCGATTTTACCTAAATCCTCATTTGAAATTTGCTTAATTAAAGATAGCATTTGGTCGATATCTTCCTTCGCTGCAGGTTGCAATTTTTCCTCCAAGTCATGGATGATGTGTGTGACCTAGGCTCAGAATATCCCGTTGCAATACAGCTTTCCCAATGTTGCAATTCGACCCTACTTGGCCTGCTGTCATATCAGCCCTTCCAACCCCAAACTTGGCCAATTTGGCCTGGCCTGTGCGTTTCCCCTTGGTTTTCAATTGTTTTTTTAATTCCCAATACCACTTTGGATACCTATGTATTTCAAAACATGTATCTTCAGTGTGCCTCTTTCCATTGCAGTGATTACAATGAAATTTGTCCTTGTTGATGTCTTCTTGGGTACGGTTCAGGCGTGGTGTTCCAGTGGATGGTGGACGCATGGATGGTGAAGGAGACTTGGTGATCATTGCCATAGAAGAGCTCGTTATTGCGGCTTTTCCCAAGCATGGTTGTTTTTCTTTAAGCTTCACGTCGAACCAAACTGAAACACTCTTTAATCCCAGGAATGGGTTTCATTCTTAGGATTTCACTTCAAACTTGGTCGAACCCATTGTCTAATCTTGATAGAAAATCATACACCCTGTCATTTGAAAGCTCTTCTTTACGGGTTCGAAGATCAGTTGCGCACAACATCTTGATAAGACATCTTTTATCAAGATCTTGCCATACTCCATTCAATCTGTGAAGTATAAATTTACCGGACGACCATCTTGGCTAGTCCGTGTAGCCTTACATCTTAGTTCATAATACTAAGACTCATCGGATCAGTTGTAGAACATCTAGGTTGCACTCTCTCATATATCCTTGGTTGTCAGAAGATCAATAAAGAGACTCAACAAGTGTGGTTCCATGGTTTTCAACAGCCACCCTCGCACAATCACATCTTCGGTAACCCACTTTGTGTAGCCCAAAGAGTCTTCTTCCACAACTGGAATCTTCCCAATCAAATATCCATGCTTTCCGAGGCCTGCAACATAGACTTCCACCATCTTTGACCAAACTTTAAAATTTGTATCATTCAATCGAATTCCAAACGGAACGTTGCTGAAGTTGGTGGACTCGGTCGAACTGGACAAGGGTTGGATGGTAACCAACTCTCTAGACTTTCTTTTTTCTGCCATCGCACCAGGTTGGTTGTGATTCTAATAAGATTAAATTTTGATGTAGCTTTGATGATTACAAAGCCACAAAGGTTTTGTGTTTTTGGGTTCAAATTTCAAGAACAAGAGAATTGGTTTATGATGCAACCTTTGCTGAAGATTGCACGGCTTGACTTGTTTTAGGGTTTGGTTTGGGAAGAGACAAGTCCAAACCTGCTCTGATGCCAAGATAAAAGTATATGTGTGTAGGGTTGAATTGTTATATCATTCTTCTCTCTAGGAGGCATATATATAATTGTACAAGAGGTCTTATAAGTTAGGGAACAAGAATCCCAAATATACAATGAATCAATCATGTAATCTTATTCTGATTACATTCCTAAAACATATAGTTGACTCACGCCAACAAAATATACATAAGAAAATCCATGTATTGGATGTGTTACTTCCAACCCTATAATCAAATGAGAAAATCAAAATTATTAGTTCAGGTTCTCTACATGACACAGAACCGACCGTAATGATGTTCTAGGATTCATATAGCCGACCCCACTTAGTGGGAAAATGCTTTATTGTTGTTGTTGTTTTGATATACAAGCGAGAATGAGAATGAAGACTCTAGGTATATTAGTGCGTGCTCGTAATCATTAAAGTTGCAAATTCATTGTTGCTTTTATTTTTAGCTTGCGAAACATGTTTTGCCGCGTTACATAGAGACTAATAAATCACTATGCATATTCAATGTTAATATGTTCAGGTGATATTCATCTCCAAATCCAAAAAGTTACAGGCTAAACATAGATGTCAAACTCAATACTTAATTATGACTCACGTTTTATATGACTTAGGTTCCCACTCTCAAATACGTATCAAAACAAAAACAAAACACATGCTTTATATGTGCTAACCCAATGAAATAACTTGGACTTTCTGATAAAATGAAAGCCCAAAACACATGCTTTCCTTGTGATATCTTTGGGCTACCGTGGACCCAATTAAGTTTTCAGATCGAAAGTTAGATGGCCCATGTTCCACTAACCATAAGATAGCTCCTCTAACATTTTTTTATGTCACATCAGCGTCTAACGAGAAAGTATATTGTCTACAACGTGATTGTAAAGCAGATCCGTTTGAGTCCAACATCCCGGAAAAAATTTCAAGAATGACTTGCAACTGGGTATTTAAGAACAATTAATGTGGCAATATTGATCATGAGTACAATGTGGAAGAAAGAAGAATCATCAGTTGGCAATCTTAATACTCTCTTCATCTTATCCCAAGATGGGATTTTCGACTTCCGTATTCGTTCTCTTCGAATCGTTAATTGTTCCCACCAAGCGGATGCATACATGGTTAACTTAATGGCAACAATCTTCACTTTACGATGGTCTGGAACTTCTTTGTAGTCAAAGACCCTTTCAATAGTATTCAGCCAGTCGATGAACTATTCTGGTCTGATCTTTCCTTCGAATTCTAGAATGTCCACCTTCGTATTGATGTCGTTGAACCTGTCATTGAGCTGATCACCATGTCTGTTTCTGCCCTCTTCACTCGACTCTTCATCCAGAGCGTGTAAGTGGAAGGGGTTGCCATCTTCATCAGAGGCTTGACCATCATTGTGATGGTTATGGGTTTCGAGACCTTCCAAACGTTCTGTCAATTGCGGCAATTGTCTCCTTAATTCCTCATTCTCAATATCGTGAGGATCACATTGGTGATGACCACGTCCACCTCCACATCCACCTCGAACCATCGAGTTACAAAGTGACTAGCAGAAATGAGATCCCAAGGACTCTTGGCTCTGATGCCAATTGATACAGTCCTCTTAGGGCTGTAGAGAATTGGAAAAGGTAGAACAAAATGCAAATTTGGAATAAAGAGAAGCTTGACAGCCAACTCGATAGTAATAATTTCATTCAAATCAGACTTGTCCTCCAACATCCCAAGTACGAGTTATTTATACAATAGAAGGAACATAAACTAGTACATGAAATAAATAGAGAAACCCAATAAACATAGCAGTTTTAACATTATTAGTCGTCTTAATCTTGGAATCTGATGGGTTTTGGAACCACCCTCATAGGGACGTTCCTTGGCAATAGTGTAACATCCCATATCGTCCAGGGGAGTGGATTCTGTAAGCCTTATATGTATATTCCTATCTTTACCTAGCACGAGGTTTTTTGGGAACTCACTGGCTTCGAGTTCCATCAGAACTTCGAAGTTAAGCGAGTTCGCGCGAGAGTAATCCCATAATGGGTGACCCATTGGGAAGTTCTCGTGTGAGTTCCCAGAAACAAAACTACAAGGGCGTGGTCGGGGCTTAAAACGGACAATATCGTGCTACGGCGGAGTCGAGCCTGGGATGTGGTGGGGGCCCGGGCCAGGATGTGCAATTTGGTATCAAAGCCAATCCCTGGCTAGAAGTGTTCGACGAGGACGTCGGGCCCCTAAGGGGGGTGGATTGTAACATCCCACATCGCCTAGGGAAGTGGATCCTGTAAGCCTTATATATTCCTTGTTTTCAACATTTGCACTCAATAAATGACTTTAGTCACCTTCGGGTGTCGGCCAGCACGTGCCTATCCTGTTATTCGGGGAAATATCAGGATCGAGACATGTCAAATAGAATACTCATTAGATGATGCCCCTTTTGACTTTAATTCTATGTGTGACTCCTTAGATGATCATTCGTCAAACTGGGTATTTAAGAACAATTAATGTGGCAATATTGATCATGAGTACAATGTGGAAGAAAGAAGAATCATCAGTTGACATCCCTGACACTGAAGCAACTAAATTTCAACTACATACCATCCCTGTCCACAACAAAAAATGATCATCAGCTTCTGAATTGTTAAAAAACTCCAGTTGAAATATTGTTCATGGACTCGTCTTGTCCTGTCCTATCGAAATCCTAGTTATCTAGAGAACACTTATATTGTGATGTTTGGTGTATCACACTATTCCCGGCACACTTAAAACTTCTCCTAGTTATCAATGGTTTGCAATAATAATGGTGTGGGTAATCCAAGACTGCCATATTTCTATGCCTCCTGGAATTTGAGCATCATCCCTTTGGATTCATTACGATGTTTCTAAACAAAGTCAAATGTGGTTATAATTTTCTTACTTATGAAAACTGTAGCTCTGATGTGAACTTTGCAATTTCCTCCACCAGAGTGAATGATAATTTGTGTTAGGGTTGTACGTAAATCATCATTTTCTGCTGTAGTGTCACACTTATCTTGGGACCCCTCTTGGGTTGTGGATAAAGAGGCATACATTATACATTTTGGCATTTTAATTTAGTCCAAAGGTGAAGATGATTTTTAGAATGAGGAGAGACAAATTACTAGGCTGATAACTAATTAGCGTCAAAATAACTTGAGTAAGCGTCGTAGTTACATGAAAAGTAATTACTCTTTATAATTTGGACAAACTATTTGTGTCATCAACTGGTGTCTTAATTTTGCATCTAATTCTTGCATTGATGCGTATCTTTGCGTCTAAACTAGGTAATTGATGTGTATTGTAGCTTAAGTGACGTTTAGGATTAATACTTTGCACCCCTTTCATTTAGAGTCAGTAACATTCTGATCCATACTTCTTAAAATTAAATGTTTAGGGTTTACCCTTAAGTAACAAATTCAATGTTATTACCCTAGAGGCTTTTCTTTGTACTTATTTATCAATCGACGTATCATTTTGTTGTATGGAATCATATTGATAACAAATAGATTAACATAAGTTATAAACAGAGTTGAGTAACTACGTATATATGTTCTATTTGATGTTCATGTAAGCAAAAAGCATAAAAATTTGTCACTTTACCATTCGTTACATTAACAATTTCGTTTTTTTAAGCCTGGTCATTAACAATTTCGTTGATGTTCCAAAAAGTTAAATTACTGTATTCTTTGTGCTTTTTGCCTTTTTGGCAAAAGGGTACTCCTTAAAATCTAACAACTTTCATCATGAAAATGGAAAGTATGTGAGATCCACCTATCTGAAGTGGGTTCAACATAAGCAAAAACCTACTTTGGTATCCACTGATAAATTAGTGTTTCACCAAGGCTGACCCCATTGTTGTTTGCCTTTTGTGCTTATTATCGTTTTCATTTATTGTTTTGTCTTTGAAAATCTTGGCATAGTGCTCCCCACTTATATTATTTTTATTATTATCAATAAATTAGGTGGAGGAGGGTCGGGCTGGGGGTTTCTAGGATTACTGGCCCACACCCCTTTGGAAGAGGTAAATGTCTTGCACGCAACTATTGCCGAATAACTAATTTCGTCTAATTTTTCTCCATTAAAAAAAAAGGTATATTCAAAGTTACATATAATTTTGATGAGAAATTATCTAACGGGAAATGATTTATTTACAACCTTTTTCACCTTTTTGGCTTTTTGACAACTTTATTTTTTTAATTTTCAATTATTAGATTGAACAAAATAAAATAAAATCAAGAGCCATAATTAAAAGAAAATGTGCATCAATCACTCTCCTATTTTATTTATGCACGTTATAAATTGCATTCCAAAATGAGTTTCTTCCATTCTTCATGATAAGCTTTTGAAGAAGTGTGGGAAACTTGTTTTGAAGTGCAAATGACATTTTCCTCGGTTATTTTTTCTTTGATTTAAACCATTATTGATGAGTTGAATAGGAGTTAGGTTTCCCTTTAAAAAGGTCGTACTCAGTGCACAAGGCTCCCGCTTTACGCAGGGTCTGGGAGAGGTGAATGTCGGCTAGTCTTACCCCCATTTATGGAGAGGCTGCTCCCAAGTAGGTTTCCCTTTAGACTGAAAAATATAAAGGCATGCCAAAATCATGTTACTCGACTTTCTTCAAAACTAACATAGCATCGGTTGACACGTGCTACATTATTTGCACAAATTGTATACAACTAGTGCTGCGACGAGAGCACTCTTATGAGATATATAATTAACTTCAAATTTACAATATCAAACTCCTTTTCTAATCAATTAACAAGTTATGCATCAAAGTATCATGTATCCAATTAGAACTGAGAAATCAATGGGGTGGTACATGATCCAGATTTGAACTAGCTAGCTCGACACCCTCTAGCCCACCTATAAGGCTATAACCGTGTGAACCCGTCGTGGTGTTCAAGTAGTGATCTTTTAGATTTGAGGCCAGAACCCAGAAGAGATAAAAAGGGATTATAATCTTCTCTTACACGTGTGGTCCCAAACAAAATTACCACCCTAAAAAGTTCAAACTATCAAAGCCTTCTTAGCTCTCACGTGTAGGGTTCAATGCACTTACTAACCATAATAATGTAGGATTTTCATCATTAGCCATGCAGGAAATTGGAATTATGTGAAATCATTAAAAAC
This sequence comes from Malus sylvestris, assembly GCF_916048215.2. Lineage (NCBI taxonomy): Eukaryota > Viridiplantae > Streptophyta > Magnoliopsida > Rosales > Rosaceae > Malus > Malus sylvestris. Next base: position 1,947,892 of record NC_062273.1, read on the forward strand.
GACCTCAGAAAAAGTTGTTTTTAGTACGTACAGAAGCCACTGGAATCTCACGTTACAACTAGTTCACCAAACATAAACCACGATTTTTTTAGTACGTACAGACATAATCGCGGATTCAGAAAATTTATTGGGGTTTTAGTAAGAATAGCGGGCACAGTATACAAATTTGTTTGGACGTAATAGCATGTAAATTGACATTTTATCGAGCCTTGATAGGCCTGAGGTCATTTGCTAAGTCATATTGTAGGCCTAAGGTCATTTGCTAAGTCATATTGGAGGTCTGTTGGCAAATGTCAACAACTTTCAAAAGAGCATGTCTACTAATGTCAATAGCTTTTGAGCGAGCATATCGACTAATGTCAATAGCTTTTGAGCAAGCATACCAACTGATGTCAATAATTTTTGAGCGAGCATGCTAATTGATACTAACATATACCAAATGAGCATATTGGCAAGAGCCCATAACAATGCATACAAAGGCATGAGGCTAGCAACTATCCTGCCCAATGTTTATAGAGGCAATTCGTCGAGCAATCAGAAGGTAGATTTTAAAGGTATATTAGATTTTCAAAAGGACAACAACAAGCTTTTCCACAGAGAACTTCTGAGGTTTTTTTTGGGAACTTTAACAAAAAATTCCTGGTACTGTTTATTTTAACGAAAAACCATATTTTTACACTAAAAAATCAATCATATTACTATTCACTTTAGCCTTTATTTTGTTTTTATCGTTAAAACTCAAAATTTTCAAGTCATTTTCATTAGTTTTCTTTTTTGGGGGAGGGGGGGTCAGATGACCCACCTTGTCCCAAGGTGGATCCGCCCTTGTAGAAACACTACTTGTTTTACGCATATTTGAGTGTTAAGTTTAATCCAATGGTTTAAATTTAGTGATTGAAAATTGTTGAATCAAATTCAACGACCAATTATGCGTTAGCTTAACGCACTGAGTGCCTTTAAGTATTCAAAAAAATTTGCAGAAACCAACCCATGATTATAAAGATAAATTGGGATAAATCATGCCATTGCCATCGAATCACATTGCAGGAGTCAGCAATTTAAGTTTCACCAGGGGTGATGCAATGCAATCATCTTTCATTTTTTTTTAGGTGTTGGGTAAAAATTAGGGGGCATTTAACCCTATACGGAGAGGGGACTGTATACATAATGGTAATTATAGGCAATGTGCATGATGATGGGTGTTCATGAATGCCTCTGTGGCCATGCAAAATCTCTCGAGCACTGCCATAACGCATTTATGAAAGCAAACAACCCTTAACCCCTTCAAATCATAAAACCCCGTTTTATTTTCTTTTATTTTTTTCCTCCTCTCTGCAATTTTTCTTCTTGCTTTGGTATTGTAGGGTGGCTCAAATTCTGCTGCAGAAAGTAAGAAGGTTATTTAAGAAGGATTTTTTTTTAGTACATTGATATTTTTATATTAGGAAGACGATGAGTTCGGATAAGCCACACAATAAACCGTCTAATTTGGTATCGAATTCGCCATTCACGGAATTCAAACCTAAAACCTTTCACTTCTAAATAAAAATAAATATCACCAGATCGTAGTACTGAATGATTCTTGTTTGACGGGGAAGGAAGGACGGGGGCGTGGGGAAGAGGAACCATTATTGTTGGAGATAGCCATCATTGGTTGTTCCAGAGCCGGATTTATAACGCTTTAGTTTGTCAATTTTGAGTCCACTCTTGCCAGGGATTCTGCAGAGATACCACCCTTTGGCCCCTGTGTTTTTGTTGACTGGGTCATTTGTTTGTTTGAAGAGAAATGTTTGGAGAACTCTTTATAAATTTTCTATCACTTCACAGTTTTAGTCAATTATTATGCTAACATTATAAAATATTGTGTTAAAAACATAAGGCTGTAGAGAATGACCAAATTGATTTGCGATAACCAATTTCAGGGACGACATTGATTGATTTTAAAACTAAAGAATCAAAAAGAGAAGTTAAGCCAATTTTAAAGACAATTCATGATAAAAAATATATATATACAAAAAAACCCCTTTATTTGTAAGAGTAAACTGTCGATTTGCCCCCTGAACTATCACCCAACTTTCAATTTCCCCCCTGAACTTTTTAATTGGAAAATTAAGGACTTAAACTAATTTTTTTTGGCCAATTTCCCCCCTACAGTTAGTTTTTCATAGATTTCATCCAAATTAACATTAACTCTTATCATGTGCAAACCACGTAACTCTCATTTGTGGACAAAAGTGTCATTTCACTAGACCTTTAGATACAAAAGCTATAGAATCACACATATTTGCATAGGTTTATATTTTAGAAATCTAAGGTTTTCAATTATTTTAAAGAATGAAGCGACCGAACTACCCACACATGTTGTGCATATGCTTCCATTTAACAAAAATTTGGATGGAATGAATGAAAAATTGACAGCAGGGGGCAAATCGGCCAAAAAAATTAGTTTAAGTCCTTAATTTTCCAATTAAAAAGTTCAGGGGGGAAATCGAAAGTTGGGTGATAGTTCAGGGGGCAAATCGGCAGTATACTCTATTTGTAACTAGGAATTTAGGATACTTATGTTACGACACTAATCTGATTTAATCAATCGTCTTTTACATATGCCAAGTTGTCTGACAAGAAATACTATTATTGTGTATCATGAGACCCTAAATGATTTGTATTCATAATTGTTTGTCCAAACAAGTGGCAGATCTAAGTAGAGGGCTAGACAAGCTATTACCCAACCAAAAAAAAATGTTTTATCTTAGTTTTCTTGACGTATAAAGGTTAATAACATTTAATCTTTAAAATAATATGAAATGAAAATTAAAGTCCAACTTTATTTTTTTGTTTTTGAATAAAAAAAATTAAAATCCAACTATTAAATAGTTTTTCAAAATATTTATTTTATGTTCATAAAGTTTTCTTCTTCTTTTTTGTAAAATATGAGTCCTTATTCCAATAATATGAAAAAAAAAATCCTATCTTATCTTATGGTTACACATACATATCATTAGTTTTGTGCATATCAAATAAAGAGTTACGTAACGTACCAAAATTAGTTTTTTTTATAACGTAATAAAATACTAATACATACTCAAATTAGAGTACATGACGTACTAATAATGTACCAAATTATTAGTAAGTTATGCATATATCATATCTCATAATTATCTGTTAATAGGATGTTTGCTATGATTTTAGAAATTGTAAATGACTTTTATTTGATATAAAAAGAAGCTTCTTTTGAAAAATTGAAATGAATTATAATAAGATAACACACATGTACTAAATTTTAAGATTTTTATGATATTAATTTACGTAATCATATGCCGCTTGATGTATCACGCCGTATTTTCAACATATTAAAAAAGTGCTATTGAAATCCATAATTAGATTGAGGTAAACACAGCCCCAAATGAGGATTGAAATGAACGAACTCCACGAGGGACACGAAGGCAGTTGGACAATTCTACCCTCATGTGATAGACCCTTCCAAAACACCACCTGTCAAACCATGATTTTTCACGTTAAGCCACTGATAATCCATGAGGGCTCGAAGCTGGCTGCCCCATAAAACTAACGCTCTACACACCATTTTTATAAGGGGTGGTGCTCTACACACACCTTGTGCAACTTTTCTCACAGATTTAATTTTCGATCATCAGATCAAATGAATTAAAAATTATTAAAAGATAAAAATTAATATAAATGTATAAAACGTAAAATAAAGTGTATCGATAGCACCATATTTTCAAGCTCACACCCCTAAATTGGGCAAAAAACAACCTGCTTTTTTTCTTATGATTTTACCTTGGTCTATAATTATGATTGTAATAACGTAAAACAAAACACCATCGATTTGGTGAAAAACCGTGCAAGTTACGTATAAGGGTAAAATGGTCATTTTATTGTGTGCTTAAGGGACCGATAGGCCTACTAAAGGGATACCCTTCTTTGGCACCTTTTTTAAGCAATAGGGATTCGCACTTGGGGTAATGAGTTTGTCACAAAACAATGCTCTAGGCACACTAACACTATTCAATTAAGAAAAATGGTAAACACACAACTTTTAATTTCTCATACATTTGTGTTTAGTTATGAACGTTATCTTCGTTTTATTTATTTAATCCGATAAAAAAGATTGTAAGAGATGCTAAAGGGAGTGTCAAAATTATCTCCCTTCAATTAATACTTTTAAAAAGCAGGTGCAAGTTTGATTAGTTAAGCAAAGTAGTGTGTCAATTTCCTTGTACCTGAATTCAAATCCTCCACATCGTACATTTTTTTTTGAACAAATGATATTATTTTTACTAAGACCATCTCCAACCCTTGGGCTAAAAGCCAAATTTTTTAGCCCGGAAAATTTAGCTTTTAGCCTAGAAACATATTTTCTGCTCCAACCCTTCTACCCTAAAATTTTAGCCCGGAATTATTAAAGAATGAAATTAGCCTAATTTTTTTTCTTAAATCAATTGTTTTTAAAAAAATAAATATGTAGATTATTGTAAATTAATTTTATGAACATTTTAATCTAAAAAAATTTAAATTCCGATAAACATTTCGCATTTAGCCCGGGGGAAAAGCTGGGGGGTATTTGGCCCAGAAATAGCATTTGGCATTTAGCCTAAAATTTTAGCATGGGTTCGAGAGTGTTTGGGGGGGGTAATTTGGCTTTTAGCCCAGGGTTGGAGATGGTCTAAGAGGAGGGGGTGGGCTAAGCCTTATAATGAGTTAGTAATATTGCTGTTCAAATTCGCCTTTGATGAGAATCAAACCTAAGACCTCTCCCTTACAAGTGAAGAAGAATACCACTAGATCGTAATACTAAGTGGCTCCACAATGCATATTAAAGTAGGTAAATTAGCACTATCAAATTAATATATTTAAATATAAACAAACGTGAACTAGACTAGACAATTAGCATAATATATCTGTCAATTTGTATTTATGTTTGGATTTTTCTCAAAGTGTATATATAATATATGAGTAAATTTTCTTTTGTAATAAGGATAATGGATTAAAAAATCTTTGAAAAGACCTAAAACACACATATTTTTTAGGGGTGTGCTATCCACACACCCCAAATTACTTCTCACACACCCCTTGTTAATTTCTGTCTGTTGATCTTCTTTAATTGATCTGATCCGACGGTCGAAAATTAAAAGGGTATGTGGATATCACACCCCATTTTTTAACACTCATTTTTAATCATGATTATTATTTTCGTTTATTCATGTAATTCGATAAAGAGGAGCGTTCAACTATTACATTTAAGAAAACATGTGAGGGTTCGATCAGTTAAGCGAAGTCGTGTGTTTGCCTCCATACATCTAAATTCGAATCCTCTACAACGTATATTAAAGTAGGAAAATTAACATTATTAAATTAATACACACACACACACACACACACACATATATATATATCTAAATATAAACAGACGTGAGTTAGATCAAGTAATCATGATAATACGTTTGCCTCTCTATATTCAAGTTCAAATCTTTCTCAATGTATATGCAAGTAAATTTGTTCTTGTAACAAGGATAATGGATTCAAATCTTTGATAGGACTTAAAAGATATGAGATAGATTTTTTCTTGACCAAAATGACAAAATGCATATTGAATTTTTTGATCTTGAAAGGGTGGGAAGGGAAACCAAAAACCATAATGGCTGAAATTGATTATTTCCAACAGTTCCCAACACGAGAATTATGAAATGAAAGGGGAATAAAAAAAAGGGACCAAAATAGTAGTTAGTAGAGAAACAAGAAATAAGAAATAATTGTAAAAAATGGTAGAAATTGTAATTGATGATGGAGGAAATAAGAGAAGGGAGGGGAAGGGAAAGCCAATCCAAACCATCATTGCGAATCTTGGGACGGCCCTAGCTCCCCCATCATTTACAAAACCCTAGCTACCCATAATTGTCCCTCTACTCTTCTTCCATATCCACTTTTATGACCAAAATACCCCTACTATGCCCTTTATTTTTTTTTCTTTTTTTCCCAAGTATTTTTTTTATATAAATTTATTTATTTATTTTACTGCAAAACCCAAAAAACCATCATTCGCATGACGCCATATTCATCATCATCATCATAGAAAACAAAAAACACTAAAATCTTTTAGGCCCCTAACCGGCCGCCTTCCATGCTTACACATGCATGATTGTTGTGTCAGATCGAGACGGGCATGTCCCCTTCCCTTCCTCTCTCTCTCCTCATGAGGAAGGACAACCCTCTCTCTCTCTCTCTCTCTCTCTCTCTCACATATGGTTGCTTTGTTTCTCTCTCTAGGAGGACTAGTAGTAGTGGCATTGGCTCTATAAATTAAGGCCCTCTTTGTTCCTTTTGTCCCTCACACCGAACTCTTCCTTTTTCTCTCTCACTGCTACTACTTGTTACAGAACCGGAAGATTTGCTTCTTGGCCCCAAAGCTCTCTTACCAACCCAACCGTCTAGAGGTCACTTCTTTACTCATCTTACTTAAACAAATATAACACACACACACACACACACACACACACACCTCTATCTCTCGATGCTTCTTTTTTCCTGCTTACTATTTTTATGTTCTTCGTAGTTCACATTGTTTTTGGTTTAGTGTTCTTCTTTTCCTGCCTTTAGAAACGTTTAACATCTTGGATTCTCCTACACTTTTTATTTGAAATGGTTTCTCTCTCTCTCTCTCCCCCCTTCCCCCCCTTCCCCCCCCCCCCCAAAAAAAAAGAACTAAACAATTTTTGTTCTTATTTTTATAATCTTTTGATCGTTCTTACCAACTTCTTGAATGTGGAAAAGGGTAAGATTTGTATTATTTGTGAATGCTCTTGTGATCAAACCAGGAAGTTGAAGTTTTTGCAGTTTGAATACATAACTTTTGATCCTTTCCTTTCATGTGTGGGAAGCCGAAAGAGCCCATTGTTTTTTTCCTTGAGTGCAGTTTTAGACCACTTATGATTCCATCTCTCTTTTCCTTTACAAGCAAAACAACGCACCAATACACACACACACATACATAATTAATCTGACCAAAGTGCTCCAAATTTTGTTAAGTTGCTCTGCTTTTCCCTGTTTTCATCACCTTCTTTTTGTGCAACTGTCATAAGTGCTTCCAACAAAAGCACTGCACAAACCAAAGTTATTTCCAACAAATTCTAATCTGTTTCTGGGTAACATTTCTTTGATCCAATGTCTCCCATTAATTTCATATTGCATTTTCCTTTTTTTTTAATAACTTCTTTTTTGCATTTTTTTATAGTATAATGTTATTGTCTTCATGTGAAACACATATAAAATGTTTAAGCTACTAAATAACATTATCTGAGATACCCTTTTTATATTTTTTTTGGTTCTGATTTCAGGGGCAACACAGGAATTCAAGACAAAATTTCACAGCAATGGACAGATTGAACTCGAAGCTGTACTTGCAGAACTGCTACATAATGAAAGAGAATGAGAGGCTGAGGAAGAAAGCACAGCTGCTGAACCAGGAGAATCAAGCATTGCTTTCCGAGCTTAAGCAGAAGCTGTCCAAAAGTACTTCTTCAAAAGCAAAAGCCAATGCAGCTGCAGCAGCTGGGAATACCATTCCTGACCTCAATCTCTGCTCTTCCTCCAACCCAAATGCTACTGGTTCAACCAGCTAATTATCTGATAAAATTAATTAAAATTAAGTAAAAATGTGATGACCCCGGTAGGAGGAAGAGGAGGATTTAGCCTCTTTTTTGTGTAATATTTTTAGTGAACAGTTGTAGTTCCAGCTTTAGATACAAAATAGGACAAGATGAAGTTGTAGTGTGTATCTTTTGCACTGCGCCAAAGGATGCTTCTGCTTCTATTTCCCTATCTTTTTTCAGTAGTTCTTTTTTTGGGGGGTTATTAAAAATATCTGCAGTACAAGGATGTATCAAGCTATCTAGCAAGCAATATAAATATTATTTTAGCTTTATTTCTCTCCCTCTCTCTCTCTCTCTCTCTCTCTCTCTCTCTCTCTAAATATCCAAATTAGAACAATTGTCTTGCACCAATGCATACATGCATGTTCATTCAAGAATATCAACTTACATGAAATGGGATGTCACAACGGTACATGAATCCCACTAACCAAAAAAGTTGAAAATGAGGATAAATATCTCTCACCCTTTTAAAGAAGCACTTGAAATGGTAGGCATAGTTGGATTTGGCAAAATAGTAAATTCCACAATAAGTTGTGTGACATAGTAAATCACATGGCAAAGTGTTCCAAATGTGTACAAAGCCAAAAGCTTAACTGGCTAACTGGTTTGTACCAGAGACTATAATTTAGACAGCCAAAAAAAAAAAAATAGAGAATTCATTGTGTAATCGAAAATATGTTCACTTGTGTTTGCATCATGTAATAATAATATAAGGTGTTAAAAGATGCATTCTGATTAGAGGACATATTCTCTTTAGAGAAAGTAAGCAACATGAAACACACGTAATGGTACAACTTAAATCTCACACCACGTACTTAGGAGCAACTAAAATTGGAGAATAAATTATATAGACGGTGAACATATGGGTAAGGTGATAGTTTTCTAAACCAATCATGTGATGTTATATGTAAAAGTTAAAACATATAGTGGCGCATGATAGGTTTGAAACTTTGCCTTATTTCTGTTACCATTTCATGTATTTCTTTCAATTAAAATATATAAATTATTTTGTCGCATAAATGATTCATATTAAATACGGTTTGAATCCAAGGACACACATTTTGACACATATTTTTGTGATTCCCATTCTATAATTTTTTTCAAGGATCCAAACCATCTATATTTCAATTCATCATTTATTGATCATCCTTGTGAAAAATTTGGCAAATCCAAAATTACTAAGATATTCATTTGTAGCGAAGAAAATGACGAATACAGTTCTACGAAAAACAATAAATTTAATCCAACAATCATATGGTTCCGGATTTGGGTAATTTTTTTTGGGGGGGGGGGGGGTTATTAAAAAATTTATGTCTCTTCCTCTCTCTCTCGTCTCTCTCTCTCTAAATATCCAAATTAGAACTATTGTTCTTGCACCAATTCATACAAGCATGTCCATTCAAGAAGATAAACTTAAATAAAATGTAACTTTACACCGACACATGAATCCCACTATCCAAAAAAGTTAAAGAAAATGTTGATAAATATCTCTCACCCTTTTAAAGAAGCATCTGAAATGGTACATAGTTGGATTTGGCAAATAGTAAATTCCACAGTATGTTGTATGATATGGTAAATCACATGGCAAAGTGATCCAAATGTGTATAAAGCCAAAAGCTTAACTGGTTAACTGGTTTGTACCGGAGACTATAATTTAAACAGCAAAAAAAGAAAAAAGAGAAAATTCGTTGCGTCATCGGAAATATATTCACTTGTATTTACATCATGTATTGATAATATAAGGTGTAAATAAATGTATTCTGATTGAAGGACAGATTCTTTCTAAAGAAAGTAAGCAACATGAAACACACGTAACGGTACAACTAAATCTCACACCACGTATTGAGAAGCAACTAAAATTGGAGGATAACTTACATAGACGCAAACAAATAGGTAATGTGATAATTTTCTAAAACAATCATGTGATTTTATATGTAAAAGTTAAAATATATAGCGATGCATAATAGGTTTGAAACTTTGTCATATTTCCGTTACCATTTCATGTATGTCCTCCATTAAAATAAAATACAGTATTGTTTCGCAAATGATTCATATGAATTTGGTGACACGTTTTTGTGGCTTGCATTTAGTAACTTTTTTTAAGGATCCGAAGCGTTTATTTTTTAATTCATCATTTATAGATCATCCTTGCAAAAAAATTATACAAATCCAAAACTATAAGACATTCATTTGTAGTGCAAAGAAACACTAAATCTAATCCAACAATCATATGGTTTTAGATTTGCATGATTTTTTGTAGACATGATTTTTGAATTAAGACATAAAAGATAGACGGTTGAATCACTGAAATACATTATGGAATGAACATCACAAAAACTTGTGTCAAAATGTATGTGAAAATATGTGTTCCCGAATCTTAATCCTATTAAATAAAGGGATGTAATTTTTTTAGTACAATAGAGGAGCTACACTCCAGCATTGAAACTAAACACCAGCACAAACTTAGGTCTAAAGACCCCACAATATCTTCTTAAACAAATCGTCCTTCACTAGCAAGAAGGGGTAATTACTAATTTCTGCACTCCATGTTCACCATCTGCACTCTCTTAATTCTTTTTATAGTCATTGCATAATTTACATTGGATAAACCAAAGGTTTATCAATAGAAAGAAGGGGTGTGATATCCACTAATCTCTTTTTACTTCATACACTTTTTTAATTTGCGGCCGTCAGATTGACTGAATTAAAGAAGATTAAATGACATAAATTAATAAAGTATGTGAGAAGTAAAAAAAGATGTGTAGACAACACACTCATGGATAGAATTGACGAAAGAAGTGTAGGATAACAAAATGGAGTACAGAAATTACTTTCCATTAGAAAAAAGGCTAATTACATTACACACCCTTTAGGTTGGAAGTAATTTTCAAAATGGGTAATGGGTTCCAGTTTGTTTAGATTGCGCCTTAAGGTTTTGAAATCGTATCAAGTTAAACATCATATCTCTTTGAATGTCTAACCCTCCATCAAAATAATGATTTTTATGTCAATACGATGCAAATGTAACTTACATGTTAGTCTAGATAAAGGTGTCAAACTCATCACGTATCAATTGAATAAATTATCATACAACCATTCCAATCGAAAGTACAAATTGATAAATTTGAATAGTTTAAGATGTAATATAAAAAAATGATCAAAACTTCGTAGTCCATTTTGAAAATCACTCCAAACTTAAACAGCATAAAATATAATTAGAAATAAAAAATCATAATTTAATCTGAAAAAGAGCCTTTTCATTCAGATTCTATAAGACTGAGAACCGAGTTTGATAGGGGAGGATCTAATCAGAGGACCAACGTCATCAAAAGATTCAGTAAACAGAGTCGATGTGGGTTTATGAAGTTTGAAAAAATAAAAGTGGTAACCCACAAAATATCAAATATGTAAGTCATGGACATGACATTAGTCTCTTGGCATATCGTTTTGGTTTGACCATCACACACATATGAAATGAAATCTATCAGGAAATAAAGAATGTCTAATCAGAACTCGATTGTGTCTAACAAACCCTCTCTCCCTCCTAATCCTGTGGCTACTAATGAATGACACCTTACCACCCCCATCACCAACTCAGCAAAATCAATTTGGAGGTTGAAAATAGCATCAAGGCATCATGACTGAGATTTCGGTAACTTCTATGAAAGGAGTTTAATATCTATCGTGATATTTTAGTTTAATAATGTATTGTCATTTGTAGGTTATTCTCTAAATAATATTATACTATTAGACCAAAACGCTACGTAAAAGTGAACATGTTTCATGGAGGAGGATCCTCTCATGAGCTCAAGATGGGGATCCTCCTGACCAGTTTATCTGGACCGTTCAAATTTAATCCAACAATTGCAATATTATAACTTTTAGAAGGTCTCCCTATTTGGAACCGTTGGATTAAATTTGAACGATCCAGGTGGGCTGATCATGAGGATCCCTATCCTAAGCTCAGGAGAGGATCATCTTCCATGTTTCATATACATTGCTCCTCCTTCCAAAACCAAGAACATGAAGACTTACTTACACTTAGACTAAGTTGTTAATAAAAAAATTAGGCTTAGCATAGTTTACCACCAACATCATCAATATTGTTTGAATATAATCAATTATTACTAGGGGTTGAGATTTATCATAAAAGACCTTAGTGATATTAGGGATCGAAAGTCCCATATATTAAGTGAATATTTTTTTTTGGCATATGCCTGATATGAGATATTATTCTCAAACAACTGTTTATTTGAAGAACACTGTAGCTCAAAGGTGCTTCTAGTAAAAAGCACTTCTATTAGAAGGAAATCAAAATTTTAATAAAAATACAAGTTCTTCCTATAAAAACACTTGAATTGCTTTTTAAAAGCATGTGCTTCTTCCATAAGAACGTTGAACTTTTTGTGCCAAACATTATCAGAAATGATTTTAGTGATCTAAAACACTTTTAGTTATTTTGAAAACAATTTCAAACAAGTCAAAAGTTATATATTTTAACTTTTCTATATAACAATGTGTTATTGATATGAGAAATGATCATGTAAACAGGTTTCACTTCCAAGAAAAGGTCCTTGCTAGTAAGATAAAATTGAGACCTAAATCCATTAAATATGGAAAATTAAAGTAGAATAGGGATATAGGGTATTTGAATGAACCCTAACGTTTGAATGGGTTTTCTCTTTGCTATGATGCCAAATTTGTCTAGCTATTATTTTCTTTGCATCAGCATTGACCTTCATTTACAAGGTAGTATCCTTAAAGATTTTGGCCATCATAACAATATCTAAGATGTTTGAAATGTTGAAGAGGGTTATGTGGCCCAATCGATTAGACACCTAAAGTACTTTAACAGATTGATTTGATTCAACATTGTTAATTGAACATTCCCTTGATCATCAATCAGTGCCATGTCTAATTTCTTAGCTCGTCAAGGAGAAAACTTGGTTACACCGATTTCATGTACCAGTGTTGTATTCCTCACACATTCGTCTTACACGTTTACTTGATGCATAAGGCAAAGACAATCGGTGTATAAAACAGGAATGTGAGAATTCCTCTTCATTTAGAGCATTCCCAAGTTCAGATACAAAAGTTGATGTATAAGATAGACACAACTGAGATATAAAGCGAGGATTAGAATTAGAGATTCTATTTTAAACAAATTTAAACGGTAAGGAGGGGCATTTCTGTTGAGTGTGTATAGGAAGGGGCACATTTTATAGCCAATGTGGCTACGACCACGTTTGCATGGGAATTACAATTTAGAATAATGGATTTAGGATTTTTTTTTTCCTTCATAAATTCGGGTTGGTGAACCAAATCTTGGACCGTGGAGATGATTGTGGGCATACATTTAGTTGATGGACCAGTCCAACCCAACTTGTTGAACCTAAGTCGACCCAGAGCCCAATTTCAACCAAACAAGTTGAACAGGTTTTCAAGAGACTACTTATTACTTAATATCTATTCAATGATCTGTTCAAAAAAAAAAAAAAATCTATTCAAGGATAATATTTTGCATCAAATATGCTAGCGTCAGTCGTTGACGGATGACTAGCACAGTCATTGATGTTTAAAGGACCCAACTGTGGATCCCACACTCAGCGATGGCTGTGATAGCATCAACACCCAAAAGCGACTGGTGTTAGCACAACTCACAGTAAGCTTCATATTCCTCTGTAGTACATTAAAAAGTTCATAATTTTGCTCAAGTAAGCCAAAAAAGGGAGTGTGATTTCAGTTCAAGAGGAGGAAAGAATATACAAATAGAAAACTAAAAATCCTTTGCTACTCTCACATCAGATCATACGAGCAGTTGATGCCAAATAATGCTACAAAAGGAATTAGAATCGACCAAACCTATTTATTCCGAAGATTTCACAGGCTTAGTTTCCGGAACAATATCCTTGCCAGCATCTGCAATTATCTGTTCTGTCATTATACAAATCTGGGTACGTCATTGGAAAAAGTAACCACAGGAAACCCACAATTCCTGCTACAGATGCCACGGCTATTAACCCTGGGAAAATAACGAATATAAAGATGAGATCCCAGAATTTAACTTACACAACATAGTAAAAAACAAATCCCCATAAGGAGACAGCACAGCATTAGAATATTAGAGGCCTTTTCAGTGATACATTTTCACTCTGTACTGAAAGACGTTCTGGTTATTCACAAGAAGGAAAATATTTGGCTTAAGTTTGCTACTGTGTCAACAGAACAGACTCTATGTAGCATCCATGCCCGCCTTGTGTGTGATTTCAATGGGGCACCTAGGTTCATGTCATGTTCTACAGAGGTCAGGACTCCATTCCCCAAAATAGAGTTGTAACTTTCCCATTTCTTCTTTTCATCTGAATGGTTTGTTTTATTCTTGTTTCTTACAATTTGTTGGGTTTCTTCCCCATCTCCTTTTACACACATGATTTTCCACGGTGCTAGGTAAAAGATCAAACAATGGAAAGTTTGCTCTTCATTCTTTACGTGCAGTGCAGATACCCAAGTTTCATGAAGTTTCTGAAGTACGATCAACATCTATGAAAAAGATCAAACAATAGTACATATAGAATAACTAACACACTTGCACAAGTTTCTGAAGTACGATCAACATCTATGAAAAAGATAAATCACAAGTAGGTTATTTTCTAAAACTACATTCTATGATTTCTCAGCTATGCAGTTTTTATCTTTTTTGGTTGTTATGTCCTCATTTGGTTGCTAGGAAACTGTACTCGCATACCTTTCCCTCGTGAAACTAGCACAGGCAATCCCATAACGTTGCAAAATGCATGAGCAACTACAGGAGCAAGAAAATTTCCTGCATCAAATAAAATACAACACATTTCAGCGACATAGAAAAGTATCACACGGAAAAAAGAGGAAATGAAAAAGCTCCCCATAGTGCTGTGACACATATCAGCGACAATAACAATAATATTGGAAAACACCAACTATCACCTACCAGTTTGAATGAAGAGAAAAGATGCATATGAGCCAAAGACGACCGTATAGCCCAACTGGAGACCTGTCAAAGCACATTCAAATTAATTGAGCATCATGGTGACAACCGTACAATTTTACAGAAATGCCATAAGTGAAAAATACCAGAGATTGAATGTACTGAAGTAGAAGGGGAAGGGGATTCCATAATGGAACTGCCTAGTGCTACCAATTCTCTAGGCTGAATCTCTGTGCCCTATCCATGCAAGGAGAGAAAGTTGAGCATACCTATAACCATGAAGGCTTTGATCAAGTTATGGTTTTGCTTGCTGTAGACCTCCATTAGATGGTTTAAATGTGCTGCAAAAATTAATCGTACACAGTAAGATCAAATTTTCTCCAAGTTCAGTCAACAAATGGGACAAACAAAAGAAAAACTTTACTATTTTAAATGAAATGTCAGAGCGAGTACTCATGTAGGGCAGACAAAAAAAATTATTGGGCACACAAAGGAACATCTCAAAGGGATTTTTCTGCGCTAACAAATTTGGAATTTCAGAGAGAGTAAAAGTAACCAGAAGACAAACTCTTTTGTAGTTTTACGTTGAGGGTCAATAGTGAACCATCAAGGGTTTCTGGAACTAATCCGGAGAATATATAAGTTATGGGTAAACTGTATTTAACACATACACAAGCATGAATTACCAGTAACCACAGATACAAACAGCGAGCATAATATTTTGCTCTTTAACAGAATCGTAAACATAGAGGTTGTCAGTCACCAAAGCCATAAACTATTAATACACAATCACCAGCTCTTAGTAAATAGCCAGATTAATAACCTGATCAGGATAGACATCTACTATGACATTTTTTTAACTTACCCAAACTGAAGAAAATGGGGCAGAAAAAGATGACTCTGGATTTTTGGAATCCTCCGCAGAGAAGTAATGGGATCATACATGCTCTGAACACCAACTCTTCAGTAATAGGAGCCTGTTTAAAAATACTGCCAATGAATATGAAAAATACTATTTTTTTTCCAACTGAAGCCAAAGAAAGATACATGTGGATAAAAGTAGCTATAATCTTTATTTTCATCATGTGATAAATCCACTTACGAATCAGGAAATGTTAACATGAAATAGATTCGTTATAGGGTTTATATAACAAATAATCAATTTAATTCAGCACCAAAGATACAAGTAAACTTACCACAATATAATTACGCCAAACCAAAACATTGGAAGCCATTGTACGAGTACAGGCAACAGCCTCTTGTGAGACATTTTTGATATATTCGAACGAAAAGCCTCCACCATAATTCATATCTTCTGTCCATGAACTCACTAGCATTAGTGCCTTAAGGACCAAGGATCCAGCGTACATGAGAGCAGTCAACAACAGAGGAAAGACCACAGCTTGCCACTGTTACACACATAAAATCGCGATTCAGCATGCAAATTTAGCAAGCATTCACACCGTTTCCCAATCTTCATACGATACATAGAGAAAAACGGCTGCTTCTTTTAGGAAATCACTAGGAGGGTTTTACTAAAAACCAAAAGGGAACCCAACAATATAAAGATTGTATCTTAGCATAATAATACTCACAATATGGTCTGTTCGGATTCCGTATACACTTAACAGAGATGATAAGTCCCTGCTTTTCATCTGACATTATTCAACAATGTTAACAAAGTGAGCTAAAAAATAACAAAAATTGCAATTGGTCAACATATAAGTGTACCCAGTAACAGTTCTTCTGTGAACAGTAATGTCATCTATTTTATATCAGTAAAAACGTCAAATTTCGAAAACCCAGTTTCCTAATATGCTAAATTTCCTACTACAAATAGCCTAGCTACAGAGCTGACATTGTTCAAAGCGATCATCTAAGATGCTGAAGATCTGTACTGGGTCAATCGAAACTGGGAAGTTAAAGCGGACTTACAGGGAGGAGGAGGGCGGAGACGGTGACAGAGACGACGGATGAAATGGCGGCGCATACGAACCGTCGGATCATGAAGTTCTTGAAGGAAGGAGGAGGAGGAAGACGGAGGATTACGGTCGGGGCGTAGAGAACGGCTACGTAGAATAGCGCCATGGCAGCGCAAGCCACCACCGCCACTGCTTTCGAGACGCCGCCGTCGTCCATTTTTCAGTTGAGAGAGAAGGAGACTCCCGCTCACTGTTGTGGTCGTTGGTATTGAGTTTTTTTTTTTTTTTTTTTTCTGGGTTTTTTTGTCGACTTGGATTTTCGGAAGGACTAATTGGAATTTAACCCCTTCTTGTTTATGCTGCTTTCTCATCAAGCAAAAGCCGAAAAGGACTACTCTACCCCTTTCTTATGATATGAATCTTAATCAAGATTTTGCTACGTAGACGCGAGTTAAGCCAGCTCATTAAATTAATGTGTCTTTTTTTTTAAACCGTTGTTAGACAACAGGTAACAATATTTGATAAAAAAAAAATTGACATTAAAAATGTTTGATCTCGTAATAAAAGTGATTTACTGAAAGTGCTTCTAAGCGATAATACTTCAAAAATAAAATCATTTTCAGACAGAATGGTAGTTTGAAATCTAGTATCACATTAACGACAAAATTTCATATATGTGTTAATTTCTTTCCAAGTCTCAAGCATCGATTGATGCTACATTGTTAATAAGAACCTAGTTAACATAAATAATTAATCACTTTTATTTGTGAATGATACATTCATAAGTTGAGCGTGACGTTAAATTTCGAAAATAATGTTTATGACAAGATTTTCTGCACTATGAAAGGAGGACTAGTGTTCTGTTTGCGACTCAAGTGCGGCTAACGCCCTATAGAAAATTGAAGTAATCAGAATTATGACGAAAACGATTCGAACTTGAGTGTAAAGGATAACACAAATGTTAAAAGAAAACAAGAGGATGTAGTTAAAAATAAAAAATAAAAAAATTTACCTCAAGACTTAAAGAGCAAGGAAGTATCAGACAAATAACAGAAGGGGGCAAAGTTGTAACTTCAAGCCAATACCGCGCGACAAAGATCATCAGCTCAACACCAATTAAGCCGAACTTCACCGATGAAAAGTCAAAAAAGCCCTTACTCCCCCTCCCAAATACAACCGCTTGCTACGTTCAACTGATCTCCCCACCTCGCTCGAAAGCTCCACCCCAAATTCTGAAAACCCTAATCGATCTCGCCCCCAAATTCCCCAAATCTTCCACCCGAGCTGTCCGATCTCGAAATGACGAAGGAATTCGCCGTCCCCCCGGTGGTATTCCCCTCCGGCGGCAACCCTAGCGCCGTCGGATCCAACAACATCCAGCAACGCCGCGTCGCCACGGCGCCGTTTCAGCCCCCGCGCTCCTCGACCTCCTCCATCCCTTTCATGTCCTTCGACGTCGGTTCCGCCGCCGCCTCCTCCTCCTCCTCCCTCTTCGGGGGACCGATCGGATCCTCCACCGTCCCCGGCGGCTCCGCCTCCTTCGAGGACGAGGAGCCCCTCCTGGACGAGCTCGGCATCCACCCTGACCAAATCTGGAGTAAAACCAAGTCCATCCTCAACCCGTTCCGGTCCAACCCGGCGGTCCACAAGGACTCGGACCTCTCCGGGCCGATCCTCCTCTACATGTTACTCTGCCTATTCCAACTCCTCGCCGGAAAAATTCAGTTCGGCGTCATACTCGGGTGGATCGTCGTTTCATCAATTTTCCTCTACATCGTCTTTAACATGCTCGCCGGGCGTAACGGCAATCTCGATCTGCACAGATGTACGTCCGTAGTGGGGTATTGTATGCTGCCGGTGGTAATCTTATCAGCTGCCTCGCTCTTCGTCCCCCAAGGCGGCACCTTCAGGATTGCCGTGGCTGCCGTCTTCGTCTTGTGGGCTACTAGGGTTTGCACAGGGCTCATGGTTGCGCTTGCTGATGGCGGCGACGAGCATCGTGGCTTGATAGCGTATGCTTGTTTCTTGATTTACACTCTGTTTTCGCTTCTTGTGATATTTTAGTAGAATTGGCTGTGAAACAATTTGGGTATTGCAAATTTTTGGTGGTTGGTTGATAGTGAATGGGTTAAAACATCTCTGTAGCTGTGGATTTAGGTGAATGTGATGTTGTGAATTCGAAATCTCATGAATGTATGTTGGAATATGTAGAAAATGGAGATATCACGACGAAAGGAATTATCTTTTTTAGTCAGGATTACTTGAAAAAATGTTTTACCTCATGATTATCACTTGTTATAAATGGATTTTTTGTCCTGTATTGTCTCAATTATGTTGCATTGTTGCTATTGTTGTTTTTATTTTATTCTGCTATAAGTTCATGAATTAAGTGATTCCTTTTGCTTATGCACTCCCTGCTTAGTTAAGCTAAATGTATCGGTTGCTCTGTCATCTAGCCTCTTTGAAGCATAGGACGTGCTTGACTATATGTCGAAATATTTAAAGGGTTTGTGGTTGGGTTCCATCTGAAGCATGACGTGAGTTTGAGACATAGTCAACTCAACAATGTGATGGTTGGCTATTCGCAAACTGGACGCGCACGGCCACCTGCATTAAATGGTAAAAGAAATCGCCGTGTTCTTGGTGTTTGGAAATAGTCATCTAAGGCTCATTTTAACTGGTTAGGTACAAAATCCAAAGCTCCAAATGATTTAAGTTTTTCTGATTTAGGCTAACAAAGATGTAGCCCGTATGTTCTGGGTTCTTGCATGTACAAAACCTTATAGCTGAAACAAGAAAATTTAAACTTTCGATGAATTTGCAAGATGAGAAAAGAGAAAAAATAGTTAATATAGTGGCCATACTTGTAGATGGAAATAGGGCATTGCTTATGCTATTTGAATCCCTTGTATGGTTTTAGCTTAAGATATGAACGTAATGAATTGTATACTTAGTGATGGAAAATGTGGCCTTGGTTTTATATACTCAATGTTTAGGCCTCGTTTGGTGTCTAGGTTTGGACTGGATTGGAATGGACAACCCACTACAGTGAATGTATGTTGATCATCTCCCTCTACCTTCTATATAACTTGAATTGTTTCTGAATTATCCAATCCATTCCAATTGTAGCCACCAAACGAGCCCTTAGAGTTTAGGCTAATGCTTTAGACAACTTTAGAAATTATTATACTTATTAGGTGATTGGTATCCAAACTCCCTAGATTGGTCTTGTCACATTGTTAGACTCCTGAGAGCTATTGCTTTTGGTTGTTAACTAAACTTAAAGGATTAAAAGCAGTGTGTCCTAGGTGTGAAATATCTTGTGTTTGGTTGAGGTAGTTAGGTCTACTGCTCAAACTTTGGTGGTTTTGGTAGATATTGAATCAACAGTTCCTTATTGACACTGGATTTTTAGCTTTTCTTGAGATTTTTAGCTTTTCTTGATTCAAATCAGATTCCGTCTTTCTTGACTTGCAATACCATATTGCCTGTGATGAAATTGAACATTTTTTAATCACATGATGTGGCAAGTGATGTGTACATGTCTGTCGTGCGTTAGAATTTTGAAAATCATTTGTATTTGATTTGGTGGTGAGCGTCCTTTTCTATTTGTTTTGATTTTGGGAGGAATGTTTTAGGGTGATCTTACTAATTGGAGCTATAATATGAATCTCCGGTACTAATATTTTGAGAATCCACTTGAACTAGGACTAGCCTTGTTTGTATTAACTCTTTGAACTAGTTTTAGGGCGTTTACCTCGTTACCAAAAAAAGAAAAAGAAAAATCATGTACAAGTATTTGAGAGTATATGTCAGGCATACGTGGGATTTTGACTTTGGAAGAAGTAGCTTTCAAAGACCAATCTCCACATTCTTTTAGTGTCGTTGTAAATTTGTTGTAGGGCGTTCTAATTCCCACCCGAACTCCAACCTCACCACCAAACACCAAATATGTGCACATATATAAGTGGAAGAGCATATCTACGAAACTTAAACCACCACAACCATGGCTTATCTCGTCGAAGGTTCCCCTTCCACGCAATGTGCTGGACTGTGTAAAGGCCTAGCGGACATCGAAGACGAAGATGATCTCTTTGAGATCGATCTCGATTTGATTGACAGCGTTCCTCAAGCACAGTACTACTGGAACAGGTATTTCACTGCGACCGGAAATGCACTGCTTGCTAATTGCCTACTGCCGGCCACCGACATCTCCCGTGCCATCCCCGTGGTTTCGAAGGCACTGTCGTCGTCGGAGCGGACTGGTAATGTTGTTATGGTCCCGCAAGCTGTGCCCTTGGGGCAGCTTCTAGGGTTGCCATTCCACGAGGCATTTGGGCTTCTCACCTTAAGGAAGTGAAACAAATGTGCAATCCGATTAGGAAAAATGTTCATCATTTGGACGTTGGGTCCGAACCATTAGAAGGGAGTTATCAAATTGTGTCGGGGATAAGTGTATTTTTTTTTCTTTTTTCTTTTTGTTAAACATAGGGGATAAGTGTTTGTCTCCCAAAATGTTCACTATAGTTACTTTTTTAATTTCTTTAATTTGTTGCTAACTTTTTAGTTTCTTTAATTCGTTGAATACTTATGCTACAAAAAAATGATTTAGAAATCGATTAACTGTAGCAATCGTCCTTGAATTTTATCCCTTGTCTAATTTTAGTGTGAACTCTCGTATTAGTTTCTTTAGTTCTCGAAATGAATAATGTGTTGTCTGATTGCTCTTTTTCACTAGCGCCGTTTATTTTTTTTGTTAAATCTAGGGGTATATAAGGAACTTCATCCCACATCATCAAAAATAAATTTTAAAAATGAATTATAAGAAAGAAAAGAAAAAACCAAAAAAAAAAACCAGTTTTTATGTTTGTGAGAATATTAGATACCCGTAGATTTAAGGTTTTACTAGCCTCTCCGCATGCGCGTGACGCGCTCACACACATGTGAGAGGCATTTTTACATCACAGGCGCTATGCGCCCCAAAGATGTGTTGTTTTATATATTCTTATATTTGTTAAGTGATTATTTTATAAATTGTGGGTGTTTGTCCATCACAACAATTTCTTATTATTTTCAATCATCTAATTTAGTCTTTTTGCACCCCGCCCATTTGTACAGAAAAAAAAATGAAATTTATGAATTGCACACTAACCATTCCACATTTTTTTTTCTTGCTGATTATTATGGTGTCATTTTTTCTTTGTTTGGCTAATAGAATTTGGTTTCATGAACTGAACTATGCTTGGTCATTATTATCACTTTGGTAATTATTGATTAACAAAAACATTAAGTTAATCAGAGTAGTTAGAATTCTCTTATATCCATCAGTATTGTTTTACCCCAATATATTGTACAGGAAGAAAATCAAGAGTTGGGTTCCTTAGTCAATAAGGGATTAAAAATGGTGGATTTTATTTTCGTTTACTATGATAATGGTGTTATCGTTACCTATTCATAAGATTCCAAATAGATGTGTCTCTATTTTTCCTCCTGGTTAGGAGATATCTGTCGGAGTAAAAACTGATGATCTAAGCCAACTGATTCTCAAAGAGTGGAAAAAGAAGAAGCATGAGCAGTATGTATTCTAAATTATTTATTAAATTTGTTACAAGAAATTCTAACATTATATATACCTTCAATATATAGGTGATGCATGAAAAAGGCTGTAGAAGAATTAAAACCTTCAACAACTCCTCACATCATACGTATTTGGAATAAAGTCCAACAAATTAGGTACAACACCATTTCTTACCTATTTATTTTTAATGGCATTCTCTATTTCATTCTACAAATTAATTATCTCAAAATAAAAAATAAAAAAAAATTGTACAAATTAATTATCTCAAATTATAAAAAAAACAATTTATGGGTGCGGGAAAAAGATTAATAGTGACCAAACAACTTTTCTAAATACGGTGGGCCTTCTCTTATTTTTATACGGAAGTATACTACAAATTCAAATTGCATTCAATTTTCAAATAGAAATAAAATTGTAATTTTTGTCAGTTTAACAAGCATAACACTTGTCTCAAATTACAAAGGTTGAAGTACAAGATTAAGGTAACATTTCTTACTATTTAATTTGGGAATTGTTTTGGCACTCCAAAACTCTCATTCTACACTCCAAACTTTCTACATTTGGAAAGAAAAATACACTTGTGAGGAGTGTAGATTGAAATTTTTGGAGTACCAATAACACTTCCCTTTAATTTTGTAAACATGATTACAATTTGTTACCTCAAACTTGACAAATTATTTATTTTTCAGTATTCTAAAAGTAACTGGAGTAAAAATATTTGTAACATCTCACATTGACCAACGGAGAGGGGGTGATGTGGCTTATATGTACATGTCCACCTCCATATAGCACGAGGCCTTTTGGGAGCTTACTGGGGGGTGAGAGCATTTCTAGGATGGGTGACCCCCTGTGAAGTTCTCGTGTGAGTTCCTAGAAACAAAACCATGAAGGCGTGGCCGGGGCCCAAAGCGGACAATATCGTGCTACGGCGAAGTCGAGACTGGGATGTGATAGTATTGCCATGAGAAAATTGTCAAAGTTAAAGGTATTTAGGTTAAATTGCTTACGACCTTTATATTTGGGATTGTGCATTATAGTTAGACTTCTTATTTTATCATCGTTGCTTGCAGGTTAACCATCAAAATCTAAAGCATCAAGTGCAAGCAAATGGCTGGCAAGCATGGCTTTTATTTCACAAGTAAACGCTATGTTTACATATGTACATGTTGTCCATATTTTGATTTGCTTCATATATTAGGAGTTCATCCCTGCTAGCCTAAAACTTTGACCGAAAACTTATGAATCTGAAAATTTTGATTCAAGGGCATTCAATGTTATCAGCATGTATTCATAAATGAAATTACATGTCATATTTTCAGATTTTTTTTTAATAGTTTCCGTTTTCCCATTTTAACTTCGTTGTTGTTTTACAGGAAAAATAGTAAAAATTGTATGAGAGATTACTCACATATGTGCAAAGTGGATGGAATATATGCTGCTAAATTCTTCAACGAATGTGGCAATATGACAATATGGCATGTATAACGATAACACCATTATCATAGTAAATGAAAATGAAATCCACCATTTTTAATCCCTTATTGACTAAGGAACCCAACTCTTGATTTTAAGGAACCTAACTCTTGATTTTCTTCCTGTACAATATATAGGGGTAAAACGATACTGATGGATATAAGAGAATTCTAACTACACTGATTAACTTAATTTTTTTGTTAATTAGTAATTACCAAAGTAATAATAATGACCAACCATAGTTCAGTTCGTGAAACCAAATTCTATCAGCCAAAAAACAAATGACACCATAATAATCAGCAAGCAAAAAAAATGTGGAATGGTTAGTGTGCAATTGATAAATTTCATTTTTTCTGTACAATGGGCGAGTGCAAAAAGACTAAGTTAGAATACATACTGCTCATGCTTCTTCTTTTTCCACTCTTTAAGAATCAGTTGGCTTAGATCAATAGTTTTTACTCCGACAGATATCTCCCAACCAGGAGTAAAATAGAGATAGGTTTGTTTGGGATCTTATCAATAGGTAGTTCCTTCTTCATTTTTTGTGGGTATTCTTGTAAATATCCTGAGAATGAAAACAAATAATTTTGTAAATGATCATAGCACACGTATATCACATTAAGATAATCAAAATTGAAACTCATAATTTGACCAAAATTTGAAAAACTCACAATGAAGATTTCAAAGGAAGAAGTTAAAAAAAAAACCCAAATGAAGCTAAACATGGGAATTCATACAATTACATATTATGCTTACATGGAAATGTGTAAAATGAGTACAACCATGTAGGAAAAAGAAGTGAAACCCCACCGATCTCATACGACCATGCTTCCATCACCATGCTTCTAGTATCTAATTAATGACAGTGCGCATGCTAAAAATGGAAGGAAATGGGGTTGAGCTCATATCATTTACAAACACAAAATAAAAAAGATCGAAGAAATAGAACAACTTAGAGAAGTGAAGAAGACGTAGCAAAAAATGGGGAGTATAAGATTCGGCCACATAATCGGAGGAGATGGGGAGTACATACAATAATACTGTAGCCAAAATAGAAAAAATGGGAATGTATGGGGAACTGGGAAGTTACTGCTTGGTAGTGGGTGAACTTCACCGTTTTTTAAAAACTAACGACAACCTCTACCCTTTTTCTCCCACATTGTTTCTTATTATTAGTATTTTTAATATAATTTTTTTAGATATTAATATCTTCTCCTAAAATGGAGGAGATACGTTCATGTTCTTTTCTTTATTTTTTTTTCCTTTTTTCCAATAAAACAAATTTTAATTTTCTGTTTAATATATCTCTGAGCAATTACGTTGTTTTTGTTTAATATAAATTTTTTAGATTTTTTATATAATTTTGTTAGATAATTAATATTTTCTCTTAAAATGGAGGATAAGTTATTATGTTCCTGTTGTTTTATTTGTTTCTTTTTTTTCAATATAACAAATTTTAATTTCCCTGTTTAATATCTATCTCTCCTAAAATGGAGAGCAGTTATTCACCTTCGTCTTTTTTTACTTTATTTTTTAATATTTCTCTCCTAAAATAATGTTCAATACAATTATCTTTGACTTTAATATCTCATCCTAAAATGGAGGAGTTATTTCATCACGTCCCTTCACTTTATATCCTGAGAATGAAAACAAATAATTTTTTTAATTACCATAGCACACGTATAGCACATTAAGATAATCAAAATTGAAACTCATAATCTGACAATAATTTAAAAAACGTACAATGAAGATTTCAAAGGAAGAAGTTAATTAAAAAAACCCAAATGAAGCTAAACCTGGGAATTCATACAATTACATAGTATGCTTACATGGAAATGTGTAAAATGAATACAACCATGCAGGAAAAAGAAGTGAAAACCCATCGATTTCATACGACTGTGCTTCCATCACCATGCTTTTAGTATCCAATTAATGACAACGCCCATGCTAAAAATTGAAGGAGATGGGGATTGAGCTCATATCATTTACAAACATAAAATAAAAAAGATCGAAGAAATAGAACAACTTAGAGAAGTGAAGAAGGCAAAACAAAAAAAATGGGGAGTATAAGATTCAACCACATAATCGGAGGAGATGGGGAGTACATATTATAATACTGTAGCCAAAATGGAAAAAATGGGAATGTACGTGGGAACTGAGAAGTTAATACTTGGTAGTGAGAGAACTTCACCATTTTTTAAAAACTGACAACAACCTCTACCCTTTTTCTCCCACATTATTTCTTATTATTATTGTTTTTAATATAATTTTGTTAGATATTAATATCTCCTCCTAAAATGGAGGAGATACGTTCATGTTCTTTTCTTTTTCTTTTTTTTTATACCTATTTTTCCAATAAAACAAATTTTAATTTTCAGTTTAATATATCTCTCCTAAAATGGAGAGCAAGTACGTTGTTTTTGTTTAATATAAATTTCTTAGATTTTTTTTAATATAATTTTGTTAGATATTAATATTTTCTCTTAAAATGGAGGAGAAGTTATTCCGTTCCTGTTCTTTTATTTGTTTCTTTTTTTTTCCAATATAACAAATTATTTTTTCTATTTAATATCTCTCTCTCCTAAAATGGAGAGCAGTTATTCACCTTGTTGCCTTTTTTTACTTTATTTTTTAGTATTTCTCTCCTTGATTTTCAATACAGTTATCTCTGACTTTAATATCTCATCCTAAAATGGAGGAGTTATTTCATCATGTCCTTTTACTTTTATTTGTTTCTTTTTGTTTAATATAATTTTGTGAGATATTAATATCTCATCCTAAAATGGAGGAGTTATCCACCACGTCCCTTTACATTTGTTTGTTTGTTTGTTTTTTTTCAAATATAGTTTTCTGTTAAGCATGGTTTTTTACCAGTTTATTCTCGTTTTCTGTTTTTTTTTCTTTCTAATTTGGTTTTGAAGGAAACATGAAAACATAAATATTAAAACTTGAAAACAGATCTAAAATATAGCAATAACCGTACTAATCAAAATGGAAGCATAAATATTCTATGTAATATTTGTTAAATTCATGCATCAATAAGTTAAGGTGAATAAAAGAGAAAAATAACTAAAAAGGAAACCCGGCCAATCAAAATTTTTTTGAGACGCTTTCCCATCGATATCCATTTAAAAAACCAAACGATAACTGCTCATAACTGCTAACTTTTAATTTGTTTTATTTTTTATTTGTTTTTGTTGCCTTTATCATTTATCTCTCTCTCATCTCCATAACTACTAACTTTTAGTGGATAATTATCATGATTTTTTTTATTTTAATTACCATGTTTTGTTTCCAATACAATTTCTGATAAGTTAAGTTCTTTTTTACATTTTTGTCCTCATTTTTTGGATTTTGATTGTGAAGGAAACATAGGGATATTCTTGGCATTTTGGAATGCTTGACCAAATTGGGGCTCTCACTTTATATATATAAACTTTTATTTTAGGGAATTGTTATTGGCATTTCAAAAATTTTATTCTACACTCCAAACTTTCTATATGTGGAAAGAAAATACACTTGTGAGGAGTGTAGAATGAGATTTTTAGAGTGCTAATAACACTTCTCTTATTTTATTATTATTTTATAAAATTTTACTTTATTTTTAGTATAAAAACCTAATATAAGAGTCCAGATCCTAAAATTGAGTCCATAACATAAAATTAAACTAAGTAAAATTTCAAGACTATCACTACAATTAAGCCTATAAATTAGTACAACCAGTTTAATTCCTCTCATTGATTAATTGCTACAACAAGATGATGTTGTACCAATTGTGATTCACTTTCTCTCAATGAGTCCATTTGGTCAAAGGTATTTCCGATATTTGTAGGGTTTGAAATTTCTTTGATACTATCGATTTTTTTGTGGAAATTTCATAAAAATCAGAGAAAGATGGAAACGAGGACTTTACCTTATATCGGAGCAACTCTTAAACTTCGACTAAAATTGATAGATTTCGTCGATATTATCAGGATCTTGGTTATCCTAAAGTTTTATGTTAAATTCATGTTTTTGAGCAATTTTATAATTTTTAGTGAAGGTAACGATATTTTCACCGACACTGATATTTTAAACATTGGTCAGAATAAATCAAAGATGGAGGGAATTTAAAATTTTACTAAATAATTTTTCCTTAAAAACAAGTTACTAGTCTAACAAATTCCAAATTTGAAATGATGGGAATTTGTTTTGTTGGCTCGTAGCCAGATTTAGCATGAAATGGACAAAAAAAATCTCCAGCCATGTCCGGCTAAAAAGATTCACCCCCTTTGGGCCACACAAGGGGCAATCCAGGGAGCCCACGGCTACTTTTTCTATGGGGCCCAGCCAGGTTGCTCCGGACCACGTATGTAAACGAAAAGCAAGGCGCGCTGGCATCATACCTTTTTTTGTCAGAAAACCGAATAAAAGGATTTTTTTTTAAAATTTGTTTTTTAAGAAAAAGTCAAAAATTATAAAACCTAAAACCTAAAAAATAAATAAAAATAAGGGAACTTTAACGAAAAGCACCCGACACTGTTCACTTTAACGAAAAACCACATTTTTACACTAAAAAGTCAATTCTGGTACTATTCACTTTACCCTTTATTTTGTCCTTATCATTAAAACTCAAAGTTTTCAAGCCATTTTCATTAGTTTTCCTTAAAAATAATGACTATGTGAAATGAGGATCATTTTCGAATATGATTTACGATAAACGGATACGATTAAAAGATCCCCTAAATCCTCATAAAGAGGATCCTCATTCATCTATGTGTACCACATATTTCTACAAACAAGTCCACACTTATTTCATTCGAAGATTTCCTACAAATTCTCTACTTAATTGTGGTGGCAGTCAGAGCGGTGGTAGCGTAAACAATGTCAGGTTTTTTGTTGTTGTTTTTCAAACTCCTACTCTCGTGAAAATTTAGAAATAACAATTATCCAAATTTTTTAAATACGATGACAAATTGACAATTATAAGGCGAGCCAAGCTCATTCATTGAACTTCACCTTGAACAAAGGCCCCTTCATAAAAAGTATGTCCTATAAAATCATGCTATTTATATAGCCAATTAAGGCGCGATATTTTAAGGCCTCTTCACACGGAGTTCTAGCAATCAGAACATCTCCAAGTTGCTATAACATCTCCAAAATGTCCTACATAAATTTTGAGAAATTTAGGGTATGTTTGGTACTTTAATTGAATATAACTTTTTAGGTTCGAAAAACACTTATTAAGTTTTACACTTTAAATACTTGTTTGGTAGAACTGTTTTAAAAATTAATATCAAAATTAAAGTGAAAATTAGCATACTTCAACCAAAAAAAAAAAAAACTCCAAATCCACTACTTCGATCTCTCCTCTCTTCTCATCCCCGATTTTTTTCTCTCTTTATCCTGTTGTACTCTCTTATCCTCCAAATATCTCTTTCCTCCCTCCTCCCTTGAATCTCTCTCTCCTTCTCTCCTCCCCTCCTCCGAATCTCTCTTCTATTTTTCTCCTCTCACTGCTCTTTCTCCTTCATCTCTCTTTTTTATCTCCTCCCACTCTACTGTTTCCCTCTCCTCTTTCTCTCTAATCTCCCTCTCATCCGACTCTCTTTTTGGATATCTCTTTCTGTCAAATTGAATTGTATAATAACTTCCAAATTGATGGGAAATTGTTGTAGCATAGTTTTTCTTTTCTTTCTAATTATTAAAATATGAAAATAATTTTGAATCTCATAACAAATAAGTTTTTGAATCTTAAAGAAAAATTATTCTTAAAAATATATTTTTAAGAAATATTTAAGAAATTCTGACATTTTTTTAATACAATACCAAGCCCCTTAGACCATCTCCAACCCTTGGGCTAAAAGCCAAATTTTTTAGCCCGGAAAATTTAGCTTTTAGCCCAGAAACATCTTTTCTGCTCCAACCCTTCTACCCTAAAATTTTAGCCCGGAATTATTAAAGAATGAAATTAGCCTAATTTTTTTTCTTAAATCAATTTAAAAAAAAAATAAATATGTAGATTATTGTAAATTAATTTTATGAACATTTTAATCTAAAAAAATTTAAATTCCGATAAACATTTCGCATTTAGCCCGGGGGGAAAGCTGGGGGGTATTTGGCCCAGAAATAGCATTTGGCATTTAGCCTAAAATTTTAGCATGGATTGGAGAGTGTTTGGGGGGTAATTTGGCTTTTAGCCCAGGGTTGGAGATGGTCTTAGAATGCTACGACAGTTTCGTGATACTTGTTTATATACATAAGATGATTTTTTATATAGAGAAATTCGCATAACAAATCAAAAGCTGTAAATAAAAGTTTTTCATTTTGGTAAAATTCGATTGTTGAGCTTTCGCAAGATATTTTCCATGCACAGTAAAGTATATGTCATAACTCATTTGCATTGATCTGACCATTTATTAAGTTGCACAGGAACCTCTATTTGAATTGATCTTAAAACAGAAGGGAAAAAACATTAGGAATTTTAACAAAAAGCTCTCAGTATTATTTATTTTAACGAAAAATCATATTTTTACACTAAAAAATCAATCTCAATACTATTCATTTTATTCTTATCATTAAAATTCAAAATTTTCAAATATTTTTTTATTAATTTTCCAAAAAAAATTATTATAACGGCCTAGAATGTATCTCTAGTTTCTCACCGTAACCTTTCTAGTTTTCCACGCTCTCTTTACTTTTCCTCTTACACTGTAGCTAAGGTTTTGTACGATGTTGATTATTAGGGTGGCAACTTTTCTCCGGATCAATTGAGTTCTTACTTCAAGTATTTCTAAACAGATTCATACACACACACACACACATATATATATATATACATGTTCAAAACCTTTTCATTTGGTCATTCTCATTCAATTTTTTCATTTCTCTTTTATTGTGCAACGTTGTATAATGATCAAAACCATTTATTTTGGGTAAGAGCTGAAAAGGTAAAACAAGAAGATTTGAGAAGATTACTAGCATCCTCATACATCTAAACTACCTATTAACAAAATTTTCTTTATCAATTTAGCATTTTATCACAAAATAAAATCATAGACAATAATATAATTTACCTCAAACCAAATTTGTTGTTTTTTTTCTATTCTTAACCTTCAAAGCATAACCTTCCTCTTCATTTTTTTTTTAATTTTTAATTTTTTTATTCACACACACGTGGACTACATTGTAGCCAAAAATTTATCCCTTACATAAATGTACCACTACCCCATAGAAAACTACGTACTTAATTATCTATTCTTTTACAAGATTGGACTGGACGTGGTGTGACTGCACTGGCTGGTGTCAAATCCTACATATTTGTTCTTGAAGATGAACGTGCAAAATATGGCACCCTAACTGGACGAGTAAAAGCCTCAGAGGGCCTTCTACTTTTCCAGTTGAAATGGAAGCCAAAAACCTAAAAAGATAGAATGGGATAATTACTTTGGTTGGTTCCTCCTCCCCCACCCAAGTGGACGAAAAGTCATTTCTCAGAGGGTTCTTAATTATCTTTCCAGTTAAAAAAGATAATTAAGAATCCGACAAAATATGATCAGAAGCAACTTATTGAAACCTTCAGAAAATATTACATAAAATCTGATTGAAGACCTAGAAATTACACACAGCAGGATTACCAGCTCTCTCTCTCTCTCTCTCTCTCTCTCTCTCTCTCTCTCTTAATTAACTTTTGGAGTTTATTCTTGTTACATGTAAATTGTGGCGTAATGGGGAGGACATTAATTAGACACAAATTTATTCAACAGACATTTTAAATGTTGTCCCTAACTATTAATATTATTTGACTAAAATTTTGTTGGTATTTAACTTTTCATCGAAATCCTTGAAATTAATGTAATAATGTATTTCTATGTAGGTTACTATATTTTTTAAATTAAAAATTATAATTTATAGTTGTTTGTATTAATAAGATTTTAAATACAAAAACCCATAATTTGTGGATTAAAATTATTAAAATATAAATTATACTCTCCAATATGTTGTGTGTATGTGTGTGTATATAAACATGGGTACATTCATGAAAATTAACAAAAAAATTATTGTACCAAAATATGGTACATTCTTCAAAATCACAAAAAAAAAAAAAAAAAGATATTAGGCTTAATAACATTAGTAAATTTCTTCGATTAAACTTGATATGAATACATTTTCAAATCAAGAAAAAGAATGTACCTATATAAGTTAAAAAATGGATTAGAAAAAAAATTGAATAGAGTTTATATAAAAAAAGGGTACATTTTACATACAACAAATTGGTACATTTAAGAATAAGAGCTATTAATCCTACCCCCAATCCTATTTCCCCACCCCTTTATTAATTTATTTTTAATGACATGTTTACCCCCTATGTCAAATGACGTAAATACCTAAATAATCTAGAACCCTTCTCTCTCCCTCCCTCTTTCAGACCTCTTGCAGTCCAGCTCCACTCTCTAGAACTCGCATCCCACGAATCTTCTTATCCATAATTCTAACCAGTTTCTTCTCTTTGTTTCTGCAAAACCCATAAAGACCCAATTTCTTTGAATTCATTTTGTTGTTAGTTGCTTTGGTATAATTGAAAGAAAAAAAAAAGTGAAAAATTGAAAATTTAGAAGAAAAACGGAGAGCCCAACAACCAACTCCCCACATCCATGAGCTACCAACCCCATCCAATTTGATGGCAGCCATCCTCCACCGGCTTGACACTTCAACCTAAACTCCTTCCTCCATCTCAATCGAACTCACAAATAATAAAACTCAACTTCAACCGTGGATGTTGTTGTGGATGTCGCTCATCCTCCTCCTCCTAGTCAAAATGGGCCACGTCAAGGCCTTCCCCTCCAAATTTCCAGAAAAAATTGTTTCTGGTGGGAAGGGAGGTTGTTGTCGAATTGCGTTAGATGATGTTAATTGTATCTAGGATATTTCTGGAATAAAAGTGGGTGAAGAAAGAGTATTAAGTATTTTTAACTTTCTACGGTGGGTGAGAAAATAAGACAATGAGGTGGGTCTAGTAACACTTTTATGAATTGGTACATTTTAAGATTAAAAAAATTTAAAAATTACATGAATGGGTACGTATAAGATTAAAAAATTGGAAACCCTTTTATAAAAAATAAGGGATACAAACTTATTCTATTTTTTTTTTACTTTGGAAATGTTTTGACTTGAAAATTGGTTAGGAGTTCAATAAATGTGTGAGATTAAAATCCTAAATTAATTATTATTTTTTATTTTAAAAATTATGTAACTGACATGTAAATTCATTATTGTATTACAACTAAGAACTTTGGTGAAAATCTGAAAACTAATAAAATTTCAGTCAATAAACATTAGTAACTAAAAATCGGATACTAATTTTTCCTTTATTCAATCAACATACATAAGGATGGAGGAGTTTTGGGAAGCCATTTAAGAACCCCATGAAATCTGATCAGATGCAACTTGAAACCTTCAGAAAATTTTATATAAATTCTGATTGAACAGCAGCAAAATTACTTAATCAAACACACACAGTAGGAGTACCTTCTCTCCTTCTCTCTCTCTCTCTCTCTTAATTAACTTGTGAAGTTTATTCTTGTCTTGTTACAGCATCATGAAAGTACGTAATAGTGGCCTAATGGGGAGAATATTAATTAAGCACATTTATTTGATTAACATATATATGGATGTAGGAGTTTTGGTTAGCTACTGGCTAGCGTCTTCTAGCTGCACTTTCTCTCTGCGCATTGAAGTAAACGGCAGCGACAGGAAGACCCAGGTCATTTTCAGCGGCGAAGCTTCGAGTGCTGAAGCAATCCCTTGAGGAAGGTATGTTGATTGATTGTCTTCGTTTCTGCTTGAAGAGAACAAACACAAACCTGTGGATGCCAATGTTGGGCCTTGGCATCTCATAGCTCAGCGCCTCTCTTCCTGTTAATACAATTAATTAAAGTGTTCTTTACACATAAGACCTGTGCAATTCCTGTTTCTTAAACAAAAACTCATATAATATTATCAACATCCGAATAAAACACAAATTTAAAATATGTTACCATGTAGATAGATAAGTGACATATTTTTTTAATTTTTTTTTTAGCAAACGATATTATTCAAATTAAGGAGAACGATGTGGACTAAGTCACATAATAGGTTAACAATGATGTGATTCAAACTAGTCTTTGATGAGAATCGTTAAAATCTCTCACTTACAAATAGAGATGAATGATATTAGACTGTAATACTAAGTGGTAAATAAGTGACCTATTATCACAAAATATTTATAATTTATGCCACAACAGTACCAATCGTGTCAATCAAATAACATTCATATATTTTGTAAGTAAATCATTTTGCATGTATTGTTTTATTATTATTATTATTAGTATTATTATTATTTTAACCTAATTTACCTATATTTATATCCAAAATATAGATGAATGAATTTGAATCAATTAATATTCTTTTATTTTTTAGATAAATTATTTTGCATATATTATTACACATATACAAGACAATTTTATTGTTAATATATATGCTAGTTGAAGCCACACATTGTGTATGTGTAAATATAATTTTTTTTAATATATGGAAAATAGAAAGAAATTGTCTTTTCACCTTCTTTTGGTTGACAAAAAGAATTTTGTTAATAAGTAGTTTAGATATGTGTGTAAATAATTTAGCTATATTTTGTAAGTAGATTATTTTGGACATGTATTAGTCAATTGAAAGAAAAGAAAACACTAGCCACTTAGTACTACGGTCAAGTGATATTTTTCTTCACTTGTAAGTGAGATATCTTAAGTTCGATTCTTGCCAAAAGTGAATTTGAACCACATTATTGCTAGCTTATTATGAAGCTAAACCCACTCCTTGCCCCTTAATGTAGATAATATTGTTTTTTTTTTAAATAAAAAATAAAAAACACTAAGAATGCTCTTATGTAGGACTTACCAAATGCGGCATCTGTGGTGCCTGGAATGTCTGTCACAATCCTGTTTAGTTCAGATTAGAGAAATTTGTGTTAGTTTTGTACTTGACAACTTTCCCTCTTTATAGCCCTTTTTGTTTCATTTTCTCATATGAAAAAATAAATAAATAAACAAGGACAAAAATACGGTGCATAGGTGGTATAACAGGTACAGATCGCACACTCTAATTTTTGTTAGTTTTGTACTTAACAATTTTTCCTTCTTTATAGCTCTTTACAGTTTGAAGCTTCGGTTGATGCTTAACAAGTACATAAGGACGCTGTAATATTGCCGACAGGTTTTTTCATCATCTTTTTGATGAAAATGCCTACATGTTTTTGGGGCTTTTGGAAATGATGGTACTTCTTGAGAACACTGTAATTTTTGTTTGGTAGTTTTGTACTTAACAATTTTCCCTTCTTCATAGCTCTTTACAACATGAAGCTTTGATTGATGCTTAACAAGTACAGAAGGACTCTGTAATATTGCCGACAGGTTTTTTCATCATCTTTTTTATGAAAATGCCTACATGTTTCTAGTGCTTTTGGAAATGGTGGTACTTCATGAGAATATATATATAGGCATTACTGTATCTAGGTTAACCTTCCACTTTAAAGCGAGGTTAAGTAATTTCATAGTGTTTAACCCAAAATAAATAAATAAGGAGAAATCAATTCACAGTGCTGGTGCTCCATTTAGATAAGGATCACTAGGTTCAGCATTTATACCAGTGCAGGTGCTCCCTTAGATAAGGGTCACTAGGGCCAGGACAATCTGGGTCTGTCATCACCTGCAAGATTAAGAAAACTATCACAGGACTTCAAAACAATAACATCATCAAATTATATGCCAGTAAGGGAGACTTAGGGTTAGGGAGTAATACAACGATGGTAAAACATAAACAAGAACTAATCAATTCATTAATAACAGATTAATATTTACCAAAGTAAAGAAAGATCTCAACTCCCCTCCTTGAATCTCAACTCTAGGTTTGGCTGTGACAACAGAAGGAAAGAGCTCAAGTCCATTGCAGACTAGCTTGGCGTTGTAAGTAACAGACATGTGTGTTGTTGGAGTGAAGGAATCAAGAACATCTCCTATCACTCTCCCAACAACTAGAGGCTCCGGGACTCTTGCCATTTTAAGAGAAGAGAGTAGTACTTCTTATATTGCTTGGAAGTGGAATCCTTGTATGGTGTATTTATAGTGTTTTCATGTACACAACGAGCTACTTACTTTAGATCTCTAGCTAATATGTGTTTTGAGAGAAGACGAGAAGAAGAATAGTATAAAGGAATATTATAATATGGATGTCTAAAAGACATTGCTAGCTACTCTCCCCAACTTCCCACCCTTCTTTCTCTATGTCACGTCAAGAGTTTTTAGTGGTTTGCTTTCATTCTTATATGTTTAATGGCTGAATTAAATTGAGTGTATAAATCCCTTTTTGAGAGGACTCACCGTTGTAAAAATTAGAGTATTTAACTCAAATATTAAGTGGTCAATTCTACATTCTATTATATTTTTCTCCAATTGTAAATGGAATTCTTAAGTTAAACTCTTATATGACGAGTTCGATATCAAATTAGTGCTAACCTATTGTGTGGGCTAGACAAACTTCATCAGACAATATCGTTGTGTGTATAAAAATAAAAAGAAAACTCAAAATTAAGTGCAATGCTTGTATGCAATAATTTATACTGCTTATACACAACGTAATTAAAAATTAATCAGAGAAATGTTATACACATTTTATACACATAATGTATGCAAGAATTTTTTTTTTTTAACATGTGTGGAGCCAAAAATAATTTTAAAAATCTTGGAGACGACATGTGAATTTTTTCCTGAAGAAGACAATAATGCCCTCATTAAATGGGCAAGGCCCCCAAATATTGCCGTGTGCAGTTCAACATCCATAGAGGCTTAAGCAGCTGACTACGACATCACCAAGCTCCTTTGCTCGTGTATGGAGGAAAAGTCAAAGACATTAAAATATGATTAATTTGCTAAAAAAACGGATTAATCACCCAACCCTATCATTAATACGTTCCTGATTGAAGATCAACTCAAACAAGTAAGGAATTAATCCTCATCACAATTAATCAAGGATACTTATCATCCCAATATATTATCTTCTAATTAATATCTTTGGGATTATTATTTCCTCTTCTATCCTACGGATGGCAGTAGCCAGTGGGAAGGTGCCACATGTAGGGAAAAACCCAACCATTTCTGCCACCTCCCTATAAATAGCTCATCTCCACCATTTTCTAGTAAGCTTTTGCCACACATACAAACTCCAAAATTCTCTCTTTTAAGAGAAACTGACTTAGGCATGAGAGATTTATTGGCCATACCCTCCTCCCTCACCTCGTGGGCACGTATGGCTTTGACATTGATCAAATGTGTTTATTTGTCTTGTAGATACAAATTCATCCTGACTGAAGATGATAGATTATGCTACCACAAGATTGATGGATTTTGCTACCACAACATGCATATTATACTTATGTTTTGTGTGATCCGACCCTCTATATTTGTGTGTGCCTCCCATATTAATTGGGTCCCTTGGAATTTTTTTTATTTTTTTTGAAACAAACGATATTATCTACACTAAGAGAAGGGAGTGGGTTTAGTCTCACAATTGGCTAGTATGTGGTTCAAATTTTCCTTTTGTGAGAATTGAACCTAAGACCTCTCACTTACAAGTGAAGATGTTTAATGTTACTAAACCGTAGTACTAAGTGATGGATCCTTGGAATTAGTTCTTGATTGGTTGTAAACCTAATTATTGAATATTTTGATCAAAAAATAAGGGGGATGTTTTTCCTTAGTTAGGCCAGAAAATCATTATATAATCCTGCAACGTGGGGGTCCTACTTTGTCATAGCTGTCAAGTCTTACCAATATATTTTATAAAAACAACATAAAGTAATTAAAAACAACAAATTGCCTAGAATTATTCCTGAACATTCACAATCTAATCAAGGAAAATCTTATCTTTTGCAGTTAGGGTAACGAAAATTTTGAAATGGAAATATACTGTTGAATAGATGCATAATGTACACGGGTTTTTATCATTTTCAAAGATTCTTTCTTTTAAGATATCTCTTTTAACTTTTTAAGCGATGAGTCACAAGAGCATAAAGGAGCTCCACCTGCTCTCTGAGTGCCTCCTGCCAAGCTGCTAGTAGTGCTGAGAGGGCATCTCAATGACTCAAAGAAGCAAAAGCAGAGAATTCAAAGAACTTCCCAGATTGGCAATGAGAGGAGGTAGCGAATTTTCCATAACTAGCCAAATTAGTACTTCTGTTTTGTATTTTTTTTCTGTATATCACACATGTACCTCATCTGGAAATGTTTTTACTTTCCATAACTTGAAGCCAAAGTACTTTTGTTTTTCTTTCTACTGCATGCACCAGCACAGCACCACACCATGTTTTCTTTAATCCCTTTATTTCTTTGGTGGTTTATTTAATTAATTAATTTCCTCTTTTTCTCCTCAGGATCGATTCTTTGCTATATTGTTCCCTGTATTATATAATTACTTAAGTTGGAGGAGACCTTCATATAGTTTGTTTATCACTATCTATACCTTTTTGT
Source organism: Malus sylvestris (assembly GCF_916048215.2). NCBI lineage: Eukaryota > Viridiplantae > Streptophyta > Magnoliopsida > Rosales > Rosaceae > Malus > Malus sylvestris. Next base: position 1,986,033 of record NC_062273.1, read on the forward strand.
ATGAATTATATGATGAACGTATGGAACCGCAATCTGTCTTCTCGTCACATTCCAGTCACAATAACGGGATGTAAAAGGAACAGTAAATGGTAAAAGGAGAAATTAGGTTAACATCTTTTTTTTTGCTACTCCATTGATTAAAATCCTATTCATTTTCAATTTTTTATCAGGGTCATTGGTATTAATAACATCATTAATTATTTAAATAATAAAATTATTTTATTTTTAAATATATTCCTTTAGTGTTAAAAATGTTACAATTAGTATATTTATATTTATGGCTAAATTTTTATCATATATTTTTATTTTTAGTTTGTACCTATTTTTAATTTTTACCCATATATTAGTTTCTTTTTGTACCCATAATTTTTAAAGTTTTATTTGTGTTTGTACCCATGTGTATTGTAACATCCTACATCGCCCAGGTGTGTGAATCCTGTAAGCCTTATATGTATATTCTCATCTCTACCTAGCACGATGCCTTTTGGGAGCTCACTGGCTTCGGGTTCCATCAGAACTTTGAAGTTAAGCGAGAAAGGGGTCAGAGTATTCCCAAGATGGGTGATCCAATGAGAAGTTTTGCTCGCGTTAGTTCCTAGAAACAAAACTGTGAGGACGTGATGTCACATCCCGGCTCAGGTCCCCACCACATCCTGGCCTCAACTTCGCCATAGCACGATATTGTCCGCTTTGGGCCCCGACCACGTCCTCACAGTTTTGTTTCTAGGAATTCACACGAGAACTTCCCAGTGGATCACCTATCATGGGATTGCTCTCGCGCGAACTCGCTTAACTTCGGTGTTCCGATGGAACCCGAAGCCATTAAGCTCCCAAAATGCCTCGTGCTAGGTAGAGATGAGAATATACATATAAAGCTTAGAGAATCCACTCCTTTGGGTGATGTGTGATGTTACACTTGGTCGGGGCCCAAAGCGGACAATATCGTGCTACGGCGGAGTCGAGCCCAGGATGTGGTGGAGCCCAGGTCAAGATGTGACAATTAGGTATCATAGCTAATCCCTGGCTGGGGGTGTGTCGATGAGGACGTTAGGCTTCTAAGAGGGGTGAATTGTAACATCCCACATCGCCCAGGCGTGTGGATCCTGTAAGCCTTATATGTATATTCCCATCTCTTCCTAGCACGAGGCTTTTTGGGAGCTCATTGGCTTTGGGTTCCATCGGAACTTCAAAGTTAAGCGAGAAAGGGGTCAGAGCATTCCCAAGATGGGTAACCCACTGGGAAGTTTTGCTCGCGTGAGTTTCCATAAACAAAATCGTGAGAGCGTGGTCGGAGCTCAAAGCGGACAATATCGTGCTATAACAGAGTCGAGCTCGGGTCGGAATGTGACATGTATACCGTCACGTGACATTGTATATTTAATCAATGATAGAAATATTACATATGGTATATTTATGTTTTATGCCTAAACTTTGTATCATATATTTATATTTTTAGTTTGTACCCACTTTTAATTTCCAACATTTTTTTTAAATATGTGGTATTTTCTTTTTAGTTTTATTTTGTACATATGTATTAATTTCTTTTAGCGCCTATATTTTTTAAAAATTCATTTGTACTCAATTTTTTTTAATCTTTTATTTGTACCCTAATTTATTTATAATGTACCACTTTGTTATATGTGAACTGTACCAATTTTTTTTTGTAAAATGTACCAATTTTTTTAACACTATTGATATATTCTTTTGCCATTTATTATTTCTTATTTTTACATAGTTTTTATCGATTTATTCAATCAAAATGTTTGAATATTTTTATTGTAACCGTTTCTAATAGTATTATAATGAGGGATTTTAAATTTATAGGATTATAAATCTCATAAAATATCAAACAATTAATGTCAAAACTATAAATATTAATTGTAATATAATGAGGTGTACAAAGTCAATGGACTTTGATCAAACTTTAAATACTATTAAGGTTTTAGTCAAAGAATGTTAAGGATTAAGAATAGCATCCAAAGTATCCCATGACAAAATGATTCTCTTAACTTTTAATGTAATGAAGAATGATTTAGGATTTAAGCCAAAAAAAAAAAATTACGGTACTCTTTAAATTAAATGGTACTATACTACTCTTATTTTAATAAAATTATCTCATCAAAATTTTTTTTTACCATCTCATAAGAATTGTGAGGTATAGAATAATATTGTTCACTACTTAACCAATGTTGACGGAAGTTATTATTAGTGAACGTTATAAAATTACGCCTTATTATTATTAGATAGCTACTAGACTCACCTCATTGTCTTATTTTTCCACACATCTTAAAAAGTTTAAAAATTAAAATGCTATTTCCCCACCCACTATTATTCCCAAAATAACCTTTAATATATACATACATATGAAATTATAAAATTGTCTCTTAAAAAAAAAAACAAATAGTAAGTAAATGAAAACCACTAAGGTCTGCAAATTCAAATGGAAACGACAGAGGTATCCAAATTCAAAAGAATTCGACAACAAAAAATTAAAAATTACGATGGACAAATTCAAATGACCCATACACAAATTATTCTTCTACCTTTTAAAACCCCTTTGGGCATGGTCGGGGTACCTTTATCTCTCGATATCAATTGAATAATGGAAACATAATCTTCTCTTCTCAAAAAAAATAAAATGGAAACATAATCTTCTACCTCTTCCGTAGAAGTGCCATCTTCCACCTATTCTATGAAAAAGTCATCTTCTAAGTCCATTGATATTTTTTTACTTTCTCAGAACGAAAGGAGATGAAAATATGAGTTAGGGTTTTAAGGTAGACAAATCATCTCCCGCGCCCAACCTTTTTTCTTTAAAAAAATTAAGCAAAACAAGATAATTAATGTCCTTATTAGTCTTTTTGCAAATGGACAAAATTGTAATTAAAATTTTCATTAAAAGGTGGTGGGAAGATAAGACATTGGGGTGGGAATAACATCACTCTTATTATTATTATTATTATGTTTTTTACCTTCATGTTCAATAGGATGATAACATGACGTGAATATTCAATATCTGAAGTACAAGAAGGTAATGTCTCTTCAGCCAAGGGCTAGGCCACTTTCAATCTAGATTTGTGCAAAACTCATCTCCAGTTAAAAGGCCAAAAATGTCATGCTCAAGACTTGAGGTCGGTGAAAAAATGAATCCCGCGCCCAGTGCAAGAGTAAAAATGAAAAATAAAAAAAAATGATATACGGTGTTGAAAATAAATTCCACTCTTATGAAGATAACTCTCATAATTCTTACAAGTGTACAAAAATAATAAAATCCTATCCCGCTCTTTTATAACAATTTCAAACCATCAACTCTTTGTTCATCTTGTACCGAACCTGCAAGGACTAAAATGTAAAGGGTGAGTGAAATCACAACTCAGTAGGGATATAAGTCTTATCAGTGATAAATGTCAAGGCTAACCAAGTGTGAGGCAACACGCAATTCAATTGGACAATGTTAGGGTAACCAAATTTGCAAACCAAGTTTATGTGTCACGAATAAGAGATAAGCATGTTAACCGACACTTAATTAATAATCCAATCATCTACAACCACATCATTTAGTTTGCAAATTTGGTTTCCCTAGCATTACCCAATTTAATTATATCATGTTATCAAATATTAACAACATAAATTATATTTTATGAATGCAACTCAATTTCAATTAGCCAACTCGTTAATCTATATAATAAACAAGCTGAGAGCTTTTGCTTGACAAATAATTGAGCCACAGAAAAAAAAATCTATATAATAAACAAGCGGACTTACACGTCCTATACCATGCATTTATCACTACATGGATGGTTTGAGTGCTCTATTATACAAATTAACCCCTGTAACACAATCATCTCAGTTCGCTTTTGTTAGTCATCTTGTTCTTCTTTCGATCACTAGAGTGTCTACTACTTCATACCATTCCTATAATTTCAATTTTGTTGTACTTGATGGTCCCTACAAGAGTTGGACTCCACCACACAAAAGGATATTTTCATATCCCCATATCTCGAATAAACCAATAAAATCCATCAGCTCTAGTATGAAGTGATACATGCATATAATCAACATATCATGGTATCCACATTATTGAATATAACAAATAATATATCAAAGTTTCAATGTAAATAATTAAACCACTTATAAACATACCAAGTATAATGTATACTTAAACAAGACAAATACCCTAATGTTGATAAGTTTTCCAAAAAAAAAAAAAAACTCTTCAAAACTAACGTTGTGCCCAAATGCCAAACTCCAAGACCTTTGAGAAAACTCCTTGATCACTCCTCACGTCATGTAATACTTTATACTACAAATGAAGACGCCAACACTAGCCTCTAATTGGTTGGCTTCGGTGGCTACAGATAAAAACGAAATGAACTTTAATGACACTAATCTAAATCCTCCTACAAGCTAATGTGTGGTGATGTAAATCGACATTGGATTGACAAGTGGCACCCCATATATGAAGATATAATACAAGGCACGTCCAAATAGGTAGAGATAGTCATCATCTAAAATGGTTATGGAAGTCTATAATCACTATAATATTGCCACAACCCCTCAACTGACTCATAAGTCTACAGGAATTTCTTAAAGGGATTTAATTGATAAGCTAAAGTAGATAGGCATGCTAACAACTACAAGGTTGTTTCGAACTTTCGATACCACGCTGCCTTTTCCTATAAAATCCAATCAACTCAAGAAAACATATGCATGTATACATACTGTTGAAATCCCACATTGGCTAGAGAAGGAAACAAATAAGAATTTAAATATCCTAACTCCATTTTAGCTAACACCAAGGTCTTTGGTGATAAAATCTCACACCTAACGGATTGTGCAGGTGGTAATTACCAAGTTGAGGATAGTATCGACGTTGTTGGAGTTGGGCCCTCGGCCAATCTCTCTGATAGTTCAACATGGTCTCAGAGCCAGGGAGCGGGCCCGTTCTGTACTACCACGTGATGGGTGGGTCCCCTTGGCACCGCATGTAGGGTGAGTCCATTTGGCTCCACGTGGTTGCTGATGTGTAGATCTCTCACGTGTGACCCACCAATTAGGTTCCATGTGAGGGGGCATGTTGAACTCCCACATCGGCTAGAGAAAGAAACAAAGAAGAGTTTAAATATCTTAACAAGTTAGGGACATATCGATATTGTTGGAGTTGGACCTTCAACCCGTCTCTCTGATAATTCAACACATACGTGTAGATATATAGAACAACATATATGTATATATATAAAAAAATGGAATTTTAACTAAAAGCTTCTTGTACTGTTAATTTTACCGAAATACCACATTTTTACACTAAAATGTCAATCCTGATACAATTCATTTTACCCTTTATTTTGTCCTTATCGTTAAACTCAAAATTTTCAAGTCATTTTTATTAGTTTTCCTAAATAAAAAAAACTTAATAATAAACATATATTATTCCAAATACGGGGTCTTATGCAAAATGAAATTATAATAAAAAGAACTAGGGCTAAATTTAGCGAAGGGTTGACTATATGCAACAGATCCCTTAGCAGGCCCGAACATACATCCCAAGTCAAGATGGAAAGGTTTAGTGCTGCAAGGCTGGAAATTTAAAAACCTTAAATTGTTTTTTAAAATATTAGTTTTCTAAGAGCTAGAACATATATAGTCAAGTCTACTTTTAACCCACCGTGACTGGAGATGACTTTAAAGTCACAGTACAAGTTTACCATCCAAGGTTACACTATAATGTTAAGATTATAATTAATAACACAGAATGATATTGTTATTTTTTTTTTTGTGAAGAATGACATTGTTATTTTGATGCAACGTGACCAAGGAAAAAATAAACAAAGTTATTGTTGAAAGAACAAAAGTTATTCTTCAAAAACAAGTTCTGCAGTTCATGAGAAATATGAGAAAGCATGAAAGTTAATTGATAATAATATATGTGAACGAATACAAAATAAAGGCCAAGATTACTTATTATAAAATGTAACTTAACCTAGAATTCGTAAGAACCTAATGGAAAAAAAAAAAACCAATAACAAAAAACCAATGCTAATTAAGGAATGAAAATCCTATCTGCTGTAGGACCCTTTTGAGTGTTCTGTATAAAAGCCTTGAAAGTCTTGATGTTTAGTGAAAGAAAATCTGAAGGTTCACACACACATACATATATACACGCGCACTTAATTAATGCTAATTATTAAATGAACAAATAAATTCAAATTAAAAATGAATTTTTGTTTGGCAAAACTTAATACTCAAAACAATTATCTTTTCGATTATCAGATCAGCTTGCGGGACTGGAAGGCGAACGAGAAGAAGAAGGAGAAGATGAAGGAGAAGGAGAAGATACATCCATGTACTGATAATGTGGGGTTGATCAACCGTGCAATAATGTGAGATTGATCAGAACTTAAGAGCAAAAGTCTACCAGTCATCATTATGGACCAAATTATTATCCTAGCTTGGTACCAGTTTGGGGTTGTTGAAATGATTTAAAAATTTTGGTGTATTTCTCGTCGGATCATTTTCTTGAGGATTCTAGGAATTCCGTGATCGTTCATCGTACATTTTGTGATCAGAAATTATTTTAAAATTTAAAATTTAAAATTAAATATAAATAGTATATAACGAAAACTTACTGCAACATGTATGATGAATGGTCACGAGATGTGTTTGGTAAATGATGAGAATCTGTTTTTTTTTTATAATCACTGGTCATTAACAGCAGAAGTCAAGCAACAAGCAGAAGTGGGATAAAAGATGCTTCTGAAATTGGCTTTTTTTTTTCAAAACACGGGGGAACAGTAGTGTTAATGGAAAATTTTAAAATGGCAAAGATACCAAGAATTTTTATTAAAATTACAGCAACAACCTTCAGTTACCTGAAGAAATCAACAGTAAGCTATAATTCCTTGAATGATGCTTTGCTCGTTTTTTTGCTGGAGTAATACTAGAGAGATAAAATTTGTAGACTAAATTAGCAAATCAAATAAGATGTCATCAATAAAAATGAACACGTTTATCAACGATTAAGTAATAATCTAATCATCAACTTTTATGTAATTTAGTTTACAAAATTTAATCTACAAATTAAGTCTCCATAGCATTTCTCTGCTGAGCTTTCTTTAAATTTTGATCTTACAGTGGTCACATGGGAACATAGAGAGAGAGAGAGAGAGAGAGAGATTGAAGGTTTTATAGAAAATGAAGAACAAGGAAAATGAAATTTGAGCATTGTGTGGGAGAGGGAAGGTAAGTGAGACTGCATGCGACGAATCCATTAAGTTTCTGACTTCAAATGGTATCGTTGTGGTCTGATCCGTCGGGGTTATGAAGACCGAACATTGGAGCTTCTAGCTAACAATAATTTGGAGCTGTAGATCCGATGAGAAATTGAAAATATATGGGAATGGCTCTGGGGAAACGGGATGAGAGAGAGAGAGAGAGAGAGAGAGAGAGAGAGAGATTAAGTGGTTGGGGGTTGTGCCATGGGCAGAAAGGTGGCGGAGGCGGAAGAGGGTGATCTTTTATCAATCCATCTCTGTTGTTTATATTACGTTTGTTCTTTTATTTTTCTTAATAATTTATGTCTTTCTTGTTTGTTATTAACAACATTTTTTGGTTTTGGTATTTTTGTTTATTAATTTCAATATGACTTAGATTTAAGGTTAGAAAATTTTCTATTAAACTATTTGATGGTCATTACTTTAAGGTAAGTGAAGTTGGAGAAGATAAACTTTGGGAAAAAAAAATGGAGAACATAAGATTATTAAAAAGAAACTAAGATAAATTTTCATTGAACATCATATCTTTTTTGTCACTTAACATAGTCACAGTAGTTTACATAAAATTTATTAAACACTTACACATTGCTTTTATCGTTAAAAAGCACTTTCAGAACTAGAGTTTATCAAACACTTAATTGCATTCTTACAACAACAGCAAAAACAGTATTTTTTAAGGCACAACTTTTTTGGAGAGTCTCTTTCAATTTAGGTCTTGAATCATTTTAGAAGTGATAGTTTACTTGCTTAATGTGAAACGCTAAAGGCACTATCGAAGAGAGGCTTTTGGCAGAGATATGGGTGAAACAGATCCTTTAATTTACCATGCTAGGTGGCATAACCAAAGCAATTAAGAAGCCCATAATAAGGTCCTCATAAAGCAAGGTTATGCATGCTTATATAGTCCACTGGAACGAGCTCACAACTCAATGGGATAATTTTTTTATATAGTAATTAGAACTTGACTTGAAGATTTGGGATAGCTAACAAAAGAAAGGACATAGTTACCTGTAACTGGAAGAGGTCGCTCTGCTTTCCAAGGAGGAAACACTCTTATTTTAAGTTCTTTCAAAGATTGTTCCTTCTGGACCTATTCTCTATCCGACTGTAGTGGAAGTGCTCCCCCTATTCCCTTACTCTTAACAAGTAAGCGAGTAAACTCTTGCTTTCCGATGTGCAACAAGTAAAAATCTTGATCATCTTTAAGGCAATTCACATTGTGTTCGTATATTGACCAAAGCAAATTAAAATTATTCTCCCTGGTCGAACATAGGAAAATTTCGTACTTCCTCCCTTAAACTTATTGACAAAAAAAATAAAGACATGATGAATTTTGTTTTTTGTCAGAAAATGAATCTTTTATCGAAAAACAATATATTCTTGTTTTGGTGAAAGCTAACTAAAGAAAGACAACTACATACGATATAAATCATATAGAAAAAAAAAATCTTTTTTGAAAATAAAATATCCATATGTAAAGTTAACTCAAAGAACTTTGTAATAAAAGCACTTTTGTGCAATGTCGAAGCATTATTTGGTTACATGCCAAGTAACACTTTTTTGTTAAAAGTTTTACTACCCAAGTGCTACGGACAAAAAATGGTATTGAGTAAAAAAGCTCATAGAATATATAGCACTTCCAAATGATCTTTTAATTACACCTTAAACAAAGTAATTTATTATCCACCCAATATTAGACACCCACAAGGGTTTAGAAACAGCAAGGGCAACATAGTGTGCTATGATATGCTATCAACCCTCAGTTTTTATCATAACCAAGGAACAAAATATCGATATTATCGGCGAAATATCGCCGATATTGTCGTTTTTTTTAGATACCGATATTTTCACACTTATCCCTTAATTATCGTTCATATATCGCGATATTATCGATAATACCGTAAATATTGCAATATTATCGCTAAAGGTAATGATTTTCTGGTATGCTTTTAAGTTTGGGTTGATGGTCCATTTTATAATCCCTCCACGAGCTTCTTCTTTATGACTTGGGCGATGTGGGACAACAGGTCCATTTTATAATCCCTCCACTAGCTTCTCTTTATGCCTTGGGCGATGTGGGACAACAGCAACAACTCTAATTTTGTTCTAGTGGTGGTTCCTCGTCTGGCTCGCGTTCTTCCGGTTCTATTTCTAGAGCCTATAATTTTGTTCTAGGTTTCTCGGTGCTGCACATGTTGGACTGCCTCATTTCTCTCCTTTTGATAGCTTTACTGGAGGGAAGATTCAATGCCAAATATGCCTGCGTTTTGGTCACACAGCGATTGAAGAAATTCCTGAGTGTGAATACAAATTAGTAATTAAGGGTCTTTATTTAAGTGTGTGGTCGGTCCAGACTATTTGTGCATTAATCTCCTCAAACACATGTACAGATGAGAAGAAAAAAGTAAAGGTTGTTCAAGACTCTCTCTGTCCACACGGTCTTGGAAAAAAAGAAGAAGAAATTCCTGAGTGTGAATGTTGCGGTGGTGATGCCGGGGGGTCCCCATTATAGTGTAAGCTGCCCGTATCTTCTGCAACTCCCACGGACGGTAAAAAGTGTTGGCAAGGGCTTTGTTATACTGTGTTTGCATTGTGGTTCCATTGATAACGAGTGCAGGCATGAACGAAAGCGTGCTCATATACCTACGTGTTTTCGTTGTGGAGTGGTCGGTGACCACTCGCACGGTGAATGCTGTTTCAAGGAAAAAATGGAAGCGAGATGTATGAAATTAGCTGCAGGCGGTGTCTAGGGACATCGTCGTTGTCAAGTCATTCACGGTGGTTGCTTAATTAATTTCCTGTCTTTTTATTTGAGTAGCTTCAGCACTAGCAAGCACGTACTTGTTTGTTCATATGTCTGATTCGATGCGTCGTCGTTAATGGCTGGTGGATGGATAGATACTAATTGATATGTACCCGTTATAAGAATATGTTACTCATGTATCTTACCATGCAATGTATAAAGTGTAAAATATTGTACTAATTCATTATATATAAATGATTATGGTGTGTTTAATCTTCTTTCATTAATTACTACATATTTTCTACACTCACAATGTTTGCCAGCTCGCTATATAATCAACTTAAATAAGTTAAATTCATCATGCAATGCATTTCCTTCCAATTTTTTGTGATAAACTAATAGATAATTGACTAAATAAACATCCTGCAAAGTTTCATTAAAAATTTCCAAGTTTTTCTTACCATTTTTGTGGTTTCCATGTAATTTTTATCGATATCGATATTATCCCGATATTTCCATCGATATTTCCATGTTTTCGAACTACCGATATTTCCGATATTACCGATATTTTCTTCCTTGATCATAACTTCACTTACCCATTTATTTAACAATCTAACCCTAACTTACACACAATCCACTTACATTGTGAATTTGTGATGATAGAGCACAATGAACGAACAAATTGACATATATGACGCAGAAACGACAAGACTTTTGAGTGTTTTACAACTTTTAGTTAGGTTTTTGAGTTTGAAAAAAATAGTATGTGTTAACCAAAGCCGCAAAAACCTTGCATTTAGTTGTCAAAGGAGATCGCACGCTGCCAGGAGGTTCGAGGGAGAGGCGAGATAAAAGATCTAGGTTTATCGTGAAAGAAGTGAGAGAGCTTGAGGGAAAGATGTGTTACTACATGCGGATGAGATGAGGTTTAATTTTTAGGAAAATGCTAGAGCGAGCACACATGATGTGACTGCTTACATGTAATGCTACATCATTAAATTTAAGAGAACTTTAACGAAAATCTCATGATATTGTTCATTTTAATGAAAAACTACATTTTAACACTAAAAAGTCAATCATGGTACTATTCATTTTACCATTTATTATTATTTTTTGTTAAAATTCAAAGTTTTCAAACTCTTTTCATTAATTTTTCTTAAATTTAATGAGTCGTCGTATAATTTTATTTGTTATTTTTAATCAACATAGTTTATCCCAAATTATTTTCAATCCCTTTGTTCTTCTCATCTCCAAACCCTAATCTCTTTCTCATCCTTCCTCACTAGCCGGAATCACCGCACCCTAGGGGGTGGGCATTCGGAACAGGATACCCAAACCGAACACGGACCGTCTAGTACCGAATGAGTATTTAATGGTACGATATCAGTTCTGAATTTTCAAAATTGAAAACAAAACTGTACCGAAGCGAATAAAGCAAATGCATAGAAGAAGAGATTGGAAGCAGCATGTGTATTGTATAGCAGCGACGACGGAAGGCGATGAGAAGTCTGGAGGAAGAAGATGACGTTACTAGGTTATGCAAGACGTCGTCGTTCTGCTTAAAAACATATAGATGGGCTTCATTAAAAATCAAGATATAGATGAGGTTTATTTTTTATTTTTTATTTCTTTTTGGAACATCTATTGGCCACTTAGTAGTTAGTACTAACATTAACTGATATTCATTTTCACTTGTAAGTGAAAGATTTTAAATTTGATTCTCATCAAAAACGAATTTAAACCACATTATTGCCACCACTATCATCTCCCAAAAAAAACCATTAAATTGAGTAGTCGATTCAATCTCTAAGAAACCCAAATCACCTCCAAACCGAAGAAACCTAAGTCAATCCGAAACTGAAATGTTAGTATGAAACCGAAGCATTCCCAAGACCGAATTGATACCATCGGTATATTCGGTACAAACTCTCGAATCATACCATATTGATACAAAATTTCGGTTTCGGTTTCTATTAGGGACGAAGCTAGAGGTGGGCATCCTCAAACAACAAATTTACAAATTAAAATGCTCAAGAATTTACTTAACAAAACACTTATATATTAATTCATAAAACTAAAAACTAGAGATCTCATGTTCGAAACCCATTGCTGGTGTGGAAGCCAGACTTGTGTCCAGGGAGAGGTTGAAATGCCTATGCAAGTCTTCCCAGCCCTCTGAATGGGTGGATAATTGTAGCTTACCACCGGTTGTCCATTTAAAAAAAAAAAAACCATAAGATTTTTCATACAATATATTATAATATTTCTCGACGCATTTTTATGTTTTAACAACGTTGCATGAAAATTTCATTACCAATACCATAAAATATCTCTCTTTTTGAAAATAATCATGTAATCATTCATCCATTGATCTTCCATCCAATATTCTTTAGAAATTTCATAATTGAAAATGTTCTATCATATGAAATTATTGGATGCAATATGTACAATTTTTTCACCAAAAAATTTAAGGGAACTTTAACGAAAAGCTCCTGGTACTGTTCACTTTAACGAAAAACCACATTTTTACACTAAAAAGTCAATGCTGGTACTATTCACTTTACCCTTTATTTTGTCCTTATCATTAAAACTCAAAGTTTTCAAGCCCTTTTCATTAATTTTCCTAAAATTTAATTAATTTTCCTAAAATTTAATGGGGGCATCCGCCCCTAGCCAAGTTGGCTCTGTCCATGGTTCCGTACAACTCCCATCTCGAACCAAATCGTACCATGCCCAGGCCTACCCAACCCTAGCACTTTGTTTTATCAATCAATGAAAATTTCAGTCCCAACCATGTTTAACAAAGAGTGGTCACCAAAAAACAACTTTGGGGTCCATGATACTCGGAATTGGAAAAGGATACTCTCCAAATCCTTTTGTGGGGATTCAGGAGATCAATCAATCATATTCGTTTATTGTACATCGTGTGGCCAGAAATCATTTAAAATTTAAAATTAAATATAAATAGTATCTAATGAAAATTAACTGCACGATATACGATAAACGGATATGATTGATTGATCGTTCGAATCTCCATAAAAAGGATCCGGAGAGAATTCTTTTCCCTTGTAATTAACCTTTTCCTCTTTTCATACTGATCGTTGAACAGGCACTTCATCATGTGGTGGGAAATATCACATGATCTAATTTTTAAGTGCCCAAGTAAATGTGTTGATCAAATTAAAGTGAGGGGTATATTTGTACATATGGTAATTAATTATGTGTGTCCAGATGAAAAATGTCCCAGCCCAGAAGCTGATTTCTCAACTCTAATGAGAACGTTTGGATCAAAATCCTAATGGCTACTCCAAAGCATTTGGCAACCAACAGGAAGTTGACATCTGAGAAGACTTGCAAGCGAGAAAATCCTTTTTATGAATATCACTTACACACGTCACGCAGTATATCAATTTACGTATTAAAATAAGAGTGAATAATTTGTTTAATAACTTGATATATCCCACTTTAAGTGTTTACTTGTAAAAACAAATTCGCATGCTAGAGTAAAATAATAATGGATGTGGATGCAAATTTCTTCCTCCTTGATCTTGGACAATTTTGCACCTACAAAACAATTAACACCTTAGGTTAAGGCCAAGAGCCTCACGCGCCCACGATGAATGGGGGGGGCTTTGGCCGAAGAACCTCCGATGCCAAAGTTAGAATTTAGAGAGAAATAGTGTTTAGAGAATTTTGGGATTTTTGCCAAAGTGTTGGAATTAGCTTTTTGGTGAGAATGGGAGTATATTTATAGGGATAGGAGGTGGCTAGGGTTTTTTGGGTTTTGTTCATGATTGATGGTAATTTTAGGAGTTATGTAGTTAATTGACTAATTAATTTGGCTAAATAGAATTATTGCCAAATTAATTAGCTAATTAGTGGGATGAAATGGGCAAATATGGGGAGATCCACTAGGATGACCGGCCATTTGGGAGTTTTGGGGTTAAATGGATGACTTTCAATTAACAATTAATATATTATTTAGGTAAATATATTAATTGGCTAATTAACATTACAAAAAGGAATGAATATATGATTTTTATGGCATGATCAACTAATCAATAAAAAAGATTAGCTAATCAGATGTGAAAAAGGTAAGTCAAAGTGGGAAAATAAAGGAGATGGCCGGCCCCTCTTTTGGGAGAGAGATAACCGGCCTTTAGGGTGTTTTTTTGGTGTTATGGCTAATTTAATTGACAAATTAATGAGTAATAATCCCATTAATTTGTCAATTATCTCAATTTATGTAGGATAATTGGTAGGTTATTAAATAACTACCTAAAATGTGGATGGATGAGATAATTTGGAATTGGTTACCTTTTCTGGAGCATTTTTGACTTGGTTGAGGATGATTGCTTGCTACTCGCATGTAGGATCCTCGTTATACCTCAAGGGTATTTTTGTCTTCTTTTTCCCAAAATCCACGTGTCGCCTTGTGAATATTTTTGGCTCCACAATGGACATGATCGTGTTCTTGTACACTGAAATAATTGCTCCATACAAAGAGGAATTCCAAAATTTATTCGCATACGTTTAAACTTGCCCATATTTGTCACAATTAACCTACAAATTGAATTTCTGACACACCCCGACTCGAAATGTCCACTAGGACTCCGAATCGAGTTATGCTGGCCGACACCTTGAAGGTGATGAAGTCATAAAGTATAGTGATGTGGAAAATGTGAATAAATTTAAACCTAAAAATGCCTAAATACCAGAGTGCGTTGTGTGCGGGAATGAACTCATTTCACACGCGACGTCAGAGCATAAGTAAAGTACAGTAGTGTGGGTAAGGATCATACCCTCAGAGATAGCCACCTATACTGAGATTCGCCAAGAATTCTCGTCGATACGAACTTTTAGCAGTTAAAACTTGGAGGGGCAAAAAATAAAAAACGTGAGGGGGCAAAAACAAAGCTTTTGTAAAAACATTTCTCTTTCCAAAAATAATAACCCCTCACCGTAAAACCCGAATAATTTTCCAGAAAATAATAATACATACGTATATAGAAATCAGGCTTGAGAGCAATGAAAACCAAAGTGAGTGCCATGTTAAGTATCTCAGTAATAAAATAAGTAAGTCAGGTGATGCGAATCAATATAATATGATATGTAAGCCGGAGTCACCTAACGTGACCTGTACGGCTGAACTTATAGCTTATAACCAATTCCTGCACACGAGTCGGAACCACCAATGTTGTCTGTACGACAGATTAGGTGTAAATAAATACGCTCAAGTGCTACGATCACGTGAAGACTGTGCGAAGTATCGCAAGTCACCTATGAGTCGGAACCACATAATGTGGTTTGTACGACAGGCTGGCACCTGCCTTGGATCCAAGGTGAGCATGTGGTGTGGGAGGTGATGAAGGCTAGGCCCTGGTCTTAGGCGGAGGACTAACACCGGGATGCAGGATAATGAACACTAAATGTATCTCAACATGTACTCACCTTAAGCTTACATGTGCGTCTGCAGCACCATGCAATAATATGCATATCTATACTAATGCATATACCAAAATGTAATGCAATCGACATGGCGTTTAAAACATAATTTCATTTAAAACAATTTCTGGGAAAATGTAAATAATAAATACGTACGTGTGTGTGTGTGTATATATATATATATATATATATATATATATATATATATATATATATATAACCAAAAGCCCACTCACCTGGAGTCTGCGCTACAACTCCCTAGCACAAACATCGAGATTTCACGAATGATCGGGGCCTAGACCAATTATCAAATCACATCTTAGAATCCTTATCAATTGAACACATAACTTACATTAAAACACATCCCTAAGGGTGGTCTAGAATGATTTGAGACCCATTGACCAAAAGTCAACTGTCGGTCAAAGATCGACGGTAGGGTCCACAACCCTACGTAACTCGATCCGAAAGACCCGTATCTCATATTTCCGATTAGTAACTTCCAAAGATCCACATTATGCTTCTAAAACATCATACTAAAATTTCATTACGATCCAACGGTTGGATCTCCGCCAATTTCAAATTCAAATGGCGGTTAACGTTCTATTTTACGAACTTGCAATTTCACTTTGGGAAGATCCGTATATCGGATTCCCAATCGGTAAGTTCCTACAATCCTTAAAGTTTGGTTACGATCTAACGATTGGATCGTCGATTCATATTTTTACCAAGTAACATATCGTAGTGAATTTAGGTTCAAACGATCAACCTACGTCATGCGAATATCAAAACTAAATTCAAGACATCTAATTTATCCTAAAAATAGCATCAATGGTCATCTGGCCACGCGCCAGCACACGCGTCGCCGTGGATGGCGGTCGGCTGCCCCGACTTGCTGGAAAATTTAACTACTTCTAAAAATTACCAAATTTTACAAAAATGAAGATCTCGATGAGTGGAGCAAATTTCACACCTGTGACTAAGGCCAATTTGGCCAGGAAAAGCCTCAATTTCACGAAAACCCGTCGGCACCCTAGAAATGGGTGGTTCTTGATTCGACTCCATACAAGCTCCGACGTCTCCAAGGTTGATTGGGCTTGTTTATGGGTTCATGAAAAGTCTATTGGTGGTGGCATTCTAAAGAAATTGTTTCACAAATGGTGGTTTGAAGCCAAGAACCACTTGGACCTGTCAGTGAGTTTTCTCCAACATTGGGACTAAAACTCGTCGATTTTGGTTATAATTAGCTGCTAGGATGTTGTGATGAGGTTTGATGGTGATGAAAGGTTGAAGAAAGCCAGAAATTTGGATGGAAAACCGTTGGAAAACACTAAGGGAATTGGGTCATTGCACGTGTCAAGGGAAACCCGGCCCTTTCCCCTCATTTTTCTCCTCCCTCCTTTCCCTCATTTCCCTCTTATCTGGTTGGTCATTCTCTTCTTTCTCCTCTCCCCATTTGCCTTCACCTCTCCCTCATTCTCTCCTTTATTTCCAACCTCCACCGCCCATCTCTATTTTCCTTTAATCTGGGCCACACACGTGGCACCATCAGATTTTTTTGCTCCAAAATCTGGAGCATTCTAGAATTTATTAATTTACAATTTCACCATCAACTTTAAACGTTAATATCTCCTTCGTTATAACTCCAAATAACGTTCTGTTTGAGTCCACGCATCCGTAGTGATGAGTACTACGAGGACATCCCAAGAAAATGAGTCTTACGTGACACAACACAACAATCAACAAAAGTCAACACTTTGCATCGAAGGGCATTTTTGTAAATTCCCTTATTAAAATTATAAAAATCAAAATGTTTAGGGATGGGCTGTTACAATCTACCCTCCTTAAGAAAATTTCGTCCCCCAAATTTAAAATAACTGGCTAAATGTAAAATACTCGAAAATAGGGAGGAAATATGTATGTAAATACATATGCAAGGAAGAAATAGAGTTAGAGCGGCTGCATAAAAGAGAATGTCATTATGTCACGATCAGATTGCAATTATTCCTCTTTCATGCCTCCAAGCTCATACCTTACTCATTCCTTGATAATATAGTAGTATAATACCCATATAAACCGTAAAGTTGAAAGCACCAATTATTACATAATAACATAAAGAGAAATATACCTATAATAAAATATCAAAAATATATACATATATATATAAAAACGTACGATTCAAATTGTGAACACGAATTTTTCCTGAAACTAAAGAGACAAGAACAACATGCACAAAATAATATTTGTATTTGATGATTTTATGGTTACAATTTCTCTCAAATTTGATCATCTGATTCGATCTCCGTAAGGTGTTGATTTGTGGATATGCGATTGATCCAAAGGGTCGTTGGGCTTGATCTAAGGATGAACGTTCTTCAAGAGCCGTGGGCTTGATCTTGAAGGTGGATTTGAGTGGATATTCAAGGAGCCGTTGGGGCTTGATCTTGAGGATGAGCGTTTCTTCAAGGGCCGTTGAGGCTTGATCTTAAATAATGGTGATGAACTGATCTTCAAGGGCTTTTGGGCTTGATCTTGAAGAACAATGATTAACGGATCTTCAAGGGTCTTTTGAGCTTGATCTTGAATAACGGTGATGAACGGACCTTCAAGGGCTTTTGGGCTTTGATCATGAAGGACGGTTGGATGTGTGGATTTGTCGACGTTGTTGATCCAAAAGGCCGTTGGGGCTTGATCTTAGGATGAACGAATGATGACCGGTGAACACTTTCTTCAAAGGTTGTCGGGATTTGATCTTGGAAGAATGATGAACGAAGAACGAAGAGGGCTTTCTTGATTCTTCGGGAACCTGGATGCTTGAGAGCTTCGGAGTTTCAGAGCTTCAAGGTTTTGGTGTAATATGAATTGGTCATGAATTGGTTCCCCAAATGAATGTATTGGCTTCCTATTTATAGAATTTTCCAATGCCTAATTTTGAATATATTATTCAGATGAAATAAATCGTTTCTGCCAGGTGTTAACACGTGTCCTGTTTGATGACTTTTCTGATGATTCTCGATTTTTCGTTGAGTCACCTGCTATGTGTAAAATTTATGTGACATGTGAACGTTGAAATTTTAATTATTGATCAACATTTATTTCACCGAAATTTCGATGTCTACACAAATACTTATATTGAGTTTAAAACCAAGAGTGAAAATAACACACCCAGAATTTGTAATGGCAGAAATACCCATATAAATAAAATAATGTGGTTGAAGAATGTTTGCACGAAAAATTAAAACTAAAAATGAAAATGGACCTCGCCAAACAGTCGTCGTGTCACAAACTTCGAGAATAAGCTTGAACAATAGCTAACTAGTAAGTGTTGCCATCGATGAGCCGACTTGCTCACTCGCTTAGTGAACCCAACAATTAAGTCACCAATATTACAGTTTGTAGCCTGTAATGACGATAACTCATCGTTGTCTCAATAAGCTACTGAGAAGTTCCCGAGGATGCCAAAATATCATTTTGCTCCTCATGTGCGAATATGCCTCGATCATCCAATTCATGTCTTGATCGTGATGTTGTACTATCCAGAGCGCACTAATCCAGTTGCTAGAAGTGTTTCGACGTCCACATCCCCACAACAATAAGACCCTGGAATGAAGCAGTGGAAATATACATAGAGACGAATGCATATTGCGAAAAACTTCCTTCGTGACTAATCACTAGAGTTGCTCTCCCAATCGAAAGGTATAAGATTTGAAAGCTTAAATTAGAGAAACCATATCTTTGATGACTTTCTTCAAATGACAGTTTCAATTTTGAGCCGCACTGGAAAATTAACGCCACAATCACCAAGCTTAAAACCTACGTTCTAACCTTCACCAATACCTTGCAGAAATAGTGTTCAATCCTCAAAGCCGCTTAAATTTCTTCTTGGTAAGTTTGGTAAACTTGCAAGAGGATTATATTCCAATGGTTCCTGCTAGCATCCATATGAAATTGGCGCACACATCCGCCAAGACGACTTATCATGAATTTCTCATTGATTGAGCGAGAAACCATGTCGAGAAGGCTAAAAGAACATTCAAGAATTTGAGAGTCAAAACAAGTTCATCAAATTTAAAGTTCAAGATATCTAGATTGATTGTCTGCCATCCCACTACAACTTCCGAAATATTCAATCACCAACGTTAACGATCCATCCAACGGAGTATTTGACAAGTGATTGAAGAATTAATGATCATAACTAGATTTCAATATCCAAACAATTCTTCTAAACAATCTACCTATCTCCTAAATAATACGAACTGCAGTAAAGTAGACACGTACCCAAAGTCGACTAGAATGTCTTTCCAGCACAAATGAGTGAATATGGAGTCACAGTAAAAAATGCTGATCGAAATGCTAGAAAATTTGATAAATTCAAGAACGGGTAATTTTACCAAGTAGTCTAAAATATAGTCCATTTGGACCAATGAAAAATGGGTTTACTTGTCAAATCGATCTATAAACATCGAAACATCATCATAATCTCCATATGTACAAGATACCTCGTACCAGGAGCTTATGGGGATATTTCCCATTTGCATTTGGGTGCAAAAAATGATTATAATCACTCAAACGATTTCTTGATGGGTTATAGGTAACGTCATATCGATACTCGTGAACTTCAATTGGAATGGGATAAAGAAGACTGAAAATGTTTAGGAGTAGAAACAATTCTTACTACGGTGCTTAATAATTACGTTTGCACAACCGGGATGATCCACGATAGTGCAATCATAGACGTTAATTTAGTTCTTCCAATGCTGCTATCAGAAACTTAGCTCTTTCCAAAAGTAAGTGAAATTGGGAAGTTTTAAGGTTAATAAAGATTTTGGACATATTTCTCCACAGAAGAGTACCAATCGGTTTTCAAATGAAAATGACAACTGTTGACTCTAGGTCATATTTATGATGGCTTATTTTGATTGGTTCTACTGTTGGGAAATGTAAACGATACTCCATTATACTACCTCTACACGGTTAAAATACCCAATGAACATGTCATCATGGATTTCCAAAAATGGTCAATGTCATCGAAAAGTGTAAAGCGATGGTGAGGTGAGAACAACAGTTTCGTTGTCAGAAACTTTATCCATAATCAACACCCCAAGCTTAACTAACTTTCCTTGGCTGATAAGGGAGGAAAACATTGTAGCCAAAAATCGCTAATCAATTGTCGATAAACTCGACAAGTTATGAGAAGGTCGTTGATAAAACCATTGTGAATGTGTCAAGTTATGAAAAAAACTCGGGTTACAAAGGTTGGTCAGCTAGATCATCAGTTCAAAGTAAGGGATAATGGTTCTTAACCGTTACCCAAGGAAATACTAAAATTTAGGTATGATCCTAAGGTTCGAAGTTCCCTAGCTAAGGGGCTTGGTTGAATAAATCCCTAATTGGTAAGCTTTAGGGGGGTGTATTCAATTGAGATTTTGAGGAATTTTAATTCTTTTAATAAATTTAGGGGTATTCAATTAGGATTTTAAGTGATTCTTTGAAATTCAAGGTGTATTCAATTAGCAGAATTTTAAGATAGTTTATTAAAATCCTTAGAAATCTAGGTGTATTCAATTTAGAAATTGATTTTAAAGAGTTTGAGAAATTTGAGGAATTAGAAGGAATTGGAGAGATTTCGTAGTGTATTTTAAGCATCCACAAATCTCACATCTCTCTATGAGATTTCGAGATAATTGAATCAAAATTTTATATGGAATCTCTACAAATCAATTAAACTCCATAAAAATCCATTAAAATCTTTCAAATTCTCAATTGAATACACTAGTAACTATTCGAATTTTTGTAATTTTATTTAAGGGTTCCAATTATTGATCATGGTTGTTCGTTGTAGCTTGTTCTGGTGTAATGCAGTACCAATTTCTGTTTACTTGATGAGAAAGTGCAGGACCGGAATGCAAGAATTCGGTTTGTTTGAGGCAATTTCATAATTTGGGTTTTAGGAAAGTTTAGAACTTTATTTAAGAAAGCATTATCTGTGATTAGGTTGGCCGAGTTTTTCATTATATTTACAAGACCATTTAGAGGGCTTTTTTTTAATTTTAAATTTTATTAATTGTTGCATATTAAGCTAATGAGTCATACAATGAAGCTCTGGGAGAGAGTCATTGAGCATAGATTGAGGCAAGAGACACGGGTTTCGGACAACCAATTCGGGTTCATGCCAGGGCGCTCAACCATGGAGGCAATCTATCTCTTACGAAGATTGATGGAAAGATATAGAGATGGGAAAAAGGATTTACACATGGTCTTTATAGATTTGGAAAAAGCGTATGATAGGGTCCCAAGAGACATTCTTTGGAGGATTTTAGAGAAGAAAGGAGTACGAGTAGCATATATCCAAGCTATAAAGGATATGTATGAAGGAGCAAAGACTGCCGTAAGAACTCATGAAGGACAAACCGAAAGCTTTCCCATAACTGTAGGATTACATCAAGGCTCATCCTTAAGTCCTTACCTTTTTGCGTTGGTAATGGATGAGTTAACAGGACATATTCAAGATGATATTCCTTGGTGTATGCTTTTCGCAGACGATATAGTGTTGATAGATGAAACTCAGGAAGGGGTAAATGCAAAGCTTAACCTTTGGAGAGAAGTGTTGGAATCTAAAGGTCTTCGCCTAAGCCGATCAAAGACAGAATATATGGAGTGCAAGTTCAGTGCAAATGGAGGCCAAAACGAGTTAGGGGTGAGGATCGGAGATCAAGAAATACCAAAGAGCGACCGTTTTCGTTACCTAGGATCTATCTTGCAAAAGAACGGAGAATTAGATGGAGATCTCAACCATAGAATACAAGCTGGATGGATGAAGTGGAAGAGTGCATCCGGCGTGTTGTGTGACCGCCGTATGCCACTGAAGCTCAAGGGAAAATTTTATAGGACGGCAATAAGGCCGGCGATGCTGTATGGCACAGAATGTTGGGCGGTGAAACATCAACACGTACACAAAATGGGTGTAGCGGAGATGAGGATGCTTCGTTGGATGTGTGGGCACACGAGAAAGGATAAGATTAGGAATGAGGATATCCGGGGTAAAGTAGGAGTAGCCGAAATTGAAGGAAAGATGAGAGAAAATCGGTTACGGTGGTTTGGACATGTGCAAAGAAGGCCTACTGACGCTCCGATTAGAAGATGCGACTATGGGACAGAGGTTCAGGGCCGAAGGGGTAGAGGAAGACCTAGGAAAACTTTGGAAGAGACTCTAAGAAAAGACTTAGAGTACTTGGATCTAACAAAGGACATGACACAGGATCGAGCACAATGGCGTTCTAAGATTCATATAGCCGATCCCACTCAGTGACTTGGATTTTCCAAGTCTCCAACCGAGAAGTTTTCCTCACTCGGGAAATTAAGGGAACACTACCCCAACCTACATGCTCCACTCAGAAAGCTTCAACTTACAAGCTTCAACAAAAGAAAATTCAAAGAACTTAGCGAAGAAGGCTTTGGTGTATTTAACACAATACGTTGAAATGAAGGAAAGCTTATTATTTATTGATATCCCCGATAAGCTACAAATATGTACATATACATGAGTCAAAATAAACACACAAGAGGGAGCCTTCACAAAGGTTGCTTAGGAGAAGTCTCAGCAGTCGGTAGAGCCCCAGAAAGAGAAGGCACCGGAGGTGGATTATTTGGAGCCTCAGTACTGGACAGAACCCTAGAAGGAGGAGGCATCAGAGGTTGATCATTTGGAGCTTCATTACGCGGTACAGCCCCAGAAGACGAAGGCAATAAATGCCTTTGGAACAAACCCACAAATCTCTGATGATCAAGTAAAACCTGACCATCAGTTTCCTTCATCTGGTCAAGCTTCCTCTTCATGTTTGTAGCATAGTCATGTGCGAGCCGGTGCAACTGTTTATTCTCATGCTTGAGCCCCCTAATCTCCTGTTTGAGACTCATCACTTCAGCCGCCAATGATTCAACTTGGCGGGTTCGAGCAAATAGGCGTTGGGCCATATTAGACATAGAACCTGCACACTGAACACTGAGAGCCAACGAATCCTTAACAGCTAACTCATCAGACCGTTTGGAAAGTAGTCTGTTATCTTTGGGAGTGAGAAGGTTCCTGGCCACCACCGCAGCGGTCATATCATTCTTCATCACGGAATCCCCAACGGTAAGAGGACCAGTAGGGGAGACGAAGGATGGGCGCCATATGTTGTCTGGAGAAGGCGGGGCTGCCTCTTCAACAAGGTTCAAGTCAAAACGACGGTCGGAGGGGCCAGACATTTTTAAAGGTGTTGAAGAGAGAAGAGGTCGGACAAATCAAGATCTTAGAAGTGCAAGAATGAAGCTTCTACTGGTGGAGATTCAAGTGTGCTTTGGAACTTAATGCCAGCCCCTATAAAAATCTGCACTCGACGGAGCTTCAGAAATCGAAGAGGCGTTTGCTTTCTCAAAAGCTGGGCTGCTTAGAGATCACGAGGGTTGATCTCAGAAATCGAAGAGGCGTTTGCTTTCTCAAAAGTTGGGCTGCTCAAAGACCACGAAGGCCGATCTCAGAAATCGAAGAGGCGCTCGCTTTCTCAAAAGCTGGGCTACCCAGAGACCACGAGGGCCGATCTCAGAAATCGAAGAGGCACCTACTTTTTCAGCCTTGTCAGCACCTGTCACACGCACACTCAGCTTTGCGGAAATTATAGGCATTCTGTCAAAGACTTCTGGGGAAGTAGAAAACACATGAATCTTACTGTTCAATCACCCACTTCCCACACGCAACAATAGCTCATGGGTACCACAGATAACTTTGCCAAAGTTCTCTGCCAAAGTTGAGCACGTGAAGCTTGCAGCTCCCACTACATCGCTCTGACCAAGAAGGGTAAAAGAATAGCAATTTTAACACTCCCAACAAGATTGCTTGCTCCAAAATCGAAGAGGCACCGCCCTCCGAATCTCGAGAGCCAGACTCCCAACATGATTACTTTCTCAAAAATCGATGACCCTGCTCCTCGAATCTCGAGAGCCAGACCCCCAGCATGATTACTTTCTCAAAAATCGATGAGGCATCGTTCTCCGAATCAATCGAAGAGGCGCTCGCTTTCTCAAAAGCTGGGCTGCTCAGAGACCACGAGGGCCGATCTCAGAAATCGAAGAGGCACCTACTTTTCTAGCCTTGTCAGCACCTGTCACACGCACACTCAGCTTTGCAGAAATTATGG
This sequence comes from Malus sylvestris, assembly GCF_916048215.2. NCBI lineage: Eukaryota > Viridiplantae > Streptophyta > Magnoliopsida > Rosales > Rosaceae > Malus > Malus sylvestris. The sequence continues at coordinate 2,010,665 of NC_062273.1, forward strand.
GCATTCTGTCGAAGACTTCTGGTGAAATAGAAAGCACATGAATCTTACTGTTCAATCACCCACTTCCCACACGCAACAATAGCTCATGGGTACCACAGATAACTTTGCCAAAGTTCTCTGCCAAAGTTGAGCACGTGAAGCTTGCAGCTCCCACTACATTGCTCTGACCAAGAAAGGTAAAAGAATAGCAAAGAAACAGCACTAACAAAGTTTAGACACATAAATTTTGAAGGTCTAGCTACCATATTATTACCCACAAGGGTAAAGGAACAGTACCACTGCTGGATAATTGAAAAGTCCCTGTGTGTCAACCTCTGTGCTTCGTGGCAAGGTAGACTAGCAAACATGCCCAACCTTTACTCACATTCGAGAAAACACTCCCAACAAGATTGCTTGCTCCAAAATCGAAGAGGCACCGTCCTCCGAATCTCGAGAGCCAGACTCCCAACATGACTACTTTCTCAAAATCGAAGAGAGGGTAAAGGAACAGTACCATTGCTGGATAATTGGAAAGTCCCTGTGTGTCAACCTTTGTGCTTCGTGGCAAGGTAGACTAGCAAACATGCCCAACCTTTACTCACATTCGAGACAACACTCCCAACAAGATTGCTTGCTCCAAAATCGAAGAGGCACCGCCCTCCGAATCTCGAGAGCCAGACTCCCAACATGATTACTTCCTCAAAAATCGAAGAGACACTGCTCTTCGAATCTCGAGAGTCAGACCCCCAGCATGATTGCTTTCTCAAAAATCGAAGAGGCATCGTTCTCCGAATCTCGAGAGCCAGATACCACAGACCACTTTTTCAAAGTGCTCTGACAGAGTTAAAACATGTGAAACTGGCAGCTCCCACTACCGTGCTATGACCAAGCAGGGTAAAGGAATAGCATTACTACTTGTTGTTAGGGAGACTCCTATATATGTCGACCTCCATCCCCAACGGACAGGCAGACCTGCAAAAATGCTCAACCTTTCATCATATCTGAGAGGGCACTCCCAACGAAGCCTTTCGAAATATTCAGCTTTCTTTCCCCCCGATAATACCTCTGCAAACAAGCTATACTAGAGCAAGAATATCTCATATCATCAGGGTTAAAAGCAAGAGTATCCCATATCATGCTTTTTCCCTGTCTTTTCTTTTGGCCTTGTTTTTACCTGCAAGACAAGGAGAAAGAGAGCAATCAGTCAGCACTTGGAATCAAGCTTCCAGCCAGGAACTGACTGCCTGGAACCCCTTACCTGATTACTTACCTGGCATTGCTCTCGAGTACTCATCTTCAACATCTTATGTTTCCAGGGAAGATTCCGCATCTGCTTGAGGAACATATAGGGCAAGTGCGAAGGATACAAGGAAGCATGTGGAGATAAGCGTAACAGTACACGTGCCGATACATCCATTACTCTGTCAAAAGCAAAAGTATCCCATATCAGCAGGGTGGAACGTACTCTAGATTTGATGGACTTGTTTTGACCCTCAAATTCTTCAGTCGGCCTTATACTCTGGAGGAAACCAGAAAACCCTCCAGCTCAGTTCAAGAATAAGCCTGTGGAAAGTTACTTCTTCAAAAGCAAAAGTATCTCATATCATCTCTTCTCATTTTTCTTCTCTTTATCCTTCATGCTGCTGCAAGATGGGGAGAAGGTGAACAATCAGTCGGAGCTCTGATTGCTTACCTTGTCTGTCACCTCTTTCAGCAGACCCCCTAGCTCGGCGACTTGGGGGACTCCTACTACATGGTTTGTATCGCGCTTGACCAAGCCTGAAACTACAAGTAAGCTTCAAGTGAAATTGATACATTACCTTGTGCATCTCCACCAGTTAAAGATACCACCCCTGGATGGAGGAAGAGTACTTCCAGAGAAGATGCCACATCTACCTATGAGACGGATAAGGCAAGTCAAGACGACACCACACTCCGATACTTAGAAGTTTCGTGATTACGAGATCATTCTCCCACAATATTTCCTAATGTCATTTGTACTAAATCATTCACTTGTACTCACTAAAGGAGAGCTTGAACCTATGTACTTGTGTAAACCCTTCACAATTAATGAGAACTCTTCTATTCCGTGGACGTAGCCAATCTGGGTGAACCACGTACATCTTGTGTTTGCTTTCCTATCTCTATCCATTTATATACTTATCCACACTAATGATCGGAGCAATCTAGCGAAGATCACAAAAAGCGACCGTTTTCGCTACCTAGGATCTATCTTGCAAGAGAACGGAGAATTAGATGGAGATCTCAACCATAGAATACGAGCTGGATGGAAAGAGTGCATCCGGCGTGTTGTGTGACCGTCGTAGGCCACTGAAGCTCAAGGGAAAATTTTATAGGACGGCAATAAGGCCAGCGATGTTGTATGGCACAGAATGTTGGGTGGTGAAGCATCAACACGTACACAAAATGGGTGTAGCGGAGATGAGGATGCTTCGTGGGATGTGTGGGCACACGAGAAAGGATAAGATTGGGAATGAGGATATCCGAGGTAAAGTAGGAGTAGCGGAAATTGTAGGAAAGATGAGAGAAAATCGGCTCCGGTGATTTGGACATGTGCAAAGAAGGCCGACTGACGCTCCGGTTCGAAGATGTGACTACGGGACAGAGGTTCAGGGCCGAAGGGGTAGAGGAAGACCTAGGAAAACTTTGGAAGAGACTCTAAGAAAAGACTTAGAGTACTTGGATCTAACGGAGGACATGACACAAAACCGAGCGCAATGGCGTTCTAGGATTCATATAGCCGACCCCACTTAGTGGGAAAAGGCTTTGTTGTTGTTGTTGTTGTTGTTGCATCTCGTGACAAACCGATGAAAGTTTAATATGTGTCTTCAGGTTGAACTGGGGTTAGAACTAGGATAGGTCATGACTCATGGTTCGATCCAATTCAATCTACCGAAAAGAAGTAATTCGAAAAGGAGTGGTCTTGACTTGCATAAACTTCAAATTTACGATTGTGTTAGCAGTGTGATCTTTGAGATTGTATCGTTTGTCGAAAGCAAAATAGTATCCGACGTAAATTAGGAATAGCTGAAATTGAAGATAAGATAAGAGAAAATCAGTCAAGGTGATTTGGACATGTAAAATGAAGATATACAGATGCGGTGATTAGAAGATGCAATCACAAGACAAAGGCTCCGGGTCAAAGAGGTAGAGGAGACCTAGGAAGACTTGGAAAGAGACTCTAAGAAAAGAGTTGGACTACTTGGATCTAGTGGAAGACATGACACAAAACTGAACGTCGATGATGTTCTAGGATTTATATAGTCGACCACACTTAGTGGAATAATGTTTTGTTGTTGTTGTTGTTGAATAACTCACTTGTAGATCCTACTCTCAAATATGATGCTTTATATGATTTATGGACATCAAAATACAAATTGATCAGGGACTAGGATTCTTTATAGTATTTTCACAAGGCCTTGCATGTGACTGCACAATGGATTTCTAAGTAATCATTACAACCATTTTAATTTTCATCATTTATTTAGGAGTTGTTTGGTATTCTATTTGAAATCAATTTATAGTTTTAAAATATGATGAACGTAGCAATAATATATTGGTTTCAAAAACAATGAGTTGGATACCAAACATCTTAATTTCTTGTAAACTTCCAAGAATTTGGTCTAAATGCATCTTATCGTATTTGTGTATGTCTTTGAAATCAGAACTAATGCTCAAAGCATGAACTTGAAAAATTGGTCCTTTCTTTCTTTGTGCTGAAATCTTCTCCGATCTCTGTATTGTAAATTTGTGATTCATTTAAACCTAAAAAATTTCTGGATTATTGGCGTGGGCATATCAGGCGATCCAACCTCCTCCATCGAAGATATGTGGCTCTCCTGATGGGCCTCCTGTTACAGGATCAAGAATAAAACTTAGGGATGGAAGGCATTTGGCCTACAAAGAGCATGGAGTCCCAAAAGATAATGCACAGCATAAAATAGTTTATGTCCACGGTATTGATAATTGCAGGCATGATGCTGTCGTTGCTGAAGCCATGTCTCCGGTATCTATCTTATGATTTAATTAGTATGTGTCTCGTGTTTCCTGTAATAATATTTAACCTATGGTAAATTTACCCAGGAAACTGTGAAAGACTTGGGGATCTATGTTGTTACTTTTGACAGACCTGGTTATGGAGAAAGTGACCCTAATCCAAAGCGAACGGTGAAGAGCATGGCTACAGATATAGAGGAGCTGGCTGACCAATTGGGTTTAGGACACAGATTTTATGTAATTGGTTTCTCCATGGGTGGACAGGTGATTTGGAGCTGCCTCAAATTCATCCCTCACAGGTAGGATATTTGTACAGGAATGGAAGTGAACAGGTTCTGCATGTGTGTGTGTTTGAAAGGAGATATATATTTACTTACGCTAGGTGTGAATGGTAACAGGATTGCTGGAGCAGCACTATTAGCGCCCGTGGTTTACTATTGGTGGTATTCCTGCAAATCTATCCAGTCAAGCTTACTCCCAACAGCTTCTGCAAGACCAATGGGCAGTTCGTTCGCACTATACCCCTTGGCTTACCTACTTTTGAAACACTCAAAAATGGTTTCCCGGTTCAAGTCTTCTGGCTCACAGTAGAGATTGTCTTTCTGACCAAGACAAAGAACTTATACCTAAGATTCTTAAAGGACGACCAAATGTGGTAAGTACCCCATATTTTGGAAAATTCCGTAGAATTATTATTTTTTGAATATCTGATGAAACCATTTTGTAATGAAATTAGCTAACCTTGATATTTTACAGATAATGAATATGTAAATTTAGTTTGATAATCTATGGTAGGCACAGATACTGAAACCAGCTCTGTTTATAGATTGTTGCATCGCAATGCGGTTGCTTCTTGGGGATTGATTTTTGAAAGTTGGGTTTGACAACTACGGTGTGAAACCAGGATGGTTGTTTGGTACATTTGTATGTGGAGCTTTTCGAACCGGTAGTAATGAAAATTCTTGCACGTTTACTTACCACAGTTTTTTTGTTTCTTTACGTCAAGTGTCGAGGAGAAAACTTTTAACTAACTAAACTACAAATTTGCACCAGAAATTACATTGAAGTACATACTGATACAAGATACAATAACTTGTGTGTTGAGAAAAATATTTATCAATATCATCAAAATAAGTCACGTGGTTTCAAGAGTAGACAACATAATTAATAACTTGATATATCCCACTTTAAGTGTGCGTATGTAAAAACAAATTCACATGTTAATGGTAGAACAGTAACGCCGTGTAATCGTATTCTTGTACACCAAAAAAATTGCTCCGTATAAGGAGAAAGTTCAAAATTTGTTCGTATACGTTTAAACTTGCATGTATATGTCACAATTGGCCTACAAAATGAATTTTCCCAGTAACTACAAGCATCTAAACATTTAAAATGATGGTTTTGCAAACATAGCACTCTAATCACTTTTTTTATGCACACTCCTTTTAATAAAGTTGAGTGCGTTTTTAGTGTTGATCCTTGATTTTTCTGCATTTTTTAATTAATATTATATTTTTCAAATAAAAAAATATCGTTTCTTTCACATCATCATTTACTATCAAATTGACATAAAATTTAACTGAGGTCTAACGCTACAACAAATTTCATAAGTTAAAGTTTGATATTGAAATGTTTAAAACATGAAGTATGTAATCATGATTCGATTTATAATTGAGATAGTTTTGTGTAATTTAACACACACTCACAACTCACAACTCACAACTCACAACTCACAACTCACAACACACACAGTGACAGGCAGAGTCTCGTCACCCGTTACACACTTGTCTCTGTGACTAAACCCTGAGCATCCTATTGACCAAAAAACCCTGAGTATCGAACCTCTGATTGATCTCGTGGGCTGGTGAAAATGGCGGGAGGAGTGAACAGGAAGATATCGGCCGCGTCGGCGAGAGCTCACACCCGAAGAGCCAAGCAAAACAGCTCCTTCCAGCTTCCGGCAGGTGGGTTTTCTTCCTCCTTCGTTTCCCCTTTTTATTTCAATTTTTGTAATTTTATTTAAGGGTTCCAATGATTGATTATGATTGTAGTTGTAGCTTGTTCTGTTGTAATTTAGTACCAATTTCTGTTTGCTGATGAGAAAATGCAGGACCGGAATGCAAGAATTCGGTTTGTTTCCGGCAATTTCATAATTTGGGTTTTAATAAAGTTTAGAACTTTATTTAAGCAAGCATTATCTGTGATTAGGTTGGCGGAGTATTTTAATAAGAAAAATTTGAAATTTATTAATTGTTGCATCATGTAACATACCGTTGAAAGTTTAATTTGTGCCCTTCAGGTTAAGCTGTGATATGTTGGGTTAGAGCTAGGATAGGTCATGGTTCAATCCACTTCAATGTACCGAAGAGAAGTAATTAGTAGAAAAGGAGTAGTTTTGACTTGTGTTAGCAGTGTGATCTTTGAGATTGTATCGTTTGTCGAAAGCAAAACAGTAAAACTGAAATTGTTTCTTTCTCCTTGTGGTAGTTGGTCTGAGTCCCACAGTGAGATTCAAATAACGACTGCCTGATATAAGATATCTGTATTTAATCTGGATTCTGGATATCAATATAAAACTAACGGCGTTCATGCATTCTTAAGGCATTCACTGAGTGCATGCTTTCTTAATTTTTTTCTGTGTTGAATATCTCGCTTCTATATCCTACTCTGAAATACGATGACCTATATGATTTATGGACATATCAAAATACAAATTCATGCTGCTTGATTCGAACATTACTTCAATGATCAGTGACTAGGATTCTTTATAGTATCTTCACCATCTTAGTTTTCACCATTTAATTAGGGGTTGTTTGGTATTCTATTTGAAATCAGTTTATAGTTTTAAAAAATGACGAAGTAGCTAAATTACATGTATTTCAAAAACAATGAGTTGAACCCAAGAAGGATACCAAAAATTTTCTTAATTTCTTGTAAACTTCCAAGAATTTGTTCTAAATTCATCTTATCGTATTTATGTATGCCTTAGAAATCAGAACTAATGCTCAAAGCATGAAATTGAATAAGTTGGTCCTTTCTTTCTTTGTGCTGAAAGATTTTAGTAGAAATTTACTCCAATCTCTGTATCGTGATTCATTTAAACCTAAAAAAATTCAGGGATTTATAAGACAGCACTTGTAGCGTTGTTTATTGGATTATCGGCATGGGCATACAAGGTGATCCAACCTCCTCCATCGAAGATATGTGGCTCTCCTGATGAGCCTCCGGTTACAGGACCAAGAATAAAACTTAGGGATGGAAGGCATTTGGCATACAAAGAGCATGGAGTCCCAAAAGATAATGCACAGCATAAAATAGTTTTTGTCCATGGTGTTGATAGTTGCAGGCATGATGCTGTCGTTGCGGAAACCATTCTCCGGTATCTATTTTATGATTTGATTAGTATGTTCCTAGTGTTTCCTGTAATAACATTTTAACTTATGGTAAATTCACCCAGGAAACTGTGAAAGACTTGGGGATCTATGTTGTGTCTTTTGACAGACCTGGTTATGGAGAAAGTGATCCTAATCCAAAGCGAACAGTGAAAGGCATGGCTTCAGATATAGAGGAACTGACTGATCAATTAGGTTTAGGACACAGATTTTATGTAATTGGTTTCTCCATGGGCGGACAGGTGATTTGGAGCTGCCTCAAGTACATCCCTCACAGGTATGATATTTGTACAGGAATGGAAGTGAACAGGTTCTGCATGTGTGTGTTGGAAAGGAGATATATATTAACTTACGCTAGGTGTGAATGGTAACAGGATTGCTGGAGCAGTACTATTAGCGCCCGTGGTTAACTATTGGTGGACTGGTATTCCTGCAAATCTATCCAGTCAAGCTTTACTCCCAACAGCTTCTGCAAGACCAATGGGCAGTTTGTGTGTCACACTACACCCCTTGGCTTACCTACTTTTGGAACACTCAAAAATGGTTTCCCAACTCAAGTGTTCTGGCTCAGAGTAGTGATTGTTTTTCTGACCAAGACAAAGAACTTATACCTACGATTCTTAAAGGACGACCACTCCCCATATTTTGGAAAATTCCTAGAATTTTTTTTTAGAATTTTTAATGACTCCATTTCATAATGAAATTAGCTAATTTTGATATTTACAGATACTGAATATGTAAATTTAGTTCGATAATCTGTGGTAGGCACTTATCCTTGCTAGCTGTCTGAAAATTAGGCTAGTTTTTATAATAAAAGATTAGGCTAGTTCTTTCCATCTTGATTTTATGCTGAAATAAGTAAAATTGAATCACTTAATGTGGGGATTATATAATCCTGTTGATGTATAGTGAAGTAAATAACGAGCTATATCCCGGACTTGTTTTCTATGTTTAGTTCAATAGCATGTGTCTAGTTAATTATTCCCCTCCTGTGGTTGAATTCGAGACCTCTCGCATGTGGGCAGAGGTATTACTTGGTTAGCCATACTGTTGATACTGATTGAGTGTTGCTTTTAATAAAGAATAAAGTTTTCGTCATCTTACAAATGAATCTACTGTGAAGCCTACACTACAACAATGGAGATCTTGCAAGCCTGCTGGTTATTTTTAACAGTTGGTTGGTCCTAGCATTTCACTGGAACTGTAGGAATGTATTGCAGGACTCTAGTCTGCCACCTGGTGAAATCTAGATTTTATTTTTCTTTCCCTTCATGGAATAGCGATGAAAGAATTTGAAGCTTTGCATTACTGTTAGATAGAATTTGATCATTTCATTGGAGTTGTGTGAAACATAGCAGAGCATCAATCAGACACCTAGTGAACTCTGGATAGGTCTCTTTTTCTTTTTTTTTTCTTCTCTTTTTTTCATCTTTTTTTTCATCTTTTTCTTCACAGAACAGCAATGAGAGAACTTTGAAGCTTTCTCTTCCCTAGAGTTGGATCCCTGCCTTATCTGTACAGTTTTCCTTTTCAACTTTTAATCACAGATGAAGCTTTCATGGAAGCTTTTAATCACAGATGAAGTTTTCTTTTTCAACTTTTAAGCTCTCTCTCTCTCTCTCTTAGAGAAGCCCTCAATTCATGACCATACGTGTCATAAAAGAGAGTGAACAGTACATGTAGTTATGCTATTATAATAATAAGTATAATTAACATGTCATTGTTTATCAATGTGGATTCCTCAGGGACAGGTAAGACAGCAAGGAGAGTTTGAGACCGTTTACCGTGACATGAATGTTGGATTTGGGACCTGGGAATTCAGTCCTCTGGCACTGGAAAACCCATTCCCGAACAATGAAGCTTCTGTCCACGTGTGGCAAGGAGATGAAGATCGCATGGTACCTGTTTTACTACAACGCTACATTGCTGAACAGCTTCCTTGGATCCGTTATCATGAGATACCAGGTGCTGGACACTTGTTCCCACTTGCTGATGGGATGTGCGAGACCATTGTCAAGGCACTTTTAGCTGACGGATAGTAAACCCTTCCGCTTACATAACGAGCTACCACAGGGGTGAACTTTTCTGTGCATTTCTCTGATACGGAGTTACGAATTTCAGTTGATCATTTTGGTATGTATGATGCTTATAGATTGTTGCATCACAATGCAGTTGCTTCTCAGGGATTGAATTTTGAAAGTTGGATTTGAGAACTGTTGTGTGAAACCAGGATTGTTGTTTGGTACATTTGGATGTGGAGGTATACGAACCGATAGTAATGAAAATTCTTGCACGTTCACCGTGTTTAAATTTCATTTACCACAGAATTTCTTTGTTCTTTTATTGATACAAATGATAGTGGAGAGGGGGAAATCAAACTAGGACTTCAAGTGAAGAGGCGAAAACTTTTAGCTAACTGAACTACAAATTTCTCGCACCGAAAAATTACATTGAAGTACATTATCGATACAAGATGCAATAACGAAAAGTGCTCCTCCGTAGTTATGGGACCAACAAACTTAGAATACAACTCAATCGAACAAAGTTCCCCTTGAATCCGACTTTCTAACTCACCTTTTTGGATCAAATTTTCTTCTCATCGTTCTAATCTGCTTAGGACTCAATCCAAATGCCTTCTCCAAGAGCTCACTGTTTATCCGCGACCCGAAAATGGCAGAGGGAATCTTTTGATTTCCTGGGTTTTGGCTATTGAAGCTACCAAATATTGTAGCAGGATTCTTGCCAACATTCATCTGGAAGTGCACTAGACCCCTAGGGAACACCATGACCTCCCCTTGCTCAATAACCCTAGCAAAAACCCTATTGGCTGAATCAACAAACCCTGAATAAACACTCCCTTCCACTACGTGGGATATCTCTGTGGCTCTAGGGTGGAAGTGTGGTGGATTGATTCCACCAACTTTGAGGTCAGATCGTATGAATGACATCCCCAGCGTGTTGATCCCCGGGAAGACCGTTGGGTTCACCGAGATGGCTGCGATGCCCATGTCGGTGAAGTTCCCGGCCACCTTCATTCCAGAGAAGATGAAGTCATCAGTGGTGGCCTCGGACGCGTTCTTGCATGGGAGGATGTTGTGAAGAGGTGTTCTCAGGGCACCGAATTTCGGGTTTGGTATGCAGAAGTCTTGAACCGGATCAGGATCGGAAGCCAATGTTATGGCGCATTGGAGGGCAAAAATAACAAGCAAAATTGTGATACTAGAAGACATTTTCTGGGCCATTCAATCGGATTAGAACAATATATACACCCACATACATGTGTGTGCATATATATATATATATATATATAGGTGTGTGCATGTGAATTGTAAGCTCCTTTAATGATGAGAGTATATTTAATTAACAACCTTATCAGCAGGATATAAGGCGGGTCTTATGGACGTGGGATACAATTTACAACACAATAATCTAATTTGGCCCCTACTGATGCATCTCTTTTGCAGATTGGTCCCTATATTATAATTCCAAAGCAATGAGAATATATTTCAATTGGATCATCCTGTGAAGAATAAGATGTGGACGACAACATTATGATGGATGATTACTTTTCTTTGATGTTCTGCGCGTGACACGAGATCCTCGCCTATATTTTGTATATTTGATGATTACATGTGGCCAAAGCAAAATGAATGCATTTGGTAGAGCTAGGTATGATCCAGAAGGTAGTTTTCTTGAGTTTAAATTTTCTTTATTGCTTTTGTGTGTGGATTCTCTGTAGTCTTTATCATTGATTAACACATTTTCATAAATTCAACTTTCCTTAACTTTGTTGTCGTAAACTTAACACGTGTCAATCAATGATAGAGGTCATACAAAGACTACACACAAAATAAATGAAGAAGATTTGAGCTTAGTTTTCTTTGCTTGGGAATGAAGGGAAGTTGACTCCTATTTGAATGATGAGTAATTACACGCATTGGTGATGTGATAATTTAAAGCGTACAAAGACAAGAAAGAATTTTGGATGTTTTCCTTCCCACTAGATAAAAGGTTTTATTAGGGTTTAAAGTCAATAGATGGCATCATGTGCCAAAACATTAAGTAACTGTTCACAAGGGTTACTATTCCACCACCTACAACAAGAATATATGGTTAGTTGTTTACAAACCTCGCAACACTACGAGATTAAAATCTTAAATTATCAAATTATATATATATATATATTAGTTATCCAATGATATAATTATATTAAAAGAGTAAGGAAATAAATTTCTTATTCCTGAAAGATGTTGAACATTGGCTCAACATTCTTGCGGTAAGCCTCTTGTTTCATAGCAAATATTTTTTCTTTTCCTCGATAGGTTGTGTAATTGGTTGGACTATAGTGGTCCAATTTGAGATAGATACCATCTGCAAGATAGTATATCTCGCTGTGTTCTTTTCCGTTAATATGAAATAGAACCCTTGGAGCAAATCCCTCTAGTATATCATTAAATAACTGTGAAAAGTAATCCCTCTAGTACATCACTAAATAACAGTGAAGAGTAAAGTACATTGATATAGTTTTGCAAATCTAGCATTCCAAAGTTAGTATGTCATATCCAAGTATCGATGTAGATTTGATAAAGTTATGTATGAATCATAAGGTAACTTTTTTGAGTTTAAATCTTTTGCATTCATTTTATGTGCTGCCGCTCTGCGATCTATATCATAGATTAACACATGTTCATCAATTTAACCATCTTTAACTCTATTGTCATAAACTTAATACATATTAATCAATAATAAAGATCACACACAAAATAAATATAGAAGATTTGGGAAAAAGGATCCTCGCCGGATCCTTTTCCTGGGGATCCCGGGAATTTCGTGATCGTGGTCGTTCATTGTACATCGTGTGGTCAGTTTTCATTGGGTACTATTTATATTTAATTTTAAATTTTAAATTTCAAATAATTTCTAACCATACGATGTATGATGAATGATTACAATTATAAAATCCCCAGGAAAAGGATCCTCCGAAGATTTGAATCCAATTTTCCTTGCTTCAGTGATGGGAAGTTGACTACTATTTGGGTGATGAGTAATTACACGCATTGGTGATGTGATAATTAAAAGTGTGCAAAGACGAGTAAGAATTTGGATGTTTTCTTTCCCACAAGATAGATAGCAAATTTTCTTAGGGCTTAAATTCACTAGATAGCATCATGTGCCAGAATATTTAAGTAACTGCTTCGCTATTCCACCACCTACAACACTATAATATGGTTAAAACCATTATATTATCATACTTGGTATACTAGACTATTTTTTCAACATATTAGGTATTGACTGTATAATATACTAATCTTATCAAATTGTGTGTGTGTATAAAATAGTTATAGAACAATATATTTACCAAGGGAGAGGAAATAAATTGGTTGTGAACTCTCTATTTTCGAGATTCAAACCTCAGACCTCTCAATTACTGTTAAGAGAAATATTATTAGATCATAGTACTAAGTCACATAAAATTAAATATATTTAAAATAATTAAATGCCATACATCTAAAATGAATTTGTAACAATGCACAAGAAAATCATTTGATCCATTTGTTTTCTTTCTTTTTTATTCAAATCTTTGCATGCATGAATAGTAATCATTTAAACCAAAGGAAAATTCAGATTAAATACCAATTTTAATAAACACTTTGAAAAATAATAATACTAAAGCTACCAATCTCTTTTCATTTTATTTGGATTAAGCTACAAATTATGGACAGATACACTTATAAGAACTGGGGTTTCAAAACCCTATTTACAAATGCCAACAAAGACCCAAGAAACAAATAAGCCTCAATTGAATCGTTTGAGGTGCTCTGGTCCAGCCCATACTCGTGCATCAGACCCTTCTTATGCTTCAAAGAGTGTCCTTTAGTCCAACCTTTCATTTAACCACATTAAGCTTGCCACTCTGAGCTCTCACAAACTTGAAGTGACGAAAATCATAAGCTATTTTTCTCAGATTTCATAGCAAGGAAGGAACATCATCAAAAGTCTTTATATTTTTAGTGACTGTCATCTGCCATGCACTCCAACCTTCTGGTATATTTGCCAACGACCTAATGGCCCCCAGGTTTTACTCTTCACTAAGTTTAATTTTTCTTCAATAATTCAGACTACTCAATAGTACGAGAAATGAAAGGTCAGAAATAAGTTGAGAAAATATTATTTTTACTTACTTGGCGATCTAATGGATCTAAAGCAGACTACTCCAGATTATCGAAGACTTACCCAACTTAAGTCTGTGACCAATCTTCTTCATATCTTTTATCCCTTGTTTCATGGTCTCAAGAGGTTGGATTAGAGTATGTGAGGGATTCATCGATATAAATTTGTATGCTTATTGGTATTGATTAATTGAATTGTTGGTTGGATTAGTTATTATGCACAGTGGCGGAGCTAGGAATTTAAGACAATGGGGTCAAAAGTTGAACTTCCATTACTAGACAGGGCATGCCGAAAACGCGGGTCTGACGATCTGGAGGCTGCCAGGCCTTAAATTCACAGTGGTGGGAAGATTTAGCAGGGGGTTGGAGAAGAGGTGCTGATGGAGTGATGGCTAACAAATGGAGCAGTAGCTCCTGTTGGACCTTAAACTGCTTCTAGTTCCAAGGATCGACGACAGCAAGTGGAGCTCCAATGGATGAGTTGCTGCTGCATCGAAGAAGAAAGAAGAAAAAAAGGGTTTAGTCCCAACGACTTGTTTTCAGTTTAAATGCTTTGTATGTGTGTGTGAGAGTGACAAGTGTGCATTCCAGATTAGATCGCTTAAAACCCCAATGAAGGGCTAGGATCAAATCTGGAGGAGAATGGGTGTAATATTTATTTAAGTTCTCTTGTCCCCCAGACTCTTAAAAAATGTTTTGGGAGTTGGCAATGCACCAAACCTTACAAACATTCCTTATTAAATGAAGTGATGGCAGATGCAATTTGCACAGCCTTGTAGTCGTCCAACATCTCTGCATTCTTTGTTCCATTTTTCTGTCAAGTTCTAAACCCCAAGAAACTAATCAAACAAACACAAACAAACTTTATCAGCTCCTTCTTCTTCTTCTTGTTTGGCCACAAGGTTATTGGGGTCAAGGAATCCCATTGCCCCCACCTTGGCTCCGCTACTGATTATGCATACTATAGTATAGTCTACTCTAGTATTAAGAGTCTAAGCTTTTTTTTTCTTTCCATTTTACAGTTACATAATGGAATGATACTATAAGAAACAATGCTTAAATCCTCCTTCAAACATTTCGGGTAGTCCTCCTTCAAATATTCCAAGAAGTCCTCATTTGAATATTTCGAGTAGGTCACAACAAAATGAGACCACTGAATTGGATGAAATATTAGTTCACCCCTCCCCCGAGAAATCTTGGCTTCACCACTGCTTGGCATCCATCCGTTTGAGTTATGATTTGTGCCCGCGACATATGGGTCAACCAGAAATTTGCTGAGACCGCGTGAGGTTTCTTATTGTGACCACATTCCATTGTGGCCAGCCTTCTATATAGATGCGCTCTGGTAAATATCACCATATCCATGATCTTTCCCATCATCCCAACCTACCCAACCATCGCTATTGGATCCCGTTCCTTTAGAAGTCGCTTGCTTCCTTGTGTCTTTTTGGTTTCAAGAAATGAAGAAAATTAGAGTTTCATCGTAAAGCTAATCGACGTATTTAACTTCATATTCTCACACGCCTTTTCATGTATGACATTTTTTCAAGGTTAAATACGTGGACAATACGAGTTGGGTGATGTGTGGAACATGTGGCTTTTAAGTTTCACACATGAGCTAACCTGCTCTAATACCATAAAAAAGTGAAGTTAAAGTTCCACCATCAGAGTAACTCAACTTATTTATAAGTACATGCAAAGTTATTTATTAATATGAGATTCTTTTCCAACAAAAAGAATGAACAAACAATGAGAACAAACTCGAACTGATCTAATTCTTAGATTTCAACCATATTGGAATTACAATACCATCTATGCCACAAATGAGCCTGAGAATATAAATTTCAAATCCAGCGTGTCAAATCATACACCAGACCATGGAAATATTAAATCTCTCACATTTGTCAATTCATTTTAGATTTGATTGAATGCCCTAACTCCAACAAATACAACGATTTGCTTGATTACCACTTATAATATTCATAACCAAAATGATTATGCAATAGAAGTAGGGGTGGAATTTTTTCCCAAAAATCCCGAACCCGTCCTGAAATTTGACCGAAAAATGCTCGAACCAAATTTCCAGAAAAATTCAGTACCCGAAATCGAACCTGTCCTGAAAGTTTCGGTTTGGGATTCGGGCATAGCTTTGAAAGCGTTCGGTAATCCTGAACCGAACCGAATATTATATATATATATATATATATATTTTAAATTTTTAATTAGAAATTACATGAACCGTTGGATTTGTTAAGATCTAATCCAACCGTCTATTGAGTTAGGTCATTTGTTAGGTCTCTCAGACTCTCTCTCAGTCGCTCTTGCTCACTCTCTCAGTCTCTCTCAGTCTCACTCGCACTCAGACACTCTCACAGTCTCACTCACAATCCCGCCACTCGTGCTCCTGTCGCTCCGCTCCTCCGTCGAATCCACGCCTCTCCTCGTCCTCCATCGACTCACGCCACTCCTCCATCGATTCATGCATACGCAAAAAGGAAGACTTGAATCCGATACCAATCGAGCCCCGAAATCCAGGTAAGGGTTTCTGATTTTCATTGGGGTTTTGTTCTTTAGTGTTTAAGGTCAAATTTCATGTTGATTAACTTGATTTCTGAGTATTTTGTTGAATGTGTGAGGGTTTGAGGATTGTGGGTTTCGAATTAAGGTGGGTAAGTGCAGGACCTGCATGCAGGATATGGTTCTATGTGTTTTGTCATAGTATCTTCTCTCCAAATGTTTTGCAATGGAAAATGTATAAGATATGGTTCTATGTTAATTGCAGGAGCATTCTCACCAATATTCAAATGACTTGAGGAAGATCTGAAACATAAATTTTGTAGAAGGAAGAAGACCACAGTAGAGCTTTCTCGAAGTAACCCGAAAATCTCGAAACACTTTCAGGAATCCCGAATTTCGGGATATAAAATTTCATCCCGAAATGTTTTGATTTAGGATTCGAGTTAAGGGTTTTGGTTCGGGATCCCGACCCGAACCAGCCCTAAATAGAAGTCCGTTTGTCAAAAAGTAGAGAACCAGCAACGCGGTGACATTCACCCCATTTTTTACATTTTACAATTCTTTTTATTTTCGTGTGTCAGATTAAATGAACTAATAAATTTAAAAAATGTAAAATAAAAAGAAATGTGTGAATAAAATTATCTAAAACTTAGAGGGACTTGGATTGTCTGCCCTCCCATTTCGGTGCCCTTCTCGTGCCCTCCTGTTTGTGTGGTCACGGTTAAGCTACGTCAACATTTTATATTACTATTTCTTTTTGTTATATTATTTTTATAAAAAAATAATATAAAATGTTGACGTGACTTAACCGTGACCACACAAAACAGAAGGGTACGTGGAGGGCATCGAAATAGGAGGACAGACAATCCAAGTCCAACTTAGAGACACATTTTTGGCAGAAACAGAACACGTGTTGCAACATCAACAAAGACCTTCCTCCATCAGCCACCTAGCTAACAGGTGTCAAGGGGTTCCAAGCTTTGTCTAATTTAGGACTGGAGCATGAATTTTTTATAGAAAAAATAGCAGCGGAGATTGATGGGACTTGTACGCCAGAAAGGTGGCCCCACGCTTCGCCGGAAAGATAAAGGTGTGGTCATGGAATTGCTCGATCGACGATCTCTCCTCCTCAAAGACCCTCCTGTATAAGACTGCACAGCCACCCTTAGCCAGCTAGCTCTCTCTATACCTAATAACCAAAACATAAATATAAAATAATACAAAATAAATATAAAATAAATCCCTACCCCCATAAACTTGGTGCTGTTTTAGCTGTGCTGATATCATATATACTAAATTCTTGAAGTAGATCTGTCCACGAGTAAAATTAAACAGTGTCCTGGAGTATTGGGTTTCTAGCATTTTCGAGTTCTTACCCTTCATTCGTCAGCTTCCTACTCAATATTTACATTCAGTCAGGTACTTTTCTTTTAATGGGTTTTAGGGTTTCAGCTTAGTTAGTTTTCTTATGCGCAGTCTGCATGTTTTGTTGGCTACAGCAGTGTGGTTTCTCTTATGCACTTAAGTTCGAACTTCTTTTTCGGTAGTTTAGGTGAGTTTAACTGGATATGTTTTTTAAATTTCTTTAACTGGATATGTTTTTTAAATTTCTTCTTCTTTGATCTGTTTTTGTATGCGTTTGTTGATTTTTATGTGTTTGTTCTGGGATCTGAGACTTCTTGAAGATGAATATACTGTCTTATTAGTTGGTTAAGTAGGGTTTAGTTAGTTAATTAATTTTCACGCAAACTGCTTTTTAGTTTATTGTTATTAAGTGGCTTAATTTTTCTGGCTTTTTTATATTCTGTGTGGTCACTTTTTTGGTGTTTAATAATTGGAAGAGAGAATTGACCACTCTAAAATGAAGCGCAATAGCATTAAAAGAAGAAAATTTCTCTTTTACTTTTGCCGTCTACCCCGCCTACATTCTATTCATGTTTCCTATTTTGGAAATGTATAATTTAATTGCATTAGACATATCTTGTCATTATTTGTTTAATATGTACCACCATGTAAATACCTCCAATTGCTCACTAATCCCATTCTTAAATTGAGCAAAACACCAATTAATCCTTGGTTGAATTCGGTTGGTGTTGCCAAGCATAGTCCTTAAATTTTGATCATAGAGAGGCCACAGAGATTCGTTATTTTTCAAATTACAAGCTATATTGGTTAGATAGATTTGAATATGGAAGCTCTCTGAGTGCTGTGTGGGGTAAATGTTCTTAATCGTGGATAGAACCTCTCAAGTGTCGTGTAAGGTAAATGTTCTTAATCATGTGAGTGTGAAAGGTTCGGTGCGGATTAAATGTTCTTAATCACGTAAGCTGAAAACAACGTGAGCAGAAAGTGCGTTGCACATAGTTTTGTTGTTATCGCATGAATGAAATGTGTCATGTAGTTTCTGTACGAACCAATTAAATTTATTCTGAGTACTGTGCTTTGTTGATATGAATTTAAATCAATGTTTTCTTCTGTGTTTCTCTTAGCAAAAAAGGGACATTTTAACTGGATTTATTTATTGAAAGAACCAATTAATTTCACACAGTCGTCTATACTTCACTAGACTCTGCAACACCAACAACTACTGCATAAACTTAACCTCATGTGCTTCAGTTTGATCAGGTTCGTTACAATTTAGAAACCCAACATTTAATCAAGTGTAGATCGCACAAACATGGGTGTTTTGGAGTCGGAAATCAACTCTCATGGCGAGGTGGATTCGCCCTTGTTATCGGACCAACAAGCGAAGAACCACTTAGTCTCCTCATTAGGAAGACAATCATCAATCTACTCGCTCACTCTTGATGAGTTTCAGCACACACTCTGCGAGACCGGCAAGAATTTCGGGTTGATGAATATGGATGAGTTCCTAACCAGCATTTGGACCGCCGAAGAAAACCAAGCCATTAATTCCAATCTCACCAACACTACTACTACTAACAACAACAACAACATGAACAACATTGAGGTGCACATACCTTTAGCCGAGGCCTCAGCAGAAAAGAGCATTGCGACGCAGCCCAGCTTGCCGCGTCAAGGCTCGCTTACGCTGCCTGAGCCACTGTGTAGGAAAACAGTGGATGAAGTTTGGTCTGAGATAAACAGAGGGCAGCAGGCAAAGCAGCAGAACAATCACAACAGTAGCATCGATGGTGGTGTTCAGAGTTCTGAGTTTGCCCCTCGCCAGCCTACTTTTGGGGAGATGACATTGGAGGATTTTTTGGTTAAAGCAGGGGTAGTTCGGGAACAGGATTCAATGGCGGCCACGGTGGTCCCTCCTCAGCCTCACCAGCAGCAGCGGTATGGGATGTACCAGAACGGCAACCATGCTGTGGGACCCAGTTTTGTTAATAGGCCTGTGATGGGAATGGGGGCTGCTGCCGCAGCAGGTGCTAGTACTAGCACTGCCGCCGGTATTCCTAATTACCAAACTATACCGCAAAGTGGGGCTGCGGTTGTGGGAGAGTCCTCTGCGTATGCTGCGAATGGTAAGAGGAATGGGGCGTACCCGGGCGTGCGGCCTCCACAGTCGGTTTGTTTTGGCGGGAGAGTGGAGAATGGTGGTGGTGGATATGCAGCAGGGCAGACAATTGGGATGGCGGCTCCGGGGAGTCCGGTGTCTTCAGATGGGATGGGTACTAGTCAGGTTGAAAACTCTGCGGGTAGATTTGGTTTGGACATGGGTTTAGATGGACTAAGAGGAAGGAAACGGGGTTTAGATGGACCGGTCGAAAAAGTGGTGGAGAGGAGGCAGAGAAGGATGATTAAGAACAGAGAGTCTGCAGCAAGGTCTAGAGCTCGAAAACAGGTACATTATTTCATCCTTTTCTGACAATTCAGTTCTTACCATTGAATTGTTCTAAATAATTACTGGTTATGATAATTCAGCTGCCTCGAACGATCGAATTTGAAATATCTTTTTGTGAAGTGATTTTAGCAAGATATACATTATTATTTACTACACTTGTTGATCATCAATAGTTTAGTCATATGGTAGCAAAATGTTCCCTTTTTTTGGTTGCACGATGAATAAATCACCCCCGTTGTTATAGATGGATTGATCAGCAGCTTCAATTTGTTTATTAAACTTTTTCAACGTTGTCGGTTTATACTGCGAGGCTGCCAGGAAATGATCTTCACCAAGCTCTTAATAGAGTAGTCCAGGTAGCTAGTATGAATGTGACTTGCGGAACTGAATGATGAATATCTAATTCAAGATTAAACAGTTCAGTAGCTGCTAGGCCTAGGCAAGCAGTTGAACTGGTCCTTTTGGAATCTTGAATCATGTAAAATTAGGTGGACACCTTTAGTGAAAGTAATTTTAGATTTTTGTGGAATCTCTCATCACATTTTCTTGAAGGATCATACCAGTAGTTTTTATTTGAGCGATATATGCTACTTTTACAGGCATACACAGTTGAATTGGAAGCAGAACTGAACCACTTACGAGAAGAGAACTCACACCTTAAACAGGCGCTGGTAATGACACGAAAAACATTTCAATGCGTTGAAAGCTTTCTGACTCCTTTTGTTTCTTGTGGTGATATTGCTTGTAATTATTGCACTTGCTGATCGAGTTAACATGAACAGGCAGAGCTCGAGAGGAAGCGAAAGCAACAGGTAATTCTTGATTTAACAATGTATGAGTAACAAAAATGAATGCTTTTCAGTGTTACGAGTGATCTTGATTCATCGTCTGTCCAACAAGACAACATGTGAGACTGTCGGAAACCATTTTTCGTATTTGTTGTGTCTGCAACTGCAAGTAAATTCCTGTGTTCTGCCATAAAATTATAATTGATCACGTTACGTATCCTTAACTGAAATATTTTTTTTCAGTATTTCGAGGAAATGAAGATGAGAGTTCAGAACAGGGCCCAGAAAGTGAAGGAGAAGCTAAGGGTGTTGAGGAGGAGTAATAGTTGTGTTTTATAATGTGCAATCTGAGATATGGTAAATGAACGCATATCTCATGTTTTTAGTTCGTCTTTGTACCTTTCTTTCATTTTCCCGAATATGTTACTTTTGAGTAGCTTCCTATACTTATAAAAGAACTTCCATGTTCGTCATTGAGGACTCGACAGAACTGAAGCCCTCGCCGAGGGAAGTCGAAACTGTGCAAGCTCAGCTCAATGCTGAAACGGCTACAAGGTGAAGCAAGAGTGCTACACTGCAAGATAAGATGATGCCACTATGAGAATAAATGTGAATGATTCCTGTACTAGGCATGATTATATACGTTTGTTGTAGTTTTTGTATATTTCAACTTACCAGCTTTTGCATTGTGAGCTTTCTAGAATAAGTGCGTTTATTAGCATAAAAGAAAATTCTTCAGCAATGTCATTATGCGCGCCATCGATGGAAATTTAAATGTATCAACGGCTAGCAGTTATTGACTTGGTTACAAAAGTACTTCTCAAGGCTTCTTGTATGAGTTTATCGCTTGACAACGCTGACTCGGCTGTCTATACAAAATTCTTCTTCTCAAAACTCAGTCCTATGAGTTAATTGGTTGATTCATTGGGAAGTATTTTTAAATGGTCTTAGGAACTAATCAAATGCATCAACGAATAGCAGTCATTGTTTTTGAAGCTAAAATATGCGAGAAAAGGATTCTCACTAAACCCTTTTCACAGTTAAACAGTTGGTTTAAAATTTTGGCGTGAACCAACAAATTATTTTTGTATATGGTTGGCAAATGGACCAATAATAGTAAAACTAAGTATCCAATTTATGTGTTTAATGAACCTGAACTTTATGATGGACCTCTTCTATAGGCAAGGTGGTTTAGCGAACCTATCCATGTGGTTTATAGTGTCAATGAACATGTGTGGTCTTTGCTTCTACAGCTTATTTTAAGGATTTTTCAAGATTCCCTAGCTATCGGTTTTCATGATATTGTTGCTATAGTTGCTTTTCTGGGGAACATGTGTGGCATTTGCGTCTGCAACTTATTCTAGAAATTTTTCAGGATTCCCTAGCTATCGGTTTTCATAATTTTGTTGCTATAGTTGCTTTTTTGGGGTTTGGTTTTCTCCTTCATTAATGTAATAAACGTAAGAGGATGATCCCCTTTATCAAAAAAAAAAAAAAAAAAAGGTGTGGAAGAGTCGTAGGGCGTTCATGTAAGTTTATAATGTGAATGAACCTTTGCACGTGGGTTATAATTTATAATATTGTTGAAGGACCTCTAGGGTTGGTTAAGTGTATTTGATTAATTGGCTGTAAAATTTTGTGCAATTTTGCCAACAACTAGCTCAAGGGAAACACTTGCAGCATCCCCAGAAAAAACCTCTACACGTGCCCACCCAACACTGATGATTTTGAATTGCGTTTGGTCTCATAGGGCTAAAAAGTGATTCAGAATAGATTTGATCGGGACTTAATTTATGAATTGTGTTGAATTTTTCTTTTCTTTCGGGCTAATTATGTTCTGTAGGTAAGTTGGGCTACTTCTCATATTGTCAATTAGTTTTATAATAAGACATCAACTTTCTTCACTCCGTTGTCAACTAAATGAAAAATGGAACAATACTTCAACTCGTTGATATCTTAGCAAATCGTACTAAAGTCAATGTTTAGCTAGATGGAAGCTACCGAGAAGTACGCACTTGGGTGATGTTCAATTGCCAAGAGATCTCTCAGAAAACACTCAATATGGATATTGACTTTGAACATATTCCATACATCACCTTATTAATTAGTTAAACTTTTCTTCCTGAAGCCAAAACCCTGATCCCTTATTACATAAACGTCCCATATGCACAGGTAAATCCAACTTTTCAGACACCATTATTAAACTTTTCTCAGTCATGTTTGGGAGGCATGGTAGCTACTGCTGCTGCATATGCCTGTGCTGCATCACCTACTTCTTTATCTTCCTAGCCTTCATCATATTCTGGTTGATCTTCCTTCCCCAAGAACCCAAGTTCGTCATCACCGATGCCTCTCTCACACAATTCAATTTCACCAGCACCAACAACACTCTCAACTACAACCTTACCCTCAACATCAACATCAGAAACCCTAACAAAAAGGTAGGTATAGACTATCGACGCATCCTAGTCATTGCCAACTACAGGAAAAAGAGGTTTGCTTTGGTGAGATTGAATTCGACACCATTTTACCAAGGCCACAAGAACACGACAATTGTGCATGCAGATCTTCAAGGGCAGCAATTGATGAGGTTTGGGGAAAGTGATCTTTCCAAGTTTAATTCGGAGACTGCTACCAGGGTGTACAGCATTGATGTGAAGATTGCTCTTCGGATAGGAATCAGGTTCGGAAAGATGAAGACGGGTTATTTCAAGATTCCACGGAAGAGTGACTGCAAGTTGAAGGTTCCTTTGAGTACTTCAATTAATGGAACAGTTTCGAATGATTTCAAGACTACTGATTGTATGAGTTTTTATATCTTTGGAGACCCTAATGCCGGGTAAATTTCTTCAAAATGAATAAATGTATAAAATTCGAGTATGAATAAGTTAGTATGAATATGTTTTCTACTTCTTTGTCAATTATACATGTTGTTGTCCGAAATAATATTAAAATTATGAATACAATCACACTAGAGACGCGGGTTTACGTGTTCAACTCAATCACACCAACAGTAGTAAACCATAGAACATAATTATCCAGGCTTTTGTTGAAAATACATGTTCGCGAGCTAGCTATTACATGAATTTGATGTCGAATGAAATTTAAAGAACAATTAGAATTAGTAATTCATGAGAAGTTTAAGGCTTGAGATTTTATGTAATTATATAGACCGCAGTCAAAACTAAGATAAGGTGCCAACCTCAGATCTTACTATTTCGAATTGTCATTGACTAAAACAGGAAGACTTATCACAAAATTACACATATTATAGATGTCTTTACTAACTATGCAGAGTTACACCTTTATATACCATTACAATTTCCGAACGATCGACCAGCACCTGTAACCCTACACCCTCTCTTCTTACACCTGGAAGGCCTTAACAATAATCTCGCACCCTTGTTTCGCATTATTCGAAAAATCTCCTTCTCCCCCCCCCCCCTCTCTATATCTCTACCAACCATGCTAAAAAAATGTTGCTGCTGTTTCTGCATCATTGTTGTAGCACTCGGTGCCCTCAGCTTAACGGCTTGTTTCGCGGTTCGTCAATTCAGCCCTTCTAAACCGATAATTTACCAGGTCACCGATGCTTCTCTGACGCAATTCAACCTGACGGCAACCAACAACACCATCCTATACAATCTGTCCCTCAACATGACTGTTCAAAACCGTAACAAATGGAATGACTTCCACTATGAACATTTTGAAGCCGTTCCTAGTTATAAGAACCAGGATTTGAGTAAAAGTATTTTGGAACCATTCGGGGTAGCGCACAGGGATACGTACGATTTGAATCCATTGTTCAAGGGACTACGTCCGGTGACGGCTCTTACGAATGAGGAGGCTTCAAATTTTAGGAATAGTACAGTTTTTTATATCACGTTGAAGATCTATTTTAAGTATTGGACCAAAATTGCTGTGTACAAGGATGAGAAGGAGCTCCAGATGGCTTGCTATTTGAAGGTTCCATTGAGTTCTACCGGAAAACTAGCTGAAAATTTTCAGAGCACCAAATGTGATAAGGCCGACCACTAAATTTGTTTCACGTTTAGTTTACATTAGATTATCTTTTTTGTATCGATCGCTTGTTATTTCAAGACAAGGTATGTAGGAATTTTTTGTTTCCCAAATTAGGAAAAAAAAATTCTTTATTATATTGGTATGACTACTTTTTTCCTTACTTCTTATTATTTTAAAATTAATAGCAAACCACGACACATGCAAAAAGTTGAGGTTCAACCATAAAATCAATTAACAATTATTTGGAGTAGCTCAACTTATTTACAAGCTCATGCAAAGTCTCTCCTACTATCAATGCAGTGTTGCAGTTGTGCTCTAAAAGCCAATTTTGTAATATTGGATATTATGTAACAACTCCATATTAATCAATTAATTAATAAAAAAGCAAGTATTATTCATTCACGATTATTGGTTTTATATTATAGAGATATTATATGAGGTCGTAAGATTTAAGATATGGAAGCAATGTTCTACAAAAAAAAATTAAAAAAAAAATCCTTAAACAAAGTTCCAGCTGTTTAGAATGTCAAATGAACATTGACTATCCGGTAAGATCAGTGTACATCGCATTAAAGTTATCTTGGTCTCGTGCTACGTGTGTTTGACATGTGGTGGATATACAGTGCTTGTCTGTTGAACAAGTTTACTGAACACCGACTGCCTGAGAAGCTTAAACGTGTGGATGTTTATCACATGTCAAACGTTACAAAGCCTTGGATTGTAGCATGCAAGCAATTCTTAGACCTAAGGCATCATTGGATATCGTGTGCTTATAGATATAAACTTTGACTTTATACCAAAGCCCTCACTCCTTTGCATGGCTTGAAGATTAGGGATCTAGAGAAACTCAAGATTCTAGAGAGAAATTAGAGAGAGAGAATATCTAGAGAGAGATTGGATTTGTTGAAAAATGGTTTTCTCATTACATCAGTTACAAAGTACACAGTGTATATATATACACATAAAATACATAATAATGCTGACTAAGCATTTTACACAACTAATTCTAACAACCCAAAACTTAACAGTTAAGCTAAGTATCTGAGAGTATTATTCTAATGTATTGTGTACATGATTAATAGCTGGTCCTTCACTATCTTTAACACACCCCTTCAAGCTGAAGGGAGAAGAACAAACTGAAAGCTTGTGACTGAGAGTAGCAAATCTGTCTGCAGGTAAGGACTTGGTAAAGATATCAGCAATCTGAAAAAGACTAGCAACATGATGAATACTGATGTGACCTTGAAGAACCTTCTCTCGGATGTAATGATAATCAATCTCGACATGTTTGGTTCGGGCATGAAAAACTGGGTTCTTGGCTAATGCAATTGCACTCAGATTATCACAACAAATCACAGGTGGTTGGAGAAGAGGAAAAGAAATATCCTTCAAGATCTTGCACACCCAGGTGATCTCAGAAGCAGTATTGGCTAAAGACCGATACTCTGCTTCAGTAGAAGATCCTGCCACAGTGGTTTGTTTCTTGGCACTCCAAGAGATTAAATTGGGACCTAAGAAAACACAGTAGCCACTAGTAGATCGGCGGTCTACCGGACAACCTGCCCAATCAGCATCAGACCAAGCTGTGAGGCACTGTTTTCCTGGTTTGAACCATAAGCCGGAGTCAATGGTACCCTTTAGATACCGTAAAATCCTCTTGACAGCTTGTAGATGGATAGTTCGAGGAGTATGCATATGTTGGCAAACCTGATTTACTGCAAAAGCCAGATCAGGACGTGTCCAAGTCAAGTACTGAAGTGCACCAACAGTGGACCTATAAGTTGTAGGATCTGGAAGAATAGAGCCAGAACTATCTAACTTGGCTGAACTCACTGGAGTAGAGCAGGGTTTGACACCAAGCATGTCGATTTTCTTTAGTAAATCCAAGGCATATTTGGATTGATTGAGAAAGAGACCGGTAGGGGATCTGTGAACTTCAATGCCAAGGAAGTAATGAATATCGCCCAAATCTTTGACAGGAAACAAAGATTGGAGTTGAGAAATGATGGACTGACAGACCATGGAGGAGCTCCCAGTGATGATTATATCATCCACATAGACTAGGATAAAGGTAATAGTAGAATCTCTCTTGATAAAAAGACTAGTATCAGAGGATGAAGAGATAAAACCCAATGAAAGAATAGCACTGTAAAAGGCTTCATACCAGGCCCTGGGCGCCTGTTTGAGGCCATAAAGCGATCGCTTCAGTTTACAAACGTGATGAGGTTGAGATTGATCAATAAACCCAGGAGGTTGCACCATGTAGACATCCTCTTTGAGATAGCCATGGAGAAATGCATTACTCACATCTAACTGATGAATAAACCAATTATATGTGACTGCAATAGACAGGAGAATGCGAATAGTAGTTGGTTTAGCTACTGGGCTAAACGTCTCGGAGAAATCAAGACCTTCTTGTTGATGAAATCCCTTGGCGACAAGCCGAGCTTTGTACCTTTCTATAGAACCATCAGCCTTGTGTTTAAGTTTAAATACCCATTTGCAGCCAACCAAATTATATTGAGGATTGGGGGGTACTAGTTCCCAAGTACCTATGGACTGTAAAGCTTGATACTCATCCTTCATTGCTGCCAACCAGTGGGAGTTTTTAGAAGCTTGGAGATAAGTGGTGGGTGTAGAAGGAATAACCATGAGAGAGTCAACAGTAGAAGGAAGGGAATGCTTGGTGGCAGTGAACACTTTAGGTTTGTGTATGCCAACCTTGGCCCGTGTAATCATGGGATGATTGTTAACAGGGAGAGAAACTAAAGGAGGAGTAGCTGTAGGGTGAGTAGGGGATGCTAAAGGTAGAGAAGATGCAATAGTAGGTGAGAGTGAAGTAGGAAATGAAGTTGGTAAGACAGTGGCAGGAGATGAGGTGGAGGCATGGGGTAGATGTGATGAAGAAGAGACCGGTATGGTAAAGGAAATGGGAGAGTCTGAAGGTGTAGTAGTTGAGATGGGAGAAAGAGTAGGAGAAAAAGTACTTTGCTTGAAAGGAAAGCAAGCTTCATCGAAGACAACATGTCTGGAAATGTATAGCTTGTTAGTAACCAGATCAAAACATCTGTACCCACTGTGATGCAGACTATACCCCAAAAATACACAGAGTTTACTCTTTGTGTCCAGTTTATGAGAACTATAGGGTTGTAACCAAGGATAACAGGCACAACCGAAAGTCTTCAGAACATGATATTTAGGTGGTGCTTTGAACATTAACTCCCAGGGACAAGAGGAAAACTGAGATGGCAGTCTATTGATGAGATACACTGCGGTTTGAAATGCTTCAACCCAAAACTTAGAGGGCAAACCACTGTGAGATAACGAAGTCCTACCCATTTCCACAACATGTCGATGTTTCCGCTCAGCGCACCCATTCTGCTCGGGAGTGTGAGGACAACTCAATTGATGGACTATACCGTGAGCATTAAGAAAACCTTGTAAAATAGAGCTGAGAAACTCACCCCCTGAATCAGATCTCAGGCACTGAATCTTACAAGCAAACCAATTCTGAACTTTTAATACAAACGTTTGAAGAACAGAACACACATCAGATTTGAAGTACAACGGACATAACCAACTATATTTGGTGAAATCATTAACAAGAATGAGATAGTATTTATATCCAGTACATGAAGGAGTGGGGGAAGGACCCCATACATCAGCATGAATGATATGAAATGGCTTAGTGGATGTACAAGGCAAAACAGAAAATGGGAGTCTAGAGGCCTTCCCCAATTGACAATCAGAACAAAAGGATTGTTTATGTACTGAACCAACAATAGGGAGATTACTGTGCTTGACAACCTTATTTAACACTATAGAAGAAGGATGTCCAAGCCTTCTGTGCCATATATGGATGTCTGCTTTAGCTATCATGAGGGCATGAGGTGAAATAGCAATGCCAGATACGCCATTAGATGCATTCCAATAGAAGGGATAAAGACCTCCTTCACTGGGGCCCTGGAAAAGCGTCCTCCCAGTTCTTAGATCCTTGACATAGAATCCAAAAGGATCAAATGTCAGAGAACACCAATTGTCATGAACAAAACGATAGACTGAGAGCAAATTATAAGAAGTTTTAGGAACTAAAAGAACATTATTCAGTTTAAACGCAGCATTGGCAGTTCGAATAAGTGCAGATCCAGTGTGAGAAATGTAGAGACCTTTACCATCACCGACGAACAGTTGTTCAGTACCAGTGTATGAAATTGCTGAGTTGAGAGATGCTGGATCAGGAGTGACATGATGTGAAGCACCACTATCAGTGAGCCAATAGCTTGGGGAAGAGGAACCAGTCATAGCAGACATGCCAACAGGAGTGTTGGTGAAGGCCTGAGAGTGCTGAGACGCAAATTGTGAAAGTTGACCACAAGAAATAGCAAGATGACCATGTTGATGACATAGTTGACATGGATTAGGACGACCAGAGAAAAATGATTATGATCGATTCTAATTTGGAGCAGGGCCAAGGACACCACCAGAATTGCTATGAGCGCCAAAATTACCATGCCGATTAGCTCCAAAATAACGATTCGGATTAGGTCCAAAATTACCATTTTGATTAGCCCCAAAATGACGATTCTGATTAGATCGATTGCGATACTGAGACTTTCCTCGAGAATTTCCGCGAAAGGAATTATAGACAGTTGGATGTGGCTGTGCTGTATAGGCATGAAAAGGAGCGGAGGAGGAAGATGATCGAGTCTTGCGTTTTTGAAGAGAAATTTCTTTACTGAGAAGAAGGCCGTGAAGTTCATCAGCATTGACATCTTCAGATCGCGTCTCAATTGAATCAATAAACGATTCATACTCATCAGGCAGACCAGAAAGAATATACGCAACAAGATCCTTCTCAGATATCGGCTCACCAGCCGTGGCCAGTTTGTCAGAGATTTCTTTGATGGAGTTGAGATAGTCGGTCAATGAAGAATCACCTTTCTGAATATTCTGAATCTTGGAGCGAAGACTGTGGACATGAGTGCGCGAAGCACCAGCAAAACGACGCTCAAGAGACTGCCAAAGAGACCGCGAATCTTCCATCCCAATCGTCAGTGGAAGAAGATCCTCAGCAAGTGTAGAATGGATCCAAATTGTCAAAATCTGATCTCGTTCACACCAAGCTTCATAATCGGGGTTGAGAATCCGAGAACCAGAGGAGTCACGAACAAATTCCAGTGGACAAGGATTTTCGCCATTTATGAGCCCTATAAGCTTGAAGCGTTTCAGAACAGGAAGAAACAGACTACGCCAGGTAATGTAATTCTGACGATTGAGCTTAGTTGGAACCATGCCAGCAACATTCTGAACAGTGATAGATGCAATCGGAGTGAGGAGAGAGGGAGCCGGGGCAGAAGAAGTTGCAGGAGAAGGAGAATCAGAAGGATTCGTGGTGGTCGCCATGGAAATAGCAGACAAGATGCAGAAAAGAAAAAGGTAAGATCTGTTTGGGAGGTAAGAAAAGGCGAGAAAATTCACGGAAGCAAGGATCGAAGTCGTGAGACGAAGGCGATTGATACCATGTTGAAGATTAGGGATCTGGAGAAACTCAAGATTCTAGAGAGAAATTAGAGAGAGAGAATATCTAGAGAGAGATTGGATTTGTTGAAAAATGGTTTTCTCATTACATCAGTTACAAAGTACACAGTGTATATACATACACATAAAATACATAATAATGCTGACTAAGCATTTTACACAACTAATTCTAACAACCCAAAACTTAACAGTTAAGCTAAGTATCTGAGAGTATTATTCTAATGTATTGTGTACATGATTAATAGATGATCTTTAACAGGCTGACAATGTGTTGCTTGGGTTCATGTAGATGAGTATGGAGATATATGAATGCGTAATAAAGAATCTATCACATTCTAGTAATTGTTCGATAAAATGAGATATCCCTTGAAACCAATTGAAGATTCATCTCAGAAATTAAATACAAAGAATACAATACTCTAACTAACTTGACTAAATCTAAGTCTTCATATAACATTTTATAATTAGTAATTGTTACATTCCTGGCTTGAAATTTTTCATTTTTTTATTTATTATTTTTGCAAAAATTTTAAACCGCATTAATCAAAACTCAGTTGTGTGCGGCTGGCCTCAAAAGTTGGTGTTCTTAAATTTACGAACACTGGATTAACGCGGAGTTTTCGAAAATACAGACAAATATAATACATGTATTTACTAATTTTGCACATTATCCTTGCCTAATCAATAGCCATTATAAAGACACCACACCCGGCATTTGTAACCTCTTTTCCTCTGTGGCCTACGTGTGAATTGAACGAGAACTCAGATTCTCGCACTCTAGTTTCCAGCCCTCTTGAAGAACAAAATCTTTTGAGGGGGTTGGTGCCGGTGATGCAGATATAGAAAGAATCTTCCACTCTTTCTATAATTAAGCAATACAAATAATATTCCTTCATCAACCATGGCTTGCAATTGGAAAAAATGTTGCTGCTTTTGTTGCATCCTCATGATAGTTTTCATCATTGCCCTCAGCGTCGCTGTTATCGTTGTTCGCGAATACAGCCCTAAACGTGGGATCAAGTACGAGGTGACTGATGCGTCTCTGACCCAATTCAACTTGTCGAGCGATAAAATCCTTAAATTCAACTTAGCGGTCACGATAAATGTCGAAAACCCTAACAAAAGGTCGGACTTCCACTACGAGAAATTCGAAGCCGTTGCTTCTTACAAGCACGACAGTTTAATGAGCGTTAGCATCGACCCCTTCGAGGTAGAGCACAAGGATAAGCATCCGGTGAGTGCATTGTTCAAGGGGGAGCAAAAGATGTCTCTTCCAAATGATGAGGTTTCAAAGATGAAGACTAGTACGGTTTATGATATCGTTTTGAAGTTGAAGGTCAAGCATTGGGCAAAGTATGCTACAATCAAGATTCAAGAGAATATGAAGATGGCATGCAACTTGAAGGTCCCTTTGAATTCTAACGGAAAATCTGCTGTAAAATTTGAGGTTGCCAAGTGTGAGAAGGCTTAGATTTTTGTCTTCTAATGTACGTGCATGCATGGTTTGGAGGATTGTGTTTTAGTTTCTCAAATTAATAAGAAAAGGGTTTTTATTTCCCTTACACTTCATTCTAGCTAGGAACAACTCTTTTGTGGATTCCATACATCACGTCGATCGCCATGCAGTGTGGTGTAACACACACAATGATATGCTGATAGCTCTCTTAATTAGTAGCATTTTGTTTCACACAGCTATATATGTCTTTTGCCAATATGCATATGTTTAAAAAGGCAATTTTCGGTGTGTTATAACTTAGTTGATTAAGAATATTTATTCTTAAACTAGAGGTTCATGTTTGATTTTTCCTTCCTCGCTTTCAATCGTATAAAAAAGAAAATGAAAGTTTCTTAATATTTTTAAAGAACTTGTTACGTATTTTTTTTTTGTCTGTACTATATTATTTAAGAGAAAAGCTTTAACAACTTCAAAAACTACCCTTTCACCGTTTTGCGTGATTGTTTGATGAATAACTAAAATACATTCTCACAACTATATATATATCGAAAACTACTTGATTCAGCAGTGACACAATTTTGTTGAAATTCCAATAACTCTAAGAATCAGTCCATATATATTAGCATGCGTACATTCATACATGCATGTAAATTGTAATAGATGTAGGCTTGTAGCCTCCTTCAATACATGTATATATATATATCTGTATACAACAATCAGTGGTACAATATTTCAATTTGTTGAAATCTTTAATTCTTTTTGTTATGTGGGGATCGTAGAAATGGTGGAACATTTCAGAAGTCAGCGACTTGGAAGCTACATGAACTAAGTCCTTCAATAATCCTGCAAACGCACGTATATAGATCACTCACAAAACACGCTTCCACGTTGACTTGAGCTTATATATTAAAAAAACCATTGAATGTTTGGAGCTTTGGGAAGCCCTATTTTCTGTACGATGTCTGTTTATTTATTTTTAGAATAAATCTCAGTTTATTACTCTTAAGTTTTGTGGTTTTCAACGTTTGGTACATAAAGTTTTTTTCGTCTAGAGTCATACCTAAAGTGTTAATTTTGAGACAGTCTCATACATCTATTATTTTGGCTGTTAAGTCTCTCATTAACTAATGACGTGATGCCATAGACAATAATCAGACCCCACCTGTTATTCCGTCTTCTACCTCCCCCGACCTTCCCTTCCTCCCTTATCCCTCCATTCTCTCCTCTGCACCAAACCCTCCTCTCCTCTCCTCTCCTCTCCTCTTCGACTCGTCATACATCCACCTTCCCCCTCCATCTTCGACTCCACCCACCCACCCTAATCACGAAAATCTTTCAATTTTCAAAAAAATGAGCAACCGTTTCTTCAAATGCGAACATGTAGAGGCTTCACCACCGCCGCAATAGATCCAGCCGTTGGCATATCTGTTTTCTCAGGTTTTTCCGTCCCGTTTGGGTACTTAAATTTCCTGCAAATGTCTCAGCCTTTCCCTGCAAATACCTCAAAACCGACGGAGACCACGAAGAGTTCTTACACAAACTCTGAATCTCCTTCAAGAACATCCAATAATTTGATTACAAAAGTAAAACCCAATTGCCGGAATCCAAAATTAAAATTACCAAAAGCTAAATCTTCTAGGCCGCACAACTGCCTCCTGCAAATCCTACTTCAAACTAAAAAATTCAAGCAAAACCCAATTACCCAACTGCCACCTGCAAATCAAACTAAAAAATTCAAACAAAATTCAATTACCCAACAACTTCTGCAAATCATAAACTCAAAATTGGGCATGTGGGAGGAAAAAAGAACTCGTGAGCTTGTTCACTTTGTGAACCTTCTCGTTGCAAGCCTAGCACAACGTTGTCCTGTCGGCACAGCAGAGGACAACGCCACCTCTCTGAGCACCCCCATTTAGTCTGTAGTTCTGCTGCGACGGTCTTGTGCTTTGCTGTGCCGTCACCAAGCTAGCCCTCAAATGCATCCGCAGATCGGTCAGCGTCGAAGACGAGGAAATGTGGGTTCGGTGATTGGACGCTCGCAGCGATTTGATGAGAGGGAAGGCTAATTGGATGCTCACGGTGGTGATTTGATGAGGAAAGGTGGGTTCGGCTAATCTGGAAGAAGAGGTGGCCGGAGGGTGAGGTAGGAGAGGAAGGTTGAGTGGGATGCGGAGGGGATTGGGGACGGATGGGCGGATCAAACTTCCTCTGGAGGAAGACGAGTAACAAAAGGGATTTTTCTTTTTTCTTTTTTTTTGTGATAAAAAAATGTTTTTTTTTTTTAATTTTTAATGATCATGTGAACCCCTTAATGACACGTAATGCTCAGTCATTGTCCACATGGTTAATGACACGTGGTGCCCAGTTATTATCCATATTGGTGTCACATCATTAGTTAACGATAATCGACATCGCCACCATACTATTATATCTGGGTTTTTCTCAACCAATTGATCGTAGAATTCGTATAAAAGTAGATGGTCTTCATAGATTTATATAATAGTACACTTTTATACACATTCATGACTTGGCGTATAAGTAACATCATTATTTTTTACAAGAAACCTAAGCTCACAGGACATCAACGGGCTGATCAATGGATGGAATAAAATGGACCTTAGGAGTGACATATAAGTTAAACATATTATTTGAAAAAGTGATGGTCTAACTCAATATGATTGGTTCGGGCATGAAAAACAGGGTTGGTTGCCATATAAGTAGTGCTCAAATTATAGCAAAGGAGGAAAATCGGTGGTGGTGCTGCATGACGAAGCTCATACAAGAGATAGGAAAGCCAAATGGACTCGGCACATGCATGAGCTAGAGCACGGTACTCAAACTCCACACTAGAACGGGAGACAGTGGTCTGCTTAGTTGAGCTTCAAGAAATAAGATTAGGTCCATGAAAAGACAAGTACAAGGAAGTGAAACGGCGAGTATTCGGACAGCCAGCCTAGTTAGCATCGACTAACCATGAAGAGTGAGAGGCCCAGAAGAGCGTCGAAACACAATACCAAATTCCAGAATGCCTTTGATGTATCGAATAATACGTTTGGCAGCAATAAAATGAGTGGTTGTAGGCTTTGACATAAACTAAGCAATGTAATTGACTGCAAAGGCAATGTCAGGACGTGTCAAAGTGAGGTATTGGAGTGAACCAAGTAAATGTCAAAATTCAGATGGGTTAGAAAGTGGCGTCCCCTACGGATCTGCTCCTTCTGCTTGTTCAACAGCATCTTCCTGGGTTCCCTCCTCTCCCTCCTTATATTCTGGTTGATCTTCCTTCCCAAAGAGCTGAACTTCTTCGACACTAATGCCACTCTCACCCAATTCGATTTCACCAACGCCACCAACACTCTCCATTACAACCTCGCGCTCAACATCACCTTCCGAAACCCCAACAGATGGGTTGGCTTTTACTACAACTGCATCGAAGCCATTGCTAACTATAGGTTGAAGAGGTTTACTTTGGTGACATTGACTTCGACTCCATTTTACCAAGGCCACAAGAACACCACCGTCTTAAAACAAGTATTTCTTGAAGGGCAGGGGGAGGTGGTGTTTGGGCAAAATGACATCTCCAATTTTAACTCGGAGACTGCTGCCGGTGTATACAACATCAATATTCAGCTTGCTGTAAAAGTAAGTGTCAAGTTTGGCGAGTTGAAGACAAGCTATTACACGCCGTCACGGAAAATCAACTGCAAGCTGAAGGTTCCTTCGAATGTTAATGAAACCTCTGCTGGTGGTTTCAATATTACTAAGTGTGGGAATGTTAAAATCTTTTCTGATCCTGATACTTCAGGCTAAGTTTTTTTAGAATTGTGCTTAAATTATATGAAGCAATTCAACTTATCATATGCTCAGCATCTTGCGTTTCCAAGTAGCGTTATTGTCACACACACTAAATAATTTCTCAACGTTATGTTATTCCCAGGGACCAAAAAGTCGTCACAACTAACTCTCAAATCGCAGTCTCGTAAACCTTTTCCCCCAACTCAACCCTTCATTCACGTCTTTGATTGTGCATTCTCTCACAGCTTCCAACATAACTACCAGAAACTACTTCAATCAAGTATCGAAAACCCTCTTCCTCCATGTGCTTCTGCATAGAAAAAATTTAGCTAATTATATCAGTAAAACAGAAGGTATTTCGATTCTTTTGGCGATTAGGCGACACCCGGATTGAACAACCTCGGAAGTTCCTCCAGACCAGAAGGACTCTTTGGAAGTTCCTCGAGACATTTCCAACAAAGTCAATTGCTAGATATACATACCTTTCTGTCAATGGCTGGCAGCGGTCAATTAACTAGCTAGTAATTAAGATTTTTCATATGTACAAAGCCGAAATCCACCCTTTTGTGTTATATATACAAGACGATACCTCATATGCAACTCCATCTCATACCATTTTTCTTGTTCTTTCTCTCGTGCAATGACTCCAAAGTGCGGCACACGCTGCCTCTACTTCGTCGGGCAGGCCTTCCTCTGCCTGTGCCTAACCACATTCATATTCTGGTTGATCTTCCTTCCCAAAGAGCCTAAATTCACCGTCTCCAATGCCTCTCTAACCCGATTCAACTTCACCAACACCGACAACACTCTCTACTACAATCTCGCGCTCAACGTCACCATCCGAAACCCCAACAAAAGGGTTGGCATATACTACCGCCGCATCCAAGTCTTTGCCAACTACAGAAAAAAGAGGTTCGCTAATGTGACATTGCCTTTGGAGCCATTTTACCAAGGCCGCAAGAACACGACCACTTTAAACCATGTACTCGTTGAAGGTCAGCAGTGGGTGGCATTTGGGGAACACGACCTTTCTCAGTTTAACTCGGAGACTGCTGCCTGTGTTTACAGTATTGATGTGGAGATTTATCTTCTGGTAAAGGCCAGGTACGGCAAGGTCAAGACATCAGATTACGGTTCTAGCAACATCGACTGCAAGCTGAAGGTTCCTGTGAGTTCTAACAACACATCCGTGAATGGTTTCAATCCCACAAAATGCAGGAATGTTCATGTCCTCCGCGAATCCTAGACACAAGCCACGGATTTGCGATTTTCGATCCAAAAAAATATGACCCTTTTCAACAATCTCATCCCTGATGTATCAAATTGTCGTTGATAAATTCTTGTATGATTAATTGTGATATTTTTTAACTCAGCAGCTTCCTCTACAATTGCTTCTGAGTACATTTTCAAGAAGCACTTGATTTTTTAGAAATTTAAAAAGAAATGTGCTTCTAACAAAAGTAACTCCAGCAAAACTACTTCCGAGCATTACTTCCTACATAAGCACTCTCAAAAGGCCCATGGCTACATTTATGCAATTTTTCAAACTACGGAAAGGGGCTTCGAACTTGATTGGGGAAGAACACCGTTCTAACCGACTTGACTACGCAGATTCGCAACAAATGGAAACAAGTTAAGGGGCTGGAAACTAGTTCCAATCAGTAACTTTGGCAATTCCCCCTAACCCAAAAAAGTTCCTTGGAAGTTCCACTATTTAATCATTTAAATTAGACAAAGCCAAAAACTACCCTTTATTGTGCTGTATACTTTTCCATCTCTCACTGCACTTGCTTCTTTTTCTCTCAGCCATGTCTGGAGGAGGTTGTGCCTACTCTGCAGCACCTTTCTCTGCCTAACCCATTATCTGCTACATCTTAACTTCCGACGAGCCCAAAGTCACCATCGCCACCGCCTCTCTGACCCAATTCAGCTCCACCGACACCGACACCAGAAACACTACTCTCAACTACAACCTTGCACTCAAGTCATTGCTAACTATAGAAAAGAACAGGTTTGCTATCGTGAATTTGAGTTTGGCACCATTTTACCAAGGCCACCAAGAACACGAGCATTTTGTATGCAGTTCTTGAAGGGCAGCGGTTGGTGGTGTTTGATACTGTGCAGCTTGCTCTTCGGGAAAGAACTGGGTAAATGAATTCCAAGAGCTGGGTAAATGAATTCCAAGACAACCGGGTGCCCATCTAGCACAATAGACTGCAAGCTGCAGGTCCCTTTAAGTCCTAATGAAACATCCGCTTGTGGTTTCAAGGCCACAATGTGCAGGAATGTTCATATCTTGACAGATCCTGTAGACTACACAGAACCCTGAGATGTACGGTACAGTGCAAAAAATCATAATAACAGGACGCGTTTTCAAGGACAGTACCTAACAAATTGAAAACATAGCACATAAGCTAAAACGAAATAATCTTCAGTATATGAAATTTTCCCTTTGAATATTATGAAACAAACACAAGCCTGAAATAAACAGACAAAATTGATTTTCAAAACAATCTGTAAATTTACATTTGCTCAGCACGCATAATCTTGTACGGAAAATAAGGGGCTTCCTTTTTCATATTTTTATGAGGATGATAGGAATAATGAAGTTCTGCCATGTACCTTATTGTACAATCACGCTCAACAAATATTTCAACAGGCACCAATTCAGTCAGCAGGACTTCTAGTCTTCTATTCATAATCGAATTGTACCTCTACATGCAGATATTTTCTCATCAGCCGGACAATGGAAGAGGTGAAGCTTGCTAAAACTCGGCACTCTTCATGGGATTTGGCTTCTGAAACTACCCCATAAATGACTAACTTCTTCAAATTAGGGCATCTTTCTAGAAATCCAGCTACCCAGTCTGAGAAGAGCTCACTGATTATAGTCCATCCAAGTTCTAGCACAACCACGTTCTCCAAATGCGATGACCCCTGCAAGCCACAAACATCTCTTAAGTCATAACTTAATGATAAGTGGCTTAACTGAGGGAAGCAAGAAGAAACAGTCTCCAAATCCACAACCCCATCCTCATCATCAAATACAACACCCCAGAGCCGAAGCCTCTTTAAATTTGACGATTTTGAGATCATGTTATAGAACTTTGGCCACATGATAGTGAAGCTGCTAACATCCACAATCTGAAGATTCTCTGTGTTATCACCAATATCAAGATGGAGGACACTAACATCATCGATCTTCAAAACTCTCAGTGACCCCTTACCAATAAGCTCAAAAAGCTCGAGGGTACAATCTTTCAGGTGCAGATTCTCAATGCTATCAGCCTCTAGTATGAACTTATCCAAACTGACAGCTTCCACATAGATATCTTTTAGAGAAGGACTATTAAGTTCCATGGTTGTCTGTGCATCCGACATGGCAATATCAGGATTAATAAGAGCCAAATTCTGAAGTTTTGGACATGCGGTAAGCAAAAGGCTCAAATCCCATGCTGAGATACTGACATAACTTAGCGAAAGTGACTTCAAGCATGGAAATTTCTCATAACTGGGTTCAACACCTGTTACAGAATTATAAGCCAATGCCAAGACTTCAAGCTTCTGCCGACTGCATTTCTCAATGATATTCACAATCGGAGTAGTCCTCACATTATAATGCAGTTGCCGCAAAGTGTCCCGGGTATACATGAGCCAAGCAATCACTGGGGCAGCTGAAAATTCATCAACATCATCCATTAAAATGGATAAACACTGCAATGATGTAGTTTGGAAAATTGTTTGAGTTATAAGAATTTCCAATCTACTTGTTGTCAGATCATGATAGACGGACCAATCATTGGAATTAAAAGAAAGAGTGTGGAGGTGGTTGCGCCAAGCCTCTCTCCATTTCTTACAAGTCGCAGATGCAATCACCACATCTCGGGCAGCTTTAAGCCGGGATAGTATGTTACCTATGACTTCAACTGGAAGGTGCTCCATATACACAAAAAACTAACAAAATCCGAGGGAAGCTCTTGTTCTCAAAATTCAATGTACCCCATGAAGATTAAAAATCAACACCACACAATTAGCCATCCAGAAATGTCAAACCTTCCATCTGGGTTTTTCACAAAAGGTAAGAAAAACCAAGAACCATCAATGCCAAACACCAATCTCCCATCTTTTCGAGATAATTCACGACGTCATCTATACATGCAAAAATTCAGATCAATATTTTGGACTTCCAATAATCAATCAGTAATTGTCACTACAATTAAGCATGGAAAGCAAAGATTAGCTACTAGAAATTGAAAAAATCCAGTATTTTGGGCATTACAAATAAGTCAACAATTCAAAAGTTGGCAGATTTTGAACTGGATCAATATCTATTCAATAACAAGAATCCAAACAAACTCAATAACATAAACCCAATTCAATCATTCAAACAAATTTCAACAGCTTCGCATCAACATACTAAATCGAGCAAAAACACATAGAACCCATAAACCTATAAAAATTAAATTAAACAAAAATTAACGTAATAAAAAGGATAATCAAATGGATGAAACATTGAGAAAACCAGAGCAGGCTTACCCGTGGAAGCAAATCAAAACCCGAAAGTGCCAAGTGTCATTGGGATTATCATCCCAATCATCACTTGAATGCGGAATTCAATGGTTCTGGACAAACGAATGGAGAGACGAACCAACCAAAACCTGCTTGCTTGGTCTGAAAGACGAAACCTTTGGGGAAGAAAGAGTCTGACTCTGCAATGAGAACAGGGGAAGGACCGAAGGAAGGTCTTCTCTTCTCTACCACGTGTGGGAAAGTGGAGAGTAATTGCGCACGTGAGAAAATGGAAATTTGATTTCCATTAATAAAAATTAATGAAAATTGTTTGTACCATATTTAGGGTCTTCGTATTTAGACCTTGTATAAATATTCAGATGACTTAAATGTAATTGTGTAATAAAGGGAGGGGCAAATATGTAATAAGTGAGGAGCCCTTGTTCTATAAAATGACTTATCACCCTCACAATTAGGGGATGTCATTTCTTAGGCTATATGAAGAGTTCTCTCACCCTCAAAAGCTCTCTCCCTCACTCCCCTCACTTCTCAGAGAGATACAATAATCAGTGTGGATGTAGCCCAAACCTTGGGGTGAACCACGATACATCTTGTGTTATTTACATTTCTTGCAAATTCACGGTCGGATTTAAGTTGTTCCAAGACCTCCGGTTTTGTGCATCAACATTTGGCGCCGTCTGTGGGAATCGACACAAAAAGCTATGTCGGTTCTCTTTCATTTTTCCATCTCACCACACTCCACCGTGAATCTGCTCACCTAAAAAACCCCAAAACTGTTTCATCACCAGCCAAAATAAACCATTGGGAAATTTGGGTTGGACCATAGAGAAGTTACTTGGGCCCAGCCAGCCCAGATTTAGTCACCGCGAATCTCTGTTGACTTTTCAGGTGGAATGTGAGGGCAGAAATGGCGACTTTGGCGTTCGCGAGCCTGAAATCTCCGCCGT
The DNA here is from genome assembly GCF_916048215.2 of Malus sylvestris. Classification (NCBI taxonomy): domain Eukaryota; kingdom Viridiplantae; phylum Streptophyta; class Magnoliopsida; order Rosales; family Rosaceae; genus Malus; species Malus sylvestris. Next base: position 2,051,628 of record NC_062273.1, read on the forward strand.
TCTTGTCGTTGCACAAGTCTCCAAGACCCATCCAGATTATGAACGCTGCTGCTTCCCTATCATCCATCGCCACCGTCCGCTTCCCCAATGGCCATCGCTGCTTCCGCTTCTCAAAACCCCTACTTCGATCCCATCACTTCAGATAATGTCCCAATTCTCGTCATCACCATCTCCCTCCGCTGCATTCGCGACGCCAGTGAGCTCGGACACAGCGCCTGTCGAAGCCAAGAAGCCACCCAAGCAGCCGTGGCTCACCGTCGGACTCGGCCCACACATGTCGCTCGTCTCAGCCGACGAGATTTTCTCCAACGGTCAAATCAAACCCACCGTCTACTCTCTCTTCAACCAAGACTTATTATTACCTCACAACGATGTCGTATCATCTAAAAATGCTAAGATTAAGTGCCTTGAAGTGTGGCTCGACCATGGCAGCTTCCAAGATGTTAATGGCTTCCTTTACCGCCTTCTGCCCTCTAACTTGCGCTGTCTCTGCCTCCTATCCTGCGCACCTGGCTCCACACCTGTCGGACATGATCAAGTGGATCCGTAGGGAATGAGGGTTCGTGCACGAGGCCGTGAAGATGGCTCAAGATAGTTCATTTGGTGTTGGATTGATGGCTTTTGAGGAAATCCCAAAGGGTTCCGAACTAATTGTTCTTCCGGAGCACGTACCGTTGAGATTTGGCTTAATTGAATCCAACGACGGAGATGGTGTCAACTCTGTTCTCGACAATTTGGCTCGCCTAGTTCCTGGCTGTAGTGAGTTTTGAATATGAGTAAATCGAACAATGTGGAACCATTTGGTAGATGAACAATGGGCAATGAAATTGGGTATGAAGCTTCTGCAAGAAAGAGCAAAAACTGGATCCTTTTGGGGGCCATACATCAGCAGCCTTCTTGAAACGTTCAATATACCCATCTTTTTCCCTGGCTAGGACATAAAGAATTTGCAATATGCTCCACTTCTTTACCAGATTTTGTTTACTTGTGGAGAGCACACGGAAATGGTGAGTCTGAAGGGTTTAGTCGACCACCCACACGGATGGCTTTTGTCGACCACCCACATGCAAAAGCAAAGAAAAGAAAATGGAGACCATCAGTAAAGCTACAGGAAAATGAGCAATTAATGCATAGCAACCCAGGCTCTTTGTTGATTAAAGGAATCAACTTGGCACGATGACAGCGCAGAAGATGCCCACCAACTTTCATCATGCATGTTCCCATTCTTCACAGACGACACCATGATGTTAAAGAAAAAGAAAAAGGAGGAGGATAAAGAGAAATCATGACCAGGCTGCACGTGTTTGTGGATGAACTTCCTTTTATTTTTTAATGATGTAATTTATTTTCTTTATCTTTCGGAGACATCTGTATAAACCCCATCAAAGGGTAATAGTAAAAAAAAAAGGGCAAAGCCCAAAATAAATGGGCCGAAATGTTGTGTGGAGGGCGAAGGCCCATAAACCCAAAATAGAAAGTACACCCAGTACTCCAAAATTATTCGGCAACCTGCCGCTATTACCACCAACCAGGTGATCAAAAGTACGCCCAATACTCTAAAATTATTCGGCAACCTGCCGCTATTACCACCAACCAGGTGATCAAAAGTACGCTCAGTACTTCAAAATCATACATAAACATTCATGAGCATCACTCATACATAAACATTCGTAAGCATCACTCATGTCAACATCCATGAGCATCACTCATGACAAACATCCATGAGCATCACTTATGTCAATCAACATAAACATTCATCAGCATCACTCATGTCAATCAACATAAACATTCATGAGCATCACTCATGTCAATCAGCTTCAAAAGCTTCATTTACAAAGCTCTAGCTTCAAAAGCTTCATTTACAAAAGCTCTAGCTTCAAAAGCTTCATTTACAGAGCTTTAGTTTCAAAAGCTTCATTTACAGAGCTCTAGCTTCAAAGCTTCACTTGCAAAGCTTCACCTACAAAGCTTCAATGCAGGGTATACAAATACTGCCTTCGAACAACCACCACTCCAGCCCATACATGGATTCAATTTGAAGTCTTCAGCCAACAGACTCTATTGACTGAAAACTTGGGGGACTACATTATATACCATATATTAGGCCTCAACCGGGCTTCATGAAAAATACAAAATACTTGGGGGACCTAGCCCATCACTTATGTATTGAGGAGCGAGCCTTTATTCTATAAAAGGGACACCCTCACCATCATTAGAGAGCATCAACTTTAGCCCATTATTCATGCATTGAGGAGTGAGTCATTATTTTATAAAAGTGACTCCCTCACCATCATTAGAGAGCATCGTCGCCTACTGAGCAACCGCCTCGCTGCGAGCATCAACTCTAGCCCATCATTTATGTATTGAGGAGTGAGCTTTTATTCTATAAAAGAGACTCATTCACCTTCAAACGCCACAAGCCGAGCTAACCAATGCAACATAAGCCACACGTCGAGCAGCCTCGCAACATGTGCTATATTTAGTTGAGCCTCATTTCACATTGAGCGCCGCCTCATATCGAGTATTCAGCTCTAGACAACATCTAGTTACTTTGGCCCACACATGGACTGAATTTCAAGTCTCCAGCCAAAAGACTATCTTGACCGAAGACTTGGGGGACTACTGTTTGTACCATACTTAGGGCTTCCGTATTTAGATCTCGTATAAATACTCAGAGGACTTAAATGTAATTATGTAATAAAGGAATGGGCAAATATGTAATAAGTGAGGAGCCCTTATTCTATAAAATGACTTCTCACCCTCACAATTAGGGGAGGCCATTTCTTAAGCTATGGGAAGAGTTCTCTCACCCTCAGAAGCTCTCTCCCTTACTCCCCTCACTTCTCAGAGAAATACAATAATCAGTGTAGACATAGCCCAAACCTTGGGGTGAACCACGATACATCTTGTGTTATTTACATTTCTTGCAGATTCACGGTCAGATTTACGTTGTTCCAAGACCTCCGGTGTTGTGCATCAACAAAAATGATTTGAAAATTTTGAGTTTTAACGATAAAGACAAAATAAAGAGTAAAATAAATAGTACCATGATTGATTTTTTTAGTGTAAAAATATGGTTTTTTGTTAAAGTGAACAGTACGGGGAGTTTTTTGTTAAAATTCTCATTTCCAATTACCTGGAATTTTTTTGTTTCCCAATGCAATCCTCTTTCAAGATGAGGTGAATCTTATATGGAGAATTTTCAGTATATCCAGAACACAGAGTCGTTCATCACAAGTCTTATGTAATTGGAGGAATTTCTTTTTTTTTCCATGTGTCTATCTAATTGTATAATAACATATGATTTACCGTCTCATGCTATGAGCACACTCAAAAATATCTCTCCTATTTGAGTCCCCTATTACATGAATACTAATTCCTACATCAATTGGAAAAAAAGTTGGATTCCGAAAGGAGATCAACAATATGTGTGGACGAAGGTAGACTACTATAAGTGAGATTGTTTGAGAATCAGAAAAACGAAGTGGCTCAAAAAATCAATTGTAGCTCAAATGTTTAAGAAAATTCACTTTTGTACTTGAGGTTTTGTGTTCAAATTTTCCGGTACACAATATGGCTCATATCAATGAAAAACAAAATCCCTCAAGAGTGAAAACTATAACCCAATCTGAAAAACTGGAGTAAGATCCATAACTCATTTGATATAATGATATATTTACACTACGAGGTAAGAGATCAAACATGTCAGTCATGAAATTCGAACATACGACCTCTCACTTATAAGTGAAAAGTCGTCAACGCAATTTCCACAAGTCAGCAGCTTTTACATGTTGACATTACAAAAGTTCATACAATTTCAAGAAGCACAAAATTTTATAGATATACAATGTGTTCTCCCAAACAAAATTGGAATCATCTTTACAGAAGAATGCCAACTTAAGACCCGAGTTAGCAGAGACTACAATGGTCACGCCGGCGCCAACACAAATAATTAGTCAGTGAAAGTCTTGGTACGTCACTAGCTGGCCATATGATTCTTTAAACCTTCTTGGTAGCTCCGCTACTGCCTGTTGTCATGAACGATTCCCCGCAACCACACTGTCCTTTAGAGTTGGGATTGATAAAAACGAACTCAGACCTGCCAAAGTAAATAAATTACGCGTGAGGAAAAGCAGGAAGGCAACGGTGATCGAAGGCATAAGCAAGAAAGTTGTGGAGCCAAGGGCATATCCTGATTGTATCAATGCACCACCAACAAATGAAAAGGAGACATCAGTGCCCACCGCAGTTGAATTTAAAAACTTTTTATCTGATCAACGAGGGACCTAAATACCATGCCATTCAGCTGCTTTTTTGAAACAAAGGTGTCAAGATTCCCAATTTTAAGTACTTGTTCATGGAGTAATAAAGCAAGCAAATATACCCAAAAAAATAAAAATACGCAAGCAAAATAAAATTAGCAGACCATCTTTCTTCATGGTTTGGTTTCTGCCCATGTAAAAATGGATACACATGTACCATAATCTCTCCTAACACGCACATGGAAGCCACCCTTTTAGCATGCACATTCAGTTTTCCATTGAATGCGCACAACACGTGCATGCAACAGTAAACAGAGGTTGAAGTACTAATGGCAGCAGTGGAAGTGATGAACCCTAAAATCATGGTCCACTGTCGGTCTTAATGAAATAGTCATGTGATAGTTGTGAGGACAGGAATGGAAGGCTGACCATCAGCGAAGGTGACATTATGGGCAAGGCTGGAGACCTAAAGCCGATGTTGATAATATCAGTGCTAAGCAGCACCAGTCTAGGTATTGTACAAGGTAGCAGAGGATTCGTTGGGACGATGATAGAGTTGATAAAATGGCAATATGCCCACCATAAATATGAAAATGCCCACCCCCCCCCCCCCCAAAAAAAAAGTCAGTTGCAGCACATCAGCTTACTGATTGTCATACGGTTGCAAGAGCTCGTTTGAGATTACAGGCTGGTTTGGTATTGTTGTGCTTTGAAAAAAAAATTGTTTCTGCTGTGCTGTAAGAATAAGCTTATTTTTGCTGTTTCATGTTTTCAGTTTTTTTTCAACCAAAACAGTGAAATAAACTGTTTTTAAGTGTTTACCATAAACCTTTTTCTCAGCTTTTTTTTATATCCACTTTTACATTTTATAAAAGTTCCTACCAAACCAGTACTAACTTCTCATAAGTAAAAGCACTGAAAGTGCTAGTGCTTCTACAATACAACCAAAAAAACGCTTTCAAGTTTTTCTGCCAACCCAATCAAAAGCATTTTTTTATTGCCAGAAAGCAGTTTTAGCTCTTTCCAGAAGCAATCCAAAACAGGCCCCAAGACTCTTGGTTCATTTCAAGGTGAAAACTCATATATTCTCCGGAATTCAACCCGAAATTCGAAGACCTATTATCCTTACGATACACAAGTTTAGCATCCTAACATCAAATTGACACTGGAAATAAATACAAAAAAGCCTATTCCACTTCTAACACAGCAAAAGTTCATTTTCTCTACCAAACAAATATAAAAAATTTACACATCCCCAATTCAAATCAAAACCAAACAATTTCTCAGAAGCCAAACATGCTAATAAATTTCCCACAAATCCTCCAAAAAAAAAGAGAAAAAACTGGGGAAAAAAAGAGGAAGAGAAGATTTACCTGAGTTTATCATCTATAAAATCCATCTTCGTTCCTATGACGTGCATCAGAGCCTTCGGATCGATCAAAATCTTCACACCTTTATCCTCCACCAATTCGTCAAACGTCCCCTTATCATCTACAAATGAGCAAATCGGAGCAAATTAATTTACGAAATTCACAATTCAACTCAACAAAATTCAAGAAAAAGAAGAAACTTGACGATCAGGATCCAAACGCCGCCGCACCTGCGTAATTGAGAGTGTAGGACAAGCCGTTGCAGCCGCGAGCCTTGACGCCGAGTTTAAGATATGGTCGCCGGCGCTGCTCTAGGAGCTGCCTTATCCGATTCGACGCCGCGTCCGTCAAGCTCACGGCCTGTCGCCTCGCCGCCGGTCCGATCCTCTCGGCTGCCGCCGCCAGAATTTGCGAAGCCATCGGTGGGATTTTTTATGTCTTCTCTTCTTCCCAGATTTGTCTCTCTGGGATCTAAGGGCAAACCCGTTGGAAACTCGCGCCGGGTAGTTCCGTCATTTCGTTCAGCTCTACGTTGCGTTTTGAACAAGTTTCTGGAAGTTTCCGTGGACGATAGAAACATCATTGCGTGTCGCAAGAGATTCTCGCTTGTGGCAAATTACCTCCCTGTCCCTGTGATGTTTATATGTGGGTTTTTTTCTTGGCGTCCAAAATTTTAATTGTGTATTTTAAATTTTTATTTTAAAAAAGCGAAGAGTATGAAATTAGATTTTTTTGAATGTCAATGATAATTTTCTTTTTACAGCGAGATTATTTTGTATTTTTTTGTTGAGAGTAAGCGAGAATTGAGATTATTATTGACGCGCTTAGTAACCACTAACAATAATAGTGGTATTTAATTGTAGTTATGTTTGGCCTTTTGCAGCTTTTTGTGCGGTCTGTATATGTATTAGTATGTTCAGGCACTTTGATTTTGATTCTTATAAATATGAATTTCATTCTATTCATAAGAATTAAATTCAAAATTTTCGATCTACTGTAAAAAGCTTTATGTGATATTATGTGGAGACCTTTGTGTCGAACCTAACAATTATAGTGGTTAACGAGTAACCAGTGTTACTCAAGAAGTTGAACGATCATGACTTGAAATTAAATAGTGAGTTGTCAGTGTCAATCAAACTATGTCAAATAACATGATTTTACGTTGTAAATTATTTCTCATGTGACATTTCACGGACAAGCACATCAACATGTATGCCATTGAAAAATCGATAATCAAATACAAATGATATTTTCATAATTGAAACGTATCAACGTTGGATGGTCAGACATATCAGGTGATCAAACGTTCTCCCCTCATTTCCAATGCTCACTTAGACTCTACAATTGGGCCCAACTAATGAACACAATAACTTGAAGCAATAAGAAACACAGCCCAACAGTTAAACCCTTGTCACTGAAAGAAAAGGGTTTTGCGCGAGTTTGTGTTTGTTTTCGAAAGAGCCCACACCCACATGCTTTTCACCTGAAAATCCAAACCACCAAATCGCATTTACTTCCCCTTTCAACCAGATTTCTCATTATTCTTAGTAGGTTTGTTGCTTCCTTTTCCACTTCCTACGCTTCTCTATCTTCGTCGATCAACTCGCAATCATCAGTCCAAATCTGGCTCTTTGGGCTCTACGCCACCAAATGCTCCCAGGAGTTCTCTTGTTTCTGCTTCCTAGGTCTCTTCGGATTTATCAGGTCTGTAAGTTTCTCTGAAACCCCTGCTGCCCATTTCTCTGTTTCCTTCTTGTTTTCTGGAAATTGGGTCTCCGTGTGTTCTGTATTTCTGTGGTTTGTTCATTTCTTACTTTTTTCTGCTTGCTTGATGCTGTTTAACTTCATGGTTGCATTGAATTTTACTTAATTGTTGTCTTTTGAGGTTTTACATTTCTCTTGTTTGCTTCTTTCTCATTGTTTTCTGCTTGCTTGATTGCTGTTAACTTCATAGTTCTATTGAATTTTGCCTAATTGTTGTTGGGTTTCTCTTTTCCGGTTGTAATTTTTCTCTGGGGACCGTAATGTGCCATATGAAGTTTATGGGGTCTTACTCTTACATTTCTCTGGTTTGTTTTTCTAATTGGTTTCTGCTTGCTTGCTTGCTTGCTGTTTGTTTTTCTAATTTTTCTCATAGTTACTTTGAGTAGCAGAGTTGCCGTGGGTTTTGCCTTTCGGGTTGTAATTATTTCCTGGGATTGTAATGCGTGCTATGAAGTTTGTGGGGTCTGTGTTTGATTTGGGTTTAGTTGACATGTGACGTTTTACCATTTGCTGGCCTTTGAGTGTTTGTAATTAATCTGCTACGTTTTGTGGTTTCTTACAATTATCTGGTTTTTTGGTAAACAGGTGTTGGGAGAGAGATTTGTGGTGGAACTGAAATTTTAAGTCATTTGGGTTTCTAAATTTCTTGGCATTCATCAGCTTACCTGTCTCTGAGATTTCAAGTCTCAGCTTTTACATGATGGCGACTTATGCGTCGAATTATGTTACCCTTTCTGATACTAGAAACCCGGTGGGGATACTAACAAGACTTGGGGGTCACCTTGGAACGGAGAATCACTTGGGAAGAGTTAGCAGCTTAAAAGTGTCTGAGGAGTACGGTTTTATGGGTGTAACCCTTAAGTCAAGTTTGCCTCAAGTTAAGTGCTCAATCAACTCTAAGAGTGTCGGTTCATATCAGAATAATAGAGACCCTTTTCTGAATCTACACCCTGAAGTTTCATTGCTTAGAGGAGAGGGAAACAATACATTGAGCAACCCTAGAAAAGATATTTCAGGTGAAGGTGTCACTGAGAGTTTAAGTGACAAATCTTCCCCTAGTAATGGTGAAGCAAAAATCAAAGTTATTGGTGTTGGCGGTGGAGGGTCAAATGCAGTTAATCGCATGATAGAGAGTGCAATGAAGGGTGTGGAATTCTGGATTCTTAACACTGATATTCAAGCCATGAAAATGTCTCCTGTCTTTCCCGAGAACCGTATACAAATTGGTCAAGAACTTACCAGGGGTCTTGGAGCTGGTGGAAACCCAGATATTGGTATGAACGCTGCAAAAGAAAGCAGAGAATCAATAGAAGAAGCACTGTATGGATCAGACATGGTCTTCGTTACGGTAGGTTCAAATGCTATTCCTCCGTCGTGACTTCCCAACACTTGCCTATTTTATGCATTTCTGCACTTGACATTAAATATCTTCATATGCAGGCAGGAATGGGTGGAGGAACTGGAACTGGTGGAGCTCCGATAGTTGCAGGGGTTGCAAAGTCAATGGGTATATTGACTGTTGGTGTCGTTACAACCCCTTTCTCTTTTGAGGGACGAAAAAGGGCAGTGCAAGCCCAGGAAGGAATCGCAGCTCTGAGAGAAAACGTTGACACACTGATAGTCATTCCAAATGACAAGTTATTGACTGCAGTTTCCCAATCTACCCCAGTAACGGAGGCATTTAATCTGGCCGATGATATTCTACGTCAAGGTGTTCGTGGCATCTCTGATATAATCACGGTATGGTGATCTTTAAAGATATTGTATATTGAATTGTAATCTTAACTTCTGACCGTTAAGATCATTCATCTAGTCTATCAAGGGTTTTGATTATTTATTTGAGGATCATTGCATTTCCCTTTTTCGGGCAATGGTTTGTTACTATAATTGATGGTTTGTCATCTTGATTGCAGATACCAGGACTGGTAAATGTGGATTTTGCTGACGTACGGGCTATAATGGCCAACGCAGGTTCTTCGTTGATGGGGATAGGAACTGCAACTGGTAATGCTTTAGCTACATACTGCTAGGATGTTTAGAGTGCTTATATCAAATTATTGGCTTCACTTTTAATAACGGACTTGATTATTTTGGTTATTGCCTTCCTGAATGACACCATTGTGGCTAACTTTCTTGTGAAGTTAATACAGAATAAATGAATAAATGGCATCTAGAACTTCTCAGTTTTTTTTGTTAGAGCATGAGAAGGAAAGGTCAGAAAGGAGACATAATCTCAAGTTTGTTAGAATTTCAAATAGGTCTTTCGGTCTTAGATTCGAATTATTGATGACCCCAAAACTTCTTTCTTCCTTAATTATGTTAGGATACATCGTCGTCAAGCCTATTTGTTTCAGTATTGATGACCCCAAAACTTCTTTTTTTCTTAGTTTTGTGCTATGATTTTTTTTTCTGAGCTTTGTATTTTCTTGGAGCAGGGAAGACGAGGGCAAGAGACGCTGCGCTAAATGCCATCCAATCACCTTTACTAGATATTGGTATCGAGAGGGCGACTGGAATTGTCTGGAACATAACTGGGGGAACTGATTTGACCCTTTATGAGGTACTTCATCTTCTCTCTCACTCTTACTCTGCTTTTTGGTTCTATCTATGGAGTCATGGGCTGAAATTGTTTGTTTTCTGTATAAGATCCTTTCCAAATCTTTGTAAAAGAAAATCCGTTCCACGTTGAAGTCTGGTCTGCCTTGTTTCTGTGAGATAAAGCTGTCTTTCAAAATTATTCTTACGGTTTCACCATTGCATCCATTTCACAGTTGATAACTTGATATGGCGTTGTATTTCTCTTCTCTTACCCTCTAATTTCAAATGGGGAAATTCTCATAGGTAAATGCTGCAGCCGAGGTTATATATGATCTTGTCGATCCTACAGCAAATTTAATATTTGGAGCAGTGACAGATCCATCTCTCAGTGGCCAAGTAAGTATTTGTTCTCTCTTTCTCTGAAGAGAACATGGTACCAAAAGAAAATCTCATATGCCTTCTTCCAAAAGCTTCCTAATTTCTGTTGAACATCATAAATTTGCTGTTCCAATCGTTATGGCATGATCACAAAGGATTGCATATCTGCATCTAAAAGCGTATCATTGGTAACAAATATACATGCTCGGCTAATCTTTCACATGTGGTTTGTGGTTTGAATACATCTTAAAATTCCATGTTGCGTGTCTTCACAGGTCAGTATAACTCTTATTGCTACTGGATTCAAACGCCAAGAAGAAAATGAAGGCAGGCCACTCCAGGTATTCCTTAACACATGCACCACCCCCCCCCCTTGCGCGCACGCGCGCTCACACAACTAACTCTCTCCCTCTCTTAACCAATTTCACAAACTCTACCAAAATGCAGGCGCAAGGAGATGTCACCCTTGGAATCAATCGACGGCCATCCTCTTTCATGGAAGGTAGTTCAGTTGAGATTCCTGATTTCTTGAAGAAAAAGGGGGGCTCCCGTTATCCAAGAGCTTGATCTCATGCCTCCTGACCTCTTCACCTCAGCATCCATATGAGGGATTTAAATATGCCTCTGTAGATACTAGATGATAGATCCTCAATTTGCCATTTGTTAGCAGTTTCTAGCCTTCATATTATATGAATGCATCCACGTCCGAGTGTATGTTTCCCATTTCGAGTCATTTGGATCTTGTTTTTCGTCGGAAGATTTGAATAAACATCATTGGCATGTACAGCGTTTTCTTTCTTGAAGGTGAGATATAGAAGCAATTTAAAGGGAAATAATTTCCGCACACCTCTTTTTATTCTTCACATACATATCAGTCAGAGCGTTGCCCACAGAAACCTCCGTTTGAAGTCCTAACTTCAGAACAGTCGAATGAAGACACTTTCCGAACTTACAATCCTTCAACGCAGGACAAGCGTTTAATGCAGTACAAAGAACATGTTGATCTATAACAATCCCATCAACAATCATCCTTTTATAAGTTAGTAAAGCTGCCTCAGAATCACCACTCTTTGCATACCCATCAATCAACGAAGTCCATGACAACGCGTCCTTACATGGCAGTTCCTAGAAAAACTTACAAGCATCAACCATCACCCCACACTTCCATTGCATATCGGCCAAATTACTACCCACAAACTACTCACAAGTCAAGCCCAACTTCAAAGCAAGAGAATGCATCTGCTTCCCTATCTCAATCGACCCGAGAAACACACAAGCTCTTATAACACCTGCAAATGCAAACTGGGTTGGGTTCTCTCCGGCAACCCTCATCTGGGAAAACGTTTTTAAAGTCTCCGAGAACCCCAAATTCTGAGAAAACCTAGTTATCATTGCCGTCCAAGAAACCAAGTTTCTCTGCGGAATTTTGTCAAACAGTTTGAGTGCATAGTCGATCCCCGCATTTCGAGTACATGATAACAAGATGGTTCGCGAGAAGGATGCATAGTGGATACTCGGTGCGGCTGCTTCGTTCGGGCGTAGGTTTGGATGGTTTGCGCCAAGCCGGTGGAGTCCTTGAGCATGTACCCGCCAAAACGGCACATGGGTTGAAAATTCATCGGGAGGGGTGTAAATAGAAATTTTGTGGAAATGCTTTGCCAAATGCACAAATAAATGAAATTATGTGCTAGAAAATGAATTAATTACATGATCAAATGAATTGAACATTCTTCATAGATGCTAGATTGATAACTTTTACCCATTTAACTCTGAGAAAAATATGTATAGTTTAGTCAAGTTAGTTAGAATATTGTACTGAATTTGAATTCTGCATTTAGAATAAAAAACAATAATAAAAATGGTAAATAGCATTTAATAATCAATTTAAAAATAACTTAAAATTGCTATCAATTTTCACAGCAAAGGTGATGATTGCCAATCTACGTCAGGAGATGCTCTTAGATGCTGGATTTGCAAGGATAGTTATCTATTTAACTATGAGAATATGTTTGGATTAGTTAAGTTAATTAGAGTAATGTGCTCTTTATTGCACTCAGTTTGAATTTTATTCTTTATATTTAGTTGAATTTAATGTAGAATATTACTTGTATCGAAAAAAAATTTGGTGAGACAACATTCTTCGAGAAAAAATAATTGATCAAGTGAGGATATTTGCTTGTAAAAAGAGTGAACTTTGTATCTCTGAGTTGCAATTCAACGATCAAAATTGTTTAGTTTTGAGACAACCTATCTTCTACAATTATGTTCTTTAGCGAGAATATTTTTCCTCGCTAACTTCTTTCTTTTTCTCGCATAATGTTTTGGGCAAGCAATTTCTTTCCTCGCCAGTCCCCGTAGGAGCCCCTTCAAGAAAAGATTGTAGCGAGAACTTTTTTCCTCGCTATTGAGACACTATATTGACATTTAATTCGACGTTAAAGGCTTGAAGGTATTGCAAGTTAAAAAAATATAAAGAACACTTACAAAAATTTAGTTTATAATCATTTGACTTTACGTACTAATCCACCGAAAATTTTGACGAAGCTAAGTCATTATTCTTGAATTGCAATAACCTGGCCAACTATAATTCGACCTATTTTAAAAGTTTCACAATGAATAATACGTGTGTCACTTAGTATTACAGTTTAGTAACATTCTTAATATTTATAAGTAAAAAATATTGAATTCGAATTTCATGACTCACGGGTTTGATACCATTGAATTCCACTTTAGCAGTTTCAAAATGAAGAAAATAAAAATCTGATTGAATTGTCATCAGTTCACAAGTGGCCCAAATTGTCCAATGCCCCATAAAAATGGACAATGAACAGAAAAATGACATGGCCTATGACCTATGACAATGCACTTTATAACTTTGTACTATGCGATATTGAAGGCTAAAATGGACAATTTGTGTAGTTTCTCAAACCGGAAAAATACCAACTCGTCTTTTTCTTTTTTTCTACTAAGGGATAGAAGACAATTTCTGTCAGTCCCTTTATCAAATTCTTGTATTTCATATTCACAAAGTTTTGAGTGGTTTCTGCTATTTTACCATTTTGTATGAATGATTTAAATAAAATGATAACGACACAAATTTTCAACACACTCATGTTTCATCTTGTTCGTTATTTTTTGTTTTATTTCTTAAATTTGGTAATCAAGAGTAAAGAGCACGAATATAAAGAGAAAAAGAGTGGGTATTTTTAGCCAAAATAGTTTGAGATTGGCATAACTCATCACTTTTGATTCCTGACATTGAAAATCGATAGAAGTGATCTTTAAATTTGTCCGCCGTAAATTAGTGGAATGGTTAGTTTGACAAAAATACTCTTAAAAGGTGATCATGTAATCGTTCACTTGACAATTTAACAAGAACATTAACAAATTTTTCATTGACTGACCATATTGATTTACAATGAACAAACTTAAAGATTTTTTTTGCGATTTTAATTATGAAGTAGAGAGTTATGTGAATCTCATGATTATTTTAACTAAAAAACAACAAAAGTGATTACCAGTTCTCAAGTGGTGTTTTTTTGTTTGGTGGCTACTTTTTGCCAATCTTTTTTATATGGTTTACGAGGAGGTTCATCGAACCTAGGACCTATACTACCCCACCCCTTTACCCACACCCACACCCTCATGGCTACATTCTGTCAATCTTTTTCAACATTTCCAGTGGGGCTGTGGTTGCCAAATCATGTGGTTATGGAAATAGATGTTAACTTCTAGTATGTGACTAGTTGTCGATTCCCTCGAGACCTATAGCCATCCACATATGCTTGGATTGTGCTCTTGTGATGTTTACAACAAATAACCTCAAATATCAGTACATCGGGTTCGATTTTTCATCAAATAGTGTGTGGATGGACTAAGTATATCATCGTAAATGTGGACCTAACCATATTGGTTACAATATATGTACTCCTTCATGTGTGTCGAGTTCGAGTTCGAGTTCGAATTCTCCTTTTTATCCTTAAATATTATGTATGTAAAGGAATCTATTCGATCTTTTTCCTTTTCATCGTTTTCATTTGATGCGTTTGTAAGTTTTATTTGTCAATAAAACTCAAAATGAATGAAACATATGTCTTATATATACTTCAATTTACCATAAAATTAAACAAAAAAATAACATTTACACAACATTCAAAGTTCCATGCAATAGTGGATCCATATAAGGGGAAGTGGATGGTATTGCCTTTACTCGCCCTTTTTGCTACATAAGCACTCCTTAAGTATTTTTAAGCTCTACTTTAGCTACTTAAACTCTCCTTCAAAATATTGTCAAAAATACTTAACGGGTGGCAATTTCATATATCTCTAAACAGTTACAGTGACAATTGTACAGTATTTTAAAGAAAAAATAAAATAAGATAAATTACATTTTACATCTCGAAATATCTTTGAGGAATTGTAATTTCTTGTAAAACAATAATATATACACGAGGAAGTATTACTTGCCGTCTTCCTTTGCACCATGCATTTTCTGTCAATAGTGCCCCCCCCCCCCCCTCTTAAAGAGGCGAGAAACAAGACAGACATGACAACATGGGGGCCTTGGAGAAAAAGATGCCAATGTGCATAATACACAAATAGTGGAATCACCCAATCAGTTTGTTTAAAATCTTTTTAGTTCTCCTAAACCCTACGTAAATATATATATGTAATACTATTTTGTCTCTCTCTCTTTCTACATCGAAATATTAACGGTATTCGTAATTGTTGTCAAGAGTATTTTACATTGAAGATGAAAGTTTTTCGTTGATTGTCATTTCTGCTCATTACCAATTGATTTTCAGTTGGACTAGATTCTACCACATGCACTTAAATTTGTTTATGATTCTATCTATTTAACAGTTGGTAAACTAGTGAATGATTTGTGGTATTTCTCAGTGTGTTATCTAATTCTTGTTTTGGGGTTTTGCTCTCTTTTGAAATTCCGAAAGTACTTTTTATGTTTGTGAATATAAGAGATATGCACGTAAATTATTGTGTAAAGAGAGAAGCAAACACATAAAATGTTACATGATCATCTCCTATAAGTTTTCTCCTTTAAATAAAAGAAAATCGAAATCATAAATTTTAATTTAACGATTATCGCTCGTAAGCAATGCTTTATTTTAATTTTTTCCTTTTGGATAAGGTGAGTGCTTAAATATCAAAGGAGAACCGTAACAAACCAAGGGCTGCTAGCTAGTAGCTAGTATGCATATGCATCAGAAAATATCTACTTGAAAACCCCAAGGTCTCAATCTTGTATTGAATAAGATTGAATAGTATGCAAATTTTCTTAGAATGTAAACAATTTTTCCCCAAATAAAATCCTATATTGCTTTCCTCAAAAAAAAAAAAAAAAATCCTATATTGCTACAACCATGCCCCAAACCCAATGTCCTATTCTACGATGCTCCAAATCAACATCGACCTGACAATTTTTACAATCACTATTTGACGGTCATATATAATTCATGTAAATATATATGTGTTTAATATAATTATCATCTGACCGTCGAGATGGTGTTTATATTAAATATATATAAGTATTGTAGCCAAATTCATATTTGCATTAAAGGTGTAAGATATTGAGACTAAGCCACACAATGAGATCAAACTTTTCATTCTCAAGAGTTGAATATAAGACCCATCACTTATAAATAAAGAGAAATATTACCATACCTAGCATAATAACACTAGTGGATTACATAAGAGATGCACATGTAGTTGAGAGCATGAAACCTGCGTTGAGAAATTAAGAAGCCTTGCATGTGCTTATAAGAAATTAAACTAATATCACAACACTACCACTACTTTTATAAGGTTGAACTCATTTCTTCATTATATCAGAACATGTTATTCATATGTTGAACCAACAGTCCACGTACTCTCACATCACATAACATGTGACGTACTGAGAATATGAATGCATGAATCTCAAATAAAAAAAATTAAAAACCTTATATGTGCTTATAAGAAGTTGAACTGCCCCAACTTTCTTCTCGAATGACACAAGTATATTGTACTTTATTACCAGAGTCTCCTTTTCCCTTCCTTTTTGATCATATTCAAACAAGAACTAAGCCACATAAAATGTACTCCAATTTCAGCCAATCCACGTACACATGTCTCTTGCCATACGCCAAAATAAAACCTATTGAGTTGACGTGTAACGCAACTCCCCACCCATTCTAGCCTCCATATATTGTTAGCGCACACACATATCTCCCTAACCTATTTGATTTCAGAGAGTTCGAACTACAAGAACCACCAGAGGAAGAAGAAGAAGAAGCAGCAACAAGTTCTAGCAAGCACAGATTTTTATCACCATTTCTGAATCCGAATGAGAAGAAAACGATCTCAAATGGCTCATCAAATCTCTCTGCAGAAACCCATCATCCAAAACACTCCAGTTCTACCAAAGATGCAAGAATATGGTGAGCAGATCTTAAAGAAAAATGACAGTTTTATGGAGCTGCAAGGAAGCACGTCACGAAAGATGCATGAAAACGAGGAAGTTTCAGTAATGGACGGTCATGATGCAGCTGCAGCAGAAGGTGATGATCATGTTGTTGTTGCGGATCAAGATCCCACGGCGGCGGCGGCGGAAGAGGAAGAGAGTGGACGTGAGAGGTTGAAGAAGCACAGAATGGAGGTGGCCGGACAGGTTTGGATTCCGGATATTTGGGGGCAGGAGGAGTTGCTGCAGGATTGGGTTGACTGTTCAGCTTTTGATGCTTCTTTGTTTCCGGGTGGGATTATGACTGCTCGTTCTGCGTTGGTTGAGGAGGGGAGGAGAGAAAACTCCGGCAGATTAAGAATAGAATACAGGTGTTGAATATTCATTAATGATAATTTAATCTTCTTATTAGTTTTATAAGATCATTAATCTTTGTTTTAATAATTATAATGATCATTACAATGTTTCTTCCCAGTGATTTTTTTTTTAATTTTCTATTATTAAGTGGATATGAAGATTTGAAACTATTACAATAATTTAAGAAAACGGAAGATTTCAAACCTGGGATGCTTCAAATACATGATAACTGTATGATGTGGGAATGGCTTTTGTTAGTGATAATGATTGCATTTTTGCTAAAAAGTATGCATTTTTCATGTTCATGCGGGATTCTAGTTTAATCTAAACTATACGGCGTGGAATTTGAGTTTATATGTAGAAGAGCTAACCTAGGTTTTGAGTTTATTGTAGAAGAGCTAACTAGGTTAAACCTAGGTTAGCAAAGAATGAATTTTGTAAAAAGTTATGCAACTAGTGCTGCAAACTAGTGTAATAATATGGTGGTAACATATGTTTTTTTTTTTTAACAAACGATATTATCTGCACTAAATGAGAGCGAGGTAGGCTAAGCCTCACAATGGGCTAGCAACAGGGATGACAATTCTAGCCGTTAAACCCGATAACCGTGGATAACTACCTGAATTGATTGATTTTGGATATGAAAATTCGGGTATATTTTGGATATGGGGAAAAACAATGAATATTATTCGGTTATGGTTTTGGATATGGTCATAGGGATCCCCAATCCATATCCGTACCCGAATCTGAACCGAATAATATATAATATAATTATATGTATATATGTGTATATTCATTATTCACCGAATCCTTTACTTTGAGAACACAAAAATTGCATTGTGTGAGTTGCATTTTGTGGCTAATTTCAAAAGTTTTGATATGAATCAAAATCTATGAGAATTTAATAGTATTTATGCAAGATATCAAAGATCAACCAACATTATCAATGTTTAGCTTAAATTTTTATGTTCCACAAGATCCATTAATTAAATCATTTTATACATCAATTTTAATGACGAAATTAATATTTACTAAATTATCATGGGTCAATTGGGCGAATATATTTTTTGTGTTAACGAATATATCGTTAACTGATAAGAAATCCGTTATCCAACGGGTATGGTTATGGATAATACCCGATAGTAATTTGTGGTTATGGATATGGTTAATTTTTGTGGTTATGGGGATAGATATAACATTTTCGTCCCCAAACCGATCTGTTGCCATCTCTAGCTAGTAATAATGTGGTGCAAATTCGCTTTTGACAAGAATCGAACCTAAGATCTCTCACTTATAAGTGAAAAGATATATCATTAGACCGTAGTGTAAGTAACGGTAACAACACGTTATACGAAAAGAAATCCCGAGTTCGAATTCCCCTTCCCTACTGAACAAACCGTTTCGTTTCTCTGTTTGATCAAAATGATCGTTTAGCCCTCCCATGAGATGATTTGGTTGAAGGCTAGTGAGCAAGCAAATTTAAACCACACTATTTGGAACACAATGTCAGCTTTGATTGTCAAACGGGCAGAGGGTGATGAGGAATCCACCATTGGAGGACCTTCCGTGCAACCGGAATTCCACCGTACAAGTTTCTCCAGCCTATCACACAATGTCATGTAAATTAAAATTGATGACAATTCGTGATTGGGTTGAGATATTGTCAAAGTGGCAAAATACAAGTCGATGTCTTGGACATTCTAAATAATACTGTAAGCCATCTTCCTTCTCATAAAGATTCATTACACGATTACATCTACTTCACAATAAAACAAGCCACATTTCACTAAGTATTCTAAATTTCAAGGTTTTTTTTTTCTCCCAAAAATTGAGACCAGTATAGAAGAAATATTTAACAAATTTGCAATTACACAACTCTTAGCAGCAGAGGGTTTCTTTTAGCAGCTATCAGATGTCAGCTCCCATATTTTAATCGTCCCGTCATCGGCTGCAGAAGCAAGAAACTGATCCTCCTAAGAACAAATAACAGCAATGTACGAGGGCAATGTCAGAATATGTGTGAAAGTTGGGCCTCGTATATAAAAATATAATTCTCCATATAGCAAAAACCCCTCTCTCTCAATATGCACAAATAGAACCGATTACAAAATTTTACTAGCTAAATGTACTAGTGATATAACAGTGACGCTTGTAATGATAGTCCGGGGTTCGATGATGATTGTGGTAGTAGGTTGTGGTAGTATTCACTATGATAGGGGGTGGTGGTGGTGATACCGTGAGAGTAGTGATGAACACAACAGAAAGTACGGTGGAAGAAGCAAGGATGGGTTGTGATAGCCACTGGAGTTGGGGTGGCATTAATGGTAGTAGATAAGACTTAGAAAACCTTAGTGCCAAGCCAGAAAGCCCTCAATTCACAAGGAAAAGCACTGGACGAGAAATCTTACCCCGGGGCTCCATTGCACCGAATTGATATCCATGTCATGGGCATTTTCCTTCCTCAAAAGCAATTTATATGAAGGCCCATCAACCTGAATGAAATCATACAATTCGGTTACTTAATACTCTCAAAACCAGATAAGCAAATAATGGAGTTGCTCTAATCATCTAGCACTTGATGAGCTTGCTACTAACAGTTGCATCCGAATCAGAAGTAAAGACGAATTTAAAATCGAAAACCTTGCCAGTGATTTAGGAACGGAACTATATGTCTAAAAAGCATTGGATTAATTGATCCACGCCAAGCTCTAGAGATATATTTATTAGCAGTATACCATCAGAACCAATGCAGATATTAAGGCATACGAAACGAATTCTAAAATAATTGATAAGGGTTAAAGATTATGACATACCAAACCATCTTGTTCATCATTCTCCACGAAAAATCTTATTGCATCATCTGCAGCTCCACTGGCTATGATATTGTCCCTGTAATTTTTCAGTCAAATATAAATTAGGGTTCTATTACCTAATAATCTTGAGTTTCTCAACAATTGGGACTATTTCTTTGGTTCTATTACCTTGACCAATGAACTGAAAATATTGTCCGGTCATGATAACCTGAAAGAGTGCAAAGATGTCGCCTGAAAAAACCAAAATAATGCATCATCTTGCAACCCTACCAATCAAATTACTTGTTACCAAATTAACTTCAACTCCTTGATATTATATTTTATCTGAAAATTTAAATGAAACATTCTAATCACCACATAGAGTGAAACCACATTGATTAGTTTCAGATCAGAAGCAGCCAACTCCTATATTGCATATGCAACTGCACTCACTGTAAAACAGCGGCGAATTTGTAATTGTGGCTTTCGGCAATACATGAAAAAAATGACAATCCCGCAACTTTTTCCAGGCATTACCATATTGATTTCTTACACTCCCACAAGAAGTAAACTTAACAGATGCGGACTATCAGCAAGAATCAGTATCTAGACCAAGAGCTTCTCATTACCCAATTAAATGTGGGCACAGGTAGGGGTTGTCAGCCCCTGGTTTCAAATTTTCATTTCAGTGAAATCACATTATTCTGGAAATGATAGTTATTCATGTAAGAAATATTCACACATCTCGCTTCATACCCACAATGGACCTTTTTGCACAACGACAAATTATTTGGGCAAATCCAGGATGACACATTTTTGTCTAACAATAAAACGCAAATGCATTGTCTTCTTTCTAGAAAATATAAATAGTTTCAAATTCATGCACACAGAGAGAGAGAGAGAGACTGAGAGAGTACTTCAAAATTTTTAAATAATTCACATGAGTGAAAAAACCGAATTCATGTATGGGTTCTATAAAATAAAAAAGAAATACTCCTAAAGCTACTCACCAAGGTGCAAAACCATCAGCAGGCATCTTTGTATCGTCTGATCCCCATATCTTTAGAGTAAGATCATCACTGCAAAATCAGTACATTGTCATTTTATTTCTTCAATTTCTATTCATCAGAGATACTCTTATAACTGGTGTTTTGGTATCCAAACCAATCAAACATTAAAGGGAGAGAACACTTTTGCTTACCTGCAGGTAACCATCTTGTCTCCACTGGCATTAAATGATAGAGCCCAGACAGTAGAAGAGTGACCACTAACAAGAAAACCGATTAAGCTGAATTAGAGTAACATACTTTAATAAAAAGTGCTAGCAGTCCTAAGAACTCAACTGATTCACAACCATGTATTACAATCAACAAAAAATCTCCTGCAGCCCTAGATGAAATTATATTCCTTTTGAATTATACATGAACAGCTAAGGTGCATTGCACCCACCGCATTCTAGTCCTCAATGTCTAATCAATTAGAGAGAAGCATGACCTCATTTAAGGAACAAGAGCATAGGATTGAACACGCACACGTTATGGAAAACTTTACTCAAAAAGAAGGGTATAATTCTGAAGAAAGAAAGATGATGCAGAAACTTCGAGATGCAGAAATTTTGAGATGCAAAGAGGCTAAGGTGTAGTACTTGTTAGTTTCACCTAATGTTTGAACACATGCCCAATCATCATCGTCACCATCATCAGCCCATATCTGCAAGAAACATTGTACTGAATCATAAAAACTCTGAGGAAGTCCAATCTTCTTGATACGTAATGAAAGAAAAAAAAGTAACCATTTGTATAGGACGGTGGTAGGGAAAGTAGTAAGAGCACTTAAACATTCCAAGCTCTTACCTTGACAGTGTTATCATAGCTACAAGAAAATATAAGATTCCTAGTGGGATGCCACTGAACCATCTTCACATCTTGTGTATGGCCTTGCAAAACTGAAACACAGTCGAACTCGTTCCCGGGCAGCACTTCCCATACCCATACACTTTTATCTCGACCGCAAGTCGTAAGCATAGACCCAGATGGATTCCAACACACACTTTTCACTTCGTTTTCATGACCCTAATACACACACCAAAAAAAAAAAAAGTTTCACTTTACGAGCAAAATTCAAAAGAACCCAACTTGCAAAATCGACAATTCTGCAAATCAATAGTCTTTCAATGCCACTAACAACAATATCTTTACTAACAAAAATCATAATAACCCAACTTGTAAGATCGACCAATTTATGTAAAGCAAGAGTCTTTCACTATTTCATACCTCTAGACTGGCAACACATTCATAATCGCCCCCAACATTTTCCCAAATTGCAGTAGTGGCATCGAAGCTTGCAGTGGCCAATAACTTCCCAGATGGGGACCAAGCGCACGATCGGACGGTTCTGGTGTGTGTTTCATCCAGGACTGCCTGCAACCCAGAATTGAGGACTCCATTAAAACCCGACCCATTTAACAAAAAATGGAAAAATCAAATAAAATGATGGGTCACCTTGCAATCCCAAGAAGAAGTTGAGGGGTTTTGTTCCCAAATACGAACGGTCTTATCGCCGCTGCAGGAAGCGAAGGAAAGGGGGATTCCAGCGACACCCGTGGCCGGATTCCAGGCGAGGCTCCATACCCTATCAGTGTGGCCCTGTAGCGTCTGAATCTCTCGGAGCTCCTTCACTAACTCCATGGCCAAATGAGGCTGTGAGCTCTCGGCGAGGAAGAGTATTTGACCGTGTGAATGCTCTGTGTGTTTGACTGTTCTACGAGGACAAAATGAGTCATGGGCAAAACAGTCCCTTTTGCAAAATAACACGTAGGTGTATTCAATTGAGAATTTGTAGAGATTTTAATGGATTTATAAATTCATGGATTTTTATGGAGTTTAATTGATTTGTAGAGATTCCATATAAAATTTTGATTCAATTCCCTTGAAATCTTATGGGGAGAGGTGAGATTTGTTTATGCTTAAAATACACTACGAAATCTCTCAAATTCCTTCTAATTTCTCAACTTTCTCAAATTCTTTAAAATCAATATCTAATTGAATACACATTGAATGTTATAAACTTCTTTAAAATTCTAATTGAATACATTCAGATTTCTAAGGATTTTAATAAACTATCTTAAAATTCTAATTGAATACATCTTGAATTTCAGATAATCACTTAAAATCCTGATTGAATACCCCTAAATTCATTAAAAGAATTAAAATCCCTTGTTTATACCATATTTAGGGCCTCGTATTTAGATCTCATATAAATACTCAGGGGGACTTAAATGTAATTATGTAATAAAGGAATTGGCAACTATGTAATTGGGGGATGAGCCCTTATTCTATAAAAGGGTCTCCTCACCCTCACAAACCCTAAGTCTCTCCTATCTATAGCAAAGCTCTCACATTTTCTCCTTCACAAATACTCTCAGATAAATACAATTAGTGTGGACGTAGCCCAAACCTTGGGGTGAACCACAATACATCTTGTGTTATTTACATTATATGCAGATTCGCGGTTGGATTTATGTTGTACCAAGACTTCCGTTTTGTGCATCAACATTTGGCACCGTCTGTCGAAATCGACACGAAAAGTTATGTCGGTTATCTTTCATTTTTTTCACCTCCACCGTGAATCTGCAAAACCCAATTGACTAGCTACTGCTTCCACCATCCCAAGCTCCTAACACCCTTTATTTATTCCGACCTACGGATCTACTATTTCTGAGCAAAATCCAATTGTTGGGTTTCGTTGTGAATATCAAAGATACCAGATATGGATGCCTTCTCTTCCTCTTTTCTATCTACATTTCCCACTCAAAAAATATATATGTCAATTTCTCTTGCCATAACATCCCCCAAGCTCAGCAGCATCTCTGCTGTAAGAATTGAAACCCTCTAGTGAAACCCTCAGTAGACCCCAGGCACGTGCTCTCCTACAACTTTGCTCCGGTTGAAGAACTTCTGCCCACGGAGTGCGAGATCATACAGGGGCTCCCTGCCCCCACTCTCTTTCTCCCCCATCTGTTCAGCGAGTTCAACTTGGACCAACTAACTCAACGAACCTCATCTCTCGACATGACTCGTCCTTTGAGATTGTTAAGCACCTTCAAGCCTTCCTCGCTGTTTTCCGAACCTGAAGATGAACCTTCGCCCTCTTCTGCGCTATCGTCTGCGTCTTCGGCCTCGTCATCATCGCTCGCTGCCTCTGGCTTCGTCGCCTCACCGCTGCCGCCATAACTACCACACATCCTCTTCCCCTGCCACTGCCGTCCAAAACCCGACCCATTTACATAAACGGCGAGAGCTCAGCCGGGATGTATATTCCAGCGATCGGTGAGGTCTACGAGAAACATATTCCCATGAAGCATATTCGCAACACCGGCGAGGTCAAAGCTTGAGCTTGGCGCTGAAGAACTCCGATGAAGGCGGACTCTCTCTCGAATAATCGCCGGACTCTCTCTGTAACTTCCTCCTACAAGTCTTCCGACGTTTCTGTGAAATTGGGGAGGCTGTCAGTTGGGGCACGTGAATTTAAACCCAAAAGTTTGGGGTCAGTAAAGGAAATGCTGGAATTATGAAGAACCAAATCAGGTTGGTGATTCAGGAATCTGGGTTGGTCGAAAAGATTCAATCTTGCGGCTTTGAAGGGTGTTGGGGGGAGTTTATGCAGTAGAGGAGATCGGCGTAGATGAGGGCTGATTAACCCAAAAAGTTTGTTGCCCACACAAAAAACACCAAGTTCATTTCTCTCTTGCTCTCGCTCTCCTGCTATGGTTGTGTGCTAGTTCACCGAGCTCAGTGAGTCAGAGAGCAAATCAACGCAACAATAGAGTCATCTCTGTGAGTTCGAAGATTGAACGAAGTTCCTTCGGCCACAGACTTCGCATCTCGAATCGAATCCCACCGTTTTCAGCGGCTGCTCCAAAGATTGGAAAGCTTTCTCCAATTAGAATCCATGTAATGGCGGTCTCGATTATTTGCAGGAACGAGTCGGATTGTGTGTTGTGGAAGCTATGTTATCTGATTCAGCGCCTGTATTAAATGGTGATATTAGAAGCCATGAGAGGGTACCATTGCAATTTTCTGCATTCATTGGTCTATGTAAGAAACGCATGCATCATTTGGAGGATGGTTCCGGTGTTGAATCAGATGGGCATGGGCTATTGGAGTCTTCATCTGACAACCTGATCTTGTGAAGAGGATGCTGAACCGACAGAGCATTTTCCAGGAGGGCCAACAAATACATCATTGCTAAAGAGCTTTAAGAGTCACTAGCCTTGCATGAGATGGTTACTTTCAGTAGTAGGAATCCTGGAGAGAGCACCGAGAAGACGCCCACTTTCATCATGAATGGGAGCATATGTTCCCACCATGCACCCACGAAACAATTGTGAAGAAGATAAGAATTCTTTTATTCTTTCATTAATATGTCGTCCACTACGCCTACGCAGAAAAAGAAGAAGGAACGGGGAGATCAAGAAAAGACATCAAGAAAAGCATAAACAAAAGCAGAAAGCAAAAGCAAGGAATAAACACCCCACCAAAATGATGTAATTTAATTTTCGTATCTTTCGGAAACATCTGTATAAACCTCATCATAGGGTAATGTGTATAAACCCCATCAGATGGTAATAATACAAAAAAAAAAAAAAAAAAGGCAAAGCCCAAAATAAATGGGCTGGAATGTTGTGTGGAGGGCGAAGGCCCATAAGCCCAAAATAGCACTAACCAAGTGACCAAAAGTACGCCCAGTACTCCAAAATTATTCGGCAACCTGCCATTATTACCACCAACCAGGTGATCAAAAGTACGCCCAGTGCTCCAAAATTATTCGGCAACCTGCCGCTATTACCACCAACCAGATGATCAAAAGTACGCCCAGTGCTCTAAAATTATTCGACAACATGCCGCTATTACCACCAACCAGGTGATGAAATGCACAACCCGTACTCTAATATCATTTGGCAACTAGCCATTCATGCCACCAACCAGGTGATGAAATGTACAACTGTACTGTAATATTATTTGGCAACTAGCCATTCATGCCACCAACCAGGTGATGAAATGTACAACCCGTACTCTCCTTCATGCCACCAACCAGGTGATTAAAAGTACGCCTAGTACTTCAAAATTATACATGAGCACTACTCATGTCAATCATACATAAACATACATGAGCACTACTCATGTTAATCATACATAAACATTCATAAACATCACTCATATCAATCATACATAAACATTCATGAGCATCACTCATGTCAACATTCATGAGTATCACTCATGTCAACATCCATTAGCATCACTCATGTCAATCAACATAAACATTCACGAGCATCACTTATGTCAATCAGCTTCAAAAACTTCATTTACAAAAGCTCTAACTTCAAAAGCTTCATTTACATAGCTCCAGCTTCAAAGCTTTACTTGCAAAGCTTCACCTACAAAGCTTCAATGCAGGGTATAATACCACCTCCGAACAACCGCCACTTCGGCCTATACATGGATTCAATTTGAAGTCTCCAGCCAACAGACTCTATTGACCGAAGACTTGGGGGACTACATTATGTACCATATATTGGGCCTCAACTGGGCCTCATGAAAAATACTTGAGGGACTTAGCCCATTACTTATATATTAAGGAGCGAGCCCTTATCCTATAAAAGAGACTCACTCACTTTCATTAGAGAGCACCCATTAGTCATGTACTAAGGAGTGAGCCCTTATTTTATAAAAGGGACTCCCTCACCTTCATTAGAGAGCAACGCCGCCAGCTGAGCAACCGCATCGCCACGAGCATCACTCATAACCCATCACTTATGTATTGAGGAGCGAGCCCTTATTCTATAAAAAGGACTCCCTCGTCACCATTAAAGAGCATCGCTGCGTACTGAGCAATCGCCCCGTCGCGAGCATCAACTCTAACCCATCATTTATGTATTAAGGAGCGAGCCCTTATTCTATAAAAGGGACTCCCTCGCCTTCAATGCCACAAGCCGAGCCAACAAAGGCAACATAAGCCACGAGCCGAGCAGTCTCGCATCGTGTGCTACTTCTAGTGGAGCATCATTTCAGAAGTGCCTCATATCAAACATCAGTTCAAAACAGCATCTAGTTACTTCGGCCCACACATGGACTGAATTTCAAGTCTCCAGCCAAAAGACTCTCTTGACTGAAAACTTTGAGGACTACTGTTTATACCATATTTAGGGCCTCGTATTTAGACCTCATATAAATACTCAGGGGTATTTAAATGTAATTATGTAATAAAGGAATGGGCAAATATGTAATTAGGGGATGAGCCTTTATTCTATAAAAGGGTCTCCTCACCCTCACAAACCCTAAGTCTCTCATATCTAGAGCAAAGCTCTCACATTCTCTCCCTCACAAATACTCTCAAATAAATACAATCAGTGTGGACGTAGCCCAAACCTTGGGGTGAACCACGATACATCTTGTGTTATTTACATTATATGCAGATTCGCAGTTGGATTTACGTTGTACCAAGACCTCCGGCTTTGTGCATTAACATCCCTCAAAATCCCAATTGAATACACCCCCCTTAATCTTCTTTTTAACTTAATTACAAGCGAAATTATTATTATGTGATTTAATAATTAAATTTTCATGATACTTACATGGTAATCAAGTGGTAATAACGTGTACTATATAAATGGGGATTGGCTACGACTACTATACTATAATTAATGAGATTAAGTCAGACTTGCTTGAACAAGACGTTGCTAACACGGTGCTAGCAATTCTATTCTTCAATGTGGGATTGCTAAGAAGCCCTTTAATCTCACCTTCTCCTTCGTGCATTAGCAACCGTTACTCTCATCCAACCACCAATTTAGTCAATTTCCTCGTTGAATTTTTTATTTATACCAAAATCCTAATTGAGTTTTCAATTCATACTAAATTCTCTTCTTAATTCAAATCCCATAAACATACTAAAAAATTACATAAATCGGCAAAAAATCACACATGCGCCCAAATGAATATGAAGAGATATACTCACAAAAGGAAAACACTAAATACTAAATGCCTTTTGCGTCACAAAGATGGACTTGTTATCTCATGTTTTAGGCAAAGTGGATTGAATAATATGCGGTCACGTGCTAGTATTTGACGACTTCATCAAATTTGACGTTGAGAAGTTAATTGGCTAATTTTAAATAACTCAGAGGTTAATTTACTAAAAATTATTCAAGAGATCAGTTTCAACTAAAATAATGGTTCACTAATTACCCGTGATTTAAAAAGCAGTGCACTGATATACGCGTTCCAACCAAAGAAAACCCAAAAGAAAAGAAATTCTTAAGCCCACTATTGGTGGAACATGGACCAACACTTTCAAAGCCCACAATACCCCGGTCCAAACGACTCAGGCCGAACCACTCCAATCCTCTAGCGGACCGTTCCAAACAACCCGGTTCGCAAATCCAAACGCCATATTACAGAACCCAAATCCCGTTCCCATTTCCACGACGCGATAGTTGTGAACAAAATCTTCCACCTCGCAGCTCAGATCAGATCAGAAGCAGGCGGAAACAGATTCGCGCAGATCGCCATGGATTCAGCGGTTCGTAGGAGCGGCGGAGGCCTCTTCGAAGGTCTATACAGGGTCATCATGCGCCGTAACTCCGTCTACGTCACCTTCGTCATCGCTGGAGCCTTCCTCGGCGAGCGGGTGAGCCTCTCACGAATTTTCAGATTAGGGTTTCCCTCACTGAGCCTCTCGTTTTAGATTTCTTTTTGTTCCCTGTTGTTTTCTGTTTGGTTGCTAGGAAAATCTAAGGAAGTTTAAAGGTGCTTGATTTGCGATTAGGTCAATTTAGTCTAGTAGAAAGCGCAGAAATTTCAATTGGGTTTATCGTATTTTGTTGAATAGGTCTTGTAATTGAACGAGAGCGGCTATTTTTTCTGTTGTGTTGGTGAGAAATGGGGAACTTTGGTATTGTTTATTGCGATTTAGCAATGAATTTAGTAGACCTAATTCTGTTAATTGGTTTCATATATGTTCATATATGCAATGCTCGTAATGACGAAAAGTTGCTAACTTGATCAAGTTGAGGGTCATATATATAGTGGAATACCGAGGTTCAAAATCTTGGCATTTTGTATTTCAAAATCGTGGCACTTGGTTTCTAGTTTTATATCTTTTCATATATCCAATGCTCGTAATGACGTGGAGTTACTAAATGGAGACGTTACTTGATTTGTGTTTCTCGGAACTCTATGTTTCAGGTGTTTTTTCTTCTTCTGAGTTTTGGGGTATATGCATATTTTTGTTTGAGTTTTTTTCATTCCTTGCTGAATTTGTTTCTTATGATTCACCTCGAAAGTCATAGTGTTCTTATGTGTTTTATTTGCTGGTTTCAGGCTGTAGATTATGGAGTTCATAAGCTGTGGGAGTACAATAATGTTGGGGTATGTGAACTATTCTGTAATTTTATTTATGCATGGTGGTTTGCATGCACTTTCTCCATGTATATTAGAATGTTGTTATGTATTTCCAGTTTGCCGGAAATATGCAAGGCCTACTGACGCTCCGATTAGAAGATGCGACTATGGGATAGAGGTTCAGGGCCGAAGGGGTAGAGGAAGACCTAGGAAAACTTTGGAAGAGACTCTAAGAAAAGACTTAGAGTACTTGGATCTAACGAAGGACATGACACAGGACCAAGCACAATGGCGTTCTAAGATTCATGTAGCCGATCCCACTCAGTGACTTGGATTTTCCAAGTCTCCAACCGAGAAGTTTTCCTCACTCAGGAAATTAAGGGAACACTACCTCAACCTACATGCTCCACTCACAAAGCTCCAACAAAAGAAAATTCAAAGAACTTAGCGAAGAAGGCTTTGGTGTATTTAACACAATACGTTGAAATGAAGGAAAGCATATTTATTGATATCCCCGATAAGCTACAAATATGTACATATACATGAGTCAAAATAAACAAACAAGAGAGCCTTCACAAAGGTTGCTTAGGAGAAGTCGTAGCAGTCGGTAGAGCCCCAGAAAGAGAAGGCACCGGAGGGGGATCATTCGGAGCCTCAGTACTGGACAGAACCCTAGAAGGAGGAGGCATCAGAGGTTGATCATTTGGAGCTTCATTACGCGGTACAGCCCCAGAAGACGAAGGCAATAAATGCTTTTGGAACAAACCCACAAATCTCTGATGATCAAGTAAAACCTGACCATCAGATTCCTTCATCTGGTCCAGCTTCCTCTTCATGTTTGTAGCATAGTCATGTGCGAGACGGTGCAACTGTTTATTCTCATGCTTGAGCCCTCTAATCTCCTGTTTGAGACTCATCACTTCAGCCGCCAATGATTCAACTTGGCGGGTTCGAGCAAATAGGCGTTGGGCCATATTAGACACAGAACCTGCACACTGAACACTGAGAGCCAGAGAATCCTTAACAGCTAACTCATCAGATCGTTTGGAAAGTAGTCTGTTATCTTTGGGAGTGAGAAGGTTCCTGGCCACCACCGCAGCGGTCATATCATTCTTCATAACGGAATCTCCAACGGTAAGAGGACCAGTAGGGGAGACGAAGGATGGGCGCCATATGTTGTCTGGAGAAGGCGGGGCTGTCTCTTCAACAAGGTTCAAGTCAAAACGACGGTCGGAAGGGCCAGACATTTTCAAAGGTGTTGAAGAGAGAAGAGGTCGAACAAATCAAGATCTTAGAAGTGTAAGAATGGAGCTTCTACTGGTGGAGATTCAAGTGTGCTTTGGAACTTAATGCCAGCCCCTATAAAAATCTGCACTCGACGGAGCTTCAGAAATCGAAGAGGCGCCTGCTCAGAAATCGAAGAGGCGTTTGCTTTCTCAAAAGCTGGGCTGCTCAGAGATCACGAGGGTCGATCTCAGAAATCGAAGAGGCGTCTGCTTTCTCAAAAGTTGGGCTGCTCAAAGACCACGAAGGCCGATCTCAGAAATCGAAGAGGCGCTTGCTTTCTCAAAAGTTGGGCTGCTCAGAGACCACGAGGGCCGATCTCAGAAATCGAAGAGGCACCTACTTTTCCAGCCTTGGCAGCACCTGTCACACGCACACTCAGCTTTGCGGAAATTATGGGCATTCTGTCGAAGACTTCTGGTGAAGTAGAAAGCACATGAGTCTTACTGTTCAATCACCCACTTCCCACACGCAATAGTAGCTCATGTGTATCACAGATAACTTTGCCAAAGTTCTCTGCCAAAGTTGAGCACGTGAAGCTTGCAGCTTTCACTACATCGCTCTGACCAAGACGGGTAAAAGAATAGCAAAGAAACAGCACTAACAAAGTTTAGACACATAAATTTTGAAGGTCTAGCTACCCCATATTATTACCCACAAGGGTAAAGGAACAGTATCACTGCTGGATAATTGGAAAGTCCCTGTGTGTCAACCTCTGTGCTTCGTGGCAAGGTAGACTAGCAAACATGCCCAACCTTTACTCACATTCGAGAAAACACTCCCAACAAGATTGCTTGCTCCAAAATCGAAGAGGCACCGTCCTCCGAATCTCGAGAGCCAGACTCCCAACATGACTACTTTCTCAAAAATCGAAGAGAGGGTAAAGGAACAGTACCATTGCTGGATAATTGGAAAGTCCCTGTGTGTCAACCTCTGTGCTTCGTGGCAAGGTAGACTAGCAAACATGCCCAACCTTTACTCACATTCGAGAAAACACTCCCAACAAGATTGCTTGCTCCAAAATCGAAGAGGCACCGCCCTCCGAATCTCGAGAGCCAGACTCGCAACATGATTACTTTCCCAAAAATCGAAGAGACACCGCTCTCCGAATCTCGAGAGCCAGACCCCCAGAATGATTGCTTTCTCAAAAATCGAAGAGACATCGTTCTCCGAATCTCGAGAGCCAGATCCCTGATAGGATTGCTTGTTCGAAAACCGAAGAGGCAACACTTTCCCAACTACAAGAGCTGGATCTCCTTGGATAAAGCTGTCTGTAATCTTCACACGCAACATCAGCTTTCCACATACCACAGACCACTTTTTCAAAGTGCTCTGACAGGGTAAAGGAATAGCATTATTACTTGTTGTTAAGGAGACTCCTATATATGTCAACCTCCATCCCCAACGGACAGACAGACCTGCAAAAATGCTCAACCCTTCCTCATATATGAGAGGGCACTCTCAACGAAGCCTTTCGAAATATTCAGCTTTCTTTCCCCCCGATAATACCTCTGCAAACAAGTTATACTAGAGCAAGAATATCTCATATCATCAGGGTTAAAAGCAAGAGTATCCCATATCATGCTTTTTCCCTGTCTTTTCCTTTGGCCTTGTTCTTACCTGCAAGACAAGGAGAAAGAGAGCAATCAGTCAGCACTTGGAATCAAGCTTCCAGCCAGGAACTGACTGCCTGGAACTTACTTACCTGGCATTGCTCTCGAGTACTCATCTTCAACATCTTATGCTTCCAGGGAAGATACCGCATCTGCCTGAGGAACAGATAGGGCAAGTGAGAAGGATACAAGGAAGCATGTGGAGACAAGCGTAACAGCACACGTGCCGATACATCCATTACTCTGTCAAAGCAAAAGTATCCCATATCAGTAGGGTCGAACGTACTCTAGATTTGATGGACTTGTTTTGACCCTCAAATTCTTCAGTCGGCCTTATACTCTGGAGGAAACCAGAAAACCCTCCAGCTCAGTTCAAGAATAAGCCTGTGGAAAGTTACTTCTTCAAAAGCAAAAGTATCCCATATCATCTCTTCTCATTTTTCTTCTCTTTATCCTTCATGCTGCCTGCAAGATAGGGAGAATGTGAACAATCAGCCGGAGCTCTGATTGCTTACCTTGTCTGTCACCTCTTTCAGCAAATCCCCTAGCTCGGCAACTTGAGGGACTCCTACTACATGGTTTGTATCGCGCTTGACCAAGCCTGAAACTACAAGTAAGCTTCAAGTGAAATTGATACATTACCTTGTGCATCTCCACCAGTTAAAGATACCACCCCTGGATGGAGAAAGAGTACTTCCAGAGAAGATGCCACATCTACCTATGAGACAGATAAGGCAAGTCAAGACGATAACACATTCCGATACTTAGAAGTTTCGTGATTACGAGATCATTCTCCCACAATATTTCCTAATGTCATTTGTACTAAATCATTCACCTGTACTCACTAAAGGAAAGCTTGAACCTATGTACTTGTGTAAACCCTTCACAATTAATGAGAACTCCTCTATTCCGTGGACGTAGCCAATCTGGGTGAACCACGTACATCTTGTGTTTGCTTTCCTATCTATATCCATTTATATACTTATCCACACTAATGATCGGAGCAATCTAGCGAAGATCACAAAAAGCGACCGTTTTCGCTACCTAGGATATATCGTGCAAGAGAACGGAGAATTAGAGAGAGATCTCAACCATAGAATAGAAGTTGGATAGATGAAGTGTAAGAGTGCATCCGGCAGGTTGTGTGACCGTCGTAGGCCACTGAAGCTCAAGGGAAAATTTTATAGGACGGCAATAAGGCCAGCGATGTTGTATGACACAGAATGTTGGGCGGTGAAGCATCAACACGTACACAAAATGGGTGTGGCGGAGACGAGGATGCTTCGTGGGATGTGTGGGCACACAAGAAATGATAAGATTGGAAATGAGGATATTCGAGGTAAAGTAGGAGTGGCCGAAATTGAAGGAAAGATGAGAGAAAATCGGTTCCGGTGATTTGGACATGTGCAAAGAAGGCCTACTGACACTCCGGTTCGAAGATGTGACTACGGGACAGAGGTTCAGGGCCAAAGGGGTAGAGGAAGACCTAGGAAAACTTTGGAAGACTCTAAGAAAAGACTTAGAGTACTTGGTTCTAACGGAGGACATGACACAAAACTGAGCGCAATGGCGTTCTAGGATTCATATAGCCGACCCCACTTAGTGGGAAAAGGCTTTGTTGTTGTTGTTGTTGTTGTTGTTGTTGATGAACAATGATACGTGTATGATCCCTTGTGTTATTTACTGTATAGTGGAGACAGATGTGTGTAAAACTTGAAAATTTAAATAGCTTTTACTTATTCTCCCTTCTGTAAATACATGCTGTTTTTTTGCTTTTTCCCAAAAGACAACTTTTGCCGTGGCCGGATGTCCTGCATACTTTATTTGGTTGTGCACATATGTTTGTTTGGATTCTTCATTGGGTCTGGATGTACATGTTTTGGAGAGAGTTTAGCTGGTGCAGGTTGTAGAGCAACATGTATTCCCTCGTTTGTTTTGCTTGATTGTTTTTTTTTTTTTTTTTGGGGTGGTGGGGGGGGGGGGTCACAATGGGGATGGATTTTCACTTTCCACATCCATATAGACATTTATATTGTTCTAACTCATGTTTTTGATGCAGTTGAGATTCTTTCTTCAATAGTAACTCGTCTATGACATTTCATACATATTTAATGTACTTGTAAAATTTCTTTATTTTGATCGGTGCTACTGGTTATTTCTCTTTTATGCAGAAACGATATGAAGATATTTCAGTTCTGGGGACAAGGCAATCTGAAGAATGAGATTACAGATGCTTCTCTTTGACCGTTCTAAAGTTTTCATAATCGAAAGTTGGAGCATGCAATTATGCTTTAGGTAGGGCTTCCCTTTTTAGTAATAAAAGTTTGGGCAGATTCAGCTTATTATAAACCTTGTTCCATTCAACTAAAGTGTTTTTGAAGTGTCGAATCAGTTGTGTACGGCCACATTGACTTGATTCTGCCAATGGTTATTGTTTGTTTTTGAGATTTTGATCCCCTTGCCTTTGCCTTATCGTTGTGCAGTGGTTTGTGTTGAATCATGTTTACTTTCTCTACCAGAATCACGATAGTTCAGTTTAGAAAAGTTAAACGATTAACTCGACTAATTGTAACAAAGGAATAGTTAAAAGACTAGAAAGAGAAAGAAAATGAACAGATGCACGTAATTTGCACCGAATTGTAAACGCACGATGGAAATTAAGGTTGTTCTGTTCACTTTTGTGTTTCTTGGCAGGCACTCTAACGATTGAAATTTTAAGAAAAACATTAAAGTTGTTTGCTAGTTGCCACATTATACTGATCATTAACAATTAATCATTCATCCAGCACGGATTCGGTATCTTTGGTTTCCAGGAACACTCTTGCACTCGGTAGGGTTGAAACCACCCGCAGATGTTCCATTAGAACTACTCAGCCGAACCTGGAGCTTGCAACGGATCTGCGGACTGCCCTTGATTTTTTTGAATAACTTGACGCGATCATACCTTACCCGAAGAAAAAACATTACGTCAATACTGTAAACACCAGCCATCTCCCTCGGCTTCCCTTGAAGTTGTAGTAGTGCATGCATAACGGTGGTGCTCTTGCCCTCCTGGTAAAACGGAGCCATACTCACTGCAACAGACTTGTAGTTTTTGTCAGCACCAATGACTTGGATGCTACGGTAGTCTATGCGGACCCCTTTGTTGCGATTTCTGATGGTGAAGTCGAGTGCAAGGTTGTAGTCGAGAGTGTTTTCCGCGTAGGCAGCGGAATCGAGTCGGGTTAGAGAGGCGTTAGTGACGGTGATTTGGGGGCCGTGGGGATAGAAGCTCTTCCAGAGTACGGCGTAGACACTGCCGAATATAGCGAAGAAGCAGACGACGATGCCGATGATACTGCAGACTATGGCAAGGTAGAAATAGCGGTCGTCACGCCTCAATTGAGGCATGAATTGTATGCACTTCATGGAAAAGTTCAAAGCTGTTTCAGAAACTCTAGGGTTTAAGGGTGGGTTTTGGCTTCGTTTACATGAACAAGTGACACAAAGTTAGGGTTTATAGGTTTATATAGCATCAAATCTTAATTCAACTAAGAACACATAAAAGGAAAGTAGAGCCATATTTTCCTATTTTTTGACCCTTCTTATTTATTTTTGTGTCAGTTTCTTTCGATTAGTTCTCCCCATTTTAATTAACCTTTTGATACATCAACACAATATAGGGTAGAAAACAAAACAGTTAAAAATTAGTTGAAATCATATTTCTTATCGGCCAACAAGTCTTAGTGCTCAAGTTTAAGGGCATGTTTACTTACAAGGAATAAAATAGGAATGATTTTGATTTTTGAGGCGTCGTCGTCGATCATGATCTCGCTTGCTTTTAATAAGTTTACAATGAAATTATATTTTTTCACTCAATTTTAACTATTTTATGGATTGTTTAGGATTGGCTAGCTGAGGTAAATATAAGGACCAAATTGACCGATAAGGTGAAACACGGGAATCATTTTGACACTTAAACCAAAAAAAAATTCAATTATTATATCAAATGGATTGAACACAATTTTATGTTTTGTCTCTGGTTCCTCTGCAAAATCCACTATTTTCTTATTCTCCTCCCACCTCATTCTAAGTAAATTAAAGAAATCACCCCGATAAATATAAGTTTTATTGAAAAACATTTAAAAAGTTCATTCAAAGAAAAAGTTCCTTATTTATCCATTTGTCATGTTCTAATTGATCCTTAATTGTGAATTTTTTTAAGTATTACACGTAATTGTTCTCTAAATATTTAAGTAATTTAAAATAATTTTCTCTAAAGTGTAATGTTTTACATGGGAGAACCCCCACCCTCGTCCTAAACAAAGAGAAAGAGGAAAAGTTGCCAGGTAGACCATTTTTGGGAACACATGACATACATCTCAATAGTAATTGGTCTTATTTGCGCTAAGTAAAAATTTTAACGGATACATTGATGAAATTTGTTCCAATTTCAGAAAGTTAAAAGTGACAAGATTTGAATTCCAACGAGTAAAATGAAACTTAAGTCGAAGTTGAAGGATATGATTGTAAATAACCAAGCAATATGAAAAAAAAAAAAGGGTGTGATATCCACACATCCATTTTTATTTCTCAGAGCAACTCCACCCATGTGGGTTGCTCGGGGGACAGTGGAGAAGAAGGGGTCGGAGGCCCGGTGGAGAGAGGTCCAGCCGTGTGGAGGCCGAGTGACGGTGGGAGCCCGAGCGAAGGGGGGGTGGGGAGTCGACGGGCCTGTGGCCCGAGGGCTTTGCAATTTATTATTTTTTTTGTGTCAGAGAGAGAGAGAGAGAGAGAGAGAGAGCTTTTGCAATTTTTTATTATTTAAACAAACAAAAAAAACTATTATTTTAATTGCTTATTGCCAGGGGAGAGGGTTCTAAGGGTGAAAATTTAAATGGTAATTACTGTTCGTTAATGGTAGTTACTATCTATTTAAGGCAGTTACTGTTCAATAGGGTGGATTGAATAGTGGATTTCCAGGGGAGGGCTCCATGGGTGGAGTTGCTCTCATACCCTTTTAATTTTCGGCCGTCGGATCGGATGAATTTAAGAAGATCAACGAATAACAAAAGGTGTATGAGAAGTAAAAAGAGATGTATGGATAGCCCAGCCCAAAAAGAAATAGTTACAAGTATAGGGGCAAATATCAAATTAGACAAATCACGTGCGAGCGGCCCCTTATAAAAGCGTAGCAAGAGCTAGGGTTTTATAAAGTCTCTGGAGTCGCTACTTCTCCTTTCACCCTCACTCAGTAGCGGCAGCCCGAAAATCCTGTTCTTTCGTCTTCCTTCTTCAGGTAATCTCCGCCGCCGCTAGGGTTTTCTCATCTCATCCTTCTGTCCCTTCTACATTGCACCCTCACCAAAATTTTCACTTCGTTTTTCTGATTTTGCAGGAAGTTTTTTCGCAGCGAGGACAAAGATCTAACCAACCATGAGGTAATTTCATTGTTTTTTTCTTGTTCTTCGTTCATCTGATTGTAATTAGTTTTGGGTTATTGCTCGAATTGGATTTAATTTGAATTTTGGTGGTTTTAGAATCTAAAATCTCAAATTTTTGGTCGTGCTTCAGTAGGTTGCCTGAATCTCTTTTATTTACGTGATTTAATCTGGTTTTGTCGAGTGATTAGTGGCTAGAAATCGTGGTTAGAGATTTAATTCTCCTTAATCTGTTATTGTATTGGAGGATTATATGATATAGCTTTTGCAGAGAGGCGTGTGTTTTGATTACTAGTTTTTAGGGTTTTTAATTTATGTTTTTTTGAGTGGCGTTGGGCGAAAAAGTCCCTGACAATCGTAAGATGATTTGAAATTGTTGTACATTCATTTCTTTATCATTGATTGTTTTATATATCTAAAGTGGTAAATGTGAAACACATTCCCCATATCTGTCGGACGAGTCTCGAACCTTACAAAGCTCCGCTTCGGATTTTGTTTACATTCATTTGTTATATCATTTATAGTGTTATGTATCTGAAGTTCATGTTTTTATTATTTTTGTTAACAGTAAGCTGTCAAGCGATGGGCTGAGGGAAGCCATTTCTCAGATTAAGACGAACTCTGAGACAAAGAAGAGGAAGTTCACTGAGACAGTGGAGCTTCAGATTGGTCTGAAGAACTATGACCCCCAAAAGGACAAGCGTTTCAGTGGTTCTGTCAGGCTTCCACACATTCCTCGCCCTAAGATGAGGGTTTGCATGCTTGGAGACGCCCAGCATGTTGAAGAGGTAAATTTCCTTATTGATCAAACTGTTTATGAATTTGATGATTTGTTATTCTCTGGTGCATTGGGATAAAGTAAAAAAAAAAAAAAACGTGTGTAGTCTACGCGTAGACTTATAACCTATCTTTTATGCTTTACTACAGGCAGAGAAGATGGGTTTGGATTATATGGACGTGGAAAGCTTGAAAAAGCTGAACAAGAACAAGAAACTTGTGAAGAAGCTTGCCAAGAAATACCATGCCTTTTTAGCTTCTGAAGCTGTCATTAAGCAGATTCCTCGTCTTCTTGGCCCTGGTCTTAACAAGGCAGGCAAGTACTCCTGATTAGTATCTGTTCTGCTTTTGCTTCGTTGGACATAGTAATTTATTAAGAAAGCAACTAACGCTAGTTTTGGTTTTGTTGACAAAGCGCAGGTAAGTTTCCAACCTTGGTGAGTCACCAGGAATCTCTGGAGGCAAAACTTAACGAGACCAAAGCTATGGTGAAGTTCCAACTTAAGAAGGTTCTTTGCATGGGTGTTGCTGTCGGGAATCTCGCTATGGAGGAGAAGCAGATTTTCCAGAATGTACAACTCAGTGTCAATTTCTTGGTTTCATTGTTGAAGAAGAACTGGCAAAATGTAAGTTATTTGCTTCGACCTGCTTTCATGATTTCGTTTTTTATTTATACTTGCTCTGTTCTAACTTCCAAGTTTTAGCTTCCAAATTTATGGATAAACTTTAAATGCTTATTTTCTTTGATCCTTCTGAATTTCGGCTTCTTGTTATTAATGTCATTTGATCGAACATACGAGAATGTGTAAATTATGATTCAGTCTGAAATTAAGATTTGATTTGCATTCGAAGTCTCGAATTTCTACTTGAATATCACTATATAAATGCTTTTATCCTTTTCACCCTTAATGGTACTTATTTTGCCTTTTTGTTTGTACGAAATAGGTGAGGTCCTTGAACTTGAAGAGTACGATGGGGAAAGCTATCCGTATCTACTAAGTTAATCTTTATCGAAAACTTTCCAAGTGAAGGAAGCATCAGCGTAACTTTTTTGAAAGACATTTATACCTTTCGGTGTTCTATTTTGTTTTTGATGACTTTGATTTCGTTGTTAAACCATAATTTAGTACTCGATGTTGCTCTGGATGAATGCTTTTGGAAAATTTTGAAGGAAAGCCTTTTCTTTCTCTCCGGTGTTTGGTGGATGGTGATTGATAGTATCAATTGGGATGAAAGAATTAGGGTTTCCGAAACCCTAATTCTTTCATTGTAATGGACTCAGTTGGAAGCCGTACTTTACCATCGACGGGAAAGGTTTCTTTCGGTTCAATGCCCATCTGTTCAACTGAGTTCTTTTGGTTGGATTCCCATCTGTTAAACTCGATTATGAATGGATACAGATCTCATTTTCTAATGTGCGATACGCTCCATCAACGATGAACGAATACAGGGATTGTGTGATTCATCTGCTACAATCAACACAAGACTGCTGTATTTTGATCAAACATATGCATTTGAACACTGTTCTAAAAATTCTCGTCTAGTGCCGTTAAAGCGTTAGGCGGTTGGCCATCGTTCCGATTAATGCTTGGGTTTTTGAAAATTAAGAAAGAGCGCATAGAACTGTTGAGGTGCCCGTCGAAACCCGTTAAGCATCGGTTTAAGTTGCGACTCATTTAGATAGAAAATAGGTAATCCTCATTTTGCTTTTTTTTTTGTACAATAAATTATTAGGAACTTGTTGTATACTTAAATGAATACACATTATATGCTTGTTCCTCATGTTTTCATTATGTTTCAATGCTTCATAATATATATATATATATCATTATACTTTGTAGTTTATGATGAAATTATATATATTTTAAGTATAAAGCGATACTTAAATACACATAATATAATAGATTCTTTTATAACCTCGGATTTGAATCAATCAAGGCCGCCAGAGGAAATATGGCGTTTTCTTCATAAACCGTGACCAAAAGTCACGTGCTTTTCATTCCCAAGGTTGCAAATAAACAAGTTTGCTTTATGACCCCACGTACCAAACCCTGAAATATCAGCAGTCTCTCCGCGGATGTGCAACAGCCACAAGTCCCTGAAATTCCACAGCAACAGCAACTGCAGCAGAGAATTCTGAGGTAACCTTGATTTACTTATTTCTCAATCATTGACAATTTAATTTGCAGTCCATTACTCAGAATTGTTATCAAACCCATTAGGTAGTGTTTGATTCAATAACTATTCGAATCCGGGTCGTATTTTCATTTTCGGATCGAGCCCATCTACGCATGGACACGGTGGTATCCCCCGTATCCCCTTGTCGTGTCGAATTCCTTTGTATTCATACAACAATTCTTTAAATTTTACATATGTCATATCCTCGTGTTCGTGTCCATGCATAGTAGGAATCCATCAGTTTTATATGCAATATATGTCCATTCTATCACATTGTAATCATGTATGTCCACTATTATGTGGTTGAGAAAAGGAAAGTGTTTGATCGTGAAGGGTGTAATCCAAATGAGAGTAGAATGTGAAGAGTGTAGTTGTTTTCACACTCCCGTTTTCTCCTTCTACACTTCTAACCTCGTTTTTGTTCACTGATTCACCTTTGATTTCTTCAATCCAAAGGCTCAGATAAAAAATGACGTGCGAAAATCACTTCCTGGAAAGCGATTGGTTTGCTAGCTTCTCATAGTATGTTAGAGACTGGACTAATGGACTCAATTTGCAAGTTCAATTCCAGGGACCATGGTGTTATCTTTGTTGAGTTTTGATTTGATTCAACTTTTTAACAGCTTGTAACGAGTGCTCAGACCGCAAAAGATGGCAAACAGTGAAGAACACAATTTCCAAGTTAGGAAGCTAGAACTCTCAGACAAAGGCAAGGGATTCATAGAACTACTGCAACAGCTGACCGTTTGTGATTCTGTATCCGACAAGGACTTTGAAGATCGATTTAAGGAGCTTAGTGCCCGAGCAGAGGACCATCAGGTCTTTGTAATAGAAGATGATCGCTCCGGGAAGATTGTGGCAACTGGGAGTGTGTTCATTGAAAGGAAGTTTATAAGAAACTGTGGCAAAGTCGGGCACATTGAAGACGTTGTGGTTGATGCCAATGCGCGTGGGATGCAGTTAGGAAAGAAGATGATTGACGCCCTTACGGATTATGCTCACTCGTTGGGGTGTTATAAGGTGATTCTCGATTGCAGTGTTGAGAACAAGGCGTTCTATGAGAAATGTGGGTACAAGC
This sequence comes from Malus sylvestris, assembly GCF_916048215.2. Classification (NCBI taxonomy): domain Eukaryota; kingdom Viridiplantae; phylum Streptophyta; class Magnoliopsida; order Rosales; family Rosaceae; genus Malus; species Malus sylvestris. Next base: position 2,093,300 of record NC_062273.1, read on the forward strand.
AGAAGGAGATTCAGATGGTGAAGTACTTCATCTGAGAAGCATTCTTAATTTCTTGTAAGTTGGCATGCTACTGCCTGTGCTGTATTACTGTCAGTGTTCCTGTCATAATTTAATCTTTGCCATGACAATATCAAAATTTGGATCGGGTTTTAAGTAGTTCGTTCCCACCTTTCAGTTCTTAAAGAAAATTGTCCAAAACCCTGTGTTTTTCCATGACAATATCATATCCTTTGCATAGCAGAAGAAAATGCTGTCAATTTCCATGGCGCTTGTACGGTGACGAAGATTGAATTGACGTAGACAACTCTGTGTGTAAGGTATGTCGATGAAAGAACTGAAGATTGTGTCCAACTTGAAGCCTGAAGGTAGAAGATGGATAACGCATGGAGGGAACTTATCCCTTCGAATCCCACATAATGGTAGGATTAGAAGGGATAAGTTTCTTTCATGTCTAGTCCAGCCAAAAATGAGAAATCATTCACCTCTACCTTTAAAGTACGAGCTTTCTTTAATTGTATGAGTTATCGGCTCTAATCCAATCTTAGTCACCAAACGAGCTCATGTGATATTACTGCTGTTGATGCACAAAATCAGCGAAGACTTTGGTACAACAGAAAGTGTCAGGTTTTGTGACCTTCGCTTGGTTGCTTGGTTGCTTCAGTCACTAGTGAGGATAAGTACGTAAATGAATAGAGACAGAGAAGCAAACACAGGATGTACGTGGTTCACCCAGATTGGCTACGTCCACGGAGTAGAGGAGTTCTTATTAGTAGTGAAGGGCTTACACAAGTACAAAGGATCAAGCTCTCAATTTAGTGAGTTCTTGTGAATGATTTAACACAAAATGGCATTAGGCAATATTGTGGGGGGGATGACCCCTATTTATAGAAAAACTTGTAGCTTTGTCACATTGACATGTGTCATGTTATGATTGGTTCTTGATGTTGACACGTGCTGCGCTCTGATTGGCTTCTAATCTTGACACGTGTCGAGTAGTGATTGGCCTCCTGGTCGGAGGGGAACTCTTCTGGGTCCTTGACAGTATAGCGTTGGCCGGTGCTCGGTAGTTTCGGGATTGGTCAAGTATGGTACAAACAGTGCTCCCCTAAGTTCCCGAGTGAGGGAAACTCCTCGGTTGGGGACTTGCAAGATCCAATCCCTTGAGTAATCACGAAACTTCTAAGTACCGAAGTGTGGTCTGATCTTCATCTGCCCTTCTCTGGAAATACCTTTCCTCCATCCGGGAATGGTGTACTTAGCTGATGTTGACGCACAAGGTAATGTATCAATTTCACTTAAAGCTTAGTTGTAGTTTCGGGCTTAGTCAAGTGTGATACAAACCCTATAGTAGGAGTCCCCCAAGTCGCCGAGCTAGGAGATCTGCCGAAAGAGGTGACAGACAAGGTAAGCAGTCAAACTTCCAAGTAAGCAACCCAGGATCAGAGGTTTGACTTCGGCTTCCGGTTGATTGTTCTCATTCTCCTTGTCTCTCATTCAACTGCCAGGATAAGGAGAAGCAAATGGATAAGAGATGATATGAGATACTTTTGCTTTTGAAGAAGTAACTTTCCACAAGCTTATTCTTGAACTGTGCTGGAGGGTTTTCTGGTGCCCTTCAGAGTATAAGGCCGACTCAAAAATTTGAGGGTCAAAACAAGTCCATCAAATCTGGAGTACGTTAGACCTTGATGATATGGGATACTTTTGCTGTTGACGGAATAATGAATGTGGTATGGAAAGGTGTCGTGCTGTAGTGATCTGTTTCAGCTCACCGTTTGAACCTTCTGCTTCAATCTTTTGCATGGCAGAAGTGGTGTGCAACCTTTGCATTTAAATGGTCTTTCAGAACATTCCTTCATAGTGACTCATCCACGCTTGGCAGCTTCAGTGTAAAGAGCCAATATCTGATCAACTGTCATGAGGTATTTGCCGGTGGAATTCGTGACCTTGACAGCAGTTGAGGATGAGTACTCGAGAGCAATGCTAAGTAAGCAACCAGGCAAAGGCTCCAGGCAGTCAGTTCCAAATTGGAGGTTTGATTTCAGGTTCCGACTGACTGCTCTCTTTCTCCTTGTCCTGCAGGTGTGGACAAGGACAAAGACAAAGACAGGGAGAAAGCATGATATGGGATACTCTTGCTTTCGACCCTGATGATATGAGATACTCTTGTTCTTGGTGTGGCTTATTTGCTGAGGTATTATCGGGGGGAAATAAAGCTGAGTATTTCGAGAGGTTATGTTGAGGGTGCCTTTTCGAATGCGAGAAAGGGTTGAGCATTTTTGCAGGTTTGCCTGTCCGTTGAGGAGGGAGGTCAATGTATATAGGGATTTCCCAATAACAAGTAGTAATGCTATTCCTTTACCCTTCTTGGTCACAGCAATGTAGTGGGAGCTGCCAGCTTCACGTGTTTTAATTTTGTCAGAGCACTTTGAAAAAGTGGTATGTGGTATCTGGAAAGCTGATATTACGTGTGAAGATTACAGACAAGCTTTATCTAAGGAAATCTGGCTCTCGAAGTTCTGAGAGTTGTGCCTCTTCGGTTTTCGAACAAGCAATCCCGTCGAGGATCTGACTCTCGAGATTCGGAAAGCGGTGCTACTCCGGTTTTTGAGAAAGTAATTATGTTGGGAGTCTTTTCTCGAATGTGAGTAAAGGTTGGACGTTCTTGCCAACCTGTCTTGCCGCAAAACACGGAGGTCGACACACATAGGGACTTTCCAGTTGTCAAGCAGTGGTGCTGTTCCTTTACCCTTATGGGTAATAGTAGGGTAGCTGGAACTTCGAAATTCTCGTGCCTAAACTTTGTCAGAGATCTTTGACAAAGTTATATGTGGTACCCGAGGAGTTGATGGTGCATATGGAGAGCGGTGATTGAACAGTAAGATTCACGTGCTTTCTACTTCACCAGAAATCTTCGACAGATTGCCCGTAATTTCCGCAAAGCTGAGTGTGCATGTGACAGGTGCTGACGAGGCTGAAAAAGCAGGTGCTTCTTCGATTTCTGAGATCGGCCCTCGTGGTCTCTGAGCAGCCCAGCTTTTGAGAAAGCAAACGCCTCTTCGATTTCTGAAGCTCCGTCGAGTGCAGATTTTTATAGAGGCTGGCATTAAGTTCCACAGCACACTTGAATCTCTACCAGTAGAAGCTCATTTCTTGCACTTCTAAGATCTTGATTTGTCTGACCTCTTCCCTCTTCAACACATTTGAAAATGTCTGGACCCTCCGACCGTCGTTTTGACCTGAACCTTGGAGAAGAGACAGCCACGCCTTCTCCAGACAACATATGGCGCCCATCCTTCATATCCCCTACTGGTCCTCTTACCGTTGGGGATTCTGTGATGAAGAATGATATGACCGCTGCAGTGGTGGCCAGGAACCTTCTCACTCCCAAAGATAACAGACTACTTTCCAAACGGTCTGATGAGTTGGCTGTTAAGGACTCTCTGGCTCTTAGTGTTCAGTGTGCAGGTTCTGTGTCTAATATGGCCCAACGCCTATTTGCTAGAACCCGCCAAGTTGAATCATTGGCTGCTGAAGTGATGAGTCTCAAACAGGAGATTAGAGGGCTCAAGCATGAGAATAAGCAGTTGCACCGGCTCGCCCATGACTATGCTACAAACATGAAGAGGAAGCTTGACCAGATGAAGGAATCTGATGGTAAGGTTTTACTTGATCATCAGCGGTTTGTGGGTTTGTTCCAAAGGCATTTATTGCCTTCGTCCTCTGGGGCTGTACCTGGTAATGAAGCTTCAAATGATGAACCTCCAATGCCTCCTCCTTCTGGGGTTTTGTCAAGTACTGAGGCTCCGGATAACCACCCTCCGGTGCTTTCTCTTTCTGGGGCTCTACCGACTGCTGAGACTTCCCCTAAGCAACCTTTGTGAAGGCTCCCTTTTGTTTGTTTATTTTGACTCATGTATATGTACATATTTGTGGCTTATCGAAAATATTAATAAATAAGCTTTGCTTCATTTCAACATATTGTGTTAAATACACCAAAGCCTTCTTCATAAAGTTCTTTGAATTTTTGCTTTTGTTGAAACCTGTATTGTTGAAGCTTTGTGAGTGAAGCATGTAGTTTGAGGTAGTGTTCCCTTAATTTCCCGAGTGAGGAAAACTTCTCGGTTGGAGACTTGAAAAATCCAAGTCACTGAGTGGTTGTGAGACTGCCGAGTATCAAGGTGCAGTAGCATATGGTGGGAGTCCCCCAAGTCTTCAGGCGAAGAGAGTTGCCGAATGAGGTGTCTCGCGTGTTACTAATTTGTCAAAGTAACGAATTCTTGTTTCGATGTCACACATTCGTATATGCTTTATCTAAAAATATTTCCAACTTTTGTGTGCTTGATGCTGCATGCTATTGACTAGACAAGATCAAGTGCAATTAGTAGCTTTTCTCTCTTTTTCATCTTTTCTTTGGTGGAATTGCTTTTCGTTTCCACTAATCAGCCTGAGTGGATGCAAGATAACACCTTTCTCTATAGCTCAGATTGCAAAGTCGTCTTCATGAAAGTTTTTCCTTATCTTGTGAACTACAACATATCCAAATTTGCGATCCATCGGAGTAGTACAACTTCAGAAATTCAAGTATGATGAGTAACTGTTCATCAATGTTCTGTTAATCCGTCAGACTTGTTGTGAGCTTCAAAACTCCATTTTCTCTTGTTCAGATCAACATACTTTCTTCATCGAAGTTGTTCCTCAGCTTGTGAACTACAACATATCCAAATTTGAGATCCCTCGGAGCAGTATAACTCCAGAAATCCAGGTATGATGAATGACTGGTTATTATTTTTCTGTCAACCCGTCAGATTTGTTGTGAGCTTCGAAACTCCATTTTCTCTTGTTCAGATCGGTATGCTTTCTTCATTGAAGTTGTTCCTCAGCTCGTGAACTACAACATATCAAAATTTGAGATCCCTCGGAGCAGTATAACTCCAGAAATCCAGGTATGATGAATGACTGGTTATTATTTTTCTGTCAACCCGTCAGATTTGTTGTGAGCTTCGAAACTCCATTTTCTATTGTTCAGATCGGCATGCTTTCTTCATTGAAGTTGTTCCTCATCGTCTCTTTCATAACATATCAAAAATTCAGAATGAACTAATGGTTAAATATTTCCAGATCTTCGAAACATTACAGCAGCTTCGAAATCTGCAAGAATCCGACTGTCATGTTTGGAGCTTCAACACTTTAATTTCCGTCGCTCAAACAGAAATGGTTCCTTCTTGAAAGTTGTTCATATGCTCAAGAACTATAGGGTGTCCAAAATTCAGCTCTATTGGAGAAGAGCAGAGGTTGCAGAAATTTGATAGATGAAAGGAGGCGGAAGAGGGAGAGAGAGAAAAAGTCTCTTGGGTTGGATTTCTATTTTGGGGCAGATTCCAATTTTTGTAGCACCTTAATTATTGATGAATTGCTTGTACTTTTGTCCATTATGAAACTTGGGACTTTGGCTTGTTGTTGGATCTATTATAATATGTTTGGGAACATATATAAGTGAATAAATAAGAAGGAAAATTTTGGGCCCTTGTGGGTGTAAAACAAAAAATGTTTATGTTTACCCAAGTGTTTTTGTACAAGTTCAAGGGCATCTTGGGTTTTGTGAACAAAATTTGTTGATTTGGAGCAAGGTTTTGTGTTGAAGCTTTGTAGGTGAAGCTTTGGTGTTGAAGCTTTGTAGATGAAGCTTTCTGGGTGAAACTTTGATGGTGAAGCTTTGTAGATGAAGCTTTGTAGATGAAGCTTTGTAGATGAAGCTTTCTAGGTGAAGCTTTGATGGTGAAGCTTTGTAGATGAAAGTATGTAGAGGGAGCTTTCTAGGTGAAGATTTTTTAGGTGAAGCTTTGTAGGTGAAGCTTTTTTAAGTGAAGCTTTTCGGGTGAAGTTTTTTTTTTTTTGGGTGAAGCTTTGTGGGTGAAGCTTTTTAGGTGAAGCTTTGTGGGTGAAGCTTTGGAGGTGAAGCTTTTCGGGTGAAGCTTGTTGGGTGAAGCTTTTTAGGTGAAGCTTTGTGGGTGAAGCTTTTTAGGTGAAGCTTTGTGGGTGAAGCTTTGGAGGTGAAGCTTTTCGGGTGAAGCTTTTTGGGTGAAGTTTTTTAGGTGAAGCTTTGTGGGTGAAGCTTTGGAGGTGAAGCTTTTCGGGTGAAGCTTTTTGGATGAAGCTGTTTTTTTTTTTTTTTTTTTTTTTTTGGCGCTTGACACGGTCTTTATTTGCTTGTTTTGTAGTGACTGTGGAAGACGGATTGCTTTCTGATTGAGAAGGGTTCTGGCATCGCTTGCTATGAATGTAAAAGAGTGAGGGCTGAGTTGGCTAAATTACCTCTTTATTGAATTCATTGCCAAATGGCCTTCATTACATAGGATGCCGAACGGCTATAGCTCAACACTTGTACATCGTGAGTCTATTTGTAGTAGTACTTCAAGTGATCAGCGTTCCATGGATGGCCAAGGGTCTTGCCATCAGAGCTTCTAAGTGTGTAAGAGCCAGGGCGACTGATGCCAATGACTTCATACGGTCCATCCCAGTTTGGACTAAGTGTGCCTTCACTCGGGACTCTGTCGCAGAGTAATCTTTTCTTTAAGACCCAGTCTCCTATTTTGAAAGAACGAGGCTTGACCCTAGAGTCATAATAGTTGGAGATGCGCTGCTTGTAGGCGACATTCCTCAAGTGAGCTTGGTTTCTGTGTTCCTCGACTAAATCCAAGTTGAGGGTGAGTTGTTTGTCATTTTCACTTTGAATGTAGTTCTGGACTCCGAATGTTGCTTGCTCGAGCTCAACAGGGACAACCGCCTCTGTGCCAAAGGCAAGTGAGAATGGAGTTTCTCCTGTTGAAGTCCGATATGAAGTGCGATATGACCAAAGAACTTGGGGTACAAATTCTGGCCAACAGCCTTTAGCTTTGTCCAAGCTGGTTTTCAAAGTGCGCTTGATTATTTTGTTGATGGCCTCAACTTGTCCATTAGACTGGGGATGAGCTGGAGAGGCAAAGCATAAGTTGATGTTGAACTTAGATCAGAACAACCTGAACTTCTTGTTGTCAAACTGTCGCCCATTGTCAGTGACTATCGCATTGGGAATGCCGAATCTACAAAGGATGTTCTTCCACACGAAGTCTTCTATCTTTGCCTCAGTAATGGTTGCCAAGGGTTCTACTTCGGCCCACTTTGTGAAGTAGTCCACTGCAACGACTGCGTAACAGACTTTGCCCTTCCCTGCCGGCATTGGGCCGATCAAATCAAGTCCCCACTGGGCGAAGGGCCAAGGGCTGATCATAGGAGTAAGAGGCTCTGGAGGGGAATGAGGAATAGTTGCATATCGTTGACATTTGTCACATGAGCGGGATACTTTGATGGCATCCTGGTGGAGTGTTGGCCAGTAATATCCTTGGCGAAAAGTCTTGTGTGCTAGGGACCGAGATCCAGCATGATCTCCACAGACTCCCTCATGTATTTCCCGAAGGACGATTTCCGCCTCGGCAGGCGTAAGACACCTTAAGTATGGCAGGCCAAAACCTCGCTATTGTGGCGATACCCTTGACGCGGGTTTGACCCACTGCATTGACTGCCTGGGGGCGAGCGCTATTGTGGCGATACCCTTGGTTATCGGGATAGTGTCCCTTACTCTTTTTACTGAAAGGAGAGTGGTGAGGATGGAAATCCTTCCTCTTGCCTTGAAATTGATATGTCTGTTGATTCGGTGAAGCATTATGCAAAGCATGGGAAGGTGCCACTGCTGTTTGGAAAGTCGAGGTCTTCTCATTTAGGTGAGTCTGGCTTCCACCTCCCACTTGTTGATAAAGGATGGTTGTAGGGGGTTTCTCCTGATATGTCTTTGCCTCGGCGGAGGCATGGTTATAAGCCTGCGCCATCACCTCAGAGTAAGTCTTCCAAGTATTGGCATTGATCATGTATTTAAAGAAACAATCACGTAGGCCTGCCGTGAAGGCTTTGAGGGCAGTCTTGTCATCTGCCTCGGCACACCGGGAGTATTCATGGCTGAAGCGGCCAACATACATACGTAATGACTCGTCTGGCTTCTGGCGGATAGTGTACAAGTCATCTGCAGAGTGCAAGCGATCGGTTTGGAAAATGTGTTGGGAAACAAATAGTTTCCTCAATTCCTCAAATGAGTCTACCGTCTCAGGTGTAAGACGACAATACCAATTTAGAGCTCCACTAGAGAGGGTGGAGGGGAAGAGAAGACATCGCTCTTCGTCGGTGTGCATCCGGTATGCCATGGTGGATTCAAAGAGGTTAAGGTGCTCAATCGGGTCCTCTTTTCCAGTATAAAGTTGCAAGCCAAGCTTTTGCTTTGTCTTTGCTTGAAGGGGGGTGTTGAGGATCCTCCTTGTAAGAGGGCCAGGCCTGGGTTGGTTCCAGTCAGGTATTTCAGCCTGACGTTCAGCCTTCAACTTGTTTACTTCCTCAAGAAGTTGTAGGACAAGGGGGTCCTGAGCGGAGTTATGTGTCACTGGAGCTTTCTTTCGTAAATCTCCATCTCCTCTTGGAATTAGGAAGGTTTGATCAAGGGCATGTGATTTTTCCCTGGACTCGCTGTACTGGCTTCCAGGGTATGTCTGTCGGAACACCTCTGAGTCCCCTGTACCCTCATGTCTCTCTGGGACTTGTTGCCCCTTCCCCAAATTGGTGGCCGGCTTGGGCCGTGGCAGGGGACCGAGTCTCTCAGAAATCCTTGGGTCATTAATCTTTGAGCTTATATGGATGGAATTCTCTCGACGTTGCTTCAGGAAATCCCGACAATCGCGAAAGACGGCTTTCGATCCTTCTGCCCCTTCAGCAAAGAGGTGTCTCCCTCCACTTCTCATGGTTCGGGTCGAAGCAACTGGGTTAAGAGAAGCCTCATGTTGATTATCAAGTCGAGGGGTAATCTGTTCCCTATCAGGGATATCTATGTCGAATGCATGTGACCCTCCATGTTGGAGGGCACCCAGTTGATGGTTGACTTCCACGGGGGCAACAAGCTCGCGTGTCTGAGCTTGCCTAGCTTCGTGGAGTGTCTCGAAGAGCTTCTCATATTGCTCCTGGAGGACCTCATTCCTCATTGCTATCTTGTTGTTCTGAGCTTCCAACTCATCGACTTTAGCTTGAAGAAGAACTCGTTTTCCTTCATTCTTTCGTTGTTTCGCACTATGTGCAAGGGGGGTGTCATTCTGTGTGCTGTGGCTTCCTTCGCTTCCCATGCTGGAGAGGGATGCCTGATCAAAAGAAAGTGTACGAATGATAGAAACCAGCTTGACACAGCTGAAGAGAGTAGGAATAAGTGTCGTTTCCCACAGACGGCGCCAAATGTTGATGCACAAAATCAGCGAAGACTTTGGTACAACAGAAAGTGTCAGGTTTTGTGACCTTCGCTTGGTTGCTTGGTTGCTTCAGTCACTAGTGAGGATAAGTACGTAAATGAATAGAGACAGAGAAGCAAACACAGGATGTACGTGGTTCACCCAGATTGGCTACGTCCACGGAGTAGAGGAGTTCTTATTAGTAGTGAAGGGCTTACACAAGTACAAAGGATCAAGCTCTCAATTTAGTGAGTTCTTGTGAATGATTTAACACAAAATGGCATTAGGCAATATTGTGGGGGGGATGACCCCTATTTATAGAAAAACTTGTAGCTTTGTCACATTGACATGTGTCATGTTATGATTGGTTCTTGATGTTGACACGTGCTGCGCTCTGATTGGCTTCTAATCTTGACACGTGTCGAGTAGTGATTGGCCTCCTGGTCGGAGGGGAACTCTTCTGGGTTCTTGACAGTATAGCGTTGGCCGGTGCTCGGTAGTTTCGGGATTGGTCAAGTATGGTACAAACAACTGCCATTTAAAATTTGAAAGCACTCTCCATGCTGCTGTGAAAGTGCAAACAGGCAGGCTGGGATGGCATCAGTCCAGCCACTTGGAAGGAGATGCATTAAACTAGTAATGTTTTCTTTATGTGTAAAGAGCTAAGTATTCTTGACAAAAATTAAGGTCAAACTATAAACTATTCCATAATAGATGGACAAACATGTCCAAACCAAGGAAGAAAATATCGGTAATATCGGAAATATCGGTAGTCCGAAAACACGGAAATATCGATGGAAATATCGGAATAATATCGATATCGATAAAAATTACATGGAAACCACGGAAATTGTAAAAAAAACTTGGAAATTTTTATTGAAACTTTGCAGGATGTTTATTTAGTCAATTATCTATTAGTTTATCACAAAATATTTGAAGGAAATGCATTGCATGATGGATTTAACATTATCAAGTTGATTATATAGCGAGCTGACAAACATTGTGAGTGTAGAAAATATGTAGTAATTAATGAAAGAAGTCTAAACACACCATAATCATTTATATATAATAAATTAGTACAATATTTTACACTTTATACATTGCATTTTTGGTTCTTCTCTGACAGAATTTGGTCTTCACGTGGAGAAGAAGATAAAGTAACAGTAGTGGTCGTGCAATGTCGGTTCACTTAAACTTTCGATCCAACCCATGTAGCGAGCTTTAGGTCAATGACTCCCAAACCACTAGGGCTTTAGGGCACTAGGTGTAGAACACCCCTAAGGACTTATTAACCCGAGCTGAAAAGGCTACGAAACCAACTAACCACCCTGCCCCATGCCAAAACTCTACCGTTTGACGCGAGAATCACTGCTGATTAGGCAGGACTGGCCCGGTTACTAGGCAAAACCTCGGGTGAGACAATTATTACTCTTTTTCACAATAATAACTGACTTTACTTAAAACAAAATTTAAAAATAAACTTAGACTAAAAGCGAGTGTTTCAATCTCACTCCCCACAAACCATGTTAGTGTGATGTGCAAACTTTAAAGTATAATTCATGAATTAGTGTCTAAGCAACGATAAATAGAAAAGACTCTACTGTGGGATTAATCTTTACCATGTCCATTTGTTTTAACGTTTAAAATAATCTATGGATATTAACTTAAGAAGAATGAAAATTTTATCCTGACACAAAAATTAAAAACCTAAAATGTTATTTCCCACCCCCAAACTTATTTCGCACTTTGTCCTCAAGGTGTGGAAAATAAAAAGAAAACTAAAAAAAATAAAAAAAACACAACACAAAAACTGTGACACTAGAAAAATAAAATGGACAAGACCATAAAAAGAAAAGAAAATGAAAGAAACTAGAAAACAAAATGTAAAGAAAGGACTTCAAACCACCTGGGATGTATGGAAAAGATCAGGACGTGACGGGCCACTTGTTGCACGCCCTTTTGAAATAAACATTGGATTCCCCGTAAATAAAAAAAAAAAAAAAAAAAAAAAAGTGGCGTGCAGATTTGTTTCTGTCTCTGTCAGAGCCCAAACGACTCTCTCCCTTCTTTAATTCAAACCGAGTAAATTGAGCAGACATAGGAATACTCCAGCTTTGAACACGTGGCATGCATCACGGCATGGAGCTCCTTAAGATTCCAAAGGAACGGTTAAGATCAACCTTACTTTTCTGAAAGCTTTGTAAACCCCAGTCTCTCGCATTTCAATAGAGACGGAAAGAAGTCTTTCATTTCTCTCTACTCTCTCTCTTTTTCCTCTCAGACCCCATCCATGGTAGAGCGAAACATGCATGTCTGATTCCTTTAGGATAGTGCATCAAACCCGAGTGGGTTTTGGGATCCGGAGAGAAGCGGAGGCAGCGGACACCGGACGATGGACCGAAACTCATCGTAGTCGTCGGTGAGGAGGACGACGTTGTCCCATCCGTCTTGGATTCGTGAGGAAGACGACGTTCCCAGGCTCCTACTTCTCTTCTTCTCGGCATGTAATTTCATTTTTGTACAGAATTCGAATTTTCTGCATGTAATTTCATTTTTGTACTGAATTCGAATTTAGGGATTTAGGAATTAGGGATTCAGTTAATTTGCTTTGAATTCGAATTTGGGGATTTAGGGATTCAGTTAATTTGCTTTTGAATTCGAATTTGGGGATTTAGGGATTCGGTTAATTTGCTCCGGCGTTCTTCTCCGGTTACTACAGTGCCAAATATCGCGATAGTTTCGAAAATATCGCGATATTATCGATAATATCGCGATATTTTGACGAAAATCATTTGGATAGTTAAAAAAATATCGGACCCCTAAAAAAACGATAATATCGGCGAAATATCGCCGATATTATCGATTTTTTCTTCCTTGGTCCAAACCAATTGTTATGCATGTTTCGCTATCGTTAATCTTCTTTTATGCGAATGTGAACAACTGATAATTATTGACGTTTTGATGGACCACTTGATTAGTAGCTTCTCATACCTCATTGTTGTAAATTACAGTTGGACCCATGTACTATAATATCCATAGAGATGTCAAAATCCAATTTTATCGGTAGGAAATCATGACTCTTGCAAAATGTTTTCGGAACTTACTAACCGAAAGAAAAGGAGAATAATATTTTCCAAATTAAAGTGCTCAACAATAGACAATGGGCTTGGAACTTCTTTAAAACACATAGGCCCATCACTTCTAGTAAAGGGGATTCAGGTTTTTTTTAAAGTGTTTTTAAAATGATTGAAAAAGATTTTTATGAGAGTGCTTTGGTAATCAATTCTTAGTAAAATTGTAAGTGAATCCTGAAAAAACACTTGAAGTGCTTTCTGTTCCAGTTCCTTTGAAACCAAAAAACACTTTCACCAACGTCACTTTCAGTCGTTTTAAAAACACTTTCAAACGATCTCTCACATCAATTAGAAGCACATTGAAAAGCAGTTAAAATGTTTTTTTTTTCTACACGAACATCCAAATAACTTTTTGAATCCAAAAAGCACTTTTTTTTTTTTGCTAAATGTAATTAGAATCGCTTTAGTTGATATGAAAATGCTTTTAATTATTTTATAAGGACTTCCAAACTGGCTTAATGCCGTGGTGGAAGCTGATTGTGTGATCAATCATGACACTCTGGTACCTTCCGGAATAGGATTATCTCCGATTCTTTTTGTGAAAATATGAAAGATCAATCAATTGTGTTTATTCTTTGTACAGTTAGAAATTATTTTATTTAAAATTAAATATAAATAATTCTTAAAAAAAATTGATTGTACAGCCACGATTAATTGATTTTCGGATTGTGGATCCGGAGAGGATCTCGTCCGTACCGTCCATCCTTACGCTCCAAAAAAGTTTCTCGTTCCGACATTTTAACGAACACCTTTCGTGTCCGTTTCGGGCATCTCTGTAACCCTAAACCCTAAAATCCCAATTTCTTATTCGACATTTGAAATTAAATTTTTTATTTTTATGTGAATAAATACTGCAACTTTCTATTTGGAGGTGATCGTAAAAAACAAAATAAATAGAAAATAATGGCGTCGAGCTTGCACCAATGGGAGTCGGACCCTCTGTTCTCCGCAGCCGAAGTCGTCCAAGATTCCGCTGACAGGTTCATTTTCTCCTCCCTTTTTTCCCTTCTTTTAATTTTAATATGTATTGGAATTTGGAAGTGTTCTTCTTGCTTTTGGGAGGAAAAGAAGCAAAAATCTTGACTTAATTTTTTGGGTTGGGAAGAAAGTTAATAAAAAAAAAAGGTGAAAAGTTATAATTTTTGAAATGTTTGTGTTGATGAACTTGATTTCTGAGCTATGTTAGAATGTTGGCATCAGAATTTAATTTTTTTGTTGAAGATTTTTGTTTGGTTTGAGTAATGTTGTCTTTCACAAATGGGACTTCATATGCATCAATACTAATTTTTCTTATGCTTGTCGAGCTACTCGAAAAGTTCAAGTGTGCAGTATTTACGTGCTTGTCTTTCCTTTCCCGATGTGGAATATGGTCCCACGTGAGGGAGCGTGTTGGAAATTCTAACAGCGGGACTTTAACAAAATAATTTACAACTTATAAGTACGTGGTTGTATTTCTAATTACACCGAGACCTTTCAGGATAACACCCCACTCCTGCCGGGCTAGCAGGTGGTTAAGTTGAGGACAATGCCGGTGTTGGAACGTTTGGCCCGTCTCTCTGAAACTTTGTCAATATAGAACATCAGCTTTCGAGAAATGACAGTAACAAATAAACTTTAACTGCGACTCGCCAACTCTCCTGCTCATTTTTACTATCTTCAATATTTTGCTTTTTCGAAAAATAAAGGAGCTTACAGATTGATAACTCACTGCTGTATAAGCATAAGTAACTTTTTTTTTTGTTGTGGATTGCTATTGGATTTGGTGTTCTGTGTTTTATTATGTTGAATTGCTTATGAACTGTACATTCCCTGAAACCAATGCTGTTTTTGTTTTGGTGTTTTAAATTTTAGGATGGAATCGGTTTTCCGCTCTCTGCTGCATGAGCTCAGTCTTGTTCAAGGTGACTGTCCAGACCCAAAGTTACGTGTGTCAATAGATTATCACAAACGTGATCTTGCTACAACACTTGAAACTGCAAAGTGGCAGGTGGTAATCTTTGTACAACTCAACTCTTTTTTCTTCATTTTTTTTAATTTTTGGTTTAGTTAGGTTTTAGTGATTCTCTCCTGCCAGTTGGAAGATTTTGAAAGAGCAGTAAGCTTTTCAGCTATGGCAGGAAGGTCTCAAAATTGGGAGGATGTAATTTCAAGACACAAACAGTTTATAGGAGCCATTAGGGAACACATACTTTATGTGGAGAAGAGCTTGGAGGGTACAGCTATAGGAGATGATCTCATGAGAAATACAGAGTGGGTTAACTTGAATGAACAAGATAGAGATGGTTTGGCATTGTTCCTTTCTGGGGGAAATAATGCCGAGCCCACTGATTGTCAAAAAGTGGAAGACAACAGTATCTTGAGAAGATTTCTTGATCCAACCACATCTAATGCTAAAGACGGCACTTCTGGTATCGTTGAGGACAAAAACAGAGAAATTGAGGACTTGAATACGAATGGAGTGGCACATGTGGACCGTGTTATTGAATCTATCAAGGAGAATAACTTGAGGAAAGTTGGTTCTTATAGCAGATTCGGTGAAGGTGGGAGTTGGGACATTGGCAGTACAAGGTTGAAATCTGACTTTACAGATTCTTTTCCAGAGACCTCTTGTAACAGATATGGAGGTGGTGAGAGTTGGGATCTGGAAGCTAACGAAGCCAAACCTGAAAGCTTCAGCAGAACAAACGTATTTGGGTTCTTGAATACGGCATGGAGTGTTTATGGGAGTAGGGTAACTGGGAGCTATACAAAGAGATTTAAAGATGGAGAAGAACAAAGTCATTCCCCATCAAGTACTGGTGTTTCTCATGGTGCACAGGTAATTACAGTTGTTGTAGTGATGCCAAATGTTTATAATGGTTTTTCTTGCAAATAACTGTTCGTAGAGTTGGTGCAGTAAGGATTAAGGAAGATCTTCTACCCATGTATGATACTTATTTGCACTGATAAAACTACTATACAAAGTGTGCAAATACTTATTTACATAAAAAAAGTGTCTTGGCAATTGGAAATTAGAAACTTTTTAACTGTTCACAACTCTTCTATTACTCTCAAATCTGTAATTCAAGCATCAAGTTTTCCTTTCTTGGATAATTAAGTTCTTGAATTTTCCAATTCAGTTAAGTATTGCATGTTCAATAGTTCATATTTCTTCTTTAGTAAATAGCTGATAGCTGTGACTTGAGATCAAAGAAGGATACTTGTAAGTTGTTTTAAATTTTCAGTGTTCCGAAAGGAGATTGTTGTGTGGTTATATCTGATTCCGCTCTGTGTCCTGATTCAGTTCGTCATGGAAAACTTGGTTTGGCTTTCTATGCTTCAGCCTAGATGCTTATTGGTTTGCTTGTCCTTGACAGGGTCAGCATCAGGGACCGTGGTTGTATAGAAATTTCAAAGAGTTGGGTATGGGGATTCGGACAAAAGTAATGTACTTACGGACCTGGCTTGGTGTATTTAGGGCAAGATATGAAAGATCACCTTATCACATTCAAGTTCAGCGGCATTCTATTCAAGTGGTGTTGATAATACTACTTACGCTCATTATTTTAGGTGAGGACAGATTCCTTATTATTTTTCCGCAGTGCGTCTTACATTGTTAACTACATTTAGCTGTCATTCAAACTAAATGATTACCATTTTTATTTATTGAAGTAAAACTAGTAGGTTGTTAGCCCAAAGAACAAACTAGAAATACGATTATTATGCTATTTCTTCTATGATCACCGAAGTATCTGTTAAGGAAGTATGACATAAAACCGACTCTTCATATATATATATATAGTGTTAGGATCCGGGGATACGCGCTTGTGCACTGGGTACGACCTTTTTATCGTATATCATTGTCGGAAGATCATAATATACAAGTAGGTTTTGACATTAACAACGAGTGTTTACAGTTTTTACATTGATTACAACAGTCGGTGATTGTTCAACTGGTAGCGATATATCGTTTTAATATGAATGAGGCTGAAACTCTGCTCGTCACGCAGGCATACTGGTGTCCCGGCTTGCTTAAAGACATTCGAGGTTTGGGTACACTCAACAATCTGTATATGTAAAGGGTTTTCTCAAGACTTTTTAACATGGAAAGAACTGCTTTTTCGCCATCTGACCCTCATCATGGTCGGATGCCAACACTATTCAAACTCGGAGAAATTTTGCACCGATGTGCATCGTACCATTTTTCCGAGAGTGAATGTCTGTCGGATGTATTGGTTTTGTGTGATCGTCGGTTCTACTGTATTGTCAAGAACACTGGGGCCGTTGGAGCCAGTATAATGGTTTTCTTTCAGCAGTGTGTAAATTTGTGTTGGTACTCTCGAGTGATTATGTTGTATTTGGTCTGAAACTGCAATTGTTGATAGAACAGCGGCGTCGATCCATCATTTTTCAGTCACAATAACCAAAATCTGCATTTTGATTGGCGTGGAAGATCCACTTAAATACTTTTATCTGGAGGAAAATTGGTAATGTCATGACAAAGTATGAGATTGCTATCGTGTCTCGTAAGTTTATGCGAAAAATGAAAACGAATGCCCAGCAAAAATCGTATGTTAAGATTCCACTGTGTTGCACTTGTTTCTAACAATCAGTATGTCACTAGTTCACTGAACAAAGGTAACGAGCGAGAAGCCGGTATCGCCCCTTCTTTTTGCCTCCCGGGTGACATTCACCGCCGCGGAATGCTACCTGTGTCCGATTCAACAAATTGCAGACATAAGGGGATCCTGAAAAATTATACGTGAGCCCTGTTATCCATAAATTCTTTCATAGGTAGTGTTTTTGTCCACCTGAAATCTTTTATTTACACTTCAAACAAATGCAAATACCACCAAGAGCGCGTAAGCTTGCCAATCGACTGCTTGAAGATCACCAGTAGCTCCAGTGCCTGTAACAAAACATATAATCGGCTAATCAGCAAGTGAAAGAAACATTTTGACGAGATTTACTAATTAGCATCCCTTGCGTTCTTGAATCCTCGCCTTATAACTATTAAGTTTTAGAGATAAACAATTAGTACTTTCATACCTAGATAAGCAATTAGTACTTTCATCCAAGGGAAGAAATGTATAAACTTACCAAGAAATGGTAGCCTGTTCTCAATCTGACTTCTCTATTTCTCGAAATCTCTTATCCCATTCTTGGGCCTCATAGTCTTGCTCAACCAAATCCTTGTCCGTACTATATACAATTCTATCCTGCCCTATGAATGTTTTTTGGGCCATGTCCCGAGCACTGAGGAGCTGAAACATCATATAGAAAAATATAAGTAAATATTGTTTTAATCATTGAAAGAACAAAGTTAATCTAGTTTTTGTTCTTTGTTCCTTTTTCTTTATTTCAGTTGGCTTTACATCGACAAGTACAGGATTACCTTATGACAAATCCTATACCTTACACCCTAAGACAACCTCACGTGAGCATTCAATTGAAGAATACTATGCTATTTTAGTTTGAAACTTCACATCTTACAACAGTTAATAAATGCAGCCTCGTTGGACTAGTATGTTTTAACTTAATTTTCAGTCCAATGGCAATGCAATCACCGAGAGAGGGCTTGATTAGCAATAGGTGATATTTCTTTTTATTGATCTGATAACTCTCCCCTACTAACTAGTGTGTGAGTGCAAATTTAAATAATTACAAAGCACACATGTGAAGTTGAGACAGAAACGATTGATCAAGACAAAATTCTAAAGAAGCACACCTTTCTTCTAAGTGAGATATCTGGCAATTCAAGGGATTGAGCACACTGCTGTCTTGCTTTATTTCTTTTTTCTATGTCAGCGTTTGTCTTAAGCAGGACGAACCACCGCAACAAAGGAATTGCAAAGAAAGAACCAGCATAAATCTGCAAATAATTGTGAGACAAGATAAAATCAAACCCAATAGAGCCCAAGGACTTAATCAGGTCGTTGTAAAAAAAATGCTCTCCCTTTGTATAGGAAGAGCTTCATAAGAGGGATCACTCTCCACTATTCAAGAAAAGGATTGCATGTGAGCCAACCATTTAACAGAAAAAGTACATATTCTTAATTGCAAGTAGGGAACTTTAATTTATTTGAAATAAAATCATACCTGAAGTAGTGGAAATATGCTAGAAACGAACTTAATAAAACCAGCTGGTGCAATTCTAGTATCCCTTCAAATAAGAAAGTGGTGGTCATCAGAGCAATATAGAGTAAAAACAATCAAAGCAAATACAAAGTTCAAGTCAGACATACTTTAAGATGGTTCCAAGAATGATAACCCCAAATAAATTAAGTCCACCAAGTCCAGCGACCATTGCTCTTTCAGAAACGGTAGTGTTACTGCAAACGGAAAACTTAATTGTTTCATTTTAATTTCCCAATGAATTCACAATATAATCAGCAACAGCAATCATATAAAGGACCTGAATTGCCATTTCTTCTCCTGGAAAAATTTGTTAACCCCTCCAACAAAATCAGCCCATCTTCTCCCCACATATTCCTTCCTTCCACTCCTCTGAGAAGATGCTGTGCGCTGTAGAGATGGAAACTGGTACAGAATATTTCCCTGCATCATAACCAATTTTTCTATGAATGACTACTTAATATTATATCTTTCCATCTGCGTAATGAAATCCAATATAGAGACGGAATGATTTGTGAAATTGCAATCATGTACCAGGCCCAAGGAAACATAAGCATATTTATCCAACAGTTCCAATTCCTATATATTTACGGAGAAAGAAGAAGAAATATAAGCCATTTATTAGAAAACAAAAACGTTAAACATACCTCTTCATCTATAACAGGCTGACCCTCATACCGTAAAAGAACAGGTAAGATGTATGTTTCATCATTCTGAAATTAACGGAAAGTAAAAAATGTCAAGCAGCATGATAATGAATAAAAAGAAAAATGCTGAATATAGTAAAAGAAACTGAAAATTTTCAAGGCCTTGAAGAGTTTAACGGATTGATGTGCTCAATAAAGAGCCAAACTGCACAATAAACCATATAAGTGACCTCAACAGTTGTTTGGAGCTTTTTCCTTTATAAAGAAATAAACAAAAGATCACGATTATCTACACTATTGAGTATGAAGTTTGGAAACACTGTGTAAAAGAACAATTCCAGTTCGAGCCTCTTATGAGGAACTATGCAAATGTGATTGGATTTTACAAATGAAACTTCATATTAAAGGTCAAACCATAGAGCATCATGAAATGACGACGCATGCCGTATTCTAATGTGTTCAATTAACTAACCAATGGATGCAAGTGCCTGCTATTAACCATCAAACAATAATCCAATCTCAGCCGGAACTAGTACAAATTCTCCAAATACAAAAGAAAACTCCATTACATCAAGAGTTGGGAATTACAAACGAGCATGACAACCAAAAACAAAATATTTACCAGAGTTTCCCTTGAAGATTCTATATCAAGATATGGAGAAAGCTCTTCAGCTGCAACAACCCCACCTTTAGAGGATATGTATTGTCCGATCTGAATTTAAATTTCAAGGGATAATTTTGTCATTACACATATACATATCTATCATGATTTTTAATGACAATCAAAATAACAGTTCCAAGATAACAAGTAGCAACAGATTATCAAACTTTAGGAATAAGACATAGAGTCACACAACCAAGGATTCTACAATAAAAAAGTTTGAGGACTTTACTATAGGTGGACAACAGTTTCTGAGAGAGGATCCCCAACTACCTTCAGTATTTGTGAAAATCTTATATTTTCCAATATCACATCATCTAGTTTATAGAGAGCTTTGGGGATGTAACAAAAGTTTCAAAATAATCACGACAATTCCCAAGCACAAGACCAGTGCAGTTCTTATGTTTTGATCTTTGATCTAGTCTAAAAGCTATCCGCCAATTACGCAATCCACAATTCTACAACTTCCACCCTTATAACAAATAATGTCATAAATGAATTCAGCACATTACTTTAACCTAACAATTCCTTTTATTCTTTCCTTGTTTTGGATTTTACATATACACATGAATGAGGTCACACACACACACATATATATGACCTCAACAAAAGTCATAAACTCCTGTATATTCTTTCGAAATATTAAATCAAGGATTCACACAAGAACCTATGACAAAATACCATATCCTATTTCAAAAGTCAAGCCAAAAAGGTCCATGGAAGATTTTAAGAGGTGGTACTATGTACATGTAGCTTGATTGATTGAGAGAGAGAGAGAGAGAGAGAGAGAGAGAGAGAGAGAGAGAGAGAGAGAGAGAGAGAGAGAGAGTTATATATACCCCTATATTCTAGTTTACCCTGACAAGAAATAAATCTAATTGCATATAAAAGCATACAAACACAACCAATGAAATGAAACAAATTGTTGAAAGCAACGAACCACTGAACTCAGTGCTCAATTATTACCAACTTCCATCTCTCTTCTTCGATTCCTTGGTTTGGATCACCATCGCCAAATACAAATGAGAAAATCTAAAAGACAACATCATAAAGTCAATACTTTCTTCAAATACAAACCTAGCAAAGAGACAACAGAAAAAGAATGATTAAATCCATCACATACAGATTCAACGAAATTCATCTTGTTATCATCTGTTTGTACTCGTTCTGTTTGTACTCGCCGCCTCCTAGAGTAATATGGATCCCAGAACCTTCATGAAATAAAAGGTAAACAAGGTGTGAGCAAAAGTCTCTTACAAGTTCCAACAACTAATATAATTAAACCTGAAACCGTTCCACAGAATTATGAAAAACATTATGAAAAAGCGTACTTAACAAGTAAGAAGAAGGTATTACCAAAAGAGGTCAAATGGATTCATGTAAAAAGAGAACCCTGAATCATACGACCTTCCTCCACGTCTTCCACGATTGTCATCTTCACTGTAACCAAAACACTAGTGTCAACCATCCTGCCCAGAATAGAAATTATTTAACAATAGAGATAATAACAATACCATGGAAACTTACCTTCTACCAGAAGACAGAGCAACAACAATTGCAGTATAAACAAGAACAATGGAAGCAACTAGGGCAGTTCCAAATGAAACCCTCGCTACGTACTCAACCCCAGCCTGTCAAAATGCATTATGTTAGTTCCAATTGCCAAACATTATAACCAAAAATTCCACAAAGTTACTACCTTTGCCTTCTCAAGCACAGGCTCAACTCTCATTCTAAGCGATTTTCCCAAAAGCTTCGCCCGATAATCCTTGGGGAAAACATAGAGCACATCGCCTTCATCCGAAACCTGTTGGGACCATCTTGAAAACAAAAATTGGACTCACCACAAACACAATCTGTGAAAATAACTAAACTAACCTATAAACCCCATACATTTTCTTCACAAACATTTTCGAAAACGACTCCAAGTTCACAAATTTTTTAAAATAACTAAACAAACCTACAAACCCCATCATTTTCTTAGCAAGCATTTTGGGAAACAACTAACAAGTTCAGAACTTTCCGAAATTAAAAGTACCTCCAAGAATCCTTCAGTGTCAGCAGCGAGAGCTTGCAGAGCATTCTGAGCTTCGTTAAGCTTGAGCCCAGCCCGGCCAGCCACGTCACCAATCGTCACTCTCCCTCCACAAGCGTCCACAGCTTCCATCGCTCGCTTCCTCACATCGGAAGGCAACTTATCGCTCTCCACAGCGCCACCGGGCCTGATTGCAGCGGCGGCGGCGGCGGCGTCTAGACCCGACTTCACAGCTGACACAGAAACTCTAGATTCCCGAAACTTGGCGCCAAATCCCGGGAAAATGGGCGTCGGGTGGAGACGGAAGGTTCTGGGAGGGTTGGGGAGGAGTGAGGATTTGAAGATGCGAGGGCGAGGACAGTGGTGCTTCGGCGGAAGGGTGAAGCAGGTGGCTATCGACGCCATCGACGGGTTGAATTTTCGTTCGGGAGTTGGGTGGGTTTTGCTAAGTTGCTGTGGCCATGGAATTCTTGGCGAGTGGCTCAGAATTGGAGAGCTTCGAAATGGACTTGGGATGAACGATATGAAGCTGGTGAAATTACGGTCATGTCCTAGTCGGATGATGTGAAGGGATAAGAGTTCATTTGTGAATTTTTCTCTCTCCAAATATCAAATATTATTAAAAACTTTAAATTTTAATGATAAAGATAAAATAAATGGTAAAGTGAATAATATTATGATTGAACTTTTAGTGTAAAAATATAATTTTTTGTTAAAGTAAACAATACTGTAAACTTTTCGTTAAAGTTTTATAGATAAAAGAAAAACTAATGAATATGACTTGAAAACTTTAAGTTTTAACGATAAAGACAAAATAAAAGGTAAATTGAATAGTACTATGATTGACTTTTTTGTGTAAAATGTGATTTTTCGTTAAAGTGAATAGTACCGGGAGTTTTTTGTTAAAATTCTCTAGATAAATGGTCATTTAACTAAAAATTTATGACTATTAATTATGTAAGTCATTAAAACGTGCATCTATGATATTTTTCGTCAAAATAAGTTATGTTGAAAGAATAATTACAATAATTTGATTAAAATTGAAGAACCATGCTAAAATTGAGTGATTATTTCTTCAATTGCGTTAAAGTTAAAGTATTATTGCTACATATATTTTTATTTATCCATATTTATTTATTGATTTAGCCTCGTGTGCATGATACCTGACTTGTTTTGAAAAAAATTCTAACGGAGTTGATGAAAATAATCATATATTTTGATAAGTTAAAGGATCAACGCCAACAAATTTTTGGGTGAAAAACTATTACTCCAATTGTGTGAAAGTTAAGAAACAATTATTATTATTATTTTTTAAAATATGCATTTGAAAAAGAACCCCCAAACCTTGGGGCGAAACAGTAATTTGACATAAACACCCCGTCGACCCAATTCACTCGGCATCCTACTCTTCTGTTGATCTTCAACCTGGACTGAGAAAAGCAAAAAAATCCAAACTTTGGCGCAGAAGCAGAATGAAAGTTGGGACCTTCAATGCCGCTTTCTCTTCCGATGTCCGTACACTTCACAGACCTCCGAGCTCTTCAATTTTCGGCGCGGCAAACCGTAAAAGTTTCACTGCCAGACCTTCCATGGCGTCCAGTAAGTAAACTTCTGCTTCCGTTTCTGCTCCTACTTTCGTATTTACCCTTTTCATCCAGTTCAACGCGCATTTTCCCATTTTCTGGTGCAGGTTTTACCCGGCGGCTTTCGATCCGCTGCGCCGTTCGCTTCCGGCCTTGCATTGACATACACATGGTACTACAACTTCAGTTTATCAAAATTCATGCTTCCGAATCAATTGGGGTTTTCTGTGAATCGGTTATATTCGTTTTTGTGACGAGCTTAATTATCTTTCTTTTGGGATTTCTGTGATTGTTATGTTGATTTTTGCTTCAGGGGAAAGTGAAACAAATTGTTGGGTCTACCCTTTCTGATTTGAAGGATGATGGGTCGGTTCTTGTTACCAATTTTGTGTCGGATAAGTCTGCAGCGGAGTATGCAAAGATGTATAAAGAAGATGGGCTTACAGGTGGTCATGTTATCATGCTTGGAGCTGACCCTTTGAGTAGAGCTGCAGCCATTGAAGCTTTGCATGCCTATCCTGGTGGGTCCATTGCCTTCCTTCCTGTTCTTGTAGATTCTGATGCTGTTAATCGATTTTCGGATCAAATGATTTAAATTGTCTTCTAGTATTTATTCTGTTAATGTTCGAAAAGTGATTCTTATTGGATTTTCTCTCAGTTGCGAACTTTCGATATAGAGTTTAAGAAGTAAATATGGGTGGTGATATGAGTGTGAATTAGATTAAAAGATTATTACCCAGCATCAGATACTTTAGCACTTTTGCAAAAACATCCGTGTCTGATAATACTGCAGATTCTGAGATTTTTCAAGTAAGTTGAGTGCCTTAGGAGTATGCTGTTTCACTTTAATCTATATTGTTGATGATATGTTTGAAACTTACAGATTTTCCTCTGCTGAACTTGCTGCGAGGACTGGTATAATCTAGGTGGTTTGCAAGTAGGAGGTGGGATCAATTCAGAAAATTCTTTGAATTACATAGAAGAAGGGGCTAGCCATGTCATTGTCACTTCCGTAAGTTGCTACCCTTTCGTCACCCTTTTACATCTATATGTTAATTAAGAGGACTGATTTGGATCAAATTGTTTCACGAAATCATTTCTTTACATTTGTCGTGGTTTCTTTGCAGTATGTATTTAACAATGGACAAATGGACCTTGAAAGGCTTAAAGATCTTGTTCTTGTTGTTGGAAAAGAAGGGCTTGTTTTAGACCTTAGCTGCAGAAAGAGGGTATGAGGCCAAGCAAGAATCAAACCTCCTTTGTCATTATCTATGTGTTTATTTTCTTTTCAGGGCTAAGCTGAGTTATTTATTTACTTAACTCTTAAGCAATTTTTATGTGTATTCGATTCATTGTAATCTGAGTTTAGTGAAAACTTAGATCATAATGGTGGTGTTTGACTAGAGTGACAATTTTAAGAGAATTGCAAATCTTCAGAATCAACACTAAACTATGGAATTGTTAAGAAAGAGTTTTTCTTGTTTGTAATTTTCTCCTTCAGCATTTTCAACTGCCTCTTTTGTACACTTTTACATGTTGGTCTTAATGTGCATATATGAATTGTTTTTAATGTGTGCAGGATGGTAGATATGCAATCGTCACAGATAGATGGCAGAAGTTTAGTGATGTGAATCTTGATGAGGAAATATTGAACTTTCTTGCCAACTATGCAGACGAATTTCTGGTACATGGTGTTGATGTTGAAGGGAAAAAGTAAGTCATATATGTTGCCATTTTATTTCATTACCAAAAATAATTTTATAATTTTAACGCCTTAAAAGAGATTTTGACTATAATTATTTATTTTTTTATTTTTTTGGAACAAATGATATTATCTACACTAAGGGGGAGGGAGTAGGCTAAGCTTCATAATGTCTAGCAATAATGTGGTTCAAATTCGCCTTTGACTATAATTATTAGTTAAAGGAAAATGATTTTTCATAATAAAATTAAACTTGTTCTCCTTGCCTGAGAAATTTATTCAGGGCTTTTGCTCTTTGTGCTCATCGTTATGAGAACTGAGAAATAAATTTTTTAAAGAAAGGTCCATGAATTCCATGCATTGAGTTATAGATAGATGCTTTTCTTTTCCTTTCTCTTTCCTAGATCCTTGTTCCCGTTGACGCTTTTTCTGATATCAAGAATTTCCTTCTGTTTACAGATAAAACTATGATCGCTTTTGAGTTAAATTCACTAATCAAGTAAAGAATGGATTAAGTTTCAATAATGTTATTTTTCTTTCATGTCTGATGGATCGAGTTTAAAGAAGATCCATTTTTGAGTTGAGCTTTTGCTATAAATTTCATTTGAAGTTTGGTGCTGGCCCTAAATTCTTGGAATTGCTATACTGAAAATATATTTGCCTATTTCAGATGGTCTACTACTCGTATGTTTAGTTGATTACTAAACAATAATTGTTGAAAGCTTGCAATTGCGTATCGGCATGAGTACCATCCCCCCACCCCCAACCTGACATCCAATATTTGAAAAGGACAAATGTACTCTGTTTATCCGTTGAGTTATAACTGGATGATCTCATTTCTGTTTATTGCAGGCTGGGAATTGATGAGGAGCTTGTGGCATTGCTTGGAAAGTATTCACCGGTTGGTAACCTATTAATAGAATGGCACATTTATGTCTTTTGCCAACTGCTCCGGTTTTTTAAATTTTATAGGTTGCTGGAAATGTACCTCCATCTCGTCATTGCACTGAAAAGAAATTTCTCTAACCTATTATCCACATTTCTATTTAGACTACTGTTGTTTGATTTATGTTCAATCAGTAGAAATATGTTTTTAAGCCTCACATAGATGACCTTGGAAAGACAAGGACTGAGCCATGATTCTTGTCATCTTTTCTTTGAGTAACGATTGTTTTCATCTAAATCATTTTTATACTAACTGAATGTGGATTAAAATGTGTATCCACCATCAGTATAAAGCCCTCGAGCTTGAGAATTCATTTTTTCTCGTTGAGCCAAAAAGCTTGGGGCTACCTATGGGATTCACTGCTGTTGTAGTAGAGAATCAACATAGGTTTCACCAGAGATTTAGAAATTCTTATGTTCATGCATCATACATCCTGTTCAAATCACTGACATAATATGTTTCTGGGTGCCAGATTCCTGTAACTTATGCTGGTGGTGTGACTGTAATGGCTGATTTAGAGAGGATAAAAGTGGCGGGACTGGGACATGTAGATGTAACTGTTGGCAGCGCTTTGGATGTTTTTGGAGGCAACTTGTCATACAAAGACGTCGTTGCTTGGCATGCCCAGCAGGAGGCCTTGACTGTTTAGTGCATTTCTACTATCTTTTGGTTCTGAGTACGTAGACATCTAGGTTATTCTGGCTTATTTATATAGAAAAAGTACATTGCAAAGGATAGTTCAGCTCTTTAACTTCAAATAAAAGGCCGCTTTGTAAGTTATGAGTAGAAGCTATTATTTTTTGGGGCCAATGAAGTGAAAATTTGCACCAGGATAATGTGCCGAAACTGAGTCGGGACCTTGAGTTACAAATCAAGATTGGGGTGCTCTTTTTTTTTCTCCCCTCCCCATCTACTCTTACTTGATTTTTCTTTTGCTTTCGGTCTCCTAATTCTCGAGTTATTTGGAGATATACGGGCCTGTTGGCATATAGCCAGGATGGTAGCTCTTTCTTTCCATCTAGGATGAAGGACAAATGCAGGACCTGAGTATTGATGGAGAGGGTTAGTCATGTGTTTCATGTTTCATTTCTTTGGAGGACGGTGTTAAGTTATTCTCTCTCATCCTTCGTGTGAACTTTAACTGGATACATTTGGTTGTGTATTTTACTGTATGTGGGTTCTTTTGCTTGCAAGTCCAAGCTTTATAAAATCAACATTCACACCCGCACAAACGCGCACACACCAGATTTTTCTTAAATCAACATGAAGTCTGGTAAATTGGTAATCGAAACAAGGGGTACAATATGGTTTTGGGAAGCGCTGTTCACACTTTTTTTTTTACTTCTCACGCATTGTCTCAATTTTCGGTTGTTGGACCGAATGAATTGAAGAAGATCAACGGCCAAAAATTAACAAGAGTGTGTGGGAGGTAAAAATTGGTGTGTGAATAACACTTTTCCTATGATTTTGTGTCATTTTAAGCTCAGTAAAATGAAGTTCCGAGTTTGTCACGTACAATTATCAATTGCATTTACTTGCATGCTATGTTTGGTACGCGAAAATGAATTGAGGGAGATGACTTCCCATATCTTTCCTAAGGGAAGGGAAATTGAATTTTCTTCTTTTATTTGTTAGCAATAGGAAAGAAACAAGGAAAAACCGCTTTTTGGGATATAATAGGTACTTTTAATTATCAATGAGGGTAGTTTCCAATGAGAGATGCAAAATGCCTTGAAATGTGTATTTTACATTTTTTGTTGGCCGGAAACTCTTCAATGTAGAGATGTAAAATATCCATCTTGGTTTGAAAATGTAAATAAAACTTAAATTTAAATGTTTTGGTGGGGGATCCCGCCAATAAAAGAGAGAAAAATAAATGGAATCTCTAATTTACATGTTTCTCATTGAAGTAGAACTCTCATTTACATCTTTCAAAAATATAAATATAGTTTTTACATCTCTCCGTTGGAGCTCCTCTAAAAAAAATGATTTCCCAAGATGGATGGAGGGCTTCACTCAAGTTCAGATACCGGAAGTACAAGATATGGATTATTTGTCTAGACTTCCCCTTCAATTTCCCATGGCCAAGGTGGATGGAGGGCATCACTCTAATTGAGAAACTCAGTTATGCATAAAAAGTGAGTATATTAACTAAAATGTGAAATGCATGTCATTGTGTATTGCTTGCATGACACGTTTCTACCAACATATTGAACTAAGCTACTCCCAGTGTGCCTAGTGCTTTATGATGGAAGCAAAAATAAGTAATGGTGCCCAAGTCAGTCTGCGGCCTTTATTCCTGATTGTTCTTTAAAGAAAATTACATGTCCTAGTGAGACGAAACAGTAACTATAATCCGAAATTGAAATGCCAATAGCACAAGTACGTGCTATAAAGAAATCTAAAGTACTTGTGCTTTTTTTGTAGGACCTTTTATTTCCTTATCTAGTTTCCCATGAACAAGGAGGGACCTATGGTTGTTCTTTCAGAAGCTGATATGGAAATAAAGGGTAGATAGAGACCGCTTCAGTGGACAACTTGGCTAATAAGTTTCTGCATGATTTGCAATATTATCTGTCCAGCTGGTCCTTCTTATAGAGTGTCCTTATACTTAGTAATTTGAATGTTTTACACTGTACTGAACCCAACAGGCAGAGAATTATTAGAAAAAAAGGGCAACTCCAAGCTAACAAGGCTCCTTGCTTTGTGAGTATCGGGAGATAAATGTCTATTATACGTAGTCTTACCCTTGCTTAGCAAAGAAGCTGTTTCCATGACTCGAACCCATGACCTTTTCGGTCACAAAGGTGGAACCTTTCCGTTGCGCCAAGACTCACCCTCTAAGCAGAGAA
This sequence comes from Malus sylvestris, assembly GCF_916048215.2. Lineage (NCBI taxonomy): Eukaryota > Viridiplantae > Streptophyta > Magnoliopsida > Rosales > Rosaceae > Malus > Malus sylvestris. The sequence goes on from NC_062273.1 coordinate 2,122,270, forward strand.
TTACTGAATGCAAAAGTAGTTTTGGCTTTCCTTTACCTAGAGTTATGTTACATACTTTGAGTGTAAGAATGATGCAACGAGGACTCGCCCTGTGTGTCTGTTTGGGTACAAATTCGTTCACACTACATAAGATTTTCGGTTGTGAGATATGGGAGGATGTCTTGGTGTTCCATATGACAATAGTTCCAGTTATCCATTTAGTTAAAAACTGGTGCTATAATTTCTGTCTCGTATCTTGTTGTATAGTTTTGATTTCTTTATATGAAGGTTTAGGTGTTTCTACGTAGGGCTCGAGCTTATGCAAATTGCTGAACCCTCGAAGGTTTATAAACGAGGTATAGACTAATTTTCAGTGTTCTACAAGTTATATCAGTTTTTCACCATTATAAAACAATCTAATGCTGAGAAGATTTTTGATACGAGACTCAAATGGTGTGTTATATGCTAAAGTAATCCGGAAGGATTAACTTTTCAATTCATCGACTTTCTTAGTTTTTCTTTGTCATCCGGATCTTTTCTAAGTTCTAATTCCTCTTCTTTTTTCCAGTCAAGAGAGTTTGCGTGCTTCTTTTCCGTGCAGGAAGCTAGGTTACTGTATCAAGGGAACATTTATTTGGGTGGGGATTTAAGCCTGTGGAGTTCTTGTTTTCTTTCGTTTTTTCTTTCACATGCCTAAGAGTGTGAAACGATGGCGATTGGTAGAGAATAGTCCTAAGCAGCAGTAAATCAGCTCTGGAATGCTACCAAAACCACCACGATTGGTATATGAAATACAATAAAGGTAACTTAAGCTATTCTTCCACAAGACACACACACATAAGCAATTTTACTGGAGCAAGTGGACTTATTCTATCATTCCATTATGGGAAGTTTCCGGAGGCTTTCTTAATGGGAGGACTAACACCACCACCACCACAATATGTAATAATTTGAATGTTATTAGCACTTTAAAAAATGTAATCCTTCCTCGTTTTTTCATTCAGGAGGAGTGTATGATAACTATTTTGGCATGCCGAGAACAATAGATATGCTTTTTTTTTTTTTTTTTTGGCAAACCAGTAGATATGCTTTGTATTTCTTTTTTCTACCTTTTTTTGTGATTTGGCAGGTGAGGCTGGAAGCTTAAGGGGCCAACTCATAGAGTCATATATGAATTGCCACATCACGCTTTCATCATATTACATGCTCGTTGGTATTTGGACCTGACATGGCTGCTTACTCGCTTTTGATATTTGTTGTCACGCGACAATTTCTTCCCCTCTTTACCACAAAGTTGTATGAAAATTCCTGGAAATTCGAATCTTTAGTTTAAGCAGTAAATCTCTAGCTAGGTCATGGTTAAATCATCTCTAATTAATTAACCTTCTGTTTTTTCACTTGCATGCTTTGTTTTCCATTTTCCTTTTTTTTTGGGGCTTGGTTGTGACTTCTTGTGTACGTGAGAGATATGCATGAGACTAAGGTTTTGAATGACTTGCAGATTCTATTATTAGAATTAACATACCAATTAGAGAATGGATTAATAACTTGTATGTGAGAAGGGAAAGAAAAGCTGTGTATTTCTAATCTTTTTCATGGATCTTTGTTTACTTTATATGTATGTTACAGAAAACCGATCAAGCGCGCGAAGAGATACTTGTTTTCTTTTCTTCTTTCCCTTTTCGTTTTGGTAGAAGGGATCAGGATACAATGCTACATATATTAAGGATTATACTATTGCTAGACTACTTCAGGTATGCTTTCGAGAGCAGGCTTCCACCCTTCGCAGTTACCATCAACGTTGAAGCTGTTACTGTTACTCTTATCTATGCCTTTTTCTTCACTTTGAAGCCGAGAAACCATTTCATCAAGAACTGCAACTCCTCCCTTTGTCAACATCTCCTGCAATTCTTTCTTGCTTATAACCAACTTAATCCTTACAACTTTAGTTTCTTGTTCAGGTTCAGGCCGTTCGGCTTCAGGCTCCGAAAATCTCACCTTCTTCTGGGAAGCCTTTTTGGGCGGTGGCAAAGGGAGAGGTACGAGATAGTAGAGGTGACCACCAAGCAGCTTGGAGTCTGGCCGGAGATGCTGGTAGTTTGGAGCCGTCTCAGATATTGCATGCCCCGAAAACTCCGACAGCACCTGGTAAACTTTCATGTCTGCGCTGTACTCTAGGATCTTCCCATCAGGTCTCATAATCTTTGTAACATTTTCTTGCATAACCAAGCAATTCCCCATGCTTGTGTTTTATCACAACTTGGAAAACAAAACTGTGGTTAGAAAAGTTGGGTATTATGAGTGGGGTGGTGGGAATATAGATGGGGTGTATATAAAGGAGATGGATACAATCCTCCCCTTCATATTGCTCAATATTACAGATATGCCCTGTTTCTCCCTGGACCCCACCTTTTTTGTTTTTTGAGCATTGAGCTATGAACTTGTAGAGTTATGATTGATGAGTCAATATTATACTATATATACTATAATATTTTTAGTATGTTTTGGTAATTATTTTGATAGAATTTTAATACTTTGCTTTATATTTTTAATATAGGACATTCAACTTCTTCTGAAGAAAAACATGATCAAACAGACGAATTTTAAAGTGATTCAAATTGGAGGACATTCATGAGTCGCTTAGCTTGAATCTATCAAAATATCAGATTTTTCCACAAAAAGGTTATTTTCTGGTGAGGAAATAAAGAAGCAATGTGCGGTTCTATAAAGTGACTTTTTGGGCTTAATTGCGATTTTTTTTAGCCCAAGATGACCTCTAATGGGTTTATGGCCTTCTGGATAAGTGTTCATAATAGTCCAAGCTTTAAATCTAGCTATTTTTGGTCGGTTTTGGAGTAGATATGGGTCCACAATGTGGCTGTGCAGATTTTGGGCTAATTATCATAGTCAATTTAGTATTATGTTTCTTAATTTATTTTAATTTATTTGGTTTCTTAGTTTTATTATAAGTCCCTTCTAGAAAGGATTGGATTTTCTAGGTAGTATAAATAAGCCATCGTGGCCTTCTTCTTCTTTACGCAATATTGGAGAGAGGAATTTGGCAAAAGCTTAGAGATTTTCAGACTTTATTTTACAAGGTGCTTTCATTCTTTTTCTAGTTTAATAAAACTCTTTTGATTTTAATTATGACTTTCTTTTGCTAGGACGATGCCTTGAGCCTTAGCATGAATATGTAGTTTTTATTTAACTGCTTATGATATTATGTTTGCATACTTTGAATTATTAATCATTGTATTTAACTGTCTTTGTGTCTTAATGCTCGTGACCATTAGGATGTTTAGATAAGTAATCGGATGCAATTCATTCAGAATACCATTGGATGATTGAGTATTGCTTCTTGTGATTGATAGTTGTAATTTTACCTAGGACGAATGTCATGTCTTAGGAGTTGCATGGTTTTTCAAAGGCTTTTCACAAAGCGTAATAAGTCATAAATGTTTATATTTGATCTGAATACCACAGATGGATTGCATATTTGAAATATGTTATAGCTTGAATACCACGAGTAGAATATGCATTAGCAAAACCTAACCTTCAAAGTTGCATGGGTAATTCATAAGTAATTAGTAAATCTACATAGGATTGTTAAAGGGACGGCGGAATCCTAGTGCTTTTCCAAATTTATTTCTCAAAACCTTTTTTTTTTATCTGATTTCTTCTTAATTGGTTACTAGTTGTTTTTTTTTCTTTCTAAATTACTTTTATTAAATTCGTTTTTATTACATTTAAATTCAAAATCAACATTTTCCAACCTTTGTGTTCAAATAATTAACTAAGATTTTGGTTTTGCATAAATTGTTTTAAATAATCTTTGTGGGAATGACCTTGCATAAGCATTTTTACTACAATTATCTTGTTCTCTTGCAAGTGTTTTGTGTAATTTTAACCTCTTTGCACAGGTACTAAAAATCTTATCAATGACCAAGTCCAAGTGGGTAAAGTAATCATAGATGTTGGATACACACTTGATTTGGGCGTGGATGAAACGGTTGGTGAGTAAGAAATGGGGTAAATATATAACACCAAAACATCATGGGTGGTTTAGAATAGAATTAGTACTAAGCAAATCTGCAATGATTAAAGCAAAAATATGTTTATTCTCCTATCTCTTTAGCATTGTCTGAGTCGACTCACGAAGTTGTAAGACTACACGTCAAATCAGTATATTTAGTCGATTATCAATAGACTTTATCATGCAAGAGAAACTCTCTTGCAATTGCAACCAAGGCATAATCACAACAGCATCATTCCTCTAATAAGTACTTGTCATGTGCACGATGCTCGCCACATACTAACTCCGATTACGAGAGAATTTTTCGTACTGTTTAGTTGCTATTGATTGAGTTGACTCATCAAGTGATAAGACTGAGTCAAATCAGTGTTTAAGTGGGTTATCACCAGATCCCATCACACGGTAATATCAGCTAAGATCCAGTCTAGGGCCAGTATAACAAAAGGATCCAAGTGGTTGACTCCTTTTGTTGACTTGTATTTTGTTTTTGCAGCATTTGATGTTATCTTAGGCTGCTTCCAGCAGTTGCATTATAAGTTACAACATGCCTCATTTAGGTCTGTATGGCTGGAAGCCATGAAAGTTACAGAAACCGTTTTCCTGTTTCCCCTTGTGTCTCACTCAGTGTGGATGCCAAATTAAAAGGCATTTTTAATAAATGGTGTAAGCCAGAATAAAGGAAAATGGTCACTTGTCCGTACAATGAATCCATAAAAGCCAGACTTGAACGTAATTCTAAGGTTCATGTCCAACTCTAGCTTTGTGGTGGTAAATTATATGGTAGGATTGTCGTGAGAAATTAGATTTTCTACTTGAACTTAACGTATCCATACTGTGAGTATGACCAATACTTTCTGATCGTATTAAAATGACAAGGGAAATGATATCACGCACTATTTTTCTTTCCTTTGACACGTTTGTTTAATTTTGTTCGTTGTTTACATTTTATGTATTTAGTCTCATGATCAGAAATTAAAAAAAAAAAGGTTGAAAATAAATTAAGAGTCGGTATTGTTGAAACGATGATGCATGCGGGTGGAGAAATGAAAATACGCAAATAAAGTGACACACAAAATAATAATTGAATAAATTTTAATTTGTTTTCACTTACACGTTTTGTTTTCATATAATCTCATTGATTTCTTACTCCTCCCTCCCCCACTTATTCGGCTACTTCCCTCACCCGTCTCAATCCATCATTTTCTTCATCAATTTTCCCTCTATTTTTAGTATAAAAAATTATTTTTTAAACTAAAAAACGAAATAATTATCGCATATTAACTATTTATTCAGTTTGAAATTTACCACAACAAGACAATTTTAGATGAGAAGACTGCTGAAGAACCTTGTGTGCTGTGCTTATCATTTTTAACCCAAACGTCCATGTCAAGAGAAATACGCGTCAGTTAGGCATTGCTCTGCCGTTCACGGCTCATACTGGTCCATTTGAGGCGCACTGAGGATCCCAGTGAGGTTAAACCAGTTTGCAGCACTTTCTACTTGCCCTGCAACTTGACTGCTTGAGCCCAAACCCGATGAAGTATTTGGTGTACTCGGAACACCGCTATTTGATGTTACCGTTTTATTCAGACTTTAACGCCGTTAAGAGTTCGAATATATAAATTCAATTGTTTGCTTATATTATAATACGTCAAATGATATACCATGTGATAAGTGTATGTACAAATTTCTCATAAAAAATCAAATGGTAAAACAAAAGAAGAGAAAATTGGCTCCACACAATTGTAGAGGAACATAAAATAATGTGGCCAATTCACCAAACTTCGTGTTTATGATTGGCACTAGTCATATTATAAAACACTCTATAAAATTAATCTTCACAAAAAATTAATTGAAATTAAGATTGTTTAGTCAATCAACTGTAGCAAAAATGATCGTGATATGAATGAAACTGATCATAACTAGAAAGTAACGAGAATTGATCACAAACTGTTTTGTGTAATCATCCTCCACGATTTTGTGGAGTCGAGTATCTCTCAGACGAAAATTGTGGAATTGTGATTTAGAACAAGAATTTGGTCAATTGAAAAAGATATAAGTTAATAGTTGATGAGCTATGAAAAGGGCTGAGAGCCACTTGAGAGCTATAGGGCATGAACCATGGTGATAAAAATTAAAGGGTAAGCATCAGTTTGTTTTTTTAGGAAGTAGGATTCTTTCCCCTCTTTTTTTCTCTCATCTTTCCTCCCCTCTTATTTGAACGGTCACAGTTAAGCCACCACATTAACATCTTATATTAATTTTTAATAGAAAGAGAAAGACAAAATAAAGAATGTGAAAGGAAAAAATGAAAGAGGATGGAAAGAAGAATGGAGAGAATCCTAATCTTTTTTTAAGTGGTGGTGTAGTGATGTTGTCAACACGCATGCTTGATATATGAATTATGATAATTCTCTTTTTTTATTAGTGGAGGTAGAAATTATCACCTTTTACTTTAGAAATACCAAGCAAGAAAAGTAAAATTGACAATGATTTCTCTCTAACTTGATATTTAACTGAGGCAAATAACCCTGCCTATTAATTAATTTTATTATTTTTGTTAGTTTTTCTTTTGTAAACATTTAGGAATACTATTTTTTGCTGAAGAAAGAATGCATTAAAACGAAAAAACCTCGCGAACATCCAAATCTGTTACAATCAAATAAGAAAGCCGTCATGGCTTGAACAAAGAGTTTTTTTATCCCAAATATACATAGTAGGAAGGGAAAGATCTAGATTATTCACTGCATCTATTACAAAATTCGCCTCTCAATAGACATGCCTCTATGTAATACACTAAAATGAAGAAGCCAAATTTTAGGAATTTTATTCTGGATACAAATTGGGAGATATACAGAAAACACTTGTAAATATAGAAGTGTATTCCTTAATGCTTATGCCATTGAGTTATTCTGAAAACATTTTCTTACTATTCAAGAGTTAGTGTTTCATGTTGTATTAGATCCAATAAGAATATGTTTTACGTTTAGTAATTATGTCTTACATTTTAATGATTTCACGGCTGACCTTGTCAAGTCATATATATATTTTGTCATAGTCAAGTCTTGTATATATATTTTTTTGTCATAGTCAAATCTTATATTGATAATGGCATTATGCATGAGAGATTTTTCAATATGACGGAAACATAGGATGATATATCACATGTCACTATACAAATGGTGAAATATGTATAATAAAAAATTAAACTTCCCACCACTTATATAATAACACGTGGTGTACCACTCGTGTTCTGGTCACAATAAAAAATTTCTCCATTATACATTTCACTAAAGAAGTTAATAATATCAATTTGATCTTCTTGCATTTAAGATGATGTATTTAGTTTTTTGTTCTCTTTCCATGGTGGTGGTAGAAATAATGACAATGATGATGGTAGTGAAGATGATGTTGAATTAAATCAAAAAATTATGTGAACGGAAATAACATTTATAAGTTGTGACTCATTATGAAATTACGTTGTTATTGTTCAAATCAAATGGAAGGATGCAACTTTTGCATTTTAATTGAAGAATGCAACTATTGACTCTTAAAAAAGTCACAACCATTCTGAAGAGCCACTTTTGCATCTATATAAAGGCATCATCTCATTGTGTTATTAGTTAGTTAATTAATTAATTGAGTCATTCATGCTCAAGTGGGGTTTTGAGAGAGTTCAACACAATCGTGGATCATCGAAGTCTTACGATTTAGTGTGTTACTATAGTAAGGAGGTGGTTATTGTATCCTGAGATTGAGAAATAAGCGTCAATCAACTATAAACACCGTAATAAGGCATATATTGTCTTTAGGAGAGAGATACAAGTTCTTTACTCAAAGCATATTTTCAGTTTTTTCTAATCCATATTCATGTGCATATAGAATAGTATTTGTTTATGAGTGTGTGCAATAAATTTGTGTATTTATTTGCCTAATAATTTATAAAATTTATATGATTAATAGCAATTAGATCATAATTTGCAACAGATGAATTTTTTGTTATAAACTCCATTTTAGATCCTTTGATAAATATTTTAGTGGTAGCTTAAGTTTGAAAACAAATTATTAAAACTGACAGTAAATCTCGAAGAAAATTTAAAATTTTCGATCTCACTACAGGGAAAGAGAATTTGAACTTAGATCTTTTCTAGTATTGAAATAAGAAGTCTGATTCGATCATTTACATAAGTTGATAGTTTCTGCTTCAACTTAGAGAGATGATTATAAACTTTTTATATTAAAAAAGGGAAGGTCATTGACAATATTCAACAATTAAATTTGTTTATTTTAAACAAAGAGAAGATAAAGATTGCTTGGTAGACAAACCAATACAATAGATAGTGAAAGTGCCATTCTTCACGAAATATTTGTAAAATAAACCATGAAACTTGTATTATATTCTGAATGGAAAATCTGCCTTCCATAAACATTAATAAATAAATAAAAATGGAAAATCTATCTTCAGCACTGACGATATATATATACCCGAGTTTCAATCCCCACAGGGCCACAGTTCATTGTAACTTGTACACCTCTGTGTTGAATAGAAACATGTTTTCTTAATACATTTCATACAGACTTTCTAGCCACTTTTTTTATTCAAAATTTAGAAACATAGTTGCCCCTGAGAAGTGCTCTAGCCCTCTCGACATCCTTGGAGCAATATTCAAACCCTTTCTCAAAACTGTTTGAGTAGTTCTCGAACTTCCTTCGAGGCTGTTTGAGCAGTGCTCGATCCCAATATAGTAAATAATTAATGAGATATAGTTGGCAATGGCTACTTTTCAACATGAAATCTCTGTCGTTTACTTCAAGCCCTAGAAGTTTTGAAACTTGAAGATATTCTAGAATGCAAGTAAGAATACAACGCACTCAGCTCTCCCATTGCTCATGAGCTTTAAGTTTTTTGCCTTACTGATAGATTTAGGATGTATGGTGCCCTTGTGATTATGTCAGCCTGATGAATGAAAGCACTTTCTGCCACCCCTGCAATAGAAAAATACCTACTACTATTTAATTCGATCTACCATGCAAAAGTATGGTTTTTTTTATATGTTTTTGCATGCTTCTGTTCCGCGAAACTTATCATTTTTCTTTCAAATTTCCATGCTTTTGCTTTCTAATTAACATTTACATATTGACTCTAAGGCACATAAACAGCAGATTTGATAGGTGCATATTTTCATATATTTTTATCATATATTTTCTTTGGATTTTGTATATATGAATGGGTTAAATGTATTAATTTATATTGTTTTAATTTATAGGCATTCAATATGGGAGTTACGTGAAAAATGAGCTTTTTGGGTGTCTAGAATAATTCCAGTGGAGTAAGAAGCTAATTAACTGCACCAAGAAGATGAGACTGCAACAGTTTTGGAAATCAAATGGACATGGGAGTGTTATTCAATGGAATTTAGGAGAGAACTTAATTATTAGTTTTATTATTTCCGTTTATTTTTTATTTCTTAAATATTAGGATTAGTAATTAGTATGCTTTTAATTGCTTTTAAGCACTTGCTTGCCGTTTGTTTTATATAAGGAGATCCTTCTTCTTATGATATGGGGAAAATCGAATAATTTAGGGAAAATCGATCATCATTATTGGGGAATTACTTGAGCATAACATATTAAGGGAATTAAGTAGAATTGGTTACGGTGAATTCGGATGCCCTTGGTCTTATTTTCTTATGTTTTTAATTTTATTATTTCATGCATTTTATTTTCAAGTCATATTTCATTTTTAGTTTAATTCAAATTTTCTCTCTTTTCCATTAAAGCTTCTCATTTACAATTTGTTTCAATTTAGTTAGTAAGATTTTTAGAATCAATTCGATCTATGTGGGACGATATCTGTGCTTATATGTTATACTGTCATTTGATTCGTATACTTGCGAGCACAAAAATTCGAGACTTAATGAGCCTAATTTTGGTTATCTAATTTTTGCAACAAGATTCTCTGTGAACAAGGAATGATTGGCTTGCATATATGTATAATTACATAACATATATCTATATATATATATATATATATATATATATATATATATATATATATATGCATGCTGCTGCTATATGAATCTGAAAGAGGAAAAATCCTCTTCTAATTCCTTCACATAGGAAAATTATTGTCTTTTTCTGAACCCAAAGTGGAAAGGCAACTGTAATTTACTCATTAGGTTTGACACAATAGTATTCCTTTCTCATTCTCATCTGGTATATAGTCTAAAAGCAATTCTCCTTTTGGACAAAAGCAGCTTTCTGGGCTGAATTTGCTTCCAACATTCACTCCTTTCTCTTGTTACTTTGTGGCTTCTAGATTGGGTCAAGGAGGGGGACCAAGGTCGGCTTACATGGCAGCCCAGAGCACGGCACTGCCCTCCCAACGGTTGGGCGGTGCTACCCCAGTAGAGTTACCATCATTTGGCTCGTTATTTTTGACCTGAATAGTTGATAATTAAGTGTCTCATTAGTCACTTGATTATGAAACCTTTGTGACTATCAATGAAGCTTATTATAAATATATATATATATATATATATATATATATATATATATATATTTTTTGGAGAATTATTAAGGACAAAAGTGTAAATATCTCTTCAAGAGATAAATCTTAGAGACTAAGTAATTGTTACAGGTTGTTAGGACAGTTAGTTTTTTTGTTAGACTTGTCTTACATGTATATATACTCAAGGTGTAATATTATTGAGGTCAAGGAAATGAAAATATATTTTTCTAATATGGTATCACCGCCTTTTTTGGTCTAACGACCGCCTCTCCTTTTTCGATCCAAACTCTTCCGCTTCCCGCTTTGATCTTCTTCCTCGATTTGTCTTCTTTCTCTTTTCCCAACTTCAAACCCTAGCCATGGCGACTAGTGCATCTCCGTCCTCTGATGCCGATTCTCATCGCTCTTCCTCCACCTCTTCTGCAATTACATCCATTACGATTCAAAATATTGGATCTCTGGTCCCGATTAAGCTCACTACTACGAATTATCTGACATGGCGTGCTCTTTTTGCTCCGATCTTCCGTCGGTATAATCTCACTGGTTTGATCGATGGATCCATGGCAGCACCACCTCAATTTCTTCCTGATGCCTCCAGAAATTGTACTACGACATTGAATCCGGATTTTGTGACTTGGTTCGAGAATGATCAGAACATTCTCATTTGGTTAAATTCAACACTCTCGGAGTCTCTCATTCCCTACACCGTTGGTGTTACCTCTGCTCGTGAGCTTTGGGCTAAATTGGAATCCCGCCTTGCCACCGCCTCTCAGTCGCATATTCATGAGCTCCGATCTCGCCTTCGCAATCTTTCCAAAGGTGAATCCACGGCTGCTCAGTATCTTCAGAAAATTGAAGAAATTGCTGATGCTCTTGCCAGTGCCGGTGCACCGGTTGATGATTCTGATCTCATCTCTGTCACTCTGCATGGCCTGCCTCATGAATTTGATTTGTTTGTTGATGCGATACAATTTCGCCTTGGATCTACAACGATTGATGAACTTCATGGCCTCTTGCTCAGCAAAGAAATTCAACTCAACAGTCGCAAGCCTTTGTCATTTGCGCCCCTTTTTCAGGCTTTCTCATCCTCCCCTGGTATTCTGCCTACACCGCCTCAAGCATTCACTGCTCAGAATTTTGCAAATTCCACAACCGCCAGCCGTGGTGTGGATCGAAATTCAAGGAATTACTCCTCCAATCGAGGCAACTTTCGTTCAAACAACAATAACAATCAGCGGCAATTTTCGTATCGCCCAAATCAAAGGCCAACCTATCATAATAATCGTGGAGGTCGTCACAACTTTCAATTTTCTAGCAAGAAAGTTCCTTGTCAAATCTGTCGCCAATTTGATCATGAAGCTTGGGACTGTCCTCATCGCATGAATGCACATTATGGTGTGAAATCCTCTTCCTCTGCAATGGTGGCGAACACCTCTACTTCTGCTCCTACTTGGATTGTAGACTCAGGGGCTACATCTCACATGACCAATTCTTATGGCAATCTTCAGAATCCAGAAGCATATACCGGACCTGAACAAGTTTATATTGGCGATGGAAAAGGTTTATCCATATCTCATTCTGGCTCTTCTCTTTTGCCTACTGCACATCATAATTTTCGTTTACAAAATGTGCTTCATGTTCCTGATCTTAAGCACAATCTACTTTCTGCAAACAAATTTTTAATTGACAACTGGTGCTCAATGCATCTTTATCCTTTTCACTTCACTGTGAAGGATCTTTCTTCGGGGATGACGCTTTTTAAAGGTCCTGTCAACGAAGGTTTCTATCCTTTTCATCCTGCTTCATCCTCTGCTGTGCATCCCAAGGCTTTGACTGCAACTGTTAAGGCTTCAAATACTGTGTGGCATCAACGGTTGGGCCACCCCTCTGTGAAGATTTTGCATAAATTGGCTACCAATTCTTGTATTTCCATTTCCAATAGTAGAAATAAGGCTTTTTGCTCAGATTGTGCATTAGGCAAGTGTTCTAGACTTCCTTTTGTATCTACTTCTTGCACTACAAGTAAACCTCTAGAACTTGTTCACACGGATGTTTGGGGGCCAGCACCTGTGTCTTCTCTTAATGGTTCTAGATACTATGTACTGTTTGTGGATGATTACACCAAGTACACTTGGTTTTTCCCTTTGAAATACAAATCTGATGTCTTCTCTGTGTTTGTGCAATTCAAGACTCTTGTTGAAAACTTTCTGTGTACTAAACTCATTGCTCTAAGATCTGATGCTGGAGGTGAGTTCATGAGTACTTCGTTCTCTCAGTTTTTAGTGGATAATGGCATTCAACATCAACTTAGTTGTCCTCATACACCTGAGCAGAATGGGTGTGCCGAAAGGAAACATAGACACTTGGTTGAAACTGCACGGACTTTGTTGGCAGCTTTTCATGTACCTCATTTCTATTGGGTTGATGCTTTTGCCACTGCAATTTATCTCATCAATCGATTACCTACGGCATCAAAATCTTCACCTTGGGAGTTATTATTTCACAAAGTTCCAAATTACAGTACTCTTCGAGTGTTTGGCTGTGCTTGCTTCCCTTGGTTACAACCCTATTCTCATTCCAAGCTACATCCAAAGAGCAAGTTATGTATTTTCTTGGGTTATAGTCTACATCATAAAGGATACAAATGTCTTGACCCAGTGACCAAGAGAATCTACATATCTCGGCATGTTCTCTTTGATGAAACTCGGTTTCCCTGTCAACATCTTTTAGTCCCTGCTCCTACCACTCCTCCTCCATCTCCTTCTTCGCACATCCCATCCTCTCTCACATTTACCACTTCCATTTCCTCTCCTTCTTCTTTATCCCTTCCTGCTGTATCACCACCCTCTCCACCCTCTCCTCCACCTTCTGCCTTATCCCGATCTCAGCAACCCCTTCCCTCTCCACAGAATTACAAGTTTCCTCCCCTCCTCATCAACCCTTACCATCTTCCTTACCTTCCTCTAATCATCACCAGATGCAAACCCGGTCCAAATCTGGAATATTCAAACCCAGGGCATTCACAGTCACAAAGCATCCAATTTCCACTCATGTCTCTTCTGATTATACTCCTCATACCTACCTGCAAGCATCCAAACATCCTCATTGGCGCAAAGCAATGCAAGACGAGTATAATGTTCTTCTCAGCACAGGTACATGGTCTTTAGTCCCTTCTATATCATCTCACAATATTGTAGGCTGCAAGTGGGTATTCAGAATAAAGAGGAATCCGGATGGGTATATTGACAGATACAAGGCCCGATTGGTTGCAAAAGGCTACAATCAACAGGAGGGCTTGGACTATTCTGAGACTTTTAGTCCCGTGGCCAAACCAGTTACCATCCGCATACTTCTCACTCTTGTTTGTCAATTTGATTGGTTTCTCAACCAACTTGATGTTAGCAATGCTTTTCTGCATGGTACTCTTACCGAATCTGTGTTTATGCACCAACCTCCTGGATTTGAGGATGCCACCAAGCCTCATCACGTTTGCCATCTTCACAAGTCTCTCTATGGTTTGAAACAAGCTCCTCGAGCTTGGTATGAAAAGTTGTATGGTGCTCTTGTTTCCTTGGGATTTACTGGTTCCCAAAATGATCATTCCTTGTTCATTAAAAATGATCCCCATTTGGTCTTTGTCTTAGTCTATGTGGATGACATTTTAGTCACTGGACCCTCTTCTGCAGCATGTCAAACAGTGATCAAGAAATTAAGCAGTTTGTTCCCTGTTAAAGACCTTGGTCCGTTGCATTATTTCTTAGGCATTGAAGTCAAGAGGTCATCTTTTGGGATCTTTCTTAATCAATCAAAATACATTCTTGATCTTCTGCACAAGTCTCATATGGATGGAGCCAAACCTTGTGCAACACCCCTGAGTACAGACAAGCTTGATCATGACTCTCCACTTCTTGACAATCTTACTGAATACAGGTCTTTGGTAGGAGCATTACAGTATCTCACCTGGACTCGTCCTGATTTGAGCTTTGCTATTAATCTGGTCTGTCAGTACATGCATCGTCCTCGAGTCTCTCATCTTTAAGCTGTCAAAAGAATCCTTCGGTACTTAAAAGGTACTATTGATTTGGGGTTATGGTTCTCTAAAACTTCAGCTCCCTTGGATATTCAAGCATTCTCTGATGCTGATTGGGCAGGTTGCCCTTTAGACAGGAGATCCACTGGTGGCTTTTGTATTTTTCTTGGGAGTTCTCTTATCAGCTGGAGTGCTAAAAAGCAACCAACAGTGGCAAGATCATCCACTGAAGCTGAATACAGGTCCCTTGCTCATACTGCTGCAGAACTGTCCTGGATTTCTAAAATTTTAACTGATATAGGCTACTCTCTTCCTTGTGTTCCTCAGCTGTGGTGTAATAATATCTCTGCCATTTCTCTGGCAAAGAATCCTATTTTTCATGCTCGCACAAAGCATGTCGAAATCGATTATCATTACATATGGGAGAAAGTTTTAGCCAACCAAGTTGCTATCCGTTTTGTGTGTTCACAAGATCAGATTGCTGATATTTGTACCAAACCTCTATCCAAATCCCGATTTACACTTCTCCGATATAAACTCTCTCTTCGGCTCCCTCAGTTTCGTTTGAGGGGGGATATTAAGGACAAAAGTGTAAATATCTCTTCAAGAGATAAATCTTAGAGACTAAGTAATTGTTACAGGTTGTTAGGACAGTTAGTTTTTTTGTTAGACTTGTCTTACATGTATATATACTCAAGGTGTAATATTATTGAGGTCAAGGAAATGAAAATATATTTTTCTAATAAGAATGACAAGTGTCACTCACATATCCTTGCCAGGTGTAATGACTGTGTAAAAACAATGAAAAGGCTTGAAGGATTTCTGAGAAATGTTAGAGAGAAGAGAGAGGGAAAAACTCAGTTGAATACCAAGAGTAATTACAAGATATCTTACAAATGCCTAACAACTTTGCTCTACCAACTAATGAGAAAATTCCTAAACTACCCTTTCTTACAAACCCACCTATTTCTAACAAACTTAATCCATACAACCAACTTATAACAACCAATTGCCAAATGTGTATTATAGTTATTAAGGTTTCGCATGTATATGCTGGTTGTGATGTGAGGCAAGGATATGGTCTCTAAAGTTACATTCCCTTATATTCGATGGTTCTACCACTAATTGCATAGAAATTTTTGCTAGATTGCGTGGAATTAACAAGTGGTTATGTCGCTTTTCTCGTGTGATGAGATATAGAGAAAAATGAGTATACACTCCGCCTGGTGTAGGCAAGGTTTCTATATCCTCCTCACGACATTTTCGTAAGCTCTGGTAGGGTTCAATATTTTGAGAGACATGCAGACATTGCAGCTTGGATGGTGATGCTTAATTAATTAAACTAATTAGTTATATCATTTTAACCAATATGATAAATTCAGAGTTATACAAATTGGGCACAGAAAAGAAGCAGGTAAACTATATATTAGTTGCACATGTGCATACCGGGATCTTTCTAAAGATAATGGTGTTAATTTGTATACGTTCATCTCATGCAAGCAGTAAATTTAGTTGAGACTTTCAAAATCTATATATTTGATTCAAAACCCTCCAAACCCTCCCAACCCTAACGGCTAAACCCTTCTATGAGTACCATAAAAAATTTCATCGATCTTAGTTTTCTATATATATGTTGATATATATCCTCTCAAAAGCACTAACTGTATCAATTATTCAAGTACAGATCATAATGGAGTATTTTATAAATTTTACGTGGATGAAAAGACAAAACAATCCGCTCTACTTAGAATGTAGAGAGACACAGAGAGAGACAGCTGAGAGAATTTAATAAGACACTTGATGAGTAGATTTTATATTATATATTTTACCCTAATCTTAGTATATTTTGGTTAATATTTTGGAAGAATTTTGATACTTTGAATTGTATTTTCAATATAGGACTTTCGACTTCCTCTGGAGCAAAACAGAATCAAATGGACGAATTTTGGAGTAATTCCAGTTGGAGAACGTTCGTGAGTCACTTAGCTTGATCGTATCAAAATTTGGGATTTTTCCACCAAGCGGTTATTTTCTGGCGATGAAATAAAGAAGCAGTGTGCAGTGCTGGAAAATGACGTTTTTGGGCTTAAATTGCGTTTTTGAAGCCCAAGATGACCTCGGATGGGTTCGTGGCCTTCTGGACAAGTGTTCAGAATATTCCAAACATTAAATCCAGCTATATTGGGCCAGTTTTGGAGCAGCTTATGGGCCAAAACGTGGCTGTTCAGATTTTAGACGAATTTTATCATTGAATTTAGGGTTATGTTTCCTACGGTTTGTGTGGAGGTTTAGCAAATATATTGCTTGGCCGTCTACAGTTTTGAGAGGACACTTTATTTTATGCAATATTGGAGACAGAGAGAAGTGCTAGGGTTTTGAAGATTTTCTACTTGAAGGTGTTTTCAATCCTTTTCTTAATAGATATTTCTATGATTTCAATTATGAATATGCGGAACTAATTTCTTTTGCTAGGGTGAAGCCTTGAGCCTTAGCATGAATATGTGATTTTTATTTAATTGCTTATGATTGATTGCATGCGTACTTTGAATTGTTAATCACCGGGATAAAAACTATCTAATTGTCGTAATGCCTGATCACCATTAGGATCTTTAGAAAAGTAATTTGATGCAATTTTGGTCGGAAGGTTCTCTGAGATTGACGTTGGCTTCTTGTGATTAATAATTGTAATTTCACTTAGGATGAATATCACGTCTTAAGGATTGCATGGTTTTTCAAAGGATTTTCATAAAGCATAATGAGTCTTTCATGTTCATATTTGATCCGAACGTCCGGACGGGTTGCATGTTAGATATACGTTCTATGTTGGAGGTTCCAAGTAGAATATGAATTAGGAAAATCTAACCTTTAAAGTAGCATGTGTAGATCATAAGTAATTGGTAAAAATTCATAGGATTGTTAGGTGATGGTGGATCCCTAGTGCTTTCTTAATTTGATTCTCACAAAACTGTTTTATTTTCTCTCTAGCTCTAATATTGCAGATTGTCTTATCATTAATAGTTAAATTTGTTTTTAATTTAAGTAGGTTATAAAATCAATCATCTAAATTTCTACTTTACAATCATTAATTGGAATCTGATTTGTTTCGAATTATTTAATAATCCCTATGGAGAATGACCTTGCGAGATCCGTTTATACTACAATAACCTTGTGATTCTTGCAAGTAAAATAGGAGGTTTTTATCGCATTCACATAAGTAGTAAAAATCCTATCAAGAAAATAAAAATCCTATCAACACTCATGCATGGTGGTGGGAAGGCAACCAAAGTCAGCCGCCCCATTACTGGCTGGCCTTGGTCACAACTCACTGGTTGCTACATATGAAGTGAATCCTGAGCTTTGTTCTCATCTCCCAGTGGGAAGAGTTGACATTAGATAAAAGAGTGCTCAGTCTGGGTATAAGTTTCCACGTATTTTTGTTAGAACATGGAAGACCAATCTCTAACATTTCACATACCTAATCAAAGCTTCATCTGTGGCCAATAAAGCACCTTTTTTCTTGTACCTAAATAAATTTTCTTTCATATTAATTAGGACTGGCCAAAAAGAGTGCTCAGTCTGACCATTTTCAGCGTGCTTACAGAAATTTTTTTAATTGTGATGAGAATACAAGTAGTACATCATATGTTTTAATAAAAATGGTAGAAAATTTTATTTTTTAAGTTTTTAACTTTTTAGCACACATATCTCACTATTTATATAAGAATACATAATGTACCACTTTGTATACCTATCACATTAAAAAATCTCTCGTGCATTACGCCTGACAACTTTCCGACATGGAATCACATAGAGTAAACCTTTTCAGACATCAACTTTACGTATCGGTCGCTCGCCGGCAGCGGGACCCGCGCCTACAATCCACTGACCAAGTGGGGCGGATAATTAAAGCCCATGACTTTTCTACTATTTTCTATGGAGAGATTGCGTAACATCACCCAACAAAATAGGATAGAAATTTCCCTTAAACAAAAAAACTTCAAAAGAAACCTAAAATAATGCATAAAATGTTACAGGGGTATTTTCATTGTATAAACAATGATAAACAATGATTTTAGTATTTAACTATTTACTGCACAGTGATAAACAATATTTTTAATATTTAACATTTTTCAATAAATTGTTTTTTTAATTTTTTTATAATTAGTAACTTACAATGTTCTATCAATAATGTGATCCAATCAATTACTTATTAAATATTATTTTCTCTATTTTTAATGTAAATTCAATAGAATGTAGATTGAAACTGACCGATTTTATTATGTGGATTCAGCTGCTTTGATTGATTTATAAGGGGTTTCTTCCAGCCTGGTCTAATATTATTTATTTAAAACATGTTAGTTGCGCGTAGCACGCTGTAATTCAAAAAATACCTTCTGCACGCGCATGAACAGGCTTCACAAAAAATAAGTGGACATAAATGCCCTTCAAACAAAAAACTTCAAAAGAAGCCCAAAATAAGCATCAAATGTGGCAGGGGTATCTTCTATATATAAAGTTGGCAAGGCTTTTGAACAGTGGTTTTTTCACACACAAAAAAAAATGGACATAAATGCCTCTCAAATAAAAAACTTCAAAAGAAGCCCAAAATAATGCATCAAATGTGACAGGGGTATTTTCATCATATAAACAGTGTTTTTAGTATTTAACTATTTACTGTACAGTGATAAACCGTGTTTTTAATATTTATGTGACACCCCGTCCCGGAATAAATTTTTATCGATGATGTGAGATGACTATTTTGCCCTTGGATGTTAGTGGTGTGGTGTGTGTTATGCATGTTAGTGGTGGACTAATTTATGTCTTTCCTTAATTTTTGGACCCAATTAGAACTTAGCTTTTTGTGGTTTTTGGTTGGTGACCAAGCTGGACACACACACACACACGTTCACACATACCATACACACAAACACTCAGATCTCTCTCTCTCTTTCCTCTCGCATTTTCTGGCATTTCCGTACAACCCGTACGGACAAATCTTCAACCTTCCATTTTGGGCACATATTGAGGTTTTAAAGGTAACATTCAAACTCTTTGCAAGCCTTGAAGTCGATTTATACTTTTATTTGGACTCAAAACCTTCAAAAACCCTAGTTTCTCACGAACTCCGATTTAGGTACTATTCATGCACTAATTAATGTGAGGTTTTTAGGAGTTTTTAAGGGCATTGGAAGCTTTAGATTGTCTTCATGAAGCTTGGAGAAGAAAAATGAAGTGATTTGGACGTTGGAAAGTTGAGTTTCGATAAGTTGCAGGTTTAGCCAGATTATCGAGGGATTTTCCTGCGAGTTTCGTGGGTTTTAGGGCTTTTGAAAGGTATGGTTGTGTTCTATTCGTATTAAGCTTCAAATTGGTTTAAGTTTCATGAAATTTGGTTGAGAAACGGACGATCACCGGAATTCGAAGGTGGAAGACGACAGAATATTTCGTCAAACTTGACGGAATATTCTAACGCCGTCAGGTAGATTTAACGGTTTCTGTTACTTTTTAACGGAATATTCCTAACGGGGTTAGGGGATTCCGTTAGGGTTCCTGCGTGTGGCCGCGCGTAGAGTCGTGCCCTTGCCGGCGCGTGATGGCGCGTGAAGGCTCCAAAAATTATTTTAAAAATATGAGAATGTTCGTGGAGTTGTGTAGATCACGATGGTATATTTATATACCTCATTTGAGTAATGTATGAAAAATTATTAGCTAGTATTGGTTATGTGCTTTAAATTAACGTTTTTATAGTTGTTTCGCATATATGGGAGACTTATCTCGAGGACGAGCGCAGTCAAGGGCAACTCAGGGGCTACGACCCTTCGACATACCAATGAGTGGGCTTTTGATTTTCAGTATATACTTATATACTTGATATTTTCCCAGAAAACACATTTAAATGAGTTATGATTTGAATTGCCATGCCAAACGTTTTATATTTAGAATATGCATATGATGTTTTCATATATATATATATATATATATATATATATATATATATATATATAAATATTTGTGGTGCTGAGGACGCTCAGGTAAGTCCCAGGTGAGTTTATGAATTATGAATGTGAATAACGGTTGTGATTAATTAAGAAACATTAAGCCCATAAACATGTACCCCATTGTTAGTGATTTAGCCAGAGATATGGCACATGCCTGTATATAATGTCACCTCCCGCACCATATGCTCACATTGGATCCAATTTAGGTGCACAGTCTTTTTGTACAGACCATTATAGGTGGTTCCGACTCGTAGGTGACTAGCGAATTATCGCATAGCTATCATGAGAGCATAGTATTGAGCATAACTATATTACATCCAGTCTTGTCGTATAGACCCATCCTATGGTTTCGACTCGTGTGCAGTATAGCACCGTATAGGTCACTTGTAGTGACTCCGGCTAGATTGACTAATGAGTTATGAATTCAGCCGTACAGACTTCTGCAAGGGTTCCGGCTAATATGTTATTTTTCATGAATTTATTTTCACCTAAGTTACTCATTATGTTATATATTTGGCATGGCATACTTATGTTTGTGGTTATGTGAAGCATGATTTGAATATATATATATATATATATATATTTATATTCTATTTCTGGGAAAAATTATACATGTTTTACGGCAAGGGGTTAGAGCATTTGATAAATGAAATAGTTTTGAAAAGCTTTGTTTTTGCCCACTCACATTTTCTGTTTTGCGCCCCTTCAGGTTTCAGGTAAGCTTGATCGTTGGTGGCTCACGAGGATTGAATGGAGGTTCTGACAAACTATCACAATGTAAAACATATTTGGGTGTCGTTTAACTAGTACTTGTCCTACTGGACTGCACCTAGACTTTCTATGCTCTGATTAGGTGTATTTACACTTGTATCTCATTCCTAGCACTTTCTGCTTATTAGTGCACATTAGTAGCTTTCGATTTTTATTTATTCGTACATTTCTTATCCTTATCGTTTCCGCACTGTGCACATGGCTACATCACCCTCACGTGACGGCCAACACGCCTTGATTTAGGTCGGGGTGTGTCAATTTAACTTTTCCTCTATAGTATTTTTCTGTATTTATAATTAGTACCTTACAATGGGCTAGCAATAATGTGATTCAATCAGTTGTTTATTAAATATTATTTTCTCTATTCTTCATGTAAATTCAATAGAATGTAGATCAAAATTGAAAGATCGATTTTATTATGTAGATTCAGCTGCTTTGATTGGTTTATGAGGAGTTTCTTCTAGCATGGTCTAATATTATTCATTTAAAATGTGAAAGTTGCACATAGCACGCCGTGATTCAAAAAATGCCTTCTGCATGCGCGTGAACAGGCTTCCCAAAAAAAAAAGTGAACAGAAATGCCCCTCAAACAAAAAACTTCAAAAGAAGCCCAAAATAATGGATCAAATGTGGCAGGGGTATTTTCGACATATAAACAGTGATAAACAGTGTTTTTAGTATTTAACTATTTACTTGCATAGTGATAAACAATGTTTTTAATATTTAACTTTTTCCTGTAGTGTTTTTTTTATTTTTATTTATTTATTTATTTTTACAATTAATACTTCACAATGGGTTAGCAATAATGTGATTCAATCAGTTGTTTATTAAATATTATTTTCTCTATTTTTAATGTAAATTCAATAGAATGTAGATCGAAATTGAAAAATCAATTTTATTATGTGGATTCAGCTACCTTGATTGGTTTATGAGAAGTTTCTTCTAGCATGGTCTAATATTATTCAATTAAAACGTGTAAGTAGTGCGTAGCACGCAATGATTAAAAAAATGTCTTTTACACGCGCTCATGCACGTGCATAAAGGCTAGTACACTCTTAATGGACTTGTCCATTTATTCGGGTGAACCACTTTAATATTGTGGTTTTCACATTTACACTGCTATAGTACCCCCCACCAAGGGTTAACTGCACCGGTCATTTGTTGACCTCCCACATTTGAGCTTTAACAAAACAACACAACAACTTGACTCGAAAACAATACGATAAAACAGGTTTAGGTTGGCTATTATCATGTTCGCGCCATAGTTGTGTCAACCTATTTAACAAGATTATCAAACCATTTGTGTTTCGATTCGATCCACCTAACTCGAAAATGACACGCTTTAGCACGTTTCCATAACTCTGGTAATTCGTATACAATCAATATAACTTGAATAATAAGAAAAAACCCATTTAAATTAATGATTAAATGACAACTTTATCCTGTTTATTTGATGTAGACAATATACTTTTTGGTTAGTTCTTATACTTATGAACATTAACATGTTTAATAATCGAGCCGTGTTTGGGTTTGAAAAAAGAATACGATTAGTAATCATGTGTTCCGCTTGACCCTAGTTAGTTGTGTTCGTGTGGACACGAACCCGACACTTGAACACGAACTACCACTTTTTGTAGGGTACATGGTAGTGTAAATTTAAAGCAATAAATGTATTTAAACACACAAAAATATTAACACGATCTCTAATATACCTTATCATTATGTACGAGACCTACCCATGTTTAAATGTGTATTAGTAAGTATGTTAATTTGTGTGACTAACAAGCATTACTAGAAAACTAATCCCACAACAACATAAAATCTTCACAACCAACACAAGCAAAGGAAACTCTAAGTTATTAATTTAATTTCACTCAAAAAGTTATTAATTTAATTTCTCTTTTTTTCTTCTAATTGGAAATGGATGGAATTGAAATATGCCTTTTTGCCTATATTGGTGGCTTTGGAGCTGTATTGAATTGTCTCATTGAGTTTGAGATATTTCATTTATAAATTGGCATGTGATTGAATTTGGCATGTACAATGTCGGTTGTGTGTTTTGTTGCATTGTTGCTAAGGCAAAGGAGAGGTGGATTCTGCCACCCAATCACATGTTTTGCAGAATTATCCATAATTTCGCATACCAACCAATCACATATTTTAAACAACAATGTTTAGTTTCACAAAATTATGAAGGAATTCTTCCTTAAAACAGTTCGTAGCTGATTTATTGAACTCTCTGTTTATCATCAAAATATTTATTTTACAAATAAAAAAAAATTATCTTTGCCAAAAAGGAAAAAAAAATCAATTAAAGCTAAGTATATTTTGTTTTAATAAATAGATAAACAGTTTGTAATACTTTTATTAATTCTGACCATTTATTTTATAATGTTACATAATTAAATGGTCACATATTTTATTTTATTTTATTTAAATATATTATTTATGTATGAGATATTATATAGACGGTTTCGATCATAATTATAAAACCCAATTATTATTCTATTTTGGAGCAAATCACAGTCATATCTTTAACTCCTCCATCAACAGTTCCCAACCAATCATTTGCTTTGGAAATCTAGTGACCGCAAGTACATGTCTGTCTTCAGTGTTCACCAAAAAGTGAAATGATTCAGTCACATAATTATATTTCATAATTCTCGACTCAATCACTCCAAATCCAAACCCCCCCCCCTCCCAAAAGCCATGGCCAAAGCTCTAAACTTAATTAACCATGCAATTTTCCCGCCTTTTTCATCCCCTACAACTGCAATACCCAGGAGGAATTTCTGCATTGTTAGAGCTTCAACAGAGTCCTCTGAGACCCCCCAAACTTCAGCTTCTGTTCAAACCAAACCAGAACCTTCATCGCCGCCGGTAACATTTGCTCCTCCGCCCAATTTCAAGCCGCCGGAGCCAAAGCGGTTCGGTGTCAGGCCTGATAAAGTTTGGGACATCTTGGGGGCTTCTCTTGCCTTGTTCTTCCGGTTGGGGACTGGCGTTTTCGTTTCTGGGTAATCAAAATTTTCGTTTAATTAAATGTGGTGTGTTTTTTGTTCAGTAACTCAAAGATTGTTGCTTTATTTGCATTTGGGTTTGTTTACCGTAAATTTGTGCTGTGTAGTGCTAGCAGTAGACTGTTTCTGAATTCATTTTCTTTTCCTTTACTGTTTTGATTGTACAATGGCAGGTATTCTTTCTCTTTCGTTCCGAAAGATGATATTCCTGCGGACCAGTATGCTCTCGAGTACAATGGTACGTGTTAGTTTGAGTTGATATGATTTATGGCATGCCCTTTGTAAAGTTAAGTGAATATGATTTGAGAAATTGGTTGTTAAATGGCTGTTATTAGTGTATATTGATTCTGATCAGAAAGGGGAAACTAAAAGCAATTACTTTTAAGTTATGGAGAAGTGATTTCCTATGTTAGCCATCGTGATCCTTCCGCTATATGAAACTTGTTTTCAGCATCAAGCATTTTGTTGTCGTTGTGAATACGAAATTTTGGTTTGTTTTTTGAGCAGCAACCAAAAGAACTGATAACTTATGTTATAGCATCCTGAGTATAAGAGGTTTCAATATTTTTTCAATATTTTTTCTTTCTGTCCAATTTTCATGTAACAGATTCTAAGGTCAAAGAGACTTCGAAAGTAGGCCCTCGCCCGGTGAAGCCTATTGAGATATATGAGTTTGAAGGGTACAATATGTTTCATACCATAATATTGTTTCAATAATTTAGCTCTTTTCGTTAGCATTTTCTAACACCCCCTAAATTTTTATCCATACATCTGTGAAACTGACAACATGTATTTTTTTTCTTTCTGCCCGGACATATGATCACCATGGATTATGTACAGCTGCCCATTCTGCCGTAAGGTAACTTCATCCCCAATGCCTTTTTATTTTGTTCTGAAGAACTTCCAATAGATTATATGTGTATATACATATGGAAGGTTCCTTCCTTTTTCCTTGGGAAATTTAGGGAATGCTTTGATTGTCAAGATCTTAGTTAAATATGTGTCTTTATTTTGTGGATTGACGTTTTATGCATGTATAGGTTAGGGAAATCGTTGCAGTATTGGACCTCGATGTTCTATTTTATCCTTGCCCGAAAGGTGGTCCAAATTTTCGTCGCAAGGTTGTTGAGATGGGCGGAAAACAGCAGTTCCCTTACATGGTTAGATATTTTACTGTTTTTTGAAAATAGAGTTAAATGATTCCATCAACAAAAGCACATTTTAAAAACACTAAGCTTAATCTAAAGTTTCTCTTGGCTAAGTCTTTTAAAACTAAATGAAATATAAATAGCTCTCATAGTTTTTGCTATCGCCATCATTCTTTAGTTTTGTTTTTATGCCTGTTGTAACATACACCTTCTTTTCAGCTCGTTATCATATCACAACGGCTTTGAGTAGCAGCTACAATTCAATGTTTGTGTTTGGCTGCAGGTGGATCCGAACACTGGAGTTTCAATGTATGAATCCGATGACATAATCAAGTACTTGGTTGGGAAGTATGGTGCGTGTGGTCGCATTCATTTTGCTAGTCACTTATACCTTCATTTTACAGTTTACGCAGACATGATAGGGAATAGATATTAGATAGTTAGATACATAATACAACTACAATATAACGTTTGGATATGTCTTTATACATCAATTTTTTTTTGTAACTATTTGACATGGAAGCAGTATAACTAGGCTCTACAAATTATGCTTCTATATCGATATGCATTTTCCCTTTTTTATCTTTGCTTTTTGCAGAAGCTACACTTTCTTGAATAAGAGCTTCTACTTAACTATGTTATCCCCTTGATCTCTTATGCAATCATGCCAACGATTTTTATACCAAAATTCTTTTTAAAATTTCTTACCTCCGGTCCCCCAAATGTTTGTGCAGGTGATGGAACTGTTCCTCTTGCACTGTCACTTGGTTTATTAACGGTTAGCATTTGACTCTTCTGTCATCATCAATTTTTTCTCTGTAGAGTATGTTGTTAATCAATTTTTCTGGTGTGGACTTCTTGTTTTTTATTGCAGACTTTGACTGCAGGCTTTGCTTTGATTGGTCGTTCGGGAAAGGTTAGCTTGTTTGAATTCCTTTTAAGTCCATAAATCTTTTCACAACTTCTTTCTTTTGCTTTGTTGGGAGCAGGGTGTGTGTGTCCTCCTGGTATATGCCTAGTTCATTAACTGCATGATGCATCGAACGCTAAAGTTTGTCCACATTGAAAGCCCATGTTAGATTTTCAAGATTTCGCTATTATATGTAGTTTGTTTTACAAACTTCATTGATCAATCTCTTGTTCGATAATTCTGTTCAGGGTTCTACCTATTCTCCATCAAAACTACCACCCAAACCACTTGTAGTCTGGGCATATGAGGTTAGAGACTATCGTGCTCTGTACTTTATATCATTTCTTAAGCCCCTTGATCTTTTTTTAGATATATGCATGTGTTGCTACCATGTTTACATATGAATTTTGGGTTCTTTTACTGATACATATATACTGATATATCACACGCACGCCAAGCTTTAGTTTGAACCTTTTGTCTCTTCCAGGGATCGCCTTTCTGCAAAATTGCGCGTGAAGTACTTGTTGAGTTAGAACTGCCTCACATATATCGCAGGTAAATACGAGTAACAATAACTATGTTTTGGTCTTGCATTATTATTAATTTTCGTAATTCATCGAGTAATACACAATTCTGAGTGAACTTTCAAATCAACCCATCGTCTTTGGAAGAACTTATTTAGCCTTCCTTTCAATATCATCTGCTTCCGTTTTTGTGTACAAAGATGTAAAGTATATTACTGAGACATAATATGAATACTCCTTTCAGCTGTGCTCGTGGCAGTCCAAAACGACAAATACTGTTTGACAAAACCGGACGTTTTCAGGTACTTCCAATATTCCACAATGAATTCCTGAAGCTGTGATTTTATTGTAAGATAATGAAAGATTTCATCGCCGTTTGACATGCCGTGAATTAGTAACTTGACGGTCTCAATCTTAACACTGTTTTTGACAGGCTCCTTACTTAGAAGATCCAAATACGGGGGTGGAAATGTTCGAAAGTGCAGAAATTGCAGAATATCTAAGAGCAACGTATGCTCTGCAGTAAGTAATGCTTTCCTAAAGAATGCAAACTTTTTCATTATATCTTTTTTAATTTTGTGTCGTATATTTTCTCGCATTTTCTGTTACTACGAAAGTATATGTGTCTTCAACTTATTCCCATATACCAAAATAATCCAACAGATTATTAGATGTGTACAAGTTTTTCGTTTCTAGTAGAATGAATTGCTTCGGTTTCATGCTGTGTCTGTTAGAATGTGTTGTTCAACGTGATGCGGTAAAGTTACATTTCGATACTTGTAGTTTATATGTATGTATGCTTGAGGCTATGATATAGACTTTAGTTCCCTCCTACTCGGAGAAAAAGCGTAACAGAAGGGATCCTCTGGCTCGTCTTACAAACCGAAAAAGGAGATATTCTCCTGATACATTTGCCTTATTGGCTACTGAAAATTTCATCGAAAATTGATGTTTTTCACCCGTTGATTCGGTGTACATTGTTCAATCACAGTTAAAGAATGCCCCTCTTTTAAGGAAATTTGTGCTGTCGTATTATTTTTACAACTTTTTGTGCTGTCAAGTGTCGAGTTATGCTTGTCATGTTAACTATGCAGTCCCCGGTGGTTTTTCTTAAACATGTAGAAGTGAGTCAAACAGAGATTTGCCAGTGTTAGCTGAGAGTTGCACACCCTTACAGTTCGCAAATCCGCGGTCGTGGACTAGAAATATTGACCGAATAAAGATTAATGTTATGAAGACACTGTCGAACCTAGGATAAGTATCTTCGGAACGTTTTCTGGAGTACATAGTACTAAACGTGGACTATGGAGTAGTCCGTTCTCTTGCTGTAACTCTCGAGAAAATGTTCGAAACCAGATCTCTCGAGCATTGTCACCCTCCTCGACAAACTGGTTCTGCTATACCTTCTGCCCCTAATCCTTCTAATCGTCTTATTAATCAAACTCTCGACCTAGCATTAACGATATAACTAGTTTTGGAGGTTATCTGAGAAGAATGTTGTACCAAAAGGAAGCGTCGGGTATGCGATATATCTTTCACAATGTGAGGACTGAAGCAAATGGTGCGTATCCAAAGTGGAGCCTCAAACTTTTGGTGGAGAATCTATCTCTGTTTTTGAAGTTGAGAGTCAACAGGTGAGCTCCTAGTCTGCCACTTTTTGTGGCAACTGGGAATGTTTTTTCATGTTTGTTAGTACGGAATATACTTAATCGAGTGCAGTGATGTTCTATGATTCATACAGTTGACCTCACTTAATGGGATAAGACTTTGCTATTGTTTGTCAATAGGGAATACACTTACCAGATGCCATTAAGGGAAGTTTGTGTACTTTTTTTTCCTTCTTTTCAAGTTGATAATATATACATATATAACAGTCCCCTTTCGTTAAGGGATTCTTTGTAGGGCTCATTCTACCTCGTATTTCAACGATTCAATCATCTATCTTTTAGGTATTTGCTCAAAGATCATTTCTATTAAAGATACCCAAATTTGAAACCATTTGACCGTTGGATTAAACATTTGTCATATTAATGTTTCTTTGAAAACCGTATTCATTTATAGCCTTCACTACAATAGGATGTCTTAAAGGTTTTAAATTTTTTTTAATTTTTTGCAATGATGGTCTATGAATGATGTACTAAAATATAGATGGTATATGTACACACATAATGCACTTTTGTTGAGAGATTCTTCAAATAAAATATATATGCTGCTCATTCCGTAACTTTTTAATGAACCTAAACAATATATATATATATATATATATACACACACAATATATATATATAGGAGGTCTTTAAGGAAAGAGATCTCTATTTTTTTTATAAAAAAATAAGGATTAGTTGTAAGATCCATACCACATCGAACTTTAATGATCCGAATCGTCTATTTTTCAAGTTTCACTTCATAGATCATCCTTGAAAAATATTAGCCAAAATAAAAAATATTTGAGGCATTTAATCAAAGAAATTGATGAATACTTTATTCTATGATATACGAATTAAGACTTACAAATGATTTCGAATTGAATTTGATTTTTGTAAGGATGATATATGAATTAAGACTTACAAAATAGAGTGTTCAGATCCTTAAAATTCAATATAGAATGTGTCCTACAACTAGGAAAAGGATCCGGCACAATCGTGATCGTTCATCATACATTGTGTGGTCAGTTTTCGTTAGGTATTATTTATATTTATATTTAATTTTAAATTTTAAATTTTGAAATAATTTATAACCGCACAATATATGATGAACTATCATACATTGTGTGATCAGTTTTCGTTAGGTATTATTTACATTTATATTTAATTTTAAATTTTAAATTTTGAAATAATCTATAACCGCACAATATATGATGAACTATTACAATCGCTAGATTCCTAATATCCTTAAGAAAAAAATCAATCCTTAGAAAAAAGATCATCGATGATCCTTTTCCCTACAACTAATCCCTATTTTTTTGAATAAAATGAAAATCCCTTCCGAGTCCAGCGGTGGATTTTATGATTGGGTCAATTGACCATCCCTTTCGATTTGATTGCAAACAAGACGTGATGCAGTACTAATACGACTAACTGGGAATTCATCAAGCTGACGACGACTTATTTCATTCTTTTCCGGAATATACGCTTTAATTTTGTAATGAAATTAAGGAATTATAGATTCGTTAATCATCTGTATTTATCATTAAATTAGCATGCTTGCAAAAGATTAAATAATCAAAGAAAAACAGTTGATAATATAAACTGGTACTGTATTTTAGAACTAAACCCTAAACCCTAAACCATAAAAATAGCTGCCGTGGATGTTATAAAATTAAATTCTTTTGTTATTGGTACTCTTAAAATATGAGCTTAATTTTACTTTAAAAAGTTTGAAGGTTCTTTTATCCAAAATTGTCTCTGATATTGTTATAACTCTTTACTTTGGTCCTTAAGATTTAAAATTGATAAAAGTGTTCACTGAGATTTTTTGCCGTCAATCATGTTGGTCATTCTGTAAAAAAAAATCTCCGTTAAATTAAATAAGTCACCAGTTTAAGGGGAAGGGATGATTTAAAAAAAAATACACTTAATTTAACGGAGATTTCTAACATAATCAAAATGATTGACGGTGGACAATTTCAGGAACCACTCATATCAATTGTAAATCTCAATTACCAAAGTAAGGAATTATGTCAATCTCATGGATAATTTTGAATAAAAAAATAAAATTTGAAAATACCAACTAAAATCTACCGATACTTTTGTTCTTAGTCTTCAAATACATGCGAAGTCCGAATTTTCACTCTCTAATATATTAAATTAAATAAATAAAAACCTTATAAAACTGTGTTGCATAGCTGAGTTTTTAATTAGTTTTTGGATCAAGTTTTAATATTCAACAGGAATGTAATGCATTTGGCTATATAGGTTGCCGGGCAAGGTGGACATTTTCAATGAGAGTGATCAATCATCTAGTCAATGTTCCAAAGGATTCACATCATGGATCCTCTTTCAAAGTCAAGAACGCCTAATTCAACCGTAAAACAAAGACCTGATGATGCACATATCTAGTCTTTTTTTTTTTTAATTTCAAAATCATCAAAATTATATAACTTTCATGGTCAAACAAAAGGATTAGTGATATGTCTATAAATCTAAAATTTATGATCAACAAGATCCAACGTGTCACAAGAAACTGCATGATCATAACCTGAAAGCGATGCGGCGATTTAACTCTTGGATTTTCGTAAATTTCAAACTTGAGTCTTGTAGTTGTTAATTAAGATTTTACGATCAAACACCTGAATTTCAAAAGGGTGGTTATATTCACAAGCCATTTTTACTTTTCACACACTCCTCTCAATTTCGACCGTCGAATCAAATGAATTGAAGAATATCAAAATACAAAAATTAATAAGGGTTTGTGAGAGGTAAAGTGTTGAAATGTACTACCCTTTAAAGGACCAGGATCCTCTCCTGAGCTAAGGATGAGGATCCTCCTCATCAATGAGTGTGGGCCGTTGGATGAACATTCAACGGCTACAAACAGGAGGATCTCTTTAAAGTTATAATAATTGTAACCGTTGAATTTTCATCCAATGGCCCACATCACTTGATAAGGAGGATCCTCATCCTTAGCTCAGGAGAGGATCCTGGTCCCCCTTTAAAAAACCGAGCTAGATCTCATAAGATAAAGGCTACATATGTCATACAAATGTCACATAAGGAGCTATCGTCGTGCTACGAAAGCAAAAGCTTGTTTATGCAACTTTAAGCGTTTACCTGTCTATATTAGTGTTTGACAAAA
Organism: Malus sylvestris; assembly: GCF_916048215.2. Taxonomy (NCBI): domain Eukaryota; kingdom Viridiplantae; phylum Streptophyta; class Magnoliopsida; order Rosales; family Rosaceae; genus Malus; species Malus sylvestris. The sequence goes on from NC_062273.1 coordinate 2,153,989, forward strand.
TGCTCATCAGACGTTTTCTCGAGTTTCTTTTCAATATTTCATTTTATGATGTTTTCCTTTAATTTGATGATAATGAGATGACATCAGTACAATGTTTGATTTTATGGCACTTGTAGGTTCCACTTCCCTATTTTTTTTCCTTCTTAAGGATTGGCTTGGTATTGTTGTGTTTTGAAAAAAAAAACTACTTTTACTATACTATGAGAATAAGCTTATTTTTGATGCTTTACGTTTTCAGCTTTTTTCACTCAAAACTATGAAAATAAACTGTTTTTAAGAGTTTACCAAACACATTTTTAAGCTCAACTTTTTTTATACCCATTTTTTTTTATAAAAGCACGTCAATAACAAACTAGTACTAAAAGGAGTGACCTTAGATTGATCCTCAATTATATTACATTTATTATTTTGAAAAGATGGTATACCAAATTCGGAAAAGTAAGAACTCCATTTCTACTGTGGTAGGCCAAAACTCGTTCTCCGCCGTCCACTGTCAAACCCCATGTGGTCAATGCATCGCTGCTCATGTTTGGATTTTTCCATGTGCCCTAATCTGTTAAATTACATGTAAAATCAAATTAATTAGCCGTAGCGAAAGTGTTTGGTTGGCTACAATGACATCTCCTGCCCAACTCACCAAAAGCAAGTGCATAACCACATTGACATGAGCGGATCGGATGTGTGTATGCAGGGGCGGAAGTATATTGGATCAAGGTTGTCCTAGAATTATTTGGAGTTAAAAAATATACAGGTAAAGGTCTTTTGAGGATCATCTGAATGTTTGGTACGAGGTCTTTTGAGGATCATCTGAATGTTTGGTACGAGTTTTTTTTTACCCATCAAGTGCTTGATTTAATGTTTATTGTTTGCTATGGTTGTCTTGACAGGTTATATCGACAATCCTCGACAAATACTCTCAATATTACTCATTAGGTTGTTTCGGGATATGACGATATCTGTGGATTTGTGTGTATAATGATTTAGCTAATGAAAACAAGCCCACTAAGTGTTTGTAGAAATGGGACAATGAATAAACTAAAAATTATTTTTGTTTGCGCCATGCTTTTATTTAGAAAACTTGGACCTTTAACCGTGCAACCCCCTAAAATTTGAATCTTGAATTCGCCACTATGCGTATGTACTCTTTCCTTTGCATTTGTGTTTATATTATCAGTTTGGGAAGAATATTGCATCGACTGTTTGACGATAGAAAATGCTAATATTGTACCCAAATTATGGTTCTCCAAAACATTATTATCCAAAATTACAAGCAAATTTACAACTGCTCACTCCAAAAACATATCTATTTACACAACCTCACATACTCTAGTGAAGTGGAAAAAAAAAAAAAAACACACACACACACACAAAAAGCGTTGTAGCAAAATGACTGTTTTACCTCTAACCCCGGTGCGGAGGGAAACCGTTATTCAACGTGCCACGTCATTTCAACCGCAATTTAAATAGGAGAAAGCGGGTCCCACTCAGACTACCAATCGCGACCGTAACACACTTGCTGCCTGCTTCCTCGTGACAGTGGGGCCCAGGGGATCCCCATCGGATCAAGAAACCACGATTCCTTTTTCCTTCAAGTTTTCCAAGACGCCCGCCAAATTACGCAACGTCGACACCGACTTCGCCCGCCCACGCCTCGGACCTCCGACCCGAAACGAACCTCTTCATGCCGCCCAAACCAGGCGGTTCGCTCTCCACGCTGTATCTCGGCGTCGAGTCGATAGACAGCGCGTCGAAATCGTCCGCCGCCGCCCTGTCCCGAGCTCTCGACGTCGACATCACACTGCTGTTTCTCGGCGGCGAGTCTTCCGCGAACGGCGATTTCGCCGATTTCTCCCGGTGTCCTCCGTGCCTAAAAATCGCCCGAAAACTCGCAAAGAAACCGAGTTTTCGTCTCTCCGCCACCGGCTTAACGGACTTCTCCATGGACGTCTCGGCCGACGATCCGTGCCGATTCCTGAACCGACGCTTTCTATCCCTCTTCGATCTCACCCTCCCCATACACGAGACCTTAGGAGACGATGGCTCGATCATCGGAGCGTCCGATTTCCCGACGGATCCAGTCCGTTTCGGGAACAGTCTCGTGTTTCCGGCCTTGGAGTGCCGCCGGTTCTTCTGGTCGGCGTAGTTGTGCTTCTGCGGCTTCGGAAGCCCGATGATCGCCGCCTTCGACTTCAAGTTCTTCGAAAACCTCTGTGAGTTCGAATTCGAGTGCGACGCGTTGGAGTTTCCTTTGGTGGAGTCTTTGCGCTCGTAGAAAGCGTTGCGGTCGAACCAGTCGTACTCTGCGTCTTTCGAGAGCCAGAAGGATTCCGGCGGTAAATCCGGCGCAACTTGCGGTTCATCGGCATCTTCTTCCGGCCGGTCGTGTCCAGCAGTGGCGGCGTCAGCCTGCGTCTCGCAGGCGATTTTCCGATCCATTGAGCCTCCCGCACACGCCGAAACTAGGGTTTCCAAATCGACTTGTGGCATATCGCAGAAAAAAAAAATGTTTATGAAAACTTACAGAGAGAAGGAGAGAGAGGGTGATGAGGAAGTTGTGAGAGGAGGAAGAAGGATTTATAAAGGTGTGTTGTTTATGGACCTCAAAGTCTTCGAAGTCTCCGATGAGAAGTAATATAATTTCCTTTTTATTATTTTTTATTTGTTATAATTTTTTTTACTATTCATTTATTTATTTTGTTTGACTCGTGCTGCGTGGTTTCGTTTTGAGAAAATTCGTTTTCGAAATGAGTCATGTTTTTTGTTTGAGCTATATTATCTACATTAAGGAGAAGTAAGAGATTTAATCTCATAATGAATTAGTAATAATGTCGTTTAAATTCGTTTCTGACAAGAATTGAACCTACAAATGAAGAGAAGTATCAATAGATAATTTTAATTTAAAGGTTTTAAATGTTAAACAACTTAAAAGAAAGCAAAATCATTTTATTTTTTATTTTTTATTAAGTTATCAAATATTTTTAATTGTTAAATATCAACATATATAAAATTATAACTAATATGTATTTGATTCTTACATGTCGAGGACATGAGATGAGCGGGGACTCTTTTGAAAAGGTAAAAAAGAATAAACTTTTCGTAGTTCGAAGACGGATGATACAAAACGCTGATTGCTTTACGCACTCGTTGATTATTTCTTTCTTTCGTTGGTGTCTCTCTAATTAATATTTGTTTTCCTTTCCTTTTGTTAGTTCTTTTTTACTCGGCTTTTACAACGGCTTGGCTTGCAATTTCACTATAAAACACTAGAAATTTCTACAAGTCCAAAAATCATATTTGTCAAAAGCAAAATATACACAGAAAATAACTGAAAGCGCTTTTTAAATTATCAAATACAAAATAATTTGAATTAGTGACTCCAAATTGGAATTTTCGTGTTTTTCTTTGACTCTAATTTGGATAAATACACTTTGTTCGCCATGTCATTCTACTGAAGCATTAGCCACTGTTTTATTGTTGGTATTTATCTATGTGACATTTTCATGTAAGCTCATAAGATATCTATTTGTTGTATGCATAGTGCTACCCATACACTCTTTTTTACTTCTCACACTCCTTTTAATTTTCGACCGTCAGATCGAATGAAGTGAAGAATATAAATAATAAAAAAATATCAAAGGTGTGTGAAATGTAAAAATGAGTATGTGAATAGTACTACCCTTGTTATATATGTCTTTTCACTTTTTGTGTTTTTTATTTGTATATGAACAACATATATTAGAAAACACGATAACAAATATGTCTGTTTGTAAGTTCAACTAACACCACTCGTTCTTATAATATATTAATTTCTCATAATCTAGTAATAAAATGAGAAATGACAAAAGAAATGCATCATATCGTAGACTTTATGTTCATTCGATAAAGTGACAAAAATTGAGAAGAACCACATTGTGGTTTGTAAACAAAGTTAAGATTAAGACTGATCGAGTATGAAGTGTTGCATCAATTTTAACCTATTATGAACACTTACTACAGAAATTTGGGTGGCCGAGAAAAATAATTGTAAGTTAGGAAGATAAAATTTCTCTAATAAAAAATAAAATAAAATAGATTTCTGTATGTCTCAACCTAATTGACGACCAAATCCAACAAGAAATACGCCCAAATCCAATTGAAAAGATCATATTATTCCATGACAACTTGCTGCGCTAATACTTTATTTGACTGCTCCCAATGATCCAGGTCAGGTGTCCCAATATGCATGCCGATCTCCGATAAATTGGTACCAAAGTTTTAAACGATCTCTAAATTAAATAATTTTTTTTATAAATATGATTTTTAAATGATAATAAAGAGAATTAACAATTTGATTATTGTCGATGTAAATTTTTGTTGTCTTCAGTTTTGACGAAAATGTACCTGTAAAACAATCAACACATTTGATCAAAGACCTAAGCCTCACGTGCCCACGAGGTGGGAGGTTAGGTTAACGGATCTCTGATGTCTAAATTAGTTTCTCTGAGAGAGTAAAGTGTTTAGGGCTCTCCAAAATTGGTAGAATATGAGGTATTTATAAGGCTAGGGCCGGCCATATAGTGTTTAATGGAGAGATATTCTCTAATTATTCCCAAGATATTAAATAGGAAATAATATCTTGAGATAATGGTGTAATTGATTGGAGTTATTCTTCAAGTAGGAATGCATTAAAGATATGATTTGGGTATTTAATCCTTATCTTTAATTCATTGCCAATGACAGGTGAGCTGTGAACAGTTGTATTCAACTGCTGAGTCCTTCAAGGATGTGAGCTGCATGTGGGAGCATTTGAGAAGCTTGCCCATTTATTGAGGGCAATCTTGTTTTTCTTTGAATAAAAGTCCACGTGTCGCCTCTAGAATATTTGAGATTATTTTAGGCTCCACAATTATAAAAGTTCTCTTGTCTTTCTTTCATGTGCAGGGGTCCTGCACTTAGCATCTTTTCCGGTTAGAGACCTGGGATCCCGCATAATTGAATCCTTTAGTTGGCTAAGTCTATTCTAGGGGAATGATTATCGTGGCCAATTCTGGGAGTCATCCGGCGCAGATAGTCGATGAATTTAGGAGGAACTAAGCAGTCGTAAAACCCATCCACGTCTAGATATTCCGGAGTAGCTTACCCTCTTATACTGGAGAGCATACCCGTATGGGTGTCGGGGAATTAGTTTACCCTCTCGTGCTGGAGAGCTAACCCAGATGAGTGTTAGGGAATTAGTTTACCCTCTTGCAATAGAGAGCATATCCATATGGGTGTCGGGGAATTAGTTTACCTTCTTGCGCTGGAGAGCTTACGCCATGTTTATAGGGCAGCGCGTCTTTTGCTTGTCATAAGAGTATGATAGTTTGTTTATGCATTTGGCCCAGGCAGCTAGACTGTCGACATACTGGTCACACTAGCCTTCCTTCACGAGCTGCTCAAGGTACCTCCTCCATGTAGTGCAGTCGTTGGTTATATGCCCAAGACCTCTGTGGAATATGCAATATTTGGTCCTGTCCATCTTATAGGTGTCGTCTTTTACGGGTGGCGGTGACTTAAACCATGGCTTGTCCTTGAGGTCGCGGAGGATCTGGTTGATTGTGACTGAGAACTTGGTGTATGTCTTGGGCACTTTGCCTCCATTCGCTGGGGATTGGTCCATGCGTCTGTCTACTGGCTTGCTTTTGTTATTGAGCGATTTATCGTTTGCCTTCTTCTGAGTCGGTTCCGCGTCTTTACGCGGCTGCTCAGACAGCTTCTAGTAGCGTTTTTCTTCATCCCAGAGGGAATGCTTTTTTACCAAAGCATAATAGTTTGTTAGGGACAGGTTTTCGCCCATAATCAATTCTCCGAAAAGCGGGTGATCTGTTGAGAGCCCCTTTCGGAAAGTTGAGCATACGATGCTGTTATCCCATCCGACAATCTTTGCCTTCTCCATCTTGAATCTTTTGCCGTAAGTGCGGAGTGACTCATTCTGGTCCTTCTTCATGTTGAAGAGGTGGTCAGATTTCTTTTTGATCGAATGGTAGGACGAATATTCCTTAGTGAAAGCCAAGGAAAGTTCGTTGAAGTTCTGAATTGAGCATGGCGGCAGGGTGTGGAACCAATCTTATGCCTTGCATTTGAGTATTGTGGCAAAGATCTTGCACATGAGAGCGTCATTGTTGGTGTAGAGGGCCATGACACTTTGGTAGTGCATCAAGTGTCTATCCGGATCTTCATCTCCATTGAACAAAGTGAAATGTGGCAGGTTGAACTTCCACGGTGGCTCCTTCTGCTCGATCTCGTATGTAAATGGTGACCTGCTCAGGTTGGCCACGTCTCCATCTACGGAGGGCATCGTTGGTAGTGTCAATGCGCTAGAATCTGCGTAGCTGGTTTGTTACGAGCCTTTGTACTTCCTCATGGATTTGAGCCTGGTAGGGCAGCGGAGCCTTCAGCTGCCTCCGGTGTTGACCTACCGGTCCACGTTGCTTTTCGACTCGTCCTGCTCATCTGTGTCGCCGTTGCGGTGCACGTGGTTCATGCTGCTGTGCTGTTCGTCCTCGTGCCTGGCAAGGGCTGCTAATAGAACTCGAGCTGGACTGCTTACGTGCTTTTCTCTGGGCGTCATGTAGCTGCCTATTCTGTTGCCTGGTAATATGATCTCCTTGTGGGCCTAGCCTCGTGTGGACCCTTCGCTTGGAATGTCCTGAGCGCTCATCGAAGTGTGGACCCAACCTCAAATGCACACTGACTCGTGAGCCGAGTCGGGAATAAACACTTCTTTACCCATCTAGGCTGTAGAAGACGTTTCCCCGAGGGCCCAAACGAAAGTGTACACTACCTGAATGCATGGTTCATGGTGGGATGAGCGATTCTTTGTTAGGACATAGCTGGAAAGAGTCACGTTCTTTTGCCATTGTTCTGCTTCAGGACACCTCGTATGGGGTGCGTTGCATCTCGATGCGCTCGAGGAGTTGGTTCACCAAGGTGGTTTGCTGCATGAGGGCGTTCGTCAAATTGGTGACTTGCTGGGGCAGATGGTGTTAGCCATTTGGATTAGAAGAGCTTGGATGATGGGCGTCTCCATTTGTGGTGGAAGTATAATGGATCGCAGGTACAAAATTAGGGCTTAAAGCTGGCATTCATGCAGAAAAATGGGGTGTAAGTAACCCTGAATCGATCGCGGGATCGGTGGTCCGATCTGGATTGCTAGAGGTGGCTTTGGAATGGATTGGGTTACAGGTTGGGTTATCAGAACGGGGTGCAGGGCGCGTTTGGCCAACGCCTGCTCGCCTTGGGCCTGCATTATCGTTGGCTCTCCTGGCCATTGAGCTGCTTGGCTGGCAGCAGCTGCTACGTTCTGGGCTCGGGTTTGGGCCTGCTGTGTAGTAAAGTCTGTCGCTACATTGGGCTATGCCTTCTGCTATGGGCCTGTCATGGCAGTTGCCAAGTTTTGGGCCTCCTACCCATGAGCTTGGAAGTGGACTTGGGCCTCCTACCTAGGGTTTGGTGGGAGTGGTGCCGTGGCTGTTGGGTCACGATAATGATGGTGGTGGAGCGGCTCCGCGATAGTAGGGCTCATCTTGCCGTCTCATTAAGCCTTGAGGATCTCTGTTGTGGGGCTATGTCATTGTCTCCACTCTCCGGTCCAAATCCTTCCATGTATGGGGTTCCGTTCGTCTTAGATTTCTGAATTTCCTACCATTGTATCCTTTCTCCATTGATCAAGAAATTTTTCTAGGAAAAATTAATTGATACGACATGTGAGAAATTCAATGTAACAGAAAATTCAAGAAACTAACGTGAGAGGCTTATACGAGTGTTTTGAATCAGCTCTCAATGAAAGCACCAATTTGTCGATGCATGTTTCTGCCGTCTTCAGTCTTGACGAAAATGCACCTGCAAAACAATCAACAACTTTGATCAGAGACCTAAGCCTTACGCACCCACGAGGTAGGGGGAGGGTTAGGTTTGTTGATGCACAAAACCGGAGGTTTTGGAACAACGAAAGTCCGACCGTGAATCTGCATGAAATGTAAATAACACAAGATGTATCATGGTTCACCCCAAGGTTTGGGCTACGTCCACACTGATTGTATTTCTTTGAGAGTATTTGCGAGGGATAGAGTGTGAGAGCTTTGCTCTAGATAGGAGAGGCTTCGAGTTTGTAAGGGTGAGAAAGCCCTTTTATAGAATAAGGGCTCCTTCCCTAATTACATATTTGCCCCTTCCTTTATTACATAATTACATTTAAGTCCTTCGAGTATTTATACGAGGTCTACATACGAGGCCCTGAATATGGTATAAACAGTAGTCCCCCAAGTCTTCAGTCAAGAGAGTCTTTTGGCTGGAGACTTGAAATTCAGTCCATGTGTGGGCCGAAGTAACTAGATGCTGTCTTGAACTGATGCTCGATATGAGGCAGTGCTCAATCTGAAATGACGCTCAATTAGAAGTAGCACACGCTGCGAGGCTGCTCAGCTCGTGCTTATGTTGCCTTGGTTGGCTCGGCTTGCGGCGTTTGAAGGTGAGGGAGTCCTTTTTATAGAATAAGGGCTCGCTCCTCAATACATGAATGATGGGCTAGAGTTGATGCTCACGGCAAGGCGGTTGCTCAGTAGACGACGATGCTCTCTAATGATGGTAAGGGAGACCCTTTTATAAAATAAGGGCTTGCTCCTCAGTATATGAATAATGGGTTAGGAGTGATGCTCGTGGCGAGGCGGTTGCTCAGCTGGCGGCAATGCTCTCTAACGAAGGTGAGGGAGTCCCTTTTATAGAGTAAGGGCTCGCTCCTCAATACATAAGTGATGGGTGTTTTCTAATGAAAGTGAAGGAGTCTCTTTTATAGAATAATGGCTCGTTCCTTAGTACATAAATAATGGACTAAGTCCCCCAAATATTTTTCATGAGGCCCAATATATGGTGTATAGTGTAGTCCCCCAAGTCTTCAATCAATAGAGTCTGTTGGCTGGAAACTTCAAATTGAATCCATGTATGGGCTGAAGTGGCGGTTGTTCGGAGGTGGTATTTGTATACCTTGCACTGCAGCTTTGTAAGTGAAACTTTGAAACTAGAGCTCTGTAAATGAAGCTTTTGAAGCTAGAGCTTTTGTAAATGAAGCTTTTGAAGCTAGAGCTCTATAAATGAAGCTTTTGAAGTTGATTGACATGAGTGGTACTCATGAATGTTTATGTTGATTGACATGAGTGATGCTCATGGATGTTGTCATGAGGGATGCTCATGAATGTTAACATGAGTGATGCTCATGTATGTTGACATGAATGATGGTCATGAATGTTTATGTATGATTGTCATGAGTGATGCTCATGAATGTTTATGTATGAATGACATGAGTAATGTTCATGTATAATTTGGAGTATTGGGCGTACTTTTGATTACCTGGTTGGTGGCATGAAGGAGAATACGAGGTTATACATTTCATCACCTGGTTGGTGGCATGAATGGCTAGTTGCCAAATGATATTAGAGTACGGGTTGTACATTTCATCACCTGGTTGGTGGTAATAGCGGCAGGTTGCCGAATAATTTTGGAGTACTGGGTGTACTTTTGATCACCTGGTTGGTGGTAATAGTGGTGGGTTGCCGAATATTTGTGGAGTATTGGGCGTACTTTTGATCACTTGGTTGGTGGTAATAATGGCGGGTTGCCGAATATTTGTGGAGTATTGGGCGTACTTTTGATGACCTGATTAGTGCGATTTCGGGCTTATAGGCCTTCGTCCTCTACACAACATTCCAGCCCATTTATTTTGGGCTTTGCCGTTTTTTTTAATTACCTTCTGAGGGGGTTTATACATATGTCTGCAAAAGATAAGAAAAATAAATTACATCATTCAAAAATAAATAAAGCAGTCATTGGGGATCAGACGTGCTGTCATCTATGTGCGGACCCCTTTCCAGTGAGACTGATGCCATTGCCTAAAATTTCAGAAACCCCACTTTACTCCACTGTTTCCGCCAATGTGGCTAAAAATCCTCATCCTTTTTCTTTTTCTTTTCCTCCTCCTTTTTTTTTTTTTTATTCTTTTCCTCCTCATTTTTCTTTTTCTTTAACATGGTTTTGTCTATGAAGAGTGGGAACATACACTCCTTCATGATGAGAGTCTTTATCTTTTTCAAAAGTTGATGCCTTTTTGAATGGTTCCAGCTACCACATTCGAGAGCATCTTCAGAGATTGTCATCAATTTTGGGGCTATATGAACGTGCCTGGTGGATGGATTATAAATCATGGTGGACATGTGGTTGCTGACAGTGACGAGTGGGACCCCGGTAGCTGTCATCGTCAGTAGCCATTGCAAGTGTAGGGGATCGTCCTATCCGTGGCCTTGGGTCCCAGGTTGGACAGAGAAATGGAGAGATCGCCGGAGAAATTGTTCGAAAATAGCATCGGCTTAAGGAGCTGACCATTCACATAGATATCCAGCGAAATGTTGCGGTTGAAGTTGTTTATGGAGACGTCTACCCATCCGAGCTTCGAGTTCTTCCCCAAGTTCTGGGGAAAGTTACCGTTGAAGGTTCTCGGGGAAGCTTACCAAGTTCATCATCAAGTGTAAGGTAGTAAGCTTTCAACTCACGGTCCGTTTCGTTGTTCATCCGCTGACCAGTCAGTAATGGCGCAGAAGCAGGAACCCCACCCACAGGAGGAGACGACCCAGGAGGCTGTCGAGACGGAAAAGATGAAGGCTAGCCAACGGGCGCTCGACGCTGCTACTGCCTCTTCACCTTCCACCCGCTTCTTGTTCTTCTTTATCGTCCATGCCTTAGGATCACGTGTTGTTCGCCGACTCAGCCGATGGAGCGTCGGCGGGAGCACCCCCTGGCGTCTCAGAAGGCGGTGCAGACTGAGTTAGCATCTGGGTTTTGCTGAAAATGTCAGTTTCAATCCTCACGGGCATGTTCTCACTATTGCTACTGCAGCCGTTTATTTTATTTTATTTTATTTATTTTTTTAGCCGTATCCTCCACTAGTCGCATTTTCTTTGCTTTGGGCTCCTCTGTTACCTCATCCTCTGATATAGTCATGTTGCCCACCGAAGGAGACCAGGGAAGGGGACAGTTTCAAAGGACACTTTATGGCGGAAGCAAAAAAATCGGTTTTGACAAATTGAAAGCTAAATGATTACCAAGAAAGAGCGGTTGACCCTTTCGATTTCAACGAAGCACGACAGACTCGAGCATGCCGGAGTTCTAACTTCTACCCGGAGATGATTCATGGCTGCGTAGAATGCTGTACACAAACATTTTACAAACTCCAAAAGCTTATTGAGACTGCATGTAACTTTGGAAGGAGACATGCATGCATATGTGTAGTAGTAATCAACCCTCATTCTTTTGCTTATTCTTCACAAATCCATGCTTCATTTTCCTCCGTGCCCTTGCCACAAACTCCTTCGTTACCGCCCTCGTCGGCCTTGCGCTCGGCTTTTGGTCCCTCGTAATCGCATGGGCTGCAGATCCCTTCCCGGCAAGATCACCGAAAGGTGAGGGTGGGGTCCATCTCATTCTTGACCTTGATGAGGGTGTCGAGCACCTTGGGCCCACACAACAGGGATCATCATCTTCATTGTCACCTTGGGCTTTGGCAGCCATGGCTGATCTCCGATCCATCAGAGATATTTTCTACCCAAAGACCCTATGTTGTAAGAGCTATATGGTGTAACTCGTGTTTGATTTTTTGGGTATTATATAGAAGTGTAGGTGTTTAGGAAAGCTAGCTAAAGCTTCTCCTTTATATTTAGACTAAAAATGAATTCTTTCTCTGCAGATGGATGGATTGGCTTTTTCTCAGCTTGGTTGTGTTTCTTTGAGAAAGAGAGAGCGACTGTGTTTCTTTAAGCTAGAGAAAGAGATCATGAGTAAAGAGAGAGTCTGCGAAGGTTTTCTGGAAAAGCCAAAGAGTGAGGTTTTTGGGTTGTGTAGATTCACGATGGACAGTAGTGAGGTTGTGAAGGTTTCACGATGGTGAGATGAAAAATTGAAAGAAAACAGACATAGCTTTTCGTGTCGATTTCCCACAGACGGCGCCAAATGTTGATGCACAAAACCAGAGATCTTGGAACAACGTAAATCTGACCGTGAATCTGCATGAAATGTAAATAGCACAAGATGTATCGTGGTTCACCCCAAGGTTTAGGCTACGTCCACACTGATTGTATTTCTCTGAGAGTATTTGCGAGGGAGAGAGTGTGAGAGCTTTGCTCTAGATAGGAGAAGCTTAGTGTTTGTGAGGGTGAAGAGGCCCTTTTATAGAATAAGGGCTCCTCCCCTAATTACATATTTGCCCCTTCCTTTATTACATAATTACATTTAAGTCCCTCGAGTATTTATACGAGGTCTAAATATGAGGCCCTAAATATGGTATAAACAAGGTTAACGGATATCCGATGCCTAAGTTAGTTTCTCTGAGAGAGTAAAGTGTTTAGGGCTTTTTTTAGGGTTGCAAAAAGCTCTCCAAAATTGGTAGAATATGGGGTATTTATAGGGCTAGGGCTGGCCATATAGTGTTTAATGGAGAGATATTCTCTAATTATTACCAAGATGTTAAATAGGAAATAATATCTTGAGATAATGATGTAATTATCCTAATTTAATTAAATTAGGATTATTTACTTGATTGGAGTTATTCTTCAAGTAGGAATGTATTAAAGATAGGATTTGGGTAATTAATCATTATCTTTAATTCCTTGCCAATGGTAGGTGAGTTGTGGGCAGTTGTGTTTAGTTGTTGAGTCCTCCAAGGATGTGAGCTGCGCGTGGGAGCATCTGAGAAGCCTGCCAATTTATTGAGGGCAATCGTGTTTCTTTGAATAAAAGTCCACGTGTCGCATCTAAAATATTTGAGATTATTTTAGGCTCCACAATTATGATGTTCGGAAAGTAATAGTTCATCAATCGTAAGTAGGGAGACAAGTAAGTCCCTATAAAAAAAACACAAGTATTACTTTATTTAAATACTAAAATACAGCCATCACACTGTAACGTAGTGTTTTATTTTATGATGACATGATATTACTACAATTTACGAACATAAAGTAATTAAGTAGTATGCTAAAAAGGTTGCCAATTGGTTACTCATTATTAAACTACCTTTAGAAAATACTACTTCATCGAGTGATATTATCTACACTAGAAGAGAGGGAGTGGCCGCTAAGCCTCATAGTAGGCTAGCAATAATATGGTTCAAAATTGTCTTTGGCAAAATCGGACTTATAACCTCTTACTTACAAGTAAAAAGAAATATCACTAAACTGTCGTATTAAGCGGCAGTTGGTCACTGAGTTTATACTAATAAAAAAATAAGAAAAACTAATGAAAATGGCTTGAAAATTTTGAATTTTAACGATAAGGACAAAATAAAGGGTTAAGTGAATAGTACCATGATTGACTTTTTAGTATAAAAATGTGGTTTTTCGTTAAAATGAACAGTACCGGGAGCTTTTAGTTAAAGTTTCCTAAAAAAATAACCAAAGTATACAATATTAGGGTTTAGGGCGAGAATCCGACCAAACTAACTGTTGCCACTAATATAGATTTACATAAGAATTTACAAATCACGTACTAACAAGAACTCCAAGTAGCGATTAGTCAACAAATTTAGAAAGAAGAGGAATAATGTCTGCACATTGTTTTTCACCTCTTGTATTTGTTTTTTTCTCTTTCCTCGTCTTTTTTCTTCCCCGTTTATGAGAACTGATTAAATAAGAAGCAAATATAACAAAAATATGCAAAAGGTAAAAACGAAGATGAAAAATCATTCCCGGCCATAGAAGTAATATCAATATTTACATCTATCTCATGGGATCATCAGCTAATTAATCGCTTTAGAAGATTGAGAGGCAGCTGGTTGGTCAATTTTGTGCCCTTGATTATATTTATATATTATGGCCTATATATATATTGGAAGACAAATGGCATGCTTCGATGTCCTTAAATCAGGGGAAACAAAATTATTAGTAGCATTAACTTGCAGGCATGCAGCAGCAATATGCGTGATTGCATGTGATATGATGGGTTGCTATGTCTCCTAACATGATTTGGCTTGCAATGTCAAAGATAAAGGATTGGTACAGAGGAAGAGGAAGAAGACAGAGAGAAGCAAGAGAGATTTTAGAGAAAGAGTTTAGAGAGAAATAGGTTTTGTATTGATTCCCTAAACGAAGATTACACATACTGTTTATATAGAAATCCTAACCACTTTAACCAAATACTAACTACCTAACTATATTACTAACTGTATTACATTTTTACCCTTAATACTCCCCCTCAATCTCAACTGAGGTAACCCAGTTTGAGATTGGAAGAACAACTGCAATTACTGTTTATGAAACCCAGAACAACTGCAACCAACTGCAACTTGATTCTGCAAATATGGAAATTATCTTGAGCCATGCTGAATAACTAGTTTGTTATAATTGCAGAGCAGCAGTGAACATCAATCTTCCCCAAATATATTCACTGACTCACTGCCCCAAACTCAATCTGCAAGCTCAGTAGGAAGCACATCCAAAAGTCTAATATTCCTCTACCTTGTGCAGGAGCTTCAATCAAAGAATAGCCTCTTATAAAATTGTAACACACCCTAAGGCCGGTTATAACAATTTCATACGGGATTACCCTTCGTGGGATTTACCGGCAACAACTTCATTTAACATTGGCTTCGGCCTTTTAAAAACAGACAAATAACAAACTATAGTGTGGCATCGGCCTTAACTATAGCACCACGGGATCGCCCTTTGTGGATTTTACCAAAAAACAACTTCTTTGAATAATGGCATCGGCCTTCACAATTTCAACAACTGAAAATCAACATCTATGTAGGATTACCCTTCATGGTATTTACCTACTCAAAACACGGGATTACCCTTCGTGGGATTTACCGTTAACAACTTCTTCAAACTTCATCTATAACCGGACTTACTGTAGATTCATGCTAACAATTGAGTTGGTTAGACTCGACATTATAGGCTGTGAAAAGAAATATACTGCACAAACTCCTGCACTTGGACAAGAATTATCCCCAGGTTGCCTGGCATTATCCATTGACAAGGATACTGAAGCAAAATTCTTAATTGATTCAATCATACCAGAGCAACTCAACAAATGCTACTCAATATACGTAACAAATTCACCAACTTTCTGACTTCGACCTTCTTCAATTATCAACTTCATAAAACTCATAAACTTCAACAATTTACAAATTTCTGAACAAGCAACTTCATAAATTTCTTCAATTCCCAACCACTGCAATCAGTCTTAATCATATACGCAAACCCCGAAACAGATCATATAAAATTCACTCCAACACTGCATAAAATTTCATTGACCTAAAAACACAAACACCTTCTGTGCAGAATTGAAAAACCAAAGAAATGTAACGACCTGATTCCAACAGTGCCACCAGAAAAGATTACAGCAAGAGTACCCATCCAAGAACAGCAACTAGACTCCAAGAACTTCAAGAACCATACCCAAATCCAATGCAAATTCAGTGAAACATTATGAAAGGAAGAAGCAAAGAACCATACCATAATCTGCAGAAAGAGCAGAGAGTGAGACCTTTCTGCTCAAACTAAAACTCTGAAAGCTGAATCGTTTCTTTCCCAAGAGAGACGGAGAGGTTTTGATTACGGACTCGTATCTTGTTCTTGCCCACAAAGTATTCCACGAAACCACATTCTTCTCAGGCATCAATCGAAACAAAGAATCCGCGGTTTCGAAAACGTTAATCCGGTCATAAGCCGATATCATAATATTCCAAGAAGCAACACTTCTCTCAGTCATTTCGTCGAACACGCACCGGGCAAGTCTCACAAACCCACACTGACAGTACACAAAAAACAACGAATTCTGCACATACAAATCACGATCGAACCCCAACTTCAAAACCCGGCAATGAATTTCCCAGAACTTCAACTCTCCCGAGCGCCAATCGACATATTCCTTCGGAACCATTCTTCAACTTTCCACTAGTCTCCATATCTCAAATCCTAACCGCACTAAAATGCACTGAGAACCTGAGACACCTTTTGGCTCAAAAGCCCAAATCAGAAAATCAAACCCAAAATTCCAAGACTCACAGAAAAACAAACCCATAAACAAATCAACCTAGAAGATGGACGGGAGCGGAGAGCTTCAGTTCTTGGAGGTGGCGTCGGTGGAGAATATCACAAATAACCAGCGCGAATGGCCTCTCTGTCTACAATCAGCAATCTGGTGTCGGAACGAGAGAAAAGTCATCGAGATCCCAACAATCGCAGAAAAATCAACACAAAAACAATCGCGGAAGCAACGAACATCTAATGAAGATTTGGAAAGAAACTAAGCTAGAAACAGATGAAAAATAATGAGAAATAGAACCACCAGAATCAAAGGCGTAAGCCTGATGGCTCTGATACCATGTTAACTACATTGCAAAGATAAAGGATTGGTACAGAGGAAGAGGAAGAAGACAGAGAGAAGCAAGAGAGATTTTAGAGAAAGAGTTTAGAGAGAAATAGGTTTTGTATTGACTCCCTAAATGAAGATTACACATACTGTTTATATAGAAATCCTAACCACTTTAACCAAATACTAACTACCTAACTATATTACTAATTGTATTACATTTTTACCCTTAATAGCAATGTCTCATATGATCACGCACTGACATATGAGAGTCCATCCATGCATGTCGCAGGCCGGCTCCTTAGTCGACATTCTCTCCGTATTTCTGTGTCCGTAATCTAAGGAATCAGAAATCTTGGTCGTTGAAGAGAGAGAAAGAGAGATCTGGTTGGGCCAGTGAAATGAACTAATAAGGATTGTATAATTGAAAATGAATGGTCCAGTTTTCTGTCAACTCCGGACACAAAGATCTGGAGAGGTCTTAGCCCCTTTTCTCTCACTACTGTAGATTCATTTTCTCTGTGTACATACCCACATACACACATACATACGTAAATACACATATATATATATATATTGCACATATGAATATATGTTTATATATATAATTTCGGAGAGAAAACAAGAATGGTGAAATAAGTCGAACACTAGCCTAACTGTGGAGATTAGTGCTTAATCTCATTAGTGTGGTACTGCTGGCTGAAAATTTTCTGATACTTAACTTAGCAAGGAGCGATTAAGATGTTAGTGAGCAGTGTCTTAAGGTAGTAAATGATGATTACCAACAAAAGGGAATCGTTGTTTCTATTTTATAAAGGGGAGGTGGGAGGACATTCTTAAACTTGGCCAATGTGAAATTTATGAGGTTCGCTAGGTTAGAGGAAAATCTCTCATTGGTTATGAGAATAGTCAATAGGTGTGGTTGCCACGTGTTGTGGCGCTCACTTGGTTGGGATTAATCTAAGTGTTTCAGCATGAATGCTCCTTAGACATGGTGCCTTAGCTAGGTAACATGCATTCGGATTGATCATATATATATATATATATGTGGTACAAACAATTGAAGATATACTATTCGCACCTAAAAGATTACGTGATATATATATATATATATATATATGTGGTACAAACAATTGAAGATATACTATTCGCACCTAAAAGATTACGTGATATATTTCTTTAGTTCATTTGATTACACAAATTTGAGAGAAAATATCCTTCGAAGATGATCTAATTTCTCGTTATAATAATAAAAAAAAAACTAAACAAATCTTAGGCATAGTCAAAACTCAAAAGTAAAGCACTAAACAGTTTCCCAAAAAAAAAGAAAAAAGTAAAGCACTAAACTGCACTTTTAAGGGTAGTGGCCATAAAAAGGTTTCTAGATGATCACATTGAAATTTGAAGATATGAATCCCATACCTTTCGAAAAGGACGGGAGAAAGAATTAAGGAAAGGAACATGCAAGCTGGCTGGAGCCTGGGACCTGCATGCGGTGCGAAACCTAGGCTAAGACTCGTGTGACATTTCGTTAACTACTTCGTCAACACAAGAAAATATATCATATAGCATCATTCTTACTTAAACAAAATAATTGACAAACCAAAAGGGAAAAACGATTGTGACCTCGATTGCTCAAATTCAATCATGCATGTTTCAAATTCATCATCTTGATTATGGTTGATGCACAAATGTGAACAAACTTAGATCTGATCGTAAAATCACACAAACATACAAAAACAAATATATATTGTGGGTCGCTCAAAGTTAGGCTACGTCCACATTGGTCCAGGTCCGTTTCCACTACATAATCGGGTTCATTGCATAAATGGTACATGGAGGCTTGAGCCTTTGAGAGGGTAAAATAGCTAGAATTTAGGCTACAATGAGAGAATCTCTCAAAATTGAGGATAAGGGAGTCCTTTTCTAGGACAATGGTTTCATGCTATTTAACATAGTTGATGGGCTAAGTAAATAGTGAGAGCCAATTATATGGCACAACAATTATTAAAGTTTTTTATTTTGATTTTTGGGACATCTCCAATACGCATAAAAAAAATTTGGCCTCAAGTCTTAAAAATTAAAACATTCTAATCGTCTAACATTTTAAGTCATTACATTGGTGAAGAAATCCAAAAACCCTACGTAATATTCCGATCTGACTTGTTTAATCTTTAATAGTTTGAGTTCGATAATTTTTACATGGTATTAAGATTTAAGAGTGCAGGGAATCCATCCATTTGTTAGGCAACACCTGAAACTGCATTTGCATTATGCTCAACATCTCTGAATTCTGGTGATTAATGAAGTTTAATTAATGGATAAACTTGGTTGAGAAATTTCACGACTTCTACACAAATTCCCTTTTTGTTTGGTGAACTGGAAGTGCATTATTAGAGAAAACGGCAAAGGTTAGAAACTTGTTAAATACTTAGCTAGATAAACACACACTTTATGCTTGTTTCATATTTTTTCATTATGTTCCAATACTTTATAATCTACATATCATTCTGTTTTGCAGTTTATATATCTCATTGAAATAATGTATTTTCTAAGTATAAACAGACATTTATTTATACAATACATAATAAATTTACTTAAATCAACATGGTTCGCCTAGGCCCTCGCCTATGACTTGTCTAGCCCGTCACTCAACTAGCCCCTAACGTCTTTTTAAACCTTGACTGCATTGACAAAGAAACTCTTTTATCTAATGGGTTAGTAGACATTTAAAGAGACAAAAGGTTGTAAATTGATACAATTCCAAAACCTCATAATGTGTTATTTGAGAAAATTGAAACCACATCACGTGTTCAAAAATTACTTTTATAACCTGAGTGTAAAATGTAGTTAGCCCTATAAATTTATACCGTAATACATAAGAGAGTGGATATTGTCGAACATTTTGTTTTGCTTTGATTTTTTTTAAGCATTGACATTGCTGGATTCATTTTGTCAACCCTAGAGAAAGTAACTTAATACATAGAAAACCAAAAGTAAAGCACTGGACAGCACTTTTAAGGGCAATGGTTAATCGCATCAAGCTTTATTTTAGTTGCCCTACCATAAAAAGGTTTCTAGATGATCAACTTGGAATTTGAAGATGTATATTTCATACCTTTTCGAAAAGGAGGGGAGAAAGAATTAAGGAAATGAACAAGAAGCTAGCAGCTGGAGCCTGGGACCTGCATGCAGTGAGAAACCTAAGCTAAGACTCGTGTGACATTTCGTTAACTCCTTTGCCCTCTTTGAACAATTAAAGTTAAAGTGTACTTAATCAACACAAGAAAATATATCATATAGCATCATTCTGCCTTAAACAAGATAATGGACAAACCAAAAGGGAAAACGATTGATTGTGACCTCGATTGCTCAAATTCAATCATGCATGTTTCAAGTTCACCACCTTGATTCTGGTTGATGCATAAATGTGAACTCCCTTAGATCTGATCGTAAAATTACACTAGTGTACAAAAACCCAATATACATCGTGATTCACTCGAAGTTGGGCTACATCCATGTTGGTTTAGTTATCATTTCCACTACATAATCGGGTTCATTACATGCGGTACATGGAGGCTGGAGCATTTGACAGGGTAATAGTTAGAGTTTAGGCTACAATGAGAGGATCTCCCTAAATTGAGGGTAAGGGGGTCCGCTAACCCTTTGTTTTTGTGCCCCCTTAAGGAGTTAGAAACAAGGTGTATGATTCCGGCGTTGAGGCATTCCTGTATCGGTAGCTTCGAGTATTTTCTCTTATATATGATCTCTTCCTTTGTAATCGCACTTTTAAATAATATTTGTTTCCCCATATTCTTGATTAGTGGTATGCTCTGAACATGCCCATGCATTCTCATATTTTTAATGTTTAAAGTTACATATTTATTTAGGTTTGATCTTTTTTCAGCATAAATTTGCATGCATGTTGTCAGTGGCAAAGCCATGAATTGTCAGGGGGAGGGGCGAAATTTAAAGGGTTTGAAGTCCTGAAAAAATGTGGACATCCATTCAAGGTCTAAGTCTAGGGTTTGCAAGGAAATTATGTGAACTAACTGGAATATTAGTAGGAGAATTTGCATTAACTGAATTATTCGAAGGAGGATTTGGACATGGCCTAACGCTTAGGCAAGGACTTAGGCGAACTAGGTGGATTTGAATAAATTTATTATATGTCGTATAAACAAGTGTCTATTTATTATATAGCATGTAATATCTAAAAACATTGACTATAAAACATATAATATATAAAAATATTGACAAATTTTCTTTATTACTTTGTTGTATTTGATGATTGGAGATAAAAATTCAAATGATTACAAGTTTGTAATACTTTACAAAATATTTTAAAAGTTCGTATGAATTTTTAGTGAATTTGAAGATAAATAATAGTGTCAATAAAGTGGCTAAAAAAATATTGAAAAAGTTGGCAAATTAATCAAAAAATCTCAAATATAAACCAACACATTAAGTAGCTAGCTATGTGGACCATACTGGTTACAATAGTTTAAAAAACAAATCAAAGTAGGTAATTTTGAAGGGAAAATTAATGAAAATGACTTGAAAACTTTGAGTTTTAATCATAATGACAAACAGGTGTTGTAAGTGAATAGTATCAGGAGTGACTTTTTAGAGTAAAAATGTCCTTAACGTTAAAAGTGAACAGTATCAAGATTGTTTCGTTAAGACTCTCAATTTTGAAATGGCATGTGGGGTGGGGTGGGGTGGGATGGGTGAGAGAGAGTCTCTCTTCTTCCTCTCTTTCTTCTTTGTTACTTTTTAGAAGCTGCAAAATGCAAGGCTTGGGTATTTTGAAAAAAGAAAAAGAAAAAAAAGAGTTTGCATGCACGAAACCCAGAAAACCATAGAGGTGGAACCACCATCCTGGGCTTGATGTGCGATGAGGGGAAGGGCGGCCGCCCCTCCTTGCCCCTATGTGGCTTCACCCATGCATGTTTTACATGTTGTTTGCATATGCATGGTAGGATGACTTTCGTCACCCTCGAGTGTCGGCCAGCTCGTGTCCATCCTGATGTCCAGATGACATTAGGATCGGGGCATGTTATCCTTTTATGACAATAGTTTTATGCTATTTTACATAGTTGATGGGCTAAATAGTGAGACCCATTTATATGGTACAACAATTATTAAAGTTTTAATTTTTAATTTTTAGGACATCTTCAATACGCACCAAAAAAATTTAGACTCAAGTCTTACAAATTAAAATACTCTAATCGTTTAAGATTGTAAGTCTTTGCATTGGTGAAGAAATCCAAAAAAAAAAAAACTCAACCTCACCACCTTAACTTTTTAAACTTAAGCACAAGAATATAAGTCTTGCATTAACTGGAGCTAGACCTTACTTTTTTGTCTTAGCTATTTTGTTACTATATATAGTATAGAATTCCAGATTGAGAATTTCTAAGCGTTACATTGAAGTACATAATATTCCAAACTTATTTGTTTAATAGTTTGAGTTCGAGAATTTTTACCTGGTGTTAAGAGAGCAGACAATCCATCCATGTGTTAGGCAACACCTGAAACTGCATTGCATGATGCTCAAACTCTCTGAATTTTGGTGATTTATGACGTTTAAGTAATGGATAAAATTGGTTGAAAATTTACACGAACTCTACACAGATTCTCCTTTTTTTTTAGTGAACTGGATGTGCATTACTCGGACAAACGCCGAGGGTTACAAAGAAAGTCCATACAAAGGAGTAACCAATGAGAAAAACCGACAATTCCTAGAGAGAAAAAACTATAAGGAGGATACCAGGACGTCTCTGAGGTTTTGGGGATCCTGTGCAAAATTTGTAAAAGGGGTCCTCCTTATGATAGTTTTAAGTTTTAAAAAAGTATAACAATATATTGATACTAGAAAACATTCACTTAAATTAAAACAAAATTAAAACAAAGTTACTTAGTACTACGGTTTAGTAGTATTCTTCTTCACTTGTAAGTGAGAGGTCTTATATTAAATTTTCGCCAAAGGCAAATTTAAACCACATTATTGTTAGCCTATTATCAATCTTAGCCCACTTCCCCACCCTTTTAGTGTATATAATATCATTTGTTTAAAAAGAAAAAAATCAAAACAAACTTTAGCACTCACTGATTGCATATTTACAAACGTCCTTAATGATAAGTAAAAAGAGCTACAAACATAACCTTCACTAAATAATCAATAGCAGTTTTATCTTAAACAACCAAACATGATGGAAAAAAAAACATCAAACCTTTAAAGTTTCATTTGAATGTATAATGTTGTTAGATAATAAAATTAAGAAACTACCGCTTTTCATGGTGTTATTATTGACACTCAAAATATCTCATTGTACTCCAAATTTTTACATTTAGAAAGAGAAAAAAAACTCTTATAAGGAGTGCACAATGAGATTTAAAGTGCTAATAAAAATAAATTTTTAAATATAAAACATTAGTACATGATGTTAGATGGCAAAAATTTAGGGACCTCTTCAAATTTAGAGCTGTGTGCGACTGCACCTTTCACTCTCCCTTAACACCACCTCTAAGGGATACAAGGAGATAGACGTTGTAGCTGCAACGTAGGCTGTCTCACCTCAGGCTCCACTATTTTTGCATTATGTTCCAATACTTTATAATCTACATATCATTATGTTTTGCAGTTTATATCTCTTATTGAAATTATGTATTTTCCAAATATAAGCAGACACTATGTATTTTCCAAATATAAGCAGACCCTTATTTATACAATACATAATAAATTTACTTAAATCAACATAGTTCGCCTAGGCCTTCGCCTATGACTTGTCTAGCCCGTCACTACACTAGCCCCTAACGTCTTTTTAAACCTTGACTGCATTGACAAAGAAACTCTATAATCTAATGGGTTAGTAGACATTTAAAGAGACAAAAAGTTGTAAATTGATACAATTCCAAAACCTCATAGTGTGTTATTTGAGAAAATTGAAACCACATAACGCGGTCCGAAAATTACTTTAATAAACTATGTGTAAAATGTCGTTAGCCCTATAAATTATACCGTAATACATAAGAGAGTGGATATTGTCGAACATTTTGTTTTGCTTTGATTTTTTTTAAGCATTGACATTGCCGGATTCATTTTGTCAACCCTAGAGAAAGTAACTTAATACATAGAAAACCAAAAGTAAAGCACTGGACAGCACTTTTAAGGGCAATGGTTAATCGCATCAAGCTTTATTTTAGTTGCCCTACCATAAAAAGGTTTCTAGATGATCAACTTGGAATTTGAAGATGTATATTTCATACCTTTTCAAAAAGGAGGGGAGAAAGAATTAAGGAAATGAACAAGAAGCTAGCAGCTGGAGCCTGGGACCTGCATGCAGTGAGAAACCTAAGCTAAGACTCGTGTGACATTTCGTTTACTCCTTTGCCCTCTTTAAACAATTAAAGTTAAAGTGTACTTAATCAACACAAGAAAATATATCATATAGCATCATTCTGCCTTAAACAAGATAATGGACAAACCAAAAGGGAAAACGATTGATTGTGACATCGATTGCTCAAATTCAATCATGCATGTTTCAAATTCACCACCTTGATTCTGGTTGATGCATAAATGTGAACTCCCTTAGATCTGATCGTAAAATTACACAAGTGTACAAAAACACAATATACATTGTGGTTCACTCGATGTTGGGCTACGTCCATGTTGGTTTAGTTATCATTTCCACTACATAATCGGGTTCATTACATACGGTACATGGAGGCTGGAGCATTTGACAGGGTAATAGTTAGAGTTTACGCTACAATGAGAGGATCTCCCTAAATTGAGGGTAAGCGGGTCCGCTCACCCTTTGTTTTTGCGCCTCCTTAAGGATTTAGAAATGAGTTGTACAATTCCGGCATTGAGGCATTCCTGTATCGGTAGCTTTGAGTCTTCTCTCTTATATTGGATCTCTTCCTTTGTAATTGCACTTTTAAAAATTATTCATTCCGCCGTATTCTTGATTAGTGGTATGCTCTAAACATGTCCCTGCATTCTCATATTTTTAATGTTTAAAGTTACATATTTTATTTAGGTTTGATCTTTTCGGCATAAATTTGCATGCATGTTTTCTGTGGCGAAGCTGTAACATCCCACATCGCCCAGGGGAGTGATCCTTAAATATATATTCTCATCCCTACCTAGCACGAGGCCTTTTGGGAGCTCACTGGCTTCGGGTTCTGTAGGAACTCCAAAGTTAAGCGAGAAGAGGCCAGAGCACTCCCAGGATGGGTGACCCACTGGGAAGTTGCTTGTGATTTCCCAAAAACAAAACCGTGAGAGAATGGTAAGCCCAAAGCGGACAATATCGTGCTACAATGGTGAAACGGGCTAGGGATGTGTGGTGGACCCGGGCCGGGATGTGACAGAAGCCATGTATTGTCAGGGGGAGTGAGGGGTGAAATTTAAAAGGTTTAAAGTACCAAAAATATGTGGACATCCATTTAAGGTCTAAGTCCAGGGTTTGCAAGGAAATTATGTGAACTACCCGGAATATTTGTAGGAGAATTTGCATTAATTGAAATATTCGAAGGAGGATTTGGACATGCACGAAATTTATTCAAATCCACCTAGCCTGCATAAATTTATTCAAATGCAAGGCTTGGGTATTTTGAAAAAAAAAAGAAAAAAAGAGTTTGCATGATCGAAACCTAGAAAACCATAGGGGCGGAACCACTGTCCTGGGCTTGATGTGCGATGAGGGGAAGGGCGGCCACCCCTCCTTGCCCCTATGTGGCTTCACCCATGCATGTTTTACATGTTGTTTGCATATGCATGGTAGGATGGCTTTCGGCATCCTCGAGTGTCGGCCAACTCGTGTCCATCCTGATGTCCAGATGACGTTAGGATCGGGGCATGTTATCCTTTTATGACAATAGTTTTATGCTATTTTACATAGTTGATGGGCTAAATAGCGAGACCCATTTATATGGTACAACAATTATTAAAGTTTTAATTTTTAATTTTTAGGAAATCTTCAATACGCACCAAAAAAATTTAGACTCAAGTCTTAAAAATTAAAATACTCTAATCGTTTAAGATTGTAAGTCTTTGCATTGGTGAATAAATACTCAACCTCACCACCTTAACTTTTTAAACTAAAGCACGAGACTATAAGTCTTGCATTAATTGGAGCTGGACCTTACTTTTTTTTTGTTAGCTATTTTGTTACTATAGATAGTATAGAATTCCAGATCGAGAATTTCTAAGCGCTACATTGTAGTACATAATATTCCGAACTGATTTGTTTAATAGTTTGAGTTCGAGAATTTTTAACTGGTGTTAAGAGAGCAGACAATCCATCCATGTGTTAGGCAACACCTGAAACTGCATTGCATGATGCTCAAACTCTCTGAATTCTGGTGATTTATGACGTTTAATTAATGGATAAAATTTGTTGAAAATTTACACGAACTCTACACAGATTCTCTTTTTTTTTTCAATGAACTGGATGCGCATTACCCGGACAAACGCCAAGGGTTACAAAGAAAGTCCATACAAAGGAGTAACCAATGAGAAAAATTGTAAGAAGGATACCAGATCGTCTCTGAGATTTTGGAGATCTTGTGTGAAATTTGTAAAAGGGGTCCTCCCTAAGATAGTTTTAAGTTTTAAAAAAGTAAAACAATATATTGATACGAGAAAACATTCACTTAAATTAAAACAAAGTCACTTAGTACTACGGTTTAACGGTATTCCTCTTCACTTGTAAGTGAAAGGTCTTATGTTAAATTCTCGCCAAATGCGAATTTGAATCATATTATTGTTAGCCCATTATCAAGCTTAGCCCACTCCCCCACCCTTTTAGAGTATATAATATTGTTTGTTCAAAAAAAAAAAAAAATCAAAACAAGCTTTAGCACTCAATGATTGCATATTTACAGATGTCCTTAATGATAAGTAAAAAGAGCTACAAACATAACCTTCACTAAATAATCAAAAGCAGTTTTATCTTAAATAGCCAAACATGAAGAAAAAAAATAATATCAAACCTCTAACTTTAAAGTTTCACTTGAATGTATAACGTTGTTATATAATAAAATTAAGAAACTACCGCTTTTCAGGGTGTTATTATTAACACTCAAAATATCTCATTGTACTCCAAGTTTTTATATTTAGAAAGAAAGAAAAAAAAAATACTCTTATAAGGAATGCACAATGCAATTTAAAATGCTAATAAAAACAATTTTTTAAATATATAACATTATTACATGATGTTAGATAACAAAAATTTAGAGGCCCTTCAAATTTAGAATCATGTGCGAATACACCCTTCGATCTCCCTTAACATCCCCTCTGAGGATACAAGGAGATAGACGCTGCAGCTGCAACGTAGGCTGTCTCCCCCATGGATACCCTAAAAAAACCTTAAATAATAAGAAAGCAAAGCAAGCCGTCCTTGTTGACGATGTGCACAAGCAAAGATGAGACCGTTCACCCAAGATATTTTTGTAAAATATACTCTACACTCCACTCCAGCTCCTAACTATGAATTCACCTCAGTGGCATTTTATCCAAATCTTTCAATTCCTAGACAATCTTACTAACTTTTTTTTTTTGGTAGGAAATCAATGTAACAACCCTCTAGGGAACAGTTTGGCTAATCACTCGCGTTAGTGGCTGTTTTTAATACAAACGATATGTGGGAAGAGAAATCAAACACAACATGTTGATTCACAAGTTATGCCACTTTGCTAGGGTAATATATATCTGTCCTTTTGTATTCAAGTTCAAATCACCATCTTGTTTACTTTTAAAAAATCACTCTCTCATTAAATTAGTATATTTCTAAAGAAAATATCATATTTCAAAGAAAAAAACTATGAAAATGTTGTGAAACTAATTATAAAAATGGGTAAGAGAGGGAGGAGACGACAGAGAGAAAGAAGGACTCAAGTGTATGAAGATAAATTTTCAAGGGCAAAATTAAGCGAAGCACGCCCCACTAAATTTGAACTTTGTTCTATTTACCCTCTAAACTTTCAATTTGGTTTTGAGGATAAACTTTTTGTTAGTTCCAATATTTCATCGCAACTGTTGATTTTTTGTCACAATTTTTTCGTTAATTCCATCACATGTAATGCATATGGTTAACTTTTAGGGTGTATATGTGAACATAATGTTAGTACATACTTGAAATTTTGATAACTGAGGTATGAGAACATATTAAGACGAATCGAAACTTAACATATCTGCAACAAATTTAAGGGTTCTACGTGTACAAAATAAAGAAAAATAACTTTCAATTTGAGGAAATATTTGATAAAGCTAATATGCGGTGAGACATTGGCATGAAATTAAAAGTTAAGAAGAAAAAGGTGCTGCAAGCAAAAACTTTGTGGGTCAAATACATAATTACACGAAATATAAGATATAAATTAGCAAATAACAAAAGATGACAAGGACTTACCTACAGAAATTCCTCGATGTCATTCGAATTTTCGGACCGTTGTGGCCCGTTGGCCGACAAGGTAGCCGTTGAGATTCAAAAACAACATCAAAAGAAAAACTCCCACTTCGCCTTGCCCGATCCTCAATCCAATACCCACAAACATCTTTTGCTTCAAATCGAAAGCAGAGAGACAGAGAAATCGCAGAGAGAGAGGGGGGGAGAGAGAGAGAGAGAGAGCCCCACTCGTCAATGGGCTGCGCTTCATCGAAACTGTTCAAGAAAGAAGATAACAATGGCGGCGGCGAATACGTCATCAACCACGTCGTCTCTCTCACTTCCAGCACTTACGGCGTTCTGAACCTCGAAAAAGGCCAACAACCCACCAAAGACGGCGTTGCGGAGAGCAAGAGGGCCGCGATGAAATCATCGCCGCCCCGGGAAGATCCGGAGGTTATCAACGCCTGGGAACTCATGGAGGGGCTCGAAGAAGGAATACCCATCTCGAATCCGACGAAGAAGAGCCCGAAATCGAGTGCGCTACTTCGAGGGTTTGCAGATTTCGGTTCGAGGACTCCGTTCAAGTTGTTGAGTCAGATCGGGTCGCCGATGAAATCGAAGCGATTTGGAGGGAAGGAGAATAATAAAGAGAGAGTGGTGAATGTTAATGTGTTGGGTTATAGCCCGAAACAGGTTCTGAAACCTAACAATGGCTGCGAAAATTCGTGTAAGAAGATGTTGAATTGGAGCCCTGGAGTAAAAGGGTCGCCCGTTGCGGTAAAAAGGCAGAGCTTTGGCAGCGATTTGTCGCGACGGAGGAGTTTAAGTCCCCTGTTTGATCCGGAACTGGTTGCATCTTACGAGAAGGAAATGTCTGAGGAGGAAGAGCAGATCAAGAGGATGGTTCCGCTGTCACCAAAGCCCCGTAAATTGAGAATTTCTTCCAAGGATTCGGAGTCTATGCTGCAATTATTCAAGAAAAAATGCCCACCGGGCGGCGAGAATGCAGTTGTTGTGTACACAACTACACTGAGAGGAATTAGGAAGACTTTTGAGGATTGCAACAATTTGAGGTCCATTGTGGAGTCACACCTCGTTCATGTTCTCGAGCGTGATATATCGATGGATTCTGGTTTTAAGGAGGAGATAAGGAGGCTAATGGGGACCAAGGAGGTTAAAGTTCCACTTGTATTTGTGAAGGGGAGGCTGATTGGTGGCGCCGACGAGGTGGTGAAGTTGGAGGAGGAAGGGAAGCTTGGGATTCTGTTTGATGGGATTCCGAGGGCGGTCATCGGATGCCAAGGCTGTGCCGGAATGAGATTTGTGATGTGCATGGTTTGCAATGGAAGCTGCAAAGTTTTGGATGAGGTGAAAAAGAAGATGGTGAAATGCGGCGAGTGCAATGAGAACGGTTTGATTCACTGTCCACTTTGTTGCTGCTAATTGTAATTCCACTGACAGATTTTGGTTTTTGGGTTTCGGGTTTATGAAATCTTTGGTATTCTGCCGGCAGAACAAAGATTTTTGTTTTGACTAGTGGGATTCTAAAGTATGTTTTAGGCCCCTTTTGCTGCTGGGTTTGTACTTAAAGATTTTTTTTAACTTAAAGACTGATGTGATTTTTTACACGCTTGTTTTAGAAGTTGAAATCCTGCTTTGTAAGTTTATTTCTTCTTTTGTTAATTTATGATAAATTGCATGAATTGTGTATAGCTTCCAGTTTTGTAAGTTGAAATCCTGCGGTGTTGGATTTTTCGGGTTGATTTCTACAGCAGCATAACTTGGAGTGATGAATTCAGTTGTCATGTTAGGAGTCCAATTCTCCTAAAAATATATATGAATTCCCTAATCCTTATTCCATAACAAGGTTTAGGAGAATTGGACTCTTGACATGATAAAATCCATCCTTCAAGTTATGCTGCCATAGACGAGAACCGAATATCTGCTTGGATAGAAATTAACCCTGTAACTTGCCTTTTTCACCCCACCAGAAAAATCCGACACCTCAGGCTCCACTACTACATCAACATTCGGAGGAGAATCCACGGAAACTTTGAATATCTGTAGGTCCTTTCGTCTGCCTTTGAAGGTCACCGTTAGATAAAATGACAAATGTCCGCTCATAGCTCCAATGCCGATGAACGGGTAGTTAAGAAAGCATGGAGGAACAGGTACATGACTGCAATGTCCTTTCGTCTGTCATATGGTGGTGCTTCAGTTTTACCAGACCGAACGCGAATGGTTTTCCGTTGTTGTCCTTGGTGTTTGCTGCATAAGAATCGAAAATTGATAACTTGTTAGACAACCGCTAGACAAGTAGACCGCAAAAGTTTGATTTGTTAGGAAATTGGCCAATAACTTTATCAAGGTAACGAACTTAACCTGTTGTCATTAAGGCGGAAAATATTTCTGCAGGGCTCGAATGCACACGCCATTGAAGCACCTGTTGAGCTTTTTAGAACTGCTGCAACCCCCGCGACATGAGAACACGCCATTGAAGTACCCCGAATGCACATTGTACGAAAGTGCATTGACCGCTTGATTTTTACTCGGTGGCGATGCTGCTAAAATGTTAAACTCCTGGTGCAGTGATGCCATGGCTGCATAAAGAGAGCAAATCCTCAAACCAAACTAAGAATTTCCAACAAAACTTGACAAAACAGTGTGTCACACACTATTACATATGAACCTAAGAAACGTGAAAAATAATTAAATTGCGAACCTTAAATTCAGATCCATGAACTGCATGTGACCCTTTACCACAATGTGGAAAGGTGTTGAGCCCTTGTATTATGGCATGGGTTCAAACTTCGTCGATGGCTAATTTAACAAAATTTATCGTTTGACAAAAAAAAAAAATCAGATTCATGAACTGAAGAAGCTAGGTAGTAGATCAAATATAGTATTTCTGCAAATTATGAAATATCCATAAAAGTAATCAAATGAAGTGAGTTTTTTTATTTTTTTTTACATAGCAATATATTTACATCACGTGGTAACGAAATAAAATATCTTCGAACTTACTATTTACAATATTTGACCTTAGATTTTTTTTTTTTTTTTTATAAACGATAGATTTTGTTAGATTAATCACCGATATGGTTTGAATTAGACGTTAGATTTTTCACTCACAACTTTTTAGTATAACAGAATATCATTAGGCAGTAGTACTACGTGACAAAAAAAAAGTGATTTTTAACTTTCATGAATTATGATTTTATACTGTGGAGTGAGAAACATAACACTAGCGTCATTCCATCTCTATAATAATGATGTCATTAATCACACGTCACTATCAGTCCAATGACGTAAACTAGGAGTGATTTATTACGTAGCTTAGTTCAAATTTTCGGAGTACGATTTTCCCCCTTCCAAACCCTCTCGCTTTCCTTCCCCATCTCTTTCTCTTTCCTCTTTGTCTTTCTCTTTATAAACAAAAGTTAAAATAAGATGTCGATATAGTTTAATCATGATCATTCACATAGAAGTGAAAAATTTAGAAAAAGAATCCTACTCCCAAATTTTCACCTTCTGCATGAAAAACGGTTGCAGTCAGTTTGTTGTGTAGTAAACTAATTCTGACAGTCAACAGCACCCAGACAAAAATGAACCGCACACGCACGCAAACAGTAACACGGCATCCGGTTCCAGTGATTACACTGCAGTTTCATTCACCTACAAACCCCTCCAAGTTACCTCACGAGCTACAGCCATTAGAAAACTGCCACACAATATATTTTTAAAAAAAATTCATCATTTCACTTGCTTATTCGCTGTATTCACTGTAAAGTTGTGGTGACGCATGCACTTGATTTGGCTTGACCGACCAGCTCACACGTGTTGTTTTCTATGCAAGTAGTGACGGGAGTGATAATATAACACCTCCGTCTCTCCTCCCTCAAACTCTCTCTCCCCTCTCTCTCTCTCTCTCTCTCTAAACAGCAGTGCAATTGGGTTCGCCATGGCCGGAAGAAAGAGGAAGCTGAAATCGTAAGATTTGTTTTCTCAATTCTCTTTTACTCAGTGAAAGCATTTCGTAATTTGCATGTTTCATTTCATTGTTTTTTCACTCTGGATTTAGGAAATGGGTGTGAGGATTTTAGGAATTTGGATCAATTTAGGGGTTATGATTGAAAAGCAATGATTTTCAAGTCAAGAATTAGGTTTAATTGTTGAGAATTGAAGTCAATTGTGAGAATTTTGATGGGGTTTTGGGGGAAGGGTTTTTGTGTGTGGCTAAAGTTTGTGAATTTAGGGTTTTGGAGAAATTAGGGTTTTATAGTAGAATGTCAATAAGCTCTTTGGATAGGAATTAGTTTGAATTTGTTTAAAATTGGATTCAAGAGTCAAAATTGAAAATTTCGACCGGGTTGTTAAATGGGTTAAAAGTTATAACCCTAGCCATTGCTAGATCATAGTGTCTTTTGGGAATGTAATACTATCAAGAAATAAAGGGTAGGCTTTAATTGTGGAAAAATGTTAAATTGGATGAATTCAGAGCAATCTCATGGTTTTCGGTTTCATGTTGTGCATATTTTAATTTCTTGATAACTTTGGGCATCCAAGGTAAGGGTTTTTAGTGGTTCTTGTGTGATCATATTTTCCTTTCTATATGAGCTCATTATGTCTTAGGTTCATTAATTGCTTGTTTGCCTATCTTGCTTAAGCAAAAGTACCAGTACGATCTTGTACGTTACCCAAAAAGAATGGGTAAAGAATATGATAGTTGATTAGTTACAACCAGGTTTATCTCTTGTTCTGTTGTGGTTATTGTGTGTTTAATTGTTGGATTCGCACGATCCGTACGTTACCCGAAAAAAAAGTGATGGTTAGTAACAACCAGGTTGTTACTCTTTGTTTTAATTGTCAAATTCGCACGATCTGTATGTTATCCGAAAAGTATGTGATCGTTGATTAGTTACAACCAGGTTTTTGTATTGTCTGATGTGGGAATTGTGTTTATTTGTCGGATTTGTACGTATGTTACCGGTAAATGAATATGGTAGTTGATTAGTTACAACCAGGTTTTTCTCTTGTCGTTTGTGGGGATTTTTTTTTATTTGTCGGATTCGTATGTTACCTGGAAATGAATATGATAGTGTTGACAAGAAACGGTAGCGGGGGAAATGAATATGATAGTTGATTAGTTACAATTATGTTTTTCTCTCAACGGTTGTGGGGGCCAGTACAACTATTGATTTCTTTTGTGTTTCTCGGTAGTACTTTTAACCATAATCATATGTTATCGAAGGGGTCCAATTTTTAGTAATTCCGAAATGACTTCATACTCTTTTGTTTTGGGATGGGTGTGAATGTGGTGTGTGGCTGTTTTGACGGGTTAGGGGGAAGGGTTGTGTTTCGCATTTGGTTTGGCGGTTACATGCCAAAGAATTCGGATTAATAATAGAATGTTGATTTATTGCTAGCTGTGTCTTACTTTTATGGAAATAATTATTTTTCCTTTAGCGTTTCCTTATAGCGTCTTAGCTCATATCTGTGTTTCGTTTAACTTATATGAATTTATGATGTATAGGTTAGCTGAAACAATCACAAATAGTAACAGAAAAGCAAGCAAGATGAAAAAGGATAAACTGGAGCTGCAGACTTGGTCTGACCTTCCTGCCGAACTTTTGGAACTCATTGTGTCTACTTTAACTCTGCGGGATAACATTCGCGTATCTGTTGTATGCAAGAGATGGCACTCAGCTGCCATTTCTGTGCGGGTGGTCAACCAATCACCACTGCTTATGTACTTTCCCAGATTTGGTGACCTATATGAATTCTATGATCCATCGCAGCGCAAAATCTACTCCTTGGAGTTACCTGAGCTGACTGGGTCTAGGATTTGCTACACTAAAGACGGTTGGCTACTGTTATACAGACCTAGATCTCACCGCGTGTTCTTCTTTAATCCCTTCAATCGCAAGATAATAAAGGTACCAAGATTCGAGTTGACTTATCAGATAGTTGCATTCTCTTGTGCCCCAACTTCTGCCAGCTGCATACTGTTTACGGTGAAACACATCAGCCCCACAGTTGTTGCTATTAGCACTTGTCGTCCTGGGGAAAGAGAGTGGACTACTGTTAATTTCCAAAACCGGTTGCCCTTTGTGAGTAGCATTTGGAACAAGCTTGTTTTCTGCAACGGACTCTTTTATTGTCTGAGCCTCACCGGTTGGCTAGGGGTATTCAACCCCGAAGAACGCACTTGGAGTGTTCTTGCCGTTCCTCCACCCAAGTGCCCGGAGAACTTTTTTGCCAAAAATTGGTGGAAAGGTAAGTTTATGGCTGAGCATGAGGGAAACATATTAGTTATATATACATGTTCAAGTGAAAACCCGATTATATTTAAGCTGGATCAGATGAACATGGTTTGGGAAGAAATGATGACCCTCGATGGCCTGACACTGTTTGCGAGTTTCTTGTCATCTCATTCAAGAATTGACCTGCCTGGAATCATGAGAAACAGCGTCTACTTCTCGAAAGTTCGTTTC
This sequence comes from Malus sylvestris, assembly GCF_916048215.2. Taxonomy (NCBI): domain Eukaryota; kingdom Viridiplantae; phylum Streptophyta; class Magnoliopsida; order Rosales; family Rosaceae; genus Malus; species Malus sylvestris. The sequence continues at coordinate 2,188,250 of NC_062273.1, forward strand.
TACGGAAGGTGTTGCATATCCTACTCCCTCGACTCTTGTAGATACCATCCTCGCAAGGAGTGTCATGACTGGGGAGAGCAAGATCCTTTTAAGAAGATTTGGATTGAAGCACCTCAAGACTTCTCAACCTTAAATTGGTGAAAGTTGTAGCGAATAATTCGCGTCTGCGCGATCAATTGGATGTTGTGCTATAGATACTTCATGTGTAACAAGTTGTTTATGGGGTCAATTATACTCCTTTAAGAACTCATTCAAATTTGAACTGTTCCTTTCTTTCTGTGTAAGTGATCCTTAAGTTACATGAACATATTCAGACAGTATGTACAAATGCTTCATTTTCTAAGTTCTTAAAACTTTAGCCTACCTCTATGTTTTAGGACGCCAGAATCCAGCAGGGAAACTGAGTTGCACAATGCTGAGTTCGGCAGGTGGGGTGCTCGTTTACTACCCTGAAGTTTTGTTTGACATGGTTTTCTTCGGAAGGTAAGCATCTAATCCAACCAGAAATTCGACAAGCTGGAGCTAGAATTCGAAAAGCAATCAAACCACGGTTGTCTTTGAAACCGCAGTTCTTTTACGCGAAAGTGCAACGAAATTCAACAGCACAAATTTCATAGTTTAACTAAACATAGTTTAAGCATACTGCACGGACATCGGTTCTAAGCAGTTATTTCTTTAACATGAATCAACTACATTTGATTTTGTTTTACAACTTATAACGAATTGCACAACCCCAATTGTGTACATTCCTTCACACGCCCAAAGTCCTGATTGTCAATCCGATATGCTGTCTTCTTTTCCATTCTGGAAACAAGAGGCAGAACTCAATAATTTAATACGGGTTGTAGCGATGACGGCCGCGGCTGTTCTCACCGCTTCGCCTTCCACCACTTGAGCTGCCACTGCCACCGCTTCTTCCACCTCTGGACTGCGGTGGAGGCGTCTGTGGTTGTACTCCGGGCTGTTGCCTAGAAAAAGAAATGCAGAAGTTCAACTTCGGAAGCAAAGTAAATATGAACTTGAAACAAACAGAGTACATTTCATATGGAAGAGACGCTGGATTGAAATGCAAGATCAGCAGGCAAACAATACAAGACTGATTTGTACAAGCCCGCAAATCGACTATGAGATGGTACATGCGGCGAACAAGTACCAAAAGAAACGTTACTTACAGGACATATCCAATCCTTCCATCAGGCAAAAGCATAGGCATCATTGCCATGCCAGCAGGAGTTGGTCCCCTACCATATATCAGTGGCTGCAAGAAATTGAGACCTATATCAGCGAACATATCCAGAGAGAGTTTGCTATAGACATAGGAAGTATCGTAGAAAGTTAAATGAGCAATTTTTAACTTTTTGAAGTTTGTCTCACAGGAGAGACGTGTAGTTTTTGTTGTCAAAATTGTTACATAAACAAAGATACTTTAAACTTGTGACTAACTTTATTACAAGACAAACGAAATATCCTTGTATGCTCAACATGTTATCAAGTTTACAGACAGACAGCCCTATTTGTTTATTTTATGCCATGATAACACTATAATTTAAATCTTACTTGTCCAAATCCCGGACCGCTGTATCCAGCACCTAAGCCACCACCGTATGGACTACCCCCTACCATGCCATACCCCAGACGTGGTGGGTAGGTTGGAAGTAAGGCCGACTTCTGATGATTTGATGATCCAGAAGACTTCTGATCTGATTGTGGCTTTGCAAGAGAACACTCCAAAACTTGACCTATGAAACAAAAGATTATGAATTAAGATTCTCTCCTGAAAATTTTGGTTTAACTATTGAGACTAGTAAAAGAGCATAAGAAAGCTACCATCAATTTCATATTTTTCAGTGTTCTTCAATGCCTTCATGGCACATGCCCTTTCCGCAAAGTGCACGAAACCAAATCTGCTCTTTTCCTGTCCCGCTTTGGCGGGCGGGAGAACCACCTTTGTTATCTTTCCATGATGTTCAAACAGATCCTTCAGCTGATCCTGAGTAATGTCTTTTGGTAAATTTTTGACATACACAGCCTTAACCTGTATCAATCAAAACAAAGATGTCATGACTTGAGCAACATCCACAAGTGCATGTAATAATACAAAGGGAAAAGAACTCTACACGTGTAATGTTGCACATAGAAGAAAGAGGTCTAGTGCAGTGGAGATCATGGATTGGAGTATTCAGATAGAAAAAGCAAAAGGAAGCCGAAAGGCAAGCATTATCAATTCAAAATTGTTTTCAATTTCAAACTGTAAAGGAGAACATGTAACAGTAATCTGAAGCCAATTAATCCCCATATACATCTAACTAAATATACTATATTCTTTTTCAAATAAAATTTAAAGGGGTCAACTCTAGGCACCCATGTATAAAGACCAAGCGAGCATATATACATCCGAGAAGCAACCTCCCACAACCAGGAAAGATATTTAGGAACCGTGATAAAATGTTGTGGGAAGAAAGTATATATATAAGAGCCTAAATAAAATATAAGAAAGCCAAAAACAGAACTATACAATAGCAGACTTGTGTGTGAAAAAAGGCAGCGACAGCTAACCTGAGAAGCAGCAGAGGATTCTGTATTTTTAGGATCAGCCCAGCTCACAGTTGGAGCATTTGTGTCAAGCTTAAATTTTGGGGTGGACATCTTTTGTCTTGAGTATTCTGCGCAGGCATGATTATAATACTCAATAAACGCGAATCCACGATTTCGGCTGGAATTCTGTGGGTCCTGTATAAAGAAGATTCAACGGAAAACTGAATTAGATCAAGAAACAAGGAAAATCATCAAGAAGACAGTTAGGATCTGGAAATGATAGGAAACTGGGGTTAACTAAAATGAAATATAGAACGAAACAAAAATAAGCAAAACAAAAGATTACAGAATATATCTCAAACCTTCAACAATTCCACAGAAATGACTCCTGGGCCAATATCTGTTACAGCCTTCTTCATATCTTCCTCTCCCCAACTTCTTGGAACATTTCCGATGAACAACCTATGCTTTGCTTGAGATGTTGAACATTTAATCCTTTTTCCCTAGAAAAGGAAGCCAGCAGAAAAGTTAGTGTTGCAAGAAACGTAAACCTTAGTTCCACTTTCCATTATAGGTAAGGAAACCAAGTAATTTATCTCAAAAAGAAAAGTGTGAAAGAAAGTGGATGCAGAAATTATTAGCACCACAAACCTGAGTTGATAATTTACAAAAGCAATGCTAGGGGAAAATAAGTGACCAAAAGTGAGTTCAGATTACCTTTAACTCTGAATTATTCAGTTCCTCGATGGCCTTAGAAGCCAATTCCTTGTTTCTGAAGGTTACAAAAGCATAACCTTTGGCCTCACCTGAATCTTTTCCCTTCATTATTCTAACCTGTGAACATAAATAGATTTCTATGAGCCTAAATGTACAAGATGCGCGCAGAGCTTTACAATCAACATGTCTTACCTCAGTCACTTCCCCAATAGATTCACAAAATCCCCTCAAATCCTCTTCGGATGCATCATGAGGAATGCCACCAAGATACACCTCTGACCCATGTGGAGGACGTGCAAGAAGCTCAGCATGCTTCGTTTTCTCCTCCTCATCCTCTGCACCAGCAACTGTCATCTCTTCATCACCATCTGAGCTTTTCTGTCCATCAGATTTTGTAGCAGGTTGCTTATTTTCTTCCTCTTCCTCAATCTCCTCTTCTGGATCTTCTTCTTCCTCTTCCTCCTCTTCTTCCACCTCAACTTCCTCCTCCTCCTCTACTTCTTCATACTCAACCTCCTCTTCTATTGTTTCCTCAGGATCATTGTCTCCATCCAGGTCCACCCGCTCATCAGATTCTACATGCCTTTCAGATGCATCCCCAGAAATATTTGTCCTTGTTTTCGGCATCTTATATATCTAGAATGACAAGCTTGCAAGGCAACTGTGAAGAAAGCACAGTAGCCAGAAGCATTCCCAGAAGAAAGAATACAGATATGGAAAGGTGGAAACAACATGAGAGGCCAAACGAAGTTGCAGAGAAAGAATTTCGAAAGAATCTGTGCCATGAGGTATGGGTTCAAGGACTTCCAAAGTCAATGATTTTCAATTAAGGGGTCATTATAAAGTAACAATAGTAATAGAGACAGGCAACAGAAGAATTCTGCATGATTTATCAAGGGGATGATGATGCTCAGCAGGCGAAATAAACAATGAAGCAGTGAATTTCTCGAATATTTAGATATCGACATTCGACAGTAAATGGATGGTGTAATTGTTTAAATATCTATCTGGAGAGTTTCATGCCCAAAGAGACAAAAAATAAAAAGGAAAAAATATGAATAAGAAATCAAACATATAGCAGAAATCATAGATATGATAACATATTGAACATCACAGCTGAAACAGTATGGGGCCGACATGTTACGAAGAATTGAAAATTTTCAAGCATTCGCTTTGATTAAAAACCGCATTTAGATATTAATAAAGCAAGATTATACTGAACTGAAGCTTGAGAAAAGGATGGAACCAAATCCCATCCCTTTTTTCATTCTATACAAGCGACATTAGGCGACCGGGGAATTCAACCCGGGACGTCAGGCTCAAGGGCGAATGCTATTAACCGACTGAACTACAGAGCCCCTTGCTCAATCCCATCCAATTAAAAACCAACTAAATGCCTCAAATTCTAGAACTTTTAAACAATACCAACCACCCCAAAAGTGACCCCAATTTCCCCAAACCTAGCCAACCAACCAAACATTTGATTCGTTTCGATTCCAACCCTTTCTCGGAAATTTTTTTACTTTCGGATTCCCCCTTTATATTTCTACACAAAATAACACTACCCAAGTGAACAAAAACCATTAATTTTCATTTCAGAGATCCATATTATGAAACTAGAACAGAAAATTGAACATTTCAACGAAAATAATCCCCAAAAATATAAAAAAAAAAATTGGAGAAAAAATCCAATGAAAAACAAAGTAAAATTGGAAAGAGAGGAAGTACCTGAGCCGGTGCTTCGAACAGTTAATTCAACTGTGGGACCAATTTGTTCAATCTCGGAAACCCTAATTCGGTGCTCTGAGCTTTTTTACTAGTCTCGAACCCAACCAACGAACACGAAAAAGGAATAGCTTTTGAGGTTTGCGTGTCGTCTTGCGAGCTACCGACGTAGATATTCAAAAGTTATTGGACTATGTGATCTTTTTGATATTGGGCCGCATTTTTGGGTTTCGGCCCGTAAATTTTGTGACATGAACAACTTTTGGGCTTCCAGCCCATTATTTCACAACGAAGCCTTCTTTCATCTCCCTTGCCAAGATCAATCATTACATTTGAATGATTAAACGATTTCTGATTGGAGGGATTATATTTTTTTAGGAATAAAAGTTACATGAAGATAAAGAAATTGAACGATGCAATTATATAATTTCTATAGTAAAGTCTAAAGATATGTTATACGCAAAAGGTGGGATAACATATTGTTCCATAGGAATGCAAATATTATCCATTTATTATTTGTTTTGCAGTTTAGATTGACAACAAATTAATAACACCCGTCCTACATGCACAAGGACATAGTCCAAGAGTTCGTTTGGAAGCGTTTTTAAAATAGTTGAAAACACTTCTCGTGAAGTATTTTTGGTACTAATTCTTAGTAAGAATACAATTGAATCTTGAAAAATACACATTCAGAAAACAATTCAAGTTTTCTAATTCCCAAAAACATTTTCGATAAAAACACTTTCAGTTATTTTAAAAACACATTCAAACGAGTCCTATTATGGTGTTAGAATTCCGGGCATATAATCCCCTCAACACGAATGGATCAGCCTAAATCATTTTCCATCAGAAATGATCACGGATTCACACATGAAATGAATAACACAGAAACTACCAAGTCCTCAATCAATTAGACAACCCAGCTCCCATTTTTCTGGCACAGATCAGGCAAATTTACCGCTCAAGGCATCAAAAAATATGAAGTCGAAGTAAAAAATGAAGAGTAAAAGCATTGGATCTGCAAAACATGAAATAAAAAACTCAAACACAGCAATCTCGCGGATAATGAGTCGCATGAACTTTGAAGGTTTAGCAAAATAGATTGCAGGTACATTCAAAAAGGTTTGAATATTTGAGACTTCTGCAAATGTCGAATAGCCAAGATCTTAATCACTTCACTGCCATAAAATTCGACAAACTGCCATAGATAGTACTAAAACTACGTGACCAACTACATTAAAAGGAAGCCCTTTCCCGCTTACAACGCAATCTTGTTGTAACTCAGATGAACAACTGTTTATATTCTCCATTTGCAAGCTGACAGAGCTGATTGTAAGAAGATGTGTCTGCCAGTAGGATAAGAAAAAATTGAATTATATCAGAACCAGCAAAAGAACATGGACTACTACCCAAACAATTAAGCACTAAATAGACCAATAAGATGAACACTGATATGAAAACCGAAGAAGGGTTACATTTCGGGTTTCTTATTGATATAACCAATTCTGAAGAATCTGAACGTAGTTCTCATTGCTTCCAAAAGATTAAACACCACAGTTTGATAACACACGGCTTTTGGGACGCTCAAGTAACGCAAGCATTCTATAGAAGTTTGAAGCAAAATAACCAGTTTGAAGATTTAACATAACCCGTGATTAAATTGGGAACTCACTTTTTATGGTTGACACGCAAGTTTAATTGCTACAGATTCAACTTAGGCAGAAACTGTATATTTCGGGTTCCTAAAAGTGCCAATAAAATGAACTGTTTTCTGGCAACTTTAAGCTGAAACCCCTTCCTACAGATTCAACTTCACCCAATCCCAAATCCAAGCAAAATAAACTTCTGACAGTAACAATTACAAAAGAGGTGCCATTACAAAATAGTGTGAACCATACGTAGAAATTGAAGAACATAGAGAAAAAAAGGCATACCAATTGTCTCTCCAAAGTTGTTCCATATCTCAGCATGGATGGACTTATCACTGTCAGCAATGCCTATGACCTCAACAAATTTTGTAAGAGGAACCGGCGGGTTGCCCTTCACAACTAGCTCCTTTCCATCAGTAGATTTTCCAATGACAGTTCCACCCTCAGTTCGCACCACCTGAATCAGTGCCCGAGCCCGCCTTCCAACATACAGTCGCAACAACTCTGCATTGAAAAAAACTGCCGGATTTGATGTATCCATATCCTGCAAATCAAATCAAAGGTTTATTTGCTCAGAAGACATGATGCAAAATCATCTCCAATTTTACAAAAAGCAAAAACCCTATCGTTGCAATTAGATGGTGCAGAGAAAACCCCTAAGCTGCTATAAAGTAGTTAAGGGGCTCGTTTGAGAGTAGGGGTGGGTTCGGTTCCGTTCGGTTCAGTTTTTGGCCGAAACCAGAAACCAAACCGAAGTTACTGTTTGGTTCAGTTTTTCCTTGGGTTTTTTGGGTTCGATTTTTTTGGGTTCGGTTTCAGTCCAGTTCGGTTTTTTCTATGAAATTTTTTTTTATTTTTTATTCAGAACATGAATCTTTTATCCAACACAACAAAAATAAACTAAAAACTTGGATTGAATCAGATGGAAAGAAACAAACACATAATCTGCAACCCATACTTTCTTTGGTCTCTGTCCAATTTATGTTCCTTCCGATTATCATTCTTCCAACATAGATTCACGCATAATCACATAAACGAATCAAAGCCACTAAAATTTATACAAATACATTCAGCCGTGATGGCTAACATGCTTGAAATCTATAAATTACATGATGCTATGAATCCAACACACAATTGACGCAAAATCAAAATAGTAAAATGAAATACTAATACATTTAACCTTTAAATACCATCAAGCTGATTCAACTTAATTGCTCTCTGCAGCACTCCAACCGATTTTGATCTTTGAGAAAAATACCCATGTTTCGGATCATATAATGTTGAATGAATGAAAACTCTATGGCATCTTCACGAATAGCACAAAATCTAAATATTGAAACTCATACACTAGCAGCAAATCAATAACCCAAAATCCCTAAATCTAGAAAACCCTAAGTTACTCTTCCTAAATCCCTAAAATTGAATACCTTTTGATTGAAGATTTGGCTTCGACAAGAACCGTTAGGTGGTGTCGGAGTTTAGAGAAGAAGCTGGTGGTGGTGGTCGGAGTCGACTTCACATGAGCTGAAGGAGGAAGCTCAGCTATCGAGATTCGAGAGGGAGTCTGAGAATCGACTGTGAATCGACGATCAAGATTTGAGAGGGAGGACTGAGTTGTGGTCGCGACGGCTGTGATGGGGTGACGATGGTGGTGAATCGATGATAGTCTCGTCTGGATTTGGCTATGTCGTCGAGGAAAGATGGGAAATTGGGGGAAAAGATGAGTTGAGTGGGACAGGAGGTTAGGTCAATACGGGAAGCAAATCCCTAGATGTAGATGGTAAGGTGTGGCACATTTGGGCTTAAAAGTTTAGAGTTGTTAAACAGTTAAAGGCCTTTTTTTTAATATTTTGGCAACACATTGGGCTTTAGCACATTTGGATTTAAAAAATAATACCCAAAACAGATAATTAAATAAATAAAATATAAAAAAAATTATTAATTTAATTAATTTGGTTTGGTCAATTTTTTTGTTCTTGGTTCGGTGTTTGTTTCGGTTTTCAGTTTTTTGAACCCACCCATATTGAGAGCACTTATCCTCGACGCTTTTGTTAGAAGTGTTTTTATTATAAACATATAAAAAAGAATTATTAAAAAACTAAGCAATTGGAAGTGCTTCCTTAAGAGCAGGTGTTCTTCAAAAACCACTAAAGAGTCGGAATTTTCCACCCAAAACGAAGTTAGAAGTGTTTTTGGCATCATAAAACATTGTTAGCCCTTTCGTACCAAAATCCCAAACAAGCCCAAAATCTTGTTGCAAAAATGCATGTTGTACATACATTTCTTATAACATTTCAAAAGAAAATTCATTTTAATTTGCTTTTCCGGCATTCTTCTTACTTCATCACTCTCATGTGGATGTTAAACTGAAATCATTTGAATATTTTCTTTTTTGGGTAAAATTTGCTTTCGATTTTGAAAAACAAAAAATCGTAAGTAAACCCTAATATAAACAGAATCAACATGAAATTATTTTAAACGAATTACTTAGATCAAGAACATCAACACACTACTCAATCAAATTTCATAAAAAGAAAAAGCAAAAAAAAAGAGCAAACTTAACGCAGCAAATCAGCACTTGAAACAACAATCAGAATCGAAATTGACAACAAAACAAAATTTACACTAAAAATTAATAGAAAATCGAACAAAATAAAAGCACATTTAAGCACTGCGTTTGGTTACTGAGAAACCAAATTGAAAGAGAAATTAACTTTCCCTTCTTGGCAGTTTCTCCGTAAAAGCAAAACAGTGCACTTTGCATTTGAGAGAGAGCTAGGGATTCAAGATCTTACTTGACAGTGGGAACGGATTGCCGGAGAATCACTTCGAAAGATAGAAGTAGGTTTGGAAGGTTGAGCGAAAAAAAGGGTGAGATTCCAAGCGCGGCAAAAGTGAAATGGCGAAAGGATTTTGGAGTGTGTGGGGGTTTTATTGAAGTGAGCCTGAGAAAATTTTCAATAGGTCAGGAACATGACTCAGTACATTTTTTACAGTTTCATGACCATGTGTCCACCCTTTAGGCCAACTCCAACCCATGGCCTAAAACCTATAATTTCCCTTACATTACCCCCAATCCATTCCAACCCAAGTTTTAATTTGGGTCTAAAACCTAAAACCTTAAAAAAAAAAAGCCAGAAACTGGCCAGGATTTAGCCCAAAAAATAGTGTGGACCCCACCAGCACGAGTGAAACTCGGCGCTGGAGCGACAGAAGCCCCCAAGAGACGCGTGCACGCGAGTGACATGCCAAGGCAGAGACCGTCATCCTCATCTTCTTCCACCTCAACTTCCTCATCCTCCTCTACCTTTTCATACTTAACCTCTTATTCTATTGTTTCCTCAGGATCATTGTCTCCATCCAGGTCCATCCGCTTATTAAATTCTACATGCCTTTCAGATGCATCCCCATAAATATTTGTCCTTGTTTTCGGCAACTTATATATCTACAATGACAAGCTTGCAAGGCAACTGTGAAGAAAGCACAGTAGCCAAAAGCATTCACTGAAGAAAGAATACAGATATGGAAAGTAGTGAATTTCTCGAATATTTAGATATCGACATTCGACAGTAAATGGATGGTGTAATTGTTTAAATATCTATCTGGAGAGTTTCATGCCCAAAGAGAAAAAAAAAATAAAAAGGAAAGAATATGAATAAGAAATCAAACAAAATATAGCAGAAATCATATATATGATAACATATTGAACATCACAACTGAAACAGTATGAGGCTGACATTTTACAAAACATTGAAAATTTTCAGTTCTAGCATTCCCTTCGATTAAAATCCGCACTTATATATTAACAAAGCAAGATTCTACCGAACTAAAGCTTGAGAAAATGATGAAACCAAATCTCAACCTTTTTTTTTTTTATTCCATACAAGCGATAGGCGACTGAGGCATTGAACTCGGGATCTTAGGCTCAATTGCGAATGCTATTAACCGACTGAGCTATAGAGCCCCTTACTCAATCCTATCCAATTAAAAACCAACTAAATGCCTTAAATTCTAGAACTTTTAAACAGTACCAACCACCTCAAAAGTGTCCCCAATTTCCCCAAACCTAGCCAACCAACCAAACAATTGATTCGTTTTGATTCCAACCCTTTCTCGGAATTTGTTTTACTTTCGGATACCCTCTTTATATTTGTTAACCTTAAAAACTACTAAGCCTACGTGGCGCGCAGCCCGAGTAGCTAATGAGCTAACTACGTCATTCGATTGTATGCGGGGCGTGCCAACTTGTCGGCCGAGGAGTGAAATATGTTGATGTTACGTTGAGCACACGGCTGACTTCTCAATCTTGCAACTGCGACCGAGGAAGGAACACTCTCAGCCTTTGGGTTCTAGAGCTTGAAGACAAAGCTACTAGTTCTGCAAAGTTCACAAAACGTCAGCACCGGATTTAGTCACAGTGATTATATTCGTTAAAGTATAAGCAAGGTATAAAATATCGATGATATCGAAAATATCGGTAGTCCAAAAACACGAAAATTTCGATAGAAATATCGGGATATTATCAATATCGATAAAAATTGAATAAAAACCACGGAAATTGTAAGAAAAACTTGGAAATTTTTATTGAAACTTTGCAGGATGTTTATTTAGTCAATTATCTATTAGTTTATCACAAAAAATTGGAAGGAAATGCATTGCATGATAGATATAGCTGATTTAAGTTGATTATATAGCGAGCTGGCAAACATTGTGAGTGTAGAAAATATGTAGTAATTAATGAAAGAAATTTAAACACACCATAATCATTTATATATAATGAATTAGTACAATATTTTACACGTGATACATTGCATGGTAAGATACATGAGTGACTTAGCAAGGTCTAAAATATCGATGATATCGGAAATATCGGTAGTCCAAAAAAATATCAGTAGTCCAAAAACACGGAAATTTCGATGGAAATATCGAGATATTATGGATATTTTAGACCATGAGTATAAGCACGCCGAATCGACACCAGACTATATGGGCACAAGTACTCAAAACAAATGTACATCTTGATTGTGAAAGTGGTTTGGCCATCAGAATGCCGAACTCTAAAACCTACTTGTGAATAACTAATCATAAATAACTCAACGTTTAATGTGCCGAGCCCAATAATTCGTAACACTTCACTTCGCCGAGAAGGCTAATGAAATGACATCTACCAATAAGAACTCGAAAATCCTTCTCGACCAAGACTTGGATAGATAACCTGTCGGCCTTGACGTAGTGCTGTTTATCCAAATTGAAGGTGCTCCACGGTCGGCTGATTTTACGGCAACAGTGTTGTTTATCCAAACTGAAGATGTTCACCGGTTATCTTCACAATATTGTTTATCCAAACTGAAGATGTTCACCGGTTATCTTTACAGTGTTGTTTATCCAAACTGAAGATGTGTCGGCGAAAAAAGAAAATAAAAATCTCAAGGTTGTTGAGAGGTTTCGCGAAAGCGAGGGTTTGCGCAGGGCAGTTTGTGTGTTGAATTTGATGGGGTTTTAATGATGTCCTCCTCCCTCTATTTATAGTAGTCAAACTGCTTCCGATCGAATCACAATCATACTCGGACTAGAACTCCTTTCCCCGATGTAACCTTATCTCGGCCACTCCTACTCTTACTAGGACTTTGAACTCAACCCCTTATCAGGCCGCATTCAATCCCAAACTTCTACATCATTATCCTGTCGAAACTCCTTCTCGTATCAGGATTCAACCACCCATGGACTTCTAATAGGACACGGCCGGCCTTGGCTATGTGGCCCATAAGCCGGATGACCCCCAATGACTCATAAGCACGGCCTCTGGGCCGAGAACAATTCTAAACTCAACCCAAACCAATATTTTGGGCCCAAACATATTTCTACACAAAATAACACTACCCAAGTGAACAAAAACCATTCATTTGCATTTTCAAGGATCCAAATTAGAAAACTAGAACAGAAAATTGAATATTTCAGCGAAAATAATCCCCAAAATATATATAAAAATTGGAGGAAAAATCTAATGAAAAACAATGTAAATTTGATAGAGAGGAAGTACCTGAGCCGGTGCTTCGAACAATTAATTCAACTGTGGAACCAATTTGTTCAATCTCGGAAACCCTAATTCGGAGCTCTGAGCTTTCTTACTTAGCTCGAACCCAACGAACGGAAACAAATAGGGAATAGCTTTTGAGGTTTAAGTGTCGTCTAGGGAACTTCCAACATAGATATTCAAAAGTTATTGGATCTCTGATATTGGGACGTAGTTTATCGATTTCGAAAAACAAACAATAAACCCTAATATAAACAGATTTAACATGAAATAATTTTAAAAGAATTACTGAGATTAAGAACATCAGCACCCTGCTCAATTGAGTTTCATAAAAAAAAAAAAAAGCAAAGGCAAACTCAACGCATCAAATCAGCACTTGAAACAACAATTGCAAGGGAAATTCACAACAAAACAAAATTTACACCGAAAATTAATAGAAAATCAAACAAAAATAAAAGCACATTTAATCGTTGCATTTGGTTACTGAGAAACCAAATTGAAGGAGAAATTAACTTTCCCTTATGGCAGTTTCTCTGTGAGAGCCAAACAATGCGCTTTGCATTCGAGAGATAGTTAGGGGTTTGAAATCTTACTTGACGGCGGCAACGGATCGGCTAGAGAATTGCGTCGAAAGAGAGAAGTAGATTTGGAAGGATGAGCAACAGAAAGGGCAGGATTCCAAGAACGGTAAAAGTGAAATGATGAAAGGGTTTGGGAATATGTGAGGGTTTTGTTGGAGTGAACCCGAGAAACTTTTCAATAAGTCGAAAACATGATCCAGGATACTTTTTACGGTCTCTTGACCATGCCTCGACCCTTAAGAGAAATTAGGTGGAAACTGGGACCGACACATATTTTAGTCTCACCCTACTTTGAGTCTTTGACTGTAGAAAAAAAACAAAAGAATTTTATTAATTAAAAAGGTAATAACACAACTTTCCCTTTTTAAAATTTTAAAAGATAATTATCTTCTCTCATTGTCATTTACCTTTTTACCTTTGATTCGTTTAGTTAATTGTCTTGGACATATCGAACTCTTATATATCATAATCCTGACTCATTTTGTCACCTTATTCATTACTTAAGATTCTTTTTCTTCTCAGCTTCGCAATGTGCTTCTGACTAAACTTCTGAAGTTTCTTGTGTTTTGCAAGTTTGAAATGAGGCGTTCGGTATTGAATAATCCTTGAGGTAAGCACATATATCCCTATCAAATTAGTCCTAATTACTTGATTTCATGAATCTTGTTTACCATTTTATTTTTAGTAATATCAAAAGATTTGAAATTTCATTTAGGAGTGTTCAAATTTTGAATCAATTCACTCAAACCCACAAATCAAATGCAATTCAATGTTATCTATTTTCTATCGGTTTTTATAGGCTTAAATCCCTACATTTGAAAACCGACATGATTAGATCAGATAATCAATTTCTTGAGAAAATCCAATCAACTGTGGAACCAATTTGTTCAATCTTGGAAACCCTAATTTATTTCCTCATAAGACATGATGCACAATCATCTCCAATTTTACAAAAAGCAAAAACCCTATCCTTGCAATTAGATGGTGCAGAGAAAACCCCTAAACTGCTATAAAGTAGTTAAAGGGCTTGATTGAGAGCACTTCTCCTCGACGCTTCTTTTAGAAGTGCTTTTATTATAAACATATAAAAAAAGAATTATTGAAAAACTAAGCACTTGGAAGTGCTTCCTCAAGAGCAAGTGATTCTTCAAAAAACCACTAAAGAGTCGGAAGGCGGTTTTCCACCCAAAACGAAGTTAGAAGTGCTTTTCGCATCATAGAACACTTTTAGCCATTCCGTAACAAAATCCCAAACAAGCCCGAAATCTTGTTGCAAAAATGCATGTTGTACATACATTACTTGTAACATTTCAAAAGAAAATTTATATTAATTTATTTTCCGGCATTCTTCTTACCTCATCACTTTCATGTGGATGTTAAATTGAAATCATTTGAATATTTTCTTTCTTTTTTGGGTAAAATTCGCTTTCGATTTCGAAAATAAAAAAAATCATAAGTAAACCCTAATATAAACAGAATCAACATGAAATTATTTTAAAAGAATTACTTAGATCAAGAACATCAACACCCTACTCAATCGAATTTCATAAAAAAATAAAAATAAAAAGAAGACGAAGAAAAAAAAAAGCTAACTCAGCGCAACAAATCAGCACTTGAAACAATAATCGCAATCAAAATTAACAACAAATCAAAATTTACACTAAAAATTAATAGAAAATCGAACAAAAATAAAAGCACATTTAATCGCTGCATTTGGTTGCTGAGAAACCAAATTGAAAGAGAAATTAAATTTCCCTTCCAGCAGTTTCTCCAGGAGAGCCAAACGGTGCGCTTTGCATTCGAGAGACAGTTAGGGATTCAAGATCTTACTTGACGGCGGGAACGGATTGGCCGGAGAATCGCATCGAAAGAGATAAGTAGGTTTGGAAGGTTGAGCGATAGAAAGGGTGGGATTCCAAGCGCGGCAAAAGTGAAATGACTAAAGGGTTTTGGAGTGTGTGAAGGTTTTAAGTCAGAAACACGGTCCATGACATTTTTTACTGTCTATTGACCATGCGTCCACCCTTAAGAGAAATTAGGTGGAAACTAGGACCGACACATACTGTAGTCTCACCCCACTTTGAGTCTTTGACTGTAGAAAAAAGCAAAATAATAACTGCTTGGGCGTGGGAGTTCCAGTATGGCTCGAGGGTAATTTTGTCATTTTCGCCCAAAAGTACATGTGTCACCTCCATAATTTTCTTGATTATTTTTAACTCCACAAGATCGGCCGGAGAATCACGTTGAAAGAGAGAAATAAGTTTGGAAGGTTGAGCGACATAAAGGGCTAGATTCCAAGCGCGGCAAAAGTGAAATGACGAAAGGGTTTGGGAGTGGAGTATCTATGAAATCTAGCTAAAATTTGACCTTAATTTCAAAAATATCATATATAGCCAAGAATGAACTTCAAAAGACTTAAATGCCCTCATCTTGTATGAGCTCCTAGAATTTGTCTCTCCGTACCCAGTCATGCAGATGCAATTTTTTATATTCTTTCAATTTTTTTCATGTCCTTTTTCATATTTAGGGTTTTGATTATTTCCATATATCTCAATCCAATAAGTAGAAAAAAAAATGGAAAAAGAACATGTCTACCTCAAAAAAAATTGAATTAGACATATGGAAATAATCAAAACCTTGAAAATGAATTAGACAAGTTGATTGCTCAATCTCTTTTTCAACTTAAATGCCCTCATCTTGTAAGCCATCAACTTGTCTAATTCATTTATTAATTGACAACACCTAAAACTGTATATTCTTGCATAATAATCAATTGATATTTTTTGAAAATTTCATAGACCTTCAACCTCTGCATATTTTCAAAATAGAATTTTTCATGTCTTCTTTTGGATGGAAATCTCTATTATATGGTTCTATGGTATTATGCATACATAATATTAATTTGGGGAACACACACTTTTGCATCAATCTAATTGTTGTTTCAATTGCTCCCCATAAATTCTAATAAAGCAATTTCTATTACAATATACTTATAATGTGTTCTAGTTTCACAATGATGCAGTCGACATACATTCATGGTGTTCGGCTTGTTCGACCAAGCATGCAATATCCCCATGTGCCACTCCCCTCTTCTTGAACAACGATGAATAAAATTTAAAAGATTGTTCGCTTTTAGTTTTAGTTGTAATTAGGTTTTAATTTTGAGGGCAATTGGATATATTTAAGTAGAATTTTGGATACATTAGAAATTCTTTATAAAAACTGATATTTATGAATTTAAAGGCTAAATTTTGGTTATTAATGATAAAAACTCTTTGGAGTGTGTGAGGGTTTAATTGGAGTGAGTCTGAAAAACTTTTAAGTAGGTTAGGAACACGACTCAGTTCAATTTTTACGATGTCATGACCATGCGTCCACCCTTTAGAGAAATGAGGTGGAAACTAGGACCGACACATATGGTTGTCTCACCCCACTTTGAGTCTTTGACTGTAGAAAAAAGAAAAAGAATAACTAGCAAAAGAATTTTACTAATTAAAAAGCTAATAACACAACTTTCCCTTTTTAAAATTTAAAAAAAAAAAAAAGTATCTTCTCTCATTGTCATTTACCTTTTTACCTTTTATTTGTTTGGTTAATTGTCTTGGACGTATCAAACTCTTATATATCATAATCCTGACTCATTTTGTCACCTTATTCATTACTTAAGATTCTTGTTCTTCTCAGCTTTGCAACGTTCTTCTAACTAAACTTCTGACGTTTCCTGTATTTTGCATGTTCGAAATGAGGCGTTTGGTGTTGAATAATCCTTGAGGTAAGCACATATATCCCTATCAAATTAGTCCTAATTACTTGATTTCATGAATCTTGTTTACCAATTTATTTTTAGTAATATCGGAAGATTTGAAATTTCATTTAGGAGTGTTCAAAATTTGAATCAATTCACACAAACCCACAAATCAAATGCAATGCAATTCAGTCTTATCTATTTTTATTGGTTTCTATAGGTTTAAATCCCTACATTTGAAAACCGACATGATTAGATCAGATGATCGATTTCTTGTGAAGATCCAATCAAATCTTTCCTTGTTCTTTTTAGGAAATGTGTTTTTGCTCTTATAAGTCTTTTTTTATTTGTTTGTAAAAACCCTTATAAGTCTTTCAAATATTTTCTTAGTATAGCGATAGCAACCAGGGTTGATGAGTTAGATAGTTATTTGTTAAGAGAGGGGAAATCAGTGAGGATCGAACCTGCACTAGGGTACTTAGGAATGATTGTTTTTCCATCATTGCGGTAAAACTTCATCCGCAATCTTTGAAATTGAATAAACTTGAATTATTAAGTCTTTGTGTGATTATGGTATGTTTACTTAACATGAATGAAAAAAAGTAAAAAATCGGGGAACTTAAGAATATGGGAAGTAAGGAAAAGGGAAGTAAGAAACCTACGCTTATCAATGATGGTCTATGATTCTAGCATTTGTAGCCTATGCCCATGCTCGTGACATTTCGTTTTACCTTATTATCATTTTTGTTGATCTTTCTATCTTTGTGGATTTTAGTTTCGTCCCCCGCGTGTATTTATTTTTTTTTTATTTTGTTGTGCTATTATTATTAATAAAAAAAGGGTGGGGGAGGGACGAACATGGGGTTTCTAGGTGATGGTCCTTACCCCTAGGGGCGAAGCCAGGATTTCTCGGGGGGAGGGGCGAACTTAAAAGAATGCAAGGTTAAAGAAAAATGGCAACAACTAAATCTTTTTATATAGTAATGTCTTCCATAATTAATCAATACAAACAAATTACAATTGTTGCTGGCGATGTTTTATGTCATGAAAACGTCGCATAATAGGCTCATTATCAATAAAAACAAATACATCTTTCTCAATGTAAATAAGCATGCTATCACTCAACCATTGATCTTCCATTGTGCCCCCCCATAAAAGCAGTGTCTCACTAATCATTAGATATTAATATTTTCAGGGCCATGGAAGGCAAGCTTAAATCCAGTGCCCTAGTGTGGAATCAAAGAGAGAGTGTAAACATTGGTCATTATAACCTTTTCTGCACAACTCACAAATGAAGCTTTATTGAACAAACAAGCCAACATGATTTTTCGATATGCTTAAACTTTCAGTAGCAAAATCCCAAGAAAAGCAAGTGGAACTTAGATGCATAGTATGTGTCTTTCCACTACTTGTCACACCATAAGCAAAAATGGTACCTGCATTTTCAATACTCAAGCCGTAAGAAATGGAAAATTAACAAGAGAATTGTACGTAACTTAATTTATTTGTTTTCAACTAAAGCTAATAGAATTTCCACCACCATCGATGTTTCATTATATAAATTATACACATTCTTACAGAAACAATATCAACGTTTCTCATTAGGCATTAACGAATTCTCCATTGTAGTCTACAAGAGAAGTATGTCATACCATTGACACCTTCCATGGCAGCTTTGACAACAGGTTTAGCGGCAACTTCGTACACCTCTTGCGAATTGGCATGTTGTCCAAAAACTCTATTTGCCACAACAAAACCATCCCCAAATCCAATCAGTTTTCAAAACCCTGTAACTACGTTAAATGCAAATTAATTCCAACACATTTTCTTTTGCATTTTCCATAAACTAACCGAAATCGAAATTAACTCCACATCAAAATTTCCAAATTCAAAATAACAATATATACTAACTAATATATTACCAAATGCATAGGGTGTAGCTGGATTATACTCATTCCTCACAATCTTATCGCCGTCTGCGTACCAAGTGACCTCATCCCCTCTCTAAAGTGAGTCTGTGAGACTGTGAGAGTAAACGGCGGCTCGGCTGGAGTGAGCCTGTGAGATGGCTCCGTTCCGTTCCGTCCGTTGGCTGCTGGGTTTGGGGGGGGGGGAGAGCTTTGCTGCTCTCTGTGTGTAATTGGCCTTGAGAAAGGCTGAGAGAGAAGAGAGGCTGAATGGGGGACACGCGGTCCCCCCACCACCATATATATACTTTTTTTCTTTCAAACAAACGAAAGACGTCGTTTCGTTTAAGTTAAATTTTTTTGTTACCTGGATTTAAAACAAAACAGAATGGTTCATCTCTGCTGCTGTGTAGCAGAACCAGTTTGAAGGAACAAAGACAGGGAGCTGGGTTTTCCGGCGGGAGGGGAGAGGCTAAACCAGCGTTGGGGCTGTGTTTTCCGGAGAGGGGAGTGGCGGCCGCCACTCCTTGCCCTCACTTGGCTTCGCCACTGCTTACCCAT
This sequence comes from Malus sylvestris, assembly GCF_916048215.2. NCBI lineage: Eukaryota > Viridiplantae > Streptophyta > Magnoliopsida > Rosales > Rosaceae > Malus > Malus sylvestris. The sequence continues at coordinate 2,207,704 of NC_062273.1, forward strand.
TCGAGAAAAGATAAGTGTCTCACACACAACCATTGCCAAAAAGCTAACATCGCCTTATCTTTCTCCATTTCACTTAAAAAAGATTAGATAATCTATAGATGTTTAACCAACAAGAACAATGAGAGAAGAATCAGGAAACTTAGGATTTAGGAATATAGGAAGAAAGGAAAGGGAGTCGGATCAACTAGTTTCCCTATTTTTTAACATATGATATAATCTACACTAAGGGGTGAGGGAGTGGACAAAGCCTCAAAAGGAACTAGTCATAATAATGTGTTGGATTTTACCTTTGGCGAGAATTGAATTTAGGAGTTGGTTGGGTTCATTTTAGTTTAGTTTTTAGCCAAAATCTAACACTAAACTGAAATTACTATTGAGTTTGGTTCATTTTGATAAAAGGGAAAACCGAACAGTTTCAATTCAGTTTTTTTCGATTTTGTCCACTTCAGTTTCGGTTTTTCCAATATTTTTTTTTAAAATTAAAAGTTAGAGAGAAAATGAAGAGAAAAAAAATCTAAGGAATTAAGAATTGGGCTTGGATTGAAATCAGGCCAACAGCTAGCTAACTTCGAATTGGGCTTGAAAAATGAATACTCTACATAAATAAATATACAAAATATAAAACAACTAAAATTTTCTAAATGCTTGCAGGATCGATGCTGTTAATGTCATATATTTACGTAACTTTGTTTCATGTGTTGCTTCTTGTAGGTAAGGTTACTGTTACACAAACAATGGAGCCACAGTATCATGGAACTCATCACTAAGTCATTGGCAACTGCAAGTATACTAGTTCTCCAGCTCAAGGAGCTTTTAATACTAAGAGATTAATGGACAGATTCAGTAATCTTCAAGAGGAAATGGTTCATCATATTCTATCCTTCCTCACTCAAAGAGACCTCGCTCGAGTGGGCTGTGTGTCCAATAGACGTAGACAGTTTCAGCTGTCAACTCCATCATTGAATTTCGACGCAATGCCCTATGCTCATTTTACGTGGGGTAGGTTGAGGTTGTTGAATTATTTTGACAGGTTCTTGATCCAACGCGGGAATAATCATATACAGCGCTTTCGTGTTTATTGGGTCTTTACAGGCCACTTGGTAGGCAACTGTGATGATTATTTTCGAGTCATCACTTGGATCCATAATGCTGCAAGGTGTAACGTTGAAGTGCTTGATCTTGACTTCCATATCCATGATGATAGGATAATAGCAGTAGAATTGCCAATCTGCTTCTTTCGTTGCCAATCTTTGAAGTCACTAATGGTGGACTTGAAGTTTAGCATTCTTAAAACCCCATCCCTGGCTTGTTCCACCACTCTCCGAAGCTTGAAGTTGAAAAATCTTACGATCAACGAGGAATTTTGTTAATGGATCTCATGTTCCTGTAAATGCCTCAAGGAATTATGGCTTGAACTTGTTCATGGGTCACAAATTATCACCATCAAAAGCTCGTCTTTGGAATCGTTGCATTTTTCATCCTGCTATTTTTACTATGGTTCTCAATATGTTGGCTGTGACATCTTATATCTTAGCCTCTCAGGTGAAAAGCTCGAAGACATACATTTGGAGTGGAAGGCTGTGTCCAGCAACCATTTGATAATATAGACGCTCCAAAACTTTCCGACCCTTGCTTCTTAGGATAGTGGAAGTTACCATGGTAAGTGAAACCACGTTTACTCACATTTACTTTTACCTCTCTCCCTCTCTCTCTCTCTCTAAGAAATTCTCATTTGGTTTGCATGCATGTTAACTTTCTTCAGGCAAGCGGGTTTAGTAGGAGATTCTGGAAATCCCAAAACCTGGCTTGTATTAATCAGCTTGAAGAGGTAACAATTGAGCTTCCTTATGGAGGCAATGAATTGGAGTTTGCAAGGTATACCTTTGAGGAAGCCAAGAATTTGAAGAAAATGGTCATACTTTATTTACCCAATCAATCAACTCTTATGAGGACGGTAAATGAAAGGGAGATGAATTCTGCAACAGTTGTCTTTAAGGAAAGGCAGGGAATGCCTGAACTCCGCCGTTTGGTTCTGCGTTAGCTGGGTTGAGTAAAGTGACCGGTAGAGATGCTTGGTTTAAATCTCATTTCACAAGGATTTATTTATGAGTTAATGTTGAAACCTAAGCCTTGATGTTGATATGTTGTATGACATTTTCTGTTCGTTGAAATTACTCAACTCTTGATAGATATTGGTCTTTGGGCTTCAACCCTCCTTGTCACTTAATAAAAAGAGTTTTCATTGGCCTTTGATAAGACTACAGTTCAAACCCAATACTTTGGAACCGAAGAAGAGCACCAAAAGAATTGCAATACCCAATTAGATAATGACAAGCGGATAGTTTAGGAAATTTTCTTTTAACCGAGCTTTTGATGTTCGTTTTTTATCTATACTACGTATTAATAGAACACAATTCGTTAGTAAAAACCAATGAAAATATCATTATAATAAAAGAAAGAAAATATCATAAACAAAACGTCATGTATATTAAGTAATTTCGTACAAAAATTTACTTTTTTTTTCTTTCTTCACTCATATGTCATCAAAGCATGCTTCTTACTTTAAAAAATTATTTAAAATACTTTAAAATTCTAATTTGACTATACTTTTCAAGTCTTTTAAAATTCTAATTTTAAAGTCTATTAATAAATTCTATCAAATTCTAATTTTATTTAAAATGTAAAGTGTATTCAACAATACCCGAACATTTTAAGGTTTTACTGTTTCTTTTACTTTTGAGCAAAACACCAAAATCAGATCGACTGGCGGGCCGCTGAGAGAGACGCCATTCTCCGCCGTCTGGAAACCACCCTCCGCCGTCTGGACGTCACCGGATGTGTAGGTACGAATTGATTTCCGATCCTTCAACCCCCAAAATTGCATGCCATTTTTTATTCCATTTCTCCGTTTTCGCTTTCGAAATTCTTCAGCTTTACTCATCCGAAGCTATTAAGTACTTCGATCAGGTTTTTTATTCTTTTATTGTCTTTTTTTTTTTAACAAATTTTTGTTGGTAATTGTTAATATTGGGAGATTTTGAATTCGAATGGGAAAAGATGCAATCTTTTGCTGAGAATTTTCTGGGTTCGTTAACCTACAGCAAACCCATGAGGGTTAGTTGCAGATAATTCAATTTTCATAAAATATATGTATATATAAAGTTTAACTCTTTGATATTGAATGTAACAGATGGTATGTCGGTCGTTTCCTAATGTATTGCAGTTTAGTTGTCGTAGCGGGTCTCATATTTACCACTCAAAGATACAATTTGAAAATTGATAAAATTATGTTCATGTTAGAAATAAATGTAGAGTTTAAATTAGCAGACGGAGTGGCAAAAAGAAATGATGCCTATGCACCTTGGTGCGAGTTTGATTCCCACTTATCCTCTCCCCTAACAACTAACTATTTAACCCACTAACGCTATCGTTCGTAAAATACAATGGTCTTAGTTTTGTACTGTTGATGTCGTATATTTACGTAGTTGTATTCTCATGTTCTTAATCCTTGCAGGTCTAAGTTATTATTAGAAAAGCGAAAGGAAAACAAGTATCATGGAACATAAGAGTAAGTTATTGGCAACTACAAGTTCAGAGGCTCAAGGAGCTTGTCCTGAGCGCACGAACGATAGATTTAGTAGTATGCCAGATGAAGTTGCACATCGAATTCTTTCATTACTCTCTATATTGGATCTCATTCGGTTTGGCACTGTATCCAAAAGATGTAGGGAACTTCATTTGTCAACACCCTCTTTGAACTTTGATGAATTTAACAACTGGAATAAATCATCTTACAGTAAGCAATTTAAGCTGTTGAATTCTTTGGATAGGTTCTTGGTTCTTCGTAGGGACAGTAAATTACAACAGTTTCGTATTCGTTGGAGTCTTGCTTATGGAAAAGGTGCAAGTCTATATAACGAGCTTTACCGAGTGGTCACATGGATTCATATGGCAGTAAGGTGCAATGTTGAAGTACTTGATCTTGAGTTGGGGATACCTGAGACGACTGAACTAGAGTTACCATCTTGCATCTTTCTTTGTGGATCTTTGAGGTCTTTATCGGTGCACTGCAATAAAATTCTTACAGTGCCCTCCTCGGTTCACTCCACCAATCTCCAATACTTAAGGTTGACAAATGTTACAATAGATGAGGGGTTTTGCAAATGGATCTCGTGTTCTTGCAAATCGATTAAGGAATTACACCTTGAACATGTCCGAGTAGAAAATATCACCATTGAAAGCTCGTCCTTGGAATCATTTAGTTTTGTGTTTTCCTCTCACAGTGACCTCTGTCATCTTAGTATCTCATGTGAGAAACTCGAAGCTATGCGTATAAACTGGAGATTTGATTCGCCTAGCAGCAGATCCTTCAAAGTTTTTGCTCCAAATCTTAAGTATTTGAAATGGACTGGGAGTTTGTTGAATAACCAAAATATTGGGAATTTTATGTGCTTAGAAACGGCTGAAATTTTTCTGAACCATGAGGCAGATAACAATGACTTTGGCAATGTACTTGAGCTTCTTTGCAGTATCCGCAGGGTTAAAGTCCTTCTTCTAAGCGGAGAGACAGCCAAGGTAAAACTTTAGAGAGATTCTTTTTTAGCTAAAACATGATGGTTTGCACTATGAATTTGTGTAGATTATGTCATTTTTGGATCTTTGAAAGGATGTTGCAAGGAATGTATCTTCACTATGATTCTATACCATGGAAATAGTAGGGATGTTTAGTTTATGTTTCTGAAACTTAGAAACCAAAACCAAGTGTGGCATAGTGGAATGAAAAATTATACTGGTGTGGAAAGTTTTATTTTTGAAATCAATGCATGAATTCTGGAAATGGGTCGCCCTTGGCTCAAGCCGCTCAACTTTGTTTGTCTTTTTTACTTATAGTGTTCTGGATGCTCTGCATTTTCTATTTCAAGACTCTGCCTCTCATGTTTATAATATTGCAGGTTCTGTTGAGGGAAGGTTCTATGCCTGCACTGTTTGATGATATATCTTACCTGGGTGTGCATATTGAGAGCTTGGTTGATGACATGGTCCCAACAATGGTCTCTCTTCTGAGAGGAATGCCCAATTTGAAAACTTTGTATGTAAAGTGTGACCCATCCTTTCTCATCCAGAAACCTAAAGTAAGTTATACTCTCTCTCTCTCTCTCTCTCTCTCTCTCTCTCTCTCTCTCTCTCATACACACACGAATACAACGTAGTTTACTATGTGATGTGTCCCAGCAATGGTAACTAAAATTAGTTGTTCCAAGGGTTTAGGATATTGGTCCATCGCAAAAATATTGATCTTGGTCTCTTCTAAGATTGTTTTTGTGATCTAAGTAATGTTATCTTTAGAGCTTCAATTATTGTTTCCAGAGCGATGTATAACCCTAATCATATGTAGGTAGTGCAGTTCAAGAGGAATGTCAAGTTATTTACTCAATATCTTTGTCACGCCTCATCTCGGGTTGGGGATGTAACAATCTATAATAAATTTTAATTTATTTGCTCGTTTCCGGTACAGGCATGTGGATTTAATAGGGAATTCTGGAAATCTCAAAACTTGGCTTTTATTGATCATCTTAAGGAGGCAACAATAGAGCTTTCTAGCGGGAACAATGGAATGGAGTTAGTGAGGTATATGCTCGAGGATGCTAAGAATTTGAAGGAAATGGTCATACTTCATTCGCCCGAGCATTCGACTCTTTTTCAGGTGGTAAATGAAAGTAAGCGGAAATCTGCTGCCAGAGTTGTCTTTCAGGAATACAAAGCAAATGAAAAGAGGGAATTAGGCAGGTTTAATATTTATGTAAAGAAATAATGTGTTGTGACTTCAAAACCATAGTCCGGATGTTGATGGATGCAGTTTGGTTGTAGTCTTACTGTGTTGTGCTTGTTAAGCTTAATAAGTACCAAGGTTTTTCGTTACTATTCCATGTATGTTATTGTATAATATTGCGATTATCTTTTACTAGGTTAACAATAGTTTTTTGGTTTCAACGGAGACCTATCGGTCGGCGATTAGGGGCGGAAACTCTCATACAGGCGATTGAGGAGAGAAAACGCTTGGCCTTTTGTTTTGGGATCTGTTGAAGGATCGATATTACACGAAACATATCTTGGCTATGGGATTATAACATGCCGATAACCGGAATAGCTAATTTGGTATTCTTAAAGTACAAAGTTGGTAATGCCCGTGTGCAGGGTAGGGTGGAGGGTAGATGGGCGGAGGATAGGGACGAACTTCGCGTATATGACAAATGAATTTCGAAGCATGATATGGGCTTGAATATATGAATAATTGATGATTATGCATGCTTCTTGGAAGGGTTTTAGGGTGGTCGTACTTTTTAAAGAATCGGCCTTTATAATATTGCAGGCTCTGTTCAAGGAAGTTTCCATGCCTGCGCCGGTCGATAACATTTCTTACTTGGGGTTTGCGCGTAACAAGCTTGAGTGATGGCCTAGTCTCAGTCAATGGCGGAGTCAAGAATTATTCGGTGGGTGAGCTAAGTTCAAATTATTTTTACAAAATCAAATGCTTAATTTTTTTTTTGTTCACTACATAAAGTTATGTAATAAACCTGAAACTCTATAGTTTTTATTCTAGACTTCTAGTCTTTAAAATTTCAAATGAATAAAGTAAAACAAGTATAGAAGTTTTAAGTTATTACTATTAAATTTAGTATTGGTTAAATTAATTTTATTTTATACTTACTAACACTAACAGCTCTTAGAATTAGGGCTGGTTTGGTATTGCTGTGCTTTGAAAAAAAGCTGCTGTGAGAATAAGCGGCTCTGCTGTGAGAATAAGCGGCTGTGAAATAAAGCCAGTAGAGTGTTTGGTAAACTTTTTTGGGAAAGTGCTTTTGGAAAAAAAAAAAGCAGGATGATAGTGTGTCTTTTCATTAAAGGAGCACTGTAGCTCCGTGTGCTTTGAAAAAACAGGTTTTTTTTTAAAGCAGCAAATAGCAGCTTCAGCTTTTCCTTTGATTTTCAGCTTATTCTAACAGCAGCTTCCAAAATAAACCCTTTTTTTTCAGTTTACCAAACACAAAAATGACCCTCAGTTTTTTTTCACAGTGGTTTTTTTTAAAATCACCTCAATCCCAAACGGGGCCTTAGACTTTTCATTTGATAGATGGGCTGCAACAATTAAAAATCATGAAATAGCCCAAATGATTAGTATTTTTTAAGCCTAAAGAACTAAAACTTTCCCTATGCTATAGTCCACCGGAGTCTTGTACTTGGTTCCGTCGGTGGTCCCAGCATTGGTATCACTTCTGACGGATCCTTTTTTTTGGGATCCGTGATCGTAGCTGTTCATCGTATATCGTGCGGTTAATTTTCGTTAGGTATTATTTATATTTAATTTTAAATTTTAAATTTTAAATAATTCCTGACCTCACGATGAATAATCACGATCACAGAATTTTCAAGATCCCTAGAAAATGGATCTGGGCGATGATACGTTTCTTTCTAATTTGAATGTATACATTGCACAGTCTACCCACCTCACTCTCACATAAACCTAAAGTTAAAAGTTGAAGTTGGTTCTCTCTCTCTTTCTCTCTCACACACGCACGTGCGCACACACCAAAACAAATGTAGACTGGTACAGTTCAGGGGACTAGCACTTTCTTGCTTTATAGCTTATATTCGTATTACTATTTTTCCGGTATTTTTGGAATGTTTTTTGTTCTGATGTTTTGGTTTTTGTGTTTTCAGACACGCGGATGTAATAGGAAATTCTGGAAATTCCAAAATTTGAATTTTACTGTTCAACCAAAGGAGGTAACAATAGAAAAGAGATTCTCTCCGGATCTCTTCCACCAAGGTCACCGGATCAAGTGATCTGTACCTTTGAAATTTCATCTAACGGTAAAAAATTATTATAGCTTTTAAGGGATCAAAACAGGTGGGTTGTTGATAAAAATTTAAAGGTTCGGATCACTTAATTCGGTGACCTTATTGGAAGAGATTTGGATAGGATATATTTCCGTAACAATAGAGCTTTCCAATGGGTTTAACGCCATGGAGTTAGCAAGGTATATTCTTGAGCAAGCTCATCGTTTGGAGAAAACGTTTATATTTTATATGATTGAGAATGAATCCTACATTGATGAGATGATGGACCTTGCATGGACTTATAATTAAGTTAGGCTGCTCCCTATATTGCTTATTGGTTTTATGGTGGAACCTCAACGTTCTTCATGGTATCAGAGTAGGTTGTTCTATGTGTGAAGCTCAACAACCACATGCGCTCCACGTCACCCGAGTTGTGTTGTTCACATGTTAGGCTTGAAAATTCGTTACACATGAGGGGCATGTTAAGAATGAATCTCACATTGATGAGATGATGGACGTCACCCAAATTGCGTTGCCCATGTTGATAAGCTCGTATTTATATATATATTACATCAAATTCACTTGTCTTTTCTTAGTTAGTTCCTTATATTTTTGAGCTATTTACTTTGTTTTTGTGTTTTGTGGGATTTGTCAAGCAAATAAAAGAAAAATAGCACAAGTAGGATTTTTAGTAACAAATTCGTCAAAACTGCCTGTGCAGATCAGCTGACTTTGGAAGCAAGTTGCGAACAACTCAAAATGAATTAGAGAATGAGCCTTATATTCTTGGAAACCTACGGATGTCTATTTTCTGGAGCATTTCGCAGATTATTAATATCATTTTTCTAAAACAAGTTATGGCCGTTTTAACATTGAAAGGTTACCAAGAGGCTGAGCAGTTTGTAACTGCAATGAAAACACCAACAGCCAAAACTAATGCAGCCAAGAACAAGTCAGCTGACACTTCTTCAAATATAAAAGGGAATGAAATTAAAGATGAGGATTAAGAGGGAATAATTGGCATAAAGGCTACCTAAAGTGTTACAATTGTTTTACCACATTTCCTCTCACTTATTGTCATCACTAAATGGCTATTAGTAGGTGAGTTAAGGAGAAGAAAATGATGCAGCAAGAATGGGTTTAAAAGTAGCATTGGGGAAGGAAGGAAGGGAGGAGGAGGCCTCGGTCGATTTCTTTCGGTTCTATCTTCTCAAACTCATGTCTATCTTTTGTTTTAACTTAAGGATTGTGCGTAACTAAATTTTTAGTAGTTAGGGGCTGTTTTGAAGCCCCGAATATGATTGCAATTTTATTATGACATTTTGTTGAATTACTTTTATGAATGGATGAAAATTGGTTCACTATTTGTCTCATTGATGAATTTTTTATTTGTTTTCTATGGATGCATACGTAGTAAGCATATCTAGGATTCTAATGCTATGAATATGTGTGTGCCTGCCCTTGTCGAATGAGGACCTACATATATTCTAGAGTAGTACTTGTTAATTGCGATTAACATGTGAACCAATTTCTAGGATAAGTAAGACAACGCCAGTACTTACGATGCCTTGTGATGACTCAAACTCTTTTCGTTCTTAATGATTTCTATTTGTTAAATCTATGAACACGTCATTCTAGATTGCATGCTAGGGACTAAGTTAAGTTGAAAACGTCATTCTCTTAACATACTACGTAAGAAAGAGTAATAGGTTGAGTTCTAACATTGAGCCAACTTGAGCATCTTCATCCGGAAATAAAAGGAATTTGAATGAAACATAACATGTTTGCATGATTATTTGGTGGTGGATAGCAATACCCCTAACTCGTTTTTCTTAATTTGTGAGCTACTTAATATCTGTTTCTGTCCTGTTTTTGTTCGATTTAATTTAAATAGAAAATCAACTCTAAAAATCCCAAAAATTTGTAGAAGTGTAGCTCTGTGTGCTAGTGTTTGCTTATAAAATTTCGTAGACTTTAGATTAGTGTAAGTCAGTCTAATAATTATTTTTCGGTGGCTGGTCAGTAGGGACAACAACCGGTTTTTTTGACATTTTAAGTAGTTAGATAAAACAATCTTCTGCGGGAAAGACCCTTATTTTCATATGCTACAATTGACAAATCTTAGCTTTAATAAGGAAAATCAATAGGACATTTGTGTGCTACTTTGTGGTGTGCTTTTAATCCTATCACATGTGTCAAGCTTGAAAATTCTCTCCACATGAGGGGGTGTGTTGAGAATGAATTCCACATTGATGAGAGGAATGACCTTGCATGAACTTATAAGTAAGTTGAACTATTCCCCATATTACTAATTGGTTTGATTGTGAAACCTCGATTTTTTTCACTATTCGCCCCTCTGGTCATGTCATAAAAAGATCAAAGCAAGAAAGTCTCCGCTACCAAAATTGCCTCACACTTAATGTGCAAAATATTCAAATTAGACATTCCTTCAAGAAGAGAGGTCACTCTGGAGAATAAGTTATTACTCAAGCTTGTAGTATGTGTAAGTAACAAAGGTAATGAAATAGTTTCCGCGATGAACTTTGCACCCTCCTAAATAATTGAGCCTGCAATATTAAAAACAGTAATGAAGTTGAAACTTGTTAAGAGTATCAATTTTATATTAGGGAAATGAGAGACTTTAGATGTGCTTATACGTAATTGGGATACTCCCCATATTGACAATTAGTTTTATGGTGAAACTTCGACTTTCTTCATTGTATAGAGCATATTGCGCCTCATGTGAAGCTCAACAACAGCATGTAAGGAGGCGTGTTTAAAGTGAATCCTACATCCTAGAAAAGTGGGGCCTTACTTGTGCTTATAAGTAAATTGACTACTCCCAACTTTTTTCATAACCTAAGAGCTACATTCTTGCGTTTGGTACACTTACAAATTTGATATCGAGTCGAAATTGATTTATCAAAACATAAATTGTGGTTTGACCCCCTGGACTCTTACTCCATTTGAAATTGACCTCCTGAACTATTTGTTTTGGTAAATTAACCCCTTGAAATATTTGACATAAGCTAATTAACCCTTTGTCATTAGATTCCGTGTATTATTCTGTCGAATTCAAGGGAAAAGTAGTCTTTTTATCATCAATCCTTACATGTCACTTATAACCACCAATAAAATTATGACATGTGGACTTAATAATGTGTAATGATAATATGAAATGGTCCTTATGTAAACATTTCGTTACTTTATGTTTCTTATTATGCTATAAGTTTTTGAATTATTCCGTGTCCACGTGTCATTATTTTATTGATAGTTATAATTGACAAGTAAGAATTGATGATGAAAAGACTAATTTGTCCTTGAATTTAACGGAATAATGGACGGAATCTGCTGCAATGGGTTAAGTGGCTGATTTTAAATAGTTCAGGGAGCTAATTTACCAAAAAAATAATTCAAGGGTCAATTTCAACTAGAGTGATAGTTTAGGAGGTTAAACTGCAATTTATCCTTTTATCAAATTATGCACATAGCAGTTGAGAAAAAGGGTGTGCAGTCTAGTCCTAGAAACCAAGTCAGGAATAGCTCTTGTTGTTGAATGCTGTCTTTTATTGGACAAAGGCTTAACTGTTAACAGGGAAGACATGTTTAATTAGGCCTCATTTGGCAGCTCGGACTGTACTGACTATTTATGTCGGATAGGATAAATAGCCACCGGATAGTACTGACTAAATTAGTCGGACGTTTGGTGCAGTATCGGATTAATGACCGTATTATTTATACTGTGTTTGGTTTTATACCGGATAGGCTAAATCAAACTTAAAATTAAATTAAACTTATAAAAATAAAAATAAAATCTGAAACCATCCATTCTTCTTCTCTGTTCTCTCCGTCGGACCCTTCAAACGCCCTCCCTCTCTCTCCCTTCTTCTTCCCCGCCTGCCTGCACATTTGGTGAGCAACCATGAGTCATCAGATCCACATCAACCCAAATCAAGATGCAACAAACGAAACAAACTAACGATTTGTTGACAAGGTTACCTCCTGCACTGCAGCATCGCAAGTGGAATGGACTGGCGGCGGTTTGACAGAGAGAATGAGAGTAGTTTGTTGGCGTTTTGAGAAGAGAGGTTTCCCAGACACCATGCCGGGCAAGAGAGTGCATGCTTCTTTGCAAGACCCAGTTGCAGGGGAGGACAACGACGTCAACGGGGAGGACGACGATGGCGACGGGGAGGACGACGATGGTGAGAGAAGGTGACGAGGGGGGGGGAGGACAACGACGCCTAGAGAGAGAGACAGAGAGAGAGAGAGAGAGAGAGGGGGCCGAGAGAAGGCGAGAGAAAGAAAGGGCCGACTAATAATCCCGGCCTTTTGGTTGGTTTTATTAGTCCGATGTATACCGTACTAAATAAGCACACCGGTTAATTTAATCCGGTGCTTATTTAGTACGAGTAAACGCCAAACACCCGCGTCCGTATAATTAGTCCTATCCGATCCTCTATCCGATCTGCCAAACAGGGCCTTAGGTGTTTATTTTTGTGCCTTTTGGTGGGATTGGATCCTCTCCGGATCCGAATGGAAGGATCCGGAAGATCCTTTAATCCTATTCATTCAAAATAAAATTGAACGGTCAGAAAACATCTAGGCAGCCTTGACGCCATTCCAATTGAGAAGCAATAGCTATGGCAGAGACGGCCATGGAATTCTCTGCACCGAGATGCAACGTCGATGGTGTTGATGGCAAGAGGCTTGAGAGGGTCGCCGATGTGGAGAAGGCAACGGTGTCGACGAGATCGTAGTTGGGATTAGGGATGAGCAAATACCCATTGGTTATGGGTAACCGCGGTTATCCGCCCATTTAAATTAAACGGTTACGGTTATGAGTAACCGTTTAGATAAATAAACGGTTATGGGTATAACCGTTTACCCGCGAAATTTAAATGGGCGGTTATGAGTATTAACCATGGTTATAAACGGGTAACCGTTTACCCATTTATTTTATATATGTAAAACTAACACAAACCATGTTCTCGATCTAATAATACTTAGCACCCAATAAATTAGCAAGGAATTCATCGGTCATTCTCTCAATAACACTACTACAGGAATGATGATTCTCATCATCAAGGAATTGGTCAAATTAATTTAAATTCCTTGCGGGTAACCGTGAAATTGACATAAATGCTTTGATAGAAATGTCTTCTAAACAATTTTTGTAACCCAATAATACTTAGCAAATATTATATTTACCTTCATTGGTAACAATTAAAAATATCGTCCGTAAACTATTATTTCAATTATTGGAATGGTATAAGGACTTAAAAAATTAAAATATGGAAATGTATGATGAATGTACTTATAACGGTGTTTAATTGTCAAAAAAAAATTTATGACAATTTTTTTTTAATTTTCAAGTTGTTAAAAAACATGTAGACGGGTGAAAAAAAGGTAATGGTAAAAAAAAAAGATAAACGGGTTAAAAAGGATAAATGGGTAAACGGGTATTAAACGGTTACGGTTAAATGTGTATGCGGTTATGGGTATGGTTAACCGTTTATAAACGGTTATGGGTATGAGTATAACCGTTTAGGCAATTACCCAACGGGTAAATGGTTATGCGGGTATGAGTATAAACGGTTATGGGTAAATTAACCGCGGTTACCCGCCCGCATAACCATTGCCCATCCCTAGTTGGGATCGATGACTTTGCGGTCCTATTTTGGAAGCAAGGTTGCGTACGTGGCTTTGTGGCCCTATTCGAGGAAGGGGAAGAAGCTGCGATGGCTCTGCTAGAGGCAAACCTTGCCAGCAATCTTTGGGATTCGGAGGATCCGGCGAGGATCATTTTCCCCTTTCGGTGACTAGTCACAAAAAGAATTTGAATCCTGAAATTCAACTGTTATTGATGTTAAAAAAAGAGAATTGTTATTAGCACTCTTAAAATCTCATTTGGTATTCTAAAATTTTTTATAATTAGAAAGAAAAAATATATTTATAAGGAATGTACAATGAGATTTTTGAAGTGCTAATAACAGTTTTCTAATAACAGTTTTCTAAAGAAAAAGTCGTTATGTGTAAAAAGCAGAAGGAAAATTTGTATGGAGATTAGTGTAACTGTGCAAGATGACATTTTGAAATGCAAGTAAAAATATTAATAAAGTTGCCTTGATTTTTAACCAAAATAAAAATAATAATTTGTTGAAAAAAGAGTATTTTACATTTATTAAAGAAAGGTTGGCTTTGTTCAAAGTGATTTTTTATTTTTTTTAAGAAAATAAAAAGTCATGAAAGTGGTGGCATCACTGCCGTGCTTGCCAACATCTACAATCCTTCTACTAAAAATAAAAAAACGAGGCAAAAGAAAATGTGTTTAGCATTTCTATTTGGTGTAAGAACTCTCTTCTTATTCATTTGTTCATTTGGATCAACTCACAAGAACCCAAAATGTTTTGTTGTTCGCTCGAAATTGGACTACGTCGATGTTTGATGTTGTTTTTGTTTGTGGGTTACATTTATATAGAGTTTAGAGAGTATATAATGTCACGCCCCAGACCTAGGATCAGTAAAAAAAGTAACCGTGTGCCCAGTGCGCAAATAAAAAAAATAACGAAAATAAAACTTGTCTTATATTAATAACTCCAAAACCCGTTACAGGGTTTACCAAGTAAAAAATAAAAAAAATAAAAATTTAAAACCCTTAATTTCCTCGTCTAGCATTTGTCTTGCCAAACAACTCATCAGGTGAGGAGCGAGCAACAACCACTGTTGCCCAATGAGTGCTTATATCAAATCATCATTTTACGTGTTAATTATATCCTTCATCAAATATGTAACTCACCACGTGACCTCTAATGACATTTCTACCCTAATCCCTGTGTGCAGTTTGCATTTATCAATCGGAATAACGCAATACTAAAGTTCTCATGCTCCATGAACATTTTCAAATAATCCACATATCACCATATATAATAACTCTAAAAACATTTCAACAAATCTAACATGCTTGACTTGAAAATAGATAAAGATCTGAAATAGAGAAACCCCACGATAGTTCGTGGTTTTCGTTTATCAGAAATAAGAAATTTTACAACACATTATATAAACCACTTACCTCGATCGATAGCAAGAACCTCGACAAAACAAACCCCACTAAAAATCTCCAATTAACATTAAACTCTCTAACCCTATACTCTCCTTCTTATTCTCCCCATCTTTTCGCTACGTAATGCATGCATTGCATGCTATCTTCATTGATAACCTAAAATAAATCATGATGATCCAATACAAAGTCTGCAAATCCCTTTTATTGTAGGAGAATGGCGACAACAGCATAATTCCTATTGGATGAATGTGGCGGCTCCAATCTCAACCAAGTTGCTCATCAAATTCTTTATTTAGCTTTCTTTCTATAGGATCACACTCTTGCCGTCTTGCCGCTCCTAACCGCAATGGTGTAGCCATGTTAAGGGCTACCTTGAGCTATAGCCCAGGTAGTTTTTCGTAAAAAATTAAAATTTTACATGTAATTTTTATTAATTTTTGAATGTAACTCATTATATATTTAGTAATTAATCTTAATCCATATAAAATTATATAATATAGTTTACAAATCATTTTTTTTTGTTACATTCTTTTTCTTATCGCTTCTTGTACATGTAAAAATGTGGATTTGTTTGAATTTTAACGTGGATTTGTTTAATAACGAAAATTCTCGGCTCACCTTGTGAAATTTTCTTAAGTTAGAGCATACTCTAAAAAATATAGTATCAAGCTTCTTTGTTTATAAAGATTAAATCTTTAAACTAGCCCATACGGTGAAAATTTCCTAGCTCTGCTATTGCCTAACCGGACCACGTTTTCCTATTATTTTTATGAGTGATGATGGACCCACCTTTTTAAAATTACCTGAGCTTGAATTTCTTTCTCCTCAATAAAAATGAAATGAAGGTCCATAATTGCTAGAGATAAAATGGCTGACATAAGGATTTTACAGATTCCTATTGCTAAAATGATCAAAATCAAATAATGACGACATCACACATCGATCAATTTCTCAAAATCAAATATCGATGACATCACACATTGATCAATCTATCTAATATTCACGAAATATCAACAAAATCTTGAAAAGTAATTATTTCAACCATTTGAATTTGTATTTTCATCATTTTCCAATTTCTCAAAAATATAACCTTAGGAAATAGAGAGCCCAAAACTGGAAAGAGATCATCTTCGGATCTTTTCCTCCAAAGTCCAAGGATCAAGTGATCCGGGCCTTTGAAATTTGATCAAACGACTAAAAATTATTATAGATTTTAAATTTTCTTTCTAACTTATCTGTTTTTCGCTGTTTGATCAAATTTTAAAATCCCGGATCACTTGATCCCTGGGTTTTGGAGAGAGAAATTCGGAGATGATCTCTTTCCTCCAAACACACAAGTTGTAGGCCCACCCAACCAATTTCTCCATCTTTGTTTGATGGGTGGGACTCACATAGTTTTTATAAAAAAGTTTAAATTATTTTAATCTTAAAGGAATTTTATTTTTTTCTCTTAAACTACGGATAAGTGATATTCCTCTTCACTTGCAAGTAAGATATTTTAGATTCGATTTTTGTCAAATGTAAATTTGAACCATATTATAGCTAGCTCATTGTGAGGTAAAACTCACCCCCTTCCCATTAGTGTAGATAATATTGATTGTTAATAAAAAAATATTATTTTATTTTATTAAAAAAAAGTTATTAACAAAAAAAAAAGGAATTTTTAATTTTTTTTTCTTTTTGCCTATGTGACGTATTTGTGACATACACTTCAACATAAATGTAGGTTTTAAGTTTGCCACATCACTATTTAAGGTCAAGTTAACGAATCCATTAATAGGTATACAACTAGGGGCGGGCAAACGAGCCTTATATTTAATACACGAAACGGATTGGGGTAGGGCGGGTCTAAGTATATGGTGGGGTGGGACGGTTCCAATTTCTGAGTATACACGAGCCCTCAGCCAGGACCGTATACACATGCATTCATTCATTCTTTCACACACACACACACACACACACACAGGGTCTCTGCAATTCCTCTTTCGGTTTCTCCGGTTCTCCTCTGTCCTCAATCGTCTTCGTTGATCTTGACCTTCTTCGTCAATTCTTAAACTTGGAGACTGTCCTCCTTCTCGATATCTCTCTCCCAGATCGTCTTCGTTGATTCTTAAACTCGGAGACTCTCCTCCTCTTGATCTATCTCTCCCATATCATCTTAATCGGTTCTTAAACTCAGAGACTTTCCTCCCTTTCGATCTCTCTCTCCTAGACTGACCAACTCTCGATCCCCCAGACTGACCAAATTCTCGATATCTGAGCTCCATCCTCAGCTCCTCTCAACTGCGACCACCATGACGATCCATCTCAAAGCCAAATCTTCAAACAAAAAGTATTCAAATATGACGATCCATCTTGAAATTTCCAGTGTGTAATACCTGCTGTTGTATAAAGCTCGCTCATATCAAAATTGAATTGTTTTGTTTATTTATTTATTTTTATCTAGGTTGAAGATTGCATTATTATGTATGTGTTTTTTGGGTTCTTGCTAATTTCGTAGTTGATTGGATTTATGGGTTGTTGTTTGCAAGAATTTGAGTTGAAACATGCGTATAGGGCCTTGGGAACTTGAAATTTCTTGAAGCTTCGTAGATCCGTTCGCTGCTTGTTGTAGGTTAAGAGAAAGCACAACAGGGAAAAGTACCCGTGGACTCGTAGGAATTGGCTTGTTTTAAACAGGCCGAGTTAGGTCCGATTCCAACTCTTATTTTATTTTACCCGGCTCGGTCCTTCCCGTTTCATTTTCCAACAGGTCCAGTCCGGTTTTTTCAATTTTGGGCCAGGCCCGGCTAGTGCCCACCTCTATATATGACATTGAAATGAAATAATAAATAAATGTATGAGATTGAAATGTTTTAAAATATTGTATAAAGTGCCGTTGAACACAAATCTCTACTAATTAATAAAACATTCATTGTCAATCAAAATCCTATGAAATTACCAGTTTAACCCTCTAATTAAACAAACATAAATAAGAACTATAGGGCATAAATGTCATTTCACACAACCAAATTTTGCTGTTTTTTTTTCCAAAGCCTCACCTACATATAATTTTAACATATCTCTAATTAAAAAAAAAAAAAAACTTCTCACTCTCACATTCTCTATCACTCTCTTCCTCTCTCTTTCTATTTTGAAAACAAAAAAAAAATATTTTCTCATACACTTTGTGTGCCCATATGCTAGTATAAAGAAGTAGAATGCACTCTACCTTATCTTTTTACTTATTTAATATATCTATATCCTAGATTTTTTTTGTCGTTAATTTTTTTTTTTTTTTTTTGAGAGGAAACACACTTCATTGAACAAGACAGGATCAACAAAGCAGCAGCATCAGGTGACCTACAACATCAGTTTTAACTACCTATATTATAAATATCATTTGCTTTTGATATACTCTTCAAAATTAATTGTATTGAGTTAACCTTTCTGTGCCGCCTTTCACAAAAAACAAAACAAACCTTTCTGTACCGCTTTTTTACCCGATAAGTAATGAACTTCCCTTTTTACCCCTCAAGACCAAAAACAGAAACGGCTGCCGCCGGCTCGGACAACCCGATTACTCCCCCTCGACTGATATGACTTCTCTCTCTCTCTCTCTCTCTCTCTCTCTCTCTCCCCTCTATCTCAGTTTCTCTCTCTATCTTCCAGGGCCGAAAGCACTTAAAGGAAAAATGAATCCCAGTTTATACTGAACCTGCCGCTTAATTACCCGTTGCCGAAGTATTTCTCTCTCCACTAATGCCTTGTCCTAGGAGGATAGAGAGAGAAACCGATCCGGAGGGCAGAAAGAGAGAGAAGGAGGGAGAAAAATTCCAGATCTGGGGATGTGGAGTGTGTTGCCGGAATCGGAGCTGACGCGGCCAAACCCCTCCCCCCGCCCTCCTGACCGCCACCCAATGCAGACAACAGAGCGAGAGCCAACAGAACGAGAGCCCCCTTCCTCTCTCTCTTTCGTTGGCGGAGGACATGAACGACAGCGTCGCAGGAAGGGAGGTGCCGCGGGGGAGGTGGGCACCGGCCGACGGTGAACTTCTTCGCAAAGGTTTTTCTTGTACGTGCTCTATATATTGGAATGCGTAATTTACGATGACAGGAATTTACACGTGTCATCATTTAAAAGGAAGGATAGTGGGCCCGAAGATCTGTCCCCTGCTTTTGCAACACCGTGAAAGCGTGCATATTGTCTACATTGCCCCGACGGACAAAAATTCGAAACCACGAAAGAGGACATAACAGGGTTTTGGGTTCAACTCTCATTACTTTTCCATTTCCACCCTTTTTCGTTTTTTTGGCGGGCGTGTTCGGTGTTCCATCACACTCGATCGTTAACTGCCGTTTTTGGCTGATTAGTCCAAGTGAAAAAGGTATATATTTATCGCTTCAAATTTTTCTACTTATAGAAATTAAGATTGAGCAAATCACAGATCGAAGATCGAGGTGATGAATTCTATGTTTTGATTTACTTGGGATACTGAAAGATCGATGTTCTTATAGGATATGTGATTGAATGATATGCTGTATATTCTGCAGTGATTTTGTTTTTTTTGGGAAGCTAAAGCTTACACTTATGCTGTTTCTTTATGATTTGTAATAAAAATTCAAACTTTTAAACCATAGATGAGGTTCTGTTGAAATTCGGACAGATCTTGACTTTGGTTCGCAGCTGTAGGCTACCCGGAAAACCGTCCTGGCTCCGACTTTGGCCACCTGGAAAAGCATCCTAACTGGCTTTATGATAAAGCCGCATCCTGACTGCCCTTATCTACAGGCCACGTAGTTCTGAGTCATCTCATCGGTTAAGTCGCTAATTGGAGATTACGTAACTGTGAAGGCACATGTTATGTCACCGAATAGAAAAAAACATGAATCAATCATATCCAACACTACCTTTGGTGTTTGGTTTGCAAGAAAATTACAAATTTTCAAGGAGATTTTGTAAGCTTCCTTTATCTGGAATTCCATATGATCAGTCTGTATGTGTGTGAGTGTGTTCTTGCAGTTTGGATTCAAGGGTTTTTGTTTTTTGGGGTTTTGTGGTGGGTTCTGCATTGTGAGGTGACGGGAAGGGTACTTCGTCTGAAATTGGAGTGTGTGTATACGTGACTTCTTGTTTGGATACAAGGTTTTCCTTTTCTTGGTTTTGTGGTGCGTTCTGCATTGTGAAGTGACAGGAAGAGTTTTCTAAAATTGGGGAATTTCTGTGAACATGTAAAGTTAATTGGGGGGGGGGGGGGGCATTTCAAGGCCACCGATACGGGGGCAAAATTCATTTCGTTCACAGGCTGGTTGACAGAGTAATCCTATACATGATCTTAGGATTATGGTACTTGGTTGTCTACTATGTTGCTAATTGGAGATTACTTAACTGAGAAGGACATGTCTGTCATTGAATAGAATCTGCAATTCAATATCCTTAGGAATCTGTCAATTTTTTGAAAATTTTGGGATCCAATCTTGAACATGTTTTAGCCTAAAATTAGTCAAATGTTCGTCAATGCTTGTGTTTGTGTGTATTGCAGCTTTTGATTCAAGTTTTTCATCTTTCTGGGTTTTGATTTGTGGTAGGTTCCTCCTGCATTGTGATTGCTGGTCTAGAATTGGAGAATTTCTGTTGAGAGTTGAGGTAATGGGTGGATGCATTTCAACAATGCAGGGGAGGGCGAAGTCGTCTCAATCAAGGCCTTCTTCAAAGAGTGGATATCCTCAAGCCCATTTGCCAGCTTCTGAAGAAACTCAGAGCTATTACAATTCCCTGATTGAGGTAAGACTGGCACTGTCATGCAGTATTTTCTGCAAGCTTTCCTTTGTCGTTGAGATTTCCTTACCTACCACAAATGTTCAGTTTTTCTGACTCAAATGTGTTTATTTTTCTGATTGCAGGTGACTCGGGCTCTTGAACATGCTGGTCTCGAGTCTTCCAATCTTATTGTGGGTATAGATTTCACAAAGAGCAATGAGTGGACAGGTTAAGCCTTCAATCTCTTGAAATATATGTACTATGCTGTGTGTTGCAGCAGTGAAACATGCTGAAATTTGTTCTGTAAATAGGTGGAAGGTCATTTAACACAAGAAGCTTGCACCACATTGGGGATTGTGGTCCAAATCCCTATGAACAGGCGATATCCACTATTGGAAAAATCTTGGCTGATTTCGATGAGGATAACTTAATTCCATGTTTTGGCTTTGGAGATGGTAATTATTAAATGATTACTTACCTTTTGTTTCTCAATGATTTTATTCTTTGGAACATCGGGTTGAGAAACACTGTTTTTCTAACTTTCAGAGACAACCCATGATGAAGATGTCTTCAGTTTTTATCCGGATGACAGACTTTGCAACGGATTTGAGGAAGTATTGACAACCTACAGGAAAATTGTTCCTTTTCTACAACTTGCAGGTTTTACTGTTGCATTGCATCCTAGGTATTTATTCTTCTTATTGTTCAAGAAGTCTTCATATTCTCTAATTAGTCATTCTTCGTAATTCTTATTTCTGGCAGGTCCAACTTCATTTGCACCTATAATTCAAATGGCCATGTCTATCGTTGAGAAGAGTGGTGGCCAATTCCATGTCCTGTTGATAATTACGAGCGGTCAGGTATTTTGCCTAAATATCGTTTTCTTTAGTTGAATATGCAACAAGAGGGCCAGTCATGCTACAAATCAACTTGTTTTTAGCTTCAAAACACATGCTTGCTTTCTGCATTTTATGATTTGTGACTAACTTGAAGTGTTGATAATATGTGACAAAGCTTGGTGTGCAGAAGCAGAAGACAATTGATGCCATTGTTGAAGCAAGGTGAGTAGTAAACTTTGTCTTAATAATAATTTTTTGTTCGCCCTGTTAGTGTGTAAATTGTGATCTGATGTGGCAGTTGGTTTCTAGCTCATATTGCTAGGATTGTGTGTATGCTTTCTTATTAAGTCTCATAGGTCTTAAACAAGTGAGTGTATATGTGTCTTTATCTCATAGGATGTAAGATGGATGGCTAGGATTGGTTGGATGTAATTTGAATACTGCCAAGTTTAAATTGTAATTGCAATTAAGAGGAGAGAGACTTTTCCTCTCTCACTCTCGGTGGAATGAAACAGTGAAAACATTTGCAGAGTCATATTCTCTGCACTCTTCATCTCTTTCTCTCACTGCATCATCTTCTTCATTGGTGTAAACAGGTTTTATTCCATAATACAGAACGTACATGTGAGTCACAGCTCACAGGGAAGGTTAAAATTCGTTTTAACACTAACATGGCCTCAGAGCCTTGTTAGGTCTGATTTATTGGGCGTAGATTTTATGAGGGTTTGTTCTAGCAACATTTCGTTGCAGAGAAAGTTAGTGAGAGTGAGATCTTAATCTAACATGGTTGGATCTGGTGGAGGAGAGCTTCGCGCTCCGATATTCAACATAGAGAACTTCGATTTCTGGCAAATTTGAATGAAAACAATTTTTCGATCTCACGAGATGTGGAGCATTGTTGAGATGGGTTTTCTACCTCCAGCGAAGGAGGAGGGTGAGATAGCAGAGGTGGAGATGAAATTGCATCGTGAAAATTTGGTCAAGGATGCGAGGGCTTTTGGAATCATTCAAGGAGCAGTGTCGGACCAAAATTTTCCACGGATTGCAACTCTAGAAACTGCGAAGGCAGCTTGGGATATTCTGAAGCAAGGGTTCGTAGGAGATAAACAGGTACGATCTGTGAAATTACAAGGTCTTCGTCGTGATTTTGAATATACTCGTATAGGTGAAAGTGAATCTCTAGCTGCATATTTAGCTAGGTTGTTTGATTTGATAAATCAGATGAAAAGTATGGTGAAGATCTTAGTAATCAAAGAATTGTGCAAAAGTTGTTGATCAGTTTATCTAAATCATATGATAGTATTGCTTCTGTTATTGAAAATACTAAAGATATTGATGTAATTGATGCACAAGATGTGGTTGCCATCCTGAAAGGGTATGAATTGAGATTAACTAGGCATGAAGAGAATAGCACTGAACGTGCATTTTCTAGCTTAGATATTTCATCTAAGAACAATAAAGTTGGTAATCAGTTTACCAATAATGGTGGATCGAAATCTCAGAAGAATTTCAAGTTCAAAGGGAAGCAGTGGACTAACAGGTTCACTCCGGGTGTCAGGAATGAAGCAAATAACTCTGGAGGTGCTTGTAAATATTGTAATAAACTTCACTATGGAGAATGTTGGTTAAAAGGGAAGATTAAATGTCACAAGTGTGGGAAACTTGGTCATATTGCCAGAGTTTGTAATCTCAACAAGAATGTCCAGCAAGGAAATTTTACAAACAAAGTGGTAGAACAAAAGAACTTTGCAAATAAGATGGGAGAACCTGGAAATCTGTTTATGGTTAAGCAATCAGCTGAAGTGAAGGCTGTGAGTGATGCCTGGTATATAGATAGTGCGTGCAGTAACCATATGACTTCCAGAGAGGAGTTACTTGTGGAAATTGATAGAAGTATTAAGGCAAAAGTGCAAGTTGGCATATGAGTTCTTGTTGATGTGAAAGGCAAAGGAACCTTAGTCATTGACACTGATAAAGGGAAAAGGTACATAAGATAAGTTATGTTGGTACCTGGAATTGCAGAGAACCTACTCAGTGTTGGGCAGATGACTGAACATGGGTATTTTCTGGTATTTGGTGATTATAAGGTGGATATTTTTTATGACAGAACTCTGACAAATTTAGTGGTTAGTGTGAAGCAAAAGGGGAATATATGCTTTCCATTTGTGTTCAAATCAAACAATCACTTGGTATTGAAAACCAATGTGCATCAGAGTAGTACAATGTGGCATAAACGGTTTGGTCACCTGAATTATAGGAGTCTGTAACAATTGCAGGAGCATGATATGGTTCTTGGGTTACCTGAAATGCATGACAGTGAAGGTGTATGTCAGGGATGTGCATTTGGTAAGAATCATAGAGTGTCATTTCCAAGGGAGTCAGTTTGGAGAGCAAGAATGCCATTGGAACTCATACACTCAGATGTGTGTGGCCCTATGCAAACACCAATCATGAGTGGAAATAGATAATTTTTTACATTCATTGATGATTATTTGAGGATGTGCTGGATATATCTCTTGAGACACAAGTCAGATGTCTTTCATGTATTCAAGAAATTCAAAGCTATGGTGGAACTTCAAAGTGGCTTTTCTGTGAAGAAATTGAGAATAGATAGAGGAGGAGAATTCATCTAAAATGAGTTTGAACAGTTTTGTGAAGCTTTGGGTTTGGAGAGGCAGCTTACTGTTGCATACTCTCCACAACAGAATGGAGTTGCAGAGAGGAAAAACAGAACTATAGTGGAGATGGCAAAGTGTATGCTTCATGAGAAAGGTCTTCCTTATAGTCTTTGGGGTGAAGTTGTGGTTACATCTGTCTATTTGCTCAACAGATGTCCTACAAAAGCATTGGAAAATGTGACACCTTTTGATAAATTCAGTGGAAGAAAACCTGGAATTTAACACTTGAGAGTGTTTGGCTCATTAGGTTATTATCTTATTCCAGGAAATCTGAGACATAAGTTGGATGAAACAAGTGTCATTGGTATTTTTATTGGATATGGCACTTGTGAAAAGGGGTACAGATTACTTAATCCTGAAACTTAGAAAGTAATCCTTTCAAGAGATGTTATTTTTGATGAAAATGGTAAATGGGATTGGGATAAACAGAAGATCAAAGAAGTGTACATTCCATTTGTTGCAAGTGAATCTCCAGAGATGAAAGAAGCTGATGAGGATTCTGATTTCATGGAACAAGTTGTTATTGAAGGTTCTCAGACTCAAATTACAAATTTTCCATTCATTGAGTCAGGAAGTGCTAGTGACTCAATTTCTACACGTCAGGTTGATCATACTCCTCTGAGATATAGAAATTTGAGTGAAATCTATGAAAGATGTCATGTGTGTATTGTTGAACCAGAATCCTATTATGAAGCTGCACAGGATGAAGCATGGAAGAAAGCCATGGAAGATGAAATTAGCATGATTGAGAAAAATAAGACTTGGGAATTAGTGAAAAGACCATTTGATAAACCTGTGATTGGTGTGAAATGGGTGTACAAAACTAAATTGAATCTGGATGGATCAGTTTGAAAGAACAAGGCTAGGCTTGTTGCAAAAGGCTATGCACAAAAGTCCGGAATTGATTATAATGAAACATTTGCACCTGTTGCAAGGTTGGATACAATCAGAACATTAATTGCACTGGCAGCAAAGAACAAATGGAAGCTGTTTCAATTGGATGTAAAATCGGCATTCTTGAATGGTGTGCTAGAAGAGGAAGTGTATATGGATCAACCAGATGGGTTTATTGTACAAGGAGAGCAAGATAAGGTCAACAGGTTACATAAAGCACTGTATGGTCTGAAGCAGGCACCAAGGGCCTGGTATGGTGAAATAGACTCATATCTTACACTCTGTGGGTTTAAGAAAAGCACCAGCGAAGCAACTTTGTATACCAAGTGGAGGAAAGATTCAGAAATGATTATAGTAACCATTTATGTTGATGATATAATATACACTGGAAGTTATCAGGAATTGATGGATGTTTTTAAATCTGATATGATGCTCAAATATGAGATGACTGACCTTGGACTCCTACATCACTTTCTTGGTATGGGAGTAATGCAAACTGAGGAATATATTTTCATTCATCAGAGAAAGTATGCTTCCTCTCTACTGAAGAAATTTGGACTTCAAGATTGTAAGTCAGTGAGTACTCCATTGGTTCCAGGTGATAAATTGAGAAAAGAAGATGGAAGTGGGACTGCAGATGAAGCTCAATATAGACAAATTGTAGGCAGTTTGCTGTATCTCACAGCAACTAAACCTGATATAATGTATGCTGCATGTCTGCTATCACGGTTTATGCACTGTCCAACCAACAAGCACTTTGGGACATCAAAGAGAGTACGAAGATATGTTCGAGGAACTCTTGATTTTGGCTTGGAATACAAGAAAGGTGAAAGGGCAATCGTAGTGGGATTTTGTGACAGTGACTGGAGCGGTTCTGAAAATGATATGAAAAGTACATATGGGTATGCCTTTATGTTTGGCAGTGGAGTTTTCTCTTGGTCTTCAGTCAAGAAACAATGTGTTGCGTTATCCACAGCTGAAGCAGAGTACATTAGTGCATCTGAAGCAACTGCACAGGCTACTTGGTTGAGATTTGTTTTGGAGGACTTTGGTGAAATGCAAACAGTTGCAACACCAATGAATTGTGACAATACTTCAGCCATAGCTATCACTAAAAATCCTATCTTTCATCAGAAGACAAAGCACATCAACAGGAGATACCATTTCATAAAGGAAGCACTGCAGCAAGGAGTAATTGAGCTGTTGCACTATCCTACGAAAGAGCAAATTGCTGATATTTTTACAAAGGCATTGGCAAGGGAACAATTCAATTATCTGAGGGAACTTCTTGGAGTTAAATCATTCCACAATTTAAAGGGGGCTGTTAGTGTGTAAATTGTGATCTGATGTGGCAGTTGGTTTCTAGCTCATATTGCTAGGATTATGTGTATGCTTTCTTATTATGTCTCATAGGTCTTAAACAAGTGAGTGTATATGTGTCTTCATCTCATAGGATGTAAGATGGATGGCTAGGATTGGTTGGATGTAATTTGAATATTGCCAAGTTTAAATTGTAATTGCAATTAAGAGGAGAGAGACTTTTCCTCTCTCACTCTCGGTGGAATGAAACAGTGAAAACATTTGCAGAGTCATATTCTCTGCACTCTTCATCTCTTTCTCTCACTGCATCATCTTCTTCATTGGTGTAAATAGGTTTTATTCCATAATACAGAATGTACCTGTGAGTCACAGCTCACAAGGAAGGTTAAAATTCGTTTTAACATTAACATGCCCAACCATTTTTGATTTGGTATGCTTCTTTTATCGCAGCAAGTTCCCTTTATCAATTATATTAGTTGGTGTTGGTGATGGACCCTGGGACATCATGAAGAGACTTGGTGACTCTACTCGTAGTCGGGCATTTGATAATCTCCATGTAAGAGCTTAGACTTTCATTAATTCTTGTTTCTTACTCATGATTTTGGCTTATTGATTATTGGAAAATACTGAATAGGAAAGCACATCTCTTTTGTTTGTAGTTTGTGAATTTTATGGACATTGTGACAAAGAATGTGCCACCTTCACAAAAGAAGGCCGAATTTACACAAGCAACTCTGATGAAAATTCCTTCTCAGTATAACGCAACAAGAAACTTATCTATGTCAGGGTACTAGTGTTCTCGATATTTCTCATCTGTTAAAACATTTGATTACCTGTTGACACCATTCTTCATGTGTAATTTCTTCTTTTAAAACAGGCAGTGGTTGGAATGGCAATTTTACCAAATGGTTGCCCTCGCAATGTCCTCTATATTTCTTATCGTGAAAAGCTGTTGATTACCTGTTGACATCATTTTCATATATATTTTCTTTTAAATGGACAGTGGTCAGACTTTTAAGAGGGCTCCACCTGCTGTAAATTCTACCAATGAGAATGAGGTATGCAGACTTTTAAGCTGACACATCTAAATTTTGTTCACAGTTCTTCTAAAGAAACTGGTACTGGTATTATCAAGGGAATTTGGATTCGGAGGTGAAAAACGTCATATTGCACATCAGAAGTTCATTTTAATATATGTAGATATATTTTGATGTATTTATGAAAGGGGTACTCATGAACAATAAAGTATAATAACCTAAACTTAAATGTGGTAACTGAGTATTTACTACGTAGATGTTTATAGTTTTGTGGTTGCTACTTTTGAGTTGAATTCAAAACCCTGTAAGACAGGCATCACATGAGATTAAGCTTAGGTCTATTGTTGCTGCCGGTCTTTTGTGTACGGCATAGTTTGACTGGTTTTTTTATTGTTCTGTTCTGTACAGTCCTTGTATTGTAACCTAAATTTGAAAGTGGTAACTAAGAGTATTTAGTGCTTTGATGATTGTAATTTTGTAATTGTGACTCTTGTGTTGAATTTGAAACCCTTGAAGCTTTTATGTGCATTTTTTATGGGTAATTTCGTGTGTTTGCAACTTTATGTTACGATGATTCTACGATTTATTACCAGAATAACATTTTGCATGGTCTTGTACAGGATTGTACATTGTGCGTCGGTAATTCAGTGAACATGGTCTTGTATTGCGGGCATCAGGTGCTTTTTTAGTTGAGTTTTCAGTACAGATATGTTGTGATTGCTGAGAAGACATTGATTTTTCTTCCCCTCGGTGCAGATATGTAGCAAATGCAAACCAAAGATTTATCATTGTCCATGGTGTCGGATTCCTGTGGGCACCGAAGATCACAAATTGATTTTAGGGATCTGAAAAGGTTTAATTGTCTACCATCTATTGTTATATGCATATGCAATTGCTTGCTTCTTTCTTTTACTTACTGTGTTTTCAAGTGTTCATTTACATGCTGTTGAACAGTTTTATTGGCTATATATTAATCGGCGAGAACATTGTTGCTATTATTTTCCTTATGCAAATCATCTTTTGGTGCAGACATGTTTCAAATGCAGGCGAGCCCTTCAGTTATTGCCAGTATGCAGAAGCAGCCATTTACAAGATCATTTTTTGTAATTGAATTGTTGCAGAAACTACACGAAAGTCAAATAGTATGTAGTTGGAGTCTTGGAGACCGATGCAAGAGGAATGTTTGTGTCGATAATAGACAACACCTTGTAACCTCCAAGATCGGATGTAATTTGGGTGTATAGAATCAAGTACATGGCAAATGATTTTACATAGAGATACAAAGCAGGGTTGGTTGCTATAAAGTATCATCAATATGATTGCTTGTTGCTATTTGATTGCTTCTGTCATTTCCTACCCAATTTGGCTGGTTTATTAATCAAATTTGAAATTGAAGAGATTGATCGTAAAAGAAACTGAAGAAGTTGAGGTTTCGTCATAAAACTAAATTTGGAACATAGCGAGTGGATCAACTTCTTATAAACATGTGTAAGGTTCCTTCCTTGATGTAGGACTCACTCTCAACATGCTTCGTCACGTGTAGCAGCCTAACATGTATACTGTGGTCGAGAAAGGTGTAACCTGTTAGGATATTATGGAAGAAGTTAAGGTTTCACTATAAAACAATTAACAATATAAAGAGTAGTCCAACTCAATATGACACGTAGACCCGGCAATTTCTGACACGACACGAAAATAACGGGTTTCGGTTCAACATGATAACTTATCGGGTCATTATCGGGTGACCCGTTAAGAATCCGTTAATAACGGGTATACACGCGGGTAACACGTGGGTAACCCGTTTCGACCCGTTAAGAAAAAATTTATTTTGATCATTTTAAAGTTTAATTACTAAAAGATTTATTATACAATAGCCATATTAATATGTACAATATATTCTATATTAAATATATAGTTTTGTATTATTATTCTATATAAGTTTTAAAAAAAGAGTTTTAGTCATTATTTATTTTTATTATGAGAGTTCCTTATTATCATTACTAAGATAAATTTTACTTAACATATTGTTGTCCAAAATTAAAATAAACTAATATAGTATTTGTATAGGCAAGAACTAAGAAGACATACATACAACAACAACAACAACAACAACAACAACAAAGCCTTTTCCCACTAAGTGGGGTCGGCTATATGAATCCTAGAACGCCATTGCGCTCGGTTTTGTGTCATGTCCTCCGTTAGATCCAAGTACTCTAAGTCTTTTCTTAGAGTCTCTTCCAAAGTTTTCCTAGGTCTTCCTCTACCCCTTCGGCCCTGAACCTCTGTCCCGTAGTCACATCTTCGAACCGGAGCGTCAGTCGGCCTTCTTTGCACATGTCCAAATCACCGGAGCTGATTTTCTCTCATCTTTCCTACAATTTCGGCTACTCCTACTTTACCTCGAATATCCTCATTCCCAATCTTATCCTTTCTCGTGTGCCCACACATCCCACGAAGCATCCTCATCTCCGCTACACCCATTTTGTGTACGTGTTGATGCTTCACCGCCCAACATTCTGTGCCATACAACATCGCTGGCCTTATTGCCGTCCTATAAAATTTTCCCTTGAGCTTCAGTGGCCTACGACGGTCACACAACACGCCGGATGCACTCTTACACTTCATCCATCCAACTCGTATTCTATGGTTGAGATCTCCATCTAATTCTCCGTTCTCTTGCAAGATAGATCCTAGGTAGCGAAAACGGTCGCTTTTTGTAATCTTCGCTAGATTGCTCCGGTCATTAGTGTGGATAAGTATATAAATGGATAGAGATAGGAAAGCAAACACAAGATGTACGTGGTTCACCCAGATTGGCTACGTCCACGGAATAGAAGAGTGCTCATTAATTGTGAAGGGTTTACACAAGTACATAGGTTCAAGCTCTACTTTAGTGAGTACAAGTGAATGATTTAGTACAAATGACATTAGGAAATATTGTGGGAGAATGATCTCGTAATCACGAAACTTCTAAGTATCGGAGTGTGGTGTTGTCTTGACTTGCCTTATCTGTCTCATAGGTAGATGTGGCATCTTCTCTGGAAGTACTCTTCCTCCATCCAGGGGTGGTATCTTTAACTGGTGGAGATGCACAAGGTAATGTATCAATTTCACTTGAAGCTTACTTGTAGTTCCAGGCTTGGTCAAGCGCGATACAAACCATGTAGTAGGAGTCCCCCAAGCTGAGCTAATGGGTCTGCTGAAAGAGGTGACAGACAAGGTAAGCAATCAGAGCTCCGACTGATTGTTCACCTTCTCCCCATCTTGCAGCAGCATGAAGGATAAAGAGAAGAAAAATGAGAAGAGATGATATGAGATACTTTTGCTTTTGAAGAAGTAACTTTCCACAGGCTTATTCTTGAACTGAGCTGGAGGGTTTTCTGGTTTCCTCCAGAGTATAAGGCCGACTGAAGAATTTGAGGGTCAAAACAAGTCCATCAAATCTAGAGTACGTTCCACCCTGCTGATATGGGATACTTTTGCTTTTGACAGAGTAATGGATGTATCGGCACGTGTGCTGTTACGCTTGTCTCCACATGCTTCCTTGTATCCTTCGCACTTGCCCTATCTGTTCCTCAAGCAGATGCGGAATCTTCCCTGGAAACATAAGATGTTGAAGATGAGTACTCGAGAGCAATGCCAGGTAAGTAATCAGGTAAGGGGTTCCAGGCAGTCAGTTCCTGGCTGGAAGCTTGATTCCAAGTGCTGACTGATTGCTCTCTTTCTCCTTGTCTTGCAGGTAAAAACAAGGCCAAAGGAAAAGACAGGGAAAAAGCATGATATGGGATACTCTTGCTTTTAACCCTGATGATATGAGATATTCTTGCTCTAGTATAGCTTGTTTGCAGAGGTATTATCGGGGGGAAAGAAAGCTGAATATTTCGAAAGGCTTCGTTGGGAGTGCCCTCTCAGATATGATGAAGGGTTGAGCATTTTTGCAGGTCTGCCTGTCCGTTGGGGATGGAGGTCGACATATATAGGAGTCTCCCTAACAACAAGTAGTAATGCTATTCCTTTACCCTGCTTGGTCATAGCACGGTAGTGGGAGCTGCCAGTTTCACATGTTTTAACTCTGTCAGAGCACTTTGAAAAAGTGGTCTGTGGTATCTGGCTCTCGAGATTCGGAGAACGATGCCTCTTCGATTTTTGAGAAAGCAATCATGCTGGGGGTCTAGCTCTCGAGATTCGGAGAGCAGTGTATCTTCGATTTTTGAGGAAGTAATCTTGTTGGGAGTGTTTTCTCGAATGTGAGTAAAGGTTGGGCATGTTTGCTAGTCTACCTTGCCACGAAGCACAGAGGTTGACACACAGGGACTTTCCAATTATCCAGCAGTGGTACTGTTCCTTTACCCTTGTGGGTAATAATAAGGTAGCTAGACCTTCAAAATTTATGTGTCTAAACTTTGTTAGTGCTGTTTCTTTGCTATTCTTTTACCTTTCTTGGTCAGAGCGATGTAGTGGGAGCTGCAAGCTTCACGTGCTCAACTTTGGCAGAGAACTTTGGCAAAGTTATCTGTGGTACCCATGAGCTATTGTTGCGTGTGGGAAGTGGGTGATTGAACAGTAAGATTCATGTGCTTTCTACTTCACCAGAAGTCTTCGACAGAATGCCCATAATTTCTGCAAAGCTGAGTGTGCGTGTGACAGGTGCTGACAAGGCTAGAAAAGTAGGTGCCTATTCGATTTCTGAGATCGGCCCTCGTGGTCTTTGAGCAGCCCAGCTTTTGAGAAAGCGAGCGCCTCTTCGATTGATTCGGAGAACGATGCCTCATCGATTTTTGAGAAAGCAATCATGCTGGGGGTCTGGCTCTCGAAGATTCGGGGAGCAGTGTCTCTTCGATTTTTAAGAAAGTAATCATGTTGGGAGTCTGGCTCTCGAGATTCGGAGGGCGGTGCCTCTTCGATTTTGGAGCAAGCAATCTTGTTGGGAGTGTTTTCTCGAATGTGAGTAAAGGTTGGGCATGTTTGCTAGTCTACCTTGCCACGAAGCACAGAGGTTGACACACAGGGACTTTCCAATTATCCAGCAATGGTACTGTTCCTTTACCCTCTCTTTGATTTTTAAGAAAGTAGTCATGTTGGAAGTCTGGCTCTCGAGATTCGGAGGACGGTGCCTCTTCGATTTTGGAGCAAGCAATCTTATTGGGAGTGTTTTCTCGAATGTGAGTAAAGGTTGGGCATGTTTGCTAGGCTACCTTGCCATGAAGCACAGAGGTTGACACACAGGGACTTTCCAATTATCCAGCAGTGGTACTGTTCCTTTACCCTTGTGGGTAATAATATGGTAGCTAGACCTTCAAAATTTATGGGTCTAAACTTTGTTAGTGTTGTTTCTTTGCTATTCTTTTACCCTTATTGGTCAGAGTGATGTAGTGGGAGCTGCAAGCTTCACGTGCTCAACTTTGGCAGAGAACTTTGGCAAAGTTATCTGTGGTACCCATGAGCTATTGTTGCGTGTGGGAAGTGGGTGATTGAACAGTAAGATTCATGTGTTTTCTACTTCCCCAGAAGTCTTCGACAGAATGCCCATAATTTTCGCAAAGCTGAGTGTGCGTGTGACAGGTGCTGACAAGGCTGGAAAAGTAGGTGCCTCTTCGATTTCTGAGATCGGCCCTCGTGGTCTCTGGGGAGCCCAGCTTTTGAGAAAGCGAGCGCCTCTTCGATTTCTGAGATCGGCCTTCGTGGTCTTTGAGCAGCCCAACTTTTGAGAAAGCAAACGCCTCTTCGATTTCTGAGATCAACCCTCGTGATCTCTAAGCAGCCCAGCTTTTGAGAAAGCAAACGCCTCTTCGATTTCTGAGCAGGCGCCTCTTCGATTTCTGAAGCTCCGTCGAGTGCAGATTTTTATAGGGGCTGGCATTAAGTTCCAAAGCACACTTGAATCTCCACCAGTAGAAGCTTCATTCTTGCACTTCTAAGATCTTGATTTGTCCGACCTCTTCTCTCTTCAACACCTTTGAAAATGTCTGGCCCCTCCGACCGTCGTTTTGACTTGAACCTTGTTGAAGAGGCAGCCTCGCCTTCTCCAGACAACATATGGCGCCCATCCTTCGTCTCCCCTACTGGTCCTCTTACCGTTGGGGATTCCGTGATGAAGAATGATATGACCGCTGCGGTGGTGGCCAGGAACCTTCTCACTCCCAAAGATAACAGACTACTTTCCAAACGGTCTGATGAGTTAGCTGTTAAGGATTCGCTGGCTCTCAGTGTTCAGTGTGCAGGTTCTGTGTCTAATATGGCCCAACGCCTATTTGCTCGAACCCGCCAAGTTGAATCATTGGCGGCTGAAGTGATGAGTCTCAAACAGGAGATTAGAGGACTCAAGCATGAGAATAAACAGTTGCACCGGCTCGCACATGACTATGCTACAAACATGAAGAGGAAGCTTGACCAGATGAAGGAAACTGATGGTCAGGTTTTACTTGATCATCAAAGATTTGTGGATTTGTTCCAAAGGCATTTATTGCCTTCGTCTTCTGGGGCTGTACCGCGTAATGAAGCTCCGAATGATCAACCTCTGATGCCTCCTCCTTCTAGGGGTCTGTCCAGTACTGAGGCTCCAAATGATCCCCCTCTGGTGCCTTCTCTTTCTGGGGCTCTACCGACTGCTGAGACTTCTCCTAAGCAACCTTTGTGAAGGCTCCCTCTTGTGTGTTTATTTTGACTTATGTATATGTCCATATTTGTAGCTTATCGGGGATATCAATAAATAAGCTTTCCTTCATTTCAACGTATTGTGTTAATTACACCAAAGCCTTCTTCGCTAAGTTCTTTGAATTTTCTTTTGTTGAAGCTTGTATGTTGAAGCTTTCTGAGTGGAGCATGTAGGTTGGGGTAGTGTTCCCTTAATTTCCCGAGTGAGGAAAACTTCTCGGTTGGAGACTTGGAAAATCCAAGTCACTGAGTGGGATCGGCTATATAAATCTTAGAACGCCATTGTGCTCGATCCTGTGTCATGTCCTTCGTTAGATCCAAGTACTCTAAGTCTTTTCTTAGATATTATATTTTTCATTTGATTATTTATTGGTTTAAAATATATTTTCCTTAATGGGTAACGGGTCGGGTCATATTACCTGTTAATATTATCGGGTCGATTTCGGGTCGGGTCATTTTACTCGTTTATTTTAATGGATGTTACACGACACAACCTGTTAAGATATCGGGTATGACATGAAAATGACACGAACACGAAAAACACGACACGAATGCCAGATCACGAAAGATCTTTTACTTTCCTTGTATAGAATGCACTCTCGACATAACTCATTTTGTAAGTAAGCTCAACATTATATTTATCCCTTTAGGCAAAAGCCCCAATGGGCTTGGTTTGATGAAATTGTGCCCGGCTTTATTCTGTCTTGGCCTTGATGCCTATATTGCACGCTTTATTGATTAAACATTAAACATGATTAGTTACCATAGTCTTGGTCTATGGGGATTATATTCTTTGTCACTGGAAACTTTACAGCCTCTTGTCCAAATATACTTCCAAAGTTTAGGGCTGTTTGGTACCCTATTTTACAAACAAAACTAAAAAACATTTAAGGATCCATACGGTATTGTTTTACAAAATAATTTTTGGACAACTATTTTATAAAACAAAACGACAAATAAGATTTTGCATTATCACATCAGATAGTTTAATCTAAGAATGATTTTTTGAAATGAAAGCATTAAAAACGCGTCTAGTATCAAAATCTAAAATGTCAAACAAAAAAAGTATTAAATTTGTGTTTGATAGTAATGTTTTTGTAAAACAATTAAAATGGCGGCGGCGGCGGTGGTGGTAAAGATGATGGTTGCTATGATAGTGGTGTTGGTAGCAATGGTGATTGAAGTGCTGGTAGTAATGGTGACAATAGAGATGTTAGTAGTGGTGGAATATTGGTGGTGGCAATAACGAGGTAGGGGTGTGGTGGTTGCGGCAACTATGGCAGAGGCTAATGTGTTAACAATGGCCGTGAGGGATGGTTTCAAAAATGGTGTTTGAGAGGTGGCGAGGATTGTGGAAGTGGTAGTGATCATAATGAGGGTGATGGCGGTGGTGGTGGTGATGGAGGTTGTAGCGTTGAGACAATGAAAGGGTGGAGGCAGGTGGTGGTGGCTCTGGTGGTGATAGTGATGACAGTTAATAATATGGTAGTAGCGGTGGCGGTGGCGGCGATAGTGAGACGGTGGAGGTGGTGATGGCGGTGGAGGATGGGGTGGCAGTCAGGGGCAATGGTGGTGTGGTGGTGACAGTGGTGAAATGGTGAAGGTGGGTGGTCGTGGTCATGGAGTTAGAAATGTGCCCTAATCATGAGATGATATTTTACAACATTTCAAATATTAAATTGATTCAGTTTAATCCAAAGGCAAAAATTATTGTTTATAGCTCTCTCATTAAATGTTATACACTTAAACAATAAGCCCAAGAAATAAGCAATGGAGGGCATGTAATCTAAAAGAAGTTAGATTTCATGAGACATTTCTCTCCCATACATAGATCCTAAATGTTTTTTTTTTTATTATTATTTTTTATCATAGGGCAATCTGATAAAATTAGTACATACTATATATATTATGTCTTCTCTTCAGATATTAGTCTCGAGTCATGAGTATAAAAGATACAAGGGCAATTACGTAGGTGCTCAATAGAAGATGAGTTCACTAAACGCAATTAAACATGAGTTCTCGAACTCATGTCATATGAGAACTCACTCATTGAGATAATGCAAAATAGTCATTTGATCCAAGCACCATAGTTGTCTTATGGAGATGTCTTTGACCATTTTGACGATATGTCATAACCACATGGTTTCTTCTAGGCATTATCGAAGTCCTAGACTTATTTATGAAACCA
Source organism: Malus sylvestris (assembly GCF_916048215.2). NCBI lineage: Eukaryota > Viridiplantae > Streptophyta > Magnoliopsida > Rosales > Rosaceae > Malus > Malus sylvestris. Next base: position 2,243,956 of record NC_062273.1, read on the forward strand.
TGTGAGTGTAAAATAAGAGATTTCTAACCTTCTAACTTAGAAGGAGAGTATTATGATTCAGGAGTCTTTGATCATAGCACATAATGTGATTTAGGAAGCACGTTCTAGATCACGTTTTGGGAATCATATAGAAAAGAGAATTAATTAGATAGTAGACATGAATAAACTACCAACCAAACAATGTGATTAAGAATATTAATTTTATTGATGTACAAATTTGAGTTAATCTTAAGTCAACATAAAGTGTGATGAAATGCCATTCGCAAAGGCGGTTTGATCGAGAGTAGGCGGGCAGAAATAAAGAACAAAACGAGCATTTCCTGCCATCCTTATGACAAAAGATTAAAGAATGCATTCCTTATCACAACACACAAATGACAAAAGGGTCTAGGCCGTATCACACTCACATGGTAACCACCGAAATAATCCAAAGACAGGAACAAAACGAGCAATTCCTGCCACCCTTATGACAGTCTTATCCTACTGAAAAACTCAAATTTTCACTTTAATTTTTGATAACTTAATAAGCACATATACAACACATACAAGTGGTGTCACAATGCCATATACATATGAAGATTTTTTTTTTTTTTAAAATCACACTAATTCATGATTTTTTATAGGAGTAATGTAAATTTCATTAATAACATAAAAACATACATAAAGCTGACACCTAAAACATAAGTGACTATAAAAAAAATTACCCAGATAAAACCACGTGAGAAAATTCCTGTGAAAGAAAAAGAGTCACACATACCACCACAACACACAAATAACAAACAAATAACCAAAGGCTCTAGGCCGTATCACACACACCCACAAGGTTCCCTGCGGATAATCCAAAGACAAGAACAAAACGAGCGGCTTTACCCACATGCATTCGTGCAATTCTTACTACGGTCGTTTATGTAGCTCAAGATAGACATGGCAGTTTGGCCCCCGGTTAAAAAAAGAAGGACGATGGCGTAGAGAACTGAGATGAAGGACCATGGCTTGCTAAAATAAGTTCGGATGAAAGTAGCCCAATGGCTGCTGTAATATGCCTCCACATCTCTGAATTGCTTGGAGAGGTAGCATTCCCTTATGTTGAAGACAGCCTTTTCCCCCAACTTTTTGAACAGCTCCGCTACGTTGTGGTCGTTGTATAAGAAGCCACTAGTGATGATCCCATCAGAACACAGGAGTGTGACGTCTCTAGGTGAAGTGATGAGGTTGCTCATGAAAGCAATATAGGTGGTGAACCACGTAGGATTGTTTTGGTAGCATTGTTCCCAGGCCATGCAGTTGATGAAGAGGGTAGTGGTGAAGTCGTTAATTGCTATAGGTGGGATTTGTAGTACCTTACATATGCTACCTTGGAAATTGATGTTCAAGAAGCTGTCCGCTCTTTGTGGCTTGAAGTTGATCCCGGAGGATCTTAGTTGTACGGTACACTGGATTGACTCGGAGGATGGACGGTACTTTGGAGAAGGGTCATTTGGATTTTTTTGTTTTTTGGTTTTATTGGTCGATGGATCATTTGGATTTGTACTTTGTTTTTGGGGACAGAAGCTCGAGTAAACCAAGTCAAGTAAGTGCTTGGGGTCCTCTGACGGTTGTGACTTTTTAAGCACGTCAATAGGTCGATGCAACAAATTATTGAACAAATTCAACGCAAGAAGGACTAGAGAATAGCCCTTTGCTTTCTCTTGAAGTTGATTCGTGGAGACAAAGTGTAATTTTTGGAGGACGGAGAAAGGGATTTGATTTTCAAGCTTGAGGAGGTCCCTAGTGACAATTGGAATCAACCATGGCCTGCTTAAGATGGGATCGTTTTTCTCCATGGGATCTTCCGTATTCATACGATGAAAAAGCTCAATGATAAAGCACCCATCAAGCACCATCATTTCAACAAATTCATCTCCCTTCAACTCGGAGAAGAACTTACAACGATGATCTTTGGAGTAGCAACTTCTTGTGCTTTCATCGATAGCTCTCATGGCTTCCAAGTAGTCTTTTTTGTTACGCTTTGTTCGATCAAGTAAGGCAGCTAGATACAAATGCTTGGTGCTCTCAAATTCCGATTGGCTTCTCTTGTCGCAGTGCCATGGCCCAACGAAGACCATTTCAGGCTCAGTGGCTTTCCGACTGATTTCAGCGAGGCTGGCAGGAACTTTGTATATGGACACCGAGTTCCCATCCCTTGTTCTGGGAATTTCTTCTTTTTCATTCTCCGGGTGCCCTTCTGAATTGCTACCCTCGGGAATTATTTCTTCCCCTCGGTGCCCTCGCGCAGTAGCTGCAGGGCTAGGCTCGGAAGGTCCGGTTTCAATATTGCCAGGCATACTCTCACACACACTGAACAAGGGATGGCTAGCTAATTTAGTCGAAATATTAAAGAGATGTTCACCAAGTATCAATCCCTTTCTTTCTTCTTTTTTCTAATGCTGTGAAATTTGAACAAATCTTGGGTGGTAAGTTATACAGGCTAAGCTATGACGCTTTATACATAATTAGATAAAAATTGTATAGTTGTATAATGGAGATCAATTTCCGTTGAGCTTCCATTTCTCTTGTAGCAAGTCAATTTCTCCTCCATATAATATTTGCAAGGGCCAGGAGGAAAGTGTTCCGTAAGTAAACTGATGGAATAATTTAGATTAAGGAATACAGTGCTCTTTCATTGTGCTTGAAAAAGTTGAGGTTTAACCACAAAACTAATTGGCTATTATTTTGAGGGTCACATGTAAAAGTTCATAAACATTTCTTAGACATATATAATTACCTTACAAATTAAACCATAGTGTTATCATTCATAATTTATAGAACAAATAACAATACAAGTTACACTTGTCCACGACACGTTTTCATATTTCGAAAACGCTAGCTTTATTATCAATGGAATAAAAAACGTTGCTCTTAGTATAAAAAACCATGCTATCACTTAACCACTGATCTCCTATTCGGTTACATAATGGGCTTTTCACAATATTCGCAGGGGAAAAGACTATCTCCAGTGAAGCAGTAGCAACCGGTAAAATCAAAGTCAATAGAATTAGCAAATACACTTGATTATATACTATGTTCTCCCCGTCTTCACCACTTTTTATTGCAAGACTACTAATTCCTTTTAATTGAGAAAATTCATTACTTGAACGCATAGCACAAATAACGCCCAAATTGATATATTTAAAAAAATAATAATAATAAGAGTGGCAACTTCTCTTTGAAGCATTTTATCAAGTAGTTTGAGGGCATGTATGAAAGACACTCTAACCTTCAAAGGGGCAGCACCCGAGTCATCCATTAAGATTCACCGGAATTCAAGGATTCAACTGACCCCGCTTAACCCTTAATGGATCCACCCGTGAATGTGAGGAGCAACCCAGTTACTTATAAACATATGCAAAGTCCATTCTTTCTCCATGTGAGATTGATACTCAACAATACTTCCTTGAGTTTTCAAAATTAACTACAAGAGAATCATGCATGCTTTCAATTAACGTATGGAAAATTGATTATCATTTCACAGTCAAATCACCTTGAATGATATTAGGGAAATACTATGGCGGACTTGGATTCTCTGCCCTCCCATTTCGGTGCCCTCCTCGTGCCCTCCTGTTTTGTGTGGTCACGGTTAATCCATGCTAACATTTTATATTGTTTTTTATAAAAATAATAAGACCAAAAAAAAATAGTAATATAAAATATTGACGTGGCTTAACCGTGACCACACAAACAGGAGGGCACGGGAAGGGCACCGAATTGGGAGGGCAGAGAATCCAAGTCCTACTATGGCAGCCTTTGTTTTAATAAAATTACATTATAATAATTAAAGTTTATCATCTACGTCATATAATAATGGTAAGGTTATAGAATGATTTATTACATTGCACTAACGATGATTGTTACACCATGAACATTTTGTTACATTATATGTGCAAATAATTATTAGTAGATGTCATAGAATTATCCGGCCTTGACCTGTAAATCTGCTAACGTAAAACGAGGAGTTAAAGCTTGAAACAAGGAGTTAAGAATAATTACTTATTCATTCTAATTCAATCCTTTATGCCAAATGAGGTCTATATGTCTGATTTTTTTTTTTCTTATCATTCTTACTTTAATTAATGTTTTGTTTATCACGCACAACGTTATTTCATGATTCACCCCAAAGTTGTCACAATGCCCAGAAAGTGTTTTCATCTTCAGTCTTAATCGCATGATTTTATTTCTCTTGAAAAGTACATATAACTGGTTTACAGTTAGAAAGAAAAGTACGAAATGAAAAATGATATATATATATATGGAAATTGCAGGAATTGTCCCTTAACTTAATTCAATTGAAATTATGATCTCTTAACAAAAAATTCATGATAATTGGTCTCTTAACTCATCAATGCGTGTAGCTATAACCCTTTATGTCAACTTCGTTAGAACTTTCGTTAAAATGAATCACGTTCGACACATGTGAGGATAAAACAATGGGCAAATATGGAAAATCAAATAAGAAAAATTGTAGTAATGGTCCCTCAACTTTAACCAAATTGGAGAAATTGTCTCTCAACTTTAGCCCAATTGGAGCAATGGTCCGTTAACTTTAATCCAAATGTAGAAATGGTCATTCCCACATGACTCATTTGACAGAATTTTTGACAGAGTTGACGACAACGACCATAGTTGTACGTTTTGATGAGCTAAGGGACCGATGATCATAGATTTTTAGTTGTGGAACCATTACTTCAATGGGGTTAAAATTGAAGGATCATTGCTACAATTTTCTATATATATATATATATACACACGTATATTGTTAGCGCCAATCAACATAATTGTTTTAGTATGTAATTAGGATTCTTTAATTCTCTTGTACCATAAGTGTAGCCTTGTATAACATAACAGATTCAAAATCAAATTTGTCTTAGTATGAGAGCAGGTTTCGACCTGTCTCTTCTTCCAAACCCTAGCCGCAGGCGTGAAATTCTTGTTGTCTTCGAACCTGAAAATCAAAATACTAGTCTCGAGACAGAAGACTCAACCCAAAAACTAAATTCTAAATCTCAAATCCGATGCTACAATGGCTGAGGAAAAGGTTGTTAACCTGATCATGGGTTGCCTTTTATTAAGAGTACAAGTCAGCAATACAGTTAGAAATATAGTTAGCAAGTTTGTTAGTATTTTGTTAGAGTTGTTAGGCTTACTAGTATAAAAACAAAGTGTGTAATCTTCATTCTTTTAATTAATACAAATCTTATTTCTCTCTCTAAACCTTCTCTCTCAAACTCTTTGTATTCATCCTTCTGTAATCATCTTTCTTCTTGATTTTCTCTTCAATTCACAAGCATTGCAATGTAGTTAACATGGTATCAGAGCCACCAGGCTCACGCGGATTGTGGTTGTTCCATTCTTTATTACATTTCATCTTCTGGTTTTATTCTCTTCAGATTTTCATCAAAAATTCCGTCAAGTTCTTCGATGCTTCCGCGATCATCCTGTAACTTCTAGGTTGATTTTTAGTTCTTGAATTCGGGAATTCTTTGTTCTTTCATCAAATTTTTGGGTAATCTTTTTGTATTTCATTTGTTGGGATCTCATTTGGCGAGTGCTACTACCATTGAGTTCCAAGAAGCTATCAGTGGATCACTTTTTGCAATTGCATTGATCTTAGCATGTGTGGTGATATAATTGGAGTTTGGAGATTTCTCCACCGATCTCGACGATGTTGTATTTGTCCTTCGAATGCTACAGCACCACCCCAATGCCCAATTTTCTCTCAACAACGTCAAGATCACATCATGGTTCTTCATCTTTAATGCGTAATCTGTAATTTCAAAGATGAATTGTTTCTGGGTTTTTCATCTGTCCCGTTCAGGTTTTCATAATCAAGGTGTAAATTGGATGCAATTGTCAAGTGCATTCTTGCACGTTATGTGTTTGTCGAAATGCCCAGCTCAAAAGTCTCATGTGAAGGTTAAGTTTTTCCGCAAGGTGATATATTTGGAGTTTGGGTATGATTTCGTTCTAAATTCTTGGTTCAATTTCACTTTCTTGAGGATTTGTCCATGTGAATTCTTGGTTCATTCTAAATTCTGGCAAATATGGAATTGTTCTTTCTGGTTAATTTTTGTAGTAGTGTACTCTAAAATTTTTCCATTTTGCTTGGGAAGTGAAAGTTGTCGCACGAAGCCATTAGTAATTGAAATCTGTGTTGCTTTCTTTGTCACCTATTCCAATTTTCTGGATTCATGATTGGGCTAGTGATGCAAGTAGATATCCATGGTAATTTCGCACACCAAGTGTTCGACGATTTGCTTCAACCATGTTTTGTTGTCTGTACTTCACTTGCTTATTCATTATTGAGTGATTCTTGAGACTTTTGGTGATTATGAAGAGGAGAAAATTGATTGGATATATGGGTGTCTTTTACTTTGAAGAAGTGAAAATGGATGTGGATATCATGGAAATAGTAGAATCCGATGTTGAATTCGAATTAATGAGTCAGGCACTTGAAGGCCATCAAAGTATTCACACATAACGGATAACTATTCTTTGTATCCGATCAGTTTCACAGTTGGTTTTTTGTGCTCAAGCTATACCACTACAGATTTCCAAGCTCTTTGGAAGTGAAGTTAATCTCTGACAGAACACAAAACAGTCTATAATATCAAGTCTAACAAGCTTAGTTGCAGCATGTATCTACTGTAAGTTTGGTTATACGATGAAGTTTGAAGAAGTTGTTAACCGTAAATCCCACGAAGGGTAATTCTGTGATGTGAGTAGGTAAATCCCATGAAGGGTAATCCTACATAGATGTTGATTTTTGTTGTTGAAATTGTGAAAGTCGATACCATTGTTAAGAGCAAGGTTCTAAAAGTCGCTAGGCGCTAGTCGGGCGGCGGGCTAGGGCCTAGCGCCTAGGCGGACTAGGCGGATTTAAGTAAATCTATCATATTTCAGGTAAATAAGTGTCTTCTTCTACTTGAAATATATATAATTTCATCATAAACTACAAAATAGAATGCATATATATCATGAAGTATTGGAACATAATGAAAACATGTGAAATAAGGATATAATGTTTGTTCATTCAAGTATGCAACAAGTCTCTTACAATTTATTGGAAAAAAAAACAAAATGCAAAATGAAAGTTATGTATTTTCTATCTAAGTGAGTTGCAACCTAGGCGGGTCTAGGTGGTCTAGGCGATGGGCTGGGGCCTAGGCATTAATCGGGGCGGTGGGCTGGGGCTTAGCGCCTAGGCGGGGATTTTTAGAACAGTGGTTAAGAGTAGTTGCATATTGGTAAAATCCACAAAGGGCGATCCCGTGGTACTATAGTTAAAGCCGATGCCACACTATAGTTTGTTAATTTTCTGTTTTGAAGGCCGAAGCCAATGTTAAATGATGTTGTTGACGGTAAATCCCACGAAGGGTAATCCCATAAGAAATTATGATAATCGGCATGAGGGTGTGTTACAACTTTATAAGAAGGATGTTCTTTGTGAAGTTCATGTCAGAGGTAGAGAAATATTGGACTTTTGGATATGTGCAGCATAGTTCATGGAATTGACATCTTGACCACCGACCTGTTTTGCAAGGACTCAGAAGGTTTTCTACCTTATGATGAAAAGGATTGCCAGGAGGATTATAGCGCATGGCATTAGAAAAAGTCAGCCTGACATTGCCCGCAAACTCTTTAGCGTTGAAGTACAAATAATTCTGCAACTTTGATATTACCGTGTCCAAATCCATAGGATGAGAGATGATGCGAAAGTAATCATGGATTCTCAGCTTTGATTTTCCCATATTCAAGATAGCAATTTAGCTTTGCGGTTATATCAGCAACTTTATGTACATATACATGAGTCAAAATAAACAAACAAGAGGGAGCATTCACAAAGGTTGCTTAGGATAAGTCTCAGCAGTCGGTAGAGTCCCAGAAAGAGAAGGTACCGGAGGGGGATCATTCGGAGCCTCAGTACTGGACAGAACCCTAGAAGGAGGAGGCATCGGAGGTTGATCATTTGGAGCTGCATTACGCGATACAGCCCTAGAAGACGAAGGCAATAAATGCCTTTGGAACAAACCCACAAACCTCTGATGATCAAGTAAAATCTGACCATCAGATTCTTTCATCTGGTCAAGCTTCCTCTTCATGTTTGTAGCATAGTCATGTGCGAGCCGGTGCAACTGTTTATTCTCATGCTTGAGCCATCTAATCTCCTGTTTGAGACTCATCACCTCAGCCGCCAATGATTCAACTTGGCGGGTTCGAGCAAATAGGCGTTGGGCCATATTAGACACAGAACCTGCATACTGAACACTGAGAGCCAGAGAATCTTTAACAGCCAACTCATCAAACCGTTTGGAAAGTAGTCTGTTTTCTTTGGGAGTGAGAAGGTTCCTGGCCACCACCGCAACGGTCATATCATTTTTCATCACGGAATCCCCAACGGTAAGAGGACCAATAGGGGATAAGAAGGATGGGCGCCATATGTTGTCTGGAGAAGGCGTGGCTGCCTCTTCAACAAGGTTCAAGTCAAAACGACAATTGGAGGGGCCAGACATTTTTAAAGGTGTTGAAAAGAGAAGAGGTCGGACAAATCAAGATCTTAGAAGTGCAAGAAGGGAGCTTCTACTGGTGGAGATTCAAGTGTGCTTTGGAACTTAATGCCAGCCTCTATAAAAATCTGCACTCGACGGAGCTTCAAAAATCGAAGAGGCGCCTGCTCAGAAATTGAAGAGGCGTTTGCTTTCTTAAAAGCTGGGCTGCTTAGAGGCAACGAGGGCCGATCTCAGAAATCGAAAAGGCGTTTACTTTCTCAAAAGTTGTGCTGCTCAAAGACCACGACAGTTGATCTCAGAAATCGAAAAGGCATTTGCTTTCTTAAAAGCCGGGCTGCTCAAAGACCCGACGGTCGATCTCAGAAATCGAAGAGGCGCTTGCTTTCTCAAAAGTTGGGCTGCTCAGAGACCACGAGGGCCGATCTCAGAAATCGAAGAGGCACCTGTTTTTTCAGCTTCGTCAGCACCTGTCACATGCACACTCAGCTTTGCGGAAATTATGGGCATTCTGTCGAAGATTTCTGGTGAAGTAGTAAGCACGTCAATCTTACTGTTCAATCATCCACTTTCCACACGCAACATTAGCTCATGGGTACCACAGATAACTTTGCCAAAGATCTCTGACAAAGTTTAGACACGTGAAGTTTGCAGCTCCCACTACATCGCTATGACCAAGAAGGGTAAAAGAATAGCAAAGAAACAGCACTAACAAAGTTTAGACACATAAATTTTGAAGGTCTAGCTACCATATTATTACCCACAAGGGTAAAGGAACAGCACCACTGCTGGATAATTGGAAAGTCCCTGTGTGTCAACCTCTATGCTCCGTGGCAAGGTAGACTAGCAAACATGTCCAACCTTTACTCACATTCGAGAAAACTCCCAACAAGATTGCTTGCTCCAAAATCGAAGAGGCACCGTCCTCTAAATCTCAAGAGCCAGACTCCCAACATGATTACTTTCTCAAAAATCGAAGAGACGCCGCTCTCCGAATCTCGAGAGCCAGACTCCCAGTAGGATTGCTTTCTCAAAAATCGAAGAGGCACCGTTCTCTGAATCTTGAGAGCCAGATTCCTGACAGGATTGCTTGTTTGAAAACCGAAGAGGCACCACTTTCTTAACTTTGAGAGCCATATCTCATTGGATAAAGCTTGTCTGTAATCTTCACACGCAACATCAGCTTTCCAGATACCACATACCATTTTTTCAAAGTGCTCTGACATAGTTAAAACACGTGAAGCTGGCAGCTCCCACTACCGTGCTATGACCAAGCATGGTAAAGGAATAACATTACTACTAGTTGTTAGGGAGACTCCTATATATGTCGACCTCCATCCTCAACGGACAGGCAGACCTGCAAAAATGCTCAACCCTTCCTCATATATGAGAGGGCATTCCCAACGAAGCCTCTCGAAATACTCAACTTTCTTTCCCCCCCCCCCCCCGATAATACCTCTACAAACAAGCTACACCAGAGCAAGAATATCTCATATCATAAGGGTTAAAAGCAAGAGTATCCCATATCATGTTTTTCCCTGTCTTTTCCTTTGGCCTTGTTCTCACCTGCAAGACAAGGAGAAAGAGAGCAATCAGTCACTACTTGGAATCAAGCTTCCAGTCAGAAACTGACTGCCTGGAGCCCCTTACCTGATTACTTACCTGGCATTGCTCTCGGGTACTCATCTTCAACATCTTATGCTTCCAGAGAAGATACCACATCTACCTGAGGAACAGATAGAGCAAGTGAGAAGGATACAAGGAAGCATGTGGAGAGAAGCGTAACAGAATACGTGCCGATATAACCACTACTTTGTCAACAGCAAAAGTATCCCATATCAGTAGGGTCGAACGTACTCTAGATTTAATGGACTTGTTTTGACCCTCAAATTCTTCAGTCGGCCTTATACTCTGGAAGAAACCAGAAAACCCTCCAGCCCAGTTCAAGAATACGCCTGTGGAAAGTTACTTCTTCAAAAGAAAAAGTATCTCATATCATATCTTTTTCTTTTTCTTTTCTTTATCCTTCATGCTGCCTGCAAGATAGGGAGAATGAGAACAATCAGCCGGAACTCGAAATCAAACTTCTAATCTGGGACCGATTGCTTGGAGCTTTGATTGCTTACCTTGTCTGTCACCTCTTTCAGCAGATCCCCTAGCTCGGGGACTTGGGGGACTCCTACTACATGATTTGTATCGCGCTTGACCAAGCCTGAAACTACAAGTCAGCTTCAAGTGAAATTGATACATTACCTTGTGCATCTCCACCAGTTAAAGATACCACCCATGGAAGGAGGAAGAGTACTTCCAGAGAAGATGCCACATCTACCTATGAGACAGATAAGGCAAGTGAAGACGATACCACACTTCGGTACTTAGAAGTTTGTGATTACGAGATCATTCTCCCACAATATTTCCTAATGTCATTTGTACTAAATTATTCACTTGTACTCACTAAAGGAGAGCTTGAACCTATGTACTTGTGTAAACCTTTCACAATTAATGAAAACTCCTCTATTCCGTGGACGTAGCCAATCTGGGTGAACCACGTACATCTTGTGTTTGCTTCCCTGTCCCTATCCATTTACATACTTATCCACACTAATGACCGGAGCAATCTAGCGAAGATCACAAACTTAATACTTTCTATTGTACTAAAGTCCTCACTGATTTTGTGCATCAACAATCCTTAAGTCCTTACCTTTTGTGTTGGTAATGGATGAGTTAACAGGACATATTCAAGATGATATTCCTTGGTGTATGCTTTTCGCAAATGATATAGTGTTGATAGATGAAACTCAGGAAGGGGCAAATGCGAAGCTTAACCTTTGGAGAGAAGTGTTGGAATCTAAAGGTCTTCGCCTAAGCCGATCAAAGACAGAATATACGGAGTGCAAGTTCAGTGCAAATGGAGGCCAAAATGAGTTAGGGGTAAGGATTGGAAATCAGGAAATACCAAAGAGCGACCGTTTTCGCTACCTAGGATCTATCTTGCAAAAGAACGGAGAATTAGATGGAGATATCAACCATAGAATACAAGCTGGATGGATGAAGTGGAAGAGTGCATCCGGTGTGTTGTGTGACCGTCGTAGGCCACTGAAGCTTAAGGGAAAATTTTATAGGACGGCAATAAGGCCGGAGATGCTGTATGACACAGAATGTTGAGCGGTGAAGCATCAACACGTACACAAAATGGGTGTAGTGGAGATGAGGATGCTTCGTTGGATGTGTGGGCACACGAGAAAAGATAAGATTAGGAATGAGGATATCCGAGGTAAAGTAGGAGTAGCCAAAATTGAAGGAAAGATGAGAGAAAATCGGTTACGGTGGTTTGGACATGTGCAAAGAAGGCCCACTGACGCTCCAGTTCGAAGATGTGACTACGGGATAGAGGTTCAGGGCCGAAGGGGTAGAGAAAGACCTAGGAAAACTTTGGAAGATACCCTAAGAAAAGACTTAGAGTACTTGGATCTAACGGAGGACATGACACAAAACCGAGCGCAATGGCGTTCTAGGATTCATATAGCCGACCCCACTTAGTGGGAAAAGGCTTTGTTGTTGTTGTTGTTGATTATTTCAGCAACTTCCAGTCACTAGTCTTTATGTGCAACATAATCAAGTTGGAAGGTGTTTACAACAGTAAGGTCACTTGCTCTATAACTCAGATGGGAATGGTTTGATATGGAACAATGTGGTATACATGAAGATATTATGACTTGAAATGAATTTGAGGTGGATGAAGAGGGATTGCAAGATTGTCTATGGTTTTGCAAATGGTTCAAATCTGTGTTCTGTTTTTCTGGGTTTCATAATAGTGATTGCAGATGTTCTTCCAATCTCAAACTGGGTTTCCCCAGTTGAGATTAAGGGGGAGTATTAAGGGTACAAGTCAGCAATACAGTTAGAAATATAGTTAGCAAGTTTGTTAGTATTTTGTTAGAGTTGTTAGGTTTACTAGTATAAAAACAAAGTGTGTGATCTTCATTCTTTTAATTAATACAAATCTTATTTCTCTCTCTAAACTCTCTCTCTCTCAAACTCTCTGTATTCATCCTTCTGTAATCATCTTTCTTCTTGATGTTCTCTTCAATTCCCAAACATTGCAATGTAGTTAACACCTTTTAGGTTCAAGTTGAATGATATAAACTACAAAGTCTGGTTGAGGATGATGGAGGTCCATGTTGTAGGCTTGAACAAGGTTGAATAAATGAATGGACAGACCCCGGTGGTTGATGAGACGAATCCTGGCTTACTGATGACCTAATTGTACGAGGTTGACTGCTGAAGACCATATAGTTGCATTTGCTTGGGTTCTTCATTGAATTGCGGACAGCCAAGGACATTTGGGGTAAGTGTTACCCAATTGTTCCATGACAGGGCTGATGAATCTCAGTACTATAAGTTGTGATGCAACGCAACGAGGACAAAGCATAATGGGCGCCTAGTAAATCTCTACTATGTAGAGTTGAAAAATGTGTGGCAAGATATGGTTAAAAGACGTCTATATAAGGCAGTATATGCCGCTGATTTGAAGACCGGAAAGACGATCTCCAAAAAGATCTTCTGTATGATTTTCTTACAGAACTCGATGATGTGTTTGATCCAATTCGGAGCAGTCTTCTATGGATAAAGCCATTCTTAGGGATTAAAGAGTGCTTCAATACCATTAAGTGTGAAGCACAACCATGCTTGGCCACAAGAATGCTTATAGTAGTCCATCAATGGCTAAGGTCATCAAGTCTCTTTCAATAGGAACTCCATGTTCCTTGGAGGATTTGGATGAAGCTAAGAAGGATAAGCTTCAGTGAAGTCATTGCAATGGAACTCGTCACACAAAAGAAACGTGTTTCGAAATCCATGGCTACTCGGATGGGTTCCTGGAAAGAAGGAAGCAGGACAAAGGAAATGTTCACAAACGCTTAGCACAAGCCAAGCTCCCAGAAACTGAGCTAGGAGTTGCATTTTTAGCTGCCATCCATATCTGTGAACTCTTGTGGCATCAGAACTCACGGAGATATAATTCAAACTCAAAGAGCCTATGATTTTATTTTGTGATAATCAAGCAGCACGAGAGATAACTAATAATCTGGTACAACATGATTAGACTAAACAAGTTGAGGTGGATTGACATTTTATCAAGGACAAGCTGGATGTTCAGTTAGAGAACATTTTATTCTTGAGGATGGAAGAGCAACTAACAGATGTTCTAACTCATGGAGTTTCTGCTAAAGTGTTTCATGACTAACTTGACAAATTGGGCTTATGAGATATCTATGCACCAACTTGAGCGAAAGTGTTGGTGTGAGTCAACAGAACAATTTTAGTATGTAATTAGGATTCCTTAATTGCCTCTAGTACCATAAGTCTCTGTGTGTGTGTGTGTGTGTGTGTGTGTGTGTGTGTGTGTGGATCTATGACACAACTGTTTGTACACAATTTTTGGCACATATTTTTGTGGGCGCAATCCGTAATGTATTTCAATGATCCCAAATGTATATCTTTTAGATCTTCCCTAAAAAAATCATGTCTACTAAAATTCACCTAGATCCGAACCATATCTGAAACCATATGACCATTGGATTAAAAGTTTAAGGTTTCTTTGTATAACCGTATTCGTCAATTTCCTTCACTACTTAATAGTTTTGTATTTATCTAACTTTTGCAAGAATGAATAATGAATGATGTTCTAAAGATAGACAGTTTGGATAGTTAAAATACATTAAGGAGTGGACCCACAAAAGCTTATGTCCAAGTTGTGTAAAATAAATAGTCTCACAGATCCATCCCTGTATGTATATGGGGACCTACTTCGTAATGTATTTCAATGATCCGAACCATCTATATTTTAGATTTTCCTCAAAGATCATGTCTACCGAAAATCATCCAAATCTGAAATCATATGAAGTTTGGATTAAAGACTTAGGGTTTCTCTGTAGCACCGTATTTGTCCATTTTCTTAACTCTATTGAGAGATGAATAACTTAACAACATTCAAAACCTATATTTTTCTATATATATATATATATATATATATCCCATTTTACTTGAGAGTTCTTATCGTTATGTATATTATTCATACATGGGACAGAAAACCATATTGACGAGTCGTATTGACAAAATAATAAGTTGTGACAAAAAAAAGAACTTAAAATGATCTAGAATAAGCTGTTTAAGCTTAGCTGTTAAGTGACTAACGACGGCAAAGTGTCATGAACAATGAACTGGAACATGTGAAACCAGAAATTGTAGCCTTCTGCCATTTCACCCAAAATCTTGTACAAAATAATTGTCATATTTTAAGTCCAAGGACTAAGAAAGATTCACACGAAATTAAAGAATTAATAACTTATAAATTACGACACAACCAAATTCAAAAATGGGGTGTTGGGATGCTTGACACCTAATTATATATCCCAGTTTTAAAATTAAACCTAAGTTTAAATTATAATTAAAGACTTAATCGTGTCCAACGTTAAATCTAGCTATTTTTTTCCATAAGCAGTTGAAACGACCAACTATAACAAAAGAAAACAAAAACATAGTATAGCAGTTCTCATTCTGTCAAGAGTGCCATGCATATATATGCAAGTAAAACTGTAACAAAAAACTTAAATATCTGCTAGTATTCGCTCCCCTCCCTCGCACACGCACACCTTATACCATGTTAATTTTTTTTATTAATCTGATCCAAAACTATTAAAATAGGCTTATTATATTAGCACCCAATAAATTGTTGAATAAAACCTACATACTTAATACATCCTACATTTACTTTTTCAATTAAAAATTATTTTAATACATCCCACTTCATTCCCCATAATACCCTCACACCCCACATTCTTAATATACACCTTACATTTTCTACATACACCCCACATTTTTGATATACCCCACATTTCTCAAATCTTATAACACTCATTTTTAATTTTGCCGAATGATTTCAAACTATCTGAACGTTAGTTTGCCAAATGATTTCAAATTGAATGATTTGAAAAAATGTTTAGGTTTATTTGAACGTTTTTCAATAACAATAATAATGATTTCAAATCTTTCGAAACACCGATTTCGTGTTTCATTCGTCAAAAATAATTTTTCTCAATCAACATGTTTGTAGTTTCATTGCTTAGGATTTTATTCAACAATGGAGGGTGGGAGGGATTTTTGATAGTTGAAGTAGATAAATAATACATTAAAAGTGATTTTGGGTGTATTTATAAATTTTTTATTATTTTTTAAACCTAATAAGGTCAAAATTGTCATTGCATAGTAGAGTAAATAAGTCATTAATATTAAATTTTAATGTGGGGTGCATTCAACATTTTATGGGGTGCTAATATAGAAAGCCTTAAAATATAATATTTTCCTTGTGAGAAAATATATACTTTCGAATATTTTCCAAAAGTATTATACAACGATATTACCAACTAGTTTTATGGTCTAACGGTATCCTTCTTCATTTATAAGTGAAATGTCTCAAGTTCAACTCAAATATATAGTGACAACTTATTATATTTGTGTTGAGTTTGATATGGCCTAAACCCAATTCTCTCCACCTTTTAGAATATCGTTCCATACAAAAACAATTTATTGAGATAGGGGATTTCGTCTAAACAACAAAATTGGTTAACTATAGTTAGGTATCAAACTCATGATATAAGTGAGTCGAACGTTAAACATTCCACTTACTAGTAAATGAAATATACATGTGGATGCAATTTGTTTCCTTCTCCTTCTTTGACAAAATTGCACATACAAAACAATTAACACATTTGGTCAAAGCTAAGAGCATCACGCGTCCACGATGAATGGGGGGGCTTTGGCCGAAGAACCTCCGATGTCAAAGTTAGAAATTAGAGAGAAAAAGTGTTTAGCGAATTTTTGGGCCTTTTGCAAGAGTCTAAACCTTTCTCTTTGTTTTATGAAAATGGGAGCCTCTTTATAGGGTTTGGGCCTTTTGCAAGAGTCTAAACCTTTCTTTATTTACTCTTATGCCATTTTTATTATTATAGTTGGGTCCACAATGATGTTGACATTTATGTCTATAAATACATTATTTTACATGATGATATTCAACTTATGCTAATTTGCTACCAGCTCTTCATGCTTTCATCATGTTGTCGATGTTATGCAGTTCTTCTTCTGTCAAATTGTATTTTCCAAAATCCTGATTTACAATCAAATTTACTAAAATCTTTACTCTCTTGGATTTTATTTATAAGCTCATCTTTATTTGGTAACTTATAATTATCTTCATATGTATTATCATTTAATCTTTTATAATTATAAACTATTTTAGCCTTACCTCTCTTAAGATCTGAATGTTTTCTCACTATGAATGCTGATGATCTATGTCTAGACTTAGAGGGTCTAATTACTTTTAAATTTAACAACTCTTTTATTTGCTGCTCAAATTCTTGTTTGTCTATTAAACTACGAGGCATATCAGCTGTCTTAATGGTTAAATCTGGATTAATTATATCTAATTTTGCTAATATTTTATTTTACTCCAATGTAAATGTGGGTCTTCTTCTATGATTCTAGTTTGTTCTGCTAATTGTAATAATTTTTCTAAATTTTTTGATTTATCTAATTGTAATATTTCTATACAGGTTCCTTCATTTAAATTCGAATACTCATGTTCAAATATTTCTTCATCAAACTCTTCTATATTATTATGCTCATCATTTTCTTTTGAATTTTCTAAATAATAACTATCTTGGCTACTAGACTCTTCCATATTTATACTTTTGTATACTTCTACAGTATTACTTTGATCAATTATTGTAATGCCTCCTTTAAAAAATATTATGTGAGGATTCATAAATAAAAAACCTTGTAAACTTTTCAAAAAATTTAAACCTAAAATGAATGGATATGATCCTACTGGTGAAATAAATGTTAATGGTAAATTAAATTGTTGTTTTTCTACTTTAATAGACTCATTATTAATACAATGTGTTAAATAAACTGGTCTCTCATCAAACTGTGTTATTCTCACTAGTTTTGCTAATTTTTGGCGCTTTATATTTTCTAATCCAAGGTTTGCCACTTCTTTTTCTAAATTGTTTTGGAATATATTTTCTCTTCCTATATGATCTTGAAGGTCTTATGCTGAAATTCTTATGCTGTTTGTATGGTTTGTGTGACCTATATTTCTTTTTATATATTTTCTTATGCTTATTTTTCTTATGACAACCATACTGTTATGGTAAATCTATATTTTTACAACTCATGTAAAATTGTTTCCTAATTTGTCTCTTAGCTTTTATTTGACTACACTATTGTCTAAGTGTATCATATACATGTTGAATTCTAGGTCCTATTGCAATATCATTTTTCTTTGGATGCTTTTGCCATTCGTTCCAAATCTTTTCACCTATTGGTCCTTTTATTTTTGTCATATAAGTAAATCATATGTCTTATATTTTTCTAAATATTGTTCTTCATCTAAATGATCAATATCTTCTATAAGCTTATTTACAATATAATCAAAATTTTGCTCAACTAAATTAATATCTAAATTGTCAAAAGCCATATGAATACTCTCATTTTCGATCTCACTCTCATCCTCTTATATTTTTTCTAATTGCTTGTAATTACTAAACCCAATTGTTGCTTGACCTGTACTAATTTCATATATTTGTACTTTATCAGTTTGTCTATTTCTTACTACTTGTAAATTAGGTAATGTCCACTGAGTTCTTTCTAGAAAACTATTATCTACCAGTTTTGCTTCTATCATATTTACATGTTTACCACCAAATGTTTGAACTAAATTTTGAAATTCTAAATTAAACTTATGATTATATCTATCAGATACTTTACCAATATACATTAAGCTAATTCACAAATTTTTATACTCTCCTTTCATATTATAATTTTTTGTTCTTATGCTCACTTTAATATATTTACTAAATTCATTAATTGTCATAATATAATTTGGAATACATCCTATGACTGCTAAGTTTGAACTTAAGTTTACTTCAGTTGTTGCTATTACTGCTTGTTGGTGATTATCCCATCTATCATCATATATGTATACTAATGCTTTTGTGCCTACTTGTACTCTGGTTAATCCTGTTATTCCAATTAATATTGTTCCTATTTGAATTTGACTGAAATGTGATTTTGTCAAATAAGTAACTGTTTTTTTACTAATTAAATTAAGTGTAACTTCTTTATCAATACAACTAACTTCATGTTGACTGATGCTACTTACAATTCTGATTCTGTTTTCAAATAAACCTAATTGATGTAAATTATATTTATTTTTCTATGTTCTCTCAAAATCTCTTCTAATAAATTTTTGTGCTTCTTCTTCATTTGGATAAATATCTTCAACTCTAACTACTTCTTTTCCTTTTCTCCTAAAAAGTTCCATTTTCTGTTATCAAAAGGATTTATCTTAGGTCTTCTAATATGATTATTTGTACTTAAAGTTAAATTTTCTAATTTTTCTAGCAAAGATGGTGGAAGTGATGAAGATGCTTTATGTAAAACTTGATTTATTTCTACTATTTGTTCTTCAACTTGATCTAATTTCTCAGCCAAATTTAAAACTAATTGAATAATTAAATTATTTTGCCTAATGGGAATATTACTACTGGCTACTTGTGTTGAAAAATCTGTTAAACTTACTGGTTCTTTATCTAGCTTACTAATTTCTTTCAAAGCTTGGATATATTTTCAGCTAGTTCTAGAATCGGTCATTAAATTAATAATTTATCTATTTTATTATGCAACTTATCTACTTGTTCACTCAACTCTTTTTGCACTAATTGAATTTGTTGACTTCTAATTTTAACTACTTAACTATTTCTAATGATTTTAGTTCTACTTACTTAGGCTTACTATCTATGAGGTCAATAAGCTCTTTTATCTCTCTTTTGCTAGGAAACATTTGAATATTTTTATTATTATCTTCTAACTGAGATGTAATATAGTCTAAATTTTGTTTAATTATTTTTATGGAATTTTTCTGAAAATGCTCTAACAACTGGTTTAACAAATGACCACTTGACTAATAATAAGATCTACAATACTACTCGCTTGTAGATTTTCTTCACTAAGCAAAATATGATTATGCTTTCTCAATGGAAAATAACAAACTAAACTATTTTGGTCTAAGGTTATTTTTCTTTTTTGTGGTTCACTAATTTATAAATTAAGATAATCTATCATAAACTACAGTATACCTTTCTTCAGAGTAACGACTAACTGGTTTCTTAGAAGCTCTCTTTCTTCTCTCAAGGTCTCTAAAACTTGATATGTTGCTCTTTTTGCTTCATAACTTTATGCTGCATTTCTGTGTTGTTATATTTACTAATAAATGAAGAATATTCAAGATAACCAAAATAAAACTTTTGCTTCTTCAAAGTATTGCTAATTTTTTTGGATATATATGCTAATCTTTTCTTTATGCTAATTATAGTTGGGTGTCTGGGACAATAAATACTTGGTGGTTGTGGTTGACAAGGTCTACAAGGACAATAATATCGGTTGTTCATACAAAATAAACAAGTGTGATATCAGTTGTGTTAATGACTTCCGTTCTAAAGGTACTTTACTATTATAATTATACTATTAAAATGCTAAACTTGACTCTGATACCAGATTCGCACAGCAGGCCCGGTTAAATAATCGGATGGCTATTATAATAACTAGACATAAAACCTTGCACATGGAACTCGACATGTTTCAGCATGACGGCCACTCATAGTACAAGTATAAGGCCTTAACGGCTGAACTTAGAGGTGCCCTGGTTAATGTCCAGTTATTTGTATGGCAAGCATTCAACTATAACAGAGTGCTCGAACAAAGTATGATCGTCAGTTTAGCAGGTTAATAATATAACTACAATAGTGTTTCCCTGTTTTGGACTAGAAGTCTAATCAAACAAACACACTAAATAAAGAAAAGAAAACTTAAGACTTGGAGATTGCTTGAATATGTGCACTTGAACTTTTATTGATATATAAAATGTTTACAAAGATAATTGTTTACAAGAAAGTGTTTTCAAGGATGCTATGAAGGTTACGGGTGAAGATGGCATGAGTGAGAGTATGGTGTTCAGGTGTTGAGATGTTGAGAGGTGTCGTGTTGAGGTTGAGAGGTGTTGAGGTGCGTTTACAATGAATGGAACTCCACTTATATATACTGAATGATGATACAACGGTATAAAAATTTACAAATGGATGGTGTGGACATCTCTTTGCTACTTGTCACTTTGCTTCTACTGTTGCTAAAAATATCAGCACTGTTTCTGAAACGTGTCTGACTCTTGCTTTGTTTGATAAATGCATGTGAATTTGCTTGTCTCATTTTGCTTTGCATGTGAACTTGATTGTCTTTTGCTTTGCATGTGAACCTGCTGCATAGTTTTTTCTCCTGGAGTTTTTATATTTGTTTTGATGAAGAGCATGTGACTTTTGATGGATGTTGGAGATTGGGATACTTTTGGTTTTTTCTATCAGAAGGTTTTCAAGGGCAACATTGCCATTTTTGAAATTATTTGTCCTTAAGGTTACATGAAAGTTTTCTAAAGTGTTTCCATTAGTTTACCTAAGTATTTTGCATACTAACATTTGTTTTTTAAAATACATGCAAGACAACAAATTTTACAAGACATTAAACAAATTTCGACAATACAAATGAATCCTATCACAAAATTAAAAAATATACACTCAATTTAGGGACATTGGCCTTACCACTCAATATGCATTTATACATAAAATAAATTGGAGCATTGACCGCTAAATTATGACTTAAGTTTCAATTTGATCCTCAAACTATTTATAAGAGCCTAAAGGCCCGCTTGGTATTATACTCAAATCCAGAGTTTTAAACTCAAAAACACTTTTTGAGTGTCAGGTTGAAATTTCTTGTTTGATTGATTCATTCTCAAGCACACAACTCAAAAGCACTTTCAGACATTTTTTTTTTTCCTTGCTTTCTTCTTCCTCTGTTCTGCACATTCATACCACATGGATACGCCACTGGTGTTGATTGACCTAAAACCAAAATCCATTAAAGATAATAAAAATTGTCATTTTACGTTTCAAAAAGAAGATGCAATTCTTTAGCTAAGCGGTTTTCTTTAAACACAATATTTGAATTGAATTGATTGATTTTCCTAAATGAATGAATGCATACCATACTTACCATCAAGAGTCCATGGCATATGATCTTTCAATATATGCCTTGATGTGCATGCCTTCAATACTTGGACTCAGAATCTAGGGCACGCGCCGCACGCCCAAAACTAGAACTGATCTATCACAGACCAGTTTTTATAAAGGTCGATGACTAAACGAAGTTCTATAAATCGCCCACAATGTTATGAGCAAGACTTTCTTCAAAATCTTGAGTAGCCAAAGGAGCTCCCTTTACCAAAATATTGAAGAGATTTTACAGGTCCAGCAAATCAAGCAGACAAATCACGTATCTTCAAATATCACTAGTGTTCTTTCTCCTCTACCTTGTCAAAATTTCAATATACATACTCGGCGCATGCAATTTTCTCTTCATGTTCTTTTAATTTTTGTAGTAGCTCATGATAGCCATAGCAGTTTGGGCACCTACGAGGACAAGGAGGATGAAGGCGGAAAAAACTGAAATGAAGGACCATGGCCTGCTAAAATAGGTCCGCATGAGAGTAGCCCAGTGGCTGCTGTAGTAGGACTCCACATCTCTGAATTGCTCGGAAAGGTAGCAATCTCTTATTTCTAAGCCAACATTTTCCCCCAACTTTCTGAACAGCTCAGCTACGCTTTGGTCGTTCAGTGAGAAGCCGGTACTGATGATCCCATCGGAACATAGTACCTTGACATCTCTAGTAGAAGTCAGGAGACAGCTCATGAAAATAATATAAGTGCTGAACCATGTACCTGTGTATTGGCTACATTGTTCTAAGGCCAAGCAATTGATGATGAAAGTAGTGGTGAAGTCATTGATGGTTAAAGGTGGGATATCTAGAACCCAATTTTGGAAATTGATCTCCAAGAAGCTGTCCGCTGCTTTGCGTGCCTTGAACTTGATCCCTGAGGATCGTAGTTCTGTGGTACACTGGATTGACTTGAAGGATGGATGGCATAACTTTTGAGAAGAGTACTGATCATTTGAAGTGCCTTGGAGGGGAAGGAAGGTTAAGTGAAACAAGTCAAGCAAGTGCTCGGCCTCCATCATTCTTGAGTTTTTAAGGACTTCAGGAGGCCTAGGCAATGAGTTACTGAAGAACTTAACCGCAAGAAGGCTTAGTGGATCCCCACCTTTACGATGATCCGATGAGATGTCGTATAATCTTTCGAGGACGAAGAAAGGGAGTTGATTTTCAAGCTTGAGGAGGTCCCTCATGAGAATTGGAATCAACCATGGCATGGCTAAGATGGGGTTGCCATCCCGATCATTTTCATCAACAACGTGATCATCGCCACTACTTTCACAAACATATCGAAAAAGCTCAATGATAAAGCACCCATCAAGAACCATCATCTCAACAAATTCACTAACGCTCAACTCCTGGTGGTCGGAATAGCAACTTCTCGTGCTTTCCTCCAACCTGCTCATGGCTCCTATGTAGTCTTTTAGGTCGCGCTTTGTTTGCCAAAGGAGGCCGTCAAGAAACCACCATTTGTAGCTCTCGAATTCCGATAATTCCTTTTTGCCGCGGTGGTATGGCCCGATGGAGACGATTTCAGGCTGAATGGATTTCGGGCTGATTCCGGTGAGGCCGGGAGGAACTTTGTATATGCACACAGATCTCCTATTTTTTGTTGTTGGAACTCCTCGTCTGTTTTGCTCAAGACGGCTTCGCATAGCAGCTACAGATTCGTCGATATCAATCACCACTTCTTCTGCAGTACAATTTTGCTCTGCTACTACTTTGATACCGTCACTGCAAGCCATCTCCATCTCTCTCTCTCTACAAGTTTGTGAATATGAAAACTTGGGTGCAACGATACCTTATGCATATAGATTAGACTATTATTAGAGATTAAACCTTCTGCACCCGATGCAACGATACTTTATGCACACAGATTAAAGACTATATTATTAAAGATCAAATCTTCTCCACTTATTTTGTATGTGACTTTTCTATAACCTCTATCATTAATTGAGACGTTATTTAATATTATAAAGAAAGGTGCATTATTGTGGACTAGTGGGAACTCAATGTCATGACTCATTATCTTTGCAAGCACGCGGAAGTTTTACAAAGTTGTCCGACGTATTATTTAAAAGGAAAATTAATGAAAATGACTTGAAAACTTTAATTTTTAACAATAAGGACAAAATAAAGGGTAAAGTGAATAGTATCAGGTTTGACTTTTTAGTATAAAATTGTGGTTTTTCGTTAAAATAAATAGTACCGCGAACTTTTCATTAAAACTCTCTTATTTAAATTATAGTATACTGCTACTCTCATGGCTTTTTCTTAATGCTTTCAAGACTAATTGCAAAAGGTCCGACAAATAAAAAATTTAATTACAAAAGGTCCCAACAGGAAACTAGAAGAGTAGGCGAAATTACCGGCTTGATTAACGTATATATTGGTGAGAATATAATGCCCCAAAAACCTAAGGGTCAAGAAAACAAATATATTATAACAATTTGTATATGGATGGATTATTAGTGTATTTTAAATATAAAAACGAATAATCTTTACACCTATTCTCTATGTCTTTTTCGTTGTGTATATATTTATTTATGTCGATTAATATTGTCTTCAAACTTCCTTTTGAATCTGTGATACGTGTGTAGGTTATTACCACAGGTCCACAAGCTTTAAATAATGGAGAATGTTAATGAGACAAAATTTAGAAATAAAATTTACAAACTAAATAATGTGTCACTAACATGAATGAGCGCGTTTATCAACGCTTAAGTAATAAATCAATCATTAACTTTCATGTCTTTTAGTTTTTAAAATTTTATCTATAAATTTAATCTTCCTAACATTACCTTTAAATAATTGTAAAGTTCCGTAAGCTTGAATCAGTTCTAAAGCGATCACATAATGACAGCAAGTCAGATGAAAAATGATCTGGACCGGCCTTCACATACATTCGGGGGTTTCGTAAGGTAAAGGATCTTAATCTTACATTTTGTTTTATATACCAGCGATGCTGGGAGAGGGATAATCCAAAACTCGAAATCTGGGGGTAAGGATAAATGCATGCTTACATGCCCTTGCACCTTCACTGTTTGATGATGATTAACTTATTTAAAGCAAGACGGAACTGGATTTGAAATTGGGGTGGGTAAGAACTACCAGTTGTATTTATACATAAAAAAGACGAAGATAATCTTGCGTCAAACCAGACCACATCTTGATTAGTTTAGTTTGGTTCGGTTTGGTAAGGAAACGACCTAAACAAGCCACACCGGTACACTTGGCTTGGTTTACACTATGGACAATCATGTTTCATCTCATAGATATAGGGTTGGGATCAAGAAACAAATTTTTTTTTTTCACTCTTTTTGAGCATTTAGATTACATAGCATACAAAGGTCTGAATTAAGGATGATGTTGTAGAAAGTTAAAGAAAGAAAGAAAGAATAATGTTGTAGAATTATTAGAGAGACGGGCCAAAAATTCACTTTTAATAACACTGATACTATCTCTAATTTGGTAATTATCACTTGTACAATCCGTCAAGTGTGTAATTTTATCACAAAAGGTTTCGATATTACTTGGAGTGAAGTTAAGATATTTACGTTCTTTTTTTAAAGATACGGTCAATGTGAGATATTTTAACAGCTCCCCTCATGTGGGACCCAATTAATGGTTCGTAGGAGATAACAACCGCAGTTGAGGGGAAGATGTATCTGCTGGGTTTTTCCTTAGTCTTTCCCCTTCCCTTTCTTCTCGCTCGGTCTTTTCTTACACTATTATTTCAAGAAAAGCTGATTTGCTCTTTCTCCAACTCTTCTATTTTTTTGCCTGCCCAAGTTCATTTCCAGGAGATTTACACCTTTCACAATTGTGCTTGTTTAGAAATTTAGCCATTGTTGGACGTACAAAAGAGTTCTCAAATAGAGTTGGTGGGGGGTGCGGTGGCTAGGGTCTAGCTGGGGGTGGAGGATGAGGGATGCCAAATAGAGTTGGTGGCAGGTGCGGTGGCTAGGGTCTAGGTGGGGGTGGCAGGTGCGGTGGCTAGGGTCTAGGTGGGGGTGAAGGACGAGGGATGCCAAATAGAGTTGGTGGCAGGTGCGGTGGCTAAGGTCTAGGTGGGGGTGAAGGACGAGGGAGCTCAAGGCGGGATCAAGGCCCACTTTTAATTTTTTTTTAATTTTAGAAAAAAAAAATTTAATTAATTTTTCTTAATTTTTTTTTTTACATCTACATCAGCATAAATGTGGAACCGCAATTACTACATCACCATTTATTGGTTAACTTAACATAAATTCTAACAGATGTGTGAAATTGAAATCAAATAATAAGTAATGTATGAAAGAAAAATTTAAAGATGTATGAAGTTGCAATTGATCCTAAACCTGAGTGGGTAAAATGTAATTTACTCACTTTTATTAATAATGACACACCCCGACCTGAATTTTAGTAGGCAGCAAAATCGAGGCGTGCTGACCATCACCCAGATAGGTGATGAAGCCATGATAATATGTGTGGAACCAAAAATATTCACCAGGCGACACGTGGACTTTTGAACGAAAGAGGACAAAAATACTCTTGAGGCATACCGGGATTCCTACGCGCAAATAGTGGGTAATCATCCTCAACCAATTCAAAAATGCTCCAGAAGAGGTAACCAATTCCAAATTATCTTATTTTAGGTAATTATTTCCAAAACTTAATTTCCCTAATATATTATTTAGTTAATTAATTATCTAAATAATATATTCTTCCCATATCTCCTAAAATCATCCCTTAATTACCAATTTGAAACATCCACTCAAACCTAAAAAATGGCATAGGGCCGGCTACCCCATTCAAAATCTATTCCATCACCTTTTTTCTACCTTTTCCACCTTTCTTTCCCTTTTAAATTAGCCAATCAATACCATAAATAATAAAATATCTCCTTTCATATTTAATTAGCCAATTAATTGGCTAATTAAACCAAAAATAAAACCCAAAACTCCCATCTAGGAGCCGGCCACATTCCCTCTCTTTTTCCTTATCTTTTCATACTTCCTCCACTTCATTAGCCAAATAATGATAACCATTCAATTTAGTAACTTCCCATTTATTTCTATTGTATTTTATTAGCCAATAAAGTGGCTAATAAAACCAAAAAATTCACCCAAAAGCACACAAAGGGGCCGGCCCTTTTCTTGAAAATGTGGACCAATTTGGTCCTATAAATAGTCACCCATTTCTACCAAACACTCATTCCAAACCTCTTGCAAAAATTCCAAAACACTCTAAACACTATTTCTCTCTAAATTTCTAACTTTGGCATCGGAGGTTCTTCGGCCAAAGCCCCCCCCATTCATCGTGGGCGCGTGAGGCTTTTGGCCTTAACCTAAGGTGCTAGTTGTTTTGTAGGTGCAAAATCGTCCAAGATCGAAGAGAAGAAAATTTGCATCCACAAATTGGTGCTTTCATTAAGAGTTGAAATCCATACTCGTAGAAGACTCTCGTACAAAAAGGTTTTTTCTTTATTTTCTAGTCCATTTGAATATTTTTCATACGTTCTTATTATTAGAATTTTCTACTTGCAAAGGTTCTTTGATAAAACGTATAAGAAAAATATAATGACTAGAAGTTTAGAAAATTCCGCAAGTAAAAATTCTAGTATTCAAGAAATGGGACTGCGGAGATCCATGAGGCAAAATGCGACAAGAAGGGGAGCGGCATCATCACCACGAGCTTCCACCATGGGAACTACCGTGATGGCTACCTCGGTAGCCACCCGCGGCGAGGTCCATGGTGCCTTCACCACAGCCACCATGGGAACCACCACGGGGGCTACTCCGGTAGCCGCTCGTGGCGAGGTCCATGGAGCCTTCACCACCGCCGCCATGGGAACCACCACGGTGGCTACTTCGGTAGCCGCTCGTGGCGAGGTCCATGGAGCCTTCACCACCGCCGCCATGGGAACCACCACGGTGGCTACTTCGGTAGCCACTCGTGGCGAGGTCCATGGAGCCTTCACCACGGCCCGAGCCGTGCCATCCAAGTTTACGTGGACCAAAGCCCAAGCCTCGCATTCACATGCACCGCGCATTGAGCAGCCTGCTCCCGTGATCCAGCCAGCTTTTGTAGCCCAGCCTGCTCCCGTGATCCAGCCTGCTCTTATAGCCCAGCCTGCTCCAACGATCCAGCCTGCCCCAGTGATCCAGCCTGCCCCCGCAGCCCAGCCTGTTTTCATGGTTTCCCAAGCTGCTCAAGTCCGCCCGAGACAATCTCAACCATCCGGACCAATCATCGAGGCTGAGGTGTTTTCACCACATTTCTCCGCATATTTGACATTCCCCAACTCAAATCTCGCACTTGGAGTCAACCACCCTTTCATTGTTCAAGGAGGTGCATTCCATCCAAGTTCTTCCAATCCGAATGGCGAACAAAACTTGTCCCGACAAGTCATAGAATTGACGAGCGCCCTTGCACAACAAACTACCTTGGTGAATCAACTTTTACAACGTACTGAGATGCATCGCGCCCACGATGAAGTTTCCCGAAGTAGAACAAGGGTAGACAAGGAGCCTTTTAAACAGCGTCCTGGAAAGCAACCATTCAACCCATCACAAGTCGAGCATTCAGACAGTGCACACTCTCGATTGGGCCCCTGAAATAGCGTATACTCCCGTCTTAGCGCGCGGAGGAGCGTGTACTCTCGGTTAGGCCCACGAGCAAGTATACATTCACGGTTGGGGCCACACTTTGATAATCAACATGGGCAACCTACCAGGCAAAGCATTCATTCGCGATTAGGCTCACAAGGAGTATCCTCCACATCACATCGGAGCAGGCAACCTGACAAACGGAAGGAAACGATCGTTCAATCTGGCTCTAGTTCAACCGGTAGCCTGCAAAGAAATCCCTCGCCTGCTAGGAATCTATCTCATCCATTGCAGCCACAGCATAGACGAACCGACTGAGAAGAAGAGCAGCTTAGACCGGTAGAAAAAGACCAAGGGCAGCCAAAAGCTCCGCTACCCCAACAAAAGCAAATCCAAGAAGAGGTAGAAAGGCTTTTCAATGAGCGGATGCGTGATTTTCGGCGCAACGAAATGGTTGATGAGGCACTAAGGCGAGATATGACCAACATGAGCAGGTCACCTTTCGCGGATGAGATCGAGCAGGCAGAGCCTCCGCGCAAGTTTAGCATGCCGCACTTCACATCTTTCAAAGGAGATGGGGATCCCGAAAGACACTTGAAGCATTACCGAAATGCGATGGTCCTTTATCGGAATAATGACGCCCTTATGTGCAAAATATTCGCCACTACTTTACAAGGCGAGGCACAAGATTGGTTTCATACCTTGCCGGCACGATCCATCCAGAATTTTGATGATCTTTCCTTGGTCTTCACCAAAGAATACTCATCTTATCGATCGATCAAGAAGAAGTCCGATCACCTATTCAACGTAAAGAAAAACCCAAAAGAGTCGCTTCGCGATTACGTGAAGAGATTCAAAGCAGAGAAGGCGAAGATCGTCGGATGCGACAACTCGATAGCAAGTGCAGCCTTCCAAAAAGGACTACCAGCAGACCACCCACTGTTTGGAGAAATGATCATGAAAGAAGACCTAACTCTAGCAGATTCCTTTGCTCTGGCAGAAAAGCATGCGCTTTGGGACGAGGCTCGACAAGCAGAAAAGGCTCCCGAACAACCTCGAAAAGAGTTGGCAGCTACTCAAAAGAAGGATGAAAAACAACCCAACAAGGGCAGGCAGGAGTTCAAGCGCAGGGACCGACCCACGACCAAAGAAGGCTCGATGACCAACAACTATTCTAAGTTCTCAATTCCGATTCATCAAATCCTTCGTGACGTCAAGAATGAACCATGGTTCAAGTTGCCGAAGCAGTCAAAAGGAGATACTTCCAAGTTGGACCACACTAAGTATTGTGCATTCCACCGAGGTCCCAGTCACACAACCAACGATTGCTACACTTGGAAGAACTACCTAGAGAAACTCGTGAAAGAAGGCAAAGTCGATAGATATTTGGACAAGCCAGCTGAGCAGCAAAAAAGGAATGTAGACGGAGATGAGGAGCCACCAACTAAGACGATTCGAATCAATGGCATTTTCGCTGAGTCTGAGCACTTAGGGGCTACTAATAACTCCAAAAAGAGGAAGATCTAGCAGGCCTTACTAATCTCACAAGTTCATGCAGTCGATACCCAACCTGGACCTATCATTGGCTTCACGGAGCAGGATGCAGAAGGAGTCGACTTCCCACACGACGATGCATTAGTAGTATCTGTCCAACTAGCCCATGCTATAGTCGACAGGATGATGGTTGACAATGGAAGTGCGGTCAACCTACTTCAACTTTCAGTCATTCAGAAGATGGGCTTGGAAAGTACAATCATACGTCGGGCAGAGGTACTTACTGGATTCAACGGACACACCTCAACTGCCATCGGCCATATCATACTTAACGTAAAAACACCGCCAGTCGTCTCAAAGCAAACATTCACGATTGTAAGCGACCCATCTCCCTACAATGGGATTCTTGGGAGACCTTGGTTGATCAAGCTGGATGCTGTCACTTCCGTCAAGTATCAAAAAATCAGATTTCGCATCCCGGGAGGAGGAGTCGAAGAGATCAAGTCTGACCAGGCCTCATCCCGACGATGCACTGTGCAAATGTTAAAAGAAACAAAGAAGAAGACCTTTACCCCCATAGAGGTTACCGAAGTCCAAAAGGGCAAAGAAATTGCCAAATAGCAATTACAGCAGGTGGATCGAGAAGATGGCACCCAAGCAGACAAGATAGGATGGAAACCCGAAGAGGACGCTGAAGACATCATTCTTGATCCCCAGCAGCCGGAAAAGACGGCTAAAATTGGCTCACGACTAAGCCCAGACGAGAAGGAAGAACTCACAATTTTCCTTAGGAAAAACCGAGATATCTTCGCATGGTCACCATCCGACATGCCCGGTATTGATCCCAAAGTGGCCTGCCACAAGCTGCACGTCGATCCAACTGCCAAACCGGTAATTCAAAAAAGAAGACATTTCACTCCCGAACGAGTAGCGATCATCGAGGCAGAAATCGACAAACTATTGGAGGCCGGTTTCATAGAAGAGGTAGCACACTCGGCATGGCTTGCTAATGTCGTACTAGTTATGAAGAAAGAGAAGGGCAAATGGAGGGTTTGCGTAGACTACACCGACCTCAACAAAGCATGCCCAAAAGACCATTATCCTGTCCCCCGGATTGATCTATTAGTAGATTCAACTTCTGGAAACTAGTTACTTAGTTTCTTAGACGCATACTCCGGCTACAACCAAATAGCCATGCATGAGCCCGACAAGGAGAAAACTGCGTTCGTGATAGAGCGAGGCACTTACTGTTACAAGGTCATGCCTTTTGGCCTCAAGAATGCGGGAGCCACTTACCAAAGGCTAGTAAATATGATGTTCAAAAAGCAAATCGGGGTAACCATGGAGGTCTATGTCGACGATATCATGGTAAAGGGCAAGCAGCGATCAGATCACATTCGCAATTTAGCAGAAACTTTCAATATCCTTAGAAGGTACAAGATGAAGCTCAACCCCACCAAGTGCATGTTTGGAGTATCTTCAGGTCGATTCTTTGGGTACTTAGTAACCCAACGAGGAATTGAAGCACATCCCAAGCAAATCCAAGCAATCATAGAGATGAAATCTCCAACTACCTTGAAGGAAATCTAAAGCTTGACCGGACGAGCAGCCGTCCTCAATCGCTTCCTCTCACGATCCACCGATCGATGCAAACCCTTTTTCAAAGCTATCAAGAGGGCACAAAGAAACAAATGGGATGAAGAATGCGAAAAAGCTTTCCAAGACTTGAAGAATTATCTCACATCACCTCCCTTACTATCCAAGCCGGAAGCAGCGGAGGATTTATATATTTATTTGGCAGTTTCCGAGGTAGCAGTGAGCTCTGCTCTCATACGAGAAGAGTTGGGGGCCCAACTGCCGGTATTCTACACTTCTAAAGCTCTTCTCGATGCAGAAACAAGATATCCGAAGATTGAAAAATTAATTTTGGCGTTAGTTGTTGTGGCTCGGAAGCTCAGACCCTACTTTCAAGCTCATACAGTCATTGTTATGACTCAATATCCCTTACGATCAATATTACATGGTCCGGACGCTTCTCAACGAGTGATGAAATGGGCATTGGAACTTGGCTAATATGGTTTAGTTTTCCAACCTCGCACAGCGATAAAGGCCCAAGCTTTGGCAGATTTCGTGGCAGAATTCACACCTAGCCTAGGCAACGCAACAGTGCGGCCCAACGACGCCCCAGAAGCAACCGAGAGTACCTTAGCCACACTTACTCCATCCAATAAAGATTTCTGGAACTTGCATGTCGACGGTGCATCCAACTATAAAGGCTCGGGAGCAGGTGTAGTTCTTGTTACTCCAGATGGCTCAATGCTCGAGCAGGCGATCACTCTAGGTTTCAAAGCATCCAATAATGAAGCAGAGTACGAGGCTCTACTAGCAGGCCTCCGAATGGCAAAAGACTTGGCAGTGAAGAAACTCGCAATTCATTCTGATTCCCAACTAATCACCAGCCAGGCTACTGGGGAATACACGGCAAAACACCCAAGGATGGTACAATACCTAGAGAAAGTACGCCAACAGCTTGAAGCATTTCAGACTTACACTCTCACTCAAGTTCCGCGGGCAGACAATGCACATGCAGATGCACTAGCTGGTTTAGGCTCCGCCCTTGACCACCAATTCAAACGCTCCATTCCGGTGGAATATCTAGACAAGCCAAGCATAGAGATGGAGTCGATAGCCGAAGTGTCACAGGTTAGTGTAACTCCCACTTGGCAAAGTTCAATTATAGACTACTTGGTCAACGGCACATTACCCACAGAAAGATTGGAGTCAAGGAAGCTCCAAATTAAGTCGGCACGCTACTATATGTGGAATGGCATTCTCGTCTGAAGATCCTACACCGGACCACATCTCCGCTGCCTGGCACCTCCCGATGACTTGAAGGTTCTAAGCTCAATCCACGAAGGCGTTTGTGGGAATTACTCTGGAGGTCGATCCTTAGCCCAAAAGGCTCTTAACGCAGGCTATTACTGGCCTACCATGCACCAAGATGCTAAGGAGTTAGTACAAAAATGCGACCGTTGCCAACGCTACAAACCAGTACCAGCACTACCCGCTAGTGAGCTACACCCGCAAACGAGTCCTTGGCCATTCATGTAGTGGGCAATCGACCTGGTAGGGCCTATGCCGCCTGCTACGGGGGGCAGATGCATGATGATCGTGGCAACCGACTATTTCACCAAATGGGTAGAAGCAGAACCCATGACAACCACGACTCAGACGGACATAGAGCGATTTATATGGAGGAACATCATTTACCGATTTGGAATCCCTCAGTCCATCGTCACTGACAACGGTCCTCAATTTGTGGGAAAAGATTTGCAAAGTTTTTTCAAAAATACGGCATCAAACAACACATGTCCACACCAAGATATCCTCAAGGCAATGGGCAGGCTGAAGCATCCAACAAGACGATTCTCGACTGCCTCAAGAAATCCCTCACCGACAAAAAGGGAAAATGGCCAGATGAGCTCCCAGGATGTTTATGGGCATATCGCACCACCAAAAGACGAGCAACCGGTGAAACTCCTTTCTCTTTGGCGTTTGGTTCGGAGGCAATCATACCTCCCAACATCATCGTGCCAAGCATCAACACTCTATTGCCAAACGTTGAACGGAACAGTAAAGAAATGGCCACAGATTTAGATCTGGCAGAAGAAAGGCGCGAACAAACCATCACCCGCATCGCAGCCTACCAGCAGCAGCTCATTTCCAGCTACAACAAAAGGGCCAAGATCCGGCAGTTCCAACCCGGAGACCTAGTCATAAGAAAAGCTTTCATCACTGCCCGCAGAGAAGGCTTGAAAAAAATGGACCCCATCTGGGAAGGTCCTTACAAGATCAACAGAGTCGGCGGTAAAGGCAGTTATACTCTTGCTACCATGAATGATAAAGAGATCGAGAAGCAATGGAACGCCTACAATTTGAGGAAATACCATGTGTGACTTCACACTATATCAAGACCCGAAGACTCGAGCATCTCAACGGGCACCACCTCGTAAACCGAGGACTATCCAATCATCATGCAGTTTTTGCAACCAAGTTATTTGCTCATTTTATTTTTCAATAAAGAATTCAAAAGTAATTTGCAATTTGGCTTTAATATATGTCTACAACAACTTATTTCTTTCGGCACTTCAAAAGAAAATTACACCCCCCAAGGGACCAACTGTGCTCTCCAAGGAGGGAGGATAAACTCAACACTCCGAATATCCAGACGTGGATGAGCTTGGCTGCCCTAGAATAACTAGGTGCATGATGGCTTGTGCCGAGATTCCTAAAAGTAGCCACAATGGTCTGTTTCAAGGCTTAGCTAGTTGAAGGATTATGGGTCTATCGGCTTAATCCGCAGGGAACCGGGCCCTAGAGACGGAGAGGGCACATTATGCAGCACACCCAATGGGCGGCTGCCCTGGAAACCTAAAGCTGCTACCGAGTGCACTAAGGTAGCCTACGGATTTCCAGAAGACTGCCTACGGCTTGCCCTTCGAGCAGTAGAACCACGCTAGACTTATGCAACCGCACATTATTATGAAAGGTTAAACAAGTTAGCGTGCACACACGAAGATTTTATCCACTGCCGACATGCTACGTAGTTGATAAGCTTCACCTCTGTCAAACGCAGAATAATCTACACCAAGTCCTAAAGTGTTGTGGTACTTGCTACACAGCCTACGGAATTGGAAAGATCCAAGGTTGAATAGCCAAGTGGTTACGCGGATTCGTCTGCTTCTGTAAGTAAGGCATCCGGCTGCCAACCCTATGGTTAATAACTTTGCAAAAGTTCTACATCAACACCTACGGCTGCATAGGCTATGTGGGCTTGTCTGCTTATAGAAAAGTAGCACGCCTGCCACTGGCTTATAAGGTCTAAAGGTTAGGGTAAAAAAAAAAAATATATATATATATATATATATATATATATAATAAGGATGGGAAAAGCAAAAGAAGCAAGTTTATTAAATTTTATAGCAAAATTGATAAACAACAAGCAAATACCGAAGGAGTTCAAGAAAAAGCAACAAAGGAAAGAAAAGGAAACCCTAAAAGCTACCTAGAAGACTACTCTTCAGTAGTTTAGACATCTCCAAACTTCTCGGTCATTACACCTTCAGCAGCCTTGGTGTTCTCAGCAGCGGCATCATCCGAATCTTTACCCTCGACTGCTCCAGCTTGGGTATCAACTCCTCCAACTATTTCACCGATAGAAGACTCAAAGGTAAAATCGAGCAAGTCTTCTGGAGAAATAGAGAAGGTCTCGAAGTCTTTACCGGAAAACTCAAAGTCAGACGGCCGCCCATAGAGATGATCTACATAGCCCAGCTTGTAGAAATCGGTTTGGTTCTGAATAAGCGAAGCCTCGAAACCATCTTTCTCACTCTTCAACTGCTCATTCTCCTCAAGCAGGCAAGCACGAACCCGCTGCAACTCCTCAATTTCCTTCTTCAGATTGTCGTTGGTCTTCAAAACACCTTGAAGTTCCGACACTTGAGGCTCAAGCCTGTCAACAACCTCTTTGAAGTGGATCGCTTGGTTGTAAGTAGCAATCAATTCTTCATCCTTTGCATAAGCAGCAGAGCGAAGTTCAGATATGGAACGCTCAAGATCTTGAATCTGAGGTATGTAACGCTCGATTTCCTTCTCTGCACTTTCATTCTTTGTTTGGATCGCATCAAACCTAGTCTTCAAATCCATGATCTCCTGGTGAGCGGCCTTAAGCTGCAGAGAAGTGGGGGCAGAAGTATTAGATTCCTTCAAAGCAGCAAGCTCATATTCCAATTTTTTTATTTTTTCGACCGATGAATAAGCTTCGGCAGCCATAGTTCTTGCCATCTCTTTAGCAGCCTTGGTGTCCTCTTGGTTAAGAAACATAGACTCGGCTGCCAGAATTGTTGTTTTCTGCATCATGGCTAGCAGAGCAGTTTTCCTATACTCGGGTGTGTGCTTTGCAAAAAGACTCGGACCAACAATCTCTTTGACGCCATCAACAAACTGGGCACATACATCCATGTCTTCAAGAAGATCTGGTTTCAAAAGCGCACAAATCTTAGCAGCCTCCCCAGAAACGGCCTTGGCGGATTCTTCAAGCCTGCCTGAGCGAGCAGTTTCATTCTTATCAGCAGACGAGTTGGTTGCAGCAGCGGAAGAAGCAGTTTTCGGCGCCACTTTAGCAGACAGGGGCACCTTATCACTCTTCATAGTAGCAAGTCTCTTCAAGGGTAAGTCAGGTTTAGTCCCGGATGGACGTTTCGGCACAAACTTCGGTACCAAAGGCACGGAAGAACTTTTACGCTGAGCAATTTTTCCAGCAATCGAGCTAGCAGCTTTCGAAGCAATAGGCGTTACCGGCACAAATGTAGCAGTTCGTTCTTTCTCGCCCTTAGAGGAAGTCAGGTCAATCACAATCTTTGGAGCAGCCGGAGAATCCCCACGAGCAGTCTTCGTTTTCTTCTCAGCATGCATCTCTTGAGCAGGCGGGGAATGTTTCTTTTTCCCACCTTCATTGGTAGTAGGCTCCACCACAGTGATAGGACGAGCCATCGCGTCTGCCTTGATCCGTTTTATTTCTTCTTCTGGGGGTAGTCCACATTTTTCCCTACGAAGAGGACTAAGCAGCCAACGCCACTCACGATACTCGGAAGGAATACCCATAGCGACATGCACTTTTTTCATATCTGGAGAAACCCTAGGAGTTGAGCCAAATTCCGAATCTACAAAAAAAAAAAAAAAAAAACAGAAGACAATCAGAAAATTGAAGAATGATTTGGCACTAAAGCAAAGCAGCCGAAAAGACTAAGCAGTCTGCTTACCAGATATGAAGACCGTTGATACACGCAGCTCGGGAGAAGAATCAGATTCCCATTCTCCACTTATCTCCAAAGTCTCTTTGGCCCAATCATGATCTCCTTTACTCGAATTATCAAAAAGCTTATGACGGATTCGCAGTTGTCCAACTCCATCAATACGACCTATGTCAAAGAAATACCAAAATTCGTTGGTGGTTAGTCCCAAGTCAAAGAATTGGTTCAAATTGTGGAACCCCACCATCACTCGGACCGCATTCGGGGAACATTGGGCAGGCGCACATTTCATAGAGCAAAGCACTTCTTGGAAGAAACGCGGCATAGGGAAAGTAAACCCTAACACAAAATAGTAAGGATGGAACTTGATAGTTCTCCGAGTTCCACTGCATG
This sequence comes from Malus sylvestris, assembly GCF_916048215.2. NCBI lineage: Eukaryota > Viridiplantae > Streptophyta > Magnoliopsida > Rosales > Rosaceae > Malus > Malus sylvestris. The sequence continues at coordinate 2,280,941 of NC_062273.1, forward strand.
GTTCTCGGCTGCTACCATCTTTAACTCGTCTCACACGCACTCCCGACGGAATGGCATGCCAATACGTTTCAAGAAAATCTCTAAACAAATTGTCGGAGCTAATCTTGATGTGAGCAGCTTTGAAGTAGCCAATCTTGCTCAAAGACCCGCCTTGACGGTACAGCGGGGGCACACCATCATCATTCTTACGGCTCGAGGAAGACATGCTTGAAAATTCTACAAAAGTACAAGGAAGATTTGTTAGAGAGTTGTTTAAAAAAAAAACAAAACAAAACAGCTCTCGGCAAAAAAAAAAAAAAAAAAAAAAAAAAAAGCAAAACAGCTCTCGGAAAAAAAAAAAAAAAAAAAAAAAAAAGTTGAAAGCCGCAGCCGCAGGAACCAGCCAAATTGCCAAGCCCCACAGCTTGGCTAATCATCCATTCACCATAGCCCAGCAAGAAAAACCAAAATAAAAAATCAAGAAGACAAGAAAATCAATTTCTTCTTACCTGGAAGCAACGAAGAGCGATCCTTTACACGGACAAGACGTAGAAGATTGTTAGAGGAGAGGGAACAAATATCCTCTAAGCTCTCTTTTTCTCTTGTAAGGATGAATAAGTTTCTCTCTAAAAAAGTTGATTTAACAATCCACTTAAGGTGGACTTAAATAAGCTTTGGGGAAATTTATTTCCTTTTCCTAGAAGGATTTAATTTCCTATTGAAAGAGAGAATCAACAACAAAATAGGAAACAGTTCAGAATTTCCTAAAGCAAAAAAATCTCTACACCTATTGCCCTTTTCTACAAACAACTCAACAGGTGTGGGGGCATTTGTGGAACCAAAAATATTCACCAGGCGACACGTGGATTTTTGAACGAAAGAGGACAAAAATACCCTTGAGGCATACCGGGATTCCTACGCGCAAATAGTGGGTAATCATCCTCAACCAATTCAAAAATGCTCCAGAAGAGGTAACCAATTCCAAATTATCTTATTTTAGGTAATTATTTCCAAAACTTAATTTCCCTAATATATTATTTAGTTAATTAATTATCTAAATAATATATTCTTCCCATATCTCCTAAAATCATCCCTTAATTACCAATTTGAAACATCCACTCAAACCTAAAAAATGGCATAGGGCCGGCTACCCCATTCAAAATCTATTCCATCACCTTTTTTCTACCTTTTCCACCTTTCTTTCCCTTTTAAATTAGCCAATCAATACCATAAATAATAAAATATCTCCTTTCATATTTAATTAGCCAATTAATTGGCTAATTAAACCAAAAATAAAACCCAAAACTCCCATCTAGGAGCCGGCCACATTCCCTCTCTTTTTCCTTATCTTTTCATACTTCCTCCACTTCATTAGCCAAATAATGATAACCATTCAATTTAGTAACTTCCCATTTATTTCTATTGTATTTTATTAGCCAATAAAGTGGCTAATAAAACCAAAAAATTCACCCAAAAGCACACAAAGGGGCCGGCCCTTTTCTTGAAAATGTGGACCAATTTGGTCCTATAAATAGTCACCCATTTCTACCAAACACTCATTCCAAACCTCTTGCAAAAATTCCAAAACACTCTAAACACTATTTCTCTCTAAATTTCTAACTTTGGCATCGGAGGTTCTTCGGCCAAAGCCCCCCCATTCATCGTGGGCGCGTGAGGCTTTTGGCCTTAACCTAAGGTGCTAGTTGTTTTGTAGGTGCAAAATCGTCCAAGATCGAAGAGGAGAAAATTTGCATCCACAATATGCATGAAAGTATAACTAAAATTATCAACTAAGTAAATTTACCGAAAATTTGGTAGAATTTTCTTTAAAATAGGGATAAGAAACTAAAATACTTGCAAAAAGTCACATTCATATCAAACACATCCTCGTAGGGCCGCACTTAGTGGGTCTCCAGTCCTCAATTATATACACAATAATAGTTCATAGCACAATTGTCTAATATCCGTTTACAGATAACGCTGAGCAGATAACATACTCGATAAGGATGTGTCAACGCCTAAAAGGATTCCTTGACGTTAAAGATGCTCACATCAACTGCTACTGATTTCGGTTTACACTTAGAACTAATTGATACATATATACTAAACTAATACTTTCTGGTGGCAACATACAATATCATCCACTAGCAATAACTAGTGGAAGCTGGATAATATAATCATGTCATTGCCGAGTAATCTCGAGGCAATGGCAAGCTGAGAAAGTAATTGTGTAATCATGTCATTACTGAGTAATCTCAAAGTAATGACAAACTCATAGTATAACTATAGTACCCCAATACACGTGGAAGTTGATATATAATCATCTACTAGCCGTAGCTAGTGGAAGTTGGAAATATAATCATCCCTTAACCGTAGCTAGTGGAAGCTGAAAATATAATCATGTTATTGCTGAGTAACCTCGAGGCAATGACAAGCTAGAAGGACATGTCCACAATGGGGACAAGCTGGTTATACTCATACATGTGCACGCTGTGTCTTATGGCCATGGACTTGTACAATACTCTAAGTCTGTATAGGTGTATGTGTACCATAAGATAAGTAGTAATGAATCCAACATTCATAAAATTCTTATCGTCATCATAAATCATAACTCATAAATCTAATAAAGTATGTACCAAGGTCGAATCATAAAATATCACATCCCGAACTTGGAGGTATGATACACCATTTAATTTTATATAATCTTATATATAGTTGCATCTAACTTTCGAGCTAGACTGCCTATATACTCCGTAAAGAAATCGAGCCAATCGTAGTTGACCCTCCATAAGAGAAATTCAACATACGCTACTTAGATCCATTTCCCTATCCCATTTCCAAAGTTAACAATCATGCAATACTAGAATACTTCCATTTTATAATTTCCCCAACAAGTCTAACATGAATAAAATTAGCCAACGCACTACAAGAAAACATGGCTTTTGTGACGACCAACATTTGTCACATAAATATGAAAAATCGTCACATTTGACTATATGTGACAAAATTTCAGCATCACAATTAGCGTCACCTATACAGCATCACCGATAGTTTAAGTGACGAATATTGGAGTCCCTACATACTTTCCTTTTACGTGACACTTCTTCCGTCACTTATTATTCTAATATGTGACGAAATTAGCGTCACAAAATACAAAAATCAATGACCTATGTTTTTCGTCTCATATCAGATTTAAAAGTGATGCCTTTTGGGTCACTCAATATGATCCCAAAATTATATAATTACACCAAGTGATGCTGAAAGCATCACATATTCTTTTGACGGGTGAAGCGGCTTATGTCACATATGTTATAATCAAATAACTATTTAGGAATAATATTTGAGGAATTCATTACTTATTTGTGTTTCGTAATCTAGAATAGCAACTCATAACAATTATAAGGTAATACTTCCCATTTTCATTAATCAACAATTAAACTACATAAGTTCGTATCTGTTCAACAACTATACATCCAACAAAATAACATAAACATCCCAAAATCAATCTAACCCATGGTGACCTATCTTAATAATAGCAATTTGTGAAGAAGGGTACCAAGGCCTATACATGGACCGTTTAAGGTACTAATTAACAAAAGAAAAGTCTAAGACACATTGAGGTGCTAACAAAATGGTCTACCATGTGCATACTTAACTAATAATAAAAGACATAACTATCGAAATCATTCTTCTTCCGAGTCATGTTCTTCCAATTCAGGATAAACATTTTCACTAGATGAGTTATTACCATTAGATTCCTTCAAGTTGTTGTTGGTCTGCCCCTGACTTGCAGCCAAAAAAGCCTTAATTTTTTTATGCCAAGGTTTCTTCATCATTTTGTAAATACAACTGAGCTCTCAATTGTTCATTTTCCTATTGCAATTTGAGGAAACCATCTGATAGAATCTTGATCTGATCTCTCATATCAGTTAACTCACAACTTGGAGCCATAGAAGAAACACAACTAAAGGTATCCGTACGAGGGAAAAGACCTACACTGTTAACAGATTTTCCCTTCCTTCTAAAGTTCTCAGCCAAGATTCCAAATTCATCTTCCAATAGTACTTGTGTGGAATCGAATATAGTACCCTCAGGCGCTTCTTGGTTTACCTTCTCCCTAACTTCATCCTTTTTTTTTCTTCATGTTATCCTTTCATATTAAAATACAAACAAATAAGTTTCTTTTGTTTCAAACAAATCAACCACAATATGCTTAAGAAAACACCACTTAAATACTTGGATGTAATCCTGAACTGATGCATAAGCAAACCATTGGGTATAAACTGTCTTTACATATGATTTTGTAGTTTATGCTTCAATGTGTTTTACATAGGATTAGGCAACATACAACGTATAACCTTTACAGTAGTTTCTGTTTGAATGTATGTTAGGTATAACCGTTGACTTTATTTGTGTTTCCTAAGTTGTATCATGTCAAATTTGATTTTTTTTTAATCTCCATCTCCCTTAAAATGACACAAATGATAAGTTCATGAATGATTTACATATTTGTCCCGGGCAACATCGTTTATCCACTGGCCGTTCTTGTCTTTATGGAGAGCCCCCTAATTGTCAATCACAAATAATGGATTTCCCTTCTGCTCAATAATGCAAAAACATGCATTAGAATATGTAAATTCCATAATGAGTATAATAAGTAATTTAATTTCATTACCATCTGGGCCTTCCTAGCATGTTAGATAAATGGCATTGCCCCTCCTTTGTGATGATACTTCTGTTTCTTCCTATTATCAGCATTTTACTTTGAAAGCTCCTACATTACACATTTGGTACATAACATACAAAAGAAAATTTAGTTAGCTATACATATGTACAATTTGGAAAGTTCCAAGCTCTCAAACTTGTCATATATAACGTCATGTATTTCAGTTGTACATATTCATTCACCTTAGAGGGCTATCTCACCTCACCTTCTATATATATTCTCTCGGTCAACAATGTTAGAAACATCACAAGCTAAGGAGAGCTAAACATATAAACACCAAGCTAAAGGAAATTGAATGGAAGATACTCTTTCTTCTACCAAGGGCATTAGGCTAACACAGTTAGTCATATGAGTATATGATAACCATTTTAAAACATTAAATTTTAACTCCAAATTACCTAAGTGTCAAGAAGTAACAATCAATTTAACCATAAGGTGAAATTCATTAATGCATGTTAGGATATTTTTATTTCATATATGGTTATCGAAACTATTAGATGATATAGGGTGACTGATGCTGCATATGATTGATGTTGCCTACATATGGGGTGACTGATTATTAGACGAAATGGGGTGACTGATGCTGCATATGACTGATGTTGCATATGACTGATGCTACATACATATGAGGTGACTGATGCTGCATGCTAACTGATTATTAAATGATATGGGGTGACTAATGTTGCATACTGACTGATTATTAGATGATATGGGGTGACTAATGTTGCATATGACTGATGCTGCATACATATGGGGTGACTGAGGCTGCATACTGACTGATTATTAGACGATATGGGGTGACTGATGTTGCATATGACTGATGCTGCATACTGACTGATTATTAGACGATATGGGGTGCCTAATGCTGCATATTGACTGATTATTAGACGATATGGGGTGACTAATGTTGCATATGATTGATACTGCATACTGACTAATTATTAGACGATATGAGGTGACTGATGCTGCATAACTGATGATGCATATGACTGATGCTACATATGGATATTAGACGATATGGGGTGACTGATGCTGCATAACTGATGATGCATATGACTAATGCTACATATAGATATTAGACGACATGGGGTGACTGATGCTGCTAGATTTTATGTTTCCTTTTTCCATGGGATTATGTATTAAGTCTAATCCCTTAATTTGAGGAAGATTGACATCTAGATGACTTGTTGATAGTTGTGTGCTAGCTACTTGTTGCACTCCCTTAATTTAAGGAATGACAACTTTAGGGTTTACCGGGTTAGTAGGATTTGTCAAGGTAGGGTTGCTTGTAACCTTCTACCTCATTATATATCCCCTTTTGTACATTCAATCAATCTATGAAAAATACATTCAAACAAACTTAAAATTTCCACATAAATAGAGGTTATATTACCTTTGCCATATTCCTAATTCTAACCTAATTAAATAGGTATTTGAGCAGATTTGAAAATTACAAGTAAAAAAGTGTGTGGCTGTATAGCCAAGTAAGCTAAGATACATAAATCCTATCCTAACAAAATATAAATGTTATAGACAAACAACATGAGATCTTAATCACGCTCAAAGAAACAAAATTCATTTAAAACAAATAGTTGAAACACTAATCAGCGGCCTGCAAAATGACACTAAGCAGATGAGTTCCATAAGAACAAATCAGATGAATAAAGCCACCAACTACAAGACAGGGAAAATCTCAATAAATAAAGGGAAAATATGAAACAAAAAGTAACAAAGCCAAGATCCAGAAATTTTAGCCATAAATATTGAATTTAAAGAACGAACACGAAAAATGTCTATGTATTTCTTTGTAAGGATTAACCAGCCTACAACTAAAATGAAAATGAAGAAGCATATAAGGTAAGAGCTAGAATGCAAGAGTTATAACTAGAAACACTGTGTTCGAAGAACACGACAAGTCACAATTTCACATTGGAAAATTAAGCAGATAACAACCAAAATGAAAATGAAGCATAAAAGGTTAGAGGTTCTTACTATAAAAATTGAATTTGTAGAACACGACAAGAAGTCTTCATGTTGAAAGAATTGGTTTCTAACTTGGATTTATACTAGAAAAGATTATATAGAATACATACCAAAAAGAGTGTAGTATTGTAAACATTATCACATAACCAATCTCAATGACCCTTTGGTCTCCCATTCCATATGATATCATTTGGAAGCTTAGCTTGTCAACATATTCAATAATCTTCGGATGGGATAAGTCCACAACAAATAATACCTATTGTTAAGCATAAATATATGCAAGTGAGTGCTTGAAATTACAATGAATCAATTGAATTAAATTCAAAACTCACAAGCATTCTTGCAGTTTCTTCTTTTCTGAAGCTAGGACCTTAAACCATCTCTCATAGCAACTTCTCTTGCAGTTTCTTCTTTTTTTTCAAGGCGAACCTAGTCTTGCCTCTAGACAACACCTCTCTCAAGAAAGACAACACGCAACTTAATGGTTACAGACTTCCAACATTTGAACAAAAACAAAAAACAAAAAGATAACACTTAGTCAGGGGACTAAGAAAAAATATAAAAACATATATCAACCACCAAGACCAAAATTTTGACTCCAAAGAGTAAAGAAGAATCAAGATTGGAACAGAAAAATCACTGCTAGTATAACTCTCCCTGAAGCAGAGAACAATGCACCAGCAATATGATCTTTAGCGAAAGAAAATCAAAATCTGGGGAACAATTAAAGAAAAAAAATCCATAAACAATTAAAGAAATATAGAGAAATAAAGTACTTTGTTGTCAACTGAAAGAACTTGAGAAAAAATCGAACTTCTCTTTCCCCAATTTGATATTGTTATGTCAGAGAGATAAGAGAGTTAGTGAACGAGAATCAAAGGGTGGGAGAATGGCTGAGGGAGGGAGACAAATGAGAGGTGGTATTTGCCGTCGCTGGCAACCACCAAGTAGCTGGTCGTCAAAGTTAGGGTGAAGGAGTAGATGAAATAGTGTTGAAGACTGGGAAGAAATGAGAATAAATGGATAGGTTTTGTTATTTGGGGGTTTTGATACTTGCATCTATATTTTTTATTTTTAATTCAATATTATATGTGAGGAATGGCCAGGTGGCCTTCCCTCTTCTTATGTGATAAATTTAACATTGCGTCACTTATTAAAATTTCGTTTGGCGGTAAACTTTCCCGCCCACTTTTTTGTGGCGAATCCAAAAGTATAAGTGACGCAAAATATTTTGGTGTCCTGCAAAAATGTTAAAGTGACAATTTTTAAAGTAGCGTCACTTGTTTTACCTATATGTGATGAATTTTCACACGTCACAAAAAATTCGGTCACTTAATCCATGTTTTCTTGTAGTGACGTAATGGTGAGAATATGAAAATCTTAACATCAATTAAATAAAAAAAATTATAATTGTCTTACTAAACTGTATTCTATTTCAGACAAAAGGCTATACTTAGAAAGATAGGAACGAATGCTTACATACATGCTCAAATGGGGAAAATTCGCGAACCCATTACAAGCAATTTCGAAACCCCAAATGGAGCAAACCAAGTGAATTTGACCAAACAACAAAAAGGGTTAGTTGCTAAACTAAAGCAACCCAGCACCTAATAACCAAAGAGATAAAAAAAACAATTTCTAATTACAATTTTATAAGCCCTAATTTAGAAGGATATGAACAACACAAATATTTATCAGCACCACCATGAAAAACAATGAAGATATTTATTTGGGGGAACATCATATTAACATATCAAACTACAACAGTATATTGGCAGATAATAAAATAAACTGAAAATATGAGTACACCCCTTGAAATTCAATTTTCTTTAATTAAAACCCATCATGATAAATTTCTCTAACAAAAATCCAATGACTAAGCTCCAACTAAGCAATATCCATAATTAAGTTTGACTTGGCAAAATTTGTATTTTTAGATGTCTAAATTACCCCTAATAACACTTACTTTGTGTCTCTCACTTATTATCTACATTTATTTTACATTATTTCATTCAATTAAATGTTCAAATACCTTATGGGGATTTGGAAAAAATTTTAAATGTCATGATTCCTATGTATTTAATAGTAAAAATTTGCATGATACCAATGTTCCTTGTATAGTTGTTTTCACATGATGCTAAGGTAAATTAGTATATCCCACAATATAAAAAAGTTATTTTATTCAAAATTATCAATATTTTAAATGTAACTTAGGTAAATTATTTTGCACAACATATATAACAATATAAGTTCCTAGTAAATTATGTAATGATCCATGCAAAATAATTTACCTACAAAATAAATAAATATTTTTTATTCAAAATTAATTAAATACCAATATTTTGCAAAAAAATAATATAAAACAATTTAGCTACATGCAAAATAATTTACCTACAAAATAAAAGAATGTCAATTGATTGCACACTCTATATAATAATAACAAAATGTGGCTAGTATATATGTAATATCACATGAAAAATAATTTACCTACAAAATAAATAAATGCTTTTAGCCAATTGATTCAAATTAATTAATTACATATTATTTTACATAAAAATATAGATAAATTATTTGTATGCATATATATAATTTTAACAAAATGTGTCTAATACATACATGCAAAATAATTTACCTACAATGATTGTCAAACAAATAAAAAAAATTAAACATATGATGGTAAGAGAAGTATAAAGTAGATAATTTCATAATAATAAGGCACTTATTTCTCACAATTATGGTGAATAATTAAATTTATTAACATAATTAGAGTTTTGTGGCACAATTGTAAATAGTTTGAAAATAATAGGTATTTATTTGTTTACATGGCAGTCTACTTCAAATTTGGGTTTTATTTGGATGTTTAAAATGAGATGAGTTTTTGTCAAGAAAATAAGTGTTGCATAGGTTTATATCTAAAGAACCCTAAAATAAAATATGAAATTAATTAGCAGAGGCATTAAACCTTAAACATAAGGAAAGTTGGATTCAAGATAGGAATATGGATTACCTGCTTAAAAGTGATCTGAGATTTAGAGAAAGGAGGTTCTAGAGAGAGATATGGTGGAGAAGTATGGGTGGCGGCGGTATGCTGTGTGACTATGGTGGTAGAGGCAGTCATAATAAAGGTGGTGTCGGTGGTGATCATTATGGGGTGGCGGTTATAAGTTGGTCGTAGGAAGTTGTGTTGGTGGTGAAGGTGGCGGTAATGGTAGTGGTGATGACTACAATAATGTGGTCATAGGAGATTGGGCTACGGTGGTGATGATTGTGGCAAGAGGTGGTGGTGGTGATGGGACCGTGGTGATGGTTATAGTAAGGTGGTAATAGTCGAGGTGGTGTGGTGGTCGCAGTATCGATGTTGATAAGGTGGTGATGATGCTCATGGAAATGATGGTGGTGTGGCGATGATGACAATGATGATGGTGAGAGTGGAGGAGATAGTCATGATAAGGTGATGGTGCCGACATGGTGGTGGTGGAGTATATTATTAAAATTGGAAAAATGAAAGCCATCAAAATCTTAGGGTATGAGATGTTAGATTTGATATGACAAAAAACTTACTATAAAAGCACTCAAACGATCGGAGGAGATGTTAGACTTGATATGACAACAAACTTATTATAAAATATTAGGGCCGTAGGAAATTTAGATTTAATAGTGTAGTTATTAGTGTATAGCTTTGATTTACTTTGTTAGGGCATGTGACTTACATGGAACATGAATTGAAATCATTTTGATCTTTGAAATTTTAATGTAAACTACAATACGAGTATGAGAAGCATTTCACTTCTTTAACTTCCCATGTGTTTATTAACAACCTTTAAAAAGTAGTCTCTGAGTTGTTTGCATAGCCAAACTACGCGACACTTGATGTGCTTTGATAAAAAATTTAACAAAAATTAATGGAGGTAACACATCCATACTAAAATAAGGTAGTGCATTTAGTAATGAAATTTCTCCAATGCACATTAAAAGTGCATATGTAAGTTACATATCTAAATAAGAGCAGTTAGATTCCGTTAAGTCAAATAATCTAATGATTTTTATTTAAATATGTACTAAAGAAAATATCGAGTTAGTAAATGGTCCAAAGAAAATTCTTTGGATGGCGTTTGCACATCGTCCAGTTTCTCTCAAAAACAAAAACAAAAACAAAAATAAATGGGCTTGGGTCGTTGTCTTTGAGGTCAAAAGCCCAATTCAATATCCATTCCCTCATTCGGCTATTCTCCACCACTTTTTAGTTAAGCAAAACCCCAAATTAACAAAATTAGGGTTTCTCACTTCACTCTGCTCTGCTTCAAGAAGGGACCTGGAAAGAAATCCATCAAATTGAAGAGTCTGCAGAACCCACTTTTGTTCGCTTATGATCCCACCGATTAGAGTAAGATCCAATTCTTCTGGGTGCAAGAATTGTGACGGTAAAGTGGATACACCACTACTTTTCTTCGGTTTGGTTCAATGTGTAAAGTTCCCAAGTTAATTGGAGTTTTAGTGTCGATTTCTCATTGCATTGTTGTATAAACTGAAAACCCGAATACGTTAATGGGTACTGCAAATTTTGAAGGCGAAGGTGTAGGAACTTGTACTGAGAGTGTGATGGACAGGTTCAATAATCTTCGAAAGGAATTTGCCCATCTCATTCTTTCATTCATTAATATAAAAAACCTTACTTGTTACAGCTGTGTGTCGAAAAGATGCAGAGAGCTTTCCCCGTCAACTGGGTCGTTGAATTTTTGTGGATTTTCATCGGCAGAGACAGCCACATGTGAGCTGAGGTTGAAGCTGTTGAATGTATAGGTTCTTGTTTTAACGTGGGAATAATAAGATACAGACCTTTAGCCTTTCTTGGGAAGCACCGTGCTTCTGTGCGAATGAGAATTTTCGAGTGGTCGCGTGGATTCAAAATGGTGTAATGTTGAAGAGCTTTTTCTTTATGTAAGTTTACATGATTGGGAGGACCGGGTACCATTTCCCTCATGCACCTTTCTTTCTGCATCGTTGAGGTCATTAAATGTGGTGCAGCTGATGGGTATGTATATTAAAATACCCTCATTTGCCTTTTCTTCTAATCTCAGTTGCTTGGAGTTGGAAATATTGATGCTATAGAAGAGTCGTTTTTCAAATGGATCTCGTGTTCCTGCAAATGCATCAAGGAATTATCTCTTAGAAAAATTACTGGGATACGAAGTATCACGATTGAAAGCTCGTCTTTGGAGAGAGTAGATTTTTTTGAACCCTATTGGTCTCAAATCTGTCATTTCACTGGAGCCTGAAGTAGATGACTTTGAAAACATATTTGAGGTTCTTCGTGGTGTACGCACGGTTGAAGTTCTTAGTCGATATATATGAATCAACCGTTAAGGTAAATGGAACCATCCTCTGGACCTCAATTTTTAGTTGTTGCAAAAACTAGATAATCTGCAATTTGGAAGGACTAAAGTTTTATTTTTTTTTCCTCGTTTGGGAACAGTACAAGTAGGTAATTTATGTTTCTTACGTAACAGTGTTATTCGAAACCTTGTTTGATGATCATTAATCATTATGATCTCGCTAACTAGAATAAATATCAACCTTTATGTTTGAAGTTTGTGGTTAAAAGAATGCAGGTAAACTGAGAAATATGATATAGCTTTTAACCGTATAACATTGCAGGCTCCGTTCAGGGAAGGATCCACGCCTGTTCAGTTCGATAATCTTTTTGATTTGGACATGAGTATTCGGAGCTTTTCAGATGAGCTCGTTCCTGCAGTAGTCTTTCTTTTAAGAGGAATGCCCAATTTGTGTACTTTATAAATAGGTGAACAACCAAGGCTTAGTGATCCTGAATCTGATGTAAGTTAAGTCTATGTTTTTCTTTTTCAATGTTTTGTTTGGTATCCTTTTTTATTTTTCCTTTTCTTTTTTGGAAAATTTCAATTGGGTTGCTTGTTGACTTCTTTCTTTTGCAGGCATCTGGGTTTGATATGGAATACTGGAAGCTACAAAATCTGGATTTTATTCATCACATTGAGGAGGTTACCGTAGATCTTTTCGATGGCTCTAATGGGATTGAGTTTGCAAGGTATATAATCGAGAATGCCAAGAACTTAGAACAAATGGTCATAAGTCATTTACCCGAGCAATGTGATGTTAGACAGAAGCTAAATGAAAGTAAGATGATGATGCTTTGACAGTGTAAGATCTTTATACTAAGGTTTTGATATTCGAGATTCAATGTTCGAGATTTCAGTGTTTGAGATTCAACATGTTTACTGAGAAATAAATTTTGTTGCTGACGCATGTTGTATTTAGTTTTGTAACTCTCCAAGGTTGTATTGCGCAAGTTATCGTTTGATAATGAACAGTTAGGACTCTCTAAGGGAGGCACTTTGTAAGTTTTTATTTCAATCACAAATAAAAATCCGCAACATGGTCCTGAGCATCTAGAATTAGAGACGGCAACCTATAGGCTTGGCAAATGACTCGTGTTTGTCATGTTCGTGTTAATCTCGTTATCTTAACGGGCCGTGTCATTTCAAACATGTTATCTGAACGGGTTCTTAACAGATGACCCAATGACAACTCGATTGGTTAATGGGACATGTCATTTTGTGTCGGGTTAACAGGTCATGCAAGAAATTACCTAGGCTAATGTTTAGATATGGGAAACAGTATCTTTATCAAATTTTTAACAGGTGACTTGATAACCATCTGAAACGATAACTAGTTTTTTAACGGATTACCCAATAACGACGCGACTCGTTAACAAGTTAGACCCAAAATTCATTATTTCCGCTTTGTTTCGTGTTGGATTAACAGATCGTGCAAGAAATTACAAGGCTTAACAACTTTATATAGAATGGATTCATCATCACCTTACTAAACCAAATTAGACCGAGCATCATTTTTTGGAGCCCAACACCAGAAAACCATCATCAGTGGGCCAAAATAGGGCTCTAAATCAAGGACCCCATTTTTGAGCCCAACCCACAATCCACTCCCTCGTTCCTTTTCAAAATAAACCCCCAAATGAACAAAATTAGGTTTCTCAATCTCTCTGCTCCGCTTCTAGAGGGACCTGGCAAATTGGCAATTCATTGAAGTCCACATGAGTAAGCTTGAATTCTATTGGGTACAAGAATGGTACGTACGACTACTTTCATAAATTATGGTTTAGTATTTTTAGTGTTGGATTTTCCCTTCCATTGCTGTATAATTTAAAATCCAATTTCTTCTGCAAAACCCACAATTTAGATGTCTACCATGTTCTAGGTATGAAGAAAAAACTGATCTTAGTGGTGCAGTTAACATCATTAGAAAATTATGTCATGTTTGGTTCACAAGATGTGAAGGTGTATCGACACCTTAAGGTCTCAGGGATGCCAACAATGGAAGGACAACGACTGCAGTCAGTCTATGTAAAGTCAGCAGAAACTGCATCTGCAGACAAGATAAGGAAGAATGAAACAACAAATGGCACATGAGGTTGGAACTGGATCCTCTCCTGAGCTCAGGATGGGGATACTCATGAGCAACCCATTCGAACTGTTCAAACTTGATCTAATGACTGCAATTATTATAACATTTAGATAGGCCCCCCTGTTTGGAGCCGTTGGATCAAATTTCAACAGTCTGGATGGGCGGCTCAGGAGGAACCCCATCCTGAGCTCAGGAGAGGATCCAGTTCCCATGAGGTTGGGTCACATTTGTTGGAAAATAGTTATTTATTTAGTGTTTGGATTTAGGTTTAGCGCATTTGAATTAGGTTTTCGTTTCCTTGCTTATTAGAGACTAGGGTTAATTTATTATAAATAGAGAGCTTTGTTATTCAGAGAGATTAAGTCATTCACAATGTAGCCTTTTGGAGTTTTGTAGTCATTTCAGCATTCTCATTTATTTAATAATATTCTTATTTTGTTAGTTTTTTTCGTGACGCACTCTGATATTCAACTTGGTATCAGAGCAAGTTTGATCCTTCGGGATTTAATCTACTTTTGTTCAGTATCAATTTGTCTATCTTGTCCATTTGTTTGTTGTTCTGTTCTCAGCTGTCGTTGGCTTAGGTTGCAAAAAATGTAAAGAAAAAAGTGTAGAAAAAGAATTTGTTTGACGATGGTTTTGATGAAGCTCTGACTCGAGAATCACAAACTCGGATCAAGTTCATCTCTACCTTAAGCCTTCCTGTTGAACCCAACTTGCATGAACCCACCATGTCAGCACCCGCCGCCACATCTGACTGAATCTGAATCGCCCAATCCATCGACCATTGCTGAGAAACCTATCCTCGCACTACCACTGCTCATGCACCCAGCTGCCGCTGCTGTCCATTGCACCCATCGAAATGTTTACAACTGTTGTTGGTAATTCTTATCTTTGCTGTTTTTGTTGTTGATATGACGATTATATTGGAGTTCTTATGCATTCTGAGGATTGCTACACTTGTTCGGAGAAAAAAAAACACACAGAAAGAAAAGATAGGAAGAAGGAAAAAAGAGAAAAAAAGAATTAAAAAAGAGAAGAAATGGAAGAAACAAGAAAATGAAAGAGAAAAGGTTTGAGGTTTAAAGGCCCACAAAGGCAAAAGAAAAAATGGGTTGTTTGGTCTTTTTTTGGTTTAAAGTCTGAGGCCCACTAGTTGTTGGCCTATTTGGGATTGTTATGTGACCACTCGAGTATTTGAACATCTCTATCCGCATTGTGGAACTTGTCTGTTTGTCCACGTTACGAAGCATGCATGTCTATCTGTCCGCGTTGCGGAGCTTGCCTTGTCATGTCCACCTAAATGAGCTTGCCTTGTCGTGTCCACTTAACGGAGCTTGTCTTATCTTGTCCACCTAAAGGAGCTTACATCTACATCTAGTTGTTGACAAACTCATGACGTGTACCGCCATGAGTTTGACGAGAGGTGTTGGAAAATAGTTATTTATTTAGTGTTTGGATTTGGGCTTAGCCCATTTGAATTAGGTTTTCGTTTCCTTGCTTATTAGGGACTATGGTTAGTTTATTATAAATATAGAGCTTTTATTCAGAGAGATTAAGTCATTCACAATGTAGCCTCTTGGAGTTTTGTAGTCATTTCAGCATTCTCGTTTATTTAATAATATTCTTATTTTGTTAGTCTTGTTCGTGGCGCACTCTGATATTCAACTAGCTATCACAAGCTAGATGTGACGATGAAGAAGTCAATGCTTAAGGGCCTACCTCAGCTTGATGTGAGAATAAACACGGTTTGTGCAGGATGCCAATATAATAAAACACATCAACGACCATACTAGGAGTCAAAGTTCAAGCAAAAAAACCATTAGAGTTAGTCCACTTTGATGTGCTCGGGCCCGTCAAGCAACCATTGATAAGCAGGATGCAGTACATGGTGACGTTCGTTGATGACTTCTCCAGGTACATGTGGGTTTTCTTTATGAAAGAAAAATCTAACACATTTCCAAAGTTTAAAGAGTTTAGAGAGACAGTCGAAGGAGAAGTGGGAAAGAAGATCCATTGCCTACGTACATATAATGGAGAAGAATATACCTCCAGTGAGTTTTCCCAGTACCTACGAGATTGTCGAATATGTCATTAGTTCACTTGTGCCAACACACCACCACAAAATGGAGCAGTAGAAAGAAAGAACCATATCTTGCAGAAATTTGTCAAAATATGCTACATGCGAATAATCTACGAGGAAGGTTTTGGGCTAAACCCATGAAAACTGCATCTCATGTGATCAATAGGCTTCCTCAACCAAGGTTAGAATTTGTTTCACCCTTTGAGAAATTGTAGGATATAAAACCTACGGTTCGTTACTTTTGAGTATATGGTTGTGTGTTCTACATATTTTCTCCAAGTCATTTTACATAGCAAGTTTGGCAAGAAAGCAGTCAAATGTATCTTTGTGGGATACGACAGTCAGAGAAAAGGATGGAAATATTGTGATCCTACGACTGGAAGGTGTTACACATCACGAGATGCGATGTTTGATGAAACATCTTCTTAGTGTCCTAAAAAAATGAGGTGTTTCCTAACTCGAGAGAGAACTTGAAGATAAGTTGCAGCAGAAGATGGGGGAGCAAACTGCTCAAATCCAATCAAGTTATGATGAGAATGACGATTCATTTGATGGTGATGATGTCGCGCAAGAAGTACCTTAAAATCTTTGGCAAACTGGTCTGTATCAATAAGTTGGAAAGGTTAGACATAGTGAAGTGGAAGTATCAACCCACAATCATAACTAAAGAGAGTTAACAAGAATACGAAAACCAAATCCTAAATATGCCAACGTTGTCATAGTTGAAGGAGTACAAAAAAACTTGAGACGTTCGAAGAAGCATCACAAAGTTTTGAAAGGACAAGAGTTATGAGAAAATAAATCAGTGCTTAAGCAAAATTAGACTTGGGCTTTGGTTCCAAAGCCAAGAGATGTGAAACCCATATCCTGCAAATGGGTGTACAAGATAAAGTGTCATCCTAATGGTTCAATTGAAAGGTACAAGGCTCAGTTGGTGGTACAAGACTTTTCTCACCAATAGGGACTCACTAGACTATGGTGAAACATTTAGTCTAGTGGCAAAGTTTACTGATAGGATTTTTAGTACTCATGCGAACGGGCTTAAATCTCCTATTTTACTTGCAAGAATCACAAGGTTATTGTAGTATAAACGGATTTCGCAAGGTCGTATCCACATGGATTATTAAATAATTCGAAACTAATCAGATTCCATTTAATTATTGTAAAGTAGAAATTGGGGTGATTGATTTTATAACCTAATTAAAATAAAAACGAATTTAATGAATTAAAAATAAACAATTTGCAATATTAGGACTAGAGAGAAGAAAACAGTTTTGAGAAAATCAAATTAAGAAAGCACTAGGGTTCCACCATCACCTAGCAATCCTATGAATTTTTACCCATTACTTATGATCTATACATGCCACTTTGAATGTTAGATTTTCCTAATTCATATTCTACTTGGAACTTCCAATATAGAACGTATATCTAACATGCAACCCGTCCGGACGTTCGGATCAAATCTAAACATGAAAGACTCATTATGCTTCATGAAAATCTTTTGAAAAACCATGCAATCCTTAAAACGTGATATTTATCCTAAGGGAAATTACAATTATTAATCACAAGAAGCCAGCGTCAATTTCAGGGAACCTTCCGATCAAAATTGCATCAAATTACTTTTCTAAAGATCCTAATGGTGATCAGGCATTACGATAATTAGATAGTTTTTATCCCGGTGATTAACAATTCAAAGTATGCATGCAATCAATCATAAGCAATTAAATAAAAATCACATATTCATGCTAAGGCTCAAGGCTTCACCCTAGCAATAGAAATTAGTTCCGCATATTCATAATTGAAATCATAGAAAATATATTCAAGAAAATGATTGAAAGCACCTTCAAGTAAAAAGTCTTCAAAACCCTAACAATTCTCTGTCTCAAAAAATTGCATAAAAGAAAGCGTACCCTCAAACTGTAGACGGCTAAGCAATATATTTGCCAAGCCACCACCAAAACCCTAGGAAACATAACCCTAAATTAAAATAATAAAATTCGTCTAAAATCTGAACAACCACGTTTTGACCCATAAGCTGCTCCAAAACTGGCCCAATATAGCTGGATTTAATGTTTGGAATATTCTGAACACTTTTCCAGAAGGCCACGAACCCATCCGAGGTCATCTTGGGCTCCAAAAACGCAATTTAAGCCCAAAAACGTTATTTTCCAGCACTGCGCACTGCTTCTTTATTTCATCGCCAGAAAATCACCGCTTGGTGGAAAAATCCAAAATTTTGATACGATCAAGCTAAGTGACTCATGAACGTCCTCCAATTGGAATTACTTCAAAATTCGTCCATTTGGTCCTGTTTTGCTCCAGAGGAAGTCGAAAGTCCTATATTGAAAATACAATTCAAAGTATCAAAATTCTTCCAAAATATTAACCAAAATATACTAAGATTAGGGTAAAATATATAATATAAAATCTACTCATCATTTACGACTATATGAGTATTACTTACACTTGCAGCCAACAAAGATTGGAACTTGTACCATATGGATGTGAAGAATGCTTGTTTGCATGGAGAGTTAGATCGGAGATCAACATGAATCAACCAAGAGGATTCGAGTACAAGATTCATCCTAAATATGTGTGCATGCAGCTTTCGGTTTACTCGTCAAAGCTAATGGACGAAAGTTAGTTGTTGTGTTAGTGTACGGGGATGAAATCACTGATGATGACGAGGCAAAAATTTGTCTAATAAATAAGAATTTGTCAGTTCACTTTCAAATGAAAGAATTAGGACAACTCAAGCACTTCCTTGGGCTAGAGGTCAATCGCACACAAAAAGGGATATTTATGCAAAAGATTTGTTGGAAAATTTGGGATGCTTGAATGCTATAGCCAATCTTAACACCGGCAGAACCCAATATATGTTTAGATGTGTACAATGAAAGCAAAGACTTAGAAGACACAACATTGTATCAACAATTAGTAGCAGTTTGATCTACCTAACTCTGCTTCGACCTAACATTTCTTATGCAGTATTGTTGTGATGAGTCGGTACATGCGAAATCCAAATAAGCCTCATCAAGAAGTGGTTGGCAAATATTGAGATATGTAAAATGAGTACAATTGACTATGGTTTCTTGTATAAGAAAGGTGAAGACTATAAGTTGGTTGGCTATTGTGATGTAAATTTTGTAAGAGATCATGACACCAAGAGATCAACCACTAGGTATGTCTTCAGAATTGGTTCTGGAGTAGTGTCGTGGTGCAGTAAAAAATAGCCAACATTAATGGCAGCTTAAGAGATAGCATATGTGGTACAGTTAACGAATTATATCTAACCAATAGGTTATTCGGTACTATTATATTGCTATAATCAATTAGATATTCGTTTGGCGAAAAATCCAATCTTTCACGCAAGAACCAAGCATGTGGAGATACACTACCATTTTATCAAAGAGAATGTTCTACAAGAAGAAATTAGATGTGATTGATTAAGACAGATGATCAAGTTGTGGACTTGTTCACAAAAGGTTTGAGTACCGGCAAGTTTGAAAAGTTTCGTCGTCAACTTAGCGTGGAGAAAAAGAATGACTTGGTGTTGAGAGGGTGTGTTAAAGATCAACACCGACCCAAAGAATAAAGGCCCAACCCATGAAAATCAATTAACACTTGAGCTAGTAAAAATCTAGAATAATTGTGAGATTTCAACCAACATGCAAGATTAGTTTAGTTAATTCTTGCAAAGGAAGTTAGTAGAATTAGCTAGATATTTCTAGCATGGTGTTTCCATGCTTTTCCAATCCATGCCTATAAAAGGACAAGGTATCCACCTCATTTGAAGCAACAAGAAGCAAGCAAATAACTAAGAAGTGAGAAGCAACCAAGAATGAGTCTCACTCTAAGTGTGAGAGTGAGATATAAGGTCTTTGAGAGGAGTGTGAGCGTTCTAGAGTTCGTCTCTAGAAAGTGAGAAAGTGTCATAACTTCTAAAATTGTGTCTTTGTGAGTTTGTTTGTTGTAATATTTGTGAGTGTAATACAAGTAATTTGTTTATTTGTTTTGTCTCTAAAACACTTATATTAGAGTTGTGTACTGTAATCTTATTCAACAAAGTTTAGGGTGATTAATATCATCTTTGTTGCATATATTGTAAATATTTTGTGAGAAGAAGTCATTTATTTTACATATATGGTGGGCTATTTCAAATTTTGGTTTTCTTTGGATATTTAAAATTAGATGGGCTTTAGTATAAATAATAAGAGTTGTAGGGGTCTATCAATGAGGAATTCTTTTTTTTTAATGGACTAGTTTGAAGCAACGTGACATCCAAAAAGAAAAGTTTAAGATATATGCAATTTTATCCCGGCCGAATAATATCGTAGTGAATAGGGTGTTAAGTTTCTATCATGCTTCCCGCGTTCTAAACTCCTTCTCCTTTTAATTATGGTAATAGTTTCGAATCCTTCTCCTTCCATTGATAATAATAATTAAAAAAAATTATACTTTCCAACAGGGCTCTCCACGGTCCATATTTCCAAGTAAACGTGAGTAAATGACCTAAGAG
Source organism: Malus sylvestris (assembly GCF_916048215.2). Lineage (NCBI taxonomy): Eukaryota > Viridiplantae > Streptophyta > Magnoliopsida > Rosales > Rosaceae > Malus > Malus sylvestris. The sequence goes on from NC_062273.1 coordinate 2,301,692, forward strand.
TAGAAACTTGAACTCAACATCCATTCTTTGTGTTTACATTGTGAGCAAGTATTTGTGTTATGTGTTTTTATTTCTTGTTTACATGTTAATATTTACCAACCGCATCTGAGTGTGCATATTTTGAAATGTTAGCAGTTCATTATTTGACGATTTTTTTTTTCGTAAAAGAACCCCTTATGCTTCACCATGTGTTTCATCATGTAACTGCTAGCTATGAAAAGGAACCCTAGTGAATTATTCTTTTGAACTTGTTGAAATATAGAAGGGTCTCTTTAATAATCACCAGCACTTGGTTTATCTAATCTCTAGTTCTAAGTGGAGCCAATTTCTGGGGCTAATTAGTTTTGTGGTGTATGGTATAGAAAGAAATTATTGATTTCAGAATTTGGTTGACTCTTACCAAGAAGATTTAAAGGTCATAGTCAAGCTATTCTTCATGCCTTTATGCTCTAACATGTGCAGAGATTTTATGTTTTATTTGTTAGATAAACGTACAGAAGGTTTCGCTTTGATTAATGGATTATTTTCTTTGCTAATGTGAATCTGTGATATGCTTAAATAAGCAGTTAGGTATTTATTTTGTCATACGAATGAGATGTAATGTGACTTAAATTTTTCATTTTACATAGGCCACTATTTCTGGATTCATTATTCACATTGAATTCCTTATCTCCTAATTAACCTTTTAGTTATGTGAGCTCTTATTTCTATTTTCTGGAGCGAATAAACCTTTAATTTCCCTTGCAATTGTGCGTTTCTATAATGTGTATGGCTCTTCTAGGTTGTACCCAATCAAGCTTGGTACATGGTAGTTATGTATTTGCATGTCGTTCATGAAGGTTTCGTCATGTGCATATTTCTTCCTTTCATAATATTTTTATCTAACGTTTGTTATTGCCCAAGTACTACGTCTTTGTTGATTTTTTTACTTTTTCGAAGGATTAATGTGAAATGCTCTGTGGCTGATTACTTGGTGCTTTTCTTTTGTAAAAGTAGCCCTTGTCTTTAACTATGTGAGACATCATGTTGTGAGACATCATGTAAGTTTGTAATTGCTTTGCTAGTAGGGAAGCATTACGGAGCGACAACGTGTTGCAATTGTGTGGATACAATTTTGTGGATGCATAATGTGCCATTATTCTCTTTAGGATATAGAATGTCATATCTATGTGTTGTATGGTTTTGCATAGAAGAATTACGGAGCGACAACGTGTTGCAATTGTGTGGATACAATTTTGTATTTGATTTGTGTATTTAAAACTTTGTCCACTTGCTGAATAGTTTCTGTTTCTTTTAAGCTTCAATGTACCAAGCATGTTAGATTGTTGGGAAATTCAGCCAAAATGCTTTTCAGACACATGCGCTTTCTTACTTTGGAGGTTCGTGCATATTTCTCAACTTTTTCTTAGGTGAATTGTTTTAAATATATGTTCTTTTCATTTTTATAGTATTGTGTTTCATTGCCGACTTTGTTATGCATATATGTTAAACGTCCTTAGTCCGACTCTTACGAACGAATACATGGTTATTACCTTTCAAATTGAATTTTACAGAGATTATATATGAGAAGAAGTGCGGATAATAGATTGTGCAATATACATGTTGGAAGAATGCATGCAAGTCATATCTTGTGTTAAAATGCATGCATGAAATAAACATGTTGGATGACTAGTGAAGTTAGGCTAGTCAACATTCTTTGTGTAAAATGCATGCATGAAATAAACATGTTGGATGACTAGTGAAGTTAGGCTAGTCAACATTCTTTGTGTAAATTAGGCAAGTTAGGAAATTAGGCAAGTTAGGCAAGTTAGGCAAGTTAGGCTTATGTCTACTTTCTTTTCCTATATATATGTTTCATTTGTAATTGTTTCTTCATGAAATACACATCAAAAATTCTACATGGTATCAGAGCAGGTTCATTTGTAACATGTCTCTGCCATTCTTGCTGCTGCAATTTTTTCTTTCTTTCAAAGTCTAAGTCATGACTGAAGAAAGTTCTGTGAACCATGATGAGGAAACTCGGCACAATCTCTCTCCAAACTTCTCAGACGTTGAGGTTAACACCAATCAACGTTTGTGTTCAGTTCTCTTGAACGAGTTCAATTATCTTCCTTGGTCCCGAGCTGTTTCACTAGCTCTCGGAGGCAAAGGGAAGTTAGGGTTTGTAAATGGAAGCGTGGAAGCTCCAGATAGTTTTTCCTCTACATACAATGCATGGCTCTGCAATGATCAACTTGTCATGTCCTTGCTGCTCAACACCATGGAGAAACATGTTGCTGAAATTTTTAGCTACTCCAATTCCGCACATAATCTTTGGAAAGCTTTGCAGGATATGTATGGAAATCAAAACAACTATGCACGGGTCTTCCAATTAAAGAAGGACATTGCCAGTGCTCAACAAGAAGGGAAAGCATTTGTTCAACACCTTGGGAGCCTCAAAGCCATGTGGAATGAGTTGGATGTATATCTCCCTCATACCACAGATCCTATCATTCTCCTAAAACGAGCTGAGGAAGACAAAATTTATCAGCTGTTAGGGAGTTTGAGCTCTGAGTACGAGGACCTAAGGAGTCACATCTTGATGAGTCAAGACCTGCCTACCTTCAACAATGTTTGTGCAACTATCCAACGAGAAGAAGCAAGGAAGAAGGTTATGAATGTTGATCACAATCCTAGATTAACGGAGACTCGGGCATATGCATCAAAGTACAAGAACTCAGAAGCCAAGGTATACAAGGGAAGAAACACACATCTAAAATGCAAATATTGCAATGGTGTTGGTCATGAGGAAGACAAGTGTTGGGAACTTCATCCTGAACTCAAGCCTAAGTTCAGCAAAGATGGAAGGATGATACCAAGGTCCTCACAACAATTTCAACCTCATTTCAAGGCACAACTTGCTAATGCTCACGCTCCTACTATCTCACAAGGATCCATGGAGTTCACTGCCAATCCATTGTCATTGATCAATGAATTTGCAGCTTACCTACAAAGTAAGGGGCACGGAGGAGGCTCACATGGTCAAGGCAATGAAGAGGGTAGTCACACAGCTATGTTGGGACAATTTGCCGGATTTCTTGCTGGAAATGAGAAAGTTCCAAAGGGAGAAGCATCAGGTATACTCAAAGCCTTTACTACTGCCCTATTAACTAGTACTGAAATTGATTGTTGGATAATTGATTCAGGCGCCACAGATCATATGACAAACAAAGTTACAAATTTACATCATTTTAAAAAAAATTCAAGCCCCTCACATGTGTCTGTTGCAAATGAAAAAAATGTCTTAGTTTTGGGAAAAGGAGAAATAAACTTAGTCTCTCAAAAAACACCTTCCACTGCCCTCTATGTACCAACCTTTCCCTTCCAACTTTTGTCAATTGGAAAGATCACCAACACCCTAAACTGCCGTGCTATTTTCTCACCAAATAAAGTAATGTTTCAGGATGTTCTCACCATGAAGATGATTGGTGAAGGGGTCTTCATAAATGGACTTTACTACCTGTGCAAGAATGCATGTTTCACTCAGGCTCTTCAAGCTCAATCGAAGTCCATAGATGAAAACCAACTTTGGCATAGGAGATTAGCTCACCCCTCTGAACTTGTCTTGTCGAAACTGTTTCCAAATTTTTGTAACCCCTATCCTACTTGTGATACTTGTCAATTTTCTAAGTTTACTAGGCTACCTTTTGGTAATTCAATGTCTAGGACAAGTAAACCTTTTGAAATGGTACACACCGATGTATGGGGACCTGCAACTGAATCAATGGAAGGTTTTAAATATTTTGTTCTATTTGTTGATGATTTCTCTCGAATAAGTTTTCTATATCTTATGAAATCAAAAAGTGAAGTCCCTACCATTTTCAAATACTTTCACATGCATGTTAAAACGCAATTTCAATCAAACATTAAGGTTTTAAGGTCAGATAATGGCACTGAATTTCTATCCAACAACATGCTTCAATACATAAGTTCTCAAGGTATCATACATCAAACCAGCTGTGTGGGGACTCCCCAACAAAATGGAGTAGCCGAGAGGAAAAATAGAGATCTCTTGGAAAAAACTCGTGCTCACATGATTCACATGCACGTTCCAAAGAAATTTTGGTCGTTTGCCATCCTTACTGCCACTTATCTCATCAATCGACTTCCAAGTCGTGTGCTAGGATTTAAATCTCCCTATGAAGTTCTCAAGGGGAGGAAAATAGATTTGACACATCTCAAGGTGTTTGGTTGTGTGTGTTTTGTTCACATCCAAACCTTGAACCGTGACAAACTAGATGCCAGGGCAACCAAGTGTGTGTTTATGGGATACTCGACCACTCAAAAAGGATACAAGTGCTTCAATCCAGTCACTAAGAAGTGCACAGTTTCAAGAGATGTGAAGTTCGAAAAAGACTATCCCTATTTTACAAGTCAGGGGGAGGATTTAGTTGACATGTTCCCACTCCCTCAAAACTTTAATTATCCGATGTTGGAAAAGAGATCAGTCATTGTAAGTCCAGATTGTGAAGAAGTTCAAACTGACCACATTACTGCCAGTGAGAGTGAAGACGAGCCCTACTCTGATCCTTCTCCGCCCTCTACAGAGTCTCAGGTGATTAAAAGAAATCCTCCTCGAATCAGAAAACCTCCAGCTAGGTTGCAGGACTATGTTACATATGCCTCACGACATCCAATCAATGAATGTATCAGCTTTAGTAAGTTCTCAACATCTCATGCTGCATTTCTCAGTGAAATTGATAAGCACTATGAACCAAGAAGCTTTCAAGAAGCTTCTCTTCTCCCATAATGGAACCAAGCCATGAAAGAAGAGATTCGTGCACTGGAAGAGAATTGCACCTGGAGCCTAGTTCAACTACCACCAGGAAAAAAGGCTGTTGGAAGTCGTTGGATTTACAAGACTAAATTCAAAGCTGATGGATCTATCGAGAGACACAAGGCTAGACTTGTTGCTCGAGGTTTCACCCAAACCTTTGGTGTAGATTATAAGGAAACATTCGCACCGGTGGCCAAGATGAACTCAGTCAGGGTTTTACTGTCAGTTGCAATCAATTGTGGATGGTCACTCTACTAAATGGACGTGAAGAATGCTTTCCTTCACGGCGAGCTACAGGAAGAAGTGTATATGCAACCTCCTCCAGGCTATGATGGTATTAAAGGCAACATGGTTTGTAAATTGCACAAGGCAATATACGGATTGAAACAATCACCAAGAGCTTGGTATGCCAAGCTCAGTTCTGTTCTGGAAAAGGCTGGATTCATGCGAAGTAATGCTGATTCTTCGTTATTTGTAAGAACTGGCACCAGGGGGAAGTTGGTGGTCCTCGTCTATGTTGATGATCTTATCATCACTGGAGATAATACCGTGGAGATTGAGGCACTAAAACTCTCACTACATCAAGCTTTCGCTATCAAAGATTTGGGGAGGTTAAAGTATTTTTTGGGGATCGAAATGGCAACATCTTCAAAAGGACTGTTTCTACATCAACGGAAATATGTATTGGACCTCCTTCAAGAAGCCAAAATGCTTGACTGCAAGCCTGCTATCACTCCCGTTGATTGTAAACTGAAGCTCAGCATAGATGGAAAAGCCATGCATGATGTAAGCTACTATCAACGATTAGTAGGCAAGCTCATATACCTCACTATCACTCGTCCAGATATCACATATGCAGTGAGCTTGGCTAGTCAGTTCATGCACTCTCCCACTGTTGATCACCTTAACCTTGTTAAGAGAATCCTTCGTTATCTTAAGGGTTCAATTGGGCAAGGAATTACAATGCATAACAATCAGTCCACTGTCATTAGTGGCTACACAGATGCAGACTGGGCAGGTAATGCTATTGATAGGAAATCAATCACAGGCTATTGTACATTTGTTGGTGGAAACCTTGTCACATGGAAGAGTAAGAAGCAACAGGTAATTGCTCGTTCCAGCGCAGAGGCTGAGTATCGAGCCATGGCAGCCACTGCGTGTGAACTCATTTGGCTTAAAGGGCTTCTTTCAGACTTAGGGTTTCCTAGTTCTACTCCTATGATGCTTATGTGTGATAATCAGGCAGCCATGCACATTGCTGCCAATCCTGTGTTCCATGAAAGAACCAAACATATTGAAGTGGATTGTCATTTCATCAGAGCTCAAGTTCAAACGCAAATCATTCGGACCATGTTCACACGAAGCCATGATCAACTAGCAGATCTTTTTACAAAGGCACTAGCATCATCTCAGTTTCATCGGTTATTGGGCAAGCTTGGCTCAGTGAATCCCCTCGATCCAGCTTGAGGGGGAGTGTTGGAAGAATGCATGCAAGTCATATCTTGTGTTAAAATGCATGCATGAAATAAACATGTTGGATGACTAGTGAAGTTAGGCTAGTCAACATTCTTTGTGTAAAATGCATACATGAAATAAACATGTTGGATGACTAGTGAAGTTAGGCTAGTCAACATTCTTTGTGTAAATTAGGCAAGTTAGGCAAGTTAGGAAATTAGGCAAGTTAGGCAAGTTAGGCAAGTTAGGCTTATGTCTACTTTCTTTTCCTATATATATGTTTCATTTGTAATTGTTTCTTCATGAAATACACATCAAAAATTCTACAATACATGTATCTTACAATATATTTTGGATTGTTGTTTTTGACGTAGTTTTGAACTGATGAATATTTATTCAAAAAATTAATGCTCCACTTTGTTTTACCATTTAATCATACCTTGAAATTGAATCCTGCGTGTTTTGATGCTCCACTCATTCATGTGTTGTATTTTTTGCATATGAAGACATAGATGAATATGAGACTCACTTCTTTGTTATTTTGAACATTTGGATTATAATGGCACAAATCTTTACTATGAATGCATAATTGTTGAGGTATAGACAACAATAGAGTAGACAAAAAGGGAAAGAGCTAGTTTAGAGCAAAGAACATTTGTTAGACTTCATGTTAGGAGAGAGGAGATAAATCGTATCCGATTGAGTGATACTAATTGTTTGCAGGAGCTGTGAATGGATAGGAATGCATTTGCAGTTTTATGTGATTTACTAAAGTATGTAAACATTTATGGAAGCCTACTTCCGGAAAATAGAGACTCATAATTTTTACACTAATGAATGTTGCCTTTTCACATCTTTTATCCGATAAGCTTCAACCCTATTGAAGCTAATCATGGTATTGTTATAAAAGATGACAGAATGGTTGGGCTGAATGAAGCTCATTCCGCCCATATCAGCTGCGAGGTTGAACACATGGTCAACATTCTTAGTAACCTTCAAGCAATTATCCATGACCGTGAGGTCAGCAAGATGGAATTCATGGCATACATAACTTCAGTCATGTGCTAGTGTAAAAAATATATCATAGATATATGTGTTCAAACTTCAAATATGAAAAAGTTAAAAAAAAAATGGCACATCCCGTTCCAGGTATAAACATTGTACCAAACAATAGAGAGAATATGGGTAAGTTAGGGCTGATTTGGTATTGTTGTGCTTTGAAAAAAAAAACTGTTTCTGCTATGCTGTGAGAATAAGTAACTATGAAATAAAACAGCAGAGTATTTGGTAAACTTTTTTGTAAAAGTGCTTAAAAATACAGTATTATAATGCTTGGTAAACTTTTATGTAAAACAGATGTGAAAAAAAAACTGGTTTTTCAAAGTTGGGTTTTGCAGCTTTGTGTTTTTTGGCTTTTTTTTTCACCCAAAACTGAAGAAAAAAAACTGAAGCTGAATGTTTACCAAACATAAAAAAGCTCCCAGCTTTTTTTGATATCCACTTTTTTCAGAATCACCTCAGTATCAAACCAGACTTTAATCATTTAATCTTTTGGTTCCGTTCTGTTCTGAGCTTACCAAACACACAATGAAACAACCGTCCCATTCCGTTATGCGCGTACCAAACATAACTAGGGAACCTCTGTTCCGTCCTTTCTGCATATAAAACGGTACCTTAGTGCGTAAGTAAGTATTGACTTGGACTTTTCATTTCTTCCCATATAAATCTTCTTCCACATCTATTTCCTGCAATCATGTTTATCATTTTACGTTCTTCTTGAACCTCTCTGATCCTTCAAAAAAATAAAAAATAAAAAAGTATTCTTCAAGCTCCGGAGCTGAGAAATGGCAGAAGGCCATGCCATCGGGATTGATCTGGGGACAACATATTCTTGTGTAGCAGTGTGGCAGGACGATCATGCAGAAATCATAGCAAACGACCACGGTAACAGGACGACTCGATCATATGTTACATTCACTGAAAGTAAGAGGTTGGTAGGTGATGAAGCTTTTAACCAAGTCGGGAGATTCCCCGCCAACTCAATCTTTGGTAGGTTTAAAATGACCATTTCTTTACCGTTTCCTTGTTAATTTCTTTCTATACATATACTACTATACTGCCTACGTTTTCTATTAGTTAGCTTTTAGGAAGTTGAAAACTTTTACTGGTCTCAATCTTTATTGATATCCTGCTCAAGTACCCGACTTGGCAATATTTAGTTTAATTTTTATTGGTATCCTGCTGAGTACCAGTTGGGTACTGCTTAAATTTAAAAAAAAAATAAACCTTCAAAATCTTTTTTTTTTCAATTTTGAGTGAAAAAAACTAAAATACCAAAACAGCAAAACCCAACTTTAGAAAACCAACATTTTATCACAATACACGGATAAACAGTGCTATCGAATAAATTTTTCAAAACGCAACCTTACCCACTCTTTCTCCTTCATCCCAGTTCTTGACCCCACCCCCGTTTCTCCAGTCTGAGCGATTGCTTTCCGACGCTGTGCTACCCAGATTCGCCACCCCAGCCCCTCTATCTCTTCCTACTGCCCAGATTCGCCATCCCATCTCTCTCCGAATCCCTACCAAATACACCCATCGCCACCTCGCTGACCACGGATCCCAACCCACTCCCTGCTAGATGATAACCCAGATCCCACCCATCCATCGACCACCCCACCTCCCAAAACATGCAACGCCCTGAAAATCGAAATGCCGAAAATAGAAATGGGAGTGAGGCAAATGTTTCAGATCGCAGGAAATGAAAACGGGAGTGACAATGAAGAATGGAAAAAAGGTATAAAGAAAAAGCCATAAACGTTTGTCAGAAAGAAATACAAAGAAATAGAAAGAAAAGCTTTTGACGAAAAATGGAAAGAAATAGAAAGAAAAGTCAGATCGCCAGAGGGATCGGTCATTGACGAAAAATGGAAGAAAAGCCATAAATATTTTGTCAGAAAGAAATACAAAGAAAGAAGAATGAAAAAGCTAGGGGGGAAAGAGAAACCAAGAAGAAGAGCTTTCTGGCACAAAGAAAAAGAAATGAAGAAAAGCTCATAAGTTGAGTGTATTTTTCTTTTTCTGTTGTTTTTTTGTCGTTTTACACTATCATACATGTTTTATATAAATATTTATCAAGCATTATAATATTTTTTTTAAACATTTTTATAATTATAGATGTTAAATATTTTACTATTTTATTTCATAGCTGTTTATTCTTACGTAAAAATAATTTTTTTTCCAAAGCATAACAATACCAAACTAACCCTAGGTACCCTCTAACTGAATTTTTGTGAACTATTATTTGGAATAATTCACTTTCTAAAATAGGTCCAATTAATGATTATTATCTTTTTATTAAGTTTGTGATAAAATTAAAAATTTTGGAGAATTATATAGGAAAAATTAGAATCCTTTACAATTTTTCTATATTATTTAGATTAAGCATCTATGTTTTTTTAAAATTTGATTAAAATGCTTTGACCAATATTCATCTCTATTTTTTAAAATTAAAATAATTTTTGCATTTATCTACATGATGCACTTTTCTTTATTTAGTAGAGATATTAGTAATTAAACTATATTTTCTCTTCTTCCAAATATGTTTTTTCGATCACAGTTGTTTTTTGTTATGCAAACATTTAATATTATTTCTTTTTCCAAATGGTTTTTTCTTTTTTCAAATAGTTGGTGATCAACATAAAAGCTCCACGTAATTTTTTTGTGAAATTACATTTTTTTGCTGTTTTTTTTTAAATATAGTTGTTGAAGAATTATCATTAGGTGCAATACATTACGTATATATATATTATTTGTGGGTACGTTTGAATTTACAAAAATTATTAATTTGTACGTTTATTTACAATTTTGGTACGTTTGATTTGATACATATTGTTAATATTGGTACATTATTTTATTTTGGTACGTTTTATTTTGTACACATTGTGTATTGGTACATTTATATTATTCTTAATCCTATTTTCTCTTAACGTACTAAAAGAAAAACTTACTTCGGTACGTTTGATTTTGGGGGATTTAAAAATATTTTAAACTATTTTGGAAAGAAAATATCTTAAATCATAGATAATTATTGCTAAATTATAGCATTATTGTGAAAATAAATTGAATCTAACCAACTTTTTTTTTTTTTACAATTATCTCTAACGGAGGAGAGTGTAATCAAAAGGCTAGATTATATGAAATTTGTTACAATATAATGTGCATATAGCACCAAAATTATGACAAACAAAAGATTAATCAAATCAGCATGGATGTTTGATCTAGAAAATTCAAAACTGAGACGCCTATATCAAACATATCTCAATTATATATCCTAAATCATAAGAATTAACCCTTCAAAAACCATGTTGCATCAGTCTTTTTACTTATTTAATTACCTATATCTTAGATTTTTTTTTTTCTTGATAATCTACCTGCATTATTGATAAATGGTTTTTAGCTACCTATGTTATAGATATCTTTTGATTGTAAATTGTAATCTTTCTCTTCAGAATTAGTTGTATTCAATTCTATTTTAAATATGTTTCGCTTGGAAAATTTTGTAGTCTTCTTAAGATATAAATATGTTACAATTGGACTCAATTTAAAAAATAACTAGAATTTTTGGACGAGGATCTAACTGCCCCGTTATATATAGGTTGGTAAAGTAAGTTAAAAATATAAATCACTTTAAGAAATAATTAACTTAAAAGTAACTCTTTACAGATGCAAAGCGGCTAATTGGTAGGAAGTTCAGCGAGGACTCTGTTCAAAAAGATAAGAAGCTTTGGCCATTCAAGGTCATAGAAGGTCCTGCTGACAAGCCAATGATTGCGGTTACCCACAGGGGTGAAGAGAAAAAATTTTCAGCTGAAGATATCTCATCCATGGTGCTAGCAAAGATGCGGGAGATTGCCGAGTCCTACCTCTGCTCAAAGATAAGTGAAAAAAATGCAGTTATCACCGTCCCCTCTTACTTCAACGATTCGCAGCGTCAAGCTACAATAGAGGCTGGTAAATTGGCAGGTTTAAAGGTGTTGCGCATTCTCAATGAACCAACTGCTGCAGCCATCGCTTATGGCATTGACAAGAAAGCCGGTCGGTTTAATAAGAGAAATGTGATTATATTTGATTGGGGTGGCGGTACTTTAGACGTGTCACTGCTTACCATAGGTCATGGCGCCTTTGACGTGAAGTCCACTGCTGGAGACACTCACCTTGGAGGTGAAGACTTGGATAACAGAATGGTGAATTACTGTGTCGAGGAGTTCAAGAGAAAGCAAAACGTGGACATTTGTGGAGACGCCAAAGCTCTTCGGAAGGCCAAAACTGCCTGTGAGAAGGCAAAGAAGGCACTTTCGTTTTCCTTTGACACTGATATTGAAATCGATTCTTGGTATAAGGGTGAAGATTTTCACACAAACTTTACCCGTGACCTATTTGAAGAAATGAACATGGATATCTTCAACAAGTGCATGGAGCCTGTGAAAAAGTGTTTGGAAGATGCCAAAATGGATATAAGCAATGTCGATGACGTCGTTCTTGTTGGTGGATCTTCTAGAATTCCCAAGGTGCAAGAGATATTACAGGAGGTTTTCAAGGGAAAGGCGCTGTGCAAGAGCATGAATCCGGATGAGGCCGTGGCTTATGGAGCCGCTGTTCAAGCTGCAGTCTTGAGTGGAAATATAGCTGGGAAGCTTCGAGACTTCTCACTGTCGGATGTCATCCCTATGTCACTTGGAATTGAAGTGGATCAAGAAAAAGTCATGAGTGTTGTGATTCCAAGAAACACCAAAATTCCCATTAAGAATAATAAAATTTTCAGAACTAGTCATGACAACCAAACTGATATCTCCGTCCAAGTGTTTGAGGGTGAGTGTGTATTCACCAAAGGTAATAATTATTTGGGTGGATTTAAAATCCATGACATTCCTCCAGCTCGTAAGGGAGCTGTTGAAGTAGATGTTTGTTTTTCTATTGATGCAAATGGTGTCCTGACTGTTTCCGCTCAGATCTTGTGCACCGGCCAAAAAAATGCGATCACAATCCACAATGACAGGTAAACTCTTGGGGATTAACAGGGTGATGCAAGTAAACGATATATAAAACGATATATGTAATGCAAAATAACATTCTTGGGGATTATAACATGGTTGTACTAAAATTCTGTCATCAACTGTTTTACTCGTGCCAGGTGAGCTCAAGTGTTCGCCAACAGATTGTGTTGTTTTGAGGAGGGAGGCAATGGTTGGGCACTATCCCTTTTGCTGGCCGTTCGGCCCTGCGTGCATTGTTCTGTCATGCGGTTTTTTATCCTAGAAAAGATTTGTGTGGGTTTATTCTTGTTTGTTGTGTGGCTTTATTCTTGTTTGTTGTACTTTGCTTGATTACTATATACAGTGATGAAATAAATTATACATGTTTCTGTGTTCTATTATATTGAGATGATATACAACAGACATGTTGAGATGATTCTCTTTTTGGTACACAACAGAAGATGGATAACATCTGCTCCAAGTAGATGAAGACCTATAAACTGAAGAGAAACTAATGTGGCGCATGCATTAAAAGCATATGGATATGAATTAGGAGTTGAAAATAAGAGTACGCACAACCAACAGAGAATAAAGGAACTATAACTTTTACCATAAAATCAATTGAGTAGTTCTTAAAACTATTAATTGAATATAATTTTATTGACCAACTTATTTTTCTACATTAGGTCATTTATATGAACTATCAGATAATAATAAATGTAATTTAAAAGTATAATATATTCTTAGTTACTAGCTTAAACTTCAAAGAGAGCATCAGTTTAAGATCTCTTTGTTGAGAACGAATATTTCATTGATGAGAATGGACATTGCATAGGTTTATAAGAGATTTGGCTACTCTCCATATTGCGAATTGGTTTTATGGTGAAACTTTAACTTTCTTCATGGTATCAGAGCAGGTTATCCCATGTGTGAGGACAAACGGCCACACATGCTTCATGTCACCTCGTTATATTGTCTACGTGTTAGACTTGAAAATTCACCAAACGTGGGGACGTGTTGAGAATGGATCCTTTATTGATGAGAGGATGGGCCTTGCATGAGTTTATAAGAAATTGGATTATTCGCCATATCGCCTATTAATTTTTAGGTATTGTGCCGAATATTCAGATAATTATGCAAAAATGGCATTCCCACATTCGGCCGGTCCCTTGCCCTCTAAGCAGTTACCATCTTCAATGTCATTAGTAGAGTGCATTTTTGCTAGCCCCCAAGATTTTGTTTACCATTAAACATAATCAAGCAAAAAGGAAGCAGCCAAGGTAACGGTGACAACGGCATTCTCAAGGTCCAGAGTGGCCTAAAGTCAACCTTGATGGTGCTTTTTGCAGGTTGAGAGGGAAGGGCGGCGGTGGAGATGTTGTAGAGTTCTCTGTTTAGGGGCTGCTAGTCCACTTCATATATGGAGGCTCTTGTAGCGCGACAGTAGAAAAAGATATTACGACAAACTAATGTATTTCCAGTGCTAGAAATCTACAGACATATATAGCGCACGCTTTTATTGGACACAGGTGGATGGTGGTGCCGATTGTTACCATTCACCCACTGTTTGGCTCTAGCCATGCGGATTTCCCCTTTTAACACCGACAACAGTGCCGGATTGGCTAGATGTCAGTCTAATAATCATATATATAATAATATAGGAATTTGGGATATTGCAATATTAAAAGAGTTGGATAACTTTGATTAGCACTCTACATATTATTGAATACACCCCACATAAATATGTATTATTAAATGAATTGTGTATCTTAACATGAAATGACTATTTAGCCCCAAAAAATTTAAAGGAAATTGAATACACAAAAATATTTACTAATATGAACCTATCCTAAATTGATTGTCTAAACCTGAATCCTAAAATCCTAAAACCTCTAATTGCAAGATTCTAAAATATGCTAAGCGCTAGTCCGGCGATGGGCTGAGGCCTAACGCCTAGGTTGCTAGGCGCTTAAGCGAATTTAAGTAAATATATTGTATTTTGTGTAAATAAGTGTCTGTTTATTCTTAAAATATATATAATTTCGTCATAAACTAGAAAATAAAATGACATATATATTATGAAGTATTGGAACATAATGAAAACATGAGGAGCAAACATATAATGTATGTTTATTTAAGTGTTCAATAAGTCTCTTACAATTTATTGGAAACAATAAAATGCAAAAGGAAAGTTATCCATTTTCTATCTAAGTGAGTTGCAACCTAGTCAAGTGTCTAGGCGGGTCTGGGCGGGCTACGCGGATGCCTAGGCAGGTGCCTCAGCAGATCTAGGCGTCATTTCTTAATTTTCAAACGCCTAGGCATTAATTAAAGCGGTGGCCAGCCGCCAAGCGCCTAGGCAGCGCTACTTTCTTTTAATGTAAACAAATTTTTCTCTAAGTGGTAAGTTTGGTAGTTGGCATTACTTTCTTTTAAGTTTTGTACAGTAAAAAGAATTGAACCCATTATAATTAAAAATAATAATAATAAAATTCACCCATGTCCTCTCATGCTTTTTTGGGTCAAAATTTTGTGAGATTGACTCTAGATGAGTAACAGATAGGGATGCAAATTTTGGATTTGTGCTCTACCAGTGACATAAACCAACAATCAAATGTCATGTAGTCAACCTCATGATTAACCATGTTTAGCAAGAGTCTTGAAATTTGGAAGTGTGATGAGAATGAAAAATGAGAGAATGTTGGGGGGGGGTGGTGGTGTATGTAAGGCTGGTTTGACATTGCTGACATTATTTTAAAAAAAGTTTTTTAAAAATGTTGGGGCTAAAATTGTGTTTGGTAAATGAAAAAAAAATAGTGCTTTTTGTCAAAATCATGGGTCCAAAACAGTAAAAAGCATAAACAGCTCTACTCCTGCTTATGAAAACAACCTTTCTTTTTTTTTTTTTTTTTTTACACCACAACTACCCCAAACTAGCCCGTATAAAGTTTGGGGTGTGAGGGTAGTATAGGAAAGTATGTTGGGTGCATTACGATAAATTTTGATTGAAAAAGTAAATGTCGGATGTATTTCGTATGTGAGGCGTAGTCAACAATATGTGATATTAGTGGCGGATTTAGAAAATATTTTTTTATTGTGGGTGAGCCTTTAGCCTTAAGCAATGGTTATTTGTTTGTAGAATATTCTTTTTCAAAGGCCACCACATCAACCATACATAAAAAGATAAAGTTAAAACTAAAGCTAAAAATGACTCAGTCCTTTCCTTGTTCTTTTTATCAAAAGATCTTCCTAATCAATAAATAAAAAGAAAAAGCTAAAGCTAAGGCATTTTCCTTTATTTACTAAAAGATGCTCTTTGAAAATGAAATAAATAAAGCAAAAGCTAAAGTTAAAGACAAATGATATAAATCAATAAAAAGCTAAAGTTTTTATTTTTTATTTTTCGTACGTCTACGTTCCATTTTTTTTTCCACATAGACTTTGACTAGCTGCATATATTAAAAATCACGAGATGGTTCGGTGATGGTGATGCTGATAAATAAAGTCGTGAGCATTATCATCATTTAAGGGTGGTAAGTAAAAATACAGTCCCATAAAAATAGTGCTTAATACATACATATTAAAAATAAAGACAAAGTGATGCAAAATCTCGTAACGACTAATATTATTCCGAATCATGCATGAAACATATACATTTGTTCCTTCATACCACGATTATAAGCAAACATCATGCACATGTTGGATTACTAATTAGTACTATTCACTAATTAGTACTATTCAACTTTCGCGAATAGACTTATAATTTTTGGCATCTAATAAATACCTAAATTGAAAATTTCATCGATATACAAAATGTTCTCATGGAGGTACTTATTTTTTGCCACATATACCAATATAGAAGTTAAAAGATACTACAATATTAAATCCACATGTAGTCGAGATATTTATGAATTTAACCCATTAAAATTCATAAACTCAATTATACATCCATGTTAGATCATTTTCTGAAGTTTTGGTCCACAATAAAAACTAATTACCTTGAGTTCACCTCTAAAACGTGCACAAGTGATTTACATTTTAGCCACAGTTTAATGTACGATGATTTTTTGTCCGAACACTTTTGTATCTCATAAATATCTACTATTGAAAATATTCTTTTTTTATATATACCAAACGATATTATCTACACTAAAGGAAGAATGTGAGCTTAGCCTTACAATGTGCTAGCAATAATGTGGTTCAAGTTCTTCTTTGGCGAGAATCGAACCTAAGACCTCCCACTTACTAGTGAAGGGGAATACCACTAGATTGTACCAAAAATTCTAATGGACGTAGCCATTTTTCTACCACGGATAGGAATATAGAGGCTATAAAATGCAAAATAAAAGTTATTTATTTTCTGTCTAAATAAGAGTCATGACCTAGGCTAGTCTAAGTGAGCGTCTAGACCTTTCAAATGCCTATAGATTAATCAGAGTGGTGGCCAGTCGCCTATCACTGCCTAGGATTTTTAGAACAGTGGTTAGTATTCAGTAACAGTTTTAATATTCTCATTTCTCCAATTAGGTTAAAGTTGAGGGACAATTTCTCCAATTTGGTTGAAGTTTAGGGACTATTGCTACAATTTTTCTCATTTTTTTCCATATTTGCCCCTTGATTCAGCCTCTTGTGTGTGGCCCGTGACTCATTTTCACGAAAATTCTAACGGAGTTGACGAAAAGGACCATAACTGCATGTTTTGAAGAGTTAAGGGATCAATGGTTATCGATTTTTAGTTGAGGAACCATTACTCCAATTAAATTAAAATTGAAGGACCATTGCTACAATTTCTTCAAAATATAATGAGAGAGAGTAAAAAGAATAGCCCACAAGTCCTAAGGGCTGTTTGGGGTTATAGTGCTTCTAAAAAGCATATTATTACAAAATTTGGAACACCAAATGTGTTTGTGACACATCCCGACCCGGAATGTCCACTAGGACCTCGAATCGAGCCGTGTTGGCCGACACCTGGAAGGTAACGAAGTCATAAAGTGTGATAATGTATAAAATGTGAATAAATTAAAATATAAAAGTGTCTAAGTACACGAGTGCGCGATGAGCAGGTCTGGACCAATTTCACACGTGATACAGAGCATAAGTAAAGTACAGTAAGGTAAGATAATAACTATACCATTTGTTGATGCACAAAATCAGTGAGGACTTTGGTACAACAGAAAATGTTAAGTTTGTGACCTTCGTTAGATTGCTCTGGTCACTAGTGTGGATAAGTATGTAAATGGATAGAGACAGGGAAGCAAACACAAGATGTACGTGGTTTACCCAGATTGGTTACGTCCATGGAGTAGAGGAGTTCTCATTAATTGTGAAGGGTTTACACAAGTACATAGGTTCAAGCTCTCCTTTTGTGAGTACTAGTGAATGATTTAGTACAAATGACATTAGGAAATATTGTGGGAGAATGATCTCCTTTTATAGAAGAGAGTTTCTAGCTTTGTTTTGACATTGACACGTGTCGTGTTGTGATTAGCTTCTGATATTGACACGTGTTGCGCTATGATTGGCTTCTAATGTCGACACGTGTCGCTCTGTGATTAGTCTCATGGTTAGAGGGAAATTCTTCTGGGTCCTTGACGGTATAACATTGATCGATGCTCAATAGTTTCGGGATTGGTGAAGTATGGTACAAACACCATTAAAAGAAGCCACATGTACTGGGAAGTGCCACGAATCCTCGTCGATACGGAAACCTTGCTGCTAGAACCTGGAGGGGTGCATAAATAAAAAATATGAGTGGTCAAAACAAAGATTTTCAAAGGTAATAACCCTTCGCCATAAAATCTGTATAGTTTCCAGCAAATCATACTACATAAAGCATGAAATCAAAAGTATACCAACAGTAAACCCATAAGTATACTACTACTCAGCAATATAAATAATCATGTGCTTAATAAACCATATTAGCATACAAGTCGGAGTCACTTATAGTGACCTGTACGACTTATCCATATCTCATCACATATATCATTAATCATTGCTAGCATATAAGTCGGAGTCACCTATAGTGACCTGTACGACTTATCCATATCTCATCACATATCTCATCAATATACTAGCCAGAGTCACCTCACGTGACCTGTACGACTGAATCAATATCTCATCAACATGCTAGCCAATCAATATCTCATCAACATACTCACTACCATCACTATCATCAACATATACTCACCTGAAGCTTACTTGGGCGTCCGCAGCATCATTTGGCACTTCGAAGCATTCATAATAATTAGGTTCAGGTAATACACATATGAATATGTTATGATGCAATCTAAAACTCAACTATAACATAGTATTTTCAAGTGTATATATATAACATGGCGTGAAATGCATAATCTGTAACGTCCTATTTCCAAACTATTTATTTTCGAGAATAATTATCGGTGATAAGCCCAATTAGACACTAGTTTAATTAACTAACATTACTTACGTTTCCTTACTTCAATTCCTTGATTATTCACACATTGATTTATGAACAACAATTAACTACCAAATCATAAGGTTAATTCTCATATTTTCCACCAATGTCCCTCACATTGTTCAATTCCCCAAACAAGGCTATTGTCCCAATTATTTAGTCTCATTTATTACATGGATGCATCTAACGTCTTGTTAGACTGCCTACGTACCCTAAACAGGGATCAAGCCATTTGTAGTTCGCATTAGTACTTCAAAGCATTGACAGTAAGGAAACGTAAGTAATGTTGTGTTCGTGCTACGACTCCCTCGCAAGAATATCGAGACATCACGAACTATCGTCACCTATGGCCAAGTATAAAATCACGTCTCAGAGTTCTTACTGATAGAATATATAATTTACATAAAACATATCCTCAAGGACCTTCAAGAATAATTTGAGACCCATTGACCAAGAGTCAACCGTCGATCAAAGATCGACGGTTAGGTCCACAACCCTGTATAACTCGATCCAGAAGATCCGCACATCAAATTTCCAATCCACAACTGCCAAAGATACACATTATGCTTCTAGAATAACATACTAAAATTTCATTACGATCCAACGGTCGGATCTTCGCCAATTGCCCAAAACCAAGTGGCGGTTAACATTTATTTTATAAACTTACAAATCCAATTCGGGAAGATCCGTACGTTGGATTTCAGATCCGTAAGTTCCTATGATCCTCAAATATTATGCATAATAACATATCAAATTTGGTGACGATCCAACGGTCGGATCGTTGATTCGTATTTTTACCAAATAACATATCGTAATGAATCTAACTTCAAATAATCAGATTACGACATACGGACATCAATTATGAATTCAGGGCCTCTAATTGAACTTAGGAAGACACCATCGGCCCACTAGCCACGTACTGCCGTGGGTAGCGGTCGGCCACACCGGCTCACCGGAAAATCCAACTATTTCCAAAAATTACCAAATTTTACAGAAATGAAGATCTCAATGAGTAGAGCAACTTTCATAC
The DNA here is from genome assembly GCF_916048215.2 of Malus sylvestris. NCBI lineage: Eukaryota > Viridiplantae > Streptophyta > Magnoliopsida > Rosales > Rosaceae > Malus > Malus sylvestris. Next base: position 2,321,461 of record NC_062273.1, read on the forward strand.
ATGTGGCCAAGGCCAATTTGGCCGGGAACACCTCAATTTCATGAAATTCCGACGGAAACCCTATAAAGGGTGTGCTTCGATTCTTCCTCCTTGACATTCCACCGCCCCTAAAACCTATTGGGCTTTGTTCAGGAGTTCAAGGGAAGTCTATTGGTAATGATAATTGAATGAAATTGTTTCAGGTTTGGTGGATCTCAAGCAACCTTTCCCTCGGCACCCATGGTGGTTTTTCCACCAAATTTCAACCAAATTCCTTCTAATTTTGGGTGGAAATGGAAGAAGGGAGGTTATGAAAGAGGTTACTAGTAATAGATGGGTGAATTTCCCCTGAAAATATGGTGGAAGTGGCCGGAATTTCACACCGGTTCGAAACCGGGTTGTCGTGGGTGTACGGGTCGAATTGGTTGGTTAGATGCTCTGCACCTCCCTCCTTCCCCTCTTTTCCTGCTCTCCCATTGGTCATCTCCACACCTCCTTCTTCCTAATTGGGCAAAAACCCCTTCTTTTTTTCTTTTCTAATTGGGCAGTAGCCCTCTTTTTCCTCTATTTCATTTTTCCTTCTTCTTCCCCGATTTTTTTTTCCTTTTCTTTTCCAATCACCCCTTAAAATAATTGCAATAATAATTCATACGCGTCATGAACTAGTGATCAACGGAAATCAATATCCTCGCCTCTAGGGTATTCTCGTAATTTCACATTTTAAAATTTATAAAATAATAAAATTTGGGACAAGTTGTCACAGTTTGGTAAAAAAAAAGTGATATAAAAAAAACTGTTGGTAATGACAGTAAAAAAGTAGAAGCATGCCCACCATACTTATAAAACAAAATTAAAAAAACATTTTTTTTTCCCAAAGCATAGCAAACGGTACTCATTCAATGAAATTTCAAATGATAAATGCACCTCCCATATTTTACAAAATTACAATCATTGCCCTTAAATTATTCTCTTTAGCTTATTATATCAGATTTAAAACCATATCATTTTTAGTCATTTAACATATTCACAATAGTTTTATATAAAAATTTATCAAACAGTCGTACATTTTTTTTTTGTTAAAAGAGTTACAAAATAAATAAATAAAATTACCAAAACACTCAATAATTTTTTTTTTAAAACACATCAATATCAAACTCATACTGCAACTTGGTTATCGCATGCGCCACGTACAAGTTGGAAAATAGAAAGACTTGGAAAGTCTCTGTCTTTAATGGAAAAACTGGAATTCTTTGCCTTAAAAAAACAAAATAAAAGAAATAAAAATCATAATACGGCTGGAAGTTTGCGCCCTAAACTCGAAGTCTTCGTCTTCGTCTTCAACTCGAAGTCTTCGTCTTCGTAGAAAGAGGTCACCATCCTTGCAAAGTCACACAGGAGGGGAAAAAAAGCCTACTGATTAGGTAGGCTGCTTACAAATTCAACAGCAATTGAGGATTGAAAATACGTCCATCGAACACCGGACATATCTAAAAATGCCACCAAATAATTTAGTTAAAAGAAATATAAAATAAAACGCATCGTGCGTTATTGATTTAACAACCCAAAAATGAAAGAAAAAACAAAAAAAAAAATACAAAGAAAAACTTACTGTTAAATCTTGAATATGTGATATTAGTGACGAGTTTAGGAAATATTTTGATTGTGGATGAGTCGTTAGCCTTGAGCAATGTTTTTTTGTTTGTGGGATATTCTTTTTCAAAGCCCGGGCACAAAAGTTTTGAATCATATAATTACCACCCTATCAACCATACATAAAAAGACAAAGTTAAAGCTAAAGCTAAAGCTAAAAATGAGTCCGTCCTTTCCTTTTTCTTATTATTGAATGATCTTCCCAATCAATAAATAAAAGGGAAAAGCTAAAGTTAAAACTAAAGGAAAAGCATTTTCCTCTACCCTTTTAACTAAAAGATGCTCTTTGAAAAGGAAATAAATAAAACTAAAGTTAAAGTTAAAGCCAAAAGATATAAATGCTTTTTGAAAAGGAAATAAATAAAGCTAAAGTTAAAGTTAAAGCCAAAGGATATATATATATATATATATATAAATAAAATAAATAAAAAGCTAAATTTTGAGATCTGTGTAGTGGATAAATACAATCTCAAAATTTAATTAAACTTAACTAACAGTGATAAATAAAGTTGTGCGTATTATCACCACTTGGGGATGGTAAACAAAAATGCAGTGCCATAAAAATAGTGCTTAATATATACATATTAAAAATGAAGACAAAGTGATGCAAAATCTCGCAACAAGAGTGCTTAATAAATACATATATACATATTTAGAGATGTCAAATGATGAAGAAAATGAAGAGGAAGAGGTGTGGATGACTACAGAGGAGTAGATAGGGGTGCAGAATGACAACCATGGGAGATGAAAGGATTTTTAAACAGAGAGAAAAGGGGCTTGGCTCCATAGAGATGATGGACTTGTGGTTTTATTCTTTTATTTGTAGGTAGATTGAGTTGAGTGTAAAAAAAAGTATGGTTGAGTTGAGTTTTGATAAGTAAGGGCAGCTTCGAAAATAATGTTTGGTGTAAGGAGATAATGATAAATAAATTAAATACAATGTGAGTATAAAAAGTAAGTTGGGTGTCAAGATATAAAATATGAGTTCGAATAAAATTTTCCTCATACCACTCACTAATTGAAATAGTCACCTTGTAAACTTATGTCAAGCGTACTAAAGGGCATTTATTCACCTATCCCAAAGAATAAGGAGCCAGTTTTCAATCTAATATCTAAAATTAAACATAATTGTGCAAGGAGAAAAAAAAAAAGTATGCGAAAATCACTTTCCTAAGAAATGTCTGTGGACTGCCACTAATTTCAATCATACAGCGCTGTCCATTAAAGGTTGTGGACAGCGACGCTGATGGATTAAGTCATTTATCAATAACTTTATGAATCGTTTAAATCTGAATGACCCACACTCTCCTTTTGATAAAGGATTGGTGGAAGCTATGATGCGGTACTGAATCCAAGATGCCCAGCAAAACGGGAATCTCTCCGCCGTGTATAGAGAATTCCTCCGGTATTTCCTTGGTAACTAAACCCTTACGTTGGGCCTTCCCATTTCAATAAAAAAGCCCAGCTCCGGCCCCTCTCTGAACTTCATTTCTCCCTCCTCCCTCTTCATTTTCCATTCCTCAATTCTCCTACATTTTTTCCCTTGTTTCTTTTTACAAAACTTTCTGTAAAAGCTGACAAACAACTAAACATAGAAACAAAAATTGTATTAAACAAGCCTTGAGAGAACATATGCTAAACAAAGAGGTTCGGAGGTATAACCTCCTCCAAACAACCCTAAGTAACTAAACACTTCTTTATTTTGGTCTATAACCGTAATTAATCACTCGTTATTACAAACACACAAAATAACTTAATCCATCAAAGTATCCAAAATCTTCACCCAAATCAGACTGCCATAGTTTATTCACTAAAAGAACGGAGGAAAGCTTTGTACGGTGCAGGAAAGAGGCTGCGAGAAAGCCAATCCTGCAACAGGATCATTTGCTACTACCAAATATCGAAGAAAAGGGGTTGGTCCATGAATGTGGTTTGCCCCGTGCCGTCGTATCAGTTGCATCTGCCAAGGGAGTTGCCCCTGGCGAAGGAGTGACATCTGAAAGAGTAATGTAGTCTTGAAGCTTCCCCTTTCCATTCCCACAGGAGATTGCAGCTTGAACAGCTGCACCATGTGCTATTGCCTCATCCAGATTAATGCCCTTGCACAGCTCCTTCCCTTTGAAAGCCTGTTGTAATAGTTGTTGCACCATTGGAATTCTAGAAGAGCCACCAGCAAGAAGAACATCATCGACGCTACTTCGGTCCATGTTAGCATCCTTCAAACACTTCTCCACTGACTCCATACACTTGATGAATAAGTCCTTGTTAAGTTGTTCAAACATGTCACGGGTAAATGTTATGTTGAAATCTTTACCCTCACACAAACAATCAATTTCAATGTCAAAGTCAGACTCAAACGCGAGTCTCCTTTTTGCTTTCTCACATTGATTCTTTAATCTCCTAAGCGCTCTGAAGTCTTTGCTCACGTCCAATTTACTCTTACTTTTGAATTCCTCAACGCAATAATTGACCATTCTGTTATCGAAGTCTTCACCGCCAAGGTGACCATCTCCACCCGTTGCCATGACTTGAAATGTCCCTGAAGTATTCATGGTAACCAAGGAGACACCTAAACTACCACCGCCCAAATCAAATATCATCACATTTCTGCTGCTACTCCAACCGGTCTTCTTGTGAAGGCCATAAGCAAGGGCAGCAGCACTTGGTTCGTCAATAACACACTTTACATCTAGGCCAGCAACCACTCCAGCCTCCTTTACAGCCTGACGCTGGGAATCGTTGAAGTAAGCAGGGACAGTGATGACTGCATTTTTCACAGGTGAGCCTAGATAAGTCTCAGCAATCTTACGCATCTTTTCCAGAATCATGGATGAGATTTCTTCAGGAGCAATTTGTATCTCTTCGCCACCATTGCGGGTAACCACAATCATTGGCCTGTCATCCGAACCTTGAGTGACCTTGAATGGCCAAAGCTTCATATCACTTTGAACAGAATCTTCACTAAATCTTCTTCCAATTAATCGTTTTGTATCTGCAAATCATGCAAAGTTGGATAGGAAATTGTTATTAATAAGGGAAACTAATAAAATGGCCCAAATTTTTTTTAATAAAAAACACCTAATGAATTTTTATTAATAATAAAGAAAAAAAATGGCCGTGGCATGTTTGTAAATAAGTTAAATTTTGGCGGCACCAACTGTTTTTACATTATTATTTCAAATTACTTAAAAGGTCAACTGTTTCTAGATTATTAGATTATTGTTTCTTAGAGAATTCTTAAGATTAAGAAACAATTGACCTAATTATGTAGAAATTGGTGCCACAAAAGTTTAACTTATTTATGAAAATATTGCCACCTATTATTAGGTTAAGTTCAACATTATCTTTTCTCCATTTTTTATTTCTTTTATATTCATTTTACATTTTTTTCTAAAAATATTACAAAAAATTAAAATCTTCTAATTTCATGCATCTTCCAATTCCAATAAATATACTTAATACTTTTTAACAAAAAAAGAAACTAATATACTAACATCAATTCATATGTAGAACATACGATCTTAACTCAAGTAACAAATATGTTAATGTATAACACCTATACGTGATATATAAAACCTAACTAAAAGGAACACAAACATAATATACCTATAAGCAATATACATTATACAGGTGTATTATAAAAAATATATAAAAATCTGTCATATAGAAATACAATTAACTGGTGATATAGGCTGATTATAAAAATTAAGAATAAAATCCATAAATGGGGTTTAGAGCATGAACAAGAAGAACAAGAAATAACAAAAAATAAATAAAGAAATTAGAAGAAATAATTAAAGAGATAATTAGGAATAAATGTATTTTTTACAGTAAATCTAATTATTAATGAGATAATTATTGATAATAAATAATCTTAATCTTAAGGGATTAGACTTATTTTAATAAACATTCTTAATATTAGCTCAAATAAATTAGACTTATATCAAATTTTCTCTTTTTTGTCATTATTATAAATAAAAGTTTATTAAGTGTTTTACTTTAAAATTTTGTTAACCCTTTTAATTAAAACCCTAAATAATAATAACAACAGCAACATCATCATCATCATCAACAACAAATAAATTATAATATTTATAATAATAATTATTATTATTAATATAATACTAATCTAAATTACCTGTATTAAAACTTTCATTGTCAACCAAAAAAAGTTAAAAAAACTATTTAGTTTTCTATCACAAAAAAAAATGATGAGCAATAATGTAATTTCACGAAACAAAATTTTATTGTTTTTTTATTGAAACGTCATCTACGGGTGAGGGTGATGTTAAGATATATCTAGTATTTAAAAAAACAAAAAGCAAAAACAACAACAAAAAAAACAAAAACCTCTCAATCCCACTCCAAACCACGTCCTTTCTCCCCCTCTCTCCTTCCCATTTTAAAAACAAAAACATAAAGTGTTCATAAACACAAAATGTGTAGGCCTATACTAGCTTGTAATAATAATAGTAACACACTTGAATTTCTTTTCAAAGAAAAATCAATATATGTAAACGGTTGTTATTTTATTGTTCTCTTCAACCGTTTGCGTCTATGTTTTGTTTACAAGTAAATGTTATAATGATTTCTAGTATTTAATTATTTACAACAAAGATAATGTTAATTAAGGAGACTAGATTTTTAAATTAAATTTACAAACTAAATAATGTGTCATCAATAAAAAAATAAGCACGTTAATCAATATTTAAGTAATAATTCAATTATCAATAACTATATCAATTGATTTACAAAATTTAATTTATAAATTTGGTCTCCTTAGCATTACCTTGCAATAATGATGGTTTTGATCATTAAAATATAATGTGATGTGGGTTTTACAAAGTATTTCTCTAAAGGTAATTTGAGTGATCCCTCCAGACAGCAAATTAATTAGTTATTAAAATCAAACAAATATCGATCAGTCAAGAGAACTAAAAAAGAAACTAACAGTACATAATTTTGCGATAGGATAGGATAAGCTGATCATTCAAATCCTACATACCAAAGATCGAGTTGGCGGTGTTTCTCACAACTTGGTTAAATGCCGCATCGCCTATCATCGCCTCCTCAGTGTTTGTAAATGCAACATATGATGCAGTTTTCCTGTTGCCGTAATCATTCAGAATGGTTTCTACATGATCTTTCTGCACACGGCTACGCAGGAATACGTTGTTCCCAGATCGATACCGACCGCATGCTCTTCTTCTCCGCCACCCTTATCATGAGAGAGAGAAGGATGATGCAAATTGGGAGCGACAACAACACTGCCAGAAACAGTACATGGAGGCGGCCTCGTCGCTTGATTCAGCAGATGTATTTCCTCTTCCTGTTTCAACAACAAGTAGTGCACCTCTTGGAAAGTACGTGGATTAGAGTTTTCTATTCTTGTACGGTACTCCTTTGGCAGTCCTGTCAGGATGTGTAGATAAAGTAAGTCCCAAGGTTCCACATGAGCACCGGCATCTGCAAGCATTTGCTTCAGATTGAAGATCTTTTGCAGATAGTCATTCATCGACATGGCTGTGTCTTTCTCTACATTTTGTAGTTCACTTTTGAGATTATAGATGTAAGCAAGAGGGAGACCCTCGAAGTGTTTCTTGAGGTTTCTCCACACCGTTCGTGAAGAGTCGGCGCCGGCCGTGACACGGTGGTGGAGATCTATAGACACAGTGTTTCTAATCCACTCAAGAGCCTTTTGATCTCTGTTACTCCAATTAACAAACTCAGAAGAATGAAGTTGCTGATCAGGACGAGTCTCTGTTCCGTCAATGATTCCAAGAAGATTATGGTAACGAAAATATGAAAGAGAAGAAGATATCCACTGTTGATAGCCATATATATTATCACTCGTGAGTTTGATTGGAACCAGTACTGCTGGTCCCATGTTCTCTCCGGCCATGGAAATACCACCGCGAGATTAATTGGCTAGGAGATCCAAGCTGGAGAGGTGAAGTACTATGGCGAATTGATCATCTTAATTTGAAATATATGTGGTGGTTTATTACCAAGTCAATAAATCTTCTATATATAAAGCAGGAAGCCCAGTTTTGGGTTCCGAGCTTCACCAAAAATCGTGGGACAAAAATGCCACTCAAACAAAAAAGTTCAAAAACAACCTAAAATATTGCACAAAATAATGTAGGAGTAATTTTGTCATGAAAAAATAGTTTTTTTTGTCATAAAAAAGATTTTTTTTTATAATTAATATTTCACTATTACGTGGAATATCTACGAGTTTCTTCTAACATAATCTAATATTTAGTGTAAATATTGAACTTTCTTTTTTTTGGGTAGAGTTGTCTATCCGCACTTGGAATATTGATTACATGGAATCAAAACCAGCCGAAAAAATGCAGGGATAATTTTGTTAAATGCTTTCATGCACCTTTTTCATTTTTCTTTCTTCCCTAGGTAGGCACCAACGCCTCACCCATATACACATACTTGGAGAAAGTGGGAAAAGAGAAAAGAATAAAAAAAATAGAAAGATGAGTGAAAGTTGCTGGTGGCCAGGGAAAAGGAAAATATAATAAAAAATAAGGAAAATTATGAAGATTGTGTGATGGTGTTAGAAGTATGAAGATTGTGTGATGGTGTTAGAAGAAAATAAAAGGAAAATACTAAAAAAAAATGAGGGTCATGCATTGTATAGAGAAATTTTTTATTGTAACTAGAACACATGGGGTACACCATGTGTTTTAATAAAGTGGTGTAAAATTTTATTTTTTAAGTTATTAACTTTTTAACATACATATCCAACCATATGTATAACGACATGTGATGTAGCACTTCATACACCGATTACACTAAAAAATCCCTCCATTGTATGTATAATATATACATGTAATGATGGCGAGAAAGTATGATAATTTAATTTTCAAAATATTTTCCTTTAATTTTTATTTTTATTTTTTGAAAAAATTACACTTAAAAGTAAACTTTTAATATTTATTTTTATACTGAAACAACATTTTTAAATATTTGACAAAAGTTTATAGTAAAGTCTTTTCACACTGTTATATCCTTCAATTGGTCATTTTCTCTACAATTCCCTCACCCGTCGTCGCTTTCACATACAAAACCCATTGCCTCCTTCTCGACACCCTCACTCCTGGCGATGAAGGGCCGACCTCCTTCCTCGTACGGCTCCATCTACGTCCCTCCCCACCACCTCCTCTGCTTTGCCATCACCACCTCCATGTTAGGAATGTCGGTACTACAAGATAGAGAATGCACAAGGTAAAGTAGAAAATGGACACCAAGAATTTATGTGGTTCGGCAATTTATGCCTACGTCCACCAAACAAGGATCAATCTTCACCAGTGGCGGATCCACAGTGGGGTCGTCGGGGTCGCACGACCCCTTGGAAACCATGGAAACAACCTTGAAGCTCCCATATGCGACCTCTTGGAGCTGGGGTCGTCGGGGTCGGACTCGCACGCCAACTATTCGACAAAAATCCTGAACCAAGACTCGGCAGGAAAAGGAAGAAGAAGCAGCGCTCGCGCGCGCTTCTTTTTTTCAAAACAGAAGGGCAAAACGGCGTTGTTTTGGCCCAGGAAATTTTTTTAAATGACCTGGCCAAAACGGCGTCGTTTTGGGCCAGGCCGAACAAAAAAAAAAGAAATTCCCACCGTGTCCCCCCCCCCAATCCCAGCCTTCCTACCCGACTTCTATACAATCAAAAGCCCCAATTTCTTTTCCTCCAACCCTAACTCAATCCCCCCAAACCCTCAACTCCTCTCCTCCCTTGCTGCTGCTGCCTCCAAACCCTCAACTCCATCTCCTCCCTTGCTGCTCCCCTGCTGGCGGCTCCAACTCCATCTCCTCCATTTGTTTATATTGTGAGTATTTATTTTGAATATTTTGTATATGTAGAATATATTTAATTAATTGAAATTCAATTCATATTTATTTTGTGAGTTTTTATTGATGGTTTGTTTATATTGTGAGTTTTTATTGATGGTTTGTTTATATTGATGGTTTGTTTATATTGTGATTTTTTATTTTCATTATTTTGGATATGTAGAATGCAAGATGAGATATTTAATTTAATTGAAATCCAATTCATATTTATTTTGATTATGTTTATGGTTTGTTTATATTGTGAGTATTTATTTTGAATATTTTGTATATGTAGAATATATTTAATTTAATTGAAATTCAATTCATATTTATTTTGATTATATTGATGGTTTATTTATATTGTGAGTTTTTATTTTCATTATTTTGTATATGTAGAATGCAAGATGAGATATTTAATTTAATTGAAATCCAATTCATATTTATTTTGATTATGTTTATGGTTTGTTTATATTGTGAGTATTTATTTTGAATATTTTGTATATGTAGCATTATTATGGAACGGTTTTTTAAAAGAAAGTCATCATCGGGTTCAGATAGTTCGAATAATGTTGATAGTTCAAATACTGTTGGTAGTTCAAGAACTCCAAGTTCAAGACAAAGTCAGTTAGATGATGTTTTGGGTAATCTTCAAGCAGATCCTGGATTAAGAACTCGAATAATAGATTATGACGCTAATATGAGAGATGAGGTCCGAAGATTATATCTACAAAAAGGACCTTGTCAACCTAGAGGTCATAATTTCCCAATAACTAATATGTCGGGAATTAATCGACGCTTCATTCCCCAATGGTTTGATGAGTTTGATTGGTTGGAGTATAGTGTATCTAAAGATGCGGCATTTTGTCTCTATTGCTATCTCTTTAAAACCAATTTTGAACAAGTGGGTAGTGAAGCTTTCACTGGAGATGGATTTAAGAATTGGAAGAAAGGGAGAGAAAGATTTAAGATGCATGTTGGACCGGTTGGGAGTGTTCATAATAAGGCTAGAGAAGCTGCTACAAATTTGATGAATCAAGCTACACATATTGAAACGGCAGTGAGCAAACACTCTGACCAAGCTCGTAAGGCTTATCGCACATGCTTGATTGCTTCAATCAAGTGCACTAAGTTTTTATTGCGACAAGGTCTTCCTTTTCGTGGCCATGATGAAAGTGCCACTTCAAGCAATAGGGGAAATTACTTGGAGTTATTGCAATTCCTTGCAGATAATAATGATAAAGTTAGAGAAGTTGTGATGGAAAATGCTCCGGGGAATCTCAAATTACTAGCTCATTCCATTCAAAAAGAAATTGTGAATTCATGTGCCCTTGAAACACTTGATACTATCATGGATGGTCCAAAATATAGATTCTTTTCAATATTGGTGGATGAAGCACGTGATGTGTCTGTGAAAGAGCAAATGGCTATGGTGTTGCGTTATGTGGATGACAACGGGCATGTAATTGAAAGATTTGTGGGTATCCAACATGTTACCGACACTACTTCAAGTTCACTAAAGGATGCTATTGACACATTGTTTTCTCGCAACGGTTTGAGCATTTCCAAGCTACGAGGACAAGGTTATGATGGTGCTAGCAATATGAGAGGTGAGTTGAATGGCCTTAAAACAAAGATATTGAGAGAACAACCTTGTGCATATTATGTTCATTGCTTTGCTCATCAACTTCAACTAGCTCTTGTTGCCGTAGCAAAGAAGAATATAGACATTGCCTCTTTTTTTGCAACGGCTAATAATGTGGTTAATCATGTTGGAGCATCTTGTAAGCGGCGTGATTCACTTAGAGGGCAACTTCAAGAAGAGCTTGTGATAGCTTTTGAAAATGATTGTCTTATAACGGGGCGAGGCTTAAATCAAGAAACAAGTCTCAAACGTGCCGGTGACACACAATGGAACTCACACTATGGTACCTTGATTAGCATCATTTCTATGTTTTCATCCGTGGTTCATGTGCTTCAAATGGTTATTGATGATAATCCCAATGAAAGTGCGGGTGAAGCAAATACGTTAATGAGAGTGATACTTACTTTTGAGTTTGTGTTTCACCTTTTCTTGATGAAAGTCATATTGGGACTCACAAATGATTTGTCACAAGCATTGCAAAGGAAAGATCAAGAAATTGTGAATGCAATGGCTTTAGTGAAATCATGCAAGGAAAAGCTATATTGGATGAGGAATAATGGGTTCGATGCATTGGTTGATGAAGTAGCTTCTTTTTGTGAAAAAACATCATATTGATGTTCCTAACATGGAAGAGGCATTTATACTTCCAGGGAGGTCAAGGCGTTATGCTCCAATAAAGACAAATCGTCATCATTATCGTGTGGAGCTCTTTATTTATGTCATTGATGAGCAAATTACGGAGTTAGAGGATCGCTTTAATGAGGTAAATACCGAGTTGCTTATTTGTATGGCATGTTTGAGTCCGAAAGATTCATTTGTAGCTTTTGATAAACCAAAGTTACTTCGTCTTGCTCAATTTTATCCTCAAGACTTTTCGAATGAAGATCGTTTGGCACTTGAAGATCAACTTGAGATTTATATTCATTATGTGTGTTCCAGTAGTGATTTCTCTCAATTGGAAGGGATTGGTGATCTTGCAAAAAAAATGGTGGAGACAAGGATGCATCAAGTATTCAATTATGTATATTTGCTCATTACATTGTCTTTAGTTTTACCAGTTGCAACTGCTTCAGTGGAGAGAGCATTTTCTGTCATGAATATTGTTAAGGGTCCACTTAGGAACAAAATGGGAGATCAATGGTTGAGTGATAGCTTGCTTGTTTATATTGAGAGAGATATTTTTGCTTGTATTGAAAATGAAGCTATAATGCTTCGTTTTCAAAATATGAAACCTCGTCGTGGACAATTATAGTTTGTAATATTGTTTCCATTATGAATTATGAATGAAAGTACTATGATTTCATTTTCAATATGTTTTTCCATCCTAAATTTTTATTTGAACTTTTACACTGCGACCCCTTGGGGGTAAGATTCTTGGATCCGCCACTGATCTTCACTATATGAAAAAGATGAGTACAACAAGAGTAGTCTTACCAAGCCAAAGACAAGGCTTGATGGATACAAGAAAGTATAACACACACTTTCTATCACTCTAAACTTCACTCACACAATGTGTAGTGGAACACTCTCACTCTCACTCTTGGAGTGGAACTCTAGCTTTGGACTTGATCCTTTGCTACTCACACTTGGTTCTTGATTGGTTACTTCACTACAACATCACACCCATATTTATAGGTGAGGGTTTGGCATTCTACTAGTTTCTAGTGAATTCTTCAAACCTCTAGCATAGAAAATTCTAGACTAGCCACAAAATTGTAGCTTCTAGATCTTTCCATTTGCAACCAAGGAAGCTAGTACTCTCTAGCTTCTTCCATCAACTTAATAGCATGCTAGAATTGTCTAGCATTCTTCAGCCACCTCACTTGCTTACTAGAATAATCTAGAACATTCATCATGGGCTGGACCATATACTAACACCCCAATTATACCTCCCCTGCAATCGACTCCAAGCTCCGTGAAACCAGACTGTTGCTGATGGCAGATGTTGCTACTCTCAACCAGAGGAGCAGCACAAGTGGTGCTCTGGAGTACAACTAGACTCAACAGCAGCAGGCGCAATAGCATATTCCTAAGCTTCAGCCACCTTCAGCTTAAGACGACGACGTTCCTGAAGAAGGCTCTGATCGTGAAGCTGAGTTGTAGTCGCATCCGGTGAGATTTTTATATGTGAATTGTGAAATCCGTGTGTTTACTAAGTGTGAATTGGTAATTGGGTTTCAATTAGGTGTAGAACAAGGTATATATTTTGAACAACACATGATATACACACACACACACACACACAATTATTTTCTAATTACGTTTTTTTATAAATTATGTCTTTAATTTGTTTTATTGATATCATCATGTTCATGGGTTTTTTTAGATGTAAATAAATGGAGTGGTACTAGAATAGAAGCAGATGATGAACGGGTTCAATAATCTTGTTCCAAGAGAAATATTAAATATGGGCTGAGAAAAATGAGCTTTCACAGTGTTCTCATGAAGGCTGCAAATCTCAAGATTGTTCCGGGTCACCCTTTCAAAACGACATGGTCGAGTCCGTGGAGTGCTGCAAGAGACCTAATCATGTTCACTAGGATATTAGTGGAAGAAGTAGTACTTATGTGGGAGAAGATTGCCCTGACCAAAAATTTCATGGGTAGATTTCTTAGAAGGTTCCCAAGTTGATAAGCACTAGTGAAGTGGATCAACCCTCATCTGAGACCATGTCCATGATTTAAAAAAGCTCGTGTTTCAGTTCGAGCATGATCTGAAGCTTCCATGGTATGAAACTAGCTACCTTGACATCTGCTTGACTAATATGTAGTGTGTATCTACATATAAAATGTTACTTCACTCGGAAAATGTTCTCTCTAGGCTATCTAATTTGTCAATTGTGTACTTATTTCATAGGTCAAGCTGATATATAACAACATTAATCTTTATTTCAACTTGACTTTTAGTAGCGTGATCATGAATTTCTTTTTCAATTGTGTTGTATCGATGACATAATGTATCTAGTTGGCAAATGCTTTGAAATTGAAACCAAAACCATTTGAAATCGAAACGAACCGCAACCAAATGGTTTGGTTCCATATTGGTTCAAGCTTCAAAACTGCACCGAACTTAACCACAAAAAATTCGATTTCGATTTCAGTTTCACCCCGAACTGTACCGAACCAAATCATGTCCACCCCAATATTTAAGGGTATTTCAAGCACGCATTTTCCAATAAGAAAATCACTTTAGCCTGTCAAGACTTAAGGTGGGGAGTTTTCCAACCACATTTTCCCTCTCGTTATGGAAATAGTATATGATGGAGTGTTTATAGTAAATAAGGTCAGTTCTCTTGCAGAAAGAGTGGGGAATGAAGAATTAAATATCTTTTTTGGGTTGAAATTGATTTTGCTAAAAACTATACAAACTGATTTCACTAAAAATTATATAAAACTGATTCTACATGTATTTGAAACTGAATCTGAAAAAGTGGTCGAAGTTAAGTTAGGCTAATGACATATTTGTATGTTTATTGATGTTGTACATATTGAAAACTGATTATTCTAAAATCTATACAAAATGGTCAATGAAGGGTTGGACTGTGTGTACTAATTGGTTCTACTATACAAAATTGATTGTACATGTATTTGAAACTGATTCTGCAAAAATAGTCGATGACGGGTTGAACTGATTCTACAAAAATTATCAAGAATGGATTAAACTGATTCTGCAAAAATGGTCGATGATGGGTTGAACTGATTATGCAAAAATTGTCGATGACAAGTTCAACTGGTTCTGCAAAAATAGTCGAGGACATGATGAACTGATTCTGCAAAAATGGTCGAGGACGGGATGAACTGATTCTGCAAAAATTGTCGAAGACGGGTAGAACTGATTCTGCAAAAATTGTAAAGGACAAGGTGAATTGATTCTGCAAAAATGGTCGAAGACAGAGTGAATTGATTATGCGAAAATGGTCGAGAATGGGTTGAACTGGTTCTGCAAAAATGATTGAAGACGGGTTGAACTGATTTTGCAAAAAAATGTGAATGATGAGTTGAATTGATTTTGCAAAAAAATCAAGGATAAGTTGAATTGATTATTCGAAAATTATCGAAGATGGATTGAAATGATTCTGTAAAAATGGTTGAGGATTAATTGAACTAATTCTGCGAAAATGGTTGAAGACAAGTTGAACTGATTCTGCAAAAATGATCGATGATTGGTTGAACTGATTCTGCAAAAATGGTTGAAGACGGGTTGAACTGATTCTAGTAATAAATTATGCAAACTGATTCTACATATAGTTTTAAAACTGATTCTGCAAAAACAGTTGAAGATAGGTTGAGCTTATGGTACATTAATTTTGTTGGAGTTGTGAAGGCTAGGTTAAATTAACAAACCTAAATTAAGCCTTACAGGTGTGACTGGTATTTTAAAACATTGTTTCCATGTTTTTTTGAGCTGGGCTTTAGTTGTTTCCATGTTTTTGTCTCTCATTGACATGTTTAAAAACTAGTGTAATTCCTTGAAATATAGTGAAAGTTTTTGTCTCTAAATATAAAGCTCCCTAATATATTCCACTTTTATGGTATATTAATACAAAAAATATTCATATGATATACAGTAAAACCTTAATAATTAATACACGATAAATTAATACCCTCGGTTAAATAATATTTTTAGCCGATCCTGACTTGGGAATAATGTCCTAAATTAATAATTCGCAAAATTTATAAGATAATACATTAAAAAAAATCATATAGGTCCCATGTAACATATGAATTAATAACTTCCTTATCCATAATGCTTATAATTCGACTATGAGGCCTTCCTAAAATATGACTCAATCATTGTTTGTTTCTTCTTGAAATTTATGTCACATTGGCTGTCATCTCTAACATTTCTTAACATGGTAAGAAGTTCCAGTGTTCATAAAATGGAATAATGTACCACATTGGACAATGTACAATCTATTTTTGGAAAAATATAAGTATATTCATGAATTTTACTTGATTAAACAAATACATAGAATTGTAGTTCGTAAAACGAAAACCTAAATACAATATACAACACTTCAGAAAATAAGAAATACCTTCATAAACAATAAGTTATTAATTCATCGATAAATTAATAAATTATTTATTTTATCAATTATTTTAATATTCGCTAAATTAATAGATTTTTCTTAATTTTAAGGTTATTAATTTTTAAAGATTTAATTATAATTTGAATGGATTATAATATCACTGGACAATGTTTTTTGTACACCAATAAATTAGTTCAATCATTTAGTTTGTCGATGGACTCTCCATGGACCTAAGGGGTGGTTTGGGAGTGAGGTGCTTAAAAAAAAACACCCATGAAAAAAAACTGTGAGGGTTTTAGGTGTTTGGTAAACTAAAAAAAAGGGCTTATTTTGGAAGCTGCTGTGAAAATAACCTGAAATCAAAGGAAAAGCTGAAGCAGCTATTTGCAGCTTTGGAAAAATGGCTTTTTTTTCAAAGCACATGGAGCTACAGTGCTCATTTAATGAAAAGACCAACTATTAGACTGCTTTTTTTCTTTCCAAAATCACTTTTACAAAAAAGTTTACCAAACACTCTGCTGATTTATTTCACAGCCGCTTATTCTCACAATATTTTTTTTTCAAAACACAGCAATACCAAACCAGCCCTAAAGCTTGTGAAACAAAGCCACATGTGACTAGGGTGGAGGGAAGATTCCCTCCTTTTAAGTTTACACAATGTTTAGGTCATTTGGTGCTCTTTGGCTCATATCACGTCGTTGTCCTGGATCTCTGACTTTTGTTCATTTTTGCGAGTATCTTTATTAGATTCACTAGCAGAAAAATGAGCAAAGGCCACATATTACTTAGCCACGGTTCAAATAATTGTAGTGGTTGTTGTTTAATATGGATGCAAATTTCTTCCTTCTTATTCTTGGACGAAAATATACTTACAAAAACAGTTAACACTTTAGGTCAAGGCTAAGAGTCTCACGCGCCCACAATAAATTTTGGGAGTGGGGGGGGGGAGGCTTTGGCCGAATAACCTTCGATGCCAAAATTAGAATTTTGAGGAAAAAGTGTTCAGAGAATTTAAAGAAGCTTGCAATTGGGTGTTGAAGAAAATTAGGTGGTATTTATAGGGGTGTGGCTGGCCCCCTTTGGAGATGTGGGAACCGGCCACCTTTGGTATTTTTTTGGTGTTAATCACCATCAATTAGCTAATTAATGAATTAATTGAGTAATAAATCAATTAATTAGCTAATTAATATAATTTGAAAGAAATAATTTGGGAGTTACCTTGTGGGGAAGATTTGATGAGGGTTGATGATATAGGTTTTGAATAAATACATATTTTGATCACTTTTGACTGTGATTGAGGGATGATTGTTCGTTACTTGCACGTAGAAATTCTGGTGTGCCTCAAGGGTAATCTTGTCTTTTTACCCAAAAATCCATGTGTCATCTCCATATTTTTCTTGATTGTTTTTTATTCCACAAATGCCCCCACACCTGTTGGGCTGTTTGCAGGAAATGGCAGCAACTGTAGAGATATTCTTGCTTTAGGAAACATAGGATTGTTTCCTATTTGATGTTGATTCCCTCTTTAATTGGAAATTAGATCATTCTAGGAAAATGAAATAAATTTCTCCCAAAGCTTATTTAAGTCCACCTTAAGTGGATTATTAAATCAACTTTGAAGAGTGATTTACTTTCCCTTACAAAAGAGAGAAAGCTTAAAGGATATTTGTTCCCCCTCATCTAGCAATCTTCTACATCTTGCTCGTGCAAAGGATCGTCTTTCATTGCTTGCTTCGTCTTCACACTGCTTCAAGGTAAGAAAAATTTAATTTTTCCTTGTCCTCTTAATTTTCTGGGAGCCTCGGGGCTTGAAATTTGGTTCGATAGGGGTCAAGGATGTGTGAAAAAAGCTTGGAGAAGCCACGACATTGTTGCCGTGGGTGGTGAGATTCGGCATGGTGGCGGCTCAAGCAGAGGGTTAGTATGGCTAGCGCTGGCCAGAAAGCTAGGCTAGATGAATAGGTCTCAACCCACGGGGAGAAGTGGAGCGCCAACCTTCATCCAGTGAAATTGGACTGTGAGGCCTGTGAGGGTGAGAAAGGATAAGCCAGGCCTTGGGACCTGGTGTGGCTGCTGGGCTTCTGCGGCTTAGACCTTCATTTTTATTTTATATTTTGCATGCTGGGCTTAGGCCCTAGCATGAGAGAAGAAAAGGTAAGCAGCGGGCCACCAAGCTTGTCCCGCCTAGTTCTACTCCCTATCAGAACCACATGCAATCCAAATTAACAAAGATTCAATGCCAAATAAAAAATGAATCAGTGATAATTTAAACAAAAACCCCTAATCATTGTTGTAGAGAGAATTCATATCAAGATCAACTACGTTATTTGATTCGAATTGAATCCAAAAGCAGCACAAACATGAAGGGTAAAAAATTAAGAACTGGAGAACCAAAATGCCAAAATTAAAAATTAAACTCGACATATCTCTCTCCTTCTCTCTGAGCAGCCCATACCGCTGCTTGCTTTGCTACACCTCTGTCTGTCTGCAACATCTCTCCTTCTCTCTCCCTCTCTCTCTCTCCTCTTCTCTATCTGCAAGCCGCACCCTTGTTTGCTTGCACCAACACTCCCTCAATCCCGCAGTCTTCACCCCTGCCCGTCCGATCTGAAATCTAACCGAGTAATTTTGCTTGTTTCAAGACTGGGCCGTTTGGTCCAGGCCTTTAGGCCTCTGTCTCGGCCCTTTGAATGCAAGCCGAACCTGGCAAATCCATAACAAAGCAACAATTTGGCCTGCAAATCTGTAACAAAGTCAAAATTTGTGTAGAATGGCAATTTGGTATATAAAAATCAGGGTATTTGAACGGTAGCTTATGAATGGTGTCAATTTCCTCCTCAACTTTAGATTATAGTAACGGGTATAAAAGAAAATGAGATTGGTCATTCAGTACTACGATCTGGTGGTATTCTTCTTCATTTGTAAGTAAGAAGTTTTAATTTGAATTTCTGAAGGTCCCAATGGGTCCCTGAATGGATTCGTCTCTGGTGGAACACCTGTTGGCCATAGCCGGCCTAGCCTATAGGGAATACAATTGGCTCCCGAAAACCAACGAGGATCATTGGATCCCGAATGCATGTTGCTTTACCACCAATGAAAGTGGCCCGGTTGCAAAGAAAAATTTGATTCGAAAAAATGTACTGAACTCATATAGTATTCTTATTATGCGTGATGTTTTCTATCGATCTTTATAATGTGTACTTGGACACGATGTGTTCTATTTTAAGTACTTCAGTTGTCCGTTGTGATTAAGATTTAACTTCAATTGTTTGTCGGAAGTTCGAAATTCAAATTCGATGCGTATAAAAATAATAATGTTCTAGCAAAAGTTGCATTCAAGGACTTAATTACCTATTCAAACAAAACAAAAATGTGGATTTACAAACAACATATTGGATACTTGTATAAAAACCCTCTCCCTAAATTACAATGTAAAAAGTTTACATAGGAACATGTCTTGTATAACATATATCTAAATGAAATCCAAGCCACTCCCAAAACACCGGAGATCTGGATGAGTGCCTCCCCACTCCTCCCGCCTCCCCCAACCTCGGCAGAATCCGATTAGACTCAAACCCAGGAAACATCTAACAAGCACCTGGTGGCCATGGCCAGCCTGACCTATAGGGATCAAAATCGGCTTCCGGAAATCAACGAAGATCATTGGGTGCCCACTGCATGCGGCCTCCACCACCACTTGGAGGGTACACTCCACCACCTTCCTGGCCTCCTTACAGTCTAGACAGAACTTCAGTGTCCAAATTCTTCACAAGAGTAGTCTCCAAATTCTTGAACTATGTGGATTACTTGTAGCTAGCTAAATGACCCAAACGTTAATTCAGCTAGCCACCATTTTTGACAATTCTAGCTAGCTATTTTAGCTTAAATTAAGATATTCTAAAATTATTTATTTTCTAAATTTAACAACTCAAACCCTTTTTCTTCGCTTGGGGCCCATAAACAATGCAATTTATAGTTTCAATGTTTATCAGAAGTTCAACTTTCTCTGTTAATTTAGCTAGTTACCATTCACAAAGTTAAATAGTTCCGCCCATTAGCGGAGCTACACTAGGAGCAATAGGTGTTCACAACCCCAATAACCTAGTGATTTCTCTTTGCATTTTCCTTCTTGACCCCTATATAACCAATGCAAAGAGCGCTTAATTTGATGGTGCGGTTGGAGCGGTGGCAGATAGTTTTGAACATATTTGAGATCATCCAATTGGAATTTGTCTTTATCAATTTTCATACAAACTTTACTTTCTCATTCATTTGGGTTGGTCTTTGTTTGGTCACTTTGGGCATTAAATATGTTCATATGTCACTTGCCCAATTATATAATATATTAGAATTCGTAACTTAATTACGTCTCTCATGAATTATTTTAAGCAACTATCTTCTTATCAAGTTTTTATCAAAAATGTGTTTGTGTCTTGGTACTTTCATCATAACTTATAATATCATAAATTGTTTCTCCATTAATGATGAAGTTTTAGTGTTCTTTTCAATTGATTGAACTGGTAATTGGGCATTGAGTGTTGAAAATGCTATAGTGTTAACCTTCTGAAATTCTTCTAGGCTTCTACTAAGGCAATCTTCTTCTTCTAAAATTCGTAGCCACTGACCAAATATATTTTTACTTATAATCTTAATTCATTCAATCAGTTGATTTTTTTTTTTATTCTAGACTCATCAAAAGCTTATTTAGTATGACCCCATTATTATAAAATCCTGACTCCATCATTGGTTCTGCCTGCTTGAATTTGTCAGTAAAACCTTGCTCATCACTCGTTATAACTTCTAATATTTCCACTAAAAATTACTTCACACCGTTAGACCCTAAATACCTATTAATCAGACATAAATTCTAATAAAAAATGGAATATTCATTTCATGCCTCAACATGTACATATTTACATATATAACGTCACACCGTTACCCAAGTTGTAGATTTGTATATTGATAAATTCTTCAATTGACTAATGTGTCTTTAAGGGATTGAAATTTTAGTATTAACTAGAAAAATTGCCCAAAACACAAAAAGCAAAGGTAGAGATTTAATTAAATTTTGTTTGGTCAAATTTCAACCGTTCATTTGTGAAAAACGATGCGAGAAAGAGAATTAGATCAAAGTCTAGTCAACCTGAGTGCAGCTAACTTGTAGAATGGGTGGAGGACTTGGAATTTTCGACCCCATCGATTTCCTAGCAAGCTTCAGCTTCTTATATATTTACTTGTATGCTCACCTCAGTACCCAGCCATCTACAACCAAAAAAATTAAAAAAATAAAACTTCGTAAAAATGGATAGGTTCCATGATTGCTTATTCAACCCTACTTTTCACCTCAACATTTTGCTCTTTCTGGTTTAATTAAAAACAAAAATTTAAATTTAAATATATTTTTGTGTTGGCAGTATTGTTTTCCGGGGATGTGCCTATCTGACTTGACAAGGAATCAATATGAGGTCAAGGAGAAGATATGTGTAAAGAATGTAATATGCTGCTCTTTCCTAGTGTTTTCGTCAGTTTTTTTTTTTTTTTTTATAAATTTTAAATTTCCACACACCCTCATTAATATGGAAAAGGAAATATATTTTTGCTAGAGAACAAGATCCAACTAGATTTGAGGTTAGGTGTTATATGAAAGGAGTTCAATGCTACCGTCGCGTTTCAGTTTAAAAATTTATTGATATATAAATAAAAAACTTACACATGATAATACGTTATTAGACTATAACTTCGACGATAAACACGATACATATAAGGTATTCGTATATAATTGACATTGCTCAAAAGTTTGTGACTAATTGTCATTCACTTTTTGTTTTCTTAGCAGAGGGAATAATTAGGTGCTTAAAGTGGAGAATAATAATATTAAACATTGTCTTTTCATACCAACATTAATAATTTTTCTTATAGTGGTGAAAAGTGAAAAACAGCCTATATTCGATTTATTTATGGAAGTGTATTTTGACATTTCATTTTTTAGTGTCAATGACATGTTATTCCTCTTTGGTTTTTCAGCTAAAATGGTCTATGAACTTATTATAACTTCTTATTTTAATCTTTGAGATTTAAAATCGATAAAAGTGATATTTGAGATTGTCTACCGTCAATCATTTTGGTATTTTAGTAAAAAATATTTGTTAAATTAAAGAAACTACCAGCTCAAGATGAGGAGTTGATTTGACAAAAATATCCTCAATTTAACAAAGATTTATCATGGAACGGTGGGCAATCTTAGGACAATTTATATCAATTTTAAATATCAGGAATGAAAGTAAGGAGTTATGTCAATCTCATAAATAATTTTGGATAAAAAAAACTTCCTCTTTTAATTCCAAATCTCTGTGCAATTTCATTAAATGGTAAATATATTAAATAAATACAGGAGCATGACTAGTTATCAAATTTTGATTTGTTTATAATGCCTAATAACTCCAAATTTTCTTTTATTTGTTTTATGCCAAGTATACAAAATTTAATATGACAAAGAAGAGGAATGCTACTTACATTCTCCATTTGCCTCTCTCTATGTATCTTCCTCACTCACCACTTGATATGTGTATTCCACTAGTAAATTAAATAACATAATTAATGCATTGAAATCATAAATTCTACTTAAAAGTAACATCTTCAAAAATAAATTGAATTTTAAATCCTCCAAATAAAAAACATGAAGTTTTAGAATCTAACATGCGATTAAAATATTTAGCAACTTAAGATCATGTCTAATTTCGAATGCAGTATTGGAAATAAAACTTAAATCAAAACCCGAATCTTTTTATTGAAGTTATTAAAACATCAGGGGCTGTTCATAAGTTGAGATTGTTTGAAGATTCGTTTGGGTGCATTTATGTTCCTCACAATGAATTATGGTATATGCTCATCATGTACTTTGTCATTTGACACGTATCATTTCACTTAACATAGTTATTTTTATTCAAAATTAGAAAGAAAAAAACGTTTAATATTAAAGTTAACTATAATTAGTTGAAAAGACATGTGTTAGATGATGAAGTGTATGATGGGAACACACCATAGTTACGTTGGTGAGGAAAATGCAAAGAGAAAAGAGAAATTGAGTGAGAAAATGTTGTTGAGTTCGCAAAGGCCCTTGAGGGTTTAATATGGAGCATTGGAAGTTGCAACTTCTTTTATTCTATCTCTCAGGAAAAGGATCCGCTCCGGACCTTAGTGTCCGAAACCTCCTCATCAAGCAATCTAGGTCGTTGATTGGTGTGCAAGTCAACTCAAGGCCGTCAGTTGTGTGTAGTGGACCAGGAAAATGAATTAATAGAGATCGTTGGATTTAATTTATGCTGTCCAGATTATTTGATGAGGAGGCTCCGGACACTAAGGTCCGAAGCAAATCCCCTTCCAATTAAATCAAGGAGGTTACCATACTGTTCAGTTGTACCATGGATGTTGTTGAGTTTCCCAAATCAACTTGATGGAGTGATGAAGTTAAAGAGCCAAACTAAGACAACTATGCTAGAAGAAACTATATCCAACTTTAGTTTTGAAAATAATTGCTATGTAGATTTAAAGAGGGTAAAAAGACAATTGGGTCCTCTATCACAAAAATAAAATCTTAGGTAGTGATGTGATCTCGAAGAATTTAAATTTTGTTGTTTTATTTTCAACAGCATCCACATATTATTATAGCATCTTTAATTTAAAAAATAAATAATTCCACATTATCTCTCTCCAACTTCTTTCTTTTTCATATATATATATATATATATATTGTGACATCCCACATCGCCCAGGAGAGTGATCCTTAAATGTATATTCTCATCCCTACCTAGCACGAGACCTTTTGGGAGCTCACTGGCTTCGGGTTCCGTAGGAACTCCGAAGTTAAGCGAAAAGGGGTCCAGAGCACTCTCATGATGGGTAACCCACTGGGAAGTTGCTCGTGAGTTTCCAAAAACAAAACCGTGAAGGGATGGTAAGCCCAAAACGGACAATATCTGCTATGGTTGTGGAGCGAGCCTGGGAAGTGATCCGCCCCGGGCCGGGATGGAACAGAATGGTATCAGAGCCAATCCCTGATCGGAATTGTGCCGACGAGGACGTCGGCCCCCTAAGGGGGGTGGATTGTGACATCCCACATCGTCCAGGGGAGTGATCCTTAAATGTATATTCTCATCCCTACCCAGCATGAGGCCTTTTGGAAGCTCACTGGCTTCGGTTTCCGTAGGAACTCCGAAGTTAAACGAAAAGGTGACCATAGCACTTCCATGATGGGTGACCCACTAGGAAGTTGCTCGTGAGTTTCCAAAAACAAAATCCTGAGGGAATGATAAGCCCAAAGCGGACAATATCGTGCTATGGTGGCGAAGCAAACCCTGGAAGTGATCCGTCCCGGGCCGGGATGTGACAAATATATATATATATATATATATATTAAACTTTTATATTCACACACATATAGTATATAGGCTTCATCTAATTTTTTTTTATTAAGAATTCAAGTGCTTTTGAAAAAAAAAACAATTATTAAGAATTTTTGTGCTTCTTCATAAAACACAGTTATGATGTAGAAGCTCTTTAATTTATTGTCAATTTTAATCAAAAGTGTTTTTTGGTTGTTGAAAAATACTTTCAACTATTACAACACGAAACTACTTTTTTCACACGTGCACTGTAGACGTTAAAACTCAATTTCTGGTTAACATTTGGGCATGTTGAAGGCCAAAATAGAGTAAATTGTCGGTTTACCCCCTGAACTTTCACCTCACTTTCAATTTCCCCCCTGAACTTTTCCATTGGAAAATTAAGGACTCAAACTAATTTTTTTAGCCAATTTGCCCCCTACCGTTAGTTTTTCATATATTCCATCCATATTTCCGTTAAGTGAGACCATGTGCACAACATGTGAGGGTAGTTAAGTTATTTCACTCTTAAAAATGATTAAAAAACTGAAAATAATAAAAAAAGCAAAACTTTCCCTCTATTTTTTCCCGCTAATTCCTATCCTCGATTTTATTTTTCCCTCTCATTCCTATGCATGAGAAATGACATATGGTGTTATTGTCTACCATTTTTATTTTCTCTAACAAATTAATAATTTGACAAATGCTAATGGTGCTATTGTCTCCAAAGCAGTGCATTAATATAAGAAACCCTAGTCTTTTTTATGGACATGTTTCTTATATTAATGCACTGCTTTGGAGACAATAACACCATGAGCATTTGTCAAATTATTAATTTGTTAGAGAAAATAAAAATGGTGGTACATGCTTCAAAAAAAAGATTAACTTAGCTACTTATGAAGACAATAACACCATATGTTATTTCTCATGCATAGGAATGAGAGGGAAAATTAAAATTGAGGATAGGAATTAGCGGGAAAAAATAGAGGGAAAATTATTATTATTATTTATTTTCAGTTTTTAATCATTTTTAAATTGAAATGACTTAACTATCCTCACATGTTATGCACATGGTCTCACTTAACGGAAATATGGATGGAATATATGAAAAACTAACGGTAGGGGGCAAATTGGCTAAAAAAATTAGTTTGAGTCCTTAATTTTCCAATAGAAAAGTTCAGGGGGGAAATCGAAAGTGAGGTGAAAGTTCAAGGGGTAAACCGACAGTTTACCCGCCAAAATAAGACCTCGATTATGTGAATAAACACTCTTGATCTTGAATGTAACCCGTTATGAATTAGTCTACTCTAAACCACTTTAATCACAAATATTTGCTATACACTCTAGTCCAAAAATGATTAGAGTCAAATGTATATTCAATCACATCAGCATGTGACACTTTATAACAGTGCTATAAAAAATAATGCATATGCATCATGGTGCACTTCAATCTTCACTGATTTTTTTTCATATCAACAACTATCTATTTAATGGAGTAGGATATCTTCCCTCCTTCTCATCCCTTTCCCTCTCCTTCTCTCACATATTATTTTTTGTCTTATTGTTTTTATAAAAAAATCAATATAAGATATTGACGTGGCTAAACTGTAACAATTTAAATAAAAGGAGAGGGAAAGGGAGAGAGATTAGGAGGGGAGAAAATCCTCCTCCCTATTTAATTCACTAACCCTATCATTTATATAAAAAAATATAATTAAATCAGATTTAACTTTTCACATTGGAACTAATGAATATTTAACTCACTAACCTTATCATTTATTTAAAAAAAATACTAGCAGAGAGCACACACTTTGTGTGTGTGAACAAAATAGATATATGATTGTCATTTTCTAAAAAAAATGAGGGTAAAATAGAAAAAATAGGGATATGATTGTCATTTTGTCAAAAGGTACAAAATTAAAGCATCTTCAACCGCTCACTTCCTCCCACGTTCTCTTCAAGCACAACCGCTTCAGTTCATTCAAACTATCCAAAAAACATCATGATTTCACTTACGTGTATGAAAAAATGATGGTGGGATAATTTCTTTTAATAAGTGCACATTTTTTATCTTATGTCAATATTTCGATATAAAATTACTATTTTGCCCTCCTTATGTAAATATTGTTTATCAAAAGTGAGGGCAAAATAGAAAAAAAGGGTAGAAAGTTCAAAAAATACAAAATTACTACTTTGCCCTTCTCATGTCAACCTTGTGTATTCAAAAGTAAGGGCAAAATTGAAAGAGAAGGGAAAAAAGTTCAAAAGATACAAAATTACTATTTTACCCTCATCATGTGTGTATTCAAAAGTGAGCAAAATTAAAAGAAAATGGGATGAAAGGTTGACAAGCCCTTTTTTCTTAATTGAATCAGATTTAACTTTTCACATTGGAAATAATGAATAGTTATTTTTTTTTTTACCCAAACGAGAAACGATACCCCTCGAATCAAAAGGTTAAACCCATTTACCGTCTTAACACCCCACACACATGAAACACTAGTCAATCAATGGCACCCCCCACATTAACAAAATTAGGGTTTACTGCGCCCTTCTTCGAATTCATCGAACTCCAGAATCTGTAGCACCAAGGAAGACAAAAGCACATTCACCCATTTGTGTTCGCACCCGCTCCTACTAACTACACTGCCAGAGTAAGCTCGAATTCATTTGGGTACAAGAATGGTACGCACTCTCTCGCAACTGCTTTTCTTCATTTGGGTTCAATCTTCAGTGTGTTAATTGATGTTTTCACTGTTTAATTTCCAAATCCCCGTAGTATTAATCGAAACCGGCTTCAATTGAAAAACCCCAAAACACAAAATTTAGGTTTCATGGAACAGAAGCATAAGATATTGGATAGTTCAAGTTGTGAGGATGAAGGAAGTAGTCTTGGTCGTAAGGAAGATAGATTCAGTGGTCTCCCCGACGGAGTTGCATATCGCATTCTTTCGTTTCTTACCATAAAGGACGTCACTTGTTTCAGCTTTGTGTCCAAAAGATGTAGAGAACTTTATATGTCAACTCCGTCATTGGATTTTGAATTCAGGACTACAAGAACACCCTCGGGTGAGTATAAGAGTTTCCGCGAGGCCACATGTGAAGTTAGATTGAATTTGATGAACTCATTGGATAGGTTCTTGCTTCAACGCGGGGATAACAAGATAGAGTACTTTCGTCTTGTGTGGGAGAATCACTCTGTAGTCGAAGAAGACAGTGACGACCTAAGGGATGAAGAACCATGCTTCTGTGTTAATGAGCGTTTCCGGATAATGACTTGGATTCATAATGCACTGAGGTGTAATGTTGAAGTTCTTGATGTTAAGAGCGATGTAGATTATTTTGAGGCTGAGCCGTACGCATTGTTTCCTTCTTGTGTCTTTCTCTGTGCAACTTTGACTTCTCTAGCAGTTGAAATGAATCATACAATGGTTAAAACACCTTCTGTTGCCTTTTCCTCGAATCTTGTAGACCTGAAGTTATTAAATGTTGATATAGAAGATGAGGGGTTTTTCAAATGGATCTCATGTTCCTGCAAATTCATCAAGGAAATATATCTTTGTGATATTAGTATAACTGCTAATATCATCATCAAGAGCTCGTCTCTGGAAAAGTTTGGATATGTGGACGGTGGAAGGTTTACACCGAGCCATTTTAACATCTCAGGCGAGAAACTTGAAATCATAAATATTACCTGGATGCTTAATTTACCTGGTGACAAGTCGTTAAATATTTTTGCTCCAAGACTCAAAGATTTATGTTGGAGGGGGAGTCGGGTAAATCAGGGAAACCTGGGACCTCTAGAATGTTTAGAAAAGGCTGTTATTTGCCTGGAGCCTAAAGCAGATGACTCTGACAAACTGATTAAGCATTTTTACAGTTTACGCAGGGTTGAACGTCTTGTTTTAAATGCAGCGACCTTTAAGGTAATGAGAACCACAACCCTTCATACTGAATATTACTTTTCGGTGGAAAAAAACTAGATATTTTGTTATCCGAAATAATTTAATTATTTTGTTTCTCTCTTTACATTTCAGTTTAAACAGGATAACAATACTTTTACATTAAAATGGTCACACTTGCTATAACAAAATGAGAAACATGATATAGGTTTTGCCTTTATGACATTGCAGGCTTTGTTCAGGGAAGGGTACACGCATGCTCAATTTGATCGTCTTTTTTATTTGGAATTGAATCTAAGGAGCTTTTCTGATGATATCTTTCCTGCAGTGGTCTCTCTATTAAGAGGATTGCATAATTTGTGTACTTTATACATAAGTTGTTTTGCTGTCCCAAGTTCTAAGGACCCTCAACCCAATGTAAGTTAAGTCTATGATTTCCTTTCTTAATATCGTAAAACGTCCATCTACTTATGAAATAAAATTTGGTTCCAACTTGGGCTAGTTATAAGTATTATTAACCTCCATGTTGTATTACGTAATAATTTCATTACATCTGTTTTAAAACTTGTCTCCACATTGCAAAAATTGTCAAAAAACCTAAAAGATGAAGTGTCACGATTTAAGTTTTGAGATGAAATCAAATAATTCTCTTAAGAATGCAGTCTCCCAATATTTATTTAGGTCCCGGTTTAAGATAAAGCTGTTCTACACATGGTAAAAATTGTCAAGAATAGTTTATTCTTTAGAGTTCTTGTCACGTCTTTGAGCTTGTGAATACATAATCACTTGTCAACATGGACACCTTTTTGGTGAAGCCGAGCTGCTCTTAGCTTCGTTTGGTTTCTTATTTTGTGGAAAATTTCAAATTGGTTGCTTGTTGACTTGTTGCTGTTGCAGTTATCTGGGTTTGATAAGGAATACTGGAAGCTGCAGAATCTGGATTTTATTGATCAGATTAAGGAGGTTACCATAGTGCTGGATGGGTCTAGTAACGGGATTGAGTTTGCACGGTATATACTCGAGAATGCCAAGAACCTGGAGCAAATTCACTTACAACATTTATTGGATCTGCCTGATGATGCTATACAGAAGCTAAATGAAAGTGACATGTCCAGGGCAGCAGTTAATTTTGAGGAAGACTACGAGGAAGACTCCGATGAAGACTACGAGGAAGACTCCGAGGAAAACTTCGAAGAAGACATTGAGGAAGACTAAACGAGATAACAAAGAAAGCAGTTTTGATGTTTTGCGGTTGTTTTTTGCTATGATATGGAAACCTTAATATACATGTTGATATAGCGTCGTTAATTCTTATCGTCTGAAAAAAATTCTCTTGAATTAGAGAAAACCATAATCAAGGAGAAAAAGAATTACTTCAATCTCATGTGGGATTCCGAAACTTAATTTGCATCACGTTGCACTTTGAAACTCAATTTTTGCATCATCTTGAAACTTAATTTGCATCACTTTAAACCGAAATCAAAGTCGCTTGAATTTTAAGCCTTTCAAATCAAAACCATGAAGTTTTAGAATCATAAGATGTGATTGAAATTTTTAGCAACTTAAGATCATGCTTAATTTTGAGTGCAATATTGATATAGAATTTTATCACGTTGTTGAAAAATAATTATGTCTATGTATTATGATGCCAATTTAATACCTACTTTTTTTATTTTTGTTATAAATAATTATTTAACTTATTGATGTTATCGGTTAAAAAAAATTAATGTACGTTGAATCAAATTTAACTTTTCACATTGGAACCAAAGAAAAGAGTGATATTTTTGACCCAAACGAGAATCGACACCCCGAATCAAGACTTCAAGAGTTAAACCCATTTACCGTCTGAAACACCAGTCAATCAACGCCACCCCCAAATTAACAAAGCTAGGGTTTACTGCGCCCTTCTTCGAATTCATCGAACTCCAGAACCTGTAGCGCCAAGGAAGATGGAGGCACATTCACCCATCTGTGTTCGCACCCGCTCCTACTAACTGCACTGCCAGAGTAAGCTCGAACTCATTTGGGTACAAGAATGGTACACAGTACACTCTCTCGCAACTGATTTTCTTTATTTCGGTTCAATCTTCAGTGTGTTAATTGATTTTTCAGGGTTTGGTTTTCAAATCCCCGTAGTATTAATCGAAACCGGCTTCAATTGAAAAACCCCAAAACACAAAATTTAGGTTTCATGGAATTGAAGCATGAGACATTGGCTAGTTCAAGTAGCCAAGTTTGGAGGGTGAAGGAAGTAGTCGTAGTCGTGAGGAAGACAGATTCAGCGGTCTCCCCGACAGAATTGCTTATCGAATTCTTTCGTTTCTTACCATAAAGGACGTTGCTTGTTTCAGCATTGTGTCCAAAAGATGCAGAGAACTTTATCTGTTTCTGCGAGGCCTCGTGTGAGGTTAGGTTGAAGTTGGTGAACTCATTGGATAGGTTCTTGCTTCAACGCGGGGATAATAAGATAGGGCACTTTCGTCTTGTGTGGAAGAGTCACGCTGTATACGAAGAAAATGATGAAGCACCATGCTTCTGTGTTAATGAGCATTTTCGAATAATGACTTGGATTCACAATGCACTGAGGTGTAATGTTAAAGTTCTTGATGTTAAGAACCGTGTAGTTGATTTTGAGGATGAATTGTACACATTATTTCCTTCTTGTGTCTTTCTCTGTGCAACTTTGACTTCTCTAGCGGTTGACATGGATTTTACAATGGTTAAAACACCTTCCGTTGCCTTTTCCTCGAATCTTGTATACCTGAAGTTATTAAATGTTAAAATAGAAGATGAGGGGTTTTTCAAATGGATCTCATCAACAACAACAACAACAACAAAGCCTTTTCCCACTAAGTGGGGTCAGCTATATGAATCCTAGAACGCCATTGCGCTCGGTTTTGTGTCATGTCCTCCGTTAGATCCAAGTACTCTAAGTCTTTTCTTAGAGTCTCTTCCAAAGTTTTCCTAGGTCTTCCTCTACCCCTTCGGCTCTGAACCTCTGTCCCGTAGTCACATCTTCGAACTGGAGCGTCAGTCGGCCTTCTTTGCACATGTCCAAATCACCGGAGCCGATTTTCTCTCATCTTTCCTACAATTTCAGCTACTCCTACTTTACCTCGGATATCCTCATTCCCAATCTTATCCTTTCTCGTGTGCCCACACATCCCACGAAGCATCCTCATCTCCGCTACACCCATTTTGTGTACGTGTTGATGCTTCACCACCCAACATTCTGTGCCATACAACATCACTGGCCTTATTGCCGTCCTATAAAATTTTCCCTTGAGCTTCAGTGGCCTACGACGGTCACACAACACGCCGGATGCACTCTTTCCATCCAGCTCGTATTCTATGGTTGAGATCTCCATCTAATTCTCCGTTCTCTTGCAAGATAGATCCTAGGTAGCGAAAACGGTCGCTTTTTGTGATCTTCGCTAGATTGCTCCGGTCATTAGTGTGGATAAGTATATAAATGGATAGAGATAGGAAAGCAAACACAAGATGTACGTGGTTCACCCAGATTAGCTACGTCCACGAATAGAAGAGTTCTCATTAATTGTGAAGGGTTTACACAAGTACATAGGTTCAAGCTCTCCTTTAGTGAGTACAAGTGAATGATTTAGTACAAATGACATTAGGAAATATTGTGGGAAAAAGATCTCGTAATCACGAAACTTCTAAGTATCGGAGTGTGGTGTCGTCTTGACTTGCCTTATCTGTCTCATAGGTAGATGTGGCATCTTCTCTGGAAGTACTCTTCCTCCATCTAGGGGTGGTATCTTTAACTGGTGGAGATGCACAAGGTAATGTATCAATTTCACTTGAAGCTTACTTGTAGTTTCAGGCTTGGTCAAGCGCGATACAAACCATGTAGTAGGAGTCCCCCAAGTCGCCGAGCTAGGAGGTCTGCTGAAAGAGGTGACAGACAAGGTAAGCAATCAGAGCTCCGACTGATTGTTCACCTTCTCCCCATCTTGCAGCAGCATGAAGGATAAAGAGAAGAGATGATATGAGATACTTTTGCTTTTGAAGAAGTAACTTTCCACAGGCTTATTCTTGAACTGAGCTGGAGGGTTTTCTGGTTTCCTCCAGAGTATAAGGCCGACTGAAGAATTTGAGGGTCAAAACAAGTCCATCAAATCTAGAGTACGTTCCACCCTGCTGATATGGGATACTTTTGCTTTTGACAGAGTAATGGATGTATCGGCACGTGTGCTGTTACGCTTGTCTCCACATGCTTCCTTGTATCCTTCGCACTTGCCCTATCTGTTCCTCAAGCAGATGCGGAATCTTCCCTGGAAACATAAGATGTTGAAGATGAGTACTCGAGAGCAATGCCAGGTAAGTAATCAGGTAAGGGGTTCCAGGCAATCAGTTCCTGGCTGGAAGCTTGATTCCAAGTGCTGACTGATTGCTCTCTTTCTCCTTGTCTTGCAGGTAAAAACAAGGCCAAAAGAAAAGACAGGGAAAAAGCATGATATGGGATACTCTTACTTTTAACCCTGATGATATGAGATATTCTTTCTCTAGTATAACTTGTTTGCAGAGGTATTATCGGGGGGAAAGAAAGCTGAATATTTCGAAAGGCTTCGTTCGGAGTGCCCTCTCAGATATGATGAAGGGTTGAGCATTTTTGCAGGTCTGCCTGTCCGTTGGGGATGGAGGTCGACATATATAGGAGTCTCCCTAACAACAAGTAGTAATGCTATTCCTTTACCCTGCTTGGTCATAGCACGGTAGTGGGAGCTGCCGGTTTCACATGTTTTAACTCTGTCAGAGCACTTTGAAAAAGTGGTCTGTGGTATCTGGCTCTCGAGATTCGGAGAACGATGCCTCTTCGATTTTTGAGAAAGCAATCATGCTGGGGGTCTGACTCTCGAGATTCGGAGAGCAGTGTCTCTTCAATTTTTGAGGAAGTAATCATGTTGGGAGTCTGGCTCTCGAGATTCGGAGGGCGGTGCCTCTTCGATTTTGGAGCAAGCAATCTTGTTGGGAGTGTTGTCTCGAATGTGAGTAAAGGTTGGGCATGTTTGCTAGTCTACCTTGCCACGAAGCACAAAGGTTGACACACAGGGACTTTCCAATTATCCAGCAATGGTACTGTTCCTTTACCCTCTCTTCGATTTTGAGAAAGTAGTCATGTTGGGAGTCTGGCTCTCGAGATTCGGAGGACGGTGCCTCTTCGATTTTGGAGCAAGCAATCTTGTTGGGAGTGTTTTCTCGAATGTGAGTAAAGGTTGGGCATGTTTGCTAGTCTACCTTGCCACGAAGCACAGAGGTTGACACACAGGGACTTTCCAATTATCCAGCAGTGGTACTGTTCCTTTACCCTTGTAGGTAATAATATGGTAGTTAGACCTTCAAAATTTATGTGTCTAAACTTTGTTAGTGCTGTTTCTTTGCTATTCTTTTACCCTTCTTGGTCAGAGCGATATAGTGAGAGCTGCAAGCTTCACGTGCTCAACTTTGGCAGAGAACTTTGGCAAAGTTATCTGTGGTACCCATGAGCTATTGTTACGTGTGGGAAGTGGGTGATTGAACAGTAAGATTCATGTGCTTTCTACTTCACCAGAAGTCTTCGACAGAATGCCCATAATTTCTGCAAGGCTGAGTGTGCGTGTGACAGGTGCTGACAAGGCTAGAAAAGTAGGTGCCTCTTCGAATTCTGAGATCGGCCCTCGTGGTCTCTGAGCAGCCCAACTTTTGAGAAAGCGAGCGCCTATTCGATTGATTCGGAGAACGATGCCTCATCGATTTTTGAGAAAGCAATTATGCTGGGGGTCTGGCTCTCGAGATTCGGGGAGCAGTGTCTCTTCGATTTTTGAGAAAGTAATCATGTTGGGAGTCTGGCTCTCGAGATTCGGAGGGCGGTGCCTCTTCGATTTTGGAGCAAGCAATCTTGTTGGGAGTGTTTTCTCGAATGTGAGTAAAGGTTGGGCATGTTTGCTAGTCTACCTTGCCACGAATCACAGAGGTTGACACACAGGGACTTTCCAATTATCCAGCAATGGTACTGTTCCTTTACCCTCTCTTCGATTTTTAAGAAAGTAGTCATGTTGGGAGTCTGGCTCTTGAGATTCGGAGGACGGTGCCTCTTCGATTTTGGAGCAAGCAATCTTATTGGGAGTGTTTTCTCGAATGTGAGTAAAGGTTGGGCATGTTTGCTAGTCTACCTTGCCACGAAGCACAGAGGTTGACACACAGGGACTTTCCAATTATCCAGCAGTGGTACTGTTCCTTTACCCTTGTGGGTAATAATATGGTAGCTAGACCTTCAAAATTTATGGGTCTAAACTTTGTTAGTGCTGTTTCTTTGCTATTCTTTTACCCTTCTTGGTCAGAGCGATGTAGTGGGAGCTGCAAGCTTCACGTGCTCAACTTTGGCAGAGAACTTTGGCAAAGTTATCTGTGGTACCCATGAGCTATTGTTGCGTGTGGGAAGTGGGTGATTGAACAGTAAGATTCATGTGTTTTCTACTTCCCCAGAAGTCTTTGACAGAATGCCCATAATTTCCGCAAAGCTGAGTGTGCGTGTGACAGGTGCTGACAAGGCTGGAAAAGTAGGTGCCTCTTCGATTTCTGAGATCGGTCTTCGTGGTCTTTGAGGAGCCCAACTTTTGAGAAAGCAAACGCCTCTTCGATTTCTGAGATCAACCCTCGTGATCTCTAAGTAGCCCAGCTTTTGAGAAAGCAAACGCCTCTTCGATTTCTGAAGTTCCGTCGAGTGCAGATTTTTATAGGGGCTGGCATTAAGTTCCAAAGCACACTTGAATCTCCACCAGTAGAAGCTTCATTCTTGCACTTCTAAGATCTTGATTTGTCCGACCTCTTCTCTCTTCAACACCTTTGAAAATGTCTGGCCCCTCCGACCGTCGTTTTGACTTAAACCTTGTTGAAGAGGCAGCCCCGCCTTCTCCAGACAACATATGGCGCCCATCCTTCGTATCCCCTACTGGTCCTCTTACCATTGGGGATTCCGTGATGAAGAATGATATGACCGCTGCGGTGGTGGCCAGGAACCTTCTCACTCCCAAAGATAACAGACTACTTTCCAAACGGTCTGATGAGTTAGCTGTTAAGGATTCGCTGGCTCTCAGTGTTCAGTGTGCAGGTTCTGTGTCTAATATGGCCCAACGCCTATTTGCTCGAACCCGCCAAGTTGAATCATTGGCGGCTGAAGTGATGACTCTCAAACAGGAGATTAGGGGGCTCAAGCATGAGAATAAACAGTTGCACCGGCTCGCACATGACTATGCTACAAACATGAAGAGGAAGCTTGACCAGATGAAGGAAACTGATGGTCAGGTTTTACTTGATCATCAGAGATTTGTGGGTTTGTTCCAAAGGCATTTATTGACTTCGTCTTCTGGGGCTGTACCGCGTAATGAAGCTCCAAATGATCAACCTCTGATGCCTCCTCCTTCTAGGGTTCTGTCCAGTACTGAGGCTCCAAATGATCCCCCTCCGGTGCCTTCTCTTTCTGGGGCTCTACCGACTGCTGAGACTTCTCCTAAGCAACCTTTGTGAAGGCTCCCTCTTGTGTGTTTATTTGACTCATGTATATGTACATATTTGTAGCTTATCGGGGATATCAATAAATAAGCTTTCTTTCATTTCAATGTATTGTGTTAAATACACCAAAGCCTTATTCGCTAAGTTCTTTGAATTTTCTTTTGTTGAAGCTTGTATGTTGAAGCTTTCTGAGTGGAGCATGTAGGTTGGGGTAGTGTTCCCTTAATTTCCCGAGTGAGGAAAACTTCTCGGTTGGAGACTTGGAAAATCCAAGTCACTGAGTGGGATCGGCTATATGAATCTTAGAACGCCATTGTGCTCGATCCTGTGTCATGTCCTTCGTTAGATCCAAGTACTCTAAGTCTTTTCTTAGAGTCTCTTCCAAAGTTTTCTTAGGTCTTCCTCTACCCCTTCGGCCCTGAACCTCTGTCCCATAGTCGCATCTTCTAATCGGAGCGTCAGTAGGCCTTCTTTGCACATGTCCAAACCACCGTAACAGATTTTCTCTCATATTTCCTTCAATTTCGGCTACTCCTACTTTACCCCGGATATCCTCATTCCTAATCTTATCATTTCTCGTGTGCCCACA
The DNA here is from genome assembly GCF_916048215.2 of Malus sylvestris. Classification (NCBI taxonomy): domain Eukaryota; kingdom Viridiplantae; phylum Streptophyta; class Magnoliopsida; order Rosales; family Rosaceae; genus Malus; species Malus sylvestris. Next base: position 2,357,993 of record NC_062273.1, read on the forward strand.
CATCCAACGAAGCATCCTCATCTCCGCTACACCCATTTTGTGTACGTGTTGATGTTTCACCGCCCAACATTCTGTGCCATACAGCATCGCCGGCCTTATTGCCGTCCTATAAAATTTTCCCTTGAGCTTCAGTGGCATACGGCGGTCACACAACACGCCGGATGCACTCTTCCACTTCATCCATCCAGCTTGTATTCTATGGTTGAGATCTCCATCTAATTCTCCGTTCTTTTGCAAGATAGATCCTAGGTAACGAAAACGGTCGCTCTTTGGTATTTCTTGATCTCCGATCCTCACCCCTAACTCATTTTGGCCTCCATTTGCACTGAACTTGCACTCCATATATTCTGTCTTTGATCGGCTTAGGCGAAGACCTTTAGATTCCAACACTTCTCTCCAAAGGTTAAGCTTTGCATTTACCCCTTCCTGAGTTTCATCTATCAACACTATATCGTCTGCGAAAAGCATACACCAAGGAATATCATCTTGAATATGTCCTGTTAACTCATCCATTACCAACGCAAAAAGGTAAGGACTTAAGGATGAGCCTTGATGTAATCCTACAGTTATAGGAAAGCTTTCGGTTTGTCCTTCATGAGTTCTTACGGCAGTCTTTGCTCCTTCATACATATCCTTTATAGCTTGGATATATGCTACTCGTACTCCTTTCTTCTCTAAAATCCTCCAAAGAATGTCTCTTGGGACCCTATCATACGCTTTTTCCAAATCTATAAAGACCATGTGTAAATCCTTTTTCCCATCTCTATATCTTTCCATCAATCTTCGTAAGAGATAGATTGCCTCCATGGTTGAGCGCCCTGGCATGAACCCGAATTGGTTGTCTGAAACCCGTGTCTCTTGCCTCAATCTATGCTCAATGACTCTCTCCCAGAGCTTCATTGTATGACTCATTAGCTTAATACCCCTATAGTTCATGCAATTTTGTACGTCGCCCTTATTCTTGTAGATAGGCACCAAAGTGCTCGTTCGCCACTCATTTGGCATCTTCTTCGTTTTCAAAATCCTATTGAAAATGTCAGTGAGCCATGTTATACCTGTCTCTCCCAAAAGTTTCCACACTTCGATTGGTATATCGTCTGGGCCTATTGCTTTTTTATGCTTCATCTTCTTCAAAGCTACAACCACTTCTTCCTTCCGGATTCGATGATAAAAAGAGTAGTTTCTACACTCTTCTGAGTTACTCAACTCCCCTAAAGAAGCACTCCTTTCATGTCCTTCATTGAAAAGATTATGAAAATAACCTCTCCATCTGTCTTTAACCGCGTTCTCTGTAGCAAGAACCTTTCCATCCTCATCCTTGATGCACCTCACTTGGTTTAGGTCCCTTGTCTTTTTTTCTCTTGCTCTAGATAGTTTATAGATATCCAACTCTCATTCTTTGGTATCTAGTCGTTTATACATATCGTCGTAAGCCGCTAACTTAGCTTCTCTGACAGCTTTCTTCGCCTCTTGCTTCGCTTTTCTATACCTTTCACCATTTTCATCGGTCCTCTCCTTGTATAAGGCTTTACAACATTCCTTCTTAGCCTTCACCTTTGTTTGTACCTCCTCATTCCACCACCAAGATTCCTTTTGGTGTGGGGCAAAGCCCTTGGACTCTTCTAATACCTCTTTTGCTACTTTTCGGATACAACTAGCCATGGAATCCCACATTTGGCTAGCTTCCCCCTCTTTATCCCACACACATTGGGTGATTACCTTCTCTTTGAAAATGGCTTGTTTTTCTTCTTTTAGATTCCACCATCTAGTCTTTGGGCACTTCCAAGTCTTGTTCTTTTGTCTTACTCTTTTGATGTGTACATCCATCACCAACAAACGATGTTGATTAGCCACGCTCTCTCCTGGTATAACTTTGCAATCCTTACAAGTTATACGATCCCCTTTCCTCATTAGAAGAAAATCTATTTGTGTTTTTGACGACCCACTCTTGTAGGTGATCACATGTTCTTCTCTCTTCTTAAAGAAGGTGTTGGCTAAGAAGAGATCATATGCCATTGCAAAATCCAAGATAGCTTCCCCATCCTCGTTTCTCTCCCCAAAACCATGGCCACCATGAAAACCTCCATAGTTGCCTGTCTCCCTGCCCACGTGTCCATTTAAATCTCCTCCTATAAATAACTTCTCCGTCTGAGCAATTCCTTGCACTAAGTCTCCAAGATCTTCCCAAAATTTCTCCTTCGAACTCGTATCCAACCCTACTTGAGGTGCGTACGCACTAATCACATTGATAAGTTCTTGTCCTATTACAATCTTGATTGCCATGATTCTATCTCCTACCCTCTTGACATCTACAACATCTTGTACCAAGGTCTTGTCCACGATGATGCCAACACCGTTTCTCGTTCTATTTGTGCCCGAATACCAAAGTTTATACCCTGAGTTTTCTAGATCCTTTGCCTTACTACCAACCCACTTAGTTTCTTGTAGGCACATAATATTTATCCTTCTCCTCACCATAACTTCCACTACTTCCATAGATTTTCCCGTTAAGGTTCCTATATTCCACGTTCCTAAACGCATTTTGCTCTCTTGAACTCTACCCTTCTGTCCTAGCTTCTTCACCCTCCCCCGTCTAATAGGATCAAAGTACTTCTTTTGTGTGTCCCGGGTAAAGTTGATAGGAGCATATGCTCCCAAACAACTTTGAGTGGAGTCGTTCGAAAAGAAGTTTCTATGGCCCCCTTGCTCATTTAACACTGCATCCGGGTGCCGATGGAGATACAGCGACCCTTACTCACTTATCACTGTGCTCGGGCCACACAGCGCGCCACTTACGGGTGACGCCCTAGCTTTAGCGCGATTTTGGATATGTGGACGGTGGCAGCTTTACACTGAGCCATCTTAACATCTCAGGTGAGAAACTAGAAGTCATAAATATTACCTGGAGGTTTAATTCACCTGATGACAAGTCGTTAAATATTTTTGCTCCGAGACTCAAAGATTTATGTTGGAGGGGGAGCCTGGTGAATCAGGCAAACCTGGGAGAGCTAGAATGTTTAGAAAAAGCTGTTATTTGCCTGGAGCCTAAAGCAGACGACTCTGACAAACTGATTAAGCATTTTTACAGTTTACACAGGGTTGAACATCTTGTTTTAAATGCAGCAACCTTTCAGGTAATGAGAACCACAACCTCCGGTGAAAAAAACTAGATATTTTGTCATCCGAAATAATTTATTTATTTTGTTTTCTCTTTACATTTCAGTTTAAACAGGATAAAGATGCTTTTACATTAAAATGGTCTCACATGTTGTAACAAAATGGGAAACATGATATAGGTTTTGCCTTTATGACATTGCAGGCTTTGTTCAGGGAAGGATACACGCATGCTCAATTGGATCGTCTTTTTTATTTGGAATTGAATCTATGAAGCTTTTCTGATGATATCTTTCCTGCAGTGGTCTCTCTATTAAGAGGATTGCATAATTTGTGTACTTTATACGGAACTTGTTTTGCTGTCCCAAGTTCTATGGACCCTCAACCCAACGTAAGTTAAGTCTATGATTTACTTTCTTAATATCATAAAACCTCCATCTACTCATGAGAAAGAATGATCCCAACTTGAGCTAGTTATAAATATTATTAACCTCCATGTCATAAATACGTAATAATTTCTTTACATCTGTTTTAAGAGACTTGTCTCCACATTGTAAAAGTTGTCAAAACAACCAAAATATGAAGTGTTACATTTTAAGTTTGAAGATGAAATCAAATAATTCTCCAAAGTACGCAGTGTCCCAATGTTTATTTTGGTCCCGTTTTAAGATAAACTTGTCGACACATAGTAAAAATTGTCGAGAATAATTTATTTTTTAGTGTTTTTGTCACGTCATTGAGCTTGCGAATACATAATAACTCATCAACATGGACACCTTGTTGGTGAAGCCAAGCTGTTACTAAATTCTTAAGCATGCTTATAACTTCTTGTGATGAAACTTCGGGCATTTGATACTGTATTTTGGAAATTGAAATGCTGCTTATATTAGTAGAATTGCTTTTTAGGGTATTTCATTTGGTTTCTTATTTTGGGGAAAATTTCAAATTGGTTGCTTGTTGACTTGTTGCTGTTGCAGGTATCTGGGTTTGATTGATCAGATTAAGGAGGTTACCGTAGAGCTGGATGGGTCTAATAACGGGATTGAGTTTGCACGGTATATACTCGAGCATGCCAAGAACCTGGAGCAAATGTGCATACAATATTTTTTGGATCTGTCTGATGATGCTATACTGAAGCTAAATGATAGCAAGACGATGTCCAAGGCCACAGTTATCTTTGAGGCAGGCTACCGCAGTAGGCCACGGTTTGATTTCGACTGGGAGGAAGACTAAGGAAAACTTCGAAGAAGCATTCGAGGAATACTAAACGAGATAAACAAAGAAAGCAAATTTGATGTTCTTCAGAAGTTGTGTTTTGCTATCATATCGAAACCTTAATGCACATGTTGATATAGCGTTGTTAAAATTTATCGTTGAATGGAAAAAAGTTCTCGAATTAGGGAAAGTCGAAATGTAGGAGAAAAAGAATCCACGACCAAGCAGATCTTAAATCAGTTCGTTAAAGGCTTATTTTTTGGTATGTCCCTTATAATTTTACTTCAATTTCAGTTTGACTTCTGAAACTTCGTTTGCATCACCTTGCACTCTCGAACTCAATTTTGCGTCACTTTGCACTTTCAAACTCGATTTTGCATCGCTTTGCTATATTTCGCTAGGGGGAGAGAGGGAGAGAGAGAGTTAACACACTACTAATCAAAGCTAATGTCGTTTTTTTATTGATTTAACTACATATGAATACAAGTGTGGTAAATGGTCGCTTACAAAAACAACTTTTTCATATGAGTGCTTCATATATATATATATATAGGAAAGACTTATTATACAAAATAGTTTCTGAGATTTGCATAATCAATAAAAATGGTCCTGAGATTAAAATCAATAGAAATTGTCTTTGAGATTGTCAACCATTCATGATTTTGGTCATTCCTAAAACTCTTTGGGCAATTTTTAAAGTTCTGTAACTCAATTTATTCTACACTTTTCTATCTTCATTTTAATATATTATGGGTCGAATTTGATTAAGAAACGATTGAGTTACAAAGCTTTGAAAATTGCCCAAATAATTTTTAACGGAATGACCAAAATCATGGATGGTGAACAATCTCATAGACCATTTCTAGTGATTTTAAATCTCAGGGACCATTTATATTGATCATGCAAATCTCAGGGACCATTTTGTATAATAAGCCTATAGGAAACCTTAAGGAAATGGATTCTCATTTTTTGTTTTTATAAAAATGGAGATTAGTTGTGGAATTCACACCAACATCAAACTTTAACGATCTAAACCGTTTATATTTCAAGTTGCACCTTATAGATTATCCTTGCAAAGTATTAGCCAAATCAGAAATGTTTAAGACATCTAATTGAATTCAAAGAAATTAACGAATACTTTGTTATATAAGAAAAAAAATGAAATTTTATCTTAATAATTATATAGGCAAATAGTTTCGGATTGAATTGAATTTTTGTTTGGTCTATAAAACGAGACTTACAAAATAGACAGTTCGGATCGCTGAAGTTCGATGTGAAGTGAGCCCACACATAATCCCCATTTTTTGAAAAAAAAAAATGAGAATCTCTTTGCACAAAGGGCATATATACAGGCCCTTTAACAAGAAGGATCCCTATTTTTTTTTACAGGAACACCATTTTGATCGTTGGATTGATTTAAATGAAATTGTATAGTTGAGACTAAATTACATGGCACACAATTTCATTAAAGTCAAATCTAATTGTTAAAAGGGTGTCTCAATTTTTTTAGAAAAAATGGATCCCCTTGTTAAGGATTCCTATATATATATTCTCAAAAATCAGTAAAAAGACACCCCCAATTTTATAAACTTAGGGTTCTTTGTACTCTTCTTTCTTCGAGTTCGAGGTAAGGGCACAATGCATCGGCCCCAATTTTGGCTCCAACGTGCTGCTACTAGCTACAGTATGATCGGATTCTGTTGGTACGAAATGGGTAAGTACCACTTTTCTGCATTTTGATTCACATTGATGATTTGGTGTTCAATTCTCTTTGCATCGTAGTAGAAATTGAAATTCCAGCTTTACATTGCAAACCCCTACCACAGAAATTAGTTCACGAGTCGCAAGCTTAAGTTAATGGCTTCTGCAAGTCGTCGAGGTGAAGGAATTTGTGGTCGGCGTGAAAGTGAGAGTATGATAGATGTATTTAGTAAGCTTCCAGACCAGATTTCCCATCACATTCTTTGCCTACTTGCTGTAACCGACCTCGCTCGTTTCGGTTGTGTGTCCAAAAGATGCAGAGAACTTTGCCTGTCATCTCCCAAGTTGAATTTGGATGAATTTTCCTCGGTGAATACGTCCACTTGTTATAAGCGGCTCGAGTTGTTTACCTATTTGGATAGGTTCTTATTCCGCCGTGGCGATAATAAGATACAAAGCTTTCGCCTTTGTTGGTATAGGCATGATGTATGTGAGGGTGAAGATGAAGAAGCACAATGCGTCTGTGATTGTTGTGCGAGTTTCAGACTGTTTACGTGGATTGAAAATGCAGTAAGGTGTAATGTTGAAGTGCTTGATGTGGCGATGAATTATCAGGACGAGGAGGAACGGTTTCTGTTTCCTGCTAGTGTCTTTTTGTGTGGAACTTTGAGGCATCTAAGACTGCACCTGAACTGTACAGTTCTTAAGAATCCGTCGTTCGCTTTTCAATCTAATCTCAAGATCTTGGAGTTGAAAAATGTTGATATAGATGATGGTGGTGGATTTTTCAAATGGATCTCGTGTTGCTGTAAATTCATTGAGGAATTAAGCCTTGAACACGTTTGTGTGACACAAGAAATTTCTGTTGAAAGCTCGTCTCTGAAAATACTAAACTGTTCTGGTTTCTTTCTGATTGATAAATGTCATATTAACATCTCATGTGAGAAGCTTGAGTACATACGTATTTGCTGGGTATTTGACTCACCGAGAAACAAATCCTTAAATATGTTTGCCCCAAATCTGAAGTCTTTCAAATGGTTCGGGAGTTTGATGAATCACTCAAATTTGGGAAAATTAGAACGCTTAGAAGTAGCTTCTTTTTTCTTGGAGCCAACACTGGATATCTTGGACAATATAGTCGAGGTTCTTCACAGTTTATGCAGGGCTAAACTTTTTATGCTAAATGAAGCGACCATTAAGGTAAACAGAACTGTAACATCTAAAACTGATTTTTCATTTTCTTTTTGAACTTCTTTCAACTTTTTTCCTTTACTTCTTTGTGATATGGCAATGATAGGATTAGTTACTTTACGTTCCTTAAGCTACAACGCTGTTTTAAAATTGAGATATGACATTAATCTTACATGAACCAGAATGTAAATTCACTTCTATTCTGAGTTTTGTGGAAAATAATAAAAAATATATTGCGAAACAAGTTTGTTTTTGCAATTTGATTTTTTTTTTTTTTTTTTTACTCATTTTGTTATCTGGAAACTTTAGGATTAGATAATTTATGTTTCTTATGCTCCAATGTGATGATATTAGTTTTACGTGTAAATTCATACCAATGCTAAATTTTGTTGAAAAGAATAAAAAATAAAATGAGAAACAATATACCATTGCAGGCTCTTCCGTTGAAGGAATTATCATCTAGGCCAGCTCCACTATGTGATACTAGTTCTTTGTGTATCGAAATTGGAAGCTTTATTGATGAGCTGATCCCAGCAATGGTCTCTCTCTTCAGAGCAATGCCTAAGCTTTGTACTTTATGCATAATGTTGAATCCGCCTTCTGGTGCCCCTACCTCTAATGTAAGTTTTTGCCGGTGCTTGCTTCAAGAGTATAAGCTCCCCCTCTGTACTTCTTTCTCCTTCTCTCTCTCTCTCTTCCTCTTGCTTTTTTTCATCCTGGTATATATTATAACGCAATTATTTCTTTCTTAAATTTGGGTTGATTTGTATGTTGCCTGTTTTCCTTTCCAGGCATCGGGGATTAGCATGGAATACTGGAAGTTGCAAAACCTCGCGTTTGTTTATCAGCTCAAGCACGTTGCTATAGAGCTTTGCCACGGGTCTAATGGAATGGAGTTAGCAAGGTACATTATCGAGTATGCTCAGAATTTGCAAAAGATGGTAATAGTTTATTCTTCCCAGGACTTGGAAAAAATTACAAGGGAGTTAGAGAAAAGCAAGATGATTCCCAATGCGACAATTGACTTCCAGGAAAAATCGATCAAGAGGTAGAAGAAAGCTGTTTCGATAATTTTCAGAATTTATTTTTGTTGCAATGTCGAAACCTTAGTAGTCAGGGCCGGACCTGTGTACAGACATTAGGCTATAGCCGAGACTAGAATTTTTGTTTTCAAAATTAGCAAGGAAAGCTTTCTTTCAAAATTATTGTGGTTTGTCTTCTGAAGGCCTTTTGGAACTGCTCATGTATGAGCTTCTCTCTTTGGCTTCTGCATTTGCGTTTTAGTCTGTGAAAGTTGTAAAACACGGAATCACGCAATGCACGTAAACATGCCTAGTTTTCATTTCATGCTTTGCTCGGTATACATGGCTTTCTTCTGTCTCCCCTGCCCTTTTCCCGTCTCTCATTACTACCATATATTTCGCTCTAGTACAAATCGCAAGTAAAAATGTTGCCAAAGAGGCTAGGTTTTTTTTTTTGGTCAGTTCTCTCTCTCTTCTTGCACTTTGACAATCAGTGTGCTGACATGGTTGCGGCTGCCCCACCGCCGGGGGGAGGGTGGTGGGGTTGAGTGTGTGGCCGGCGGTGGTTAAGCTTGTGCGGGAAGCTGACAAGCCCGTGATTCGTGATTCATGGACTATGTCTACATATATTTCTGTAGACTGTCTATATTCTTACTGTGGCTGAACAATAATCATGTTTTGAAGCGTGAAACCAAATCTCCATAATTTGGTATTTATTTAAAAAAAGAAAAAGAAAAAGGAAGATTCATAAGAATTACAAATTTAAAGGAAGATTCGGTAGTACTACGGTCTAGTAGTATTCATTTTTACTTGTAAGTGAGAGTTATTAGGTTTAATTCTCGTCAAAATTAAATTTGAACTACATTATTACTAACACATTGTGAGGTTAAGCACACCTCACATCTCATATCTCTTAATTTAGATAATATCGTTTATTCCAAAAAATAAAAATAAAATAACTTGTAGTCCTTCATCTAATTCCCCTCCAAATGAAAAATCATTCACTTCCACCTTAAATATACCTTAAAATTTAATTCTTTGTTCTAACCTTTTTATGTGTATTCAACGAGCCATATCTTCTTATAGTTTGGAGGTCGCACTTGGTGTGATGGCAAATGTCTTCGCCCATGAGCGGTAGGTCTCGGGTTCGAGACTTGGGAGCAGCCTCTTCATAAATGGGGGTAAGGCTAGCCGACATTCACCTCTCACAGACCCTGCGTAAAGCGGGAACCTTGTGCACTGGGTACGACCTACTAAATAATTCTTCCACTCAGTGTAAATATATTATTGTCAAAAAAAAAAAAAAACCTAAAATAAATTTGAATAATATAGGTTTCGGCGGGCGATGTCGAAAAAATAAAAAGTAAAAAGTAAATAAGGTTTTGGCGGGCCAAAAGAAAATTTCACGCGGCAAATCGGGACTCGAATTTGCGGGAACAAATTTAGAGGTAATCGACAAAAATACTAAACTTATAAAAGCCTAGGAAGGAACCGTCAGAACGCCCACCCCACTACCAAAAGCCCCAAATCAACAAATTTAGGGTTTTTCAAGATCCAGATTCGGGACGGAGGATGATGGGAGCGCACCGCCGATTCCGGCTCGCTGATGGACTGATGGTGGGTACGATCGAGATGGGTAAGTGAGTGCTGGCATTTCTTCATTTCTGTTCACTGTGCAAAGAGAAAGGCATAACTTGATTGATGCTTTACTGTTAAATTCTCCGTGATTCGTAGTAGAAACTGAAAAGCCATCTTCTTTTGCAAAACCCTAAATTCGGATTTTGATTAGCTTTCATGGAAGGCGAAGGTAAGTTAAAAGCTACTGCAAGTCCCCGAGGCGAAGGAGTTTGTAGTGAGAGTGAGAGTACAATAGATGTATTTAGCAAGTTTCCAGACCAGATTTCCCATCACATTGTCTCCTTTCTTACTGTGACCGATCTCACTCGCTTCGGTTGTGTGTCTAAAAGATGCAGAGAGCTTTGCCTGTCATCCCCTAAGTTGAACTTCGATGGGTTTTCGTTAGCGAATACGTCCACTTGTTATTACCGGCTCAAGTTGTTGAGTTATTTGGATAGGTTCTTTTTCCATCGCGGGGATAGTAGGATACAGAGCTTTCGTGTTCGTTGGTTAAAGCATGAGGAATACAAGCTTGAGGAATACGAGGGTGAAGAACCACCGTGCTTCTGTGCTCGTGATTGCTACGAAGGTACCCGAATGTTCACATGGATCCAAAATGCGGTTAGGTGTAAGGTCGAAGTGCTGGATCTTGAGACAGATGTATATGATTGTGAGCTTGAACCGTTTCCATCTTGTGTCTTTCAATGTGAAACTTTGAGGTATCTAGTGCTGCATGTGAATTGGACGATTCTTAGGACTCCCTTGTTCACTTTTTCATCTAATCTCAAGTATTTGGAGTTGAAAAAAATCGTTATAGAAAATGAGGGATTTTTCAAGTGGATCTCCTGTTGCTGCAAATGCATCGAGGAATTAAATCTTCAAAAAGTTCATGGGATAGAAACTATGACCATCAAAAGCTCGTCTCTGAAAAAACTGAACCTTTCTGGTTTTTCTATTGCCCTCTGCCATATTAACATCTCGTGTGAGAACCTTGAAGGTATATATATAGGCTGGACTTTTTACTCAGCCAGCAACAAATCCTTAAATATCTTTGCCCCAAATCTCAAGCATTTGAAATGGATTGGGGACATGGTGAAACACCCAAATCTGGGAAAATTTGAATGTTTGGCGGACGCTGAACTTGCCTTGAATTCTCAAGGGGATGACAAGGACAATGTATTTGAGGTTCTTGACAGTTTATGCAGGGTTAAAGTTCTTGTTCTGAATGAAGCGACCATTAAGGTAAAGTGAACCAGAGTCATTCGGACTTTTTTTTCTATTACTTCTTAGTGGTATGTCAATGATGGGATTAACTAGTTTATATTTCTTACAATCTCATGTTTTTAGTTTTACAAATCCGTGTTATAGGTTTTTCTGAAAAGAAAGGAATTAAACTGAGAAATGTGATCTATAACGTTGCAGGGCCATTTCAGGGGTGGATCCAGGCCAGCTCCATTATATGATACCTTTTATTTGGGTATGACTTTCGAAAGCTTCGTTGATGAGTTGATCCCAGCAATTGTCTTCCTTTTGAGGGGAATGCCTAATCTGTTCAATTTAATATTAATGAAGTATAATCCACATGTTGAGGCCTCTGAATCTAATGTAAGTTTAACCCCACTCCCCTGCTCTTTGTTGGCATGATATTCATGATTTCAACTTGTTATTTTCTGGGTATTGTCAATTGATTTGCGTCTTGTCGTCTTTCCTTTCCAGACATCTGGGATTGATATCGAATACTGGAAGTTGCAAAACCTTGCATTTGTTTATCAGCTTAGGCAGGTTACCATAGAGCTTTGCAATGGGTCTAATGGAATAGAGTTCGCGAAGTATGTGCTCGAGTGTGCTCCCAATTTGGAGAAAATGGTCATTGTTTGTTTACCCCAGGATTTGGAGAAAGTTGCAAGGAAGTTAGAGAAAAGCAAGATTTCCAATGCCGCCGCAGCTGTCTTCTTTCAAGAAAAACCAATCAAGATATAGGATAATGTACTTCCGATCGTTTTCAGGGTTTCTTTATGTTGCAATGTTGAAACCTTTGTATGCTGAGATTATCGGAAACATCGTTTCAGGATTTTGTTGGTTTTCTCAAGTGTTTTTGTTGTCTTCTTTCTTAAGCATTATTGAACTCGTCAAGTTGAATCTAAAATCGCACTTTTATGTCGAGAGAAATACCATTACATCGTAGTGTTAGTGTCAAAACTATGAAACTGGTTAGAAATAAAATCATGAAAGTGATGTACTCTAAACTTCAGTTAGAACAAAGGCTAGTTGATCTATTAACTTCAAAAGACAAGATTACGAAGACATCATCCTTCGAGATTTTACATACAGTACGAAGAACACAATAGCGCGTATACACATTCTGATACCCAGATCGTTTTCACCATTCTCCTTAATATTCCTCGAAAAGAATTGCGGCATTAGATACTGTGGTTTGTCTTCTGAAGGCTTTTTGGAATTGCTCCTGTATGAGCTTCTCTCTTTGGCTTCTGCATTTGCGTTTTAGTCTGTGAAAGTTGTAAAACACGCAATCACGCAATGCACGTAAACATGCCTAGTTTTCATTTGCGTTTTGTTGGTTTCTTTTTTTTTCTTTTTTTTTCAGTTCTATGATCTCTTCTTGCACTTGACAATCAGTGTGCCGACATGGTTGCGACCGGTGCGGGTGGTGAGGGGGTGGCCGGTGCGGTGGTTAAGATTGCGCGGGAAGCTGACAAGCCCATGATTCATGATTCGTGATTCATGATATTTCTGTAGACCGTCTATATTCTTACTGGGCTGAACAATTATCATGTTTTGATGCGTGAAACCAAATCTCCATAATTTGGGATTTATTTTTAAAAAAAAAAAAAAAGAAAAAGGAAGATTTAACAATTACAAATTTAGAGGAAGACTCGGTAATACTACGGTCTAGTAGTATTCATTTTTACTTGTAAGTGATAAGTCTTAAGTTCAATTCTCGTCAAAAGTGAATTTAAACCACATTATTGTTAACTTATTGTGAGGTTAAACACATCGCATCTCCCATAGTTCAGATAATATCTTTTATTAAAAAAATAAAATAAAACTTATAGCCTTAAATGTCCTCCATCCGATTCCCCTCCAAATGAAAAATCATTCACTTCTACTTTGAATATACCTTAAAATTTAGTTTTTTGTTGTAATCTTGTCACGCCCTGATCTTGACATAAGTCCAAGATCGACACATGACGTCACTAAATGCTCGTAACTCAATGTACCCCGCCTTTTGGATATGTACAAAATATAATTCAAGATCCAGATGCATACTAATTTTGCGTATACTTTATGGCTGCATCTAACCTCTTTGTTAGACTGCCTACGTACCCTTAATAGGGATCAAGCCATTCGTAGTTTAACTTTTCACTACACTCGAATATTTATCACATAAACTGCCATATTTCAACATAATGCACAATTCAGAGCGTGCAACATCTTAAGGAACAATCGACGAGGTGCAATAATATTCTATAGACATATTGGTCAACGGTATATCACGATCATAACTAGGGGTGGGCAAACGGGTATAGGAACCGTGGGTTGGGGCGAGTAATCAATGTTAGGTTGGGTACGGGTCGGTTCCTAATTTAAAAAAAAAAAGAAACGGGGCGGGGCGGGGCTTTGAAATTTTAGGGGCGGGCCGGTTCTAGAAGTATAGAAAAACAGGTACCCGAACAGGTCCGTTTGTAATTGCCATGGACGGACAAGATTGAATGATAAACTATCATCCAATCCTAACCGTTAGATTCTACCCTAGTCATCCTTCCTCCCGAGTCCACTCCAAATTCCAGAATCAGTCACTCTTACTCCACGCTGTCCGTCCCTCGAACCCAACTCTCAATCGTCTTCTCCTCCGTAGTCGCGATCAACACGACGGCACCACCCATCCTTCTCGACGACATCCCGCTGGCTCAATTCTCTCCTCTTCAACAACCTTCACTTATGTTTCTTGCCCATTCGCAACCCATACGATCCATACCTTCCTTCTACCCAAAGTCTAATTCTCCGATCTCACATCGCCGCTGCAAATCCACCAGCCAAACCCGCTCGCCCACCCGCCATGAGCACTCCATCACTCTCAGGGGTCAAGCTTTCAAATTTTCTTCAATTTTCTTTCGATTTGCGAGTTTCAATTCGAATTTTTTACTTCGAATGTTGCAGAGCGCAGGTGTGTTCTCTGGATTCACACGGTTATGCAAGGGCTTATCGATGGTGCTCATTGGAGGCCACATTGTAGTTCAGCTTCTCCCTCATGCTTGTCGGTGGTATTTTTCTCTCGGTTTGGGCATCTTCACTGTCCAATTTTTGGTTTGTTGACTTATGAATTGAAAATTTACTAAAATGAATTGCAAAAGATTGCATAAATCTATGTTTATAGTAATGGGTTTTATGAAAAATATGTGAAATTTAGTGTTTTGAACCGTTTGGTTTTGTGGGGTTGATCTGAAAGTTAGCTCCGATTTTTTGCCTTTCTTGAGTGGAATTAGGAGTTGTAGCAGAGGTGATAATGTTGACCCTTTGTTTGTTAAATGTTTGTATTACAAGGGATGAAGTATATGGTTGGTATTGGATTACAGACTTCGTTTTGGCTTAGGTTCTGTATTTTGCTGGGATTTGAGTTTCTCTGTTTTTAAAGTTCTAATCATATCTCGAACATTCCAAATTTATTTTTTGGGATTTAAGTTTCTTCGGGAAAAGACTCGAACTTAATGAATTTCTCTGTGTTTTTTGTTAATTTTAATCAGATATCCTCGGACTCTCTCCCTACCGCTTCACCCTTCTTGCCTTCATCCTGTTCGTTTCCTTCCTCTACGGCAAGAACTTTCCAGATTTGTTTTTCATCAAAGGTTTTCTTTGTTGCATTTCAGAGGAAAATTCAACAACAAAAAAATTAAGAGAAAAAAAAAAGTAATTGGACCCGTGGATTCATCCCGAATCGGCCGTTTTAAACGGGCCGAGTTAGGTCCGGTTCCAAAACTCAGAATTGCTATACCCGCCCAGCCCCGTCCCGTTAGATTTTTAAACGGGTCCAGTCCGGTCCCTCCAAATTTGGGCCCGGCCCGTGCCCACCCCTAATCATCATAACAATTACATCCAATAATCACACCAAATAATAACCCATACAACACACTGACATGCAGGGCTAGAACGACATAATTCGGCCGAAGCCTACATCTCTAAAGTTGAAATCAAATCCAAGGAACCAAGTCACTGAAAGGATTCCGGACCACTCCACAGAATCAAACTCAGGATACGATTCCGGACCATCACTCAACGAAATCGCGGAGTACCATGCATATAAAACCACCCAATGGAATACAAGCTAGATACAATTCCGGACCATCACTAAACGGAATTGCATAATCAAAGGGATTCCGGACCTTCACTCAACGAAATCGAGTGGAAGACCAAGGGATACAACAACGGCTTGAAGAAACAATACAAGAACCAAGTACTTAAGATACAAAAGCTCAACGAAACAAGAAATGGAACAATGATACGATATGTGAAATAAGTCTCGAAGCAACAAACCCCATGACATTGGGTTAATGGTCCACTACTATCCCTCACATTTTATCACATCATACCAATCATGCAATTCAAACCACATTTCAAATATACACGTCAAATCCCATTTCATAAAAATAAATCGATAGCTAAATATTAAAAACCATATTTATAAAACCAAATCATATCCACGTAGGATAATAATTGCGAAAATAAGATAATCACCAATATCACTTATATTAAAGTCACTCACAGAAATGATAAACCTATATCAAATCAAACCATCTACTATGTAATATTGCAAAACTAGAAATAATCAAATGTTGTGCACGGAGTTTGTCTTCATAAATGGTAAAATGCCACCTATTGGTAATCACACATCTTGTTCCTTTGTGGAACAATATTTATCATGATATGAGTAGTGATCCATAAGAGCTATCACTGAGATGTGAAACCATGCCAACTACACAACATTTTTCTTAAACATAAATGTTTGGACTTCATTAATAGCAACCAGATCATAAAAAAATTCCATATTATTTGTAGCACATTCTTGCATAGCAATTACAGTAAAGCAAGACAACCTTGGAAGGAGCATGAGAATAAAACTTGATCCCACTTTTAATCCCACATGACTTATAGAATAGCTAGCAAACGTACCATAGTTGAAATCATCCGGAAAACATAATCAAGACCAATATACATCTTTGAGGGTTGGAAATGTAGAAGTATAGTTAAACTAAAGCTATAAGGGACTTTCCAGCATGCACTAATGTACTATTAGATTACCACATAACAAAAGCATTTACAGCCACTACGGCTCAATGCAAAGAAAGTAGAGAAGTTGTTTGATGAGGTCTAACTCCATGGAGATAATATCAATAACCACTTCCCAATAATGTAAAAGAGTTAATTCAATACTACCATATGTGCATCAACATGGTGCAAAGACTGCAGCTCATGTCTCACAAATTCTATAATCTATAAAGACATTGCAATCTAGTGACAACTAAACAGAGAGCACCTCCCTTATTGCTTCACTAATCTCCCCAAGATAGCATGATAATCAACCAAAACATTTCAACCAAATGTATGTTCTCACAATAAATTAATAATCCTAATTCTGCAGATATATAGTATCTCAAGAAATACGATTTCCAATCTTTACTTAATTATTGGAATTCTAATTCTTTAATTCAAAAACTACCTCTCATCCATACTGAAGCATGCCAATTTGAAATAACAAAACTCATTGAAAAAAAAACAAAATAATAGAACCAAAGCATTCCAAATCCAACAGATGACAAGAAACCAAAGTGGAATACCTTATCCCAATAATTTGAACTCGGAAAGCTAGAAACTTTAGATACCATGCTGCTGAAGCTGGATCAAGAACTCGTTTGGTTTCTTTTTGAACCAAAAACCCAAGGCTGAGACTTGATAAATGATGGGGTATCACTATCACCTATGAGTGAACAAAACAAAGCAAATCGAAAATGATAGTGGTTTGAGAAGTTGAGTTTAGGTAGGTAAACAGGAAGAGGGTTGAAGACCGCAGGCCCCCCTACACTCGTCCACACCCTTCTCCGATTTGTCCCTCTTCTTTTCCTTCCTTCCTCACTGGCCGAGACCTCTCCCCCCATCTCCTTTTCTTTTTCCCCTTTTTGATTGGTTGTTGCCTAATCTTTTTCCACCTCCCGTTGGTCCCTTTTCCCCTTCTAATTAATCGGTCGCTTAACCCAAATATGTGTGGGGGCCTTTTACCCACAAGTGGAAGTTAAATAATTCCTACTATTTATAGTTTCACAACTTCAAACGTCCGTAACTATATCATTATAATTCGGACTTGCAAATGATTTTCGCCTATGCGCTCTTGGCTTCGAGACCTATTTGAAAACGTTACTTGTGACCTCGAAAGGTCAACGAAGTTAAAGACTAATTATTAAAGTTCAAACCCAAAACTATTCGATTTAATTCCCAAAATTAACATAATTAAAATTAACTAATAAAAATAACGTAATCGTGAAATACGGATTTAAATAACGAGATACGTAATGAATAGTGAAATTCCGGGGTCGGGATTTCACAAATCTAATCATGTGTATTAAACGAGCCATATGTTCTTATAGTTAGCCACATTTCTTTTTTTATTTTCTAGAAAAAGATTTACATATTTTCAAAGAGTGAAGTTTTAAATAATTTTTTCTGTTTACCAAATAACTCTTCCTCAGTGTAAATATATTGTTGTCTAAAAAAAAAGCTAAAATAAATTTGAATAATATAGGTTTCGGCGGGTGATGTCGAAAAAATAAAAAGTAAATAAGGTTTTGGCGGCGCCAAAAGAAAATTTCACGCGGCAAATCGGGACTCGAATTTGCGGGAACAAATTTAGAGGTAATCGACAGAACACTGAAATTATAAAAGCCTAGCCACTCTCAATTCTCTCACACACCACCAACACTTAAACGACACCAACCAAAAGCCCCAAATCAACAAATTTAGGGTTCTTCAAGATGCAGATTCGGGACGGAGGATGATGGGAGCGCACCGCCGATTCCGGCTCGCTGATGGACTTATGGTGGGTACGATCGTGATGGGTAAGTGAGTGCTGGCATTTCTTCATTTCTGTTCACTGTGCAAAGAGAAAGGCATAACTTGATTGATGCTTTACTGTTAAATTCTCCGTGATTAGTAGTAGAAACTGAAAAGCCATCTTCTTTTGCAAAACCCTAAATTCGGATTTTGATTAGCTTTCATGGAAAGCGAGGGTGAGTTAAAAGCTACTGCAAGTCCCCGAGGCGAAGGAGTTTGTAGTGAGGGTGAGAGTATAATAGATGTATTTAGCAAATTTCCAGACCAGATTTCCCATCACATTGTCTCCTTTCTTACTGTGACCGATCTCACTCGCTTTGGTTGTGTGTCTAAAAGATGCAGAGAGCTTTGCCTGTCATCCCCTAAGTTGAACTTCGATGGGTTTTCGTTAGCGAATACGTCCACTTGTTATTGCCGGCTCAAGTTGTTGAGTTATTTGGATAGGTTCTTTTTCCATCGCGGGGATAGTAGGATACAGAGCTTTCGTGTTCGTTGGTTTAAGCATGAGGAATACAAGCTTGAGGAATACGAGGGTGAAGAACCACCATGCTTCTGTGGTCGTGATTGCTACGAAAGTACCCGAATGTTCACATGGATCCAAAATGCGGTTAGGTGTAAGGTCGAAGTGCTGGATCTTGAGACGGATCTATATGATTCTGAGCATGAACCACTTCCGTCTTGTGTCTTTCAATGTGAAACTTTGAGGTATCTAGTGCTGCATGTGAATTGGACGATTCTTAGGACTCCCTCGTTCACTTTTCCATCTAATCTCAAGTATTTGGAGTTGAAACAAATCTTTATAGAAAATGAGGGATTTTTCAAGTGGATCTCCTGTTGCTGCAAATGCATCGAGGAGTTAAATCTTCAAGAAGTTAATGGGATAGAAATTATGACCATCAAAAGCTCGTCTCTGAAAAAACTGAGCTTTTCTGGTTTTTCTGTTGACCTCTGCCATATTAACATCTCGTGTGAGAAACTAGAAGGTATATTTATATGCTGGTCTTTTGCCTCAGCCAGCAACAAATCCTTAAGTATCTTTGCCCCAAATCTCAAGCATTTGAACTGGCTTGGGAACATGGTGAAACACCCAAATCTGGGAAAATTTGAATGCTTGGCAGAAGCTATACTTACCTTGAATTCTCAAGGGGATGACAAGGACAATGTATTTGAGGTTCTTGACAGTTTTTGCAGGGCTAAAGTTCTTGTTCTGAATGAAGTGACCATTAAGGTAAAGTGAACCAGTCATTCGGACTTCTTTTCTTTTACTTCTTTGTGGTATGTCAATGATAGGATTAGTTTATATTTCTTACTATCTCATGTTGTTTTTAGTTTTACAAATCCGTGTTATAGGTTTTTCTGAAAAGAAGGGAATTGAACTGAGAAACGTGATCTATAACATTGCAGGGCCATTTCAGGGGTGGATCCAGGCCAGCTCAATTATATGATACCTTTTGTTTGGGTATGGGTATCGAAAGCTTCGTTGACGAGTTGATCCCAGCAATTGTCTTCCTTTTGAGGGGAATGCCGAATCTGTTCAATTTAGTATTAATGAAGTATAATCCACCTGTTGAGGCCCCTGAATCTAACGTAAGTTTAACCCTGCTCCCCCGCTCTTTGTTGGCATGATATTCATGATTTCAACTTGATATTTTCTGGGTATTGTCAATTGATTTGCGTCTTGTCATCTTTCCTTTCCAGACATCTGGGATTGATATCGAATACTGGAAGTTGCAAAACCTTGCATTTGTTTATCAGCTTAGGCAGGTTACCATAGAGCTTTGCAATGGGTCTAATGGAATAGAGTTCGCGAAGTACGTGCTCGAGTGTGCTCCCAATTTGGAGAAAATGGTCATTGTTTATTTACCCCAGGATTTGGAGAAAGTTGCAAGGAAGTTAGAGAAAAGCAAGATTTCCAATGCCGCCGCAGCTGTCTTCTTTCAAGAAAAACCAATCAAGAGATAGAAGAATGTACTTCCGATCGTTTTCAGGATTTCTTTATGTTGCAATGTTGAAACCTTTGTATGCTGAGATTATGGGAAGCATCATTTCAGGATTTTGTTGGTTTTCTCATGTGTTTTTGTTGTCTTCTTTCTTAAGCATTATTGAACTCGTCAAGTTGAACCTAAAATCCCACTTTTAAGTCGGGAGAAATACCATTACATCGTAGTGCTAGTGGCAAAACTACGAAACTGGTTAGAAGTAAAATCATGAAAGTGATGTACTCTCAACTTTAGTCAGAACAAAGGCTAGTTAATCTATTAACTTCAAAAGACAAGATTACGAAGACATCATCCTTCGAGCATATACTATGCTAGCTCAACTCCTCCGTACCAGAAATCAATATTTGGCAGTCGTTGGAAAAGAGACCAGTGCTGGGACTAACTCAATCAACAAATCTTTCAATATGTATACGCAGAGACGAAGCGTCATCTAGTGCTGCTGCCATGGATCCCTTTCGAAGAGCTTGTCGATAACAGACCTGCAATAAATCATGTTTCTCATTTTCCTTTTACTTGTTTCAGCAAAACTTGGCATAAACCTCAAGCCTTAAACAATAGTGATACAAACCTATGCCAAAGAGAGATGAAAATTTACCCTAATGGTCGGTTCCTTGACAAACAGCAGTTTCGCCTTACGTAAACTGCAAAAAAACTCAAAACACCTGGTCAAGAACATGTAGTCGGATTCAGAAAGACTGCAGCTTCTTCTAACAGTTCCAAATTACTCAGACTTGGGTGATTCATCAAACTCCCCTTCCAAGCCGAGGATCTAAGACTCGGAGCAGAAATATTTAAAGATTTTTCTTCAGGATTTCTAGTTCTCCAGCAGATATGTATATTTTCAAGTTTCTGACCAGAGATGTTAAGTATGCGAAGAGACTCGTCACCATCAATATACAATGTTTTTAAAGACGAGCTTTCAATGGTGATAGTTTCCACAGTAAGATCTTTAAGTACTAATTTCTCAATGCATTTACAGCAACATGAGATCCATTTGAAAAATCCCTCTTCTATTCTTCCCTCGCGCAACTCCAAGAATTTGAGATTAGAGGAAAATTCAAAGGAGGGAACATGAAGAACCATACAATTGAGATCCGCAGATAGAGACTTCAAAGATCCAGAAAGAAAGACAGAAGACGGAAACTGGGCAGCTCTTGGCATTGTTTCGAGACACATCCGAAACTGGGCAGGTGTGTGATAGTAAGGTAGGAAAGGATGTGATGGGGCAACATGGTCTGGGAGATCACTCATTCTGTCTACCATTGTTCTGCTCTCAGGAGGATAAGCATCAACCCCTTCCATGAATCAAGCTAATTCTATCTACCACTGAATTACTTTTCCGCCAGTAACAGTTAATATTACGATCTAGTGATTTATTTATGGAGAGTTTTGATATAAGTGTTTTCACCAATGCACCTCAAATACAATGCAGAACAGGAAACCATGTCTAGTTCGATTTGCTGCCGGAATAAAAAATTAGCCCGTGCTGTTTTCTGCTCAGTCTCCCATGAATCAAAGGAGAAGGCAAGAAAACAATAGGAATATAAAGAAAACGGAAACTTGGTACGTCCATGTCCGATGTCGAGATCAAGCTCTTCAACATTACACCTTAATGCACTCTGGACGCATGACACAAACAGAAAATCATCTTCACCATCTGCACCACGACTCATCAAACGATCACGAAGGGCCTGTGAAGCATCCTCACCGCAGAAGCATTCCTTATCGTCATCGGGTTTTTTATTGCGCATCATTTTTAACGATGTTCATACTGCTAGTCGCATAATATGACCACAAGGCAATTTTTGGTAGTAGACAATCGAAAACATGAAGTTAAAATAGTAGAGCTCCACTAATACTGTTTAATTTTTTGGTAAGAATCTATTGGATGGTGTTTTGGCAGGTTAGTATTGAATTCATTCTAAAAGGTCAGAAGTTACCAACCGAAAGCTATGTAAATTTTCAACTGGTAACCCACGAAATTCTTCGTGGCTTGGACGTGTTTGGGGATGCCCGTGGATGAGAAATTAGGACAGCGGAGAAATAGGAGACAGAGATGTGAATGGCGCTACAAATGCAGTCATGTTTAGTCAACCAATACAGTAATGCTCAAGGACAGCAAGAAAACTTACTTCAAAACGAAATGCTTACTGAAACTGATTCCATTGATCTGAGAGTAGATACAGAACAAACAAAAGAATCATGCATGAACATTGCTAGTCAACTTCTCAAAACTTAGTTCGATGTGCCATAACGAATCTGTCAACATTCACAATAAGGTGGTGATATTATAGCATAAATAAGTTCCCTAAAGTACCAAGACAGATTTCTTCATCCCCAATTCTGACTTTCCTTAAAGGAAATCATGGCATTGGAAATGTTATTGGTTTTGTCTAACTTCGTCAAAAGCTCGTCCAAATATTGGGGTAAATGAATTATGAGCATTGTCTCCAAATTCTGGGCATACTCGAGTATATACCTGATTAGCTCAACTCCATTAGTCCCGTGAGAAAGCTCAATGGAAACCTCCTTAAGCTGATGAATAAAAGCAAAGTTTTGCATCTTCCAATATCCCATATTAAACCCACATGCCTGCAAGGGAAAAAAGATAATGGAATCAATTGGGGATCTCCTAACGAGTCTAAACCAAATATAATGAAAGGACAACTGCATTATCTTAAGGCCGTGATGAATATGAGCCTGAGGATACAGTTTACACAAGGAAAGAGAGAAGGAAGCAAGTAGCAACAGACTTTAACTTACATCATATTCATCGCCATAAAGAGGGCGCTTAGAATTCATGTATAAAGTACACAGATTGGGCATTCCTTTGAAAAGAGAGACTACTGCTGGGACCAACTCATCACCAAAGCTTTTAATATGTATATGGAGAGATGAAACATTATCAAACGATGTTGGAATGGATCCTTCCTGATACGAAGCCTACAATAAATAATGTTTCACAATTTCTTTGACTCATTTCAACAAGACTAATAAAAAGCAATATCCGTCTTCAAGCTTAAAAGTCTACTGATACATGAGAACAATATATATTAGCTTACCCTATCACCCCATACAAGAAATAAATAAAAGATTTAAGTTCAAATTGCCAACACAAAAATATATCAGTCTGATCTAAAGAGTTCTGGTTCACAGTACCTTAATTGTCGCTTCATTTATGCTAAGAACTTTAACCCGGCATAAACTGGAAAGAACTTCAAGTACATCGCTAGAGCCATCTACTTCAGGCTTCAGAAGAATAGCAGCTTCTTCTAAGAATTCTAATTTTCCGATATTTCGGCTTTCCATCAAATTCCCCTTCCAACTCAAATATTTAAGACTTGGGGCATTAATATTTAACGATTTTTCTCTAGGAGAGTGAAGCAGCCAGTCGATAACTATTTCTTCAAGTTTATCGCCTCTGATGTCAACTGTGTCAGTTAAATTGTCCCCCACAAAAGAAAATTTTTTCAAAGACGAGCTTTCAATGGTGGTATCTCGTATATGAATTCCATCAAGAGTCAACTCCTCAATGCATTTGCACCAACATGAGATCCATTTGGAAAACCCCTGTTCTACTATGCCGCTTTTCAACTTCAAGTATTTGAGATTTGAGGAAAACGCAAAAGAGGGCACGTGAAGCACTATAGGACCCAGGTCCACTGACAGAGACGTCAAAGATCGACAAAGAAAGACAGAAGACGGAAACACCGGAGCTATCGCCTCTCCAGGACCAATATCAAGATCAAGCTCCTCAACATTACACCGGACTGCATTGTGTATCCACGACATCATTCGAAAATACTCATCACAGGAGCACAGTGTTTCATCATCATCCTCATCATCGTCATCGACATGACCATCACTATCACTCTCACTAACGTCTACAAAGTGACTCATCCAACAAACACGAAGGCGCTGTATCTTATTATTACCACGAAGAAAGAAGAACCTATCCATACAATTCAACCACCTTTGCAGCTTACTACACTTGGCATCAGACAAACGAGGAAGTTCATCAATGTTCAAAAATGGAGCTGACAGATAGAGTTCCCTGCATCGTCTGGACACGCAGCCGAAACGGGCAAGGTGCGAGATAGTCAGGAAAGAAAGTATGTGGTGGGCAACATGGTCAGGAAGATTACTAAATCTGTCAATCATCCTCCTCTTACCATCAACTCCCTCACCCTCACAACTTCCAGTATCCATTGACTTGCGCCAGTAATTACTCAGAAATAAATTATCTGGAAAACCCCTCTTTCAATTCACTCACAGAAAAATTGAATTATCCAGAAACTAGAACATCAATTTGATTCATTTCTACAACGAACAAAAGTAAAGATGCGTTCTTTTGGTCGGAAACTAGAACATACCCAGATTCTGCTTACTAGGAAGACTAGGAGGATGTGCAAGCCGGACTGGGTCGATGCAGATTCTGGAAATGTGATTGATTTGCAAGTTCCCCTCTCGAAAACCTAAACCTAATTTTGCGCATTTGGGGGTGTCCTTCTCGTGTGATTCCTGCAGGGGTTTTCTAATTTCTATGGCATCGGTTAAAGTAAGGGGAAAATTGGTTTTAACCCATCAAAATATGGGTACGGGTTCTAAAATGGTTTATGGGCTTTCCGTGTGTGAACATATGCTAGTAATACTATAATATATACTATTATTAAGAGAATCCTCTTTGTCAACTATTTTGCCAACTTTTTCCAATTTTGCCTCTCATTTTTTTAATACACAATGTTGAGATAAAGAGGGCAAAATAATAATTTTGTTCCTTTTGACAAAAAGACAATCATATCCCTAAAAAGAGAGGTTAACGGTAGTTGGTAAAGTGTGAAACTGACTGCCCCCACTTCCTTTTCAAAGTGCGAAAAATGGGGGGGGGGGGGGGGGGGGACAGAGAAGAACAAAAGGCAACAAGGCAAGAAAGCAAAAGCAAAAACAAAACAAAAAAAAGGAGAGGAGCACAAAAGGGTTGATGGCGAGGAGGAAAGAAAATCTGATGAAAGCCCCTGAATACAAGCTCAAACACATCAAAGAAACAAAACTTGATCAAAAAACAAAAAATGGCGATGGCGTCGAAGACAAACATAGTGTTTGCCTACACAGTGATTTACGTGAAGGATGTTGCCAAATCCACAACCTTCTATTCCAAAGCCTTCGGCTACGATATTCGTCGCTTGGAAGACTCCAACATGTACAAACATGTTTTTAGGAAAATTATTTTCTCACATCATTTTTTTTTCTTTTCAATTGTTTGTCATGTACCTATTGACTGCATATAGGAAGGTTTTGTAAATAATCATGAAGAAATTTAATAATTTAATAATTTAGGTGGGGGGAGTTAGAAAGCCGGCAAACGACGATAGCATTCACACCGCTACATCAGCAAGACCGATAATTTGACAGGTACCGTCTAGACCCCAAGCTCCTACCGTGAGAGGCAGCCGATTAAGGTTTGCTTTGCGTACAGTGACGTTGATGCTGCCTATAAGGTAAAATCGTAATTAGCTGCCTTAACATGAAGGATACCATGTTCTGGTTTAAAACTCTTTTTATCTTTCTTGGTTTTGGCTTTTGTTTCTCTATTGTGCATAAACCAAGAAGAGACACCCATCACGGGGATTTCGAACCAAAGTAGAAAGCCATAGGCCACTGGAGATCTGCAGCAACAACAAGCGTGAACCTGCGAAATGGGAAAGTGGCAACAAACACGAACCTACAGCAGAGGAAGACAAAAAATAAAATGAAATTGTTCACACACACAAAGTGTGTGCTCATCTACTAGTAATAATAATAATAATAAAAGATGACATGTATAGGAGGTATGAGACGGTGGGGTGCATAGGGAATGGTCAAGTTGTCGCGTATATTATATTTGATGGAAATTTGAATGAGATGAGAAAATAGACAATATGCGATAAATAAGCTAAAAATGTTAAGTCTTTCTTAAAAGAAATTTCGGGGAAAAATCAAAATCAAACACATTCTTTAGGGGAATTTGAATTTCGATCGGTTTACTTTTTTCAATGTTTAGAGGAAGAATAAAAACTTTTATTTTTGTTGTGGTCTATTTTATCTGATAAGGAGAGAGAGGGTCGGCGGCAAGGAGGAGAAAGAGAGAGATGTGTTTGTAGAATTGTAGGAGAATGTGTGTTATTATCCCTCCTACATTGTGCATTTATTCATAGTAATATAAGGAGAGAAGATATTCCTTCATCCCCAAGGAATACAAGATACAATAGGAAATAATACCTAGAATCAAATCTAATTTAGGATTTACACAATCACACTTAAACTAGGAATGTTTACAACACTCTCCCTTGTGTGTGTATATACTCAAGGTAAATTTAGCATCATGCAGAAGTTGAGGAAGTCGACTTATTGACACTAATTTTAAGGAACAACGCTTATTCTCAATAAGGTAGGAACTTGCATAAGTAGAAAGTCTCACTATAAAAACCCTAAGGCTATGGCAAAAACTCGAGTAGGAACAAAATCCTTAGTCTAAGGCCATCTCCAACCGAAGGGTCTAGAGGGCCGAAAATAGCCTGAAAACCGTCTCCAACTGAGGGTCGTGGGCCCCACAGAATCTGAAAGGGCCAAAGGGCTAGTCGCATGCAGCTAGCCAGCCAGCCCGGGACTAGCCATAAATTCCAGCAATCCTGTCGGATATAACCAACAAGAATATATTTAATATAAATTTATTCATGTTGGTTATATCCAACAAGAATGCTTAAACAAAAATTTGAATCCAACGGTTAACTAACGCCAATTACTGTTGGATTCAATTTTTTTTTTTTAATTTATTGGTGGGCCCTTTTTTTTAATTCTTAAAAATTCTAAATTTTTTTCCTATAAATACCTAAACAATTCATGTAGTTTTTAAATTTAAGTTATATTTTTTAAATATAAGTTGTAGTTTTTAAATTTAAATAAAAAATTATGTTTGACCATTTGGCCCTTGGTTGGAGACGGTTTTTTATGACAGGGCTAAAACAAGCCCTATGGCCCTTTGGCCCTCAGTTGGAGATGAAGGCAAATATGGTCATGTAATGTTCATTAAAATATTAATATTTTGGAGAGAGCCCTTTGGCCAGCCATTGGTTAGAGATGGCCTAAGGAAAAATGCGTGAGAAATGCAAAGTCAAAAGAAAAGTCTAGATGACGTCATCAAGGATATGACCAGCCCAATGTGGGTGCCTCGTTAAAACCTAGTTAGGTAGCAAAAACCCAGTGAGAAAAAAGCTCCTATTTGTAGGCAAAAAGCCCAACGTGGGTGCCTGGTAAAAACCTATTTAAGTAACAATTTTGTTATTGTTAATTTTTTTTTTTAATTATGTGAAACTAAAGAAGTTGAGCCTATATATATTTCCTCCAAACCACAAAATATTTTTTAAAAATAATAATTCCGGCCAATAGGTCCTTTACCACAGTAATAAAAAAATATTGAACCTTTGCAGGATGATGTAAGTTTAAATCATATCGATGACTAATCTAACATAATTTTTTTTAATTATTTTAGATTATTCCATTAGGGGGCGTTTGTTTGCCCTCGTTAACTCTCACTGGATTGGACTGGACTAAGGATTAGTCCAGTCCCATGTTTGGTCCCTGCTGGAACTAACTTTAATGGCACTAACCTTCACTCGCCCCGACTAACCATGGGATTAGCCGGTTTTCGTGAAACCCCTCAAAAACTATGGAATTGCTAGTCCTGTTCTCAAAATTGTCTGCATGTCGTATGAAAGCTGCAAGTCTCTATGCTTCTGGGCAACTCCATCTGCCCAGATTTGAAGCCCAAACCCACTCACAACCTAAATCTCAAAATCCAACCACCAAAATCCGAAAAAAAAAAGAAGAAACAAAACAATAACATCAACAATCTCAATAGAAAAATTCTACCTTATTTTCGAAAATTCCCATAAAGGTTCCCTTTTCTCTAGAAAATTCCGGAGAGAAATGGATAGAGAAGGGGAGAGAGTTGGGGACGAAGAGAGATTAAGAGACAGAGAGGGAGGAGAAGATACCTTTGGGAACGATTTTGCAGGAAACTTGGTATTGAAGCCTTTTGCAGGAAAATGATGGGAGGAAAGCAAGAATTGGGGACGGAACCAAAGAGGAACAAAAGTAAAAATTTCTGGAGAGAGGTAGAAGTGTTTGTTCGAACTTTTAGGGAAAAACAAAGTTGAATTAATAATAAAATATTATTAGATATATATTAAATAATATAATATTATAATTTGTTATTTTATATAGTTTTTTAATCCGACACTGCACCAAACGCTTCATTAAATTAGTCCAGCTTAGTCTAATCTAAGACAATCCAGCTTAGTCCCTAAAGCTAGTCTATTCCGAAATAGTCTGATGCAACAAACGCACCTTATAGTATTACGTTAGAGAGGTTTCACCGTAGTACACTGATCGTAGATTTTACATTGGACAAACTTTCAGGATCCAGGCGTTACTTGATTCCCAAGTTTTCATAATCCAAAAACCAATTCACATAACACATTGGGCACACCGTTTTGACCTTAAAAATCTCAGAGATTCAACCTGACAGACCTGCTTCCTTTAGAGGCAAAACACTGTGAAGTTCATAGCGAAGGAGACTTTGAAATAAAAGTTGCATAAGAACTTAATACTAATAAAAAAGATATGGATCTTCCATATCCTTGAACAAAATACATACGATCGATCATCCAGTTCCGAACTTCCCATCCTCCATATCCTTAAACAAAGCATACAGGATCAACCGCCCAGTTCCGTTCTAATAACACATAGCTGGAAAACAAAACCTACTAGATTTAACATTGAAACCCCAAAATGTGGATGTAGAGTTGGGTGATTAGAACCCTGTACGACCCCCACTTTTTTCCAGATAGCCAACTGCAGCATTGGAAGAAATAATCCGGCTGCTCCTCAACTTCCTTGCGAAATTCCATTGATTGGGCAGGCAAATCACAAGCATTTCCTCCAAATTCTGAGCACGTTCAAGCAGATACTTTGCAAGCACGAATCCATTAGACCCGTTAGTAAGCTCTATGATTGCATACTTCAACTGAGAAACAAACTCCAGGTGCTGGCGTTCCCAATATCGCCTATCGAATTCAGATGACTAGAAAATTAACAAACAAGCATTTCAATTAAAGTTCCCAAGAAATGATAACTAAGATTGTCAATGGTAAAATTTACTCCGCATGTTGGAGAGAACATAGATTTTCACTTACAGTAGCCGCATTTGCAGTGCGAAAGAAGAAGGGTAACTGATCAGATACCGTCAATTCCAAAGTAGTCAAATTAGGGAGTCCTTTAAAAAGTGAGGCCAGCGCCGGGACAACCTTGTCATCGATACCGCTCCAAATAGTCACATTCAAGTAACAGAGTTCATGTAATATTGGGGGTGTGTAACCATCCTTGAACAGATTCTACAACAAAATTAAAGCCAAAGGATTTTATCAAATCAAATAGAAAAGATAATAAAACCCTAAACACTACAAAAAGAATTAGATCAGTAAGCCGATTTTATCCTCTCAATTTCGTACTCTTTACCTTTGTAGTCCCTTGATCAATACGGAGTGTTTTAGCACTGCGAATGCTAGAGAGGAACTCATGTATTTTGCTTTCAGGATCATCTACTCCATCAGCCATGAGAGAAATCTGAACTTCTTCCAAACAATTCAACTCCCCCAGATTCTGGTGATTCATCATATAACCAACCCAATTCAAACGCTTAAGATTTGGAGCGAAAATCTCCAACGAATTCGTCCGAGGCAATGGAGCATTAAAATTCCAATTTATATGCACATCTTCAACTTTCTCACCAGAGATTTTAACATGGCAAAGATCATAACAAGAGGGACACTCAACACCAAATGATTCCAAAGACGAACTCTCAATGTCGATTTTTCGTAACCCTATCACACACTCGAGCCTCAACTCCTTAATATTTCTGCAGCAGAAGCAGATCCATTTGCAAAAACCCTCATCATCTTCCATGGTAACACTTCTCAGCTTCAGAAAAACCAGATTACAGATAGAAGATGCAGAAAATGTGGAAGCTTTAAGAGTTGCACACTTCATATCTAGAGAAAGAGACCTCAGAGACCCAGAAACAAACACAGATGAAGGAAAATCTATCTGGGTCTCGCTAATAATATCGTCTAGGGTTGGCATCGCAGTTGTAAAGAAATAATCAAGCTTTTCAACGTTGCAAGTCAGTGCATTTTCAATCCAACCCAAAACCCTAGATTTTTCAACAGAGCAGCAACTTTCAATATCTGTTTCCCCAAGTTCGAACTCAGAAACCCAATCCAGAGAAAAGCTTTGTACCTTGTTATGGTGGCGACGCATGAAGAACTTGTCCAAGGAAGCCATCAACTCCAAACGGCTGTTGAAGGTGCGAGTGGACTCCGAGGGGAATTCAGTGAAGTTCAATGTGGGAGTCGACAGATAAAAGGCTCTGCATTTTTGGGATAACATGCCAACTCGAGTGATGTCGGATATGGGAAGTAATGACAAAATGTGATGAGCAACTTCGCGTGGAAGAGCACTGAACCTGTCCAAAGTGACATTTAGATTGGCAGAAGCACCTTCAGCAAGGGGTTCCATGGAAGTTTGATCGACAGGGAAGAGGAAGAGAAACGGTTTGTATCAAAGGCAACTAGTGTCAAATGCGAGGACTCTATTTATATCGTGGGTTAATTTCATAAAAACCATTTTTAGTAAAAATCTATAAATTTGAGACGTGAAAAAAATTAAAAATAAAATTTACATCTTTCTAAGAGCAAGTCCACTTTAAGGACTTTGTGCCAGCACTCAACGTATTTATCCATTCAAGTGAACAGTGATAGACTATAGTGAACAGTAATAAACCAAAGTATCTCCTCCTAACAAAAAATAACCTAGTCCATTTTATTAAAGTATTATTATTTTTTATTATAAAATAATAATTTTATTTTTAATTTCTGAATTTATAAAAAATAAAATAATAATAATAATAATAATATCTAAATTTATTAAAAAATTTCTGTAGTTTTTAAAAGTGAAATTCTTAATTTTTTGGGGGAAAAAACGTGGACCGTTGATCTGTAATCGGACGGTCTATTTTAAAAGTCAAATTTAATTTTTTTTTACCGTTGGAAATCCAACGGTCTACAAAAACTAGCCGTTGGAAATCCAACGACATACATTTCGCCACGTTGCCCACTCGGGGTGGGGTGTGAGTGCGCCTGCAAGGCAGGCCCAACCTCTGAACGTCTGTCGGCTACTCGCCATGAAGGCCGCGTGAAAGGCACGCGCCAACCCAATTGCCCGGTTCCTTGCTCAGTCAAATTTGGGCTGCCCTGGAGACCAGCTTGGGCTGGGTCCCAGGCAAAAGGGTGGGCTGAAGTGAATTGACTAGCTCCCAACCTGATTTTTGTACTTTGTGCTGGGCTATTCCACCTCCGGTGGACTTGCTCTAAGATGTAAATTCGAGTTAATTATTAGAATCAAATCAATGCTTCATTTTTTGACTTTTCTAAATTAAATATTTATTCTTTCAATTTCAGAATAAAATGTTTTCACTTTTGATTAAATCCTACAATCCAATTATATTCTAAATATATGTGTTTTCAAATTCATTTTTATGTCAAAAATGCAATCAATAATATTAATTAATTTATTGCTATATTTTATGGAATTTCAGCCCTTCTCAATTTAAGGATATAATTATATATGGTGAGTTCGAAATTAATTTGGTCTAAGAAAATAAAAAACCAAGCATCTAGATCAAAATGCCCCATCTATAAATTATGGTAAGGTTTGGTGAACCTAGCACGAATTCAATTCCAATTAATTTATCTTTTTTTTTAATAAAAATTAATAAAATCCAAGAATGTAAATTAATAAAAATTTAGTTCAGAAATCAAATTTAAAATTGTGTATGAATTCAAGAACCATTGTGTAGTTTACTTTTTTTTCTTTAAACAGAAAATAAACTTTCATTAAAAATGGGAAAAAATTACAACTTGTGTATTTTACTTTTTAAGTCACTTCGTATCTTTCTTTAAAAATGGAAAACAAGTATGTCAATCAGTTGCAATTGACAGCAAATTACAGCTAGGTCTACCTATTTTCATTGGAAATATAAGCCCAATAGCACAAGGACCGCCATTGGTATCTCCCATGCGCGAGAGATTTTTCAGTGAGATCGGTATACGATATAGTACATCATATATCAATATACAAATTATATGATATGTGTGCTAAAAAATTAATAATTTAAAAAATAAAATTTCACACCATTTCTGTTAAAATACGTGGTATATCACTTGTGTTTCCGTCATAACTAAAAATTTCTCCTACATTGGACTAGGATTCTCTCATTTTCTTTTTTTTTTTCATCCATTTTTATCATTTCCTCTCATGCTTTTTATTGTTATTTTTATTTTTATAAAAAATTAATATAAGATGTTAGCGTAGTTTAATCGTGATGTTCAAACAGAAGGGAAATAAAAAAATAAGAGAAAAATAGGGAAGATAATCTTTCTCCAAATGTGAGAGAAGAAAAACTAGGCCCGTCAGTCACATCACAGACTAAAGTAGGAAGTAGAAGCAGAGATCTTCGTCAAGATCTACACTCGATTGCTTGCGTAATTATGTGACTAAACCCTGACATCTCAACATTGGAACGGAAATTTTTTAATTATGACGAGAACGGATGTGGTACATGATATCACGTGTTTTTATGTAAGTAGTAAAATATTATATATTTTTAAGTTATTAGGCACACATATCATATTATTTATGTAATAACACGTAGTGTATCATCTTGTATGACGAGCAGAAAAATCTCTCTATTGGAACCACAAACTCTGATACTTTGCAATACGAGACAGTCGTGGTGCGCAAATGATTTTCTCTCGCTCCTGAACTCCTCCACAACCATTTTCTTCAAATCCTGAGCATGTTCAAGCAAAAACATTGCAACTCGGATTCATTTGACCCGTAAGATAGTTCCAACGTTACCCCCTTCAGCTGAGATATTAAATCAAGGTTCTGGCTTTCCCAATTTCCTTTATCAAATAAAGATGCCTACAAAATTAAAAAACAATCAATTCAACAAAAAAATATTCTACATATAATATGTCAAAACTCTAATTCTTTGTTTGGACAAAGAACTTTAAAGTTCTATGGAACTTACTTAAGCTCAATTTGGTAAAAATGCTCTATGCATAGATGAGGAGTTTAAGCTCAATTTAGTAGAATACGCTACATAAATTTGACGGAATAACTTAAAAAATGACTAAAATGTGTCATTGTTACTTCGAACTAGCCCAAATAACCAAAATAACAAGGACAATAAGGTAAGCAGAAAATTTCACCTTTTGAACTTGAAGGCTAATATCGCCATCACGGAATAGAATATGAGATATTATTTAAGTAATGGTGTAGGTGTGTAACCACATTGAACTTCAACTTCGCCAGATGCTGATGATTCATCATACCACCATCCCATTCCAAATACTTGAGGTTGGGAGCAGAAATTTCCAACGAATTTTCCATCAACGGTAGATACTCATCAATATCCCGGATTATATTTATATCATCATGTTTCTCACTAGAGATCTTAAGATGGAATAGTTGAAGTTGAAAGAAAGAGGAACACTCAACCCGGAATGAGTCCCAAGACGAGCTTTCAATGATGATGTAATGTAACCCTATCACATTTTTGAGCCCCAATGTTTTCAAGAATCTGCAGCAAGAACAAACCCATTTGCAAAACCCCTTCCCACCATCCCCGATAACATAACTCATGTCTCAAGGTCAAGAACCAATAAAAAAGAGGTGTGATATTCACATACCATATTTTACTTCTTACATGTCTTTTTAATTTTCAGTCGTCGGATCAGTTGAATTGAAGATGATCAATGAACAAAAATTATCAAAAGTGTGTGAGAAATAAAATAGGATGTGTGGATAGCACATATCATAAAAAAATATCAAACCCTTTTAGTAGCGTTTAAAACCTGTTTTTGTAACTGTGTTTTGAGTCAAAATTTTCAGTCATTGTGGGGTGTTTCCTTTTTCTCGCGAAAAGGGTAGTTACCCAAAAGAACAGCGTCAGATCACGGTCTTCGAAGTGATAATTTTATCTTTAAAGTGGTATAAATTACACTTTACCACCTTAAATTTGAAGTCGATTTCAATTCCTTACAACATCTTTAAAACATTTAATTATCATACCTTAAATACTATTTTATTTCAATATAATACATCCGTAACATTTTCAATTCATTGATCCATTAATAGATGACGTGGATGCCACATTTATGCCAAATAGCTGCTAAATATGTGTCACGTGACAATTATTATTATTTTTTAATTTAACAAAAAACATGAATCTTCACAAAAAAAAAAAAAAAAAAAAAAAACTGATAATGCAAAACCCACCCCCACCTCCCCGGCAACCCCTCCCCACCCATCTTCTCCCTCCCAAGCCTCCACTCTCTTCACCTCCCCTCTCATCCAAAAACCCACCCCACCCCCACCTTCCCCGAGCCCTTTCTCCTCTTCAACCCCACCCCCTTTCTCCCTTCTCTCATCTGCAACCCCACCCACCATTTTCTCCTTTGCAACTCACACCCACCTTCTTCCTCTCCTCTGCAACTCGCACTCACCTTTCTCCCCCATCCGAACCTTGCTCCCTGATGCATCAACAAGTGGGCTCGTCAGTCAGCTCCAACAACGAGGTATGTATTTAATTTTGTCCTTCAAATTTTGAATTTTTTTGGTGCTTGGTTGGTGGTGGTCTGGATGACGTTAGGTTTGCTAAGGGTGGGTGGGGTTGCAGATGAGAGAAGGGAGAAAGGGGGTGGGGTGGGTTTTTGGATGGGAGGGGAGGTGAAGAGAGTGGAGGCTCGGGAGGGAGAAGAGGGGTGGGGAGGGGTTGCGAGGGAGGTGGGGGGGGGTGGGTTTTGTGTTTTGAGTTTTTTTTTTTTTTTTTTTTAAATTAATTTTTTTTTTACCAAGTGGCACACATTTGGCAGCCACGTGGCACAAATATGGCAGCCACGTCAGCTCTTAAGGGATCAATTGATGGAAAATGTAACAGATGTATTATATTGAAATAAAATAGTACTTGAGGAATAAAAATGAAATGTTTTAAAGATATTATAAGGAATTGAAATTGATCTCAAACCTGAAGTGGTAAAGTGTAATTTACCCTTTAAAGTATGTTATCAGCAAGCCACGTAATTTAAGTACACAGAGAATTGTAAGTTTGTGAGTGACAAGGAGAATGATTTTTTGTTCTTGACAAACTTGTTATTCAGTTTATGAGTTATCACGTTGAGAAAATCACGTTTTTATTTGGCTAAGATTAGGAGCCCTAATAACATGCAATTATATTCACCCTAATAACATGCAATTATATTCAAGTAACCTTATCATGTTTTGACAAGAGTTCAATACCAAGTAGGATTATATCGAAACCCTAATTAATATGGAATATCCTGAGCATCAGTTAATAGGACTGATATCAAGGATGTTTTGACAAGAGTGTAGAACTCTTTCTCATTTCCTACAGCAATGGCAAGTTCTTCTTCAGGTAAGCATACTTCCTTTACGTATGCATGTTGTAATATACATGTGGTTCTATGCCTGCAGTGTCTCTAATGGTTTACAAGAATTAGATGAAAAGGCTTGAAATCTCAAAAGATGAAATTGATTGTTTTTAATGAGTTTATGCACTTACTTTCCGAAAATTCAATACATAAATTTAATTTTCACTCGAGTAATAATTTAAGAACTTAATCGTCAGTTCACTCCTAATAAATCCAATGTATACATTCTGCTTACGAATTAAGAAAACAAAATCCAATATACATAATCAAACCCTATATAAAAAAAGGACAGAACATCCTCTCCATCGATCCCATGATCCCATTGGTCATGCATATTAATGAGGGACGTTGGACTCCCTATTCGCAAAAGGACATAACTTCTTCTTGGTTGCACGACATAGTTTCTCCTTCAAGTCACACGTGACCCTAGACGCCGTATTCGGATACACGAACTCCATAGGTGACATGAAGAAGTAACTGTTTCGAAGAGAGAGTTCGACGTCAATTTCGTAAGCTCCACCTGCATCTTCTTCAACGCTGGCAATGAAGCCGCTTACTTGCCCTTCAAACGAAAGCGTCCCAAGAGTTATATTCTTCGGCACTTGGAGAAAAGAAGTCAATTTTGCAGTGGCAAACTTTTGGCGTTTGTAATAAGCAACGACTTGAATGTTTTCGTGGCGAAAGTGGCGGTCGGGGTTTTGGACGGCGACGGTAAAGGCAACACTGTAGTGGAGGGCGTGGAAGCCATTGGTGGTACTGGTGAGCTTGAACCCGGTGAGAAAGGCACGAGTTACGTTAAATGTGTTGCGGCGGTCGTGGGCCGTATTGTCTGTGTAGACGGCGACGATACTGATGAGGATGCCGGCAATGAGGGCGACCATAACACGTCGAATATTTATTGTAGGGCGAGGATTTGAGGTCATGGTTTGAGAACAAGAATATGGCAAACAAAGCTTGAGATGATCAAGGGTTTAGTTCAATATAGTAAGTATTCGAAGGTGTAAATATGTATATATAGGGTTTTCAATTAGATCATTTTCCTAATCGGAGTATAATTCCAAATGTGGCAAGGATTTCATGATGTTTCCAATTAATCCTTTTCCTTATGGCGGTTTCCTAAAGTTGCAAGGATTATTGTCTCGATCAAACCGAAATGAGTGTATTATAATAAGGAACTATTTTTAATTACGTACAAATTATATTTTGACATATATACAAAAATATATATTTAAAATTACAAAATGAAGTAACTAGTATTATTTTCAAAAAAAAAAAAAGAGTACCTAGTATTACTGTCTGTATCTCGTCATTTCTAAGTAAGAGTTTTTGAGTTCGACTTACTTAAATAGCCAGAGTCAGTCTACATGCAAGGCGAACAAAACATATGCCTTGAACCTCACTTTGAACTTGTCTTGATATTTTTCATGCCCTTATTTACATGTATCTTGAAAATTTCATCATTCGTCTTACTATGGACTTAATAAGGAAAAAACCAAAAATATGTTCTTATTTCTCCAAAATCTACTTCAACGTCCCTCAAATTCATAAAGTTGTGGAGACAGTAAACTAGATTGGAAAATTTCTTAATTTCACTAGTTTATTAAAATAGACACTTATATATTAAGGTACTAAACGAAAAGTTTCCCGTAACATTTTCGTCAATGTCTCAACTTGCATTGAAAAACGAGTTTGATATTTAATTATTGTGAATAAGACAATAAGATAATTACAGGGTTACGGTTAACAATTTTTTCAGTACAGGGTCGATTTAAAATGGGAGCTCACCGCAAGGATGATGAAAACTTTTTGGTCAAATTCTAAATAATTCTAGCCGTCAGATTTGTTGAGATTAATCTCAACCGTTGTTGAAAAGCGTGAAAAGATGGGAAGACTCAGTTCAGTCTCTTTCCACCTCTTCTCGATTTCGAACCAGACCCCAGACCAGAGACCACCACCATCCACCACTCCGTCGCGACTCGCTCTTCCCCTCACGTCCAAAACGGTGAACAGCCACCACTAGTCCGTCCACTCCCTCAATACAATCGACCACCACCGCACCTCTATTCAGCTTCAGTCTCCAACATCTTCCTCCACATCCAAAACGAAATATCCGGGTTTGGGAGGAAACATCACCTCAACTC
The DNA here is from genome assembly GCF_916048215.2 of Malus sylvestris. NCBI lineage: Eukaryota > Viridiplantae > Streptophyta > Magnoliopsida > Rosales > Rosaceae > Malus > Malus sylvestris. The sequence continues at coordinate 2,395,723 of NC_062273.1, forward strand.
CACTTCCTTCCACCCTCAATTACATCAAGGTAAGTTTTCAAGTTGTGAAATTTGTGGTTGTGAATCTATGACTTAGGGTTTTTGATTTTCGAATTGGTTATGATTTTGTGAATGGGAATTAGGTTTCCAATTTCGAAACTATGTGGGGAGGGAATGAAATCATTGGTTTCAGAATTTGTGAATGGGAACCAGGGTTTCAAACTTTCAACTTTCCAAATTACGTGGGCAGGGGATGAATTTGTTTAATTCAGAATTTGTGAAAGGAAAATATGGTTTTAATTTTGGAAAAGATTGGGGGACTGGGAATATTAATTTTCGAAATCTTTTAGGAGTTTTGCAAATTATTGATTTATTTTCTCGTTGATGAATTTTGTTTCCATGCTCCTGTATATATCTGTGAGTTCAGTGCATGATCAGAGATTGAGATGCTGATAAAATGTTGGTCTTTCTAGACTTTCTTGGTTGCTGACCAGGGAATGTTTCTTGTTTGCAGCTGTTGGATAATCTATTCGTTTTGTAATCCGTTTATTTGTTCATATGTTTTGTGTACACTGATTTTCAACTAAATAATGTATACATTAATACAATTTTAAGATCTCATTGTGCAATGTGAGAAAATGAAACCTAATAGTCAATTTTGAAAACCACCTCAAACTTGAACGGTGTAAAATGTAGTTAGCCTAACAGAAAAATCATGTGCGCCATTGCAGATTTGTCATGTTCTAATTTACTCTCCTTTATGGATTGCGATGTTCCAATATAGTAATTTACTGTCCTTTACAGGAAAGAGATTCGAACTTGGAGGAGAAGGCACACAAATATTTAATTGAACTGGTATACAGCGAACTACAACATTTTTACAGGAAAATGAGAAATAATTGAATTTTCACGGGAACATGAATGGTCCGCTCTAGCTTTGCATTTAGGATTTCTAGTCTCCTTGATTAATGAGTTGCCTTTCAACTCTTCGCATTCCTTGCAATAAATATTGGAGAAATGGAACAGTCGCCAATACTTCTTATAAAGTAGAAGAAGAAATCCAGTAAGCATACGTCAGGGAGTTAGAGTTCGTGCTAAGAGTATGTCTGACAGAATCACTGATCTTCCAGACTGGGTTGCTTATCATATTCTTTCCTTCCTTGCTGTTACGGACCTCACTCGTTTTGGCTGTGTGTCCAAAAGATGCAGACAACTTTATCTGTCAACTCCTTCATTGAATTTTGATGGATTTCCTGATGCACATATTGTTTCCTGTGAGAAGCGGTTAGAGTTGTTGAGTTCATTGGATAGGTTCTTATTGATGTATCGTGGAGTTAATAACATACAACGATTTCGTATCTATTGGGATGATCTCCTTTTGAATGCAAGTTCAAGCTTCCGTCAAGATGCGGTCTTTCGGATGATGACATGGATCCATAATGCTGTAAGCTGTAACGTGGAAGTCCTTGAGATTTTTGTCCACATAATAATTGATCCGCCAAGAACTTTGTTACCTTCGTCTGTCTTTCTTTGTCGATCTTTGAGGTCTTTGTCGATATCAATGTGCTATAATATTCTTAAATCACCTTCGCTGACTTCTTCCTCTAATCTCGAGTGCTTGACATTGAGTAGTGTTACTATAGAAGATGAGGAGATTTTCAAATGGATCTCGTGTTCATGTAAGTGCATCAAGGAATTACATCTTGAAAATGTTTCAGGAAGCAGTGTCACCATTGAAAGCTCCTCTTTGAGATTGTTTAGTTTTTTGAATCCCAACCACTCATCTAGGTACTGCAACCTCAGCATCTCAGGTGAGAAACTTGAAGAAATACTTATCGACTGGGGATTTGATTCCACTTGCAGCAAATTACTGAATATTCATGCTCCAAATCTTAAGTATCTGAAGTGGTTAGGGAATTTGTTGTTTCACCAAAATTTTGGGAAACTAATGTGTCTGAAAAAAGCTGAGCTTTTTTTGAAGCCTAAAGCAGATGACTACAGCCTCTCGTCTGAGGTTCTTTGCATCATAAACAGCGCTGAAGCACTTATTCTAAGCAAAGAGATCACCATGGTAACAATATACTACTTTTTTTGTTTTTGAAGTAAATTTGTTTTTCTTAATTCTCAGAAACTGATGCAACTTTTACATGAATACTGGTTTTGTTTGGTTGAATTCATTTAGTTGTTCTTGTGCAGGCTCTGTTGAAGGGAGGTTTCATTCCAGGACTATTAGAGAATGTTAGTCATTTGTCTATTAATATTGGAAGCTGGCTTGATATTATACTCCCACAAATGGTCTCTATTTTTGGAAGAATGAATAATTTGAGTAGTTTGAACATCATGTCTGACATACTATTTTTACACCCTATAACTGATGTGAGTACTAGTCTTGCCTCTTTGTGTATTCACTCTTTGCGGTTCTTTTCTAACTTATTATCTTTGTGATCGCTGAATTTTTCGTTTGATTTGCTTGTTGATTTTTGACCTTCCTGCAGTGTTGTGGGTTTAATATGGGATATTGGAGACTGCAAAACTTTCCTTTTATTCATCAACTCAAGGAGGTGACCATAGAGCTGTCGAACGGATCTAATGGAGTTCAGTTTGCAAAGTATATCCTTGAGCATGCTGGGAATTTGAAGGAGATGAAGATTGTTTATTCACTTGAGCAATCTAAGGCAATAGCAAAGTTAAAGAAAAGCAAGAGAGCTTCCAAAATTGCCACGGTTGTCTTTGAGGAGGATAAATTTAGAATGTCCATCCGTCGATCTTTCCACCTTTAATATGCACTTATTCTATCCATTCAACATTAATGTTAGTAATTTTGAGAGGTACATCTGTTTGAGTAATGTGGTTGATGTACATAGCATTAAGTGAACGATGTGTCGGAAATTGAGGGTCCCGAAATCGATCGGGGTGGCGCATGTAAGCATCAAATTTAGATCATGGTGAGTCTTAGCGATCGTCAAATCAGTTGAGTTGGCTTGGTTTCATGCTTGGTTAATGTTTGTATTGAAGCAGATTCGGAGTTAGTCGTTCATTTCTTTAGTTCTCTTAATTTGCCTGCATGTTTCCCTCGTTTGTATTCTTCTTTTTTCCTTTCTAATATATTTCAGTAGGTTTGGTGCTTGAGGTCATTCCTCTAGCTCATTTTTACGGAATGACCAAAATGATTGATAGTGGACAAATTCAGGAATCGGTTCTATCGATTTTAAATCTTAGGGATCAAAGTGATGAGTTATGCTAGTTTCAAAGCTTGTTTTGGCTAAAAAGCCAAAGTCAATGCTAAATAAGGCGACTGGTGCAGTGGTTAACTAAATTTCACCGTAATCAAGGTTGAGTTGTTGACGAAACTCATTAGTGATTAATCGGGCTTTTTGCCTCCAAATGACCCATCAATTAACTTTAAAAATTCATTTATTGGGCAAAACATTCATGAATTAGGGTGTGGCATAGTTACTAAATTACGAAACGGGCATAATGCGTGCAAAATTATGTATGTGTGTTATTCAGTAACTTTGCTAAAAAATAATATGAAGAATTCGCAATTTTTATATTTTATTTATTAAAATTATTTATTTATTTTTACTTCATTGATAATTTGTTAAAAATACGTATAGAAAGCGTTATTCTTAATGAAAATTTTATCAAGATAATGTGTATTAAATATTAAGAATATGAACCTACGTGTATGGTACTTTGAGTTATAAAAAATGTGTACAAAATACAGAAGTATTTTCGAAAAAAAAAAGAAAACGGAAGTATTTTCGAAAAAAAAGAAGATAATATATGCGAATTTAATTATTAATAATAAGAGAGTTTTAACGAAACACTCCCGGTACTATTCATTTTTAACGAAAAATCACATTTTTACCTTTCATGGTACTATTCACTTACACCTTTATTTGTCATTTTTCATTAAAACTAAAGTTTTTGAGGACTTTTCGTTAGTTTTTCTTAATAATTAAGGTGCATCCGGGAGAAGTTAATGGCAGCTGCAAGTTAATGGCAAAGCGTAAGTTAATGGCACCTACAAGTTATCAACGTCAAGGAGTTAGAGCTTGTGATAAGACATTGTAAACATGAAAATTCTGTAGTGAATGAAACAAGAATACGTATACAAAGTAAATTTGTATTAATGAATTTGTAGGGTTACAATCTCTGTTTACAATTTTCCTCTGATTTAGTCTTCAAATTTGATGTAGATGCGTAGGTTGTTGATCCAAGGATCACAATGACTTGATCTTGAACGAACGATTGAACAATTGCTTCAAGTTTTGAGCTTGAAACGATGCGTGGATAGTCTTCACCTTAGGTTTAGGGCTATGTCAAAGATGTTCTAGATGTAGAATTTCGTTGATTCTAGGATCCTGGCGACTTGATCTTGAATCGAACGTCGTTACAAGTTTTGAGCTTGCAACAAAGTCTTGAAGGAATCAACACAGGTGCTTGTTGATTCTTTAAGGGAATGCTTTGGCTTTGGTCGAAAGAAAGCTTCTGCTTTTGTTGGGCGTTCTTCGAAGAGAGCTTTGGCAGCGTATTAGTCTTGAAAGATTTGTGCAGAGGTTCTTTTGGATGTGTAAATTTCAGCCCTTCAATGTAGAAATTGTAGATCTTTTTGATGTCTTAGGACCTTGTATTTATAGACTTCTCAAATCTTGCATTTGGATGAATTTGGCTTTGATTTGTGTCTTGATTCGTCCATAGGAGAATTTAGGCATGTTTTGTGTCTTAATTTCAACCATTTTCCTTGCTTGGCCAAATTATAGGGCTTTCTTGTCTATTTTGTGAGCAATCTTCAATTCTTGCTTGTTTTGTGAAGATGCTTTAGCTTTATTTCCGGTTTGGGGAGCAATTTGGACCCCTTGCCGATTTTAAGGAGATTTCTTCCCCTTTGCCAAATTTTAGGAATGCTTTTGAGCTTCTTTTGTTTGATTTGTGACACATGTCATTGATGACTTGTCAATTTGTGATGAGTCATACACCACGTGGAGCTTTATGATGCATCATTTGTATGCAACGAAATGTAACTGTCTGACAGAATTAGTGATCTTCCAGACGGAGTTGCTGATCACATTCTTTCTTTCCTTGGTATAACAAACCTCACTCGTTTCGGATGTGTGCCCAAAAGATGCAGACAACTACTTAATCTGTCAACTCCTTCATTGGATTTTTAATGGCCTTTTTGTGAACATATATGGTTACATGTGATAAGCGGTTAAAGTTGTTAAGTTCTCTGGATAGGTTCTTATTGGTGCAGTGTGGAGTCAATAACACACAACAATTTCGCATCTATTCGGAGGATGATACCTTTGATGACGAAAGTTCAAGCTTCTGTGAAGATGTGATCTTTCGAATGATAACATGGATCCACAATGCTGTCAACTGTAGCATGAAAGTTCTTGAGGTTAAATCCGGATGCTTGATCCAAGGTTCTTAAAGCACCCTCGCTTACTTCATCCTCTATTGGTTGTGGATCTATGAGATCTCTATTCGTTTGCATGCAGCACTGCAAGATTCATAAAGCACTCTCGCTTACTTCATCCTCTAATCTCGAGTACTTGAAGTTGTCTTCTGTTTGTATAGAAGACGAGGGGAATATTTTTAAATTTATTTTCATGTTCATGTAAGTGCATCTTGTATATGTGGAAGGAATGTCACCATTGAAATTGTTTAGTTTTGTGCGCTCTGAAGAACCGGAACGCGATAGGTTTTCACACTTCCGCCTTAGCATCTCGGGTGATAAAAGGTCGTACCCAGTGCACAAGGCTCCCGCTTTACGCAGGGTCTGGGAGAGGTGAATGTCGGCTAGCCTTACCCCCATTTATGGAGAGGCTGCTCCCAAGTCTCGAACCCGAGACCTACCGCTTATGGGCGAAGGCACTTACCATCGCACCAAGTGCGACCTCGGGTGATAAACTTGAAGAAATATTAATTGACTGGGAACTTGGTTCTGCGCACACAAAAACATTGAATATTTTGCTCCAAATCTTAGTATATGAAGTGGAGTGGGAAATCGTTGATCTACCAAAATCTGGGGGAACTATTGTGTTTAGAAAAAGCTGAACTTTTTTTGGATTTTGAAGACCACCTTAACTTCTTGTCTGAGGTTCTTTGCAAGGTTTAAGTTCTTTGAGCCAGACACAGTGCCGACTATGGTAACGAGACTCTACTCTTAAGATATATTTTTTCTTTAAAAAGTATTTATCAATTTGTTCTTTTATTCTTTCTCTGCAAGGCAGAGAGTTAGCAAGCCAGGTTTTTTTTTTCTTTAGTTTATTTAGGAGTATTTATAACATGCAGGCTCTGTTGAAGGGAGGAGGATTCTCTCCCCTCCTAATCTCTCTTCCCTTCCCTCCCTTCCGATTTGAACGGTTACGATTAAGCCACGTCAACATCTTATATTAATTTTTATATAGAGACAATAAGACAAAAATGAGTGTGTGAGAGGAGGGGAGGGAAGAGGATGAGAATAGAAGGGGAAAGAATCTTACTCCCTGTTGAAGGGAGGTTTATACCACTGTTAGAAAATGTCAGTCATTTGTGTATTGAAATTCAAAGCTCGCTTGATGCCCTACTCCCACAAATGGTCTCTATTTTTAGCGTGGAATGCATCCTGCAAGAAGCACACACTTCAAATGCTGGATAACTTGCATTTTTAATAAGGGTTGTTTCGAAAACCATATTTCTCTAAAAGCACTTTCAGTTATTTAAAATTCTTCCCAAACGAGCTCTAATTTGCATATATGCAATCACATATTAGAAGGTCCTACTCCTACAAAAAGGTTGCCTCGAGCATGTTAGAAAGAAAATATGAATAGCACATGAGTGATGTAATGCGATCGATCATCCACTTTTTGCACTTGCTGTAACACCATGCCAACTATCGAAAGATACGTGACAGCTTGACTTAGTTCTTTATTAGGTCCTGGAAAAGCTCCGGCAGATGGAGGTTTGTAATCTTGGTCCTCTTTCTGGTCTTCTTCGCCTTCGGTTTGCTGGATTTGTTAGGAATTCCTTGAGTCTCTGCCAAGGCCCTTCTTTTTGCAGTATCCGTGGCCGGCTTCATCCCATTCTTCTGGAGCTCTTTCTCAATCTCAATCATATCGTGAGGCAACTCAATCGCCCTAAAGTGCGCCTTAAGTTCATCATCAACCTTGAAGGACCGCTTGGGGGGGGGGGGGGGGCGCGTTTGGATATGCTATGTTCTCTTGTGAATCAAAGTTTGAAAGCAGCCAGATGTCGCCCGAAGCTTTTAAGGCCTGTAAATCGTCCATCACATTCGGGTATGCATTCTTCAGATCAACGACAGGTATTCCCACTGGAAACTCCCCTATTAGGGACCGGAGCTGACTTTTGTCCGCGATATAATGCTTGGGATTATAAGAGAAGCTCTTGCCATCATAAAAAAACTTTAGGGTTATTCCTCACACTGTCAAAGACGGCTTTGTTAATTAGCATTCACATCAACATAACGTGCTTGATTAATTTGCTCCATTGTGTACGAAAGCCTCGTCTCCCTCAACAGGTCTATAACAAACTTGATCTGAGCTCCTAGCGGGGCTTTCCGTATGCTAAGAATGTGTTGGAGTCTCGCTATATCATGTGAAAATTTGACAGGCATTGGAGCAGCAGGAGGCTTAGAGACTACTGATTGAAATCCCATTGAATTTTGCGGTTGGTTGGTTTTGGCTGCGATGAGAGGAACGGAGAGAGTCGAAGATCAAGGATCAATGGGGGGATGAGATATTGTCGTTCTCGTTTGGGTGTTCGAATACTCTGCTACTGCGACTGGGGAATTTGTAATCCTCTATTAATTTCCTATACTTGTTACGAATCCTATTCCTATACTTGTTAGGAATGAATGTTTCTCTCCATTGCGGTGTAGTATTTGAAAGGGAAATTAGTCGGTCGATCACATAAGAGAGTCGGTTAACTTGATCTTTGCTCTATATCGGGTAACAAAACCCTAGTTTCACATCCTTCAAGTTTTGACGTGCTCAGATCATCCATGTTGCGAGATTCAATCAAACGTTCTAGTCTACTAGCGCGTGGGCGTTCTAACTGACACATGATTCCTCTAGACATGTAGTGTTTTGCTTTGTGTTTTAAGTACACTGAAAAATCTCTCCCTAAATGGAATAAATTTCAAATGTATAATTACGTATTGGTGCCAAATATGAACGTTATATCAAGAGAAATTTGGAAAAACGTCATTTTTATGAGTTTAAGAAGACTTTTGCCCTTCCTTTTAAAATTCCTATAATCTTGTCCTTTTTACGTGTGAAAAGAATTAACTATCCCTAATTGCATTCAAACTCTTTCTCTAGTGTTCATTGATCAAACTCCCATCGGAACTCTTGAGTAATATGACAAGAAGCAAATATAACACTCTCTACTATACAAGAGAATATGGGCTCGAGTTGTTTTCGAGGAGGCTCGAGTTGTTCTCAAGGGTTCTTGAGCAACAAAGACTAAGCAAAGTGTTTAAATATACCTCCCATGGAAAAGTCATCATCACGGTAGGGCGCGGGTCCATTTTTGGTGGATTCGAACTCGACTGGTTTTTTGTAAACGGCTAGGTCAAATGGATTCTTTTTCGATCATACATCGTATAACAAAACAACAATATAATAAATCTTTACATATTTCTCTTACTAAAGGATTACGTCTAACAAAGTCAATACCAACCGATGTTCTAAAAGAAATCAAAACTCCAAAAGTCCAAGAAACCACTTAAGCTATTAAAATAACTTTATCACCTAACTAAAATAAATCAAAGAAACGCCCATAGTGCAAACTATCTCATGCAGCTCAATCTTCAATGGTTTGAATCTGCCCTTGCAACCATAAAATCAAATAAGAAACTAAAAAGTGATTATTGAATGTGTTAGCTAAAGCAAATATTTTTTTTTTAACAAACAACATTATCTACACTAAGGGGGTGGGGGAGGGCTAAGCCTCACAATAGGCTACCAATAATATGGTTCAAATTCGCCTTTGGTGAGAATCGAACCTAGGACCTCTTACTTACAAATGAAGAGAAATATCATTAGATCGTAGTATTAAGTGACAACTAAAGCAAATATTTAGAGTCGCTAGATCATGAAATGCATAGAATAAATCAACATATATACTTGGATTCAGTTGGCGTGCCTTCTAGTTATATGGCCAAACATAAGCTTTTTTCTTTGATTACATGATCTATTGAAGGTGAAGAAGTTTGATATTTGTTTACTTCTTAAGGTTATATAGACACAAAATTATGGATTATGGGCTTCATTTTGGATCACTAATAAAATAAAAAGTGTTAGGACAATTCCTGAAAGATCCAGGCCATTTTGGATCAGTTGATCATGGCCCTGAAACCGATGCAAGTAAAAGTCTAGCCTCTTTATTCCCTTGTGTGTGTTTTCAATTGATTCGCATTTTGATTGTTGTCTTTTTTGCAGTGCTCTCAGGTTGACATTGGAGACTGGGGTTTGCAAAACCTTCCTTTTATCCATCAACTTAAGGAGGTGATGATAGGGCTATCCGATGGATCTAACGGGATTCAGTTTGCAAAATATATCCTCGAGCATGCTCAGAATTTGAAGAAGATGAACATCGTTCATTCACCTCGGCAGTCTATTGATGTAGCAGAGTTAAAGAAAAGCAAGAGGGCTTCCAATGTTGCACAGTTAGTCTTTCAGGAGGATCGACCTAGGAAAATAGTAGATCTAGATACAGTCTTCTAGATGACTTCGTTGTTGATGATTTCCAGCTTACATCTCTTGCAATTCAACAAAAGTAACGTCTATTTTTTTTTTTTTTTTTTTTTTTTTTATAAAAAATTTGTAAGTGTAAGGATGAGATAGTTTTGCCTTGGTGTAAGGGTTTGATGAGCTTAGAACAGTGGGGGTCTTGAAGGGAGGTATAACTAATCGAATCATAAATTCCGACATTCCTATATTGATCAATATAAGAGAAGAGGGAGGGTTTTTTCATAATAGATAATCATAATTTTAACGATCTCGCCAGATAAGGGAAAGTTCTCTCAAATGTATTGCTTCTTGTTGTTTTCAAAGTCCACCCATCTCATCGCGCTTGGTATCTAGTCGTTGGTTTTTCGTCTGGTCTTTGTGAATCTTTGAGATCTTCTGTTGCAAATATTTGGTTCGATTTTGGAATTGCCCTCCTTTTGCCCTTTCCATCTGGTCCCAAATACTTGGAGTTGAGGCATGTTGCTACACACGACGGGATTTTTTTTTTCGACTGTATTTCATGATGCTGCAAATGCTTTAATCAGAGGTCAATTCCTTAAAGAAGTTCATGGAATTTGTTACAGATGTAAAAAATATAAACCAAATTAAGGTTAAATTGTAGCTAAGTTCCCTGAACTAGGATTTCATCCCTTAATTGCTCTCATTTGATTCTTTGTAGGCAAAAATATATATCAAAAAACAAAAACAAAAAAAAACTTGAAAAAAATAAAGTACATACAGTCAATTATGTATTTTTTTAGTTCTATAAATTCAACTATATCATCTACGATCAATTTATTTAACCCTAGTTAGTAAATACTTTCGTTTCCATACATGTCTAAATGCTTTGTTAATATGTAATAAAATAATAGTTTAACTGACATAGAGGGTGAAGAGCAAAACTTTAAAAGATATCACCACAGAAACTGTCAAATTTAAATTTTGTAAATACTCTAAGTGCATTGTTAAGTATTGGCATGGAAGTAAAAGTCTATCCTCTTTGTTCCCCTCTGTGTGTGCGTTTCAATTGATTCGCATGTTGATTGTTGCCTTTCCTGCTGTGTTCTGGGTTTGAAATGGGATACTGGGGTTTGCGAAACCTTTCATTCACTCATCTACTTAAGGAGGTGATGATGGAGCTGCTAATTCAGTTTGCAAAATATATCCTCAAGCATTCTCGGAATTTGAAGAAGATGAAGATCGTTCATTCACCTTGGCAGTCTAATGATGTAGCAGAGTTGAAGAAAAGCAAGATGGCTTCCAATATTGCCATAGTTGTCTTTGAGGAGGATCAACATGGGAAAAGTTTGATTCAGTCAGTCTAATGACGATGAATAAAGAGTTTTTCTATCTAAACACACCACCTATCTAAATTCACCACAATTTCTATCTAATTTTTTAAAAACACAACATTTGTTGCTAAATTGGCCTTAAAACACCAACACGAAGACATCACGGGACAAGGTGAGAAACCCTAGACCTAGACGCAGGAAGAAGAGGAAAAAAACCAAAGAAGGTAACTTGTGGGGAGAAAAAAAAAAAGAAACCCTAGGACCTAGTTAGGCCGATACCACGTAAAAAATTTAATTTTTCTAATCAATTGTGTATGGTTACAATATATAGGGTATGAGATAATCCATATATGGAAGGATTCTACAATATATAATTGAGTTGACCTAAAATATAAGAAAACATAAATTAAGGAGAAGAATCCGAAGATGATGATTCTACTTTAACACCCACAAATCTTTGATTTGAAATCTAATTATGCTTGTTTTACTTTGATTCAACACTACGAGCGACGTTTTCTAAACCCTTTAGAATCTAGACTAAATTACCAAGTGCTTGCTAGTTTGTCATATCATTCTTCTTTTTAATTTGCCTATCATTTGGAATTGATTAATTTCTTCATCTGGTCTTTTTTATTTATTTTAATAAATGATATTATCTACACTAAAAAGAGGGGGTGGGCTTAGCCTCACCATGTGCTAGTAATAGTATGGTTCCAATTCGCCTTTGTTGAAAATCAAACCTAAGATCTCTCACTTAAAAGTAGAGATGAATGTCACTAGACCATAGTACTAAGTGGCTCATCTTATCCAAAAAGACTCAATCTTCACCTATAACTACAATATGTTGTTAACGATGACTTTGCAATGTGAAAACTCAATGTACAGAAGTAACGATCTCCAATCAAAATCTCTCCACAAACCATTTGGGTAGCCCCACGATCTCCGATCTTCATCTAACTACTGGAAATTTTATTTTATTTTCTTCGGACTTTGTGGGTGAGTGTCATTTAGGGTTTGTGGAGGAACCAGGTCGCTTCAAGGTAAAAGTAGATGGTGCATGGACCAAGGAGCTGAATTTGGATGGTGTGGGAATCATTATCAGAGATTCGAATGGGCGTTGCTTAGCTGCTTCGAGTAGGAGGCGAAATGATGTCTTCTCCCCTATTCAGGTTGAAGCTTTGGCAGTGAGAAAGGGGCTTGCTTTGGCGATTGAAAGGGGTTTTCAAAATATTTGTCTGGAAAGTGATTCGCTTTAGATCATTGTGGCTTTACATCGTTCTTCTACGGATGTGTTTCTCATCGGACCAATCATAGAGGATGCAAAGTTACTGCTGCAATCGATCATTGAAGCTAACGCGTCCCATATTTGCCGCCAAGCCAACTCCGTAGCTCATAGGCTTGCTGGTCTTGCCCTCCATTCTGGAGGTGATTGTACCTGGATTGATGTAACTCCCTCTTTCATTTGTAATGTGCTTGAAGAGGATTATTCCATCCCTGTACTTGTTGAGAGTTGTCCCACATCGATGAGGGACAATGTTTGCTATGTGCTTATATGATTTTGGACTAATCCTTATATTGCCAATTAGTTTTATGGTAAAACCCTAATTTCATCAGTACTGAGTAGCCTATTTATCAAAAAAATATATGCCGTCTTTTATCAAAAAAAAAAAAAAAAAAAGGTTTGTGGAAGAAGATGGATGTTGGAGAAAGAAGATGAACCAAAGATTACTATTGTAGATAGAAACACTGATATGGCATAAGTTCAGCCACGAAATTTAATATATAAACTAATATATTGGCAATTAATGGGGTGTGAGAGTCAACCTCACTTTGAAGGGTTAAGCAAAGTTGTTCTAAAAAGGTTGAGGAGAGTGTATTCAATTGAAATTTTGAGAAATTTTAATTGATTTATAAATTCATAGATTTTGATGAAGTTTAATGATTTCTACAGATTCTATGTAATATTTGAGTGAATTCAATTCCTCAAATTCTTGCAGGAGAGGTGAGGTTTGAGAATGCATAAAATATCAAATTCTCTAACTTTTTTAAAATTGTTATAAACTTTACTAGTTTAAGTGTGATTGTGTAAATCCTAGATTAGATTTGATTATAGTTATTATTTCCTATATGGACTTGTAATCTTTGGGGATGAAGGATTTATTCTCTCTCTTATTACTATAAATAAATGCACTACATAGGGGAAGTAACACACATTCCTCTACATTCTACAAATACATCTCTCCCTACTCTCTCTCTTTGCCGCCGTCCCCCTTTCCTTTGTTAGATAAAATAGGCTACAACAAAAAAAATTTAAAATCAATTTTTATTAAATACACCTGAAATGTTATAATTTTTTGTGAAATCCTTATTGAATACCCCTAGACTTTCGATGAATCACTAAAAACCCCAATTGAATATCCCTATATTTGTAAAAAGAATTGAAATCTCTCAAAATCTCAATTGAACACACCCCTAAACTTTAAGTTGTCAGGTGAATTCCTAGCGTATTCAATCAGATTTAATTGAATAAATATGAAATGTTACGAACTTCTTTAATATCTTAATTGAATACATTCATAATTAAAATATCTAAGAATCACAATTGGATATACCCTCCAAAATCTCCACAATCAATTAAACTCTATCACAATCGATGACTTTGTAAATCCATTAAGATCTCTCAAAATCTCAATTGAATGCACCCTACATAAATAAGGGTGTGTGAGAAACTTTAATGGACACGTGAAAATCAAGCCCCCGCCAAAAAAGAGAGAAAATAAAGTATAAAAGTAGGGTTCCTGTCTTCTCTCTGCGTGCTCTGCTTTCTTAAAATCCAAGAAAGAAGACGCTTGCTTGCTGGTACGTCCTGTTATGAAGATTACTAGCTACTTGTCTTAGTTGCTTTATTGATATTGTGGGTTAATATCTTTGATTTGGTAATTGATTTTGGGTTTTAGTTTGCGATGCAACGGGTGGAAGGTAGTGTTATTTGTATGCTCTACTTGGTTTATTTTTGATGAATTTATTGAACCAAAAAAATGCAAATGGCTTGTAGCTCATTTGGTTTAGATCATTTGCTTGCACCCGAGTTTCTATGTCCGCCTCTCTCCATAATTTAGATGAGTTTAGTGTAAATTATCCTATTGTTTGTATAAAAAAAAAAGAAAAAAAAAGTAAACTAGAATAAACACGTCGAAAACTGTAAGTTCTATTGAAAAATAGTTCACTATTTTTGCTCTAATTGTGTCTTAGGTGTGAAATTTCTCTAGTGTTACGAGTTAATTGGATTTTCTCTAAAGTATTAAGTTTACGTGTTTTTTTTTCCTCTGAAGTGTGATGTTATGATTTCATGTGAAAACCAAGAATGAATTCTCGTTACTACAGTGTTCATGTGAAAACCAAGAATGAATTCTCGTTACTACAGTGTGTATTTATTTTGTTTAACTGAACTCTTTAACCACCCTTGTAAAAGTGCAGAAATGGACAAACCAGTACGTAGATCACTAAAGATGGAAAGCGTAAGTTAGTGGCAGCTGGAAGTTATCAAACGTCAAGGAGTTAGAGCTCTTGTGAGTATGACAGACAGAATTAGTGATCTTCCTGACGGAGTTGCTCATCACATTCTTGCCTTCCTTCCTATAACATACCTCACTCGTTTCGGCTGTGTGTCCAAAAGATGCAGACAACTTTATCTGTCAACTCCTTCATTGGATTTTGATTTATTTTATGATGCACAAGTGGATTCCTACTTTAAGCAGATCATGTGTCTGAGTTCTTTGGATAGGTTCTTATTGATGCATCGTGGATTTAATAGAATACAACGATTTTGTATTTCTTGGAATGATGATTCCCTTTACCATTTTCTTGGATATGATTTGCTTGAAGATGCGACCTTTCGAATGATGACATGGATCCACAATGCTGTAAGCTGTAATGTCGAAGTCCTTGAGGTCGATATCCAGATGTTTTTTGATCAGGAGATACGATCTTTGTTTCCATTGTCTGTCTTTCTTTGTCGATCATTGAGGTCTCTACTTCTGAACATGCGCGGTACAATTCTTAAAGCATCATTGTTTGGGTTAATATTTGAACTTTGAACTAAAGGAAGAGAAGCCCAAAAAAGAAGGCCAAAAGGCATGATTCTGCCCAAGGCCCAGCACTGAACCCATTCACCTAGCCCAAGGCCAAATGCTGGTTCCACATTAGTGCAAAGAGCAAGTGGCCTACAAAGAAGTGACACTTGATGGAAATCAACCTACTCTGCCCAAAAGCACTTTCTGAATGGCAGAGTACGTAAATTGCTGATGAGTCACTACCCCTCTGCTGTTTTCGGGCAGAAACCAAGCTGCAAGCAGTTAGGCTAATTTGGCTATAAAAGGAGGAAGAGGGCCCAAAAAACAAGGACACTCAATCAATTAAACAAACAAATATACAAACTCTGCTCAAGCCAGACTTGCATCAACAAAGCTGTAGTCAGCCTATAACCTTAATCCTTTTCAGGATCAACCTCAATCCTTTTTAGGATCAACCCTCACAAAAGCCATCTTTTGTCTAGTTTAATAGACAGTAGTATCGATTCCTTTTTGCTCACCCTGCTCACCATCCACTCCCTTCTTTCCCAAACCTTTGTATTCACAAATAAGTGATGCTGTACAAGATTCAACCTTGCCCGACAAGGTTAAATCTAGCCCGACTCCCTTTATTTTGTTCTTTACTTAATAGATCTGGTATTATCATGTATCCTTCAATGTACATTCAAGTTATTTCCAGTCTTTTAGTGGTTCAAAGCTTATCATTCGGGCATTATCATTGAGCTAAAACCATTTCGGCCAGATCTGGACATTCGTTCTTCAAGCATACAAGATAAACAAAAGTCCTTGACCTTAAGGCATAAAAAAGAACTTAATGTAGACTTAACACATCTACGACAATCCTTTGATAACAAGAAGTCATAATAACTTGGGGCGCAAGTCATCGGCTTAAATACACTTGTTTTACGTCTGCCATACAGAGATGGCAGTGGCATACCTAAGCACTTAAGTTAGTTTTGATTGTGAGCTTGCAGGCCTACACCTAAGGCCTTGTAAAGGCACCTTTCCAAAGCTAACTTTGTTCTCCACTTGCAGCATTGTGACGAGTAGGAGACCGACAATCAACCAAAGTGACAACTCATCGGGGAACTGTGTGCTCGAGCCAGGAACACCCACTGACGACATTCCTGCCCGAACATAGTTTTGGCACGCCTAGTGGGACAAAATCTTGTATGCTAAGAAGACAAAAAAAGGAACAAGCCTTCGAGTGGGGATCAAAACAGAAATCACCTCACTACATACCAAGACCTAGCATGGCAAATCTCCCCGAAGACTTGCAAAGACTTATCTTGTCGGGAAGCCCGACCTCTTCTGAGAAATCAAAAGGGAAGGTCACAAAAGAAGATCTACAAGCCGCCATGATGGCTATCTTAAGAAACTTGGAGAGGAGTTCTCTAAATATAGAGAGAAACTTTGGGGAAACTAAAGAAGAGAGGAACATAGATTGTCCCATGAATATGCAGAGAAGGTCAGATCTGGAGCACTCTGCTCCAGAAAATGATAATGTTAGGGCAACAAATGAGACCAACCCTGCGAAAGAACCAGTTGCTTCCTTGTTCCCTTTACTGGAAGAAGAAGGGAATAAGGAAAAGAACAAGAAAGAGACAAAAGTTGGCCAGTTAGCTTTGAACAAGGTCACAAAGCCAGAGTTGTCTGATCCCTTGTCATTCTCATTGAATAACAGGGGGCAATACGGGCTAGAAATAGTGCAAACGAGGGGAAAATCTCAAACTAATGCAGTAACTGGTGCCATTCCTTTTCTACAAGCCTCCGTAAGCATGATTAATTTAATGTGGGCAGAAAAAGGAAAAAGGGAAAGCTACTGGAGAAGTGAGAGCTGAAAGGCGACAAATTGATAGGCCAACGGAGGGAGCTATCAAGTTGCCTAAGACATCAATAATCAAAGGGGTAGTTTTGTGCAATAAATGTCAATGTGAGTGTGAGCTAGAAGTGCCAGCTGCAGGAGCCATCATTGATAAGGAATTAATCAAAAGAAGAGAAAAAGAATAACAATAATCTCGCAGAGATATCATACAGGCAGCCAAGAAAGAAACCTCTCGAAGCGTCTTCCAGAGGTTGGGAGGAGATTTTCAGCCAAAGAACTTGTCAGAAGTATTCAGAAACTATGAAGCTTTAGAAGAAGTAAAGGACAAGGAGACCAAGATACCAAAGTGGGTAGACGTAAAGCCACCTCAACTAAGATATGCCAATAATGTCAAAATGAAAGAAAGGACAATGAACCCGGTCACTAAAAAGAATGTTGCCCGACTCAGGCGGAGATGTTATATAGTTAGAAATGATGGAAAACCTGTTAAAGAGATGTGGGCTTCCATGATCAGGAGAGTCCAAAGGCAACATAAAGCCCACATGAACTCATTGAAAGTCCCTACCACCTCAGAGACCTCTAAGAATGGAGAGGTAAATAAAGTACCTAATGAAGGAGAGAATCAAATCCACTGGAGAACCAATAAGGAGGTAGAAAAAGCTGGTAGCAAAACTGAAGGCGAAGGAGACCATGCACCACCAAGCCTTCACCTAGGAAAGTACCAAATCCTAAGAAGAGCTCAGAAGGAGATAATAATGATGCCAACACCCAAGTGGAGCCCGAGATCAAGCTGTTTCGGAACAATCTCACCCGAGAGAGGGATACCCTCACCGTTGTTGGTTAATACTTTCTGTGAGAGCATAGGGCAGGCGCAAAACTTCTGTATAACTCAAGAGGAGGTGATGCCCGAATTAATATTATCAGAAGAAGCACAAGCCTGGTTAGATGGGTTTATGGACCGCATAGGGGGCAAGGAAAGAGAGGTACCGGGACCCAATGACTTCCACGTAAACATGACATATGTTTTATCAGCCATGTTTCACGTCGAGCATGATCAACCTCCCCATTATAAAAGGTGATTACCTGGCGACAGAACCTATGATGGTGCATGTTAGAGTTGAGGATACGGGACAAGGAGAACCCAACTAAACTGGAGTGCCCGAACCATTGATAAAGAAGCCTGAGAGGATATACTCGGACAAAATGGTTTTTGCTCGCCCAAGTTCAAGCATGGCCAACCATCTCAAACCCATATATGTAACTGTACACTGGAGGGAATACCCTTCAAGAGGGTCTTGATCGACGGTGGGGCCGCAGTTAATGTGCTGCCATACAAGCAAATGAAAAAGATATGCAGAAGTGAAGGGGATCTTATTCCCACCGATCTTACAGTTTATAGTTTCTCCAGAGCTATCATTAGGACACATGGGATATTACAGTTGGAAGTAGATTTAGGATCAAAACAGATTATGCTGGCTTTCTTTGTTGTGGACAGCACTTCCACTTATGGGGCTTTACTAGGCAGAGATTCGATTCATCAAAGTCTCTCTGTGCCATCTACCTTACACCAACAAGTGGCTATCTACCATGAGGAAGGAGAAGCATGACTAGGATTCTGGGAGATAATAGAGGCCGAATCACGGCCATTTCTCCCTACAGCCAACGTTGCAGAAGCCAACTTCTATAATCCCAGTGTTGGGATTCTTTAATGTTCAGGAGCTGATAAGAACGGCTGCCTGACCAAGGTGACGGCCCAAAAGCTTTTAGAACAGGGGCTAGCTCTTACAAGGGAAGAATGGGATCGACCCTATATCGTCCCAAACCCCCAACATCTTTAAATGTCAGAACATAAAAGGAATGACCATGTGATCGTAGTCAAGTCCTTAATAAAAAGACTGTTGGTATA
This sequence comes from Malus sylvestris, assembly GCF_916048215.2. Lineage (NCBI taxonomy): Eukaryota > Viridiplantae > Streptophyta > Magnoliopsida > Rosales > Rosaceae > Malus > Malus sylvestris. The sequence goes on from NC_062273.1 coordinate 2,414,556, forward strand.
TAAGAGAGAGAAAAAGCAGGAAAAGGAAAGCTCAGCCGAAAAAGAAAAAGGCTCGAGCGGAGAAGCCTTAAGCAGCTAGATGAATAAAGAGGATTGTTTTGGGAAAGAGCTAGAAACGGCCATCCAAATGGCTGAGTGTATATATAACTTAGACGGGCCAGAAGATTTTCCCGAAAGTTCAGAGCTTGTTGAGTTTTTGTGTGCAGAGCATGACAAACCGGCCCTAGAGGTGCAAGATCCCTTGGAGACCATTGATCTAGGAACGGAGGATAATCCAAGACTTATTCAGATTAGCGGATTCTTGGAAACCAAACATCGGGCAATGATGGTCAACCTTTTGCATGAATTCAAAGATTGTTTTGCTTGGCATTACACCGAGATGCCAGGTTTAGACCCAACCTTAGTAGAACACATGATGCCTATTAAGGAAGGGTTTAAACCTGTCAAGCAAGCACCACGAAGAATGTCAAAAGAAATCGAGGAGAAGGTTAAAGAAGAGATCGAAAGGCTGGTAAAGGGCGGATTTATTAGGCCTGCTAAATATGTTAAGTGGTTGGCCAACATCGTTCCTATATTAAATGCCATAACAAAAGCAGTTAGATGTTGTGTTGACTATAGAAACATTAATGGAGCCACGCCTAAAGATGAATATCCCATGCCAATGGCCGACCTATCCATAGATGCAGTAGCCAAACACAAAGTTATGTCTTTCATGGATGGAAATGCAGGGTATAATCAGATAAACATGGCTAAATAAGATATACATAAAATGACTTTTAGATGTCCGGGTCATGTTGGAGCATATGAATATGTGGTAATGCCATTCGGGCTCAAAACTGCTGGTGCCACTTATCAGAGAGCAATGAATGCCATTTTCCATGACCTGATCGGCCATAACATGAAAGTATATATTGACGACATTGTGGTGAAATCCAAGACCGATAAACAGCACTTGGTTGATCTCAAATAAGCCTTAACAAGGATGAGGATCCACAAGTTAAAGATGAATCCAAAGAAGTGCGTTTTTGGAGTAAGGTCGGGCAACTTTTTGGGATTCCTCGTTCATCGGCGAGGAGTGGAGGTTAATAAGAATAAGGCTCGAGCAATAATGGAATCACCTTCACCCATCGATATGGTACAACTGCAAAGGTTGTTAGGAAAAGTCAACTTCCTAAGGAGATTTATTGCTAATTTAATGGGCAAGATTCATCCACTAACTCCTTTACTGAGACTGAAGGACAACGATGATTTTGAATGGGGTCCACAACATTAAGAAGCCTTCGACAACATAAAAGTTTACTTAGCCTCTCCACCAGTGCTCATGCCACCTCAAAGGGGAAAGCCATTGAAACTTTACATCTCTGCCTCGGAGAGATCAATTAGAAGCTTGCTAGCCCAAAACAACGAATGTGGAAAGGAACAAGCCGTATACTACCTCAGTAGAATCCTTACTGAGGTAGAAACAAGATATACCCTAGTGGAGAAACTATGTTTGGCTTTGTACTTTTCTGCTTGCAAGCTAAGGCATTACATGTTACCTTGTCACATCCATATCATTGCCAAGACAGACGTGATCAAATACATGCTGTCAAAACCTATGTTAATAGGAAGAATTGGGAAGTGGATTCTGGCATTGTCCGAATTCAGTTTCCAGTACGTACCCCAAAGGGTAGTCAAAGGGCAGGCAATTGCAGACTTTTTAGCAGAGCATCAAGAGTCCCAGGGAGAAGTAATCAACGTCTCAGGAACCCTGGAAATGGCTTACCTTTGGATCCCACCAAGCAAAGCCCTCTCGGGCAGAGAAAAGTGGATTTAGCAGAAGATAAAAAGGATATCCAGCTTTTGGGTTACCCCGTGAAAGCTATATTTTGATGGATATTGCACCCAAAATGCAGTTGGAGCAGGAATCGTTATTATTGATCTTATAGGTACTCACTATTATTATTCATTCTTCTTAGATTATCAAGAAACCACTAACAATCGGGCAGAGTACGAAGCCTTGATAATTGGCCTAGAAATCTTGATAGAATTGGGGGCAACCGAAGTTGAAGTGTTTGGTGACTCGGAATTGGTAATTAATCAGCTGAATGGGGAGTATAAATGCAGACACATCACTATGGCCAATTATTATTTAGCAGTTACCCAATTATTGAGCTATTGGGGCACAGAAATATCGGCCAGCTATATCCCTAGAGAAGCAAATGCAATTGCCAACAAGATGGCACAACTAGCCTTGGGAGTACAGATCCAAGAAAGGAAGTTTGAAAGAGACATAGAGGTCCAGAGAAGAAATCTCCCTTCCATTTTGGAAAGGGGATTTAGTATAGATGTAATGATTGAAGAAGTGGAGATTGAAGACTGAATGACACCTGTCATTCGGTATTTAAAAAATCCTTCCTTCCCCGCAAGCAAGAAGGATAGACAACAAGGGACTAAGTACATTTTGTGGGAAGAGAATCTGCTAAGGAAGACTCCAGATGGGTTAATGTTAAAATGCCTAGGCCAGGAAGAATATATGAAAGTCATGGCCGAGGTGCATGAGGGAATCTGTGAAGCTCATCAAGCTGGAACCAAAATGAGGTGGTTGCTCAGAAGATACGGGTACTTCTAGCCCGAAATGGAAAAAGATTGCAAAGCTTATGCCCGAGGGTGTGAAGAATGCCAAAGACATGGGCCACTCCAGCATGTGCCTTCAGTGCCTTTGAACCCGGTGGTTAAGCCATAACCCTTTAGAGGATAGGCAATGGACTTCGTTGGGCAGGTTCATCCGGCTTCTAGTAAAAGACACACATTCATAATTGTGGCCACAGATTACTTCACCAAATGGGTGGAGGCTTCAGCTGTCAAGAATATTACTTCGGCCACGATTAAGAAGTTCATCGAAACCAAGATTCTGCACAGATTTGGGGTGCCCGAAGAAATTGTCACAGATCGTGGACCATCTTTTATTTCAAAAGAAGTGGAAGAGTTTGTTGACAAGTTTAGAATAAAGATGGTCCAGTCTAGTCCTTATTACCCTCAGTCAAACGGGCCAGTAGAGGCCAACAACAAGATTTTGGTGAGCATCATCAAAAGAACGATAGCCGAGAACCCAGAAAAGTGGCATGAGAGGTCGGGAGAAACTTTGTGGGCATATAGGACGTCCAAAAGAGCGGCAACTGGAACAACTCCTTATGATTTGACCTTCGAGCAAGATGCTGTGATTCCCATAGAGATTAATGTGAGTTTGGTCAAAATTCAGAATCAATTCGGGCTACACAGTGAAAAATATGTTCAAGCTATGTATTAAGAAATTGAGGATCTTGATGTAGCCCGAATTGAAGCTTTAAACAAAATTCAAGAAGGAAAAGAAGCTATGGCCCGAGCATACAATAAGAAGGTGAAGTTGAAGAATTTCAGAGAAGGGGAGTTAGTCTGGAAAGCAATCCTCCCTTTAGGAGCACAGGTTAGGGGGCTTCAGGAAATGGAGCCCGACTTGGGAAGGCCCTTTCATTGTTAGTCAGGTATTGGGCAAAGGTGGATATTACTTGGTGGATGTGGAATGAGTATTACAAAGGCATCCAATCAATGTCAAATTCTTAAAAAGATATCATCCGACCTTATGGGATGTTAGAGATTGCTACATAGAAGAAGAATAAGCAAAGCTTGAGTTGTAGGAGATCAGTTTTTACATTCATCATACATACACTTCAAGAGAGGTACAAGATTAAGCAAATATGAGAAAATCTTATTCATTTGAGCAAAAATTGAAAGTTACATCTGATCTAGCTCAATGGCTCTATACTAATACAAATCCTAGAATAAGGAGTTTTTCCATTTGTGCTCAATCTCTTCAAATTGTCGTTCCAACTCTTGTGATACTTCTGCATCTTCATTCATAAAACCTGATCGGGTTATGCGGCCAATAAGGGCTTGATACCTGGCCCCGAAGCATATCCCCACGAAGGTGATGGTGAAGTCTGACTTATGGAGGTACCAGAGATGATGGTGAATACCCAACTAGCCTGCAAGATTTCAGCAGGTTTAGAGCCAGCAGAGCACTTGACGGAAGTTGTTGAAAGTAGTGATTGTTCCTGGGGCATTTTGTTTCCATTAGAAAGGAGGGTTAGCAAATCCCATGCAGATCCTGAGGGATACAATCCCTCATCTCCAGAAGAAAATCTGGAAGGCAAGGTTACCCGAGAATGATGAAGACTATCAAAAGAGAGAGACATAATGGTGATCCCCTCATTAAACATGGAAGAATGAGTTAGGCTCATGAAGCTTCAGGTATCATGATGGGATTGGAAGAAACTAAGGTTGTTCACAGAACAAGTTAGGAGAGGCCCGAAGACTTTGAAGGTTTTTTTTCTCTTGAGGAAATTCTGGGAAGAGGAAGAATCAATCGGCTTAAAAGTACTTGCTCAGAAATGGAAATTGAGCTGGGTTTTTATAAAGGAACTAAGTGATGATCAAAATGCGCAGGAAGAGCAAGGGACTCAAGTTTGCATTTATTACGACAAAGGGGGCACTGTTTGGCGCCTCGGTTTATGGGCTTAACAACGATTGAAGGGGGCACTGTTTGGGTTAATATTTGAACTTTGGGCTAAAGGAAGAGAAGCCCAGAAGGCATGATTCTGCCCAAGGCCCAGCACCGAACCCATTCACCCAACCCAAGGCAAAATGTCGGTTCCACATGAATGCAATGAGCAAGTGGCCTACAAAGAAGTGACACATGATGGAAATCAACCTACTCAGCCCAAAAACACTTTCTGAATGGCAAAGTACGTAAATTGTTGATGAGTCATTAGCCCTCAGCTGTTTTCGGGCAGAAACCAAGCTGCAAGCAGTTAGGCTAATTCGGCTATAAAAAGAGGAAGAGGGCCCAGAAACAAGGACACTTAATCAATCAAACAAACAAATATACAAACTCTGCTCAAGCCAGACTTGCATCAACGAAGCTGTAGTCAGCCTACAACCTCAATCATTTTCAGGATCAACCTCAATCCTTTTTAGGATCAACCCTCACAAAAGCCATCTTTTGTCTAGTTTAATAGCTCTGCTACTCTCTCAACCACATTAGTATCGATTCCTTTTTGCTCACCCTGCTCACCATCCACTCCCTTTTTTCCCAAACCTTTGTATTCACAAAGAAGTGACGCTGTACAAGATTCAACCTTGCCTGACAAGGTTAAATCTAGCCCGACTCCCTTTGTTTTGTTCTTTACTTAATAGATCTGGTATTATCATGTATAAGTAGGGTTAAAGTTCTTATTCTACACAAAGAGACCACCATGGTAACGAGACATTTCTCTTTTAAGTATTCCTTATCTTTTTTGTTCTAGTTTTACAATTATTAGATATAACAAGAGAGTGACAGTGGTTAATTTGTAAGAGGTTGAGTTAGTTGTAATTGGGAGTTAGTTGGAAATGGAGTAAGTTAGGAATAAAACTGTTAGAGCGTATTGTGGTCATTGTTGTAATATGAATGGTAGGTATATAACCATTGTATACATGCCATTTGGCATTCAGTGAGTGACAATACAAGAATTCCATTTACTTCTCTCTCTAAAAACTTTCTCTATTCTCTCCGAGTGTATCTTCTCTTTTCTCTGCAATACATATATAAAGGTTAATAACAATTTGGTCCTGTATTCTTTCCTGGAGAGGCTGTAAGAGTTAATTAATTTAAATTGAAATTAAATTTTAAATTAGGAGTTGGATACTACTTCTCTGTTAGTATTGGTAACACTTGCTAGAAAGAAACTGATATTTATGTTTCTAGTTCGGTTTTAACTGTCGTTCTGAAACTCGTGTTATATATTACTTTAACTAATCAAGTAATTTGACAAACATGATATTGTTCTCGGTTCTTTTTGATAATTTATATATCGTGTTTGTAACTTGTAGGCTCTGTTCAAGGTAGGTTTGACGCCAGGACTATTCGGATATGTTGGTTATTTGTGCATTCATATCGGAAGCTTCCTTGATATCCTAGTTCCAGGAATGGTCTCCCTTTTAGGAGGACTGCATAGTATGCACACTTTGGAGATAAAGTCTGATCCAGACTTCCGTGCCCCCGAAACTTGTTGGTATTCAAAGTTTACTAACTCAATACCAAAATATGTGGGTGATAAGTTTACAAACTTTATCACACCTCTCACTTGCACTATCAATAAAATTGGACAAAGAAAGAAATAAGTAAATGAAGAAGCAAGCTTCTGTGTTGCACAAAACTGCACGACAAACAAGCAAACACTTCGATATATCTAAAAAACAGTTTACAAACTGATGGAATAAGAAAGCCTACAAGCTTATTCAATTTTGGAAGTGGGTTTCAGATGGTCTATTTATACAAAACATAAATGAATAGACAATACAACATGGCAGCTATGAAGCACTAGCTGCTAGACATTTTCACACGTGGCTGGATGATCTTTACACCCTTTCACACATGCACCACCTTTGGATGCACACACACATGCAACTTTCCTGCTTGCAATACACAAAAGAAGTTCAGCTATCACATGACAACACACTGTTGTCTTGTAATCACCTTTCGGCTAACAAATGGAGGGAACAATGATGTTTGTAGTTGAAGGTGAACAACCTGGAAAGCACTAACAACTAGCTTTAACCATTGACAACCTGTTTTTATTTGAATTTCCAACACACCTTCTCAAATCAAAACACCTTCATTCCTAGCATTTCACATAGCAGTTGGAATGATTCAATTGGCAGTGGCTTTGTGAATATGTCAGCCACTTGTTCCTTAGTGTGACAATAAACAAGTTCGATTGTCTTTTGTTTCACATGGTCTCTCAGAAAATGGAACCTGGTATCAATATGCTTGCTTCTTCTATGTTGGACTGGATTCCTAGCAAGCTTGATAGCTGAAATGTTATCCACATGAATCACATTTGATTCTACTTGTGGATGACACACTAACTTCAACAGATTTCTTAACCAAATTGCCTCACACACGGTTGAGGCTACAGCAACGTACTCGGCTTCACATGATGACAAAGCAACAATTGATTGCTTCTTTGAAGTCCACGAGAAAGCTGTTGATCCTAGAAAAAGCACATAGCCAGTTGTGCTTTTCCTTTTATCTTAGTCACATCCCCAATCACGATCTGAGTAACCAAATAATTTTGCATCTTCACCAAAATTATAAAACAAACCATAGTTTAGAGTACCTCTTATGTACCTCAAAATTCTCTTGGCAGCCAGCCAATGAGCCTCCCTTGGTGTTTCCATGTACCGACTCACTAGTCCAACACCATAAACTATATCAAGTCTTGTGATTGTAAGGTACCTTAGGTTTCCAACCAAGTTTTTGTACACGGTTGAGTTTACAAACTCACATTCTCCTTTCTTGGACAACTTCAATCCAGTTGCAACTAGAGTGTTGACAATATTGCACTTGTCCATATTGAATTTCTCCAATATATCTCTCATGTATTTTTGTTAAGAGATGTAGATACCATCACTTTCTTGCTTCACCTCTATGCCAAGAAAGTATGACATTAATCCATTGTCAGTCATCTCGAATTCACTGAACATGGATTGCTTGAACTCACAGAACATTGCTTCATTGTTTCCTGTAAACAACAAGTCATCTACATAGAGACAAATAATTAAGGACTCCCTTTTTTCACCGTTCTTCATGTAAACTGAATGCTCGTATGGACATTTCTGAAATCCATTTTGGTGAAGGTAGTTATCAATCCTTGAATTCCAAGCTCGTGGTGCTTGCTTGAGGCCATATAAAGCCTTCTTCAAACGATACACCTTATCTTCTTCTCCTTGTACTTGGAAGCCTTCCGGTTGTTCCACGTATACTTCTTCCTCAAGTACTCCATTAAGGAAGACTGATTTGACATCTAGTTGATAAATTTTCCATTTATGATGAGTAGCAAGAGAGATTAGCAATCTTACCGTGTCAAGTCTTGCAACTGGAGCATAGACTTCATCATAGTTTGCTACAAGCCTTGATTTGTATCGATCCACACTCCCATCTGCAGTGCGTTTGATCTTGTACACCCACTTGACACCAACAGCCTTCTGATTTAGTGGGAGCTTTGTCAACTCCCAAGTGTCATTCTTCTCGATGGCATGAATTTCTTCTTTCATGACTATTCTCCAACGATCTTCTTCCAGAGCTTCATTGAATGAGAGAGGCTCATTGTCTGCATACAAGCAGAAAATGTTGGTTTCTTCTTCTTCCTCCTGTTGTCCATAAATATCGGTGAGACTTCTTAGCCTTACTAGAGTTAATGAACTGCTTTCCACACTGGATGTAGGACCACTCTTTGCAGTTATGTGCAATGGAGTTGTTGTGATTGATTGAGCAGATTGTTGCTCAATAGGTGGTACAACTTCTGGTTCTTCAAAATCAGTGGAAACAATCTTCTCTTTACTGACTTCTTTGTTGTTCCACTTCCATGCCTCTTCCTCACTGAAGATGACATCTCTACTAACCACTAATTTGCTGGTTAGTAGGTTGTAGAGCTTGTATGCCTTGGACTCTTCACTATAGCCCACAAACACACACTTCTCACCTCGATCATCGAGCTTTCTCCTCTTGGCTTATGGAACCTGAGCATATGCAACACACCCAAAAACTTTTAGGTGTGCAACATTCGACTTGTATCCGCTCCAAGCCTCTTGTGGTGTCATCTTCTTTACACTTTTTGTTGGACATCGATTCAACAAATAAATCGAACAAGCTACATCTTCTGCCCACAATTCTTTTGGCAAATTCTTCTCTTTAAGCATGGACCTTGCCATGTCAAGGATGGTTCTATTCTTTTTTTCGGCTATCCCATTTTGCTGTGAAGTATAGGCACCAGTCAGTTGATGCCTAATTCCTTGCTCCTTGCAGTATGCTTGGAAAGCATTGGAGGTGTATTCTCTACCTCTGTCTGATCTCACAGCTAGAAGCTTATGGTTGCTTTCAGCCTCTGTGAGTGCCTTGAACTCCTTGAAGACTATTAGGGCAACTGACTTCTCCTTGAGAAAATAAACCCAAGTCTTTCTACTAAAATCATCAATGAAAGTAATAAAATACCAATTACCTCCATAAGACATGGGATCCAATGAACCACATATATCCGTGTGCACCAACTGTAGTGGTGCATTTGCTCTCCATGCATCACCAACAGGGAACGATAGTCGTGCTTGTTTGCCAAGCACACAACCTTCACATACTTGGCGTATGGTTTCAATCTGGGGTAGACCATGAACCATTCTTCCACTTGACAGCAATTTTAGGCCAATGAAATGAAGATGGCCAAACGGAAGATGCCATTTCCATGACTCATCCTCCACTTGACACCGATGTTGCAACTCCCAATCTTTGTGTTCAACTTCAACGGGAACATTCAATGAATAAGCTTATAAGCTTTCTTATTCCATCAGTTTGTGAACTGTTTTTTAGATATATCAAAGTGTTTGCTTGTTTGTCGTGCAGTTTTGTGCAACACAGAAGCTTGCTTCTTCATTTACTTATTTCTTTCTTTGTCCAATTTTATTGAGAGTGCAAGTGAGAGGTGTGATAGAGTTTGTAAACTTATCACCCACATATTTTGGTATTGAGTTAGTAAACTTCGAATACCAACAATTGGTATCAGAGCTGGAATACCATTCTGGCAGGTGCAGCAATTATGGCATCTAACTTAGTGCAGCTTCAGGTTCCCACATTAACGAAAGAAAATTATAAAAGATGGTGCATCTCATTCAAGGCATTGTTTGGATCACAGGAGCTATGAGAAGTTGTCAGTAGTGGGCATGTTGTACCCACTGCCGAGCAAGAAGCCACATATACTGCAAATCAAAGAAACACTCTCAAGAATTTACGAAAGAATGACCAGAAGACGTTGTATCTTTTCTATCAAGGATTAAAAGATTCAACGTTCGAGAAGGTTGCAGAAGCAACAACTAGCAAGCAAGTATGGGACACTCTGAGCATAATTTACAAAGGAGTAGATCGAGTAAAAAGGGTCTGGCTTCAATCATTAAGAGCAGATTTTGAGGCTGCTCATATGAAAGAAAGAGAAAACATTTTAGACTACTACTCTCGACTACTTGTAATTGTGAATCAAATGAAAAGGAATGGCGAGAAGCTTGAAGATGTTTATGTCATGGAGAGAATCCTTCGATCCATTACATGAAAATTTGAGCATGTGGTGACTGCCATTGAGGAATCTAAGGATTTGGAGACGATGAGCGCAGAGGAGCTGCTAGGATCTTTCCTAGTTCACGAGCAACGCATTCAGAAGAATGCAAGCCCCACAACGCTAGAGCAAGCTTTGGAGTCAAAGTTGAATATTGACAAACCAAATGGAGGTTGTGAGATGTGGAACTCACGTTGTGGGAGTTCATCCAACCGTAGTCGAGGACGAGCTCGAGGAAGAGGTCGAGGCTATGCACAAAATCGAGGTCAGTCTCATGAATGGATATCTGCTCGAGGAAATATGCATATCCAGTGTCATAGTTGCAAGCAGTATGAACATTATGTAAATGAATGTTCATATAAAAGGGGTGAGCATGTCAACATGGCAGAATCAAGTGGAAATGCTGGTAAGGAATTTACAGTCTTACTAGCACACCATGATATCAGTAGCCAACAAGATGTTTGGTATTTGGACTCTGGTGCAAGTAACTATATGTGTGGAAAAAAGGAATTTTTTGCCGAACTCAAAGATGAGGCTTATGGATCTGTGAGTCTTGGTGACTCCTCAAAGCTGCCAGTTGAAGGCAAAGGGAAGATCAAGATCATCCAGAATGATGGTAGAGAAAAATACATATCTGATACCTACTACATACCAGGTATGAAGAGCAACATTCTGAGCATTGGTCAACTGCTCCATAAAGGGTACATTATACATATGGAGGATATGTTTCTCATTCTTAGGAATGCAAGGAGAAAGCTTATTGCACGTGTTCAAATGTCAAAGAACCGAATGTTCCTGAGAGTGAGAAACATATCCTCCATATGTATAATGTACCCTTTATGGAGCAGTTGACCAATGCTCAGAATGTTGCTCTTTATACCTGGTATGTAGTAGGTATCAGATATGTATTCTTCTCTACCATCCTTCTGGATGATCTTTACACCCTTTCACACATTAAAATATGTGGGTGATAAGTTTACAAACTCTATCACACATCTCACTTGCACTCTCAATAAAATTGGACAAAGAAAGAAATAAGTAAATGAAGAAGCAAGCTTCTGTGTTGCACATAACTGCATGACAAACAAGCAAACACTTTGATATATCTAAAAAACAATTTACAAACTGATGGAATAAGAAAGCTTACAAGCTTATTCAATTTTGGAAGTGGGATTCAGATGGTCTATTTATACAAAACAGAAATGAATAAACAATACAACATGGCAACTATGAAGCACTAGCTGCTAAACACTTTCACACATGGCTAGATGCTCTTTACACCCTTTCACACATGCACCGCCTTTGGATGCACACACACATACAGCTTTCCTGCTTGCAATACACAAAAGAAGTTCAGCTATCACATGGCAGCACACTGCTGTCTTGTAATTACCTTTCGGCTAACAAATGGAGGGAGCAATGATGTTTGTAGTTGAAGGTGAACAACCTGGAAAGCACTAACAGCTAGCCTTAACCATTGACAACCTGTTTTTATTTGAATTTCCAACAAAACTGATGTAAGTAAAAGTCTAGCCTCTCATTCTCCCCTTTGTGTGTTTATGTTTTTTTCTTCAATTGATTTGCAGTTGGTTGTTGCCTTTCCTGCAGTGTTTTGGGTTCGACATGGGATACTGGCATTTGCAGAACCCTTCTTTTATTCATCTTAAGGAGGTGACAATAGAGCTTTGCGATGGATCTAACGGAATTCCGTTTGCAAAATATATCCTCGAGCATGCTCAGAATTTGAAGAAGATGAAGATTGTTTATCCGCCTCATCAGTCTTATGATGTAGACAAGTTAAAGAAAAGCAAAATGGCGTCCAATATTGCCACAATTGTCTTTAATGAAAAAGAAAGTGGATCAATATGGCTTCATTCATTGATCAATTTAGGAATATCAATATAAGAAAAGCGGAAGGGTTGTCTGGTAATAGATAATCCGAATTTAAACAGGCTCGCGAGACGAAGGATCTAGTCGTTTGAAAGTTCTCTCAAACGTATTGCATTTTGTTGTTTTAATGATGCTCCATATTTAGTCTTTCTTTGTGGATCTTTGAGGTCTTTGTTGCAAAATATTTTGGAGTTGAGGCATGTTGCTACAGAAGATGATTTTTATTTTTATTTTTTTATTCAACTGTATCTCATGATGTTGCAACTGCATTCAGAGGTCACATGGTTCAAGAAGTTCATGGAATTTGTTACGAGCTTAAAAAACAGAAGCGAACCGAATTGAGGTTAATTGTAACTAAGGTCCCTAAACTATACTTAAAGCTGCATTTTCGTCTGTACGTATATAGTAAAATCTTTATAAATGAATAATTTTGAGACCGTTGCAGTCCTAAATCCTTATGGATTCTCCCTTTCTTAATGACTACAAATAAAAAAACTAAAGGTGAGATAACACACATTACAAAATTCACTAATTCTTCCTTCTCTCTTCCCGTCGTTCTCCCTCTCCCTCTCCATAATTGTTCTGTAAAATAGACCTACATTTATGTATTGTTCGTTTTTTTTTTTTTGAACAAAATGTATTGTTCACTTTTGTTTTTTATGATAAAGATACATGTATCTTATAAAAAAAAAAACACAAAGATAGGTGTATTTTTAAAGGAAAACTAATGAAAATGGCTTGAAAACTTTGAGTTTTAACGATAAGGACAAATAAAAGGGTAAAGTGAATAGTACCATGATTGACTTTTCAGTGTAAAAATATGGTTTTTCGTTAAAGTGAATAGTATCGGGAGCTTTTCGTTAAAATTTCCTATTTTTAAAGGTTTTAAGCTTTTAAGATAATTTAAGAATAAGAAGATCAATTATTTAAAAACATTAATCTCCTAAAAATACAGTATTTTAAGATGTTTTATATGTGCCACCTAATACTAGTGGTATTCTTTTTTAGTTGTAAGTGAGAGATCTTAGGTTTGATTCTCGCTAAAGATAAATTTGAACCACAATATTACTAGCCCATCTCATTCCTCTTAGTGTAGATAATATCATTTATTAAAAAAAATATATGTATATAGAACATGATGACTTTATATATAAGTAATTTTTTAGACTCTTAGGTTAAAATTAGAATAATACTAGACATACCATATTTGTACCGCTCACCCTGTTTACTTTCTAAATATTTTTCTTAATTTCTGACACTGTAACAAATAAATTAAAGAAAATCAAAAAACAAAAAAAAAAAACAAAAATTATGCCAAGAGTGAAAATGGTGTGTCAGTGACTCAGTCCAAACTTAAACCCATAAAGCAAACGCTGTCGTCTGTTTTATCATCTTCACAAGAAATTAGGCAATCTTCAACGAGGGTTCTAGACCTCTGCAACTTTAGCCAAAACACCATATACTCGCAAATCCAGCCGTATCTCAAGCCGTTTCCGGCCGATCCAGCCGGTTCCTAGCCGTACCTCAAACGAACCGAGGTGCTCCCGCTTCCGGAGCGCGATATGGGCGCCAATGTGCCGAATCGGTCCTTCAAATCTAAGGAAGAAGATGCTTGCTGGTACGTCCTGTTATGAATCTAATAATTGTCTTAGTTGTTGAATTGATAAAGTGGGTTTCTATTTTTGGCTCTTTCGGGGTTTTTGGTGCTGCAAAAATTGCATTATCTTTCGATTGAATTGTCGACCCCATCAATTATTTCTTTTAATGGGTGAAAGATAGTAGTAAACTAGAAAAAGCACCCTGACAACTATAAGTTTAATAGAAAAGCACTTCAAGATCATAATTGGACTTTTAGTTTCGAAATTTCCTTTGGTGTTACAAAGTGTATTGGGTTTTTTTTTTCTGTAAAGAATTGAGCTTTCATATGTTTTTCTCTAAAGTATGATGTTATTAAGGGCTTCCATGGCGAAAAACCGGAATGAATTCTCTTTACTTTAGTTCAGTGTATAAATATAACTGAGTATTTGTATTTAATTTGGTTAACTGAACTCTTCCACCATCCTTGTAAAAGTGCAGAAAATGGAAGACCCAATTTTCTTGTAAAAGTATAAAACCCAGTAAGTGCATCAGTATGGATGGAAATCGTAAATTAATGGCAGCTGGAAGTTATCAACGTCGTGGAGTTAGAGCTTTTGCTAAGAGTATGACAGACAGAATTAGTGATCTTCCCGACGGAGTTGCTCATCACATTCTTTCCTTCCTTGCTATCACAGACCTCACTCGTTTCGGCTGTGTGTCCAAAAGATGCAAACAACTTTATCTGTCAACCCCTTCACTGGATATTGATGTATTTTCTGATGCACATATGGTTTCCTGCTTTAAGCAGTTGTTGAGTTCTTTGGATAGGTTCTTATGGATGCATCGTGGCGTTAATAAAATACAACGATTTCGTATCTATTGGGATGATTTTCGCCATGACGATTTCCTTGGACTTGATTTTCTTGAAGATGCGACCTTTCGATTGATGACATGGATCCACAATGCTGTAAGCTGTAACGTCGAAGTCCTTGAGGTTGATATCCGGATGATGATTGGTCGGGAGAGACGACCTTTGTTTCCGTTGTCTGTCTTTCTTTGTGGATCATTGAAGTCTCTTTTTCTGAACATGGGCCGTATACTTCTTAAAGCACCCTCACTTACTTCTTCCTCTAATCTCGAGTACTTGGAGTTGAGATGTGTTTGTATAAAAGACGAGGACTTTTTCAAATGGATCTCAAGTTCATGTAAGTGCATCAAGGATTTACATCTTGAATATCTTGATGGAATAAACAATGTCACCATTGAAAGCTCCTCTTTGAAATCGTTTAGTTTTGTGATGGTCGCTGACTCGGCTGACGGTGCCTGCCACATCAACATCTCAGGTGAGAAACTTGAAGAAATATGTATCAGCTGGGAACATACTCCTACAGGCTGCAGATTACTAAATATCCGTGCTCCAAATCTTAAGTATCTGAAGTGGTTTGGGTGTTTGATGATGCGCCAAAATTTGGGGGAACTAATGTGTTTAGAAAAAGCTGAACTTTCTTTGATGCCTGAAGTGGATGACCTTAACTTCTTGTCTGAGGTTCTTTGCAGTATAAGCAGGGTTAAAGTTCTGACTCTAAACCATGAGACCACCATGGTAGCGAGACACTTCTCTTTTAAATATTTTATATCTTTTTTATTCTAGTATTTTACAATTTGGTCCTGGTTTATTTCTTAGAAAGGCTGTTAGAGTTGGTTAAATCAATTTGAAACTAAATTTAAAATCACACTTGCTAGAAAAAACTGATATTTATGTTTCTAGTTCGGTTTGAACTGTTGTTCTGGAACGCTGTTAGATTACTTTGCCTGATCAAGTAAATTTACCTTTTGATAATTTGGGTATCGTGTTTATAACTTGTAGGCTCTGTTCAATGGGGGTTTGACGGCAAAACTATTAGGATATGTTTTTCATTTGTGCATTTCTATTGGAAGCTTCGGTGATATCCTAGTTCCAGGAATGGTCTCTGTTTTTGGAGGACTACATAATTTGAATACTTTGGAGATAAAGACTGATCACTGGTCATGTGACCCTGAATGTGTAAGTAAAAGTCTAGCCTCTTTGTCTCTCCTCTGTGTGTGTGTGTGTTTTCAATTGATTCGCAAGTTGATTGTTGCCTTTCCTGCAGTGTTCTGGGTTTGACATGGGATACTGGGGTTTGCAAAACCTTTCTTTTATTCATCAACTTAAGGAGGTGACGATAGAGCTGTGCGATGGATCTAACGGAATTCAGTTTGCAAAATATATCCTCGAGCATGCTCAGAATTTGAAGAAGGTGAAGATCGTTCATTCGCCTTGGCAGTGTAATGATATAGCAGAGGTAAAGAAGAGCAAAATGGCTTCCAATATTGCCACAGTTGTCTCTGAGGAATATGGGACACCCAGGTTTTATGTTTAATGGAAAATCACAAATAAATAACAAAATTCAGCCACTTAGTAGGGTTTAGTGGTATTCATCTCTACTTGTAAGTGAGGGGTTTTATGTTTGATTCTTGCCAAAGACGAATTTAAATCACATTATTGCTAACTCATTGTGAGGCTAAGCCCACTCCCTCCTCCTTAGTATAGATAATATCGTTTGTTAAAACAAAAAAATATTCATGTAAGTGCATCCAGTGTTCGACAAGCGCCGCTATCCTGCTAAAGCGCTAGGTGGTTGGTTACGGTCACGATTAATTTCTAGGGGTTTAAAAAATAAAAGGGCTCCTAGACCTACCTAGGTGACCGCTTAGCCTGCCGGCATCCGTCTAGACTACCTACGTCCATACATAGGCCCCGCAAGACGCCTACGCTAGGAGGCCCTTGCTTTCATTCTAACCCTTTCAATTTCGATTAGAATTGGCTTGTTGTAACAGAGCTGCGAGTGTGATAGAATATTCAATGTTTTTTTTTGCAACTTCTCTAAAGTAGCTTGCATTGATTTTGATTCTATGTTTTAATAACACACAAACTCAAAATTTCACACCGAGATTTCCTAAGATAATGTTGCACAAATTAAATTCACCTAAGCTACATTTGTTTCAATCACACATATTCAAAATTAAACATAACTCACAATCTCAACATATATATATATATATATATATCACAATTAAATAAATAATTTTACTAAAAATTAAAATTAAATTAAGAGATAAATACATACATTTTCGTTAATTTATTCTAATTCATTCACCAACTTACAACAAACAAAATTAATTAATTACACAATTTAAAAAATATTTAACAAATAAAAAAACAAATTAATTGGGAGAGAGGGGAGGGAGGGAGGTTTTTGCAAAGGGCAGAGGAGAGCAGCACTGGGGAAAGCGGAAGGGTTGTCTGGTAATAGATAATCCGAATTTAAACGAGCTCGCGAGACGAAGGATCTAGTCGTTGGAAAGTTCTCTCAAACGTATTGCATCTTGTTGTTTTAATGATGTTCCATCTTTAGTCTTTCATTGTGGATCTTTGAGGTCTTTGTTACAAAATATTTTAAACGCTTTCGGAATTGTCGTTGTTTTCGATCTACATCTGACTCGAATGTTTGGAGTTGAGGCATGTTGTTGCTTTTAGAAGACGGGGTTTTTCTTTCCAACTGCATCTCATGATGTTGCAACTGCATTTAGAGGTCACTTGGTTCAAGAAGTTCATGGAATTTGTTACGTGCGTAAAAAAGAGAAGCGAACCGAATTGAGGTTTAATTGTAAGTTGTAACTAAGGTCCCTAAACAATACTTAAAGCTGCATTTTCGTCTATACGTATACAGTTAAATCTTTATAAATGAATAATTTTGAGACCGTTGCAGTCTTAAATCCTTATGGATTCTCCCTTTCTTAAGAGCAATTCCACCCCTAAAAACTTTGCGCCAACACACAACGCATTTATTCACTCAGTGAACAGTGATATACCCCAATGAACAGTAATAGGCCAAGAACATCTCCACCCCTAAAAAAAATACCTAGTCAATTTTATTAAAATATTATTATTATTTATTATAAAATAATAAAAATAATAATTTTATTATAAAAAAAAAGATAAGTTAGGAACCCTTCCCACTAGAACCTGTATACTCTCCCTCTACATCCCCAACCGGTTCTCTCTCTTCTCTCTTCTCTCTCTCTCTCTCTCTCTCTCTCTCTCTCTTCCAGCTCCCTCCTGTGAGCTCTCCTTCTCCTTCCTCTTCAAAAGCTTCAACAAATCAAACACAAAATATTATTTTTGTAATCCCTGGAGCTCAAGGAACCCAACCATGGCCTTGCATGTGACATCGATGCATGGTGCGAGGTCCTACCATTGAAGCCGAGAACTTGAGCTTTCAATCTCTAACCCAGGTGATGTTTCTATCACTGTATTATGTTCTTGAGCTTTAAATCCTGTTGTGTTGCAATTTTTGTGGTTAATTTGAGGGCTTAATTCCCTGCATGTGATTCCGACAAAGGAAAACGGACAACTCCGACGAGTTCAAGGTCCAATCTCGGTGGAATCTCTTGCATTTCACTTGGGTAAGTTCTCAATCCTATTCTTATAGTTTCTAACATATAAATCGTGTTGGAAACCTTTGTGTTGATGCAAACGTGCTGTCGGTGCATTTTTTTCCAGATTTTCCGACAAACTCGGGCCATCACTTTCAGGCCATTTGCCTTCTCCCTCTGTGGCTCCTTCCATCCATGACGTCAGTATGGCGTCATACGGGCCGGTCCCAAGGTCTGTCAATTTTGGGCTGGCCTGGAGACCAGCTTGGGTTGGGTGCCAGGCAATCCCGTGGGCTGGAGAGACTTCCCTAGGTGCTGGGCCATTTTTTTGGTTGTGTGCCTGCCTATCCCACCCCCGGTGGAAGTGCTCTAATGACTACAAATAAAAACACTAAGGGTGATATAACACACTACAAAATTCACTAATTCTTCCTTCTCTCTTGCCGCCCTTCTCCCTCTCCATAATTGTTCTATAAAATAGACCTACATTTATGTATTGTTCATTTTTTTTTTGAACAAAATGTATTGTTCACTTTTGTTTTTTTATGATAAAGATACATGTATCTTATAAAAAACAAAGATAGGTTTATTTTTAAAGGTTTTAAGCTTTTAAGATAATTTAAGAATGAGAAGATCAATTATTTAAAAACATTAATCTCCTAAAAATATAGTATTTTAAGATGTTTTATATGTGTCACCTAATACTACGGTCTAGTGATATTCTTCTTTAGTTGTAAGTTAGAGATCTTAGGTTCGATTCTCGCGAAAGATGAATTTGAACCACATTATTGGTAGCCCACCTCATTCATCTTACTATAAATAATAACATTTATTCAAAAAAAAAATATATGTATATAGAACATAATGACTTTATATATAAGTAATCTTTTAGACTCTTAGGTTAAATTTAGAATAATGCTACAGATACCATATTTGTACCGCTCACCCCTATTTACTTTCTAAATATTTTTCTTAATTTCTGATATTGTAACAAATAAATTAAAAAAAATCAAAGAACAAAAAAAAATTATGCCAAGAGTAAAAATGGTGTTTCAGTCCAAACTTAAACCCATAAAGCAAATGCTGCCGTCTGTTTCATCATCGAAATTAGGCTATCTTCAACGAGGGTTCTAGACCTCTGCAACTTTAGCCAAAACACCATATATTCACAAATCCAGCCGTATCTCAAGCCGTTTCAGGCCGATCCAGCCGGTTCCGAGCCGTACCTCAAACGAACCGAGGTGCTCCCGCTTCCGGAGCGCGATATGGGCACCAATGTGCCGAATCGGTCCTTCAAATTTAAGGAAGAAGATGCTTGCTGGTACGTCCTGTTATGAATCTAATAATTGTCTTAGTTGTTGAATTGGTAAAGTGGGTTTCTATTTTTGGCTCTTTCGGGGTTTTTGGTGCTGCAAAAATTGCATTATCTTTCGATTGAATTGTCGACCCCCATCAATTGTTTCTTTTAATGGGTGAAAGATAGTAGTAAATTAGAAAAAGCACCCTGATAACTATAAGTTTTATAGAAAAGCGAAATTTCCTTTGGTGTTACAAAGTGTATTGGGTTTTTTTATTTATTTTTATTTATTTTTTTTTCTGTAAAGAATTGAGCTTTCATATGTTTTTCTCTAAAGTCTGATGTTATTAAGGGCTTCCATGGCGAAAAACCGATGATTTCTCTTTACTGAGTATTTGTATTTAATTTGGTTAACTGAACTCTTCCACCATCCTTGTAAAAGTGCAGAAAATGGAAGACCCAATTTTCTTGTAAAAGTATAAAACCCAGTAAGTGCATCAGTATGGATGGAAATCGTAAATTAATGGCAGCTGGAAGTTATCAACGTCGTGGAGTTAGAGCTTTTGCTAAGAGTATGACAGACAGAATTAGTGATCTTCCCGACGGAGTTGCTCATCACATTCTTTCCTTCCTTGCTATCACAGACCTCACTCGTTTTGGCTGTGTGTCCAAAAGATGCAAACAACTTTATCTGTCAACCCCTTCATTGGATATTGATGTATTTTCTGATGCACATATGGTTTCCTGCTTTAAGCCGTTGTTGAGTTCTTTGGATAGGTTCTTATGGATGCATCGTGGCGTTAATAAAATACAACGATTTCGTATCTATTGGGATGATTTTCGCCATGACGATTTCCTTCGACGTAATTTTCTTCAAGATGCGACCTTTCGATTGATGACATG
Source organism: Malus sylvestris (assembly GCF_916048215.2). NCBI lineage: Eukaryota > Viridiplantae > Streptophyta > Magnoliopsida > Rosales > Rosaceae > Malus > Malus sylvestris. The sequence continues at coordinate 2,434,839 of NC_062273.1, forward strand.
GATCCACAATGCTGTAAGCTGTAACGTCGAAGTCCTTGAGGTTGATATCCGGATGCTGATTGATCGGGAGAGACGACCTTTGTTTCCGTTGTCTGTCTTTCTTTGTGGATCATTGAAGTCTCTTTTCCTGAACATGGGCCATATACTTCTTAAAGCACCCTCACTTACTTCTTCCTCTAATCTTGAGTACTTGAAGTTGAGATGTGTTTGTATAAAAGATGAGGGTTTTTTTAAATGGATCTCAAGTTCATGTAAGTGCATCAAGGATTTACATCTTGAATATGTTGATGGAATGAACAATGTCACCATTGAAAGCTCCTCTTTGAAATCGTTTAGTTTTGAGATGTTCGATGACGCGGTTGATGGTGACTGCCACATCAACATCTCAGGTGAGAAACTTGAAGAAATATGTATTGACTGGGGAGATCGTCCTACAGGCAGCAGATTACTAAATATCCGTGCTCCAAATCTTAAGTATCTGAAGTGGTTTGGGGGTTTGATGATGCGCCAGAATTTGGGGGAACTAATGTGTTTAGAAAAAGCTGAACTTTCTTTGAAGCCTGAAGCGGATGACCTTAACTTCTTGTCTGAGGTTCTTTGCAGTATAAGCAGGGTTAAAGTTCTTACTCTAAACAATGAGACCTCCATGGTAACGAGACACTTCTCTTTTAAATATTTTATATCTTTTTTATTCTAGTATTTTACAATTTGGTCCTGTATTCTTTCTTAGAAAGGCTGTTAGGAAAAAACTGATATTTATGTTTCTACTTCGGTTTGAATTGTTGTTCTTGAACGCTGTTAGATTATTTTGCCTGATCAAGTAAATTTACCTTTTGATAATTTGGGTATCGTGTTTATAACTTGTAGGCTCTGTTCAATGGGGGTTCGACGGCAAGACTATTAGGATATGTTTTTCATTTGTGCATTTATATTGGACGTTTCCATGATATCCTAGTTCCAGGAATGGTCTCCGTTTTTGGAGGACTACATAATTTGAATACTTTGGAGATAAAGTCTGATCATTGGTCATGGGACCCTGAAGCTTATGTAAGTAAAAGTGTAGCCTCTTTGTCTCTCCTGTGTGTGTATGTGTGTGTGTGTGTGTTTTCAATTGATTTGCAAGTTGATTGTTGCCTTTCCTGCAGGGTTCTGGGTTTGACATGGGGTACTGGGGTTTGCAAAACCTTTCTTTTATTCATCAACTCAAGGAGGTGACGATAGAGCTGTGCGCTGCATCTAACGGAATTCAGTTTGCAAAATATATCCTCGAGCATGCTCAGAATTTGAAGAAGGTGAAGATCTTTCATTCGCCTTGGTGGCGTAATGATATAGCAGAGGTAAAGAAAAGCAAAATGGCTTCCAATATTGCCACGGTTGTCTTTGAGGAATATAGGATACCCAGATGAGTTTATTGTTGATGAGTAAATTGATTTCCAGCTTACATGTCTCGTATTCAACAAAAGTAACGTCCAGTGTTTTTTTTTTAAATTTATTTGTAACGGCTAGTAGGTTGACTCAGTCCAACATTTGCAAGTGTAAGGCTGAGATACTTTAACTTTGTTGTAAGCTATCGATTAGCTTAGAACAGTAGTGAAGGGTTGGTTGACAATAGTTTATCATAATTTAAGCGAGCTCGCCAGACGAAGAATCTAGACGTTTGAAAGTTCTCTCAAATGTATTGCATCTTGTTGCTTTCAAAGTCCACCCATCGTATAGCGCTTGGTATCTAGTCGTTTTAATGATGTTCTGTCTTTCGTCTTTTCTTTGCGAACCTTTGAGGTCTTTTGTTGCAAAATATACAAGGTCAGTTGTTAACTCCAAGTCCTTGAGTTTACATCCGGAAGTTTTTCTATCGGGAGAGACGGCCTTCGTTTAAATAACAAAATTTAACCATTTAGTACTATGGTCTAGTGGTATTCCTCTCCACTTTCAAGTGAGATGTCTTAGGTTTGATTCTTGTCAATGACGAATTAAAACCACATTATTGCTAGCCAATTGTGAAGCTAAGCCCACTCCCTCCTCCTTAGTATATATAATATTGTTTGTTAAAAAAAAATCATGTAAGTGCATCAAGTGTTCAACAAGCGACACTACCCCGCCAAAGCGCTAAGTGGTTGGTTACAGTTTTGAATAACACACAAACTCAAAATTTCACACAAAGATTTCCTAAGATAATGTTGCACAAATTAAATTCACCTAAGCTACATTTGTTTCAATAACACACACATTCAAAATTTCACATAACTCACAATCTCAACATATATATATATATATATATATATCACAATTAAATAAATAATTTTACTAAAAAATTAAATTAAGAGATAAATACATACATTTTCGTTAATTTATTCTAATTCATTCACAAACTTACAACAAACAAAATTAATTAATTACACAATTTAAAAAATATTTAACAAATAAAAAAACAAATTAATTGGGAGAGGGAGAGGGAGAGATAGGTGACCAGTTAATTAATTACACAATTAAAAAATATTTAACAAATAAAAAAACAAAGTAATTGGGAGAGGGAGGAGGGAGGGAGGGAGGTTTTTGCAAAGGGCAGAGGAGAGCAGCACTGGGGGAAAGAAAGAAAGAAAGGAGAGGAGAAAGAGAAGGGTGCCGAGCCTGTTTGTATGAACATGATGTTGACTGACGAAATGGTATGTCAGACAATGTCAAAAACAACGTTGAGCAAATAAAAGAGAGAGAATATTTTTGCAAAGGGCAGAGGAGAGCAGCACTGGGGGAAAGAAAGAAAGAAAGAAAGGAGAAGAGAAAGAGAATGTTGCACGTCCTGTTTGTATGAACAGGGTGTTGCCTGACTAAATGGTTTGTCACACAACGTCAAAAACATCGTTGAGCAGATAAAGTGTAAGTAGGTTCCTTGGCAGATCATCATTGCACTTTGTCCGATGAACCTTATAGTTTAGCCAATGAAATGGCGTGTTGGCCAATGTCACATAAGTTTTCATCGAGAAATAGGTGACATAATACGCTCCAAATTTTTTCTCGGTGCCAAAATTTTGCTTGAAGAAATTAATTTTTCCTGTCGAATTGGTTTCCTCGCCTAAAGACTCTGAACAAACCTTAAATGTTGACCAATGTTGCCTGACTAATTTCTTCCGTTGGATAAAGTTACTTTTCGAAACAAAATTTGATTCGTCGAGCAAACGTTTGTCGGACAAATAGTAACTTTTTGGTAGCGAGGGCATTGTCTTCCACCATGGGTATGTAGGTGGACACCATGGCATTAATGTGGATGCGCGGGATTTGGGTGGTGACGGGGAAGGACTAGTGCACTTGTTTTTCACCATTAAGGCATTAACAACTTAATAGCAAAAATTTTGGAAACTGAATTTTTTTTTTTACTAGGAGATTAATTTATCCTTGAGTTTATATTTCTTTTAACAATTGAGTTGTTACAATTTGTCATGCGCTAGTTAATTTATTTTTATTAGAGTTTGCATTAAATTAACCGATGGTTATTATGTTTTTCTCTTTTTACTATAATCACTTAAATTTAACGCACTTTGTCATAATAATTTAACGCACTTCTTCCACTTGAAGAGGAGAATTACTTTAAAAAGGGGGGAAAAGAGTAGAAGCATGTAGAGCTAGCCAAGGATCGAAGGTAAAAACATGAAGCAAAATAGTCACGTAGCCATGAATACAAGACTCTTTGGATTCGTGTTTTTATTGTTGCTTTTCTCAACTTCACGTAAGTCTATCTCATTTCAATGTTTTTATTTTGTTTTTTATTTTTTATTTATGTTTCTGTAGACTAGCGAAGATGAAACATGAAAACAAAAGAACTTTTACTACGGTAAAGAAGAGAAGTTTCTTCACCATTTAAAGGAGTTTCAATTGAAAACAACGTTTCTTATGGGACATCTTTGTAAATCCCACTCCATCGTACAAATCAATAAATTTTATTTTGGAATGTGATATTCACACATTCCATTTTACTTTTCACACACCTTTTTAATTTTCGGCTGTCAGATTGGATGAATTGAAGAAGATCAATGAACATAAATTATCAAGGGGTTTGTGAGAAGTAAAATGAGGTGTGTAGATAGCACTCCCTTTTTATTTTGTGCGTGTTCTTTTTCATGTTAAATATCATTTGGTTCCCACTTGTTACAAGAAGGTCTCAAATTCTAATCTCGCCAGCATTCACATGATATACGAGTACGATGAGTTTGATATGTCGTTAAAATTGTTAATGCTGATAATTTCTTTTGGTTGAATTTGAGTGCAGCAAATAGGGTGGCAGGAAGATTATGTGACATGTGTCATACGGGTATAGGTCCCCATCCTTTCTGGAGTCTTTGTTACACCGAAAAGGACAACCGCTTGTGCAAAGAAAAATGCAAAAAAATGCACGGAGAGCGGCGAGGCGGTGGTGGTTACGTCACGGGGCGGTGCTCGTGGTTGGTGTGTTCGTGCCTATTAGATTGTAATAACCCCAGATGTGGACCTGATGACTGGAGACACGGGGAGTGCGGATATTTTAGTAAATATGATTGTGAGACCTCCTGGGGAAATTAAGAAAAAAAAGAACACGATATATGAATAAATAATTAAGGGACACTTTAGATGTGGTCCCTAGCTATCAATATTCTTTGATTGAAACCTTGTTAGTTTTTAGTTTTTGATTGAAATCCCTGACATTAATGTAATAATGTAAGTTACTATATTTTTTTAATTAAAAATTAAAAATTGAAATTTGTAATTGTTTATATTAATGAGATTTTAAATAAAACCCATAATTTATGGGATTAAAAATAATAAAATATAAATTATACTCTCTATTATATTGTGTGTGTGTATATACATATATGTATGGGTACATTAACCAAAATTAACAAAAAAAGTTATTGTACCAAAACATGGATACATTCTCAAATCAACGAAAACGAATGTACCCATATAAGTTGTGCGGAACAACATGCTTTCATATGTTGCTACAACTTGTTGGTTTATATGGAAGGCAAGATGCAATTTTCTTTTCAATCAACAACCTATCTTTCCTCGACAGATCATCGCAGCCATCACCCAGTCTGTGGCTGCCTTCAAGGATTATACTCAGGCTCCGGTATGTAGTTTGCCTATTTCTGTCAATGGTTCGGCTATTGATGTCCAGTGGTCTCCTCCTTGTGTGGGTTTTATCAAAATTAATGTGGATGCTAGTTGGTTAAGGAGTGGGGCCTCAGGATTTGTGGGGGTGGTAGCTCGGGACGATGGGGGCAGGTTTGTGACAGCGATCAGGAGGAGGGTCACGGCCTCTTCAGTGGCAGTGGCTGAAGCTTTGGCAGTGCTGCATGGGTGTGAGCTTGGAAGAAGTATGGGATGGAATTTTGTCATTGTGGAATCTGACTCTCAGGAATCCATATCCTGTATTCGAGACTCGGATACGAGGGGCAGTTGGGAAGCTTTCCCAATTTTAGCGCGATGCAAAAGAATGGGGGAGGCTTTTTATGACTGCCGCTGGTCTTGGGTACCAAGACCGGCCAATATGGCTGCGGATCGTCTGGCGTTGCGGCAAAGTAGGGAGGTATGTGATAATATTTGGGTCAACAGACCCCCATCATCCCTTGTTCATGTTCTGTGTAATGATGGTCTCCCTTGTCCCCATTAATTTCTTCCAGGCAGCATGAGGAGTGACATTTTTAGCATTTGGTGCGATGTCGTATTTACCTCTTTGTACTGCTTTTCCTTAGTTGTTGCTGCTTGCTTTTGCCTCGGGGTAGGCTTCTTTGTTTCTTTGGCATCTTTGCCCGGTTGATATTGATTCCAGTTCGCCAAAAAAAAAAAAAAAAACATGGATTAAAAAATTTGAATGGATTTTATATTAAAAAAAGGGTACATTTTACATATAACAAATTGATATATTTGAGAATGGGTACATTTAAGATTAAAAAAATTGAAAAATTATATGAATGGGTACATTTAAGATTAAAAAATTGAGAATCTTTTTATATATAAAAAAAAAAAACTAATAGGTACAAACTTAATTTAATTTAATTTTTTATTATTTTGGAAATGTTTGAATTGAAAATTAATTAGAAGTTTAATAGAGGTGTGAGTATTAAACCCTAAATTAATTACTAATTTTTATATTAAAAAATTATATAATAAACAAGTAAATTCATTATCACATTAATGCTAGGGACTTGAATCAAAATTTGAGAACTAATAAGGTCTTAGTCAATGAACAGTAAAAACTAGGGACCGGATACTAATTTTTCCAACAATTAATTACTTCTCGATTATACATACATATATGTTTAATAAATGTTCAGGCGAAAATGATGTGTTAATGTTTAATTACACCTCGTATGACACATTTTTTCAAGTTACCATAATCAAATCTGGTGTGTGTTTTGATACATTGATCCAAATAAAAGATGAACAATATGTACATACAAAAACATAAAGTCTGCTTGTAACGTGATGATGTCATTACCAAATCATGGTCTCTTTAATCATGTTTCAATGTATCAAGCAAAGTAAAATATGGAAAATATGTACACCCATAGTCTACAATAATAATAACGCAACATCATGTGGAAAAGAAAAACATAACACATATTCTTGTTATTCACATGTCAGGTCTAGCCTTATTTTCTTATTTTTTAAACCTCTAAAGATTAATCGTGTTAGTAACAAACTGTCTAACGCTTAGACGGGACCTAAACGGCGCTAGGTGAGGATTTTTAAAACAATTTAACACATTCAAACAACGAACTTGAACTCATAATGGACTATAACCTATTTATCAGCCCACCAAACAAAGGAATTTTCAATGTGCTAGAACACACAGTTCCGTACACAAGTATAATTATGCAAATTGCTGGAAAAAAAACAAAAATTTCATACATTTAATGTACCAAACTATATTCACACGCTGAAATTTTTTTCGACCAACAAGCAAATTTTGTATCAAGTTCTCTACAAATATTAAGAACGGTTATTATTGTAAAACAAAAGGAAGGAATTAAAAAAAAAAAAGCTTTAACGAAAAACTTCCGGTACTGTTTATTTTAACAAAAAATCACATTTTTACACTAAAAAGTCAATCATGATACTATTCACTTTACCCTTTATTTTATCCTTATAGTTAATAGTCAAAAGTTTTCAAACATTTTCGTTAAAAAATATAAGACAATTTGAAGGCGCGAAACTCAGAAGAAAGTCTGCTATACAAAGTCTTCAACTGGAACCATCCACACAGATACAGTGGAGTTTAATTTCTAGTACAAGAGGAAAGCAGAGAAATTCAGAAATGCGAACAGCAAGCTCTTTTCACCGATACCCACTTGCTCTCCTACCGTCTTGAGCTCCTTCTTTCGTCAGTTTCTGAGTGCCGACCAAGTGTTTGAATAAATGCCGGAACGACGGTTTCGCGTCACTAATGTTGCGTCGCTTCAGGTAATCACTAGAACTTCTGTGTCTTACTTTCATAGTAATGTTGGTGTTAGTCCGTAATTCCGTTTTTTTTTTTTCAACTTCTCTGGAGCAGCTTGATACTATTTTATAATGTGACTTCTTACTTGCGCCATACTACACAACACTTGAACCTCAATTTCCCTTGGCAGATGATGCTGAAGCTTGCGGGATCGTGATTGCATACGGGGTTGGTGCACCCAAGAGCTTGCTGGTTGAGAAAGACATTAAGAAAGTTTTTGAGCACCATGTAAGGTGTCGGCCAAGCATCATTGATAGAAAGAAATAGAAATCTGGGATAATTTTTTTTATTTTTTATTTTGGTGAAGCCTGTGTCTCCAAAAGAGGAGGGCTTTACTATACAGTAGCGGAAGATTTTACCAAATATGTTCCCTCTTGATTTCCCTGCTTGCATAACAAGAGTAAATGTCTTTTGAATGAAGAACGATCACAATGGACCGCATACTGCTGAAGATCATGCAAGACTGCAAGTCTCTCAAAGAACTGAAACAAACCCATCTTCAGATTTTTGTCCATGGACTCCAACATACTAGCTTTTTGCTTCCCAAGCTCCTCACTCTCTCCTCAGAACTGGGTTCTCTTCATTATGCCTATTCTATTTTTCAAAGTTCTTGTTGTCCCAATGTTGTCGCGTACAATACATTGATAAAATGCTGTATAGGAAAGAATCGTATAGATGTGTTGCGAGTGTATAATCAAATGAAGGCGTCTAGGATTGCGCCAAACAGTTTCACTTTCACTTCTCTTCTTAGGGGCTGTGAATCTTTTGTGGCCCTTGAAGATGGCACAATGGTTCATGCTGACATTGTCAAAATGGGTTTTGGCTCTAGTGTGTTTGTTCAGAATACCCTTTTGGATTTCTATGCTAAATGCGGAGTGGGGTTGGATTTGGCTTCCCAGGTGTTTGGTGAAATGCCTGAAAGAGATGTGATTTCATGGAATACTATGATTGCTGCTTACATGGCACGTGGTGAGATAGAACCTGCTATGCGATTGTTTCATTCAATGCAAGAGAGGAGCATTGTGACGTGGAACTCTGTTGTTTCTGGTCTTTCCAAAGCTGGAAATATGGAATTAGCTCATTCAGTTTTTGAGAGGATGCCAGAAAGAAATGAAGTTTCGTGGAATTCATTGATAACTGCGTATATACGGTTAGGTGATGTCAAGTCTGCACAGTGTTTGTTTGAACAGATGCCCCAGAAAACAGTAGTTTCTTGGACGGCCATGATATCAGGGTACACCGCTATTGGAGATCTTGAATCAGCGATGAACTTATTCAATAAGATGCCATTTAAAAATGTTGTGTCATGGAATGCTATGATTGCAGGTTATGTTCATAACCACATGTTTGATCAAGCACTTTTTGTGTTCCGCCAGATGTTGATAGACGGAAAGTGCAGGCCGGATCAGAGTACTATGATCAGTATACTATCTGCATGCACTCACTTGGGCTCTCTAGAACATGGAAAATGGATTGAATCCTATATTGAGAGAAACATGTTGGATTTGTCTATCCCCTTGGGCAATGCACTAATAGACATGTTTGCAAAGTGTGGAGATGTAGAAAGTGCAAAAGCAGTTTTTAAAAAGATGGCTAAAAGATGTATAATTACATGGACAACAATGGTTTCAGGTCTCGCTATTAATGGGTTGTGTAGAGAAGCCATATTTCTCTTCGATACTATGTGTTTAGAAGGAACAAAACCAGATGATGTCATTTTCATTGCTGTTCTGTCAGCTTGCACTCATGGAGGGTTGGTGGAAGAGGGCAAAAGAATATTTAACCAGATGGAACAAGAGTTGAATATCAAACCCCGAATAGAGCACTATGGTTGCATGGTTGATCTTTTAGGTCGGGCCGGGAAGTTGGAAGAAGCAGTCAGGTTCTTAGAAAGCATGCATTTGAAGCCAAATGCTGTCATTTGGGGAAGTCTACTTGGTTCCTGTAAGATTCATGGAAATGGAGATCTGTTAGAGTCTCTAACCAGACGGATTATGGAGCAGGAGCCTGCGAATCCCAGCTATTTAACTCTAATATCAAATTTGAGTGCATCAATTGGACAATGGAAAGATGTGCTGACCTATCGGTTAGCAATGAGACAGCAGGGAATAGAGAAAGTTCCTGGTTGTAGCTCAATCCAATTGGGTAACAAGATCCATGAGTTTCTAGCCTATGATACAAGGCATGAGCAAAGAAAGGAACTGTATGGAGTTTTAAGTAGTTTAAATGAACACTTGGTAGCAGTATCCAATGGATTATGAATATATGATGGTCTTTTGCACTATGGTCACATCTATTCTGATGCTACGGGAAGAAGAAAGGAATGATAAATCAGCAGTAGTTTTCCATTAAGTCCCGAGCATTTCTATCCCAACCTGCTAAGGGTGATGAGGTACTTTGGGTCCTGGGTACTTCAAACTCAAAGATAATATCAGAAAAACACATTCTGCAGGACATCTACCTCGTGAGTCAAAGCAAGAGAAAAGGTATAGGCAAACATGGCTTCATGGAAGATGGGTCGAAAGTCGAAACATTTTCAGGGTAAAGTTTTTCTTTTCTTTTGAAAAACTGTGGGTGCCTAGAGACTAGTGAAAGAATGGCTGTTACAACAGAATTCTTTTGTTTAAGTTAAAATGTTGTCACACAGATCAGTTATATCCGATCCATATTATTCTTCAATGCATAATGTGTTGCTCTCTCACCCTCTCTTCCACACAACTGACGGCGATTGATATGGTAATTGCTTTTGTTTCTCAAAAGTTAATGGAAAAACTCCGTTTTTCTTGAAATTCATGGCTTTCTTATTCTGTTACTTCTGTTATGGTTTTAGTACCAAAGATGATCTTTGATCCACTGTCTTTTTCATCTAGCCGGATGATAGTAGCCTGAAAATTATGTTTCCAATTGTGTAGTACAGGTTATCAGTTCCAATCAACGTTTTCGTGCTTAAAGCCACATAACCCCTCCCTGACCTCCAGACTAAAAGAAAATTCCTCTGGTTTACATTATATCCATGTATCATATCACATATGTAATTAATCGCGTGATTAGTTGGTTAAATGCTCTTGTTAAGGAGAGTTGATACCTCCTAAGGGCGTTAGAATAATTTATCAGAAAACTATTTGCAATTGCACTATTGTCTATTGTATATCTATTTGCAAGAAGTGGACATTGTCAAGCTCTCCTGATTGGTTTGGTTCCGAATGGTCTTGGTTATAACACGGTTATCAATCGGATCCTTAGTTATCATTTCATTTTAGGATTTTGATCTCTTGGCAACCGCAATTTATAGATCAATGCACCAAATAAAATCAATGATTCCAATTAAATGTTTCAACTGTAATAATTATCAGTGTCCGTTGTTTTTTTTTTTTTTTTTTTTTTTTCGAGGAATCGAGCTTACACATGGTACATAAACATGATTGGTGTTGGACCTGCGGTAAAATTGAAAGGCTAGCAATAATCGGTGGTTTGGTCCGAAAGAGTTGAGAGACTTTGAGGGTTGGCCCAAGGGCAATTTTTTTATGGTTCAAACGTGACCCAATTGAAACCCGTAGAATATCCCCAAATTAACAAATTTTGTGTTTTTTCTTTCGTATACAATCGCACTGATGTTTTTGGTCAAACCCCAAATTAACAAAAATTAGGGTTCTTTGTTTGGCCAGGAAGAGGAGGGTACGCTCGAATTTTCTTGGGTTGCGTGAATGGTACGTTTTAATATCAAGACTACTATTACTACTTATCTTTATTTTGGTTCAGAAAAATCGATCTTTTGTTTTGTTATCCCATCGTGCCAGGAATGATCGATTGTGAAGAGGAAGTTTGATTAGAAAGTGGGAATAGAAGAAAGACGTAAGTGGGCTTGGTTTCTGATAGAACGTGTAGTTTAGGGTTTAGGGTTTAGGGTTCGAGTTGGCGTCATACTGAAGAAAAAGATAGAAAAAGATGGATGGGAGACAGTGGCTTAGGGTTGACAGATTTAACGATCTTTCGGACGAAGTTGTTCATCACATTCTCTCTTTCCTCAGTATAAGTGACCTAGCCTGTTTTGGCAGTGCATCCAAAAGATGCAAAGAACTCTGTCTGTCAACTCCGTCGTTGAATTTTGATGAACTTTGTCATAGGGATCTGTCAACGTCCAGTAAGCGGTTAATGTTGTTGAGTTCTTTGGATAGGTTCTTGGTTCGTCGTGGGGATGAAAAGTTACAAAAGTTTCGTTTGGTTTGGGATATTGATTACTTTTTGGTGAAGGAATTTTCCTATGAAGAGGAGAAATTTCGAGTGATTACGTGGATCCACAATGCGGTAAAGTGTAACGTTGAAGTACTTGATCTTGAGTGTGGTTCATTTAGGATGACACTGACTCCATTTCCATCTTGCGTCTTTCTTTGTCGATCTTTGAGGTCTCTAATGGTGGACATGAAGCTTATGGTTTTTAAAGAGCCCTCCTCAGCTTCTTTCTCTAATCTTGAATGCTTGAAGTTGAGAAATGTTAAAATCGCAGATGAGGGGTTTTTCAAGTGGTTTTCATGTTACTGCAATTGCATCAAGGAATTATGTCTCGAACAAGTGTCTGGGGTGCAAAATATTACCATCGAAAGCTCGTCTTTGTTATCATTTAGTTTTGTCAATCACTCTTTGACGGAGCAGTGCCAACTAAGCATTGCAGCTGAGAAACTTGTAGACCTAGTTATTGACATTAAATCTATTCCACACAGAAAATCGATAAATATTCTTGCTCCAAATCTTACAAGTATGAAATGGATAGGGAGATTATTGATCCAGCAAAATCTGGGGGAATTCATTCGTTTAGAGAAAGCCGACCTTTTTTTTCTGAAGAATGGAGCATATGACTTTGGCATTGTGTCCGAGTTTCTCTGCAGTATATGCAGGGTCGAAGTTCTTATTCTAAATGCAGAGAGCCTCAAGGTAAAGAGACACTATAGTAAAACTGAATTGATCTATTTGGGTTGTTTCTCTTTGCTTCGGTGAAAACTAGATACTTTGCAATCCACTATTATTAGATTGTAATCTTTCCTCGTTTGAAAAACAAGATTAATTTATCAGAAATGGTTGAAAGTTGAAAGATGTAATTGCTTTTGCGTTACTAATCACAGAAGCCAGATTGAAAATTCGTATTTCTCTGAATACTGCTAGTCAGTCTAAAGATAATACTTTGCATATGTTGTATTGGTGATTATTCGCATACAATTTTTGTTACTGTTCTGATGCGTTTATCTTTTGGCCAACTTATGATTTCCATCACTCAGTTTTGGTATTCTATCGCATATAGTTTTCATTACTGTTCTTACAGGGTTCTCTTCCTTTTTTGTCATTTAGGTTTTTGCTTGTACCAAGGAAGGTTCTATGCCAAGACCTTTAGATAATGTTCGTTATTTACGTATTGATATTGGGAGCTTGCTTGATGACCTAGTCCTGGCAATGATCTGTCTGTTTAAAACAATGCCAAATTTGAGTACTTTGCACATAAATACTGACAGAATCTTCCTCCATTCGAAAACTGAAGTAAGTAGTAAAGGATCTGCGTATCTCTCCGTACACCTCTCCATTTGACTTGTCTGGAATCTGGTCTTGTTGATCATGGTTAAAGAATGAATTAGTTTTCCTTTCGTTATATCAGTTTTGGAGAAATTCTCAATTAATCTGCCTGTTGTTCATTGCCTTTCCAGTCCTCCGGGTTTGATGTAGAGCGTTGGAAATTAGAAAAACCTACTTTTGTTTCTGAACTTGAGGAGGTGACTATAGAACTTCCCAGTGGGTCTAATGGAATCGAGTTATCGAGGTATATACTAGAGCATGCTCAGCACTTGAGGAAAATGGTGATTGTTCATTCGCCCCAACAATCGCATGTGCGAAGAACATTAAAGAAAAGCAAGAAGATCTCCAATGCGACAATTGTCTTTCAGAAAGATCTAACAAGAGGGAGATGAAGCAAAGAGGAAGAAGGCTGCTCGTCACAAGAGGTTTTTTGTGTATACTTTTAGAGCACCAGCTTAAATATGCAAATGCAATATGTTAAAATATGAAGGTTTAGTTTGTTTTGATACAAGTGATATTGTGGTGGGGATGGGGAATCATGGTTATGATCTTAGCAAACTGAGCTATAAATTCCTTGCACGAGGCATATAGCTTTTTTATTTTTGCTTTTCTAGCTCTTGTGGTTGCTGAAGCGGCTTTTATTTTGGTACAGTAGCTCTTCTTGTTAGAAATATATTTGCTCAACACATAAAGTGATAATCTCACCACCCAATTAATTGATTACTGTTAGATGAGTTTGACTTAATCTATCTCTTACACAAATCTTGAAATTTACACTAATTTGACGATAATTAATAGGATTGTAAGCATTTGGTAGAATATGTATGAATTTTCTGATTACATTTCTTCTCCGTAAGGAGGATTATATGAACATACTAGTGTACTATACAACCTAAGAAATTAATTACACGAAGCTTCCCCACTACACTATAGGAGTCCGCCTCTACACACCATAAAGTGTGGAGAACAAGAGTACACTAGGTTTAGTCACTCCAACACTTCCCTCAAGTTGGTGAATGGATATCACTCATGCCCAACTTTCTAAGCGAACTATGTGAAACACTCGACTTGAGATAGCTTTAGTGAGAACATATGCCAATTGATCTTCAGAATTTAAAAAGGTATCAGATCAATCTTTTTTCCAATTTTTCTTTGATAAAATAACTATACACTTCGACATGTTTTGTTTCTTACTTCACCAAGTAACTAGATTACCCCGACCGAAGGTGAAATAACCTAAGTGGAACATCTATCAGTGATGCATCCGGCTCAATCAAAATTGGTATATACCTAGTAACATTTAGATCTATACTTGGCAAACATAGGACCTATATCCGGTGCAGACTTCAAAGATCTCAATATGTGATCCACAGCATTCCTATGATCAATACTAGGAGCATGCATAAAATGACTAATAACACTTCAACATATGCAATACATGGTCTTGTGTGAACTAAGTATATTGACCTTCCAACAAAGAGTTTGATATCGTTCCTTATTAGTTGGTGTCTCTGATCATGTAGTGCATGTTCCATCTCCTCTGAATATCCATTAGGTAAGTATACAACTAATTCTAATATTGTTGTGAGTACGTATAAATTGTCAGCAAGACAAAATCGCGGTGTGTCACCTGACATGTTCTTTCTAAAAAGAAATGTGAAGTATCCAATTGCTAATTACATATCATGTGAGAACTGTTCACCATAACAGAGGGCATTGGTAAATCACATTGAATCAAATAGAATTCCACTTAGGTTGAAGAAGTCATAAGAGACCCTAAGTGGATACAAGCTATGGATGAATAGATGTCCACTTTTCAAAAACAATAAAAGCTGGGAGATAGTGCAGCTACCAATGGGGAATAAACTGATTGGGTGCTGCTGACTGTTTATAATCAAGTACAATGCCGATGAATCTGTGGATAGGTACAAAGCAATGATAGTGGCTAAGGGGTACACGTTTTGATTGGCCTATTAAACTACTTGATTGAAGAATGCATTCCTTCATGGGAACTTGGAAGAGTATGTGTATATGGTCTTTTCACCAAGATATGGTGTAAGTGGTAATACTTTGGTGTGCCGATTGTGTAAGTCTCTTTATGGGTAATACGAACTCAAGTAATCACCCCTGCTTGGTTTGATAGATTACTCAAGCAATGAAGAAAATATAGGTATCACCACAATAATTTAGATCAAACTTTGCTCCTGAAGTGTAGGCTTGGCAAGTTGATGCTTTAATTAATTATGTATGTGGATGACATGATTATTATCGAACATGATTCAGAAGAAATCCATAAGTTACAGGTAAATCTTGCATCCGAATTTGAGAGAAAAGATTTGGGAGAGTTGAAGTCTTTCCTTGGAATTGAGATCGCCTATTCAACTAAAGGTTTCTTGTCTCAACGGAAACATGTTGTGGATTTGTTGAAAGAAGCTGGTAACTTATGCTGTAAAAATGGTGATACTTCTATGGTAGAGAAACATCACTTGGATACTTATGATGATCATGTTCTTGTTGATAAGGGTAGGTATTAAAGACTGGTGAGGAGATTAATTTGTTTAGCTCATACTCGTCATGATATTGCACATGTTGTACGTGTTGTGAGCCAATTTATGCACTCACACAATTAGGATCGCATGAATGCTGTAATGCAATCGTTTATTGGAGAATTTACAGACGCAGATTGGTCTAGCAAAGTTATTGACAAGTACACATGGATAGTTTACGTTTGTTGGAGGTCTCTTGTTACATGGCGTAGTAAGAAATAGAAGGTGGTGTCTGTAACAACCCGTCCCGGGATTTATGGAACAAAAAGGGTATTTTTGTATTTTCACTAAGTTTAGGGATTTTTTTCCTTTTAAAAATGGTTTTTGGGTCTTAAATGGTGTGCCTAAGGGGCCCACCCCTGATTTGTTTGTCCCCGGTCCCATCTTCTTAGTTGCCACGTGACACTCTCTCTCATCTCTCATTCTCCCCGACCTCTCTCTTTGTCTTATTTCTATCTCTCTCCCTCTCAGACCTCACACTCTCTCACCCTCCATCTCTACAACTCTCTTCTTCCCTCCCCGAGAATCATCACACGCACCCACATACACCCACCTGGCGACAACGACGGCAGTACCACCATCATCACCGCATTAACTCTCTTTCTCTCTTCGTCTTAGTGGAGCACAGAGGAACTCCGGCGAGTCCTTCGCCTTTCAGACAATTAGTAAGCCTCGAAACCATTCCAGTGATATCATTTTAGGGGTTTTAGTCATGTCTTTAACCCTTTTATGTGGTTTGGAGGGGAGATAGGTACAGAGAACACTTAAAAAGTTTCTCCATGTTTTCCGGCGAGGAGCACCGCCCCTTTCGAGGCAATTTCTAGCCAAACCACGATGAGTTGGCAGACATCCAAGGTATCAATCTCTTCCTCTCGCTGAGTACTACAACTTTCCTTCTTGTTTCACCCAATTTAGTTGAGTATTGAAGAAGTTATATCCATTTGAATCTTACCTAGTTTCTGGCGACCTCCGTAGCTTTCAAGGCATTTTCTGGCCAAAACAACAGCGAGTTAGACATCGTGCAAGGCACCATTCTCTTCGTCTCGTCAAGAACTATGATTTTCGTTTTTGAATCACTCGATTTCATTGAGTATTGACAAAGTTATGAACGTTTAAATTCTGTCTAATTTCCGGCCGAACTCCGGTCTTCCTCTCCAGCGTGAAACCCAGCCCAATAAACCTCCCAGGCCTTTGGGCCATTCTTGCTGAGCCCAACCCAACCCTTTTTATTTTTCTGTTTTATTTATTTTTGGTTTTAAAGGCCTTTGGGTCTTATATGTTAAAGCCCTAGACCATTTTAGTTTAAAAACCAAGGCCCTTGGGCTGTGTCTGTTACGGCCCTAAGCCCTTTTCTCTTAAAACCCCAAAACCCTGTTGGCTTAAGGCCCTTAGGCCATTTGGAAGTCGGGCCTTAGGCTCGTGACTCTAAACCCCCTAAACCTAACCCATCTAAAAGTCTAAGCCTAAACCCTTTTAATCTAGGGACTTAACCACTAAACCCTTTAACCCTTCAAACCCTAAACCTTAAACCGGCCCATACCTTTTATGGGAAATATTTTGTGTTGACTTTTAAGAAATTTAACCAGGACCCTTCTTAGGGTAATTCGACGTTCTGAATCTGTTTCCGACGTCCATTTTCCCAAATTCAATTGTTATAATAGAGTTTTATTAATTGGACCCTTTATATGCTTAGGGGCAATTATTATGGCGTTTTGTCTCCGCTAGTTTGCGTGGCTCTTTGGCGGCTAAGTATCTGTGAGTGGAGCCCTTCTAAAATGCATGTTTTAATAGTAGAAATGCATACATGAAAAGCATGATTTAATGATTATGCTTTATGAAACGTTTTATGAGATAACATGCTTATTGAGGCTAGATTGAATTACTACTATTTTTCCTATAACCCGTGTTCTTATAAAATATTTGATGGATGACGATATGATATTTAGAACATGTTTAGAACACCTCTTTATAGTATATATGATGGATGACTTTATACTATGAAGTTGTTTTTCAATATATATATGTTCAATGGTTTTGTACTTACCTAGTGGTCTCTATTCCGCTACGGGACGAAGGGATAAATTCCGATTCGTCTCAGACGACGGTTATGGTGTTAGCATAGGGCCTGAAATGTTTTTCCTCTGGCTATTAGCACAAGGACGGGGAGCTGGCATGGGGTCTGGAGAGTTATCGGACATTCACTAATGATTATTATATATACAAGTTATGATTTGAGACATTGCACAACATGCTAGGTTTCAGAAAACCTATGTTTATCATGATATATAGGTGTTTTCATAAAACCAGGGGGTTAGTATGTTGATAACTGTTTTAGTATATATATATATATATATATATATATATATATATATATATATATATGTTGTAAAATTGATGGTGGGTGCAGTGGAATAAATAAACAAGACACAAAATTTACGAGGTTCCTCTATAGTCAGTGTGACTGGAGTACATCCTCGGGGCAGCATTGATGCTTTCATTATAATCTGAAAATAAGAGTACAAAAATAACTCTCTCTATTATCTCCTCTCCTCTTCTTTCCTCTCTCTCTTTACTGTGATTCTCTCTGTATTTTTGAAAGCATTACGGAGTGCTCTATTTATAGAGCAACTTCGAACTAATGCATTAACTGCACTTTGAAATTTACATCATCCATTTTGACAATACCATATCCTGCATCTCCAAATTCCATTTCACTTTGCATGGACATTGAAAACTTCTGCCAAAGTACTGTGGGCATTCACTACCCACCAGCATTTTCAACACTCCCCCTTGGATGCCCACATATCAACATCAGTTGCCTCGTTAAAACCTTGCTTTGTTTTGGATGCTCCCCCTGATGAGTATCTCCCCCTGTTTTCAAATCATTTAAGTTGATCGTTGATCATTCTACTTCAGTCTATTAGTAAGAAGAGTTGCCGAAAGAGGTGCTTTACTTGTTGTTAACTTTCCACATGCTTGTTCTTGAGGACCTTCTGCTAAACTTGATCCAAAGGTCTGAATTTACTCATTTTATCTGAAGCGGAATTTGATTCAAGAGTAGTGAACATTTGATCTTGAATCGGACTTGTGATTTCTTCAAGGACCTTCGAGGCTTGATCTTGAATGAAATTGGACCATGAAGAGCTTCATGTGACAAGTGATCTTCGGTTTTGTTAGGGATGAATCAGCACGTGTTTGTTGCGCTTATCTCCACATGCTTCAATGTATCATTTTCACTTTCCTTACTTGCTCCCCTTGCTTAAGTAGTATTTTCCCTGCTTTTCCCCCATGCATGTGTGGCATCTTCTCCTGCAGTATTTGCCCTCTGATGCAGGAGTGGAATGCAACCCTTGCATTTGGATGGTTCATCACTTCTTGGTGACTGGAGACCCAGCTCCAACAACAGTTGAAGATGACTACTCGAGAGCTAGGTACGCAATCAGGAAAGGTTCCAGGCAGTCGGTTCCTTACCGGGAGTTTGAGTGGAGGTTCCGACATATTGCTTTCTTTATCCTTGTCTTTACAGGTAAGAACAAGAACAAAGGAAAGGACAGGGAGATTGCATGATATGAGATACTCTTGTTCTCGTCCCTGATGATATGTGATACTCTTGCTCTGGTATGACTTGTTTTGGAGAGGTATTCTCTGAGAGGAAGAAAACTGAGTATGTTGATATGTTTGGTTGCAGATGCATCTTCGGCAATGAGAGAGAGAGTTAGGAGTTTTGGATGTATGCCTTGCAATGGAGGATAAAAGTCGACATATATAGGGATTTCCCCAATAGCAGGTAGTGGTGTAGACGTGACTTTGTCATCCACGCTTGTCGGCAACAGTGTTGTAGTTGGAATAGTGAAATTCACGCGTTTTCAACTTTATTAGAGATCTTTGACAAAGTTGTACGTGATATCCAAAAGCTGAGATTGCGTCTGAAAATTTTTATTCAGGAAAATCTGGCTTTTGAAATTCAGAGAGCTGTGCATCTTCGATCTCTGAACAAGTGGCTCTGTTGCCTCTTCTTTTATACAGGTATTGATTGTATTCAAATTTGCACACTTTGAAGATTTCCCACTTGTGAAAATTGTCTCTACTGTATTTATGAGATTTCACTATATCCAACCTTTTTCTTTCATCAATTTCTGAAAATGGCTTACCCATCTAACATTTGCTTAGATTTGAGTCTTAGGACTAATGTAGGCGAGCCGCATCAGGATAATATATAGCACCCGTCTTTCTTATCTTCAAATGGTCCTCTTACGGTTGGGGACTCTGTGATGAAGAATGACCTAACCGCTACAGTGGTAGCTAGGAATCTTCTCACTCCCAAGGATAACAGAATCCTTTCAAACCGATCTGATGAGGCTGCCGTTCAAGACTCTTTGGCTCTCGGTATTCAATGTGCGAGCTCCGTTTCTAACATGGGCCAACGCCTACTTGCTCGAACTCGCCAAGTTGAATCATTGATGGCTGAGGTGGCAAGTCTTAAACAAGAGATCAGAGGGCTCAAGCACGAGAATAGAGTGTTACACATGCTCGCAAATAATTACTCAACGAACATGAAAAGAAAGCTCGACCAGCTACTGGAATCCGAAGGTCGGACTCAAAATGACAATCAGGGGTTTAAGTCTTTATTCCAAAGACACCCATTATCTCAACCTTCTGGAGTTTCACCAAGTACTGAGGTTTCAAATAATCAACCTCTGGTGCCTCCCCCTTCTGGGGTACTTCCGAGTACTGAGGCTTCACATGAACAACCTTTATGAAGGCTCCCTCATGTTTTCATATGTATGTACATGTCTGTAATTCCTCGGATATATCAATAGATAAGCTTTATTTCATTCAATGTATTGTGTCAAATACAATAAAGCATATACTTCACTAAGATGTGGTACTTCTGGACCAAATATCAATTTATCTTTACCCTCACGAAGATAAATGATCTTTCTTAGTGTCTACATCATTTGAGTATTTAACTCATAATCTTCAATCCATATGGTTCTTTATAAACATCAT
Source organism: Malus sylvestris (assembly GCF_916048215.2). NCBI lineage: Eukaryota > Viridiplantae > Streptophyta > Magnoliopsida > Rosales > Rosaceae > Malus > Malus sylvestris. Next base: position 2,455,425 of record NC_062273.1, read on the forward strand.
GGATAAGATTCGTGTTGGCATATTGTTCGATCTGCAGTTCGAAACAATATTTCCTTCAACACTTTACAATCTTTCTTGACTCTTCAGGAGTCCCAATTTAATATAATCAACTCTTCAGGAGTTCTAATGTCATCGATTCTTGTAAGAGATTTTAGTATGTTGCAACAATATCATAATGATAGTACTCACTAAGGCAATTATACCATCCATTGGTATTGAGTACATATTTTATGCTTTACCCTTCGGGGGCTTACTTCAAGCAAGTTGAATCCTTCAGGGATTTTCTACACTTCATGACACATTTTCTTTGGAATTTATACAGAGCAATTTGCTCCCATGTATAATTGAGGGATTTACTTATGGAGATATGATGTGGGCGACTCACAACTCTTCGTATATAATTCTCCATTCATATGAACTCATTTACAAGAGTATAATTTCAGGTTTTAATTAGTAACCTTGTGTCATATCATGTGAGTGTAATTCACTGTATTACAAATGCCCAATGTAACCTCCTTGGTTCAACATCTTTTGGCTATTTGTATTACATTCAAATATATAGGTCCATTTTCCTATGTTCTTACAAAATTGTAATGGAATTGCCTTTCTCCATCTTTGTTTTTCGTTGAAAAGAACGAGACTCAATATCAACACAGCTCATTGATGATTTTAGTAGCTACTTGTAAAAACCAAAATTACCATTGGTTATCATCAATTTGTGATCCCATATTCTCATGTGCATGCGCATGCATAAGAGCTTTTTATTTATTTGGATATCCATTGCCTTTTTAAGGGCATTACACTATCTCTTCCAGGATAGTCGTAATTTAGAGAATGCGGATTATAACCTCTTCTTGAGCGTTATAGAGCTTGGATCTTAATCTCCACTTCCAGGAGTTGAGTCATTGGAACCTATACGTCTATCATGCTTCATGCATGAGACATCAACACTCCCATGTCCACGGATTATCCTTCCTGGGATGTGTATCCATGCGGTAACTGTCATGCTTCTAGCATGCAACAGTTATGCTTCGGGAATTCAATAGTTCAGTAATGCAATATTCTTCTTCTTTCGAAAGACTGAACCTTTTTTAGTCTGAGGGTTTGTCACGCTTTAGGCATGCAACAGATAACTCATTTACTGCCTCATTATTTTGTCCAAACAGGGACATCAATTCTTGTAAGCACATTTGCAACAAGTATATGTGATTTCATCACTTTCTTTGCATCATTAAATGCATCTGGCATTTGATTGTCACATCATTGCATCATTCAATTATTCTTACTTCATTTGATTGCTTCGTGAATCAAAGTAAGATAAATTCTCTTCATTCTTCTGGAACGATCATTTCTCGTCATTCTTCTGGAATGATATTTTCTCATCGTTCTTTTGGAACAATATTTTCTCCCCATAACGGCGGGAAAAATTGTCTTATCAAAATGACAGTCCGCAAACCACGTGGTAAACATATCCCCAGTCAAGGGTTCTAAATATTGAATGATAGATGATGTTCAACATCAATGCCCATTTTAGTACGTTGTGGCAGTGCAATAGGCACATAGATAACACAACCAAAAACTCGTAAATGTATAATGTTTGGCTAGTTCCCAAACACGAGTTGTACTGAGAAATATTGATGGTTGGAAACTGGTCTCAACCGAACTTAATAATGCGTCATGTAAAATGACATGTCCCCATGTAGAAAACTGGTAATTTCGTTTTTATGAGCAAAGCACGGGTAATCAATTTCATCCGCTTAATAAATGCTTCTGCTAAACCATTTTAAGTATGGACATAAGGAACTTCTGGTCCTTATTAAATAGTCTATGGACTGAGACTTTTATGACCTTTATTACAATTAAGTTGAGGCACTTTGGCACTTCAAACTTAAGGTACTTATCAAGAAACTTCATGTCCGATCTAGGGACTTCATGTTTGATTTTTTGCATGATGGAACTTCGGGTCCAATCATTTTATGTGATGAGGATCAAGAAACTGCAGGTTCTGATCTAATCAAGGAACTCTGGATCCTTGTTATACTCATCGTAACAAAAGATAAGTACAATAAAAAAAAATTAAAGCAATAAGCGGTAATTCCAGCCATAGTAAATAAATTGCATTTAAATAAATAAAGCTTGTGATAAGGGCTTTATAAATCAAAACTTAAAGCAGTAGGCGGTAAAACCGTCCATGATAAATAAATTGTTTTAAAGTAAATAGATCTTGTGAAAGGATTTTAAACCAACACCAATTCACATAAATAAATATATATTTTCTCTTCTTTCTTTTCAGATGGTACGACACCATCCAAAAAGTCTTCACCCTTTGGTTTTTTTTTTCTTAGTTTCCATAAGGTGTCTGACACACCATCATTTTTCTTTTATTTTATTATTTAGATGGTGCAGATGCACCAGGCACCAAAACCTTTTTGTTTCTTTCTTTTTCAAATGGTGCTGTGCACTATTGACTTTTTCAGATGGTGCCATGCATATTCCATAAACTTCCCCTTTTTTCTTTCTTTGTCTGTCTCTACCAGTCTTGAAACCCAGGGCCAGCTGGGTTGTTGTGGAGGTCACACAAAACCAATTCAATCTAAAAAAAGACTACCAGAGACTGGCGTTGTTCTTGCATGGCCCAGAGAACATGGCATTATAAAGCAAGAACCTCCATACAAAGACATAGATGACAGCGGGGTTGATGGAGGCACAAGAGAGAGAGGCCTGTGTGGATTCATTCTTGCCATCACCATCTCAGACAACTGAGTATTCATGGGAGTTCTCGAGATCTGTCGAAAACGACGCGATCTGGGTTTCCAAGTCTAATGAGATTCTTCTGGATCTCTGGAAACCAGTTGTCAGGTACAATTTTTCTTATCTCGTGACGACTTCAGGTCATTGTAAATTTCAATTCTCACCGAAATTCGGCGGAGCGCTTCTGGCGCGGTGGGAGATACAGAAAATGGACATACCTTTTATTCTGTGAGATTTTTGGCTAGCAAAGGTGGGAGGTAGGTAATGTTTCACCGGATTTATGGCGTTGTGTTTTCGACTAACATGAGAGCTTCTCGTGCTGATAACGTGTTGTAAAATTGATGGTGGGTGCAGTGGAATAAATAAACAAGACACAAAATTTACGAGGTTCCTCTACAGTCAGTGTGACTGGAGTACATCCTCGGGGCAGCATTGATGCTTTCATTATAATTTGAAAATAAGAATACAAAAATAACTCTCTCTATTATCTCCTCTCCTCTTCTTTCCTCTCTCTCTTTACCGTGATTCTCTCTGTATTTTTGAAAGCATTACGGAGTGCTCTATTTATAGAGCAACTTCGAACTAATGCATTAACTGCACTTTGAAATTTACATCATCCATTTTGACAATACCATATCCTGCATCTCCAAATTCCATTTCACTTTGCATGGACATTGAAATCTTCAGCCAAAGTACTGTGGGCATTCACTACCCACCAGTATTTTCAACAATATATATATATATATATTAACTTGGTCCACTCATGTTTGTTTTGCACCCCCTTCAGGACTTAGAATCGAGGCATATAATCCCGGCGTCCAAGCACTTTTGCATTGGCATCTTCGAGTTCTCTCGGTGTATGACCCACTCCTTTGTTCATTCAATTTTTATATTAATTCTTTTAGTGTTCTAGATTAGATGTGTGCTCTGAATATGTTCCTTAAATGCATATTCATTATTCTTTTATATTTATAAGTCTTACTTATTCCTTGTTCTCAGCATTTGCATTCAATAAATGGCTTTCGTCACCCTCAAGTGTCGGCTAGCACGTGCCTATCCTGGTGTTCGAGGAATATCGGGATCGGGACGTGTCAGTGTTAAAGTCTTCTGTCGAGGTTCAGTATAGGGTACGACACAAGGAATATGTAAACTTCTTTAGTTATGTAAACTTTTAATTTGTATTGGTTTCGAACCAAAGGAAGCTTTGAAGTTATATTGTGACAATAAATCCGTAAAGGAAATAATAGATGATCTGGTACAACATGATAAAACAAAGCATGTGGAGGTTGATAACACTTTGTTAAGGAGAATCTCGAAAGGAATATTATGTCTATATTGTTTGTGAATTCAGGGGAGCAACTAGCTGATGTTCTTACTCATGGAGTATTTAGTGAAGTGTTTCAGGAGTCACTTATCAAGTTGGGCATGTGCGATATCTACGAGCCAACTTGAGAGGGAGTGTTGAATTTACTATAAAGATTATAGGAGTCTTATATTTGGTAGGATTAAGATTTAGTTTCCCTATCTTTTGCAGATTACCTTCCTTGTAATGCATATTACTTTCCTTGTAGAATAGGCATGTGTGCCTATATATTGTAAACTCTAGATGATGAATAAAGTCACGAAGTATTCAACGTATTTCTTATGTTTCACGCCCATACTTCAAGAAAACAATAAAGGAAACAACGACAACCATGCATCAAAACCAAAGTGATGAGAGAGATGACATAAATATGTTGTAGGTACGTTTCACACCCACACTTCGAGAAAACAGTAAAAGGAAACGAGAACCACACACAAAAACTAAATGTCTATTCTCGTGATGAGAGAGGGGTGGCGTAATCAGTTTAGGTATGTTTCACTCCCACAAATCGAGAAAATAGTGAAGGAAACAACGAGAAACACACACAAAAAGCAGTGCAAATACACATGATGTGAGATGGGTGACGTGAATTGGTTGCATGTAAGTTTCACTCCCACACTTCGAGAAAAGAGTAACACTATGTTTGGATGAGGGAGTTAAACTTAGAATTTTGACGAAAGTCAGAATTTATAAATTGACATGCATTAATTCCCTTGTTTGGATTTATAAACATAATAATTTAAAATTTTCCCGTGGAAAAAAAAAACTTGGGATTTGGGACCTCCAATTCCCAAGTTTAAATTTCACGTAAAGAGGTATCATTTTCCAATTTCTATGAGTGAGAGTTTAAAAATAACAAATACTCTATTAAATTATGTTGTCCTTTTACACTATGTTTGGATGATGGAATTAAACTTAAAATTTTGACAAGAATTTATAAATTGGCATGCATCAATTCCCTTGTTTGGATTTATAAACATAGAATTTTAGAATTTCCGCGTGAAAAAAAGATTTCCTCATCCAAATCAAACAAGAAAATTCACAAATTCTAGAAAATAAAATTTCATCATTTTAAAATTCATTGGTAATCTTAAATTTCCTCATCCAAACATAGTGTAAAGGAAATCCAAACAGAGTGTAAAGGAAACAAGGAGAACCACGCACAAAAAGCCAGTGAAAATACACTTGATGAGAGGGGTGACGTAAATTAGTTGCAGGTACGTTTCTTTCCCACACTTCAAGAAATCAAGAAACAATAAGAAGGCACTGAAACCAGGTGCTAATACATGTTATGGGAGAGGAGTGACATAAATCGATTGCAGATGCTTTTCTCTCACACATATCTAAACACCGATCTCCAGTCAAGAACTGTAAACCAACAAAAAATTAGGGTTCTCTGTGCTTTTCTTTGAATCAGTCAAATTCGATCCAAAATCTGGAAGACCAAGGAATATGGTGAGGATCCAACGAGTTTGGCTTGCACACCCCCCTACTAGCTAGAGTATGAGTAGCTAAAAGTGGTAAGTTCTAGTATCAAGAGTACTACTCTGGTCTAGAAATGATTTGCATGCACACATTTTTGCCTTTAGCGCATACCTATTTATTTTTTTCCTCAATTATCCTTTTATTTTTGTTCAATCCAAAGGCCATAAATAAACAGGGATTTGCATTAAACTCACTTACGCTTTGGATTTGTGTATAAATGAATATATATATATATATATATATATATATAATTGATGCTTTAGCTTGGTTTAATTCCTCTTTCCTTTTAGGCTCTTGTACTATAAATTGGAAACCAACTCCGATCTCATACAAGTAAGACGCAAAAACACACTAGGTCTTGCTATGGAGCATAAGTTAGTGGCTAGTGCAAGTTCTCGAGGTCAACGAGTGTGTGCGATTGAGAGTAAAATGATCGACAGATTGAGTAATCTTCCAGATGAAATTGCCCAGCACATTTTTTCCTTCCTTGATTTGAAAGACATGGCACGACTCGGATGCATGTCCAAAAGATACAGAAAATTTCATCTGTCATCTCCGTCGTTGGAAATTAATATTAATGAAATCCCTAACCAGAAGATGAAGAAATGCTCCTGCAATATGCGGTTACAGTTGATATATTCCTTGGACAGGTATTTATTTCGTCGTGGAGATAATAAAATAAAACGCTTTCATATTCGTTGGGTTACTCACAACCGCTTCACTAAAGACTGTGCGTGTGATGAGAGATTCCGTATCATAGCGTGGGTCTACAATGCAATAAGGTGTAATGTTGAAGAACTTGATCTTGATGTTTCACTACCCAGGGAGACACCATTAGCATTATCATCTTTCATGTTTCTTTGTAAATCTTTGACGTCTCTATCAGTGAGCATGAAGTGTGTTCTTAAAGGACCTCCCCTTGATTCGTCCTCTAACCTGAAATACCTGAGTCTGAGAGAAGTCTGTATTGTGGACGAGAAGTTTTTCACATGGATCACATGTTGCTGCAAATGCATTAAGGAATTCCGTCTTCAAGATATTTACGGGGTAGCAAATATCACCATCGAAAGCTCTTCTCTGGAATCATTTGTTTTTGAGTGTCCCGGTTTGAGTGCTGGCTGCAATCTCAACATATCAGGACAGAAACTTGAATGCTTACACATCCGTTGGGGAAATCTCTTCTTTGACCAAAAATCGTCGCTAAATATTTCTGCTCCAAATCTTAAATCTTTAACTTGGTGGGGGACTTTGTTTTCTCACCAAAATCTTGGGAAGTTGATGTGTTTAGAGAAAGCTGAGCTTTCTTTACAGCCTGAATCTGGAATAGATTTCGGCATCATACATAAGGTTCTTCACAGCATGCGCGGCGTTAAAGTTCTCATTCTACACAAAAAGATCACCATGGTGAAGACACAACACTCTTCAAACTTATGATTTTATTTGTTTTCTATTTTTGCAAAAACTAGATAACTGTTTCTTACATAATTTTGGGTTCTCTTCATCTTTCTGTTTGGTTTTTGCCTTTATAACATTGCAGGCACTGTTAAAAGAAGGTTCCATAGCACTAGCAGCACTATTTGGTACCGAGATTAGTTATCTGCAAATGCATATAGAGTGCTTGTTCGATAATCTGGTTCCGGCAATGGTCTCTCTTTTAAGTGGAATGCCTAAACTGAACACTTTGTACCTGAAGACTGACCAATTCTCCTTCTCCCCTGAATATAAAGTAAGTAATAGGTCCGCACTCTCAATGCATTTTTCCATCTGTGTTTTCTTAATTTTCAGCAACTTTTTAGCTGATTTTTTTGTCACGCGCTGTGTTGCCTTTTTCAGTCATCTGGGTTTGGTATGGCATACTGGAAATCGCAAAAACTTGCTTTTATTAATCAGGTTAAGGTGGTGTCCATTGAGCTTTGCAGTGGGTCCAATGGATTTGAGCTAGCAAGGTATATCCTCGAGCATGCTCAGAACTTGAACAAACTGGAAATCATTCATTCTGCTGAGCAATCTAATGCTATAAGGGAGTTAAACGAAAGCAAGAGGGTTTCAAACGCCGCATTTGTCTTTGAGGAAGATCGACAAAGAGGGACAAGAAAACAAGGTACCCCTGCATTCTGGTCGTTTGCCCAAATGCTGCGGGGGCCTTGTTCTATCGACTCGATTCGTCAATGAATTTTGAAGGACATTGTAATCCTTAATCTGTTTCTTCTTTGTGTACTTGTGTACTGTGTGTATTAGCTGAACTGAACTAGTAGTTTTGGGTAAAATGTGTTGTGTGTTCATTGGCTAATTTTGTTGTTTGATAATTTGCGTTTGATAAAACGATTTGAGGCATTATAAGATTTGATTCTTGCTCTTCCTAAATGAATAAATAGGGAATATTTTTGCTCACCACCTTCAAATAATGGTGATACTCATCAACCTATTTATCATTGTCGGATGAATTTAATTTTCAAGATTGGTATATCTACGGACGGATGAAATTGGATTTCAAGATTTGTATATTAGATAAACATAAATAGGGTAAATCGCCAAAATGGTCCATGAGATTTGCATAACTCATCACTTTGGTCCCTGAGATCCAAATCGATAAAAGTGATCCCTGAGATTGTCCACCATCCATCATTTTGGTAATTCATTTAAAAACTCCGTTAAGTGTCCCGGAGCTCTTGGCCAGAAGTTTGGGCAATTTTCAAAGTCTCGTAACTCAATCGTTTCTTAACCAAATTCGACCCATAATATATCAAAATGAAGATAGGAAAGTATAGAATAAGATTATATCTATTTTGAGGCCCAATGGTTGCCGGAGATGGCGGGAAAATAGCCTCAAAGTTGACTGGTCCGAGTGAAAACTTGAAAACTCGCCGGAAACTGGGTAAACTTTAAACGTTCATAACTTCTTCAATACTAAACGAAATCAAGTGATTCAAAAACGAAAATCATACTTATCGATGAGAAAAAGAGAATGGTACCTTTTTTATGGCTAAATCGACGTGGTTTGGCCGGAAAACAGCTCGAAAGTGACTGTCTTGGTCTCGAGTTAGCTACTTTCGAGCCATTTTCTGGCCAAACCACGGTTATTTAGCCATCCAAAAAGGTACCATTATCTTCGTCTCATTGAGAAGTATGATTTTCATTTTTGAATCACTTGATTTCATTGAGTATTGAAGAAGTTATGAACATTTAAAGTTTACCCAGTTTCCAAAGAGTTTTCAAGTTTTCACTTGGACCAGTCAACTTTGACGCTATTTTCCGGCCATCTCTTGCAACTATTGGGCTTTGAAATAGGTATAATCTTATTCTACACTTTCCTATCTTCATTTTGATATATTATGGGTCAAATTTGGTTAAGAAACGATTGAGTTACAAAGCTTTGAAAATTGTCCAAACTTCCGAACAAAAGCTCCGGGACACTTATTGGAGTTTTTAACGGAAGGACCAAAATGATGGATGGTAGACAATCTCAGGGACCACTTTTATCGATTTGGAATCTCAGGGACCAAAGTGATGAGTTATACAAATCTCAGGGACCATTTTGGCGATTTACCCACATAAATATTAAAATTTAAAATTTTCAAATAGTAATTATTGGGGCTCAAAAATCTCACATGAAAGCCCAAACTTTGTGTGTGCTTGTTTTCGAACTTTCAAATGATTTTCTTCTTGTGTTCTTGCCTTTCCAGACATCTGGGTTTAATATGGGATACTGGAAGTTGCAAAACCTTGCTTTTTTCGATCATCTTAGACTATCTCCAACCCTTGGGCTAAAAGCCAAATTTTTTAGCCCGGAAAATTTGGCTTTTAGCCCGGAAAATTTGGCTTTTAGCCCATAAACAATTTTTCTGCTCCAACCCTTTTTATCTAAAATTTTAGCCCGGGATTATTAAAGAATGAACTTAGGCTAATTTTTTTTCTTAAATCAAATTTTAAAAAAATAAAAAATAAATATGTAGACTATCGTAAATTAATTGTATGAACATTTTAATCTAAAAAAAAATTAAATTCCGATAAAAATTGAAAAATCACTAAATTTTTCACAAAACAAGCCTTCAACTTTCACCAATCTTTCAACTTTCACCAACCGTTCATCAATCATCCTCTATAAACACAGGTCCAATATTAGTTGAGTTAAATATTTTTTTTTAATTATTTTAGCCGTGGGCAGTTAGATTTTTTTTTACCGTTAGATTTAATTATATTCGATCTCAGCCGTTGGATTTAATGTATTTTAAAATAACATATTTTTTTAAAATGAAATTTGAATCTGAACCGTTGGATGCAGAAAGGAGCCGTTGGGCTCGGGGAAGTGGCCGACATGGCCTTGACAGTGGGCCCCGACGTTGTCGGGACGTGATTGCAAGCAGCCTGCATGGGGCGCGTCCGTGAGTGAGCGAGCCAAGACTGGCCCAATTTGCTACGAGTCCACACGTGTTTGGGGGGATTTTGGCCCAGCTTTAGCATTTGACTTTTAGCCCAATGTCTTAGCTTGGGTTGGGTAGTGTTTGGGGGGAAATTTTGGGAGAAAATTTAGCAAATAGCCCAGGTTTGGAGAATGTCTTAAGGATGTGACCATAGAGCATTATGGTGGATCTAATGGATTTGAGTTAGCATGGTATATGCTGAAGTATGCTCAGAATTTGGAGAAAATGGTTGTAGTTTATCATCCTCGGCAATCTAAGGCTATAAGGAAATTGAAAAAGGTCGTGACTGCTCAGGACTTGGAGAAACGTGATTGTTTGTTTGTCGGAAATATCTGATTTTATAAGGAAGCTAAATGAAGAGCGGGGGGGGGTGTATTCAATTGGGAGTGAGAGATTTTAATGAATTTATAAATCTACGGATTTTCATGGAGTTTAATTGATTTGTAGAGATTTCATATAAAATTTTGATTCAATTCCCTCAAAATCTCATGGGGAGATGTGAGATTTGAGGATGCTTAAATTACACTACAAATCTCTTCAATTCCCTATAATTCCTCAACTTTTTCAAATTGTTTAAAATCAAATTCTAATTGAATACATCTGGAATGTTATAAACTTATTTAAAATCATAATTGAATACACATTAAATTTCAAAGAATTACTTAAAATCTTGATTTAATATCCCTAGATTCATTAAAAGAATTAAAATCTCTCAAAATCCTAATTAAATACACCCCTAAAAATCAAGAGCATTTCCATTGCTGCAATTGTCTATCAGGAAGATCAAGAAAACAAGGATCGCCCCTCCCCACCTGGCCGCTTGGTTGTGGTTCAATCTAGGGATGGGCAACAGTTATGGTGGGCGAGTAACCGCGGTTATTTACCCATAATCGTTTATGTTCATACCCACATAACCGTTTCCTCGTTGGTAATTGCATAAACGGTTATACCCATATCCATAACTGTTTATAAACGGTTAACCATATCCATAACCGTGTACCCATTTAACCATAACCGTTTACCTATTTAACCATAACCATTTACCCGTTTTTGAACCCGTTTATCCTTTTTTTACCCATTCACCCTTTTTTCACCCGTCCACATTTTTTTTTATCAACTTGAATATTACAAAAGCAAAATTTGTCATAATTTTCATTTTCTGACAATTAAACACCATTATAAGTACATTTTAGCATGCATTTCCCTATTTTAATCATTTAAGTCCTCATACAATTCCAATAATTGAAATAATAGTTTACGAACAATATTTTTCTACTACACCCAAGCAAGTCTTTAATTATAATCCATATGATTACAAAGTAAAGCTTCTAAAAACAAAAAGTAGTCATTATCTTGAATATTAGATGATTCAAAGCTCCAAAATATTCCGAAACTAAACACTTTCGAACACTAATGCTTTAGCACATTCAATCACAATGTCTCATCAACTCGTTGTCACCAAAAGAGGCCTACAAAAGAAATGTATAAATTGAATTAGTATCTCATTTAGGAACATCGATACCAATTAGCATGAATCCAACAAAGGTAGACTTAACCTTGAGGGGCGATGAGAGAGAGATGAGCGGCGAGGAGAGAGAGATAAGCGGTGTAGATGACAGAGAGTGCGGCGGTGATGAGAGAAAGGGCGACGAGGAGAGATAGATGAGTGGCGGAGATGAGAGAAAGGGTAACGAGGAGGAAGAAATGAGCGAGGGACGGGGCGTTTGAGACTCCGAGTCTGACGGAGAGATTGAAAATTTAAGGTTTTTAATTTTAATTTTTTAATTTCATATATTAAATTAAATAGGTAAATGGATATCCGTTATAATTGCGTGTAATACCCAAAACCGACGGATACCCGTTATCACCGTGGGTAATACCCATAACCACCCATTTAAATTTCATGGATAAACAGTTATACTCATAACCATTTGTTCGTCTAAACGGTTACCCATAACAGTAACCGTGAATTTTAAATGGACGGGTAACCGCGGTTATCCAAACCCATGAGTATTTTTCCCATCCCTAGTTCGATCTATTCACATTGAATTTTGATGAACGTTGTAATCCTTGATTTGTTTTTCTTGTTCTAATTATATACTGGGAGTTTCTTGACTTGCTTGCTTGTTTTGTTTGCGTTGTATAATTTTCAACTTTTGACATGTTTGATAATCGTAGGGCTTATGTGTTTGATGAAATGATTTTAGATATATCGTAGACCTCGAGAATGCTCAGGAGTCGCTACTTGGGGAAAATAGAGATTGTTCGTTCGCCCCAACAATTCAATGGTATAAGGTATTTAAATGAAAGAAAGAGCGATTCGCGATTCCAAATGATGCAGTTGTTTTGGTCAATTGCTCAATGTTGAAGGTGTTGGAAAATAGTTATTTATTTAGTGTTTGGATTTGGGCTTAACCCATTTGAATTAGGTTTTCGTTTCCTTGCTTATTAGGGACTAGGGTTAGTTTATTATAAATAAAGAGCTTTGTCATTCAGAGAGATTAAGTCATTCACAATATAACCTCTTAGAGTTTTATAGCCGTTTTGGCATTCTCGTTTATTTAATAATATTCTTACTTTGTTAGTTTTGTTAATCACGCACTCTGCTATTCAACTAGCAGGTTTGATCATTCGAGATTTAATCTGCTTCTGTTCAGTATCAATTTGTCTGTCTCGTCCGTTTGTTTGTTGTTCTGTTCTCAGTTGTCGTTGACTTAAGTTGCAGAAAAAGTAAAGAAAACAGTGTAGAAAAAGAATTTGTATGACGACGACTTTTATGAAGCTATGACTCGAGAATCACAAACTCGGATCAAGTTTGTCTCTACCTTAGGCATTCCTGTTGAACCCAGCTTGCATGAACCCACCATGTCAGTACCTGCCGCCACATATGACTAAATCCAAACCGCTTGATTTATCGACCATTGCTGAGAAACCCATCTGCGCACTGCCGCTGCTCATGCACCCAGTCACCAAGCTTGCTGATGCTGTCCATTGTGCCCATCGAAATGTTTGCAACTGATGTTGGTAATTCTTATCTTTGCTGTTTTTGTTGTTGATTTGACGATTATATTGGAGTTCCTATGCATTCTGAGAATTGTTGCACTTGTTCGGAGAAAACCAAAAAAAAAAAAAAAAAGAACACACAGAAAGAAAAAAAGAGGAAGAAGGAGAAAAGAGGAAAAAAAAGAATTAAAAAAGAGAAGAAATAGAAGAAAATAAGAAAAGGAAAGAGAAAATGTTGGAGGTTTTAAAAGCCCACACGGGCAAAAGAAAAAATGGGTTGTTTGGTCTTTTTTGGTTTAAAGTCCGAGGCCCACTAGTTGTTGGCCTGTTTGGGATTGTTATGTGACCACTCGAGTATTTGAACCTCTCTGTCCGCATTGTGGAGCCTGCATGTCTGTCTGTCCACGTTGCGAAGCCTGCCTGTCTATCTGTCCGCGTTGAGGAGCTTGCATTGTCGTGTCTGCCTAATAGAACTTGCCTTGTCGTGTCCGCCTAATGGAGCTTGCCTTGTCTTGTCCGCCTAACGGAGTTTGCATCCGCATCCGCTTGTTGACAAACTCATGATGTGTACTGTCATGAGTTTGATGGGGGGTGTTGGAAAATAGTTATTTATTTAGTGCTTGGATTTGGGCTTAGCCTATTTGAATTAGGTTTTCGTTTCCTTGCTTATTAGGGACTATGGTTAGTTTATTATAAATAGAGAGCTTTGTTATTCAGAGAGATTAAGTCATTCACAATGTAGCCTCTTGGAGTTTTGTAGCCGTTTCGGCATTCTCGTTTATTTAATAATATTCTTATTTTGTTAGTTTTGTTAATCGCACACTCTGATAATCAACTGGGAACTTGTTATGTCGACTGTTCATCATTGAAGTTTGATGAACATTGTATCCTTGATTAAAAAAAAAATTCCACGATACGAATAGTTTTCCTTCTTTAATTTTGTTTAGAAGTGCCACCAACACTACATTTTAGTGGTATTTCTCTTTTGTTTATAAAGTGAGAGATCTCAAGTTCGTCTTGGAGGATGAATTTGGTACTAATTATTATGGTTGACTCATCTCAAATTGTTTTTCACAAGGTATATTGGGCAACTGGGAGTAGTGTTGATGGGTCACTTGTCATAAACAAGGGTGACCATGTTTGGTTCGGTGTGGTTTTAGGTAAAATTGGAACTTGATTTTTTTGTTGTTTGGCTCGATGTGATTTCGAAGCTTGAACCTAAATGTAACCAAATCATTTAGGTGTGATTTGATTCAGTTTCAAACGGTTTTGGTTTCATTTTCAAACTATTTACAAAGTGCTTTATGCACTTAATCTTTTGATCACAAGATCAGAAGATCACACAACTAGTGATTAATCTTTTGATCCAACTCTGTATCACAAGAAGTGAATTGTTTATTGAGCCATATTATGTTTGTATATTTTGATGATCTATTTTTAAAAAATATATTGATGAAACACATTCGTTAGTGGATGAGCAATGGTTATGGCGGGCGAGTAAATGTGGTTATTTACCCATAATCGTTTATGTTTATACCCATATAACCGTTTACCCGTTGGGTAATTGCATAAACGGTTATACCCATATCCATAACCATTTATAAAGGGTTAACTATACCCATAACCGTTTATAAATGGTTAACCATACCCATAACCGTGTACCCATTTAACCATAACCGTTTACCCATTTAACCATAACCATTTACCCGTTTTTGAACCCGTTTATCCTTTTTTTACTCATTCACCCTTTTTTTTACCTGTCCACATGTTTTTTTTCTTTTTAACAACTTGAAAATTACAGAAGCAAAATTTGTCATAATTTTCGTTTTCTGACAATTAAACACCTTTATAGGAACATTTTAGCATGCATTTCCCTATTTTAATCATTTAAGTCTTCATACAATTCCAATAATTGAAATAATATTTTACGAACGATCTTTTTCTGCTACACTCAAGCAAGTCTTTAATTATAATCCATATGATTACAAAGTAAAGCTTCTAAAAACAAAAAGTAGTCATTATCTTGAATACTAGTTGATTCAAAGCTCCAAAATATTCTGAAACTAAACATTTTCGAACACTAATGCTTTAGCACGTTCAATCACAAAGTCTCATCGACTCGTTGTCACCAAAAGAGGCCTACAAAAGAAATGTATAAATTGAATTAGTATCCCATTTAGGAACATCGACACTAATTAGCATGAATCCAACAGAGGTGGACTTAACCTTGAGGGGCGAGGAGAGAGAGAGATGAGCGGCGAAGAGAGAGAGAGATAAGCTGCGTAGATGAGAGAGAGCGCGACAGAGATGAGAGAAAGGGCGGCGATGAGAGATAGATGAGCGACGAAGATGAGAGAGAGGGCAGCGAGGAGGGAGAGATGAGCGGAGGATGGGGAGTTTGAGACTCTTGAGTCTGGCGATGAGATTGAAAATTTAGGGTTTTTAATGTTTTTTAATTTCATATATTAAATTAAATGGGTAAATGAATACCCATTATAACCGCGTGTAATACTCATAACCGATGGATACTCGTTATAACCGCGGGTAATACCCATAATCGCACATTTAAATTTCATGGATAAACGGTTATACTCATAACCGTTTGTTCGTCTAAACGGTTACCCATAACCGTAACTGTGAACTTTAAATGGACGGGTAACCGCAGTTATCCAAACCCATGAGTATTTTTCCCATCCCTATTAGTGCCCACTCCTAGGCTATAAAATTTGACAAAGCTTTTTTGGCTTAACTTGTCACTTGATGAGCTTGACTTTTAGCAGCAGAATGAATTATTTCCCATATTATTACTGACAGTACGCTGATTCATTTTGTACTATATATTAGTGCTTGTTAAAGCAGCTGAAGCTTACACTGATGCAAGAATGACGATTGAAGAGCTGACGGTTGTTTGACTCAAATTCTTGTTACTCTCGGACCAAGATTATCTCTCCTCCTATTTTTTATCCCGTTTTATCCCCTCATATTTTTTAAACCATTGATTTCACGTTAAGTTAATTTAATGTTCCAGATTCTACCACCTCACTAACAGCTCCAAAGCATCTTTAAAGCTCAATTTTCTGACTCCTTTTTGCTGCCTTTCCTGCCTCTAAACATTTTTTCTCCCTCATCTTCCACTTTTTCTAAACTTCACCTGTCTCCGATTCAATTTCTGGGTCAAAATGCAATAAGTTTGATCTTACCTTTTGCAACTCTATTCGTATGTCATTTTACACCGCTACATCTTCATTAGGTCTTCTCAAGTCTTCCCAATCAAAAGGTAAAATTACATAAATAGACCTGGGAAGACCCAATGAAGATGCAGCGGTGTAAAATGGCATAAGGATAGAGTTGCAAAAGGTAAGAAGATCAAACTTATTGTGATTTTGACCCAAAAATCGAATCGGCAGTAGGTGAAGTTTAGGAAAATGGAAGAGGTGGGAGAAAAGATGCTTTATAAGCGGGAAAGGCAGCAAAAAGAAGTTAAGAAATTGGGATTTAAAAATGCTTTGGAGCTGTTGGTGAGGTGACATAATCTAAAACATTAAATTAACTTAATAAGAAATCAATAGCTGAAAAAGTAAGAGGGGTTAGAAAGGGATGGAAAATAGGAGGGGATACAATCTTAGTCCGTTACTCTCATATTGGGTTTGTACGGAACCGTAGGCACAGAAGCTTCCTCGAGATTTGCATCCCATGGAGAAACATGCTTTTACCCTTGTTCTGGATCTCCAAGAGACATTGATGTACTCTTATTGGATTGCAACGGTGGTTGAGAGCCGAGACTTGAGTTGACCATATAATCAATTGGAAGCCAACACATAATACTGGTATTTTTTTTAATTAAATATTTTTTAATTTTTGTGGTGCAGGTTGATTTTGATTTGGTTTTAGATGTTCAAAATTGAAAGCAAACTATTTTTCTTAACTGTGGTTCAATTTTAAATCGAAACTATTTTAAAATTGCAAAAGCTGAACCATTTGGTGCAATCCGATTTGGTTTATATATCATTTCAATTTTCAATTCCAAGTATCCATCCCTAAGCATAAATAAATCATAAATAAAATAAAACTGCAATCTTAATTTTTAAAACATAAGTGAATAAATAAAATAACCTAAAATATAAATAAATTAGTGGCCCAAATCTTGAAAAGTTCCACTAGTTCGGGGATTTTCTAAACGGAACCGGATCCTTTCCTGAGCATAGGGTGGGGATCCTCTTGACCGGATCATCTGAGCCATTGAAATTTGATCCAACGACTACAATAATTATAACTTTTAGAGGGCCCCCCTGTTGTAGCTGTTGGATCAAATTTCAATGGCTCAGATGATCCAGTCAGAAGGATCCCCACCCTATGCTCAGGGGGGGATCCGGTTCCTTTCTAAACAACCCAAATTTGAGAAACCCGGAATGTTTAGAAGAAGTTGGGATTTTTCTGGATCTTGAAACATATGACTTTGAGGATTTATTTGATCATGTTAACAGTAGGAGCAAGATAAAATTTCCCTCTCTAAATGAAGTGACCATTAAGGTAAAGCAAATCCTTCGCATTTTTCTCTTTTAGATTTTGTTTGAATTGTAAAGTAAATTGAGAAGCAATTGGTGCCTTTATAACATTGCAGGCTCTATTTAGAGAAATAATTTTGATTTTCTTATATTAATCTCTCCATTAAGGAGGTAATACACACACATCACCACCACCTTGCGATGCAAGGAATAATAATAGAAGAGTCTATCCTCAACTAGGAAGGAATCCCTTTAAACTAGGAAACCAAATTATATTCCAATACTAATTTATTTATGACTCACATGTCAACACTCCCTCTCAAGTTGGTGTGTAGATATCTCCTAAGCCCAACTTGTCAAGTGAGTCACAAAATCTACTGGCAGAGACCGCATGTGTTAAGATATCCGCCAGCTATTCCTCTGTCTTCACGTATGGAATATCAATCAGCTTCACATCTAGCTTTTCTTTGATGAAATGTATGTCTACCTCAACATGCTTGGTTTTATCATGTTGCACAGGATTGTTCGTTATTTCCCTTGCTACTTGATTATCACAATACAACATCATAGACCCCTCCGGCTTGATCCCTATCTCAGTGAGAAGGATGCGAAGCCATAGAAGCTCACAAATTCCATGAGCTGTTCCTTTGTACTCGGCCTCTGCTGAAGATCTCGCCACCACATTTTGCTTTTTACTTTAAGTCATAAGATTTCCAGCTACAAACGTATCATTTCCCTGGAGCTCCCACTAACCTTTGATACCTTTCTTTATTAGTTGGAATTTGATCCTGATAGATTGTCAGATGATGATTTTGCACAATCGGAGTATCTGCCGATTTACAAGCTAACATCCCTGTCTCAGATAATAGATCTAACACGTACTTGCACTGTGACAAGTAAATCCCTGCACGAGACCGAGCCACTTCAATTCCTAAGAAATACTTAAGTCCTCATAAGTCCTTCATCTCGAATTCAGCAGACAAGTACCTTTGTAGTCTTTCAATCTCCCTTGTATCATTACCTGTGATAATCATATCATCCATATATATGATGAGCAAGGTCACCTTACCATCCTTCCACTTGATGAATAAAGTGTGATCAGAATTTCCCTGTCGGTACCCATACTTTTTCATTGCCTGAGTGAATCTGCCGAAACACGCTCTATGTGACTGCTTCAGACCATATAACACATTCCAAAGTCTGCACACCTTCCCACTGGAGTTTGCAATGTTGTACCCTAGTGGAAACTCTATGTATACTTCTTCCTCTAAGTCCCCATCTAAGAAAACATTTTTTACATCAAATTATCTCAGAGGCCAATCAAAGTTAGCAGCTAAAGACAATAGTACTCTAATGGTATTCATCTTCGCAACTGAAGCAAAAGTTTTCTGGTAATCAACACCAAAAGTTTGTGTGTATCCCTTTGCCACCAATCTTGCCTTGTATCTATCAATAGTTCCATCAGCCTTGTGTTTAATGGTAAATACCTATTTACACCCTATCGGTTTTTTCCCTTTGGGGAGCGGCACCAATGTCCATGTATTATTTTTCTGTAAAGCCTCAATTTCCACCTACATTGCCTTTGTCCATTTTGGATTCTTCAAGGCATCTTCAACTCTTGTGGGTATTTTTATATCTTCCATTTGTTAGACAAATGCGCAGTAACTCGGTGAGAGCCTATGAGTAGAAACATAGTGTGCAATTGAATGCACCTTACCCTCCGAATAGTACATGTCAGGGGGTTTTCCTCAATTTTCTCTAGAAGGCAACACATAAATAGGTTTAATGCTTTCTGAGTTAGTACTTACCTCAGGAATATTCGGTTGATCTTGGACAGGTACTTGAGAAACAAGAGGAGAGAGGGTGTGGCATAGTGTATCAATAGCTGGCCTACGCCCATTTGGGTTGTGCAGTGATGCTGCAGTGGCTGGGCCATGACAGTTTTCGGTGGTCCTATTAGTGGTCTTATTAATAGGCCCAGTAACTATCTCAACTGGGCTGATTGTGTTTTCTTTTTCTAGGCTCTCGGTCAATGGTTGCCTTTGGTCAATGGGTTTTCTCAGCCTTTTTGTGCATCAACTTCAACCAACCCAATTTGGTGTTCTTCATGTGGTGCTACAGCAGGCACATCAAACCAACCATAGTCTTCACTAGTCTCTATCTCCCCCTGAGGAGTATGGTGGGGAGGAAAAAACAATTCATCCTCGAAGAAAGTGACATACATAGTGACGTACATATGCCGAGTAAACGGATGATAACACCGATAGCCTTTTTGTTATGGATTAAAGCCAAAAAAACACACACCGAACTACACATGGATTGAGTTTGCTCTGTTGGTTCTTATGGAAAATGACATAAGTGACACACCCAAAAACTCGTGGTTCCAGGTGAAGAGTAGAGGGAAGCGTAACATGGTCTGCAAACATGGCCAAAGGAGTTCGAAAAAAGAGAACTCGAGATGGCATGCGATTCATAAGATAAACGGCATAAGTTATTGCATTGTTCCAATAGGTCTTAGGTACACACGTTCCAATTAAAAGTGCTCGATTAGTCTCAAGGATATGACGATTCTTTCTTTTTGCAACTCCATTTTGTTGTGGAGTCTGAGGACAAGTAGTTTCATGAAGGATACCGTATTCTTTAAAGAATTGAGAAAGATCTTGATTAACATATTCACTACCATTGTCGGATCGCAAAACCTTCACAGGAAGTGAATATTGGTTGCGAACCATGGAATATAACGTCTTGAAAGTTTCACTCACATCACCTTTATTTTTCATAAGATACAACCATGTCATCCGGGTACAATCATCAATGAATGTCACAAACCAATGTATACCATGATGAGTAGTAACTGGAGATGGCCCCCATACATCAGAATGAATCAACTCAAAAGGTATGGTGCTTTTATTAAAACTTGGAGAAAAAGAAGCACGATGACTTTTGGCTAAGGTGCAAGTATTACACTTCAGGGAAGAGTCTGAAATAATATTAAATAACGACGGAAGTAATTTTCTCAAATATCCAAATGAAGAATGACCTAGTCGACGATGCCACAGCTGAACAATCTTCATCCTTCCACTGCTATAACTTTGAACTTGATGAACACGTCCTAATGCAACATCATCCACATAATTCAACCCCCTCCTCTTAGTACCACGCCTAATGATTTCCTAAGTCCGAATATCCTAAAGTAGACAAAAAGTGGGAAACATTAGCATGACACAATTTAATTGCTCAGTGACTTGGCCCACAGATAATAAATTACTGGATAGTAAGGGTACAAGTAAACAATTTTGTAAAGAGAGATTAGAGGTGAATGCAATAGAACCCGCCCCTATAACTGGCGCAATACCCCAGTCTCCCGTGATAATCCTATTCCTTGGTGATGGTACATAGAGTTGAAGAGGGTTCGATCATAAGTCATGTGATCGATGGCTCCTGAATCAATAATCCAACATGTATCGTAAACAACAGAAGCAATTGAGGCAGTTATTTTATTACCTGGGTCCTTGGAATCATTTGAGGATATCATAT
The DNA here is from genome assembly GCF_916048215.2 of Malus sylvestris. Lineage (NCBI taxonomy): Eukaryota > Viridiplantae > Streptophyta > Magnoliopsida > Rosales > Rosaceae > Malus > Malus sylvestris. The sequence goes on from NC_062273.1 coordinate 2,476,490, forward strand.
TTAAAAAGGATAGGTGCTGCCCATTGTCATCCTGATCCATAACCTGCACCGATTCCTTGGGCTGGTTTTATGCCACGGTGGTGTGACCCATTGCTGCATCTTTAATTCCATGCCCATAATGGGCTGCTGCCACGGTAGATTGTGTTGTAGACTCGTCAGGCCCATCATAATGGGCTACTATTGCAGCAAGGCCAGGATCAAGTTCGACTTTCCTTGTTTGATTTGGGCATTTGCCTGATTTTCCTTTGATTTGTTTTCCAGGAACTATTTAGGGTATCTATGAATTTTGAAACAAGTATCTTTTGTATGAAGAGTGTCGTTGCAATGGCTGCATCGGAGCTTGTCTTTTTCAGCATTTTTCAAATCCTGCAGTGAGCGTGATGGACCTGGGAATGGTTTACTAACCATGGCCACAGATGGATCATTGTCAGCATCCTTATCGCCTAGCATAGTGGTTTTTCGTTGTGCTTCTCGCTGAATGGTGTTGAAGCATTCTTCTATTCCAAGGATGGGTTTTAGTCGAAGAAGCATGCTCCGTACCACATCCAATGAGTCATCGAGTCCGCAAGAAAGTCGTACACCCTGTCTTTTTGAAGATCTTCCTTCCTACTTTTCCAGTCGGCTGCACACACCATCTTGTTGGGACGTCGTTTGCCCATCTCTTGCCATACAATTTTAAGTTCTGCAAAATAGATGTTCACTGGTCGTCCATTCTACTTTGTTCTTGTTGCATCAGAGTTCATAATATTGGGACTTCTTTGCCCCGTCATAGAATATCTTACTGACGTTCACCCAAATATCATGCGTCGTTGGTAACTCAATGAATAGCCCTAACAGATGTGGTTCCATAGTTTTTAACAGCCATCCTCGAACAATTGCTTCCTCAGTGTGCCACTTCATAAACCTAGGTTCTGTTTCATCCACTATTGGAGTCTTCCCATTGAGATAACCCATCTTATTCAATCCTTCCGCGTGAACTTCCATCATCTTCGACCAATGCTCCTTCTGCAGCTATCACAGCAGCGGAGTGCCTTTTTTTGTGTTTCTGATTTGGTGTGTTCTACAAGTGAGTCCCTTGTCTCGGGACACAAAGCACACACGATAAGATAATAGGTTTAGAATTGGAGAAATATACCAGACCGAAAACTCTCGGCTCTGATACCAAAATAACTTTGATTTTCTTAGATTAATCTCTCCAATACGGAGGATATATATATATATATATATATATATATATATATAATAGAAGAGTCTATCCTCAACTAGGAAGGAATCCCTTTAAACTAGGAAACCAAATTATATTCCAATACTAATTTATTTATGACTCACACATCAATAAGGAGAAGGATCAATGCCAGCTCAATTTGATAAAATTCGTTGGTCGCGTCTGAATATTGTGAGCTTTGCTAATAACCTAGTCCCAGCAATGGCCTTTCTTTTTAGTGGAATACCTAATTTGCGTACCCTATATATCAAGTCCAGCCTACCTTTACTCGACCCTTGCAAATCTAATGTAAGTTAAAACAGTATGTTGTTTCTCTGCCACTCTTCTATTTTTGAAAAATACAAGAGGGCATGCTGGGCAGATAGGATGTGCTCGTCCTTACCGTAGGATATTCCATCAAGCGTTGGACAGCTTCTCTGACCAATTCCTCAGACCTGCTATCTAAAGCAGAAGTGGCTTCATCTAAAATCAACATAAAAGAATTTTGAAAGAGTATCCTTGCAACGTGAGTTTTTGCTTTCCCATGGTGGGACCTAGCAATCATGCTAAATATTGATGTTAGGATAAGGGTTGCTTCACCTTAGCTTCTGACCTCCACTGAAACTTGAGCATCTTGGTCCTATGTGTTGAATTGTAATCTTTTCTTTGCCCAAGACAATTGATCCAGCCCATACACAAAGAAAGATCGATGCACATGCTAGAGAGTTCTAGCAAAGTTCAAGTTGGTGGAATGCATGCATAAATATCTAAGGCTTTTTATAGAAAAATCTAGAAACTTGTAACAATGTGTGGTTGTTAAGCATTAGCTAGAAAGTTCTAGCAATGCCAAAGTTGGCAAACCTTGCCTATAAATAGGTGAGGTGCTAAGCTATGTGATGTAACAACCAAGAGAGCAAGTAGTGAGAAGTGAGAGTGCTAAGTGAGAAGTGAGAAGAAGCAACAAAGCTTCTAAGAGTGTTTGAGTGTTTCCTCTTGTACTAAGTTTGTGAGTGAATAAAAATCTTGAGTAATACTTTGAGTATTATTTCTTTCTCTTGCCTATTAATTCCGCTGCATTACATTCTTCTTTGTGAGATAAATATCTCCAAAGTGGTGAAGTCTTTTTAAGCCCCAACACTATGTTGGTGTTGTACCCTTCAGCGAGATTTTTGATCAATTGATCGGCGTTTGCAGTTGCTGCATCCTCCACCATTTCCATGTTTATATTTATCATCAGGTCCCTATTATCCAATGTTTTCAGCAACTGTCCCTAAAAATAAAGTCTCTTAGACCATCTCCAACCCTTGGGCTAAAAGCCAAATTTTTTAGCCCGAAAATTTGGCTTTTAGCCCAGAAACATCTTTTCTGCTCCAACCCTTCTGCCCTAAAATTTTAGCCCGGAATTATTAAAGAATGAACTTAGGCTAATTTTTTTCTTAAATGAATTTTTTTGTTTTAAATAAATATGTAGATTATTGTAAATTTATTTTATGAACATTTTAATCTAAAAAAATTTAAATTCCGATAAACATTTGGCATTTAGCCCGGGGGGAAAGCTGGGGGGTATTTGGCCCGGAAATAACATTTGGCATTTAGCCTAAAATTTTAATATGGGTTGGAGAGTGTTTGGGGGGGGGGGGTAATTTGGCTTTTAGCCCAGATTTGGAGATGGTCTTAGAGTAGAATATAGTTTACATGTAAATTATGAAGAAGTTATAAGTAGCTAGGGAGGGGGGAAAATAAATCTCAAATTGTTTTTCACAAGGAATATCAGGCAACATTCTGAGAGTAAAGTTGATGGGCCACTTGTCATAAATAAATCATAAATAAAAACTGCAATCATGTTTTATAAAATTATAAATAAATAAATAAATAAAAACCTAAAAAAATAAATAAATTAGTGGCCGTGAATGTCAAGGAAGCAATGATGTAAATTTTTGCCAATAGATGACGTGACTAAGAAGTAAGTCTCCTATCCAACTTTATCGGATTAGGATTCCTAGTTTATTTCTATGATTTATCTTTGTTTGCACCTGCATGTATTGAAAAACCTAAAAATTAATGCCGGCTATATATATATGTATAGACGTGTGTGTATTTATATGTCCATGCCATATGTAGGATCTGTTGCAAAGCTCTTTCAACTCTTATAATCAAAACAATGAGTATAGATGATCTACCCGATAGCCTATTGGCTGAAATCCTATTTCAACTTCCTTGCGAATCCGTTACTAGATTCAAGTCCGTGTCGAAGCGTTGGCTCGCCCTTATTTCTGATCCTTCTTTTGTTAATCTGACAAGAGGTACTTTGTTTTTCCAATCCGAATTTCAACACGAAACGGAAAATTTTACCATGTCTGTGGAGCATTCGGGTGTCAAATCACGCAGTTTCTCTTTGAGTTTCGTCCCCTGTTATCAAGAGCCAATAAAAACCGATGATGGTGGTCCGGTTGTGGTAGGGACGCATAATGACATAGTTTTGTGTTGTGCAACCCGATGCCATCAACGCGAGTACTACATCTGTAATCCACACACGAAGCGATGGGTTGGTCTTCCTCCAGCACCTCAATGCCAGTTTGCTTTTGTGGAAGTAGGATTCTTGTGTGATGCAGACTATAACAAGAAGGAAGACGATAAAAGAAAACACAGCAGTAGTATCTTTAATGCCTATGAGTATAGGTATGTGGTTGTGAGAATTTTACACACGCTCCCGTGCAGTACCCGAAAATTCGAGGTGGAGATATTCTCTTCTGAAACTGGTGAATGGAGAAAGTCAGTCGTATCATACTCATCAGGAATTAAAGGTTATGGAGCGTCTGTTTTTTGTGGACACTCAATTGCGTACAATGGAATGTTGTATTGGCCTGGTTATCTTGGCGTAGTTGCTCGGATGGATCCGTTCAACAAGAACAGTACTACTAGTACTGGTGTTGGTGATATCACTATTGATAAATTTCGTTTCACGGCATTTGATAAGCGTGTAGACGATCACATTAGTACTGAACACTACCGCTTAGGCATGTGTCAAGGGCGTCTGCGTATGTGCCATGTGTTTGTTCCCCTAGTTCCCCGTTGTCCAACAAAATTAATTCTGAGTATTTGGGAGTTGAAAGAAGAAGAAGAGACGGCCGCTGACGGGGGAGAGAAATGGTGTTTGATAGAGAGGGTCTCCACGGACCAAATGGTTTCAGAAGATCCACCGATTACTAAATGGCTAAACAGCTGGAAATATTGGTACGTCAACGTGCTAGGTTTAGACCCAAATAATGAAGAAATCGTGTATCTCCATATGCTACAACTAATTGTGATCTGCAACATCCGCACAAGAACATTAAAGATAGCAAGAAGGGGTGCGGCTCCTCCTTGGATAGAATGCTTCCCTTTCGAGCTCCCCTGTTGGCCAACACCACTTACTAATTTGTCATGAAATTGTATCTTCTGCTAGTTTTATTTGATTTGTTCTAAAGTATTTTTGGGTCATATAGAATGAAATATTTTATTTACTTTGGGTAAAGATAGATATGGAATGAAATATGTAGTAGCATTACATAACGGTGTATCTAACAATAGAATTTCTACTAAAATAATAGATGGGTACTATATATGCTTGTGCAATGTACAATTAGCTTATAACCGAGAAGTTTTCCTCACTCGGGAAATTAAGGGAACACTACCTCAACCTATATGCTCCACTCACAAAGCTTCAACATACAAGCTTCAACAAAAGAAAATTCAAAGAACTTAGCGAAGAAGGCTTTGGTGTATTTAACACAATACGTTGAAATGAAGGAAAGCTTATTTATTGATATCCCCGATAAGTTACAAATATGTACATATACTTGAGTCAAAATAAACAAACAAGAGGGAGCCTTCACAAAGGTTGCTTAGGAGAAGTCTCAGCAGTCGGTAGAGCCCCAGGAAGAGAAGGCACCGGAGGGGGATCATTCGGAGCCTCAGTACTGGACAAAACCCTAGAAGGAGGAGGCATCAGAGATTGATCATTTGGAGCCTCATTACGCGGTACAGCCCCAGAAGACGAAGGCAATAAATGCCTTTGGAACAAACCCACAAATCTCTGATGATCAAGTAAAACCTGACCATCAGATTCCTTCATCTGGTCAAGCTTCCTCTTCATGTTTGTAGCATAGTCATGTGCGAGCCGGTGCAACTGTTTATTCTCATGCTTGAGCCCTCTAATCTCCTGTTTGAGACTCATCACTTCAGCCGCCAATGATTCAACTTGGCGGGTTCGAGCAAATAGGCGTTGGGCCATATTAGACACAGAACCTGCACACTGAACACTGAGAGCCAGAGAATCCTTAACAGACAACTCATCAGACCGTTTGGAAAGTAGTCTGTTATCTTTGGGAGTGAGAAGGTTCCTGGCCACTACCGCAGCGGTCATATCATTCTTCATCACGGAATCCCCAACGGTAAGAGGACCAGTAGGGGAGACGAAGGATGGGCGCCATATGTTGTCTGGAGAAGGCGGGGCTGCCTCTCCAACAAGGTTCAAGTCAAAACGACGGTCGGAGGGGCCAGACATTTTCAAAGGTGTTGAAGAGAGAAGAGGTCGGACAAATCAAGATCTTAGAAGTGCAAGAATGGAGCTTCTGCTGGTGGATATTCAAGTGTGCTTTGGAACTTAATGTCAGCCCCTATAAAAATCTGCACTCGACGAAGCTTCAGAAATCGAAGAGGCGCCTGCTCAGAAATCGAAGAGGCGTTTGCTTTCTCAAAAGCTGGGCTGCTCAGAGACCACGAGGGTCGATCTCAGAAATCGAAGAGGTGTTTGCTTTCTCAAAAGCTGGGCTGCTCAAAGACCACAAAGGCCGATCTCAGAAATCGAAGAAGCTTGCTTTCTCAAAAGCTGGGCTGCTCAGAGACCACGAGGGCCGATTTCAGAAATCGAAGAGGCACCTACTTTTCCAGCCTTGTCAGCACCTGTCACACGCACACTCAGCTTTGCGGAAATTATGGGCATTCTGTTGAAGATTTCTGGCGAAGTAGAAAGCACATGAATCGTACTGTTCAATCACCCACTTCCCACACGCAACAGTAGCTCATGGGTACCACAGATAACTTTGCCAAAGTTCTCTGACAAAGTTGAGACATGTGAAGCTTGCAGCTCCCACTACATCGCTCTGACCAAGAAGGGTAAAAGAATTGCAAAGAAACAACACTAACAAAGTTTAGACACATAAATTTTGAAGGTCTAGCTACCATATTATTACCCACAAGGGTAAAGGAACAGTACCACTGCTGGATAATTGGAAAGTCCCGGTGTGTCAACCTCTGTGCTTCGTGGCAAGGTAGACTAGCAAACATGCCCAACCTTTACTCACATTCGAGAAAACACTCCTAACAAGATTGCTTGCTCCAAAATCGAAGAGGCACCGCCCTCTGAATCTCGAGAGCCAGACTCCCAACATGATTACTTTCTCAAAAATCGAAGAGAGGGTAAAGGAACAGTACCACTGCTGGATAATTGGAAAGTCCCTGTGTGTCAACCTTTGTGCTTCGTGGCAAGGTAGACTAGTAAACATGCCCAACCTTTACTCACATTCGAGAAAACACTCCCAACAAGATTGCTTGCTCCAAAATCGAAGAGGCACCGCCCTCCGAATCTCGAGAGCCAGACTCCCAACATGATTACTTTCTCAAAATCGAAGAGAGGGTAAAGGAACAGTACCACTGCTGGATAATTGGAAAGTCCCTGTGTGTCAACCTCTGTGCTTCGTGGCAAGGTAGACTAGCAAACATGCCCAACCTTTACTCACATTCGAGAAAACACTCCCAACAAGATTGCTTGCTCCAAAATCGAAGAGGCACGGCCCTCCGAATCTCGAGAGCCAGACTTCCAACATGATTACTTTCTCAAAAATTGAAGAGACACCGCTCTCCGAATCTCGAGAGCCAGACCCCCAGCAGGATTGCTTTCTCAAAAATCGAAGAGGCATCGTTCTCCGAATCTCGAGAGCCAGACCCCCGACAGGTCTGTAATCTTCACACGCAACATCAGCTTTCCAGATACCACAAACCACTTTTTCAAAGTGCTCTGACAGAGTTAAAACATGTGAAGCTGGCAGCTCCCACTACCGTGCTATAACCAAGCAGGGTAAAGGAATAGCATTATTACTTGATGTTAGGGAGACTCCTATATATGTCGACTTCCATCCCTAACGGACAGGCAGACCTGCAAAAATGCTCAACCCTTTCTCTTATCTGAGAGGGCACTCCCAACAAAGCCTTTCGAAATATTCAGCTTTCTTTCCCCCCGATAATACCTCTGTAAACAAGCTATACTAGAGCAAGAATATCTCATATCATCAGGGTTAAAAGCAAGAGTATCCCATATCATGCTTTTTCCCTGTCTTTTCCTTTGGCCTTGTTCTTACCTGCAAGACAAGGAGAAAGAGAGCAATCAGTCAGCACTTGGAATCAAGCTTCCAGCCAGGAACTGACTGCCTGGAACCCCTTACCTGATTACTTACCTGGCATTGCTCTCGAGTACTCATCTTCAACATCTTATGCTTCCAGGGAAGATACCGCATCTGCCTGAGGAACAGATAGGGCAAGTGAGAAGGATACAAGGAAGCATGTGGAGACAAGCGTAACAGCACACGTGCCGATACATCCACTACTCTATCAAAAGCAAAAGTATCCCATATCAGCAGGGTCGAACGTACTCTAGATTTGATGGACTTGTTTTGACCCTCAAATTCTTCAGTCGGCCTTATACTCTGGAGGAAACCAGAAAACCCTCCAGCCCAGTTCAAGAATAAGCCTGTGGAAAGTTACTTCTTCAAAAGCAAAAGTATCCCATATCATCTCTCCTCATTTTTCTTCTCTTTATCATTCATGCTGCCTGCAAGATAGGGAGAATGTGAACAATCAGCCGGAGCTCTGATTGCTTACCTTGTCTGTCACCTCTTTCAGCAGATCCCCTAGCTCGGCGACTTGGGGGACTCCTACTACATGGTTTGTATCTCGCTTGACCAAGCATGAAACTACAAGTAAGCTTCAAGTGAAATTGATACATTACCTTGTGCATCTCCACCAGTTACAGATACCACCCCTAGATGGAGGAAGAGTACTTCCAGAGAAGATGCCACATCTACCTATGAGACAGATAAGGCAAGTCAAGACGATACCACACTCCGGTACTTAGAAGTTTCGTGGCTACGAGATCATTCTCCCACAATATTTCCTAATGTCATTTGTACTAAATCATTCACTTGTACTCACTAAAGGAGAGCTTGAACCTATGTACTTGTGTAAACCCTTCACAATTAATGAGAACTCCTCTATTCCGTGGACGTAGCCAATCTGGGTGAACCACGTACATCTTGTGTTTGCTTTCCTATCTCTATCCATTTATATACTTATCCACACTAATGACCGGAGCAATCTAGCGAAGATCACAAAAAGTGACCGTTTTCGCAACCTAGGACCTATCTTGCAAGAGAACGGAGAATTAGATGGAGATCTCAACCATAGAATACAAGCTGGATGGATGAAGTGTAAGAGTGCATCCGGCGTGTTGTGTGACCGTCGTAGGCCACTGAAGCTCAAGGGAAAATTTTATAGGACGGCAATAAGGCCAGCGATGTTGTATGGCACAGAATGTTGGGCGGTGAAGCATCAACGTACACAAAATGGGTGTAGCGGAGATGAGGATGCTTCGTGGGATGTATGGCACACGAGAAAGGATAAGATTGGGAATTAGGATATCCGAGGTAAAGTAGGAGTAGACAAAATTGAAGGAAATATGAGAGAAAATCGGTTCCGGTGGTTTGGACATGTGCAAAGAAGGCCTACTGACGCTCCGGTTCGAAAATGTGACTACGGGACAGAGGTTCGGGGCCGAAGGAGTAGAGGAAGACCTAGGAAAACTTTGGAAGAGACTCTAAGAAAAGACTTGAGTACTTGGATCTAACGGAGGACATGACACAAATGAGCGCAATGGCGTTCTAGGATTCATATAGCCGACCCCACTTAGTGGGAAAAGGTTTTGTTGTTGTTGTTGTTGTTGTTGTCACCTCATAAAAAAAATTTAAAAAAAATAGTTTTTGAGTGAGAATCTAAGTAACATGTTGGCATGCGTTCGTTGAAATTCACCAACTGGGTCTCTCTCTTCTTTCTGGGTTTTGCTTTCTTCCGCTACTTTTACACTTCCCAATTCTCTTCTCCTCGAATTATGGCTGAAGAAAGTTCCAAATCTGTATACGAATTCACTGTCAAGGATGTTCATGGTAACGACGTAAATCTGAGCGAATACAGTGGCAAGGTGGTTGTTATGGTGAATGTTGCTTCAAAATATTTAACACAATCAAACTTCAAGGAATTAAGTGTTTCGTATGGAAAGTACAAAAACAAAGATTTTGAGATTTTGGCGTTTCCTTGCAACCAGTTTGCAGGACAAGAGCCAGGAAACAATGAGGAGACTGAAAGCTGAATTTCCACTCTTTGACAAGATTGAGGTGAATGGGAAGAACGAGGTACCCCTTTACAAATTCTTAAAGGGGCAGAAAGGTGGGATATTTGGGAGTGGCATCCAATGGAACTTTAATAAGTTTTTGGGTAACAAAGAAGGAAAGGTTGTGGAGAGATATGCTCCTGTGACATTACCTATTAAAATAGAGAAAGACATCCAGAATTTGTTCGAATCTTCTTGAGTATCAAGGACAGCAGGAAGTGTATGGTTTGGCATCCAGAAAATAAAACGTGTTTGCAGATGAAGAAAATTATCAGAGCATAAAAGATCGATGTGTAAAGTTTGATTAGACTACAAACTGTTAGACCAAGTCAGACTTCCCATTTACATTCAAACTCTCAAGTCTATTGTGTGCGTGATTCTTCTTTATCTCAAAGGGAGTCTGATAAATCTAGGAATATTTTGAATGTTTCTTAGATAAGTTTATTATGCTGTTGTAAAGTTTGAATTTCAAACTAGAGTGTAAATAGGGTATTTCAAACCCACTGATGTAATCTCTATGACCTTATAAATACAAGCAACCCTCGATTGAAAGGGTGTGCAAACACAACTGAAAACCTGACCTTATAAATACAAGCAACCCTCGATTGAAAGGGTGTGCAAACACAACTGAAAACCTAGCCTACTAAAGTTTTACATGGTATTGAGCCTAATTGTCTAACGACAAGATCCTGCAATTTTTTTTTTCCATGGCCGACAACAACAACATAGCTTCTTCCCAGCCAGCCAACTCCACCCCCAACCCCCCCAATCCTCAAATGAATTCCATGAACCCCTTTTCATCCGCTATGACAACTGTTGTGAACATCAAGCTTGATAGAACCAACTACCCACTGTGGTTGGCTCAAATCCTACCAATACTGAGAAGTCGTGATCTGATGTACTATACCCAATTATGAAGTATACCCAATTATGACTGACTTACTGCATGTTGTATTCCAAATTGTCTTAGCTAAATAACATGAAGTATACCTAATTATGACCAACTTATTGCAAGATGTATTCCAAATCCAACTCTCAATATCGCTCTATCGAGCTCAAGTCTGCAAAACTGCGATGGCGCGTTTCAAGCACCTCCCCCAAACTCTTTTGCTAGTGCATTAGTTCTCCATGCAACTCCTCCCCAGCCATATTTGAACTGAATTTTATTCAATATTCTTGGGAAAACAACAAAAGGAACATTGTATTAGATTGCATATATGTTTCCTTACACAATTTCATAATGTATATATAGTTGACACTTGACAGAGAATTACCAAATTAATCTACGTCAAATTAACTGAAAGTACATACGCAGTGTGTCCAAATGGACATCATGCATGTTCATTTCAAAATAACAACGGTAGAAGAAAGAGAAGCCAATGGGGGGAAGAAGGATGCAAAATTTTGCCATATTGCTTCTATTTGGTTCGGCGTCGAAGTTCACTTCTCTCTCAATTTCTTGGTTAGGGCAAATATCGCGCCTACTACAGCCACGACCACCGCTGAGATAATAATGCTTTTCTTGAGCGTCTGCGCTGCATCTTTCTTCTCCTTCTCCCTCTCCTTCTCCTTCTCCTTCTGCTGCTTTCTCTCTTCAGCCTCTAATTTGTCCTTGAAAATAAACAGCGCAACATTATTAGCAAGACTGCACTGCATACAGAAGAGAGGCACAAAAGAATACCAAGATTTCCGGACTTTTTTTGTTTACGAAACTTTGTTGCTAAAAGTGTTCGTGTTAGCTTGAAATAAGCTGTTAAAAGGGTTATGAGGTTCACTAATAACTTCACTTGTAAGAGTTAATGATTGTATAGCATGGTATTAGAGATTTGGTTACCTAAGATCGTGGGACCAACCTTCAAACCCATCGCGTACTTATCACTTTTCGATAAAACGATTTTCACATTCCACTCTGTAAACTTGCATTCCTCCAGTTATTTTCATGTTTTTCTTTTACACAAAAGAAAAACTAGATACATTCAAAAACTACATCTAACCAAATACAATCAGAGGACCGATGACCCCAAAATTGGCTAAAGCAACAACCGCGAAGTGCACGTTTGTATTCAATTATCAATAGCATCACAGTATGGTGAGGAGTGCAAGCCTACAAAATATGATTGCGGAAATCACTATTTATTCAATATGATTGTATACGCACAACGCTAATAAGACTGATTACAAACTTTTAATTATAATAAATAAATAAACAACTACGGAAACCGAAAGAAATCAACAAGAAACGGGATATATATAAACGACATTTTGTGCTTCCTCAATTAAGTCCTAGTATTCACGAGTTATAGTATTTATTAAAAGTTTGTGATTCTGTACAAGTATTTGAGAATACAAAAATTCAAGCGTTGAAAAAAATCACCTTGATTTCCTTGGAGGTAGTTACTAGAGACGATCCACTGTCTTCCTCAAAGTTCTTGTTAGTTCCTGGATTCAATTCTGCATCCACATTAGCTGCTGGAAATGTCGAATCCGCCATTTTCTTTGCAATTTCTTTCTTTCTTTCTTTCTGTGTGTTCTTTCTCCTTTCTTTCTACGGCGGTACGAAGGGAAGGGAGGAGAGACTCGAGAGATATCAGAAGCAGAAAGAGAGAGAAGATGTGAGGCAGAGACACGTGTCAGTAGCTTTTTTCTTGGAACACACGTGTTGATTTCTTTAGGTTGAGGTGCAACGGTTTGTCATGTTTTTCTGAGTCTACTTTCTTGTTTTGTCGTAAACTGTCCTACAAATCCACCCGTGACTCGTTCTAGGCCTATCCGCATTTGGAGGGTGAAGGGACGAGAGATTGTTGCGTAGAGGAAAGCCCTTGGTCACTACTCACTAGTCATCCAAGACACAAATAAATTCAGACATTTGGTTCCTCTTGTGTTCGTCTAGAGCGAATGAGTAATCTTAGCCATTGAACAAGGATTCAACGATTGAGATTTTAGAACATGACATGAGCCGATTTATTCTTAGAAAACCCCACAATTTAGGTTTTTGAATGGAAAGAGGATCCTCTCTAGATCCACTTTAGGATCCCCACATCTTAGTCATTCATCTTATATCGTGCAGTCAGAAATCATTTGATTTTTTTTATTTAAAATTAAACACAAATAGTATCTGACGAAAACTGACCGCACGATGTACGATGAACGGCTAAGATATGAGGATCCTAAAATGAATCCGGAGATGATCATCTTCCCATTCAAAAACCTAAATTGTGGGGTTTTCTAAGAATAAATCGGCTCATGTCATGTTTTTGAATCTCAGTCGTTGAATCCTTGTTCAATGGCTAAAATTTTTGAACCATAATGACCGATTCATTCTAGAATTTAGCTAAATTGTTACTTATAACTAATTTTTTCCAATATTTTACTTCACTTTGATATGAATTGAACAATAAATGGGGCTTTTTATATCACTACAACTATAAGGAGACGATATGTAAAATCAGTTAAGATTTAGATATTTGCTACCAGAATGCTTAGGCAGGTGGGCGAAATCTAACTATTGATTCATTGTGGACTCCACTAACATCATCGATATCAATGATCATGAATCGCACACGGAAGTGGACGAGTGACGTCATAAAGAGTGTTGCAACGCAACATGCAAGAATTTTCCATTAATACAAAAAACAGATGGCGTACAGAAAAAGTGAATATACAATGAGCTTGATACATGGCCTACAGCAATCATGGAGAATATGTAATATACTTGTAGAGTTGTACGCAAACATATCTCTTAGAGTGTAAAATACTGAGAACACGAATCTCATTGACATGAACTCCCGCTAGCTATGCTCGTTCAGTTTCCCCCTCCGAAACCACGAGGACCGGGCCGAGATGCCGAGCCAACAAACTGCCTTCTTGAATCAGATCGTCGTTTCCGCCTTGCAGTGCCAGGAGGAGCCTGACAAAGGAAGAATTCCAAACCGTAAAAGATGTATCCACCATGCAACAACAGTCTATGAAAAATGAATAAAAGCTGCTAAGTGCGCGGCAAAACTAGATGGCAGGGACATTTTATACAGTTCATTAGCATGGCATATAAATTACCGAGAGCGAACAAAAGTAATGGAAAGTGAAGCACCTTTTGTTCAGTTTTGAGAGATTCTTCAAGATTGTTCAGTGCAGGAATAGAGCCGCCTTCCATTACACCCATTAGATTCTTCATACGAACTCGCATTTGGAAGAGTTGAGCAACAAGTTGGCTCACCTGATATTGACATCATTAAGAACATTGCAGTTATATGTAGTAGCAGCAGCTGATTGTGAAAAACAAATATACATTCAACATCCGCAAGCCCTTTTTACGGGGAAGCTGATATGGGGACACTTAAACCGTAGGTAGCCATTGCACATACCTGCTGCTCTGTTTTCCCGGACTCTTGAGCAACTCTTTTTCTCCTGGTTGAAGATTCTGCCAACAACTCTGGCTTCTCCTTTTCCTCTGTAATCAAAGATGAGAATCAGAAAGCCATATATAACCCGCAGCGCACCATGAAGCAGCAGTATTTTCATTAAATGGTAGTTTCAATAAATCAAAAGGAATAAGATACCGGGGGTCATCACTTCAATCATTGCTTCCATTATCTTCAAACTCTTCTCTGCTTCTCGAATTTGTGCAGGAGTAACCTGTTAAGTCAGGCAAATTGGAAAGTTCTAAGAATTAAATAAAACCAAAATAAGGAACCCGCTGGATCTCAGCAACTATTGAATTTCAGGTCATAACTGTATGTGTACCGAATCAAATACAACCTCCTAAAAGTAAATACACAGAATGGAACCAAACAGCCTTTCATACCTTGCCCATGCCAGGGATCATTCCAAGAACACGAGTCATGGAACCCATGCGTGCAACAGCACGAGTTTGTTTTAGGAAATCATTGAAATCGAACTTTGCACTCATTATCTTCTTTTGCAAGTCTTCAGCATCTTCTTGTTTCATCTATATTGACAACTCAATTAGAACTCATATAAATATTCAGGGAATCTGGGTGTGGAATTTACAAAGAGGAATAAAACCCCACTCACAACTTCTTGCGCCTTTTCCACAAATGAGAGAACATCTCCCATTCCTAATATGCGTCCCGCCATACGGTCTGGGTAAAAAGGTTCAAGGTCCTCCATCCTCTCTCCTCGCCCAACAAGTTTGATTGGCTTTCCTGATACCTGACATTAACTCATTATTAGGAAAACAATTAAAGAAAAGTATTTGAGTAGCTTAACTATTTTAGCAAGAAGAGATGCTTCAAAACGCAACTACGTCATCTGAATGCTATAGAGAAATGCAAACATGAATAATATTGAATACTATTGAAAACAAAATTCTTGATAAATTATACAAACTTCAATATCATAAGTGATTCTTCCTCTAGAAAGAGTTAATTATCTATTCCCTTGAGATTTTCAAATCATGGTTTATACCATAAACATTTATTTTTAGCTTCGTACTCACTCGAAATTTAATGATGAATAATAAATGGGGCAGAAAAAATGAGATTACTATGACAAAACAAGTAAGGCAACAACAAGCAAACCTCTTTAACACTCAAAGCTGCTCCACCTCTAGAATCCCCATCTAGCTTTGTTAAAATAGCTCCAGTAATCCCAATCTCTACGTTGAATGTTGTAACTAAAGCTGCAAACTCAAAGAAAATAGTCAGCTTACTTCTACAAGTATTCATAATTTGGTTTGTGGCATGGTAACATTACATTTTTGAAACAATGATCACTTGAATTGCGTCAATGCGTATTCACACACTAAGAACATCAAATGACATGCAAATTGATGACATATGATACAAATTAACAATTGAGTTTACGAATCTCATAATTCAGTTCAGATGGTATGAATTTGGTTTTTTATCTCGAACATTAAGTAGAGCAACCAATTTCCTAACTCTTATGTGTACATGAAATTGCAGATAGATCATATTTCTTTTCCTAAGTGGGTACAGAGATATGATCCACAAAAACTACCAAAACAAAGATTACAGTAAAAAACCATGCTTGTTCTTCTTCTCTGTCTAGTTTTGCAGCAATAACCAAAGAAAGGGAAAGAAAATAGAATCTGTATATTTGGGTGATTAAACTTGAAAATACATCAAAAATTGAACTATAAGCCTGAAATCTGAACACCTGCAGCTTCTTGGCCAGTCATTGCATCCACAACAAGCAAAACTTCTGTGGGATTCAAAACCCGCTTAACTTCTTTCAGCTCATCCATCATTCCTTTGTCTATCTGATAAACAGAAGAAAACAAAAGCATAAAGAAACTCAAGACAAAGTTAATATAACCAGCATACGTTCTCAAAATATCATCACAGAATTACACAAAAATGACATTCGTAAAAGAATTACCTGAAGCCTTCCAGCAGTATCCATTATTACTACATCTATGTTCTTCTTTTTGGCCTCCGCTAAACCTTGCCTAGCTATTTCTGAAGGTTTAGTGTCAGTCCCTGCTGTATACACAGGCACTTTTACCTGTTTCAAGCTTCAACTTTCACATAAGAATGAACGCCGACCAAAAACTTAGAACATAAGAGTTTCTCTGGAAATGTAAAGTCGTTCACTTTATTGGCAATGCAAATCGCATACCTGTTCACCTAAAATTACAAGTTGGTCAATAGCAGCAGGTCTGTATACATCACCAGCGACAAGCATAGAAGTCTTCCCCTGTGAGTGGTGTATGTCACGGGGTCAGAAAACGGAAAAAAAGAAAAGCAAAAAAATAAATTTTGCATAGCTCCAATGCATATAATAATGGTATGGAAGTGGGATATGCTCGTGGAAATGCACCTGTTTCTTAAGGTAATTAGCCAATTTTGCGCATACAGTCGTCTTCCCAACTCCTTGTAAGCCAGCCAATAAAATAACAGTGGGACCAGATTTTGCAAAGGTAAGTTCAGACACCTCTCCACCCATCAGTTTCACTAGCTCGTCATTCACAATCTGAAAGAAGCCGCAATTGACTATCATAATGCATTAGGAATCGATGCTTCAAATAGACTACCTAGCTTTTCCTTGAAAAGCAAGAGAATCCTGTATCGCTATATTGAAGAAAGTTGAGGTTCCACCATAAAACCAATTGGCAATAGGGGAGTAGCCCAACCTCTTATAAGCCCATGCAAGGTCCCTCCTCCCATCAATGTGGGACTCATTCTCAACATATACAGTGTGTGAAGTTACCTTGACCAATTGCTGATCCGGCTTCACTCCTCGAATAACTCCGACACCAACAGCCTGGTCACTGACAGCTTGCACAAACCTTCTTACAACAGGAAGGCTCACATCAGCTTCCAAAAGAGCTCTCCTTATATCTCTCATAGGCTCCGCAATATTCTCCTTAGTCAAAACCTCTGCAGTACAAAAACCCAGTGATCGGTGCGATCATGCTACGGAATTTTAAAGGGTTTTTTACATAGAAGCCTTGATAAAATTACACTTTAGAGAAAAACACTTCAAGGCCAATACTTTAGAAAGTAAAAATAAATCATGCCGACTCTTCAATTCGAGAAGCGCATAGATGAAATTTGTCCACCACTAAGAATCAATTAGAAAATGAAAAGTGACTCGTTGAAGGGTTTTTCTCCTCTCCAATTTAACTCTGTAAGGGCTCATTTGGGACTGCTTTTGTAGGAAGCACTTCTGCTCATAAGTGCTTCTTCTACAGGTGCTTTTATTATAAGCATGCAGAAAAACTTCATTATAAATCCAAGTGCTTCCTGGAAAAACATTTGGAACTTTAACTCTGTAAGGGCTCATTTGGGACTGCTTTTGTAGGAAGCACTTCTACTCATAAGTGCTTCTTCTACAGGTGCTTTTATTATAAGCACTGAGAAAAACTTCATTATAAATCCAAGTGCTTCCTGGAAAAACATTTGGAACTTGGAAGTGCTTTCAAAGAAGCACATAGGAAGTGCTTTCAAAGAAGCACATAGGAAGTGCTTCCAAGAAGCACATAGCAAGTGCTTCCAAGAAGCACATAGCAAGTGCTTCCAAAGAAGCACATAGCAATAGCAAGTGCTTTCCAGAAAGCGCTTCTACATTCCAGTACTGTTTTTGGCTGTTAAAAAACAACTTTAACCCTTCCGGAAGCAATCCCAAACAAGTGCTTTTTAATAGAACTCACTAGACCCTAGAAAATTTGATTCAAAATTTTAAATCGTAGAAGGAAAAAAGAAGTTCAGAAGAAGCAAACCTTCGCCTTTGAGCTTGCTCCAAGCCGATTCGAGCCCACTCGTCAACTGGCCAAACATTTCAGCCCTCACAATCCCCCGCAACTCCTTCCGAGCAATCGTAACTTGCTTCGAATTCACCCAACCCCATATCTCCCTCTAACAACAATTCACCAAACACAAATTTATCAGCAAAAAAAAATGTACGAAACTTTCAGTGCCGATTTCAAATTCCATATTATTTTCCTGCGTTTTCTCGGAAACCAAACAAGATTTGAGGACATACAGTGAACAAGTTTCTAGAAGTGAGCCAAGCTGGGTTGCCAGAAGCAGTCCAGGATGATCCCAGCTTGACCGCCGGACTCCTCGCCGCCGCGTACTTGGAACCGGAGAAGCCTCTGTTGGTGGACACGGAATGCGACGCCGTAGACAAGTGGCGGGAAGCAACGGTCGAGAAATGTACGGCTTCCATCGCCGTTGAGATTTTTCTTTTTCTGGTCTTTCGGGCCAAAGCTGGTCACTCTATCCAATCCAAGCCTGCTATCTAGTTCGTTTGGGTGATAAAATGCTTCGCGGACCACCGCAATTACCATGGACCCTTCAGCATCACGTGCCCTCTTAAATCGATCACGTGCAGCAACGCTTTGAATTGGCTTACACGTATTTTGCAGTGTAAGCTGCGAGCGTTACCCGATGTGGGAGTCTTCTTGGAACGCTCGATTACGAGAGCTATCGAAGCAATGTCTCTTCTTCGAAGCTCTTACTGTTTACCGCCAAATGCTCCGCCGTGGCCACTCGCCCAACGCCTTCACTTTCCCCTTCGCTCTCAAATCCTGCGCCGCGCTCTCGCTTCCTTTGACCGGCTCGCTCCTCCATTGCCACGTGCTCAAAACCGGCTGCGAACCCGAACCCTTTGTGCAAACTGCTCTCGTTTCGATGTACTGTAAGTGTTGCTTGGTTGACGATGCACGGAAGGTGTTCGATGAAAATCTCCTCTCGATGAAGCTGACTGTTTGCTACAATGCGTTGATAGCTGGGCACACTTCGAATTCGAGATTTTCTGACGCGGTTTTGTTGTTTCGTCGGATGAGGGAGGCGGGCGTGGCGGTTAATTCAGTTACGATGCTGGGTTTGGTTCCTGGGTGCGCTGCTCCGGTGTATTTGGGGCTTGGGATGTGCCTTCATGGCTCTAGTGTTAAGTGCGGCTTCGACATTGATTCGTCTGTGACGAATTGTTTGCTGACTATGTATGTGAAGTGTGGGTCGCTTGATCATGCAAGGAAGCTGTTTGATGCAATGCCTGAGAAGGGTTTGATTACTTGGAATGCGATGATTTCCGGGTACGCGCAAAACGGGCTCGCTACTCATGTTTTGAGCTTGTATAAGGAGATGGAGTCTTTTGGTGTTTGTCCTGATCCTGTGACACTAGTTGGTGTTCTTTCGTCTTGCACTCACCTTGGTGCACAGGGCATTGGACGTGAGGTAGAACGGCGGATAGAGTCTTGCGGATTTGGTTCTAATCCGTATTTGAATAATGCCCTGGTTAATATGTACGCTAGGTGTGGTAATTTAGTGAAGGCTCATACTATTTTCGATGCCATGCCTCAGAAAAGCTTGGTTTCCTGGACGGCGATTATAGGTGGGTATGGGTTGCATGGACAAGGAGAGGTTGCGTTGGAGCTCTTTGACAAAATGGTTATGACCAGAATTAGACCTGACAAAACTGTTTTCGTGACTGTTTTGTCTGCGTGTAGCCATGCGGGATTGACTGATAGGGGGTTGGAGTATTTTGCTGCGATGGAGAAAAGATATGGATTGCAGCCTGGTCCAGAGCATTACTCTTGCATGGTAGATCTTTTAGGTCGCGCAGGTCGACTCAAGGAAGCCAAGGAGCTAATTGAGTCCATGCCGGTAAATCCTGATGGTGCAGTATGGGGTGCCCTCTTAGGTGCCTGTAAAATTTATAAAAACGTAGAGCTGGCAGAGTTAGCATTTGAGCATGTCGTCGAGCTTGAGCCAACCAATATCGGTTACTATGTGTTGTTGTCGAATATATACTCCGATGCGAAGAATCTAGAGGGGGTTTTGAAGGTTCGAGTTATGATGAGGGAAAGGAAGCTCAAAAAGGAGCCAGGGTTTAGCTATGTCGAATGCAAAGGAACAGTTCATGTTTTCTTGGCTGGCGACAGAACCCATCGTCAGACTGAAGAAATATATAGGATGCTGGATGAATTAGAAAATTTAATGATGGAACCTGGCGTGTCTGATGAGAATGATCAAGGAAGAAACGAAGAGCAATTAGTTCACAGTGAAAAATTGGCAATTGCATTTGCGCTCTTAAATACTGCACCAGGGACCGAAATCGTAGTGATAAAGAACCTGAGGGTATGCGGAGACTGTCATTTGTTCATAAAGTTGGTAAGCAGGATTGTCGATCGCCAGTTTGTTGTCAGAGATGCAACTCGTTTTCACCATTTTAGGAATGGGGTCTGTTCTTGTAAAGACTACTGGTGATATCTCTTCACAGGCGTCTCAAGTCAGCAAGCCGTGGTGAAGAAGCTTAATCATCAAATATTTCCCTGTCATGCTGCTAACTGCGCATCGCAAGGTGTTGAATTTAGTTCCAGTTCAAACAGTTCGAATCAAAAAGGAGGTTTTGGATTCGAAATCATGAGAAAAGTTGAGGTGAAGGTCACTATCTTGGCTTGAATTTCATTACTTATCGGCTTTTGGCTATTGAACACACAAACACAATGACAGAGGACAAGTTTCCTGCAAGCGATGGGCAAATTAATTCGGACAAACTCAGTTCCGATTTAGTGGGTTCGTGGAAATTTTCTGTAACAATACATGGGTTTGAAGTACCAACTGTTCAACAGAATCACTGGCTAGAAAACTTTATACTAGTGGAGCAAGACGACGAAGACAATTCAATCCGCCTATTGGTACAGCCGCATCAGTTCCTGTAACACATTCTTCTTCAACAAACGGAATAGTTCTCCACACTGTCAATTCTATCGGAGCGTTTTCTTTACCTGGAAATTGTTAAAATTTATACTTTGTAGAACTTGTTTCTCAATCGTTTGATTGATCCAAAATAATTATAAAAATTATTAACGAAAAAGAAAACGGAAGATCTCACCTCCAATGTTTTTATGTCTTTCCATGCAAATCGCAGCATAATGAGAGCCGGCCAACTCTAGAAGCGAAAATTGCCAATTTCTCGTGAGGTTCAACACTGATTTCGGATATCTAACAACAGAGTGAATAATCAAATGGAGGTCAAAACTTTCTCAAGATATGTAAAATTGCATGCTAAAACCGATATTTTTTAGACCAGAAGTAATTTTTGGACATGTGAACAGGAGACCTACAATGCTCCGGCTAGATAAATTTTTGTTTACGAGTCTGACATACCTCAGAATTTACATCCCCAGATGAATCGACGCCTCCCTTAGCTGCATCCCTGAATCGAATGGTGAAGGTCTTAAACGGTGAAGCAGAGAAGCCCTTTCCCAATGCTTTCACATATGCCTCCTGGAAAGGAGAAAGGAGATCCATGGCAATAAGAAAAAGCTTGAGAAAAACGTAACCCTAATCCCTTATTCAATCAGTCTCACAGACCTTGAGAGTCCATAATGTTGTAAACTGTTGACGCTGAATTTCAATGTCCGAAATAGAAGATAAATGTTCCACTTCATGAGAAGAAAAGTACCGTCGAGCAAAAGCTAAAATTTCCTTCTTCAACTTCCGTTGCTTATCTTCCACATCTATGCCAATCTAAAATACGAATCAATCACATAACTTCCAAATTATAACTTCATCAACAACAATATTTATGCATACATAATTATATATATATATATATATATACACACTTGAATACTCCGAATACTTACCGGTGAATCCACCGTTACTCCACAAGCTATCAAGGAAGAAGTGTGCGAGAGGTTGAAATGCAACGGTGGTGGTTGCCAGCCATCCGCATTTTTCCACTCTACCTACTCGAGTAAGCTACAAGAACAATCAGAATTTACACCGGAAAAATTAAGGAGCTCAAAGAACATAACTGTAAGAAAAACCAAGCCAAGTAAATGGGAGCATAGATGACAACAATTTTCACTAGACTTGGTAAGAAAAAAAAGCATACCTCAGGCTTCCCATGACTGTTCTTTTTAAAGTTTAAGGATCTCGGATCAACTCGATGGTTTGTCTGATCTAGTATCAAACAAAAGAATGTTTAGATATCCACATTAACCATACAAACAACACAAACAGTCATGTTCTTTAACTTGTAAAAGCAAATCAAAAAGTTGGGGTTACCTCTGAAGAAAGCAATCTAACTTTGCCGCTGCTGGCGTCTACCAAGTACCAACACAGAGAAAAGAAAATTTGCTTTGAGAATTCTTTGAAGGTGCTGTGAGACTGCTAAGAAACATCGACTTTGCTCCGACGATGAAAGCAAAGACGGAGGAAAGGTAGAAACTTGTGGAGGTTTGGGTTCTGGGCTCGGCGGGTTTTATGACAAAATATGGAGCGGGAATTTCTTGACCCGATCACTAGTCCCGACTCCCGCTCGCTTTTGTTTGTTTATTTCCCCGCTCCACCCCATCCAGACCGGCTATTCGACGAAAATAATTGAACCGAGTCGATAAAACTCGGTTTGTATGTCAACCCATGTACAATTGATTTTCTTATGAATCCAATATCAGTGTAGAATAGTCACTTAATACTACGGTTAGTGGTATTGTTCTTTACTTGTAAGTAGACATGTAAACGGGTCGGGTTTATTGGGTTTGGGTCGGGTTCAACCCGACCCGTTAAGTTAACGGGTCATCCGAACCCAACCCGTTAAGCTAGCGGATCATCCGAACCCGACCCGTTAAGCTAACGGGTCACCCGTTTCACCCGTTAACACCCGTTAACAATTATTATTATTATTATTTTTGCATAAAGTTTATTTTTTGTTATTAAGACTTTACTAAAATTACTAAAATATCCTCAACTAACGGGTGCTAACGGGTGTTAACGGGTCCTAACGGGTCTAACGGGTTGACCCAAAGTGACCCGTTATTTAACGGGTTGTTAACGGGTTCACCCGTTAGCGACCCGACCCGTTAAGCATCCACCCAAATACAAATATTAACGGGTTGGGTCGGATCGGGTTAACGAGTTGGGTCCAAAATGCCAGGCCTACTTGTAAGTAAGATATCTTATATTCAATTCTCGTCAAATAAGAATTTGAACTAATTAGCTCATTGTGAGCCTTTTTTCAAATGATGTTGAGGCAAACCCAACAAAACAAATCAAATTAGTTCAAGGCCAAGCCTAATAGACCGATCAGACCAAATCCAACTTGACTAAATTAGTAATCTACTTTAATTAAATATCATATAGATATGTTATTTAATACTACAATTTAGTGTATTTATTTTAACTTGTAAGAGAAAAAATTTATATTCGAATTTCGGATGGCAAGTTCGTAACCAATTTATTTCTCTCATCCCTTAATATAAATATATCGGTGTACCAAGATATCGACAGACACTTTTTTCTTTTATGATTATTAATTTATCGAATTGAATTAAACATTTCAATGAAATACATATTTCTAATTTCATTGCTAGTGAAACAATGAATTTTCAACGACTTTCCAACCTCTACTTGAAAATACAGAAAATGTTAGATCGGGTTGGGGAAATGTGTACAAGGGACAAGGTTAAGAAGCTTCATCCACAAACAAATGTAAACACACACATTACATCATACAGACAGACATACACAACATTCCACAGGGGAGAGGAGACACAAACATAAAGCCAAATCTCCCCAACACCCGAAAACACCTCCGAAACACTCTTCAACGCCAACCTTCAGCCAGCTCCGTCCTCGAATTTATGCGGCTAAGAATTCCAATTCTTTTGCTCTTGTCTGCAGTCACAGCAGTTTGAATCAGCAGCTGCTCTTTTACCTTCTTGGGGCCCCTTTTCAGACTCGGACCGCTTGATTGACCACTTTTGCTCTTCCAAATGTTTGGTTGTGCCTCTCTACCTGAACTTGTTAAACCGTCTTCTTGGGGCCCGTTTGCCAAAGGGCTAACTTGGGATACAACCTCACAAGGACAATTATCTGCCAGAAACCAGTTTCCTCCCGGAATGATATTCTTGATAGAAGATAGGAAAGTTTGAGATCCACTTTCAGTTGTTGCCCTTGTGGGATCATTTTGTGTAGAATGAAGGGGGCTCTGTGAATCAGGTTCTTCACCAACAAATACGCCCTCCTCTTCATTTTCCTCGTTAGCCTCCTCGTTGGCCTCTTTGTGATATGGTTGAAGAGTGCTTTGGTACTCATCCTCGTCAGAAGGCTCTAGGTGGGGTATAGGTGCTGTTTCCACCAAAGATTCTTCTCGTTGTTTTAGTGTCTTGACAATAAGAGTCTTGAGGAAATTCATCACTTGGACAGCATACATCAATGCAGTCAAAGGATCTACCATCTGTGAACAATGAAAGTTACACACTTGTTAATAAAAGTAATTTGATGATGGGTGGCTTAAACATACGACAACATGCTGAAGGAAGACTATCACATCACCCTAACTGGAAACTGAAAAAAGATACTGGATGAAGAAATTAATCACACCGCCTATTTATCAGATATGTAATGGTTTTTCCTGGGCGATTCGTAACAAGACTGATTTCGGGCCTTAGAACATACTAAGCTTGTAACAAAATAACCAAGCATTGCAATAAAAT
The DNA here is from genome assembly GCF_916048215.2 of Malus sylvestris. Taxonomy (NCBI): domain Eukaryota; kingdom Viridiplantae; phylum Streptophyta; class Magnoliopsida; order Rosales; family Rosaceae; genus Malus; species Malus sylvestris. The sequence goes on from NC_062273.1 coordinate 2,501,105, forward strand.
CTCCCTCCAAAAACTATACCTCTTTCTTGTCCCATTCTAATTCATTCTAATATCTTCAAGCTTTGAACAAAACTTGCCAAATGCATTCATTATGATAGTCTGATATTTGAGTTAACACATTGGCTCCTACTCTAGTATATAGAACGTGTTGGCGTGGATATCGCTAAAAACAAAGATTATGCATGAAATCGGGGTACTTTTCAGTTTTGTTGTTTTTCTTCTTTTCTACAAACTTAGACGGTAAAGTTTTCACTCACGTGAGTCATGTTTGGTGCAAACACCATGGCAATATTGCGCGCATTCATCTTGTTGAAGTGTTCCATTTGTGCAACATCAGCCATTAGGTTTACTGCCCAATCCAATAACGCAGCTTCTGTTGGAGGTAGGAGCCTAACAAGTTCAGCACACTCCTCTTCCGAGTGGGACTGCATTACCTGCTCTGGTGTTAGAGAGTCCAACACACCAGTTGGAAGTTCTCGGAACCAAGCCTGAGAAGCAACAGTACATGAATTTTAACATCAAATGTCATTTTGTGAACTGGAAGCGCTCAAGGATGAGTTCACTTTTGGTTGATTGGGAGAGGGGACATTGATCAATGACAATAAAATGGAACAAAGAAGAACAAAGAAGACGACTAGTCATTAATTAATGATAAAGCCTTACCTTAATAAGACCGGCCAAACAGTGCACGTCAATGCCCTCTGGTATCACTCCCCGATTTAATTGGTCCCTGACGTACTCCTCCTGACTGTTCTCAGCATTAATTCTGAAGATTCCTTCAGCCTGCATGTATGAGTGAACTTCAGTTTTTATTGAAGGTAGTTTGAAACTTTGAATGACAACGAAGTGTCCGAAGTTATGTCTTCTAATTACATTCTATCCTGGACGTGCTGGAAGAAAGGAATATAAGCCAAAGAGTGATATACCTGTAGACCCCCTTGTGCATACAAATGTCTCTGCATCAAAATGAGTATTGTTGGGACGCTGTTCCCTCTGGCATCAAATGAAAGCTGCATAGACTCCGTTGAGACCCCAAAAACGTTTGCACTGCAGATGAAACCAATGTCAGTATAGTGCTTAACCTTAAACTTTATTGATGCTGTTAAAATGAAAAACAAAAAAGAAAACTAAACATAAATATACAACAGACTATAAGTATCAATAAAGAACATAGGCGTATCTAGTCCCATTTTTTCTTCATTGAAGTCAACGAGCCAAATCCAGTGCTTATTCTCTATATTACATTTAGATATAAATTGCAAACCATAGTTGGCAGCACAAACATATTTCTCATCTTACTTGACCCTGACAAAGCACCAACTCCTTCACTCAAAACAAAACACGGGTGTAAAACATGAACACCGACAATCATTTTCCAAGTATTTGAAATTCAAGAAAAAACCAAAATACGAGCAAAACAAAGCATATTTAGAATCAAAACAGTACTCAAATTTGACAGCACATCATCACCGTAGAGTTGAATCGTGATGAAATTCTAGTACAACAGACATATTATAAAGTAAACAGAAAATTGGCATCCATTGTTTCCTGGTTGATACATGTTGAAGGATATAATTGATGGAACAAGGTACAATAATTGCCGAGTCTTTTGTGATGGAAAAAAATATATTCTACAGAGCAGAATCAGTACACCAAATACCTGCAAGCACAGCAAAATAATGCCATGTGCCAACACAGAAACTAAAACAAAACGAGGACATAATACGGAAAATTTCCAGCAAGGCATATCCGAACAAAAGAATGCAGCTTCAAACCCCACCCAGAAAACACCTTAGAAATCTTTTATCCCCAATCTGACCAAATGAAAACCTAACACAGGGATTCCCAATACAAATTCAACAAACCAACTTTATCAAGATAAAAACTTTCAAGAATCCCAATTAGCAGAAACCCATAACTTTAAAAACCCATCAATCAAAACAGAATTATACATGAACCCCAAGAAAAAGATTGAAAATTTGCAATGGACCTGGCACTTGGAGCCCTCCTGGGGACCTCAGGTTCAAGCTCAACAGGCAAACCAAGAAACCCATTGAACCGATCAAAGGTGACATGGGCAACATGCCTGACATTCGAAGGCCACCCAATCTCCATGGAAGAAAGCTTCCCTCTTGCACTATCTGCACTATTACTACTACTGCAACCAATCAAAGACCTCCTGAAAGCAGTGACCAAAAGGGTCAGAAGCGAAAGCTGATCCCCTTCTCTGTCCCTCTCCTTCCTATTCCTCTCTTCTTCCTCTTCGTCTTCGCTTTCGTCTTCCTCTTCTTCCTCCGAACCCAAATACCCATGGAGGGTGTCCTCTAAAAAGGCATGTGGGTATGGTGAGTCATTGGGTGTAGGTGAAGCAGCAGCACATGGAGTGGAAGAGCTTGAAGAGGAAGGGAAGTGAGATGGGGACGGCGATTGGAGGACCTCGGTCATGTTTTGGAGGAAAATGAAGTAGTCTTTTGGTGATGATTGTAGGGTTAATTAATTGGGTTTTTGACTAAATTTGAGACTCTGGGAAGACCCATAATGGGATTGTGAAATGTTTGGAGTTGGAGTTGGATTCAAGGAAAGGTTCTGGAGGAGGCGGGTGAGACGTGACTGTCATCACTTTTCATGATTTTTCTCCTTTCTTTTAATACCTGTCTTTGATGCTAACTCAAGGATGGGAGGAGTTTAGAGAGAGAGAGAGAGAGAGAGAGAGAGAGAGAGAGAGAGACTAGGAGGAGAGAGAAGGGGAGATTGAGTGGTAGGTTGAGAGATGGGGATGGAGATGAGTAGAGAGAGAAACAGAGGAGAGAGAGTGGATATTGAATTGTTTACTGTTATGGAGGTATAGATTTGCAGGAATAGAAGGAAAAAGAAAGGAGAAGGAGGTGGGGTGGTGGTGGTGTTTCCACTTCACAGCAAAGTCATCCAAATATATATTATCTGGATTTTGTTGCTGTTGCTGTTGCTGTAGCTAAAGATTTATTATGGGCAATATGAAAGGCTTTGAGTTTCTCTCGTAACAGTGATTTGATCTTTCCATCGTTCTCTGGTAGCCAATCAACTTTTGACCCTTAAGCTTTTCCATTTTCCTTTGGGAATTTTATGCAACATTTGATGTCGGTATTCCAAATTAATAGTGCACTAACGAATAAAGAATTAAAACATCACGTATGATTGATTTAATATCGTTATGATGACAATTATGTGCCTCTCTCTATCTCCTCCTCATGTATACAAGGAAAAGACTTGGCTCCTCTCAAGATACCTTGTGGTTAATTCACAGAATTTCATTTTCATGATTAGATCCGTGCATATTCTAAATCACTGTTGCGATCATTTGTGCAAAAAATCAAAATAATATGAGATCGTTTAGTAATTAAACTGTATAAAAATATATTAATGAATTCGATAAAAGTATTACGAACCATCTATCTATTTGCAAATTATGGATTAAAAAATATTAGTTTTAATTGATTGTTTAGCATACATGATTTGTATAGAGTAATTGATAATATAAATAATTATGATCATAAATACGAAATTCCATAAATCAGTTATAAAATATCTTAAGCAGGAACTCATCCTCAATCTTAAGAAACCAAGCTTTTCTCTTGTAACAATTAAAGAGAGCACTATACTAACCTTCAAATTAGGGAGTCCTTAGCCGATTGTGATTTTCACACCTGTTATTTTATTTCTTTTGCACTTTTCTCTTGTTTTATATCTCTTCATTTTTTATTTAGTCTAAAAGCTACAAAAAAAAAACATGAACAATGGTGAAGGAAAAAGCTAGAAACAAAATGAAGAGTGCGGATGAGAAAAATAGAGTGCGAAAACTTTTCATTTTGTGGATATCCCCTGCAGTATTGTTGCCCGCAGTAGAGTTTAACCATCAAATTTGGGATGGATTGGTGTGGTTCCTTTACGCCTAAGACACCAGAATGTTGACACATGAACGAAAAAAGACACGAGAGAAAAACATATTGGCTAGTGAATGTGAGGCCTAAATTCTTAAGAGGGGGGACACCAAAGGCCTCTCCCCTTCCATCCCTTGGATAGATAGAGAAGAGAACAAAGCTTTTGGTTTGTCGTTATTGTGGGTGGATTTAAGCATTTATTAGAGAAGACTTAAGTAGCTATGTTCTTGAGTTAAAAAATGTAAAAATGGTTAAAAGTGTTTAATGTACTTAAAATTATTCGTTTTTTAAATTTCTGGTATGATAAAGGTGTAAGGAAATGGTATCGTACTAGTTTATGGAGGTAATTATGAAATCACATTCTTACCAACTTGATCCCATTTAAGGTTAGTTATGAAAATGGAGGCCATAAGTCTTACTTGAGATTAAAAAAAAATTAAGGCAATTGACATGCATATTTGTTTGTTGGGACTTTTTGGGAGCATTTAACGACTTTTGTTTTGTAGTTTAAGGTGGAATGACAGTTAATAATAGCATGTTTTATCTGCTAAACCATGTTGACAAACTAACAAACATTTGCTAAACCAAGTTTATGCTCAAAATCAAATGAATGTGAAAGGCAAATGAAAGGCAGTTAACATCAAAGTTAGGGGATTTCATTTTTTAATACGAACGATAAGATAATTACAATAAATTCATTTCAGTTACGAAGAGGAGATATAGATCACTGATCATACTGCTCTAATCAACTTGGTTAAACTCAAATATCTTTCTCCATCTACTTTTTAACCAACTTGGTTAAACTCGTGTATAACTCCTCGTCTACTTTCACTTGCGTTTCCTCTCTTGTCTTTTACTAAAAACGAAAACCGAAATGGTCACCAAACATGCATCAAATGTAGCAAAGGCCCAAACTGCATTAAGGATGTAGGCAAAGCAAGCACAAAGCACAAGTGGATAAAGGGAAAATTGACTACTGGTATAATTCTCTGCTTTCAATCCAAGCTCGATCGACATTTTAGTTGCCGTTGGCGTTGGCTTTGTGAAAGAAAATGCAAATACCAAACAAAAGTTGGAAACACAGAAGAAAAAGTGAGGAAGGAAAAGCAGAGCTAGCTAGTTGCTGTCGAGGCGGTCGAGCCGTTTTTATCAGACTGCAAAAGAAGCTTTAAAACTTGCAGGAAGGAGCAAAACAGATAGCCGTTGCCTCTTTCAAATTCAAAAATAACAACCGTTAGTGGTTTCTTTCATGCTCGCAAAACCTTTTGCTTCTACAAAGAGGGGATTTTCCAGGTCATCGTCAGGACCAAATGTTGTATTGCTTCAATACAACACGGAATCTAGTTAATCTCAGGAGTGGACATGTTTCGGTTTGGTCTAATTACCCTAATGAAACCACAAACCGCTCCGTAGAATATGACCAATTTCATTCGGTTAGGTTTTGCTCGAAAGATTCATTTGGGTTGGTTCGGTTCAATTTGAGTTGATTTGATTTCTTTTCTCGAGTTTTGCACAGCATATTAAAAGAAGCCGACATAGGCCAACATTTTCTTTTGGGTAATGCTAAAGAGACCATCTACATGAACATATTTTGTATGTCATACGATATGACGTTTGATGGTTTGATTTTTTTAAATCATCAAAGAAAGAATCCAACCATCAACCTATATAGTTCACAAAATATGGTCCAAACACTAAGACACAAACACATGTAACTGGTCCAGTCCAATTCAGCTCAAATTAATGAGCCAAAATCACATCACCCAAACCGAGCCTAACCAGTCCGGTTCAACTTTGGGAGGTTTGCGGTTTTTTGGCCAACAACGAGACCAAATTTATGTGTTCAAACCTCGTTACAAATGCATTTAGTAAAAGGAAAACTAATGAAAACAACTAGAAAACTTTGAGTTTTAACGATAATGACAAAATAAAGGGTAAAATGAATAGTACCAAATTTGACTTTTTAATATAAAAATATGATTTTTCGTTAAAGTGAACAGTATCACAGACTTTTCGTTAAACTCCCTTTAGTAAAAGCTGTTTACAACAAAAGTAGAGGATGATCAAGCTTGATCAGTCTAAAGCTTCCAAAACAAATAGTAAAGTTTTCTCATTCAAGAGCCATTCCGGGATCAAAATAGACCCCGTTGCCTACTTCCGAAGTTCGACATGCATATCAAGACACCATCCAACCAGACTGATATATGTGCAAAATATGAGCTAACTCAGTAGCTCGTAAACAAATAAGACCTCGTCCCAATTCAACTGCAGGGGATGCGGGAAGCACGCAGCCGTAGTAGCTCATTTACACAAGTCTAGAAAGTAGAAATTGGCAAAGAGAATAAGTCAAAGTGAGTCATTCAATCGACATCCAAGCTGACATGTACATTGTACATTATCACAAGGCAACTAACTGGTATTCCATAACAACCAACACAAGTACATATTACCGAAAGAAAATACATCTAACTCGAAGAATGCAAAGCCGGAATCATCACTGCATTTTAGCCACTGGTTCTAGTGCTTCAACTGTAACCACACTATTGCCTCGGATCACCTGCAGAAACAAAAGTAAGAATTAAGCAACCAACTTAATCAATGGAACATGTGGCAAATGGCAGTGCAACTATAAAACTAACAAAGAAAAGAGGAGAAAACTAGGACTTACCACCATGCCAATTTCATTCTTTTCATTGCCGTTCACTTCTACGGTGTTGTCCACAACCAGGTTCATGAACTGGTCAAAACCACGGAGGGTACCAACAACCATGCGATTAGCATTCAGCTTGACTGCAATCCAAGACATCAGTTACTTCAGCCCTTTAAAGTTTCTCATAACGTTAAAGAGAAGAAAATTACAGATTCCAATAGTATCAAAAAAATTGTTTCTGCACATGTAAGACATAAAGGTTTGACCTTCTACCATTTCCCCCCAAATTTCAACTACTTCTCTACAAACCACTCCTAAATAGGAAAAATTTAGCGAAGTTAAAGGGGCAAGTTATTACTTGATTTTCACACAGCGATCCCAGAACATCTAGAGTTAAAAAAAAAAAAAAAAAAAAATCCAAAATGCCCGGTGAGTTTAAAGAGGAGCCAGAAGCCCGAAGCAACTCATTCATCATATAACGCAAGGAAAACAACTAATAAACCCATACAAAAAAAGGGCAGATCCTTTCCAACTAATACAAATACATCTTTATGTGCTCACTCAGATGGACTGTGCATATGCAGCAAAAATTGTCCCTACTTCACTAAAAATGTACAAGAATAAACAGATTCCGATTCCAATAAATTCGCATATTAAGCAGACAAAAACATTGAATCCGAAATTATGGTTAACAGTCCGAAATCATGACATTCAGTAACAAATTACTGCCAAAGAAAAAATCTAAACCTATACTCTCTAAAAGGGATGGGACACATATCAAAACGATGCGAACATAAGAATACGAATATTGGTATTATGGCAGTATGGTTTCTGAAAAGCAAGGTTTCCGTCATGTTAAAGAGTTTCACCAACAAATCGAAACATAATCGATTCGGCATAGTGCCTAATGCCTATTCAATTTCCACTAAACAGTTAATACCCAGATAACCTAACCATAATACGAACTTTAACAGTTAAATTCGGCTAATTTTTCCAGCAACCAAACAAGAATACAAATCCAGCAGTAAAGAGAAAAAATTGGGGAGAAACTGCATCCAAAACTTACTTTGGAGCTTTTTGTCCATGTACCTATTGAAAAAGAAAAAAAAGCAACAAATTCCAATTAATTAGCATCCTAATTCATAAAACAATTCAAAAAAAAAAAAAAAACTACAGCAGAAAATCGGAACGACGAAATCGAGTATTTGAGACAGAACCAAAAAAAAAAATAATTACTTTTTCAGATCCGGAGGCTGGCCTGATCTGCTCATGGCGAGGAACTTGAGAGAGAGAGTGAGGTTTTGGGAGACTGAATCGACTACGGCAAAAACCCTAGAGAGTGAAATTTCTGATCTCTCCGGTTCCTTTAGAAATGGAAACGGGGTTTGTTTGAGAGGTGGGCCCATAAAAACTCAGTAGCGGACACTTGGCCCAATCAAGCCCAATAATTGAAACATACAAAAACATAAGAGGGGGTGTTGCGAGAATCGAACTCACGACCTCTCGCACCCGAAGCGAGAATCATACCACTAGACCAAACACCCGTTGATGATATTGGCCCGGTGAATAAATTATTGTACGCAAGACAACTGATGAATCATTGTGGAAATTTAACTTTTTTTTTCCAGTTGAATTTATACAAAATTAATGGCAAATTGCTTTTGACAAATTATTACATATTAAACAATACTCTAATGCTCGCTAGAGGTTTATATGGATTTAAAATATTGATTCATTACTTGAGGTTGTGTTTCCGGCTCCTCTCCCATAATATTTTAAATAAGGAATTTACATGAAAAGAAAAATTGTCAACTGTCGACTACTTGACGCACTCTTTCTCCTCTTTTATTCGGACTTGAGACCAGTACTGTAAAATAAACGTACACAAACGAATTTTCTCTTAATATTTCGAATGCTAAAAGAAAATATTATTCTAGTGACAAGAGAGTGGAAATAATAATTTTTGAGTTGAGAATCAAAAGAAGGATTGTGAACCCAACAGTTGCTGCGTTACTTTCAATATCAATGCAATGGGAGAAAGCAAATCGACAAGCCTAGGTCTCCGATAAGCCTATTTGAACTACAAGACTTTGGGTGAAAGTAAAACGACAATCGCGTTTACCCTACATTTTTGTCTCCACAAAAATAATTGGACTTGACAAGAACGAACATTTTTATTCATCTATTCACTTCTTATCTCACTGATCATGTAACTAAGAAAAAGTTCTTTATCCAATTATCTGCATGCATCAAGCATATTTTCACAACTTAGAGAAATTTTTGTGTATGTCGGCTGTGCTTGTTCAGGTCCAAATAATTTGTAAATACGTTGAAACTCATTTGTTTATAAGTGGATCGAATAGTCTACACTATGCCATTGTCGAACATAAGAATTTTTCCATTCCTCGACACTGACACTTGTGTATTAATAAATTCCTTTGGTCGAATTTGATTTTTCAAAAGGTGTCCGTCAAGGGAGTACACTTATTAGGTACAAATAAGCCCAAATAAACACAAGGTCTTGACCACCCTATGTCCCTTTATCATGTCTCCTAGTGAGTGGAGTTGCACCATAACTTCCATGTCAACTATGCCTTTCTTTTCTTAGAGGCAAATGCCGGCCATGCTTTCTTTTTTTGTTTGTTTGCCTATAACTTGAGACTTTCTTTATTCTTTGCTCCTCACACGTTTCAATCAAAATTGACAATCGTAATAGTTAGGGCGTCCCTCTTTTCACTTCCATCCACTACTTGTTGTTACTAATAACCGCTTACTTGTGATGGCACTATTATCGCAGTGGATCAAATCTAACAGTGATTGTATCTTCATACACGAAATCCAAAGATGCAACATCAAATTCAATTTTAAGGAAAAGGGTCACTTTAGAAGTTGTTAAGACATGCATGCCAAGAAAATCATGTCGAAAGAAACAACTGTAAAACTTGTTTGAATGACAATGAGATTACAACTGGACTACTTGGGTGGCGTTTAACTAGTCATACTAGTTATGCGAAACACAAGGAGTCTGAGAGTTTTGGTATGACAAGATTCGTGGAGTTTTATATATTGCAGCTGTTCAATTTTGATTCTTATCAAATATATACTAGTATATAGAGTCATGATAGGACTAAAACTTATTAAGAGATAGAGATTATCACTCTTTCTGATGATAGGCTGGACCGAGTGAATCTCTAGTAACATGGATGGATATATATAGTTGAAGTCCCTGCCTCCTCATATATGCTCTGAATATTATCTAAAACCCTATTCACTTAGAGAAGAGCCTTTCGTGTGTTGGAGGTAGAAGACTCATTCTTCTGTTGTTTCTTCAATGACGATGCCTCCAGGTAAGTGTCTTACAGATTATAAACTGGTGTTTCTCTAGTTACGGTGAATCTGATATTAGTTGGTAATCCTAGTGTTGTGTTGTTTTGTTGTGCAGCAGTAATTTATTTTATTAATATACTACTTACAACAACTACCTGATTCACATATTCTTTTCTGCTACTACTTCTTGGAAAGTTTATGCTCTCCATTTGACACCAATTGAGCCCGGAAGCCTAGAGGTTGCCCAGAACCAGAGGGATTGGTATTAACAATGGGGTGAATTGTGAATTTGGACCAGCGAACTGTTGGTCCAAAAGAAGCCCCAGGCACCGAAGGTTGCCAAACCAAAGCCAGGTTGGGATTGTTACCGTCGTCGGTTCCGATTTTGAACAAGAACAGCGGCCGTTTATGACTATCGTAAATGGTAATCATATGCTCATCATTCTCATCAAGCCCCTCAACTCAGCTGGGCAATCATTCGCCACCCTCAATATCAAAAACATAAATCCCAGGAACATTCTCGTCCTCGTTTATAGGCTTACAACTCGAATACACACAAAAAGTAGCGGTCTTTGTAAGGGACCACGCCACTCCAGGACCACACACCACAAATCATGCAGCCGCCCTCAACAGCCTCCCACGTGCGAGATTCCGGATCGTAAGGTTCTAAAAGATGTTAGGCGCTAGTTGGGCGACGGGCTGGGACTTAGCGCCTAGGTGAATTTAAGTAAATCAATTATATTTTATGTAAATAAGTGTCTATTTATACTTAAAATATATGTAATTTCATCAAAAACTAATATATAAAATGACATATATATTATGAAGTATTAAAACATAATGAAAATATGGGAAACAAACCTATAATGTGTGTTTATTTAAGTATTCAACAAGTCTCTTACAATTTATTGAAAAAAATAAAATGCAAATGAAAATTATCTATTTTCTTCTAAGTGAGTCGCAACCTAGATGGTATAGGCAGGTGCCTTAGCAGGTCTAGGTGTATTTTCTTACTTTTCAAATATCTAGACATTAATCGGGACAGTAACCAGCTACCTAACGTCTAGACGGAGATTTTTAAAATAGATTCGTAACGGAGAATGTCATGGCCGACATACGCAAAAAGCTTGTTTTGAGCAACGCCCAAATGACTGCGGAAAGCAGAGAAAAACCTCTTTGGTATGGAAGGCAACTCCTCGTACCGGCCGGTGGGAGGATGGACGAGCAAAAAGTGTTCATCTGTCGCCACATAAAACCAACCGTCGTCGTGAGCAGCTGTGACGATATCCGGTCGACCAAATAGTAACCATTACCATCCTGCCACCGCCACCGCTTTTGCCCTTGGGCTTCCAAGTCCAACTGCCTAAATCTGAATACACCCGATTTGGGTCGTTTGTAACCAAATTTTAGCAACTCTTCGAAGTCTCCACTGTTGTGCCTTGGCCGTTCGTCAGTGCGGAAGTGAGATTCAGATTGTCTCACCAAACAACAGACCCACAGTTGAACAGTTTAAATTACAAGAAATAAATACACTGAGAAATTTACGAGGTTCGGCAAAAATCTGCCTACGTCCTCCAAGAGATATTGCTCGTCACTATGAAAATAACTAGTACAAGATACACTTGAGTTAAATCAACATAACCCAAACCCCAATCTCTTGTACCCTCACAGAATTTTAATAAGAGCCTCACTCTCACCAAGAGTTTCTCACTCTCACTCTATATTTTCTCTCCTTTGTGTTCTCCTTCGGATGCTCTCTCAATGCATTTCTAAATGCACAAATATTGCATCTAGTTATAGGCATACACTAGCAACTATGCCAACAAACAAGACCAAAAAGTCTTAAGTTCACATGACATAATTATCACCTAGCCTACCTAGCATGCATCAAAGTCTATACCTAGTCTATAAAGTACAATTTTTCTCCATTTGTCATTTAATGCATATAAAATAAAACATGCACAATTGTGTGCAAGCAACCACAAAGTCAAGTCTTGCTTCTAACTTTGCTTGTGGTAGTCACCATGTCTTCTCTTGAAACAAGACATCCATGCCACAACCAAAAGCCAAACACAAAGTGGCTACTGCCATTTCCCTGTAGCACTCAGAAAGTTACACTATCAAAATTGTTGCCAACTCATAAGTATATGAGCCAAACATAACATCCACCCACGAAGTATAGGTGGGAGTTGGAACAGATAATGCCGCTCGGATGTTTGAAGCGGTAACGCACTCCATGAAGTGGCAATCGTCGGATAGTATCACGGCACGTGGAAATTCCCTTCCTCTCCCTGAACCTGATGTGGGAAGAGCCTTTCTTCCGACCTCATTGTCTACTTCTTCTGCTCATGGTTTCTCTTCAATAACATACCACAAAGTCCTTAATGGGTTGCTACTAGAGCTATTGAAATTTGGTCGGGCCAAACCCACCTGCAGTAAGATCGGCGGGTCCCATTGTTTCTGTCTCTTTACGATTGCCGTTGCCAATTTTGATGCCATCGCCGTCGTCCTAATTCACTTTCGTAATTTGATCGCTGCAACCCTTAATGGGTTGCTACTAAACTATCTAAAATTGGAGTAAGAACGATGTTGATTCCATAAAATTATTTACCAAATACCCCTGAATCGGAATTAAAACCATTGTAATCACCAAACCGTCTATGTTCTAAATAATTAATTTATGTGCTAGGTTATAACTTTAATTTCCATATCAATATATATTTATAAAATATAGAAACTTTCTACCTCTTGATAAAATAATCCATAATTTTTCCCTTTCTCACCTCTTTAAACCCTCTTTTTTTACCTTTCAAAAAAGACATATTTCATTGTAATATCGCTATGCAATTAAGCGTTTCTCTGCTATAAATACACCCTAGGCAAACTTCACATGTTATAAAATTTGTGAGGTATAATGAGTCAAAATCATGAATTCCTGATTGCACCCAACTCTTAGAATTCAATTCCACATCGCACCAAGGAATCCAATTCCTTCAAAAATAGGAGTTGAATTCCATTTTTATATGGGCGAATATTCTTGATTCCTTTTAGTAAACAGAAGAATGATCTGTAACTGTCATCAAATTCCTTATTTTCATTCCGATTACGAGTGCATAAACATGGTTTCCATTTCAACATTTTTATGGTTATAGGGTATACAAGCAAAAAAAAAAAAAAAAAAAAAAGGAAGCTTCATCTTCCAATAATTTATTGTGCTTCATGCCAAGTGCATCTTTTAATTTATTATGCTCCGACTCGAGGCATCTGCAACTTAATTTTGCACATTGACTTTGTGCTTTAAGACCAATGTAAATTCTTGCAAATATGCTGCCCACTTAGCATGGCTCGCTAGAAAAAAAAATTATGGTTGTTTATATGCTTCAAAGAGTCATGATCGAAGCACATAACGAACTCTTTATTGATCAGATAGTGCCTTCAATACTTCAATGTTGAACAATTGCATAGATGGTACCGTTTGGTACGTGGGACGGGACGGGACGGAACAGGACGAGCCGTTCCTTCCCATGTTTGGTGCGCCTAAAAACTGTGGAACGAGTTGTCCCATGGGACGAAATTTGACTGATTTTTCGTTCCACCTCTTCCCCCTGAAACGACCCGTTCCACATCCGTGGAACACAAATTTATAACATTTTATGACAAAATTTCTCCTTATCTTTTTCAATAATTACATCATCCGTTCCATCTTGTTCCGTCCTGTCCCGTCCTGTCCCGTCCCGTTCTGTCCCGTCTGCATACCAAACGGTACCAGAGTTCCAAGTCGTATGTGGAACATTTATAAATTTTGTAAAAGGACTTTAAAAAAAAATTTAAAAAAAAAAGGTTACGAGTGTTTAGTAAACTTTTATATAAACTTGTTATGACTATGTTAAAGGACTAAAAATGGTATGATGTTATATGTAAAGTAATAATAATTTTTATTTGTTATTAATACTTTACTAGCCTTCATGGATGCGCTCACATGCATACATAATGCATTTTTTTAATCACGGCGTGCTATACACGACTTACACGTTTTAAATGTATTTATATGCATAAATTGACAAAGTAAATGAATAATCTTAGATCATGCTAGAAGAAACCTCTCATAAACCAATTAAAGCAGCTGAATCAACATAATAAAATCGATCTCTATAAAATTTACATTAAGAATAGAGAAAATAATATTTAATAAACAACTGATTGAATCACATGTGCTACGCGTGACTTACATGTTTTAAATGTATTTATATGCGTAAATTGACAAAAGGAAAGTCAAATATTTGAAGTAAATGAATAATTTTAGATCATGCTAGAAGAAACCCCTCATAAACCAATTAAAGCAGCTGAATAAAATCGATCTCTATAAAATTTACATTAAGAATAGATAATATAATATTTAATAAACAACTGATTGAATCACATGTGCTATGCGTGACTTACATGTTTTAAATGTATTTATATGCGTAAATTGACAAAATGAAAGTCAAATATTTGAAGTAAATGAATAATTTTAGATTATGCTAGAAGAAACCCCTCATAAACCAATTAAAACAGCTGAATTCACATAATAAAATCGGTCTCTATAGAATTTACATTAAGAATAGAAAAAAATAATATTCAATAAACAATTAATTGAATCAGATTATTGCTAACTCATTAAGAGGCTAAGCCTACCTCCCTCCCCCTTAGTGTAGATAATATCATTTGTTTAAAAAAAAAAAAACAATCATATGATAATTAATTTAATCACATTATTATCCGCGTGCGAATGATTTTTTTTTATAACCGGTTAGACCATCTCCAACCCTTGGCCTAAAACCTAAACTTTTTAGCCCAGAAAATTTAGGTTTTAAAACAAAAACAGTTTTTTTGCTTCAACCCTTCTGGCCTAAAATTTTAACCCCAGATTATTAAAGAATTAATTTTTTTACCGTTGAATGTCATCAAATTAGATCTTAACCGTTGGATTCAATAAATTTATAAATATAAAACTAAATAAAATATACATATATGGTGGTCCAGTCCCACCAATCCTGGGCTAAATCTGGCTCTATTTTAGGTATTAGGTTTTAGGGTAAAGTACAAAAAACTACCTCAATTATTGGTGTCACGACACTTTCATACATCATCTTTTAAAATTGACAATGTCATACCTCGTTTTTAGAATTTGGTCAAATGTTATACCTTCTGTTAGCCTGGCCGTTAATTTGTCAGTTAAATGCTGACGTGACTTGATATAGACCTCACTTTCTATTAAAAAATTTAAAAAATATTAAAAAACTAAAAAAAAATCATTTAATATTTTTTAAACATTAAAATAATAAAGAAAAGTTATAAAAAAAAAAAAAAAGAAACAAAACATGTTCGTCCCTTCCCCTCCCTCCCTCCTTCCCTCCTCTTTCCCACATCTACCTGCTGCAACCTAGAAAAAAGAAGAAGAAAAAGAAAAAACAAAACTATCCCTCCCCCACCCGAGCCCCTATCTGCGACCCAGAAAAAAAAAAAAAAAAAAAAAAAAAAAAAACTCTCTTCCCCCCCCCCCCCGCGTCCTTCTCTCTTTTCCCTCATACCCCCCCCCACCCAACCTGAAGAAGAAGATAGAGAAGGGGAAAAAAAACCCAGATCCTGTTCGCCAGGCCGATTCCACGGGGGGTGGGTGCGAGGGTGGGTGCGAAGGGTGGATGTGAGGGGAAGACAAACTGGGATTTTTTTTTTTTTTTGGGTCGCAGGTAGGGGCTCGGGTGGGGAAGAACAGGGGGTTGGGGGGGATGGGGGAGAAGACGGGGTGGGGGGGGGGAATGGACATTTTTTTTCTTCTTTTTTTCTGGGTTGCAGCAGGCATGGTCTAAATAATCCATAATATTCCGATATTTCCATCGAAATTTCCGTGTTTTTGAACTACCGATATTTTTTTGGACTATCGATATTTCCGATATCATCGATAGTTTAGACCTTGCTAAGTCACTAATGTATCTTATCATGCAATGTATAAAGTGTAAAATATTGTACTAATTCATTATATATAAATGATTATGATGTGTTTAAACTTCTTTCATTAATTACTATATATTTTCTACACTCACAATGTTTGCCAGCTCACTATATAATCAACTTAAATCAGTTATATCTATCATGCAATGTATTTTCTTCCAATTTTTTGTGATAAACTAATAGATAATTGACTAAATAAACATCCTGCAAAGTTTCAATAAAAATTTCCAAGTTTTTCTTACAATTTCCGTGGTTTTTATTCAATTTTTATCGATATCGATAATATTCGTATTTTTGGACTACCGATATTTCCGATATCATTGATATTTAATACCTTGGCAGCAGGTAGATGGGGAAAAAGGAGAGGAGGGAGGGGAAGGGACGAACAGGTTTTGTTCTTCTTTTTTTTTTTAACTTTTCTTTATCATTTGAATGTTTAAAAAATATTAAATGATTTTTTTTTTAGTTTTTTTAATATTTTTTAATTTTTTAATAGAAAGTGGGGTCTGGATCAAGCCACGTCAGCATTTAACTGACAAATTAACGGCCAGACTAATGGAAGGCATAACATTGGATCAAATTCTAAAGACGAGGTATGACATTGTCAACTTTAAAAAATGAAGTATGAAAGTGTCGTGACACCAATAGTTGATGTAGTTTTTTGTACTTTACCCTAGGTTTTAGGTCCAATTTTAAGCTTGGGTTGGGTTGGATTTGGGGGGTGGGGGGGGGGGGAGGGAATAGAAGGGGAAAAATAGGTTATTGGCCAGAGTTAGAGATGGTCTTATGATATTTTGAACGTGTTTAAAAATAAAGAAATTGAATCACATTATTGCTAGCCTATTGTGATGTACTAATTATAAATAAAAAATAAAAATAAAAATAAAAAATAAAAATTGTACCAAAAAATTAATTATAAAAAAAAACATTGCTAAAATGATGAAAATGCCCTTGCCTTATTTGATGCATTATTTTGGGATGTCTTTGAAGTTTTTTGTCTTGGAGATATTTTTGTTAAAAATTGGTGAGACCAAAATTAGTATTCACTTTTCAATTGGCTTTATATATAGATAGATTAATAATCTCCCTGTGGACGTTTCTCTCCCTTATTTTCTCCGCCTTCATCTTTTTCATTTTCTATGCCTTCTTCATTTTCTTCATTTTCATCTCCTCAATCGTCTTCAACTACCCAACAAAGCAATTGCCATTGGAGCAAGTCTGGGCTCTGACGTCGTGGCTCTGCCCATTGCACTACTACCCTACATACGAATATCTCGCTCTGCAAACCCCATAGCCATGCCTCAGTCCTTGCCTATATTGCCCCTTGTATCTGCTCCTCTTGCCCATCCCTCAATCTCGTAGTCGTCGTGTCGGCCATCGATCCAATCCCCCACGTATATGCCATTTACGAGATCAAAAGAGAGATTGGGGTGGCCAGTCCCCCTCGTAGCCGTTGTACTATCTTTCTCTTTTATCCGGGCTTGAAACCAACTCCGTAAGATAAACTTACGTAGGCATAGTTCCCCTTAATATTTTGAGTTGAGGATCAAATGAAGGATTCTGAACCCAACGGTTGTTGCGTTACTTTCAATATCAATGCAAATGGGTGAAAGCAAATCGACAAGCCTAGGTCTCCGATAAGCCTATTTGAAATAGAAGACTTGGGGTGAAAGCAAATCGACAAGCCTAGGTCTCTATTTGAACTAGAAGACTTGGGGTGAAAGCAAATCGACAACCGCGTTTACCCTACATTTTTGTCCCCACCAAAAAAAAAAAAAAAATTGGACTTGACACGAACGAGCACTTTTATTCTGATCACTAATTGTCAATTGTGATAATTGAACTTAAAGACTTTCAAAAAAGCCAAAATTGAATACCATAGCCTTGGAAGACTCTTAGTTGTCCACATAGATATATTCATCTTCTTATATCACTTGTGACTAAGAAAAAGTGATTTATCCAATCATCTGCAAGCATCAATCATCTCTCCACGACTTAGAGAAATTCTTGTATTCAACAGTCATACTTGTATTGGTCCAAATTATACCTAAATACATTAAAACTTATTTCTTTGTAAGTAAGTCAAATAGTTCATATTATTTTGATGTCAGACACAAGTATTTCTTAAGTACTCGACATAGACACTTGTGGATTAGTAAATTCCTTTGGTTGAATTTAAATTTTCAGAAGATATATGTCAATGGAGTACACATTTTAGGTACAAATGGATCTCATGGCCCAAATAAACAACTCAAAGTCTTGATATATGACTCTTAGGCCTAGTCAAAGGATCTTATTCCGTATATTGTCCGGCCCGCCCTATGTCCCATTTCTCATGTCTTCTAGTGAGTGGAGTTGCACCATAACTTCCATGTCAACTATGCCTTTCTTTTCTTAGAGGCAATGCCGGCCATGCTTTCTTATTTTTTGTTTGCCTAAAACTTAAGACTTTCTTTATTCTTTGCTCCTCACACGTTTCAATCAAATTTGACAATTGTAATAGTTAGGGCATTCCTCTCTTCATTACGTCAGATGTCAATGCCAAGTTCAATATTTTCTAGCAACACTCACATTCACCACTTATTTGTAGGAGTGGCTAACTTGATTGAAGCGGTAGCCATGAAAATCAAACATGAGAGGATGAAGGCCGAAGCAATACCAAAGGTTTCTACTGAGCATCTAGCCGGTACAACTACTTAATGAGAAGTTCATGTTGTTTTTCTAGAGTTTGTAGAGACCTTAGTATTTATATTGGCTAAGGCACTACGGTTCCATCCATAAGAGAATCTCAAATTGCACTTTCTTAACCTACCAGTTAGGTATTGTAATTACATGTTTATCAAGGATTCAATCAATCTTATTTAGATTCCAAAACACACATTCATAAGGCTGATATAAAGGGGTCAAAGAACAATCTTAGTATTAATGTCTACTATTTCATTTTATTGAATAGTAGACCACTTAAAGGTTGATTAGTGTTGGATTTTGCTTTTGAACAAACGACATTAAAGGTGTAGGGGAGTGGGCTAAGCCTCACAAAAATCCAATAGATAAGAGTTCGTCTCTAATGATTGAGGACTACTCAGGAATAGACTTAGAGAAGTTATATATGTATTTACAACAAGAGTTCAATTATAATCATTGAAAACTATCAATGGACGATTGAGAACAAGTACTTAAATATATCACTTATCTTTGTATTTACGATAAGGGGTCGACTTTAATGTCAAGAACTATTTAGGAATAGACATCCAATGGAAAACTAAAGAGGGTATGCAAGAGTGTGTTTGTGTGTTTGGTGCATAGGTAGTTCTTAGTTCTTTTTATTTAAGTTTGATTAGGCAAGCCCTAAACTATATATGGTGGTTGATTCTTGTATGGAAAGATAATAACAAACCAACTATTTGGTTTTTTTTTTTAACTTTCCAGCTAATGAATTGAGATTCTACTCGTTCCCCATAAAGTTAATCAAAGCACTATAAAAATTGTAATGATAAAATGTGGTTGGTATTATTTACCAAAAAAGAAAAATTGTGGTTGGCATGCAATTTGGTTCAAACTGACAAATGATTCCATGGTGGTTAGGGATTTTAAAGTATATATAGTTAGTGCCATTCCATCATTGTTTATGGGAATTCAACATTTTACATGCCCAATAATTACACTTCAATTTGTTTTCTCTTTACCACCATCAAATACTTTTTGTTTCATTTATAGAACCCTTGGGTTGACTCAAATTCCAAATTATACATCAAGCATTGTGCACCAACAAATGTGGTGCTAAACCCTCTAACAATTTTTGTGAAATGCCAAAGTGGGTCATTAGATGTTCCCACTTTTTTTTAATTAAGGAAATTCTTAGTTAACGCGTTTATTAAAATATGAGTATTAGAATCGTTTCAATTTTTTGCTTCTCGTATGTTTCTTTACACATACATAATCGAAAAAAAAGTGTGGGTTCTACATTGAAATCTGTAATCTGTTACCAGAAAAACAAGTCTAGGTCAGTTGGAGTAGAGTAGTTGATCCCATCTCCATTCTTTTTTCTCGTTCTGGATTCATAATTTCCCTCTTTCTAAGAAAGTAAACATGTCATTAGAGGAACAAGTTCACAAGGATAATAATGATAAAACCTCTAATGCTACTTACCAGAAGATGAATATGCAAAATATGAGTATCATTTTGAGTTGAAATTTCATGCACTTACAAATACACAAAGAATGAAAACGTAAGTGCATCCCATATTGAAATTAGTTATGTAATGATCATTTTCAGCCCATGTATCATACCAAGAGGGGAATACATTTCACATTATAATAAACGGGGAAGGGATTTAGACTAGGATACAAAAAAAACGAGCACATTACGCCGATTAACTGACCTAACTCATATTTGCCATAACTTTACAACATCTTGCTTTGAGATGAATTGTTCTGAACCGTTATGTTTGGATTAATTAATTGCTCTAAACTGTTAAGAAGTCAGAAACAAATGGGGACAAAGAGAGTCATTATTATGGCCATAGATTAACAATTTAAAAAGTCAAAGGAGACCCTTTCTGAGACATTCCCCCCCACCCCCAAACTCCCAAAAATCTCAAATAAAATCCCCTCCCCCACCCACCACCATTTCCCAATCTCCACTAACCAAAATCATCAAGCCACTCCCTCATTCTTGGCCTTTCTCAACGTCCACCACCTTCAATCTCCACCCACCTCTCTCTCTCTCTCTCCTCTCCTCTCCTCTCTTTTTCTCTCAAAAAATCAAAAAACCAAACCAAAATGCTAGGAAAAAAGATGGTGAGTTTCAAAAAGCTAGCAAAGAAAGTGAAGGTTATGGGAGGAGCTGAGAGGGAGCCATCATACCATGAGTGTCTGCTGATCAGAGATTCAGAGCAAGGAGGCTCTCCGTCGTCGAAAACCCCGATCGGGTTTCTGGCCTTGTATGTAGGGGAGGAGCTCCAGAGGTTTGTGGTGCCAACAAGCTCCCTTTCTCATCCACTCTTCAAGATGTTGCTGGAGAAGGCTTACAATGAGTACGGCTTTCAGCAGAGAAATGGCCTTGTGGTGCCCTGCAGCGTCTCAGCTTTTGAAGAGGTTTTGAATGCTGTGGAATGCAGCAATGGCAAGTTTGATTTTGGTGAACTAGTTGAGGAGTTTATTTCCTGAGTCAACAGATATATTTTCTTTTTGTACAAGCAACAGAGAGAGAGAGATGAATCGAAAATCTGGACCTCAAGTGTTAGTCACATAGGGTGACCGGCAAGGCCGAGTCAGAAAGGCTTTGATGCAGAAGATGAATGCTCTTAACCAAACTGAGCTACGACCCCTCAAGTAGAATGTTGTGTTTAGATGTTTTAGATTTAGCTTAGTGATTATGGGTTTATAATTCCATGTACTAGAACTTGTTCATATTTCATATTAAAATATTGCTCAGCTCTTCAAAAAAGGTCAAGCTACTTTTGGTCAATTTGGTTCTCTAGATTCCAATATTCCCTTGTAGTACAATTAAATTGAAATTTTCACTTCAACTTCTGCAATTTGACCTTTAAATAGTAGTCTCCACGGGACAAGGCAATTGACGTGGCAAACCTAATTTTCTTTCCACATCATTCCATTGGATGAAGGTAGCGTTTAAGCGCATCTTCAATGGAGATGTCAAAAGATAAATGTTAAATGTTAATTTGATGGCTGACATGACAATGTCAGATTTTCTCTTTTTCCAACCGATATGTTTTTTTGTTATAAATTATATTTTTCAGATCTATTTAAAAAGAAATCAATTAAAATGAATTTTCAAGATATATAATTAGTGCATTAATGGGATCCACACAATAAAATAAGGGGTGTGCTATTCACACATCCCTTTTTACTTTTCTCATTCCCCTTGTTAATTTATGTCTTTTGATCTTTTTTAATTCATCCGATCCGACGGTCTAAAATTAAAAGGGTGTGAGATAAGTAAAAAGGAGTGTGTGGATATCACACTCCTAAAATAATTAAAAATGATATGGCATCACCTTTTGTCATATGTCAAATTTGACATACGAAAACTTATATGTCAATCCACATAGAATTGACATATGGGTTGGAGTTTTCTCCTACCTTCAAATTTGATTACATGACATTTCACTTAGAATTTGACATCTTCTTTGGAGATGGTCTAAGGCAATTTGCCTCAACGGCTTTGGCGACAAGGCAACATTGCTTTGTTGAAAAGGTGAAGACAAATTAGGCCCCAATTTGTTATTTTATTTAGAACATGATTTATATGTATATCATAAAGTGATGTTTTCTACGTATTTGCTCAAAGGAAATGATTTTCGCGCTTTCATTTCATCCTCTTGCGTTCTTCGCTTATTTTTGTGCATTGATTTATCGTTGATTTATTCAATCATGTGGCTAAGTAAGAACAAAAATGTAAGAAATAGAAAGGAGTTGTGAAAATAATTTCCTTTTGCTTCATTAGTTGTCTCATCGCTTAGAGTGACAAATTTTTCATGAAGTTAATAGATAGTGAAGGCGAAACTTCACATAGATCATCAAAGTACATGTACCTCAAAACTTTACCTTGTCCCTTCGAGATGCACTAAGATCACTTGGGCCTTGGGCCTCGTTTGGTATGTAAGATTGAATTAGAATGGATAACTCTCTAATTCAAAGACATGTTGAGGGGAGAAATGAGCAAATTATGTCCAATTTGAGGGTAAAAGATTGATTACTCATGAAGGAGACTTATCTATTCCAATCCTTTTCAAAATGGTAGGATTATAAAAGATGAATTTCTTCATGTCGAATTATCTTCTAATTTCCTCTTGATGAAAAATCATTCACTTATACCTTCATTATGCCTTGAAATTAGAGAAGTATCTATTATATCATATCTCGGCCCGGGCCCCCACCACATCCCGGGCTCGACTCCACCGTAACACGATATTGTTCGCTTTGGGCCCTGACCACGCCCTTATGGTTTTGTTTCTGGGAACTCACACGAGAACTTCCCAATGGGTCACCCATCTTGGGAATGCTCTCACGCGAACTCGCTTAACTTTGGAGTTCCGATGGAACCCGAAGCCAGTAAGCTCCCAAAAGGCCTCGTGCTAGGTAGAGATGGGAATATACATATAAGGCTTACAAGATCCACTCATCTAGGCAATGTGGGATGTAACAATCCACCCCCTTAGGGGCTCAACGTCCTCGTCGGCACACATCCGGCCAAGGATTGGTTCTGATACCAAATTGTCACATATTAACCCGGGTCCTCACCATATCCTGGGCCCGACTCCACCGTAGCACAATATTGTCCGCTTTTGGCCCCGACCATGCTCTCACAGTTTTGTTTCTGGGACTCACACGAGAACTTCCTAGTGGGTCACCCATCCTGGGAACGTTCTCGTGTGAGTTCCTAGAAACAAAACCCCTGGGAATGTTCTCGTGTGAGTTCCCAGAAACAAAATCACCAGGGCGTGGTCGGGGCCCAAAGCGGACAATATCGTGTTGCGGTGGAGTCGGACCTGGGATATGGTGGGGGCCTGAGCCAAGATGTGACAATTTGGTATCAGAACCAATCCCTGGCTGGATGTGTGCCGACGAGGAAGTTGGGCCCCTAAATGGTAGATTGTTACATCCCACATCACCCAGATGAGTGGATCATGTAAGCCTTATATGTATATTCACATCTCTACCTAGCACGAGGCCTTTCTGGGAACTCACACGAGAACTTCCCAGTGGGTCACCCATCCTGGGAATGCTCTCGCGCGAACTTGCTTAACTTCGGAGTTCCGATAGAACCCTCTATTAATTGGACCCTTTATGTGTTTAGGGGCAATTAATTGTGACGTTTCCATCCTCGCTAGTTGCGTGGCTCTTCAACAACTAAGTACTGTGAATGGACCCCTTCTAAAAATGCATGTTTTAATAGTAGAAATGCATACATGAAAAGCATGATTTGATGATTACGTTTTATGAAACGTTTTGTGAGATAACATGCTTACTGAGGCTATTTTGAATTATTACTATTTTTCCTATAACCCGTGTTCTTATAGAATATCTGATGGATGACAATATGATATTTAGAACATGTTTAGAACACCTCTTTATAATATAGATGATGGATGACTTTATACTATGAAGTTGTTTTTTAGTATATATATGTTCAATGGTTTTGTACTTACTTAGTGGTCCCTATTCTGCTATGGGACAAAGGGATAGATTCTGGTCCGTCCTGGGCGACGATTTGGTGTTGGCATAAGACATGAAGTGTGTTTCCTCTGGCTATTTAGCACAGGGACGGGGAGCCGGCATGAGGCTTAGATTGTATTTTCCTCTGACTGTCTGCTCAGAGACGGGGAGCTGGCATGGGGCTTGGAGGTTATCGGACATTCACCAGTGATTATTACATATACAAGTTATGATTTGAGACATTGCACGTCATGCTAGGTTTCCGAAAAAACCTATGTTTATCATGATATATGTGTTTTCATAACAAACATAAGTGGACCAAGTTGATATATGTGTGTATATATATATATATATATATACACACACACATATATCAACTTGGTCCACTTATGTTTGTTATGCGCCCCTTCAAGACTTAGAATCGAGGCATACAATCCCGGCATCCATGCACTTCCGCATCGACATCTTCGAGTTCTCTCGGTGTAGGACCCACTCCTTTGTTAATTCAATTTTTATATTAATTCTTTTAGTGTCATATATTAGATGTGTGCTCTGAACACGTTCCTTAAATATATATTCTCGATTCTTTTATATTTATAAGTCTTATCCATCATTTATTCTTAGCATTTGTACTCAATAAATAGCTTTCGTCACCCTCGGGTGTCGGCTAGCACGTGTCTATCTTGGTATTCGAGGAATATCGAGATCTGGGCGTGTCTGATTGTTACAGAATTGTTATTCTTGGGACTCTAACCAAAGGCACATCTGTTCTCGGAGTACGTGACGTTCGTATGCTTAGGTGAGACCCATTCTCATTTTTCAGTTTTGGTTTTCAGAATAAGTATTTTAACTTACTTTACTTTAGTTATTTATTTTTGTCGTTACAAATATTTTGGGGGAAGTATTGCCATTTTCAGTTTTTAAGTTCAACTCAAATTTTCGACCTATATGTTATTACTTATCTATTTTGGTGTTATCGTATTTTGCGTACGTACTTTTGACCCTACGTCAATATATGTTTTCAGCTTTATATCTTTATAAGTATGTTTCTACTTTTACACTGATGGGGAATAAAGTAAGAGCTTCGAGGCATGATAGAGGATTTTGCAACCCGCTCGCGACGTTGTGGCATATTCTCTTTGATGCACCCACGCTGACTTGATTTCTCCTTATACATGTATTCTTCTTCCTATTTTCGAGTATTTCAGTTTTGTAGGTGATTTTAAATTTCGGGGACGAAATTTTTTATTTAAGGGGAGTAGATTGTTACACCCCACCCCCAATTTTAAATGATTTTTGGTGTTAAATTGTGTGCCCAAGGGGCCCACCCCTATTTTGGTTGTCCCCGACCCCCTTTCCTAGTCTGCCACGTGGCAGTTCCTCCCACTGCCATTTCTTCTATTTTCTCTCTCGCAGTTCTCTCTTCCTTCTCTCCCTGAAACTTTCTCGATCTCTATCTCTGTCTCTCTCTTATCCCTCTCTATATCTCTTTGCAACTCCCTCTCCAAGGCTAAGAATCCAAGACCCTCATTCCTCTCGTCCCTGTCAACACTACAAATGTGCGTATATGGTGGAACACCAGTGATTTAACTTGGAATCCAACAAACCCGAGGTGAGTCGATGTGTTTCGAGTTGCATCCTTGTTCTAGTGAGTTATTTCGAGTTGTTTAAGTGACTTTAGAGATGAAAATTGAGGGTTTTTAACCCTGTGCATGCATGTTCTTCTTTCCTCAGTTTTCCGGCGAGCACCGCCCCTTTCGAGGCAATTTTCGGTCAAACCACGATGCGTTGGTTATCGTGCAAGGTATCAATCTCTTCGTCTCGCTGAGTACTACAACTTTCCTTTTTGGATCACCCAATTTCGTTGAGTATTGAATAAGTTATATCCATTTGAATCTTACCTAGTTTTCGGTGACCTTTGAGACTTTCGAGGTGTTTTCCGGCCAAACCATGGTGCGTTAGATGTTGTGTGAGATACCATTCTCTTTGTCTATTTGAGAACTATGATTTTCATTTTTGAATCACTCGATTTCGTTGAGTATTGACAAAGTTATTAACGTTTAAAGTTTGTTCAGTTTCCGACCGAAATCCGGCCTTCTTCTTCTTGAGGTCCGACGACCCACCAAACCCAGGCCCTTCGGGTCGTTCTTGCCAAGCCCAAAACCCTGGGCAGCCCAACCTAACCCTTTTATTTCTAATTATTTTGTTAGTTTAAAGGTTTTTGGGTCGGATCACTAAGCCCAAACCCATTTCTTTTTAGTTTTGTTTTATTTTTATTCCTATTTAATTCTAAAGGCCCTTGGGCCATTTCAGTTGGGGCCCTAAGCCCAAATCCCAAAACCCTTAAAACCCTAAGCCCTTTTTCCCCTAAACCCAACCCAAATCCTTTTATTTTTATTTATATTATTTGTTTGAAACTAAACTCATACTCTTAGGGTGCGTTTGTTGCACCAGACTATCTTGGACTGGACTAGCTTCAAAGACTAAGCTGGACTGGCTTAGACTAGATTAAGCTGGACTAACTTAGTGAAGCGTTTGGTGTAGTACCGGATTAAAAAGCAGGATAATAAAAATAGTACTGTTCACACCACCAAGTTTGAGAAAACAAGCTTCTACTTGGGATATTGATAGATCTCCATAACATTTCTGGGTTCCATGCCACCAAGTTTAAAACAAAAAAAATTCAGATTAATCAGCTAACCATAAAGATTGAATCTGTACTAAACTGTAAAATTGAGAAGTAAAAATCTGGGTCATATTATTTTGTTGACAATAAAATCATACAACCTTAGATATAATCATACAACAAACAAAGAGGGAAACAAATTAAAAACCTTAATCAAATAGAAAAACAGAACGAACTCGCATAAAACGCAACAACACCAGAAGAGTAATCAGCAGGCAGCTTAATGGAAGCACTGAAAATCCCATGCTGATAGAGGTCCTGAGAAACAAATCTAGACCCTGCAAATATACATAGCCACCAAAAACCAAACAAAGACAACAACTTCAAGATCAGACGCCCATAATATGCCGCCAATTCAAAAACCCAGAAACCAAAAAATCAAAACCCTTTCACATGATTCTCAAGACAGAAACCCAAAAGGGAAATGATTACAAACCTGTTCGTTCGTCTAGTGAGAGATGGACAGATTTCCCATCTCTAAAGATCATCAAATTGTCAAGAAAAATAGCAGAAACATTGAAAACAAATGGGTAGCAATCAATTAAAAAACACACCCAATCACAGAACATAATCGCACCCAATTTTTGTGATAAAAATTCAAAAATTTCAGAGACTTGGAACCCAAAACAACAAAATCGATAAAAAAAAAAACCAATAATAATTTCAGATCTGCAAAACCAAATCGGAGAGGAGCAGGATGAGGACAAGCAGGACGTGGATGCGAGAGCAAGACTAGGATGAGGGAGCGGGACCTGCAAGACGAAGACGAGAAGCAGGACGAGCGAACTCTTTCGAAGACGGTCTTAGCAATCCCGTCATATTTGAGGATGCTCGCTAAGAACTCTTAGCGAGGGAGATAGTCGGAGCGAGTCCGATTGAATCCCACTTAACTTAATCCCGCTGCCTAACAAACATAGGACTGGACTAACAATTAGTCCAGTCCAGTCCAATGAAAGTTTGTGAGCCCAAACAAACACACCCTTAAAGCCCAATCCTTTTTAAAAGCTTAATCCAAACATTTTTTAACCTAGGGCCTTAAGCACTAAACCCTTTAGCCTTTCAAACCCTAAACCCTTACCGGCCCAAACCCTTTATGTGGAATATTTCGTCAGGGAATATTCTTTGAAATATTCTATGGACTTTTACGAAATTTAACCGGGATCTTTCTTAGGGTAATTCGACGTCCTGAATTTGTTTCCAACGTCTATTTTCCCAAATTCAATTTCTATAATAGAGTTTTATTAATTGGACCCTTTATGTGCTTAGGGGCAATTAATTGTGGCGTTTCAGTCTTCACTAATTGCGTGGCTCTTCGGTAGCTAAGTACTATGAGTGGACCTCTTCTAAAAATGTATGTTTGATAGTAGAAATGCATACATGAAAAGTTTGATTTAATGATTATGTTCTATGAAACGCTTTGAGGTAACATGCTTATTGAGGCTAGTTTGAATTATTACTATTTTTCATATAACTCGTGTTCTTATAGAATACCCGATGGATGACGATATGATATTTAGAACATGTTTCGAACACCTCTTTATAGATAGATGATTGATGACTTTATACTATGAAGTTGTTTTTCAATATATATATATGTGTTTGTGTGTGTGTGTGTGTGTGTTCAATGGTTTTGTACTTACCTAGTGGTCCTTTCCGCTACGGGAGGTAGGGATATATTATGGTCCGTCCCGGGCGACAATTCTGGTCCGGCCTGAAGTGTGTTTCCTCTGGCTATTTAGCATAGGAATGGGGAGCCGACATGGGGCCTGAAGTGTATTTTCCTCTAATTGTCTGCTCAGATACGGGGAGCCGGCATGGGGCCTGGGGGTTATCGGACATTCACTAATGATTATTATATTATGATTTGAGACATTGCATGACATGCTAGGTTTCGGAAAACCTATTTTGATCATGTTATATGTGTTTTCGTAAAACATGGAGGTTAGTACATTGATAACTGTTTTATTATATAGGGTAAATTACATTTTCATACATCAAGTTTGGGCTCTATTTCAATTATTTACAACATCTTTCAAACATTTCACTTTCATACCTTAAGTATTATTTTATTTCAAAATAATATCTCCGTTACATTTTCCATCCATTGATCTGTTAAGTGCTGATGTGGCTACCACATATATGCCATGTGGTTGTCAAATGTCTACCACGTGGCAAATATATATATATATATATGTTTTTTTTTTTGAAAACCTGAATTTTCTCAAAAAAAAAAAAAAAAAGGCAGTAGCCCAAACCCAGTTCGTCACCCCCTGCAACAAGAAGAAGAAGGAGGAAGATAAGAAATAAAATAAAAAAAAAGTGGCAGCCCAGATTCGTCGCCCCCCCCCCCTCACTCCCTAAAACCTGTAAGAAGAAGAAGAAGAAGGAGGAAAAGAAAAAAAAAGTAGCAGCCCATATTCGTCCCCCCCCCCCAAAAAAAAAACTCCCTAAAACCTGTAAGAAGAAGAAGAAGAAGGAAGAAAAGAAAAGAAAAAGTAGCAGCCCAATCCCAGTTCGCACCCCCTCCCGCTACCCACCTGCCTTCCCTCTCGCCCCCCCCCACCCCCCGCGATCGCAAACCCAGACCATGAACTTCATATTTTTGGGATTTTTCGGTGTGGGTGAATTTCGAAAATACTTTGAGATGAGGAGTTTGAGTTTGAGATGATTTTTGGACTGGTTTTGTGGTAGATCCACCTAATCTCGGGTGGGATTTTTGGGGTGGGTGATGATGGATGGGAGAAGGGGGTGGGTCGGGGAAGACGATTTCTGGGTTTTTTGTTTTTTTGTTTTCCTCTTCTTCTTCTAGGTTGCAGGTTTTTGGAGGTGGGGGAGAATTGGGTTTGGGGGTTTTTTTTCCCTCCTCCTCCTCCTTCTTCTTCTTGTTGTTGTTGTTGCAGGTTTAGGGATGTGGGGGGGGTGGTTGCGGGGAGATGAGATGGATTTCAATTTGTTTTTTTTTGAGAAAATTCAGGTTTAAAAAAAAAAAATTTGCCACGTGGCAGACATTTGGCAGCCACGTGGCATATATATGGCAGCTATGTGAAGGGTTTACACAAGTACATAGGTTCAAGCTCTCCTTTAGTGAGTACAAGTGAATGATTTAGTACAAATGACATTAGGAAATATTGTGGGAGAATCATCTCGTAATCACGAAACTTCTAAGTATCGGAGTGTGGTGTCGTCTTGACTTGCCTTATCTGTCTCATAGGTAGATGTGGCATCTTCTCTGGAAGTACTTTTCCTCCATCCAGGGGTGGTATCTTTAACTGGTGGAGATGCACAAGGTAATGTATCAATTTCACTTGAAGCTTACTTGTAGTTTCAGGCTTGGTCAAGCGCGATACAAACCATGTAGTAGGAGTCCCCCAAGTCGCCGAGCTAGGGGGTCTGCTGAAAGAGGTGACAGACAAGGTAAGCAATCAGAGCTCCGACTGATTGTTCACCTTCTCCCCATCTTGCAACAACATGAAGGATAAAGAGAAGAAAAATGGGAAGAGATGATATGAGATACTTTTGCTTTTGAAGAAGTAACTTTCCACAGGCTTATTCTTGAACTGAGCTGGAGGGTTTTCTGGTTTCCTCCAGAGTATAAGGCCGACTGAAGAATTTGAGGGTCAAAACAAGTCCATCAAATCTAGAGTACGTTCGACCCTGCTGATATGGGATACTTTTGCTTTTGACAGAGTAATGGAAGTATCGGCACGTGTGCTGTTACGCTTGTCTCCACATGCTTCCTTGTATCCTTCGCACTTGCCCTATCTGTTCCTCAAGCAGATGCGGAATCTTCCCTGGAAACATAAGATGTTGAAGATGAGTACTCGAGAGCAATGCCAGGTAAGTAATCAGGTAAGGGGTTCCAGGCAGTCAGTTCTTGGCTGAAAGCTTGATTCCAAGTGCTGACTGATTGCTCTCTTTCTCCTTGTCTTGCAGGTAAAAACAAGGCCAAAGGAAAAGACAGGGAAAAAGCATGATATGGGATACTCTTGCTTTTAACCCTGATGATATGAGATATTCTTGCTCTAGTATAGCTTGTTTGCAGAGGTATTATCGGGGGGAAAGAAAGCTGAATATTTCGAAAGGCTTCGTTGGGAGTGCCCTCTCAGATATGATGAAGGGTTGAGCATTTTTGCAGGTCTGCCTGTCCGTTGGGGATGGAGGTCGACATATATAGGAGTCTCCCTAACAACAAGTAGTAATGCTATTCCTTTACCCTGCTTGGTCATAGCACGGTAGTGGGAGCTGTCAGTTTCACATGTTTTAACTCTGTCAGAGCACTTTGAAAAAGTGGTCTGTGGTATCTGGCTCTCGAGATTCGGAGAACGATGCCTCTTCGATTTTTGAGAAAGCAATCATGCTGGGGGTCTGGCTCTCGAGATTCGGAGAGCAGTGTCTCTTCGATTTTTGAGGAAGTAATCATGTTGGGAGTCTGGCTCTCGAGATTCGGAGGACGGTGCCTCTTCGATTTTGGAGCAAGCAATCTTGTTGGGAGTGTTGTCTCGAATGTGAATAAAGGTTGGACATGTTTGCTAGTCTACCTTGCCACGAAGCACAAAGGTTGACACACAAGGACTTTCCAATTATCCAGCAATGGTACTGTTCCTTTACCCTGTTGGAGTATGTGGCCAAGTGGCAGCTTTTGACTATAAAATTATAAAGAAAAAGGTAGACAAAATAATTATGTCTCTTCCTTATTTTGGGGAAAAGAAAAGGGTTTTTTGTCTAAAGTTTTCTTGGTCTATGTGGGAAGTCACGGATGAGTTTTTGAAGGAGAAGTAATTGCTACTTTTGATGGAGAGTAGTAATGAAGCCATAAGAGAGGAAAAAACGTAGCAGAAAAAATAGAGCAAAAACAGAGGTGTTGCAGCCCCATTTTGAAGAGAAGAAAGAAAGGTGATTTTCTTTCTTTGTTGGTACTCACTCAATCAAAGTTGTATTTGTGTATTAGCTTTGAGCTTTGTATAGAGAGGAAATTATTCACTATATTTCCCTCTCTATTTGTTTCTTTGGTGAGTGAGAGTTATTGGATGTATTGGGGTTTTGGGTTGTGAGATTGCCAACACTTTGTAAACTCCCATTTGGTTGATAGTGGATTATTGGGTGAGCTCCTACTGCTCCGAGGACGTACTCCAGTTACACTGACTGTGGAGGAACCTCGTTAAAATCTTGGTGTCTTTTCTATATTGTTCTTGCATTTTCATTTGATAAATTTCCTGTGGGTTAGCTTGAGTTGGTTCCAACGGGTTTGGTGCTATCCTAGCACAACAATTGGTATCAGAGCACTGGTTGCTCTTGGGTACTGTCTAATTGCCAAAAATGTCAGACGGGCAAGATGAGAATCCTTTTGGAAGCAGCTCCGGGTTTGCAAGAACTACGGTGCAAAATGCAAAGTTCGAAGTGGAAAAGTTTGATGGCACAAACAACTTCGGGATGTGGCAATGTGAGGTCAAAGATGTGTTGGCTCAACAAGATCTACTTGCCGCTTTGGGAGAGAAGCCGGAAGCCATGTCGAAGTCAGAATGGGAGAAATTAAATTTGTGGGCTTGCTCTTCAATTCGGTTGTGCCTTGCAAAAACTCAGAAGTATTTTGTGATGCGGGAGACGGTAGCAAGTGTGTTGTGGCAAAAATTGGAAGACAAGTATATGACGAAGAGTGCAGAGAACCGGCTACACTTGAAGAAAAAACTCTACCGCTTCCAATACAAAGAAGGTACAAAAATGATTAGACACCTTGATGCTTTTAATAAGTTGATTGCCGACTTGTTAAATTTAGATGAGGATATTAAGGATGAAGATAAAGCCTTAATATTGTTGAATTCATTGCCGGACTCTTATGAGCATTTTGTTACCACTATTATGCATGGTAAAGAAACTGTGAAATTTGAAGATGTGTCAAATGCCTTGATGAATTATGAAATGAGGCATAGAGATAAAAATCATGATAGTACCTCTAAAGCTTTATTTGTTAGAGGTAGATCATCGGAGAGGAGGTCATCTTCTAGCAGGAAAAAATCACAGTCTCGATCTAGAGGAAACTCTAAAGGTAGAAAACCTTTGGAAAGGGATGAATGTGCCTTTTGTCGTAATAAGGGCCATTGGAAGAAAGATTGTCCTAAATTGAAGACCAAAGGCAAAGAAAGTTCTGAAGCTAATGTTGCTGAGGTTGAAACAGATTTTTCTGATTTTGCTTTAACCATTTCCTCATCATTTGATTGTGCTACTAAGTGGGTGTTGGATACGGGTTGTACTCATCATATGACTCCTCACAAGGATTGGTTTTCAAGCTTGAAAGAGTTTGATGGTGGCGTTGTGTTTATGGGAGATGACAATCCTTGCACAACAAAAGGGATTGGTACAGTTCGTTTGAAGTTGCATGATGGCATGGTTAAAGAGTTGACAGGTGTTCGGTATGTACCAAATTTGAAGAAAAATCTTATTTCTTTGGGTACTTTGGAATCCAAGGGTTTCAGGTTTCATTCAGATGGACAGACATTGAAAGTTACTTATGGTGCACTTGTTGTGATGAAAGCTCCTAGATGTGGCCATTTGTATTTATTGCAGGGAAGTACTGTGACAGGTGAAGCATCTGTAGTATCTGAAAATATGGGCACATCTGATTCAGATACTACTAGATTGTGGCATATGAGATTAGGCCATGCCGGTGAGAAAGCTCTACAAGGGCTTGTGAAACAAGGTCTTCTAAAAGGTGCCACGACTTGTAAGCTTGATTTCTGCGAGCATTGTGTCTTGGGAAAGCAAACTAGAGTGAAGTTTGGTACTGCTGTACATCAGACGAAGGGCATTCTTGATTATGTGCATTCGGATGTTTGGGGTCCTACAAAGACTCCCTCTTTGAGTGGTAGACATTGGTTCGTGACTTTTGTTGATGATTATTCAAGAAGGTCTTGGGTCTACACTATGAAGCACAAGAGTGAGGTGTTGAGCATTTTCTTGGGTTGGAAGAAAATGGTTGAGAACCAAACTGGAAGAAAGATTAAGATTTTGAGATCGGATAATGGTGGTGAATACACATCCGATCATTTCTTTAAAGTTTGCAAAGAGGAAGGAATTGTGAGACATTTCAGTGTTCGGGGAACTCCACAACAAAATGGAGTTGCAGAAAGATTGAATCGAACCTTGCTTGAGAAGGTTAGATGTATGTTGTCTCAATCAGGTTTAAGCAAGTCATTTTGGGCAGAAGCAGTTAATTATGCATGTCACATCATCAACCGGTTACCCTCAGTTGCTGTTCAGGGTAAGACACCAATGGAGGTATGGACTGGAAAACCTTCTTCTGATTATGACTATATCCGTATTTTTGGTTCACCTGCTTATTTTCATGTGACTGAAAATAAACTTGATGCTAGAGCCAAAAAGGCTATCTTTCTTGGTTTTAGTAGTGGTGTCAAAGGTTACAGGTTGTGGTGTCCAGAGATGAAAAAACTTGTAATCAGCAGAGATGTGACATTTGATGAAGAAAGTATGTACAAAGTCTCTGAGAAGAATGTGAAAGATGTCCAACAGGTGGAGCTTGAGAAAGTTGCCTCTGGTACTTCAAATCCTATTTCCGCTGATGTCGAAGCCACTATAAGTGAAGAAGTTGGAGACCATGAGGATGTTGAAGAAGTTGAACTTGAAGATTCTGTTCAAGTTGAAAAGCAAGTTTCACTTCAAGAGTCTATTGCCAAGAATAGAGGAAAGAGACAAATTACCAAGCCAGCTCGATATAGTGACTATGTTGCTTTTGCTCTTCCTATTATCACTGAAGAGATTCCATCCAATTTTGAGGAAGCTATTGAGAGTGAGGAGAAGAAGAGGTGGTGCAATGCCATGGGTGATGAGATGAATTCTTTCTTGAAGAACAAGACTTGGGAGTTAGCTAAATTGCCTAAAGGCAAGAAAGCTATCAGTTGCAAATGGGTGTATGCCAAGAAGGAAGATGCTGATGAGAAAAGCAATGTGAGATTTAAAGCAAGATTAGTTGCTAAAGGGTATGCACAAAAGGAGGGCATTGACTACAATGAAATATTTTCTCCGGTTGTGAAGCACTCCTCAATTCGTATTATGTTAGCTCTTGTTGCACAATATGATCTTGAGCTTGTGCAACTCGATGTGAAGACGGCTTTCCTACATGGTGATTTGAATGAAGAGATCTATATGTGTCAACCAGATGGGTATATAGTGAAAGGGAAGGAAAATTTGTTTTGCAAATTGAAGAAATCACTTTATGGCTTGAAGCAATCTCCAAGGCAATGGTATTTGAGGTTTGATAAATTTATAAGAGGCCAAAATTATTCTAGAAGTCAATATGATCATTGTGTGTACTTCAAGAAGTTGCAAGATGGGTCTTTCATTTATTTATTGATATATGTTGATGATATGTTGATTGCCTCAAAGAATGTTGAAGAGATTGAGAAATTGAAGAAACAAATGAAGAACGAGTTCGAGATGAAGGATCTTGGTGAAGCGAAGAAGATCCTTGGCATGGAGATCACTAGAGATAGAGCAAAGGGTTTTGTCAGATTTAATCAAAGACAATACCTTGAGAAGTTGATTCGGAAGTTTGGAGTTCATGATTCAACCAAACCGGTTAGTACCCCTTTGGCTCCTCATTTTAAATTGAGTTTTCTACAGTGTCCTAAAAATGATAAAGAGAAGCTGCAAATGAAAAATATACCATATGCAAATTTGGTTGGTAGTTTGATGTATGCAATGGTATGCTCTAGACCGGATATTGCTCATGCAGTTGGCATGGTGAGTCGATATATGCATAATCCAGGTAAAGAGCATTGGCAAGCAGCTAAGTGGATATTGAGATATCTCCATGGTACTCGAGATGTTGGTTTATGCTTTGAGAGGGATGACTCTTGTATTGGTCATTTTGCAGTTGGTTATGTTGATTCAGATTATGCAGGTGATCTGGATGGAAGGAAATCTACTACAGGCTATGTGTTTACTATGGCTAAAGGACCAGTTTGTTGGAGGTCCATTTTGCAGTCGTCTGTTGCCTTGTCTACTACAGAGGCTGAATATATGGCAGTTGCTGAAGCTATAAAGGAGGCCATTTGGATACATGGGCTGATTAGAGATTTGGGGGTTGATCAGAAGCAGGTGGAGGTACATTGTGATAGTCAGAGTGCCATTTATTTGGCTAAGTATCAGGTTCATCATGCGAGGACCAAGCACATAGATGTACGTTATCACTTTGTTCGTGAAATTGTTGGTGAAGGGGAAATCATTCTCCAGAAGATTCCAACTAAAGACAACCCCGCTGATATGTTGACTAAGGTTGTTGGTGTAGCCAAGTTTGTTCATTGCTTGAACTTGGCTCACATTTTGCCTATATAAAGAAGGCGTTGAGCAGTAGGAGTTTTGGAGCATTTTGCTCGGCATGAGTTGTTCTCTTGCTAGTGTTTGGGAGTGATGTTGTGTGTTAATTGTGTTGGTTGGCTTATCATGGCGTTTTTCGGAACTTGGCCAAGGTGGAGATTGTTGGAGTATGTGGCCAAGTGGCAGCTTTTGACTATAAAATTATAAAGAAAAAGGTAGACAAAATAATTATGTCTCTTCCTTATTTTGGGGAAAAGAAAAGGGTTTTTTGTCTAAAGTTTTCTTGGTCTATGTGGGAAGTCACGGATGAGTTTTTGAAGGAGAAGTAATTGCTACTTTTGATGGAGAGTAGTAATGAAGCCATAAGAGAGGAAAAAACGTAGCAGAAAAAATAGAGCAAAAACAGAGGTGTTGCAGCCCCATTTTGAAGAGAAGAAAGAAAGGTGATTTTCTTTCTTTGTTGGTACTCACTCAATCAAAGTTGTATTTGTGTATTAGCTTTGAGCTTTGTATAGAGAGGAAATTATTCACTATATTTCCCTCTCTATTTGTTTCTTTGGTGAGTGAGAGTTATTGGATGTATTGGGGTTTTGGGTTGTGAGATTGCCAACACTTTGTAAACTCCCATTTGGTTGATAGTGGATTATTGGGTGAGCTCCTACTGCTCCGAGGACGTACTCCAGTTACACTGACTGTGGAGGAACCTCGTTAAAATCTTGGTGTCTTTTCTATATTGTTCTTGCATTTTCATTTGATAAATTTCCTGTGGGTTAGCTTGAGTTGGTTCCAACGGGTTTGGTGCTATCCTAGCACAACATACCCTTTCTTCGATTTTGAGAAAGTAGTCATGTTGGGAGTCTGGCTCTCGAGATTCGGAGGACGATGCCTCTTCGATTTTGGAGCAAGCAATCTTGTTGGGAGTGTTTTCTCGAATGTGAGTAAAGGTTGGGCATGTTTGCTAGTCTACCTTGCCACGAAGCACAGAGGTTGACACACAGGGACTTTCCAATTATCCAGCAGTGGTACTGTTCCTTTACCCTTGTGGGTAATAATATGGTAGCTAGACCTTCAAAATTTATGTGTCTAAACTTTGTTAGTGCTGTTTCTTTGCTATTCTTTTACCTTTCTTGGTCAGAGCGATGTAGTGGGAGCTGCAAGCTTCACGTGCTCAACTTTGGCAGAGAACTTTGGCAAAGTTATCTGTGGTACCCATGAGCTATTGTTGCGTGTGGGAAGTGGGTAATTGAACAGTAAGATTCATGTGCTTTCTACTTCACCAGAAGTCTTCGACAGAATGCCCATAATTTCTGCAAAGCTGAGTGTGCGTGTGACAGGTGCTGACAAGGCTAGAAAAGTAGGTGCCTCTTCGATTTCTGAGATCGGCCCTCGTGGTCTCTGAGCAGCCCAGCTTTTGAGAAAGCGAGCGCCTCTTCGATTGATTCGGAGAACGATGCCTCATCGATTTTTGAGAAAGCAATCATGCTGGGGGTCTGGCTCTCGAAGATTCGGGGAGCAGTGTCTCTTCGATTTTTGAGAAAGTAATCATGTTAGGAGTCTGGCTCTCGAAATTCGGAGGGCGGTGCCTCTTCGATTTTGGAGCAAGCAATCTTGTTGGGAGTGTTTTCTCGAATGTGAGTAAAGGTTGGGCATGTTTGCTAGTCTACCTTGCCACGAAGCACAGAGGTTGACACACAGGGACTTTCCAATTATCCAGCAATGGTACTGTTCCTTTACCCTCTCTTAGATTTTTAATAAAGTAGTCATGTTGGGAGTCTGGCTCTCGAGATTCGGAGGACGGTGCCTCTTCGATTTTGGAGCAAGCAATCTTATTGGGAGTGTTTTCTCGAATGTGAGTAAAGGTTGGGCATGTTTGCTAGTCTACCTTGCCACGAAGCACAGAGGTTGACACACAGGGACTTTCCAATTATCCAGCAGTGGTACTGTTCCTTTACCCTTGTGGGTAATAATATGGTAGCTAGACCTTCAAAATTGATGGGTCTAAACTTTGTTAGTGCTGTCTCTTTGCTATTCTTTTACCTTTCTTGGTCAAAGCGATGTAGTGGGAGCTGCAAGCTTCACGTGCTCAACTTTGGCAGAGAACTTTGGCAAAGTTATCTGTGGTACCCATGAGCTATTGTTGCGTGTGGGAAGTGAGTGATTGAACAGTAAGATTCATGTGTTTTCTACTTCCCCAGAAGTCTTCGACAGAATGCCCATAATTTCCGCAAAGCTGAGTGTGCGTGTGACAGGTGCTGACAAGGCTGGAAAAGTAGGTGCCTCTTCGATTTCTGAGATCGGCCCTCATGGTCTCTGGGGAGCCCAGCTTTTGAGAAAGCGAGTGCCTCTTCGATTTCTGAGATCGGCCTTCGTGGTCTTTGAGCAGCCCAACTTTTGAGAAAGCAAACGCCTCTTCGATTTCTGAGATCAACCCTCGTGATCTCTAAGCAGCCCAGCTTTTGAGAAAGCAAACGCCTCTTCGATTTCTGAGCAGGCGCCTCTTCGATTTCTGAAGCTCCGTCGAGTGCAGATTTTTATAGGGGCTGGCATTAAGTTCCAAAGCACACTTGAATCTCCACCAGTAGAAGCTTCATTCTTGCACTTCTAAGATCTTGATTTGTCCGACCTCTTCTCTCTTCAACACCTTTGAAAATGTCTGGCCCCTCCGACCGTCGTTTTGACTTGAACCTTGTTGAAGAGGCAGCCCCGCCTTCTCCAGACAACATATGGCGCCCATCCTTCGTCTCCCCTACTGGTCCTCTTACCGTTGGGGATTCCGTGATGAAGAATGATATGACCGCTGCGGTGGTGGCCAGGAACCTTCTCACTCCCAAAGATAACAGACTACTTTCCAAACGGTCTGATGAGTTAGCTGTTAAGGATTCGCTGGCTCTCAGTGTTCAGTGTGCAGGTTCTGTGTCTAATATGGCCCAACGCCTATTTGCTCGAACCCGCCAAGTTGAATCATTGGCGGCTGAAGTGATGAGTCTCAAACAGGAGATTAGAGGGCTCAAGCATGAGAATAAACAGTTGCACCGGCTCGCACATGACTATGCTACAAACATGAAGAGGAAGCTTGACCAGATGAAGGAAACTGATGGTCAGGTTTTACTTGATCATCAGAGATTTGTGGGTTTGTTCCAAAGGCATTTATTGCCTTCGTCTTCTGGGGCTGTACCGCGTAATGAAGCTCCAAATGATCAACCTCTGATGCCTCCTCCTTCTAGGGTTCTGTCCAGTACTGAGGCTCCAAATGATCCCCCTCCGGTGCCTTCTCTTTCTGGGGCTCTACCGACTGCTGAGACTTCTCCTAAGCAACCTTTGTGAAGGCTCCCTCTTGTGTGTTTATTTTGACTCATGTATATGTACATATTTGTAGCTTATCGGGGATATCAATAAATAAGCTTTCCTTCATTTCAACGTATTGTGTTAGATACACCAAAGCCTTCTTCGCTAAGTTCTTTGAATTTTCTTTTGTTGAAGCTTGTATGTTGAAGCTTTCTGAGTGGAGCATGTAGGTTGGGGTAGTGTTCCCTTAATTTTCCGAGTGAGGAAAACTTCTCGGTTGGAGACTTGGAAAATCCAAGTCACTGAGTGGGATCGGCTATATGAATCTTAGAACGCCATTGTGCTCGATCATGTGTCATGTCCTTCGTTAGATCCAAGTACTCTAAGTCTTTTCTTAGAGTCTCTTCCAAAGTTTTCCTAGGTCTTCATCTACCCTTTCGGCCCTGAACCTCTGTCCCATAGTCGTATCTTCTAATCGGAGCGTCAGTAGGCCTTCTTTGCACATGTCCAAACCACCGTAACCGATTTTCTCTCATCTTTCCTTCAATTTCGGCTACTCCTACTTTACCCCGGATATCCTCATTCCTAATCTTATCCTTTCTCGTATGCCCACACATCCAACGAAGCATCCTCATCTCCGCTACACCCATTTTGTGTACGTGTTGATGTTTCACCGCCCAACATTCTGTGCCATACAGCATCGCCGGCCTTATTGCCGTCCTATAAAATTTTCCCTTGAGCTTCAGTGGCATACGGCGGTCACATAACACGCCGGATGCACTCTTCCACTTCATCCATCCAGCTTGTATTCTATGGTTGAGATCTCCATCTAATTCTCCGTTCTTTTGCAAGATAGATCCTAGGTAACGAAAACGGTCGCTCTTTGGTATTTCTTGATCTCCGATCCTCACCCCTAACTCGTTTTGGCCTCCATTTGCACTGAACTTGCACTCCATATATTCTGTCTTTGATCGGCTTAGGCGAAGACCTTTAGATTCCAACACTTCTCTTCAAAGGTTAAGCTTTGCATTTACCCCTTCCTGAGTTTCATCTATCAACACTATATCGTCTGCGAAAAGCATACACCAAGGAATATCATCTTGAATATGTCCTGTTAACTCATCCATTACCAACGCAAAAAGGTAAGGACTTAAGGATGAGCCTTGATGTAATCCTACAGTTATGGGAAAGCTTTCGGTTTGTCCTTCATGAGTTCTTACGGCAGTCTTTGCTCCTTCATACATATCCTTTATAGCTTGGATATATGCTACTCGTACTCCTTTCTTCTCTAAAATCCTCCAAAGAATGTCTCTTGGGACCTTATCATACGCTTTTTCCAAATCTATAAAGACCATGTGTAAATCCTTTTTCCCATCTCTATATCTTTCCATCAATCTTCGTAAGAGATAGATTGCCTCCATGGTTGAGCGCCCTGGCATGAACCCGAATTGGTTGTCCGAAACCCGTGTCTCTTGCCTCAATCTATGCTCAATGACTCTCTCCCAGAGCTTCATTGTATGACTCATTAGCTTAATACCCCTATAGTTCATGCAATTTTGTACGTCGCCCTTATTCTTGTAGATAGGCACCAAAGTGCTCGTTCGCCACTCATTTGGCATCTTCTTCGTTTTCAAAATCCTATTGAAAAGGTCAGTGAGCCATGTTATACCTGTCTCTCCCAAAAGTTTCCACACTTCGATTGGTATATCGTCTGGGCCTATTGCTTTTTTATGCTTCATCTTCTTCAAAGCTACAACCACTTCTTCCTTCCGGATTCGACGATAAAAAGAGTAATTTCTACACTCTTCTGAGTTACTCAACTCCCCTAAAGAAGCACTCATTTCATGTCCTTCATTGAAAAGATTATGAAAATAACCTCTCCATCTGTCTTTAACCGCGTTCTCTGTAGCAAGAACCTTTCCATCCTCATCCTTGATGCACCTCACTTGGTTTAGGTCCCTTGTCTTCTTTTCCCTTGCTCTAGATAGTTTATAGATATCCAACTCTCCTTCTTTGGTATCTAGTCGTTTATACATATCGTCGTAAGCCGCTAACTTAGCTTCTCTGACAGCTTTCTTCGCCTCTTGCTTCGCTTTTCTATACCTTTCACCATTTTCATCGGTCCTCTCCTTGTATAAGGCTTTACAACATTCCTTCTTAGCCTTCACCTTCGTTTGTACCTCCTCATTCCACCACCAAGATTCCTTTTGGTGTGGGGCAAAGCCCTTGTACTCTCCTAATACCTCTTTTGCTACTTTTCGGATACAACTGGCCATGGAATCCCACATTTGGCTAGCTTCCCCCTCTCTATCCCACACACATTGGGTGATTACCTTCTCTTTGAAAATGGCTTGTTTTTCTTCTTTTAGATTCCACCATCTAGTCCTTGGGCACTTCCAAGTCTTGTTCTTTTGTCTTACTCTTTTGATATGTACATCCATCACCAACAAGCGATGTTGATTAGCCACGCTCTCTCCTGGTATAACTTTGCAATCCTTACAAGTTATACGATCCTCTTTCCTCATTAGAAGAAAATCTATTTGTGTTTTTGACGACCCACTCTTGTAGGTGATCACATGTTCTTCTCTCTTCTTAAAGAAGGTGTTGGCTAAGAAGAGATCATATGCCATTGCAAAATCCAAGATAGCTTCCCCATCCTCGTTTCTCTCCCCAAAACCATGGCCACCATGAAAACCTCCATAGTTGCCTGTCTCCCTGCCCACGTGTCCATTTAAATCTCCTCCTATAAATAACTTCTCCGTCTGAGCAATTCCTTGCACCAAGTCTCCAAGATCTTCCCAAAATTTCTCCTTCGAACTCGTATTCAACCCTACTTGAGGTGCGTACGCACTAATCACATTGATAAGTTCTTGTCCTATTACAATCTTGATTGCCATGATTCTATCTCCTACCCTCTTGACATCTACAACATCTTGTACCAAGGTCTTGTCCACGATGATGCCAACACCGTTTCTCGTTCTATTTGTGCCCGAATACCAAAGTTTAAACCCTGAGTTTTCTAGATCCTTTGCCTTACTACCAACCCACTTAGTTTCTTGTAGGCACATAATATTTATCCTTCTCCTCACCATAACTTCCACTACTTCCATAGATTTTCCCGTTAAGGTTCCTATATTCCACGTTCCTAAACGCATTTTGCTCTCTTGAACTCTACCCTTCTGTCATAGCTTCTTCACCCTCCCCCGTCTAATAGGATCAAAGTACTTCTTTTGTGTGTCCCGGGTAAAGTTGATAGGAGCATATGCTCCCAAACAACTTTGAGTGGAGTCGTTCGAAAAGAAGTTTCTATGGCCCCCTTGCTCATTTAACACTGCATCCGGGTGCCGATGGAGATACAGCGACCCTTGCTCACTTATCACTGTGCTCGGGCCACACAGCGCGCCACTTACGGGTGACGCCCTAGCTTTAGCGCGATTTTGTTCTGGATTCATTTTCATAAGGATTCGACGTGATCATGGAGTGCCGGCTGTCGACTACCTGACGCCCTCCCCCTCCTCCTTTATCCGGGCTTGGGACCGGCCATGTAAGACATAGGCGGAGTTAGCACTTAACAGATCAATGGATGAAAAATGTAACGGATGTATTATTTTGAAATAAAATAACACTTAAGGTATGAAAGTGAAATGCTTTAAAAATGTTGTAAAGAATTGAAATAGAGCCCAAACTTGATGTATGAAAATGTAATTTACCCTATTATATATATATATATATATATATATATATATATATATATATATATATATCAACTTGGTCCACTCATGTTTGTTTTGCGCCCCCTTCAGGACTTAGAATTGAGGCATACAATTCCGGCGTTCAGGCACTTCCACATCGGCATCTTCAAGTCCTCTTGGTTTAGGACCCATTCCTTTGTGAATTCAATTTTTATATTAATTCTTTTAGTGTTATATATTAAATGTGTGTTCTGAACATGTTCCTTAAATGTATATTATTGATTCTTTTATATTTATAAGTCTTATCCATCCTTTATTCTCAGCATTTGCACTCAATAAATGACTTTCGTCACCTTCAGATATCGGCCATCACCCTTATCCTGATATTTGAGGAATATCAGGACCGGAGCGTGTCATATTACAATCCAACCGAACAAACCAAATCAGTCCTTAATAAGGCTGGGATGAAATACAAGTCATGCAGAAGAAAAAAAATGAAGATTATTGATATTCCATGTTATACGGAATCCAATGCATAATTGACTGCGGATTTTCTACCATATTGAATATAGAGGCCACGTTTAAACGCAGAAGGAAGTTGTAGTACTTTGTGGGGAACTTTCCCCCACTGCACATGTTTTCAAATAGGATAATGTTACAGAGATCAAATCTTAAACTAAATTTGCAAACCAAATAATGTATTACCAATAGGAAATGAGCATCGACACTTAAGTAATAATTCAATCTTCAACATCTACCTCATATTGTTTACAAAATTTGATTTAGAAATTTAGTTTCCCTAGTATTATCCTTTCAAATACAATAACCTCGTTTGATGCTTGGGATTGGATTGGAGATGGAGGAAGTATATACAAATTATGTTGGAGGAAAATTGAAGAAATTTTGTCCAACTTAAAAAGTAAAAGATGAAATACCCATGAAGTAACTTCTCCATTCCGATCCCAAAATTGTTGGTTTAGAAGAGATAAATTTCTGTCATGTCTAATACCTTGCAATCGACTAAAGTTAAAAAATCATTTGCTTCTATCCGCACACATAACTTAAATTATATAAGTTATCCAATCAAAACTTAAGATAACAACTTAGAT
Source organism: Malus sylvestris (assembly GCF_916048215.2). Classification (NCBI taxonomy): domain Eukaryota; kingdom Viridiplantae; phylum Streptophyta; class Magnoliopsida; order Rosales; family Rosaceae; genus Malus; species Malus sylvestris. The sequence goes on from NC_062273.1 coordinate 2,545,272, forward strand.
AACACAAGTACATTGTCACTGTATCATCCCATGACAATGATATGACACGGAATCATCCCGATTCAAAAGAATTTTCATATCATTCCATGTTGCATAGAGGGGTCTACGTTTTGCAGGTAAATGTTACTCTACATCATTATCATGATTAATGGGTATCCAAACCAATATTTTCCAAGATCTTCGCCTTGATATATACAACACACATAAGGCATGGTACGTACGATGTATGGCTCATCGTCATTTAGCCCAAAACATTTGCCAATGTAATTTAGTTTTTGGATAAAAAAGTCTTCTCCCAAAAAAGCGACTTGACAAGAATAAGACCAGGTCAGTCGGATACTGTGGGTAGCCTCCTTCTGCTGCTGTGTTGATATGATGTCTCTCATGTGCAAAAGATTTGGTGTAGTGCATGTCATACCAAAAATGTCCCTCAGTTTCCAGCTTCGGCGCATTTGGCGATAAAATACTTGACACTAGGGGTGGGCGCGGTGCGGTTTGGTGCGGTTTCGAGTGAAACCACAACCGAAATCGAAACTTTTTGCGGTGCGGTGCGGTGTGGTTTTGAAGCCAAAACCGAAATGAAACCAAACCGTTTGGTTCGGTTCGGTGCGGTTTCAAACGGTTTCGGTTTGGTTTTTGAGAAAAAAATGTACAATTTAAAATATACACATATTTATGCATAAGATGGTCTTATTTTCCTTGTATATTAATTAATGAATATGCACCAAAATTGCACCAAAAACAGCAACAACACCAAAAACTGCACCAAACCTGCAGCAAAAAACTGCAGCAAAACAACACCAAGAACTGTACCAAACCTGCAGCAAAAAACTGCACTGAAACTGCAGCAAAAAACTGCACAAAACTGCACAAAAAACAGCAGCTAAACAGCACCAAAACTGCACAAAACTGCACAAAAAACAGCAGCTAAACTGCAGCAAAAATTACACCACAACTGCATTACTTCGCATAGGATGCACCAACGTGCAAATTAAAGAAGTTCATCGTCTATTTGGCGACTACAAACCACACAACATTATGTACTTTAGTTGGTACATCAGTGTTTCAAAATCAATTTATATGGCTCTGGAATGGGATTAACTGGAACAAAGCAAGGGTCTTCATAGTCTTCCCAGAGGTTATCATAGACAGAAAAGCAAGGAATCTGATAATGCACACATAATGATGTCACAAGCCCTTATAGTGGAGGTGAGGGACTTTTGTTATATGTATGCATAGTCTTCCCAGAGATTATCGATTATATGTATGCATCCTTGTGTAATTTGTGTCTCTGCGTGTATTTATGTAATTGTATATGCATACATAATATTTAGTTAACTTTGGATAAGGTCTGCGAACAGTCCAAGCCTTTAATCTTAGCAATGTATGGTCACATGTTTACTGTATCTACTATCTACAGGTTTTAAGAAGTTTGAAGGACACGTTCCTGGCCATTTCAGCATGATCAACCAGGGATTTTGTTCTCGAGGGCAGCACGAAGACAGGTACTTTGTCCGAAATGAATGTAGTTTCTACTTAAAACTAATCTAAGTTAAATGCATATATGTGAGGATCCTTTCTGTTTTTCCAGTGGCTTTCAGCTTGCATCTGTTAAGGCTGCTCAACATAGACTAGATCATCAATAGATTGGAAGGCCGGAATATTGGATAGTTGGAATAGTCAACCGGCAAAATGTATGACATCGGAGCTATTAAGGTGCTATTGTCTGCTTGTGATACTTATAACTTTGAAGTGCTGTAGCGGCAAGTTCAAGTTCACTCTTTCTGTAAATTGGGGAGATCTAACGTGCTATTTCTATTTTGAGTGACTAACAAATTGTTACTTTATTTGTGGTTGAATAATAATTGATTATTATTATCTGGATGATGCAGGGTTGTCCATCATGGAGACAACCATTTGATTCATTAACTGTTCTAGAGGAAGATGCTGTGGAGAAATTGATGATACGGCGTAGCTTACCAGATTCAGTGTGAAATGCACATTTTAAATTATCAATCACGATTCAGTGTGAAATGCACATTTTCCCCTTTAATCTAACAACATATATGAAATTGAAGACAGAGGATGAGAAATTTTTACCTCTGCGTGTGTCGACTCCAAGATTGGAGGCAAGGCAGAGATGAAAGCAAGCCGCAGAAGCAGAAGCAAGCCGCAGAAGCAGAAGCAGTCGCAGAAGCAGAAGCAGTCGCTCGCAGGCAGTCGCTCGCAGTTAGGTGACCAGGTCGCTCGCAAAGGCAGTCGCTCGCAGGTAGTCGCTCGCACGCAGTCAGGTGACCAGGTCGCTCGCAAAGGTCAGATGCGAAGATGCAAGGAGGCGCAAACCCAGAACCGCAAACCAAATGTATAAGTATAACCTAAACCTAGTTGAATGAACTAAATAAAAATAAAAAAGTGCGGTTTCGGTTTCGGTTTCGGTGCGGTTTTGAAAACCCAAAACCGAAACCAAACCGTTTTGTGTGCCGCGGTTCGGTTTTGAAACCGAAACCGTTTCAAAACCGCAAAACCAAACCGTTTGGTGCGGTTTGATTCGATTCGTGTTTCGGTTCCAAGTGCCCACCCCTACTTGACACTAATGGACGTGACAAAAGTTTTATCCGAGTAGGCTCGTGCACATAGTTCAAAAGAAATTATATATGAAAAGTTAAGAAGTGTCGTTTGAATTTTGTCGAACGCTCTGAAGGGGTGAAAAATTAAGGTGCGTTTGTTGTATCGGACTATCTTGAACTGGACTAGCTTCAGGAACTAAGCTGGACTGGCTTAGACTAGACTAAACTGGACTGACTTAGTGAATCGTTTGATGCAGTGTCGGACTAGTAAGCATGATAACTATTAAATTTAGATACTATATTATTTAATCTCTATTTATTAATATTTTATTATTAATCTATCATTTTACTTGTTTCTAGAAACAATCTAATGGCCAGTATTTTTTTTCCAAGCATATCATTGACCCATTCCTCTTTCCTCTAGTACTCTCTCCCTCCCCTCTCCCTCTTTTTATCTGGTTCACCATTTTTCTAGAGTTCTCTTCCACTCTCCGTATACATCTCTCTATTTTCCTCCGCCCATCTCGCTCCCATCCCCTCTTTTCCACCATCCACTATCTCCCTAACCTCTCCCTTTTTTCTTTATGCAGAGGATTCATCAGAGCTCACCACCCAACGCCTCCTCTGATTTTCTGGTGATTTTGCGTTTTTTTGTTTTGAATTTGTTTGGAAGATTCGTCTGGATGTGCTTTTGGGGGAATTTTAGATGTTGGATTTTGAGGGTTTTGTTTTGAATTTGTTCTGGAGATTCGTGTGCATGTGGTTTTGGGGGAATTTTAGATGTTGGATTTTGAGATTTAGGCAGTGGGTGGGGGGTGGGTTTCAGATCTGCATAGGGGTAAGCGAGCAGGAGCTGTAGACGACAAAGGTGTGCAAACGATGTTGGAGACGGGATTAGCAATCCAGTGGTTTTTGGGGGGTCTCACTAGGACGACTTAGCGAAGCTCTTAGTCGGAACGAGTCTGACTTAATCCCATTTAAGTTTAGTCCAGCTTGCACCAAACACGGGATTAGTAGTCTTAACAAAGTAGTCCAATCCAGTGAACTTTAACAAGGACAAAAAAACACGCCCTAATAAGTGTAGAGCTCTAAATTACTTTGCAAAAAAAAAAATGTAAATGTCGAAGTGAATGTTGGAAGATACATAGCCTTGAATCACTTGCAATAAAATATAATTAAAATGAAACTGGTTTTTTAACTTGAATACACACTATTAGGGGTGGATTTTTTTGCCAAATTGCCGTGCCAACCGAATTACCAACCGTGCCATACCGATTTTGTGCCAAATTTTTTGTGCCAATCGGTAATGGTATGGTATTGTACCGTACCGAAATTTCTTGGTACGGTATTGGTAATGGATATCATTACCACGGTATTACCTTACCGTACCGAACATATAATATAATATATAAATTATAAATTATATAATATATAATTATATAACACATATTTATAATATTCTAATAATTTGATATGATGAAAGAGGCTCAACCTTGGTTCAAGATTCTAAATAGGAAGAAGATTGCGGCCAATGTGTGGGATTTATATGTGTTGGAGAAGTCTAAGTTATTTGAAGCAATGCATAATCAAAAGGTAAGTATCACAACCGATACTTGGACATCGGTACAAAACATTAACTACATGGTAGTTACCGCTCACTTCATGGATAGTGAATGAAAGTTGCACAAACGGATCATAAACTTCATAAAGATCACGGGTCATAAGGGAGAAGACATTGGGAAAGTTCTAGAAGTGTGTTTGAACCAATGGAGGATAGAGAAGATCTTTAGCATGGGGGAAACTTCTATTTGTTTTGGTTCGTAACTTCTATTTGGATTGTAAGCTTAATTTTCATCATGAATTTTGATGCATCATTTGAATTATTGTGTGTGTGAATTGTAAATGATGAATAATAGATGAATTTAGGCTACAATGTATGAGATAAAGGTACAATAAAAAAGTTTTGCCCTTGAATTGGGTTAAAAAAGCAAAAACAAATTTTGTTCCAAAACAAAGTGGCAATTACCATTGCCATACAATGCCAACCGAACATTTGGCAATACCGAACTTCGGTATACCGAAAGTTTGGTATGGTAATGGTAATAGATTTTACTAAACCGAAAGTTTGGTACGGTAATTGGTACAAGGGTTTTGGTACGGTAACCGTACCGAACCCACCCCTACACACTATCATATGAGTACACAACTTATATTTATACATCTTAATTGAATTGTTCGAGAATTCAATGACTTGGACTCACTTCTCAGCCACATGATTTCGACTTTTTTAAAATTTACAATATTATTCTAACACTACGATACCTTAGTAGGAGAAATTAGTAGATTTTTCTAGTTATCATAATTGATCTTCACATAACTAATCCCCTTTGTCTCTTGCTTTTGCTTTTCTTGCTGCGGATGAACCAGCAACCAGTTAAGATATTGCTACCGGAAGACCTGCATGTAACAGACCTGCATGAAAACGAATCCTAAGTCGTATTTTGTTGATCAGATTGAATGAATAAAACACTGAACTCCGAGTTGTGCACAACCTCCGCTTATTTTTTACTTTCAGATCGTATAAAGTAGGGGAAATCAACAGACAAAAACAAACATGGTGTGCAAATGGACAATAAAATGTAATGATGGAAGTTCATAAAAAAAATAATTAGATACCTTGTTGTGCTGCTGTTGCTGCTACTACTAGTACTCCCGCTACTGCAACTTGCGCCACTCTTTTTATTTAGGAAAAACTTACGGATCTTAGACCAATCATTGTGGTTCTCAGGTCCCCCAGCTGACGGCCTTGGGGAAACTTTCGAGCGATTCTCAGGTGCCTTTTCTTTCTTCTTTGAACCTAGAAAAGTTGGAAAGAACACCTTAATCAAGAAAATTTCACTCTCCATGCTTGAAGTCCTTGATATCTGGCGTGTCGTATAGCCTTTCTGCGTTTTTCTCTTTTGCTTCCTGACTTGGGGTTCAATGTGAAAATCAAAACTCGTCTCTTGAACATTGTTTTCTTCTTTAACCCCCTGCGTACTTTGTTGCTCATCGACAAAGTCTTTTAGAGAAATTTCGTAACAGGACTCGGGCATGTCTTGGATCATTTCCATAAGGTCCTTCCTGCTTTGAAGAATTATTTCTTCTCTTGACGGTGTTGGACAAGGAATGCTGTAATGATGGTTGTGTGGAAGCAAAGGAGAAGACTCGTCGTCTTTCATGTTTGATCTCAACGTGTTTGTTTCCCATGTTACCGGTGAGTAACAGCCAAAGTCTTCATATGTATGTGCTTGTTTCCAAAAATCAAAATCGTTTTCTTCTGCGCTATCACGATTGGCGCTGCTATGAACATGGTGGGTTCGATAGAGGTGATTTCTAGGGAAGTTTTGACCCTGATCAAGATGAAACATGGTATGAAGAGGGGGAAGTAGTAGGAGAGCTAGAAGTTGGTTTACAAGTATATCATATCATGGGAAGAGTTGGACATTGTCATTTTCTTCGTAGGGTGTCGTATATAGGAAGCACTCAAGTCATTGCCGTCTTAGATGGGGGAGTCAAGTGAATAATCTAATTATTCCCCAAATTTTCCACACTTGTCTTTCTCTAAGTTTTTGAATTCTTCCATAGAGAAACTTGACTATAACTTCGAAAGTCCCTATTTTTCGCTTTGTCACGGGATTACGACGAAAAGCATTTTTCTTTGTCCGTGACAAAATAATAATAATTTTATTATGATTTTAAGTGATGCTATTATATGTGGTTTTATTATTCTAAGTTGGGTATGCTAGGAAGATAAAGTTTGTAGATAAAATTGTGTAAACTAAATGACATACAAGTTAATGATATGATTATTATTTAAACGTTGATAAACGTGCTCATTCTTACGTTTAAGTAATAAACTAATCATCAACTTCCATGTCCTTTAATTTTCAAAACTTAATCTACAAATTTAGTTTTCCTAACATTACTCCTCTTTAAAATTACACTAAAATGAAATTAAGTTAGCTGGTTGCATGCATCAATCACGGTGATGGAGGGTGATTCATCAAGGCCAAAAAAGCTTCCTTGGAAGGAAGAAATTGAGTATGGACTTCGACTTGTTAATGGCCAGACGCAGAGTCAAAGTTCCATGGTTTGAAGTTTTCAACATTTTGATAGGATTGCGACCGGTTATAGTTCAGAAGGGATATACATTTTAATGTGCCGGAAACACGGTCTGGTACAAGAAGCGTTATAATACAATTGGTTAGAGAATTGATAAAAAAAAAAAATTTCCAACTAGCATATTATGACAATGTGTACCGGGCCGTTGTTTTTGGCAAACTGAAAAATTTATTCAAGTGTTGGTAATACTCAACACCCTACTTATTATTATTGTATAACTTTAACTTTTAAAATTTGTGTCTATCCACAAATTTTGAAATTCAAACTCATCTAACTGTGATGAGTAAGATGATAAACATTATCATCACTTGAGGGTGGTGAATAAAAATATTTTCTATTCATTGAGCCATGCGCAAAATGTAGTAATGAGATGGACTACATTTGGTGTCAGTTAATGTTATGTTTCTCAATGAATATTTGTTCTATTGGTAACCAATTTTCACTTAGATTGTTAATAATTAAAAGATTACTAGATAAAATTTAGTCACATAATGTATGGTCTACATAAAAATGCATTGAGAAGTCACAATTACGATGACCTCGTTTCTTATAAGTTGCTCTTCATGTATCCTACTACTGTAGTAAAATTTGGTGCCCTCCCGAAAGTTGACGACTCGAACCAAATGGTCGGTTATTTAGTGTATTTGGTATCGAAATTGTGATTACATGACATATGGAGTTCCTTCTAAGGAAAAATTTTCAGTGTGTCAGAAACAAGATCCAGTACACCAAGTGTCATATATAATTGGTTGGATTTTTTTTTATCAAGTTTCTTACAAATTGTATTATTATACTTGATATACTAGATTGTGTTCTCGACATAATAAAAATTTTCTCCACTACTTAAGAGTAGTGAGAAAAAATGAACCCTTTTGAATATGCACATACTGCATTTATATCTCATTTGGAACAAGTTTTGTTGAATGCTTCAAAAGTCAAATGATAGGGTTGATGTTTAGTCTTAATTAGATACAGGTATACTTCAAAATCTAGGGTGTACGCGTGTTGACATTAATAATGGTTGAAATAACACATCCCCAGTTTGAAATTTCTCTTATCTCCTTAAGAAATTTATTAGAGCAGCGAGTTATCTATGTATTTCTTGGTTAACAAAGGGGCTTAAGCTACCTAGTATTCTTTTTCACTTATAAATAAGAGATCTTAGGTTCTATTTTCGCGAAAGGCGAATTTGAACCACATTATTATTAATTCATTGTAAGACTTAGCCTACTTTCCAATCCTCAAAGTGTAGATAAAATCATTTGCTCAAAAAAAAAAAAAAAAACAGAGGGGGTTGAGGCTCGAAAAAGAAAATACATTAGGATGTCATGAGGCCAAGCTCCTGCTGTATCAGCAACTAGAAGACCCGACGAGTTGAAGGAACTTACTCAGAAAATATTGAACTCAAATAGCATGATAAACCTATATGATCCAATTCATCGGCAACAAAATTTGAACAAGTTTATAACTCATTTGGTTATATTAACATTCTTCCTTGCACTCGATATGTCAAGTACGACTACCTCTCTTTCAATATTGCTTGTATAAATACAAATTACTCAAATTTTATGATCTCAATGGTCTAGAGTGCTTCCATACAAAAGTAATTGTACAACTCAAAATAAATCTATAATTCCTTAGTGAAAGAAAAAGTATATTTTTCATAAGCAAACATAGGGTTTTTTTTTTGTTTTCTTTTGAAAATGAGGCTAGCTGATGGCTTCGCTATAGTAGTTTACTATTTCAAAGGTCGGGAAGACTTACAAAGGTAATTCAACCACTCCTGATGGCTGATTTTTCTAAGAACAAAAAAACACACATAGACTTGTACCAAAAAAAGAAGATCATGGTTATTGATCTTCCTGCAAAACTTGGAATGTTCTGCCATGTCAAAGGCCGACCACCCATATGGCCCATACCACCTGGAAAACTGCGCCGCCGCCAGAGCCCACAAAACAGAAAGGGCCAGGTCAACCTGTTATTTGAGGAAAATAGGAAGGGTAATACAGTCCACTCGGCCGTCGGCCCGACCGAAATTCAAATTGAAATCGAACAACTCGTCACCGTCCGATCTTACATTCTCTGAACTTTGAAGTGGAGCCGTAGATATAATTAGAGAGAGAGAGCGCCCCTCGAAATTTCAAATCTCACTCTCATCCCGCTCTCCTCCCATTTGAGACCAGGAGAGAGAGAGAGAGAGAGAGAGAGAGAGAGAGAGAGAGAGAGAGAGAGAGAGAGAGAGAGGGGAGAGAGAAGTATTTAGGGATCCCGATCTACTACAAGAGATCCCATCATAGGTGCGTGCGAGTCTCCGTCCCCTTCTCGCCACCGCATCAGAATGTCCGGCCGCCACGAGAAAGAGAAGGGCGTCAACGTCCAGGTCCTTCTCCGTTGCAGGTATTTACCATTTCCCGCACTCCATTTCTCTCTAGGGTTAGGGTTTTTGAAAATTGTTACTGAGTTATGCGGTAACATTTTGAATTTTTGAAATCCCTAATTGCTTAACGATTTTGTTAATTTGTTAATTAAATTGTTGATTTAGGCCGTTTAGTGAGGATGAGTTGAGGAGCAATGCCCCGCAGGTTATTACTTGCAATGAGTACCAGAGAGAAGTTGCAGTCTCTCAGAACATTGCCGGCAAGCACATTGATAGGGTTTTCACTTTCGATAAGGTCTTTTTCTTCAACCAAGTATTGTTTTTTTTTTTTTTTAATCTTAATTCTTTTCGGGTTTTCGAAATTTTGAAATTGGTATGATATGCTCAATTTTTCATTTTTGTGGCTTTTACTGGTAGGTTTTTGGTCCTAATGCTGAGCAAAGAGATCTTTATGAGCAAGCTGTGATTCCAATAGTGCATGAAGTTTTGGAAGGCTTCAACTGTACCATTTTTGCGTATGGGCAAACGGGTACAGGTAAGACATACACAATGGAGGGTGAATGCAAAAGGGCAAAGGTATGGTGTTTCGGTCTTGTAATCAGTTTTGTGGTGATGTTGTCCAGGTGTTTGTCATTTAAATCTGTTGATGTCATGGGATATTTAAACAGACTGGACCTAATGGAGAATTGCCTCCCGGGGCTGGAGTTATTCCAAGGGCTGTCCAGCAGATTTTCGATACCCTTGAGGGCCAGAATGCAGAGTACAGTGTGAAAGTCACTTTCTTAGAGCTTTACAACGAAGAGATTACTGATCTTCTTGCTCCAGAGGAACTTTCTAGAGCTTCTTTGGAAGATAAGCAGAAAAAGCAGTTGCCTCTAATGGAGGATGGGAAAGGTGGAGTTCTTGTAAGAGGTTTGGAGGAGGAAATCGTGACGAGCGCGAATGAGATTTTCACTCTACTCGAAAGAGGGTCTTCTAAACGTCGTACTGCTGAAACTTTATTGAACAAGCAGTCAAGGTAATGCAAATACTTCTTTGACTGGCTTCATGTTCAGTGACAACTTTTATTCATGGTATTTTACTGTTTCAATTTCAGTCGGTCACATTCTCTCTTTTCCATCACCATACACATTAAGGAAGCAACCCCAGAAGGTGAAGAATTGATCAAATGTGGAAAGTTGAATCTGGTTGATTTGGCCGGCTCAGAAAATATCTCCCGTTCGGGTGCACGAGAGGTGCAATTTAGTTTGATTGTTCAAGTTTGTTTGTAGTGATAGGAATTGCTCTTTTAAATTAATTTTGTGCTCTCACAATTATTAGGGTCGCGCAAGGGAAGCCGGAGAAATCAACAAAAGTTTACTGACTTTAGGGCGAGTAATCAATGCCCTGGTGGAACATCTTGGGCATATCCCATACAGGTTTGCTTAGTGCTTGTTTGCTGTTATCTCTATGCCTATACTCCTTGTTCTTCCCAATTCTAATAATAGAGTCATATTTGAAATCAGGGATAGTAAGCTAACACGGTTACTTCGGGATTCGCTTGGAGGAAGAACAAAGACCTGCATCATAGCTACAGTTTCGCCTGCTGTGCACTGTCTTGAGGAAACTTTGAGTACACTGGATTATGCACACAGGGCGAAAAATATAAAAAATAAGCCTGAGGTTTGTTATTCTATATTGGTACCAATAGTATCTTTATCTGATATGTTTCTACAATATGTTTTTTTTTCCCATCAAATCTACAACAATGGCCTAAGGGAAGTTTGTTGTTGGCTCATAGAAGACTATAGGTTCTTTTGTTTTTGGAAGAAATACAATAATGAACTCGTCTTCTCAGTAAATTTGTACATTGTTACAAATAGGAGTGATTACTGTTGGTTTGACAAGTAATCTGCATTTCTTCTGTGAAGACTACAGTTTTGACGGGCCTAAAGCCTCACATTTTATGTTTGTAATTTTCATTATTTTGTGTTTAATTGCACAATGGTATTGTCGTATGTGATCTGTGTTAGTGTTGAAACCTTTTGTATTTTATAATGTTTCATAAAATGATGATGAACGTTTTTTCAATCAATTGTAGGTGAATCAAAAAATGATGAAATCAACTCTTATCAAGGATCTCTATGGTGAAATTGAACGGCTTAAGGCAGGTTAGACACTTCGCATTCCAGTTAAGTAAAGTTGTCTCTCTAACCTCATTTCGTGTTTGTTTCTAATATTGTGATTTGGTTCAGAGGTGTATGCCGCACGTGAGAAGAATGGTGTTTATATCCCAAAGGAGCGATACTATCAGGAAGAAAGTGAAAGGAAGGTATAATATTTTCCTTATTTTCCTTTAGCTTCTTAGTGATATTATTTGTGTGTCTGTATCTGTTTGATAGCTTTTTTGAGGTATTGTTGTACTTCTGATTCCATTTCTATGAATACAATGTGTTTGCTGATTTGTTGAAGGCTGTGCTTCATTACCTTTTGGCCTTGAGAAACTTAACTTTTCTTTTCTCCATTCTTTGTTTGTGGTGGGCAGCTATTACGGCTTTACAAAAACACCTCTTTCTACATATTTTAAAAGACATTCCCATTGTACCTTTCTTGATTAGCTGATTATGGGTCTTATTAATTTTGTTTTGCTATATACTTATGCCTGTTTTTCTTGTGTGTAGTCCATGGCTGACCAGATTGAGAGCATGGGGGTTATGCTAGAAAACCATCAGAAGGTTTGTTCATATGATATTTTTTTTATATACAAGTCGTTGACTCATTTCTGGTTTTATACGATATCTAACTTCAGTTTTTATGTGGAATGTTACAAACAGCAATTTGAGGAGTTGCAGAATAAATATAATCTCCAGGTTCGACAGTGTTATGATTTGAGTGCCAAGCTTGACTCAACTGAGGTGAGCTATCTTCATACACTCATTTTTATGGCATTTCGGGTATGGACATTTTTTGCTAAAAAAAACTCATTCTAAACCAATGTTGCAGAAAACTTTGAACCATACCACTAAGTTACTTTCTACCACTGAGGAGGAATTGATGAAATGCCGATATGCTTTGAAGGAGAGGGATTTTATCATTTCTGAGCAGAAGAAAGCTGGTCTGTCTGAATCCTTGACTTCTGGAACTTGGTTGTTTTCTGCATATGTGTTTGTTTTGATATTGTTGAATGCATGGCAGAAAATGCTCTGGCTCAGGAAGCATGCAATTTGCAATCTGACTTGGAGAAAGCACTTCATGATAATGCATCCTTGTTTCAAAAAATTGGTATGTAGCCTTCAACAACCAATTAACTTTGACATTGTTTTAATTGTCAAACAACTTTACTAAGTTTTTTATTCATGATGTGATACTATGCAGGTAGAGAGGACAAGCTGAGTGCTGATAATAGGTTGGTAGTGAATAATTACCAGGACGATCTTGCCAAACAAGTTGGTTCTCTTTGCAAGATGGTGGCAACATCGATGTCTCATCAGAATGAACACCTTCAGTGTGTTGAGAACCTCTGTCATTATTTTTTAAGTGCAAACGTTAAGGTATCATCTGAAACTTTTCCTCGCTTTTCCCTTTACTGAGGTTCATCTATGTTTGGATCCTTTTTCATTGATGTTATCCTGCTTTTTCGACTTCCTAATTTTAGGCGATTATGGACATGAAGAATAAATTGACATCTTCAAGGGCTTTGTATCTTTCTCATATTGAGGCAGTGCAAAATGTTGTGCGTTTGCACAAGGCGAGCTCTAATGCTGGTCTAGAGGAAATTTCATCTTTCGCTTCTTCTAATTTGCAGTCTGTTGAAGAAGTAGGTAGCAATAATGGAGTTTCCCTGTTGCACTTATCAGTTTTGTACCATGAAGATTTCTGTTGTTGCTAACTGTTTATACCAACTTTATATATTTATTTTCTTGGATTCAGTTTCTAGCTTCAGAGGCTGGTGAAGCAGCTACAATATTTGAGGATCTTCAGAGCAGTCTCTCAACACAGCAGGGAGAAATGACAGCTTTTGCTAAGGAATTGAAACAGGTCTGACATCTACCTTATTACATTCACATTTTGGTGGCTTTGAAAGTTCTATAATTTAATCTATGAAAATTAAGTTTGTAGAGCATCAATTATTTTGCACAGCATGGAGAAAAAGTATCTTTGCTTTTCAACATCTTATTTGGTTTCTTGCCAATTTATTTTATTTTATTTTTTCTGTATAACAGAGATTCACTTCTAGCATTAAGCAAACACAAGACATTTCTGAGTACTCTCAAGGATTCCTACACAAGCTTTTGGAAGAATCAAAGAGGCTTGAAGATCATGTGGGACAGACCAATGATATTACACGAAATAGCATTGCTGAATTTCAGAAGGCTTATGAGGTATACACAATTCCTGCACAGATAAAATCTGCTTTGATATATTTCTTCTACAAAATTTCTGAGATCCCAAGTGGACGTGTGACACAGGAGCAATCAAAATCTGAGGCAGAGAAGCTTATTGCTGATATCTCTAGTTTAGTCTCCACTCACATGAGCCGTCAGAAAGAGATGGTTTGTTTCTGTTATTGATTTATTATAATTTTCTCTAAATTGAGATTTTTGTTCCATCTAATTCTGAAACAAATGACTGTTGAACTGACAGGTGGATGCCAAGCTTGTTGGTTTCAAAGAAAGTGCTATTGCAGACAAGTCTTTCATGGACGGTCATGTTTCCTCCATGGAGGGTATTACCACAGAAGCGAAAAGAAAATGGTGGGAATTTTCAATGCAAGCAGAAAATGATGCTAAGGATGGTGCTGACTATTCTGCTGCTAAGCATTGTCGCATGGAGGTTCTTCTACAAAAAAGGTAAGTTGGTCTATCATGTTTCATGCCGAGGCTTGATCCATATTTTTTTTTTCTTGAATGCTGATGTTTGTTCTGTTATTTTATTTTGTAGTGTAAGTACGGCTGATTCAGCATTGGAGCACTGGAAAAAGACACAGGAGTCTGTGAATGATATGGGAAATAAACATGTTTCAGCTACGGCATCACTTATCAGGTTCATTAGGAATTTTGTTTCTTTTGCCTAAGTTTTGTGTGGGCAACCCCTTTAGTGTTCTTTACAATAATATGTACTGGGGAGATGTTTATAGTTCTTTTAAAACTGTAGATTAATTCTTTAGAAATATCTTGATGCAGGATTGCTTCTGATAGTAACGAGCAGCATGATGTTGAGATCAATTCAGTGAGGGCTGCAGTTGAGCAAGATGTGGCAAAGAATAGTGAGGATGTCCTTCAGCATGTTGATTGTAAGTTTTTTGTTGTCTTATTCTAATATATCTCTACCGGTGATTCTACATATATTCTGAATCTCACTCTAGCAGTGATGAGTTAAAGCAATAAATTTTTTATTGTGCGTATGAAATGTGAGCATGATTTAATTGGTAAGCAAGTATGTGCTGTAGTACACACATCAAACCTTTTCATTTCGAAACTGGTTGGTAGACGGATAACATCCATCTGAATCACTGTTTCAAGCATTTGAATTTGAAAAATGAAATTGGAGTGCTATTATGAAATGTAGGCAAAGGTTAAACATTAGAGATCTGAATATGTGCGGTATAGTGGTTTTGTACCCGTTTCCGCTGGTTTTGGTTGTTTAAGATCCATGCGGATTCCCTAAGCATAAGATTTTATCAAAATTGCCTACAGGTATGCATGAGCAGGAGCAGGAATCTATTTCTAAAATCTTGGAGACTATCAAGGCTCATTCAAATACCCTGGAGACTTTGCGGGAGGACCACTCTGGGAAAGCTGTATCAATTGAGGAGACAGCACGAGATACCTTCCAGAACCATTATTTGGTGAGCTTTTTTCCACACAACTTATTATGGTGCACTCATCAGTCATGACCATCTTCAGAAGCGGACATGCTTTGTGCTTGAACACATTCTCCTACTTTTGTACCGATATCAGTTCACGAATCATGATTTCTGTTTTGATTTGTGTAGGACTATGAACCTAGTGGATCTACACCGGAAAAGTCTGAGCCGGAAGTTCCAAGCAAGGGCACCATTGAGTCACTTCGAGCCATGCCTATGGAAGCTCTTGTTGAGGAGTTTCGGGAAAACCATTCCTACGAGTCATTGAATGTGAAGGAGTTGAAACCATCGCTTATACCTCGCTCTCCGCTTACACAACTGAACTAAAAGTGGTGCGATCATCATCGCTCGATTACCTGCATGAAATGAAGTTTGTATTTGTATCATTATTATACACTTTTTCTTGCTTTTGAGGAATATATGTAGCAGAATGTAGTGGAAGTTGGGGTGTACTGTTTGTTCCTGGTGCAGTCAGTGTACCAATAAATCCAGTCTTTGGATTTAGCAGTGTAGCTCGATATATATAGGGATGTATATTAGAGGCAGAAAAAACCTACATCTGTTTAATTTTTATTCCATCAATGCTGTGTTCAACCACATTTGCCTTTCTTTGCAAGTTTTTTTTCTTTCCTTTTTCTTTTCGCTTTTACGTTGATTTCGTTATCTCCTTCCACGCCGTCCAGGATTTCACGATCACCGCTGGTGCCACCAATCTCTTCCTCTTCCTCTCTTCTCGAATTCTCTCTTTACCAGTGAATGCAAAATATAGAAATAAAGTTTACAGGATTGTATTTTGCTCCCTAAACCATCGACGGTTAAGAACTCATGAGTAGAAAAGGAATGGTGTTCCAGATGGTAAAATTTTTGATCTGAATATTTTTCGAAAAATTGGAATGCATTGAAAGCTTCCTAATTTCATATTCAAAATTTTGCACTGTTCTCCCGGGTCACAAGCCTATTATCCTGTTAAAGGAATACCTACTGCTACTTGTAAACAATTTACCAAAAAGAATAATTTATATTTAATTAAAGTTTTAGCTTCTAAAATCATATATTGGCAATAAAGATCGTTCATATATCTTCGATCAAATATTCTCGAATTAATATGTTAAGGATATAGGGAAGAGATTTAGCCTAATGTCAGAGTGCCTAAGGTGATAGTTTGGATTGGAAGTCAGTGTAGACATTGAAATTTCGGTAGATACATGGTTTTTGCCACGTATGCCCTGGCATGTCGAAACTTTATTTGTGTTGGTGAATATTTATTTCACCGAAATTTCGATGTCTACAGTCAGATATATTGAATCTTTTTTAAGACAATGTAGGATTTCATAATTACTTCATCAATGTCAAAAGAGGACAGGCATGTGAAGAGGGAATAAATCTTAGCTGGGTAAACCACTTGAAAGAAATGCCAGATGAGGAAAAATAGACGATGGCCTCGAAGCTTTTCAGTACGATTGACCAGGAACCTGCCAACTATAGCGTGCAATCCAATTTGCGACACTCTCAACACTTTGTAATTTTTTTTTGAAGAACTACTCTCAACATTTTTGAGTCCAATCCACATCGATAACCCTGTTAATTATCAAGACAGAAATCTGACATAGCGCTACCGGATGTGTTGCACTAGAAATTGAAAATTGTCAAAACCGAAACTGCACGAAAATGACTGAAATCAAAAGTATAATTTTAGATAACCTTTGCATTGTTTTTCTTAAAAAAGTCGTTACTATGTCTATTAATGCAGTTAGAAGTGTCTCACGTTATTATGCTCAGCATCAACCACCTTTGCGTGAAACAAGTGTCTCACATTTACTATTAATAGGAGTAGGGTGTGATCATGAATATGCATGAAAGACGGCCTCATACAAGTGTAAGAAAAGTTCTTCTCCTTATTGACCGCCGTGACGAATACCACCTTGTGTCTCGCTGAGCCTAGTTCTATATATAGATAACTCAATCCCTATTTATCCAATAGCTCTTCTCTTATCTTTCTCATTGCACGTTGTAAATATGGATATCTTAAGAAAGTTAGCTCCAGTTTTTTTATTCGTTTCATGTGTTTTTCTGATCACAAACAACAATGGAGTAGAAGGGTCGCATAGGATTTACTCTAGGCTTCAGAATGTTCCTGCCGGTGAGGTGAACCAAGTCCACAGAACTGCCTACCACTTCCAACCTCCAAAGCACTGGATTAACGGTATTTTTCCAAATCATCATGCCTGATTTTCTGATCCAGGGTTCATAAATTGTAAATAGAAGTTTATAGATAGGACTTGTTCATAAGTTTTGTATCAGCTGACAGTTTAATCCCGATCTGCATGAAGGAAGAAGCCATCATTGCCCTAACAGATATTTCATGAATAAATGGCAAGCATGCACGTAATATGTGCCCTCGATATAATTGTATATGATGGCAACATTCTTAATGAACCCGGAGGTTTCTTCTACTTTTTCTTAATGCTATACGAAAATTAGTGAAAAATAATTGAAAAGTAACTGGTTAGTTTTTGGTTTGATATTTACATAGGCACTATTGTGCATGTGAGATTTCTTAATTGCTTGTTACTTCCCCTAATACATCATCATAATCACCATAGCAGTACTAATAATTATTCTATATTATTCCTAAATCTTTTAAAGATCACATTATTTCACTGACTCTTTTGTTTTGTTTCCAATTTCCATGGTGGCCAATAATTGAAAAATTCTCTATCGACAGATCCAAATGGTGAGTACCTTTGGAATAATGTTATTTGTATCACATTTTGACTACATTGCTGACTGCCTCTTTAATAGAGGTGGACTCCACTTGTGTGTATGAAACTCACCTATAAATATTAGAGAGTTGGTGAGCAATGTGGTGAATGGGGTCCAAATAGAAGTGCTTTTTAGTTAATCCCTTAATTACCTGTTAGTTTTAATCTTTTCCGCTTTGACATGCAAATTGAACAGGACCCATGTTCTTCAATGGTTTCTACCACTTATTCTACCAATACAATCCCAAAGGTTCAGTGTGGGGAAACATAGTGTGGGCACACTCAGTCTCTAAAGACCTCATCAACTGGGAAGCCCTACCAAACGCCATATTCCCCTCAAAATCCTTTGACATAAACGGCACGTGGTCTGGCTCCACCACCATTCTCCCCGGCAACAGGCCGATCATCCTCTACACTGGCCTCGACAATGACAAGCGTCAGATCCAGAGCTACGCAGTTCCAGTAAACATTTCCGACCCCTACCTTCGTGAATGGGACAAACCCGATGACAACCCTTTAGTCCTCCCTAGCTCGGACATGAATGCGAGCCAATTTCGTGATCCCACGACTGCATGGTGGCATAACGGTCACTGGAGAATGTTGGTGGGTGGCAAAAGAAAGAAATCAGGGATGGCCTGGTTGTATAGAAGCATTGACTTTAAGCATTGGATCAAGGCCAAGCACCCTCTTCACTCTGCTCCCCTAACCGGTATGTGGGAGTGCCCCGATTTTTTTCCCGTTTCCTTGCACGGCAAGAATGGATTGGACACGTCGAGAGTTGGCAACGATGTGAAGCATGTGTTTAAAGTGAGTCTTGATGAAACTAGGTATGAGTACTACACTGTTGGGCAATATGAGCCTGAGACTGAAGTCTATGAGCCGGATAAAACTTCGGCCGACGGCAGGGAGGGATTGAGATTCGATTATGGGAATTTTTATGCTTCAAAGACTTTTTTTGATTCTTCAAAGAACAGGAGGATCTTGTGGGGTTGGGCTAATGAGTCTGATTCAGCTGATGATGACACGGCTAAGGGATGGGCTGGAATTCAGGTATATCATAATTGCTTATTTGTTCTCTAGGCCTAATATTTCTTTTCTCTCTCACTAGTTTTATAAGGGTCACAATGTTAGGCCACATTACTTACATAATGTTATTGAGACGCACAAAACTGACACATTTATTTATTTACTCTTAAATAAAAATAGCTGACATGCTGACATGCTCACTCTCTAATAAAGTTTTGGAAGAATCACAATGACCACAATATTGGTGACAATAATGTTATTTTAGACACATTTGCTGACACATTCTCTAATAAAAATGAGAATTTTATTGTATACGGGGGTCAACACATATCAGAGAGAGTGCCAATAAATGTTTCCGTTATCTATAAACCAATTGATCCTACATACCTCTGTCAATATGATCTACAATTTAGTCGAAACAAGTCATTGTTTTCTATAATTAACTAGCAATATAATTATATGTAGAACTACATGGAGATCCCTTAATGTTTTTTCTTTCATGGGTGGTATAATTTCGTAGGCAATTCCAAGGACTTTGTGGCTGGACCCGAGTGGGAAACAAGTGCTGCAATGGCCAGTTGAAGAATTAGAAACTCTGAGGGGACAAAAGGTCGACTTGAACGACATAAAAAATATGAAGCAGGGAAAACTTGTTCAAGTTAAAGGAATAACTGCTGCTCAGGCCGATGTTGATGTTACATTCACATTAGAGAGCTTGGACAAAGCCGAGGAGTTTGATCCTAATTGGGAGAAGCTCGATGCAGAATCAGTTTGTGCCCTAAAGCGTTCGAACGTTCCAGGTGGGGTTGGTCCGTTTGGGCTTGCGACGTTGGCTTCACAAAACCTAGAGGAGTTTACTCCGGTGTTCTTTAGGGTTTTCAAAACTAAAGAGAATAAGCATAAGGTTCTCATGTGCTCTGATGCAAAAAGGTTTGTCTTTTGCCCTAGTCCTATCTACCTTTCTTATTAATAAACTACTATTCTAACTTTGATAGGATTATGTTTACTATATATATTTAACCCTTAAAATATTTGGATGGGGCAGTTCTACTTTGAGGCCGTTTGACATCAAACAGTATAGACCATCATTTGCTGGCTATGTAGATGTAGATTTAGCTGCTGAGAAGAAGATTTCTCTAAGAAGTTTGGTACGCATAACTTGAACTCTTCCCTTGTCAGTTTAAATACTACTCATTTTCTATAAGTCATTAATTAATTAAGAACTCAAAACTAATGTCATTTTTTTCGCGATTTCTAATTGCAGATTGATCATTCAGTTGTTGAAAGTTTTGCAGCTGGTGGAAAAACATGCATCTTATCCAGGGTTTATCCCACCTTAGCTATTAAGGATGATGCTCAATTGTTTGTGTTCAACAATGGGACTGAGCCTGTTACTGTACAAACCCTCGCCGCATGGAGTATGAATGCTCCTAAGCAAATGAACCAAAACTTGGAGTTCTGATGTAAATATTAAGGGAAATGTATGCTTGGTTAAGCAGTCAGGCTCTTATAATAATATAGGGAGAAAAACGGGGTATCACACACTCATTAGCCAAATATAGGCTTTAGCCAATAAGCTTGGCTTTCCTCACCATACATTGTGATATTTGAATCCCAATTTTGATTGAATAAATACTGTTTAAATATGGAGTCAATGAATAAATGTGTTAAATTAGATGCATTAAGTCTTTGAGTTAATGTAAGGGATAAGTAAGTTTTCATGCCTCCGCCCTCTCTAAAGTTATATCAACTTGGGAAGCGGGGGGCGGGTAGTTGTGTCAGTGTATGTGTGGGGAAGGGATAATTTCAGCAGAGACAGAGTATATCAATTTGACGTCGAGAGAGAGGTTGTCACATCATGCCCGTACCTTTTTTTTAGGATAATACTAGAGATATCAAATTTTTAAATCAAATCTTATAATCAAATTATGTTTTGTTTATGATTGGATTATCATTTAATTGTTGATTAATATGCTTATTTTTTACTAGTAACATGATTTGCAAATTTTGTTTAAAACCTTGGTTTCCTAGCATTATCCCCTCTCTAAAGTTAGAGGGATAATCGTTAGATGGGTTGGAATATCAAGGGGTGGGGTCTGGGAGCATGATCAGGGAACAGGAACCATTGAGAGCAGGTTGGGGATGATGGATGCCATGGGTGCTTATCGGGCTGGTGGAAAGAGGGCTGGTGAGGGAAGGTGGAGTTGGTGAGTCGAGCGTTTTTGAACAAAACAAAATTATTAATAAAAGAAAAGAAGAAACCGGAGTTGATAACTAATGAGAGGGGTAAACGAGGAAATAAAATAATAAATTTGTTTTCAAGGTATTTATTATATAATTTTAGAAAGATATTATGTCCATCCCTTGTCTTCTCTTTCCACCTACTATATATTCACACCCACCATAAAAAATAAAAAGAGCACTCTAGCACTCTATTATATTCCCACCCACCATAAAAAATAACGAAAACTAATGAAAAAGGTTTGAAAACTTTGAGTTTTAATAATAAGGACAAAATAAAGGGTAAAGTGAATAGTACCAGGATTGACTTTTTAGTGTAAAAATATAATTTTTCGTTAAAATGAACAGTACCGGATGCTTTTCGTTAAAGTTCTCTAAGAACACCTTTGACATGGCTCCCCAGTACAACTCCCCCTTCCCTTGCCCATGCAAAGCCCAAAATCCGATCACATCCATGACTTCATGTTGCCTGATTTCTTCTTCTATATCATGTTCTTCCATTCTATTTTTTCAATTATTTAAATAATATTTTGATTATCAAAAACTTTTTTTTTCTTTCAAAAATGATTATATCCATATGAGTGAAATGGAAGCAAGACCGCGACCATCCTTCTGCACTTGTACCACCATCCCGAGTATCCCACGGCTAACAAAGGAGGTGATGCAACGACAACAACGAAGAGTTTGAGTTTCTCAACAATCAAAGAATCAAAGCCGAAAGAATAAGAAGCGAAATCGGTAGAGAAAGCAACTCCAACTCTGCTGCCACCGGAGAAGCCGGAGGCCAATGATTGATACGGCAACTGATGCATTTACCGCGTTTTGGGATGTGGATTATGACGAGCTCGACGAATTCCACAAGATCAACTCATGTTATTCAATCATAGATTCATTTATTTATGATCCAATAAACACAAATTAAAAATTAAAAGGCATAAAATGAAGAGGAGATGTTTTAGAGAATTGAGATTACAAGTTGCACGGGTGTGGGTGGAAGAGAACGATTTGCTTTTGTTTTTCCTCAGTCCTTATATGACATTTTACAAGAGGATAAATTGGTCATTAAATTTTTAAAACATTGGTGTAGAAATAACACACTGGATAGGGATAACAACTCTCTAATGTTAAAGGATAATGGAATCCACATGGCAACCAATGGACGAGAAAGACGAAATGAGAGAGAAAGGAAGCTAGCATTCCTATGTATACATAGAGTAATGGTAGGTAAACTATTTGTAGATTAAATTTGTAAACTAAACGATGTGTCATCAATATAAAATAAGCGGTTAATCAATACTTGAATTTGTAAGAGTAATGATGAGTAGAGTGAATTTTTAGACTAAAATTTACAAACTAAATGATGTGTCACAAATAAAAAATAAACACGTTAATCAGCACTTAAGTAAAAATCCAATCACCAATTTCCATGTCATTTAATTTACAAAATTGTGTCCACAAAATATTCTACCTAGCATTACCCAATTGATAATCTAATCATCAACTTCTATATATAAAATTTAGTCTACAAATTTAATCTCCCTAACATTACTTATATGGATAATAATTGAAAACTCACTAGCGGACTTAAGACTATTCTAAAGTTCAAGAAAAATTAAATAACATGTCCATTACTTTATAAAACAATAAAACATGTATTATATTATCATTGCACAAAATCGAAAAGTGCGTACTCAAATTTTAGGGGTATGCTATCCACACACCCCTTTTTACTTCTCACACACCCATTTTTACTTCTCACACATCCTTTGTTAATTTATATCCGTTGATCTTCTTCGTTTTATCCGATCCGACGGTCGAAAATTAGAAGGGTGTGTGAGAAGTAAAAAGGGGTGTGTGGATATCACACCCCAAATTTTATCATATATATTACATGTTAACACTACAATAGAGAATTACAATTTCTATATAATGTTTTATCATGCTTTCTACGTCTTTCCTTTTCTGTGGAAAACCTTATGGGTGTGTTTGTTTCACCTTCTTAAGTGGGATTGGACTAGCTAGGATTATTATCCCATGTTTGGTATGCTTGGAGACTAACTTAAATGAGACTAGCTCAGACTCATGTGGGACTCTGGGCCTTGTTAGGTTGTCTAAACTAGTCTATCGTTCAACCATGTGATTGCTAAGAACGCCCTTCCTCACTATGCTGCCTCCTTCTTCGCCGTTCATCATTTCTCTTCTCTCCCTTGTTAGGTCGTCCAAAAAGTCTTTTATCTTACAAGACTCGGATGTTTCTTAACTGGATCGGAAATTTATCGATGACTTTCTCCCCAAGGTCGCCTCCAATGTGAATCTCAAACCTAATTGGTTCTACATCTTGCGATTTCTTTGCTTGATCAAGCTCAGCTATTTGATGACGGCCTTAACAGAGCCTCTACGATGTTTATCTTCAGCCACATTCATGGGCTTAGGGATTAGACCTGAGTGCGAGAGGAGCACCAACAATTAATTGGATCTTTTAAGTATTTTTTATTTGTAATAATCAAAGTTTTTTCTTTGTTATTGGAAATTTGGATCTCTGTTTTTTGAGTTTTGAATGGGGGTAAGCCTTTGTTATTGAAAAATCGATAACTCTCCAAGTTGTAGGAGCACTTGCAATTCGTGAAGAAGAAGAGAGCTATGCCCTTTTATTTTTCCCTATATTAATTTTGATATTTTTAAAAGAAAATAAATTAAAATATAATAATAATTTATTGTTAGTCCAGCTTCTTAATCTAACACTACTCCAAACGCTTAACTAAGTTAATTTAACTTAGTCTAGTCTAATCCAGTTTAGGTTAGTTCTTAAATCTAGTTCAGTCCGAGATATTTCGGTACAACAAATGCACCATATGGTTGTTGCTCTTGGAAGGCTTTTCTAGTAGTGGGTATTACTCTCTTAATTAGTGCCGCTTGGTTCTGAAATGTCACTACCAAACTACCAGTACATATTGGACATCCACATGCATGAGTCTTGTCTTTTCTGTAAGAATTTGACCTTTCTTTTTCCTCCTTTTGTATTCTTTTCTAGTTAAATGAAAAAGGAGAGGAAGGGGAGTTCTCATTACACAGGGGATAGTGGATGAAATGCCCTCCCCCACCAAAATTGCCTAACCTTGGCCCTGAGTTATGTGATGTCATGATGACATTAGTCATCATTAAAAACTTAATTAAAAATACAAAAAATATTAAAAAATATAACTTTTTTTTGGAGAAATTAGGTTCACATCTTTCTTTTTGTTACTCAATTGATTAAAATCTTATTCATTTTCAAATTTTTATCAACGTCCTTAGGTATTAATAACATTATTAATTATTTGAATAATAAAATATTTTTATTTTTAAATATATTCCTTTTGTCATGCCCCAATCCCAACTTACGTCCAGGACCGACATGTGACGTCATCAAAAACCTGTATATCTAACATCCCCGTCTCCGAGATATGTACCAAGCTCAACTCATGCTTCGAATTTGCGTAGTAATTTTTTTTTTCCGTATATTTTATGGCTGCATCTAACATCTTCGTTAGACTGCCTACATACCCTCAATAGGGTTCAAGCCATTCGTAGTTTAACATTCACAAAATCAGACATTTATCCCACTGAGTTCAAGCAGAAAAGCAACATTCCTCAATCATTTAATATAACCTGATAGCATGAAATTCCTGGGCTCAGGCTACATAACAAACCCTCATGAAATCATGATTTCTCTTCCATCCTACATGTAAATCATTATGTCTTATCATGATATCACAATTCACAACATACATCATATTTAAGAACCGACGAAACACAAAACCATTCTCTAGCCACATTAATTAATTAATTTAATCAAAGCAATAACAATCATTCCCATATCTTCTAAATTCATACCTTATGAAATCATAATCAAATCGTAGAAAATTCCGAAGGAGTCACCCAAACGTCCAACATCTTTTCTAACTCAATTCACAAGATTCTA
The DNA here is from genome assembly GCF_916048215.2 of Malus sylvestris. Classification (NCBI taxonomy): domain Eukaryota; kingdom Viridiplantae; phylum Streptophyta; class Magnoliopsida; order Rosales; family Rosaceae; genus Malus; species Malus sylvestris. Next base: position 2,570,215 of record NC_062273.1, read on the forward strand.
GAAACCATTGACACAATTATATATAAAACTAAGGCTAGAGTGACACAGTTAGGCTAAGCCTACTTCTCCAAATAATGGAATTTCAGACCATTCTACGAAATCCAACAACCTCGGGTTTCAGACCACTTAACGGAACTAAACTAAATATGATCGCCTATCAAATGTACCAAGTACAACTAATCATCATCACCTCTAGAATGCGTATGGTTTCCCATCGCGGATATACCAAACAGAACCATAGGCATAATCTCATCGTGCAGACAGTGATCACCTATCGCGGATATACTAAGCATGATTAGCCCTAACAGTCCTCTATTGCGGATATACCAAGCAGGACTATTTCATATAACTCTAGGTAGTGATCACCCATTGCGGATATACCAAGTATGATCACTCCTACCATACGTATGGTCCCTCATCGCAGATATACCAAGTAGGACCATCCATGTACCACTATTACATGGTGCGGTCTCATCATCACACATTATACCCAATTATACGTGTTGATGCACAAAATCAGTGAGGACTTTGGTACAATAGAAAGTGTCAAGTTTGTGACCTTCGCTAGATTGCTTCGGTTACTAGTGTGGATAAGTATGTAAATGGATAGAGACAGGAAAGCAAACACAAGATGTACATGGTTCACCTAGATTGGTTACGTCCACGGAGTAGAGGAGTTCTCATTAATTATGAATGGTTTACACAAGTACATAGGTTCAAGCTCTCATTTAGTGAGTACTAGTGAATGATTTAGCACAAATGACATTATGGATTATTGTGGGAGAATGATCTCCTTTTATAGAAGCGAGTTTCTAGCTTTGTTCTGGCCTTGACACGTGTCGTGCTATGATTGGCCTTTGATGTTGACACGTGTTGCGATGTGATTGGCCTCTTAGTTGAAGGAAAACTCTTGTGGATCCTTGACTGTATAACGTTGATCGGTGCTCAGTAGTTTCAGAATTGGTCAAGTATGGTACAAACAGTGTTCCCCTAAGTTCCCAAGTGAGGGAAGCTCCTCGGTTGGAGACTTGCAAAATCTAAGCCATTGAGTAATCACAAAACTTCTAAGTACCGAAGTGTGGTATCGTTTTCACTTGCCTTATCTGTCTCATTGGTAGATGTGACATCTTCTCTGGAAGTACTTTTCCTCCATCCAGGGGTGGTATCTTTAACTGATAGAGATGCACAAGGTAATGTATCATTTCAGTTGAAGCTTACTTGTAGTTTCGGACTTAGTCAAGCGCAATACAAACCTTATAGTAGGAGTCTCCCAAGTCTTTGAGCGAGGAGATTTTTGTTTTTGAAGAAGTAACTTTCCACAGGCTTTTTCTTGAACTGGGCTGGAGGGTTTTCTAGTTTCCTCCAGAGTACAAGGCCGACTCAAGAATTTAAGGGTTAAAACAAGTCTATCAAATCAAGAGTTTGTTCGACCTTGATGAAATGGGATACTTTTATTGTTGACAAAGTAATAGATGAATTGGCACGTGTTATGTTGTGTTTGTCTCCACATGCTTCCTTGTATCCTTCTCACTTGCCTTACCTGTTCCTCAAGCAGATGTAGTATCTTTTCTAGAAGCATAAGATGTTGAAGATGAGTACTCAAGAGCAATGCCAGGTAAGTAATCAGGCAAGGAGTTCTAGGCAGTCAGTTCCTAACTGGAAGTTTGATTCCAAGTGCTGACTGATTACTCTCTTTCTCCTTGTCTTGCAGGTAAGAACAAGGACAAAGGAAAAGACAAGGAAAAAACATGATATGGGACACTCTTTCTTTTAACCTTGATGATATGAGATACTCTTGCTCTGGTGTGGCTTGTTTACAGAGGTATTATCGGGGGGGGGGGGAAGAAGCTGAGTATTTCGAGAGACTCTGCTGAGAGTGCCCTCTCGGATGTGAAGAAAAGTTGAGCATTTTTTTATTTGCAGGTATGCCTGGCTGTGAAGGATGAAGGTTGACATATATAGGAATTGTCCCAACAGCAAGTGGTAACGTTGTTCCTTTACCCTTCTCGATCATAGCAATGTAGTAGGAGCTGCAAGATTCACGTGTTTTAACTTTGTCAGAGCACTTTGAAAAAGTGGTCAGTGGTATCTGGAAAGCTGATGTTGCGTGTAAAGATTGTAGACAAGCTTTATCCAAGGAAATCTGGCTCTCGAAGTTCGGAGAGCAGTGCCTCTTCGGTTTTCGAACAAGCAATCTTGTCAAGGATCTGGCTTTCGAGATTCGGAGAACAGTGCCTTTTCGATTTTTGAGAAAGCAATCCTGTTGGGAGTTTGGATTTCGAGATTCAGAGAGCGGTGCCTCTTCGATTTTTAAGAAAACAATCATGTTGGGAGTCTGGCTCTCGAGATTCGAAGAGCGGTGCCTCTTCGATTTTTGAGCAAGTAATCTTGTTGAGAGTTTGGCTCTCGAGATTCGGAGAATGGTGCCTCTTTGATTTTTGAGCAAGCAATCCTGTTAGGAGTGTTTTCTCAAATGTAAGTAAAGGTTGGGCATTTTTGCCAGTCTGCCTTGCCACGTAGGGACTTTCCTGTATCAAGTAGTGATGTTGTTCATTTACCCTTGTGGGTAATAGTAGGGTAGTTGGACCTTCAAAATTTATGTGTCTAAACTTTATCAGACATCTTTGGCAAAGTTATCTGTGGTACCTGAGGAGCTGATGTTGTGTGTGGAGATGGTTGATAGATATTACTCAGGAAAATTAGTTTCTCGAAATCCGGAGAGTGGTGCCTCTTCGATTTTTGAACCAACGGCCCTGTTGCCCTTTCTTTTATAGGGGCACCAATTGTGTGCAAGATGTACGTTCAGAGAGTTATTGCTTGTAGGAATTTGCCCTTATTTTTGTACTTCAGAGATTTATTGGACCTCATTTCTCCTTCATCATTTTTGAAAATGTCTGACCCATCCGACCGTCGTTTTGACTTAAACTTTTGTGAAGAGGTAGCCATGCCTCCTCAAGACAATATGTGGCGTCCAACATTTTTATCCCCTACTAGTCCTTTTACCATTGGGGACTCTGTGATGAAGAATGATATGACCGTTGCGGTGGTGGCGAGGAACCTTCTTACTCCCAAAGATAACAGACTTCTTTACAAACGGTCTGATGAGTTGGCTGTTAAGGATTATCTGGCTCTTAGTGTTCAGTGTGCAGATTCTGTGTCTAATATGGCCCAACGCCTATTTGCTCGAACCCGCCAAGTTGAATCATTGGTGACTGAAATGATAAGTCTCAAATAGGAGATCAAACGGCTCAAGCATGAGAATAAAGAGTTGCACATGCTCGCACATGACTATGCTACAAACATGAAGAGGAAGCTTGACCAGTTGCAGGAATCTGACGGTCAGATTTTACTTGATCATCAGAGGTTTGTGGGTTTGTTCCAAAGGCATTTATTGCCTTCGTCTTCTGGGGTTGTACCGCGTTATTAAGCTCCAAATGATCAACCTTCAGCGCCTCCTCCTTCTGAGGTTTTGCCCAGTATTGAGGTTCCGAATGATCACCCTGCGGTGCCTTCTCTTTCTAGGGCTCTGCCAACTGCTGAGACTTCTCCTGAGCAACCTTTATGAAGGCTCCCTCTTGTTTGTTTATTTTGATTCATGTATATGTACATATTTGTAACTTATCGGAGATATCAATAAATAAGTTTTGCTTCATTTCAATGTATTGTGTTAAATACACTAAGGCTTCCTTTACTAAGTTCTTTGAATTTTTTCTTTTGTTAAAGCTTGTATGTTGAACCTTTGTGAGTGAAACATGTAGGTTGAGGTAGTGCTCCCTTAATTTCCTGAGTGAGGAAAACTTCTCGGTTGGAGACTTGAAAGATCCAAGTCACTGAGTAGTCATGAAACTTCCAAGTACCGAGGTGTAGTAGCATATGGTAGGAGTCCCCCAAGTCTTTGGTCGAGGGAGTTGATGAAGGAGGTGTCTTGCTAGTAGCCAAGTTTCCAAAGTAACAAAACTTCACCATTTTCCTTTCTAAGTGGTAGCTCAAAACTCCTCTTTCATGTACATTTGTTATGAAAATTGTTAGGCCCAAAGAAGGGGAGGCCTAGGCTCTCCTTTTTCTTTTTCTTTTTTTTCGAATTTATCTATTTATTTTTTTTGAATTTTTGAATTTTTGAATTTTTGAATTTTTTTTCTTCGAATTTTCGAATATATATATATATTTTTTGAAGCTTTGTAGGTGAAGCTTTGTAGGTGAAGCTTTTGTAGGTGAAGCTTTTGTAGGTGAAGCTTTTGTCGGTGAAGCTTTGTAGGTGAAGTTTTTTTGTTGAAGCTTTGGAGTTGAAGCTTTGTAGGTGAAGCTTTTGAGTTGAAGCTTTGTAGGTGAAGCTTTTGTGTTGAAGCTTTTGTAGGTGAAGCTTTGGAGTTGAAGCTTTGTAGGTGAAGCTTTGATGTTGAAGCTGTGTAGGTGAAGTTTTGTAGGTGAAGCTTTTGTAGGTGAAGTTTTGGTGTTGAAGCTTTTGTAGGTGAAGCTTTGGAGTTGAAGCTTTGTAGGCGAAACTTTTGTGTTGAAGTTTTGTAGGTGAAGCTTTGGAGTTGAAGCTTTTGTTAGGTACCATAAATTGATTTTACTTCACACTATCTTGATCAAGAGTGTGTGAAGCTTTTGGCATATGTAGGTGCCCTCCATTTGTTGAAGCTTTTGTGGTGAAGTTTTGTAGGTGAAGCTTTGAGGTTGAAACTTTGTTGGGTACCATGAATTGATTTTGCTTCACACTATCTTGATCAAAAGTGTGTGAAGCTTTTGAGAATTGTAGTTGCCCTTCATTTGTTGAAGCTTTTGTTGGTGAAGCTTTTGTGGTGAAGCTTTGTAGGTGAAGCTTTGTTGGGTACCATGAATTGATTTTGCTTCACACTATCTTGATCAAGAGTGTGTGAAGATTTTGGTATTTGTAGTTGCCCTCCATTTGTTGAAGTTGTTGAATTTCCCAATTTCCTTTTTTATTTATTTATTTTGGGAAAACTAGAAATTTGAAAATGTGGGAGAGACAACATATACAAATTTTGCTTCCACACTGTTGAGCAAGAGATTGTGATGCAAGCCACACTTTGTAGTAGTCGAAGGTTTGGATGAACCATATAAATTGAATTTGCTTCGAACAATCTTGATCAAGAGTGTGTGAAGCTTTCTACGAGTTGTAGTGTTTGCATTGTTACAGTGGTGAAATGTCTGAAGCAGATGCAAGAGGGCTGAAGAGTTTGATCTTCGTATACCATGCATTGAAGCTGTTGTTAGCTTGTAATAAGACTTTGTTGGTGACTATAACTCTTGGTAGGCATTAGTGCTCCCCTAGTTGAGTTGTAAAGTTTGAGGGTTTTTGATTATTTGTGAATGCTAGGAGTTCACATGTACAAGTTGTACCATTCATCTTCTAGTTGGTGGAACGAATAGTGAGTTGCTTTCATCACTTGGTTGGTGGTACGAAGGTGAGTTTCTTCTTCACCTTTCATCATATTTCATCACCTGGTTGGTGGCACGAAGATAAGTTCCTTCTTCACCTGCTTGGTGGGAAGAGTGACAAGTTGCCAAATGATATTAGAGTACATGTTGTACATTTCATCACCTGGTTGGTGGCATGAAGGAGAGTACGGGTTGTACATTTCATCACCTGGTTGGTGGCATGAAGATGAGTTCCTTCTTCACATTTCATCACTTGATTGGTTGCACGAAGGTGAGTTCCTTCTTCACCTGGTTGGTGATAAGAGTGGCAAGTTGCCAAATAATATTAGAGTACGGGTTGTACATTTCATCACCTGGTTGATGGCACGAAGGTGAGTTCCTTCATCACCTAGTTGGTGAGAATAAGGGCAAGGTGTCGAGGTACATTATAGCAAGTGTCGAATGACACAAAGTATGTTGAACCCTTTCGAAGCACAGTTGGCTTATGTATGGATGTGTTGGAATGTATGATGGTTATGTATGAATATGTATGAATGTGTTGGAATGTATGATGTTTATGTTGATTGACATGAGTGATGCTTATGAATGTTTTGCTATGCATGAAGGGATCCATGCCTTCGATATGTGAACCATGTTGGTTGTAACACTTAGTATCACATACTTTGTGTCAAAGTACGCATGTTGAAGCTCTGAGTTGGAGTATAGAGGGAGGTCAGTGTAGACCAAGTGTTCTAGTACTAGGAATGCAAAAAACTCATAAGAAGTTGTCTGAATTCCCTCTTTTTTAAATATTTGCCGAATGGCTTGTGTGACAAAAGATCTCAAGCGGTTGAGGGTCAAAACATTTGTAATGTGTATGCCTTCTTATAATAGCATTTCCTTCAGTACTTAGTCCTTCACTTTAAAAGAGTGAGGCTTGGCCCCATAGTCATAATAGCCGACGGTACGTTTACCCCTGGTTATCTTGATACGAACTTTTATCCCTTTTGTATGCTATCTACCTCTTTCCTTTTATGTGGAAAACCTTATAAGTTGTGGCTCTTGGAAGGCTTTTCTAGTAGTGTGATTATTCTGTTATTTAGTGTCGCTTGGTTCTGAAATATCACTACCAAATTACCAGTATATATTGGACATCCACATGCATGAGTCGTGCAAGGCTTTCTTCTTTTCTGTAAGTTTTTTACGTTTCTTTTTCCTCCTTTTGTATTATTTTCCGGTCAAATGAAAAGGATATACATTAATGATTAGGTAAAATGGAACTTTCGCTGAGCAGTACGTCAAGACTTCGCACCAAAAAACGATTAAAAATAAGAGCACCAAACGCATCCCCGCCTTTATATATTTTTAGATGAAATAATTGGAGACGCACAAATATATTGTTATATTGGATTGAATGTTCTGATTCTACCAGTTGTACTAAGAAAATGGCAACCAAAAATATTGATGCAACTTTGTACTTTCGTCAATGATTCTCTCAAATTCTTTTTTCTCCTTTGGCAAATTCTGTTTATTTTATTCATTTATTTTCTTTTGATTTGTTTAATTCAAAAATCTCTCTCTCCTTTTCAATTTTTTATTAGGACTAGTTAATTTTGAAATGCAAAGTTAGGTGGAAGATCGATACTGCCGTCGATATTGAATCCCATGTGGTCTCATTCTTAATATTAAAGAACGTTTAAACTTGTCGTATTTTCAATAAAGCATAAAGGTGCAGGATGCATAATTGCATAGCTTGAGAGCTCGAACCTAATCTTAAATTCTTTTATAAAGAACTAGCAGCGAGCATACATTTTGTGTACGTGTGAACAATTTCTCTTAATAAGTGCATATTTTTTTCAATACTATTATTAAGAGAAGCCTCATTGTCAACTTTTTTCCCTTTTTTTTTTCCTATTTTGTCATCCTTATGTAAATATTGTGTATCAAAAGTGTTATTAAGAAAAGCCTCATCGTCAACTTTTTTCCCCTTTCTCTTAATAAGTGCATATTTTTTTTCTATACTATTATTAAGAGAAGCCTCCTTGTCAACTTTTTTTCCCTTTTTTTCTTCCTATTTTGTCCTCCTTATGTAGACCTGACAGTTTCTTACACAACACGAAAATAACAGGTTTTGGGTCAACACGATAACTAATCGGGTCATTATAGGGTGACCCGTTAATAACGAGTTCTTAACGGGTATGCACCGGGTTCTTAACGGGTATATAAGCGGGTAACACATGGGTAACCCGTTTCGACCCATTAAGAAAAATAAGTTATAATTTTAAAGTTTAATTACTAAAAAAATTATTATAAAATACAATAGTCATATTGTATATATTGGTATATTCTATATTAAATATATTTTTTGTATTATTATTCTATATAAGTTAAAAAAATTAAGTTTGACACGCCCCGACCCTGATATTCCCCGAATACCTGGATAGACACGTGCTGGCCGACACCCGAGGGTGACGAAAGCCATTAATTGATACAAAAGCTAAGAATAAGAAATAAATAAGGGTTAAGAATTTAAAATACAAAGAATTTATAATTTAGGAACGTGCTCAGAGCATACAACTAAACCTAATCACTAAAAGGAATTAAGATAAAATTTAATGAATAAAGGAGTGGGTCCTACATCGAGAGGATCCGAAGATGCTGCTGCGGAAGTGTCTCCACGCCGGGATTAGGTGCCTTGATTCTAAGTCCTGAATGGGGGCGCAAAACAAAGGTGAGTGGACCAAGTTTATATATATAATAATAATAAAACAATTATCAACATATTAACCCCCAAAGTTTAATAGTGAAAACTACTAGCATAGTAAGTGATGGATTTAATAAAAATCCTAGCATGCCAAAGTATCTCAAAAAGCCATATCGCGGAATAACATCGCGGAAAATCAAAACAGTAAATGTCTCGTAAATCGTCTCGTAAACGCGGTGTGCTGCTAGAAAGATCACTGAATAAATATAACTCCCGGCCCAATGCCTGCACCTCAGTCTCTGTGCCTGTAGCTAGAGATAACTCCCTCTCGGCCCAATGCCTGTCTCTGTGTCCCTCAGCCTTTCGCTAGGGATTATTTCTCCCGGCCTACATGCCAACACCAGATCCTCGCCCCAGGCGGCATAGTGTCCACTAGGTACGCACAAATAGTTACGTCTCTCTTAAATAACCACTTCATAGCATAGGTTACCGAATATCGTCTACGCTATAAAGAGGGTTCAAAATCATGTTCTAGCATCCTATCGTCACCTGTCAGATAGTCTACCAGTTCATGGTTTTTATAGAAAATACGATATATTGAAATATAGCTCAGTATAGGCTAACAATTAATTCCTCACCAAAACACGAGACGATAATCAATATATTTAATCAACAGGCTTCACATAAATCACTTCATAAATTCGTAGGCATGCTAATCATTTATGCAATTAAACTATAAAATCATGTAATTTTAGAAGGGGTCCACTCACAAATATTCCTTAGCAGAAGAATCGCGCGAATAAGGATATAAAATTTCTCCACTAGCAATTTTACCTAAGAACAAGAATGTAATAATTAAATAAAAGGATTTTCTAAAAGATTGGGTTTGAATTAAATTAAAATAGGGGATTTGGGATTGGATGGGTTTAGGGTTTTTAATGGATTTTGGGAACCTAGGGCTGTTTGGGTTAAAAGGGTTTAGGGTTAGGAAAAAGGGGTTTGGGCTTAAGCCCAAACATATGCACATACACACACACACACACACACACATACACACACCCACCCACGGGCCCAAAATCACAAAGGCCTTAAGGCCTAAATAAAAAAATAAAGAAAAACCGGGCTTTAAGCCCTTTTTTTAAAAGCCACCGGCCCAAGGCCCATTTTTGGGTTTAAAAAAAATAAGCTAATAAAAATAAAAGAAAAAGGTTTGGGGTTTAATGGGCTTAAGGCCTGAGGGAAGGGAAAAGGAAGGCTGACTGGCCTGGCTTGCCGAGAGAGAAGGCCGGAGCTGCTACAGCTCCGGTCACCTGAAAACTAGAGCTTCGAGCTCCGATCTAAGTACAACCATGAAGAACAAGAAGAGAGGAAGAGGTTTCTACCTTCCAAAAACCATAACTCGGTCGGAGGTGACCGGAAAAAGCTCCCAAAGTCCACGAGTTCGCCGGAAAACGGGTGTGCTCACCCCAAAACGTTTCTGAAGCACAACCTACGTAAAAATGGAAGGTTCAAGCTTCTAAATCACAACCAAACATTATGCTAGGTACGAGAATGAGGGATTCGAGACTTACCCCTACTGAAAAAGGAAGAAAGCTCGTCGGAGCTTTGCTCCGAGCCATCTATCTCGCAGGGCAGGGGTCCCTGGTTCGTGGCGAGTCTCTCCTGATGGTGCTAAGGTCCGAGTGAGTCCATGGGGAGCGAGAGAGATGCGAGAGGTTGAGGGAGAGAGGTTCGGGAGAGTTGAGAGAGAGAGAGCTAAGGGAGAGTTACGGGGGAGAGAGACGAAGAAGAAGGAAGAGAGACCGGGGGAAAAAAAAAAAATTATAAGGTGGGCCCTACGGGCTCACCAATTAAGACCTTAAAACAATTTTTAAATAAAAGTGGGGTTGGGGTGTTTCAATCTACCACCCTTATAAAAAAAATTCGTCCTCGAAATTTAAAATAACATACTACACTGAAAATACTCAAAACACGAGAAAGGATACACATATATATACGTAACGAAGAAATCAAATCAGAGCGGTTGCACAAAAGGAAAAATGCCATCCCGTCGCGATCGGGTTGCAATGATTCCATCTTCCGTGCCTCCAGGCTCAAACTTTCTTTCCCCATCAGTGTAAAAATAGAACACATACTTTAATAAAATATAAAGTCGAAAACACAAAATAATTTAAGGCCAGATAACGTCAAAATAGATAAGTAATCACATATATGTCAAAACTCAAATCAACTTAAAAATGAAAACATAAATACTTTTCCAAAAACATTTGTAACGCCAAAACAATTAACTAGAGTAAATGAAGTTAAAATACTTATATTGAAAAATCAAGACTGAAGAATGAGAGTGGGTCTCGCCCAAGAATTCGAAATGTCACATATTCCGAGAATAAATGTGTCTTTGGGTCGAGTCCAAAGAATAACAATTTCGAATCTACATCAGCTACTGTAGGCGAATCTTCTTGCCCACTTGCTTAACGAACCCAACAAATAAGCTATCGATATACCGGTCGGCCGCCCGTGATATCGATCACACATTTGTTGTCTCGATAAACAAGCAGTAATTTCCTGAGGATGAATAATTTCACACGTCGTAAATTCGATCCTCCGAATACAAGCTCGCACAACTCCTCTAACAACCAATGTTACCTGTAGAAACTTTAGTACCATGTCGCAACAGTGTCATACCCAAACCAAATAAAACAGAAACTGCCGTCGTAAAACTCTATCCAGCACCAAACATCATATTCTCCTCGGTTCTTCCAAATGTGACCAACTACTTCAAAATTTCACCAGTAAAGAACCCATTTGAAGACTGTACCTTGGGATTCAAGAGAACTGGCTACCATGTTAGTAGTAAACCCAAAAGCTCGAACCAAGCAAGCAGAAAACGAGAAGTCATCTTCCTCAACACGCAGTATCTCTTGGGAATTATTGTAGTGCTCAATCCACCTCTCCATTTTTGCTTAGTTGCAGATTTCAAGTCAAACAAGGCCAAAGTTGGTGGAAAGAAGAACGACTTGCAAATGGTCAACCTAAAAACAAAAGAGAGTACACACCTTTCGAGAGAAGTGTAAAGATTATCCAATTCTCGCTTCGGCCGTCTTGTAGTGCCATCTCATAATGCACCAAGCAGATCTGCTAGAAGTGTTTTAACAACCACGTACTCACAACAATAAGGTTCAGAAGTAAAGCAGTGGAAATATGCGTCGAGACGAACACATATCGTTGGAAAATAACCGATGTGATGCCTATGAATTCTAGTAAGATGGTGATGCAATATGCTGACCTTTTGCACCAAAATCTTCACCAGCCTCTTACCAAAATACGGCTCAAACTTCACACCCACGTGGAACTCTTTCTGGTAAGCTTGTGAAAAGGTTATGCTCCCAACATTCTTGTCCAAATCAATAAGAATTGGGCGCACACTTCCGCCGAATCGATCGATCGTGAATTTCTCACTGATTGAGCGAGAAACCATGTCGAGAAGGTTGAAAGAATACTCAAGAATTTGAGGGCCAAAACAAGTCCATTAAAATCTAGAGTACAAGATATTGAGATTTGAACCAGAAACTATGCCGAGAACAAATTTTTTGTTTTTTTTTTTTTTCACCCTCTGTATAATGTTTCGGCACGATCCAGTTCACATTGAGAAACAAACAAGCGAAGGAAGGTAAAGATGCAGAAATAGAAGTCACTGGTTATGATTATTTTGCAAATCATCACAGTATGGTCAACTGATTTCTTAACCAAAAGGAAATAGGTCCAAACTCAGGAATATTTAAGAACTGTCAATAAGATTTGATGAGGCCAAAGACATTTCAAAATTCACAATACTTTATGAGAGTTGTTTCAAAGTTCAGCATTTAAACACAGAACTTGGAATCAACATAATGACAAGAAAGATATGAAACAGCCTGCGTAAGCATGCAGTGACACGATTGGCTACCTTAAAGTGATGCCCTTGAGCAAACCAAAGCTCAATGAGTCCAGAGAAGTTTAGAGTAAAGTTCGATCTTCATACAATGATGAATATGATAAAGTCTCAAGCCATTACACTAAAAATTACAAGACTGAACATTTAGGTTGCAAGCAGAGACTAAGTTCACGTTCTCCGAAAAGTACGCGGACGAGGGACTAGGGTTTACCACCAAGTACTAAACCTGGGTGAAGTTCAAGGAATCTGTTTATCCAAACAAGACTGGATATTCATCATCCAAATCCAACTACAGCAGCAACAAGAATTGCACCTCATTTTGGAAATTAATGAGAATAGCGTCTGCTACTGAGGAATTTCCAAAGATTTCGAAGTAGAGCCGACTCCGCCCCCAATTCCTAGGGAACGCATGTTGCAGAGTGGCATCGCCATTTCGAATCTACAGCTGGTCTTTACCAAACTTCCGCACATTGAGATTTCTAAAACACGTCACTTCCAAGTAATACTGACTCTACCCTTCCTACCCGAGGAATGCACGTCGTAGAGTATAGATCCGATGTTGAAAGTGGTCCAGCAAACCAATTCGTTTCCTATGAGGCACAATCCCGACACGAGTTCTTGAATTTCAAACAGAAGGCGACAATTCAATCCGAGAGATATTTGCACAACTGCACCGACTGGCATAAAATCCGAAAGTCGTGACATCCAAATGATGTTTAAACCGACACTTTAAGAGAATAGAAGAGAATCCTAAGTATGCTCTGAACAAACCACGCTCTGATACCAATCTGACACGCCCCGACCCTGATATTCCCCGAATACCTGGATAGACACGTGCTGGCCGACACCCTCGGGTGTCGGCCAGTACGTGTCTATCCAGGTATTCGGGGAATATCAGGGTCGGGGCGTGTCAAAGTTTTATTCATTTATTTATTTTTATTATGAGAGTTTCTTATTATCATTAATAGGATAAATTTTACTTACATGTTGTTGCCCAAAATTAAAATCAACTAGTATAATATTAGTATAGGCAATAAGACATCCCTACAAGTATGAAAAATGTGAAAGAATATATAAACACTCATGATTCATCATTCCTCCACGAGTAGACAATGGTTACACTTACATTATCGTTTAGATTTTTAAAACCCTCCAAACCGTCATGAATAGTGTTTTTTATTTGAGTATAAAAATAATAAAATTAACAATAATTATTGTAGAAGTGTAAGAAATGTAAAAAATATATATATACAATCACTCGTAGTGACAAGCTTTACAACTTTCGTGAAGGGGTCAACTTCGAAATCCGACACTATAATCCATAAACCTTAAATTTGTATTTAACTGTCGATTGTCATTTAGACTTTATTTTTTATATTGAATTTCATTTAAATTTTTCTTTTTTTAAAACATGATCTTCTAGGGGATGTAGGACGATGAACGGTTAGGATCTTTGATATCACGTCTCGATATTTACGGTTAATTGAAATATGAGTCGACATTATATAGTTTGTAGAGACTTTATAAACACCAAGCAATATTTTCAATAACGGTAAAACTCTGAACATAATATCAACAATCCAAACCGTTCATCTTTTTGTATCCTGTAATTGATCATGTATTCAAAGTTAAGCCCTTTACGAAAGTTGTAAAGCTTGTCATTACGAGTGTTTATATATATTTTCTATATTTTTCACACTTCTACATTAATTAAAAAACTATTAAAGACTTTACTTAAACAATAGTCATATGATAAATGAGAAGAGAGTGCTAATGTAGAAAGCCTCACTGAAAATATCATCAATATAACTCTTGAAGACAATATATCAAACCAAAGTTTCAATACCGTTTCCCATGGTGATTGATGAAAATTGAAGAGTTTGATTGTAAGAAAATGTGCAAGGTTCCAAACCTTAAAACATAACTCCCTTAATTTTGCAAATCTTTTGAACATTTGATATTTTGTAATGTTCTAATGTTTTATTTTTATTTTTTATTATGCTCTTATTTTGGGTATGTAAATATGTAATACTTGAAAGACAAATGCGTTTTTATGTTTTGAAAGTGATAATATGGTATGTATATACTTATTTAGTATTATGTTTTTCATTTGATTATTTATTGGTTTAAAATATATTTTCTTTAAGGGGTAACGGATCCGGTCATATTACCTGTTAATATTATTTGGTCGATTTCGGGTCGGGTCATTTTACCCGTTTATTTTAACGGGTGTTACACGACACGACCCGTTAAGATATCGGGTATGACACAAAAACAACACGACACGAATGCCAGGTCTATTCTTATGTAAATATTGTGTATCAAAAGTGAGGGTAAAATTGGAAAAATAAGTATATGATTGTCATTTTCTCAAAAAAAAAAAAAAGAGGGTAAAATAGGAAAAATAGGAATATGACTGTCATTTTGTCAAAAGATACATAATTACTATTCTGCCCTCCTTTTTGTCAATAGTGTGTATCAAAAGTGAGGGCAAAATAAGAAGAAAAAAAAGGGGGGGGGGAAAAGTTGACAAAGAGGGTTCTCTTAATAATATAGATATAGATAATATAGATAGATAATAGAAAAATGAATCCATTTCCTCTCCATGAATGTGCTTGACTCATGATGGCCATACTTATTCAAGGTTTGGTTTGATTATACTCTCTCTGTCCAATTAGGTTTATACCTTCTGTGTGGTTTGTCTGAGGCTGCAGAGAATCTCCAAAGGGGAGTACAAAAGTGTACAGCACAGAGTGTTGGCCAACTCATGGAAAGAAGCTCGGATGTCTATCGTGATTTTTTTTCAACCTGGCCAAATGGAGAGAAAATATCTACCGTGGACCTCTTCCGGAGCTCTTGTCACCTAAGAAACCACCAGTCTATCGAGACTTCACTGCCCAAGAATACCTTGAAAATTTCTATAGCAAAGGAATAGATACCAAGTCTCTGATTGAGAAAATCACTATAAAAATTTGAGATATCCATCTCTTTTTTAAAGATATATATATATATATATATATATATATATATATATATATATATATATATATATATATGCGCCCTCTATATTAAAAGGGTTATTCTCTTTGTTGGTGCTTAAGCTTCTGCAGCTGCAATTGATTCAAGTTTCAAGCTTTCCTATATATGAAATCTCTGCACACGACTATATCATAATGAATTAGTATACCTAACTGTTTGTACCAAGATACACATTTATAATGAATTAGTGCACTCAAGTATTTCTCGGGAAATATATTATAATGAATTGGTGTAGAAATTTGATTCTCTTGTACAATGTCAACTCTTCTATAATTTGTTTTTCTTATATAAGATACATTTAACCAGTATTTAAAATATCCATGAAAGTATCGATATTCTTGTCGAAATATCTGAAAAAAATTAAGAATTGATATGAAAAGGGAAGGGAAGCGGGTGGGTTGAAATGCAACTTTACCTTGTATTGGCGAGATATAAGAAAATCAATGTATATTAACAATATTTACCGATTCACCATAGAAATTTTGTCAGCACTACTACAAAAAATAGCTTTTTCGAGGAAAACAAGTTTGTCTCGTAAAGCAAAGTTTCGTCGCGTCAAAATTATTACAAAGACGTTTGTCGCACTACAGTTTAAGGGACGAAGTCTGTCATCGTGTCAAGTTTAAAGTTACCACAGAGTGTCGTCATGTTGGGTTTCTGGCAATGATAGGTCTTCATTAGGTAAGACCTTGTGCGACGGATTGTTTAGTCGGGTCAACAAGGACACAATGAAGTTTGCCCTATCTTATTTGGTTTTCGAGTATTTTTAAGTTTTTTTAATTTATAAATATGTTGTCGTTTCAACTTACGTGGGATGAAGGCCTCCAAGCTTTAAATCTTAGGCGACGAAAGCTATTCGTTGTGCAACTGGGTTTTAAACTAATTTTTAATTAATAATTTATTTATTAAATTACATATTTTAATTAATTTTTCTTGTTATATCACATATTTTAATTAATTTAAAGCACAAAAGAATAATTAATATAATTATTATTTATGTTATATATGAAAATGTACCTACAAGAAGAAAAAAATAATAATATCCTAATACAAGAAAAAGAAACTATAAAAGTTGGTGGCCGATGTCTACTAGGTTGGATGGCTCAGTATCTATTGGATGGAGCGATTGGGAACCCGATGTCTGAGCTGGTTGAGAAGCAGATGATGGCAGGGGAATCGAAAGCCGGACAACTAGAGCTCCTCAAACTGCCGTTGTAGGTCTTTAACTTGGGCGTCAACGTGGTGCTACAAGTCCTCAACTTGCGTTGGGCCGCAAATTGCCGCTGCAGGTCCTCAACTTCCCGAGATTTGTGTAGAAGAAAAGGAGGCAATAGTGTCACGGTGTCACATGTTCGCCATCCCCCAATAAACCTTATCAGGCCCACGATCGAGGCTCTGATCTAGGGTATCAGTCATGGACTTGGATTGTCTGCCCTTTAATTGTGATGCCCTCCTCGTGCCCTCCTGTTTTTGTGGTCACGGTTAAGCCACGTTAACATTTTATATTACTATTTCTTTTTGTTTTATTATTTTTATAAAAAAATAATATAAAATATTAACGTGGCTTAACCGTGACCACACAAAACAGGAGGGCACGGGAAGGACACCGAAATGGGAGGGCAGACAATCCAAGTCCATCAGTCATGATCTGAAAACCCGCATCCTCGGTTGGCGTCATGTCCTCGATAAAGGTGTATGGGAAGCTACGGTACTACCTCTTGGATTGCTCTTCTCCACCATAGTAGCCTATAATAATAAGAAAACACATATTAATATTTAATTAATATTATAATATTTCTAAAACATAAACTTACATGGAGCTACTTAGTTGTCTCATTGCCAGGTCGAACATAAACTTCCTTAAACATGTCGATTCTCAAGAACTTAATGTTGTCCTAAAAAAAGTGTTAAGAAATTTATTATTAATTATAATAGAAATTAATAAAAATTACAATTTAAAATTAATATACTTTTACCTATCGTCGCTTCTCTAATTTATAGAAGAAGGGCCTCGAACCAGAGTGGTGAATTTCTTCTCCGACCTGTTGATCTTGTTTGCCTTAGTTCTCTTCTGTTAAACACAAAATGTACGTATTATTGCGTATATTTTTTAAATTAATAAAAATAAGTAGAATATCATTAAAATATTATTATACTTACCACATATTTTGGGTCTTGAAAATGCCTACACAACCACTCCTAATATACTGAGCTCTTTACCAACTCCTGAGGGCAACCTTCTAGCGATCTTTGAATCTATAAAAGTCTTATAATATTTGTGGAGGTTGCTCTTCCGTTGGAGTACCAGGTACGTGGTCCATATTGCATCAAGGTTCTCAACATTATTGTTCGGGTGCAAATATAAAATAAATTAATTAATTAAAATAGAATTAAATTATTAATATTTGTATATATATTTTTTAAGTATGAATGTAAGTTGACAATATTAACCAACAACTCATACAACACCTCCTGCCTCGCCTCCTCCACGTTGCTCTCCAAAACTCTTACCGCATAGGGCAATGAGGCACTTACGGATTCAATTTGTGGGCCAACATGTTATGCTACTCAGACGTAATCAATGTATGATGTTGATAACCATAATAACTTTATTTAATGATTAAACAAATGGAGTTTTAACGAAAATCACATAGTTCTGTTTACTTTAACGAAAAATCATATTTTTACACTAAAAAATTAAATTTTTTACTATTCACTTTACCCTTTATTTTGTCTTTATCATTAAAACTCAAAATTTTCTAATCATTTTCATTAATTTTCTTTTAAACAAAACCTAACATTAAACAGCTCAATAAAATAGCTCAACTGCCATTTTTTATCTTCCACTCTTTCTTTTTCCACCTGGCCCCTCCCCCTCTCTTTTTCTTTGTCTTTCACATCTCTTCTCCGTCCACCGCTCTCTCTCTCCCGTTCACTTATCTTCTCTCCCAACTCTCATCTTCCACCTAGTGCCACCTCCTTTTTCTCTCTTTCTTTCTTTATATTATATTTTAAAAGAATTAATTTCAAAAAGAAAAAAAGTTTAAACTTCTCGCCTATTTTTTAATAAAGCTAATGAGGATCCTATTTGGGTCCTCTTTGTAAGGATTTCGAAGATCCTTTAATCATGTTCATTCATCATACACCGTTCGATCATAAATTATTTTAAAATTTTTATTTAAAATTGAATACAAATAATACCTGACAAAAACTAACCACATAATTAACGATGAACGGATACGGTTAAAATATCTGGAGAGGATCATCATTCCAATAAAGCATAGGTGATTGTGCCCTCCCACTTCTCATACACTCTCATCCCCTTCTATTTTGTGCGGTCACGGTTAAACCACGTCAACATTTTATATTGATTTTTTATAGAGATAATAAGACAAATAATAATAATAATATAAAATGTTGACGTAACTTAACTGTGACCGCACAAATAAAAATGAATAAAAGTATATGAGAAGTGGGAAGGCAAACAAGCCAAGTTGAATCTTACCTTCTTTTATAAAGGTAAAGGATGCATAAAGGTCAATAAAGTTGAAAAGGATCCAGGGAAAGTCATCCATAATAATTAACTTGGAACTTTATACTTTTTAGGTTTAGTTGGAGATTTTCCGATCAATGTCTCGTTTGGTACGTTCATAATCTTTTTATTTACTTGTTCTTGATTTAATTAGTAGATTAATTTTATATATAGTATTTGAATTTGTTGATTAGGGTTTTAATTTTGAGAATAGACTATGTTCCATTGTTGTTGTTTCACGTTGATATACTTGTATAAAGGCAAAAAAGAAAAATAAACATAATTTTATATGGTACTAATTTTAGCTAACCCACCCAAGATAAAAATCCTGGCTCCAATCTTGGTGCGAAGTGAAATGAAAATGTCAACAAGTCATGATTCACAACTTCACTACCATAACTATAGTGTACGCTCATCATACACTTAATTTTTTGTCATATGTCTTTTCACATAACTCTAGTTAACTTTCAAATTAAATGTTACATTTTCAATTTTGATCAAAAAAATCAACCAAAATAAAAGAACATGTGACAGATAATTAGGCGGTGAGCAAAAATGCTTTATAAAAGGGAGAAGCATACATATATACTTAGATAGGATTGAATTGAATGCTCTTAAGTCTATCAATTCTAAAATGGCAGCCAAAATTGATGCAACTTTGGGATCATACGACCGCATGAAGGAAGTGAAAGAATTCGACGAGTCGAAGATGGGAGTCAAAGGCCTCTCTGATTCTGGCATCATGACCATCCCTCATATTTTCGTCCACGACCCTCAAACCTTAGCCAACCTCAAACCCTCATCCAAAAACACCACAACCACCATCCCCATCATCGACCTTTCTAACATCAACTCCCCCGCTCACCGCCACAAAATCGTTGACCAAGTGAAATCCGCTGCCAAAACCTTTGGCTTCTTCCATGTCATTAACCACGGTGTGCCTGTCTCCGTTTTGGATGAAACAGTCAACACTGTCAAAGCGTTCCATGAGCAGTCCTATGAAGACAGAGCCAAGTACTACAAGAGAAATGAAGGAAAGGGAGTCATGTATGCCACCAATACCGACTTGTACCGCACATCGGCCGCAAGCTGGTGTGACTCACTACAAGTGTGGATGGCCCCGGAGAGGTCGAAGGCGGAGGAGATACCTGAGGTGTGTCGGGAAGGGGTGGTTGCATGGGATTTGCATGCAACTAAGGTGGCGGATGACGTGCTGGAGTTGCTTTCGGAAGGGTTAGGGTTGGAGCGAAGGAGGTTTAAGGAGTTAACGTTTTCAGAACAAAGGTTGCTGGTGGGGCATTGCTATCCTTATTGTCCCCAGCCAGATCGGACGGTGGGGATTAAGGCTCATACTGATGGTTCGATTCTGACGGTTCTGTTGCGGAACCATGTTCCTGGGTTGCAAGTTAAGCATGAGAACGAGTGGCTGGATGTGGAGCCTGTGCCTGGAGGTTTGATTATTAATGCTGGAGACATGCTACAGGTAAATCCAACATGATATCATGTTCATATTTTCTCTTGGTTGAACAATTTGTCGTCCAACTATATAAATCCGGTGAAATACTCTTGATTTACTTTCTACCATATAAGAAGTGCATTATTTGTATCTAATACATTTTTTTAATACAATCCAAATCAATTAATCTACCCTAAAGAGGTGGAGGGATGTTTAAATCTGAAACGCAGTAGGTTGAAGAGGAAATCGCTAACTGCAGAATATCTAATACATCACCTAAACACAAATTTGTGTGGTGGATACAATATATTTTTTTCCTATTTTCTCTTGGATAAAAAATTAATGGGAGTTTTAACGAAAAGCCCGCAGTACTGTTCACTTTAATGAAAAATCACATTTTACCTTTTATTTTGTCCTTATCATTAAAACTTAAAGTTTTCAAGCCATTTTCATTAGTTTTCCTAAAATTAATCTCATGTGGAAAATGTTGAGTTTAATTTTCATTTTCATCTTCTTCTTTTTTAAGTTTTACAAAAAGAAGTTAATTTGATAATACTAAGTTAGATTTTTTCTTTTTATGATAACGTTAGTAGTTAAATTGTTAGTTATTAAAAGAAAAATGAATGGTTGAGGATCGAATCTGCACCATAAGCATTATTTGTTCTATTTTGTTTATATCGATTATTTATTTTAATTATGTGTTTTTGGGTGAGGGTTTAGATAATCTCCAACGGGGAATATAAAAGTGTGGAACACAGGGTGTTGGCCAACTCTTGGAAAGAAGCTCGGATCTCTATTGTGATATTTTTCAGCCTAACCAAATGGAGAGAAGGTGGCTACTATGGACCTCTGCCGGAGCTTTTGTCACCTGAGAAACCACCAATCTATCGAGACTTCACTGAACAAGAATTACAGGAAAATTTTTACAGCAAAGGACTAGATAGCAAGTCTCTGGTTGATAAACTCACAATAAAAAATTGAGATGGGTTGTTAATCTCTCTTCCACCATGTTTGTAATTATATCCCCTAGTAATATTTATATATATATGTAACTGGTTTGCAACATGTTTTTTAAGGTTTGTAATATAATTAATAAAAGTTTGCGAATATGTTTCCAATATTCATAGGGCTCTAGTTCAATTTGCAACACTAGGATCAAATTGAATTATCAAAGTTTAACACGGTTGGGGAACTTGAACTTCTAGGTCGAGGTAGACTTGGGTTTTGAGAACATCATCTTGTCTCCCTTGGTGCGGAATTGTACCAATTTCCGGAATATCTCGAAAGAGTTAGCTTGTCTTAGGAAACACTCTAGTAACATCAACGGCTTGAAGATAGCATGATTGATCAAGATAATGACTTGCTCAAGTGAAGGCTGTGGGAATTACTAGGGTTGCTTGGATGGTAATGCTTGAGGCTTGAAGTATGTTTCTGGACTAAATGAAACTCTCTGGAGTTATTTCCTGGGTGGTTCCCTCTCCCTGCGTTTCTTTTATCTTTCTCTGTGTTACCTCCTCTGTCTCTATGTGTTATCCTCTTCTCTAATGGTTTCTCCCTCATTATGTAAGTGAAGGGTTCTTCTATAGGCTTAAAGGGAATCTCTATTTGTGGCATGGTCTTCCCCTCTTTCTCCCTAGCTCTCCTATTATTCCTTTTTTGGTGTAATATAGATGCATTGTTGAGACCTGCAGTTTGCTTTTTCCCGAGGCACATCTTTCCCAGGGCGACCTTCCCCAAGTGCTACTTCTAGTAGTGCGCCTCATGGCTTTCGCGCATTGTTTGTTTGTGTAAGCTGGGAAGTGAAAGTCAACATTAAATGCCTAACTTGCTGAGTTTAGCATGCATATAATGCATGAATCTAGTTTAGTTCTAACTAAAGGGGTTGGCTTGCTAGGGAAATGGGTAAACTAAGCTAGTTCTCTTTCAATGTTGCATGCGTGAAATGCAAAGGATACGGGCTTGGATCTTTAGGCCCCCAAGCAACCCAAAGTCTTCCATGACCCCGATTCCACATAGGCTTGATAACCTTCCGTAACCATCCATATCACAATTCACTTGACAAGTCCCGAATATGTGACTTGAGCTTAGTATGAATAGTGACTAGCATGAGGAAGCATGGCATGATAAATAGGCATGAACATGGCATGCATATACAGCTTAATCATCGTGGCATGGCATGTTTGTAAATATATTCATCATCGATCTTACGCATTGGCATGTGTTTGGACTTGAATGTAGGTTTTGCATGACAATTGGGCCCTAAGACTTGGTTGGATTGGTATGTAATATTTTTTGGCCCCAACAAACCCCAACAATTTGCGATGGAGAGCTGATTTCACATACCTTTTTAACTTTTGTTCATTTTTATTTCTGATCATCCGATTGAATATATCAAACAGAAACAAGTGAACATGAAAGATGGAGAGCTGATTTCACATACCTTTTTAACTTTTGTTACCTCATGCTTAAGAGGTCAATCTGGTTATACATTTTCATATGTATTTGATACGTTTGCTACGTGCTATCGAATTTGCTATAGCCAGCTGATGATTTAAACTCATGCAATCACCGTAGAATGCAAGTGATAGCCTAACTACTTATAAACACATGTAAAATCTCTTATTTTTCAATGTGAGATTTATTCTGTTGACACTCCTCATATGTGACAAATATGAAAAAATAAAGAATTTATTAGTGACACTTCAAAAACTGCATCGTGAACTCATAATTTTTTCTCACATGTTGCGTTCACAAGAATCTACCGCACAAACCACCGCCTCTGCTTATATTCGACCATCACATTATTCGGCAGCCGAAACTTTGTACCTTTTGAATGCAATTCAAAAGAACTAAAAGTTGTCGATCAGCGAAAACAAGACGAAAAATGAGAAACGAGGGAAAAAATGGATAAGGCAACAGAGGGACAAACAAAGGCCTACAACAAGTTCATCAGAAAAGGATGATGAAACAGAAGCAAACATAAACCAAGAGATCAAAATTATCCCAAGATGCATCAAATGTTAATATAAACTGCAGTAATTCAACTCCGATACAAAGCAAATGACTTCAACTGACAAAAATTCAAACTCCAGTCTAGACAAGTAATAAAAATATTTGGACGATAGTCTACTTGATCTTCTTCTTCGGCCTCAACTGCAAAAAAACCAAAATCGCAGTTTCAGTTGCTCAGAACATAAAGTGATTCCCAGCAAAACAGTCATGATCATATACAATTCTACAATCAAATTTCAAATGCAGTAAGCAAGCAGCGACCATAATACATCCAAAGAAAAATAAAAGTACCTGATTGCTGTGGCCACACTTCTTCTTCCTGCAGTTCACTGCCCTTGGATGAAGACGAGCATAGCACCTAACAAACAAGGGAGATGAGAAAAACTTAGATGTCAGCATAACAATCTATCATTTGGATTATCACATAAAAATCAAGTGTTGAAACAATACAAGTGGAAAAACAATGGGAGGATACAACAACAATACACATCCAACACAATATCAATTAACATTGTATAGAATATTAAGATCAATTACAGGAAAAGCCTAGTTGACAATGTTGAAACACTAGAAACCATGAGATTTATCTCAACGTCAAGCTCTAAAATCAAAACGAAAACAATCACATCCTACAATATCTATCAAGTAAACATAGCAACAATAGGATGTTCCACCCATGAACATCAACTGAAAACTGTTGATCGCAGCTGACACAATTAATGGATGGAAATAAATATCGAGACAAGCATAACCTCAATACACTTTAACACAGAAAGGAGGCTAAGTAATTGTCTCAACAATGAAGGATGAACCAAAACCTCAACACAACGCCCAACCCACAAAAATAAACGGAAAGTTGATTAAACGGATTTTCTTATTGGAAACAATCAGAGTGTAACTTGCTCAGAAAAGAAAACAACAAAAAACGCCTAGCCATTTGCCACTTAAGAAAATCCTAATTCATCCAATCAAAATCTCAATACCAAATTTACTAATATCTTCATCTCTGAAACATCATTAATTAATATCGTCAACTAATCACTTAAATTAGGGTCTAGAAGCAACATTAAGCAAGTGTTTTTACATAACAAATGCTATACAAACATAAGGGAAATTTGGAAAAATAACCAAATTTTAGACCCCATATAGAATTATAGCCACCATATTAATTTTATGATAATTATAACCAAAACTTGATGTAAAAGTACTAATATACCCTTAATATTAAGGTTTCTCACAACAACCAAAACAAACCTTTAAACTATCCTAAAATGAGAAATTAATCTTCATCACTTTTTTGTTTTCACTATTCACTTTGCATATGCAATTTCGTATTCTTTCTTCATCCACTGGAAAAATATTTTGGAATGTATGCAATTTAGTCAGTGAAACACTAAATCGAAGTATCTAATTACAAAAATAATAATTAGCTATGGAATTAGTACCTTCTGAAGAACATTCTCATAGGTTGTCTTGCTAATTAAAGAGAAAGTTAATTCAGTGGCCTCAATCTGCAGTAATCCTCAACATTTTAAGGTAGTTTAAAGGTTGTGTTGTGGTTGTTATGAGAAACCCTAGTATTAAGGGTATATTAATACTTTTACATCAAGTTTTGGTTATAATTATCATAAAATTAAAATAGTGTTTATAATTCTATATGAGATCTAAAATTTGGTTATTTTTCCAAATTTCCCCAAACATAACAGCAATTAATCAATGTTCCACTCAAGAAAATCAACTGAAAATAATTAAGCCCAGCTGACAAAGTTAAGAGAATGGAAATTTATGTCGGGACAAGTATAACCTCAATTGCATTCTATCTGAAATGGAGGCTAAGTAATTGTCCCACTAAATTAACCACTAAATTAACAACAAATTAGAACAAAAAGAAAACATTCACACATCAAGGAGAAAAAAAGATAATTACTTTCTGCAAATCATCTTCTCCTGATTGTACTTGCGAGCCAAAGCCATGAGAGAAGGCTCGATAATCCCTCCGCGGAGCCTCAGCACGAGATGAAGAGTCGACTCTGAATCAAAACAGAGCAATCAATTCGAATCAGACTCCGCAATGAAATACAATCAACTGAAAAATCCCCAAAATTTAAAACCCTAAGAAAAAAAAGACCGACCTTTCTGGATGTTGTAGTCAGCCAGGGTGCGGCCGTCTTCGAGCTGCTTTCCGGCGAAGATGAGGCGCTGCTGGTCCGGCGGAATGCCCTCCTTGTCCTGGATCTTGGCCTTGACATTGTCGATGGTATCGCTGCTCTCGACCTCAAGAGTGATGGTCTTCCCGGTTAGGGTTTTCACGAAAATCTGCATCTTTAGGTTCCTTTGGCTGTGTCTCTGTGAGAGGCGGAAATGGCTTCGTTAGGGTTTTATAATCAGCTTCTAGGGTTTCATTTCTTGGGGCTTCTCGCTTGGGGCCAAGGCTTGACCCGGAATGACCCGATGTAATTGGGCCTCTTGTTAAAAAGTGTGGCTATTTGGGCCCTATATAATAGTTTTAATGTTTTCTTCCTCTTATCCTCTACGTATCATTATCGTCGTAGATTTTCGTTAAAATTCTCAACCATTTATATAGTGTCATGTGTCGTTATCCATTAGTAATATCCACTCATATTTTTTATAAGATTCTCAATCATTTATATAATGCCCTGTGTCCACGTATCATTATCATCGTAGATTTTTGTTCAAATTCTCGCTCATTTATATAGTGTCATGTGTTATTATCCATTAGAAATATCCATTCAGATTTTTTATAAAATTCTCGATTATTCATATAGTGCCACATGTCATTATCCAATATTATGATTTCCTATTTTTTATTATAAAAAAGAACCTTTCTTATACCCTTTCTCCCTCCTCTTCTCCCCGCAGCACTGAAGAGATACAATATTATGATTTCCAATATTATGATTATTCATATATGAACCCTAGTCTGGAAAATTATATCATGGTTTGATTTTTGTATAGTTGGAATGTAATTGCATAAAATCGTAAAACTATCTCCATATCTCAAAATATAGGAAATCGTATCATAAAGAGGGAATGCTCCTCCTCAATCGTTGCATCCTTCTTAAATATATATTTTGCAAGAAATCATGATATTTAGTTGGAGGGTAAGATCTTGAATGTAGGTAAAGGTTCTTGTTTCGTCTATAGAGACAAAATTGAATAAATAAGTATACTTACACATGAATAGTGATGCAAAGGTCATCTTAAGTTTCCGTGCCACCTTTTTGACATTTTATGTATTGTAATAATGATTCAAGTCTCCTGTATAATAAATGACGAAGATATTAACAAACGATGGTAGATGCATTTATCTCTTTTATGAATATGCATATTCTCCTCTATCTTCATTAATTGCATTCATATAATTATGATATGTATACATTTCGTTCATAATTTTGTGATGCAATCAATGAAGAACAAGGAAGAGAAGACAACAGTTGTATCCTTATCTACCCAATGTTTTTTACCATATTCTGAAGCTTCGTAAAGCAATATATATAAATAAGGTAAACCTATTGCATATCTTAAATTAAATAATATTAAATTAGATACATAATTTAAGATTTATCACAGCATTCCAGCATCATTTATTAATATGTTTATAACTCATTATTCAGGAGCTTTGGATTATTATTGCTATGCATCAAAGTAAAAAAAAAAGGGTGTGATATCCACACACCCCTTTTTACTTCTTCCACACCTTTTTAATTTTCAGTCGTCGGATCGGATGAATTGAAGAAGATCAACGGACAAAAATTAACAAGGGGTGTGTGAGAAGTAAAAAGGGATGTGTGGATAGCACACCCAAAAAAAAAATAGGCACACAAACGTAGGGATGACCTTTGCATCACTTCTCATATGCAAGTGTGTGTGTGTGTGTGTATTCAACCTTGACTCTGTAGGCAAAACAAGCGAAGTTACCCATATTCAAGATCTTACTCTCCAACTAATTGAAAAGGCGAAACATCCCTACACCTTCAAGCCCCTAATCAGATATCATAATTTTTTTTACAAAATATATATTTAGAAAGGGTGCAATGACTGAAGAGGAGCATTCCCTCTTTATGCATATTCTATATTTTGGGATACAGAAATGATTTATGGTTTTGTACAAATATATTCTGACCATATAAAATCTAAATTGATGGTTTACTTTCCCAGACTAGCGGCTCATATAATCCTATATTGTTTAAGACATAACAAAGGCAGCCAGGGAAAACCAGAGAGAAGGCATGCAAACAGTAAAGTGAAGAATAAAGGTGAAAAAAGAATGTCGAAACAAAGCCAGCAAGAAAAACAAGAATCCAGTTAGGACATAACAAGGGCAGCAAGAAAAAAAGGAAATTTCTGGGGTTGGGGTTTTTACAGTCACTGTTGTAAAATGGCCTCAGGTATATATGTATCAAAAAGTTAGGGTTTCAGTTATTTTCATATATACATAGGCATGAGACAATGCATGACCGTTACCGTGTATACGTGTCATGTAGGTTGGTATCATAACACTTGCGTCTACTAAGTTGCTGCATGTCATGATAAATATGGTGACTGAAACTTTTCAGGTCTACCAGAAACAAAACACAGAACCCAAGTACTAGATTTTAAACCATATATAGATAACAAGAATACCATCATTTGTTCTGTGTAAAGCTCGAATGATAATCGTCAACCAAACTAAATTCTACTTGTTTTTCCGGCAAATAATCTAACTAGGTTCAAAACTACGTCTGGGTTGATGGAATGGCTGATGATAAAATTTTGATCCAAAATCATAATATCTCCCAAACCACCGCAGCAGCAGAAAACCACACAATTGAAGGCGAGTTAATCACAACCTTCTTCCCCTTCTACCACCCTTTCTACGAGTGCTGTCGGTGGGAATTGGAGTCGCATCCTCTGTCAAAACAGAAAAAGAAAAAAAAATATCAAGAACTGCAAAATAACTGTTCTCAGGACTGAACGTTACAAACAACCACCCGAATACTCTTTTTTTATAAGAAAACAACCAAAAATATTTAACTTGAAGGAAACGAAGTTCCATAATCACCAAACATCACTCCCCAAGTCTAAATTGTCTAGGTATCACGAGTGGAACAACACACATTTAATATGAGAGTGGGAGTAAATGAAAAAGGATGTTGATGCATTGTAAATTTATCAAGACCACAGAGAGGTGAAAGGGCAAAGGAGATTACCAATGCGACCAATTCTCATGCCAGAACGAGCAAGGGCTCTGAGTGCTGATTGGGTGCCTGGACCAGGAGTCTTGGTCTTGTTCCCTCCAGTAGCCCGGAGCTTTATATGTAGAGCAGTAATGCCAAGCTCCTACGATATCAGTCACCAAAACAAATTATTACTTATTCTAAAGTAGGGGGGAGGGCAGGCACTATTCACCTTTGTTTTGATTTTGCTTTATTTACAACAATGCCAGCCGAATGTGGCTGGGTTGGGGGGTGATTCTCAAAAATTCAGAGGGTGATTTTGTCTTTTGAGTTCAATTCCTCCCCCCTCGATTTTGCTTTATTTACAACACAACCGTGGGATTTGGGGCTGGGTTGGAACGTAGTTATTAAATGTTAGGAGGGTAATTTTGTCCTGTGCATTTGAGACGGATTGGGGTGGGTTTGGGTTTGCTGTCATTCAGTGCAGGTTTCGGGGATGGCAGGCCATGCTTCCTCTGAGAGATGGATAGAGACAGACGGAGCGAGAGAGAGAGAGGGAGAGGAAGGAGTGGGGATCTCAGCACCATTGCTGCAGATCCTCGATTTCATGAGTGGGAGTGATGTTTAGAGATTTTTTTCCCACTTTTTGAGGGACGGATGGACAGGGAGAGAGATAGGGCAGAGAGCATGCTGTGCGTTTTTTGGGGTTAACGGGTTACCCCACGGGGTTGGTGAGCAGAGGATGTCTGAGGGAGGTATGGGAGAGGAGAGGGTTTTCGGTTTTGTCCTCTGATTCAACAGGTAAAACACTGTTAAGAAATTATTGTTCATTGTTTGTTTCCCATTTGCTTTGTTAAAACTGTGATTGACATTTTTTTGCTTCCTAAAACCAAAACCACTCAAACTGGCCTTCATTTCTGTAACACGAGAGCTTCGGTGAGATGGAGGAGAGGAGCAGGGAGATGGGCTCGAGTCCGCGAACGGCGGAAGAGGTGTTCAGGTTTGATAATTTTCGCACTTTCTTGAATCGATTCAGTGAATTTTTTTTTTATAAATTACTCAGTTTTGGGTTTGAATCTTTATCTGGAAATCCAAAACGAAAAAACTGTGCTCTGCAACACGATTGACGATTTCGATGTCGGCTTCGTGAGATCTCGTCGATCTTTGCTCCCAATTTCTGTAAATTTGGGGTTTCTTGGGGTATAATGTTTTCAAACTCTGTTACTTATTGGATGTGAAGATCTAATTCAATTTGGTGATTAATATAATTAGATTGTATTAAAATTTTCATGATTTTGTAGAATTTTACGTTTTAATTTGTGGGTTTTGGAGAATTCTTCATTAAATTTCTGGGTTTTTTTTATGTGAGATTTAGTTAATTTTTGTAGCTTTTGTAAAATCCTTCGATTAACTTTTTTTGTTTTGTTCTCTTTTCGTATTAGCAAGTTATGGAACCAACTAAAGATCAATTAACTTATAACTGATTCTTCTCTCTTCAGGTTCATGGATTGTTAAGCAGAGTGTGGGAAAGAAAGGGTGCCTCACTGGTTAGGCACTTGAAATCAATTATTTCCATCGGAAGAACTACTTGGAGGTAATGTTGAAGAAATAATTATTAAATTACATTAAAAATTGTAACTTGCGTTTTGATATTCTATTACTCCACATGCTAAATCTGCTTGGACATTGAATGATGGAGGAGTTGGTTTCTTTTTTACTTAGGGTGTGTGGGATGAGATTTAAATGTGTGCCTCTCATGATTTGCATAAACATAACTTGGATATGAAAGTATAAGATATCATGAATCATATGTTATTTTCTAATTTGGATACATTATGTGAATTATTGCTTCTTTGGAAAAGATTAAGGAATGTGGGTTCATCATGGGATTTAAGTTTTAACAATACAACTTCTTAAAATTGAGTAAATGCTCGCATTTGATAGAACCTTGAAGATGGATTTTCAGGTTCAAATTTTGGTTGTGTATTGGTACTGTGGAGTGTTTACTTTTATTTTATTTGTGTGTATGTTTGGGAATGAGGTATCTGAAAATTTTGGAGAAAAATTAGCGGCTATTGTTTACTTGCAAAGTCTGTAACTTTCTTTAAGCTTTTGCAGTACGTTTGGGAGCAAGCTGAAATTGATATCATTAAGCACAAGACAAGAATAAGCCTCCATTTCCATCTCCTAAAAGCAGCATAAGAAAATTAAACAAGCATTTTCATACAGCTGGAGGCTGTAAGTTGTTTATGTTTTTCCAATTATTACTTATTTGATAATATTTTGTTTTTCTGGTTTCACTCTATTTACGGACTTAACATTCACTAAGGATTTCGGCTGGGCATTTTTCTTTTCAGATTTAGTTGTATGGGCTTTTGCGGGTTTGGGCTGTGACTGGGTTGGTGGGTTTTGTTTGTGGTTGGGTTTTTCGGATGGATGGCGCCACGGGCAGGCCTAGCCTGCAACGATGCCAGCGAGAAGAGATGGGAGGTGTCGTGTGATGCGAGAGAGAAGAGAGAGAGGAGGAGTCGTCCTATGGCAGAGAAGAGAGAGGGGTCGTGCGATGCCAGAGAGAAGAGAGAGCAGGACTCCTGGAAGGAAAAATTGGAGGAGAGAGGGAGGGGTAGGATGAGCAATGCAATAGGTAGGGCTGCCCGGAATTTGGGTTTTGTTTTTTCTCGGTGAGGTATGCTTAGAGAAGCGGTGAGGCATGAAGGGACGCCTAAACCGAGGGTTGGTTTCAGAGATTTGGTTCCAGCTGGAAGCTATCTCTGCAAGCATTGATGAGGATTTCTCCCAACTGGCAGCTTCAATTCCTTTCAAAGCTAGGTGTCCTTTTTGAACCAAATTTTCCCTTATTTCACTGCTTCTGGTTTGAACTTGCTTAGGAACCTGTTTTTTTTTCCTGCTTTTTTTTTCTGTCTGGTTCTGGTTCGGTTATTCAACTTTTAGTTGGGAGTGCAAGATATGTTTTTAAATTATTAAATTGGGACAGAAAAACAGATATTTTGGCTGCTTTCTTCATTGTCTGATAATACCACTTCCTCTTCATTTCTCTTTTTCTTCCTGTTGTGTTGGTCTTTCAGTGTTATAGCTTCTCTGCAGAAATCAAACTGTATGCAATTTGCCCCTTTTTGTTCATTACCCTATTATTTGTTTCCCCTTTCTGTGGTTCGCAGCGACTGTGATCATTCCTAACAAATGTATGGAGCTGTGTTCTTTTTGGTGGGGAATTATGGTTGGTGATGTTAACAATGGATCGAGTCTTTCTGTTTGGTATGATTATATCGTTGAACAAGCATGGTTTTAAAGTGGATGCAGATGACAATTTTGTTTGCACGAGAAAATGGTTGAGTTAGTGGTTTTTAATCGTTTAATTGTTGTGCCTTTGCTATGATCCCTGTTCCAGCGGTGTTTGATTGGCGCAAATAGATTTTCATTGTTATTTCTTAGCTGTTATTGTCGTTGCTGTTCTGTGAGTTAGTGTTAATGGCTTTGCTGTGTTGCGATTTTCAGGAACTTGGATCATTGGACAGAGAACTTGCCCTTTGGCTTTTGAGGTATATTTATTTGCGGTTGTTACGGTGGAATGTGCAATCGTTATGTCTTAAGTTGAGCCTGGTTCTTTAATAAAAACAACCAAATGTATTGACTTTTGCATGTGTTTTGCGTGAGAACACCAAGTTGTGATGTGTTCGTTGTTGTAAACATTATCAGCAACTTTGGCTTTTCATGTGTTCGCATGATAAAAATGGCTAATATATTGAGTTTGAAAATAAGGGTTTGGGGTTCACTGTCTTTCCATGTGTATAATTTTACCCCTTTTTCGTTTCTTTATAATTTCAATTATCTTTCAGCAACCTAATCACTAAGCTTATTAAATTCATTGACCAGGTGATTTTGGATTCAATCCAGAAGTTCCTAATTCTCAGATTGTGTTGTATGTTCTTTTGTGGTAGTGAGATTGGTAAATCATTGCATTTTACTAAAGTATTTGACTTGCGTGTTCTGAACTTTTGAGCTCATTTCGTCTCTAAAATGTCCTCTTGGAGCTCTTACTGTGATCGTTCTTCTATTTCTTTTATTCAAAATGTTTTACATTTCTCATTTAATTGGTGTGCCATTCCCTACTTCAGTTTGTATGTTTTTTTTATTTTTCGGTTATCATTTGCCATCTCGCTTCAGTTTAAGTGGTCCTTTCACCTTAGTTTATTAGACCACAGCAGATGTTATTATGAGACCATTATATTGTAATTGATTCTGATGACGGAGGTTTATCGGAGATGAAGGCTAATGCTTAAGCTTTCAGTGGTTAATATCTCTTGAAACTTTTGATTTCATTTATCTTATTGACCTTTTCTCTCTTTTTTTTCTCTCAACAGTTGGGATGAATGGGTAGGGTTGGATCGTCTGATGAAAAACACTGACGAGAATAAGAAGAAGCATGAGTACCTCAACCAGAAACAGAGAACAGACAAGAATGCAAAGCTAATACACACAAAACATACTAAACTAAGAAGTTATCATGGTTGGGTTTATCATCTTTTAACATTTCCTTTGTTGTTGCCCAATCATGAAATTTGGATTTATTCTTGAATGTTAGATGTAGGGTGTGTAATTCTGGCATGTGACATGAACCATCCTATTTTTGGGCGAGCTTTGAGGTTTAACGGTCATACCCTTCATAGGGGTAAATATAATGGATATGGGATACTGAAAAAGTAACAATGTAGTTAACTAATTTACCAACATGCATTCTTCATTTATGATCATAACTTGAATACGGTTCTTGAATTAGGATGCCAAGAGGTTAGGTACTGAAAATATATCCTGTTTTATTAACTTCTCTTGCAATTTGAAAGTGTATATAATCTGCATTGTTCTTACTGTTGGTATGAAATTATGTGCAGCATCAAGAGGGAAGAAGCGAAAGAATGACTCTGTCTGTAAGGTATACCTCCAGGTCATTATACATATCTCTCTGTTCATATTATTTCCTTTTCATTCTTGCTAAATTATTGGGTTATTATATTTGTGTACAAATATTAGTGTATTTGTTAATTGGATTTCGATAATTGGAGTTCAAATATTACATTGTTATAGAGATACCAATTTCTCATATGATTGCAATTTGAAAGTAGATATGTGTTATCTGATTTAATCACAAAATTTGTATCCCTTTAGCTAATAGTACGTTCATTTGCTGAACTGGGTTGGCTTTAGTTTTAGGTTTTATTATGCGGTATGCAATTGGTCAGTTCTTCAACATGTTCTCAATTTAGAACGAGAGAAACTAATGATTCTTCTGAATGAAAATGTTTCAGATGGGTTTCTGTAATGCGAATTTCGTGAGGTTCATAACACTGATTTGATTCTCTCATAAGAAAGGATCTCCTCTCTGGCTTTCTGGGCCAAGTTGTCGAAGCTCTCTCTGTAAGTAATTTCTCACCCTTTTCTTCATATTTACCCCCATCGTAGTAAAATCGGATTTCTTTGGTTAAATTGATTGCGCCAATCAGTTCATTTGCTTTCAATTTCTTAATTCTCTGCTTGGTTGCTGGGAAAGTGTGGGCAAAATGATTTAAATTTACTTCCTTTCATGTTTTCAACTTCAATCTTCGTAGTAATTGTACCTAAATGAGCGGACTTTTGTTACAGTTTTTGTGGAATTCCATCTTCTATCTGTTATCTGATTGATCTAATTGATTTAAAATGTATATAAAAAGTGACTTGATTTTTGTTTTTTGCTCTGTTGACTTCTGAACTGTTTAATTGGATTCATTATCGAAAAAGCTGATTTTTTATTATATTTATTTATTTATTTTTAAAGAAAAATGATTCTTGAAAACACAATGTTGATGGGTTTTTATTGCCCATCTCAAAGACTGATAAATTCACTTTTGGGGGAACATGCCTAGCACTTTTTTTCCTGTGCTGATTTGAGCTGCAAATGTATGAGGGTTGGTCTGAATTGACGAGCATAGATTTTGCGTAAGCAAATGTATACTAATTTAGGATTTTGAGCATTGTGGTGGTATGATCTCATGATAAAATGACCAAGAATATATGATTTTTTATTCTTTTGATTCAGTATCATGACTCAGTTGCAAAGCACTAAACATTGTAGTTAAATACTTGCATGCTAATGGTTTGGTGTAATGGTAACTCATTTAGAGAGAGAAAGTGGCAGCAGTAGTGGGGAAGGAAGAAGGACCATTCATGTTTCTGTTATCATTTCTGCCATTCGAAGCTCTGGGGTTTGGCTTTGGCTCCGTTAGCTGTTGAGGTAATTATTAATTTTTTTTTTCAGTATTCGGTGAGTTTGATCATATGGGTTTCACTACTCAACCCTTCTCTACCATTACGAACAGGTTGACTTTTTAGGGTGGGTAATTTTGTGGTTTGAAAATTATGTGTTAGAAGTGTTAAGTTTGGGCTTAGAAATGGGTTTTCTGTTAAAATTTCATTTTTGTGATTTTGGGGGTTTTGTTTCAAGCAATCTCATCCTTTTAATCGGACTTTTTCCAAATTTTATTGGTGGGTGTTGGGTGCTTTTGAATTTGGTGAAATTTGTGATTTGTCAGTGCTTCAATGGTGTTTTGGAATGATTGGTATTTTGGTGTCAAATGCAACTAATTATGCGGATCTTAAATTGTAGATATCTAAGAGTGACAAATGCAACTAATTATGTGGATCTTAATTTGATGATTCATTTCTTTCACTCAGTTTGTCACGAAATGAGTTCAACCATGGATTCGTATACATTGAAGTCCACATCAGATTTGCCTGCTCTCTGACCTGATTGAGTGAGGGAGGAGGGATAGAGCGCAGAGAGAATATGACGGAAATTGAGGAGGAAGCCCATGCTTGCAGAGAGTTAGTGAGATCTGAAGCCCATGCCTGGATGAACTCATTTAATTTGAGCACACAGAGCTCAAATCTGGTGTTCAAAAATAAGGCGGAGGCCACGAAGTTCTCAAATCCAAGATGAAAAGGTATAATCCACGCCTTTGCAACTATTTGTGTCCTTGATATATATATATATATATATGCCATTAGTTGTTAATTATATTTTTGGTCTGTGTCTATTCCCTCTATTCTCATCCTCCCCTCCCGCATCCCATCTTTGTCGTTGCCCATATTCTTCTCTGTGAATCAATGTCAATGTTTAATTTTCATGGGCGGTGCAAAAAAATTTTGGACTTTTTGTGATCCCACAACCCCACCCCCACATATAATTGGCTTTAAAGGGTTATGGGTTCTATTCTTTTATTATTTGTTTCTCTCTTTTGGACCAAAAGGGAGATTCTGTTCATTATTTAAAAGTATTATTAATTTTTTTTAGAAATTTGAAAGATTGTTTCAAACATTGATATATAAAAGCAGTGCAGTTTGGCTTTATTTCTTCTGATATATTCTCTTTCTTGCTCTCTTCAAAAATCCCACAACAGTG
Organism: Malus sylvestris; assembly: GCF_916048215.2. Lineage (NCBI taxonomy): Eukaryota > Viridiplantae > Streptophyta > Magnoliopsida > Rosales > Rosaceae > Malus > Malus sylvestris. The sequence goes on from NC_062273.1 coordinate 2,605,904, forward strand.
TTTAGAGTTGGAGGCTTTTGCTCTGTTGGGTTTTTTTCCAATAACAAGGGCCGAAAGGTATTCCCTTTTCATATTCTTCTCTCCCAATTTCTTTAGGGTTAATTCAATTTTCTTATGCTATTTGCAGTGGTGCTTTTTAGGGTTTAACTATTTGATTTCACAGATTCATTACAGACACAGTAAATAGTACATTTTAAATTCGTATTTCATAACTTGGTTGCTTGATAACAGAGTAAATAGTTACATTTTAAATTCGTATTTCATAACACAGTAAATAGTTACATTTTAAGTCGTCGGCTCTGTATCCTTTTTGTGCAGTTTTGTTTTAATCTCATAATCTATGTTTCTTTATCTCAATCACCAATGGTATCTGGTTTGCAAGAAATTGAGGATAGGATAAGAGAACTGGAAGTGAGCCTGGTGCGAGAGGGTCTTATCTCAAAGACTCAGAGAAGGCTGAGATGTATAAGAAGCACAAGGAAATCCCTGAGGTTTATACTGTTGAGAGGTTGGCTAAGGATTATAGGATTATGAGGCAGAGAGTGCATGCTATTCTTTGGCTTAAAGAGCTTGAGGAGGAAGAGGAGAAAAAGCTTGGTCGTCCTTTAGATGATTCTGTTGAGCTCCTGCTTGACACCTGCCCAGAGTAAGATATCAATTCACAAGCATTACTTCTATTATATACAATGGGTCCTGTAGTTCTAATAATTTTGTAATGATATCAATATTCTGTGCATACTTCATACTGATGGTAAAGGTTTCCTGCTGCGTTAATTGTAGTCGCAAATTTATAAGCTTAGTGGTGCTTGGCTGATCTAATAGCCAGATTTTATTTCTCATAGTGCATAACTCCTTTCCTCTTTTCAGATTTTTTAATTCTCATGACCGCGAATTCCACATGGTATCCCTTACCTACAAACCTGATTTCAAGGTTATGTCAGAGGGTTGGGACAGTACCACCGGAGATTTGGATGAAGTTCATTGTGAAATCTCAAAGAAAGAAAATGAAATGCTCTATCAAGAGTTTGTCCAGAGAATGAACTTCAACAAAATGAAAGAAAGTTCCATAATCCTAACTTTTCCATGAGAAAAGAAAGCAATCCAACATTGATAATTAAGAAAAAAGCATAGTTCTATACTGCTATTATTAGTGTTACTGTTACGTCTCTCATTATTATTAGCTTTTCTTTCTCTTTGTTCATATTTTTGTCTTCGAGGATGAATCATTGGAAGCATATATGTTTTTGCATCATGCTTTTCTTTTTCCCACTAAAGTGGCATCAATAGTTATTGTATTTCTCCTCTGCATACCTCTTTATACGAACAACTGATGGACTTTGCGGTGTACAAGCAAACTGGTTATGAGAGTATTAAGTGGGTTTCTGTAAGACAAGGTGATAGATTAGCAAGTCTTAACTCAGTTTCTTCCTACTAATTGTGCAATGTCTTTACATGTTAGCTTAGTTGAATGTATATAAAAGTCAAGTTGTTTATCTTATCGACCTCATTCACTTATGTGCCCCTTTGTTCATTCATGATTGTGTTGAATTTATTCAAGTTTAATGTGTTTTATTCATGTAGTTACGCCTGAAACAGTGGTTCCCGCCGCAACGCGCGGGCTTATTATCTAGTTAATTCTATTATTACAACTCAGAAATAGAAGCCAAAGACGGATGTAAATCATATAACTCGGTCTGAAATAAAAATCATTTAAATAAAAGGGCTGGTAAACCTTGCAGCGTTGAGAAACATCCTGAGCGGCAAGCATAGCTGCATAAGGCGATGATTCATCCCTATCAGCTTTCACCTTCATACCACCTGAAATTGGGGAAAAAATGGGTAATGATGGCAACAGCAGTGGAATAATCAAAAGAAAATCATCTTCCAACAGAGTATGACAGGACAATAATGCCAAGAGTCCACAACAGAACCGAAGCATCAAGAAACGGTCACTTCTATTCATCACAATTATGGAAGGGGAACGGTTTAAGAAGAGCGCCAATGCGCCATCATACATTAACATCACTAAGCTTCCGTAACATAGCTTTACAATCAACTACAAATATCCGAATTTACTGTGGAGCGCATCCAACCATGCAGTTGCAAATCAAAAAATACCGAAAACTATTTCAAGTAACAACTGAGAGATGTCGAAAAACATACCGGTGATGCGCACAAGAGTCTCCCTACCGGACAAGTCAGTCACATGCTGCAATTAGAAAGCAATAATTTCGCATATAAATTCAACTACAAATGAAAATGGTAAATTACATTCGAAAAGATAAAAATATGGCACTTACAATGAAGGTATCATTAAATGAGGCAAAAATATGAGTAACACCGAAGGCATGTTCTCCGTTGTTGAATCCCACATCGGCCATATAAAAAGAAAAGTAATAGTTTAAATATCATAACCCCACTCTAACTAAAATCGAGACATTTTTTGATAAAACCCCACACCTGACGGATTGTGCAGATGATAATTACCAAGTTGGGGCAATATCGGTGTTGTTGGAGGTGGGCCGTATGGCCCGTCTCTCTGATAATTCTACATGGTATCAGAGCCAGGGAATGGGCCTGTATTGTACTGCCATGTGATAGTGGGTCCCCTTGGCCCCGCGCGATGATGGTGGGTCCCTTGGCCCGCGTGTAGGGTGAGTCCCCTTAGCTCTACGTGGTTGCCGATGTGTGAATCTCTCACGTGTGACCCACTAATTGGGTCCCACGTGAAGAGGTGTGTTGAATCCCACATCGGCCATACAAAAAGAAAAGTAATAGTTTAAATATCCTAGCCCCACTTTAACTAAAACCGATATCTTTTGTAATAAAACCCCATACCTGACGGATTGTGCGAGTGGTAATTACCAAGTTGGGGACAATATCAGTGTTGTTAGAAGTGGACCGTATGGCCCGTCTCTCTGATAATTCTACATCCGTCACGGAGCACAGGTCCAAGAGTAACATTATACTCCTTGGGCTCCCTGGTCTTCTTCCTCGACTAAACCAATCGAAAAATTCAAATAAAAAGATATAATCAACACCAAATAAAATTATAAAACAGCAGCTCAATATTTTCAATAAATCTACAAATCCAAACAGTGTTAGTCTACTCCAATCGATAATTCGTAATGTGTTTGGTTGGCGAGAAAATTTGGAGGGAAAAAATGAGTATTTTCTGATCATATTTTACTTTCAATTACTCGGCAACCACAGAATGTAAACTGCCTAAAAACACAGAAGAAAGAGAGAGAGAGGGAGGGTTACCATGGCTGCGAGTAAATGATTTGGTTAGACGTCTCAGACTATTTAGAACGACGACAACGCTCAGACAGGCTCTCAGAGCTTCCAGAAAACCCCGCCGGCGTAAATCAGTCGCGAAGTTTTATAGCTAGGGTTTTGCTTTGGGGTACTAAAATGACCTTATTGCCATTTTTAAAGTACTCACACTGGGCTATTTAAATGACTTCATTGCCCTTTTTACAGAATTCGCAAGCGAGTGGTGAATGACATGATTGCCCTTTTAAAAGTACACTAGTTACCAATTTCGGCAACGGGAGTGATGAAAAGACATAAAAATTATCTATTTTCTGTTTAAGTAAAAGTCGAGAACTAGACGGGTCTAGCCGGACGCCTAAACAGGTTCAGGCCTTCATAATTTTTATTTAACGCCTAAAGATTAATTTTGGCGGTAGCCAGCCAATAATGAGTCTGTTTCCTAACAAGTGGGGGTAGGTCGATGATCACGGAACTACCTTGGCCTTCAATCGATAATTCGTAATGTGTTTGGTTGGCAAGAAAATTTGGAGGGAAAAATGAGTATTTTCTGATCATATTTTACTTTCAATTTCTCGGCAACCACAGACTGTAAACGGCCTAAAAACACAGAAGAGAGAGAGAGAGAGAGAGAGAGAGAGAGAGAGAGAGAGAGAGGGAGGGTTACCATGGCTGCGAGTAAATGATTTGGTTAGACGTCTCAGATTATTCAGAACGACGACGACGCTCAGGCAGGCTCTCAGAGCTTCTAGAAAACCCCGCCGATGTAAATTAGTCGCTAAGTTTTATAGCTAAGGCTTTGATTTGGGGTACTAAAATGACCTTATTGCCCTTTTTAAAGTACTCACACTGGGCTATTTAAATGACATGATTGCCCTTACCAATTTCGGCAGGAATGTGATATCCACACACCTCATTTTACTTCTCACACACATTTTTAATTTTCGACCGTCGGATCAGATGAATTGAAGAAAATCAATGGACATAAATCATCAAGGGATGTGTGAGAAGTAAAATGGAATGTGTGGATAGCACATCCCTTTCGGCAATGGAAGTGATGAAAAGACATGAAAATTATCTATTTTCTGTTTAAGTGAAAGTCGAGAATTAAGCTGGTCTAGCCAGGCGCCTAGACAGGCCTTCATAATATTTTTTAAACCCATAGAGATTAATTTGGCGGTCGCCAGCCGATAAGGACTCTTTGTTTCCTAACAGGTGGAGTCAGGTCGATGATCACGGAACTAGTCATTTATCTATCATAAATCCTCGGAAATGCCCATCTCCATGACGAGTAATGTGAAAGAATACTTTGGTGCACATGCACAGTCGTCGAGTACATGAATAGTTTTAAACAATGAAATGGATGACTTCTCTATACCCTGTATACTTCATGTTGTTTTTATTTGATACGATGATAATATCACAAAAGAAATTAACAAAAATAATACTGAAATGTTGGTTCTTCCTTTGCAATGGATATGCTAACAAAAAAAAAAAAAAAAAATCCATCACCTTCGAATAAGTGTCCAAGGAAGTTCTGCAAGATTGACTGGCAGTTTGTACGTTGCAGACTCCGCGGTGTCAAGAGAAGCCATAACCTATAACTTCATTCCTTTTCAAGCTCTTCCGGTTTTATGCGAGGAACAATGTTCATCGACTGGAGTTCTTGAATCAAGAGCTTGCAAGCATACGGCATCTTTGCAGTATACATTTTATCCCCAGTTTTGCACGAGGAACAAATTCCAGTTTTCAGCTTATGGCTGTAATATCCCAACAAACCACACTCTTTGCAAACATGAACTTCAAAAGGATCACTCGACAGCATCAGGCGCTCATAAAGCAGCATACTAGCACCATAAGCAATCAAACAATCACGCTCCATTTCTCCAACTCGTAGTCCTCCATTACGGGCTTTTCCCTCGGTAGGTTGCCTAGTTAGACTGACTCGAGGACCACTACCCCGTGCATGCATTTTATCTAGAACCATATGCTTTAACTTCTGGTAGTAAATTGGTCCCATGAATATATATGCCTGTAAAGGGCAGCCTGTGATACCTGAGTAAATCAAGTCCTTGCCATCGTAGCTAAACCCCATCCTCACAAGCGTTTCACTTATATCTTCAACCTTGTCTGCATGACCACTTGGTTCACCAAAGGCACTGCCATAATGAAACCTGCCACATGACACTCCTTCTTTGCTCCCAAGAAGTTCTATCATCTTGCCTACAGTCATTCGACTTGGAAACCCATGAGGGTTCATAATTAAATCAGGGCAAATGCCACGTTCTGAAAAAGGGAAATCTTCCTGCTGGACAATGGTACCACAAACACCTTTCTGCCCATGTCTGCTACTGAACTTGTCACCAACTTCCGGTCTACGAGTATGGCGAATTAAGAACTTGGAACATAAATTATTATGTTTATCAGAAGAGAGGGTCACTTTGTCAACCACACAAGATTCTCCATGAGGTCCCTTGTAAGACACTGGAGCATTTCCATATGGAATATTTAGTTGGCTTGGGGAAATCTGCGGCCCCCTCGTCACTTGAGGAACCTGTTTATTCATTAGAATGTCATTATTTCTAATAATTTCTCCAGGTGCAGCAAGTCCATCATTGTCCAGCGCCCGCATCCTTCCAGCATCAGTTCCATCCCTATAGGGCCTTGCTATTCTGTCGCGTGCATCATTTTCATATTTTTGAAGCGTGCCAGAAAATTTTTTCATTAGAATACAGCGACCAAAACCACGATCCAGAGATGCCTTGTTCATGACTATTGCATCCTCTATGTCATAGCCACTATAGCTCATCACAGCAACAGTTGCATTTTGCCCGGCTCCAAGTTTATCAAAGCCCACCAACTCAATTGTCTTCGTTGTCAATAATGGCCGTTGAGGATACACCAGAAGGTAAAGCATGTCCATTCTTTGTAGCTGATTATAAGCAATATTTCCCATTGCTTGCTTTCCCATAGCACACTGGTACGTATTTCTAGGCGACTGATTGTGATGAGGATATGGAATTAGCCCAGCAATAACACCTAAGATGGTGAAAGGCTCTATTTCAATATGGGTTGTTTCTGTTGTCGCCTCATTTTCATATAGAGCAATCAGAGCATTGTTCTCCTCATTAACATCAAGATACTCAATCAGCCCATCAGTTAAAAAATCATTAAAAGTGCGTACTCCATCCTTCAACTCCTGCATATGATGTTCTTTGACCCTTGGTACGCCCTTGTCAGCAATAACTAGTGGACGACAAACTCGACCACCATCAGAGGCAATGTAAACACTACGCTGTTTCTCATTGACGAAGACACTTACAAACTCCCCAATCTTTCCAGCTCTACGCAACTTTCTCAATGCATTGGCAAAGTGATGTGGCTTCTTATGCTTTCCAAGGATGTTTCCATTGAAGAAAACCAGAAAAGAATATGGTGAGTGAACCTCCTCGGCTGATAGTATTTCCAGGCCTTCAATACCCAAACACTTGCACAGAGACATTAATGGGCCCTCCTCTTCATCAGTTGTCACATGAGCCATCAAAGACAAGTTTTTAACCAGTCCACATTGCTCACCTTCTGGAGTGTCACAAGGGCAAAGCATTCCCCACTGGCTAGGTTGCAAGGCTCTAGGTCCACTTACTTTTCGTGTCTTCTCAAATTGTGGCTTGACTCTGGTCATATGGCCCAGACACCCTATGTAGGATAACCTAAATAGGACCTGTGACATACCTTTACTGTCCATTTTGAACCGTTTTATGTTGAAGTTTCCGGTGGATAAGGTCCTTTCTAGCCCATTTGTAATTCTATCACTCGTAAGCTGCTGTGCAAAGTCAAAAGCGCTACTCCTGCTACGCTTTGATAATATATTGTCTCCTATCTTTTTAATATCAGTAATCATCGTCTTGAACAGATCCTCAAATAGAAGAGAGATTAACTGACCAGACAACTCAATCCGCTTGTTACCAACATAATCCTTGTCATCCATTGCATCTTTATTTAAAACTGCATCCATTATGCGTCTCAACATTACAGCAACATATACACATTTAGGACGAAAATCATTCTGACACATAACATTTGCAAGAAACACATCTCGAAGAAGTTTCATCACTCTAGCACTATCCTTCTCGGATGAAGAACCAGAAAAATTAAACCGCTTCAGCTTTGACTCAAGGTAGTCCAAGGCTTGCTCTTGTGTGTATATACCTTCCTTTGCACAATCCTCCAAAGATGGCATTAGCAAGGCACCATACCGCGGATCTCTACCAACCATCTGCACAACTTCTTGATCACCCGTCATTCCCAAAGCCTTCATGACCACCATAATAGGAATCTTCTTGGCAAATTGGTTAAGTATCAAATAGATCCTCTGATTTTCCATCTGAATAACGGTTTTACTTTTGATTCTCTCTGAGCTGCTTGTAACAGATGCATTAAAGTTCCCTTTCTTGTCCATATCAATGATAATCCTGTTTTTTGAGAGTTGTTCCTGCATCAAAAGCACCTTCTCATTCCCTTTGATGATAAAATATCCTCCAGGATCCAGGGGGCACTCGCCCAGTTTTGCAAGCTCGGCTTCATTTTTCCCCAGTAGAGTACAGCAGCAACTCTGTAACATAATAGGCATTCTCCCAATAGTCACACCTTTCCTCTCAACTTTCTCCTTCCGATCATGACTTCCTCGAATGTACACTATATCAACCTTTATCGGTGCAGCATACGTCATATCAGATAAGCGGCATGTATTGGGAGAAATATCATCAGTTTTACCCATTGACATCACCGAGGCCTTATCGACATAGATATCTTTGAACTCGAGATAAATAGTTGGATCGATCTCCGACTCAATCCGATTATTGGCACGAACAATTTTCTTGATTCCCGTGTTCACAAAGTAATTAAACGAGTCTAAGTGCTGCTTTACCAACCCCCTCACCTACAGTACAATAAAAATTCCATCTTTCTTAAATTCCAACGAATCAAAAATACTAAAAACAACAACAGTAGCAATGATGACAAGAACAACAAGCAGGGTAGCAACTTTTTAATTAAAATTTAAATGAATACGTGGATGGTAATAGTAGTTTAAAGTTGAAACCTTCAGAAATTCCGGGACGAGCGCGAATTTGTCCTTGGCGGATTTGATAGGAGCGGCGAGGAATTCCATATCAATGGCTGACTGAGGAGCTTGCCTTGCATTTGTAAACCTAATTCGAAAAATGAAATGAAAAATCGAAAATTGGAATCCAACTAAAACCCCAAACCCTGAACTGAAACCAGTTACCAGTTTAAGAGAGAGAGTACCGTTGCTTGTCGTTGCCAGGAGGGTCGACGGAAGAGTCCAGGGCGACGCCCATGGCCAATTGCTAGGGTTTCTTGAAAGGGTTTTGGATGTGTCTGCAGCTGTTTTACAGAGACAAGAAACAGGGGGAAGAAAGAAACGCTAGGGTTTATTTACATCTTTTACATCCTCCGCACCAACGAAAATGGAAAATGCAAATTGTAATTTCATGCTGGCTATTGGCTACTGCACTTTAGTAGTATTACAAGTGGAATATCTCATATTTGATTCTCGTCAAGGGTAAAGTTAAATTATATTATTATGATAATGTAATTGTAAGCTTAACACATTTTATCATTTTTTAATGTAGATATTATCGTTTTTTCAAAAAAAAAAAATCATGTAGGTGGCATACCTTTTTCTATTTCACACACATTTTTGTTAATTTTTTTATTAATTTTATTCGATTTATTTGATTCAAAGGTTAAAAATTAAGATGAATATGTGAGAGCTAAAAATCGTGCATGAACAACACCAAATTATATTTTTTACCCTTTTCTCTTTGTCGGAAATTTCTTAAATGGTGGAGACCAAGAAATGTAAATTATTATCTTCGTAGAAAAATATAAATAAAAGAGTGTATTTACATGAAAAATATAGATTTGGCATTTTGCATCTCCTGTTCGAGATGCTCTTTAAATTGAATGTGGAACGACAAATTAATATATTAACCATATTTTACAGATAATTTTGTACTAAGGAATATTAAACAACGTCATTATCGTGTAACACCTTTAATAATTGTATCGTGTTCGAGTTTCGAAAACATGACCTGACTATTATGTGTCGCGTTTGTGCCAACGCTAACAGCTCATGGCCATGAATTGCCACTCGTAATTGTAAGCATTTACAACCATACTATTACCCGTAAATTAGTAACACTACACAACATGTCACACTAAAAAATGAAAAATGGATCAATAGCATTGCCAATTTGCCATCTTCAACCAACAACTGATACAATTGTATAATGTAGGTCCACATGATATCCAAAAACCAGAACAGAGAAGCCCAAATGAGACACAAATGATTTATTACAAATGAACAATTGAAACACTAAGAATTACCAATGATATCTGCACAACATATCTTCTGTGGCAGATAAATTAAACCCGATACAGTTGAAGGCCGAAGGGATGAAAGCTTAGGTGCCACAATCTCAAGGAGACCTTTTGGATTGTTGACGTGAACCCAATGGCCGGACTTGGGAAGAACATGAGCTGAAACCTTCCCCTCTGATCCATCTGCTTCGCGAGTGGCAAGGTTTTCGAGTTGTTGAATTGCATCTTGGTCCCAACGATTACTGTCCTCAGCGCGCACAACAGCTATCTCCATATCTTGCGGGGGGTGCTCCAACAGAGGCCAATAACACTTTTCCCTGCAATGTTTTACATTCATAGAAGATAAAGAGGTAAGAGGGAAGGAAACAGATTTTCATTGTTTTCTACTTCAAATTAGTCTCGAAAGTAATCAGGTATATACTGGAAAGAATTGAACATCTGGACAGCAACGTCAAGATTGAACGCCCATGTCAAATGATCTCCGTGTTTCTTGAGGTTGCTGCCTATCCATTGTGACGATGATTTCGAGAACCCGAGTTCAAGCAAATGATTCATGAGCCACCTTAAATGAAGAACCAGATTTATTGCATCAAGAAATTCGAAATACGATGATGATCATGCATAGGATAATTTTGTAATTCCGCTATGCAACTAAACTGGACTCTGATTAACGTTTAACAAAGTAAAGATACTGAATCCAAGGCTCTTGCTTGAGTGAAGCAATTTGAGGGTAGAGAAGGCGTTTGAATGATTAATAAAGCATCTGAATAAATTTAAAGGTTGATGGGATATAGCCATCTTTGAAGGAATTAGCATACGGACAAAGTACACTAGAACTCCACTAGACCTACTCCTGAACTATTAACCCCATGATAGCGCGCACAGTTACACACTACAGCACCTATGTACACACAAAAATCAAATAACTCATCGTAAGGAGAAAGAGGTTTTACTTTCGCGAGGGAACTGGTGAAGGTAGACTCCGCAATGTGTGCAAAACCTTCTCAAGTTCCCTATTTTCAGGGTTCACTTCTCCTGGAACGGAATCCAACAACCACAGCTGTTCTGGACCGCAGAGAAAAACAGAAGGGATTCATGCTAGAATGTCAAACCAGTCTAATAATCCTTCCTATAGTTTCAACTTCATTAGATAACACGCATCAGAAGCAGTACTTGCTTTTAAACCTAACCAGAGAAACTAAGCATGATTCATGCAACAGATAAACCCCGATTACGAACAGATACATACAAGTGTTGGTATGACAGCTTTCAGCATTCATAAGTTGAAGAAGCAGAGTGGTCCACAGTCGCATACATGGTGTCCCAGTTTGGAAACGCTTGACCAAAAAGAACTTCCGCTTATATGGACTTTTGTTGAAAGCGTTTTTATTAGAAGGAAATCTACATTTTACATACAAATTCTAGTGCTTCCTAGGAAAGGACTTGGAACTTACAAGTACCTACAGAAGAAAGTATGTGCTAGTTGCTTCTGTAGAAAAGTATTTACAAGTTGTTGTCTATCCCAGAAGCACTTTAACTTTCTATGCCAAACGTTGCTAGAAGTGCTTTTGGTTATTTTAAAGTGCTCAGCTATTATGAAAAACACTTATGTTTGCAGTTGCTTCTGGAATGGCTAAAAGTGTAACCAAAAGCGCTTTTGAGTACATTTGGCATGAAACTTAATAAACATTTCGACGTGTTCATGGTAAAAGCTGCAGATGCAGACCCAAACTAGTATTTTATGAAGCTCTAAGCAATTTTAGCACAAAGAGAAAGAGGGGGCAAAGTGTAACCTGCTTGGGCAACTTAGCAGAATCACCATAGTCACCACGAGCACAACTTTGTGCAAATTGCAGAGCAACCTTCCCGCCAAAGGAGTGGCCGAGAACAACATCCGGCCAGCCCCAACCTTGAGTCCGAATCAAATTAGCCAAATCTTGAGCCGAATTGACCAAATCGTGAGGCGGGTTCAGACCTTCGAGCTCCGCCGACCTCCCATGGTTCCTCAAATCCACAAGCACCATTCTCCAACCTGCAATTCGAATTTTGTGTTTACAAAAATAGGGAAATGAAAAGAAAGAGAGAGAAAGAGAGAGAGAGAGAGAGATAGACCAGATGGGTCGGGAGATTGGAGAGGAGGGTGCGGGAGAAAGATCGCCAGGTTCTGGCGGAGCCCAGAAGGCCGTGGAGGACGAAAGCGGTGGTGCGGTAGGGTTGTGGGTCGGCGAAGGGTCGGAGCTCTTCGTAAGCTAGCGTTTGCAATGGCCGTCGTGAGATAACGAATCGGGTCAGGAGGGCACGAAGACCCGGTTTGCTTCCGACGGTTCGCGCCATGGGGAATTTTGACACATCCGATTTTCACTTTTCCGTTATTCCGTTTGGGGAGCGATGATTCCGATTTTCACTTTACATCCTGGTCCTTAAAATTCTGTTCAATTTTCATTTTAGTCCTTTCAGTTAACTAAGAGCAATTCCACCAGAGTGGATTTTGCCCAGGACCCAGGAGAAAAACAGGGCCAGCACCCTGTCAATCAAGTCCACCCCTTCATGTTGACTGGTACCCAGCCTGAGCTGGGCAAGAGCCCAGCCCAAAAGAGACTGAGACAGAAGCCGGGGAGTTGGTCTGGCGCGTGCGCTTCACGCAGGTGTGGCGCGAGTGCCCGACAAGGTTTCAGAGCACGGGCCCGCGTGCAGGCGCACTCAGTCCCCCCCCCCCCCGAGTTGGCGACGTGGCTTCCCTTATGCCGTTGGATTTCCAACGGCTAGTTTTCTAGACCGTTGGATTTCCAACGGTAAAAAAAAATTTAAATTTTACTTTTAAAATAGACCGTTGGATCAAAGATCAACGGTCCAGGTTTTTTTTACAAAAAGTAAATAAATAAAAAAAAGCCCAACGGTCATAAATATGACCGTTGGCCACGTGGCAACTCCCTAGCTCTTGGATTTGAATATTTTTCAAATCCAACGGTTCAAATTAATTAACTATATTAAAATTCATTAAAAATTATTAAAAAATACAGAAAAATTATTAAAAAATACAGAAAATTTAAAAAAAAATTACAGAAAATTTTGAAAAATGTTAATTTTTTTCCTATAAATACCTAACCCTCATCTTCTACCTTTACACCACATTTCAATATTTTCTACACTTTCTATACTATCTACATTTCAATATTTTCTACACTTTAAGAGAAAAAAATGTCTTCGTGGAAGCTCATTGAAGATGTTACGTTGTGTGAATGTTGGGTTCACACTACTCATGATCCAATTACGGGTAATGAGATGGATAAGCGAGAAATGTGGAGTAAAATTACAAAAGCGTTTTGCGATGTACATGGAGAAAACGCCAGAACTAGTCAAGGTCTCCAAGGTCGTTGGAAAAAACTCAACGCATCCTTTACTTGTTGGAAAAACGTCATCTCTCATGCTTCCGGTAACCTCCGTAGTGGGAAAAGTTTAGCGGATCAGGTGACAATATTTTTATTTATTTATATGCATTCCACTCACATTAATATTTTGATTTATTTAATTTCGTATGTAATTTTTATGTTATTTCTTATGTAATTTTTATGTAATTTTTATTTAATTTCTTATGTCACTTTTATGTAATTTATATGCATTCCACCCGTATCAATATTTTGAATTTATTTATTTGTGTTACACCCGCATTTTTTAACACTATGTTATCCCACATTTTTATAGACACTACAAGCTCAAGCATTCTACAATTCAAAGAACGGGAACAAATCATTCACTAGATGGGAATGTTGGCAAATTGTCAAAGATTGCCCTAAATATAAAATTGTGGCAACTGGTCCAGAAGTTGTCATGCACGGTATGGGTCTACATAGTTCTCCAGAACTAGACATGGCCGAACAAGAAGCCGACACATTTCAAGACACGGAAGGGATGCCTGAACAAAGTGCCCGAGACTCAACCGACTCGTCAGTCCCTCAGGCCCATAGGTAAAAAGGCGTCAAAGAAAAAAGGTAGTTCTTACAAGAATGACTACACTAAATATATGGAGGAACTTGCTCGCCAAGGTGAACTGAACATGGCACGAGAAAAGGTTAGAGATGAGGAAAAAGTTGCTGCTATGGCAGCAATATTAGCAGCTACTGAGGCTAGTGATGCGGCGGCTAAGAGACAAAGAGAAATAGTTAATCGAGAGAACGAGCTGGTTAGAGAAGCGCTTCATCGAGAAAATGAATTGCTTCGAGAAGAAATGATGGCTCAAGCAGATCGTGACACTATGAGCAAGTCTCTAGTAGGACTGTCTCCGAATTCTAAATATTTTTGGACATCGGAAAAAAGAGATGTCATGCGAAGGAGGCGTGCAAGAGATGCGGAAACAAGTCAAGAGGGTTCTAGCTACTTTTGTGACAACCAAGATCCTAGCACCACATATCCTAACTCGAGAGACTTTGTATAATTTTTATGTAATTTTTATGTTTTTTCTTTCTTTTTTCTTTTGAACTTTATTTAATTTCTTATGTAATTTCTTATAATTTTTTTCTTTTTTTTAGGTTTGAACTTTATTTAATTTCTTATGTAATTTTTATGTTATTTCTTATGTAATTTTTAAAACTTTATTTATTTTTATTTAATTTATTATGCAATTTGAATGTAATTCTTTATTTATTTTTAAAACTTTATTTCTTTTGTACTTTATTTAAACACATGAAATAAGATTACATAAACTCACCAAATAAATTTAAAAACAAAACACACTACATAGAATTACATAAACTCACCAAATAAATAGAATTACATAAACTCACCAAATAAACTTAAAAACAAAACACACTACATAGAATTACATAAACTCACCAAATAAACTTAAAAACAAAACACACTACATAGAATTACATAAACTTAAAAAAAAATACAATTTATTCTTCAACCACAAGCCTCATTCTAATTATCTTCGCCTTCTGCAATCCTCACTGATGCTCAATCAAGTCATTCTGGCGGGTTACGTGCCAGTATGGCTCTTGCACATTAGTGTACCGCTGAACGATCAATTCATTGTAACGTCCATCGCGTTCCAACGGCTCGTGTTGCACTGGATCTTCGGTCCCATCATGAGCACAATAGATACGTGTTCTTGAGTTGTTCATCGGATCCGGCTCATATTCATCGACGGCATCATAATCATACTCATCTTCAACAATCATGTTGTGGAGAATAATACACGTCATCATGATGGATCGAAGAGCCTCGACATCAAACATTCTAGCTGCAGCCTTGATAATCGCCCAACGAGCTTGCAGGATACCAAAACAACGCTCGACATCCTTCCTACACCCTTCTTGACATTTTGCAAAGTGTTTTTCCTTTTCAGTCTGTGGATGTGGCACTGTTTTGACAAATGTTGACCACCTTGGGTAAATGTCATCTGCAAGGTAGTATGATCCCTCGTATTGGGTACCATTAATGGTATATGTGCATCTCGGCGAGTTTCCTTGCAGCAGTTCGTCGAACACTGGGGATTGGGCAAGGACATTTAAGTCATTCTGAGCTCCTGGAACATCAAAAAAAGCATGCCAAATCCATGTATCAAATGAAGCCACCGCTTCCAAAATGATGTTTTTGGCTCATTTTCTGTTGCCATATGCTCCTTGCCACGCACTTGGATAGTTTTTCCAAGTCCAATGCATGCAGTCCATGCTTCCAATCATGCCAGGGAAGCCTCGCATCTCATCCTTCCTCAGAAGCCTTCGCATGTCCCTTGGCGTGGGTGTCCGGAGGTACTCATTGGTGTAGAGGGCTTCAATTGCATAGCAAAACCGCATCAGGGACTCCAAAACAGTTGTTTTTCCCATCCTCGCGATCTCATCCACTTGATCTGCAGATGCTCCATATGCAAGCATTCGCAAGGATGCCGTAATTTTTTGCTCAGGAATAAGACCTAGAACATGAAAAGCATCCTTTTTTTTTGCACAAAGTATGAATCATGGTTGCAAATATCACTCATGATTTTGTTGAACAAATTTCGTTGCATTCTAAAACGCCGTCTAAAAATATGATCAGGGAATATGCTATTGGGAATAAAATAATCTTCCAATAGATTTTTACCTCGTTTTTCCCTTTTTCTATCGAGGTTTGCAACACGTCTTGGTTTGGCTATCTAACCCACGGCTTCCATGACACGGCGGGAATGTGAGGCCTTCTGCCTTCTATGGTGATCATCCTCATCCTTCTCCATGAAGAAAGCCTCATCTCCACCTCCACTTCCACCTTCCTCGAGATTGGCCAATTCTGCCTGTTGTGCCAACAACCTTTGTTGTTGCTCCTGCAACTGTTTATACACCATTCTTGAAGAAGACATTGTAATAAAAACTCAAGATTTGAAAACGATGAACAAGGATTCTGAGCTAAAAAGAAGGATTGAGCTTGGTGTGAGGATGGATGTAGGGATGTAGGGTTTATATGGACAAAAAAAGAAAGGATGAGGTTCTGGACAATGCCACGTGGCACTACGTGATTGGTTGAAAATCTTATCGAAATCTTGGCTAAATTATTGTAAACCGGAAGTGACACGTGGCGTGTCGGGATTGGTCGAAAATATTATCGGAAATCTATCCACAAAATAGTACGTTCAGATAATGAAACGTGGCATGACGTGATTGGTTGAAAATCTTATCGAAATCTTGGCTAAATTATTGTAAAACGGAAGTGACACGTGGCGTGTCGGGATTGGTTGAAAATCTTAGCGGAAATCTATTCACAAAATAGTACGTTCAAATAATGACATGTGGCGTGACGAGATTGATTAAAAATCCTATCCGAAATTAAAACTATTTTATTTTTTTATTCTTTTAGACAAAATTTAAAAATATTTTAAATGGGCTGGGTGCCAGCGCATTTTGTAGGGATGGAGATCGTTTGTGCCAGCGTATTTTTTCACTAGGTGCCAGCGCATTTTTTTAGGGGTGGAGATGCCTTGGCCTATTACTGTTCATTGGAGTCTGTTACTGTTCATTTGAGTGGATAAATGCGCTGGGTGCTGGCGCAAAGTCCTTAGGGGTGGAATTGCTCTAAAATTTCATCTTTGTACACCTTCCTCTCTTTGGGAGAACCCAAGCTGTAAGGAATTTTGCCTCATTTGACGAGCTAGAATAACGGTGCTAACACAAAAAAAGGTTATGTCCTCTGGTGAGCAGTTTAAATGAATCAGGTATTGTCTTCTGGTGAGCGGTTTAAACAAATCATTTCTCTTTATAAGAGTATTTTCGGTAGAGTATATAAACTCTTGTTGCCCAGAAAGCTTTCCTTTACAAGTATCACAATGCACGAGGGGCCACAATGCCACGTGGATGCATAGTAATCGTCCACATGGTTGCCTTGTCACGGTTTAACGGAGTTTTTAAAGATCAATAAAAGGAAGTATGAATCCGAGAGAAAAACGTAACCTTAGGATTGTCCATGTGAACCCATTGCCCAATGGGCGGACTTGGGAAGAACGTGAAGTGAAACATTTCCCTCCGATCCATCGGCTTCTCGATTGGCAAGGCTTCCAAGCAGTTGAACCACCACATCCGGGTCCCAACGATCACTGTTCTCAGCACGCACAACAGCTATCTCCGTATCTTTTGTGGGGTGCTCCAACAGAGGCCAATAGGATATTTACTGGTAGAACTTGAACATCTGGACAGCACCATCAAGATTGAGCACCCATGTCCCGTGATCTCCTTGTTTCGTAATGGGAGTAAAGCTAGACAGAATCCAAGGCTCTTGCTAGGGTGAGGCAATCTTACACAAGAAGGAAAAAAAAACAATTATCATAAGGAGAAAGAGGTTTTACCTTCGCGATGGAACTGATGAAGGTAGAATCTGAGCTCTTCGTAGGCTAGGGTTTGCAGCGGCCGTCGTGAGATTGTGAAACGGGTAAGGAGGTGGTGAAGACCCGGTTTGTTTCCGAGGATCCGAGCCATGGGGACGGCGAAAACTGTCAACTACTCCGCCTGTGTTGGAGGAAAGGGACTAAATTATGAGCTCTCCGACGTCGTTACTACTTTTCCGCGGGAATATCGACGGAAAGTGTTGAAAGAAAAAAAAAGATTAAAAATAATGATAAATTTGACAGCTGTGGGATTTGAACCCACGCCCTTTCGGACCAGAGCCTAAATCTGGCGCCTTAGACCACTCGGCCAAACTGTCCTGTTGGTGTTAGTCATACAGAGGTTCTTACATCATCTCTATCATACAGAGGTTCTTACATCATCTCTATAGCCTCTGTATAACTATTAGCTTCCGGCGGAAACGGCAGTCCTCCACATGAAGCGGGGAGTAGGCCCCAATTGCAGGACCTACATGCATCCCCGACTCTTTGTGAGAGAGCTGCCGCACGAGGCATGCTTCTCGATGAATTCCCCAATCATAGCTCTCGGACGTGAATAGCTATTAGCTGATACTAGAGATGACAAATCAACACATTAGATTATCAATAGCTAACCGTTAGGGACCGTTTAATTGGATATCATCATAACATAGATGTGAGATTGGTAGTGATGATAGTGTATAGTAAAATCAAACTAAACAAGTCTTAATGATTACACAATAGGTTAATTTGCCTTCCCGACCTAATACTAACAGGTTTTGCATCTAAATTGCTCATAAGAATATTTCTCTACTTTGACGTCAACAAAAAGCAACAAATTCAACTAAATTAGCATTTCTTCACAACCAAGTTCCCAATCCTCCACGGTAAGTTGCAACACATTTCATCAAACGGAGAACTTAAATTTGTGATGATTCCTAGTTTACGTGAAGTAATCTTGCAGTCAAGCCAACATTTTGGCACAAGTTACACACCGCTAAGTTATTCCCAAGCTGCATCGACGAGGAGATAACACCGCTAAGTTTTTCATCTGGTTTGCTTTAGTCAAATGGATCAATCCGCGGGTCATGCTCGCTTGCCATCATCATCCCAGTGCACAGGCACGTCGGGCACATGACCTAAGTGAACATGGAAGGTGATTAGTCCTAGTAGAGAGAGAGAGAGAGATTGGAATTACAGTGCATGAAGAACACAAACTGCAAATCTCTTATCAAAAGAAACACATGGAATTAAAGCCTTGCACTAAATTCCTTTCGGAAGTATGACAAATCATCGTAAATCTCATTATAGTTCTTTCTTCCCTTGAAGCCTAGCATGAGTAAACCATCGGCAAACATGCTACGATGTACGTGTGGAAAGATTTGAAGCAAGTGTACCACGAAACAAATGATCAACAACACCAAGAGATAAGTGTGATAAATTGCAGTGCCAACAAACTTCAACATGCCAAATCATTTCTCATGAATAAACCACTTAGCGACAAATTTTGTACCTTTCCAGCACCAGAGCAATTTGGGCACCTCTCAGTTGTGGGCACTCGCAAAGGGCGGTCCGTTGCACTAGATGCTGATATAGGATTGATGTTCAAGCACACACCACTTGCAGAACATCTAGCACAGGCCAAGTACCCTGTCCATGTAATACCAAACAAAATTACCAGATTAAAACAAAAGTACGAGAACAATAAAACATTAGAAATAACATTTATGAGGAGAAATTAAAGAAAGGTAAAAAAAAACATAAGAAAAGTAATAAAGTTGAAAAGAATTCTAGTGATGAGAAAGGCGAGGAAGAACTTCCATAACATCAAAGAAACTAATAGCGCTGTAAGAGCCAGAACCTAAGCCATTTTTTACTTATTATTTTCGTAAACTTACCAGTGTAAGCAAACTTCATAGAAAACTAAATGCAAGAAAATTAAAAAACAACCCCATCCAACAAATGATCCACTTTTCCCCTAAGAACTTTATCAGTTGGCACACTTGCATTTGTGACAGTTTAAAACATACCAGTTCCACAGCAATATTTGCACCTTTTCTTCTCTTGTTGCTCAACATTGTTAGCTTCAATCAACATCAATGCTGAAATGACACCCACTGCCCCACCGGAGAAGGATGCCACAATAGGATCAACCTGACTGAATTCAGAAAACAAAAGGGATTTCAGAACAGTAAGTAAGAAAATCCGTACTGGTTGCTTGAATTTCTAATAGTAATCAAGAAAAAAAAAAAAAAAAAGAGGTCGCACTTGGTGCGATGGCAAGTGCCTTCGCCCATGAGCGATAGGTCTCGGGTTCAAGATTTGGGAGCAGCCTCTCCATAAATGGGGGTAAGGCTAGCCGACATTCACCTCTCCCAGACCCTGCGTAAAGCGGGAGCCTTGTGCACTGGGTACGACCTTTAATCAAGAAAAAAAAAACAAAAAGCATGTCCAGTTTATACCTTAATTGTAAAGGCAGATGCATGCTGCGAATGAAATCTTCATAAGAGCTACCTCCTATACCTAATTTTAGTTCCAGCTGTCACAGAGAACAGGTTGAGACATTTAACACATAACAGTAGAGAATTTTTAAGTCTAACCAATAGGCACAAAACATGTACGTCAAAACTACAGTTCCTCATATTCCGTTATGACTTCAACCGAAGACCTCCTCTTAATACAGAGGAACATGTACCATCTTGCTACAAGGGTCAGTAAACATAAAAGCAGTAAAGGGTAAAGAAATTGAGAATCCACCTTTACAAAATTATACATGTATGTAGACATCAGGAAATATTCACTATAAACAATCATCTATGCTTACAGACTTACCGATGGTGCAATGAGACCTCCAAATACAATGACAGTAGATATCACTGATAAACTTGTAAGGTAGAGCTGCTTCAACGTCTTTGGTGTCTACATCATAACACAAATCACGAAATGTCAGCTGAAAATAAAAGGTAAAGCGCTTGCACAACCACAGAATTCACAAGAAAAATATCACACGACATGAAATTTTTGACATAAGAGCACTTGCTTTAGTCGGACATTTAATTGGAAAGGTATTAGGCGGTGACTGTTGGTAGAAGAAACGGACTTAGCAAGAGCTAAACAAAGAAACGTAACTATCTCGTCAATCATGGATCACAATTCGTTGTCAATTATCGTTTTCAACCTGCATGCCCCCTCTTGAAATATAAGGTTAGATTTGTATCCAAATTTCCCAACTTGTTTGAGGATGTCGATAAGGGGCAAACTTAAGGCGGTTAACGATTAAACTCACAATATGAGGGAGAAAAGGGATAGTGGATGGAATGTCAGGCATCTCATTGGACTCTTCCTCACAAGCCGCATCCATATCCTTCGCCATCCTTATCCGGTGCTGCACCCGCAATCTCCTTAGCTACAAACCAAACATATATCAAACAAAGAAGTTCACAATCCCCTTATGTTGTCCTGCACCATACATCAAATCTTGTTGCACCGGCTTCTTATGTTGTCCTGCACCATAAGAAGCCGGCGCAATCTCCTTAGCTACTGAAACTTAAAAGAACAAACAGATATCAAAGCCCTTTGAGTTATCTGTTTTCACCTCTTCCATGAGAAGAAAAATCTTGTTGCGCCGGCTTCTTATGTTGTCCTGAATTTCCTGCAGTTGCATCTGCACAAAGTCCTGCAGCGTCTCCGGCCCTTCTATGATACAAAAAGTGCTGAGAAAACAAAACATAACACAGAAAATTCAACATTTTTCTCGTCAACTAAACCGAAGGACCAACTTTCAGCTTGGGATTGCTAAAAGCGCTTTCTGACAGACAAAAGGGCCAAATGCTTTTGGCTAATAGAAGTGCTTTTCAGAGAAGAAATGCACCTGATGCTTCTTCATAAAGCACTTGAATTTTTAGTTAAAAAATTAAAGGCACTTGGATTTTTAATAAAATTATAAACGTGCCTATAGTAAAAGCGCTTATGAGTAAAAGTGCTTTTTAGATAAGCAATTTCCGATGGGCTCTTGATTACCTTGGCGTGTTATCGGCGGGGGAGGATTCCTTGGAAGCAGAACAGGAAATTTGGGGACGCGGGGAGATGAATTTGGACAGAGAGAGACGTCTAGGGATTCCATGGGCTGAGGTGGAGGAGGGAATTAGGGCTTTGGAGGAAGGGGGAGGATGAGAGCTGAGAGAGAAAGAAGCCATTTTTGTAAAGCTTCTATGCTCTGCTCATCTCATCAGCCAAATAGCAGAGAGAGAGAGAGAGAGAGAGAGAGAGAGAGAGGAAGGAGGGTTTTGGTGAGTGAGAGCAGAGGAGAGGAGAGGAGAGGAGGGGAGAGAGGAATCTCTGGGAGGGTTTGAGTGAGCATCTGGGTGGAAGACGTAGACAGAAGAAGGGATGAGGCTGATGGGTTATTTGCCACGTGCTTCTCTTTCTCTTGACCGTTAACTGTTATTTGCGTCCGTCGCAGTTACCGCGCCGCTTATAAGGTTAACGAAAGAAAGAACAACAGAAAAATCCAAGTTAGCAAACTTTCATAGAAATATCAGTAATGCTATTCTTACCACGTTAATATACCATATTAGTATACCACATTATGTGGCATCTGATGTGGCTGTCCATATTATCTAAATTAATTATAATTTAATTTAAATTTAAAATCATTTAATAAACCAATAATTAAAAAAAAAAAGGCTGAAATTAAATGGGATTGTGGTATAGGAGGAGTCTTCTCCTTCCTTCCCCGTCCACTCCTGCTTTTTCAATCTAAAATTTCCGTTCACGCATCGTTTTCGAACACTCAAACGACTCACTTGCTCTTCCTACAAGCTTTGGACTTTCTGCAATGGCTTCTTTAACACCGGTTTCGCAATCCCAATTGCTTTTCAACAAAACCCGGTTCAAGTTACCACCAAATTTGAGCTCCGGTTTATTGCTGAACAAGTTCTCTGTTTCGTTCCGGAGGATGAGTTTCAAAGTGCCCATGAAGGTGGCGGCGGCGGCGTCCGAGGTGGTTTCCGCTACCACGGCGGAGAAGGCGAAGAAGAGGTACCCGGGGGAGGCGAAGGGGTTCGTGGAGGAGATGAGGTTTGTGGCGATGAAGTTGCACATCAGGGATCAGGCGAAGGAGGGGGAGAAGGAGGTGAAGGAGCCGCAGGAGGGGCTGGTGGCTAAGTGGGAGCCAACAGTCGATGGGTATTTGAAGTTTTTGGTGGATAGATTGTTGGTTTATGATACCCTTGAAGAGATTGTTGAAAAAGCTTCATTTCCTTCTTGTGAGTAATTTTTTGATTGTTTTTAGATTGAAAGTTCTAATTATTTTGGGGGTGTTTGAATTCGAATTTGTATCTGTATGAATGTTTTCTGGGTGTTGTTTCTCTGTTTGAGATTTTGGCTTTGATATGGTTGTTTAAGTTTGGATTTCGATAATGTGTGTTGGCTGTTGGATGATGTTGTTATATTTTGGCTTTGTGGATTGCTTTTTTCATCGTGTTTGTGTATTTGATTTCGCATTTTATAGCGCCAAGGCATTGTTAATCATTTTGTTTTCATTACGTGTTATTGATCAATATATTTGTTTTAGATAACTAATAAGTTGATAAATCATAACATGTTTCACTTGCGACTTTTGTAGAAATCCATAGAAAGGAATCGAGTTCTTTGATTGTGTTGTGATATTGCACCAACAAAGAAATCGAGTTCTATATATGGATCTGTATTCTGCATCAGTTCACCATATTAGATAAAATTTTCTTTGACAATCTGCCCGGTATAATGTTTCCCCGTCGTGCAACTTTTTATAGCTTTGTTTGTGTGCTATTATAGTTGGATTGCTAGTAATTTCTATGTTCACTTTGTGAATGTATTCATTTGAGATACCGGTTTCCTTCCATTACTCGGGAGTAGTAGCTGTTGCTTAAACAATTGGTTCTGCCACTCTAATTTTGCGGTCTGTACTTTATCTGAGCAACACGGTTTATTCTTGTTCGGTTTTGTTTATCATGAAATAGTTTGAGCCTTTAGATATGAACAACGAAATGAGGAAACTAAGGATCCATATAATGGGCACTTCCGCTTAGATTCCAAATGTTCATGCATGTATCTGAGTTTTGCAAAATTACATGTACTTGTGTATTGTTAGCATAAGTTGCTTGACGCCCATTTGTATTCTCCAACCTCTTAATTTTTAGCTTTACCCTTCCCATCCTGCACTTTCAAGTGCGAATCTTACGCTTGAACTCCCCTTCTTTGACAGACCAAAATATCAAAAAGCCTACCCAAACACAAAAACCAATCATTTAATAAACCAATAATTAAAAAAAAATATGAAATTAAAATATCGAGGAGTCTTCTCTTTCCTTCCCCTTGCTTCTTCTCCCGTTTCTTCTTCCATGCCATTTTTTTGTTTCAGCCCAGATTTTTTTCAGCAGCCTCGCCATTGATGGAAGCAGACGAAGTAATGAAGCTATACGATTCTTTCTGGTTCGAGATCCGGATCTTCAAGAAACAACCGGTTTCATCGAACCCATCAAATTTCGAAGAACACCTAGAACATGAAATCGAGCAACCAGTTCGCCATTGTCCTTCTCATGTTTTCACTGACTGGAAACCTTCGTTGTGCAGTGGCAAACGCAGGTATGTATCTACAACTGTACATTCATTCTAATATAGTAACAAACTAAAGAATTTATAGCCTGTTTAGAGGATAGTATGTCAAGACGAGCACAAGGTTTTTGTGTTTGCGTTTGAAAACTATTCAGGTTTATCAAGATTAAGCTTTTTAGTCACTTGCATCAGTTGATTCGGGAGGATATGTTTAATGTGTGAGGCACCTTAATTCATCAGTAAGGAATGTAGAATTCTTAGATCAAGTGACCTACCTTAATGTTTTATACGTTTTCCGTTAATTCTGAACAAGTCTGATTGTTCTATTCCAATATTATATGCTACTGAAATGTTACCATTGATAATTGGAAGTTGCACAAACGATGTACTACCTTAGACTGTAGCAATTTATAATTTGATTACTTATTAATTTGGGAATGTATGTGAATAGTAGGGAGTATGACATCATTGGAGTTTTAGCAAGAAAGCATTGACAATTACATACAAATGAGGAGTGTATAATTTTCTGAGTATCCTTTCTTTGTAGTTTTCAAGTGACCTTGTGCTACCTTTAGTTCTGATGCTACTGCACCTCTTGATGCTAATGCAATCCAATTTTCCATTGTCTGGAAAATTTACAAAAGCAGCAAATTATGTCGTTAGAATGCACTAGTCAGGTAAAGCACTGCTTCTTTTCTGTTTCGAGAAACTTTTTTAAGGTGTTATTTACTTACTGATATTGGCAAACATAATATCACCACGGAGTTGACGCCGTTGGTTGATGCGAAAATAAAGCAGGTCATCGGAGTTGACGACTTTGATTTGGAGGTTATGTTGCCAGAAGGGTTCTTGGAGAGAATCATTCCTGGGCTGCAAAGATTGGGAAAGAAGGATGATAGCAGAGATGGGAGTTTTGATGAGTCTGCAATTACAAGGCCATACCTTTCTAAAGCTTGGGAGGTCATGGAGAAGAGGAAGATAGAGAAGCTATTGATGATTTGGAGGTTTCCTACAATGGAGAATGAAATTGACATGAAAGACAATCTCAAATGGTGGGCTCATACTGTTGCTTCTGCAGTTAGATGAACATTCTGGTTCTAAGATTTTTTGTACTTTTTTTTCTGGTTTGGATTTTGCTTCAATTTTTCAGACACTTTGTATACAGTAGATTTACCAGGTCAATCAATATTGTTCTACAACTTGTAAATGTGAATAAATAGTAGAAACATTTTCATGATCAGATTATGAATATTTGTGCTTAACTTCCTCTGCATTCTTCTTGAGCTATAAGCGTTGCTGTAGGATTGCAAGATTGAAACTTGGAAGAAATTGGTTTCTGGTTTATAGCTTTAGAAAGCAGTGTTTTGATATAGGCATTTCGTTTTTCAATTTCGTTGATTAAACATCTGCTCCTTTTAAGAATTTGATTAAACTCTGCTTTCAGTACAACAAGAATTTGAAGAGCAACACCTCTGCATACTGGCTACTGTTACAAAATATTTGAAATGCATTGAAATCTATGTTTAGAAGAAATAGGATCCAAATCCACAAAAACTCAAACTGCATAAAGAAATTGCTTTCATTTTTGCTTCCATTGCTTAGTTGAGCTCTTGGCCATCGTTTCCCGTTGAAGTAGAGCTATGCATATTGTACATACTAAAACCTCCATTCCAGTATGGATATTGTTGACCCTAAATAAAGAGAAAAAAAAACCATAAGAACTACAGATCGAGCGTTATACTATGTGATGTAAATAAATATTTGATTAATAACAACAAAAGAATTATATGCAACCTCTCAATGTTTACCTGGACATAATTTCCATGCATAGTAGGATAACTTATATTTCCAATCTCAGACTCTTTGTACAACGTGTTTGGATGACCACCTTGACTGAGTTCCAATAACAAAGCCATGTTTTCCTACAATAGGTAATATTTATTCAATAGCTAACACAAAAGCAATTCAAAATCACTATCAATAGGACAAAATGCACAACTTACATTAGTATGGAGAACAATAGGATATTGGTTGGCAGATATGCAAATTTGAACTCCTTGTGTAAGATGAGAATGCTAAATCCCAAAGAATAAAAGTAATTACAATTACAAAGAGTAAGTATAATAATTATAATGACAATGATTATTAACTAAGGAAAAAGATAACAAGATCAATATATTTATCGCATACCTCCACAACGACATTACTCTCTTGTGTTGCAACTATGTTATCACTTTTACAAGGAGGTGGACCATCAATATGGCATATTGCATCACTTTCTATGGATTTCTACAAAAGTCGCAAGTGAAACATGTTATGATTTATCAACTTATTAGTTATCTAAAACAAATATATTGATCAATAACACGTAATGAAAACAAAATGATTAACAATGCCTTGGTGCTATAAAATGCGAAATCAAATACACAAACACGATGAAAAAAGCAATCCACAAAGCCAAAGTATAACAACATCATCCAACAGCCAACACACATTATCGAAATCCAAACTTAAACAACCATATCAAAGCCAAAATCTCAAACAGAGAAACAACACCCAGAAAACATTCATACAGATACAAATTCGAATTCAAACACCCCCAAAATAATTAGAACTTTCAATCTAAAAACAATCAAAAAATTACTCACAAGAAGGAAATGAAGCTTTTTCAACAATCTCTTCAAGGGTATCATAAACCAACAATCTATCCACCAAAAACTTCAAATACCCATCGACTGTTGGCTCCCACTTAGCCACCAGCCCCTCCTGCGGCTCCTTCACCTCCTTCTCCCTCTCCTTCGCCTGATCCCTGATGTGCAACTTCATCGCCACAAACCTCATCTCCTCCACGAACCCCTTCGCCTCCCCCGGGTACCTCTTCTTCGCCTTCTCCGCCGTGGTAGCGGAAACCACCTCGGACGCCGCCGCCGCCACCTTCATGGGCACTCTGAAACTCATCCTCCGGAACGAAATAGAGAACTTGTTCAGCAATAAACCGGAGCTTAAATTTGGTGGTAACTTGAACCGGGTTTTGTTGAAAAGCAATTGAGATTGCGAAACCGATGTTAAAGAAGCCATTGTAGAAAGTCCAAAGCTTGTAGGAAGAGCAAGTGAGTCGTTTGAGTGTTCGAAAACGATGCGTGAATGGAAATTTTAGATTGAAAAAGCAGGAGTGGACGAGGAAGGAAGGAGAAGACTCCTCCTATACCACAATCCCCATTTAATTTCAGCCATTTTTTTTAATTATTGGTTTATTAAATGATTTTAAATTTAAATTAAATTATAATTAATTTAGATAATATGGACAACCACATCAGATGCCACATAATGTGGTATACTAATGTGGTATATTAATGTGGTAAGAATAACATTACTGTAGAAATATACAAAATGTAACAAAACAATTAATTGAATTTTTTTTTAAATTTAAAAAAAAAAGAAAAATTAATATCCGATCCTTAATTACTAATATTCATTAACTGAAACCTTATTAGTTTTCAGATTTTAATCTAAATCCCTAACTTTAATAAAATAATGAATTTTCATGTCAGTTACATAATTTTTTTAAATAAAAATTAACAATTGATTTAGAATTTTAATACTCACACATTTATTAAACACCTAACTAATTTTCAATTCAAAAAAATTTCAAAATAAACAAATAAAATAGAATAAGTTTGTACCCATTAGCTTTTTAAAAAAATGTTTTCAATTTTTTAATCTTATATGTTCCCATTCATGTAATTTTTTCAAATTTTTTATTTTAAAATGTAATCATTCTCAAATATACTAATTTGTTATATGTAAAATGTACCATTTTTTATATAAAATCTATTCAATTTTTTTCTAATCCATTTTTAAACTTATACGGGTATATTCTTTTTTTTTATTTGAGAATGTATCCATGTCAAGTTTAATCGAAGAAATTTACTAATGTTATTAAGCTCAATATCTTTTTTTTTTTTTTTGTGATTTTGAAGAATGTACCCATATTTTGGTACAATAATTTTTTGGTTAATTTTGATGAATGTACCCATGTTACTACATTTTCATCCCTTCCCACTCCTTCCATATTTTGGTACAATAATTTTTTAGTTAATTTTTAATCCCACAAATTATGGTTTTTTATTTAAAATCTCATTAATATAAACAACTATAAATTTCAAATTTTAATTTAAAAAAATATAGTAACATACATAGAAATAAATTATCACATTAATTTTAGGGATTTCGACCAAAAATTAAAAATCAACAAGGTTTCAGTAAAAAAATATTCATAGCTAGGAACCACATCCAAAATCTCCCTAAAAAGAATAACCGACACTTGATGTACCGGACCGTTTTCGACACAACGAAAAATTTCTCCATGTTCCCATAAAAAAAAACTGGTCAGAACATTTTACGACGAGTAGGAGGGATTGAATAGGAAAATGGGTTTTTAATTTTATTTTTACTAGTTTTTTTATTTGAATTGAAAATTTTAAAATCAAAATCGGTTTGGAACATTTCATATAAACTCATCACGTATCTTGGGCCGTAAGAGAGGAGATCTAGTGTCCAGATTCAGACCTCAAGAAACTTCATATTTCGCTCCCATATTTGAGTTAAGGGCTTGACTTCAATGTTATATGTGTTTTAGTCGTTAGGTATTCCATTTTCAATCTCATTCACTCTCGTATCATTCAATAGTATGTAGCATTTGAAGAATTTCTCTATGTTACACATTGATTAGTGTTGGAATGCATGCAAGTCATATCTTTTGTTAAAATGCATGCATGAAATAAACATGTTGGATGACTAGTGAAGTTAGGCTAGTCAACCTTCTTTGTGTAAATTAGGCAAGTTAGGCAAGTTAGGAAATTAGGCAAGTTAGGCAAGTTAGGCTTATGTTCTCTTTCTTTTCCTATATAATGTTTCATCTTGTAATTGTTTTGATATGAAATACACATCAAAAATTCAACATGGTATCAGAGCAGGAACTCGAAATTCCTGGCTCTGTTGATCGTTTCCGCTAAGTTTCTTTTACTCTAAGCCAAGATGGCTGGAGAATATTATGAAGCTGAGTGCTCGATGGATGCTCTGTTGATCGTTTCCGCTAAGTTTCTTTTACTCTAAGCCAAGATGGCTGGAGAACATTTACTCTAAGCCAAGATGGCTGGAGAACATTATGAAGCTGAGAGCTCGATGGATGCTTTAGCTCTACCTAACGTTGTTCAAGTTTGTGGCACGAAGCCATTATTCTTTGTTTGCGGCACGAAGCCAGCCATTATTCTTTGTTTGCAGCACAAAGCCATTTCAAGTTTGTTTGTTTGCGGCACGAAGCCATTACTGTTTGTTTGCGGCACGAAGCCATTTCAAGTGGGAATTTGGTAACATGGCGCAGCAAGAAGCAAAGCGTTATTTTTACTAAACCTCTTCCTACGGTTCAGTTCATGCGCATTCTGTCCAAGCTTGGCTCAAGGAATCCCCTCGATCCAGCTTGAGGGGGAGTGTTGGAATGCATGCAAGTCATATCTTTTGTTAAAATGCATGCATGAAATAAACATGTTGGATGACTAGTGAAGTTAGGCTAGTCAACCTTCTTTGTGTAAATTAGGCAAGTTAGGCAAGTTAGGAAATTAGGCAAGTTAAGCAAGTTAGGCAAGTTAGGCAAGTTAGGCTTATGTTCTCTTTCTTTTCCTATATAATGTTTCATCTTGTAATTGTTTTGATATGAAATACACATCAAAAATTCAACAATTAGATTTACAACTCCTAAAAGAACACTAGTTGCATAGGAAACAACATAAACATTACCACAACAACCACATAAGGAGAAACCATGTTCCAAACTCCCCAAATCCTTCATACAGACCATCAGCTTCCCAATCCAATGCCTCTTTTCTGAACCTCTTTCCCTTCCCACTCCTTCCATTTTCAGCAAATCGTATGGGAGATCAAATGTGAGGAAAAACTGTCTTGTGAGAATCTCTCCAATCAACAAATCCGAATGCCCGAAACACTCCACAACTACCCTTTCGTGCTGGAATCCTGGTTGGTGCAACTTCATGTGCTTATGAGCAAGGAAAGATGTGTGAGGAGCCACGAGGAGAGACCGCCCTCCAGATATATAAAGCGTTGGTAGTGCCATTTTTTTCTGGTTGGATCAAATATGACTTAAGTCATTTCCCTCCGTTGGCTGCCAGTCACTCTCGGTGGAGTATCCAGTAGAAGAACTGGATTTAGTTTCTCGTTTCCTTTAGGTTGTGGCAAAATATGGTGACACTTCCATTGTCTACAACTAATAACGAATCCACCTTCTTCACGTTATATGGGGAGGACAAGAAATTACGAACTCTATAGCAGCAAGAAATGGACCGGAAACAGAAATTAAAAACATTTGCTACCTGTTTTTAATTTATGGACCAAGACCTATGATCTCTGACCGTTAACCATAGTTTATCAGTGAAGGAATCCAGACCTTGGTTAGCAATTTTGTGAACAGATGCAAGACCTTCTCTCATCTTGTACTTTAGAGCATCCTGCACAAATGTTCTTGCTTATGTGCTCAGCTGCTGTCACGATAGTAAGAGAAGAATTTTATTCCAACAGAACATTGGATAAAAGAAGCATTACATACATAGAGGATGGGATGTACTGTGATATGTGACACCAGATCAAAAACCTGCCCATTGGAGTTGCAACCGCGCAAAGGATCTGATGATGCCTTGTACCGTGTGAAGGACCAAAAACCTGCGATTGGCATGATTCAAAACAAACAACGAAACACAGAATCGCGGCAGATATTGCCTGAGAGAAAAAGAGGAAGAGAGAATAACCTGGAACAAAGCATCTTTTGGTCCAAAGCTAATGCCTAAGTTCTGGTAACCTGGTTCTCCATCCTCATGGCAGAAAATATCTTCGAGCTGTCAGTTGGAAAGTCCTTAGATTCCTATCTCCGGCCTTTCTCAACTGGACACATCCTTACCATAGACAACCAACAAGCAGAACCACCATAGCCAGACCACAAAACAACGGGATCATAACGGTCTTCTTGTTCATCAACAAACTTCCCTCCGTTCTTGCTCCTCCATTTTCTCTCAAGTCCCGGATCAAGAATTCGGGACAATTACTTACTTAAGGTCAAAACAAAGTGTGAGAATTTCAGCTTCAGATTCACGATAACTTATAGCTGAGGTTACTGCCAACAGGGAAAGTACTGGATACCAAATTTGTTTCCTAGGGTTTAGGGTTTAGACAAAGTTGAGAGAAGAATTACCTAGTAATAAGCTCCTAGACAATGTACCTCGTTCGAACACAGAAGATTCAAGAAAACAGCAAATATTATGTAGTCTAGCAGCACAAAGGACACAAATCGAAAGAATATAAACTCGGAGGTTAAAAATCGTTTAGGTCTTCTGTCAGCTAGCTAAAAAAGCACATTCGGTCTATTTCTGGACAAATCCCAGATCACCATAATCTGCATTGAACTTTGTAGAAGCAAAACAAATGCTTGCATCTGATCACTAAGCATAAAAATGAACAAGAAACAAGGACTTTCTTTTCTTGGACTTAAAAAAAAGTAAGAGCATTTGCATTACACAAGAAAGTGCACATAATCTCAACACAAATATATGTATAGAAAACTTGTTTACAGTCTAGCGATCTGGACCGACTTCTGAAGGGCCTGCATAAGATTTCTCATGATCCTTGGCTCACCAGGAGGTGTCTTGTCCTTCAAGCGTCCGTTTCTGACGGCTCGGAAAATTGGGCGGGAGCCGTCACTTGGTGGAAAAACCAAGCAGTCTATGTACACAGGGACCTCAACCTCCGCATTCCCAATTGTAACAAAACCCAATCTAGTCCCACCTGCAATTTTGTCCACCTGTTCCATCGCAATGTACAAGAAAATATTCAGTCCATTGCTAGGTCTCAAAGCCATTGTCATAATATCTTCCAATGTGTCCATGCAACTGGCAGCTTAAATATGAAGGTCAACATCGCTAAGGCAATATAAACTAACGCTTATAAAAGTGCTTCCAACGGAACGCCTGTTTGCGATTTCAAACTTTTGAGTAAAATAAAGGAAAATGGAGGAACATAAACAAACAGAAATGTGCAGAAGCTGAAAATGGATGTTCGGAAAATCAATTCCTAAAATAAAAGGAAAAAAAGAATATATTATGTACCTTCAATGGCATATCAAGAGGCAGGTTAGCTCCTTGGCACAGACTATTAGCCCACTGTTGAACAAAACGCAGCGTTTAAGGCAAGAAAAAATGGAAAAAAAAATAAATTGAAAAAATGGGAAAAAATAAATAACTGTTGAACAAAACGCAGCGTTTAAGGCAAGAAAAAATGGAAAAAAAAATAAATTGAAAAAATGGGAAAAAATAAATAAATTGAAAAAAAACGCTAGAAGGAGGGTTCGAACCTCCGACCTTGTGGTTAACAGCCACACGCTCTAACCAACTGAGCTATTCCAGCTATGTTGTTAGAGTATGCACTTTAATAATTAAATAGAGGTACCTGGAATAGTAAGATTTGGAATCTGGGAAGATCGGTATCCGAGGGCAATTTCATGGTCCCGAGCAAGACGCCGTCTTCGGCGTCGTCGGAAGGAATAAGGCTGTCCTTTTCCTGAGACGAAGCTTTGGCCACCGGTGTTTGATTTTGGTTGCGGTAGTGACGGCCGGAGTGCAAATTAAGCTTAGAAAAGAAGCCGTAGCTAGTGGAGTTGGTGAATACTAGCGGACAGGAAGCAGCCACCGAAGGAGGAGGGGAGAGTGAGACGTGGGAATTGACAAGTGGGAAGTTGAGGCGGCGGAGTGAGCTCATAACTCCTCCCGCCACAGCGACAGAAATGGCCATGGCTGAGTTTTAGAATTGATGGGAAAGAGGGAAGGCGATTCGTTGGAGGATGGAATCGGAATTTAGTGGACGTGCTGCTTTCTTTGTTCACCTTTTACGAGGCGGGAATGGTTGGCGGGAAACGCCCCACCGAGCTTCAATCCTTTCATGCCACATCAGCAAATGTAGGCCACCGTCGCCACAAATTTTGCCATTTTTTAATGTAGAACTAAAAAATCGTTTCATAAGTACATCGCTTTAGTACTACGATCTGCTAGTATTCGTCTTTATTTATAAATAAGAGATTTTAACGTGAATATTGAATTCGATACCAATTTAGATTGCTCATTATGTGGGTTAGCTGAACTCTCCCTCCCCCTCCTCTAGAGTAAAAATATGGGAACTTTAACGAAAAGCTCCCGGTATTGTTTACTTTAACAAAAAACCAAATTTTTACACTAAAAAGTCAATCCTGGTACTATTCACTTTACCCTTTATTTTATCCTTATCGTTAAAACTCAAAGTTTTCAAGTCCTTTTCATTAGTTTTCCTTAAAAATATTGATGTACTAAAAAAAAAAATTTTAACTGAAAAAAAAAAAAAAAAAACCTCTTTTGATAACTACTCCATTTTTTAAAACCAAAAACTAAAATCTAAAAACCAAATTACAAAAACTCAAGAGAATAGTTTTCATTTTTTTATTTTCAGTTTTTAAAAACAAAAAATAGTTATCAAACAACTCTTAACTAATTATTTTCCAGTTTTAATAAAAATTCTTCGTTTTCATTTCTCAACAAAGGAGTATAAGGATAGCCCAAAAGAAGTTCAAAAAAACTAGAAGACAAATCAATGCGATTTCAAAATATTAGGTTGCAATGCGAGAAAATTAAAATTCGTTAGCCATTTTGAAAACTACCGTGTTGAGGTTAGCCCAAAAGAAATAAATAAAAACAAAACCTTCCCACTCATTCAGCTGCCATTCTAATTTCAATGGACAACTCAGAAAATTAAGTCCTATGTGTGAGGTATACACATCCCCTGCAAGCAACGAGTAGGAGAGGATCTGGACTCTGAATTTGTACACATAATAAGTAAAAAACGAAAAATAAAAATTTAATAATCCACAAGTACAACACCGGAATAACAGAACAAACTCTCATTTCATTAAAACGTAATACTCTCATGATTGAAGATTAAACTCTTATTAGCGCAGCGTTAAAAACATGTAGACAACGTGTTGTAAGCATAATTTACTGAACAATTATAAAACAGAGAGGGTGTGCATCAACCATAGATAGAAAGAGATAGATATGTAATTATGAGGTATGTGTTATTCCACCCCATTGTGACTTTATAGTAATAGGAAAGGTAAATTCCTTACCTCAATATGATTACAACTCTAATAAGATAATATCTAGTCTAAAAAATATGGTAGAATCTCATAAAAGTATCTCAGATATGATAGAATTTACATAATCACACTCCGAAACTAATAAGTCTGCAACAATTCTAATTTCAATGGACAATTCAGAAAAATTAAACATTTGAAGGCACATCAAAATGTGTGAATAAATCCTACGTGTGAGGTACGCACATCCCCTGCAAATAACGAATGAGGATCTTAAGGATCCTCTTTGTGAGGATCTTAAGGATCCTCTTTGTGAGGATTTTAAAGAATCCTCAAATCTTGTCCGTTCATCGTATATCGTGCGGTCAATTTTCATCAAGTATTATTTATATTTAATTTTAAATAAAAATATTTAAAATAATTTTTGACCGCACAATGTACGATAAACAGACACGATTTGAGGATTCCCAGGATCCTCATTAGCAAATAACAGTGCAGATAGCAAATCTTTTCAATTAGCTCTGAATTTGTACAGGTGATAAGTAAAAATGAAAATAAAAAGTTAATAGTCTGCAAAGTACAACACCGGAATAAGAGGACAAAATCCTGAGGGTCCAAAGGTTTTACAAAGCAAGAGCTGCCCTGCCATCTATACGAACTAAATGAAGTATACTGCTCCGGTTTTATATTCACTCAACTAAACCGGGGAGCAAGATTCGAGCTTAGGTAGAAGACTTCGCCAAGCGTCTGCAATACTGTTTGCCAGGCGTGCCTGTCCCTTGGCAAATTCATGGAAAGCAACCCCCATGTCTGTTGTTTTTTGTTCCTGAAAGCGAACTATCTCTTCACTCATCAGTCGCGCTATCGTTTCAAATCTTCTGGTTGCTTCCTCACCCTCAGCCTTCAACTGCATCACAAAACCAATCTTAGTCAAATAATGAAGATGCCACCTAACGTGTACACCATATACGATTGCATCAGCTGACTTGCCTCCTTGTACTCGTGCTCAGCTTCTCCCACCCTGTCTGATCTGGTCAACATGAGCTTGTCACTGCAAACCAATCAACACTTATTTGGCCAATCAAAAATTACAGGCAACACGACTAGCGAGTGAAATTCAACATTAGTTGTGAATCAAATGGTTCCCATCTATGATTTTCACAATTTTTTTTTTTCCCTTGTACCATTTTATATTTATTAACTGGAAACCTAACTATAATCACAGTTACTACTCGTCTATGTTTTCAGTATACAAGAGGCTAGCGTAACGGAAAATCCGGACACACAGAGAAACATAAAACAGTTGGTCAGATGCATACAGATTTATCTCCTTCAACTTAATTGTTTCAGCAAGTTCACACTGTTGCCTGAAAGCATTTGCTCTCTCAGCTATTGTGGCCTGTTTCAACACACATATTTAAAAGGATCAGTTTTTATGACAAATGAAGATTACCAGAAGGAAACAATGAATGGGAAAAAACTTTGACCGAGGACAATTCCAGGAAGAGCTTCTATTACATATTAACCCAGAATGGTAGGAAACAAATTCCATAAGTCTAATGCAGAATGGGAAGGATAAATATTCAAATAATAATTTGTGTCCACGAACTTAGAAGCTAAAGTTATATCCATTGCCAAAAGAGAAGAATGCTAGTGTAAAGAGTATAATCTAAAGACGTGTCAAGTCAAACCCTTCTCACCTTAATAGATTGCACGGCACGTACATAATCTTTCAAGGGTTCTTCAAAATTCATTAACAGTTGTTGGGCCTACAAAGAGACGAAAAGATAAGGTAATACCATAACATATCATGATTAGCTGTTAAACAAAATGGAAAACAAAATGAACGCATGCAAAGAAGAACAAGCAAACACACCATAGACACTGGAACACCAATGATATACTGAATTCTCAATTAAAGCCTACCTCCTTTTGCAGCTTAATTGATAATGTCTCCGACTTCGCCCCAAGCTCGGTAAAGGCCTTTCCAAGAGCATTACCTTCACAAGCTCCTAGGAGCTTGGCTGCTTTCCCAAAATCTGCTAGAGACTGTCCCAGTTCTGCATAAATATAGTTATAAATAATCACATTCTAACCATATTCTGAATTCAGAATAAGGAAGTGCAGCCGAAAAGTCCCTAATAGAGTAAAAGAAAAAGGTAAAGAAAGAACATCGAGCCTTCAAATCGTTGTTACCTCTGTGCCTCTTTACAAGACGGTATGCATGCTTCTGGGCTTCAGCCAAGTGGTTTTCAAGCTCAAAAATGTAGTGTTTCAACTTCTCATATTCAGGATTTGACTCTTCCACCGGCTTTTCCTTTCCGAGAACCACATCACTTACTTTAGATTGTACATCCTGTTAAATACAAAGCCGCGTTATTCAACCAGACAAACTCTCAAAAAGGAAAACTACTTACTAGTTGAAGTAGCCTATTCAGTTCAATAAATACAATAAATGCAAAGAGTAAACTGCCGATTTGCCCCCTGAACTATCACCCAACTTTCGATTTCCCCCCTGAACTTTTTAATTGGAAAATTAAGGACTTAAACTAATTTTTTGGCCAATTTGCCCCTGCTGTTAATTTTTCATTCATTCCATCCAAATTTATGTTAAATGGAAGCATGTGCACAACATGTGTGGGTAGTTCGGTCACTTCATTCTTTAAAATAATTGAAAACCTTAGATTTCTATAAATATAAACCTATGCAAATATGTGTGATTCTATAGCTTTTGTGTCTGAATGTCTAGTGAAGTAACGCTTTTGTTCACAAATGAGAGTTACATGGTTTGCACATGATAAGAGTTAACGTTAATTTAGATGAAATCTATTAAAAACTATCAGTAGGGGGGAAATTGGCCAAAAAAATTAGTTTAAGTCCTTAATTTTCCAATTAAAAAGTTCAGAGGGGAAATCGAAAGTTGGGTAATAGTTTAGGGGGCAAATCGGCAGTTTACTCTAAATGCAAAAGACACGAAGCAGTGGAAAGGATTGCCCCTTATGCTTGCACTTGACAAGACACTAAAACCATTTAAACAAACAAAGAAAAGGAAGGAAAAATAAACTTGAAGGACGTCAGAAAACTTCAACCTATTAACAAGAATAGTAATTGTACAATTGCAATTGAATATTCTCCTACATTTATTTCCACGTGATATGTGTTCCATTTTTTATTTGGCTTGACAATCCAGAACATAGATCATTAACCTGATAATGAAAATAGAGGGTTGAGAATAATTGCTAATGTGCACTATTTTTCACACTGAATATAGTGACAATTTTCTACAGATTTCCAGTACCTGCATATGAGGATTTAACCTTTCAATCTTCCCATTACAGAATACATATCATATAAAAGGAAAGATACCAACCAGAAATCCATCCATGATAAGCAGAACAAGGTACTGAACGTTTCTAATTCATGAAAAATGCCTTTTTAGGAAAGGAAATATCCAGGGAAACAGTTAAGTCTTAAAAACACCATGCAGAATCAATGTTACCTTGAAGATTTGCATCCAATCTGCTGGCTTCTTAAAGATACCAGTCTCATGAAACCTTAACCTCTCCATTGTCTGAAAAAAGCATATAAACACGTCAACTATTCTGAAGTCCGACACAGGTGCCTGATAAGTTATTGAGTATTGACTTTCATAGTAGTAACACGAGAATAACTGTGACTCAAGGCATCACTTTAGAAACACCACCTCTTCATCTGCTTGTAAGAAGGTTCTCAGATCCTCACTTTGCTGAAGTTCATGATGTGAAGCTATTCGGTTAACAAATACATCCAATGCTTGACGCCTCATCTCAATGAATTCAGCACTGAAACGGAACTTCTCTGCATTAGGGACTGAAGTTAGTCACTGTATACAAGTGCTCATAATCTTGCATTTTCTATCTCCAGTAACTACTAAGTATAGCAACGAGAATAGACTCCAAAGGTTAAAGATTTTCAGTGCCAAAATCACTCCAAGCATGGTTACAAACTGATGCGGAACGAAAGTGAAGGCTGCCCTAAATGATTGGGTGTTTTAGTCTTTTAATCTCTAGGGTTTTAGTATGTCAATATTTAGGGTTCTAGTCTTTTAATTTCCTACTTTTAGAAGGTTTAAGATTCTTTCCAGTTTTATTGGGGCTAGATTTGGTTTCCTATTCTATTTTGGATTAGGATTTCTTTCCTATAATAGGTTTACTTTCCTGCGTTCTTTAGGTTTAAGGCATTATAAATATCCTTGTAATTCCAATAGTAAAGACAATGAAGAGTTTATGAATAAAAGTTTAGTTAAATTTCCTGCAATGGTAGTTTATTTGGAGTGATTCCAAATTCCAATTCTTGGTGTTTGGCCAAGAACGGGTGTGAGGCCCCTGGAGAGAGTCAGTTTATCTTTTAATTTCATTTTGTTTAAAGTTTTCTGTGTTTTTGCTTCTGCTAACTACTCTAAATTCCACTGCCCTATCCTACATCATAAACCCACAAAAAAGAGTATCCTTAGGGTTGGCTATAACAGCCTTCACCATGGCACTATCACAGTTTCTTCATTCACAATTTGAATCAACAACCAAGATATCTATAACTAGCTAGTTAAGGCATGCATGAATATGCAAGTACATAAATTTAGGCATGGCAAAACAATGCACATGACGAGGTAAACATAGGATTTTCTACTTTACAAGCACAAAACAATTCTAAGAAAAAAGGGTATAGTTATGTTGTTACCTACGGTACTCTTTTCTGGAAGAGGCGGAATAAAAATTCCTTTGTACTTTTCAAAGAGACGATCCTGTAGCCAAACAAAATCATTGTAACGTCGAATAACAATCTTCTCTGGCCCTTGGTATTCAGGAAAATTTGTCTGAAAAAACAAACATAGCATAGATGTGAATACTCAAAAATAGAAATTAACCATTATAATAGCATCAAAACAGACGCAAAAACAAGATTTAAAAAGCATGTTTATAGATCACATGCTCATCCAACTCACTAAACATGCTCAAGTTCAAAAGATCCATTGAAAAACATCATTTGTTTGCACACATTTTATAACGAGAATCACTGATTAGTGATTAATGCACAATTGGCTCCAATCCAATCAATCATCACACTTTCCATCATACTAATAAGCCAGATACTTGTTAACTTGTTTCATATTAATTAGCAACGAAGCTCTAGGAAGAAGCTATGGTACATAAAGCTAGAATAGTTATCATTTCGCGGTGCATTTTGAATGACCATGCTAATACAAATTCTGATTTTTCTTTCTTTCGATGCCCAGGTACGGAGGAACCCCTTTTTTCAACTTCCTTGATTTCTAAGACCTATTCTCATATTAACCGAATTGGTCATTCAGTACATCAAATTCCCCTAACAAAGTGAGAATTTATATCTTCCGTACACTCTGAGATAAAACCAACCATGCAATTACTGTTAATTACGCAATCAACC
The DNA here is from genome assembly GCF_916048215.2 of Malus sylvestris. Classification (NCBI taxonomy): domain Eukaryota; kingdom Viridiplantae; phylum Streptophyta; class Magnoliopsida; order Rosales; family Rosaceae; genus Malus; species Malus sylvestris. The sequence continues at coordinate 2,645,620 of NC_062273.1, forward strand.
GATTCACAGAGACCCTAACCCTAACCAAAACAAAGCCTACAATCAAAAGCAGAAATTGAGAGTGAAATGACGAAATTACCTTGGTGATCACTCGGTAGGAGATGTATGCCTGGACGCCATTGCCCAATTTCACAGGATCAGTAACTGAGACCGACAGGTACGGCTGTGACGACGGAGATCTAGGGCTCTGCGACGACCCCGATATGCTTCTCTGCTGCTCCATGCAAACACAATCAAACGCCGACAGAAACGAAGATTTCAAACTACGAGTAAATCAGTGAAACAAAGACCCAACAGACGAAGACGAAGACGAAGAGGAAGAGATGAGTTGCACGTTCGTAATTACCGTGGTAAGCATGGCGGCGTTGTGATGGAGGTCGGGTCGGGTCAATGAAGAAGACGGGGAGAAACGGAGCTCTGCGAGATTTCACTCCGATAGCCCACCAGAGCGCAAGTGGTGGATGTGGAAGTGGAATTTTCTAAAGTGCGCCGTGTGTGCGCAGTGCGCTGTTCCGTGGTCGACGCCAGGGAAATGATGAGTTGGATATCTTGTTGCGTAAATGAGTGAGAAGAAGGTATTGCTTGTTTGTTGGTATTCGTGAATACGAACAACAAAATGTATTTTGTTGTAAAGGTGAATGGATGGCTGGCCAATAACCCATTCATTTTCTTTTACTATGCTGCTTGTGACTTGCTTCTATATAAGCAAGCCTTATGAAACACAACAAAGATAGATGTGAAGAGTTCACGGGAAAGAAAGAGAGGAAGGAAGGTAGAGGAAGAGAGAGAAGGAAGAGGAAGAGAGAGAATAGAGGAAGATGAGAGGAGATAATAGAGAGAGTTATCTTTGTACTCCTATTATTCTAAATTATAATGGAAGCACCACTGCTGCCCCGAGGACGTACTCCAGTCACACTGACTGTAGAGGAACCTCGTAAATTTTGTGTCTTGCTTATTTATTCCACTGCACACACAGTCGATTTTACAACACGTTATCAGCACGAGAAGCTCTCATGTCGGTGGAAAGCACTACTTACCTCTCACATCTATCGGCTGGAATCTCACAGATAAGAAAATCTTTTCATTTTATTCTCATATCTCTAAATGACTAATTTTCTTAAAGTAAATATACATGTGGTTATATAAGTATTGTCATTATTATTGGCAGAAAATCCGACAATCATATGAGCTTTGAAACTTCAACTTCCAGTGCTCATACAGAAACCATTCCTTCATAAAAGTTGTTCCTTATCCTCTCTCCCATAACATACCAAAATTCCAGAACCATCCAACGGTTAAATCATTCCATATCTTAGAAATAATACTACAGACTCAAAATCCGCAGAAAATTTGGCAGCCATGTAAATAGCCACTGAACTCCAACTTCCTGACATCCGATTGAAATACTTTCTTCTTGAAAGTTGTTTGTCCGCCTAGTACCTAGAACATATCCAAATTTCAGAAATTGTCAACGGTGCGATCGTCGTAGATGACTGAAACTTCAACTCAGCTTCCATTTCCGCAGAAAACTGGACAGCCATCTTATGAGTACCAAACCTTCATTTTCAGAAGCTCAGCTCGAAACTGTTTCTTCACGAAAGTTGTTTGGTATCTTCTTATCCATATCATACTAAATTTTGAGTTAAATCTAACGGTTTGATCTTCTTATAAGTGGCAGACAAAGAAAAGTGTGATTATTTTGGGTAGTTGGAAAGAAAGAAAAATATACATATATAAATTGAAAAAGGGAGCAAATGGATGGTGTGTCGGTTGGACTATTTAAAGAAAACAAAAAGGTTTTGGAAGTGAGTTGCACCATTCTGAAAAAATAAAATAAAAAATAAATAAAAAAATTGGAAAGGTGGATTTTTGGTGCATGATGTTGTCACAAAAGGAGAAAAGAACAAATATTATTGGATGGTACACGGCACCATGTGAATGAATAAGAAACGAAAATATATATTTATTTATGTGAATGGTGTTGGCTTAAAACACTTTCACAAGCTCTATTTATTTAAAGCAATTTATTTACAGTGGGTAGCATTATTACCCTTTGCTTTAAAGCTTTGATATTTATGTGCATGGTGTTGGTTTAAAGCCCATGTCACAAGCTTTATTTACTTTAAAGCAATTTATTTACCATGGACGGTTTTACCGCCTACTGCTTTAAGTTTTGATTTATGTGAATGGTGCTGAATTAAAGCCCTTGTCACAAGCTTTATTTACTTAAATGCAATTTATTTACTATGGTTGGAATTACCGCCTAGTGCTTTAATTTATTTATTGTACTTATCTTTTGTTACTATGAGTATATACAGGACCTGAAGTTCCTTGATCAGATCAGAACCTGCAGTTTCTTGATCCTCATCATATAAAATGATTGGACCCGAAGTTCCATCATACAAAAGGATCTGGCATGAAGTCCCTTGATCCTGAAGATCATGACATGAAGTTCCTAGATGAGTACCGTAAGTTTGAAGTGCCGCAGTGCCTTAACTTAATTGTAATAAAAGCCATAAGAGTCTTAGTTTACTGACTATTAAATAAGGACCAGAAGTTCCTTATGTCCATACTCAAAATGGTTTAGCAGAAGCCTTTATTAAGCGAATGAAATTGATTTCCCGCGCTCTGCTCATGAAAACGAAATTGCCAATTTTCTACATGAGGACATGTAAACTTTACATGATGCATTATTAATTCGGTTGAGACATGTTACCGACCATCAATACTTCTCAGTACAACTCGGGTTTGGAACCAACCAAACATTATACATTTACGAGTTTTTGGTTGTGTTGTCTATGTGCCTGTAAGACTGCCACAACGTACTGAAATGAGGCATCATTGCAGATTAGGCATTGATGTTGAACACCATCTATCATTCAATATTTGAAATTCTTGATTGGGGATATGTTTACCGCATGGTTTGCGGACTGTCATTTTGATAAGACAATTTTCCTGCCATTAGGGGGAGAAAATAATATCGTTCCAGAAGAACGATGAGAAAATATCATTCCAAAAGAATAATGAGAAAAGACCGTTCCAGAAGAACGAAGAGAATTTGTCTTATTTTGATTCACGAAGCAATCAATGAGAAAATGAAATATGAATAATTGAATGATGCAACGAAAGTGATGAAATCATATATACTTACTGCAAATGTGCCTACAAGAATTGATGTCTCTGTTGGATAAAATAATGAGACAGTAAATGATTTATCTGTTGCACGCCTGAAACGTGGCAAACCCTTAGACTCAAAAGGTTCAGTCATTCGAATAAAGAAGAATAATATGGCACTACTGAACTATTGCATTCCCGAAGCATAACTGTTGCATGCCAGAAGCATGACAGTCGCCGTATGGATACACGTCCCAGATATGACAATCCACAGACATGGGAATATTGATGTCTCATGCATGAAGCATGATTGACGTATAGGTTCTAAATGACTCAACTCTTGGAAGTGGAGATTAAAATCCAAGCTCTATAACGCTCAAGAAGAGGTTATGATCCGCATTCTCTAAACTATGACTATCCTGGAAGAGATAGTGTAATGCCCTTGAAGAGGCAATGGATATCCAAAGAAATGAAAAGCTTTTATGCATGCGCATGCACATGAGAATATGGGATCACGGATTGATGATAACCAATGGTAATTTTGGTTTTTACAAGTAGCTACTAAATTCATCAATAAGCTGTGTTAATATTAAGTCACGTTCTTTTGTTCATCGACAAAAGAAAAATTATTGGCCAAAAATGGAGAAAGGCAATTCCATTACAAATTTTGTAAGAACGTGGGCAAATGAACCTATATATATTTGAATACAATACAAATAGCCAAATGATGTTAAACCAAGGAGGTTATATATGGGCATTTGTAATATAGTGTAATACACTTACATGATATGACACAAGGTTGTAAACGAGTTCATATGAATGGAGAATTATATACGAAGGGTTGTGAGTCGCCCACATTATATCTCCATAAGTAAATCCCTCAAGTATACATGGGAGCAAATTGCTCTGTATAAATTCCAAAGGAAAATGTGTCATGAAGTGTAGAAAACCCTTGAAGGATTCAAATTGCTTGAAGTAAGCCTCTGAAGGGTAAAACATAAAATATGTACTCAATACCAATGGATGATATAAATTGCCTTAGTGAGTACTATCATTATGATATTGTTGCAACATACTAAAATCTCTTGCAAGAGTCAATGACATTAAATTATAACTCTTGAAGAGTTGATGATATTAAATTGGGACTCCTGAAGAGTCTAGAAAAATTATAAAGTGTTGAAGGAATTATTGTCTCGAGCTGCAGATCGAACAATCTACCAACACGAATCTTATCCATGATATTTATGATATTAAAAGAATCATATGGATTGAAGATTATGAGTTGAATACTCATATGATGAAGACACTAAGAATAATCATTTATCTTCGTGAGGGTAAAGATAAATTAATATTTGGTCCAGAAGTACCACATCTTAGTGAAGTATATGCTTTATTGTATTTGGCACAATACATTGAATGAAATAAAGCTTATTTATTAATATCTCCAAGAAATTACAGATATATACATACACATGAGTTAAAACAAACAAACAGGATGGAGCCTTCACAAAGGTTGCTCATGTGAAGCCTCAGTACTCGGAAGTACCCCAGAAGGGGGAGGCACTGGAGATTGATCATGTGGCACCCCAGTACTTAGCAAAACACCAGAAGGGGAAGGCATCAGTTGCTTTCGGAATCTAGCAACGAACCTCTGGTGATCACTTTGAATCCGACTTTCGGATTCCTGCAGTTGGACGAGCTTTCTTTTCATGCTCGTAGAGTAACTATTTGCAAGCACATGTAACACCCTATTCTCGTGCTTGAGCCCTCTGATCTCTTGTTTAAGACTTGCCACCTCCGCCATCAATGATTCAACTTGGCGAGTTTGAGCAAGTAGGCGTTGGCCCATATTGGACACAGAGCCAGCACACTGAACACTGAGAGCCAAGGAGTCTTGAATGGCCGACTCTTCAGACCGTTCTGAAAGGATCTTGTTATCCCTTGGAGTGAGAAGATTCCTAGCTACCACAGTAGCGGTTATGTTATTCTTCATCACAGAGTCCCCAACCGTAAGAGGACCATTAGAAGATAAGAAGGACGGGCGCCATATATTATCCTGACGCTGCTCGTCTGTATCACTCATAAGACTCAAATCTAAGCAAATGTTAGATGGGCAAGTCATTTTTCAGAAATGATGAAGGAAAAACAGAGGTCAAATAAAATTTCAGAAGTGCAAGAAGGTGGAAATTTCTCAGGCAGCAACTTTCTGAGCATACTCTTGAACGCAATTGATGTCTCTATAAAAGAAGAGGCAACAGAGCCGCTTGTTCAAAGATCGAAGCGACACGGCTCTCCGAATTTCAAAAAGCCAGATTTTCCTGAATAAAGTTCGTTGGCATTTTTCAGACGTAATCCCAGCATTTCAGATGTCGCGTGCAATTTTGTCAAAGATCTCTGACAAAGTTGAAAACACGTAAATCTTACTGTTCTATTTACACCACAGTTGCTGACAAGAGTAAAAGCACAGCACCACCACTTGCTATTGAGAAATCTCTATATATGTCGACCTCTGTTCTCCATAACAAGGCAGACCTGCAACACTGCAAGAATACCTAACTCTTCCTCATCTCCGAGAATGCATCTTCAACATAGCATCTCGAAATACTCAATTTTCTTCCTCTCCGAGAATACCTCTTCAAACATGTCACACCAGAGCAAGATTATCACATATCTTCAGGGACCAGAGCAAGATTATCTCATATCATGCAATCTCCCTGTCCTTTCCTTTGTCCTTGTTCTTACCTGCAAAGACAAGGATAAAGAAAGCAGTATGTCGGAACCTCCACTCAAACTCCAGGTAAGGAACCGACTGCCTGGAACCTTTCCTGATTGCTTACCTAGTATTGCTCTCGAGTAGTCATCTTCAACGGTTGGAGCTGGGTCTTCAGTCACCAAGAAGTGATGAGCCATCCAAATGCAAGGGTTTGCATTCCACTTCTGCACCAGGGGACAAATCCTACAAGAGAAGATGCCACATATGCATGGGGGAAAAACAGTGAAAATACTACTTAAGCAAAAGGAGCAAGTAAGGAAAGTGAAAATGATGCATTGAAGCATGTGGAGACAAGTGCAATGAACATATGCTGATTCATCCCCAACTAAGCCGAAGATCACTTGTCACGTGCAGCTCCTCATGGTCCAATTTCATTCAAGATCAAGCTTCGAAGGTCCTTAAAGAAATTACAAGTCCGATTCAAGATCAAGTGTCCACCACACTTGAATCAAATCTGCTTCAGATCAAAGGAGTAAATTCAGACATTTGGATGCAAGTCTAGCAGAAAGTCCTACAACCCAGTTCAAGAAAAAGCCTGTGGAAAGTTAACAACAAGTAAATCAACTCTTTCAGCAACTCTTCTTACTAAGAGACTAAAGCAGAACGATCAACGATCAACCTAAATGATTTGAAATCAGGGGGAGATACTCATCAGGGGGAGCATTCAAAACAGATCAAGATTTTAACGAGTCAATAGAAGACTTGTGGCCATCCAAGGGGGAGTGTTGTAAAGGTGAATGGATGGCTGGCCAATAACCCATTCATTTTCTTTTACTATGCTGCTTGTGACTTGCTTCTATATAAGCAAGCCTTATGAAACACAACAAAGATAGATGTGAAGAGTTCACGGGAAAGAAAGAGAGGAAGGAAGGTAGAGGAAGAGAGAGAAGGAAGAGGAAGAGAGAGAATAGAGGAAGATGAGAGGAGATAATAGAGAGAGTTATCTTTGTACTCCTATTATTCTAAATTATAATGGAAGCACCACTGCTGCCCCGAGGACGTACTCCAGTCACACTGACTGTAGAGGAACCTCGTAAATTTTGTGTCTTGCTTATTTATTCCACTGCACACACAGTCGATTTTACAACATATTTATATATTAGTATTTTTCTTTATTAATCTATTGTATGCATTTTGCTCACCATTCTCAAGCGGTGGAAAGAGTGTGTTGAGAAGACGCTACGATACATCAAGTGTCATAATACAATTGGTTGAAAACTTGAAGAAAAAAAAATTTCGAACCAATTATATTATGACAGTTGATATATTAAACTGTGTTCCTGGTATGGCTAGGCACAGGCTGAGCCGGGCCCAATTTTGAAGGGACCAAATTGGACCAGACTTGGGTTTAAAAGAAACGGGTCAGGCCAGGGCGGGTACAACAAATTTTAATATAGGAAACGGACCTAACCAAACTCGTTTGAAACGGGTCGGTTCGAGCCGGGTCTACGGGTCCCTTTTTTTCTTCTTCTTCTTCTTCTTCGTTGACCGAGTCAAGAGCGCTTGGAATCAATCAAGTCGCACCAGATTGGGTTGTCACCAGTCGAGTTTGGAGCCTCGGGACTTGTGTGGTGGCTGCTGTGATGTTGACGCAGTCGATTCGAGGGGTGGGAGGGAGAAAGAGAACCTTAAAGTTCTCTAAATATGGGATGTCGTCAAGGACTCAAGGAGGACAATTGAGGTTGATGGGCAGTCATGGTGGTCACCAAGGCCTAGACTCGCGATAGCGGTGATGTCTGGGTGGTGGAGGAGATGACTGATGGAGAATGACATAGTGTAGGTGGAAGAACCGTGGAGGGGACGACGCACTCGAGAGAGAATTGATCGATGACTTGAGTAACAAACATAGAGGAGACCTAAGGTGAAACTAACGGTTAATAGCGTCTGTGACGGTGATAAGGTGGTGATGGTCGCGACGACAGTTATGGGTGACAATGGTGGTGAATCGGTGGCGGTCTGCGTTTGGTGATGCCGGCTAGGAGAAATAAGAGTGGGAATCGATCGAGGACCACTAGGTCACTCGGAAAAAAGAAACAAACCCCATCCAGATTCCATTCATTCCATTTTAGAAATGGGTCGGGCCCCGGCCCCGTGCTTCTATAGATTTGGACTCACCCACCTCATAAATACCACCGCCTCGTCCCGTTTCTTCTTTAAAAAAATTATACCCACCTTGAACCGCAATTACCCGCCCTAACCCGCGGTTCCTAGACCCGTTTGCCCACCCCTAGTTCCTGACATAATGAAAAAATTCTCCAAGTGGTGTAGAGATTTTTCAGCGTGATAACAAGGTCCGGTATACCAGTGTCATAATAGAAGTTGTAATAGTTGAGCTATTAACTTAAGAAAGCTAACTTAAGCTAAGTAAATCAGGACCAAGTTGTGTAGAAAATAATAGTTATCATGTTAAGTTTTCATAGTCAAGCCAACGATCCACTACTAGTTCCATCGGTATGGTCCCAACTTATCCACCTGCACAGCTCGACATGTGTTTGAACCCATCTAACATATTTCTACACCCAACTTACTCTTTGCACCCATTTGATTTTTAACTAAACTATTAATATCTCTTTAAACCCAAATTTAATACCTAATACACCCCCATAAACCCAATTCAATATGTGGATTTATTTTTACACCCATTTGATTTTTAGAAGCTAAATTTGATGTGTTTAGACCTTAGTTCTTTGCATGGTATTTCACAACACAAAAGCTGATAATTCAATTGTTACCTGCAGGAACTTAAAGATGGTTATTAAGAAGTGGATTGAGGAACTTAAAGATCAACCATGGTCCAGAGAGAAAAAAAGCAAATGATCAACCCGCTTTTAACTGGGCATTAGACAACAAACTCGTTAACAAAGTGGATCTCTACCTGCTGCCACATGCAGCATTCCCAACTGGAGGATTATACTTTAAGAACAAGACGTGGGTGCGAGAAACTAAAGGGATGCATGTTATAATTCACAATAATTATATCTTGGGTTTTGAGAAGAAGATAAAACGCTTCCATGATTATGATCTATGGTTGGTCGATGATCACGTGGGATGAGTCTCCTCTTGGGAGAATATGAGATTAAATGACATGATCAATATTTGTTTCCATAGAAGCTCTGTGTCGATGCCTGCAGGAAATGCTTCCTTACGAATTCGTGTGACCTTCGAGCCCGGTGGGTTTTCGTAACAGACTTGAAAAGGGAAGGGAATGTGGTTTTCGCTTTAGAACCACAAGAAAGGAGCATAGAGTTTGACTTCTCTCAGTTGGATGCTTTCGCTGTTGTTTTAGCGGAAGGTAGGATGCTTTTGTTGTATTTGTTGGAAAAAATTACAGTAAATAACTTCTACTCTCTAAAAAATTGAAATCAAACGAACAAAATATTCATTAATTAAGTCATACCTTGGTTGGAGGATTCAAAACTTCAAAATCACCATCTATCAATAAAAAAAACTTATTTTTCTCTATGAGAGCTATTAGGGTTTTAGCCAGAATAAACGTAGGATAAACAAAAAGTGATCGTAGGGTTTAATTATAGTGTTTGAGTTTATTGATAAATTTGAGTTTTATTATTAATTTCATTTTGTACTTAATAGTAATTATGCAATAGGGTAAAATAGACAATTAATATTTAAAATTTAAGTTGGGTATAAAAAGAGGTTAAATGAGTTTAAATAAAATTTCCCTTGATTTTATCACAAAAGATTTAGGTGCAATTAGGAGTGGAACTATTTTATATAAGAAATTTATTTTGTGAAAATTTTCGATGGGGTTTCTTTACTCAAACAATAATACGATCTATACTTTTATCTACTTATAAGTGAGACGTCTTAAGTTTATATCTCATAATATCAAATTATTTTTTTGTCAAATCGTAATGCTAAATTATTCTCGTTTGCACATTGTACAACTTAACTCAAATCTCCTACCCTTAATATAAATATATCATTTATATTATAAAAAAAAATTTGCCCAACACTAAACGAGTGAGATTAGATTAGCTCTAGATCATAATTGATTTGTTAATCTAACGAATTCTCCTATTCATGTCATAACAATGATCGAATTGAGATCGAATTGAAATTTTATGAAGACACATCGAATCCATATCCGAATCAAATCGAAATCCAATTTATTAACGAATCAACCTTCAAGAATGGTCTATACATAATTCGTTTATCGCCATCGTAACGTTTGGGAAGAACAATACAAGATAGAATATCATATGCTTAAATTATTATATATAAAAACTTTCCTAAAATCCAAAGATAAGGTTGAGGCCTACGTGACTCGCTACAAAACTAAAATCTAAACTCCCAGAAACCATCGCCCACCACATCCTTTTTTCCGAAAGCAACTCCCACCCCCCAACATTTTCAGGTACCCTTCCTTCTCTTCTCGTCTCTTCTCTTCTCGTCTCTTCTCCTCTCTTCTATTTCCCACAAAACTCCGCGTCCCTCCGCCGCATCGAAACCCAAAAGTCTCCTACTTTTTCCCCCTTTTTATTCCCCCAAGAAATCCTAACCATGGATTCCACCAGCTTCTGCAACCAGCAATCGCCGTCGTCGGATCGGCTGCTCGGCCTCTTCTCCTTCTCTCCGCCCTCATCCGCCGCCGCCGGCGAGGAGCTCAACGAGGCCGAGGTCTTCTGGACCAACGACTTCACCGAGCCCACCGCCGACACCCCAAACCCCCGACTCAATCTGACTCGTCGCGTCCACTCCGGAATACTCGCGGTCCTCCCGGAACCGGGTCAATCGGCACAAGTCTTGTACCGGAAGCCGACAATTTCGTCATCGTCGAAGCCCATCCCTTCAATTCCGAGACTTTCGCCGTCCCAATTACAGTCCCAGTCGGTGCCTAATTCGAGGAAGATCCAGAGCTCGGCCCCGATGATGGTGCCGGTCCTGTCCCGGGCGGTGGAGAAGCACAGCAGAAACGATGATCTGGCGGATGTGGTGGACGACGACGACGGGGGAGACGAAGAGATGCTGCCGCCGCACGAGCTCGTGGCGAGGGGGTCGGGGGTTTCGGATAGGACGACGTTCTCGGTGCTGGAAGGCGTGGGGAGGACGCTGAAAGGTAGGGATTTGCGTCAGGTTAGGAATGCGATTTGGCGCAAGACTGGGTTTCTTGATTGATGATCAACAATTCTACAGAAATCTCTAGTATTTTTTGGTAATTTCGATTTTCTGCTTTTGGTTGATCAAGAATTGTGGTGCTTTTTTAATGCCAAGATTAATTGGGGGAGTTTTTTTTTTATATAATACCCAATTGTTATCTTTGATTCTGGGTAATTAGGTCAAGTTCTATATTTTGATTTTGCTATTGCTTATGTTTCTGGTAATTCCATAAGATGAAATCGGATTACGGATTATGGAGAATGACTTGTATGAAATGGATAAACGGATTACGGATTATACTAGAATGACTTATATGAAACGGATTACGGATTATACTAGAATGACTTATATGAAACGGATTTCTCCTCTTTTCACACATCTAATTGAATCATCACTCTTGCCAACCCCACTTCCAAACTAAATTGCAAGATAGTAAATTTGATTCTACTAACTACATTATAAATTAAACTTCTTAATCCAACCATAGAAACCCTAAAATCTCAAAATTGCAAACAATTAAGCAAAAGAAGTCACAAACAAGTGGGGTTATGCTAATTTGAAAGTTTAGTGAACTAAACTCAGCAATTAACAAGATATATATAATGATGGAAAGCAAGCCAGACAAATCCAAATGCCTCAAATAATTGAGTTCATGAAAAAAGATTTCTCCTTTTTTCACACAACTAATTGAATCATCACTCTCACCAAATCCCACTTCCAACTCAAACCAAAAATTTAAAATGTTACCCACCCAAGAGCGAGACATACATATTTAGCAGTTTAACCAGTGAGCCAGAAGCTCCCCAGTTGACTGAAACACCCATAATCAAACAGCATGGAAGTTATCTGCCTTAGGGTTTCAAGAAAAATGAGATGGAAAACAGAGCAAAGCCTCAGAAAACCCAGGTGGGAGGAGAGGAGGGTTTCATAAGGAAAACCCTAAAGACACCCTCCCCAATGGAGTTTTTTACTATTGCGTAGCGCTGTCTCAAAACGCTTCCATGAGTAAAATGGGAAGGCGATCTTAAGGGCCACGCTTTACAAGAACAAACAAAAATTGCAGAACAAGTATTTCAATTTACAAGTTACAGAATTTGAATGGAAGAAAACCGTAATGGCTGAAGAGGCGAGGAGGCCGGTGAAGTGCAGAAGTTGGAATATACAGCAGAGGATGCAGTTTTTGTAATGATGAATTTAGCCTTTGTTCATTTTTTCGTGTGTTGGTTAGGCTTTTTGGTAGCGAGTAGCAGAGACCCAAAGCCTTGAAATTTGCAAGAGGCCCAAAATATTATAGTTTCAACTTTCACCCATGACCTGGTTTAAGTTGCGAGTGTTGGGATGATGTTAGAACCAAACGGCATCAAACCCTTAATCATTTTTGTAACTGGATCCTCCTAGAGAAGTTCCTCGATTAGAAATGTAAGAAAAACAAAATTTGGGTTCTAAAAGCACTTAAAGCGTTTTAGCACCAGCTATGTGTTTCTTGCAGGAAGCACTTTATTGTGGCCCAAAAATGTCACATCCCAACCCAACCAAGTTTCAAGGCCCAATTGTCATGCAAACCTTCATTCAAGCCCAAACACATGCCAAGGTGCAGATCAAGAAGGAAATATATTTTCAAACATGCCACGCCACAGTAATAAAGGCGGATATTTATACAAATCACGTCATGCTCATGCCTATTCATCATGCCAAGCTTCCTCGTGCTAGTCATTATTCATGCCAAGCCCAAGTTACATGCTCAGAGCTTGTCAAGTGAATTGTGGTGTGGATGGTTACGGAAAGTTATTAGGCCTACGCGAAATCAGGGTTATGGAAGACTTTGGGCTGCTTGGGGGCCCAAGGATTCAAGCCCATACCTTTTTCATTTCACACAGGCAAACATTGAGAGAGAAGTAGCCTAGTTAACCTCTTTCCATAGCAAGCCAACCCTATTCGTTAGGACTAAACTAGATTCCTGCATTAAATGTATGCTAAACCCAGCAAGTCAGGCATTTAATAAACTAGATTCCTGCATTAAATGTATGCTAAACCCAGCAAGTCAGGCATTTAATGCTGACTTTCCCTTCCTAGCTTGCACAGACAACCAACGCGTGAAAACCATGAGGCGTGCTACTAGAAGTAGCGCTAGTGGAAAGTAGGCCTGGGAAAGCCGTGCCTCAAGAAGAAGCAGAATGCAGGTTTCAACATTGCAGCTACCTTACACCAATAGGGAAATAGTATGAGGGATAGGGAGAATGGAAGGGGAAGACCAAGCCATAAAGGGATATTCCTTTAAAGCCTAAAGAAGAACCCTTCATTTACAAAAGAAGGGAGAACGCAGAAAGAGAAAGCCAAGGAGCGCCACCCAGGAAACAAACCAAGAGAGCCCCATTAGCCTAGAAACATCCTTTAAAGCCTCAAGAATCATCATATCCACGCAACCTTAGTCATTCCCACAGTCTTCCATTAAGGATCCCAACCATTAAAAGCCTTGTTAACACTCTAGGAAGGCCTAAATCATCCAACCAAGAATGTCATGCAACCATGCAAACCCCTTCTCTCTCATGTTAAACTAATAGTCTTCTAGCTTTCACACCACGCTTTACTTGAGTAAGTCATTATCTTGATCAATTATGCTATCTTCGAGTCGTTGATCAAACTGGGATATTTTCTAGGGAACTTTAACGAAAAGCACCTGGTACTGTTCACTTTAACGAAAAACCACATTTTTACACTAAAAAGTCAATCCTGGTACTATTCACTTTACCCTTTATTTTGTCCTTATCATTAAAATTCAAAGTTTTCAAGCCCTTTTCATTAGTTTTTCTTATTTTCTAAGACAAGCTAACTTTTTTCCAGAGATTCTGAGACTTGGTACGAAACCGAACCAAGGGAGACAAGAGGATGTTCTTAAAGCCCGAGTCCACCTTGACCTAAAAGTCCCCCAACACACTTCGAGTGCTTTTTCAGGATTAACACATTTTTACTAAGGATAGGTTTAAAAAATATATTCCTAAAAGCACTTTTAGTCATTTAAAAGCATTTTCCAAACCAGTCCAACCAAATTAGAGATGTTTAGGCCAAACAAGTTTAACATTTCATTTGAAGCCGGTGCCTACAAAATTATCATGCATGGCCCAAAGAATAATATGAATGTTAGCTCTTCATAATACGACTACGAAGATTGTGAATTACGGTTTCCTAATTTTATTTCTTTCCAACAAAAATCTTGGCAAAGTAAAGAGTCCAATTTTTTTACTAAACGTAGCATGTTTTTCTCCAATCACATGATGCAGGAAGAATCATGCTTCCCTGAAAGAAGAGCGCAAATAATACTGAAATGTCAATCACAAACGAATACGTATCTGAATAAATCAAAGACTATGATTGGACACTTGTCCATTTGTGATTGGATTTCAAGATCGAAGAATGGTTCATACATGAATAATCTCATGGAATAATATGAATGTCAACATAAATATATATTTTGTGGTCATCCTAATTGGAAATATTATTTCTTTGGTTGATTTAGAATAAGGGTAAATGTCCTCGAAATTTCATAATTAATTAATCAAAAAAAAAAAAAGTCAAGATTATGTTATTTACAGGTCAATCGTGCAATTAGGGACGGATCTATTCATGGGCTCGAGTGGTACTGGGACAACTTGGAAGTCCAAAGAAGCATATGTAAGGACCTGCGAAAACCACCTAACGGTATGGGCAGGTGGTTGTGCAACAGGTTTTGAATCAAGAAGAAAGATCCAATTTTAAATGAAGAGGAACACAGAGAAGACCATCATGACTCTGCTGCTCTTGGAACTTGGTTTCAACGAAGAAGGACTCTCTCTCTCTCTCTCTCTCTCCAATCCCCACTTGACCAACTCCCTTATTATATATATATATATATATTTTTGGTCTAATTAAGTTGTTTCACTTAGCATTTAATCAATAAAAGAATGATGCATTATTCAACTAATATTTTTTATACCATATGTTTGACATCGTTTATTTTTATTAAATATATTATAAATTTATACGATATTTAAAAAATATTTTATAAAGTACTATCCGATTAGGACCATGAGATTTTAAAATTCTAAATATGCTACTACAACCAATTGAGTATTAATTCCTATCTGCGATAGGACCTAATGAGAGTCCCCACATCAATTTAGTCGGAACGCGTACGATGATCAATTTAGTAATAGTTTTGAAAAGACAGAAGACAAAAAAATAGGAAAGAGAAGTTGGTGAAAGTACCTGGACGTCTTTCTAAAATTTGGATTAGACACTTTTAGAAACAACAGAAATTATAGGACTTGGATTGTCTGCCCTCCTAGTTGTGGTGCCCTTCCATGCCCTCCTATTTTGTGCGGTCACGGTTAAGTTACGTCAATATTTTATATTTTTATTATTTTTTGTCTTATTATCTTATTAAAAAATTAATATAAAATATTGACGTGGCTTAACCGTGACCGCACAAAATAGGAGGGCATGGAAGGGCACCATAACTAAGAGGGCAGACAATCCAAGTCCGAAATTATATGATCTCTCTAACCTTTTCTTACGATTGAGAATTGAAATTAAAATTCAATTAAATATTTGCACACGCAATTTAGTATTACGATGTATTTAGTATTTATTTTTATTTGTAAGTGAAAAATTTTAATTTCGATTCTCGTTCATAACGAATTTGAATCACATTATTATTAGTTCATTGTAGGATTTAATCTACATTCTTCACCCTTTTAGTTTAAATAATATCATTTAATAAAAAAATACTTAAAAACGTGTCAATTGGAATTATCTTAAGACGCGCCTGAGGCTTTTGATAGATTTGTAATGTGGCACCCAAATAGGAGATTACCAATTATGTTTGTGGTAGTCCCTTTTTTTTGTTTGAATTTCCATTCAGCCGCCGACTTTAGTTCTGGCCAAGTTCAGTGGCATTCCCTCCCTTCTTCTTTTTGTTTTCCCTTCCTTTCTTCCTGCTACTGCAATCACTTTTAACCATATTTTGTTGTGTGTGTAGAGTTCCGGCATTCACACCGGCTCGGGATTTCGCACCATCTTTCTCTCGGTCTGCCTTTGGTGGCATTATTTCTTGTGGAAATCCCACTGACTTTTTTTATTTCTTCTAATTGGTGGCTGAGATCGGAGAGGGATTATTTGTTGGATTAGGGCCGGCCCAGGCCCAGTGCGGGTTGGGCAACTGTCCGCGGCCCAAAAAAATTGGGGCACCAAAGTTTTTAGAGTGGTATATTTAAATATGTTTACATAAGAGTATATGTCACAGCTCGTCCCGAAATAAATTATCGATGACGTGAATTAACTATTTTACCCTTGGATGTGAGTGTTGTGGTGGGTGTTATGCATGTAAATGGTAGTCCAAACTTGCATTTTTCCTTAATTTTTGGAACAAATTGGAAATTAGTTTTTGTGGTTTTGGTTGGTGACCCACGTGGACCACTCACACACACACAAACTCTTCCTCCCTCTTCTCTCCCGTGCTCTCTCTCCCTCGGACTCACTCTCTCTCCTTTCTCCCGTACAGACGAACAACAAATCTAGAAGAAAGTTTGCAGATCGAGGGTTTAAAGGATACCATCGTGTTCTTGAGGTTCATATGAGTTGAATGGTACCGTTTTAGGTAAGAACTCCTTCGAAAACCCTAGTTTCTCTCGAACTCCGATTTAGTTACTATTCATGCAAACGTAGAATCACGTGTTTTTGGGGATTTCAAGCTTATAGGTAGCTTAAGGAGGTCCTCATGAGGCTTGGAGTAGTTCGTTGGAAGAAATTGGACGTTGGAGTATTGAGAACGACAAGTTTTAAGTTTGGCCAGACTATCGGGGATTTTTTCGACGAGATCCCGTGAGATTTAGGTCCTAAAACTGGTAAGGGTTTGTTCTACTTGTCTTAAACTTCATTTTGGTATATAATTCGTGAAATTTGACTGAGAAATGGACGAGAAATGAAGGTTTGAAAAATTCCCAGTTTTTCGGCGACGGCAACGGTCGCCGGAGTTCTGAGGTAGGGGATGATGGAATATTCCTAACGGCGTTGGTTAGTTTAACGGATTCCGTTACTTTTTAACGGGGTTAAAGGATTCCGTTAGGGTCCTTGCGCGTGGGTAGTCGAAATTTTTTTCTAAAAATATGGAGATGTTCGTGAAATTGTGTAGATCACGTTGGTATATTCAAACACCCCATTTGAGCATTGTATGAGAAGTTATTAGCTAGTTTTTTCTATGTGCCTTTAATAACGTTTTTATAGTTATTTCGCATATAGGGGAGACTTATCCTGAGGACGAGCGCAGTCAAGGGCGACTCGGGGGCTACGACCCTTCGACATACCAGTGAGTGGGCTTTTGGTTTTCAGTATATACTTATATACTTGATATTTTCCCCAAAAAAATACGTTTAAATGAAAGTATGCCTTGAATGCCATGCATATAAATTTATATTTTGTATATGAATTAGTATATGATGCATAATATATGATTGTGGTGCTGTGGACGCTCAGGTAAGCATATGTGAGTTTATGTATTGTGAATGTGAATAATTGTTGTGATTAATTGAGAAGCATATAGCTCATAAACCTGCACCCGGTGTTAGTGATTAGCCAGAGATATGGCACATGCCTGTATATAATGTCACATCCAGCACCATATGCTTACATTGGATCCAATTTAGGTACATAGTCCTGTCGTACAGACCATCATAGGTGGTTCCGACTCGCAAGTGGTTAGCGATTTATCGCCCAGCTATCATGAGAGCGTAGTATCAAGCATAATTATATTACACCCAGTCTTGTCGTATAGACCCCTTTTTAGTGGTTCCAACTTATGTGCAGTATAGTGCCATATAGGTCATGGTAGTGACTCTGATTAGATTGACTAATGAGCTATGAATTCAGCCGTACAGACTTATGCAGGGGTTCCGGCTAATATGTTATTTTTCCATGAAATCATTCTCACCTGAGTTACTTATTCTATTTTTATGTTTTGGCATGGCATACTTATGAATATGGTTATGTGAAGCATGATTTGAATTGAGATATTTATATATACATTTATGCATATGTTTATATTCTATTTATGGGAAAATTATACATGTTTTACAACGAGGGGTTAGAGCATTTTAATGATGAAATGGTTTTGAAAAAATATTTGTTTTTGCCCACTCACGTTTTCTGTTTTGCGCCCCTCTAGGTTTTAGATTGGCTTGTTGTTGGTGGCGTTTGAGGATTTCGGCTGTTCTGACAAATTATATACTTAGTAGGACATCTTCTGGTACTGTTTAATTAGTACTTGTCCTACTGGATTGGACCTAGACTTTCTATGCTTTGATTAGGAGTATTTACACTTGTATCTCACTCCTAGCACTTATGGTTTATTAGTGCACTTTAGTAGCTTTCGGTTTTTATTTATTCGTATAACTCTTATCTTTATAGCTTCTGCACTGTGCACTTAGCTACGTCACCCTCACGTGACGGACAGCATGCCTCGATCTCGGTCAGGGTGCGTCATTATAAATATTTTAAATTTGGTTAAATGACAAAGAAATTTAACTAGGATTGGTGGTTTTTCTTGTTTGAAATTAATAAGGAGGTCTTGGGTTCAAAACACCATGTGTGTTTATTTACTTTCCAATTTTTATAAATTTCTTTTCATAAGAGTATAAATTTATAAAATTTGACCATAAACAGTGGTTTATTTTTGTTTAAAATTGACAAGAAGGTCTCGGGTTTGAAACACTATTTGTGGTTTTTAATTTCTAGCTTCTACGAATTTCTTTTCATAAGAGTTTAAATTTATGAAATTTGGATAAAATAATCAAGAGGTTTAATCATAAGCAATGATTTTGGTTGTTTAAAATTAACAAGAGGTTCTGAATTCGAAATGCTATGTGCATGTTTCTTCTTTTCAATTTTACTCATTATCAATCTACTTACAATTCCGGAGTTTTTTGCTTTTCTTCTCTTGATACAAATTAAATTAGTTTTTTCTGTGTTTCTAAATTATTGAGTTTGAAGTGGTTTTCAAAGTATAATTTTGTTGAAGTCTTACGTGTGAAAAGAAATAATTTTCTTATATGAAGTTAGGGCAAATTTTTTGGCGTCACTCTAGGCCTTAAAAAATCTCAAGACCGGCCCTGGCTAAATGATGGAGTCCTTTTTCTTTCCATCTTTGGCAATTAGAAGAGCAATCCAACTCTTTATTAACTTTAATAAGTTTCTTAATTTTTTTTTTATGTGAGATAACTCTTTACATCCTCCGCACGCTACTTTACATGTGATGATATATATGCCAAACTTACAAGCAACACATATTAACTGATATAAAACACGTGTACATATTGTGTTTTAATGATTTTATGTTGCACTTTAAAACTAATTTGGCAATAAAAAAAGTAATTCAATTGTTCACCAAAAAAAAAGTAATTCAATTTCATGTTTCTTTTTAACTTTTCAATGTGACTTCCTTCTTCTTATAACGGGTCATGATCACAAACATGTAATTATTGGTTTGAAGTATTTGTATTACAGCTGTTGGAGTTGTTCATTGGTTGTTTTCGGTGTTTTCTTTTTGTTCCAAACGGTATCACAATGAAAAATGCTAAGAAAACTCTTTTAAAGTCATTCTTTTAGTAAATTCTCTGCTATCTTATATTTTTGATATACTATTTTATAATATTAGTATAAAAATTAACGTTAAATTATCAAATAACAAAGAGTTCCATTTTTTAGAGAATCTTTTCAGATTTCTCTGTGTCAATGTATGATTTTTAGGTTTGGTTTAATTTTGGAAAATGAATTTCGATGAAAGTACCCTGAACATCTGTCATCTACATACAGGTTGGATTTGACACATGATGGGCACAAGCCAACGGTTTTAACGCAAAAGTCATGCTCAGTGGGCAAGTTATGCATCCGGCATGCAAACCTACTTCTTGTTCTCTTTAAAGAATTTAATTTTTTTTTAAATGAACGCACTTACATATTCATTTAAAGTGTTTTTAAAATAATTGAAAGTGTTTAAAAAAAAATATTTTTAGATTTCAAAATCATTTTAAATGCTTCTTGGAAGAAACACCTCAAGTGTTTTTTTATGTTTCACTTGTGTTTCTAAGGATTGATTCCAAAATATATTCACCAAAAGTGCTTTCAGTCATTTTAAAAGTAGTTCAAACTGGTAATTGTCATCCCTAATTAGTTAAAACTTCTATCTTTTTTTCTACCTTTTAAGCTCTTTATTTTAGATGAAAGTTCTAATCACTACTAGAAATTTCGGCTTTACTGACAAAATTTGTTTGTCGGCAAAGAGTCTTTTCCGACAAAAATTTTTGTCAGCCATTTTGTCATGCAAAGCATGTCGTGCAAGAACGTTCCTGACAAATTTTGGTATTTCGTAAGGTTCAACTTTTCACGACAAACTCCTTTTTGTCGGCATTTACATCTTCCCCGACAAATAGTTTCATCGATAGAGGCCTTTTAAGCCGACAAATAATACTTTTCAGCCAACAAAATGTGTTTGTGCCATGGATATTTCGTCGGCAAAGTCTTCTATCTCCCGACAAAATTAGTTTCGTCGGGAAGACAATTAATTTATAAAAAAAATAATAAATGCTTTGATGCTTAGCTACTACATATGCACATCAAAATACAATACACAAAAATCAAAATACAATAATACTTTATTGATTGATAAGTTTGGAACGTACATCTAGAGTACTTATACAAAAGCATGTCACATAATAAAATTATCCTACTGTCATTCCTCAAAATTGGCTGCCATGTAGCATCACAACACATCTTGCATCTTGCCCCTATATACTCAAAACCATCTAGCACTAGCACCTGCACAATCACAACCATCTTGCACCTGCAGCATACTTGAGAGCAAAGAACATGTAACAATATACCCAATAGGGAAGATTAATACCTATATCACATATGACACAACTTCCCAGCCAACAAACACATTGCCAATATACTTAGAAAAGTAATGTCTACAATTAATAATATCTCTGATGTGTATAATTTGAAGATCATTTCAAGTTACTAGTCATCAATTACCCAGATGAATCTTCACTTATTCCACCAAAACCTTATAAATCCTTTCATGCAGCTGTAGCTCATATTGACAATCCTAAATGTGAACCATCCACTCTATTTAAAGTTCAAAATGTATATGGCTTAGCTATTTGTGATGAAGTTAAATAAAGATAAATTTATTGAATGACTACATGGAGAATAAAGGCTTTCAGCACAAAGTAGTAGTTCTTACAACATGATCCAAACCGACACATACAATTGTGCAATAGCATTTAAGGGTTCAGGGATTTGAAATTAACCTTGACTGGTGAATGCATTCTTTGTCCATGATAACATGCCTTTCCCTCTACTACTACAAGTGAGTATGTCAAAAGCAGCCAATCTATGAATTTTTGTCAATGAAGAGAAATAAAACTTGCAAACTTTCAAAGAAACACTTTCAAGTCTAACTAAGTTTGTAGGGAAACTTACATCCTTAGATTCAGTCTGCAACTTTAGTATTGATAATTGTATGAAAAATTTGCTACTTCATTCTCTTCATAAGCAGTTCCTATAAAACCAGCTTTAGTAAATAATGCCTCACCAACAAACCAAAAGGTATCTATGTTGCATAAAGAAATAATTCATATTCGAATAGAATTAAACTAATCAAAAGTTTCAAGGAAGAAAACTAATCACAGAATTTCAGCCACATGAACATACGTTGCAAAAAAAAAAAAAAAATGATTAAAGTATGTATAAGCATGGATACTCAGTCATCTATTAAATCACGAGCAAACAAAAGGCTTGCAATTAGGTACAAACAAACCCATTTCACCAAAATGCCAAAACAATACTAATCCACATTTTTTAAATTGATAATAAAATCACAACCTTACCTTTGTTCACTTTTGAATAGGCATGACATTACAGCCTGCTCAAATTGGTTAAGAATTCAAAAACCAGAAAGGGAGCATTCCCAGTTTTAAATCAAATGGCCAGCCCAAACAAGAACACAAACTACAACATACTTTAAAATAAGAATTAACCATCACAAGGCACTTGTAAATGTAAGAAGCTGTTATCAAGTATATGGTTGCCATTACTCACACCACCCCATCAACGCAATTTCATTGCTCTTAACATTTTGGGACCATTTTTCTTGATAATTCAGTTTCAATGTCAAGCTTGGAATTAAAAATAAATAAAAAACTGTTTATTATATTGAAATAGTAAAATATACAAAAAATGACAATCTCACAAGTAGTCAAGTACCATGACCGAATTTCAATTGATTAAACAGAGGAATTGAGTATTATATTGCATAGACTCACAATCAATTTTAACTATAAAACTATTACTGCAGATTGATTGAAGTTTCCCAGAAATTGAAGTTAAAAGCAATTTCCAGAACATGGATTAAGCATCCTCAAACCCAGGAAATCCAGAAAGAGAAACTACAAACCCTAACTAAGGATCCCCAATCAAATCATTGCCTAAAACCCCTCAAAATTACAGTGGAAAAGCAATCTAAGGAATGAACCATAAAATTGAGATTAAATAGAGAGCTGAGGGGAAAAAAATAGAATAGATAGGCTTGAAAACATTACCCAAATGTTTAAGATAAACGAAATGCAGAGAAACACTCTGTATTGGAGATTTCGAAGCTAGAATAGAAGGGGCCCTTCAACAGCAACGGCAGCAGCAACGGACAGTAGATGAAGCCACGGCGACGGTGAGAAAAAAAAAACAATGTTAACGGAAAGCCAAGAGCAGCGCCTTGTGAGCAAGGAAGAAAATATCGGTAATATCATAAATATCGGTAGTTCGAAAACACGGAAATATCGATGGAAATATCGGGATAATATCGATATCGATAAAAATTACATGGAAACCACGGAAATTGTAAGAAAAACTTGGAAATTTTTATTGAAACTTTGCAGGATGTTTATTTAGTCAATTATCTATTAGTTTATCACAAAAAATTGGAAGGAAATGCATTGCATGATGAATTTAATATTATCAAGTTGATTATATAGCGAGCTGGCAAACATTGTGAGTGTAGAAAATATGTAGTAATTAATTAAAGAAATTTAAACACATCATAATCATTTATATATAATGAATTAGTACAATATTTTTCACTTTATACATTGCATTTTTTTTTTCTCTCGGATAACACACACGGACTGACACATGGGCTGGATATTTTGAAAGCAGGTTTGGATTTTTTTTTCTTCTCTCGGATAACGCACACACACACCCCACGATACACACTTCAATAACACACACACACACACACACATCCCACTTCTACACACACACACACGCACAGACACACACTTCAATAACACACACACACACACATCCCACTTCTACACACACACACACGCACAGACACACACTTCAAAGTGTGGATTTCTCTCGGATAACACACACACACACACACACACCCCACTTCTACACACACACACGCACAAACACACTTCAAAGTGCAAATCCACACCAGGGACCAAGCCATTTCCTTCTCTCACTCACTTCGACTCTCTCTCTCTCTTCTCTGCACTGTCTCTCTCTCTCTCTCTCTCTCTCTCAAAATCCTTTTACCTCTCTCCCTCTCTTGCCGTGACCACACACACACAGAGCAGCAGTACCATCTGCTCGACTCGAGCAGCTCGAGGACGACACCACCATCATCACACATCATCAGTCTTCTCTCTCCCGCCTCTGCGAGAATGGCGGACGACACCGTGACCTCCACCGTGGCGCACACTCCGGCGAGCACCATCACCACCTGTGAGAGGCGCAGATCTTGGCAGAGAGAGGCGCAGATCTTGGCAGCTGCGACGACGGAGCTCGGCTACCGTTCCGACGACGAAAAGAGAGAGCGATATTATCGATATTATTGATAATATCGCGATATTATCGATAATATCGCGATATTATCACGATAATCAATTGGAATACTCTGAAAATATCGTTGTTGGAAAAAAACGATATTATCGGCGATATTTCTCCGATAATATCGATATTTAATTCCATGCTTGTGAGAGAGAGAGAGAGAGAAGAGGTGACGGTTATCCACAAATAATAGGGTTTGTCAAACATTGTATCTAGATTTAAGGGGAAAATTCTTTCGAAGAAAAAATTAAGTGGGGTAATCGAAAAGACAAAACATAAAGGGGCGGGAAGGAATTAATAATTTGCGCCCCTTTCTTGATGACTAACCGGCATGTTTTCGCCGATCTTTAGTTTATTCGTCGGCTTGAATGTTCTCTGCCAACAACATTTTGGTAGGCGTAGGTCTAGAAGTTTGGAGTCTACAAATTAAAATATTCGTCGGGGGAACAAAAATTTTGTTTTGTCGGCTTTATATTTATCGGCAAAATGATATAGTAGTGAATGAAGTTAACTAAAATGATCATTGCTCCACATTATAACAAATTCAAGAATCAAAACTCACGAAGTTTAATTCAAGAACTAAAAATTGCAATTATGCATCTACTCAGTGTCCTTCCTTACTCGACTTTGGGCTACAAATTATTGGCATGCAAAATATAAGAACAGTCCACTTGCAATTATTATTTAGCGTTGTGCAAATGGATAAAACTCTTGCTATCACTTCAAGCTCGATCTTCCATATGAACTAAATCTCACAAATATGTAAATTGAGAAACGTTCCATCGATTACACGTGAAAAAACGAGCATATTTGAAACTAAGGCGTTCACATGTTAATTAATCTTTGGGGAATTACGTTTTGTGTTCTGCAAGAGCAAATATTTGTTAATTAAACGTGGAAATGATACTTGGAAAACAAATTCAAATTTTTGCTTTACAATTTAGAAGACAACAAAAGTTGTATTCCTCGTCTTTAGTCACAACTTGTCAGCTTTACACACTCTGCCTTCCCATTCCAACATTCCATTTCTCTCTCCATCAAGCTCTTTCCGTTGAATTGATGCTGGAAAAAGATGGGACAAGCTCCTTCGCTTGAATTGAAGCTGACAAAGATGGAAATAATTAGTTGTTTTTCTTGGGGGTTTCGACCCCCACTTTTACCACAAAAAAAAGCTGGCAAAGATGTGAATTAGGAAGAGATGCTAGTGGAGTAAAAAGCTTGACTATCATACATGTTGTTAGAGTACATTTAATTAATCTGTATTTCTCTTCGTGATTGTAGCATGTAATATAGTAATGTAATTTCAAATGGTAATGAATGTAAGATTTCTATCTCAAGATGGATCAATGCAACCATATATATATATATTTGCAATATTTTTCATATATGAATATCAGGAGTCATAATTCGTCTGGGTTTTTCTTAGGTCCTAGGGTTTCTCCTCTCTTTTCTTGTCCCACCGTCCCAAAAATAAAAAATAAAAAACCCAAAAATTGAACATTGCCATCCCCATTCTCCTATCATGGCGACATCTTCTTCCTCTCTTCTTGGCCAAAGCACTGCCAACTTCATTAAACTTTCTACCACAAATTATATTGTTTGGGTTCGTCAACTTAAAGCTTTTCTTATTGGTCATGATCGCTGGAAATACTTAGACAGTTCCTCTCCCTCTCCCCCACCCACCATTGCCAATCCTCAATACATTGAAGTCAACCCTCTTTCTCCTTCAAAATTCCTAATTTTGAGTACCTCTGTTGGTATCAACAGGACCAACTGGTGAATAGCTACCTCATGAGTACAATTTCTGAATCTTTACTTTATCTCACTATTGGTTGTGCTACGTCC
The DNA here is from genome assembly GCF_916048215.2 of Malus sylvestris. Classification (NCBI taxonomy): domain Eukaryota; kingdom Viridiplantae; phylum Streptophyta; class Magnoliopsida; order Rosales; family Rosaceae; genus Malus; species Malus sylvestris. The sequence continues at coordinate 2,671,391 of NC_062273.1, forward strand.
CATACTTTATGGGATTGTCTTCATACGCACTTTTCTTAGACCTCAGTTCCTAATGGAGCTACTATGTGCTTGTCCAAAGGATCCAATACTGTAGAGGTTTACATTCAATAAGCCAAGTCTCTTGCTGATCACTTGCTAAAATCTGTGAAAGTTGAATATCAGAGTGCGTAACTAACAAAACTAACAAAATAATAGAAATATTATTAAGCAACCGAGAATGCCAGAACGGCTACAAAACCTTAAGAGACTACATTGTGAATAACTTATTCTAAACTAAATAACAAGCATGCTATTTATAATAAACTAACCCTAACCTAAAAAGGTAAGAAACCGAAACCCTAATGTTAACGGGCTAAGCCCAGAAAACCAAATATTCAAATAAACTAAAATCCTAATATTTTCCAACACCCCCCCGTCAAACTCATGACGGTATACGACATGTGCGGACTGGCTCCGTTAGGCGGACTGGCAGACATGCAAACTTGACTTGACTTGACTGGCGAACTTGACTTGACTGGCAAACTGGCAAACTGATTCTTGATTCTTGACTAGCTAGTGTTGAGAGTATGGAAATAACCCGTCACTAAACGGACGAGATATCCATACCTCAATTGTACCAACAAACGAACAACGCAACAACTTGTGTGGCCCAACAACAAACTTAAACCATATTTTTTCCTTTTGCCCGTGTGGGCCTCAAAACAAACAACCAAAACTAAGTTCTTTTCCCTTTTTTTTCCTTTTTTTTTTCTTCTTATTTTCTTTTCCACTTTTTTCTTACTTCCCTTTTCCCTTTTTTCATTTTTTCTTCCTTCTGGACTGACGCCATACACCTCCAGCATTGGTGCAGCGGCGGTATGAACAAACAGCAACAAGCGGGTGGCTCTAAGGCAGCGGGTACGGCAGTGGTGTACCATGGATGGATTGGGTGTGGGTTGATCAACGGGTCTGGCAATGAGTGGTGCGCAGCGCAGTGCTAATCTGATGCGGGACGGATCTGGGTGCGACGGCAGTGAGTCATGCAGGCGATGGTGGGGTGGTCATGGATACTGAGCTTGGTGGCTTCGATTACAGACTTTACAAGATGGCAGTTTTTCTTTTCCAGATTTTTTGTTTTTCAAACTACACCAACGACAATCTAAACCAGAAATAAACAACTGACAACACAAACAGACATACTGATACGAATCAAGAACAGATTAAATCCCAAAGGATCAAACCTGCTCTGATACCAAGTTGAATATCAGAGTGCGCAACTAACAAGACTAACAAAATAATAGAAATATTATTAAACAACCGAAAATGCCGGAACGGCCACAAAACCTTAAGAGACTATATTGTGAATAACTTATTCTAAACTGAATAACAAGCATGCTATTTATAATAAACTAACCCTAACCTAAAAAGGTAAGAAACCAAAACCCTAATGTTAACGGGCTAAGTCCAGAAAACCAAATATTCAAATAAACTAAAATCCTAATATTTTCCAACAGTGAACCTATTTCTGACAAAGATCTTGGTATATGTACTATTCGTGGACTCGGCCTTGATTACTGGATACTCACCACTACGTTGATCAATGGTCCCCTTCCTTCATTCACCGAGTTGCGTTCCAAAATTTTCAACTTTGATCAACAAAATTCCAAACAAAATTCTAGAGTTCACAACGGCCAAGCTCTCCTTATGGTATATCCCTCATCATAATCTACTTCACGCACAGGTAGCGGCTGTGGTGGTGGCAGATCGTGTGGCCCTTATGGCCGTGGAAGCTAACACAAAAATTGGCATAATAATCAACAGCCCTATTTTATGGCTCAACCAAATAGTGCCCAGCATCAGCATCAGCCCTAGAATGGGCAACAAGCCTTTCACAATGCAGACCAAGTTCAATAAGAACAAAATGACAGTAGGGACCAAGATTGTAAACTTCGTGAAGCACAGTGACCAAATTGACTAAATTGAAAACACAGTGACCAAAATAGATTTTAGATAAACATGATGACCAAAAAGGTTTTGAACCCCTTTTTTTTATAAGGTAATGCTAGGGAGACCATCTATTTAAATTAGAGGTGGAAAAAAAAATACCGAAAGTATCGTAACTATTCGAAACCGTTGTTGATATAGGGTCCATTTCGACTCTCAAAGTGCAAACAACAAAAGGCGCACTAAAAGTCAAAGCCTAAAAAAGAATTAAAAGACCAAGGTCCAATGGAATTAAAAGGGAGGCACGTCTGAACGCTAGAGCTGGCCGCTCACTAGCCTGGTTCGACTAGAGCTGGCCGCTCACTAGCCTGGTTGGCAACAATATGTGTATGATATGTATAAATTACAAGAAAGTGGCTTAAGAGCCTTGACAAAATATGAAAGGAGGGAGAGAGTAAACTAGAAGAAAGATTGGCTTCCAATGGTGTGTCTTTTCTTTGTATATATCCCTTGCTCTTCTTTTATAGAGAAAATGATGGAGTTGTATGCAATTATTATAAATCTTAACAAATTCTAAGCATACATATGAACTCTAATAAGTAGTTCAAGAAATGCTACACACTCATAATTTTAAAGAATCATATAAGAGCGTTGTGATCTATACAATCAAAGTCCCAAAATAAATTAAATATGACAGCGCATGTACACCAGTTAATCCATAGTCCATCACAAACAAGCACTTCCATATCGAATTACTAACGAAATAACTGCGTCGGGCCAAATGAAAACACAAATCATGGCACAAAACATTATCATAGTGAATTATGGAAGCATGTAATAATAGCAATATCGTCATAATATGTTGGATTAATATTATTAAAGAAAATAGTATAAATATGTCCGTGAAAATTTTGAAGTTGCAACAACTATTTGTCTTTTCTCTTGATTTCACTCAATCCAAAGTTCCAAACATGGCATCACTCATAAGCACCCTAATTCTAACCCCCACTGCCTTAATTCTAACCCCTAACTTAAAATAAAAAAACCTCCAAATTTAAGGACCCTAATTCGAACCTCTAATTTAAGGACCCTAATTGCAACCCACTGCCCTAATTCTAACCCCGAATTTAAAATCAAGAACCCTAATCTAACTCTAATTTAAAATTGGAAGTAAACAAAACCTAAAAGTCGAAGAAAAGAGAATGCAAATTAAGATGAAATTACCTCTTGGAGATGAAGACATGACGACCGGAGAGCAACTGCAGGCGAGGCGAGGTGAGCGACGAAGAGAGGGGCTACAATGGCGTCGGGAGAGAAAGGGTATCGGAGGAAGAAGAGAATAAGTGAGGGGAGGAAGAAGATTGATATAAGAATATAGAAGCTTGCGCGACAGAGGCTTTGTTGCACAAGCTTCTATGCTTCGTGGGGATTTTTTTTTTTAAATTTCCGTGAAAAAAGGCGCCTTTATTTTCAGACACTTGCATGATGAAGACTAGATTTCATCGCTCAAATATCCTTTGTGCGACGAAATATAGGTCTTCATCATGCAAATGTCTAAATTTTGTTTTTGTTTTTTGTTTTTGGTCAAAAGATAGACTTTATTTATAATCTAATCCAAATGTTTACATCCATAGCAAGTACTTAAATCCCCACGTAAAATTATAACGCTTGCACGACTTAAAATTCCAAAAAAAAAAATCCCTTTTTTTTTATAGAATTTTGATTACAATTTATTATAAAATAGTAATAAAAGAAATGTATTTACAAAGTAATTCACATATAAAATGCATTAACCATTTAATGTATTTTACAACAAAAATTACAAATAAATTGCATTAATCTTTATCCGAACTCTAATAACTTTCACTTTTGTCGCTATCATCATTTTCAGTGTCCTATTCCTCATCATCATTGATAGGTACGTCACCATCGTTGTTTGTGCACACTAGACCATCTTAGCGCGGAAGATTACCGAGGTCAATTGTAATTGATTGAATCGGTATTTTCGATTAAAGATACTCATTCTATCTGAAATGGTTCTTGGATAAGATTAGTATCTCGAAGTGTTTTCGCACCAATTTCCATCGAAGAGTCTAGCCGTTGGTCAGTGACATTGTCGATGTTGTCGTCAGTTGGGTCTTGTTCTGGTATAGTATACACATTCCTATGATCCATCTTCTGAACCACTTTCCAACCCCTCTCGGCTTTAGGGTCTTCTAGATACAAAATTTGTTTTGCCATGTTTGCTAAGATGTAAGGGTCGTCATCGTACCAAGTTTTGGTAGTGTTCACTGATAGTAATCCATGATATCTTTCAACACTTCCCTACCTATTTGGGTTTGTATCAAACCATCAACACTTAAATAAGATCACTTGGCATCGGTCTTTGTAAAGCAATTGCATGACACTTGTTAGTTTTCCATAGTTCAATGTCTGTACATTCGCCTCCACCTAGGACATGAACACCGTTGTTTTGCGTACACAACTTGTCATCTCGTGCAGCCCCTAAGAACTTGACGGCGTTAACATGGTAACCCGAGAACAATTCAACGCGAATTGGTCCGAACGCCAATTTATATAACTCTTCATTGTACGCTAGGGAATTCGATGCTTTCAATTGATTCACCTAATATTACACAAACACTTAATTTGTTAGTTTGAGCAAAATAATTGGTTTAATGTATATGTCCAATACAAAACACTTCAAACTTACATATTCGAGAAACCACTGTGGAAACAATTCACTGTGTTTCTTGGCATACAAATGTGAAAGATGTGCTTGCTTCATCATATCTTCATGCTCGTCTAGGTATGACATTGTCTTGTCACAATTGTTGAATACGAACCCATGTGCTACTTCCATGTCCTTTTTGGAAAATGACTTGCCTCGTATCAAATCTCCAAAGGGTTGAGCGATTTGGGCAAAAACTGAAAGCTTTTCCTTTCTCACACCCTCGTCATTATTGCGAAAATGACGATTGAAAGTTGTCTCCACATCCTTTAAATACATTCCACAAAATGTAAGTGTCTCATATGGCACCCAAGCTTGTATAATTGATCATTCGGGCTTCACTTTGTTTCGTATACTTTTCTTCAAGTCTTCGAGAAGCTTGCCAAAATAAAACGATATGATACAAATTTTACTAATCGTCAGATATTAATTAATAAAAATGACGAGGATTATATACATTTCTATTGGATACATCCGTCGAAAGTTGACTGGTCCAGCAAGTAATGCCTCATCCAGTAAGTGAACCATCATGTGAATTATACTTGTGAAGAGAGCTGGAGGAAATATCATCTTAAACTTGCATAGAACTTGCACAATGTCATGGTGCAACTAATTAATGTCCGTCTTTTGCAACGATCATGATGTCAATTGTAAAAAAAAGTTGGACAACAACATGTTTGGTTTCACTACATCGGCGGGCAAAAGATGTCAAATACCAACAGGAAGTAGGCATTGCAGAACCACATGGTAGTCATGACTCTTTAGTCCAACTAATTTACCCCCATCAACAGTCACGCAACGCGCGATATTTGAAGCATACCCTTCGGGAAACTTTACAGACGATAAAAACTTTAAAAATTCTTTTTAGTGGAAAAAAAACGCAAGATCCCTTTTGGCTTTATCACTATCCCTATTCATCCATAAACTCCGTCGTATTCCCATTCGTTCCAAATCAAGATGAGCTTTGATCTTGTCCTTTGTCTTACCTTCGATATTCAGAATTGTGCCAACCAATATGTCAAACAAATTTTTCTCAACATGCATAACATTGAGATTATGTCTCAATTTTAGTTTCGACCAATACGAGAGCTCAAAAAACATAGACTTGTGCATCCAATTCATATGTGTAGAAGGTCTGGTCCTACTTACAATTTTTCCGAAATGAGCAAAATCCAAACGGTTAAGCTGTTTAAAAATCTAATTACCGGACCATTTTCTAGGTCTGAGGTAAGGCTTTATTTTTCCGTCGAACTCTTTATCTTTCTCTCGCCACTCGTGGTCCCATGACAACCATCTCCGACGACCAAGGTAACAAACTTTTTCAGTGTGCCAACTAGATGTTACGTCTTCCTTGCATACAGGGCATGCTATATAACCCTTAGTGCTTCACTCGAAAACCATTGCATATGCGGGGAAATCGTTCACAGTCCATATCACTATTGCCCGCAAAGTGAACATCTTGCCACTACACTTATTGTATATGAGCACACCGTGTGTCCATATATCATTTAGCTCATCCACCAACGGTTGTAAATATACATCGATTGACCTACCAGGATCCTCAGTTATCAATAGAGTAATCATCATGTATTCTTTTTTCATACATTTTCATGGCGGCAAATTATATGGAAACATGAAAATCAGTCAAGTGCTACGGGTTTGGTTTAGAACCTCGAACGGATTGAATCCGTCAGTGGCAAGTCCCAATCTAATGTTTCGAGGATCAGCAGCAAAATCAGGAAACATTCGATCGAACTGTTTCCATGCCTCCCCATCTGCAGGATACCTCATCACATTGTCATCTACTCGTTTTTTCTTATGCCATCTTATGTCAGTGGCAATATGCGTTGAGATATACAACCGCTGCAACCTAGGCTTCAAAGGCAAATAACGCATGACTTTTTGTGGGATCTTCATTGATCTATTCTGAGATGTCATTTTGAACCTCAACTCATTGCATACAGGGCATTTATCCAATGCTTTATTCTCCTTATGGAACAATATACAATTATTTTTGCAAGCGTGAATTTTTTCATAACCTAATCCAAGACCATTCAACACCTTTTGAGCGTTTCTATGGTCTTTCGGCAAACAATTGTTCTTTGGTAGCATTCTCTTGAAAACCCCCAAAAAGTAATCAAAACACCGGTTTAACATACGATACTTTATTTTGCCGTGCATTAGTTGCTCAATAGTTGTGAGAATCGAAAAGCCCTCACACCCCAGGTATAACTCTTGGTTGGTATTTTTTTAATAGTTTTTCATATTGTTCGAATTCTCCACTATCCATTGGTGTAGGCACTTCATCTTCCACTTCCTGATTGGTATTTGTCGACGCAAATGGAAAAACATCATTTAAGATTTCCATGACTTGTTCATTAGGAAACATATTAGGTTCAACATTGCCCACTCTTATCACTTTTGAAGACGAATAATTGTCTAATTGTTCCTCGTGATGGTTCCAAATATTATAGGTCTCTACCATTTCATTTCTTACTAAATGAAATCGGACATTTTCAATAGTTTCCCTTAACGTGTTGTTAGACCTCCTACAAGAACACCGGATTCTAGTTGCACCAGGATCGTGTGTATGTGCAAAGTCAATAAAATCCTCGATTCCGTTCAAGTATTCGTTGGCACATCTGTTCAAGTATTCGTTAGACCTCCTACAATCACAACAACTTCAACATGATCTTGTCACCTTATGCCTCCGGTAAAGGCCCTATCCCATTCAGGAATGCAAAATTATGTCACGTAATTTACAGCTACTTCAGATTAGATTTCGACGTGGGAAATTTTGGCAGCATCTCTATGCAATTCGTCAAGTGCACGGCATAGATATAAAATACCTATGTGCCACCCGAAGAACATACAAAGATGACACCAAAATCTCCACGACCAAAACCATTCTTTAATCGTAAACCACGTGTCATAACTTTGCATTTCTAAATTGTCCAAATAATGGGCCAATTCAAGAATCAATTGGACTACAGTCATGCTTTCACATCCATATGCGACATCCAACTAATCCTTAAACGGGAAACTAAGTTTTACTAAAAAAAACAAGTATGAAGTTAATTACAATTAACTCCTTACATCACAACACATATTTGTACGTCACATACAAATTTGTACATATACAATTCAACATTATACATAATTATAAGATAAATTTTTTTGTAATAAATATAATTTAACAACTTAATATAAATATAACAACATAATTTCAATATAATTTAACTAATTTATACATAATTTCAATATAATTTAACTAATTTATCTTTTTTTTAAATAAAACGAAGAAAATACCTTCCAAATCGTTATCCACCGAGCGCTAGTCACCCACAATATCCCTATACGCAATGAATTTTACGGTGTTAGTATGAATTGACATTGATACTTTTAAATGAAAATAACAAAAATCTTTACCAAATACACCGAAATAGCTCGATCAAAGGGAATGGGAATGGCGGATCTGCAGAGGCAGAAATTGAGAGAAAAAGGGAATGGCGGATCCCGAATTGAAGAAAAACGAAGGGAAAGGAAGTGCAGAGGCGAAATCTGCAGTTTTCTGCCTTTGCTGCTAAAATCACGTTATAAAGATTACTTTTGGAAGAATCACTTTGCGTGATGAATATAGAATTTGTCGTGCAAGTTATTTTTGCGAGACGAAAACTAACTTCGTCCTGTAAGTGTCAATATTTTTTTTTGCAAAATTTATCTTTTTTGTTTTCTTTATAATTTAATAATGTAAACTATTTGCGCGACGAACACAATATTCGTCGCGCAAGTTGCATTATTTTTTTCCGTTTTCTTTCTAACTAATGTAATTTTTTTATCCAATTAAAATTATCGAACCAAATTATATATTACCAAAATATTTATTAAAACTATTTTATTAACAAAAATATATATTAGAACTAATGTAAACTTTAAGCCGTCCATGTAACATAAATTTTATAAAGTCCAACATAAGGTTCAAATAAATCTTATTTCGTAAAAAAAAAAAAAAACCAAATTAAGTCCACTCTTCCTCTGGGTCATCAGCAGCATCGTCAACTCATGCGAGCTCTGCAGCTCGCTGTACATCGAACTTCCACTGTCGGAACTACATCTTGAAAAGGTCGTCCACATACTTCCACTGCTTCTCATCGGTTTTCATCAACAACCCAAACAACCTGTAATGGCAATAAAATTAAATTAGTTATCACAAAAATATTATTTTTAAACAAAAACAATTACACATTCTTTAATACAAATTTATCGATAACTCCTACACCATGGAGTTCTTCAAGTCCACAGGCACCATTTTTCAAGACTTAAACTTGGTAGAACACTGCTTCTGCACCAATCCCACTATATCAAACCTAAGTTCGGCGGATGCTTTAGCCAAACTTTTGTCATCAAACGAGGGCAATCGCTTACGTCGGTAACTCTCTATTGTCAACAAAACTTTCCTCATAGCCATCTCCCTCACAAATTTTTGTTGAATCTAAAACCGAATCGGCCATCATTTGAAACAAACCTTTGCAAAATAGGGTTCTAAAACTGTGTTTATATAAAACTCGACACATTTTGCACGACGAATCATTGCTAGCGCAGAGTGTGTTATAAATGCACACTATAAAATATAAATGGGAGCGTTTAATGTGTGACTGATTGTTTTCAGCAACACTTTGCGTGACAAATATGTAGAAAAATTCGTCGCGCAAACTTTTGGTGACAAATTTTATTTACCTGCCTTTTCTTGCATGACGAACAATAGTAATCGTTGCGAGAATTCTTTTGTGCGATGAAAACGTTTGTCGCTCAAAGTTTTTTTGTTGAATTCTTTCTCTGTTTGCGTGACCTAAATGTGGTTCTGTCGTGCAAGTTACACTTATGCGACGAAATCTTCTTCGTCGTGTAAAATCTCGTCGTGCAAGCTGTTTTTTCTACTAGTGTTAGTTATGTGTTTCTCGCTAGAAGCACTTCAAATGATTTTCCAGAATTCATGCATTTTTACTAAAAATTGATTCCAAAAATATTTTCCTTAAAAACACTTTTCGTCATTTAGAAGGACTTCCTAAATAAATACAACCACATTAGAGATGCTTGGACAAAACAAGTTTAACATTTCATTTGAAGTTGGTGCCAGCAAAATTATCATGCATGGCCAAGGAATAATATAAATATTAGCACGTAATAATACTCATTGTCATGCACTCATGATTTAAAAAGGAGTATACGACTAAGAAGATTGTGAATAACAGGGCCGGTCTTGAGATTTTGAAAGCCCTGTGTGGGACTCAAACGGGGGCCCTTACATGGTTTAAACGGTGATCAAAAGAATAAACAATTCTTATTATTACATGTATTCTATTAAATGGCGTCATATAAGAAAAGGGCTTTTAAAGGTTATATGTTTAAACTTTTAAGAATTTTAATTTATTATGATATTACTAATTGCAGATTTATTTGCAAAAGTAATGTTATATAATGAAAGAAATGTTTTTTTTAACACACAATGAAAGAAATTAAACTACATATATTTTAAAAAAGAAACAAATAGTCTAGCTTAATAAAAGGCTCAAAATGGTTACCCGGACAATGCCCAATAGGAAAGAAAACCTAGCATAGCTGGAAAAAAAATCAAAATTAATAAACATGAGTAGACGTGGAGTCGAACTCGTGCCCAAATAAATGACACTACCATCGGTTGACAACTCTGCTAAGAAATCATTGTGATCATGTTCACGCATATATATATATATATATATATATATTTAGAATTTGGGGGCCCTAAAAAATCGGGGCCCTGTGCAATTGCACACTTTGCACCCCCTCATGGTCGGCCCTAGTGAATAACTGCTTCCTAATTTTATTTCTTTCAAGCAAAAATCTTGGCAAAGTAAAGAGTCCAATTCTTTGACTAAAAGTAGCATGTTTTTCTCTGATTACATGTTGCACAAAGAATCATGCTTCACAATTGAAAAAAGAGCAACAAGTGATGCCGAAAGTCAATTACAAATACATGCATGTCTAAATATTTGAAATTGAAAACTATAATTGGACAGTTGTCCATTTGTGATAGAAATTTAGTAGCACTTATTGCTCTTTTTGCATCAGTAAAACATGATTCTGGCAAGAATAGTCTCATGAGTAATATGAATGTCAACACAAATATAATAATTTGTAGTCATCCTAATTAGAAATATTATTTTTTTGGTTGATTAAGAATAAGAGTAAATGTCCTTGAAATTCACAATTAATTAACAAAACAAAAAAGAACTAAAGGTCAAGATTTTGTTATTTACATGTTAATTGTGCAATTAGGGGCAGATTCATTCATGGACCTGAACGGGTGTCTCGAGATTACCCAAAATTTCGAAAAAGCGCTTATGAGGACCTTCGAGGATCACCCAACGGTTTGGGTAGGTGATGGAAGAGAGAAGATTACTATGGTTGTGGAGATGTTGTGAAACATAAGCTTTGAACTAAGAAGAAAGATTAAATTTCAGACTAAGAGGAACACAGAGAAAATCATAAATTTCAGACTAAGAGGAACACAGAGAAAATCATCATGGCTTTGTCCTAGACCTTAGGTCCATACTGTCCAATGAAGTTGAAAGACTTCTTTCTCCCTTTCCCACATGATCACTTCTTTCTCACTTCTTTCTCCCTTTCCCACATGATCAACTCTCCTTTTTTCTTTTTTAATTGTTGCCCAATCAGGTTGTGTGCCACATATCATTTTAGTTAATGTATTACTCAATCAATACTTTTTATACCATATGTTTGACATTGTTATCTTTTTTTTTAATCCTTATAAATTCATACGACCTCTCAAAAATATTTCGTAAAGTACTGCGAACTCATGATGACATGAACTTTCATCTTATACCACTAAATTCACTAAAATACTAAAACAAAAAAAATTCTAATAGTTTTGTATGCTATACGTTAAATAATAAACCTAATTAAAATAATATATCCAAATTTTCAATACAATAATAGTTTTTTTTAGTGTAGTAGGCACTTATTTGTATGATAAATTAAAATTTTTCTTAAATCTGCATAGCTCGCCTAAGTCCCTTCTAATGCATGGGCGCTATAGGCCCTAGCCGCCGCCCAACTCGCACTTAGCATACCTTAATTAGGATCATATGCTGTTAGAATTTTGTATCTGACTCGGACTAGGGTTCTCTTTCCTTTTTTTTTCTCTTCCCTTTTATTTGAACGGTCACGATTAAGCCACGTCAATATCTTATATTAATTTTTTTTATAAAAAGAGGAAGACAAAGATAAAATAGAGAATGTGAAAGGAGGGGATGAAATGAGATGGAAATATGAGAGAAGAGAATTCTCAAGTCCATCTGACTCAACATGCAATTGAATATTAATTCATCTCGGATAGGACGTAATGATGATATTGGGTAGGAGACGTAATGATGACGTAATGATGATATTGAATAGGAGACGTAATGATGATAGTCCTCACATCGATTAGTAGACGAAGTCTTGAAAAGACACAAGAAGAAGAAAAATATGAAAGAGAATGGAAATGCATGCATGCATGCATATATTGGATATGAGACATAATGATGATAGTCCTCACATCAATTAGTTGACGAAGTCTTGAAAAGACACAGGAAGAAAAAAATATGAAAGAGAACGGAAATGCATGCATGCATGCATGCATATAATTTTCTATATATTTAATTTATGAAGAAATTAGGTTCTCATCCAATCTTTTGCTACTTCATTGATTAAAATCTTAATTTTTTCAATTTTTGATCAAGGTTCTTGGATATTAATAACATTATTAATTATTTCAACATTAAAATATTTTTACCTAAAAATATTCATTTAGTGTTAAAAATGTTACAATTAGTATATTTATATTTATGGATAAATTTTTTATCATATATTTTTATTTTTAGTTTGTACCCATTTTTAATTTGCAAACCTTTTTTAATTTGTACCAATTTTCTTTTCAGTTTTAATTTGTACCCATATATTAATTTCTTTTTGTGCCCATATTTTTTAAAGTTTTATTTGTATTTGTGCCCATGTGTTTACCATCACGTGACATTGTATAATTAATCAATGATAGAAAAATTACATATGGTATATTTATGTTTTATGGCTAAACTGTGACAACCCTTCCCTAAAATTTCGTTTTTATTTATTTTAATCGAGGGAATTCACGAAAATGCCTAGAAGTAAGGATTTTGATTTCTGTTGACCATCGTCTAGAGGAATGTATGACTTATTCTTTTGGTGTAATTGTGTAGTATTCATTGGTACGAACGCATAGGCAAAAGTCATTTGCGAGTTTGGATTTTATCAGTATAGTTACAGATGTTTGAAATTGGTTATTTGAAGTTTAATTATAAATTAAATTGAACTTCCATCTTGTGGGAGTGGTAACCGATCGGTTTTTAAGGGAAGGAAAGGGACCAATCAATAAAAAGAATGGTTGACCAATCAGAATTGAAAAAAAAAAGTGAAGAAATGAGGAAATTGAGGAGGATGAGGAATCCGGAGAGAGTAAGGAGGGAGAGGGATGAATTAGGAGAGGAGAGAGGAGGATGATGACCAATGGAGACAGAAGAAGGGAGGAAAAGGGAGAGGGAAAGGAAGCACAGGATCATGGATCCTTTCCTGGTTCTTTGCGACCCGACCCACTAAACGGTGAAACCCAATGGATTTTAATGGTTTTTCTGACCAAATTCCGACGATTTAAGCCAAGCCAACACCTGGAAACACCTCCCTAGCATTCCCTCTACCATTTCTATCCTTAAATTCATACAATTTGGCTTTGGATTCGCGGGAAATGCACTGCTAGTGCATGTGGGTATTGGCGACAATTAGCAAATCGCGAAGCTAACTCAACCAATTATCACCACCAATAGGCTCCTTTAGAACCCAGGAACAAAGCCCAGGCAGTGGTGGAGGCGTCAGAGCAAGTTTGGAGGTCGAATCGAGCACACCTAGGTATAGGGTTTCCGACGGGTTTTAATGAAATTGAAGCTCTTCCCGGCCTATTTGGCCTTGGTCATAGGTATGAAAGTTCATTGAGATCTTCATTCCTGTAAATTTTCGTAATTTTTGAAAATAGTTGGATTTTCCGGCGAGTATGGGTGGCAAAACGCCACCCGCGGCAGTGCGTGCGGCTGCACGTGGCCAGGGGATCGTCGATGTTATTCTTAGGCTAAATTAGATGTCTTGAGTTCAGTTTTGGTAATTGTACAACGTAGGTTGATCGTTTGGACCTATATTCATTAAGATACATTACTTGGTAAAGATGTGAATCGACTATCCGACTGTTGGATCGTCACCAAACTTTAATATGTTATAGTACATAATATTTGAGGACCATAGAAACTTACGAATCTGGAATCCGAGATACGGATCTTCCCGAATTGGATTTGTAAGTTCTTAAAATAAAATGTTAACCGCCACTTGGTTTTGGCAATTGGCAGAGATCCGATCGTTGGATCGTAATGTAACTTTAGGATGTTGTTCTAGATGTATAATGTGAATCTTTGGAAGTAAGGGATTGGAAATCCGTGATGCAGATCTTTTAAATCGAACTACGTAGGGATGTGTTTTATATAAATTATGTATTCTATTGGTAAGAACTCTGAGACGTGATTTGATAATTGTTCTAGACGACGATGGTTCGTGACGTCTCGATATTCGTACTAGGGAGTCATAGTGCAGACCTCAGGTAAGTAGGTATTTTTCTTTCTATCGTATGTGTGTGTGTGTCTATATATATTGATTGATAATTCCACAAACGGTTATAAATTGATTATTGCATATAATACTATGAATGCTTTGAAGTACTAATGCGAACTACGAATGGCTTGATCTCTATATAAGGTGCGTAGGCAGTCTAGGACATTAGATGCAGCCATACCATAAATGAGACTAAATAATTGAGACAATAGCCTTGTTTTGGGAAATTGTGCAATGTGAGGGACATTGGTGGAAAATGTGAGATTTAACCTTATGATTTAGTGATTGGATGTTGGTCATAAATCATTGTGTTAAGATTCGAGAAATTGAAGTAAAGAATCGTAAGTATTGATAGTTAGTTAAACTAGTATGTAATTGAGCTTGTCACCGATAATTAGTCTCAAAATTAATAGTTCGGGAGTAGGGCATTATAGATTCTGCATTTTACACCATATTATTGATATATATATATATATATATATATATATATATATATATATATATATATATATATATATATATATTTGGAAGCACTACGGTATGGATAAGTGTTGGATTGCATCAGGGCATGTGCATAAGTATATTATTGCGCATAATTATTGTGAATGTTTTAAAGTACGAAGGTGAATGTAGGATGTACAGATAAGTTCAGGTGAGTATATGTTGTGAAATGTGGGATGCATGGTTATGATTACATTTTATTTGGAACGATTGAGTGATGACATGACTATATTTATGTTTTAAGCAACTCTGACACTGTGCTACATGTTGCAATAGAGGCAACTCCGACATTGTCGTACATGTTGTCTATAAGTCGTACATGCCATATTAGATGCATTTAGAGCTTATAACCCTGCACCCCGGTGTTAGTGCTCAAGTCCGAGGATAGGGCCTAGCCTTCACATGATCGTTCACCTCCTGCACCACACGTTTACCTTGAATTCAAGTTAGGTGCCAGCCTGTTGTACATACCACAAGAGGTGGTTCCGACTCATAGGTGACTTGCAATACTTCATAAAGCCTTCACGTGATCGTAGCATTTGAGCATAATTATTTACACCCAGCCTGTCGTACAGACCACTAGAAGTGGTTCCGATTCGTGTGGAAGGATATGTGATGAGCTATAGGTTCAGCCATACAGGCCACAAGAGGTGGATCCGGCTGACATATTACTAGGATATTGATTGACAAGATATGGATAAGTCGTACAGGTCATTGTAGGTGACTCCGACTTATTAGCTAGCATTAATTAATGAGATATGGATGAGTCGTACAGATCACTACAGGTGACTTCGATTTATGTACTAGCATTGATTGATGAGATATGGTTGTAGTCGTACAGGTCACCATAGGTGACTCCGACTAGCATGCGAGTATGAGTTACTAAGTACATGATTATTTTTATTGGTAATGAGATGCTATGTCGTGGTTTACTTCTGGATTTACTGTTTGTATACTTTTGATTTCATACTTATACGTAGTATGATTTTCTGGAAACTAAACAAGTTTTACGACGAGGAGTTAATACCTTTGATAATTAAAATGATTTTGAAAGCTTTGTTTTGCCCACTCACACTTTTTTGTTTTGCGCCCCTTCAGGTTTTAATTGCGGAAAGTTCGTATAGACGAGGATTCTCGGCAAATCTCAAGATAGGTGGTTACTTCTGAGGGTATAATCCTTATCCATTCCACTGTACTTACTTATGCTTTAACATCACGTGTGAAGTGGGTTCATTCCTGCTCACCAGCGCACTCTGGCATTTAGGCACTCTTAGGTTTAAATTCATTTCCCATCATCACACTTTATGGCTTCGTCACCTTCCAGGTGTTGGCCAGCACAACTCGATTCGAAGTCCTAATGGACATTCCGGGTCGGGGTGTGTCATAAACTTTGTATCATATATTTATATTTTTAGTTTGTACCCACTTTTAATATTCAATCTTTTTTTAAAGTTGTAGATTTTATTTTTAGTTTTAATTTGTACCCATGTATTAATTTCTTTTTGCGCCCATATTTTTAAAAATGTCATTTGTACTCATAATTTTTTAATCTTTTATTTGTACCCTAATTTATTTATAATGTACCCATTCTTCTTTATTAATGTACCACTTTGTTATATGTGAAATGTACCAATTTTTTTAACAATATGGCTACATTCTTTTGCCATTTATTATTTCGTATTGTTACATAGTTTTTATCCATTTATTTAATTAAAATGTTTGAATTTTTTTATTGTAGCCATTTCTAATCGTATTATAATGAAGGATTTTAAATTTATAGGATTATAAATCTCATAAAATATCAAACAATTAATGTCAAAACTGTAAAAATATAAATATTGATAGTAAGATAATGAGATGTACAAAGTTAATGAACTTTGATTAAATTTTGAATACCATTAGGGTTTTAATCAAAGAGTGTTAGAGACAAAAGACCGCATCCAAAGTATTCCTTAATTTATTTTCCAACCTTGGGAATGTTGATAGATGAAGGAAGGACATTCTTCAGCGTAGCAGCTTGGCCAATAACTAAATTAGATTGTCGAGATGGAGTTTCATGTACATTCATCTGTTGCTTAATTTGTTCGTTTGTACCTCCTCTTTTCTTTTATTCGTTTTCTTCAAGTTTGAGGATGTGTCAAAGTTTTTATTCCCTTCTCATTTCCTACATTATGAGAGGCATGTTTTTTATCTGCCGACCAAATTTAATTTTTATTTTTTATATTAATAAAAAATTTCTCGTAAAAAAAAAATATTTCAGAGTAAATGAAGTAATTCTTGACGTCCTTTTGCAAAAAGAATACTGATAACAGGGATTTGGATCCTCTTCTGAGCTAATGGAGAGGATCCTCCTTACCAGTCATTGTGGACCGTTAAATTTTTATCCAACAGCTATAATTATTATAACTTTAAAAGAATCCGCTGTTTGTAGCTATTGGATAAAAATTCAACGATTCACGATAACTGGTCAGGAGGATCCTCTCCATTAGCTCATGAGAGGATCCAAATCCTGATAACAGTACCTTGGACTTCTGTGAAAAAGTTGGATTTGACACCTTTAGAAACGACAAAGATTTTATATATTATCTCTCAAATATACGGCGGGGAGTTAATTGGCATTATCTTAAGACGGCGCCTTAGTTTTTTGACGATGTGGTACCCTAGGAGGACTTTAATTATTGGGAAAATTTGAAATAGGTACGTTTGTCTGGCCTTTGCTCGACTTTGGTCATCACCTACGTCATACGTGTTACATGTTCGGAGAAACCCAATACCACATTCAAGTACAATTTCACAACCATGACCAAAATCAATTAAAATCCAAGGCCCAATAATCAACGATACCATCGAAAACACAAATCATTTAGTATAAAATATTTATAAAAATAATACGGGAAAAATCCAACGAGGCAAGTGAACCCATACCTCAATTCAAAACTTAGATCGTACTTTTATCATAGTTCACAAATTAATCATACTCGAATTCGCACACATGTCACGAATCTCTAATTCTAATAATAAACCATAATTGTATTTCTGTCCAAAGGTTTTCTATGCATAAATCCAAACACATAAAAACCAACTTAGATTAATCAAATCCTTGACTAAAAGACATAAATTGGATTCACCAATTATCTCAATGCTTCAAATAGCGTTCTCACCTATTTGAACTGATTATAGTTCCCAGCAATTAAATCAGTTCAATGATTTACCCTAATTTTTTATATTGGTGTGCAACATTCATTCAAGCTCCAAACATCACAATCCATCAAGAACACACTAGAAATCAAACATTTAAGCTTAGTTAGTAAGAATCCCAAATAAAATTGAATTCTGGAACGCGTACAACAGTCTTCAAAATTTACCTATTTGTAATCCGACTTATAAAACTCAGGTTATGAAATTACAGTGAAGAAGTTGGAACTTCTGTTTAATTTTTTCTTCTTTTTCTTCGGGTCTAAAGGCAAGGAAAACACTTTGTTTTCCCTCTTTGAGACATCACGTCCTCCAGCTCCCCTCTTCAATTCATTCCTTTACACTTTTCTTTTATCTGTGGTCCAATTAAGATTCTCCACGTGTGACCACATGTCAACCGCAAACAAGACCTGCACCTTTGTTGGCTACCTGCTATTTGCACATGTAACTCACCTCTAAAATTGAAACACGCAATAAATTAACTCATCTCAGTGATTTTAGTAGTGGGGATCCTTGTTTAGTAATAAAAAAGTTTACTAGCTAAACCATGATGATTTTGTTGCCGTGCTTCTAAAGAAAGTTAAAATTTTATTATAAAATTAATTGGTAATATGAAGAATAATTTTACTTATTTATAAGTCAATGTAAGGTTCATCATCTCATCAATGCGGATTCATTCTCAATACGCTCATTCAGGTGTGACCATTTCTCAAGCTTAACACGTAGAATACATAACAAGGTGACGTAGAGCACGTGTGGATGTTTGGCTGCACATGTGGGACAACCTGCTCTTATACCATGAAGAAAGTTGAGGTTCTATCATAAAACCAATTGGTAAGATGAGAAGTAACTCTACTTACTTATAAATCTTTACAAAATCCATCGTCTTATTAATGTGAAATTTATTCTCAATAGTTTCTGCACTTTGTCAACATTCCGCAATGCGTCTTCACATTTTGAATTTCCGCGTACATGAAGCTCTTTCTATCTACTCCATCTCGGTCTTCCAGGTGGACTAAAACTCACAAATTTCCACATACACGTACCGAAAAACGAGCATCTATTGAAACTACGGCATTCACACACGTAAATCTTAGGGAATTATGTTCTGTGTTTTGCAGGACCGGATCTTTATATATAATTAAATATGGAAAATGAATTCAAATTTGTTCTCTATAGTTTAGAAGGCAACAAAAAGTTATATTCTTGTCTTAATTACTTAAAAACTAAAGCATGTAACGATAGATTTTTTTTCAAGAATTTTTTATTATTATTTATATATAAGCTTTCACACGAAACACACCTTGTTAGCTTTACACACTCTGCATTCACATTTCAACTTTCCATTTCTACTCTCTCCATCAAGCCCTGTCGTAGTTTGTTGTTTTTGTTGTGGTGTTTCGACCCCTAGTTTTACGACACAAAAATGCTGGCAAATACGTGAATTAGGAAGAGAAGCTAGTGGAATAAAAAGTTTGACTATCATGCATGTTGTTAGAATAAAATTAATTAATTCGGAATTTTGTCTATGATTGTATCACATAATATAAAAATATAATTTTTAATTATTAGTTAGGATTCTTACCTCAATAAGGTTTAATATAACCCTCCATATTGTAATATTTTCATATATCAACATAATAAGTTATAATTCTACACGATATCACTCATCTATGGTTTTTTAGGTCCTAGAGTTTCTCCTCTATTTTCATTCCCTACCGCCCAAAAAAAAGAAAAAGAAAAAAAGAAACACAACACAAAAACTGAACCTTTACATCCCCCTATCTCCTCTCATGGAGTCATTTTCCTCTCCTCCTAGTAAAAATACTGCCAACTTCATTGAACTATCCACCACAAACTATATTGTTTGGGTTCGTCAAGTCAAAGTCTTTCTTATTGGTCGTTGATCTCTGGAAATACGTAGAATGTTCCTCTCCCTCTCACCTACCCACCATTGCTAATCCTCAATACATTGAAGCCGACCCCTTCTCTCCTCCTAAAATTCCTAATCTCAAGTACCTCCATTAATATCAATAGGACCAACTGGTGATTAGTTATTTAATGAGTACAATTTGTGAACCGTTACTGTACCTTGTTGATGCACAAAACCGGAGGTCTTGGAACAACGTGAATCTGCATGAAATGTAAATAACACAAGATATATTGTGGTTCACCCCAAGGTTTGGGCTACGTCCACACTGATTATGTATTTATCTGAGAGGTAAGGGAGAGAACCTCTGAATCTGAGAGGAGATGTGAGAGGGGTGAGAAGGCCTAGGAATTGGCATCTCTAATTGTGAGGGTGAGAGGTCCTTTTATAGAATAAGGAGTCCTCACTTATTACATATTTGCCCCTTTATTACATAATTACATTTAAGTCCCCTGAGTACAAATACGAGATCTAAATACGAGGCCCTAAATATGGTATAAACAGTAGTCCCCCAAGTCTTCAGTCAAAATAGTCTTTTGGCTGGAGACTTGAAATTCAGTCCACGTGTGGGCCGAAGTAACTAGATGTTGTATTGAACTGATGTTCGATATGAGGCGGTGCTCAATCTGAAATGATGCTCATCTAGAAGTTGCATATGTTACGAAGCTGCTTGGCTTGTGGCTTATGTTGCCTTGGTTGGCTCGGCTTGTGGCGTTGAAGGTGAGGGAGTCACTTTTATAGAATAAAGGCTCGCTTCTCAATACATGAATGATGGGCTAGAGTTGATGCTGCTCTAATGATGGTGATGGAGTCCCTTTTATAAAATAAGGGCTCGCTCTTCAATACATAAATAATGGGCTAGAGTCCCCCAAGTATTTTTCATGAGGCCCAATTGAGGCCCAGTTGAGGCCAAATATATGGTATATAATGTAGTCCCCCAAGTCTTCAGTCAATAGAGTCTGTTGGCTGGAGACTTCAAATTGAATCCATGTATGGGCCGAAGTGGCGGTTGTTCGGATGCGGTATTTGTATACCCTGCACTGAAGCTTTGTAGGTGAAGCTTCGAAGCTGAAGCTCTGTAAATGAAGCTTTCGAAGCTGGAGCTCTGTAAATGAAGCTTTTGAAGCTGGAGCTCCATAAATGAAGCTTTTGAAGCTGAAACTTTGTAAATGAAGCTTTTGAAGCTAGAGCTCTGTAAATGAAGCTTTTGAAGCTGATTGACATTAGTGATGCTCATGAATGTTTATGTTGATTGACATGAGTGATGCTCATGGATGTTGCCATGAGTGATGCTCATGAATGTTAACATGAGTGATGCTCATGAATGTTGACATGAATGATGGTCATGAATATTTATGTATGATTGTCATGAGTGATGCTCACGAATGTTTATGTATGAATGACATGAGTAATGCTCATGTATAATTTGGAGTACTGGGCGTACTTCTTATCACCTGGTTGGTGGCATGAAGGAGATTACAGGTTGTACATTTCATCACTTGGTTGGTGGCATGAATGGCTAGTTGCCAAATGATATAAGAGTACGGGTTGTACATTTCATCACTTGGTTGGTGGTAATAGCGGCAAGTTGCCGAATAATTTTGGAGTACTGGGCGTACTTTTGATCACCTGGTTGGAGCTATTTTGGGCTTATGGGCCTTCGCCCTCTACACAACATTCTAGCCCATTTATTTTGGGCTTTGCCTTTTTTTTATTACCCTCTAATGGGGTTTATACAGATGTCTCCGAAAGATAGGAAAAATAAATTACATCATACAAAAAATAAATCCGACTCTCTGCTCAATGGGTCACGCCCTTAATTCTCTTTTCTGCATGTCATCACCACCGCAATTATGTCTGCTTTTTTTTTTTTTATCTTCTTTTTGCTTTTTACTTTTGTTTTTCTGCTTTACTTTTGCTTTCCTGCTTTGCTTTTGCTTTCCCATGTGCTTTTTTCTTTTTTGTTTTGCTTTTGCTTTCGGCCTGGTTGCTGAGAAAACGGACTTGAATGATGAGTTGATGATAACGAACTGGAGGCTGACCCACCCACCAAGCTTTAGCTTTTCTGGAGAGAGAAAAGCTTTAGCTTTTCTGCAGTGACCACATCTACTAGGAACCCGGGTTTTACAGCTGGAGAAATGACGAACTAAGGTCTCAAGCCCCTTGCAAGCAAGAAAGCCACAGGCCGCGGTGCATCATAGTTCCTCGCCAATTGAAGCACATCAAGAACATTTTCCTTCGTAATCCATCCCTCCAACTTGTCTCCTTTCTCAACTATATCAATCTGCAAAATCCAATCCGTTTCCTGCTTCTTCAAATTACACACATTCTCCAAAATCTCAATAATCTGATACTCCAAGATCTTCTTTGGGGCGATCTCAGCTCGCTTCTTCTCAACTTGTTGGTGTAGCTAAGCTGCGAGCTTCTCGCAGACTTGGCATTTGATGAAAGGAATGTCTTCATTCGTGGCGCCGGCCGCTGGCTTCTTAGCATACACTTAGAGATTGG
Organism: Malus sylvestris; assembly: GCF_916048215.2. NCBI lineage: Eukaryota > Viridiplantae > Streptophyta > Magnoliopsida > Rosales > Rosaceae > Malus > Malus sylvestris. The sequence goes on from NC_062273.1 coordinate 2,693,905, forward strand.
CACGCACGCTATTGGCACACACGCTAACACCACCAACAATACTGAGATTGCTACTAGAATTTGCTTCAGCTTCGCCATAACTCTCTCTCTCTCTCTCCTCCTCCTCTATTTCTCTCTGTAGAATTTGAAGAAGAACGCAAAGTTTTTTATCGAACAGTGAGATGGGCAGTTAAGTTGGTGGATCTTATAAGAATTTTTCACCAGAAAAGAAACGATCTTTATTGTTTAGTTTAGTCTGTGTGTATAACTGCTTTCATGGTCGGAAGAAGCCATAACGAATCAAAGGTTGGGCTTCTCGGAGGAAATTGAATTTGCAGAGAGAGAGAGAGAGAGAGAGAGAAGAGGACTCTGTGTCTGTGTCTCTGTGTAGGTTTTGCAGATTCACGGTGGAGGTGAAAAATTGAGAGAGAACCGACATAACTTTTCGTGTCGATTCCCACATACGACGTCAAATGTTGGTGCACAAAACCGGAGGTCTTGGAACAACGTAAATCCGACCGTGAATCTGCATGAAATGTAAATAACACAAGATGTATCGTGGTTCACCCCAAGGTTTAGGCTACGTCCACACTGATTATGTATTTATCTGAGAGGTGAGGGAGAGAACCTCTGAATCTGAAAGGGGATGTGAGAGGGGTGAGAATGCATAGGAATTGGCCTCTCTAATTGTGAGGGTGAGAGGTCCTTTTATAGAATAAGGACTCCTCACTTATTACATATTTGCCCCTTCCTTTATTACATAATTACATTTAAGTTCCCTGAGTATTTGTACGAGATCTAAATACGAGACCCTAAATATGGTATAAACATATCTCATTGTTAGTTCTGCTATGTACCATTCTTTATTGGATTGTCTTCATACACACTTTTTTTCAGACCTCGGTTGCTAATGAAGCCATTTTGTGCTTTCAACTTTTGGATTTGTCCAAATGATCTAAGATCGCGATTGTCTACATTCAAGAAGCCAAGTCTCTTGTTAATCAACTTGTTGATATTGGTGAACCTATTTCTAACGAATATCTTGTTATGTGTATTATTCGTGGACTCGGCCTTGATTACCAGATGTTCACTATTAATGCAGGGCTATTTTCGACCCATAAAATGGTGCAAGCAGGGTGATAGATCACAAAACGCCCAAATTAAAGTCAAAGCCTATGGGCCTAGGGGAATTAAAGGAATATATCATAGTGCTAACTAGCTCAGTCGGACCAAACTACATAAAGTACTTTCTGACCACCAGATGCACATGGGTAGTCCAACAACTTTATGGCACAAGGTTTCATGAGCAAGCCTATTCAGACATCAACCAGGTCACGTGTCAATCCACAATCAAAAGTAAGGGCATAGGATGGGACATAAACACAATCGAGATGCTGCTTGGAGGGACATCGTTGGTTAACCAAGGCCAAGTAGGTCGCTTAGAGTGCATAACTCTAAAAAGGCGTACAATCATAACTTAGCTGCGTCATTTCACCAATAAATGTCAAATTGATAGGTAAAAGCTGTTAGCACGTTAGTTGAGGAAGTTGGCGCATTAAAATCAGTGTTCTAAAAATCAGCCTAGGCGGTGAAGACCCGCCGCGATTTAAGGCAAATCATTTTGAAAAAACGGTTTGGAACTAGGCGGTCCTAGGTGGTGGGCTAGGCGGTCCTAGGCGGTTTGTTTTTTTTTAATTAATTGTGTGCTTTTTTTTTTTTTTTTCATGGTGGTATACTTATGGAAATGGTGTGCCTAATTTGCAAGAAATGGATTGACTACAAGTTCATCCAATTGTGAAATGAATTGGAGAACTTTTGAGGGGATACATACAAAAAAAATAAAAATAAACTAGATACAACAACGTTAAATAATTTAGTTTATGTCCTATCCAATGCAAGGATCATGAACAAAAAGAATTTAGTCTATCATCCAAGAATACTCCTCATTATGATTATATGCTTACTATTTTTTAAATATTGAAAATGTTGGATGGATGTACTTTGTGTATTCTTCTACTTCTATTTTTACATTTTATCATTCTTTTATTATCCATACAAGTATAATTTTTTTTAAGTGTAAATTGGCACTTATTTACAAGATATTTAATAAATTTACATAAATCCGCCTAAGCCCCGCCTAGCCACCTAGGTGCTAGGCCTCTGCCCGCTGCCTGACTAGCGCCTAGCATTTTTTAAAACCTTGAATAAAATACTAGGAAAGTGAGATTTGGTGGGCAAAAGGCTTTTGGGTTTATTGAAAGCCTATATAAAGGGGTGGGAATTTCTTATAACAGGGTCAGACGACTAATGTTAGAGGGAATGTGATAAGCCTAGCACTATTTGTAATCCTTAAATCAATATAATCTGAGTAACACAGTGGATGTAACCTAGTTTTGAAGGGTGGACTATTTAAATCCTAAGTCCATTTCATTCTGGTTTTTATCCTAAACTCACCAAATGTTAATTGTTTTAATTTGTTAACCTGCAATGAGTGTTAATGGTTTGGCACCATGTATGGGAATTGCATACAATAGTTTTGTTTTCTACCCAGCTGACTTAGACATTCTACGACGAAGAAGTCATACTATCCTAAGTATCATGACAGGCAAGAAGGAAGAAAAGATGGCCACAGATTTGACCAAGTAGATGACGAACCTACCTATTCCTTTCGGGAAGTCTGTTGCACCATATTCGAGAGATGATGAAGGTCGAGAGCACCTTAAGCCTATGGAAGAATTAGAGTCTATTATAATGTCGGAAGAATATTTGACCAAGACCGTTCAAATTGGTACTAAACTGACTGCAGAGGTTTGAGCTAAATTGATAGAATTTTTTAAGGCCTATGCTAGTGTAGTCGCTTGGACTTACGCGGACATGCTGGAAATAGATCCAAATGTCATCTCTTATAAACTCAACCTTGACCTACACTGCACACCCATTCGGTAGAAACGGCGGTCATATAACGCCAAGCGCTATGAAACCTTGAAAGTGGAAATGGATAAACTACTCAATATCTAATTTATCAGAAATGTGGATTGCCCATAATGGGTAGCAAACGTTGTGATGGTCAAGAAGGAAACAAGGGGCGACAAGCTGACCAAGTGTGCACATGTGTACAATTACTTGGATCTCAATAGGGCATGTCTAAATGACAATTTTCCTCTGCCTTGTATCGACCGACTTGTGGATGCCATGGCAGATAACGAACTTTTAACTTTCCTCGATGTTTTCTTGATGTACAACTAGATTCGCATGCATGCCACCGACCAAGATGATACAACTTTAATAATCGACTGAGGATTTTAATGTTAGAACGTGATTCCTTTCAAGCTCAAGAACGCGAGGGCAACATATCAACGGCTAGTCAACCAAACCTACCACATAGGGAAGACGGGGAAAGTTTACGTGGATGATATGCTTGTAAAAAGTAGAAAAGAAAACCAGTACGTGACTGAACAATGCTTAGCATCAGCATCAGCCTAGAATGGCCAACAAGCCTTTCACGATGCAACCGGGCATACCCTGTCCTATAAGAAAAAAAATGACACAAGTGACCAAGATTGTAAACTTCGTGAAACACAGTAACCAAATTGACTAAATTGAAAATACAGTGACCAAAATAGATTTAAAGTATAAAGACAATGATGAAAAAGGTTTTTAACCCATTTTTTATTAGGTAATGCTAGGGAGACCTTCTATTTAAACTAGGGGTGGAAAAAATATCGAGAGTACCGAAACCGAATCGACACAAATACCAATTTTGAGAATACTATAAAATTCGGTACAAGAATCGATATGAAACCTTGATTTTTTTAGTAAGACTGAATCAAACCGAAATATATATAAGTTTTAATTTTAAATATAAAAAATAATATATATATATATGTAACTATTAATATCGGCTGCAAAATTGGTTGAAAGTTAATCTCAACCATTGGGTTGCAAAGAAAAATAAAAGTTTAAAATTTTAAACTTCAGTTTTCCGTCGACTTCGAATGAAACCACTCCACTTCTCTCACCCTAGTTCTCTCTGCTTTCTCCGTCGCCCAGCCACAACGCACCACCACCAGATTACTTAGTCACGCAGCCACCACCAGGTCTGCCACCATGACTTGATCTGGTCTTTCGATCTGGCTGTTCCAAGTTCCAACATCGGTTGTTGTTTCTTCACACTTCAGTCACCACCACTCATCCCTTCCTTTTACAAACTTCACACTCTGCTGCCTAGCCACCACCCCTACGGATCCATAACTTCTCCCTGGTCCTCACGAATTGGATTGCTAAGCTACTGTCTACAAATCCTAAAATTTTTTACTATCTACAAATCCTAAAATTTCAAATCAGGGTTAGTTTCTCAAATTGGGGATTAATTTTCGATTTGAGGTTTTAAGTTTGGAGAACTATTTCTTTTTTATTACTGATTATATGATTATATTTATATCCTAGATGTTTAGCTTGACAACTATTTCTGTGAAACTGGGGATTTGGGGATTAAATATAGTGTTCCATCAGAACTCCAAAGTTAAGCTAGTTTGCGCGAGAGCAATCCTAGGATGGGTAACCTACTGGGAAGTTCTCGTGTGAGTTCCTAGAAACAAAATCGTGAGGGCGTGGTCGAGGCCCAAAGCGGACAATATCGTGCTACGATGGAATCGAGCCTGGGATGTGGTGGGGGCCTGGGTCGGGATGTGACAATTAATGATTGGATCATTACTTAAGTGTTGGTTAATATGTATATTTTCTTTTAATGACATATCACATGTTTTACAGATGCAGTCTAAGAATTTGGTCTATCTAGTATTATTCTTGGAGAAATTAGGTTCTCATTCCTCTTTTTGTTACTCAATTTATTAAAATCTTATTTGTAACATCCCACATCCCCAAGGGGAATGGATCATGCAAGCCTTATATGTATATTTTCATCTCTACCTAGCACAAGGCCTTTTGGGAGCTCACTGGCTTCGGGTTCCATCGGAACTCCGAAGTTAAGCAAGTTCGCGCAAGAGTATCCCATGATGGGTGACCCACTAGGAAGTTCTTATGTGAGTTCCTAGAAACAAAACCGTGAGGGCATGGTCGGGGCCTAAAACGGACAATATCGTGTTACAGCGGACAATATCGTACTACGATGGAGTCGAGCCTGGGATGTGGTGGGGGCCCGGGCTAGGATATGACAATTTGGTATCAAAGCCAATCCCTGGCCGGAAGTGTGCCGATGAGGACGTCGGGTCCCCTAAAGGGGGTGGATTGTAATATCCCACATCGCTGAGGGCAATGGATCATGTAAACCTTATATGTATATTTCCATCTCTACCTAGCACGAGGCCTTTTGGGAGCTCACTGGCTTCGGGTTCCATCGAAACTTCGAAGTTAAGCAAGTTTGCGCGAGAGCAATCCCATGATGGGTGACCCACTAGGAAGTTCTCATGTGAGTTCCCAGAAACAAAACCGTGAGGGTGTGGTCGGGGCCCAAACTAGACAATATCATGCTACGGCGGAGTCGAGCCCGGGATGTGGTAGAAGCCCGGGCCTGGATGTGACACTTTGGTATCAGAGCCAATCCCTGGCCAGAAGTGTGCCAGCAAGGACGTCGGGCCCCTAAAGGGGGTGGATTGTAACATCTCACATCACTGAAGGGAATGGATCCTGTAAGCCTTATATGTATATTTCCATCTCTACCTAGCACGATGCCTTTTGGAAGCTCATTGGCTTCGGGTTCCATCAAAACTTTGAAGTTAAGCGAGTTCGCGCGAGAGCAATCCTATGATGGGTGACCCACTAGGATGTTCTCATGTGAGTTCCCAGAAACAAAACCGTGAGGGGCGTGGTCAGGGCCCAAAACGGATAATATCGTGCTACGGCGGAGTCGAGCCCGAGATGTGGTGAGAGCCCGGGCCTGGATGTGACACTTTGGTATCAGAGCCAATCCCTGGCCGGAAGTGTGCCGATGAGGACGTCACCCCTAAAGGGGGTGGATTGTAACATCCCACATCGTCGAGGGCAAGGTATCAAATATCGATGATATCGGAAATATCGGTAGTTCAAAAACACGGAAATTTCGATGGAAATATCGGGATATTATCGATATCGATAAAAATTGAATTAAAACCACGGAAATTGTAAGAAAAACTTGGAAATTTTTATTGAAACTTTGTAGGATGTTTATTTAGTCAATTATCTATTAGTTTATCACAAACAATTGGAAGGAAATGCATTGCATGATAGATATAACTGATTTAAGTTGATTATATAGCGAGCTGGCAAACATTGTGAGTGTAGAAAATATGTAGTAATTAATGAAAAAAGTTTAAACACACCATAATCATTTATATATAATGAATTAGTACAATATTTTACACTTTATAGATTGCATGGTAAGATACATGAGTGACTTAGCAAGGTCTAAAATATCGATGATATCGGAAATATTGGTAGTCCAAAAACAAGAAAATTTTGATAGAAATATCGGGATATTATCTATATTTTAGACCATGGTTGAGGGGAATGGATCCTGTAAGCCTTATATGTTTATTTTCATCTCTATCTAGCACGAAGTCTTTGGAGCTCACTGGCTTCGGGTTCCATCGGAACTCCGAAGTTAAGCGAGTTCGCGCGAGAGCATCCCATGATGAGTGACCCACTAGGAAGTTCTCGTGTGAGTTCCCAGAAATAAAACCGTGAAGGCGTGGTCGAGACCCAAAGCGGACAATATCGTGCTACGACGGAGTCGAGCCCGAGATGTAGTGGGAACCCGGGCCGGGATGTGACAATTTGGTATCAGAGCCAATCCCTAACCGGAAGTGTGCCGACGAGGACGTCGGGCCCCTAAGGGGGTGGATTGTAACATCCCACATTGCCGATGGTAATGGATCATGTAAGCCTTATATGTATATTTCCATCTTTACCTAGCACGAGGTTTTTTGGGAGCTCACTGGCTTTGGGTTCCATCGAAATTCCGAAGTTAAGCGAGTTCGCGCGAGAGCAATCCCATGATGGGTGACCCACTGGAAAGTTCTCGTGTGAATTCCCAGAAACAAAACCGTGAGGGTGTGGTCACGGCCTAAAGCAGATAATATCGTGCTACGGCGGAGTCGAGCCCAAGATGTAGTGGGGGCCTGGGCCAGGATGTGACATTATTCATTTTCAATTTTTGATCAAGATCCTTAGGTATTAATAAACGTCATTTATTATTTCAATAATATTTTTTTTATTCCTAAATATATTCATTTAGTGTTAGAAATGTTACATAAATTTTTTATCATATATTTTTATTTTTAGTTTGTATCCATTTTTATTTTGCAACCCTTTTTATTTTGTACCAATTTTCTTTTCACTTTTTATTTGTACCCATATATTAATTTCTTTTTGTGCCCATATTTTTTAAAGTTTTATTTGTATTTGTACCCATATTTTTTAATTTATTTGTACCCATTTTTAATTTTGCTAAATATACCCATGCTAATTATTTGTATTTATTTTATGTTTTAAAATATATCAGTAGTTATTTTTTAAAATATGTTAATACTTATGTGGGTACATTATTTTCTTGCTATAATTTTGTGAAGAACAATATTATTCTAATATTTATTTTTAAGTATTTATTATATTTTTAAAATATTATTTGAACTTGTTTAAATTTCATAATTTGTGGGACATTATAAATGCATGAGTCAAGTCTCTTAAATGATGTTAAGGACCTCAATCAAAATAGTTAAACAAACAAGGTTTCAGTCTAACAATTAAGTTGATTAGGTACCGAAACCACAATGATAGATCTACACTCGTACATATTTGTGTAGATTTTCCCTCCCTCTCCAACCAATTAAATTTCTCCCAGCTCAATTAATTAAGAGGGGTGTTGAAATGTTGCTATAATTACTTTATAATTAATATGCATTATTTTTCTCATACACTTAAACAAATCCATTCAAATGCAATGTTAAGCATTATGCAAATCCAAAATATTGTATTAATCCTATAGCTACAAAGTTATACTATAATTTCGATAATTAAAACAAAAAGCTAGCTTATCTTATCTTGTGTACCAGTAAGTTTCTCTTACATACGTACGAGATATATATGTTGTTTAATCGGCGTTAATTGTGAGTTCATATTTTATAAATTAAAACAATATAATGTACAAATGGTTGATTACCCTGGTAGTTATATTATTTTTTTCAACTCATTGCGTTTTGAGTTCAAACACTCTTTCTTAAAAATAGAATATGATTTGTAATACAAAAACAACATAATATGCTCTCCCTATTAAATAAAAAGAAATTATATACATAAAGTGCAAAATTTGAAAATTGGTCTAAAGATATATACACTAATCGTTTGGAAAAGAACAAAAATAGTAAGAAGTCAAGATACTGCACAAAGGCTTTTTTCTTCGTGCACATGAGCGTGGAAATTTCCAACAGCTCAAAAATCTAGCTTTGAGCTGTTCCTATTTATTTCGGTAGGGTAGAGGGGAACCTTTGAGTTATTAGGGTCAGGGTAGAGGGAGCTCGAGAAGCAGATGCAATGGAGGATTTACCACCTGGATATAGATTCTACCCAACTGAGGAAGAGCTGATTTCGTTTTACTTGCAGAATAAACTTGATGGGAGGAGTGAGGACCTGAACCGAGTTCTGGACCGAATCGTACCCGTTGTTTACATTTATGAGTTTAATCCATGGGAACTTCCACGTAATTCAACATCTCTCTCTCTCTCTCTCTCTCTCTCTTCTTTTAATGATCACTTGTTGGATTTATGCTAGCTTTTGGCTTGCTTAGACATGGAGTTTACACCAAATTATAGCTAGTGTTTCCTTTTCATCACTTACCCTTCGACCATGCCAGTTTTAGGATAATGAATGTTGTATATATTTTGTGTAGGACACTAATTTACAGCATCGTGTACATTGTTGATATTCAATGAATAGACATAATGTTTTTTTCTTTTTGAACAAAGAATAGACATAATGTTATATATGTTTGTTTAGGACACTAATTTACGGTAGTTTTCGCACCGGTTATTTATCAATAATCACTACCCTTACTGATTTCAATTTCCATTTCTTTTATGTAATATATAAAACTAAAATACGATATATGAAGCTAGTTTGCCAGCTTAGCATGCAATTTCATGATTTACACTTTAATTCATTATTACGTTTATAATGAATTAAAATGAACTAATTAACAGAGGTTTCGGGAGAGGTGAGCCATGAAGATCCAGAGCAGTGGTTCTTTTTCATCCCAAGACAAGCGAGTGAAGCTCGAGGAGGGAGACCGAGACGACTCACAACAACTGGGTATTGGAAAGCGACTGGATCTCCGAGCACTGTTTACTCTTCCAAATCCAATTACAATCGTCCCATCGGCCACAAAAGAACCATGGGTTTCTACATTGGCAAAGCTCCCCGTGGAAAGAAAACCGAGTGGATGATGAATGAATACAAAGCCATCGAAGGTCATGCAGATCATAGTAATCACCTTTCAATGGCAGCTTCTTCATCAAACACTAGTAGTAGTACTCCTGCTCCCACGGTGAGTATATACGTACCAATTAATTTCTTAGCTCAAAATTAATATCGATGTTATAAAACTTCACGAAACATATGTGTATTAGAGAGTCAACAAGCGTGTTCAATAAAATTACTGTATTCTAAAACTTCATCAATTCAACTGGAATTTGTTGTCTAATGATATAATTAATCAAGTTGCTTTGTGTGTGTGTATATATAAATATAAAATATGGTTTCGAAAAATTACAACTGAATATTCTTGCTCATCAGCTCCGTGTTACACCATATATATTCTAAATTGGGCGCACAAAAGGACATTTAATTATTAATTTATAGAAGGGACCAAAACAAAACTGAACATGCATGTTAGTGGTGCCAATACCTATAACAAGTTAACAACTAATGAAACCATATGACAGGACCACACTGTTTTTAAGTGATTTAATTGATGGCGTACGACATTGAGTTTCAGTGCAGTTAATTATATGCATCTAAACCAATTTAACTAACTTTAACTAACTAAACTTCATAATAATTTTCGACAAAAAAAAAATTCATAATACTTCATATTATTAACTATTAAGCTGATATATGTTGGCATGCATACATGCAGTTAAGGGAAGAATTCAGCATATGCCGGGTGTACAAGAAATCGAAATGCCTTATTAGGGCATTTGACAGACGACCTCCTGGGATTGAGATGACTAGAAACCCTAGCTTAATCATTCAAGCAGCTCCTGCTCAGGGTGCAAATCATTTGGATCATGGTTCGACAACATCGAATAGGAACCCTCAGAATATGGGAGAGAGAGCAAACTTAAGCTCACTGGAGAGTTCATCCTCAGGAAACCATGGCTCTCAATCATCTCAACCAGAACAAAGTGGGTCTTTGCTAATGGCCGTTGATAATGAAGCTATTTGGGATTGGGACGAATTAATGGATAATTGGCTTTAAGGGGTGGACAAAATGGAATTGAATAAAAGATAACGTTTCCATGGAATGGAATGCAAGTGGAATAATTTGTAGGGTTTAACCGTCCTAAGGTAAAGTTTGGACTACAGTTTGGAAAAGAAAGCCAAATTCATATTGTGCTAGACTTGCCCTCACAAGTCTAACCATTCTTATGTGTTTTTTAGCATTTAAACTTGTTGTACTATAGATTAGGCCTAAAAATTTAAGTAATGTTATTCATACCATGTTTTTATATCACATTTTCATATCACCTTATTTGATGTGGACAACTATATCATTTGAATTAATCAGATTTTTAAATTTAGTTCATTATTTAATAAACTAATAATTAAGAAAACCTAGTTAATTAAATGATGATTGTGGTATACTAGGAGTCTTTCTCCTTCATTTCCTTGGGTTTTGCAAATTTTTCAAATGATGTGGCTGTCCACATCAAATGCCACCTAATGTGGTATAGAAATGTGGTATAAAAATATGGTATAAATAGCATTACTCAAAAAATTTAAGCCTCACTACTTAGTTCATGAAGTATATAAGACGGGAAGGAAACAATTATTCTATAAAATGATCCTTTACCCTCACTTTCGAATGGCAAACTTTAGCTTCTCTAGAAATAAGCCTTCATAATGTAATGTAATAGTGGAAACTGGATTGACACTAGTATGGACGTAGCCCTAACTCGGGATGAACCATCCCAACTAGGAGTGCACCACAATATATCATTATGTTTTTGTGCGTGTGTTATTTACAGTTAGATTTAGTTGGTTCAAGACTAATATGATTTTGTGCATCAGCATTTAGTGCCGTATGTGGGATCAATACGAAGAGTTATGTCGGTTTTCTCTTGATTTTTTTCACCTCCCCACACCGTAAAACTCTCACATCACTGTCCACAACGAATCCACATATTCCAGGAAACACAACCACCTTATCCTCAAACATTCATTTTCTTCCATGACTCCGACAATCAAACTGCGGCGTTTTACGAGACGGAGAATGAAAACACGTGAAAGACGCTGGGCTTCTCCCTCCAGGGACCTCGCAACGTTTCAAGACTTCGAGCAGATCGGATCCGCTCGGTCATGTGATTCGTGTGCCTTTAGGAAACCTCCACGATAAGGTGTTCTGCACCTTAACGCCACTAAAATCCGAAGAAAAGAAAAGGAAAAAGATTGTGGCCGGTTAGAGAAGAAGGAAAAAGGAATTGGGAAAGAAAGAGATGGGTTGCCACGGACGCCACCCAAGAGGGAGGGCCCGCGGCTGAAAATGAGATTAGATTGGGGGGTTTGGACGAGGGAGCGGCGCTTTATGGGATGTTTAAATACTAGTATGAACAATATAAACAAGTAGATAAACCATCTAACAAAAGTGGGCAAGACAAGACCTATATATGTTTAAATTTTATAAAATATAAGAAGCAGGCATGCTTTAGTTTACTTTTCTCTCACCGACATTTTTTAAATTCTTCCTTGTCGTTTATAGAATTGACAAAAATTATCACCAATTATCTGCAAATACGAAATATAACAGCGGAAACATGATTTTGTCATCGGTCTGTCATCTAAATAGGGGTTTGTAGCTTCATAAGAATAAAAACTAAAAAGAAAAAAAAATGACGATCTGTCATCTAAATAGGGATTTGTCGCTTCATAAGAATAAAAAGAAAAAAAGAAAAGAAAAGGAAAACAATGATGAAGGAATGAAAAGTTTAAGAGATAATAGAAGCACCAATTATATTGAAAGAAGGTCTGAGTTTATTATCAAAGTTTTTAGGTTTTCAACATTTAGTATATTAAGCTTTTTTCATCTTAAAGTTGAGACACTTTCATGCATCAAGGTTGCTGATAAATCAGGCATTAACTGGTGACGTGACATCTGCATAGACAATGATTGGATGCCACGTGTTAGTAGAAGGCCTACGTGGATATTGAAAAATAAAAATTTAAAACATTTGAAAAAAAAAATTAATTAAAAAATATGGGCCGTCCTCTCTTACCTAACCCCCGCTCCCACCCAACCCTCCTTCCCTTCTCTCCTTTGCGCCCACCCAACCCTCCCTCCCTTCTTTCCTCTGCGCCCCACCCTTCTCCTCCTACCACACCCCCCCCCCCCCGCTCCCAATCCTCTTCGCCATCAAAGCCAGTCTTTGACAATCTTAGGCTGCTGGGTTTGGCTCTGCAATATCCCCAGTAAAAAATTGAATTAGAAACCCAAATCAGAAGAAAATTTGAAAGCTTTAAAAATCGGTTTGGCCGCTAAGTTGGCTCTCCACCACCGTCTTCTCAGGCTGATAGGTTTTGTTCTCCACCACTGTCAAATCTGGTAGGTGTGACTCTACCACTGTCTTCTCCAGCTCCTCCACCCACTAGGTTTGGCTCTCCACGGTCGTCAAATCTCTTTTTTTTTTTTTTTTGAATTTTTGAATTTTCAAATTTTGTTTTCTTCGAATTTTCGAATTTTTGATTTTTTTTTTTGAATTTTCGAAAAATATATATATATATATATATTTTTTTTTAAAGTTTTGTAGGTGAAGCTTTGGCATTAATGCTTTGTAGGTGAAGCTTTGGCATTAAAGCTTTGTAGGTGAAGCTTTTGTAGGTGAAGTTTTGGTGTTGAAGCTTTTGTAGGTGAAGCTTTGGAGTTGAAGCTTTGTAGGTGAAGCTTTTGTGTTGAAGCTTTGTAGGCGAAGCTTTGAAGTTGAAGCTTTTATAGGTGAAGCTTTGGAGTTGAAGCTTTTGTAGGTGAAGTTTTGGAGTTGAAGCTTTTTAGGTGAAGCTTTGATGTTGAAGCTTTGTAGGTGAAGCTTTGATGTTGAAGCTTTGTAGGTGAAGCTTTGAAGTTGAAGCTTTTGTGTTGAAGCTTTGTAAGTGAAGCTTTGGAGTTGAAGCTTTTGTAGGTGAAGCTTTGGAGTTGAATCTTTGTAGGTGAAGCTTTGATGTTGAAGCTTTGTAGGTGAAGCTTTGATGTTGAAGCTTTGTAGGTGAAGCTTTGGGGTTGAAGCTTTGTTGGGTACCATGAATTGATTTTGCTTCACACTATTTTGATCAAGAGTGTGTGAAGCTTTTGAGAATTGTAGTTGCCCTCCATTTGTTGAAGCTTTTGTTGGTGAAACTTTTATGGTGAAGCTTTGTAGGTGAAACTTTGTAGTGAAGCTTTGATGGGTACCATGAATTGATTTTGCTTCACACTATCTTGATCAAGAGTGTGTGAAGCTTTTGGCATTTGTAGTTGCCCTCCATTTGTTGAAGTTGTTGAATTTCCCAATTTCCTTTTTTTTTTTTGCTAAAACTAGAAATTTGTTGAATTTCCTTTTTTTTTTTTTGGGAATACTAGAAATTTGAAAATGTGGGAGAGACAAACATATACAAATTTTGCTTACACACTGTTGAGCAAGAGATTGTGAAGCAAGCCAAATCTTGTAGTAGTCGAAGGTTTGGATGAATCATATAAATTGAATTTGCTTCGAACAGTCTTGATCAAGAGTGTGTGAAGCTTTCTACGAGTTGTAGTGTTTGCATTGTTACAGAGAAGAAATGTCTGAAGCAGATGCAAGAGGGCTGAAGAGCTTGATCTTCGTATACTATGCACTGAAGTCGTTGTTGGCTTGCAATAAGACGTTGTTGGCTTGCAATAAGACTTTGTTGGTGACTATAACTCTTGTTATGCATGAGTGCTCCCCTAGTTGAGTTGTAAAGCTTAAGGGTTTTTTATTATTTGTGAATGCTAGGAGTTTGCATGTACAAGTTGTACCACTTGTCTTCTGGTTGGTGGAATGAATGGTGAGTTGCTTTCATCACTTGGTTGGTGGTACGAATGTGAGTTCCTTCATCACCTTTCATCACATTTCATCACCTGATTGGTGGCACGAAGATGAGTTCCTTCTTCACTTGGTTGGTGGCATGAGTGGCAAGTTGCCAAATAATATTAGAGTACGGGTTGTACATTTCATCACCTGGTTGGTGGCATGAAGATGAGTTCCTTCTTCATATTTCATCACCTAGTTGGTGGCACAAATATGAGTTCCTTCTTCACCTGGTTGATGATAAGAGTGGCAAGTTGCCAAATAATATTAGAGTACGGGTTGTACATTTCATCACCTGGTTGGTGGCACGAATGTGAGTTCCTTCATCACCTAGTTGGTGAGAATAAGGGCAAGGTGTCGAGACACATTGTAGCAAGTGTCGAATGACACAAAGTATGTTGAACCCTTTCGAAGCACAGTTAGCTTATGTATGGATGTGTTGGAATGTATGATGTTTATGTTGATTGATATGAGTGATGCTTATGAATGTTTTGCTATGCATGAAGGGATCCATGCTTTCGATATTTGAACCATGTTGGTTGTAACACTTAGTATCACATACTTTACGTCAAAGTAAGCATGTTGAAGCTCTGAGTTGGAGTATAGAGGTAGGTCAGCGTAGACCAAGTGTTCCAGTACTAGGAATGCAAAAGACTCAGAAGAAGTTGTCTGAATTCCCTCTTCTTTAAACATTTGGCGAATGGCTTGTGTGACAAAAGATCTCAAACGGTTGAAGGTCAAAATATTTGTAATGTGTATGCCTTCTTATAATAGCATTTCCTTAAGTACCTAGTCCTCCACTTTGAAAGAGTGAGGCTTGGCCCCATAGTCATAATAGTCGACAGTACGTTCACCCCTGGTTGTCTTGATACGAACTTTTATCCCTCTTGTTGTAATGGGCTTGCTGAGAGTAAAAATCCTTCCTCTTACCAAGAGACAAATACGTTTGGTGACTTGGCAAGTAGCTAAATGAGGCAGAAGATGATGCAATGGGTGTCTGAATGGTCAAGATCTCCTCACTTGGTAGAACTTGACTTCCACTTCCCACTTGTTGATAGGGGTTAACCATATGGGGTTTCCCTTGGTATGTCCTTACTTCAGCGGAGGCGTGGTTGTAAACCTGTGCCATCACCTTAAAGTAAGTCTTCCAAGTGTTGGCATTGATCATGTACTTGAAGAAACAATCACGTAGGCCTGCCGTGAAGGCTTTGATGGTGGTATTGTCATCTGCCGCAACGAGAATACTCATGGCTGAAGTGACCGGCATACTCTCGTAGTGACTCGTTCGGCTTCTGGCGAATAGTGTACAAGTCATCTACAAAATGTAAGCGATCAGTCTGGAAGAAGTGTTGAAAGACAAACAGTTTCCTTAGTTCCTCAAATGAGTCTACTGTCTCGGGTGGAAGACGACAATACCAGTTTAGAGCTCCGTCAGAGAGGGTGGAAGGGAAGAGAAGACATCGCTCTTCGTCGGTGTGCCTTCGGTATGCCATGGTTAGGCCTGGCAATTCCTGACACGATCCGATAACCCGACACAACACGACCCGAAATTAACAAGTGTTCGAGTCGACACGATAACGAATCGGGTATTATCGGGTAACCCGATAAGCACCTGTTAAGATAACGGGTTGGTTTGGGTATACACGTGGGTAACACGATACACGATAAGCAGAATATTAATTTAATAATTTTATAACCCTAAAAAATACTATAATAATTATATATACTATAATAATTATACCCCCAAAATATTAACTATAATTTTATATATATATATATATATATATTAAATTTTAAATTAAATTTTATACCCCTAAAAAAAACTATAATAATTATACGTACAAAATAAATAGATTTAAATCTACATAATATATATATATACACACACCATTGAACTTGATGGGATATACGAAGCTAATTTCAACGATCAAACCGTCAAACTTGTTTGTATATGCTTCGAGATCGCATACGCCAAAAATCACAAAAAACAAACATTCAGAGATCAAGTAATGAGACAAAACTTTTCGACGGTTATAAAACAAAACATCACGATTTAACGGTTATTTTAACTTCGATTTTGATGATTTTTTACAACTACACTTGTTGACCCTATACGAATACAATGAATGAATTCGATCGTCAATTTAAAATATTTACACAAGTGGATACCACAAAATCTTATGTTATACTTAATGAAAGTATAAATAAACTCTAAGTGTTAGTGAATCTATTGTTTTGATGGGATACGAATTCTATGAAACTAATTTCAACGATCCAACCATCAATCTTGTTTGTATATGCTTCGAGATCGCATACGCCAAAAATCACAAAAAACAAACATTCAGAGATCAAGTAACGAGATAAAGCTTTTCGACGGTTATAAAACAAAAAATCACGATTTAACGGTTATTTTAACTTCAATTTTGATAATTTTTTACAAGTACACTTGTTGACCCTATACGAATACAATGAATGAATTCGATCGTCAATTTAAAATATTTACACAAGTGGATACCACAAAATCTTATTTTATACTTAATGAAAGTATAAATAAATTCTAAGTGTTAGTGAATCTATCGTTTTGATGGGATACAAATTCTATGAAACTAATTTCAACGATCAAACCGTCAAACTTGTTTTTATATGCTTCGAGATTGCATACGCCAAAAATCACAGAAAACAAACATTCAGAGATCAAGTAATGAGACAAAACTTTTCGACGGTTATAAAACAAAAAATCACGATTTAACGGTTATTTTAACTTCGATTTTGATGATTTTTTACAAGTACACTTGTTGACCCTACACGAATATAATGAATGAATTCGATCGTCAATTTAAAATATTTACACAAGTGGATACCACAAAATCTTATGTTATACTAAACGAAAGTATAAATAAACTCTAAGTGTTAGTGAATCTATCGTTTTGATGGGATACAAATTCTATGAAACTAATTTCAACGATCCAACCGTCAAACTTGTTTGTATATGCTTCGAGATCGCACACGCCAAAAATCACAAAAAAAAAACATTCAGAGATCAAGTAATGAGACAAAACTTTTCGACGGTTATAAAACAAAAAATCACGATTTAACGGTTATATTAACTCCGATTTTAATGAATTTTTACAACTACACTTGTTGACCCTATACGAATACAATGAACGAATTCGATCGTCAATTTAAAATATTTACACAAGTGGATACCACAAAATCTTATGTTATACTTAATGAAAGTATAAATAAACTCTAAGTGTTAGTGAATCTATCGTTTTGATGGGATACGAATTCTATGAAACTAATTTCAACGATCCAACCATCAATCTTGTTTGTATATGCTTCGAGATCGCATACGCCAAAAATCACAAAAAACAAACATTCAGAGATCAAGTAACGAGACAAAGCTTTTCGACGGTTATAAAACAAAAAATCACGATTTAACGGTTATTTTAACTTCAATTTTGATAATTTTTTACAAGTACACTTGTTGACCCTATACGAATACAATGAATGAATTTGATCGTCAATTTAAAATATTTACATAAGTGGATACCACAAAATCTTATTTTATACTTAATGAAAGTATAAATAAATTCTAAGTGTTAGTGAATCTATCGTTTTGATGGGATACAAATTCTATGAAACTAATTTCAACGATCAAACCGTCAAACTTGTTTGTATATGCTTCGAGATCGCATACGCCAAAAATCACAGAAAACAAACATTCAGAGATCAAGTAATGAGACAAAACTTTTCGACGGTTATAAAACAAAAAATCACGATTTAACGGTTATTTAACTTCGATTTTGATGATTTTTTACAAGTACACTTGTTGACCCTACACGAATACAATGAATGAATCCGATCATCAATTTAAAATATTTACACAAGTTGATACCACAAAATCTTATGTTATACTTAACGAAAGTATAAATAAACTCCAAGTGTTAGTGAATCTATCGTTTTGATGGGATACAAATTCTATGAAACTAATTTCAACGATCCAACCGTCAAACTTGTTTGTATATGCTTCAAGATCGCATACGCCAAAAATCACAAAAAAAAAACATCCAGAGATCAAGAAATGAGACAAAACTTTTCGACGGTTATAAAACAAAAAATCATGATTTAACGGTTATTTTAACTCCGATTTTATTGACTTTTTACAACTACAATTTTTGACCCTATACGAATACAATGAATGAATTCGATCGTCAATTTAAAATATTTACACAAGTGGATACCACAAAATCTTATGTTATACTTAATGAAAGTATAAATAAACTCCAAGTGTTAGTGAATCTATCGTTTGGATGGGATACGAATTCTATGAAACTAATTTCAACGATCCAACCGTCAATCTTGTTTGGATATGCTTCGAGATCGCATATGCCAAAAATCACAAAAAACAAACATTCAGAGATCAAGTAATGAGACAAAAACTTTCGACGGTTATAAAATAAAAAATCACGATTTAACGGTTATTTTAACTTCGATTTTGATGATTTTTTACAAGTACACTTGTTGACCCTATACGAATACAATGAATGAATTCGATCGTCAATTTAAATTATTTACACAAGTGGATACCACAAAATCTTATGTTATACTTAATGAAAGTATAAATAAACTCTAAGTGTTAGTGAATCTATTGTTTTGATGGGATACAAATTCTATGAAACTAATTTCAACGATCCAACCGTCAAACTTGTTTGTATATGCTTCGAGATCGCATACACCAAAAATCACAAAAAACAAACATTCAGAGATCAAGTAATGAGACAAAAATTTTCGACGGTTATAAAACAAAAAATCACAATTTAACGGTTATTTTAACTCCGATTTTGATGATTTTTTACAACTACACTTGGTGACCCTATACGAATACAATGAATGAATTCGATCGTCAATTTAAATTATTTACACAAGTGGATACCACAAAATCTTATGTTATACTTAATGAAAGTATAAATAAACTCTAAGTATCTATCGTTTGGATGAGATACGAATTCTATTAAACTAATTTCAATGATCCAACCGTCAATCTTGTTTGTATATGCTTCGAGATCGCATATGCCAAAAATCACAAAAAACAAACATTCAGAGATCAAGTAATGAGACAAAACCTTTCGATGGTTATAAAACAAAAACTCTTTCATTTTGCATATCCTTGCACATTTAATATTTTGTAATAGACTATTGTATGGATGTTTTTTTATTAGGCTCTTATTTTCGAGTGTAGATGTATTACTTAAATGACAAATATGTTTTAATGTTTTGAAGTAATATTTATATGGT
Source organism: Malus sylvestris (assembly GCF_916048215.2). NCBI lineage: Eukaryota > Viridiplantae > Streptophyta > Magnoliopsida > Rosales > Rosaceae > Malus > Malus sylvestris. The sequence continues at coordinate 2,713,470 of NC_062273.1, forward strand.
AATGTGTGGTATGTGCAAATTTAAGAAAAAAATATATTTTTCTTAACGGGTTATAACGGTCGGGTCACTTTACCCGTTGGGTAAAGTGACCCGACCTGTTAAGGACCCGTTAAGATAACAGGTGTGACACGACACGGCCCGTTAAGATAACAGGTGTTACACGAAAACGACACGAACACGACAGACACGACCCGTTTGCCAGGCCTAGCCATGGTGGACTCAAAGAGGTTAAGGTGTTCAATCAGGTCATCCTTTCCAGTATAGAGTTGCAAGCCAAGCTTCTGTTTTATCTTTGCTTGGAGGGGGTGTCGAGGATCCTCCTTGTAAGAGGGTCAGGCCTAGATTGGTTCCAATCAGGTATCTCAGCTTGTCGTTCAGCCTTCAACTTGTTTACTTCTTTAAGGAGTTGTAGGACAAGAGGGTCCTGAGTGGAGTCATGTATCACTGAAGCTTTCTTTCGTAAATCTCCATCTCCTCTTGGAAGTAGGAAGGTTTGATCAAGAGCATGTGATTTTTCCCTAGACTCGCCGTACTGACTTCCAAGGTATGTCTGTCGGAACATCTCTTAGTCCCTTATACCTTCATGTTTCTCTAGGACTTGTTGCCTCTTCCCCAAATTGGTAGCCAGCCTGGGCTGTGGTAGGGGACCGAGTCTTTCAGAAACCCTTGGGTCATTGATCTTTGAGCTTATGTGGATGAAGTTCTCTCGACGTTGCTTCAGGAAGTCCCAACAGTCGCGATAAACAGCTTTCGATCCTTCCGCCCATTCCGCAATGAGGTGTCTTCCTCCACTTCTCTTGCTTCGGGTTGAAGCAACTGGGTTGAGAGAAGTCTCATGTTGATTATCACATCGATGGGTAACTTACTCCCTATCAGGGATATCTATGCTGAATGAAGGTGACCCTCCGTGTTGGGGGGCACCTAGTTGATGGTTAACTTCCACAGAGGCAACAAGCTGGTGTGTCTGAGCATGCCTAGCTTCGTGGAGCGTCTCGAAGAGCTTCTCATATTGCTCCTAGAGGACCTGATTCTTCATTGCTATCTTGTTTTTATGAGCTTCTAGCTCATCGACTTTAGCTTGAAGAGCAACCTCTTTCATTCATTCTTTCGTTGCTTCGCACTAGGTGCAAGAAAAGTGTCATTCTGTGTGCTGCAGCTTCCTTCACTCCCCATGTTGGAGAGGGATGCCTGGTCAAAAGAGAGTGTACGAATGGTGGAAACCAACTTAACAAAGTTGAAGAGAGTGGGAATAAGTGTCGTTCCCACAGACGGCGCCAAAGGTTGATGCACAAAATCAATGAGGACTTTGGTACAACAAAAAGTGTCAAGTTTGTGAACTTCGCTAGATTGTTCCGGTCACTAGTGTGGATAAATATGTAAATGGATAGAGACAGGGAAGCAAACACAAGATGTACGTGGTTCACCCAGATTGGCTACGTCCACGAAGTAGAGGAGTTCTCATTAATTGTGAAGGGTTTACACAAGTACATAGGTTCAAGCTCTCATTTAGTGAGTACCAGTGAATGATTTAGTACAAATGACATTAGGGATTATTGTGGGAGAATGATCTCCTTTTATAGAATGATCTCCTTTTATAGAAGAGAGTATCTAGCTTTGTTCTGGCCTTGACAAGTGTCATGCTGTGATTGGCCTTTGATGTTAACACGTGTCGCCTTGTGATTGGCCTCTTGGTGTTGACACGTGTTGTACTGTGATTGGCCTCCTGGTTGGAGGAAAACTCTTCTGAGTCCTTAACGGTATAACGTTGATGTGTAAAATAAGTTAACACACAAAATTAAACCCTCTTTTTATCAATTGTAGTAAAGTATGTAAGTAGGGATCGTTCTAGGCCGGGGATTAGGAGGGATTGCTAAATCACTTGGAAACTAACTTGAAAACGTGAAAACAAAGTTTAAAACACTAACTAGACTCAAAGAATGCAAAACTATACTTTAAAATACTTAAACAAACATAAAACTCAAAACAGCAACCTAATGACTCAAAACTGCCTAAAAACCACTTTCTGGGCAGTTTTGAGAACCTAACAAGAACTTGGACGAAGTTGGATGAAAACTTGAATCAAAACACTTAGAAACACAAATCAAAACACTTTCTAACTAATCTAAGACTTCAAAATAAAGGGGGATTTGTTTTGGATGAAAATTGAAAACAAAACAGAAACTTTAAAACAAAACAGATTGTAAAACGTTTTTGGATGAAAATGATGGATAAAAGGCTAGTTAGGAGGTTCTTCTCCACGCATGACACACTTGCAAACAAAATGATTTTCAGTTGTTTTTTCAATAAATTATGAAACTCAACACCCCAAGTTAATTAGATACGCTTAAATTAACCTTCAAGTTCTCCTTAAGTTAATGAATTGGATGGAAAAGCGCATACAACAATTCAAAGCATTCCTCAAAGGTTCCTTACGTGATGAGCACAATAAAGATACAATCAAGAATCATGAAGCACAATGAGAACTATAAGTGTTGACGAGGCATTCGTTACTATGATGAGCATGAAACTAGTGCCAAGAATTCATTCAACGCGATCGTTTTCAAGCGACCTTCACTACTTGTGATTATAAGATTGTAACTATTAGGTGAAACTCCCTCATAATCTAGCATCATATTCATGCATGAAAACTAAGCGTGCACTCTCAATCAACATACACAAATAAGTTATCAATCAAGTAGATGAACGAATTGAATCCGCAACTTATGAAATAACAACTGAATGTAATCAAATCATATTGCAAGCATGTACATGGTTTCGAATCACCCCCCAACTAAGGGGGTTTAGTTCCTCATTCTTGCAATACAAAGATACATAAAATTAGACATTAAAATCAAAGGAAAGAAAACACCTAAAATGCTCCAACTTGGAAAGCAAGTGCATCAATGGATCTCCCTTCCTCCTTGTTGCGGCATGAAGCTTGTGGACAGATTTTTGGGTGGATTTATGGTGTAGAATGGATGGGGAATGATATGGAGGGGTTTAGGGTGAGTGTGGAAGAGTGTTTGATGGTTGGAAGGTGGTGGAGAACTAGGCAAAGAGGGTGGAAGAAGGTGGAGTGGCTGTTATGTTTTCTAGGCACTAGAATGGTGTTTTTGGGGTGTTTTGCTTCCTAGGGTGTGTATGGACGAATTTCTGTGATAAAATGATGAATATGGGGGATTGTTTTTTGGCCAAGGGGTGTAAACATGTATTTATAGGCCCCAAAAACCTTAGAAAATCAGGTTAGGCTAGGGATGAAATGCATGGCAAGTTGGTGTGTGTGGTGTGCAATGGTCCAAGGGTGAAAATGAAGTGATGATGCAAAGTGTGAAGGGTAAAATGGAGTGGTGTTGCAGCTAGGGAGCATGAATGATTGTGTACATTGCATAGAGATGGAAAGGGAGGTGAAATGTGTCAACAAATGGGTCAAAGGTGCAACAACATGTGTGACACATGCCATTGGATTCCAAATGTGAATGATGGAGCATCAATTGGTGCATGTAATGGATGTAAAGATTGTCTAAAATCTAATGGGTGAAGGGAACAAGAGGTATCAAGCAATTGAGTGAAATAATTAAATGAATTAAAGCATGAAATCAGAAATTATGTAGGGGACAAGAGTGATCAAGCATGGCATGGGAATCCAAAGGGAATTCTATGTGTTTTGCATGGCAAGGAGTGTGCAACTTGGAGTGACATTTTTGGGCTGAATTCTTTATCTTTTGGACACTAATTCTTCACATTCTTAGCCTCTTTAGTTCTCAAATTCGTCCATCCACTTTGGCCCATGCATTTGCTATCCATTCCAAGCCCGAAACATGCTCCAAAGGCCTCCAAAATGCATCTTCTTGCATACTTTGTACTTAGAGTATTTCACTTTGCATGTGGGCTTCTTTGCATGTGTATGAGTTGTCATTGTTTATCCTTGCAATTACAAACACACACTTGCACACACATATGCCCAAAACGTCCATCCTCATGCATGCAATCCATTTGAGCCCAATATTGATCCAACATGCACCAAAATGCACTTTTCTTGCCAAGGTTGTTATTAAGACCTACAAACAAATGAAAATGGCTTTAAACATTAAAATAACTAAAGAAACACAACGTAAACGCACAAGAACAAGCCAATTAAGTCGCATAAATATGCTCCTATCAAACGTTGACCGTTGCTTGGTAGTTTCGGGATTGGTCAAGTATAGTACAAACAATTTGAATGAGAAGAGTCTCAAAATGCTTGAAGAACATGAGATGGTGCATAGACTGCCTCACTTAGAAATGCCTACAAAAGTATGTGAGGGTTACATGATGGGAAAACAACACATGGATTCATTTCCTTCTGAATCAACTTGGAAAGCCAATGATCCATTGGAATCGATTCACACATACATCTGTGGTCCAATGCAAGTTGAATCTCACTTTGGAAACAAGTATTTTCTGTTATTCACAGATGACTACACAAGAATGACATGGGTGTATTTTTTGAGGTACAAATCTGATCCATTTGAATGTTTTAAAAAGTTCAAGGCAATGATTGAATTACAATGTGGTTATAAGGTGAAATGCATTAGAAGTGATAGAGGGGGAGAATTTCTATCTGCAGAATTTAACAAGTATTGCAATGATCTAGGAATTCAGAGACAATTGACTATGGCCTACACTCCTCAGCAAAATGGAGTGTCAGAAAGGAAGAATATGACTGTGGTGGAAATGGCAAAGTCAAGGATGCATGAGAAGAATCTTCCATATGTGTTTTGGGCAGAAGCAATCAACACTGCAGTTTATTTGTTTAACAGATGTCCCTCCAAAGCTTTGAAGAAAAACAACACCATTTGAGGCATATAGTGGGAGAAAATCAGGGATAGCTCACTTGAAAATCTTTGGTTTACTTTGCTATGTGCACATAGCCTCTAATCTCATACACAAGTTGAAAGAAAACAGTCATAAATGCATCTTTGTAGGCTATGGTGCTAGTGAGAAGGGCTACATATTATTTGATCCAATTTCAAGGAGGATCATTCTCTCAAGAGATGTCACATTTGATGAGAATGCCTCTTGGAATTAGAACTACTCTACAGATACTGAAATGAGACTTCCTGTTATCACTGAAAACCAGAATGCTAAGGAAATATGTGAAATTGGTGAAAGTTCCCATTCTGAGGAATACACTATTCCTCAAAGTGAAAGTGTGATTGACATGTCTCAATTATATGACTACACAAAAAAAAATGGAGAAGTGTGAGTAAGACCATGGCTCAATGCAATATGTGTATTATTAAACCTGAAAGTTATGATGATGCAGCCAAAGATGATTCATGGAGGAAGGCAATGGAATTTGAATTGGAAATGATAGAGTCACATGGCAGTTTGTTGAAAAACCATTTGACAAGCCTCTCATTGGTGTCAAGTGGGTTTATAAGACCAAACTCAATCTAGATGGTACTGTGCAGAAAAATAAAGCTAGGTTGGTGGCTAAAGGCTAGTCACAAAAGCTTGGAATTGACTACAATGAGACTTTTTCCCCAGTGGCAAGGTTGGACACCATAAGAACCTTAATTGCTCTTGCTGCACAGAAGCAATGGAGTTTGTATCAATTGGATGTGAAATCTGCATTTCTCAATGGAGTGTTAAAAAAAGAAGTGTATGTTGAGCAACCACAAGGCTTTGTGAAAGAGAATGAAGAGATAGGTGTACAAGCTGAACAAGGCACTGTATGGATTGAAAAGGCACCAAGGGCCCGGTATGATGAGATTAATGCCTACTTCAACAGTGCAGGCTTCAAGAAGAGCTCAAGTGAAACAACCTTGACTGTTAAAACAAGAGAAGATTCAGGTATCATATTGTATCCTTATATGTAGACGATATTGTATACACTGGTAGCAGTCCACAAATGCTTGAAGAATTTAGAAATGACATGATGAAGCACTATGAGATGACAGATTTAGGTTTGTTACATCATTTCCTTGGAATGAGGGTACTACAAACTAAGAAGAGCATTTTCATACACCAAAAGAAGTATGCACATAAGCTAATTGAGAAGTTTGGGTTAAAAGACTGCAAAACAGTAGCTACTCCACTTGCAATAAATGAGAGATTGAGCAAGATTGATGGAAGTGATGCTGCACATACGTAAAAAATCACAAACAATAAACATTCAGAGATTATGTAACAGAATAAAAGTTTTTGACGATTATAAACGAAAAATCACAATTTAACGGTTATTTTAGCTCTAATTTTGATGATTTTTTACAGCTACACTCCTCGACCCTATAAGAATGCATTGAACGAATTTGATCTTCAATTTAAAATATTTACACTAGTGGATACCACAAAATCTTATTTTATACTTGATGGGGAAGTATAACATTAACTCTAAGTGTTTGTTTAATCTACCGTTTTGATGCGATAAGCATTCTACGAAACGTTTTTCAATGATCCAATCGTCAAACTTGTTTGTACACACTCCGAGATCGCATACGTAAAAAATCGCAAAAAACAAACATTCAGAGATTAGGTAACGGAACAAAAGTTTTCGATGGTTATAAATGAAAAATCACAATTTAACGGTTATTTTAGCTTTGATTTTGATGATTTTTTACAGCTACACTCCTCGACCCTATAAGAATGCAATGAATGAATTCGATCTTCAATTTAAAATATTTACACTAGTGGATAAATCTTATTTTATACTTAATGGAAGTATAACATTAACTCTTAAGTGTTTGTTAAATCTATCAATTTGATAGGATATGCATTCTATGAAACTAGTTTCAACAATCCAACCATCAAATATGTTTGTATATACTTCAAGATAGCATGTGTTAAAAATCGCAAAAAAAAAAAAAAAAAAAAATACATTCAGAGATTATTCTGGCGGCCGTCCAAAATTTTGCTTTGTTCGTGTCGATTATATCCGACAGGGCCATGAGTAAAAAAAAATATTAAAAACATGTGTTTATTTATTTATTTTTAATCAATATAACATTTTAAAATAATAAAATCAGACATGATAGAGTACACCAGATGTTCATGTGTGTTTATGTGCCAGACAATGTGCTTTGTGACGCATTGAAAAAAATTGTTTGAATTTCTTTGTGTCTTGTTGCTTGCCTGTGAGGGAGCATAATCCTTATTACAAATATGATAGAGTTTCAGATTGTAGTCTGTTGTTATTATTCTCTCATAAAATTTATGGCTCGTGGGAATTGGGTTCATTAGACTTTAGGGTCATGAGTGAAAAAAAAAAAATTTAAAATATGTGTTTATTTATTTTTAATCAATATAACATTTTCAAATAATAAAATTTTCATTTATGTCGGTTATCACCGCCAGAATACTAAAATAATAACCGTCAGAAAGTAAAATAATAAAATAGTCAATTTCTGTCGGTTATAACATCCACCATTAACTTATAAACCGTCAGAATCTGTCAAAAATAATTGAAAAAAAATGATTCAAAAATACTGTCGGTTATAACCGACATGATTTTATTGGTATCCGCCATTAAATATCCGCCAAGACTTTATGTCGGATATAACCGACATGATTTTTCTAATATCCGCCACTAATTAAATGATGTGTCGGATATAATTTATCCGACAAGATTTTTCTAATATCCACCACCTAAAACTAATAATGTAGTAATGAACAGTTTAAAAGATAAATAGAAGCATTCAAATGATATATTCTTGCTTTTTTGTATTAAAAAAAATATTTAGAGAATGTTGAATGAGATACCGCCACTGATAAATGCTCTTATTTCAACTATAAGTGCAAACTTTTGCAATTATAACTACTTTTGATAATTCATTTTAGGTGATCAAAGACTTGTATATCTTTTATTAGCATTCAGGGTAAATAAAATAATATCAATAAGTCTCTATCCCATCTTGGTCTCTATTCCAAGTACTAAATGTTAACGCCCAAAACTAGTAAAGCTAACAAAGGTTGAATAGATCAAGTGTTTGTACTTGGTGGACTTGGGCTTTACAAACAAATATGAATTGATGCGGAATATAAGTGGTTCACTTTTCAAAATTAGGCTACATCCACTAAGTTTCCTATATAAGCTGAGAACAAGGTTACAAATAATGCTCGCCTATAATATTATAACTCATCCTTCAATTCGTCTAACCCCCTTCCAAGCAATACTCATCCTTTTTATATTGGCCTTCCTCTTTCACTTCGTTTGACCTTCTTCCAAGGAATACTTATTTAACTCGTCGAATCCACAAACTAGACGTACCGGTTGTCCTTCCATTCTTTGGTCGACACGTGGCAACGAAGAGACACTGGAGCAGGTCCACTTGTGTCCTTTTCTGGGATGATGCGATCGAACGCATTGCTCAGCCCTGGAGTTGGTGAGAACTTGTACTCAATTGCCCCACCTGCTATCCTTTATGTCCCTTCGTAGGCCTCTTGTACCCGACTGAGCGCATTACTCATTTAAAGTTGTCAATGGCCAACTTGCCCTTTGGTGCTCAGAAGGCGCTTTATGAGAAAGTACTTAGCTTGATTGTTGACAAGACACTCGGGAGACCATGAACCCCCTAAAGCGCTCGGCTTCACCCCCTTCTATGCTCATTGGCCCTGAACTTTCTTTTAGGTTTTATGTTTTTTTGGATTTGTCAGAGTCCGAAAGAATCATGCGTTAACACCAAATAAGAAGAAATTAAATGACAGAGAAGTAGAAGAAAAATAGAAGTCTGAAGTTTTTGTTTATTATGTGGCCATGAATCAATCTTTACTCTTTTATGTAATAAATCACGTCGGTAGCAGAGAGACGGACTTTGGTCTTCTCGGTCCTTCGCATTGGGGAAGACCTACAAATAGGCCCATGATGGCAACCTACCAACGGCCCAACCCAGATCAGCCCAAAGACTTCTTCGAAAAGTCCAAAGTACTCAAGTGGATGCTTTGTGAATGAAATGGTCTTTCCATTTTTGTTTCTTTTGGTAATTGGAGTGGAGTATTCTTCCTCATGGCTAACTGGTTTCACATTATGTATTGCTCCATTTGTTTTCAGCTTTTTTATATACAACGACACGTGTAATAATGAAGTTAAGCTCTACAATGAGTTATCAATAATTAATTTGATATTAAACTCGTCTTTTATAATAGTCAAATGTCAAATCTCCTACTTATAAAAGAAGAGAAATACCATCAAATTGTAGTGTTAGTAGCCAAGTTGTTCTCCAATTTCATAATTGTATAAATTAAAAAAAGAATCAAATGGTCAAAAAGAAGTGGAGTGCGGAAGAAGAAACGAGTGTGAAACCACTAAAGATCAACATCACAAGTAAATTATATTCAAGAATGAAATTAAAAAAAGAATTCAAATGCTCCCAACAGTTGATGCCCCGGTCAAGATATTAGCAACATTCATCCACTTGCAATACAAAGAATTCAAGAAAAAAATATAATAAATAACAATTAAATTACGATTATCACCCAAAAAGATAGAGTAAAACAAGGAGGAAGTTGTTAATGTGACTTTGGCTAATAGAGATTCTTTTGTAAGGGCAGTTTACCAGTGACACAAGTTCCAGGGCTATTGGTTGCAGCTTATTCGAGACTAACATCGCCTAAAACGATTTTAGTCATTTAAAAGTACTTTTGAAACAAATTTAACCAAATTAGACAAGTTTGGGCCAAGCAAGTTTAACATTTCGTTTGAAGTTGGTGTCAATAAAATTATCATGCATAGCCAAAAGAAGAATATGGATGCTAGCACTTCATAATGCACTCTTGATTTATAAAGGAGAAATTATGTTTCAGTCCCTAGCTTCCAAAATTCATTGACTCAAACTTTATTAATTTCAATTTTTTTTATCGAAGTTCCTTGATTTTAAATATTGTACACATCAACAATTTTAATTTGGTATTGGGTTTTTATCATAAATGGTCACTAAAATTGACTCACTCCATCAACATACATCTCGTTTGGATATGCTTTTAAAATGACTAAAAGCGCTTTTGGTGCAAATATTTTTAGAAATAATCCTTAGTGAAAATGCTAATAAATCCTAGAAAAACACTTAAAGTGCTTCCTGGAAGAAGTATATAACTGGTGTTTCTTGTAGAAAGCCCTTAAAGTGTTTTTGGAACCCAAAAACATTTTCTCTAAAAGAGTTTTCAATCATTTTAAAAGCACATCCAAATGAGCCCATAGTCTTTGAAATTGAAAATCAATTAATGTAATTCCTGAAAATGGGTGTCTCAACTCAATGTGGTCAAATCGGTTAAAATTTTGGCACATAACTAGGTTCCACAAATCTAATTAAACATTACTATGTGAATTAAAAATATTTAAATAATAGAAAAAAAAATTTAGTTTTATATAATTAAATATTTTAAAATAAAAAAGAAAAAAAAAAAAAAAGAGAAGAAGAAGATGAAGTAAATGAATAAATTGCGATTCAAGCTTCAAGCTTGTAGCTTTCTGGTTCGTTGTTTGTGGTGGGTTTGACTGAAATGGAAAATTATTATTTATTTATTTATTTTTCCATAATTTCTAATCGTGTTGAATTGTGTAGCTTCAAATCGGCTTTGGTTTGGAGTCGTTCGCTGGTTTGGGATGTGAGTTTATGGAATCTTATGTTTTCCAAGACTGTTTTTCCTTCGTTCTTCTCTCTTTCTGTTTATGTTTTTTGACTCGAAGATAGAAATTGGATGGGATGGGAGTTCGGAATTGGGACGGATGGTCGTATGGCGCCAGGGCCGGTCCAGGCCCAGTGCGGGTAAGGCGATCGTTCGGGATCCAAAAAAATTAGGGGCATTAAAATTATTAGTGTGACATATTTATATACATTTTCATAAGAGTATAAATTTATAAAATTTGGTTTAATGACAAAGAAATTTAACTAAAACCAGTGATTTTGTTGTTTGAAATTAATGAGTAGGTATTGGGTTCAAAACACTATGTGTGCTTATTTAAATTCCAATTTTTATAAATTTCTTTTCATAACAATATAAATTTATAAAATTTGGCTAAGTGATTAGAAGTTTAATTAGAAGCAATGGTTTTTCTATTTAACATTAACGAGAGGTCCTAAGTTCGAAATGCTATGGTGCATGTTTATTTATTTTTTTTTAATTTTTAAGAATTTTTGTTGGTTGTTAATTTATTTTTAATTACTAGCTAGTAACTATGTGGGTTGCTATTTTTAAACATTTGTTCTAATTCAAGTCTAATCTTCAACAAAGGGTAATGCGTAGACTAAAATTTTAGACCAAATTTGCAAATCATATAACGTGTCATCAAAAAGTTTAATTTGGTGCCCATTCATTACTTATACATATCCTTAAAGACTCGAAAATATCATTATTTTTTTAGTCTTATTTTGACGAGATTAGTAAATAAGAAAAAACACCTCACGATTTATACAAAAACACTTTAAAAGTTCAGATGGAAGACAAAACTCATAATCTATCTACTTGTAAACCTGAAGTTTTTTGGTTTCCTTCTCTCGACATAAAATAATTTAGTTTTTTCCTTGTTTATAAATTACTGAGTTTGAAGTGTTTTTCTAAATATAATTTTATTGATATTTTACGTATAAAAACAAATAATTTTTTATATAAAGTGAGGGCGCATTTTTTGGCATCATCCCGAGCCTCAAAAATCTCTGGACTGGCTCTGTGTGGCGCTTGCTAAGTTGTGGGCTGAGGGGACCTGTGGCTTCAATTAAAGCTCATGGTTGCTGATTGAGGCTGGGATTGCAGTTTGAAATTTGGAATCGAATTCCCAAAAACATGGGCGAAAACCCCAATCCGACGAGACCGCCACCGCCACCAAAAAGCCTCCCATTCCGATGTACGCGAAGGCGCTGTCGGGTTCGCTCGGAGGCATCATGGAGGACGCGAGTCTTCAACCCATCGATGTCATCAAGACCCGGTTCCAGCACGATCACACCAGCACCTACAAGCGAATTGTCCACTGCTGTTACATGTGCGACGGGACGGGGTGGGGCTATAGTGGTTACTTGGCTGGGAGAGGAAGAAGAAGAACTGTTCATCTGCTTCTTCTTCTTTCTTTTTTATTTTTAAGTTTTTAATTATATAAAACTAAAAATGGTTTAAATATTAATATACTAATAGTTGTGAGATGAATTAAAGACAATAAACGCAAATAATACAACAGCGCGTGCAGTGCAAAAACAGGCATACGGACTGATTCCAACAAGTCAAGATGAGGCGCAAAGGCTTTTTTCTTCGAGCACAAGCGCGGAGAACTTTCCAAAGCAACTAAAAAATCTGTCTTTCCTTTCTCCTTTCACTCGGCCTCCTTTTTGCGCGATCTCATTGGAATAATTTCAATCCATTAATTTCATCTTTCATCTGCTATATATATAATGATTGAAACCTACTTATCAGACAACATATATAGAAACCTGAACAACTAGCTAGCTTTGAGCTTTCATTATTTGGGTAGCTGGAAGTAGTGTTATTAGGGTTAGGGTAGAGGGAGCTGGAGAGGCAGATGCAATGGAGGATTTACCACCTGGGTATAGATTCTACCCAACAGAGGAAGAGTTGATTTCGTTTTACTTGCACAACAAACTTGATGGGAGGAGTGGGAACTTGAACCGAGTTCTGGACCGAATCATACCCGTTGTATACATTTACGAGTTTAATCCATGGGAACTCCCACGTAATTTGACATCTCTCTCTCTCTCTCTCTCTGCCCCCCCCCCCCCCCCCCTTTAATAATTACTTGTTGGATTTATGCTTATATGTGTTTGTTTAGAACACTAATTTATAGCATCGGTACATTGTTGATATTCATTGAATATAATATGGACATAAATTTAACGACAACGGTAGTTTTCGCACCGGTTATTTATCAATAATCATTACCCTAACTGATTTCAATTTCCTTTTCATTTTGGTATGTGTGTGTGTGTGTGTACAGATGCAGTACTTCAACTTATATATATTTCGATATCATATCATTCTAGAATTAGTTAGTTTACACTTTAATTAATTAATTAGGTTTATAATGAACTATTTAACAGAGGTTTCGGGAGAGGTGAGCCATGGAGATTTAGAGCAGTGGTTCTTTTACATCCCAAGACAAGAGAGTGAAACTCGAGGAGGGAGACCGAGACGACTCACAACAACTGGGTATTGGAAAGCAACAGGATCTCCAAGCATTGTTTACTCTTCCAATTCCAATTACAATCATGCGATCGGCCACAAAAGAACCATGGGTTTCTACACTGGCAGAGCTCCACATGGAAAGAAAACCGAGTGGATGATGAATGAATACAAAGGCATCGAAGTTCATGCAGATCATAATAATCAACTATCAATGACAGCTTCTTCATCAAACACTAGTACTAGTACTAGTACTCCTTCTGCTCCCACGGTCAGTATACGTGCTAATTAATTTCTTAGCTCAAAAGTAACATCCATGTTTTAAAACTTCACAAAACTTGAAATACATCTATTAGAGAGGCTGTCAACAAGCTTGTCCAAATAAAATTATTGTTTTCTGAAACTTCATAAATTCAACTGGAATTAGCCAACACCACTTAGTGAGAAAAGGCTTTGTTGTTGTTTGTATTTGTGAGACAACTATCTAGTTTGCAACCTGATAACATAATTGGAGAACTATTCGGATTTATAGTATAATGACATAATTACCTGATAACATAATTGGAGAACTTTTCGGATTTATAGTATAATGACATAATTAATCAAGTTGCTTTGTGTGTGTGTGTATATATATATATAACATATGGTTTTAAGAAATTACAAGTGATATATCCCATAAATAATATAAATTGGGCGCACAAAAAGACATTTAATCACTTTATAGAAGGGACACCAGCAAAACTGAACATGTTAGTGGTGCCAACTATATATAACAAGTTAACAACAAATGAAACCATATGACAGGACCACACTGTTTTTAAGCGACTTAATTGATGTAGTACGGCATTGATCAGTTTTAGTGCAGTTAATTATATGCATCTAAACCCATTTAACTAACCAAACTTCATAATAAATATTATTAAATATTATGCTGATATATGTTTTGGCATGCATACATGCAGTTAAGGGAAGAATTCAGCTTATGCCGAGTGTACAAGAAATCGAAATGCCTTAGGGCATTTGACAGACGACCTCCAGGGATTGAGATCACAAGAAACCCTACCTTAATCATTCAAGCAGCTCCTGCTCAGGGTGCAAATCATCTGGATCAAGGGTCGACAACGTCAAATAGGAATCCTCAGAATATGGGAGATAGAACAAACTTAAGCTCACTGGACAGTTCATCCTCAGGAGACCATGGCTCTCAATCCTCTCAACCAGAGCGAAGTTGGACTTTGCCAATGGCCGTTGATAATGAAGCTATTTGGGAATGGGACGAATTAATGGATAATTGGCTCCATTGGTTTTAAGGGGTGGACAAGATGAAATTGAAGAAAAGATTACGTTTCTACAAATGAAATGTTTAATGGATTAATGCAGGTGGAATCATTTGTAGGGTTTAACCGTTCTAAGGTAAAGTTTGTGCTACAATTTGGAAAAGAAAGCCAAATTCATATTGTACTAAACTTGCCCTCACCAGTCTAACCAATCTTGATCCCTTTTGCTTCGTTTGAAACAAAAACCAATAAGTTCTTTGTCTAATGTGTTTCATATATTATGTACGTTTCTTGGACTATTTTGTATAACCTTGAAAGTTTGCAGAAGTAGCTAATAGAATTTATCATTTGGCTTACATATATAATAGTTATGTGTTGGTAATAATAAAATGATGAGAACTGTTATGATTTGGAATCCAACTGATTCAAGTATTTAACCATATTAACTTTTATATCAAGTGTACAAAACTGATATTTTTTATAAGAAAAAGTTTGGTCACATTCTATTTTTGAAGTGAGTTTTGCTTTTTTGTTTTTTTTTTTGCGTACACTCTTATGTGTGTGTTTTTTGTTTTTTTGTTTTTTTTTGGCATTTAAATTGATTAAATGGAAAGAGAAAATAAGAGTGTGAAAATCATTATACTTTATTTATCTAGCAACACTTCATCAAAGTCTTTTGCATGAGTTATTCCTATATTGATAATAGTAAGTTCCAATCACCAACAATATCCAGATGGTACTTTTACTACAGTGGCGGAAAACAATCAAGTCTATACATTTTGGTGAGAGTTTGATCCCCACCAATTTCCTTCCTCCTAATAGCTAACTTCTTAACCCACTATTGTTATTGCTCTACTAAAAAAAATGTATCAATAGTATGTACGACATGTATGGTTAAAAAAATGTTGGGAATTGTGCATGAGATATTTGAACCTATAACCCTTTCACCAACGTGGAATTTAAAGGAAGAGGGGGGGGGGGTGTATTGTATATAGAGTTTGATGGATTTTGCTTATGAAATCTAGGTGTATTCAATATAAACTTTTAAGAAGTTAACAAAAGTCATCATGTATTGACAAAGACTTTTTATGACGTTTGAAATGTCTATGAAATTCTTGTGGTATTCAATTATGATTTTTGTGAGTTTGCAAAAATCCAGGTGTATTCAAAATTTCATTGATTTTAAGGGATTTTAAAAATTCATGGATTTTGATGGACTTTTAGTGTTTTTATGATAAATATTTTGTCATATCAAATCCAACATCTTCTCCCAAAATTTTGATAGATTTCATTGTTTTTCAATTGTCTAGTGATAAACTACACCACCTAATGCAATGACTATTACACCACTATGTCACCAGCATCATCTTACCATCACTACTATGAAAGTACCTATTAGTGTCGTTTTAAAAGACGACAAGAAAAGCTAATTTCTGGCGGATATTTGGAAATATCCAACAAGAAATAGCTGCAATGCCATGTAAGAAGCGACAAAATTGCTAGCTTCAGGGAAATACTTTTTTCTATCAATTAGGACTCTAAAACCGCCAAGAAAAGGAAAGCATTTTAATTTTTTTTTAAAAAGTCAGTAGTGTCGGATAGAAGACCATTGACGTCGATTACAATTGACACAAAAGGTCTATTTTTGAAATAAAAAAAAATTTAATTCGACTTCACTATTTGTGTCAGATAATAATGTCTAGTGTCGATTATATCCGACATTTATAGTTTATATTGGTTGTAAGCAACAATATTGCTTTTTCACCCGACATAATCTAAACAAGCTGTTAGAAATGTCTTATCTGAGTACATTGTATAAAACCACCACCAGTCTTTGACACATTAAGCCACTTTTGTAGTAGTGCATGACCACTCTTCCACCCCCACAACCACCATCATCACCATCGCCGTCACAATCGTCACTACCTTGAGCATCATCACCAACCCTACTATGACCACCATTGACACCACAATCACCATGACCGCCACCTCTATCACTGTCAGCACCACCCCCCTTATCCTTACTCCTCCACCACCCCAACAACACCCTGCCACTTCAAACAGCACCCCAACTATTATCGTCACCACTAAAGACACCAACTTACTATCACCATCTTGTTGACGATCACCATGTGACACTTCCACCACTATAGTTGCCACCATCACCTCATAATACCACTTTGTCATGGTCATCATCACAATTTCAATAGCAAAAACTTAAAAATGATAATGCTTATTAATAAATTGGTCATTAAAAAGTCTATGACAATTCATAAAATTATAGTATTGAACTCTCTAAAATTATATAAGTCTATCATTTAGCTCATTTATTTTTCACACAAATATGTCATTAAAAGTCTAAGAAATTTTATGGAGTTTATAATAGTATGTAAAAATCTACTTAAATATGTGAAAGTCTATCACATATAAAACTCAACAAAAATCCATATAAATCTGAATACACTACAGCCCTAAGAATCACTAAACCGTATATATATTCATTGACATTATGAATATTATTGAAATTAAGTCTAGATAAAATTTATTGAAATAGAAGTATGAGTGTAAAATGTATATAAGTAGATTGCATGCAAACTGTACTTGTTTTCCTTCCTTTTAAAAGATCAGAGCGATGTTATTAATTAGCACTCCAAAATAAATTACAATTTATAACAAGTTTAATATGACTTTTGTAGCATATTGCCATTAAAAGTTATGTTTTACATGGTCTCTGTATAAAAGCGATTATGCATGATTAAGTTTTTCTATATTGAGGTTAATTGTAATTTTCAAATGCAGACATGCTGTTTCTATCTAATGTCTATACTATAAAAAAAAAGTAATGAAAAGTGGCGCCGCCACTTTATGGAATGTCTATACTATATGAACAATACAAAGATAGGATAAACCATTAAACGATACCACTAACAAAACCACAGGCAATACCAAAACAAGAAAAGGATAAATTTAGGGATAGTTTGGTACAAGTATGCTTTAAAAAAAAACTATTTCGGTTCTATTATGAGAATAAACAGCTATAATATAAAGTTATTAATTGTTTGGTGAACTTTTTCCTATAAAGTGCTTTTAACAAAAAAAAAAAATGTATGAGTGTTTGGTAAATTTTTATATAAATTACTGTGAATATGTAAAATGACTAAAAAAAATATGATATTTAATGTGATATAATTATTGTCAAAGAGAATAATACAAGGGAAATGATTGTAATTTTATAAAATATGTGGAAGTATACTTCTCATTAAAAAAAAATTATCAAATAGGCATTGGTTACTATGTTTTTTTTTTAAAAAAAAAAACATTTTTTAGAAGTATGATAGACCAAGATGCTTCTGCTTTTCTATATTTTATTATTGTCATTGAAAGCAACTTTTTCAAAATGTGTGTGTTTTTTTTGTTTTTGTTTTGTTTTTGTTTTATCAAATACATTCCAATTTTTTTAATAAGTTGCTTTTTTTTTGTATATAAAATTTCATATTGCCAAACCAGCTCTGAGACCATCTTTTTCTCGGAGTATGATTTTTTCTTCTCTTTTTTTCCCTTCCCTTCTCTCCTATTTGAACGGTTACAGTTAAATCACGTCAACATCTTATATTAATTTTTTATAAAAAAAAAAGATAAAATAAAGAATGTGAAAAGAAAGTATTAAAAGGGAATGAAAAGAAATGGTGAGAGAATCTTAGTCCTTTTTCTCTTCTTTTGTTTATCACAAAGGACGCGTTGACAGAAATATAACAGCAGGAAAGTGAGCAAGACAGGACCCATATTTAAACTTGTATACAATATAAGAAGTATGCATGCTTTTGTTTTCACCTTTTTCTCACCGACTTTTGTTAATTTCTTCCTTGTCGGTTATAGTATTGAAAAACATGTATTAAGCAATCATGTACAAATACAAAACATAGATTGGGTTGTGTCATCTGTCATTTGTCATTTGTCATTTGTCGTCGTCTGTCATCTAAATAGGGTTGTGTCGCTTCGTAAGAATATAAGAAGATAAATGTTAAGCGAACTTTCTAAAAGTGAATATTTTTACGTATTTTTTGCCATTTTATTTTTATGGCATCATTTTTATGTCAATAGTATAAAAATATTATACTAAAAAAATAAGATGATAGAGAGTCTATGAAAAATCTCATTTTGAAATAATTTCCTTAGAATTTCTCTTAAAAAAAAATACAATGATGAAGGAATGAACAATTTAAGCGAAATGCCAAGGAGTAGAGAAGAGAAATGCTAAAGAGGCTCACTCAAAAGTGAGACTCTCTATAAACTTTTGACACCTTATATTTTTGTACTATATTTTATATTGTTGACACAAAAAGTTAACGTTAAATTATGAGGTGGTAAACAGTTCAAGAATAGTCTTAATTTGAGAGAGTCTTTTTAGCATTTCTCATAAAAGTATATATTCTCACTTTTCTTATATAAAAAAATGTACAAGTGATATTGAAAGAATGTTGAATGAGACATTGCCACAAATGAATGCTCTTTTTTCAACTGAAAGTGCAAAGCCTTGCAATTACAACTACTTTTAGGTCTTGTTTAGCAGCTCGGACTGTACTGATTATTTCAATCGAATAAGATAAATAGTTGTCGGATAGTACTAACTAAATTAGTCGGTCGTTTGATGCAGTATCGAACTAAAAATCTACTATTAATACTACGTTTGGTACCGCACAAAATAAGTAGTACTGCTAAATATCCATATTAGTTTTAAGGAAAAAATTGTTAATAAAATGAAAAAAAAGAAGGAAAAATAATGATAGAATAATCCACAAGGGGCACTGCCCTTAATTTGTCGTTCATCTTCTGCATAAAACCCTTTTTGGTTAATCTTCTGCAAACAACACATATCAGTTAAGGGTGTGTTTCACGGCAAATAGAGGCACTGTGAAGGTGAGACTTCAAGCGGAGACGATGATCCAGCCACGTATGTAAGGATTGACAGAGTGTCAACGAAATCGATTAATTGGATTTCCATCGTGGTGGGTCGTCGCAAACGCAGAAATTGAGCCAAGAGCTGTAGGAATTTAATCAAGAAGTTGTCCAACCCTCATTAATTTCACAGAATTTCATACAAATTTTGGAGTTCTAAAACTTAATTTGAAGGGAACTATAACTTCCCCAATAATTTAGGGCGGAACAGATAAAAGTAGAAGAAGAACGACGACGACTGAACGACGACAACATGAATGAGTCTTGCGAACGATGCGAGAGAGAGGAACGCGAGGAGAGAGGGACAGAGAGCGAGAGAGTGAGCGTTGTTTCCCACCCAATCGACTAATAATCCTTAGGTTTTAGGGAGGATAAATTAACAGATTTGTACCGTATAAATCATGTGGGGCCAGCATAATTAATCCAGGTGCTATGTAGTACGTAACAACGCCAAACACTCAGATCCGTATTATTTATCCTATCCGATCCCTTTTACAGGCTGCCAAACGAGGCCTTAGTACTTCATTTTAGGTGATGGACTTGTATATATTTTTCATTGACATTCCAAATAAATAATACTGTTATGCATTTTAACTTTTTCGAAAATTGTATTAGACACCACTAGTATACTTATTTGCCATTTTAGACTATTAAGAAGAAATTAGATGACAAATAAGTAGATGACAAAGAGGAACGAGGATTCTTTCCAGATCCTCTTTGTGAGGATCCGGAGGATACATAAATTGTGTTTGTTTATCGTACATCGTGCGGTCAGTTTTCATCAGATACTATTTGTGTTTATACCATATTTAGGGCCTCGTATTTAGATCTCGTACAAATACTCAGGGGACTTAAATGTAATTATAGGATAAAGGAAGGGGCAAATATGTAATAAGTGAGGAGTCCTTATTCTATAAAAGGACCCCTCACCCTCACAATTTGAGGAGGCCTGATTCTCACCTCAGAGGCCATTTCTGAAGCCTCTCACCCCCTCTCAAAGCTTCCTCACACCCCCTAAGCCCCCTAAGCTCTAAGCTCTCTCTCACCCTCTTCAACAGAGAAATACAATACAATCAGTGTGGACGTAGCCCAAACCTTGGGGTGAACCACGATACATCTTGTGTTATTTACATTTCATGCAGATTCACGGTCGGATTTACGTTGTTCCAAGACCGCTCCGGTTTTGTGCATCAACATTTGGCGCCGTCTGTGGGAATCGACACGAAAAGCTATGTCGGTTCCGCTTCTCTCGCCTCGTCCTCTTCTTCCTCTTCTCCACCTCCGCTTCCAATCTCTATCTGGCGCCGTTTCGCTACAGCAGTCGGGTCATCGTCGGGCGGCATGGGATCCGAATCCGGCCGTGGTCGCACCCGAACCCGATCGAGACCATGAAAGCGCACCGCATAATTGAGACGGTTCAGAGGGAGCAGAGCAACTCGCTTTTCTGCAGAACAACTCACTTTCCAGAATTTACAGAAGCAACCCACTTCGAAACGACTTCGGTTACTACCGTTTCGGACTGAACCATGGATTCTGCTCATCCTCTGCTTCTCGAATACGTCGGAACAAGTCGGATCTCTTCATGGGGAGTACAAAGTTTCCAGATGAAAATGAGTATGATAGTTACTTGTCCAAGCATGGAAGTTCATCACATGCATACACAGAAGCAGAGCATACCTGCTACCATTTTGAAGTGAAGCCAGAGTTTCTTAAGGGTGCCTTGAGAAGATTTGGCTCCGCCAGAGCCTGAGCCGGAGAGCTTGCCGGTGGCAAAATCGGGATTGACGACGGAGGAAACAAAAAAGGTGCTGAGGGTGGCCCAGCTGGAGGCGGTGAAAACGAAGCTTCGAGAAGTTCGGAAAAGCTGGGTATCGTATTCGGAGTTTGTTCGGATCTGTAGGGAAAGCTTCACCTATAAACCCGATCTTATGCTGCTGGTGCTGGATTTGGATTCATCATAACGCAATTTTTCATCGTCGCTTTCAAGTTTCAATGAACCAACCAATCATGGTAAAGCTTCTAATTTCCCATCTATTTCAATAATTTGCCTGACGCATGCCGAGACAGAGACAGAGAGAAAAGCAGTGGGAATAGAAAAGCAAAAAGAAAAAGGGAAAAAGAAAAGTGAGAATGGATGGAGAAAAAGGGAAAAAGAAAAGTGAGAATGGATGGGCACGACCAAAGCAAGTGGGTTTGGCAAAAGATACATTACAAATCAAGGTGGACAGAGAATGAGCGGGGAGATCAAGAAAAGCATCAGGAAAAGAGAAAGTAAAAGAGAAAGTAAAAGCAAGGAATAAACACCCATCAGAATGATGTGGCTTACTTTCTTTATTTTTGAATGATGTAATTTATTTTTCGTATCTTTCGGAGACATATGTATAAACCCCATCAAAGGGCAAAAAAAAAAAAAACAAAAAAAAAAAAAAAACAAAAAAAAAAAACAAAAAAAAAAAAAAACGGCAAGCCCAAAATAATGGGCTACAAAGCCCAAAATAAATGGGCTGGAATGTTGTGTAGACGGCGAAGGCCCATAAGCCCAAAATCGCTCCAACCAGGCGATCAAAAGTACGCCCAGTATTCCAAATTATACATGAGCATTACTCATGTCATTCATACATAAACATTCATGAGCATCACTCATGACAATCCTACATAAACACTCATGACCATCATTCATGTCAACATTCATGAGCATCACTCATGTTAACATTCATGAGCATCACTCATGACAACATTCATGAGCATCACTCATGTCAATCAACATAAACATTCATGAGCATCACTCATGTCAATCCGCTTCAAAAGACTTCATTTACAAGAGCTCTAGCTTCAAAGACTTCATTTACAAAGCTCTAGCTTCAAAAGCTTCATTTACAAGAGCTCTAGCTTCAAAGACTTCATTTACAGAGCTCTAGCTTCAAAAGCTTCATTTACAAGAGCTCTAGCTTCAAAAGCTTCATTTATAAAAGCTCCAGCTTCAAAAGCTTCATTTATAAAAGCTCCAGCTTCAAAGACTTCATTTACAGAGCTCTAGCTTCAAAAGCTTCATTTACAAGAGCTCTAGCTTCAAAGACTTCATTTACAGAGCTCTAGATTCAAAAGCTTCATTCACAAGAGCTCTAGCTTCAAAAGCTTCATTTACAGAGCTCTAGCTTCAAAAGCTTCATTTACAGAGCTCTAGCTTCAAAGCTTCACTTGCAAAGCTTCACCTACAAAGCTTCACCTACAAAACTTCAATGCAAGGTATACAAATACCACATCTGAACAACCGTCACTTCGGCCCATACATGGATTCAATTTGAAGTCTCCAGCCAACAGACTCTATTGACCGAAGACTTGGGGGACTACATTATGTACCATATATTGGGCCTCAACTGGGCCTCATAAAAAATACTTGGGAGACTCTAGCCCATCACTTATGTATTGAGGAGCGAGCCCTTATTCTATAAAAGGGACTCCTTCACTTTTAGAGAGCACTCATGAAAAATACTTGGGGGACTCTAGCCCATCACTTATGTATTGAGGAGTGAGCTCTTATTCTATAAAAGGGAATCCCTCACTTTCATTAGAGAGCACCCATTATTCATGTACTGAGGAGTGAACCCTTATTTTATAAAAGGGACTCCCTCACCTTCATTAGAGAGAAACGCCGCCAGCTGAGCAACCGCCTCGCCGCGAGCATCAACTCTAGCCCATCATTTATGTATTGAGGAACGAGCCCTTATTCTATAAAAGGGACTCCCTCACCTTCAACACCACAAGCCGAGCCAACCAAGGCAATATAAGCCACAAGCCGAGCAACCTCGCAACATGTGACAGTTGAGCATCATTTCAGATTGAGCACCGCCTCATATCGAGCATCAGTTCAAGATAACATCTAGTTACTTCGGCCCACACATGGACTGAATTTCAAGTCTCCAGCCAAAAGACTCTCTTGACTGAAGACTTGGGGGACTACTGTTTATACCATATTTAGGGCCTCGTATTTAGATCTCGTACAAATACTCAGGGGACTTAAATGTAATTATAGGATAAAGGAAGGGGCAAATATGTAATAAGTGAGGAGTCCTTATTCTATAAAAGGACCCCTCACCCTCACAATTTGAGGAGGCCTGATTCTCACCTCAGAGGCCATTTCTGAAGCCTCTCACCCCCTCTCAAAGCTTCCTCACACCCCCTAAGCCCCCTAAGCTCTAAGCTCTCTCTCACCCTTTTCAACAGAGAAATACAATACAATCAGTGTGGACGTAGCCCAAACCTTGGGGTGAACCACGATACATCTTGTGTTATTTACATTTCATGCAGATTCACGGTCGGATTTACGTTGTTCCAAGACCGCTCCGGTTTTGTGCATCAACAATTTGTATTCAATTTTAAATACAAAAATTTAAAATAATTTTTTACTATACAATATACAATAAACGAACATTATTTATGAATCTCTGGAATCCTTACAAAAGAAGATCCGGATCTTTCGACATAGAGGAGTTTGAAGTTTTCTTTTTTTTTCTAAGCAAAACTAATGAAAAAGGCTTAAAAACTTTGAATTTTAACGAAAATGACAAAATAAAGGGTAAAGTGAATAATACCAGGATTGACTTTTTATTGTAAAAATATGATTTTTCGTTAAAATGAGTACCATGAGTTTTTGATTAAAGTTCTCTTTTTTCTATGGCCATGGATCAATCTTTACCTTTTTTTTTTTTTTTTTTTTTTTTTATGTATAAACCACTCCGGTAGCAGAAAGACGAGGACTTTGGTCTTCTCGGCCCTTTGCATTGGGGAAGACCGAACATAGGCTGATAGGCCCTTGAGGTCAACCCAAATACTTCTTCGAAAAGTGCAAAATCCTCATGTGGATGCTTTGTGAACGACATGGTCTTTCCATTTTTGTTTCTTTTGGTAATTGATGAGGTGGAATATTCTTCCTCATGGCTAATTGGTTTCACATTATGTATTGTTCTATTTGTTTTAAGCCTTTTTATATAAACGATACGTGTGAGAATAAAGCTAAATCACATGATGAGTTAGTAATAATTTGATATCAAACTCGTTTTTTATAAGAGTCAAATGTCAGACCTCCTACTTACAAAAGAAGAGGAATACCACCAAATTATAAAGCTAGTGGCCTCTTTGTTTCCCGACTTTAAAATTGTATAAATAAAAAAAAGAATCAAATGACACAAACAAGAAGTGGAGTATGGAAGGAGAAACGAGTGTGAAATCACTTACTAAAGATCAACATCACAAGTAAATTATATTGAATAGAAAATGTAACTTCCAAGATTAGACTAACACTTACACAAACAATCCCACATTGAACAAAAAAACTAACGTCCTGCCAATCAAGTAAAAGGTAAAACAGATCAAGATATCTTTGAATAACGTATGTATACAAAGTGATTGAAAAAAGGTCTTTTGAACACGCATATGTATCGAGATCACAAACAAATTGGGAAAGGCTCCGTTCATTTCCCGTTCCATGCATTATCATTCTTGACAATTACCAGTTTGTAGATAATTAAGAACCAATGTTTTTTTAGTGCTAATCACCACTCGTCTTCGAGACCAGCACGGTGGACAGTTACAGACAAATATGAAGAATGAAAAGAAATCAATCCACATTGCAGATGTCTCAATCATATTATAGAGAAATAGATAGTGACAGAAAGAAGCAGTTCTGTATTTTGAATAAATTCCTTGATGATTTGTTCATCATATTGATACAAGATATATACAAGCCTGGAGTTGACTTTGTACAACATAAAAGGTAACTAATAACTCTTGATTATTTACATAAAACAATATAGAGAGAATGGTGGGATCACGTTTTGACAGCAGATGTGGTGGAGAGATTTGTGGTGGATTCAATACTCTTGTCATCCCCCCTCAAGCGAAACGGAACAAAGTGTAGATTGAGCTTGGAAGCAAGGAAAGAGAATCGATCGCGGGAAAGTCCTTTGGTGAAGATATCAGTGATTTGATGATGAGAGGAGATGTGTCGAGTTTGAAGGACACCATGGGTGAGAAACTGGGTTGGCTGCCATGTGAAGGGCAGAGACATTGTCGGCGAAAATGCAAGGTGGAGTATGAAGCGGAATGCCTAGTTCACGGAAGAGATAGCAAAACCAACGAATTTCAGCGACTGTGGTGGCAAGAGCACGATATTCAGCTTCGGAACTAGAACGAGACACTGTGGATTGCTTTTTGGCGGTCCATGTAAGGAGGTTGGGACCAAGAAAAATGCAAGCACCACTTGTTGAGCGACGATCATCAATGGAACCGGCCCAGTCAGCATAAAAAAAGCCCTGAATAGTGAAGTGAGGAGACGAACGAAATAAAAGACCTTGTTCAACAGTTCCTTTGATGTAGCGGTAGATACGTTTGACGGCCTGAAGATGAGTTGATTTGGGGTTGTGCATGTACTGACAAACTTGATTAACGGCAAAGGAAATGTCGGGGCGGGTGAGGGTCAGGTACTGAAGTCCACCAACCATGCTCCGATAGACATCAGGATCCGAGATAGGATCACCATCATGAGCTGACAAACGCAAGGAGGAGAGGAATGGTGTAGGGCTGGGCTTGCACTGGTCCATCTTAAATTTCTGTAATAAATCAGAGGCATAACGGCTTTGAGCGAGAGATAGTTGGCGGCCTCGTCGAGTAACTTCCATTCCAAGAAAAAAATGGAGGTCACCTAGCTTGCGGCTAGCAAAGCTGGTACATATTGTATCAATGAACCTGTGAATAGCATCATTGTTTGAACCTGTGACAATGAGATCATCAACGTATACCAGAACATAGAGTAAGTATGTAGAGGAATGGTAAATAAACAGGGATGCATCCGATTTGCTATGGGAAAAACCTTGATTACGCAAGAATGAGGCTAAACGCTGGAACCAAGCGCGAGGTGCTTGTTTGAGGCCATAAAGAGCCTTGTGAAGCCGACAAACATACTGGGAATGGTTAGAATCAACAAAGCCAGGAGGTTGTTTCATATAAACTTCCTCGTGAAGAATACCATTCAAGAAAGCATTGCGGACGTCAAGTTGCTGCAATGACCAATTTTGTGAGACTGCTAAGGCAAGAATGGTACGAATAGTACCTGGTTTAACAACAGGACTAAAGGTCTCATCGTAGTCAACCCTAACTTGTTGATTGAACCCCTTGGCGACGAGACGAGCCTTGTGGCGGTCAATGGAGCCGTCGGCCTTTCGTTTAACACGAAATACCCATTTTCATCCCACAATATTCATATGAGGAGTAGCAGGAACAAGAGACCAGGTGTGATTCTGAAGAAGTGCATCATGCTCTTCTTTCATCGCTTGCTGCCAATGCGGGAACTTAGACGCTTGAGTATAGCTAGTGGGCTCAATAGACATAGGATCTTCAAGGGTAGCTGTTAAACCGTGAGGAAGTGGATGTCTGGGCGAGTCGTAAGTGAGGGCATTAATGCTCCCAAACTTGCGTGGAGGAGTAGAATCTAGAGAATGGACAAGTTGCGGTGAGGAAGCAGTGGTGGATGTAGATGACTGAAAAGGTACTGCAGGTGAAGTTGGTATAGGCGCTGCAATAGCCGTGGGTGGAGAGTGAGACGGTGGAGGATCAGAAGCAGTTGTTGGAATGTGTGGGGAAACACAGGTGCTGCTGCATGCATCAGTGGCTCCAAAAATAATGGTTGATGAGACTGCTCGTGATGAGGAGAATCTGTCCTGCGATCTTTATACGGAAAGGTGAGTTCATCAAATTGTACATTGCGAGAAATATACACCTTACCAGAAGCAACATCGAGACAACGGTAGCCTTTGTAGTTATTGTCGTAACCAATGAAGACACATGGGATGGACTTGGGCATCAACTTATGTTTGTTGTAAGGAACCAAGTGGGGAAAGCATGTGCACCCAAATGTCTTAAGAAATCGGTAATCAGGAACTTTGGCAAATAGTTTTTCATAAGGAGAAACATGCCCAAGATTATGAAGAGGCAACCGATTTATAAGAAATGCGGCGGTTGTGAAGGCCTCCACCCAAAAAGTTTGCGGGAGATGAGATTGAGCAAGGAGACATAGACCCATTTCGGTAACATGGCGATGTTTGCGCTCAACTATACCGTTTTGTTGTGGCGTATGTGGGCAAGAAAGTTGGTGTGCTATGCCATGATCACGAAGAAAATGCCGAAATGCAAGGCTAGTGAATTCACCACCACCATCCGTTTGTAATACTTTAATAGTGCGATTCAAACGATTTTCAATTATGCGTTTGAAAGTAACAAAGGTAGTCATGACATCGAACTTACGAACAAGAGGGAACAACCACACAAATCTTGAATAATCATCCACCATAGATAAATAGTACTTGTAGCCAAAATTAGACACAATAAGAGCTGGGCCCCATACATCAAGATGTAAGACGTCTAAAGGATATGGAGCCATGGACGTCCGAGAGGAAAATGGAAGGCGACATGCCTTGCCTAGTGGACAAATATGACATTTTTTATTAGATGAAAGTGTACCACTAATGGGGAGATGGTACTTATTTGCCAAAACTTGAAATATAGCAGTGGATGGGTGACCCAAGCGAGCATGCCACACATCGCTAGTCGTCCGTTCGCCATAAAACACAAGCTTTGGAGTAACGTGAGGAGCAACTCTAATATAGTAAAGTTCGCCATAGTTATGCCCAATCAGAAGGAGTTGGCCCATTTTCTTGTCCTTCACACGAAAAGAACGATCATCCATCTCAAAAAAATAGTGATTGTCATAACAGAAACGACGAATGGATAATAAGTTCTTCTTAATAGCAGGGACATATAACACATCTTTTAGCAACATAGGTCCATGTAAACTAGAGATGGAGGATTTATCGACATGAGATATAGGCAAGTGATTGCCGTTGCCCACAACAATAGTATCGGTACCTGTGTATGGTTGGATTTGTGTGAGAGCGGAAGGATCATTGGTCATGTGATTTGTGGCTCCGGAATCAACCACCCAAGGTGTTGGCGAGGGAGAGTCCGCAGTCGCTAGGTAGGCAAAGTTTCCTCGGGTGGGACACTGGCGGGCTTTGTGACCATATTCTTCGCAAAGTTGACAGTAGCCATCATATTCAAATGTTGGTGGCTTAGGTGGCAACGACGGTGTCGGAAGAAGAGGTGGTCGAGTGTCGTTCGATGGACTGGGGTTAGGCCGATGAGGATTCCAGTTGGCTTGACGGTTTTGATTAGAAGAGCGCCAATGTCGACCACGACCATTGCCTTGTCCAAAAAAGTGAGGTGAGGAAAAGGATCGGTGACCATTATGGGCAGAATTTGACGAACCAGCACGGCGACGAGAGGCAGCAAAAGCAGCGCTACTGGACAAGGAGAGAGTGGACATCTTTTTTATGAGATGTTCTTCTTGAAGGAGTAGGTTGTAGCAGTCATCATAGGAGAGAGAAGACCGAAGATGAACAACTATTGTAAACTCTTTATATTCAGGACCAAGACCGTCCAAGAGGCTTTCAATGAGTTCTTCATCAGAAATAACAGAGCCAGCAGCAGTAAGTGAATCCGCAAGGCTTTTGGCATGCAGCAAATAGTCAGACATGGACTTCTCTGAATCCTTTTTAAGAGTGCGGAGTTGTTCACGAAGGGTGCGGATACGAGTCTTGGAGACGGGAGACAAACGCTTTTCCAGAAGAGACCAAGCATCGAAAGCGTAGGTGCAAGGAAGCAGGATAGAGCAGATAGAGGGTGAGCAAGTAGACTTGATCCAACTGAGGACAAGTTTGTCCCGAGAATAATTCGGATTAAAAGATCCATCAGCAAGCTTCTTGGGAGGTTTGGTATTGGTGGTCACGACATCTTCCAGAACATGAATTTCAAGAATGTCGGAAAATTGAGATCGCCAACTGAGATAATTATTTCGGTCCATGGGAGTATTGATGGTGTGGGAGATGTTGAAGGTGGTGGGGAGGGAAACATTAGATGCAGCCATGGGTGAAGAAGGAGAGGAATCAGAGGAGGCAGTGGAGGGTGGGGTGGTGGGGGCGTATAGAGGATCGAACGTTGGGAATCGTTAGCTTGTGAGAAAGGATATAGAGAAATAGATAGTGACAGAAAGAAGCAGTTCTGTATTTTGAATAAATTCCTTGATGATTTGTTTATCATATTGATACAAGATATATACAAGCCTGGAGTTGACTTTGTACAACATAAAAGGTAACTAATAACTCTTGATTATTTACATAAAACAATATAGAGCGAATGGTGGGATCACGTTTTGACAGCAGATGTGGTGGAGAGATTTGTGGTGGATTCAATACTCTTGTCACATATAACCGTGCCTAAGAGTGATAGGAATGGCTATGCTCCCAACAGTTTGATGCTCCAGACAAGAATTTAGCAGCATTTATCCACTTGCAATATAAAGTGCTTTCTGCAAGAAGCACAAACTATGTGTTTATTGTAGAAAGCACTTCAAGTGTTTTTCCAGAATTAATGCATTTTTATTAAGGATTGATTTCAAAAATATTTTCTCTAAATGTGCTTTTAGTCATTCAATGCCAGCAAAATTATCATGCATGGCCCAAAGAATAATATATGAAAGTTAGCACTTCATAATACTTGTCATGCACTCTTGATTTAAAAAAGAGTATATGACTAAGAAGACTGTGAATAACAGTTCCTAGTTTTATTTCTTTCAAGCGAAAATCTTAGCAAAGTAAAGAATCCAATTCTTTGACTAAACGTAGCACTCGTCATGCACTCTTGATTTAAAAAAGAGTATATGACTAAGAAGACTGTGAATAACGGTTCCTAGTTTTATTTCTTGCAAGCGAAAATCTTAGCAAAGTAAAGAATACAATTCTTTGACTAAACGCAGCATGTTTTTTTCCAATCACATGCTACAGGAAGAACCATGCATCGCTGCTAAAAGAAGAGCAGCAAATGTTGTTGAAAAGTCAATCACAAATGGATGCCTGGCTGAATAAATTGAAATTGGAAATTAGGATTGGACACTTGTCAATTTGTGATTGGGTTTTAGCAGCACTTGCAGCTTTTCTTTCGGTAGTGAAACATGGTTCCTGCGAGGATAGTCTCATAGAATAATATGAATGTCAACATAAGTATATATTTTATGGTCATCCTAATTAGAAATATTATTTTTTGGTTGATTAAGAATAATGGTAAAAAAGACCAAGATTCTGTCATTTATAAGTCAATCGTACAATCAGGGGCGGATCCATTCATGGACACGCTTGGAACCACCTGAAAGTCTGAGGAAGCACCAATGAGGACCATTGAGGATCACCCAATGGTCTAAGTATGTGATGAAAGAGAGAAGACTGCCAAGGTTGTGTAGATAGTATACTAAGCAACAAGAGTTTTGAACCACGAAAAGATATCAATTTTAGACGAAGAGGAACACAATGAAGAACATCATGGCTCTGCTGTTCTTGGATTTTGGGTTTAATGAAGAAAGACTTTCTCTTACGTGACCAACTCCCTATTTTACATTTTTTTAAGGGAACTTTAACGAAAAGCTTCTGGTACTGTTCACTTTAACGAAAAACCACATTTTTACACTAAAAAGTCAATCCTTGTACTATTCACTTTACCCTTTATTTTGTCCTTATCATTAAAACTCAAAGTTTTCAAGCCCTTTTCATTAGTTTTCTTTTTTTTTTTAAATTTATTTATTGTCTAATCAGGTTGTGCCACCTAAAAACTAAACAATGATCAATTTAGTAGACGAATTGAAAATACAGAAAAAATATGAAAGAGAACATAAATCCATGCATGCAAGCATATAATTTTCCAGCTGTTGCATATATGTAATATTGAATTGATTTTCTAGGGTTCGGAATGTTCATGTATGACGTAAGGGCATTCGCATAATGTAAATTTCTATATAATCAACATGTTCTTCACATGTTTGAGGTTGCCTTTCCTGTATATTCATCAGCCTATAGATATAGCTTGGCCATTATAACTTATTTAGATTGTCGATAACATTGAAGGTTATAAACATGTGGATTAGAACACTATTTAACTTTTTATATATAAAGAATCATTCTTATTTCACGATAAATTACAATCTAACATAACTCAAATTTTATATTTATACTCCAACCCTTGGAGTATAACTCAAATTTTAGGCTATAAACCTCCTTCAACAGCTCTAACCCTTGGGGCAAATATTAGTTTTAAGTCAAAGCTCATTTCTGAAAACAAATTTATGTTAGGATTATTCCCTCGGTTAGTGAGTTGGTCCCACCATATATGTGCATTTTTTTAGTTTTTTATTGACAAATTTATTGAATCCAATGGCTAAGATCTGCAAGAACCCGATTACATACTATTATTATAATATTTTCATAAAACTATATATTTGTCTTACAGCGAGGGATTACACTTTTCAAAAAGATTTTACAAAACTTTATTTTTCAGACCCACTCACCCTTATTTTTCGCCCCTCCAAGGTTTTTGTGGTAGAGTTTTCGTGAAGACGAGGATTGCTAGTAAAAATTGCCAAGTAGGAGATGTCTCTTTTTGGTATAAATGTTCATTGCTAGTAAAAATTGCCAAGTAGGAGATGTCTCTTTTTGGTATAAATGTTCTTATTATTATTTTACTGCAATTTACTTATGCTTTGAACATCACTTATGTGAAATGGATCGATCCCGCTCACATGCACACTCTAGAATTAGTTACTTTAGGTTTAAATTAGTAGCACTTTCCACATCATCATCACTTTATGGCTTCGTCACCTTCCGGTTGTCAGCCAGCACAATTCGAGTCGGGTGTCGAGTTGGATATTCCGGGTGGGGTGTGTAATTTTGGTAGTAGTGATTAAATCCAACGGTAAAAAAAAAAAAAAAAAATCTAACAGTCCAAATTTAAATCCAACTGCTAAAGTGATTAAAAAAAAAAAAAATTCTTTTATGTGTTTCATATTCTTTCATAGTGTTCCATGAGTTTCATGGTGGCGGTTTAGTGATTTTTCACTATATATCAGAATCTAAATATTTTTCGGTTAAAATGTTCTCATAAAATTAACTTAGGATATTCTACATAATTTTTTTTTAAATTTACTTTAAGAAAAAAAGTTATCCTAAATTCATTATTTAATAGTCTCGGACTAAAAATTTAACCCAAAAGAGTTGGAGCAGAAAAATGTTTATGGATTAAAACCTAAATTTTCTAGATTAAAATTTTTAAGTTTTAACCCAAGGTTGGAGATAGTCTTAGGAACAATAAAAATTTAATATATTATGTCCCTAACCTTTTCTTACGATTGGAAATTGAAATTCAGATTCAATAGAATATTAGGCCACCAGTCAAATAGCATTATCTTAAGACCGCACCTGAGTCTTTTGACAGATTTGTAAGTTGGTGGCCAAATAGGAGATTACTCATTGTCTTTGTCTGTGCTACTTGTTTCTAAATTAAGATATATGAATATTATCCATGTGATATCCATTGTAATCATTCTTATTGATCAATAAAAATAAGTTGTTTCTAAATTAAGATATGTCAATATATCCATGTGATATCCATTGTAAACATTCTTATTGATCAAGAAAAATATAGTAAAGTTTCTCCTTGTGATGCCCTTTACCTTATGATATATAATGCATGCATATCGAAAAATATAAAATGCAAACTCGGGAAATAACAAGTTTCATTCTAAAATTATTTGGTAGTCAGAAGAGTAATTCAACTCTTTATTAACTTAATTTAGTAAGGTTATTTAATTTCTTTTACGTGGGATAATTCTTTACATCCTTATATGTCACCTTATATGTGATGATACTCATGCCAAATATGCTTACAATATATACTGAGTGATGTAAAACATGTGAGTTTCACATGTAAACTAACCTACTATGACACCATCAATGATATTACACCCTAAAACCAATTTGGCAATAACAAGAGCTTTTAACATTTCACTGTGACATCCTTCTTCTTATAAAGGTTATGATCACAAATAGGGGTAGACAAATAGGACCCGCGGGGCGGGTACAAATTTAGTAGCCACAAAACGGGGTGGGTACAAATTAGTAAATCATTCGGCGTTTGCCTCATGCGTCCGTCGGCGTTTTCCTCGCTCGTCTACTCTGCTCTCTAAGAACAAGTCTACCCCAAATGACTTTGTGCCAGCACCCAGCCCATTTATCTACTTCAGTAAACAGTAACAGACTCCAATGAACAATAATAGGCCAATGCATCTCCACCCCTAAAAAAATGCGCTGGCACCCAGCCCATTTAAAATATTTTTAAATTTTTTCTAAAAGAATAAAAAAAATAAAATAGTTTTAATTTCTGTATTTTTAATAATTTTTCTGTATTTTTTTTATAATTTTTAATAAATTTTAATATAGTTAATTAATCTGGACCGTTGGATTTGAAAAATATTCAAATCCAAGAGCCAGGGAGTTGCCACGTGGCCAACGGTCATATTTCTGACCGTTGGGCATTTTTATTTTATTTTTGTGAAAAAAACGTGGATCGTTGATTTGTGATCGAATGGTCCATTTTAAAAGTCAAATTTAATTTTTTTTTACCGTTGAAAATCCAACGTTCTACAAAAAATAGCCGTTGGAAATCCAACGGCTAAAAGTGGGCCACGTCGCCTACTCAGGTTGTGGTCTGAGTGCGCCTGCGCGCGGGCCCAACATCTGAAATGCTATCAGGCACTCGCGCAACGGGCCTCGTGACATGCACGCACCAGCAAACTGCCCGACTTCTTGGTCAGTCTATTTTGGGCTGGCCCAAAGACCAGCACGGGCTTGGTGCCAGACTGTTTTGCGGGCTAGAGTAAATGGACAGGGTGCTGGGCTGCTTTTTGGACTGGGTGTTGGGCAATGTCCACTCCGGTAGACTTGCTCTAAATGTAAGTCCTCCATTGTTGCCTCCTCGTCGTTGCTTCAAATTTGAGTACTCCACCTCACCTTTGACCTCACCACCTCCTCGACCCCTACTTCTCTTCTTCTCCCCATCTTTTCTGAATTCGAATTTGGGGATTTTCTCACCATCTAATTTCAGTTTTATTTTTTGAGTTCGAATTTGGGGATTTAGGAATTAGGAATTCAGTTAATTTGCTTGAAAATTTCGTCAAAAATGTTGAGGGTTAATCTTAATTTAGGGACATTTTAATTTTTGATGAATTTGAAATTGTATTTGAAGATTTTTTTTCTTCATGAATTTGTTCTATTTGGGGAGATATGCTTATATATATATATATAAGCTTGACACTGAAGTTTTTTTGGAGAAATTGGAGAAAAGCTTGATGTGGAGCCAAAAATATTCACTAGGCGACATGTGGACTTTTGGACAAAAGAGGACAAAAATACCCTTCAGGCATACCGGGATTCCTACGCGCAAGCAGCGGGAAATTATCTTTCAACCAAGTCAAAAGTGCTCAAAATAGGTAACAATTTAAAGACTATTTCATCAAATCCTTTCTATAAGGTAATTCCCAAAACCTAATTTATCTTATATGTTTTATATTCCATTATTTAGCTAATCAATTAGCTAAATAATATATTCCTTTCATGTTTCCTAAAAATTGACTAATTAAGGGATTAATTACCTAAGCAGCCTACATTTCTCTCAGCGAAGAGGACTAAGCAGCCAACGACATTCATGGTACTCAGCAGGGGGGCTCAACCCAACATTCCAGCAGCCCATGAGACCCACAATCGCCAGCCTGGCCCGAGTCAGGTCCAATAGCCCAAAGGACATGAGCCATACGGCTTGCCTAGCACTGTGCCTCAGCGCCACAATCCGCGACCCTAGCCGCACAAGCTGCCCTTAGCTCGAGCCAAGCCAAGCTGCCCAAGCAATGGTCCCTGCCACGACATCTCCTCGGCCCATGCCGAGCCAACTCCTGGCCCCTGCCAGCCGACGTGCCGCACCACCCCGACAGCTACCCCGCAATAGCACTATCTAAGAAGAAGGCAAGAAAAATTAAATTTTTCTTACATCGGTGCGGCACAGAGAAGACGAAGAAATCAACAAAAAAGGGTCCTTTGCACGGGCAAGATGTAGAAGATTGCTAGAGGAGGGGGAACAAATATCCTCTAACTTTCTCTCTCTTGTAGGGTAGAATAAATTGCTCTCCAAAGTTGATTTAATAACCCATTTAAGGTGGACTTAAATAGGCTTTGAGAGAAGTTTATTTCCCTTTCCTAGAATGACCTAATTTCCAATTA
Source organism: Malus sylvestris (assembly GCF_916048215.2). Classification (NCBI taxonomy): domain Eukaryota; kingdom Viridiplantae; phylum Streptophyta; class Magnoliopsida; order Rosales; family Rosaceae; genus Malus; species Malus sylvestris. The sequence goes on from NC_062273.1 coordinate 2,749,006, forward strand.
AAGAGAGAATCAACATCAAAATAGGAAGCAATCCTACGTTTCCTGAAGCAAGAAGATCTCTACACCTGCTGCCCTTTCTTACAAGCAGCCCAACAGGTGTGGGGGCATTTGTGGAGCCAAAAATATTCACTAGGCGACACGTGGACTTTTGGACAAAAGAGGACAAAAATACCCTTCAGGCATACCGGGATTCCTACGCGCAAGCAGCGGGAAATTATCTTTCAACCAAGTCAAAAGTGCTCAAAATAGGTAACAATTTAAAGCCTATTTCATCAAATCCTTTCTATAAGGTAATTCCCAAAACCTAATTTATCTTATATGTTTTATATTCCATTATTTAGCTAATCAATTAGCTAAATAATATATTCCTTTCATATTTCCTAAAAATTGACTAATTAAGGGATTAATTACCTAATCAATCCCTTAATTATCAAATTGAAACACCCATTCAAACCTAAAAATACTAGAGGGCCGGCTATCCCCATTCAAAACCTAATCCATCACCTTTTTCTACCTTTTTCAACATTTCTTCCTTTTTATTAGCCAATTAATACCATAACCACCAAAACATTTCCTTTTAGGTTTAATTAGCCAAATAAAACCTAAAATTCCTATTGAATGGCCGGCCACATTTCAAAAAAGTAAACCTACCTAGCCCTATAAATAGGGACCTATTTTCACCAAATGATAATTCCAACACTTTGGCAAAAATCCCAAAATTCTCTAAACACTCTTTCTCTCTAAATTCTAACTTTGGCATCGGAGGTTCTTCGGCCAAAGCCCCCCCCATTCATCGTGGGCACGTGAGGCTCTTGGCCTTAACCTAAGGTGTTAATTGTTTTGTAGGTGCAAAATTATCCAAGATCAAGGAGGAAGAAATTTGCATCCACACTTGACACTAAGACCTGTAGGACCTGTAGGAACCAACCCGTTTCAATCGGTCAAGTTAAGTCCGATTTCAGTTTTGTAAATATGACAATCCGCCCCCTCTCGCCCCATTTCATTTTCCAATGGGTCCATTCCGGTTCCCCCAACTTTGGACCCGGCCCGGCCGTGGCCACACTAATCACAAACATGTAATTATTGCTTTATAGTATTTGTATAACAGCTGTTGAAGATGTCCATTGGTTGCTTTTGCTGTTTTTCTTTTTGTTACAGTGATATCAAAAGTCTTGAAAGAGTAATGCTAGGGAGACTTAATTTGGAGATTAAAATTGCAAACTAAATGATGTGTCACCAATAGAAATGAGCACGTCTATCAACACTCAAGTAATAAATCAATAATCAACTTTCATGTCCTTTAGTTTCCAAAATTTAGCCTCCAAATTGAGTTATGAAAGAGAATAGAAATGCATGCATGTATATAATTTTCTAGCTATTGCATATATGTTTAATTTATTTTTTAGGGTTGGGAATGCTGATATTGTTGAGTATCATAAATCAATGGCTAGATGAACTGCCAACTCATTACAACATTCAAGGGTCAGATAGACAGCCAACTCAGCTTATGTTAGTTAGTTAGTTACGTGAATAGCTTACTAGCTAAGTTTGGATTCCATGTATAAATAACTGAATAACAGATATTGTAATTCAGTAAGGAATATACACAAATCAATACAGTTTCTTTCTCTATTCTTTCTCTTCTTCTTTCTCTTTGATCTCTGTATCTTTCTGTGAGTTCTTCGAAGGTATTATTAGTGGTGTATTATCATGGTATCAAGAGCCATGGTTGGTGTTTTTTTTTTTTTTTGGGTTCTTCCGCTGAGATTTAAGCATCAGGAGGTGTAATTGTGAAGAAGTTCTGGATTTCTCTTGGAATTTTCATTCTGTTTCAGGAGTTCGGCTTTCGGGTATTCTCGATCCTTGTCTTTCTTTGTGTTTTGAAGCTTGTAGATGAACTGTTTGATAGAATGTTTCAGTGAAAATATATGAATTGCTTGGTGTGGATGCGAAATATTGTTGGGTGCATATTGTTTACGAAGGAGTTTGATTGAAATATTGTTGATTGCTGCAAACTTAAAAGATTAGAAGTATGAAAGAAGAAGTTTAATTGAAAGATTGTTGATTGCTGAAGAATTAAAAGATTGAAAGAATGCGGAGTTTTTTGTCTGTTGAGTTTCTTACTTCATAGAAGGCCGAAGTCAGAAGTGAGAGTTGTGTGTCAAGATTCAAGATTGGTTGTCTGTTAATCAAGAATTTCGGGTACTGCATTTGTATTTCTTCTTGGTGTTTGCAAAATGGCTATAAATTCAGTAAAGATTGAAGGTCTGCTTGGTATGATTACTGTAAAATTGCATGAGGATAATTTTGTGAAATGGAGTTATCAGTTTTCGTCTGTTCTTCGCGGATATGATTTGTTTGATTTTTTCAATGGGGAATCACAATGTCCTCCGAAGTATTGTATTACGGCTGAAGGTGGTGTTACAAAGGAGATATCTCAGGCTTACAAACAGTGGATTCAGCAAGATTTGGCATTACTGAGTTTACTCATTGCTACATTAAGTGATGAAGTGATGGATCATGTGATAGGGTGCAAGACTGCACAGGAGGCTTGGGAGAAGTTACATGAACGGTTTGCCTCGATTTCTGTTGTGAGGGTCAATCAGTTGAAAACTGAGTTTCACACTGCACAAAAGGGTTCTGATTCAGTTGATAAATTCTTGTTTCGGCTGAAGGCTATTAAAGATCAGCTTGTGGCTGCAGGGGAGAAGATAACTGATAATGATTTGATGATTGCTGTACTTTCTGGACTGCCACCAGAGTTTGAAGTTATCAAGACTATAATTCTTGCTAGGGATACACTTATATCTCTAAAGGACTTCAGGGCTCAGTTAATTGGTGTTGAGGGTTCTTTTGAAACAAGAATGAATAATCTTGCTGGAACCATGTCGGCAATGTATGTTAATGGTGATTTGCCAAATGGACAAGGAGGTCAAGGAAGATATCAGAATTTTGAACAAGGTGAAAGCTCGAATGCACAGAAGCTTAATGGTCCAGACAAGTTTAATAGGGGTTCAGGTTTTGCTGCAAATGGTGGAAGATCTTTCCAACAGAGGTCGAATTTCAACAATAACAGTAATAGGAGAAACAATGGTAATACCAATAATTCAAGATCTTATTCCAACTTTGGGAATAGGTCTTATGGGTTTAGTGATTCTAATGGTTCAGGTGGTGGTTTCAATGGTTCTGTTGACAATCAAAAGGGTTCTTATGGTAGTTCCAGTAACTTTTCAAGTGGAAGTGGATTTAACCAAGGAAGCAGTTGGCATGGCAATACAAACTACAAATATGGCATATCTCCAGAATGTCAAATTTGTTCAAGAAGAGGCCATACTGCACCGAATTGCTATTATAGGACAGATAGTGCTTAAGGAAATTTTAAAGGTCCCATTATCTGTCAGATATGTGGTAAGAAGGGTCATACAGCTATACAGTGCTATCATAGGAATAATTACTCTTATCAAGGACCTCCTCCACCACAATCATTGAATCCCACACCTGTGGGAATGGCTGCTCAAACATCAAATGTGCCACAAGCAAGTCAGAATGTCCATGGTTTTTCTAATGCCGATACTTGGGTGGTTGACACAGGAGCCACTCATCATATGACAGCTCATCTTGAACATCTTAATCAGGCCACTCCTTACAATGGTGACTCTAAAATCACCATAGGAAATGGAGAAGGTTTGAATGTTAAGAATATTGGTGCTTCTGAACTTGTTACTGATACTCATACCTTTGTGCTAAATAATGTATTACATGTTCCACTTATTGCCATGAATCTGTTGTCAGTTAAGAAATTATGTAAAGATAATGGATGTTGGTTTATTTGTGATGATTTGGTGTTCTTTATACAGGACAAGGCAACCTGAGTGATTTTGTACCAAGGAAAGAGTGATGATGGGGAATTGTTCAAGATACCAGTATCTGTCTTTAAGGGTTCATTTGCTGCAAAGTTGGAGCACTGTGGAGCATTTCTTGGAAAGAAAGTGACAAGTTCAATATGGCATAAGAGATTGGGACATCCAAATGAAGAAGTACTGTCTACAATGTTGAAAAATGCGAGTATATCAGTTCATAAAGATTTCTCTTCTACTATTTGTACAGCTTGTATTTCAGGGAAAATGTGTAGATTACCTTTTTCTGTAAAACAAGCTAGAGCAACACATAAATTTGAAAAGATACATTCAGATGTTTGGGGACCATCTCCACAGAGATCTATAGAAGGGTATAGGTATTATGTCAGCTTTGTAGATGACTTCTCAAGATTTGTATGGATTTTTCCAATGATAAATAAATCAGATGTGTTTCCGATTTTTGCCAAGTTTTATGCTTTTGTTCAGGCACAGTTTAACAGTTCAATTAAATGTTTTCAAACTGATGGTGGTGGTGAGTATGTCAATAGTATGATGAAAGGTTTTCTGGATCAAAAAGGTATTCTGCATCAGATTTCGTGTCCTTATACACCTCAACAGAATGGCATTGCAGAAAGGAAGCATAGGCATTTAGTTGAAACTGTTTTAAGTTTGATGACAGAAGCTTCAATTCCTATTGTGTTTTGGTATCATGCTTGTTCATACGCTGCGTTTTTGATAAATAGGATGCCATGCAAAGGTTTGGATCATAAGTCACCTTATCAGATTTTGTTTGGTGACAATGCTGCAATCCACAATCTTAAAGTGTTTGGGACAGCAATATATCCATATCTTAGACCTTATAATCGAAATAAGCTACAAGCTAGATCAAGTCAATGTGTTTTTCTTGGATTTGCAATGGGATACAAAGGAGTGCTATGTTATGATATTCATAGTAGGAAGTTCATTATTTCAAGGCATGTTATACATGATGAGGATGTTTATCCTTTTCAACTAGATTCTGGTACCAAAGGTGTCAATTCAGGAATTTCTCTAAAGTCTCATCAACAGTATATAGCTATTCGAATGCCTCATCTAGCTTCAAATACTCCCAATGTACAGCATGATGATCATGGTATTCCAGAAGAAGGCAATTCAGTGTCATCGGCTACACCAGTTATGAATACTGTAATTGAGTCACAATCAAGAGATTCCAGGGAGTCAGTTTTGGTTTCACAGCGAGATCAAGAGTCTTATTCCCCTCATCATCACTCTGGTACATCATCAGTGTTGCCTGTCCATTCAGATTCCCAACTTCAGGTAATCTTGCCATTTTCATCACAAAATGAATATTTCATTACCACAGATCCTTCTGATAATATAAATCCTTCTGAGTCTGTTCACCAGATGGTAACAAGGTTGAAAAGTGGTGTCATTCAAAGACGAGATTATACTGCATTTATAGCATCATTTCCTGAGTTGCAATCTTTGCAGCTCACTGAAGACGATTGTTTTAGTGGAGGCTATAGTTTTATTTCTGCCATCACTGATACCTCTGAACCAAATACATTTAGAAAAGCTGCTTCACTACCCCAATGGCAGCAAGCGATGCAAGAAGAATATGATTCCCTTCGAAGTCAAGGCACTTGGATTCTAGTACCACCTCCAAGTGACAGATCTATTGTTGGCAGCAAATGGGTGTATAAAGTGAAGAAAAATCCTGATGGCAGTGTTTCCAGGTATAAAGCACGGCTTGTGGCTCAAGGATTTTCTCAGGAACAAGGTATTGATTACTTGGATACCTTTAGTCCGGTAGTGAGGCATACTACGGTGAGGATTGTATTGGTCTTAGCAGCAAGTAACCATTGGAAACTTCGACAGCTTGACATTAAAAATGCGTTCTTGCACGGTGACTTGCAAGAAGAGATTTACATGAAACAACCACAAGGGTTTGTCGATGCATCCCATCCCACTCATGTGTGCAAATTAATCAAATCCCTATATGGTTTGAAACAAGCTCCAAGGGCGTGGAATTCAAAGTTCACATCTTACTTGACTGCCATGAATTTTCAGGCTTCAGTTTCTGATACAAGTTTGTTTATCAAGCAGGATGATGGGGATATTGTTATTCTTCTCTTTTATGTTGACGATATTATATTGACCGGTTCCAATTCTATCAAGATTCAAAAGATGATTGATGAGTTATCTGAAGTCTTTGATCTTAAGGATATGGGACAATTGACATTTTTTCTGGGATTGCAGATCTCGTATAAGAATAATGGGGATATCTTTGTGCATTAATCAAAATATATAAAGGATGTGATCCATAAGGCAGGTATGGACACATGTAAACCTGCTGCTACTCCATGCAAACCTCATGATCAAATGCTATTTTCTGATGGTTCTTTAATGTCTAATCCATCGCTTTATAGGAGTATCGTCGGATCGTTGCAGTATCTGACCTTTACTAGGCCCGATATTGCATATGCGGTTAATACAGTATGTCAGTTCATGAGTTCTCCGACAGAAAGGCATTATGCAGCAGTGAAACGAATACTCAGATATCTTCATGGTACACTGCACCATGGGATATTATATTCAGCTGATCAAATGACGACAAGGACAATCACTGCTTTTTCAGATGCTGATTGGGCAGCTGATCTCAATACTCGAAGGTCAATCACAGGATATGTAGTGTATCTAGGCAACAATCCCGTGTCTTGGCAATCAAAGAAACAATGTTTAGTATCAAGAAGCTCAACTGAGGCTGAATATAAGGCTCTTGCCCATACCGCATTTGATGTTGCTTGGATAAGGGGAATCCTAAAGGATTTAGAAGTGTGTCTGCCTTCACCTCCCATTATTCATTGTGATAATATGTCAGCCATTGCCCTTACTGCAAATCCTGTTTTTCATTCTCGTATCAAACATCTTGATACTGACTTTCATTTTGTGAGAGAACGTGTTCAACAAGGAGATCTGAAGGTGGTTTACATTCCAACTGAAGATCAAACTGCGGATGTTCTTACAAAAGGTCTTCACAGCCCTGCCTTTCTTCGACATTGTTACAATCTTAGGCTGAGTACCCCAGCCACGATTGAGGGGGAATGTTGAGTATCATAAATCAATGGCTAGAAGAACTGCCAACTCATTACAACATTCAAGGGTCAGATAGACAGCCAACTCAGCTTATGTTAGTTAGTTAGTTACGTGAATAGCTTACTAGCTAAGTTTGGATTCCATGTATAAATAACTGAATAACAGATATTGTAATTCAGTAAGGAATATACACAAATCAATACAGTTTCTTTCTCTATTCTTATTCAGTTATTTATACATGGAATCCAAACTTAGCTAGTAAGCTATTCACGTAACTAACTAACTAACATAAGCTGAGTTGACTGTCTATCTGAACCTTGAATGTTGTAATGAGTTGGCAGTTCATCTAGCCATTGATTTATGATACTCAACATATCAATACAGTTTCTTTCTCTATTCTTTCTCTTCTTCTTTCTCTTTGATCTCTGTATCTTTCTGTGAGTTCTTCGAAGGTATTATTAGTGGTGTATTATCAGATATATGACGTAAGGACATTCACATAATGTAAATTTCTATATTATCAACATATTTGAGATTGATTTTCATGTACATTCATCAGCGTAGCTATAGCTTGGGCAATAACTTAATTAGATTGTCGAGATGGACTTTCATGTACATCATCTGTTTCTTTTTACTGTTTTTTTTTTCTTTTCCCAGATATAGTTGATAGATTGTCGCTTGGTTGCAGAGACTTTTGAGTTATGTTTAGAGCGATTAATTCGGTCGTTTGTACTTCCATCTTCTCTTGTATTCATTTTCTTCAAGTTTCAGGAAGGGTCAAGTTTTTGTCCTCGTTTCTTGTATTATGAGAGGTATTTTTTATCCGGCCGACCAAATTTAACTTTTATTTATGTTTGGATAGTAGAACAGTAGGACTTGAGTAAGATTTTATATTACACATGTCATGATTTTGTTGGGCCACTTAAGAGAGTCAGTAAATTAGGTACTCCCTGAGGACCTAAGTATTTGTTGGAGGAAGATGGATATGAGAGAATATGGAAGAGAGTTTTAAACGGAAAACTGGAAAACTGAAGCTTTATTGATAACTGACTTTATTGATTTCAAATTGATTACAACACTAGGCCATCTTATTGGCTATTTATAATAACATTCAGACATTTTCATAACAGACATAATTCTTGGATTAGTTCCAAGGGTTGCAGACACAACCCTAGACATCTAAAGAGATACAACTCTTCCTAAACACAACTCTTCTCAATTGACACAACTCTACTTAACAACTGATACAATTAACAGGGAGAAAGTGCATTATATTTAACAATAGGGGTTTTTGAACTTTAATCCTTCAAGAAGATTAAAATTTAATAAAAACTTGGTGTGAGATTGGATATTGATTTTAGTCCCTTAATGTGTACTTAATTCAAATTTATATTATATTTTTGTTTTAATATTTAATAGATATCTTATTTAATGTCATTACATTAAATTTTAAATTTATTATTATACACATTTTAATTCATTAAATTTTATTTAACTTCCTCTAATTAGTGTACTTAAACGTTCGTATCATAATAAATTTTACTATTTTAGTGTACCATGTCCATACCTAAATATATTGTAGTAAATTAGTGGCACATAAGAAAATATGCAAAAATATAAGTGTACCAAAAATTCCATACCTAACCATATGATACTAAACTAGTGTACCGAAATGTCAATACCTAAATATATTATACTAAACTAGTGTACCTAAATGTCAGTACGTAAACATATTATACTAACCCAGTGTATCGAAATGTTCGTATCTAAATATATTGTAATGAATTAGTGGCACATAAGAAAATATGCAAAAACACAAGTGTACCGAAAAATCTCTATGAAAATATTTTCTTATATAAGATACTCACAATAATGAGAATTAAAATTTATAATATTTTCATAAAATTTAATTTATTAACACCATAAAATTATAAATAAAAAGGAGAAACATTGAATACATATGTTAACATTTAATAGAATTTAAGATTAAAATCAAATTTTAATCTTGTATAAGACATTTTTCTAAATTTCATCTTATTTGGAGATTAAAATCTAATTTTCTATTAACGGATGTTATCCATTAATAAATTTCTCTCGTAAAGTTTAAATGCAGTAGTTCTCGCCGTCCTTTTGCAGAAAGAATACCGATAACAGTACCCTAGGATTTCTGTTAAGAAGTTGGATTTGACACCTTTTGAAACCACAAAGATTTTGTATATTATCTCTCAAATATTCGGCGGGGAGTCAATTGACGGCGCCTGAGTTTTTGGACGATTTGTAATGTGGTACCCAATGAGGAGTTTGTCTACGCTAGCTGTTTCTAAATTAGGGTTTTATATTCTCTATGTGGTATCCACGCGTTGGTTTTGTTGCCTAATTACCGAAAGAATTAATTGTATATGCACTACTGTCATGCAATTGATAAGCACAACTACGTAACCCCTGCTTGTTGAAGCAGTCCATATTTAACTTCTGGTGGAGAGATTTTATTTCGAAAAAATGTCTCCAGCTGTCGGAGATTTTCATCGGTTGCTTTTGTTGTTTTTTTTTTGGGATCAGGATCCTCTCCTGAGCTAAGGATGAGGATCCTCCTGACCAAGGAGTGTGGACTGTTGGATGAAAATCCAACGGCTATAATTATTATAACTTTAAAAGGTCCTCCTGTTTGTAGCCGTTGGATTTTCATCCAACGGCCCACACTCCTTGGTCAGGAGGATCCTCATCCTTAGCTCAGAAGAGGATCATGATCCTTCTTTTTGTTCCAAATGGGGGAGCACTGTGTCCAATATAATATGCCAATTTATGATTTGTAGGTTTGGTTGTTTTAGAAGATGAATTTCGATGAAGTGCCTTGAACACCTACAAACAAGTTGGATATGATACATGATCATGAGCTGAAGCCCACGAATTTTTTTTCATTATATTCGAAACACAAGTGGTATACTATGTGTTATTACATAAGTAGTGAAAATTTTTATTTTTTAAATTATTAATTTTTTAATACAAATATCCTACGTATAATGATACGTGATATATCATCCTATCTTTCGGGTATACTGAAATATCTCTCGAAACCCACGATAATAATTTATGCAAAGTCATGATCAGTAGCCAAGCTGTGCATCCACCATTCAAACCCATTTCTTGTTTACCCTTTTGACGAATTTAACTTGAAAAAAAAAATGGAACACAATTTACATATCTATCACATGTAATAATTATCATCTCAAAGTAGTTAAACTAAAGTAACATTAGAGAAACTAGAAACTAGGGTTCATGCACGGCTGGTATTTTGCACTGTCACGTCCCCGGAATCGGGGTCAACGTATCCGGAACACGAGTTAAATAAGTCGAGAAAAAAACTGAAGCAGACGGGGTTGAAAATGTACTATATTTAAAATGGTGCAAAAATATAATTACTTTGGTAGGCCGAAATTAGATCAAATATTGATCTATTTAATATGCGAGTCAAATACACAATATATCAAAGTTTGCCGAAAGTACAATATAATTTATTATCGTTACTGTCATGTCATCACGCGCACAATCTCCTTAAAATCAGCTGCATAGAAAAAATGCAAGTTATAGGGATGAGCAACACATAGGACATTGCTCCTCCATCAGAGGTTGCCTCGCTTCATTTTACAACAAATATATCAATCACATTTGATTTAAAATTTCAAATCATGACCATGCTCGATCGATCAGTTACAACTAGTGGCACGCTATTACCTGAACGTCACTATATACCAATACTGCCTTATGATCAAGTAAAATCCACCCATACCATAAAACGGTGGGGGTATACACACCGAAAATTGCACGCACGCCAAATAACCAAACAAGAACCGGTCATCATTACAGACAATACGTGCAACATGTTCGAAGAAACCGAACCACATTCAAGTATAATTTCACAATCATGGCCAAAATCAATTAATATCCAAGGCCAAATAGTCAACAATACGATTTAAAACATAAAATCATTCCGTACAAAATATTTATAAAGGTAGTACCGGAAAGCTATCTACAGAATTCCTTCTGTTTCATTTTTTCTTCTTTTTCTTCGGGTCTGAAGACGAGGAAAACAAAGGGTGTTCTCCTCTTTGAGACCTCACGTCCTCCTCCTCCCCTCTTCATTCCTTTATACTTCTCTTTTCTTTTATCTTTGCGGTCCAATTAAAGTTCTCCATGTGTGACCACATGTCAACCGCAAACAAGACCAGCACCCTTATATTTTCCACGTGGTAGTGGCCAGTTCAACCAAGCTCGATCTTCCAGGAACTAAAACTGACAAATATGTGAATTAAGAAACATGCGATCGAGTACACGTACTGAAAAAATGACCATCTTTGAAACTACAGCGTTCACTCGTGTTAAGCTTAGGGGAATTATGTTTTGTGTTTTGCGTGACCTAATCTTTGTTAATTCAATATGGAATGACACTGGGAAAACAAATTCGTATTCTATAAGACAACAAATAGCTCTATTCCTCATACTTAATTACATAGAAATTGAAGCACGCAAGATTTTTCAAGAAAAAAGAAGTGTTTATTATTTATATAAGCTGTCACACGAATCACACTGTCAGCTTTACACACTCTGCATTCACATTTCAACTTTCCATTTCTACTCTCTCCATTAAGCTCTTTCGCTTGAATTGAAGCTGGCACAGATGAGAATAGTTGTTTTTGTTGGGGTGTTTCGACCCCCAGTTTTACCACACAAAAGCTGGCAAGGATGTGAATCAGGAAGAGATGTTATTGGAGTAAAAAGCTTGACTATTATGCATGTTGTTAGAATAGAATTAATTAATTCGAAATTCTCTCCGTAATTGTTGTATGTAATATAGAAATGTAATTTTTAATTATAATTAGTGTAGGATTCCCGCCTCAACATGGATTAATATAACCCTGTATATTGTAATATTTTCACATATCAGTACAATCATAATTTTACACAATTACTTGTCTAGGTTTTTCTTCTCTATTTCATTCCCTACCGTCCCAAACAAAAATTGAACCTTGACGTCTCCCATTCTCCTCTCATGGCGTCATCTTCTTCCTCTCTTCCTAGTTAAAAGACAACCAACTTCATTAAACTTTCTACCACAAACGATATTGTTTGGGTTCGTCAACTCAAAATGTTTCATATTGGTCATTGATCTCTGGAAATACGTAGAAGGTTCCTCTCCTTCTCCTCTACCCATCATTGCCAATCCTCAATACATCGAAGCCGACCCCCTCTCTCCTCCTAAAATTCTTGATCCCAAGTACCTCTTTTAGTATCAACAGGACCAACTGGTGATTTATTATTTCATGAGTACTATTTTTGAATCATTACTGTATCTCACTGTTGGTTTTGCTACATCCCATTTTTATGGGATTGTCTTCATACGCATTTTTTTCAGACCTCGGTTGCTAATGAAGTCACTCTACGCTTTCAACTCTTGGATTTGTCCAAAAGATCTAAGACCGTGATTGTCTACATTGAAGAAGCCAAGTCTCTTTTTTAATAAGCGTGTTGAAATCAGTGAACCTATTTCTAATAACTATCTTGTTATGTGTACTATTCGTTGACTCGACCTTGATTACCAGATGCTCACTCTTAGGGGTGGTTTGGGAGTGAGGTGCTTAAAAAAGTAGCACCCATGAAAAAAAGCTGTGAGGGTTTTAAGTGTTTGGTAAACTGAAAAAAAAAAAGGTTTATTTTGGAAGCTGCTGTGAGAATAAGCTGAAATCAAAGGAAAAAGCTGAAGCTGCTATTTGCAGCTTTGGAAAACTAGTTTTTTTTCAAAGCAGACGGAGCTACAGTGCTCCTTTAATGAAAAGATCCACTATCAGACTGCTTTTTTTTCCAAAAGCACTTTTACAAAAAAGTTTACCAAACACTCTGCTGATTTATTTCACAGCCGCTTATTCTCACAGCACAGCCGCTTATTCTCACAACAGCTTTTTTTCAAAGCACAGCAATACCAAACTAGCCCTTAATGCAGGGCTTTTTTCTATCCACAAAATGGTCCAAGCGGCGCAATAGATCACTAAAGGCCCAAATTAAAGTTGTAGCCGGGGAAATTAAGAAGCCTAAGGCCCAAAGGAGTTAAAGGAATAATATTAGAGCGCTAACTAGCTCAGTCCGACCAGGCTACATAAAATACTTTCTAATCGCCAGATGCACAAAAGCAGTCCAATGACTTTATGGCACAAGTTCTATGAGCATGTCTACTCAGATGTCAACCAAGTTCAGTGTCAATCCACAATCAAAAGCAATGCTCGAGGACGGGACAATGTCACTTGGAAGGACATGGTTCGTTAACCATGGGCAAGTAGGTCGCTCGGAGTGCATAACTATAAAAAGACGCAATCTCAAATGATATGTCACTTCACGGATGAATGTCAAACTGATAGGTAAAAGCTGTCAGCACATTAATCATGGAATGTGGTGTATTAAAATGCTAGGAAAGTAGATTAGGTGGGCAAAAAGCTTATAGGTTCATTGAGGGCCTATATAAAGGGGTGGGAACTTACTGTAACGGGGTTGGACGACTGATGTTAGAGGTAATGTGCTAAGCTAAGAGCTATTTGTAATCCTGAAACAATACAATTTAAGCAGCATGGTGGATGCAACCTAGTTTTGAGATGTGAACCATTTAAATCCTGAGTCCATTTCATTCTAGTTTTATCCCAAGCCCACCAAGAGTTAATTGTTTTAATTTGTTAACCTACAAATTTTAAGTGTTAACAGTTTAGCACCGTGTGTGAAAATTACATACAATTTGGTTATGTTTTTTACCCAACTGACTTAGACATTTTGCGATGAAGAAGTCATACTCCCTAAGTATCATGATAGGCAAGATGGAAAAAAAAAGGCCATAGATTCGACTGAGCACACGACGGACCTACCCACTCCCTCTGGGGAGTCTGCTTCACCAAATTCGAGAAATGACAAGGGTCGCGAGCACCCTAAGCCCATGGAAGAATTAGAGTCTGTTATAGTGTTGGAAGAATACATGACCAAGACCGTTCAAATTGGTACTAAACTAACTGCAAAAGTTCGAGTCGAATTGATAGAATTTTAGGGCCTATGCTAGTGTATTCGCTTGGTCTTATGCGGATAAGCGAGAAATAGATCCAAACGTCATCTTTTATAAACTCAGCCTCGATCTACACTGCACACCCATTCGGCAAAAATGACGGTCCTATGACAACGAGCGCTATGAAACCATGAAAGTGGAAGTGGATAAACTACTTAACATCGAATTTATGAAAAAAGTGGATTACCCACAATGGGTAGCAAACATTGTGATGGTCAAGAAGGCAACAAGGGTCGACAAACTGACCAAGTGGCGCATGTGTACAGATTATACAGAACTCAATAAGGCCTACTCGAATGACAATTTTCTTCTGCATTGTATTAACCGACTTGATGCTACGATGGATCATGAACTTTTAACTTTCCTCGATGCCTTTTCGAGGTACAACTAAATTTGTATGCATCCCACTGACCAGGTCGATATAGCTTTCATAACCGACCGAGGATTTTACTCAAGGTTCTAAAAAACGATAGGCGCTAGTCGGGCAGTAGGATGGCGCCTAGCGCCTAGGCGGCTAGGCGGGATCTAGGCGGGCGCCTAGGCGGCCTAGGCAGATTTAGGTAAATTTCTTATATTTTATATGAATTAATTAAACTTACTATATCAGATGTAAATAATTATTGAATAATATGTTATTTCTTATAGAAGAACATACATATGTGAATGCTTTATGTACATATATAATATGCTTGCCTAGGGAAAAAAACAAAATATTATCTAAATAATTTATATAACATTTATATACATATGATATAGATATACACCCCAAACTTTTAAAATATAAAAACCCACACAAGTGGGTGGTTTTCATGACAAAACCGATGACCCTTATAAATTAATATATAACTTTTGAAAATATCAAAAGCTCACGCAAGTGGGGTGGTTTTCATGATTACAACCATGAAAAGCAGGAAACTTGCATGAAAAAAGGGATTTCGACTTGCATATTTCACATCACCCAATATAGACCCATCTCTTTCACGCAACCGGTTCTATTCTTTCAGTCTCTCTCTCTCTCTCTCTCACTCTCTTCCTTCATCTTCTTCTTCGTCCTTTCAAAACCTCAAAATTGGTTCTTTCAGTCTCTCTCTCTCTCACTCTCTTCCCTCATCTTCTTCTTCGCCCTTTCAGAACCTCAAAATTGGTTCTTTCAGTCTATTTCTCTCTCTCTCTCACTCTCTCTCTCTCTCACTCTCTCACTCTCTCTCACTCTCTTCCCTCATCTTCTTTTTCGCCCTTTCAGAACCTCAAAATTGGATCTCAAATCCAACTTGCGCCACCACAGATATTCGACTTCTCTTCTAGCAAACAGAGAGGTAGACTGCGAGACTCGGGGAGACAAGAAGGTTGTGAGTCTCGCGACTGAAGTTTCTTTTCCAGGCCGCCCAGACCGCCGAGCCCGCCCAGGCGGCCGCCTTACACCGCTTAATGTCCTTGTCGATTTAGTGAACGATTTCGAGTTAATCGCGATGGAACATCGCCACCTAGCGCCTAGGCGGCCGCCTAGACCGCGTTTTAGAACACTGATTTTATTGTTAGAACATGATACTTTTTGGGCTTAAGAACGTAAGGGTTATGTATCAGCGACTAGTCAACCAAATGTTGGCCTACCACAAAGAGAAGACGAGGAAAGTTTACATAGACGACATGCTCGTAAAGAGTAGAAAGAAAAACTAGTACGTGGCCAAGCTAACCAAGGTATTTAAATTCCTCGATACCTACAAGATGAAACTAAACCCTGCTAAGTTCTCATTTATGGCCTGCTTGAGGAACATTTTGAGATTTATGGTGAGCCAATAGGGGATATAAGCCAACCCAGAGAAGATACATGCACTCATCGACATGGAACCACCACAAACAAAGAAGAAGATTTAAAGCCTTACTGGCCACGTAGTGGCGTTGAACCGTTTCATCTCTATACTAACAGACCATTGCATGCCTTTCTTCAAGGCACTCTAGAAAGTCGCGCGAACGATTGAATAGACATTCTATGATTTAAAGACACACATTAGCCGAGCGCCCTATATATATTTGGCAGTTTCATAGTCAGCTATCAACTTTATGCTTATTAGGGAGGACAAGTGCATACAATGACTGGTGTATTATGTTATTTGAGCACTATGAAGGGCTAAGCCACACTAACCAAAAGTCGAGAAGTTAGCACTTGCCTTCATCATGTCAGCTTGAAAACTTCAATTCTACTTCCAGGCTCACTCAATTATGGCACACACCGATATTCGCTTCGGCAAGTATTGAACAAACCTAAGGTCTTGGGAAGGCTAATCAAGTGGGCAATCGAATTAAGGTAGTTTGACATCCGATTCCAAGTAGGCACGCTCGTAGGGGGCAAACTGTGTTAGACTTTATGCTGAGTTCACTCGGCCCAACGATCAAAGGAACATGTTAAAAGGCCTAACCGCTTCTTCGAGTGGAACGATTGCCCAAGTAATGAGTTTATTTGTGGATGGATTATCTAACAGGAATGGCAGCGATAAGGATGTTGCTTGTTACCTCCGATCACATAGAATTTGAGTATGCATTGAGGTTCAAGTTTCCAGCGTCCAATAATGAAGCCGAATATGAGGCATTGTTGCCAGGAGTACGCTAGCTTTGGAATTAGAGGCAAAACACATGAAGGTTTATAACAATTCACAACTGGTGATGAATCAGATAAATGAGAAACTTCAATCTCGGGATAAGAACATGGCAACCTACATGGAAGTAGTAAAAGTCTTGGTAAAGTAGTTTTTGAAGTGTACCATTACTCAAATCTCAAGGGCAGAGAATGTTTGGGCGGCGCGAAACTGGAGTCGGCAACTAAAGAAGACATCAAGCGGTCAATACCAATTGAACACTTGGATAAGTTGAGTATTTTGTGCCCTAAATGCTCGGTTATCATGATCGACGAGTCAAAAAAATTAGATGACTCCCATATATGAGTATATACGACATGGAATTCTCCTAGAGAATGAATGCGAATCTCGAAGCCTATGATTTCGAGCGACCAGGTACACAATTATTAACAACAAACTTTACAAGTGAGGTTTCTCTTTGCCCTACCTACAATGCATAACACTTGAAGAAAGAGAAGGTTCTAAAGGGAATTTATGAATGGGTTTGTGGAGGTCATTTGGCAGCTCGGACGCCAAGGCCAAGACACTCATGTTAGGTTACTTTTGGCCTACTATGCTAGCTGATGCTACCAGGTTGATACAGAGTTGCCAACCATGTCATAATTATGCAGAGTCGAAGAACCGATTGCCCGAACGCCTTACCTCTATGTCAAGCTCCTGACCTTTCACTCAATTGAGGGCTTGATATTATCTGGCCGATGCCAAAAGGGGGATGGAAAGATTAAATTTGCTATAGTGGTTGTCGATTATTTCACCAAATGGGCTGACCGGCAAACCACCCCTGAGCACTTTGCCAGCATCCACTATGGCGTAAAATCGATGATTTTGCTTCTTACCGAGTGTTAGTAATCATGGGCCTCTTGGCCATTATTCTCAAAGTCTAAAGCAGTCAACATCGTGCACACGTGGTTTCTACAAATAGTTTTTAATCTTAAAAAGGAAAAGAGAATTATAAAAGGTAACCTATTCAAAATTATCAAGTACTAAGTACTAGGACTGAACGAAGCTTATTCTAGGAGGCCGTGAGCCTAGTCGATCTACAAGAGCTGTCTATCTCGGTGAACACTTCGAAATTCAGGGAGAAGTTTAAAGTAATAACCGAGTTACATTACATCATAGCTAAGAACAGTACCAGTGTGAAGAAACAAACCTAAAGAAGATTGGTGAAGAACGTTGAATATTTATGGGCACAAGTTCTTGATCACTGAAGAATAGCGCATAAATGGTAGAGTTTCGATTAAATGGGAAGATGAAGAATGAAGAAGAAATTCTAGGGATCAGTTTATATAGCCTCTAGCAACAAATCATAACCGTTGGAAAAAGGGCACCAAATCGGCAGGATCGTGGTGCGTGGCATCTTATTTGTTTTATTTTTCAAAATAAAAGAGAAATGAATAGACATTGCGGTGTGCGAGTCCAAGTCTCATTCAATGCATTTACTTTGCCAGTATATCACTAACACATGCATCGGCCACCTAAACGTCCCCAACCGTTACTCTGGGCGAAACACAGATAAAGCAAAGCCAAACACCTGAAAAGCAGACAGACCTAAGCGCCCAGGGTGCTCTTTCCAGTCGAGCATCATTTGGGGTTTCGACCGACTATTGCAACTATATGCGTGAGAAGGAACCTTTGAGCACGGAGTTGGGGGGCTTGTTAGTGCAGGGTAATTTTTATCCCAAAAATGGTGTAGGTCAGGAAAGAGAACACAAAAAGCCTAATTAAAGTCAAAGCCCAAGGAAGA
Organism: Malus sylvestris; assembly: GCF_916048215.2. Taxonomy (NCBI): domain Eukaryota; kingdom Viridiplantae; phylum Streptophyta; class Magnoliopsida; order Rosales; family Rosaceae; genus Malus; species Malus sylvestris. The sequence continues at coordinate 2,767,429 of NC_062273.1, forward strand.
TTAAGAAGTCCAAGTCTCAAATGAGTTAAAGGAAGAATATCTGAGGGCTTAGGCGGACCGCCTACTAGCTTAGTCCGACCAGGCTACATAAAGTACTTTCTGACCCCCAAATGCACGTGGACAAGCCGACAACTTTATGGTACAAGGTTTCAGGACCAAGCCTTCTCAGACATTAAACAAGTCACGTGGCAATCCATTACCAAAAGCAAGGGCTTAGGATGATACGTAAAGGGAGTCAGAATGCCGCTCAAAGGGACAAGGTTGGTTAACCAAGGCCGAGTAGGTCGCTCGGTATCCATAACTCTAAAAAGGTTTGCAATCCCAACTTAGAGAATGTCACTTTACCGCTGAATGTCAAGTTGATACGTAAAAACTATCAGCACGTTAGTCGAGAAATGTGGTGCATATGCTAGGAAAGTGAGATTAGGTGGGCAAAAGGCTTCTGGGTTCATTGAAGGTCTATATAAAGGGTAGGAACCTTTTATAACGGGGTCGGACAATTGATGTAAGAGATAATTCTTGTGTTAAGCCGAACGCTATTTGTAGTCTTGAAGTTCATACAATTCGAGCAACACAGTGGATGTAGCGCAGTTTTGAGTGGTGAACCACTTAAATCCTGGGTCTATTTCATTCTAGTTTTATCCCAAGCCCACCAAAGGTTAATTGTTTTAATTTGTTAACTTGCAAGTTTTGAATGTTAACACTTACCATTACCTTGTTATTCTAGTTCTCAACTTTGTTCACAATGACCAAGCTTTTCGCATTCTGAATGCCCCTTCATATTATACTTAACGCACTGGTGGTGGTCATGATAAAAGTCTAAAATTTCAGACTTCATTTTTCTATCGACTTCGAACGAAACCACTTAACTTCTCTCCTCTAAGAGCAACTCCAGCAAGGCTTGTAGCCCGATGGACTGCCTATCAAATAGGGCCAAATAACCCGAGCAAGGAGGTCCAGCATTTGCTAGTGATTGAGCCCGAGTAGGCCACGTGATGCAAGGCTGACGTTAGGACAACGTCAGCCACATTTTATATCTTTTTTGTGTCAGTCGCGTGCTCTTCAAGTGCACGTGGGTGCGCGTCAACCGACAAGGTTTCAAACGTGGGGCCCACAACGCGTTTCAGAAATCTTACCGTTGGGGAAGCCACGTGGCTTCCCCACGTCCGTTGGATTTCAACGGCAACAATTTATGGACCGTTGGATTTCCAACGGTAAAAGAAATTTAAAAACCTTATTTAATTTTAGCCGTTGGATCTGAGATCAACGGTCCACATTATTCGCCTTTATAAATTGAAAAAAAAAAAGAAGAAAAAACTGTTTAAAATTATGAAATATTACCGTTGTGCCACGTGGCACAATCTGGAGTGTTGGAATTCAAATTTTTTTAATCCAACGGTAGAGATTAATTATGTGAATAAAAAAATTTAAAAATCCGAAAAAAAATTTGAAAAAAAAAAAAAACTTTTCTATAAATACCTTATCATTATCTTCTACATTAAACCACAATTTCATATTTTCTCAACTACTTTCAACCACATTCCTATCTTTCCCTTAAAGTTTCAATCCAATTTTTTTTCCAACAATTGCATTGTGCATATATGGCCTTTGAAGTGCAGTATATCGTTGAATGAGCCTTTCATCGTAACGTCCATCCCTTTCTAATGGCTCGTGTTGCCTGGGTTCTTCGATGGTGTCATGAGCACAATATATTTGTGTTTTGGAATTGTTCATCGTGTCTGGCTCATATTCATCAACGACATCATAATCGTACTCATCTTCCACAATCATGTTGTGAAGAATGATGCATGTCAACATGATGGATAGACGTGACTGATAACTCATATATTTCATACAGTTATACCATCCATTCCTAGTCCCTTTATGATATTTTTAAGTTAAACTAGTTGCATTTTACCCTCTTTTGTGTTAGTGTGCAGCTAATTGTATTTTGGAGCTCAGTTGAGGACAAATAAGGCAAAATGGTGCTAAAAGTGGAGAATTGAATAATGATGCTGATGTAGACAAAGAATTAAAAGTGGAAACTGAATATGGTGATGAATATGGCCCTTTTAAGAGACCAATAATAGCAAAAAAATGTCTGAAATAGATGCTCCATTACTGGGATGTCTTGGCATTCTATAACAGCTTCTTTAACCTTATAAAACAGAGAGTTTCAGCCACTTTTACATAAGCTTCCCCTTAGGGTAACCAGAGCTCTCTATGTTGTTTTTCTTTGGCCTTTCTTCCAGAAACAAAATTCTTTCTCAATTTACCATCCGCAGCCACCAAAGAAACCACGTAGCCGCGCTGTTCTTGGAGAAGTTCAACATTAAAATTGCTTCAAGGGGGTTTCTTCTATGAACTTTAATTTCACTCATGTTGTTCTTGATATTTATATATTATGGAATCATGTTGTGTAATTAAGTTCATAGCTGGGGATTTCGATGTAGCCATGCAAAACTATTCTATGTTATTAAGTTAAAGTATTCGATTCATCAATCTGTTTTCTTGTTTCATTCACTGAATTCATAGTTCAATTTATTTGTTTATCTTAATGTTTGATCACCATTAAGGTTTCTTACAGATTATTTGATCAAGGTTATAGTACACATTATGCTTAATCTTGGTAGACATGTGAATGAATGAAGAAACTGCTATGCATACATCCTGCCATGTGATTTCTTTGGTTCTTTAAAGTTTTCTTGTTTTTAATGGATTCTTATTTGGTAATCTAAGTTGAACATCATAACTAGGTTACAGATTAGGAGTACTTGATCACAACTACACATCAAATGGATGATCATAAATAAGTAAAACGAACACTAGTTGCATATTGGAAAGTTGGATACGTTTTGACTTAATTTTCATGGAATTGGCTTGTAATGGTGAAATCGATATTCCTAGTTCCATTCCCATCGTTTTTGAATCAATCTATCATTCATCTTTATCTTTTCTTGCATTTTAAGTTACTTTAGCTTTCAATTGAAAAATCTAAATTCAGTTTTCATTTGCATTTTCTTTAGGGTTCACATAAAGCTAGTAATTGTAGAGGTCTAATTAGTCCCTGTGGTTCGACACCCTTACTTGTGCCATTATACTATTCATATATTTGCACTTGAAAGGAACACAACAAAATTTTGGCGCCGTTGCTGGGGACTGATTTCAGTCCCCTCTAATTCCTTGCTTTATAAACCTTATTTTTTTTTATTTTCTTAGTTTAGATTTTTCATTTACACTTTAGTTTGTTTTGATTTCAGGTTGTATAAAAAGATGTATGGTGTATGTCAATTATGTTCCAAGACTGGTCATCCTTTTCAGTTATGTCCAATGAGAGATAAATTTCCTACATTTGTCCAAGAGCATTCACACCTCATAAGTTTATCCAACCAAAGGCCTACATCCATTATCAAACACATATAGCCTTATTTGGAGAAACCGTAATATTGACTCTTGGAACAACATACAAGCTCCAAATAAAACATTTGCACCTCCCCCACAACAGACCCCCTTTGACAATTCATTGGAGGACATTTTGGATCTACTTGCTCAAAGCACTTCACAATTTCAACAATCAACGTGTAGCATGATTCAAGAACAGTTCATTGCATTTACCAAGTTGGAAATTCAATTGGGGCAGATTGTCCAAGTGTTAAATGAACAATCATGTGGTGATGGTCAAGATGTGAACGGTGAACAATCATTGGAATCTAGTTGTGCCGATATACATAGAGAAGTTTTTGAATTTGAAGCTCTTTCTCAATCTTCTAATTCGCTTGAATTTTTTTTTTGAAAGTTATGTTGGATTGTCCCTGTTGTTTTACATCTTTACAGGTGCCATCTTTGGAGTCTTTTGGAGATGATTTGCTGCCATATCAAGAGAAAAACAAATAAAATTTGGATGACAAATCATTGCTGCCCATTCACCATAGGAAAGAAGATTCGAAGCTAGACGATGAGATTGTTGCCTTGAACGAATTTCATTCATCCATTGAAATCATTGCTCTAGCCACATCTTCAACAATTTTCGAGGATATGCTTCTTCACAAGGAGAGACGAAAACACCATCACAATTAAGTCCTTGTGGAAATTCAACGCACTATATTCAAAGTCTCTCGAAAGAAACCACTTCTTCCGACCAAGGTTCGAAGGTACCTTGACTTCTTGCCACCCTAGGTGTTCATCTATCATGGGGCCGCGCCTTGCCTAGACATTAAATAAAGCGCTTGCTAGGAGGCAACCTAGCTAGGTTTGTGTTCTTTCCTTTTATTTGTGTATTTTTGTTTTTGGTTTTATTTTCATTCCATGTGCACTCTACCTATTCGCATTGCTTGCATTCCATTCATTTTTAAGCATCGAGGACAATGCTTAGTTTAGGTTTGGGGGTGTTGAAAATTGAAAATTTTCTTCTGATTTCAGTTTTGGTTAAAGTTTGCTTTTGCACACTAAAATGAATGTATATGATGGCTGTGTATACAATCTGACTATGGTGCTGTCATGAAAAGTTCCATATCATAATTTTTGTAGTTCACAAAGTTATTACTCTTGAATTATGATGGTAAAAATATCATGCTCAAATTCTGGAAGAAGAATAATGGAGACTACCCTAGTGAGTTATTTTGAGCCTATTTGCTTCTTTGAGAGGCTTTATGCTCCTATCTTCTTCTTTCAAATTCACTTTAAATGATCTCATTATTTCTTGTTGATTGAATGCTAAAAATAATTCTCTGTTGCAGATACCATGTGCTTGTTATCACTTATGAATGAACCCATTGAGACGATGTTAGGCTATGCATGTTTTTAACCACCAAATGGGTTTATTCCCAACCCTTTGTGTGTTCCATTCATTTTTTTTTTTTTTTGCAGCCAAACACTTTTAACCTGATTCTTTCATCACCTACAACAAACTCTACCCATCTTAGCCCATTACAGCCATACCTTATAGTTTGGGGAATACCAAAGTGATGAAGATAGATAGATTGAGCTCTAGATCAAGAATGTGGGGTGTACCGAGGTAACATGTGCTTGAATTGCAAAACAAGAAAAAAAAAGTTTCAAAAAAAAAAGAAAAGGAAAAAAAAGAATAAAGAAGATGCAATTTCCAAATCCTTCACTATCACACATGTGTCCTGGTCGCCAAGAACAAATAATAAAGATCAATTCAAGTGAAGAGCCTGCTTATTTCATAACAAATACACTTTGGTATGTCCCAGGCTCTATTTCCTATCCATTCTTTCGTAGCCCCTAGCCTAAGCCTTACATTACAACCTTGTGAAAGACCTAGCTGATATTTGGGGATATAGTCATGGGTGCTGGTAAGAATGTGTGCTATCCATATTCTTAGTGTTTGATTTCTTTCATGAGATATATTCAGAAATTGTGCTTTTATTTCATATTTCATATGTGAGAATTTTGATTCCCTTTTACATAACTTCACTCACATATGTTTGATGAGAGACAAAACTTTAAGATCTAAGTGAAAATTTGAGTGACAATCTGTGAGAATTAGAGTTGAGGCGAATTCTATCTTTAGTCTTTGAGTATGGTGATTTTGAAGTCATGAGTCATGGAACAATACTTTTACACTACACACATGATATGATTATTTGAAGTGGCAGTGTTTTGTTTGATGGTATGATTAAGCATTCATTGGTTCTTATTAGTTTGTTTCAAGTGAGTTTTAACCAATTTATTTGTTGAGTCTGTAGATGTTTGTGGGCGTCATAACTGTAAACCCTCAAGAGACACAACTCCTCCGACTAGGGACACCTAGAGGTTTAAAGGCTTGTTGCACATGCTCAGTGCAATCGTTTAGCCAGCGAAAGTGGTCTAGTTAGATTTTTCTTTGTTTTGTTTGTTTTCAGTTTTAGTTTTGCTCAAGGACCAGCAAAAACCAGGTTTGGGGGTATTTGATAACTCATATTTCATACATTTATACCATTCATTCCTAGTCCCTTTGTGATATTTTTGAGTTAAACTAGTTGCATTTTACCTCTTTTGTGTTAGTGTGCAACTAATCATATGTTGGAGCTCAGTTGAGAACAAATAAGGCAAAATGGTGCTAAAAGTGGAGAATTGAATAAGGATGTTGATGTAGACAAAGAATTAAAAGTGGAAATTGAATATGGTGATGAATATGGCCCTTTTAAGAGACCAATAACAACAAAAAAACGTCTGAAATAAATGCTCCATTACTGGGATGCCTTGGCATTCTATAACAGCTTCTTTAACCTTATAAAACAGAGAGTTTTAGCCACTTTTACATAAGCTTCCCCTTGGGGTCGCCCAGAGCTCTCTCTCTCTCTCTCTTATTTTTCTTTGGCCTTTCTTCCAGAAACAAAATCCTTTCTCCATTCACCATCCGCAGCCACCAAAGAAACCATGTAGCCGCGCTGTTTTTGGAGAAGTTCAACATCATAATTGCTTCAAGGGGGTTTCTTCTATGAACTTTAATTTCACTCATGTTGTTCTTGATATTTATATATTCTATAATCATGTTGTGTAATTAAGTTAAAGTATTCGATTCATCAATCTGTTTTCTTATTTCATTCATTGATTTCATAGTTCAATTTATTTTTTTTTATCTTAATGTTTGATCACCATTAGGGTTCCTTACAGATTATTTGATCAAGGTTATAGTACACATCATGTTTAATCTTGGTAGACATGTGAATGAATGAAGAAACTGCTATGCATACATCCTGCCATGTGATTTCTTTGGTTTTTTAAAGTTTTCTTGTTCTTAATGGATTCTTATTTGGTAATTTAAGTTGAACATCACAACTAGGTTGCAGATTAGGAGTACTTGATCACAACCACACATCAAATGGATGATCATAAATAAGTAAAACGAACCCTAGTTGCAGATTGGAGAGTTGGATGCGTTTTGACTTAATTTTCATGGAATTGGCTTGTAATGGTGAAATCGATATTACTAGTTCCATTCCCATCGTTTCTGAATCAATCTATCATTCATCTTTATCTTGTCTTGCATTTTAAGTTACTTTAGCTTTCAATTGAAAAATCTAAATTCAGTTTTCATTTGTATTTTCTTTAGGGTTCACATAAAGTTAGTAATTGTAGAGGTCTAATTAGTCTCTGTGGTTCGACACTCTTACTTGTGCCATTATACTATCCTTATATTTGCACTTGAAAGGAACACAACAGCAATACTAAATCAAACATACTGGCAACACCCCTGACAATCGCCCAGCGAGCTTGGAGGATACCAAAACAACGCTCCACATCCTTCATACATCCCTCTTGACAGCTTGCAAAATGTTTTTCCTTTGCACTTCGCGGACATGTCACTGCTTTGACAAACGATGACCACCTTGGGTAAATGTCATTTGCTAGGTAGTATGGCCTATCGTACTTATGTTCGTTGACCCAGTACGTGACTTTTGATGTTTTCCTTGCAAGACATCGTTGAACACTGGGAATTCGGCAGGGGCATTGAGGTCATTTTGAGCTCCTGGAACCCCGAAAAAGGCGTGCCAAATCCATGTATCAAAAGATGCCACCGTCTCCAAAATAATATTTTTTGCTCATTTTCTGTCCCCATAAGCGCCTTGCCATGCACTTAAACAGTTTTTCTAGGTCCAGTGCATACAGTCAATACTTCCAATCATCCCAGGAAAACCTAGCATCTCGCATTTCTTCAGAAGCCTTTGCAAGTCCATCTCAGTAGGTCTCCGAAAGTACTCTACGGTGTAGATAGATTCAATTGCTCCACAAAACCTCATCAAGGACTCAAGAATGGTTGATTTCCCTATCCTCGCTATCTCATCCACTTGGTCTGCGGATGCTCCATATGCAAGCATCCGCAAGGCATCATTAATTCCTTGCTCAGGAATGAGACCCATAACACCAAAAACATCCTTCTTTTGCACAAAGTAAGAATCATGGTTGCAAACAGCAATCATGATTTTGTTGAACAAATGTCGTTCCATTCTAAAACGATGTCTAAAGTACGTATCAGGGAATGCACTGTTACGGACAAAATAATCGTCCAAGAGATCCGTACCTCGTCGTTGCCTGCTTCTATCAAGGTTTGCGGAACGGCTGAGCCTGCAGATTTGAGCCACAACTTGGATGACTCGACGGGAATGTGAGGCTCTTGCCATTCTTGCTTTATCATCTCTCCTTCTACGCTCCTCATCCTCTTCCATCTCATTTTGGGCCACCTAGAGATTGAACATTCCTTCTGATTGGTTAAACAATTCTTCCTCCTGCTGATCGATTTCCCACATCATCCTTGAAGAAGAAGACATTGTAAGAAGGAACGATAAACTATGAATAATGATACATATTTTGATTTTGGTGAAGAAGGAAATAAAAACTATGAATAGTGACAGAGATCTTGAGAAAATTGGTGTGAGATTTCTGAGGATGGATGATGGATTATATGGAGGATTCATAAAGGATTAGATTGTAGATAGTGTCACGTGGCATGTCCCCATTCATTAAAGATCTGATCGAAATATATCATCAAAGATTGTAAACAGATTGTGACACGTGCCGCGACTTGATTGGTTAAAAATCTTATTGGAAATCTATCCTCAATGATTCTGAAAAGGTAACGACATGTGGCACGATGGTATTGGATAAAAATCTTATCGAAATCCATCACCAATAATTGTTTTTTCGGATAATGACACGTGGTGCAACGAGAACGATTAAAAATATTATATGAAATTACAAATAAAATTATTTTGTATTATTTTATAATTAAAAAAAATACTAATATTTTATTGCCTATTGACAGGGCTATTTAGTGCAGGGGTGGAGATGCAAAAGGCAATTAGTGTTCATTAAGGGCAGTTACTGTTCACTTGATGGATTAAATAGTGAATAGCCCTAGGGGGCCTTTGCAACGGTGGAGTTGCTCTAAGTTCTCTCTGCTTTCTCTGTCGCCCAACCACAACGCACCACCAGAAGATGACTTTATCACACAACCACCACCAGGTTCACCACCACGACTCGATCTGGCCCTTTGATCTGGTCGTTCCAAGTTCCAACTTCTCATGTTGTTTCTTCACACCTCAGCCACCGCCACTCATCCCTTCCTTTCACCAACTTCACACTCCGCCACCCAGCCACCACCCCCACGGGTCCATAACTTCTCTCTAGTCCTTACGGATTGGATTGGTAAGCTACCGTTACAAATCCTAAAATTTCAAATCAGGGTTTTAGTTTCTCAAATTGGGATTAATTTTCGATTTGAGGTTTTAAGTTTGGAGAACTATTTCTTGTTCATTACTGATTATATGATTATATTTATAATCCCAGATGTTTTGCTTGACAATTATTTTTGTGAAACTGGGGATTTGGGAATTAAATATCATGTTTTAATTGCAGGACTACGTTGTTCAAAATCATAAAGCATCAGTGAAATTTGATGTTATAGCTAGTGCATCCTAAAGGCTCATTCCCGATCCCGTACGGAAAAACCAAAATAATTCGCTATTATCGAATTTCAGAAAAGGGATATTTTGGATGCGGTCTCTAATCCTTAACATTCTTTGATTAAAACCTTAATAGTATTCAAAGTTTGATCAAAGTCCCTTAACTTTGTACACCTCATTATATGACTATAAATATTTATATTTGTATAGTTTTGACATTAATTGTTTGATATTTTATGAGATTTATAATCCTATAAATTTAAAATCCCTCATTATAATACTATTAGAAACGGTTACAATAAAAAAATTCAAACATTTTGATTTAATAAATGGATAAAAACTATGTAAAAATAAGAAATAATAAATGACAAAAGAATGTATCCATAGTGTTAAAAAAATTGGTACATTTTACAAAAAAAAAGGTACATTTCACATATAACAAAGTGGTACATTAGTAAAGAAGAATGGGTACATTATAAATAAATTAGGCTATAGATAAAAGATTAAAAAATTATGAGTACAAATGAATTTTAAAAAAATATAGGTGCTAAAAGAAATTAATACATGGGTACAAAATAAAACTAAAAAGAAAATACTACAAAATTTAAAAAAAAATGTTGCAAATTAAAAGTGGGTACAAACTAAAAATATAAATATATGATACAAAGTTTAGGCATAAAACATAAATATACCATATGTAATTTTTTTATCATTGATTAAATATACAATGTCACGTGACGGTATACACATGGGTACAAACACAAATAAAACTTTAAAAAATTGGGCACAAAAAAAAAACTAATATATGGGTACAAATTAAAAATGAAAAGAAAATTGGTACAAATTAAAAAATATTTGCAAATTAAAAATAGGTACAAACTAAAAATAAAAATATATGATAAAAAATTTAGCCATAAATATAAATATACTAATTGTAACGTTTTTAACATTAAATGAATATATTTAAAATAAAAATATTTTATTATTCAAATAATTAATGATGTTATTAATACCCAAGGACCTTGATCAAAAATTAAAAATGAATAGGATTTTAATCAATGGAGTAACAAAAAGACGGATGTAAACCTAATTTTCCCTTGAGAAAAACTGAAATTTCGGTTCAATTTTGGTTTTTTTTAATCATGTCCATAAACGTTTCAGTTTGATTTAACCATATGACGTGGTTGTTAATAATTAGATTATTACTTAAATGTCGATTAACGTACTTATTTTCTATTAGTGACATATCACATGGTTTACAAATATGGTCTAAAAATTTGGTCTATCTAGCATTATTAATTTTTTTATTCATGAAATGATAGATCTACACTTGTACATATTTGTATAGATTTTCCCTCCCTCTCCAACCAATTAAATTTCTCCTTGCTCAACTAGTTAAGAGGGTTGTTAAAATGTTGCTGTAATTACATTATAATTAATATGCAGTAATTTCTCATAAACTTAAACAGATCAATTCAATTGCAATGTTAAGCATTATGCAAATCCAAAATATTGTATTAATCCTATACATACGAAGTTATTCTATAAACATAATATCATTTGTAATTAAAAAAAACATAATAATTCCCTATCAAATAAAAAGAAATTATATATATAAAGTGCACGACTTGAAAAATGGTCTAAAGATTAATATGTTAGACTACGTGTGAATGACAATGAGATAAAAACTAGGTTTCTTGAATTACACGTAAACTCATTATGCGAGTTGTGTGGTTGAAGGAATCTGAGTTCCTTGATATAATAGGAGTTGTGGAGTTTAATTATTGTGCAGCCGATTTAGCAGAAGTTCTCATCTAGTATTTACTAAGAGATAAGAGTCACGATGGGACTTGAACTTCCTTAAAGATAGAGTTTATCTTCACTATTGATAATAGGCCGGTATGTGTGGTACTCTAATAGGATAATTTGGTATATATACATATTGAAGAAGTCCCTGCTTCCACACAATAAGACTCTCGAGAACTAAACCCTATTTACTAGTAGAGATCATCACTGTGTGCTGGAAGTAGAAGACTGATTCACTTGTTCATTCAATGGCAGCAGCATCAGGTAAGTCGTTTCTGCATATTGCATGTAGAGTTAAGTGCATGGGGTTGGTGGTAGATGTAATCCTATTGCTACGTTGATCATGTTGTTGGCTTGTGTAAATTCTAACAAAAAGAAATTATATATATCATTTGTAAATTCTAACAGAATATCATTTGTAATTAAAAAAACATAATAATTCCCTATCAAATAAAAAGAAATTATATATATAAAGTGCACCACTTGAAAAATGGTCTAAATATTAATATACTAATCGTTTTGAGAAGAATTAAAATAGTAAGTCAAGATGATGCACAAAGGCTTTTTTTCTTCGTGTACGCGGCGTGGAAATTTCCAAACAGCTCAAAAATCTGTCTTTACCTTCTCCCTTCACTCGGCCCAATTTTTACTTTGCCTAATTTCAATCCATTGATTCCATCATCATCATCTGCTATATATATATATATATACATATATATAATGTTTAAAACCTACGTAACTGAAAAAGATCAAAACACGCATATAGAAACCTGAACTAGTAGCTTTGAGCTGTTCCTATTAATTTATTTCGGTAGTGTTATTAGGGTTAGGGTAGAGGGAGCTCGAGAAGCAGATGCAATGGAGGATTTACCACCTGGATATAGGTTCTACCCAACAGAGGAAGAGCTGATTTCGTTTTACTTGCAGAACAAACTTGGTAGGAGGAGTGAGGACTTGAACCGAGTTCTGGACCGAATCATACCCGTTGTTTTCATTTATGAGTTTAATCCATGGGAACTCCCACGTAATTCAACATCTCTCTCTCTCTCTCTCTTTCTCTCTCTCTCTTTTTTAAAATTTTATTTAATATCTCTTCCCTAATTACTTGTAGGATTTATGCTAGCTTCGGCTTGCTTAGCAATGGAGTTTACACCAAATTATAGCCAGTGTTTGTTTTTCATTACTTTCCCTGCGACCGTGCAGTTTTAGGATAATGAATGTTATATTTGTATAGAATACTAATTTACAGCATCGGGTATATATATTGTTGATATTCAATGAATATAATATGGACATAGTTTTAACAAACAACTGTAGATTTCGCACTGGTTATTTATCAATAATCACTACCCTAACTGATTTCAATTTCCTTTTTTTTATTGGTGTATATATAAATAAAATATGATATATGAATCTAATTTGCTAGCGTAGCTTGCAATTTCATGATCTACACTTTAATTCGTTAATTAGGTTTATAATGAATTAAAATGAACTAATTAACAGAGGTTTCGGGAGAGGTGAGCCATGGAGATCCAGAGCAGTGGTTCTTTTTCATCCCAAGACAAGAGAGTGAAGCTCGAGGTGGGAGACAGAGGCGACTCACAACAACATGGTATTGGAAAGAAACAGGATCTTCGAGCATTGTTTACTCTTCCAATTCCAATTACAAACGACCCATCGGCCACAAAAGAACCATGGGTTTCTACACTGGCAGAGCTCCGCATGGAAAGAAAACCGAGTGGATGATGAATGAATACAAAGCCATCGAAGTTCATGCAGATCATAATAATCAACTATCAATGGCAGCTTCTTCATCAAACCCTAGTACAAGTACTCCTGCTCCCACGGTGAGTATACGTACTAATTAATTTCTTAGCTCAAAATTTTCCTTTTGTCAATCTTAACTCAAAATTAACATTGATGTTTTAAAACTTCTCTATTAGAGAGGCTGTCAATAAGCGTTAAGGCAAGATTCAGCTTATGCACCCACGGTGAGTATACGTACTAATTGATATTTGTTTACATGCAGTTAAGGCAAGAATTCAGCTTATGCCGAGTGTATAAGAAATCGAAATGCCTTAGGGAATTTGACAGACCACCTCAAGGGATTGAGATCACAAGAAACCCTAGCTTAAACATTCAAGCAGCTCCTGCTCAGGGTGCAAATCATCTGGATCAACATTCGACAACATCGAATAGGAACCCTCAGAATATGGGAGAAAGAACAAACTTAAGCTCACTGGAGAGTTCATCCTCAGGAGACCATGGCCTTCATTCCTCTCAACCAGAACAAAGCGGGACTTTGCTAATGGCCGTTGAAAATGAAGCTATTTGGGATTGGGACGAATTAATGGATAATTGGCTTTAAGTGGTGGACAAGGTGAATATGAATAAAATTACGCTTCCACTAATGGAATGTTTAGCTACTAGGAAAATAAATTAATGCAGGTGGAATCATTTGTAGGGTATACCCGTTCTGAGGTAAAAGTTTGTACTACAATTGGGAAAAGAAAGCCAAATTCATAACCTATCTTGATTCCTTTTGCTTAATTTGAAACAAAAATACATAGGTTCTTTGTCTAATGTGTTTTCATGTTCTTGGACTATTTTGTATAACCTTCAAAGTTTGCAGAAGTAGCTAATAGAATTTATCCCTTTTTTTACATTAATAATAGTTATGTGTTGGTAATATTAAAATGGTGAGAATTGTTATTTTTTGGAGTCCAACTGATACAAGTATATATTCACTATATTAACTTTTATATCAGGAACACAAAACTGATATTTTTTATCAGCTTTGTATATGATCAAATTCTATTTTGGAAGTAATTTTTACTTTTATGTTTTCTTCACGTACACTCTTATGTGTTTTTTAACCTTTAAATTGATTAAATGAAAAGAGAATTAAAGGACTCAAGTAAGAGAAGAAGTGCAAAGAAAGAGAAAATAAGAGAGTAAAATTCACTATCCTTTGTTTCTTCAGCAACACTCCAAACTCTTTTGCATGAGTTATTCCTACATTGATAACGGTAAGTTCATGTCTAGATATTCTGATGTGGGTCGCCCACCGATTTTCCTCCCCCGTAACAGCTAACTTGTTAACCCACTAACGCTATCACTATACTAAAAAAAGTATCAATAATATCGATGGCATGTATATATATTTGGGTAAAAAAAAAAAGTTGGGAATTGTACATGAGATATTTGAACCTACAACCCCTTCATCAACGTAGAATTTAAGAGGGGGGGGTGTATTGTATATAGAGTTTGATAGACATCGCTTGATAATTCTGGAATCTCAGTGTATTCAATGTAGACTAAAAAAAGTCATCATGTATTGAATAAATATTTTTTATGTCTTCTAAAAAGTCTACGAGTGGTATTTAATTATGACTTTTTGTAAGTCTGCAAAAATCCAGGTGTATTCAAAATTTCGTTGAATTTAAAAGATTTTAAAAAGTCATGGATTTTGATGGACTTTTAGTGCTTTTATGGTAAGTTTTTTATCATATCAAATCCAACCTCTTCCCCCAAGATTTTGATAAATTTCATTGTTTCTCAATTCTGTAATGTTAAACTCCACTATCCACCATAATGCAATGACTATTATTGTTACCACTTCTACCACTATGTCACCAACACCGTCTTACCATCGCCACCAGCACTTTCATTTTCATGAGCATCATTGCAAGCCCTACTATGACCACCACCGAAACCTCCATCAACATGGCCACCACCTCTACCACCGTCATTGACACCCCTCACCACCGCCCTCATCCCTACTCCTAACAACCCACCACCACAATTACTACTTCTACTATTACCACCACCACTAAAAGACACCAATTTTGCTGTCACCATCTTGGTGACAATCACCACATGATACTTCCACCACTATCGTTGCCACTACCACCTCATAAGGCCACTTTTCATGGTCATCTTCACAATAATAAATAGTAAAAACTTAAAAATATTAATGCTTATTAATAAAATGGTCATTAAAATGTTATGACAATCCATTAAATTCTATAAAAAAAATGTAGCATTGAACTCTCTAAATTTTATAAAAGTCAATTATTTAACTCATTTCTTTTTCACAAAGATATATCATTAAAAGTATATGAAATTTTACGGAGTTTATAATAGTCTGTAAAAGTCTACGTAAATAGCCATTTAGTACTATGGTCTAGTGGTATTCCTCTTCACTTGTAAGTGAGATGTCTTAGGTTCGGTTTTCGCCAAAAGCGAATTTGAACCACATTATTGCTAGTCATTGTGAGGCTAACCACCCCCCCCCTCCTCCCCCTAGTATAGATAATCTCATCTATTCAAAAAAAATTATATACTTAAATATATGAAAGTCTAACACCTCAAAAAATCAACAAAAATCCATATAAATCTTAATACACTACACGTCCTAAGTATCACTAAACCATATATAAGTAGTTTGCATGCAAACTGTATTTGTTTTCTGTTATTAATTAGCACCCCAAAATAATTACAAATAATAAGTTTAGTATGACTTTTTTTGCATTGCCATTAAAAGTTATGTTTTACATGGTCCCAATATAAAAGAGATTATGCATGATTATGTTTTTCTACATTGAGGTTAATTGCAATTTCAAATGCAGACATGATGTTGATATTTTGTCCAAGTTTGTAGTTAACGTGAAATAAATGTATGCATGTTAAGAATGGTTGACATAAATTGACATGAGTATATTTCATATTTGCATCTTTTTTCTAAGGGTACTAGAAAGACCAAAATTTTAAACTAAATTTTATAAACCGTATGACGTTGTTGCTGGTAATTGGATTATTACTTAAGTGTTGATTAACATACTTATTTCCTATTGCTGACACTTCATATGGTTTGCAAATTTGGCCTAAAAAGTTGGTCCACCTAACATTACCCTTTTGCTAATCACTTATGCGATGTTTATACTTTTGTTTTTATTAAGCAACTAATTTCATTAAAAATAAAACACAGTAATACAAAGTTAGGCAAATCCAAAGACAATCTACAACACTAGAGTAGTAATGCAGCCCATTACAAAGGTAAAATAAGCAAACAAGCCCCAAAAGTGAGCCTATAACAATGCTTAGGTCGAAAATTCTAGATCTGGAAACGAGAACTAGCTTCCTCTACCAAAATAGTCACGCCACCATCGCCACCGAGAAGAATAATCAACGAACTGAAAATAGGGCTGGGCAAGCCACCCGCGTTAAAAGCGTTCTCATAATCCTACCAAATAGTGCAAATTGCACTTTAGTAGCCACCAAAACTCAAAGCATGCCTCCAACCAAAGTCTATGGAGGAAGAACTCGAAGAGCCAAATGGCCAAACTAGATGGGCAGTAGCTCATGGCTAGTAACATAAATTTGGAAAGAAAAAAAAAGGGCATGAAACTCCTATCTGCGACAAGATTTGCTAACAATTGAGACAAAACTCAAGAAAATTGAGATAAAGTTATAAAAAAATAAAAAAAAATAAAAAAAAGAGAAAAAAACCTACCGGAAATCAAGAGGAAAAAAAATGAGACAAGAAAGATTGGGGTTAAAAAAATAAAAAAATAAAAAAATAAAAAAAAGAGGAAAAAGAGACTAAGAAAAAAGGAGATGGGGTTGCCACCGACACCGACCCCACCCAAGAGGGAGGCCCGGTGGCTGAAAATGAGATTAGTTTTGGGGGGAGGGGGTGTTGGGTTTTGACTTTTGGAAGAGAGGGAGCGGCGCATTATGGGATGTCTTTATACTAATATGATCAATAAATATAAACAATTGGATAAACCATCTAACAATACCACTAACCATATCACTAACAAAACCAAAATAAGAAAATGGGGCGTTTGGATAAAGTTAAGGATAATGCTAAGGAGATTAAATTTGTAGACAAAATTTTAGAAACTAAAGGATATCAAAGTTGATGATTGATTTATTACTTAAGCATTGATAAACGTGTTAATTCGTATGGTGACACATAATTTTTTTTGTAAATTTTATCTCTAAATTTAGTCTCTCTAATATTATTCTAAAGTCAAACCATCCTTTTTCTATCCCTCGGTTTGTTTACCACAAAAGATGTGTCAAGAGAAATATATCATAGGTCTTGGTAAGGATAAAGTTAAGGGAACTTTAATGAAAAGCTTCCGGTACTGTTCACTTTAATGAAAAACCACATTTTTACACTAAAAAGTCAATCCTGGTACTATTCACTTTACCCTTTATTTTGTCCTCATCGTTAAAACTCAAAGTTTTCAAGCTATTTTCATTAGTCTTAAAGTTAAATCATCCTTTTTATATTCCTCGTTTGTTTAACACAAAAGACGTGTGAACAGAAATATAATAATAGGACTTCGTTTTTAAACTAAATCTTCCGCATCCAAAATAAGTGTGATCTCAATAAGTAATTGACACGTATTTATTATCTTAACTTTTCTTCAAGTACGTGCGTTCCCAGGGATCCTCCAATCACATCCGTTCATCGTATATTGTGCGGCCAGTTTTTGTATGGTACTATTTATATTGAATTTTAATTATAAAAAATTTACAATGATTTCTTTTAACGCGAGTGGCTTGCCCATCCCTATTTTCCGTTCATCCTTTCGGTTCATTGATTATTCTTCTCAGTGGCGGTATCTTGGCGATGGTGGCGCTGCTATTTTGGTACAGGAAGCTGGTTCTCATTTCTAGATCTAGGGTTTTCGACATAAGCATTGTTATGGGCTCACTTTTGGGGCTTGTTTCCCTATTTAACCTTTGTAATCAGCTGCATTTCTACTCTAGTGTTGTAGATTTGCTTATCTTAACTTATCTTGACTTTTTCCGGGATCCTCCAAGTACATCCGTTTATCGTATATAATGCAGCCAGTTTTCATCAAGTACTGTTTATATTAAATTTTAAATAAAAAATTTACAATAATTTCTGACCACACGATGTACGATGAACGTATATAATTTGAAAATCTTCGAAATCTTCACAAAAATGATGCAGCGAGGATCGTCACTCAATTATGTTAACAGAAATGCATGCACATTCGTCAGCCTGGAAGAAGTCCTTTTGCAGGAAGAATATTGGTGAAGTACCCTGGATTTCTGTTAAGAATTTGGATTTGACACCTTGATATTCAACCCTCTGTATTGAAATTCAGATCCAATCAAATATTTGCCCACAAGTCAATTGGCATTATCTTAAGACAGCGCCTGAGTACTTTGACAGATTTGTAATGTGGTACGCAATGAGTTTAATCATTATGTTTGTCTGTGCTAGGTTTTTCTGAATTAAGGTATATGTCACTGAACAAAATATCCATTTTATATCCATGCGTTGGTTTCGTTGCCTAATTACCGAAAGAATTAATTTATTACAATTTTTGTTAAGAATTGATATGCACTACTGTTATGCAATTGATTAGCAAACTACCCATGGCTTGTTAGAGCAGTTTGTATGTAACTTCTAGTGTGAGATATTTCAATGTTTTCGAGATATGTACGTATCGATATATTGTATTATAATATAAGTGAAAATATTTTCAAAATACGTATCGGTACATCATGTATTAAAATATAAGTGAAAGAGAGTTTTTCCCCTCCAATTATATTATGTGATGTAAGGGCCAATTTCCGAGTAAACTAAAACATTTCTCTCTTTGATGGCCTTTACTTTATGATAAATAATGCATGCAGATCGAAAAATATAAAAAAAATGGCAAACTAAGGAAGTAAAAAGTTTCCTTCAAAAACTATTTGGCAATCAGAAAAGTGATTCAACTCTTTATTAACTTTAGTAAAGTTTCTCAACTTTTTTACGTGAGTTAATTCTCTACATCTTCACACGCCACTTTGCATTTTATGACACTTGTGCCAAACATGGATTCAATATATATTGGGTGACACAAAATACATGTGCTTATTGAGTTTCACGTGTAAGCTATAATATGCTCTGATACTATCATAAAATTAATAAATTTTATGTTATACCTAAAACTAAATTGACAATAAAGATAGTAACATAATTTCATGTTTCTCTTAACATTTCAATGTGAAACCCTTCTTCTTATAACGGGATATGATCACAAACATGAGAAAAAATCTTTTGCATTCAAAATGGGTGTGGTCTCTCTGTGATCTTAATTATTAAGTGATACATGTTTATAAACTTAACTTTTCTTAACTTTGTTGTCATAAACTTAATACATGTCAATTAATGATGAGGACCACAGATAGACCACACCTACTTTAGATGCAGAAGATTTGATCACCACAAACATGTGCTTATTGCTTTAAAATATTTGTTTACAGCTGTTGGAGATGTTCATTGGTTGTTTTTGCTGTTTTCTTTTTTGTTCTAAATGCGGGAGCACTGTGTTCAAAATAATATGCCAATACATGATTTTAGGTTTGGTGTACTTTTTGGATAAAGAATTTCGATGAAAGTTCCTTGAACACCTGGAAACAAGTTGGATTTGACACATCCTGCATGCAAACCTATTTCTTGTTTTCTCTTTAACATGTGCAATAATTATCATCATAAATGTGTTAAACTTTTATTTGTTTTTGGCCGGTTAAACTTCTTTTTTAAAATAAAAATTCTACCGAAATTAGCTAAATAATCATTGCTCCATATTATAATAAGTTAGGAATCAAAACTCATGAATTTTAATTCAGGAGCCAAAACTACAATTAACATCAACTCGGTGTCCTTGCTACTTGACATTGGGCTACAAATTATTGGCATGCAAAATATAAGAAAAGTCCATTTGCAATTATTATTGAGCGTTGTGCAAATGGATAAGCATGCACATGAAGGAAAGGAACCAGGGAAAAGTATTAGAGAAACTAGGGTTCATGCATGGCTGGTATTTTGCAAAATTATGTTTCTGTTTAATTCTTAAGATTAACGCGGACTCAAAAGCATTGTAAAACACGGAGAATGACAAGAAACTCAATTTCAATCGCGCTTAAGTTTAGAAGACAACAAAATGTCTTATTCCTCCTTAATTAATTATGTTTTGAGTAGTGGGGATCCTTGTTTATTAATAAATAAGTTTACTAGCTAAAGCATGATTTGGTTGTAGTGCGTCTACACTTTGTCAACATTCCGCAGTACGAGACTACGAGTCTTCACATTTCAAATTTCCACATACATGAACCTCTTTCTATCTCCTCAAGCTCGATCTTCCAGATGAACTATAACTCACAAATACGTGAAATTAAGAAACGTTCGATCGAGTACACGTACTGAAAAATGACCATCTTTGAAACTAAGGCGTTCATATATGTTAATCTTTGGGGAATTATGTTTTGTGTTTTGCATGACCAAATCTTTGTTAATTAAACATGGAAAATGACACTTGGAAAACAAATTAAATTTTGTTCTTTAGGTTTTAGAAGACAACAAAAAGTTGCATTCCTCGTACTTAATTACATAAAAATTGAAGCACGTAACGATAGATTTTCCAGAAAAATTATATATGCTTTCACACGAATCGTAACTTGTCAGCTTTACACACTCTGCCTTCACATTTTAACTTTCCATTTCTACTTTCTCCATCAAGATCTTTCGCTTGAATTGAAGCTGGCATAGATGGGAATAGTTAGTTGTTTTTGTTGGGTGTTTCGACCCCAGTTTTACCAAAAACAAACTGCCAAAGA
The DNA here is from genome assembly GCF_916048215.2 of Malus sylvestris. Lineage (NCBI taxonomy): Eukaryota > Viridiplantae > Streptophyta > Magnoliopsida > Rosales > Rosaceae > Malus > Malus sylvestris. The sequence goes on from NC_062273.1 coordinate 2,788,296, forward strand.
TGTAAATTCGGAATAGATGCTAGTTGAGTAAAAAGCTTGAGTAGCATGCATGTTTGTAGAATAGAATTAATTAATTCGGAATCTTTTCCGTGATTGTAGGATGTAATATAAGAACGTAATTTCTAATTGTAATTATTGTAGGATTCCTATCTCAATATGGATTTATGTAGCCTATATATTGTAACATTTTTCACATATGGATACAATGAGTCATAATTCTACATGGTATTACTCGTCTAGATTTTTCTTAGGTCCTAGTGTTTCTCCTCTCTTTTCATTCCATACCTTCCCAAAGAAAAAAAAAATCGAACCTTGTTGTCCCTCATTCTCCTGTCATGGCTTCATCTTCTTCCTCTTTTCCTGGTTAAAACACTGCCAACTTCATTAAACTTTCCACCACAAACTATATTGTATGGGTTCGTCAACTTAAATTTTTTCTTATTAGTCATGATCTCTAGAAATACATAGATGGTTCCTCTCCCTCCCCTCCCCCCTCCCCCCAACCATTGTCAATCCTTAATACATTAAAGTCGAGCCCCTCTCCTCCTAAAATTCCTAATCCCGAGTACCTTTGTTGGTATCAACATAATCAACTGGCGATTAGCTATCTCATAAGTACGATTTCGGAATAGTTACTTTATCTCATTGTTGATTGTGCTACGTCCCATAATTTATGGGATTGTCTTCATACGCACTTTTTTCAAACCTCGGTTGCTAATGAAGCCACTATGCACTTCCAACTCTTGGATTTGTCCAAGGGATCCAAGACCATGGATGTCTACATTCAAGAAGCCAAGTCTCTTACTGATCAACTTGCTAAAATCGGTGAACCTGTTTCTGACAAAGATCTTGTTATGTGCACTATTCGTGGACTCGGCCCTGATTACCGAAGGCTCACTATTGGTACAAGGCACTTTTCATCCCACAAAATGATGCAGGCATGGAAAGAGATCACGAAAGGCCTAATTAAAGTCAAAGCCCATGTAAGATTAAGAAGTTCAAAGTCCAAATGAGTTAAAGGAAGAATATATAAGCGCTAAGGCCGACAGCCTACTAGCTTAACCCAACCAGGCTACATAAAGTACTTTTTTATCACAACTGCACATGGGCAGGCCGAAAACTTTATGTCACATGTTTCCAGGGCACGTGTCCATCCATAATCAAAAGCAAAGGCTTAGGATGGGACATAAAGGCAATCAAGATGCCTCTCGAATGGACAAGGTTAGTTAACTAAGGCCTAGTAGGTCGCTTGGTACGCATAACTCTAAAAAAGTGTGCAATCCCCACTAAGTACATTAGTCGAGGAAGGTAGTGCATTAAATGCTAGGTAAATGAGATTAGGCGGACAAAAGGCTTCTGGGTTCATTAAGGGCCTATATAAAGAGGAGGGAACCTTTTGTAACTATCGAATGACTAATGTATGAGCGAATTCTTATGTTAAGCCGAGCGTTATGTGTAATCCTGAAATCAATACAATTCGAGCAGTATAGTGGATGTAGCCCAGTTTTGAGGGGTGAACCACTTAAATTCTGAGTCCATCACCTTCTATTAAGAACCTGAGTAACCATTGAAGCCAATAATGGCATGGAAGAGCTGAATAAGCCTCCGCCATGATCTTCATTCGAAGACTTATCCCGGAAGCATTACAAACAGAAATACCTCCCGAACGAGAATTCCATGGTTCTTTGGCTCGCTCTACAGAATGTTTAATCATGAAAGACATTGCCTGAAGCACACCATTATTACGTTCATGAATGAGTACAATTCTGAAGTTTAAAAATCCAATCAAATTTTGACTAGAAAATACTTTTCTCATCCTTCCATGTTTCTAACTCACTCATGAAACAATAGTGTAGAGAGCGGAAGTTTACCAAATTCTCAAATCTAATTACTACCATAAATGTGACAAAACGGTATAGACTCAGCTTTGGCTAGAGTCTACTGAATAGTGGTGTCTTGCTTCAGCAGGATGCACCGAAGGGTATGCTCTGCTTCAGCAGAGGTGTACCAAATAGTATTACTCTGCTTCGGCAGAGGCCTACCAAACAAACCCTTCTAGCTTCGACTGGAGCCTACCGAACCCAAGTCTGGGTCTATCTCTCACAATCTAATTTCGAGTTTGTTTTTACAACCTATGGTAGAATCAGGGCTTGTCAAGGCGCGGCACACGCCTGAAGCATGATCCTTGGCACTGAAGACCTAAAACTTCAAGAATTATGGATATTGTTCCTGAACCTCAACCCTACAGAATCTACTTTCGTCTCAATGGAATATATCATTGGTTATGCACCTGTTTGTGCCACCAATGTCATTGAGGAGTACCATTCTACTAGTCAATATGTGAGATTAATTTTGCTCCGCTGAACACCGTTGGAAGAGCATGATTTTGACATGGATGACCTTGTTGACCGAATCCCCTTAGTAAGCCATTTACTTTGTGAACATTTTTCTATGTTCTTGGATTTAACTTTGGTGTTTGTTTTAGTTATGGATAATCTTATCGATATTGTCCTCAAATATGGGTTAATTGAATCATGTTTCTTAATACATGTGACCAAATTCAATTAAACATGTGATTAGCTACGAACGTGGGAAAGTTAGTTGTTTGGAGAATGCGATACTACACACACTAACTTTATACCTAAATCACATATCTAGCAATGACTTCAGGTCTATCCAACCTGATTAAGAGCATTGGCACGCTCCTCGTTGTATGAATGATACTAAATTACCATGTAAGAGACCTTATATTCTCTCAGTTCCGGAAGAATGTCATTGAGTTTTAAGGATATTCAAGATGACAATAATCATGAATGAAACCAGTGAAGAAAATAGAGTGGAATACCTTTGCATCATCTCCAAAAATGAGCCTGAAGCTTTGATTTGGGGCCAATTGGTTGTCTCCTAATTAGGAACATGCCACATGTAGCCGGCCTGTAGCCTGGTGATTGAGCAGCTTACTCGCCTTAGCACGACCTTTTGGGACACTTAGGTCGACAATAATGCTACAACGCATCTTCTTACCCGAAGTAAGGATCATGTGCTTACAATCACACTTTGCCAAGCTCGCTCGTAGGAAATTTGATTTCTATATCATCCTTAGCAAACATACAAACCAATCTTCTTTTCACAGTGGATTCATGGGAATATATGCAGACTAATCCAACCAAAATGCGGACCATATGTATTGGTTTTGGTTGATGAACCGACAAACCGGTCATATGTGTGTCCATACACATTGCTGCTAAATCTCATGGCTGATTTTAAGGGTTCACCACCCCAATTATCCCATAAAGTCTTGAAGACTGGATAATGCTGGAGAGTTTATATCGACGGTTTTCGATAAAGTATTGCATGTCTTTTGGGTTTATACTTGGACATCAAATTCCCATGTTCACCCCAAAATAACCTCACAGAGTGATCATAAAACTCAATTTAAATGATCGTCCGAACTTTGGTGAATGCACCAAGCTTTTGGTTTCTGTCTAAGGTTATGCAATCTTGTACACAACTATATTGTTCCACCTTGAGGCCTATTGCCACCCAACCATTTCGACATTACAGTTGGTTACTAGGTATGAACCTGACGCTTCATAATTACACGTTTTGTGTGTGTATTCCATGTGCCAAGTTGCGCCGCCACAATGGTACCAATATGGGTTCTCAAAGAAGGATGTGAATCTTTGTCGATTATGATTCTCCTTCACATTAGCTCTCTTATAACCCTTGCAAATGATCTTTTTACCGCTCATTTGTGGATTGTCACTTCAATGAGATAGTCCTCCCACCGTTAGGGGGAGATAAGAACGTCAACATTCTTGTAGAATGTTACTCTAGACGTATTCATCTGATCTAGCTAAAGTGACGAGATCATATACCAGCTACAAACATGCCTGCAAGGATAGATGTACTTAACGAACGTCGAATCAACATCCCCGAAAGATGTGCCCACTTATTGGACGATTTGGCTGCCCGTATTGGATAGTCTAGTACACTAGCAGATGACCAATCAATTTATCTCGTCCTGAAGCATGACAAATCACTTCATTCATAAGATTCACTTCCCTAGAAGTGGAAGGTCACGACACAAAAATGAATCCATACTCAATCGATGTCTCAATCATTTCCATCTCATGAGATTAATCCAGATAACTCCCGAGACTTAAAGTTCTTGGTCAAGTATATTAGTTTAGATGAGATAATGGAATTGGAATGAAATTATCATCAATGATGTTTTCACTTATATGGTAGCTATCCACATAAATGAAAGTGACGATATCAAGCCGTGTTCCGTTGATTAATGACAACGTAGAACTGATTAAACAACGAAATTACAATCTAGGTTAAATTCCTTACCGAAGTGTGTTTTGAACTCGTAGTTTCTACACTGCTCAAGGTAACCCTGTTGTGTTACAAGTGGGAAAGGAAGCGTAATGAGATAAATGAAATAATGTGATATGATGCACGCCTTATGGTGCAAGGTTTCTCTCAAACACCCTATGATTGATTGCAGTATTACGAATATGGTTAGTGTTTCTCCATAGGGATATAGATACGGAGATTACATGTAACTTCCCAAAGAATTACATAGACTAGTTCAAATAGTTCCAAAACAACGGAACACCCTCTCAACTCATTTATGGTATACCCGTCTAAGTGATTTTTTGATCAATTAGAGATAAGAAATTATGCCCATACGTGTTAAACTATGAAGTCTTATTCCGAATTACTAGAGTTACAGTTTATGTTGATGACATGCATCTCACTAAGACTCTAGAAGAGCTTGAGAAAACTGCCTTGCCCCTGAAGACAAAATTTAAGATGAATGATCTTGGGAAAACTCATTTATGCCTTGACCTAAAGTTCAAGCGTTGTTTTAATTGTACTTTGGTCTACTAGTCAAACTACACCTTGAAGGTGTTACCTTTAAGTATACCTAGATCGTCCATACGCTATATGCAAATGAGACCATTGAAAAGGTTATGGAATCCGAAGTTCCATATCTGAGTTCAACTTTGTGCTTTATTGTACTTAGCTCATTACGTTAGATAGGACATCTCCTTCGTTGTTGATCTATTAGTAAAGATGCAATATCATGCCTAAACGCAATTGGTATTAAAAACGTTTTTCTGCTACCTTAAGATACCATGGATTTGGGATAATCTCAATGCATCCCGAGCGGATCTAACACCCTTGATCCTTGGAATGATGTTTGCCTTGTTTGTTATGCTGACGTTAGTTACTTATCAAACCTGCACAAGGCACGTCCCCAAATGGTTATGTCTTTACCATTAGGGATATCGCAATATCTTGGAGGTCCACAATATGACCTTAGTTGCAAAATCTTTGAAACGTTCCAAGACTCACCTCACTTCACTACGCCACACGTGAGACATGGTTGAGATATCTTGTTGAGCATAGTCGAAGTACTTGTTGTTTTCATTCATCGTTGAGTCTCGACGACGATCCATGAGACTATGTCGCATGTATCAACCTGAGCAAGACATGATACATGAACGAAGTTAAGCCAAGACATATTGCGTCTACATCTACATCAGCAAAGCATCAAGAGATTGAAGTCATGCAAGCCGATCCCAGACAACCTTGCCGACCTCTACACGACGTCACTGTCAAAGTCAACCTTCCAAAAGCTTGTCTGGGGAATTGGTATGCCTAACTATTCATATGCAATGCTTGTAGTTCTCATTTGGAAGTTTTGTCAAACTCAGGAAGGGTATCCAGAAGTATACTCACTTGATCTTAATGTACTTTTTTCCCACGATTATGAGCATTTTTCCCACTGGGTATTTGCTACCTAACTAGGTTTTTATGAGGCACTCATCTTGGATTGGTCATACCCTTGTGAGCTATTCTACTTGCATTTAGAAGACGTTTAGTTTTGATTTAATGCAACTTCTCATTTTTCTCCTTAGTCTATGGGTTTTTCTCCTACCTTGGGTTTTACCTTAGTGAGGTTTTGTGAGTTTTTCCTTTTATGCATTCTTTCATTGATTTGAGACTCGCATTCGCTCATTATGCCAACAACTTCATCAACTGTACTTACTTCAGTATTTACACACTCAAAGGGGAGTGCTGCAGTCCTATTAGATTAGGAATGTGATTAGTGTATCTAGGGATATCTTGGAATATTCTCTAGGGTTAGATATTATTCTATTAGAGTTGTAATCCTATTGGGGCAAGAAATTTACCTTCCCTACCACTATAAATAAAGGCACAATAGGGTGAGATAACACACACCTCACAATTACATATCTCTCTCTTTCTCTATACTATTGTCGCACCCTATCTTGGTCCTTTATATGATTCAGTAAATTAGGCCTACAACATATACTTTAGTATTGGCCACATAATTAGTTGAAAGCTAATCTCAACCATTAGTTTAAATGAAAAAGTAAAAGTATGAAGTTTTAAACTTCAATTCTCTCACCACTTCAAATGAAACCACTTCTTCTCTCCTCTAAGTTATCTCTGCTTTCTCCGTTGCGCAACCACCAATCACCACCACCAGATGACTTTGTCGCATAGCCACCACCAGGTCCACCACCACGACTCGATCTGGTCGTTCCAAGTTCCAACGTCGCTTGTTGTTTCTTCACACCTCAACCACCACCACCACCCATCCTTTCCTTTCACTACTTCCACACTCTGTTGCCCAGCCGCCACCCTCATGGGTCCACGACTTATCTTGCAACTGCTTTTTCCAGATCTGATTGAAGTTCTCTCTAGTCCTCATGGATTAGATTGGTAAACTATTGTCTACAAATTCTGAAATTTCAAATTAAGGTTTTAATTTCTTAAATTGGAGATTAATTTTCAATTTAAAGTTTTAAGTTTGGAGAACTATTTCTTACTATTACTAACAGTACCGGGAGCTTTTCGTTAAAGTTCCCTATGATTAAGGAAAACTAATGAAAATGGCTTGAAAATTTTGAGTTTTAATGATAAGGACAACATAAAGGGTAAAGTGATTAGTACCAAGATTGACTTTTTAGTATAAAAATGTGGTTTTTCATTAAAGTGAACAGTACCGGGAGCTTTTCGTTAAAATTCCCTATATTTAAAGAAATACCCAAAAATATGACATTTTCTTAATCTTGGGACAAAAATAGGATTTTTTTTTTAATACACAAACGACAAGCACAATAATCAAACAGAAATGGAATTTTTCCTACACCTTGAAATGACCATATTACCTTCGTATATAAATGGGTTATTTTCTCACATTTTCTGATTTCTCTCTCTACTCTCTCTCCCCCTCTCTTTAAAATTGATATTTATTGGATGTTCTTAGATTAGTGAAAGATAATGGAAAACCCAGTTGGAAGATTTAATTTATTTAGAGATTGTTTGTGTTTGTTGATTGGCCCATTTAGGAAATGAACACATTTATGTGCTTGCAGTTGCAAATTGGGGATTTCTTCCTCAAATCATCATTTTCTTCCCCAATTTCAAAAACCCAATTGGAAGATTTGATTTATTTGGAGATTGTTTGTGTTTGCTAATTGGCCATTTTGGAAAATGAACACATTTATGTGCTTGCAGTTGTAGATTGAGGATTTCTTCCTCAAATCATCATCTTCTTCCCCAAATTCTAAATCCCATTCAAAACCCATCTTGGTCAAAACCAATCTGCAATCCAAAATTATTATCAAATGTCTAAATTATGAAAAACTAAAGACATAATTTTTTTTCTGCTGCGATCTCTCTCTCTCTCTCCTCCACCGATGAACTCCTTCTCACTCTAAGTTTGAAGAAAATCCCAATTTTTGTTATCTGTATCAATAAGTGCAACGACGTCAGTTTTGTTGTGGACGTGCACCGTGCAAGTAACGGCGTTTGGGGATATATGGGGTCTAGATTCCAGAAATCCCTTAGAAATCTGTAGTTTGAACCTAGATTCTAGAAATCCCATTAAAAATATATTTCCAGTGACATACACATAATATGCTCACATATCTGAACCAACCTAAAAACCAAGAGCTCACAGCTCTATCTTCAATTAAAACATAAATGTTACGTATATCAACCACCGCTTAATTGTGCACGTGAAAAGCATGATACTCGTTGTCGTTATTTCATGGACACCCATGACCCTTAACGTCCTCTAAGTTTTTTCTTAATTTTGTTTTTTGCCGAGGCCAACTAGGTTGTGGTCATACACGCTAAATTTCGGGTCCAACATACGTGCACTATAACTAGTGAACATTCCCGCTTCCCATATTAAGTTGTAGCCAAGCACACTATATGCACACCACATGCACATTAAGGAAAAAATTTCACAAATTTCTGCAATTGAACACTTGAACCAGAAATTGTTCCATCCCGGTTTTGTAGCACGTGAAAAAGTAAAGTTTATTCCACAACCCATAGGCTCAACATAAAACACAAACCCTAATTTAACTTCTAAGTATTAATTCATCTTACAAACAACCCACTTATTCCCTAAATCATTGATGTAAAAAAGGTAACTTAATTTCTGGCCAAAATAGAAAATATGGTACAAAACCCAACTCACTCCTCTCATCTCTCTCTCTCACATCCCTTTGTTCGAAATCAGAAGTACAAGGTCAACCCAAAACCCAACTCACTCTTCTCACCTCTCTTTGGACTTCCATCTCTTCAAAATCTAAGCTCAGAGATCTGATCTCAACTCAGAAACCCAGGGCTCACAGAGCTCTCTCCACATCCTTCTCTTCCAAATGAGAAAAGTGATGCAATGGGCTGATGATTTTTAGTATTCATATGTGGGTATTTTATTAATTTCGGTTTTTGCATGGTGTGCCTGGCTTGTGCATGGTCAGTTATATCCTAGATGTTTTTCTTTACAACTATTTCTATGAAACTGGGAATTATGTATCACGTTCTCTTTGCAAGATTAAGTCGTTCAAAATCATAGAAGCATCAGTGAGAGTTAATGCTATACCTAGTGCATTTTGAAGGCCCACTGCCGATCCTGTAGCAAAAAACCGAACTAATTTTGGTTTACCGAATCGGTTCAATTTCAATTTTTTAAATCCTGTCCAGAAATTTTTCGGTTCGATTTTTCATTTTTTCAGTTCGATATCTCGAGCCGAACCAAGCCTAATTTAAACTATATTTTATAAACCATAATTGTTAATTATTGGATTATTACTTAAGTGTCGGTTAACGTACTTGTTTTCTATTAATGGCACATCACATAGTATACAAATGTGGTCTAAAAATTAGTGACACTCATACATATTTGTGTAGATATTCCCTCCCTCTCCAACCAATTAAATTTCTCCTAGCTCAACTAATTAAGAGGCCTCTCGAAATGTTGCTATAATTACTTTACAATTAATATGCAGTAATTTTCCGTACACTTTTTTTAGGATGAATACGATATTTCATTCATTGATAAAAAGGCATTATAAATATATATCATGAAGAGCTCAGCCTCAAAAGGGTCATTGCAAACTCTTTAAAAATATTACAATAAAGCATTACTAATTGCAAAGCAATAAGTAAACCTCAAGCACTCATCCGAGCTCATCGGGAACCGCATGATTACAAAGATCAATAAAACTGTTAAACTTCGTGTTACAGGAAGATTATGTGAGAATAAAATCTAAAACCATAAATTGGGATAGGGAATATGATGCCCATAGATCGATCGCATTATCTAATCACCACCACGACCCCAGAACATGAAAAGAAGTAGATCTAGCAAATCAAATAGCTCCACCCTTCACACATAGATCCCAAAGAGGTAGCACACCAAAACAAAAATTAAAATCAAGCACTCTCATGTAGAGAGCAATCAAACTAGCAAACTCTCCTACATAGAGAAATCAAACCAAACTCCAAGATAATTCTTGGAAATTATTAAACAAAAACAAATAAAAGGATAAAATCATGTTACCACTCCCCATCCTCCAGACATCCAAAAGTCATATCACTGCACCGGCTAAACCCATAGTGTCGTCATGATTAAACTCAATCCAGACGTAAATCGTCATCTTCCATAGCTTCCCACTTCAACCCTATATCGAATGTGATAATTGGATCCAAAATCTTGTGTTTAGCTGTGTGCATGGGTCAAAAGACGATCACTATTACGGTGACTAGAACGTTTCACAGTGACAATTCAACACCAAATAAAGTCAATGGAAAGTGAGAGGAAAGAGACGAAAAATGATCTTCAAGAAGATTGCCGCCGACCCCAAATCCAACGGCAGGAGCCAGCGGCAGAGAATTTTTCCTTTGGTTTTTCTCTAGACGGCTAGGGTTTTTCTACCACTTCACTTTTGGCGCGTTTTTTGTTTTTTTTTTTTTTTTTTTTTGTGCTTGAAAAACAATTCCTCGTATACTTAAACAAATCAATCAAATGTAACGTTAAGCATTATGCAAATCCAAAATATTGTATTAATTCAATAGCTACAAAGTTATAGAATAATTTTGATAATTAAAACAGAAAGCTTGGTTATCTTATCCTTTGTACCAGTAAGTAGTTCTTACGTACGTGAGATATATATGTTGTTTAATCGGCGGTAAATGTGAGTTCATAATTTATAAATTAATAAAGCAACCTAACGTGCAAGAGGTATTGCCCTGGCGATCAATTTGTTTTCTTTTTAACTCAATGCATCTTGTGGGTTCAAACACTCCTTCCTAGAAACAGAAAATCATTTGTAATAAATAATTAACATAATTTTTTTTTCCCTATCATATAAAAAGAAATTGTACATATAAAGTGCACAATTTGAAAAATGGTCTAAAGATTAAAAATGAGAAATTAGGTTCTCATCCGTCATTTTGATATTCCATTGATTAAAACCCTATTCTTTTTCAATTTTTTATCAATGTCATTGGGTATTAATAACATCATTAATTATTTCAATAATAAAATATTTTTTATTTCTAAATATATTCATTTAGTGTTAAAAATGTTACAATTAGTATATTTATATTTATGGCTAAGTTTTTTATCATATATTTTTAATTTTAGTTTGTACCCATTTTTAATTTGCAACACTTTTTTAATTTGTGTCAATTTTCTTTTCAGTTTTAATTTGTACCCATATATTAATTTCTTTTTGTGCTCATATTTTTTTAAGTTTTATTTGTATTTGTACCCATATTTTTTCATTTATTTGTACCCATTTTTAATTTTGCTAAATGTACCCATGCTAATTATATGTATTTATTTTATGTTTTAAAATATATGAGTAGTTATTTTTTAAAATTTGTTAATAATTATATGGGTACATTATTTTCTTGCTATAATTTTGTGAAGAACAATATTACTCTAATATTTATTTTTAAGTATTTATTATATTTTAAAAATATTATTTGAATTTGTTTAAATTTCATAATTTGTGGGACATTAAATGCATAAATGCACGAGTTAAATCTCTTAAATGATGTTAAGGAACTTGATAAAAATATTTAAACAAACAAAGTTTTAGTTTAACAATTAGATTGATTAAGGACCAGACCCAAAATGACCCAATTAAAAACAAGTAAACGCAAACAGTAAGAAGTCAAGATGAGGCACAAAGGCTTTTTTCATCGTGCACAAGCGCGTGGAAATTTCAAAACAGCTCAAAAATCTGTGTTTCCCTTCTCCTTTCACTCTCCTTTTTGCTCGATCTCACTTGCCTAACTTCAAACCATTAATTCAATCATCATCATCTGCTGCTATATATACATTGTTTGAAACCTACGTAACTAAAAAAGATCAAACAACATACATAGAAACCTGAAATTTCGGTAGCTGGTGGTAGGGTAGAGGGAGCTCGAGAAACAGATGCAATGGAGGATTTACCACCTGGACATAGATTCTACCCAAAAGAGGAAGAGCTGATTTCGTTTTACTTGCAGAACAAACTTGATGGGAGGAGTGAGGAGTTGAACCAAGTTCTGCACTACTACAATATTAGCTTTAGGTGACAGATGATAGTGGCGGATATTAGAAACATCATGTCGGATAAATTATATCTGACACATCATTTAATTAGTGGCGGATATTAGAAATATCTTGTCGGTTATATCCGACATAAAGTCTTGGCAGATATTTACTGGCGGATATCAAAAATATCTTGTCGGTTATAACCGACAGTATTTTTTAAAATATTTTTGACAGATTCTGTCGGTTTTTAAGTTAATGGTGGCAGTTATAACCGACAGAAATTCACTATCTTATTATTTTACTTTCTGGCGGTTATTATTTTAGTATTCTGGCGGTTATAACCGACAGAAATAAAAAATTTATAATTTTAAAATGTTATATTGATTAAAAATAAATAAATAAACACATTTTTTAAATATATTTTTTTCACTCATGACTCTAAAGTCTAATGAACCCAATTCCCATGAGCCATAAATTTTCTGAGAGAATAATAACAACAAACTACAATCTGAAGCTCTATCATTTTTGTAATAAGGATTATGCTCCCTCATAGGCAAGCAACAAGATACAACGAAATTCAAACAATTTTTTTCAATGCGTCACAAAACACATTGTCTGGCACATAAACATACATGAACATCTGGTGTACTCTATCATGTTTGATTTTATTATTTTAAAATGTTATGTTGATTAAAAATAAATAAATAAACACATGTTTTAAATATTTTTTTTTCACTCATGGCCCTATCGGATATAACTGACATGAACAAAGCAAAATTTTGGAAGGTTCTCTAAATGTTTTTTTTTTTTTGTGATTTTTTATATACAAACATATTTGACGGTTGGATCATTGAAACTAGTTTTGTAGAATGCATATCCTGTCAAATTGATAGATTTAACAAACATTTAAGAGTTAATGTTATACTTCCATTAAGTATAAAATAAGATTTATCCACTAGTGTAAATATTTTAAATTGAAGATCGAATTCATTCATTGCATTCTTATAGGGTCGAGGAGTGTAGCTGTAAAAAATCATCAAAATCGAAGCTAAAATAGCCGTTAAATTGTGATTTTTCATTTATAACCATCAAAAACTTTTGTTCCGTACCTAATATCTGAATGTTTGTTTTTTGCGATTTTTTACATATGCGATCTCGGAGTGTGTACAAACAAGTTTGACGGTTGGATCGTTGAAAAACGTTTCGTAGCATGCGTATCACATCAAAACGGTAGATTAAACAAACACTTAGAGTTAATGTTATACTTCCCCATCAAGTATAAAATAAGATTTTGTGGTATCCACTAGTTTAAATATTTTAAATTAAAGATCAAATTTATTCATTACATTCTTATAGGGTCGAGGAGTGTAGCTGTAAAAAATCATCAAATTCAGAGCTAAAATAACCGTTAAATTGTGATTTTTTGTTTATAACCGTCGAAAACTTTTGTTCCGTTACGTAATCTCTGAATGCTTGTTTTTTACAATTTTTTTACGTATGTAATCTCGGAGTGTGTACAAATAAGTTTGACAGTTGGATCGTTGAAAAAAGTTTCGTAGAATGCATATTGCGTCAAAACGGTAGATTAAACAAACACTTAGAGTTAATATTATACTTCTATTAAGTATAAAATAAGATTCCACTAGTGTAAATATTTTAAATCAGAGCTAAAATAAGCGTTAAATTGTGATTTTTTGTTTATAACCGTCGAAAACTTTTCTTCCGTTACTAATCTCTGAGTTTTATGTTTTTTTTTTTTTTGCGATCTTGTAGTATTTACAAACAAGTTTGATGGTTAAATCATGGGAACTAGTATCGTAGAATGCATATCTCTGTTAAATTTGCCTAAATTTTGAAGTGGGAAAAATAATTTGCGCTAAATTTTTATTTATGTTTTTCAAGTATTAGTTAGACAATATTTAGTTTGTTTATCGCATATTTTACATGGGTTATTATCTATTAAACCAAACAATTATTTATTTAATTTTTTAAAACGTATTCTATTTAAATACATATGATTTATTTAGGGATACTTTGGATGTGGTCCGTAATCCTTAACATTCTTTGATTAAAACCTTAATAGTATTCAAAGTTTGATCAATGTCCCTTGACTTTGTACACCTCATTATATTACTATTAATATTTTTATTTTTATAGTTTTGACATTAAATGTTTGATATTTTATGAGATTTATAATCCTATAAATTTAAAATCCCTCATTATAATACTATTAGAAACGGTTACAATAAAAAAATTCAAACATTTTGATTGAATAAATGGATAAAAACTATGTAAAAATAAGAAATAATAAATGGCAAAAGAATGTATCCATAGTGTTAAAAAAATTGGTACATTTCACATATAACAAAGTGGTACATTAATAAAGAAGAATGGGTACATTATAAATAAATTAGGGTACATATAAAAGATTAAAAATTATGAGTACAAATGAATTTTTAAAAATATAGGCGCTAAAAGAAATTAATACATGGGTACAAAATAAAACTAAGAAGAAAATACTACAAATTTAAAAAAAAATGTTGCAAATTAAAAGTGGGTACAAACTAAAAATATAAATATATGATACAAAGTTTAGGCATAAAACATAAATATACCATATGTAATTTTTCTATCATTGATTAAATATACAATGTCACGTGACGGTATACACATGGGTACAAACACAAATAAAAAATTAAAAAATATGGGCACAAAAAGAAACTAATATATGGGTACAAATTAAAAATGAAAAGAAAATTGGTACAAATTAAAAAATATTTGCAAATTAAAAATAGGTACAAACTAAAAATAAAAATATATGATAAACAATTTAGCCATAAATATAAATATACTAATTGTAACATTTTTAACACTAAAGGAATATATTTTAAAATAAAAATACTTTATTATTCAAATAATTAAAGATGTTATTAATACCCAAGGACCTTGATCAAAAATTGAAAATAGGATTTTAATCAATGGAGAAACAAAAAGAAGAATGTGAACCTAATTTTCCCATTTATTTATTTATTAAACCAAACGATTATTATTTTATTTTTTTAAATCGTAACAAAATTTTTTTTTGGGGGGGGGGGAGGGAATTTAAAATTTTGGAAGGGAATTTTGGGGGTATTTTGGCGGCCATATTTTTTTCTGTCGGTTATAACCGACAGTAGATGAAAATTTTCTGTCAGTTTGTATTTTAAAAAATGTTTCTGTCGGTTTTAACCGACAGTAATGAACATTTTCCAAAATAAAACCTATGAAGTAGCAGAAAAAAGAAATGGACGCTAAGCCATCTAGAAGAAGACTGAAAGCCCCAAACCCTCTCTCCGATTACACCAACACCATTTCCTCCACCACCACCCTTGCCAGTGCCACCTCTTCGCAGTCATCGTCCTCCTCCACCGTCAAGCTCAAATACCATAATCCCAAGCTCGCCTCCGTCACCGATTACCTCATCTCCGCTTTAGACCCTAAGCCCTCAGTAGTTCCGCCTCCGATACCCTCCACTCATCCTCGCCCTCATCCCGTCTCGTCCTCCGCTTCTGGTAATTTCTCTGCTCCGCTTTCGATTTCTCCGTTTCTCGCCTTGGGTTCGTGTGTGATTTCTGCTTTGTTCTGGTTTTAATTTCAATTTGGGAATCTAGGGTTTCTGGATTTTTCTAGAAAAACATGAGGTCGCTTGGAATTTGTTTGTTTCAATCCTTAATCGTACCTTAAATCTATTGATATTAGTTGAAATGTGTTACTTTTTGTTTGCATTTAAGTGCGTATTTTGAATGCTTTGTTTGAATACTTGAATTGAACTTGATGTTATGCTTCAATAGTGGGAACTTTAACGAAGTACTGTTCAATTTCATCAGATGGTCAATTCATGGTGGTCGCGGAACTTGCAGATTTTGTGCATATATATAGCACACAGGCATATTACAAAGTGCGGCAAGAGATTGATTTCTTTGGGGAGATATCTGGTGTATCAATGAGTCCCGATGACGAGTCTCTGTATATAGGAATCTGGGACCAAACCATCTGGAGAGAAAAACCAACGACGAGTCAAGATGAGGAAGTAATCTTATCAGTGTTCTAAAAAACACTCAAGGCGACCGCCTAGGCGTTCGGCGGTGGAAGCCCGCTGCAATTTGGGGAAAATCGTTTAAAAAATCGATGGGGACTTAGGCGGCCACCTTGGCAACCGTTAGGCGCTCTAGGCAATCTAGACGGCGCTAGGTGGCGATCTAGGCGATTTGAAATTCTTGTCGTCGCACAAGGTGCTCTGCAACTCTCGCCACCACTGAAGGCTCTGCAAGACTGCAACTCTCTCGCCTCGAACTCTCATAGCATCTGCAACTCCAAGTTTCCAACACCTGCATCGCATCTCACACCTTGCATTTGGCATCTGTACCTGCATCGGAAACTATGGCTGCTTGCTAGAGATTTCTGGAAAAACTCAGAAGAGAGAGTGCGAAAAGAGAGAGAGAGAGAGAGAGAGAGAGAGAGAGAGAGAGAGAGAGAGATGGAGGGAGAGAGAGAGAGGGAGGGAGAGAGAGAGAGAGGGAGAGGGAGGCTTAAGCATTTGAATATGTGGTGGTGCAAGTGCAACCGTGCAAGTGGAGGACTGGGAATCCAAGGTCAAAAGCATGGTTTTAATTATAGAACTATGGACTCTGACATGGTTTTAATTATGAAACCACAAGGTGGACAGGTGATGTGAACGAGTAGAGGTGAGGTGGACAGTTTCATGGTTTTAGTAATGAAAACCACCCACCATGTGGGCTTTTTATATTTTTAAAAGTTTGGTGTGTGTATATATATATACACACACACACACATATATAAATCTTATATAAATTATAAATTATTTAGATAATATTTTGTATTTTTTCCTAGGCAAGTATATCATATATGTACAAAACACATTCACATATGTATCTTCTTTTATAAGAAATAACATATAAGTCAATAATTATTTACATTTGATATAATGAATTTAATTAATTCATAAAATATATAAGAAATTTACCTAAATCCGCCTAGACCCCGCCTAGCCGCCTAGGCGCTAGCCCGCCGCCCGACTAGCGCCTAGCGTTTTTTAGAACCTTGAATCTTATCTCTTGGTTTCGCCGGTTTTAGGGTTGATTTTTGTTTCTTATTTCCTTTGTTTTTGTCCATTGTATGAGAAGTTTCTGTTTTCTCTTCTGTTTTTCTGGGATGGATTGTTGTGTTTTGTGTTGGGAAGAAGGTTGGTGGAGTTGGCTTTTCTCTTCTATTTTTCTGCAGATTCTGATTTCGAGCAGAACGGGAGAAGAAGGGTTATGCTCTCATGTCCTATTTATTTTTTTTATTATTAATATATTTGATGTCGGTTTTATCCGACAGAAAATGCTTTAGTTATTTTTTATTAATATTTCCTGTCAGTTATAACCGACACAAGTTCTGTCAGTTATATATATTTTCTGTCGGTTTTATCCGACAGAAAATGCTCTTATTTATTCTTTATTAATATACTTTCTGTCGGTTATATCCGACACAAGTTCTGTCAGTTTTAGAGTATTTTCTGTCGGAAAATTCATTTCCTGACGCTAGCAATTTTGTTGCTTATTATATCTGCCACTGCATCCATTTTATGTCGGATTTTGCATAATATTTGACAGTAATATATGTTTCTTGTCGGTTTTTGGACCGCCAGAAATAGATAATTTTGTAGTAGTGCTGGACCAAATCATACCCGTCGTTTACATTTATGAGTTTGATCCATGGAAACTTCCACGTAATTCAACATCTCTCTCTCTCCTTTTAATGATTACTTGTTGGATTTATGCTAGCTTCTAGCTTGCCCAGCCATGGAGTTTACACCATATTATAGCTAGTGTTTGCTTTTCATCACTTTCCCTACGACCGTGCCAGTTTTAGGATAATGAATGTTATATATGTTTGTATAGAGCACTAATTTACAGCATCGTGTACATTGTTGATATTCAGTGAATACTGTTCAATTTCCTTTTTTGGTATATATAAAAATTAAAATATGATATATGAAGCTAGTAGTTTGCTAGCTTAGCATGCAATTTCATAATTTACACTTTAATTAATTAATTAGGTTTATAATGAATTAAAAATTAACAGAGGTTGCGGGAGAGGTGAGCCATGGAGATTCAGAGCAGTGGTTCTTTTTCATCCCAAGACCAGAGAGTGAAGCTCGAGGAGGGAGACCGAGACGACTCACAACAATTGGGTATTGGAAAGCATCAGGATCTCCGAGCACTGTGTACTCTTCCAATTCCAATTACAATCGTCCCATCGGCCACAAAAGAACCATGGGTTTCTACATTGGCAGAGCTCCCCGTGGAAAGAAAACCGAGTGGATGATGAATGAATACAAAGCCATCGAAGCTCATGCTGATCATAATAATCAACTATCAATGGCAGCTTCTTCATCAATCCCTAGAACAAGTACTCCTTCTGCTCCCACGGTGAGTATACGTACTAATTAATTTCTTACCTCAAAATTAGCAATGTTTTAAAACTTCACAAACCACACGTCTATTAGAGAGGCTGCCAGCAATCATGTCCAAATAAAATTATAGTTTTCTAGAATTTCATAAACTCAACTGGAATTAATAGTCTAATAACATAATTAATGAAGTTGCTTTGTGTGTGTATAACATACGGTTTTGAGAAATTACAAGTGAATATTCTTGCTCCTCAGCGACATGTTACACCATATATATTCTGAATTGGGCGCACAAAAGAACATTTAATTACTTCATAGAAGGGACACCAACAAAACTGAACATGTTAGTGGTGCCAATAGCCATAACAAGTTAACAGCTGATGAAACCATATGACAGGACCACATTGTTTTTAAGGGAAGTGGCCTAATTGATGGCGTACGGCATTGAGTTTCAGTGCAGTTAACTATATGCATCTAAATCAATTTAACTAACTAAACTTCATAATAATTCATATTATAAATTTTAATGTTGATATATGTTGGCATGCATACATGCAGTTAAGGCAAGAATTCAGCTTATGCCGAGTGTACAGGAAATCAAAATCCCTTAGGGCATATGACAGAAGACATCCAGGGATTGAGATCACAAGAAACCCTAGCTTAAACATTCAAGCAGCTCCTGCTCAGGGTGCAAATCATCTGAATCAATGTTCGACAACGTCGAATAGGAACCCTCAGAAAATGGGACAGAGAACAAACTTAAGCTCACTGGAGAGTTCATCCTCAGGAGGCCATGCCTCTCAATCCTCTCAACCCGAACAAAGTGGGATTTTGCCAATGGCCGTTGATGATGAAGCTATTTGGGATTGGGACGAATTAATGGACAACTGGCTTTAAGTGGTGGACAAAAATTGATAAAAGGTTAAGTTTCCACTACTGGAATGTTTAGCTACTAGGAAAATGGATTAATGCAGGTGGAATCATTTGTAGGGTTTATCCATTCTAAGGTAATGTCTGTACTACAATTTGGAAAAGAAAGCCAAATTCATATTGTACGAGATGCCCTCACAAGTCTAACCTATCTTGATGCCTTTTGCTTAGTTTGAAACAAATATACATAGGTTCTTTGTCAAATGTGTTTTCATTGTATTATGTATGTTTCTAATCGGACTATTCTGTATAACCTTGAAAGTTTGCAGAAGTACCTACAGAATTTATCACTTTTTTTTACATTTATGTGTTGGTAATATTAGAATGATGGGAATTGTTATGATTTGGAGTCCAACTGATACAAGTATTCACTGTATTAACTTTTATATCAAGTGCACAAAACTGATATTTTGTATAAGCAAAAGTTTTGATCAAATTCTCTTTTGGAAGTGATTTTTGCTTTTCTGTTTTCTTCGTGTACACTCTTATGTGTTTTTTATCTTTTAAATTGATTAAATGAAAAGAAAATCAAGAAACCCAAACAAGAGAATGAGTCAAAGAAAGAGAAAATAACTTTATTCAGCAACACCTCAAACTCTTTTGCATGAGTTATTCCTATTGATAACGGTAAGTTCAAAGTATCAACAATATTAAGAGATGGTGTTTTACCACAGTGGCAGAAAATGGTCTTGTCTATACATTATGATTTTGGTTCGATCCGCACCAATTTTTCTCTCCCCTAACAGCTAACTTTCTAATCATTAATAATATCGCTATTACTAGAAAAGATATCAATAATATTGACGGCCTATATATACATTTGGGTAAAAGGAAGTTGGGAAATGTACAAGAGATATATGAACCTATAAACCCCTCCATCAACGTGAAATTTGGAGGGTGTGTTGTATATGGAGTTCGATGAACCTTGCTTGACTCTGAAATCAAAATGTATTCAATATAGACTTTTAAGGAGTTAATAAAAGTCACCCTCTCACTAGTAGGAAAAACAGCTTGCGCGATGAGATTTTGCGCGACGAACCATATTTCGTCGCACAAGAGGTACTCACGTGACAGAAAAACAGTTTCGTCACACAAAAAAGATAGGAAAGAAAAAAAATTTGCGCAACGAATACTTGTTGTCGTCGCGGAAAGTCAACAAGAAAATGCAAGGTTTTTTTTTTTTTTTTGCACGAAAACCTTGCATTACAAAGGGTTCGTCACACAAGTTGCTATCAGTTTTCACTCAAACCATTCAATGCAGGTGAATCAAAGGAATCGATATTGCATTTAGTATAGATGTTTGCGTCACAAAGCCTTCGTTGCGCAAAGGCCCTAACCTTCCTATAAATATGCGCTTATGTTCTCCTTATTCTTCACAATTCTATTCGTGATGTGATGGAGGATAAAAACAAGGATCAGAGCATGCCCGCCACCAACCCGTATGATTTGAGGCAACATTTTAAGTTCACGCATGTGATTGTTGTAGCCATGCGGAATAATTGTCCTACTACTGAGTGGCGTTCTCAAAAATGTGCCCAAGAATGTGAAGAAGGCAGTGATGGATGAATTATTAGTAAGTATACTGTTAATGGATCAATAATTAATTTTGTGAAATTGTTTGTTATATGTTGGAATTAATTATTTGCATATATGTGTAACAGTGTAAGTATACTCTTGCTGATGATAAGAACGAACAGTTGATGGAGGTTACAATCAGTGGCGTTATGACGTCGAGCGGAATGGAGGACTATAGAAATAGTAGTTTTAAATTTATGTTTTTGAGGACAATATTTAAATTGAAGGTTGTTTTATAAGTTATGTATTTGGACTTAATTAGGCTTTAATTCCTGTTTGGTTTTTAAAATAATTGAATGGATTAAGGTATTAATTATTTTTAGAATAAATATTTAAGGTATTAATTATTTTTAGAATAAATATTTAACAGAATATTTGTTTGTATATATAAAGTTTACGTAAAAATAGATATCTATATTTATGTAAACTTTATAATTACAATCAATCATGTTCGTCACTAAAGAGATTGCATGACGAAAGTGTTGTAGCGCAAGATCACTTCGCGCAATAAAGAACTTTGTCGTCGCGCAAGAAAACGGTTAGATTGCATTCAAACGCTCCCATTTATTGCGTAGTTATGACACGTTTGCGCGACGAACAGAGGCCTTTGCGCGACTAATGGGTTCGTCGCGCAAAGGGTTCCTATTGCTATATAAACACAGTTTAAGAACCCTAATTTTCAAAAAAAAATTTGTTTCAAAAGCAATGGCCGATTCTGGAGAAGGTTTTGGCAAAAAGAAACTTGTTGTGTGATCAGAGAGGCATCGATGAAAGCAAGTGTCGTACTTTGAAGACAAAAGTATAGCTGAGGAGTACATCAAACTTATTTATGATATTGGCAGTTTGGTGCGGAATGATTGTTCTGCCGAGTTTAAGTCTTGAAAAAAGGTGCCTGAGAAGTTGAAGAAGTCCATGATGGGGGAGTTATCGGTAAGTTTGTATTAAATAATGTATAATTATTTTTGTTAAAATGTAGTATTTTTAAAATTACAAATTTATTGTTATTGGCATAATGTAGGTTCTTTAGGATGTTGACGAAACCGATGAGAAGCAGCGGAAGGTGGAGGAGGCTTGAATATATATAAAAAAAAAAAAAAAAATTTGAAATAAGATTTTGTGGACTTTATATTTACTTTAATTAATAAAATTTATGCTATGTGGATGAGTATTAATATTTACATTAATTGTAATTTGTATTTGGGATGGTAAATTAGTTTTGTTAATTAATTTAATGTTTAATTAGGTTTGAGTTTTTTATTTAGATTAAAATAAAAAATTACATTACATAAAAAGAAAACGGAAAAACATAAAAAAAATTAAAAAATATGCATTGCGAGACGAAACATGTTTTTGTCGCGCAATTTGTTTAAAAAAAAATTATAAAGTAAAGGAAATAAAATAAAAAAATTGTAAACTGGCTTGATGAATACATTGTTTAATCACACAAAGGTTATTTGTGCGACGAATGAACTGTTAGTCGCACAAAATCATTCGTCCAAAAGTTAACTTTATAATTTGGATTCAGCTGTGCATAAGCAAACTGTAGTAAACTACAGATTTAGCCTCTGCACTCATCCACTTCGATTTTCCTCAATCCGGCATCCGTCATTTCCATTTTCTCTCAATTTCATCATCTAATACTCCCTCCATCTTCTTCTCCAGGTTGATCGAGCTATCTCGGTGTGTCTGGTAAGCTTTTTTTTTGTTAAGGTAAAAGTAATAATGTAAATTCATACTAACGCCATGAATTTCGTTGTCTATAAGGATATTGTGTGTGATTAGCGATTGGTGAAGAACGATTGAGAATGTATTTTCTTCGTTTTATTTTAAAAAATATATATCAAATTAATTAAAAGGAAGACTAATGAAAAGGACTTGAAAACTTTGAGTTTTAACGATAAGGACAAAATAAAGGGTAAAGTGAATAATATCAGGTTTGACTTTTTAGTGTAAAAATGTGGTTTTTCGTTAAAGTGAACAGTATTGCGGGCTTTTTGTTAAAACTCCCTTAATTAAATTATGTTGAACTTGTGTTGTTATGTTTGTATTGTGTTGTGAAATTATATTTATATTATGTTGTTAAATTTGTACGTAACGTACAAATATGTGTTGTGATGTACGGAGTTAATTGTAATTAACTTCGTACTTATTTTTTATTTTTAGTAAAACTTAGTTTCTCATTCGAGAGGATTAGTTGGATTTCGCGCATGGATGCAAAAGCATGACTGTGGTCCAATTAATTCTTGAATTGTCCCATTATTTGGACAGTTTGGGAATGCACAATTATGGCGGTTAGTTTATGGTTGAAGGATTAGGTTTCGGTTGTGGAGATTTCAGTGTCATCTCTATATGTCTTCGAGTGGCACATAGGTATTTGATATCTACGTCGGCCATCTAAAGAACTGTACCGAGATGCTGACGAAATTCATCCACATCGAAATCTAATCTGATGTAGCCGTAAATTATGTGACATAACTATGCATTCTCGAATGGGATAGGGCCCTTACCGGAGGCATAAAGTGACACTATCATTTGTATGAAGTTGTTGTGATTGTTGTACTGTTATTGTGGTTCCAAGAATTATGAACAGGACGTGGATACAAAACCCGAATAGATGTGCGGACGAATCCTTGGATGGATTCAAGGATTTTATTGACTTTGCACGTACACACAACCCGGGTGCAACTAGAATCCGGTGTCCTTGTAGGAGGTGTAACAACACGTTAAGGGAGACAATTGAAAATGTTCGATTTCATTTAGTAAGGAATTGAATGGTTGAGACAAATAATACTTGGAACTATCATGGGGAACAATTAGACAATACAAGGCCTTCAAACACCACAAGAATGGACAATGTTGAACTATTGTGGATCCTAATGAACAAGTCATGGATATTATAAATGATGTTATTCCATTTGCATCAACAAACACCAATCAGGAAGGGGAAGATGACGTGCCTACACTAATGGACAGTGCAAAGTTCAAACAATATGAAAAACTATTTAAAAAATGCCAACCAAGAGTTATACCTGGGGTATGAGAGCTTTTCGGTTTTCACGGCCATTGTGGAACTAATGCACGAAAAAATAAAGTATCGTATATCGAACCAGTGTTTCGATTACTTTTTGGGGGTTTTCAAGAGAATGCTTCCAAATGACAATTGTTTGCTAAAAGACCATAAACATGCGCAAAAGGTGTTGAATGGTCTTGGATTGGGTTATGAAAAATTTCACACTTGCAAAAACAATTGTATTTTATTCTACAAAGAGAATAAAGCATTGGATAAATGCCCTTATTCAATGAGTCAAGGTTCAAAATGACATCTCAGAATAGAATGACTAAGATCCCACAAAAAATCATGCGTTATCTGCCTTTGAAACCTATGTTGCAGCGATTGTATATATCGACGCATACTGCCACTAACATGAGATGGCATAAGGAAAAATGGGTAGACGACGATGTGATGAAGCATCATGCAGATGGGGATGCATGGAAAAAGTTTGATCGAACATTTCCTGAGTTTGCTGCTGATCCCTAGAATGTTAGATTGGGATTTTCCACTGACGGATTCAATTCGTTTCGGGTTCTAAACCGACACCACAGCACTTGACCGATTTTCGTATTCCTCTATAATTTTCCCCCTTGGAAATGCATGAAAAAAGAATACATGATGATGACTCTTTTGATAACTGAGGATCCTGGAATGGGCCGTTGGTTGATGAGCTAAAGAATTTATGGACAAATGGTGTGCACATATACGATAAATGCACTGGGAAGAAGTTCACTTTCTGGCAGCAATTATGTGAACTATCAACGATTTTCCCACATATGCAATGGTTTCCGGGTGGAGCACTAAGAGTTATATGGCATGCCCTGTATGCAAGGATGATGTAACACCTGGTTAGCACGCGGAAAAAGTTTGTTACCTTGGTCATTGAAAATGGTTGCCATGGGACCATGAGTGGCAGGAAAAAGAAAAAGAGTTCGACGGGAAAACAGAGCATCGCCTCAGACCTAGAGAATGGTCTGGTGATCAGATTTTAGAACAGCTTAACCGTTTGGATTTTGCTCCGTTAGGAAAAACAGTGAGTAGAACCAGACCTTCCACACATATGAACTGGACGCACAAGCCTATTTTTTTAAGCTCCCGTATTGGTCGAAACTAAAATTGAGACACAAGCTCGACGTTATGCATGTTGAGAAAAATGTATTTGACACATTGGTGGGCACCATTCTAGATATTGAGGGCAATACAAAGGACACGATCAAAGTTCGTCTTGATTTGGAAAGAATAGGCATACAAATGGGTTTATGGATGAATAAGGGCAGAGATAAAGCCATAAGGGATCTTGTGTATTTTTCCATGAAACTGAATGATAAAAAAGAGTTTTTAAAGTTTATATCGTCTGTAAAGTTTTCCGATGGCTATGCTTCTAATATCGCGCGTTGTGTGAATGTTGACGGGGTAAATTTGCTGGACTAAAGAGCCATGACTGCCATGTGGTTATACACGCCTACTTCCTGTGGGTATTCAACATCTATTGCCGGAAGATGTTGTGAAGTCAATCAAGTTGTTGTCTAGTTTTTTTCCTAAATGACAGCAAGAACGTTGCGAAAGTCAGACGTTAATCAGTTGCGCCATGACATTGTCCAAGTCCTATGCAAGTTTGAGATGATATTTCCTCTAGCTTTCTTCACAAGCATGATCCACGTAATGGTTCACTTGCCTGAATAGGCATTGCTTGCTAGTCCTGTCAACTATTGCTGGATGTATCCAATAGAAAGGTATATATTCCTCATCATCTGTTCATGCATCATTAACCCATGCTTACTAATTTGTATCGTATCGTTTTATTTTTGCAGGCTTCTCGGGGTGCTGAAAAAAAATGTACGCAACAGGGCGAAGCCCGAATAATCAATTATAGAGGCTTGGGTTCAATATGAATCACTTACATTTTGTGGAATGTATTTAAAAGATGTGGCGATGACTTTCAATTGTCCTCAGCACAATAATGACGAAGGTGTGAGAAAGGAGAAACTTTATGTTTTTGCCCAATGTGCACGACCCTTTAAAGATCATGTACGAGGTGAGTCGTTTTCCAAAAATGACATGGAGGTAGCGCATTGGTTCATACTGAACAATTGTGACAATATAATGGCATACCTAGATGAGCTTGAAGAGATGATGAAGCAAGAACATCCATCACATTTGTATGCCAAGAAACACCAAGAATTGTTTCCACAGTGGTTTCTCGATTGTGTAAGTTATAAATATTTTGTATTTGACATATACATTGTAGTATTTAATTTTCTCAAACTAAAAAGTATATGTTTTTGTATAATGTTAGGTGAACAAATTGAAAGCATCGAATTCCTCCACTTACAGTGAAGAATTATATAACTTGGCGTTCGGCCAGATTCGCGCTGAATTGTTCTCGGGTTGCCATGTTAACGGCGTCAAGTTTTTGGGGGCTTCACGAGATTACAAGTTGTGTATATAAAACAGCGGTGTCCATGTCCCAGGTGGAGGTGAAAGTACGGACATTGATTTCTATGACAAACTAACAACTGTCGTGCAATTGCTTTACAAAGACCGATGCCAAGTGATCATGTTTAAGTGTCGATGGTTTGATACAAACCCAAATAGGCAGGGAAGTGTTAAAATCAACCATGGCTTACTATCTGTGAACACTAACAAAACTTGGTACGATGACGACCCTTACATTTTGGCGAACATGGCAAAACAGATTGTGTATCTAGATGACCCTAAAATCGAGAGAGGTTGGAAAGTTGTTCAAAAGATAGATCAGAGGAATGTGTAAGGTATACCAGAACAAGACCCCACTAACGACGACATCGACAACGTCGCTGACCAACGTTTAGAATCTTCAATGGAAAATGAGGCGGAAATACTTCAAGATACAAATCATATCCAAGAACAGTTTCAGATACAAGGAGTGGCTTCAATCGAAATACCAATTTAGTCAATTACAATTGACCTCAGTAATCTTTTGCAATACGATGATGCAGTGGGTCTGAACGACGACGGTGACGTATTTATATAGGAAGAGGATTGGGGGACCGGAAGTGATGATAGCGACGATAACGAATGTTATTATAGTTTGGATGATGAATAATGCAATTTATTTGTGACTTGCTATGTAAAACATATTAATTGAGTTTTTTGTTACTTAGTTATCTTATGTTATAAATAAATTGTTTTTATTTGAATAAATATAAATTTTAAAAAAATTAGCCGGGTAAATTAAATTTTCAGCTCATTGCGCGATGAACACTATATTATTCATCGCGCAAATGGCATTTGCGCGATGATTAATTACTCTTCGTCGCGCAATGAACTGAAAATTTGACTTTGTGGGCGGGCACGAAAATAATTTCGTGAAAATTTGAATATTTTGCGCGATGAATATCTTCTATTCGTCGCGCAATAACCTCAAGATTAAACTGAAATCACAAACACTTTCCCCTCACCTCTTCCTCTCTGTAAACTCTCCCTTCGACAGCCATCTCCCTCAACTCTCCCTCGCACTCTCTTCCTCCTCCAACAGCCCTCTCTCTTCCTCCTCCGACAACCCTATATATTCTTCCTCCAACAGCCGTATCCCTCTGAGGTAATTTTCAATTTACTTAACTCTAGTAAATTTAGGAATTAGGGTTCCAATGTCCTGTGTTTTTTTTAATTAATTGGTTTCTGGTTGCTCGAAATCTAATGCTTTGAAATATTGTTTTGATTTGATAATTGCTTTGAATTAGGGTCCTAAACCCTTATGGGAGTCCCCAATCTGTATCCGTCCCCAAATCCAAACCAAATTATATATATAATATAATAGTATTATATAACACATATATATATATATGTATGTATATTCATTATTCACTGAATCCATTACTTTGAGAATATAAAAGTTGCATTGTGTGAGTTGCATTTTGTGGAAAGTTCAAAATGTTTTGAAATGAATCAAAATCTATGAGAATTCAATGGTACTTATGGGAGAATCAAAGATCAGCCAACATTATCAATGTTTAGCTTTAATTTTTATGCTCCACAAGATCCATTCATTAATCATTTTATCCATCAAATATTTAATGATGAAATTAATATTTACTAAATTATCATACCTTAATTGAACGAATATATTTTTTGTATTGACGCAAATGGGTATAATCGTTAACCGATGGGCAATCTGTTACCCGATGGGTATGGTTATGGATAATACCCGATGGTTAATTGGTGGTTATGGATATGGTTAATTTTCATGGATATGGGGATGGATATAGCATTTTCATCCCCAAACCGAACCGTTGTCATCCCTAAATGTTAAGGAGACCAAATTTTTAGACCAAATTTTCAAACTAAATAATGTATCAGTGTCATCAATAGGATTGACTACGTTAATCAACGCTTAAGTAATAAACTAATCATCAACTTCCATGTCCTTTAGTTTCCAAAATTTAGTCTCCATAGCATTACCCTTAATAAAACCTTGATTGTCAATCAAAACTCCAGTAAATTACCATTTTATCCCCCTCACCAAAACTGAACTCAAGTAAAAAATATGGGTAATTTAGTAATTATTGATAACTAATGAAACTATTAATAGAAAATACTAATAATTTTTTATTATCTCACAATTCCACATGTCGTGATCTGATTAATGAGTACCACTATGTGGCATTGTCACGTAGTACTACAATACCACTCTATAATTTCTTCACAATCAGCACCCTACTATTATCGCCACCACTAAAGACACCAACTTTACTATATCATTATTTTGCTAACAACCACGTGACACTTCTATCACTGTCGTTGTCACTACCACCTCATAAAACCACTTTGTTATAATCATCATTACAATTTCAATAGTAAAAACTTAAAAATAATAATGCTTGTTAATAAATTGGTCATTCAAAAGTCTATGACAATCCATAAAATTCTAAAAGTTTCTAGCATTGAACTCTCTAAAATTTTACAAAAGTCTATCATTTAACTCATTTCTTTTCTAAAAAGTATATTATCTATGTAATGTTATGGAGTTTATAATAGTTCGTAAAAGTACACTTAAATCTATGAAAGTCTATCACTTAAAAAACTTAACAAAAGTCCATATAACTCTAATCATGTGGCGGTGAATTATATATCGAGGGATAATGTGGCTCATCGTTTGGCTCGGTATAGTCTTCATTGTCTGACTCTTTAATTCTGGGTTGAGACAGGTCCAACATAGTTGATGCAATATATCCAGCGGAATCTATGGTTGTTGATTAAGTTTATATCGCATGTGTGGCCTCTTTTTCTTTAGCCGAGGTTTTTCCCACTGGGTTTACTCGGTTAAGGTTGTTTTTCAGAGGCCCTTGATCCCACACGTTTTTCCTATTGATGTATTGACGTTATTCATTGAATGAAATCAGTTTTACCTTCAAAAAAAAATATCTATATAAATCATAAGGGAAATTTTATTTGAACCCATATAACATCACCTTACACCCAACTTAAATTTTAAATATAAATTGTTTTTTAACCTTATTGTATAATTACCATCAAGTATAAGATGAAATTAATACAAAAATCAAAGTTTATCAATAAACCCATATCTAATAATGAAACTCTTACCATCACGCAATCTTTTTTCTACGTTCTATTTTGACTAAAACTCTAAGACGTTGTCATAGAGAAAAAAACAAGTTTTTTTACGGGTGATTTTGAAGTTTTGAATCTTTAAATAAGGTATCAATCGATTTATGACATTTATTTTATTTGATTATAATTATTTTTGCTTAGGCTTTAGGAGCAGTTGTATACTGCCTGTAAATAGGCTTGAAATCAAAGGATAATAAAGGTGGATGATGTGTGACTTTGTTCCTTCACCACCACATATTCTAGTTTCTTCAAAGATCCATATAAATGGCTAATCATCTTTACCAAAGATCACTTGGAGACAAGTTTTAGTGGTAGTGTCCCGATAAATATAGAATCAAATCTTTCTTGTTAAGAGGAAACAGCCATCACTCAAGGAGAAAATTGAAATCAAGAAAATAATTAAAATCAAATAGCTTAACTGGTTGGTAAATCACATCGAAATAATAAACCTGCTCGGAGCACCAGGTGCAAATGAAATGACATGATAACCCAATCTGGTTTTCTCACAATTCTCAATTAATTCAACCTATAAATCACTTCATACGCTTTGTACGATTGGAAATCGCTAAACGTTTGCAAACTAAAAAAATATTTTGAATGCCGCTTGGGTATTCGGTAGAAAAAAAAGAGCAATGAAATTTTTGTACGCCATTCCACGTTGTGTCTCTAGCGTCTCTTTAGAAATTTTTCCTACGCTCTGCTTCGACGTTAATTTTTGGTTTCTTATTTTTCAATTAGGTGTAAAGATAAATTTACATATCTGATTGAGTTTATAAAAATAGTTTATTTGAGTATAAAGAGATTTGGTAGTTTAATTAAAAATAATATAGGCATAAAGAGTAAGTTGGATCTAGAGTGAAATTTCCCAAATCTTAATACACTACACTCACTATAAGTATCACTAAACCATATATATTCATTGACATTCTAAATATTACTGAAATTAAGTCTCGATGAAAATTATTGAAATAGATGTATGAGCGCAAAATGTAACTGTATTGTTTTCCTTACTTTTAAAGGATCAGAACGATGTTATATATTAATTAGACTCCAAAATAATTACAATTTATAATAAGTTTAGTATGACTTTTTTAGCATATTGCCTTAAAAGTTGTGTTTTACATGGTCCCTATATAAAAGAGATTATGCATGATTAAGTTTTTCTAAATTGAGGTTAATTGCACTTTTTTAATGCAAACATGTTGTTGATATTTTGTCTAAATTACAGTTAACCGCAACGTAAAATGAATGTATGCTTGTTAAGAATGTTGACATGAATTGACTTGAGTATATTTCATATTTGCATCTTATTTCTAAGGATAATGTTAGAGAGACCAAATTTTTAACTTTTGTAAATCATATGACGTGTTCATTGATAATTGGATTATTACTTAAGTATTGATTAACGTGCTTATTTCCTATTGGTGACACATCATATTGTTTGTAAATTTGGTCTAAAATATTGGTCTACTTAACATTACCCTTTTCTAATCACTTATGGGATGTCTAATACATTTTTTTGTCAAGCAACTAATTTAATTAAAAATAAACAACACTAATACAAAATGAGGTAAGTCCAAAGACAATCCACAATTGTCGAATAGAAGTGCACTCCATTACAAAAGTAAAATAAGCAAAGAGCCCCAAAAGTGAGCACTTAAGTTGAATGGAAAATTGGGTTGGGCAAGCAACCTGCGCTAAAAGTGCTTCCATAATCCTACCAAATAGTGCGAATTGCACTTTAGCACCCATCGAAACCCAAAGCACGCCTCCAACCAAAGCCCATGCAGAGCCGGTCCAAAGATTTTTTAGGCTCGGGGTGACACCGAAAATTGTGCCCTCACTTTATATAAAAAAATTATTTGTTTTTAAACGTAAGACATCGATAAAATTATATTTAGAAAAGAACTTCAAACTCAGTAATTTAAAAATACGGAAAAAACTAAATTATTTTGTGTCGAGAGAAGGAACCCAAAAAACTTCAGGCTTACAAGTAGATAGATTATGAGTTTTGTCTTCCATCTGAACTTTTAAATTGTTTTTGTATAAATCATGAGGTGTTTTTTCTTATTAACTAACCTCATCAATATAAGACTAAAAAAATAATGATATTTAGTCTTTAAGGATATGTACAAGTAATGAATGGGCACCAAATTAAACTTTTTGACGACATGTCATATGATTTGCAAATTTGGTCTAAAAATTTAGTCTACGCATCACCCTTTGTTGAAGATTAGATTTGAATTAGAACAAATCTTTAAAAATAGCAACTCACATAGTTACTAGCTAGTAATTAAAAATAAATAAACAACCAAACAAAAATTCGTAAAAATTAAAAAAAAAAATTAAACATGCACATAGCATTTCGAACTTAGGACCTCTCGTTAATGTTAAATACAAAAACCATTGCTTCTAATTAAACTTATAATCATTTAGCCAAATTTTATAAATTTATACTGTTATGAAAAGAAATTTATAAAAATTGGAATTTAAATAAGCACACATGGTGTTTTGAACCCAAAACCTCCTCATTAATTTCAAACAACAAAATCACCGGTTCTAAATTTTATAAATTTATACTCTTATGAAAACGTATATAAATATGTCACACTAATAATTTTAGTGCCCCTAATTTTTTTGAGCCCCGGACGGTCGCCCTACCCTCACTGGGCCTGGGCCGGCCCTGAGTCCATAGAAGAAGAACTCGAGGAGTCGAATAGCCGAATCAGGTGGGAAGTAGCTTGCGGCAAGGAATAAGAATTTAGAAAGAAAGAAAAAGGCATGAAACTGCAACAAGATTTGACAACAATTGAGACAAAGCTCAAAGAAAACGGGACACGCTAAGAGGAAAACTACCAAAAATCAAAGGGAAAAAAAAGAAAAAATAAAAGAAAGAAAGAAAGAACGAGGTTAGGAAAGAAGAAAAAAAGGATTAGGAAAGTAGACAGAGTTGCCACTAACCCCACTCCAGGGGGACGGCAGCGGCTAAAATGATATCAACTTTGGGGATTTTGACTTCAGGATAGAGGGAGCGCCGCTTTGTGGAATGTCTATGCTAATATGAACAATATAAATATAAATAATGGATAAACCATCAAACAATATTTTATATTCCTTCGTTTGTTTTCCCCAAAAGACGTGTCAACAGAAATCTAATCTTAGGGCTTGGTTTCACCGCTACAAGTAGTCCTAATTAAAATGAGTTTTGTGCTCCAAGAAAAGGTCAAGGAAATAGTGTGAAAATCCATGCAAATTTGGAAACGCATTTAAAACAATTAAAGAGTAATGTTAAGGAGATCAAATTTTTAAACAAAATTTACAAATCAAATGATGTGTTATCATTTACCAATAAGAAACACACACGTTAATCCATAATTAATTAGTAATTTAATAATCTATAACCACATTATTTAGTTTGTAAGTTTGATTTAAAAAATTTGATCTCTCTAACATTATTTTTAATTAAATGATTTTTAAATCGTCAAAAACGTTATGGTTAGTGCTTGCCAGTAAGTTAAAGGTGTTGCGTGCTTAATTTAAGTACTTAATTTTTCTAACAAATTTCACTATGCGCCAAATAAAAAACGTTTTTATTAAAAACGCTTTTGAACAAAAACGCTTTCTAAAGGAAAGCACTTCCTAACATGACGTGGTAGATGATTTCACGGGCATGCAAATGGAAACATCAGGCACATTAGGTCAGAAGCACGCATGCATAGACCAAAAGAAAATCTATCTAAATTCCAACATGCACCGCCGCAAGACTTATTCGGTAATATTCAAACAGTAGAAAAGTAAACAAGACCTATGTTTTTAATTTTATAGAATATAAGAAGCACGCATGCTTTAGTTTTTACGTTTTTCTCACCTACTTTTTATCTTTTTCCTTGTCGGTTATAATTTGATTATTGAACTAAACATAGTAAATACCAATATTAAATTAAACATGGTAAATACCAAAAATATATATGACAATATTTGAAAATTTTCTTATATATTCATTAATCTCCAAAGTGGAGTATATATAAGAGTTACAATTGGTATTACATATGTATTTCACCAATGTGGGACAATAAACTACTATTTACACTCTAACTAATATATAACTCGTAACACTCCCCCTCAAGTTGGTGCAAAGATGTCACGCGTGCTCAACTTGTCAAGCGAGTTGGAAAACACACTATTAGACACAGCCTTAGTAAGAGCATCAGCAAGTTGATCTTCAGATCTCACAAATGGAAACATAATAATTTCAGCATCCAATTTTTCCTTAATGAAATGTCGATCAATCTCCACATGTTTTGTTCGATCATGTTGCACTGGATTATGAGCAATCTCAATAGCAGCCTTATTATCACAATGAAGTTTCATAGCACCTTTGGAGTTAAACCCAAGATCTTTCAACAATTTTTTCAACCACAACAACTCATATACACCATGCGACATACCACGAAACTCAGCTTCTGCACTTGACCTAGCCACCACTTTTTGTTTCTTGCTTCTCCAAGTAACTAAATTACCACCCACAAACATAAAGTATCCAGATGTAGATCGTCGATCAGTGATAGAACCTGCCCAATCTACATATGTATACCCTTCAACATTCAAATGACCATTCTTGGAGAAAAACAGGCATCTGACATGAGCCATCTTCAAGTACCTCAAAATACGGGTTACTGCATCCATATGAGCTTCACCAGGTGAGTGCATAAACTGATTTACCACACTAACTGCATAAGCAATGTCAGGGCGAGTGTGAGACAAATAAATTAATCTCCCCACAAGCCTCTGATACTGTTCCTTATGAGTAGGAACTTGATCTGGAAATAAGCCCAGACGATGATTCTGCTCAATCGGATTATCAACAGGTTTGCAATCTAACATACATGTTTCAGCTAACAAATCAAGAACATATTTCCGTTGAGACAGAAAAATACCATGCTTGGATCGTGCAACCTCGATTCCAAGAAAATACTTCAATTCACCCAACTCTTTCATTTCAAACTCAATAGCTAGATACTTTTGAAGACGTTGTATCTCCTTCTGATCATCACCAGTCACTATCATGTCATCAACATAAATAATCAATGCAATTAGCTTACCATTTTGTCGCTTTAGAAATAAAGTATGATCTGAATGACTCTGGATATACCCAAACTTCTTCATTGAACTTGTAAACCTCCCAAACCACGCTCTAGGAGATTGTTTCAAACCATACAAGGTCTTTCGTAACCTGCATACAACACCTTTTCCAAGAGATGTTCCAATACCAGGTAGGAGATCCATATACACTTCTTCCTTAAGATCACCATGAAGGAAAGCATTCTTAACATCAAATTGCAACAGAGGCCAATCCTGGTTTGCTGCTAAGGACAGAAGAACACGTACAGTATTCAGTTTGGCAACAGGAGCAAATGTCTCCTGATAGTCCACCTCATAGGTTTGAGTATAACCCTTAGCAACTAATCTAGCTTTATATCGGTCAATAGAACCATCTGCTTTGTGCTTAATAGTAAACACCCATCTACATCCAACGGCTTTTTTTCCGTTTGGTAAAGGAACCAAATCCCAGGTAGAATTCTTTTCCAAAGCTTCCATCTCAACTTGCATGGCATCACCCACTTAGGGTCAGACAAGGCATCTTGCAATTTTGTTGGAATTGATACACTAGATAGCTGACATATGTAAGATCCATATGGTTTGGATAAACGATGATTAGACACATAATTGTTGATAGGATATTTGGCTTTGGCATGCATATCAGGCTCATATTGTACTTTAGGTTTTTCACGATTAACTCGTTGAGGCAACTGATAAGTAGAAGAATCGTCAGAATTTACTTCATATATGCCACCATCTTGTACCAAACTGTTAGAAGAATCATCACTAGACGAACCATCATCAGGCAACTCGTTAAACATATCAGCAACAGGCAACCGATCATTAGAAGGTAATTCGTCAGACATACTAACAGACAACTCGCTGGGCACATCTGATATATCGTCAGTAGAAATAGTTCCAGGAATAACAGGTGACCGATCACTATCTGCAGTCGACTGATCAGTATCACGCAACATAATAGGTTATGTTCCCAACTTTGCCTGTAACCCATCATTCATACCATCTCTTCGAATCTGCACTTTACTCCCCTTCTCCCCCTGAAGTGGAGAGTCGGAAGAGGGCTTCACAAAATAAAAAACTTCCTCATGGAAAGTGACATCCATGGTAATATAAGTTTTTTGAGTTGGAGGATGATAACACTTATAGCCTTTCTGATTGTTAGCATACCCAATAAAGACACATCGAAGAGCACATGCATCAAGTTTACTTCGCTGATGAGAGTAGACATGCACATACGCAATACACCCAAACACTTTCGGAAGAAGCTTTGATACAGAAACAAGAGAAACATGTTGTTGTAGCACATCGAACGGTGTCTGAAAATCAGGAACCCTACTTGGAACACGATTGATCAAATACACAACAGCCAAAACAGCATGACCCCACAAATGATTAGGAACACATTTATCCAACATCAAGGAGCGAGCAACTTCCATTATTTGACGATTCTTCCGTTCGGACACACCATTTTGTTGGGGTGTAAACGGAGTAGTTGTCTGGTGAATAATACCATGATCACGAAAAAAACATGCCAAAGTGTGATTCACATATTCTCCCCCGTTATTAGACCTGAAGACCTTAACTTTGGTCTGAAACTGAGTAGACACCATTGTACAAAATTCTTGAAGAAGTAACGGAACATCACTCTTATTCTTCATCAAGAACACCCAAGTTAACCGAGTACAATCATCAATAAAAGTAACAAACCAACGGAATCCATTAAAAGTAACTTTCGCTGGACCCCACACATTAGAATGTATCAAATCAAATGGCAAAGTAGCTTTAGAATCACTTACAAGAAATGAAGCACGATGACTCTTAGCCATGACACATGTTTCACACTTGAACTCTGAATCACTACAAGTGCAAAACAAAGAAGGAAATAGATGTTTCAAATAACTGAATGATGGATGTCTCAATCGTCGATGCCACAACCAAATTTGATATCTGTCATCCACTTTAGCACTTAAAACTTGATGATTATTTGAACCAAAAACAACAGTATCCTCCATAGTCAAGATGTACAAACCCCCTATTCTTTTACCATGACCAATTATCTTCTGAGTTTGAATATCTTGAAAATAACAATACGTAGGGTAGAAGTGAGAAGAACAATATAAGGTATCAAGAAGTTTTCCTACCGACAAAAGATTGCACTTAAGATCAGGAATAAGTAAAGCACGGACCAATGATAAGGTTGAAGTTAGAGAGATAGTGTCTTCACCCTTCACAGGGGAATGTGCTCCATTCGCACTAGTAACATACGGATCACGAACATAGTCACATAACTCATCAAACACTCTAGGGTCACTAGTCACATGATCAGTGGCCCCAGTATCTATTATCCATTTATTTGTTCCACCAAGATGCATAACAACTCTATGATTATATTGAGCCATTGAACAAAAATCACGAACAATAAAAGCATAAAAGATACGCAGCGGAATGAAAACAATTTACCAGATACTGTAGCAGAGACTGTTCACAGACTGTAGTAGAGCACTATTCACGGCACTGTAGAGGACACTGTTCACGCATTGTACTGTAGCGCACCACTATTCACTTTTTTTTTTTTTAACGAAGGAAATCACGAAAAATGTGGGCACAAAATTAAAGCACACAGGTCACCAAGAGCAAACTGCTCTGATACAATATTGAACTAAACATGGTAAATACCAATATTAAACTAAACATGATAAATATCAAAAATATATATGACAATATTTGGGAATTTCTTATATATTCATTAATCTCCAAAGTGAAGTATATATAGGAGTTACAATTGGTATTACATATGTACTTCACCAATGTGAGACAATAAACTACTATTTACACTCTAACTAATATATAACTCGCAACATTGACAACACGTTTTAGTTGTCAATTATGTGCAAATATAAACAGAAAATGTTAAGAAGATTTTTTTAAAGTAAGATTTTTTATGGGGTATGATATTCACACACCCCTTTTTACTTTTCCCACACCTTTTTGGTTTTCGGCCATCGAATCAGATGAATTTAAGAAGATCAACAGACAGAAATTAACAAGGGGTGTGTGAGAAGTAAAAAGGGGTGTGTGGATAGCACACCCCATTTTTTATAGATACATTGTCATCTCATATTTTTAACATAATTTTTATGTCAACAATATAAAATATTGTGTTAAAAACATAAAATAACGTAGAATTTATAGAAAATCTCATTTTAATATAATTTTTTTAGCATTTCTCATACAAAATATAACAGCAGAAAAGTTTCCAAGACCTTTGTTTAAACTTTTGTACCATGATTCTGTCATTTGTCATTTGTCATCTAATGGGGTTTTGTCGATTCGCAAGAATCGAAAGAAAAATGCAACAATGATGAAGGAATGAACAGTTTAAGAGATAATTGAGGCATTCCAATGTTATATTCCTACATTTTTTTAATATTAAAAAATACAAGCGATATTGAAAGAATGTTGAATGAGACATAGATGAATGTTCTTATTTCAATTGAAAGTGCAACGGCGAATTTGAATCACATTATTTTTCTTCACTTGTTAGTGAGAGGTCTTAGGTTTGATTCTCGCCAAATGCGAATTTGAACCACATTATCGTTAGCTCATTGTGAGGTTAAGTCAACCTCCTTTTGTTTAGTGTAGATACTATTATTTGTTAAAAATAAAAAATTAAATTACATTAAATTAAATTAAATTAAATAAAACTGAAAGTGCAAACCCTTGCAATTATAACTACTTTTAGTAATTCATTTTAGGTGATGGACTTGTATATATTTCTCATTGCCAATGAGCGTATGCATTTTAATTTTGACTTTTTAGCCAAAATGATCCTTAAGATTGATGTCACTATTTATTTTGGTCCTTGAGATTTAAATCAATAAAAGTTATATCTAAGATTGTCCACCTTTAATTATTTTGGTCATTCTATGAAAAATCTCAATTAAATTGAAGAAATCACCAACTCACGTGGAAAGGTTGAATTGACAAAAACATCCTCAATCTAAAGGAGATTTTTCACAAAAATGACCAAAATGATTGACGATGGACAATCTCAGAGACCACTTCTATCGATTTTAAATATCAAAGACCACAATGAGGAGGTATGTCAATCTCATAAATAAATCATTTTAGCTAAAATAAAAATAAAATAAACCTTTAATTTTTTCGGAAACTGTATTAGCGCCACTAAGATAACTCTCTCTCTCTCTCTCTCTCTCTCTCTCTCTCTCTCTCTCTCTCTCTCTCTCTCTCTCTCTCTCTCTCTCTCTCTCTCTCTCTCTCTCCATTTAGACTCTATAAGTACCAATTAAGAAGAAATTAAATGACAAATAAGTGTTCTAAAAAAAAAAAAACAAAAAGACAAAAATGACAAATAAGTAAAAGAAAAAGAGAAGAGTCTGAAGTTTTTGTTTTTTCTGGCCATGAATGAATCTTTACTCTTTTTATGTAATAAATCACGTTGGTAGCAGAGAAACAAGGACTTTGGTATTCATGGCCCTTTGCATGTGGGAAGACCTACAAACAGGCCCATGATGTAAACCTACCAACGGCCCAATCTAGGTCAGCCCAAAAACTTCTTCGAAAAGTTAAAATACTCAAGTGGATGCTTTGTGAATGAAATGGTTTGAGTGGAGCTAAGCTACACAATTTTTTTTTTAACAAGTGGTACTATCTACATTAAGAAGGAGAAGGTGGGTTTAGCCTCACAATGGGCTAGCAATAATATGATTCAAATTCGTCTTTAACAAAAATTGAACCTAAAAACTCACTTTCAAAAGAAGAAATAATAGTGCTAGTAATAATTTGATACAAACTCGTCTTTCATAAGATTCAAATGTCAGACCTTTTACTTATAAAAGAAGAGGAATACCATCAAATTATATTGCTAGTGGCCCCTTTGTTTCCCGACTTCAAAATTGTATAAATCAAGGAAGAATGAAATGATAAACAAGACGTGGAGGGCGGAAAGAGAAACAAGTGTGAAATCACGTACTCAAGATCAACATCACAAGTAAATTATATTGAATTGCAAACGTAACTTCCAAGATTAGACGATCAAGTACACAAAACAAGAAACTAAAGCCCTTGCCAAATCAAGTAAAAGGCAAAACAGTTCAAGATACCTTTGAACAACGTATACAAATTGATTGACAAAAAAGGTCTTTGAACATACACATATAGAGATCACATCTACAAAGTGGGAAAGGCTCCGTTCATTTCCCGTTGCATGCGTTGTCACACTTCTTGTAGTTGTTAACTTATATTACATCATTGGTGGCCCCAACAATTACGAGTCATTAGATAAGAACCTAGGTTTTTTTAGTGCTAATCACCACTCGTCTTCGAGACTAGCCCGGTGGAAACACATGACAGTACAGACAAATATGAAGAACGAAAAGAATTCAATCCACATAGCAGGTGTCTCAATCATATGAGCGTGCCTAAGAATGATGGGAATGGCTATGCTCCCAACAGTTGATGCACCAGTCAAGAATTTAGCTGCATTTATCCACCTGCAATACATAGAGAAAAACGAGGAAGGCGTTAATGTGACTTTGGCTAATAGAGATTCTTTGTAAGGGCAGTTTACCAGTGGCACAAGTTCCATGGGCTACTGGTTATTCGGAGAGTAAACATCACTACTTACATAAATAATTACTTACTGATGTGTTAAAAGGATTGATCTTTATGAATTGGCCCTCCTTTCAGCAATATTTCAATATGTACTTTTATGCTTTGTTCTACTTATCTATAAATCAAACTTCTACAATGAGCTATATTTCCCTCAGATTTCTAGAATGAGCTATACTTGTGTTATCTTCATGAATCATCCACACATGGCAACGGGTGGAAAAAACCTGGTTAGATCTAGTTGTGAGTTATACCATACGGGCGGACAAATAAATTGGTCCATGACACACAAGTATCATGGCATTAGAACTATGAGCTATCTATAAGGTAAAGAAAGTTATAAGTACAGGGTATATTACATATGAGGGATACATTAAGGAAGAAAATTTTGTTACGTAAGAGCTCAAAAAGACTCACCCATCGCTTTCCCTCGTAAATAAAACCTGAGTAGAACCACCACCAAAGAATAAGCAAGGCATGGGTACCAGCACGTACATCAGAGCTACAAGAATAATCAAAACTCACATCCCTTGATACTCAAAGAACCTAAATACCACGTAGAATAAACAACTTATATTAACTACTCTCACCAGATAACATTGGCCACCAATTGTTGTATAATGCACAAGCCTGCCACACATTAGAAGACATAATCATAATAACAAACAGTAAACGGTAAGCATATAAGACATTTGAGATCCAATTGGCAGTTAAGTTCAAAACCATTCTCTCCCTTAATCTGGTAATATATCACCAAGCATTATTATTAATACAGCAAGCGATATAATAGCCCTTTTCAGAAGGAAAGGCAGCTTCAACAACACCCTGGCACTAGGGTTCTATAACTTTGTCATGGTAACCGGCTACTACGGCCATCTATATCAACAAAAGAAAAAGAAGAGAAAGAAAATCTAACCCACACAAGAATTATTGGTTGCTGTAATAAAATATCAATGCACAAATGGCCTTTTACTACTTCGACATCATTAAACAAACCAGGGAATAAATCTACAAAATCCTCCCAACTCTAATGTGAAAAGGTAACAAGGAGAATACTTTTTAATCTGCATCCTATCCCTAACTTTCTTTTAGGGAAGTGTACCAGATTCTAGCTTAACTTTTCTTCTAAAGTGGGTTACAAGAAAATGGGAACAGCAATATATGCCAACTGCACAATGACCTGCATTAGAAGACAAGTTAAGCTAAAAACAAGCACACCGCTTCTGAATTCATAAAGTAAGATGATTCGCGAAGATAAACACAAGTGTGTGTGTGCGCACGCCTTATTCTTCATGCATCCAGCATATTTTTAAGGAAGAGTATGGATGACATAACAGAATACTAGGTTATAGCTGCAATTGAACAGACGCATATATCTGTAGGCTGGAGTACAAAGCAAACACCTTTTAAAACAATTCAGAACATGTAATAACCACAAGCTCACAACCAGTCAAGCGATTAAAAAATAAATAATAATATAAACAAAAGACAAATACCAGGATTTGTAACAAGATGCTTGCTGAAAACATAAAAGCAAGTCCTGCAAGCCTGTACACCAAGAAATTCACTTCAGAAATGTGTTAAGTAGCTTCATAACATGGATGAATTTACATAACCAAATTCCTACTTACACTGCAAAGAACACGAAC
Organism: Malus sylvestris; assembly: GCF_916048215.2. Classification (NCBI taxonomy): domain Eukaryota; kingdom Viridiplantae; phylum Streptophyta; class Magnoliopsida; order Rosales; family Rosaceae; genus Malus; species Malus sylvestris. Next base: position 2,830,211 of record NC_062273.1, read on the forward strand.
CATCAGCAATACGGGGAGGAACAATGCATCAAAACAAAAAACTGTTAGTACTCAATCCCATCAAAGCATGACCGAAGACTGAACAAATAACACAATTGCATGACTTATATATATCCGAAGGATGCCGTGCTCGTAGCATATCAGAAGTAGGAGCGAGCAACGCAACCCTTCAAATTTTGTGAACTACAGCCCCTAACTTTCATATAGAGATCATGATGGAAATCCAAGCTCCTCATAACGTTTCCACATTAGTAAGTTAAAACTAAAATCTAAATTGATACCATTATAATTTATACTCTTCCGATAAGATATCAAATCTTCAAATGAGAGAAATTCAGAGAATTGCAGAACTTTATTAATCAAAAAGTTTAATTAAAAAGAGAAGCACTCAAAATTGGGTGTTTACGAATCATCAAATGTGATCAACTATATGAAACCCTAATTAATTTTAGCACAATTCCAACATGTTCAGCTCTCAAGCCACTTGATTCCACTTCTCCAAAGTTTTCAGAGAGAATTGGACAAATATAAGAAAACATAAGCAGAATTTTAATATTATTCAACGAAATTGTTCATATTTATCTTCATCCAGCCAAAAGCAAAATTATTGTAAATAATCGAGGGAAAAAAAATGAACAGAGTGGGTTAAGAATTGTACCTTCAATGGTCATCGCCATGGAAGAGAAGAGAGGCTAGTGACGGAGGAAGCTTCGTGTTCGCAAATCGCGACCAAAGAAGCAAAACGACTAGCTCCAAAATTTGCAGAGGTGAAAGGTATAAGTCTTCGATTGGTCTTCGGCTTCAGGAGTCGAGGCCCAAAATTATAAAATAAAATAAAATAAAATAAATAATAAAGAAAGTGGAGTCTTCTTTTTGCCGGGTAAAAGTTTAGCTGCAGTAAAACTGTAACGTCCGCTCGTTTGAATTCAAATAGAAATCCTCTACGAATCCCTTCGTCATAATTCATCAAATCAGAAAATCTGTGCTGTTGAAAAATAATTCAATGGCTATAAACAAAGGTTCATTATAAAAGTTATAATAACTTCAACCGTTGAATCAAATTAATGGTACGGATTCTCTAATTTGGTAAATTAGAACGAACAGATCCGCCATTTCCTTCAAAATATACTTCTATAAAGCGTTTTTATTCACTATTGTTTTTCGTCAATAGTACTTGTTTAACATTTTTATAAAAAAGCAGTGTGTTGTTTGGCAACATTTAAATAGCTACTTGGAGAATTTATCCCATTATTATCGCTATTCGTTGGAAAGCTAGTCTGTTTCGTTCAATCACTTAGAAACTTGGAAGTGGTCTTCGAGATCTCTCAATCGAGTAGTCTATTCTGATGCAGCTTTAACCAATTTGAGGGTGCGCTTTATGAGTTGGGCAACCATGCCTCCTCCCTCAAGGGTGATGGTCCTCTCTCTTGACGGACTACCATGTCCTCCAAGTTTGTAATTTTTAAGAGAGAGGTGTTTCCTCGTCTCTCCTCTCTTTTTTGGCATGCATATAGGGTATTTTGGTGGTGTGTGCCTCTTCTTTCTAGGTTCTTGATGCTCCTTGTGTGATTAGGCAACACTTTTCCTCCCCGTTGCGGTACTAGGAGTCGTAGCACGACTACGACTCCTCTTCCATCGTACTAGATATGTATGAAGTTCACCTCAAATCATAATGATATGCATTGTTCGTTTGAAAATCAAGAGAAAGGTTGGTTAATTCTTTCAAGGTTTCTGATTTAGTTTGCAAATTTTGTAACTTGACCGTGTTTGAGCACCAACCTCCAGCAGAAAACTAACACATCAAATGAAGAAACAAAAAGCAACGAATCCAAATATTTATTCCCTCTTCTAAATTTTCCAAGTTAGCACATGTAGTCATAGAGAGCGTATGTCCTCCAATATGAGAATATTTTTTTTCTACAATACTCATCTCTTAATGACATGGTTACGGTTGGGCATGGGCCTGGGCCGGGCCAGACCTAATTTTGAAAGGACCGGATTGGACCCGGTTTAAAATAAAAATGATCGGTTCAAGACGAGTACAACAGATTTTAATTTAGTAACCTGACCTAACTCGGCCCGTTTGAACACAGTAGCTGCACAGACTGAACACATGGGAAAACCATTGCGGGTGGGAAATCAAAAGCCTAAATACACGATTAAATGCAATTTAATACACAATTACACGATAAATGAATAAAAACTTCACTTCTCAACTGGGTTCAATTCAAAACAGAATTTAAATGCAGCTCACATGAAATTACATTGCTTGCAAAGCATTTAAATTATAAACAAAAATGCATAGAGATAAAAAAATAAAAAATAAAAAAAGGAAATGGCTGTACCGGCGCATGATTTGATAATGTGGATCTTGAGGAGCAAGACGAGGACGTTGGCCAGTTGGGTCATGTCGCCCGCTAATCTGAATATATTCATTTTTGCTGGATCCGAGTTACCCATTTGTCTTCGGATCTCTCTGGTTCAGCTTGTGAAATGAAATGGGTTTACTGCTTGCTTCTCTGCCAATCGGTGTCGAAAGGCACAGAGAGATACAGCAGCTGCGTTCAATCTTTTCCTCTGGGTTTTTTTGAGCTTCTGGTTTCAGTGACGAAATCTCAGTAGGTAGATCTGTTTACACGAGTTCATTTCAAGGTTGCTGGGCCGTCGTGGTGGTCGCCAGGGCCCAGAATCGCGACGGCGGTGATGTTGGGGTGGTGGAGGAGATGACTGACGGAGAGTAACGGAGTGTGGGTGGAACCGTGGAGGAGAGGATGGGCGGTGCCGTCATGTTGGTCGCGACGACGGAGGAGAAGACGATTGAGAGTTGGAGTCGAGGGAGTCAAGGGACGGACGGCGTGGAGTGACTGATTCTGGAATCTGGAGTGGACTCGGGAGGAAGGATGACTAGGGTAGAAACCCGGGAGGAAGGTGGACTCGTCCGTCCATTCCAATTACAAACAGGCCGGTCCGGGCCCCTTTTTCTATACATCTGGAATGCCCCGACCCGCGTTCTTATACCCGTTTGCCCACCCTTAGACATGGTTGCATCTTGCATGATGTGTGTTGCAGACAATATATATTTGGTAACTTTAACGAAAAGCACTCGGTACTGTTCATTTTAACGAAAAACCACATTTTTACACTAAAAAATCAATCCTGGTACTATTCACTTTACCCTTTATTTTGTCCTTATCATTAAAACTCAAAGTTTTCAAGCCCTTTTCATTAGTTTTCTTACAATTCGGGAACATACACTTTTGACACTCATTTTGTAGAGTCAACTTCCTGTGTGTTTCAACCATTCGAACCTTCTATATTTAAATACATTATTCATAAATCATTTTTGCAAAACATTAGACAAATTCAATACCATTAAGATTTATTTGTAGTGAAGAAATTTGACGAACAAATAAATACTGAATTTAATCCAACAATCATATAACTTTGGATTTTGGTGATTTTTGGTAGATACGATCTTCGGGGGTAAGATATCCCCATTCCCTTTTCTCTTAATTACAGAACTCTACATTTAGCATATGGAATTGCAAGTGATACCCTAAATATATTTCCATAAATATTCTAATTAAACCTTCAAGAGCTGCAACTTGTTCAAAAAGCCAATACCAATCCAGTTCATTTCTAGAGCAGACCAACGCACTTGATTAATCTGAGCTGTCGTTCCATACCACATCTCCGGCTCCGCATCGCCGCCGCCATTGGACTGAAATCCAGGTCTCACCACATCCCAAATTAGAGCCCTTGAATCATCACTCACCGAACATAATTGGTGTCCTTTCCCTGGAGACCATGAAATGGCATTCACACTGGCACCATGTTTTTTGAGCTCCATCAGAGGTAATGTGGGAAATCTGATGTCCAATATCACCACTTTGTTGCTGTCCATTCCAACTGTGGCAATGAATCTTGGGTCATGTTTGTTCCATTCTAGCCTCAACAAAGATCTTTCTTGAGTAGGGTTTTCATAAACTATGGTAGACCTGTTGAAGATGAGTTAAGAAAATATGCCTTGGGTCACAAGATACATGAAGCATAAGTATCTTGAGCTACCAAATGCTAAAGGGAAATGATCTCAAATGACACTATAAATCAGTCTATTACTGCAACAATATTAACCATATCTCTCGAAATTTTGTCGATACTATCAATGTTAACAAATAATTAGATTGTCTTGATATAACATAAATAAAGTACCAATGTCGATATTGTCGATTTACTATAATAATAATGCAATTTGAGAAGATTGCTATAGTGATATTGTTTTATTTTAAAACTTTTCTAATTATTAGTTTTTTAAAAGTTTGGCTACTCCGTATGCAATCGAAAGGAAAATATGTTGAACTTGCTCGAAGAAACGGAAGAAAATGATCTCTCTAAAGAACACAAGACTATAAAGAATAGACTTGTTATTAGCACTAAAAAAAAGTTCATCTACGCTCATCCATTCCTTATTATTTTACTACGGACAAGTGTGCATGATGATTTTTTTTTCTTGAAGTGCCAATAGCAACTCCCATAAAAAATTAAAAGGTGAAAATTAACCCTTACCTCTCTTTGTTTCTCAAATCAAACACCCTGACAGTGCCATCACCAGAAGCTGAAGCAAACACATTGAAGCCACCCCAAGAAATGTCATACACTTCTTTGTCATGAGCCACCAACTGAGTGTCCACAACTTCCCTCTCAATATCCCAAATTGTGCATGTAGTGTCCACACTCGACGTAGCCACTCGCCTAGTGTCAAACTCAGCCCAGTCAAAAGACGTTATGGCCGAATTAAACTCACTGCTCATGTTGCTATTCAGCAGAGACTTGAGCTCAATCCTATCATCATGGATCTCCCATAGCCTTAAGTAGTCACCGGACGTGGCGATTAGATCAGGATTCGCGGTGTCCTCAGAGGGGAAGAACATGAGGTTGGTTGGTGCGTAAGGGTGGTCGAAAATGAGGCGGCTATCGGTGGCGAAGTCGGATGTGTCACGGTTGAACTGGACTAGTTCAACCTTGTTGCTGTAGTCCTCAATGAAGCTGCCAATGGCTAGGCGTGAAGGTTTGTCATGGCGGACTGACCAGGCTAAGGAGGAGATTGGCCATTGACTTACGTAGGTGTGGACGCCTGCTTTTTTCTCTGCTGGACTTTGCATGTTTGGAGTTGGAATTTGATTTTTAATTCTCTATAGCTGCATGGGAGTTAAATCCAAATTTTAGAGTTAATTAAAGTACGACATTGAACAAGTATTAATTTAATTATTTGAAGCCCTGAATGCATGTTAAAGCTTTGAATTATTGTCACGCTTGTTGCCTAACAAAGCCAAGAAAGCTGCCAATAATATTGCCTGTGTCTAGTATATATTACTCCTAAATCATCTAGCTTTAACCTGGTATACTACAAGTCGATTTAATTAATTTAATGTAGCCCTGAGATTTAAAGATTTAACTTCAACACTTACATCTATTTTATGTAGCATTGAGATTTAAAAATTTCTTCAATTTAACGAAAAGGTTTTTACAGAATAATCAAAATAATTGATGGTGAACAATTTTAATAACCAATTTCATTAATTTTAAACTTTAGAGACCACAGTGATGAGTTATACTAATCTCACTAATCATTTTGACTAAAAAGTTAAAATAATATTTTAGTATATCCCCATTGTAACCATTTTTCTTTACGGAATTATATTCTCTTCAGATCTCCTCATTGGAGATCCGAGTGATCAATTAATACTAATTATTTATTAAAAATTTTGCGATCACAATTAAATACTTTTTATATTTTTCAAAAGTAAAGTAAACTCAATTTGTGTGAAAAAAAAAATACCCTTCCTTTCTCTTCGACCCAACAGACACTACCACACCATCACCCAATCTCCGGCAACGGCGACAAACACCCACCTCGCCACCGCACCGCCGCCACAACCCTCTGTTACTTTGCACCTTTCTTCGTTCGCTTCGTCCAGAATCTTGATGAAGCCATGACCCGTACGCAGACGTAACGAGATGCCGCCGTAGCTAATGCCATCTGTATCAACCCCGGGTCCATTGTTGCGTTTCAGAGCTCCAACACTTGCGGACAGAGAAATAGATTGGGCAAGAGAGAGGGAGAGTGGGACAAGGCTCTCAACATCTATCTTTCTGGTATCCGTTCAATATACATCGTAATAATTATTTTTTATTTTTTATTTTTTTTATTTAATTTTAAATATTTTATTTCTAATCACTGTATGATAAATAAATATTATTTATGGTTTCTAAAAATTATCATAAAGATAATATAACGAAAATCCATATTGACGAATAAAAAAAAAGTAAAAAGACAAGCAAGACCTCGTTTTGCGTAAAGAATCAAAGAAATTTAAAAAGTGCAAAAGTAAAACAAAAAGTTAACTATAATTAAGTCATGACACACGTGGCAAATTTCTGAGAGAGAGGTGTGCATTAAAAATGAGAGATTTTTCAATTTGACTAGAACACGATGTGATACATTATATGTTATTATATAAATGATGAGATACGTATTAAAAAATTAATAACTTAAAAAATATAATTTTTCACCATTTATATAAAAATACGTAATATACTACCAATGTCTCAATCACAAAAAAAAACTCTCTCATTAAAGAGGTCTATAAATAGCACAACAATATATTCTAAACAAATTTACGTTTGCTTGGTAACCAATCCAAAAGTAAGTCAACCACTATCTAGTCAAAAAAGTTGTCAAACTTAGGATTTAATTAAAAAAATTTTAACGAAAAATTTTCAATACTGTTCATTTTAATGAAAAATTATATTTTTACACTAAAAAGTTAATCTTGGTATTATTTACTTTACTTTTTATTTTGTCTTTATCATTAAAACTCAAAATTTTCAAATATTTTTCATTAAATTTCCTTTTAATTAAATCTTCGCAATTAAATTCTATTTTTCTATAACCATGAGTTTCTACTACTTATTAAAGTATGAAATGAAGTGGAAGTACATCCTTAACTAAAGAGTGTTTCCTTTGCAACGATATTTTTGTTAATTACCGTAACTCACTAACTACTCTACAGATTGCATCTAACTATATATATTATATATGCTCACTCGTGAATGGATATGAATATGTATATATATATATATATATATATATGTGAATTATTCATTAAATATGTAAATAAAAATACATGTGTAGAAAAAAAAGAAAACTAATGAAAATGACTTAAAAATTTTGAGTTTTAACGATAAGGACAAAATAAAGAGTAAAGTAAATAGTATCAAGATTGACTTTTTAGTGTAAAAATATGGTTTTTTGTTAAAGTAAACAGTACCAGGAGCTTTTTATTAAAGTTCCCTAAAAAATGAAAAAATGTTGCTAATTCTTAAGCTAGTATAATCAGCTAAGGGTTATTAAAAATTGAAAAAAAGAATAAGAAAAAGAAGGTGGTCTTTCTCTACCTAATCAACAGATCTTCTCTACCTAATCATATATAGTTGATTATAAAAATCTCTAAAATATAGTAAGCTAATTTGCTGGCCTCATCGAACCCTTCGTTTCTGGGTAGCTTCATGTACTCACTGCATGAACTAATGAACTTCTAACTACAACGGTTAACCACTATATTGCACAAAAACGGAGTTTTATAAGTACTCTTTGACTCCAAACTGAAATCCCCTACATATATACCATGCATCTCACTTGATGAATATGATGAGAATTCTTCCTCTTCATAAGATGGTAGAGAGAGAGAGAGAGAGAGAGAGATAGAGAGAGAGAGAGAGAGAGAGAGAGAAAGAGAGAGACTTACATTGCTCAATAGAAGTTTCAGTAGCAGTTTTGGGAAACTGCTTGTTGTCCAGAGCAAGACATGCACATATAAGAGGAAAGTTAACTAGATAGGGAGACGGGGGATTGAGCTGTATGGGGTGTTGCTATATGGAAGTTGAGAGATATTTATATATGGCAAATAGTTTCTTTTCTTTTAAGTCGTGGGAGATAGATAGATAGCATGCAGTAAACAAAACAAGAGAATGGAAGGTGAGGGCGTGAAGCTAACAGTCAATCGGCACGGCCACAAGCATAGAAGGTTCGTTTTCATTAACTCTTCCTAACCTTTTAATATAACATATATATTTTCATATACTACCCCCAACTACTTAATTGCAACATTTTCAAGCACGTGTTATTGTTTGGCTCCTTACATGACGATGTGACTTCATTTTATTGTATTAAACGTCATAATTCAACCTGTTTATTTTCTTCATCATCAACTAAAAATCAACACTAGACTACTTCATTTGATTTGAAGACCGTTTAGTCACTCATATGAATCAAACAAGTTGGCCGTTAATCATAAAAATACTACTTGTTATCATAATCATAGATTTGTTTGGCACATATGAATAACTAAGCTATCTCCAAATTAAATAAAAATTTCTAAAGATCATCATTAGATGAGAGAATGAGTTTGCATTATAACGTTTGTACGGTAAAAATGATCTCACCTCACCATGTAAGAAACAATAACTCCTTAGCCATGCACTCCAAATCTGTATTCGATTAATACATCCTCCTCCATTAACTTGTATTAAAAAAGGGAGACTTTGGATGCGGTCTTTAACTATGAATATTCTTTGATTGAAACCTTGTTGGTTTTTAATTTTTGATTGAGGTCCCTGAAATTAATGTGATAATTTATTTCTATGTATGTGACTATATTTTTTAAATTAAAAATTTAGAAATTTTAGAAATTTAGAAATTTAGAAATTAATGTGAAATTAATGTGCCTTCGCCCATGAGCGGTAGGTCTCGGGTTCGAGACTTGGGAGCAGCCTCTCCATAAATGGGGGTAAGGCTAGCCGACATTCACCTCTCCCAGACCCTGCGTACAGCGGGAGCCTTGTGTACTGGGTACGACCTTTTTAGTTGTTTATATAAATGAGATTTTAAATAAAAAATCATGATTTGTGGGATTAAAAATATTAAAATATAAATATAGTATAGTGTGTGTGTGTGTGTGTAAACATGGGTACATTCATCAAAATTAACCAAAAAAATTATTGTATCAAAATCACAAATATATACATAAACATGGGTACATTCTTCAAATCACAAATATATATATATTAGGCTTAATAACATTAGTAAATTTCTTCAATTAAACTTGACATGGATACATTTTAAAATCAAAGAAAAAATAATGTACCCATATAAGTTTAAAAATGGATTAGAAAAAAATTGAATAGATTTTATATAAAAAAATGGTACATTTTACATATAACAAATTGGTATATTTAAGAATAAGTACATTTTAAGATTAAAAAGTTTTACACGAATGGGTACATATAATTAGCATTGGGTACATTTAGCAAAATAAAAAGTACAAATAAAAAAACAATATATGGGTACAAATACAAATAAACTTTAAAAAATATGGGCACAAAAAGAAATTAATATATGGGTACAAATTAAAACTTAAAGGAAAATTGGTGCAAATTGAAAAAGCATTACAAATTAAAAACTAAAACTAAAAATATATGATAAAAAATTTAGTCATAAAAATAAATATATTAATTGTAACATTTTTAACATTAAATGAATATATTTAGAAATAAAAAAATATTTTATTATTGAAATAATTAATGATGTCATTAATACCCAGGAACCTTGATCAAAAATTGAAAAGAAATAAAATTTTAATCAATTGAGTAGCAAAAAGAATGATGAGAACCTAATTTCTTCATTAAAAAAATACTAGTGTTGCTTAAGCCCCATTGACTATTAATACAATAAATTTCATTTTTGTTATAGAACAACGATAGTCATATGCTATACAGTGCAAAATTGTTCGATAAAAAAATATTGTAGATACTTTTTAGGTTGCCCTAATTGTTTGTATATGCTTTAGCTGTTTCCAGAGCTACGCTGTTGGAAGCTAGTGCTTTTGTGTTTCTCTGGGGTCTTTCCTTTGGCATGGGTTCCTTAGAGCAGCTCCAGCGGGAGCTCCTGCTCGAGGGACAGGCTCTGGAACAGGGCTTGATTGCCCGAGGGAGGAAGTCCAGCGTTGGCTGGCGAGGGAGCCCGAGCACCCCCGAGCGCCAGGCCCGTCGATTCTCGCCGGCCCGAGAGCCTGAGGTGGGTCTGACGTTAGCTGACGTCAGACGCCTGTTTTAATGTTTTTTTTTCTGTCGAGCCTCGAACTCCTCCAACATCTTGCCGATCTCGTCCACTATCCCATCCTCTCCAGCTCCAGCGGTGGTCACGGTGGAGGAGGAGAAGGAGCTGACGGAAGATTCGGAGCATGCGATTTCGGCACCAAAATTGTGATCTGATGATGCATGCAAGAGAATGAGAGAGATTAAAGAGAGAGAGAGGTTTCAGAAATGAGGGGGGTTGCGTCGTAGAGAGAGAGAGAGAGAAAGGAGAGACAGAGGGCTAGGAAACATGAAGAGTGTTCTGGAAAAAAATGAGAGAATGGTTGTCGGTTGAGTTTGGAAAAATGAAATGGAAAAGGAATAGGAAAAAAGAAAAAGGAAAACAATTAAAAATGATTTTGTATTATTTTATAAATAAAAAAAATACTAATATTTTATTGCCAATTGCCCCGGCTATTCAGTGCAGGGGTGGAGATGCAAAAGACAATTGCCAGGGGAATGCACTATTTATTAAATGCGATTACTGTTCATTGGGTGGATTAAATAGTGAATAGCCTGGGGGGAGGGCTCCTACACTGGAGTTGCTCTTAGTGCCAGTCTGCCAGACACATAAAAAGGAGAAAGGACTAGTGGTTAGATTTTTTTAAGGTGCCAGAAATGCCAGATACACCATTGTTTATTGCAATTTGCAAAAGCTCCATGATCATTTGGCTCTAGATTATGGAATGATTACTAGACGCTAGCACCAGTTTCTGTTTTTTTTTTTTAATAAAAAAATTGTAAGTTTAAAAGTAATCTCGTTAACGACAGTTGTTGGTAAAATAAAAATAAAAAAACTTAAATAAGGCATTTTTGCTACATGAAATAATAATTATTATTTTTTTCATAATAATGGTGTCTATAATCTTACCAACAAATTACAACTTATATTAATTTTTAGCACTTCTAAGTATTGAAGCCTTCATGATAAAATTTTGGATAATATTTGCGTTCCTCCATAGACATTCCCACTTAGTTTGAATATCGTATATTATTATTTAAATTTCTTAATCAGAATTGTTCAATTTCTTAATCTTCATTTGAAATCATCTATGTAAAAACTCATTCGAATCGGATATCGTTTAATCATCCAAATATATAGAATAAATTGACGGTGTAAGTATCAAGTAACATATTTAAGATGAATCGTCAATTTATTTTATACATTTAAATGACTAAATGATATATGATTTGAATAATTTTTTATAGAAATGGTATTCAAATGAAGATTAAGAAGATGAATGGGTTTGATTATGAAATTTATACGACTAAGATACGTTATTTGTGAAAGGTAGGTAAGTGCATAATGCATTCCCCCACAAGGTAACGCAAGTATTATTCGAAATTATTTCACGAAAGTGTATACTATTAAGGAATCTAAGTCGTTGATTTTCCTACTCATAAGTCAACAGATGAAGTTAGTTAATTAGGCTTATTGTAATAGTACTGCTGGTTGGTCGGTGAGATATTTATCTCTCTTACACATATTCATGTAATATAAATAGTAAACTCACGTAACTCATTAATTATTGAACAATGATAAGATTCACAATTTTTTTAAACCAACACCTATTGAATTGTAAAAGTGATTTGAGTTAAAAACTATATCAGTATGATTAATAGGAGACCACTAACTCGTCACTTTAAAACATTAACATGATATCAAACCAGGTTGTATACATAAACTCTAATTATTGAGTCATAGTAAGTGGTATTAAGTATTCACAAATTATCTTATATTAAATAGTTCACTTCTAATTACATCGAAACGTTTTATTTGAGGACAGTAACACTGTAATTAACGGTGCACCACTGACCGTCTTTGTAAAATCATTACAAATAGAATTGTATATTCTCTAGGCAATATATACAAGTCCATTTTGCTCATCCAAAGCAGTCCAGAAAATTAGGAAGCAAGGTTATGACGACATAAAAAAATAAGGGTCCGTATGCCTCTCGGACCCCTTTTTTGTGCGGCTCTTTTGTTTTGGCTTGACCCCCGGTTCACCCAATTTGTAGTGTCTTGTTCCATGAATAATGTGAGCCTATTGGTTCTTCCATGAATCACAGATTTCAAATTCTCAATCCCATTTAGCTCAAGCTTGGAACATATGGAGACTCATATTTGTTTGTAAGTGCTTTTAAAATAACTGAAATCGTTTTTAGCGAAAATATTTTTTAGTTCAAAAATCACTTGAAATACATTTTGGAAGAATCACCAGTTATGTGCTTTTTACAGTCATTTTAAAAGTACTTGAAGTTTATTTGCATTTTTACTTGAAATTGGTTCCAAAAATATTTTCATCAAAAGTACTTTTAATCCTTTTAAAAGCACTTCAAACTAGTAGTCTAAGACCTAGTTTGGGAGTGAGGTGCTTAAAAAAAAAGCACCTATGAAAAAAAGCTGTGAGGGTTTTAGGTGTTTGGTAAACTGAAAAAAAATGGCTTATTTTGGAAGCTGCTGTGAGAATAAGCTGAAATCAAAGGAAAAAGTTGAAGTTGCTATTTGCAGCTTTGGAAAACTGGCTTTTTTTCAAAGCACATAGAGCTACAGTGCTCCTTTAATGAAAAGACCCACTATCAGACTGCTTTTCTTTCCAAAAACACTTTTACAAAAAAGTTTACCAAACGCTCTGCTGATTTATTTCACAACCGCTTATTCTCACAGCACAGCCGCTTATTCTCACAGCAGCTTTTTTTCAAAGCACAGCAATACCAAACCAGCCCTAAGTGACTATTTCATACTTTTTATAACTTAGGTATTAAAGAATGATAAAAGCAATCTCTTGTGTGCTACTGCACAAACACAATTCTTATTATTTAATCCCTCCAACTTCCAATTAAATGGCTTCCTTTGTCTTATCTCTCTTCTTTTTGGGGTGTGTCTCTATTATATCATTTTCCTACTTCCCAAATCAAATGGTTCTATACAACATGCCCACTAATGTGAAATCATTAGGGGTGAAGAGGACCTGGTGGGCCTCGAGTACCACATTCATGCATGTTTTCTTTTCCTCAGCACCCAACATTTAACATTAATATTGATGAATTTGACTGCTGACCACTGTTTGATATTGACACACATTGATATTGTATGACCCAGCAACATATGGGCAATCATCCCCCTTGATCCGAAACTCCTAAAAAACATATCCAATAATTAACCTTTTTTTATTGGGAAGTTAGTCCTTTCTGATCATTCTAGATGGAAAGAAAGTAACTTATTTTTGTAGTTAACAGCTAAATTTCGGGTCTTGATTCTTTTTTACCGGTTTGTGCGTGTTAGAGAGTAAAGCTACTTTTGTGGTTCGATAACCAGGCTTGAGATTAATTTGACTCGCCTAATTATTCATCATTCTCATTTATATAACAAAAAAAAAATTGACATTCTAGATGAATTTTTAAAAGTGAGATCAAACATATATTTAACGAATTAGGCACATGCTTATGTAAAATGACGAAGTTTTGAAAGAGTTGTCTTAGCGACAACTGATTGCACACGCTTAGCGTTTCTTAATGCTTAACGATAACGACTTGTCAATGCGACAATATTAATGCATTAAGCCTGATTAGCAAGGCAACGTTTTCTAATCAACTGATTTCGACCAGATGTAGATTGTAGGTGCATAATCACATGATTTCCACCAAAAGTAGTGTTTTTACTTGCACCTCCTCGGCTATCAATTCTATCATTCCAAAGGCAATTGATTACGGCAAAAATAGCGACTGAACCAATATAATTGCATGTGAAAATTTTAGAAGATTTGTTTCTTTCTTTCTTCCAATAAACCATTCAAACCTTTATTCGTGCATCACATTATCAGTCACGTTACTAATACAAGTATGACTCATTTATACACTCATATTGTGCTTTTGTTACAATTGTAATTCAGTGTCTCGCAGACAAATGTAATATGCATACGCTAGTGTTTCATTCTTTTTAGCAGATTTTGCTTCTTTTTAAGATAAAATAGAAGATGAGCATATACTTTGTGTGTGAACAATTTCATTTTCTTTTTTGTTTTTGATTAAGGAGTGTGATTAGTTTTTAAATTTTTAAAAAAGAGTATGAGACAATGATGATGGGATCTCTTAATAAGGATATATTTTTCTTAATATTACATAATTACCTTTGTGCCCTCTTTATGTAAATATTGTGTATCAAAAGTGAGGATAAAATAGGAAAAATAGGGATATGATTATCATTTTGTCAAAATATACAAAATTACTATTTTTCCCTCCTTATGTAAATATTATGTATCAAAAGTGAGGGTAAAATAGGAAAAATAGGGATATGATTGTCATTTTGTCAAAATGTATAAAATTACAATTTTGCCCTCCTCATGTCAATATTATGTATTCAAAAGTGAGGGATAAAATTGGAAAAATTGGGCAAAAAGGTTGACAAGGTGGGTTTTCTTAATAATATAGATATAGATATAGATAATATAGATGTGTGAGCGACACTCTGTGTCACGTTAAATTTCTTTCACACACACATAACAATTGTTTTCCTTGTTCGCTTAGATTTCCTTTTCTTCTTCTCTTTACAATAATATTTGGAGCAAATGGAGAAATTACCAATTATACCATACACCTAGAGTACATTGATCACAATGATAGATTATTGTAGCAAATGGAGAAATTACCAATTATACCATACACCTAGAGTACATTGATCACAAGGATAGTGCTATTCACACACTCATTTTTACCTCTCTCACACCTTTGTTAACTTTTGACCATTGATCTTTGTCAATTCATTAGATCCGACAGTCAGAAATTCAAAAAAGTGTGTGAGAAGTAAAAATAGATATATATAAAACACTAACCCTGATCACAATGGAGAAGAGTAGCCAAGCTTACTCAATCTAACAAGATTTTGAAGACTTCTCTTTTTCTTTACTTTTTTTTTTCAAACAAAACTATTCAGATCCTAATTTGTGCATTACATTACCAATCACGTTATTAATACAACAAAGTCTCGACGGTTTGACACATAAATACGATACTTATCAAGGTTATTTTGGTGAATTTTTCTTTTTTATTAAAGATAAATACGTGATTTACGATTTCTATGATGTAACATAACCTTCTTTTGTTTTCTTTATCCGTCCAAGTTTTCTTTTTTCTTTATAGATAAATATTCGTCAGAATTAATGTGCAAAATACTAATTATGCCCATAGAGCTTGTTCACATTAGCCACAATGGAAGAAGACAACCAAAAGCTCGCACTCCGTCCAGGGCTTTTTTGGGGCTAACCGACGATGACACTCCCCGTAATTCACACACCGAGTTGCCGAGTCATTTGCGTTTTGCGCAGCCTCAAGACTCACCTTTTAGCGCAGTGGTATAAAAGCAAATACCGACCAAAAACAGGGTTCAAGATAAAGACACACACAAACGTTAACGGGACACACACTCCTCTCTCCTCTCTCTCTCTCTCTCTCTCTCTCTCTCTACCCCTCGTCTCCTTCTTCTGGGTTTTCTGGGACACATTCAATTCGAGCTGTGTGTCCGAAGAGAGCCCGAGAGGCCGACGCAGGGTTTCTCTACTTTTTACCCTCGTAACACCATAAAACGGTAAAACCCCTCTCCCTCCTCCCCCCTCTCTGTCTAGCTAAAAGTGGTAATTTACCATGGAGCTCTGAGTGCTTTGGCCGGACGCCATAGCCGTGGCCTAATCTCAACCGTTGATCTCTCGCCTGTCGGCACAGCGGGAGCTCCTCCGCCTCCAACCGTACGCTTCAAAATTCCCAATTTCTCATCTTTTTATTTGTTTTTCCCACTCTTTTACTTCTTCTTTAATCCCCTGTTTTCAGTTTGTTATCGTGTTTTTGTTATCGAAAATCGCGTCTTGTTATCGGTATGTGATCCCGCTGTATTAGGGTTTGGTTGATTGCTTAATGATCGGTTGGTTTCAGTAGAGTGGCTTTACTGTGATCGCCCTAATGTAATTAGGGTTTGGAATTGTGATTAATGGAGGCGTTTAGGATAGTTAATTAGGTTTAGCAGGGACTTGTTTCGATAGTAATGCTGCTACACGGCTATCTAACTTAGTTGCGAAACTCGATTCTCGAGCCTCTGTCCAAGTCAGCATTGTACTGATTTTTCAATGTCTTGGATTTTGGATTGGCTTATGTTAAATTTTTATGTGTGCTGAATTTCAAGTTTGTTGTTAGAACCAAAATTTATGTCGAATTTGTTTGTAGGTTGGTTTTGCTCCATAAAAGAGGGAGCTTTTATCGATACGCAAATGGCATGGACGGAGAAAGATGTTGGTAATGTGAGAAATGGAGAGCCGGCTGGAGAGAATGGATTCTTGAATGATTCGCAGCCTTCGCCCAGTACCAGTGGTTCTATGGTTGCCGGAACTCCGGCAGGGAAGATGTTTGAAGTGAAAGATGCTCTTTCTTATGCCAACATTCTTCGTTCGAGGAACAAGTTTGCTGATGCTCTGAGTCTTTACGGGACTGTGTTGGAGAAAGATCCTGGAAATGTGGAAGCTCATATTGGAAAAGGAATATGCTTGCAGATGAAGAATATGGGAAGGCTCGCTTTTGACAGTTTCGCAGAAGCCATCAGGTTGGACCCACAGAATGCATGCGCTCACACGCATTGTGGAATTTTGTACAAAGAAGAGGGCCGTCTAAGGGAGGCTGCTGAGGTCTGATCCTGTTACTTAACTTTCTATTTCTATGGAAAATAAAAGATACAATATGTTTTCTACTACTTTTTTGTGCTTTGATGATTGATTAATCATGATTAAAATTTTGAAATTTTACCAGTTACTATTCACTTTTTCGTGGAACAGTCTTATCAAAAAGCTCTGAAAGCAGACCAATTCTACAAACCCGCTGCGGAATGCTTGGCCATTGTGTTAACTGATCTTGGAACCAGCTTAAAGCTTGCCGGAAATACTCAAGAGGGACTGCAGAAGTATTATGAAGCTTTGAAGACAGATCCGCACTATGCTGTAATTTAATATTCTCCTTTCCCTTTTGTAACCTTTATTATTCTTGTTTACTGTTCTTACAAATTTGTATACTTACCTCACTCTGGAAATGCAGCCTGCATATTATAACCTTGGCGTTGTCTACTCTGAAATGATGCAATTTGACATGGCCCTTACTTGCTACGAGAAGGCTGCATTGGAGAGGCCGATGTATGCTGAAGCATATTGCAACATGGGTGTCATTTACAAAAATCGTGGTGATTTGGAATCTGCTATTGCTTGCTACGAGAGGTAGTCTACTATTTGCATTCTACTTGTCAGTCTAAACTGGGGCTTAAGTATACGGTTTAGGATCTGGGATGCACGTTTTGGACATGCCTTTTGACACACGTTTTTGTGGGACCCACTCCATAATGTATTTAAACAATTCGAACCGTCTATATTTAAATACATCATTCATAGATCATCCTTGCAAAAAATTAGACAAATCCAAAACCATTAAGACATTCATTTGTAGTGAAGAAATTGGATGAATACTGTTCTACAAAGAAACAATACATTTTATCCACCGGTCATATGGTTTCGGTTTTGGGTGGTTTTTGGTAGACATGATCTTCGAGGGAAGACCTAAAAGATAGACTGTTCGGATCGTTGAAATACATTATGGAGTGGGCCCCACAAAAATGTATGTCAAAAGCGTGTCCCTGGTCCCTGGATCTTAACTCATAATATATATATATATTTATTTATTTATTTATTTATTTATATAGCTGTAAATTCGTTTGATGATCTATGCTGATGTTTTTCTTTGGTTGCTATGCTATACCAGGTGTCTTGCTGTTTCGCCAAACTTTGAGATTGCAAAGAATAATATGGCAATAGCATTAACAGATTTAGGAACAAAGGTGATGTTCGTTCTGTTTTCATTTTGGATTCTTCCCTTTTTGATATTTTGTCTAGTTGTAATCGACTATGTAACTCTTACGTGTTTTATTCTAGAACTTCCGTTTTGGTTTTGCTACCTAATTTTTTCTCTGTGTTCATCATTGTTTTGTCGGGTTTATTTGCTAATGATTGGTTTGGTTAAGAAGTGGACGATTTTTATTGTGCCAAGGTCCGACGAGAATTTGTGTCCTAGAGGGCGGTGTTGAATTTATTACACTTACCTTGTCACTAGTGTAGGTGCTCCCGACATTTTTGTGCTAAGATTACACCAAAAGAAATGTTCACCAAAATGAATTTAATCAATCCTCAATGATAAAACTGTTCGGTAAGACAAATAAGTTTGCCAATCCCAAGATATACTCACACATAGGTTGTAAACTTTTAACTATGCATATTGTTGTTTCAATGAGTACTAATTATGTGTATTTGACAATGATATAAGAGATATTAGATGTTGAAAATCATTGAAGCATTTGGTACACTGTATAGAAGTCCTAACATTTTGGTGTTTCTATTTAACGAAAATGTTGTTGAAAATGCAGAAATGCTTTATTTGTTGGTCATAAATTTCATTTACCCATGTTTGTGGTTGCTAAATTTCCACAACTAAAAAGGGTGTCTATACTCTGGCAATCTCATCATATATTTGCTTCCAACATTTTTGACCGACTCTTTTTTACTAAATTAACTTAATCAGTAACATCCATGACAAAATCTTTGTGGTCAAACCTGAGTATTGTATTTATTTGAGTGAGATAAACATGATATGGTAAGTATTAACTGCAATGAGCCCAAATGTTTTTCTTCTCTAGAATCTTTCATCATCTGTTCGGTCTATCTATTTTCGTTTTGTGTAGACGAAAAGACTTCTAGCTCATGTTCTTGCAATTTTTATATTTCTGTTTTCTCATTATGTATTTCCAGTTTTCTACATCTGATTTTGGATTCAGTAACATGTCTGTTTAGGTTAAATTGGAAGGAGACATTGATCAAGGCATATCCTATTACAAAAAGGCTTTGTATTATAACTGGCATTATGCCGATGCTATGTACAATCTTGGGGTTGCTTATGGTGAAATGCTTAAGTTTGACATGGTAAGTGTCTTTCTGTAAAGGAGAACTCTCATTTGGATGTATTTTCTTTTATGGTTTAGTCAGTTCTACATCTTGTGGGTATTGAATTTCTGTTTATGCAGGCAATTGTGTTCTATGAACTTGCTTTCCACTTCAATCCCCATTGTGCAGAAGCATGCAATAATTTAGGAGTAATATACAAAGATCGAGACAACCTTGATAAAGCAGTAGAGTGTTATCAGGCAATTTTTGATACTTGTACAAAAACATTCCTTTTTCTCCCTTCAAAAATACCGATTGAATGACATTACCATCATCCCGTTTATTCTCAAATTGCAGATGGCTTTGTCAATCAAACCAAACTTCTCACAATCGTTGAACAATCTTGGTGTTGTCTACACTGTCCAGGTTTAATTTCAAACCCTTTAATATGCCAGACTCTAGAATGGCTATACATCAAATAGTCGCTGACTGCCCTCTTTGCTATTGGCAGGGTAAAATGGATGCTGCTGCAAACATGATTGACAAAGCTATAGTTGCAAATCCCACATATGCAGAAGCATACAACAACTTAGGTTGCTCTCTTTCTCTCTCAATTTTTTCGTAACAAAATTTCTGCAGTTCACAACTTCACATTACTTATACTTGTCCCGTTGTGGTGGGTTATGTTTCATTTTGCTATAATTAATTTTGTTTGAATTTTGTTCTGTATTCATTTTTCTTTATCATTTATGTACAGGGGTTCTCTACCGCGATGCTGGAAATATTACTCTCGCCATTGGTGCATATGAGGAATGCCTCAAAATAGATCCCGATTCCCGAAATGCAGGCCAGGTATTAATACTCTTAGACTCTCATGGGATTTACTCACAAGAGTGCAAAGTTTTTTTGTTTTTTTGGGTTATACCTGGAACATTACTATCACTGAAAATTGTCAGAACTATAGTGGCATGCCCCCCCAGGTTACCTGTAGATGATGCAGGAATGAGGAACTACCATTAATTTATGATATGTTTCCATTGTTTTCTGAATGCAAATGTCTAAATATAACATGACAGTTCTTCTCCCTTGGAAACGTCTTCAATGCCCTTGGTTTATTAGCAGTAAGTAATTGTCTACCGTGTGTGCAATTATTATCACAGGTGTAAGGCAAATCAGTTTTTCAAAAACTTCGTCGATAACAAATCTCTCCCAATATGTACAAAAGTTATTTGGCATTGTCACACAGAATGGCTTGACTGATAGTCTCAAAATGCTATTCAAGGTGTTTAGGAAGCAAACATATATCCATGCTTTAGCTTAACCATGTCTCTATCGCTCTATCTCTCTCTCTTTCGGGCAGACACCGGGGAAACAAAGTTTAGTATGGCCTTTACTAGATTACTATATCATCTTTCATGTTGAGTTTTTAATCTTTCTAACGACTGGTGGTGCCGAAACTTAATAGCTTGGCTAAGATATTTCCCGTAGCTAAGTATGGTTTGTATTTGTTAGAGCTGCTAGTTGGCGATTTTTAAACCATAACTCTTGTTCATCACTTGATATTTGACATATAATGGTTATTAATTTATTACAACTTGCATGAGTACTGCGTGTAGCAAGTTGTACTTATCTTAAAATTTCATCTAACATGTTATATTTTCTTGCCAATTCCTTGAACGTTATGGTATACTGATTTTCCCAAGCTCCTACACCTTCATAGCTTCTTCCTTGGTTTCTTACAAGAACTTACCTCTCATCTATGAAATTCTGTAACATATGAAGATATCTTGGTTGTAGTTTTAGGAAGCAACTAAATGAGTATTTATTTATTTATTGTTGCTGCTTCTTGATCTATCCTACAGAAGAAACTCTTTGCAAGTATTGGTTTTAATCTCTATCTGCCTAACCATTTTCTTGCAGAATCGATTGCTTGCGATGAACTACATAAATGAAGGACATGATGATAAACTTTTTGTCGCTCACAGGTCTCAACTAATTCCTCTTTAACTTTGCATGATCACTTTTCTTTCTCTTTATTCAGTGAATGTAATAAACTTCATATAAAGAGAAAAAAAATTGATAAAAACATTGGTACATTTAGAGCTAGTTATATAGCCATTTTGTAATTTAACATTACCCTTATAATAAAGATACATTATAAATGTTTTGCCTAGTATTAGCGACAATTGCAGTTTTCTTATTGGTATATATTCTTTTTTATGTTCTGCTTGCCAATTTCACAGCAATGTTTAACCTCAAAATGGGAGTTGTAGATTTGTTGATGCTTAGTTGAATTTATTTGCATGCAGGGATTGGGGTAGGCGCTTTATGAGGTTATATCCACAGTACACTTCATGGGACAATCCAAAAGATCCAGAACGACCCCTCATCATTGGATATGTGTCTCCTGATTATTTTACTCATTCTGTTTCATATTTTATAGAAGCTCCGCTTGCCCATCATGAATACACAAAGTACAAGGTGGTTGTGTATTCTGCAGTAGTGAAGGTATTGATTTTCTTATTTTATTTTTACATTCATCCAATGTAGTTATCCATTTTACGTTTAAAGTTTATGTTTCCTGTAAACCATGTCTTACTTTTTTATCTGCAGCTTTTGCCAGAATTATACTCTCTTTGCTTTCAGTTCTGATTATAACACATTTTCTAAAACCATATGTTTAATGAGACATATGCACTTAGTTTAGTTTTCCTCGTCTCCTGTCTTCGTTTCTTCTCTGTCCCCTAACCAAACAGACCCACTATAAAATTGCTTAGTTAATTCTCAGTTGGTCATAAGTTCACATGTTCTCTCGAATTTATCTTTTTTTATATATTTAATTTCAATGCTGTTATAAAGTTAATAACTTGTCATTGTCTATAAGATCAGATACTACTTAAGTATTTTTATCCCACATACAATTTGGAATTGACTTTTATATAATGTCACAGGCAGATGCCAAGACTATTAGGTTTCGGGAGAAAGTCTTGAAAAAGGGTGGGATTTGGAGAGATATATATGGGATTGATGAAAAGAAGGTTGCAAGCATAATTAGAGAAGATAAGGTTGATATCTTGGTGGAACTTACTGGCCATACTGCAAACAATAAATTGGGAACGATGGCATGCAGGCCCTCACCTGTTCAGGTATGTTGAAAGGTGTTCTAATTTTCTCAGGCAGTTGGCTTTAAACATTCTTGTTTCTGTTTTCTGCGTATTTTTCTTTGTCGACGTTTGTCTTGTAGACTTATAGTATAATATACAAAATATTTTATAATATGTTGCAAATCTTTATTTTTTTTCCTTTTCGCCTCATCAAATCTGAAAGTTGAGGAATTTAAAAGAGAATGTTTATCCTGGAATAGGCAGTTGCAATTTTCCTGTTTATTGGGCAACTTTCAAAGCGTCGTGAGTTGCTTTATATATTGAAGCCTAATATATTTCCTTTCAGTCCGAAAATGTGGGCCTCCCATTAAATTTGTCCTTTCATTTTCATGTGCCTCACTCACTGTTTACGGGATTGTGTTTTCTAAGTAGCTAACCTTCTATTTCTGGATGTACAGGTGACCTGGATTGGCTACCCAAACACAACTGGTTTGCCGGCGATTGATTATAGAATCACAGATTCTCTGGCAGATCCACCTGATTCAAAGCAGACGTAAGTCTGGTCCTATTTAGTCCTATGATAATTACTCTTTTTCTTCTGGTTTTAAGGATGAGTATCTGATAGAGTAGGTTGTATCAGTACTTTTTAGTAACTTTGTCTATTTTTTTGGTCAGGCATGTTGAGGACTTAGTTCGATTACCCGATTGCTTCCTGTGTTATACACCTTCCCCTGAGGCTGGGCCTGTTATGCCCACTCCTGCTCTTTCCAATGGCTTTGTTACTTTTGGAAGCTTTAATAATCTGGCAAAGGTATTAGTTAGGTTTCTTTTGTTCTTGTAATCAAGCATATAGCTACAACCATAAGCAATCTGATCACGTATCATATTATAAAATTTTTGTTTCTTACCAAAAAAATAGGATTACATTTGTATTATGTTTTGTCTCACTCCTCTTTTCTTCGCCCATATTAGATCACTCCAAAAGTGCTACAAGTTTGGGCAAGAATTCTTTCTGCAATTCCGAATTCTCGCCTTGTGGTGAAGTGTAAGCCTTTTAGTTGTGATAGTGTGAGGGAGAGATTTCTTTCAACATTGGAGCAGCTGGGGTTGGAACCACTACGTGTTGATCTTCTGCCTCTAATTTTACTCAACTACGATCATATGCAAGCCTATTCTCTCATGGACATTAGGTAAATTTGAGATATTTTGTCTTACATTTGGAAGGACAGTAGTGTGACTAGTGTCAAAGTTTGTTTATATTTCTTGTCTATTTATCTCTCTTAGATGATCAAGGGGAGCAATTATCCAATGTGTGGGCTCATCTCCTCTGGATTCTTGAATTAAAAAGATTGTGTACCAAAACGAAAATGAGCATATGAAATAATATTTACTCAGGCAAACAAGAGACTTGATCTTTGACTAGTAAAGATCAGTTAATCTATTTTTTGTAGTCACTCTAAATAAGCTAAAGGAATGAACACAAAACAGTTAAGTTGACCTGAAAATAATTCGAGAACCATAATGTGAATAAACTTGCGATGCTTTGTAGAAATTAGAAACCATTTCAGAACATCTCATGTGCATGCAATAAAGTCTCACCGGATTCACTTATGTTGGACCTGCTGGCAGCACATTTTAGGAAGGGTTTCACTTGTTACTGAACTTGGATCTTGTTTGGAGGTTCTAACCGAAGTTATCTTCTCTATATGTAGTTTGGATACTTTTCCATATGCTGGAACAACCACAACATGTGAATCCTTATATATGGGAGTCCCGTGTGTTACTATGGCTGGTTCAGTACATGCGCACAACGTTGGTGTTAGTATTCTCAGCAAAGTAGGTAAGTGATTTTTTTCCTCCTTTGTTTTTTCAATGTCTATCTGGTGTACCATGCATGGTTGCTCCTAAGATACCTTTTGCTTTATTTCCCTTATTGTTGGTTGCATCTGTTGGTTTATATCTCATACATGGCTAAGGAGAGAGTATGTGTCACAAGCTCTAGGACACCTGAGATCAAATCTCACTGTTAAAGGCACACAGTTTTTAAACATTCTCCAAACTTGACTAGGTAAATAGATGCATCAGTTTAGAAATCAATTCCGTCAATATCAATCTTTTGATGGATGTGCACGTCATACTGTCATGTTTGCATGTCTCCTTGCCAATGAATTGATCATTGTTTTACTGTTGAAAGAGCCTAACTGATTAAAGTGGACTAAATACAGGGTTGGGAAATCTGATTGCTAAAAATGAGGATGAATATGTCCAGTTGGCAGTGCAGCTGGCCTCTGACGTAACAGCGCTTTCAAATTTGAGAATGGGTCTCCGGGACCTCATGGCCAGGTCGCCTGTCTGTGACGGACCAAAGTTTACCTCTGGGTTGGAGTCAGCATACAGGAGCATGTGGCACAGGTACTGCAAAGGTGATGTGCCATCACAACGGCAAATGGAAATGCTACAAGAGGAAGTAATTGCTGAAGACCCTGCTGCTGGAATCTCTGATCCCACAAGTATTACAACACCAAGAGAAGGGCCTCCTGGATCTATTAAGACTAATGGATTTGGTCCTGTTCCAACCCCTGCTCTTAACCCCTCCGCTTGTGAAGAAAATGGAGGAGTCTGATGGGCGCACATCTGAGGCATTTGTACGGAGGTTCGTTGATAGGAAACCATATTGCTTTTCTGGGTGATTTGATCTCCGTTGGCATACTTAGTCGTGGCGGCTTATAGTGGAATTGAGTCCGGTGGTAAATAACGTGGAAGCGCTGTGTTTACCCGCCTAGGATGACATTTTTGGGAAACAACTGCTGGCAGCATTCGGAGTCTATTATTTTCTGCGCTAGAATTACGGCTTTCTATGCGTGGTCCGTGAAACTATGAGCTGATATATCTTAGGTAGCTGTCTGCAATTTTCCCGACTAGAGAATTGTGGTTTGTAGATTGTAAGTGAATCGTTGTTCCTTCTTTTCTAGGCTTGCTTGTATGATTTTTAAACAGCATAGTTGGTCAGATTACTTGGTCATTTTCTGGTTTGGTTACAGTTGAATCCTGCAATTTTCTCTAAGTTCAATGATTTAATCAACCTGTTTACAGATGGATTTTGAGTGCAGAGTTTAGCGTGTCTCGACGCTATGATTCGCGCAAAGTTTGCTCTTCATGAATAAAATTTACCCGCTCTATCCGATACTATGACAATCTTGGTCTTTCTTCTTTCCCATTCATCCTTCTGTTTATGTTCTTTGATTCTCGCGTTCCTATTCCGTCCAAAGGCTAGAAAAAATGACTGCAAGGGTGAAAAGGAAGCGAGAAAATTACTTCTCCAAATCAATGCCGTTACCATAAGGCCAATGCTATTAATATTTCGAGCGTGGGATTGGAAAAAGTGATTCATTTTCATCAACGGGGGAATCAAAGATACGAAATTGGGACAAGTTCCGAAGCTGAGAAGAGAAATACCATTAGACGAAAAACTAGTTGGTAATGAGTACTTTGAACCATCAGCAAATTGCGTTAGGTGCCAAATAAAGGGTTCAGTGTAGAAAAGCACCACTCCCCCTTTTCACCGTTAGTATCCATGTAAGACTGAAATGCGCCGTCCGACCGTCATAGTTATCCGTTGATACAAAATATCCAATTAACTTGTTCCAGCTCTATGGCTTTATCTTTAACAACAGCTTTTCAATTCACTAACTCTGGTAGATCCAAGGCACGGCTTCATCAAGCTCTCGAACAAAGATGTCTAATCTTTGACAGATGTTCGTAGTATCCTCACATCATGCACCGGTCTGTATTAAGAACAAAAGCATTTCAGATAAGAGTTTAGATCAAATCATGCAAACTACGTCT
The DNA here is from genome assembly GCF_916048215.2 of Malus sylvestris. Taxonomy (NCBI): domain Eukaryota; kingdom Viridiplantae; phylum Streptophyta; class Magnoliopsida; order Rosales; family Rosaceae; genus Malus; species Malus sylvestris. Next base: position 2,856,312 of record NC_062273.1, read on the forward strand.
TCCTCCTAAAGAAGTGTATTAAAAAGGCTCAACAATTACATCGCTGACGATCATATATGCAATTAATTGCAAAACTTACAGATCTAAGTAGGACAAGGCGCTATCATCGCTTACAAAACTTTAACATAAAACCTCTTAATATTTCGTATCAATGCAGACCTACAGGTCATCACATTCGGCAAGATATTTTAACTAATCACATATTTATCACTTCTCCGCAGCATCTCTTCCAAGTGAACAAAAGCAGACTCTTTATAATTGGTACTGTTAAAATATGAAAATATTCAATAACTACCCAGCATCATTTCCAAATTATTTGGAGAATCATGTCAATCGATTAAAACTGTTCGGCATATCTACCTACTATTGTCTATATCCAAAATCAAAACCAGATTTACACCTGCTCCTATGACTGAAAACTTAGTACAACAAATTTGAGTCCACAATTATTTATGCAAAAAAGAAAATAGTCAACGGCTTAACTTGCTCAGACATATAACTTCACAGCTCGACATCTCTTTTTCTCCCTTCAGTTCTTAAAAAAAGTTTAACTCATACCAAACGAGATTCCTCTCAACAGATTTCATGAGACATTGTAGCTTTAGCTTACTATGTCACCTTCTTTCACTCCAAGATAGACTGATACTTTGAATCCTTCAAAGGAGGTACTCCTACTACCTAGGTTGGAAACACATTCACTGGAAATTGGGTACCATTAATTCAGACAGGATCCATTAATTCGGTCAGGATCCATCTATGTCTCCTAATACATTTCATTTTTACTTAGTGTTCTAAAGTCAAGACAACTTTATAACAAGAAAATTCAACCGAAGACTTTTCAATGCTATCACATGATGCGGAAACATTTATAAAAAAAACATACAGAAACTCACATCAGAAGGTAATCTTAGAACGTCATCATGATAATTTGCTTATCCAAGACCAAAATAGTTACCAAGTTACATTCTAAAGTTTCAAACTCTGGAATCTTAAGTTTTTGGTTTGGTGCGGTGAACCACAACAGACTGAGAAACTAAGAGGATCCAGCAGTGTGACCAATCATTTGCAGAAAATCCACAAACAGTAGAAGGCCATTTATCTGTAGCAAATATCAAGAAATACAACTAACAGAAGGCATACCTATCCGTATTATCAGTCTGGACACTGCCAAGTTTTTTGATGACCTCCATTCCTTTGCAGATCCTTCCAAATATTGTGTGCTTTCCTGAATGAAGTAGAAATGCCGTGCAAGTAAAAATACTGATCGAAACAAACAAATGAATCCAAGTAAAGAGTATTTTCTGCTGAAAGGATGGTATACTATCATAAAGAGGTCACTTTATAGCTCAAACAGAATCCTAACGGTGATGGTTTTGATTATTAGAGTCACCTAAAGCCTATAGGTTCCCGTGCACAAAAACAGCCCAATACCTATAGCTATCTCTAGATTGCGTGTGCATGTCAAATCGTAAAATGCTCATAGCAAAATCACAAAGAAATAGTGTTATCAAAAGAACTGTTTTTCAGTCTCCAGACATTTCAATAGGTCACAGAGCGGTGAACTGATGTCTTGTGCAAATAACTTCTAAAGTCAACATATCAAAAGTAAACCAAACCACATCGTATGCAAGATAGGCAGACCATTGTAAGGAAAAAAAGTTTACTGCTAAGGATCACTTTTATGCAGATTAAGTAACTTGAAAACAGTCTTAACATTACTGGGTAAAAATTATCGTACCATCCAATGATGGGCACGGTGCCAGCGTGATAAAGAACTGGCTTCCATTTGTATTCGGACCAGCATTCGCCATCGATAAGATGCCAGCTCCAGTATGCTTCAACTCTTGTTTTATCTCATCCTCAAACTTTCCCCTGAAACCCATTACACAAAACAAGTTCTTCACTATGGTTCTCAAATCTAATTAAAATCAGGGGTTAAAAAAAAATAAAGCAAAATTCAATACATAAATGGGTAAATTCAGGGGAAATTTTTTTACCCATAAATGGATTCTCCACCCCTTCCTGTCCCAGTGGGATCACCACCTTGCACTATGAAATCCTACCCCAATTCCAATTTAACTGTCAGTAAATTATACATACATATATATATATATATACACATACATCTATATATATATATATATACATACATCTATATATATATATATATATCTAATATATATATATACACTACTAAAGAAGCAGAAAATATGAAACCTTGATGATTCTGTGGAATTTGACATTGTCATAATATCCTCTGCGAGCGAGCTCGATGAAGTTCCTGCAAGTCCTCGGCGCGTGCTTGTAGTAAAGCTACGATTATGACGATTTGAAAATACAAATAAAGTTAAAGATACAAACTTTATGGATTGAATTGTCTGTTTGGTTACTGAGAAAGAGAAAGAAAATTGAAGGGAAAGTTTGGGAAGAAAGAAAATTTACCTCGACGGTGAAGATGCCAGTGGTGGTTTCTAGAGTGACCTCCGGCGGCCCTCCTTCTTTGCTTGCCCACATCTTTCTGACCCGAAGATTTTCTGACTCAGAGCACAAGGTTTCAACTTTTTGAACAAAAGAGGGGTTTAACGCGAAAATGTGCAATGACAATTATAACCTTTTATGAATGACAAAGTGCTAGCAGCAACTTCCTACATTTCTACCTTACATTTTCATTTTAATTATGCTACGTGTATTTCACTAACACGTAAAATTAAAAGTTTAATTATTTTTGGTTGACAAACTAAAATTTTAATTATATTAACAAAGGAAGAAAAATAGTTATAAAAAAATAAAAAATAAACCAAAGGAAGAAAAATAGAGGGATTTTTATATGGTTAAAATTTTAGTTTTGAGTGTTAGTAGAGTACACGTGACATGATGAAAAGTGAGAATGTTGAAATGAGAAGATAAGTGAGTTTGTAAGAATATTGCTAGCATTTCTCTTTGTAAAATAGAAAAAGCAACACAACGGACACATGTCACGCTTTTTTAATTTTGTTATACAACGATATATAATTAGATATAAGTACAAAAACGAAGTCAATTACTTGTTTAATATTAGACATTTTTGCTTACCAGGTTGGATTCATTGACTTCTATTCCAAGTAAGCAAATTTTTTTTTTCGCGACGAAAAATCAGACTCGTTTTAAGGATGAGTTTTTATATGTTTCTCAAATACTTATTATACCCTTGAGTTCTTTAGATGGCTACAATGGTAGAGTAATTGATTTTGCAACAACTTGGGATATTGCTTTGAAATTTGGGTTATATTTTGGTTCTACCGGAACACTAACTTCCACGTTCACCAAAATTAAGCACAGAGTTTTGTATCAATGTTATGTTTGTTGTATGATAATATTTTCCACCCCTCATATGTTGATAAAACTCCATTTTTAGCCATTTAAATATGAAGCCTCTATATTCAATACCATCCTTAATCTTATTTATCGGTTCTAATAATCAAACGAAATACATAACATAACATGTTAATTTTGATTAGAAACCGCATGTGCATGTTCATTTATATTATAAACTTACACTGAATGTCCATCACCATATTATTATTTTACGCCGAACGTCCACTACTCTTCAACGTAGGTTCAGTAAAATTATAGACCAAATGGATGGGTTTACTAAATGGTTTATGCTAGGAAGACTAAATTACAAAATCGAAATCGAGAACAAGGAATCACAACTCCGACATGTCGTTTTCGTTGTACGACCTGTCGTTCGTTTCGAATTTGGCTTGGGATTTTACCGTTTCGGACGAGCAAGCAAAAGAGGAAGAGGAAAGAAGGAGCAGAGCAGCTCAGAGAAGAAAAGAATCACCACTCTACAGAAGAGGGAAAGAAAGTGAGTGACGAGAGAATCGAAGGGGAGGCCTTCGGGTTTTCTGGATTTCGGGCATGGCGGAGATGATCCAAGGTGGGGTCCACCGAGCAACCGGAATCAGAAGAGCCGTCGTGATCGGAAACGGGTTCGCCGGCGCGGAGAATCAGAGCATTGGTTTGGTTCGTGCGCTCGGCCTATGGGGTCGTCAGTCCCTTTACGTAAGTAATCAAAGTTTCAATCTTTTTGTGAAAATTTGAGAAAACTGTTGGTATTGGTATTGGTATTGGGTTTCTGTTCTTGTTTAAATTTAATCATTTGCTAATCTGGTTTTGAGTATATTGATTAAGCATTGTTTTGGTTGGTTTGATTGGTTTATTAATGGTGATTAAGCAGCGTGTTAGGCGGCCAAGAGGAGGGATTAACGAGTGGCTTCACTGGCTTCCACTTCCTCTCCATAAAAAAGTGGTGCCTTTGCATCTTTCTTCTGAAAAATTAGGTACTTGATTATTCTCCTTTATGCTGCACTTGCGATGTGAAAAAATTTCAGTAATTCTTTCTACTGTACTTTCTGTTACGTGGGGTCTGCGTGGATTTCATGCGGACCCCACATACTTGAATCCATTGAAGAGAAGGGCTGAACTGGGTGATGACTGCTTTTGTGCTGAAAATTGTGCTAGCTCAGGCCTCTCATCTGATATTCCGGAAGCTGATGCAAAGCAGATTGCAGAAATGGCCCGTCGAACATTCGACAAGTATGTGTGGCTACTTCTTTTCCGGGTTTTCGTAATTGAATCAAGAAATGTGAACTTTTTGTCAAGTTCTATTAGTTGGATAGGTAGCACATTGCTTGCCTCAGAAGCTCATATAACATGTATGATATTCTTTTGAATTTAGGTAATTTTCAGTTTTGCTCAGTAATTTCATTATTAGTAAAAGATCTATATGCATTCCTTATTTTCTGTCCAGAGATGGCCCGTTGCTGGTGGTTGCATCTGGTCGGGACACCATTCCTGTTTCAAGCGCCATAAAACAGTTAGCTCCCGAAAATGTTTTTCTTGTCCAGGTTAAGGTTCAATCCCCCCTAGAAAGAGATGCATACGATAATATGACTGGTAATTACTTAATGCTGATAAAAAAAAGTGAGGCATTACATCAGTTCAACCATTTGCTTTTATTTTCTTTCACAGACTAGTGAACCAGTGAACCAGTGAACCTTCGTGATGTTCTGGTATCTATATTGTCTAATCACCCTTCCCCTTGTTCCTTCCAAAAGGAAAATCGTCTTTTGTTTTGGATGTTGTTTATGTTTGTAACATGTTATACTTCTTATGAGAATTTGAAGATCAGTCTCTTATTTATTTGGATTTAAATTATTCTGGAGATACATGTGCTTTGGGGAAATGCAATGAACTATTTGCTTTAGATAGAATGGTACATTAGGGTGTGGCATAAATTTTACTAGCCACAGGGATGACATTTTTTTTTTCATTTTTATTCTATTTTTTTGGGGTATGTGATAGTTTCTTCAAATGTTCATCTTTAAGGTTAATGACTATTTTTCTTCTATTTAAATTTCTGTATGGCTCACTTTGTAACATGGTTGTAATGAAATGACGAACGTGATAATACAATTTCAAGTTTGCATCTGATTCTATTAGTTTCTCTTTGATGACATGTTCCAGATTCAACATCCAAGGTCGCATGTGGATAGGTTTGATTTGGTGATAGCTCCTCGTCATGATTATTACCCATTGACTCCCCATGCACAGAAGCAAATTCCTTGGTTTCTTCGGAGGTGGATCACTCCACGTGAACCACCAGGCAAAAATGTTGTGAGTATCTGTCATCTGGGTAGATTAATACTTGTACTATTGTACAAATGTCCTTCTGGTATAATTTAGTTGACAGGTTCTCTATTATGTGTTTCAGTTTCTCACTGTGGGAGCTCTTCATCAGGCTGATTTTGCTGCACTTAAGAGTGCTGCTTCTGTCTGGCATGCCGAATTGACACCACTTCCAAAACCTTTGCTTGTGGTTAATATCGGAGGCCCTTCAAGTAAGTTTTTGCATCGAAAAAACTGTTATGATTTAATATTGTCATCTTTATGAAGAAATGATTTTGATGGATTCCTGTCATTTTCATAATTGTTGATACATGAATAAATCCCAACATTGTAGACATCTAAGGTGCTGGTTTTGCTATGGTATTATCTTTTACATGGCAGAGTTGTTTGTTGAAATTACAAGTTGGTTCCCCTCTTTGTTTGCATTGTTCAAAGTTGTTTCTTCCTTCCTGCTTTGTATTGAGGAGATAATCATATAGTCCTGCATCCATATTCTTTTCAAAGGAAATTGTTCATATGATGCGGATCTTGCGAAACATTTAGCAGCTATGCTGCAGAATGTTCTTTGGAGCTGTGGAAGTGTGAGGATATCTTTCTCTAGGAGAACTCCCGAACAGGTGTCCAGAGTTTTGAGGAAGGAATTCAGTACTAATCCCAAAGTCTACATTTGGGATGGTGAAGGTACTTAGTTATTATATTCTTAGGATATTGTGCACCTATATATGCTTGAAAGTGAAATTTTATGTTATATGTGATACTGCTAGGTCGCAATCCACATATGGGCCATCTGGCCTGTGCCGATGCTTTTGTCATTACCGCTGATTCAGTTAGTATGTTGAGTGAGGCTTGTAGTACGGGGTATGTTCTCGACTCCTAAGTATGATGAATGATGAGGGCCAACTTTTCATATCAGTTGTTGTGTTAAATAGCTCCTCTAGTCAATTCATGCGTCCTAAAAGTTCGTCATGTTTACTTCAGCAAACCTGTTTATGTGATTGGTGCGGAACACTGTACATGGAAGTTTGCAGACTTCCAGAACTCTCTGCGGGAACGAGGAGCGGTTCGACCATTAACCGGTAAAGAAGATGTAAGTCACCAAACATCAATTTCCTTACTTTTTCAGTTAATAAATGAGAAAAGAAGAGATCGAAGCAGCTCTCTAATATGAGGTTTTTGAACTTCCTTCTATTTGGGTAGATGTCCCTGCGTTGGAGCTATACACCACTGGATGACACTGCCGAGGCTGCTTGGCGGGTGAACAAGGCACTCGCTGAGCGTGGATGGAGTATACAACTTACCTAAATGAGCTTTGCCAGATCTCAAACCCATTAAAGTGGAGTAGTTTAGTTTTCAGTTACAACGCATAGCAGCGTGTGATTGACTCGGGCTTATTTAAGTTTCTCTTTAGTAATCGAACCAGTTTTGCCCAATTCATTGTACACATTCTTATTATATTTGGCTGTATCGTTCCTCCATGGAGACACCCAAATTGTTAAGGGAAGGCACTTCCTTTTGTATTGCTTCATCTCCTTAATGTAAAATGAAAAAAATTGAAAGAAACATTGTGTGCACATGCATTAAATTTTCTATGGTTATTTTGACACTATTTATGTCGACATGACAACTTCTTGGTGACTTACTTTACATGTCCAACCACGTATCTCTTCCGCCGAAGTTTCTCTCGATTAGTCTAGCCATTAAAGTGATGCAAATAATGTGGTTTTACACACAACATTTACAAAAACCGTACATTAAATTGTTGGGTTATGGAGGGCTAGCTGTGGTTTAGTTGAGTGATTAAAGAGAATAAACCTGCTTAGTTATGGCAAGTTGCTTGCCCTTTTGACTTTAATTTATATTAATCTTAAATTAAATCCAATTTCGTGCATTAAGTTTCCCATCCACTCCTCCTTACCAAAATATTATTTAGAATTTACAAGTACGTCGCATATAATATTGAAGTGGTTGCTACTTGATCCATTTTCCAGATAAAACCTCTTCACTTGCTCTTCTATCAACAAAAAAAATAAATAAATGATAATTTGCAGGAACTCTCAGACTAATTTTAATTAATAAACTAATTAAACTTTTCTTATTTGGTGCACTATATAAAGCTTCTCATGTTTAACCATTTTCATCGCAAGCTTTTGAGTCTCTTCTCCTCAGCAATTCCCATTTCCAAAGCTTTAGTTTTCTGGTTTATCTCCTCTCTCGTTATCTCTCTCTTTCGGACGAAAATGAAGAGCGGAGGCGGCGGCGAGTCAACCACCATTGATATTGAGGCAAGAAGTGCTTCCAAAGGAAAAGGGCCTGTTATGGCAGTTCATCATGTGAAGAAAGAAAAGGGAGGAATGGAGAGAGGGATGGCCATAATTGACTTGGTTTTGAGGATTGGGGCAATAGTGGCTGCTCTTGCTGCTGCTGCCACCATGGGAACCAGTGATCAAAACCTTCCTTTCTTCACCCAGTTCTTCCAGTTTGAAGCTAGCTATGATGACATGCCTAGCTTTCAGTATGTACTCGTTCTTCTTCCTCCTTTTTCCTTTTAGTGATATTTTTCACCAAAGAAAATGTTTTACGATATTCTGGTATGTTATGTTGTGAGGTTGTCAATCTAGATTATCGAATAGATGAACTACTTTGTGTTGTGCTCAATTGATAATCTGGCATATTACGTTGTCAGACTGTCAATTTAAAACGGTAGCAACATGAAAATTTAACAACGTAACATTAATTCTGAATGTTTGAAAAAGACAATATTACCCTTGTGTGTATTGTACGGTACATTGATCTAATATCCATGCATGCAAGCAGGTTTTTCCTGATAGCAATGTCACTTGTAGCTGGCTACTTGGTGCTCTCACTTCCCTTCTCCGTCGTCTGCATCGTTCGCCCCCATGCAAGTGGACCAAGGCTCTTGCTCCTCATCCTTGACCTTGTAATTACATTCCTAAACTCTCTATTATTCACATGATTAGCTCATAATACAAAATCATATATGATTAATCTGTTTATAATTAATAACTTAATTAAACTTGTGATATCATCATGGCAGGTGGCACTGACTCTAGCCACTTCTGCTGCTGGGGCTGCAACATCCATAGTCTACTTAGCCCACAACGGCAACTCAAGCTCCAACTGGCTGGCCATCTGCAACCAGTTTGGTGATTTCTGCAGGAACGTGAGTGGGGCTGTGGTGGCTTCTTTCGTTACTGTTGTCACCTTCATGTTCTTGATTCTGCTGTCTGCGTTGGCTCTACGAAAGCATCACTGACAAGAAGATGATGGAAGAGATTAATTAAGCTCTTCAACAATTAATAGTAAACGTTTGTTTGTGATTCTATTTGGGTGTTTTTTTTTTCTGCAAAACTACTTGTTAATATTGTGTGAATTTGGTTGTAGTTTACTTTGTCCAATGGAGGATATCGTAATGGAAGTTATTGTTATTCTCTATGTGCATTATTAAGCCATCTCCTTACTCTATTTTTGGAATGACTAGATTCTGAAATAGTTGCCTTTTTTACATACTATTTTCTCTTAATTTTTCTTGTCATCCGTAACAGATGTGTGCACAGTGATATTTTTGAATTGTCAATAACAATTTTCTGAGGTTCTTCAGTATCTAAAACAACATGAAAATAAAACTCAAACATAACTTGATTTAATAGATTAGGTAAGTTGATGACTATATATACTTGACTCATACGTACCCATAAGTAACATGAACTACTACTTAACGATAGACTCGTTTAACCAATATTCTTGGGAAAAAATGTTTACAACTTCTTTTGTTAAGATCACTAGTTTTGGCTTGAAATAATGAGAACATGGTCATAAGTGGAGGTGACAAATCAATGGATTGGGTTGTTAATGGGTATTGTTAAAACTTGTTTAATTTGATATTATCACAATACATAGGTGAAATTGATAGTAATGACATTGGTGTAAGGTGAGATCATACTAAATAAGTCTTAATGGGTACCCATTAATAACCAATGGGTCAATTTGACACCTCTAGTCATAAGTTCCTAACTAAAGCATATATATCATGTGAAGCATTAGATTTATAACTCAAGTGATTAAGAGCGTTTATCTCTGCATCTGAGATTTTGTATTAGAATTTTCTCTCTCTCCATATTGTGTGAAAAAACCATAGCATGCGAAAATTGATTGACATGATAACGAACAAGAAATGACACGACACAAATACGAGAAACTACATTAGATTAAATTTTGGGACTAAAAATGGGCCTAAAAGCCCATACTGCAACCCGAGAAGGTGAGGCCATAATTGTAAATTCACAGGATTAAGCAAGCACAGCAAAATCTGTGCAACTCCGTTGCAGTGTTCTTCCATCACACGCTCACCTCTCTCTCTCTCTCTGCGCTCCCCTAGCTTCTGTAGATTTCCCGGGAAAATAAAACGGAAAATTCAAAGGAAAATCGCCGGCGCTAGGGTTTAAGTTTCTCGGGAGCCCATCAGAAATGTCTCAGACGGGGAAATTGATGCCAAATCTCGATCAGCAGAGCACCAAAGTGCTCAATCTCACGGTGCTGCAGAGAATGGATCCCTTCATCGAAGAGATTCTGATTACGGCCGCCCACGTCACCTTCTACGAATTCAACATCGAGAGCAATCAATGGGTTCGTTTTCCGAATCGTAATTTCCACTTCTCCGTTTGGTTGCCCAGAAAATTATAAGAAATTCAAGGGTTTTAGAATTAATCCAAATTAAGTGGACTTTTTTAATTAATTACGTTTTGGGTTTTTGCAGAGTCGCAAGGATGTTGAAGGGTCTCTCTTTGTTGTTAAAAGGTAAATTTTTTTACTTTTTGCTTTTTTTTTTGGCTATTGTTTTGTGTCTGTTGGTTTTTGTTTTCGAAATTTCGAGTGAATGCTGATATGGTTTCGCTTAGTTATACTGATAGTTGGATTGCCTGTTGTATTGTTAAGGAATACTCAACCGCGTTTCCAGTTCATCGTTATGAATCGGCGCAATACTGGTACAAATTCTTTATTGTCAATGTTGTTTTATGTTGAAGATATGCTCTTTTAATGTTGATAAGGACAGTTGGTTTCCATTTGATATTCACGGTATAGATTGTAGCGCATTTTACCACTAAAATAAATTCTTATTTTTTACTTAATGGTTTGCTACTGTTTGTATCAATCTACATTATCATCTATGTGCAGTGTTTAAACTTTAAATGCATGTCTGGACAGTCTGTAAGAAAATATAAACATATATCGTTTTGGTGTGCTTCCACAAAAATAAATGAAATATCTAAACTTACCGTTCAAACACGTCGCTAATCTATAAATAATTCTCAAGATTGGTTTGTTTCAATTGTTAAGAAGCTTGGAAGATTTGATCTCTGTAAAGTGACACGATATTCATGTTCATGCAAGGTTGAGAAATAGATCAATGTAAAGTATAAAGTTTCATAAAGTTGATCAAAAAGTGGAACTTGTTTTCTCAATGACACATAAAATGAGTACAACCATCATGATTTGAGAGCCAAAGTTCAGAGGGAATTGCTTACCTGTTACAAGAAATCTGGTTTTAGCGTTGTTTCAAATCTATCAACACAATGTAAAATTTGATTTTGTAAAAGTGTGTATTATATTATACTTTTGAATAAGGTCATTCTCTTTTGGATAGAATTCTTATTACCTTTCTGTTGAAGTAGGTTTTATTTGTGACAACTTTTTGGAAGTCGTACACACTGTCTTCCTAGAATATCTGATTTGATCATCTATAAAACAGAACTACTCTAATTATGTTGGTAAATTATGTTGTACATACATCTGTGCATATATCCCTTTAGGTATTTTTTATTTTATTAATTTTATGTTTTTATATTATACAGATAACCTAGTGGAGAATATCTTGGGAGATTTTGAGTATGAAGTTCAAGTTCCATATTTATTGTATAGAAATGCATCCCAAGAAGTTAACGGCATTTGGTTTTATAATGCACGCGAATGTGAGGAAGTTGCAAATCTCTTTACTAGGTACAATGTCTTTCTGATAATTCTTATTGCTTCCCATTTGCGCACAAATTGTTTGTTAGTTTCTAAGAAAGAGTTCTAGACATTTAATTGCATATCGCAGATTTGCAGGATGGTAATATAACATTACAGATTTTTTTAGGGGTATAGATTTTCTCTTACAAGAGTTTGACATTAGTAAAGTTTATGAGTTATACAAATGCATACATATATGTGTAACACAACACAAAAGGGCAATATATGATGTTAAATGTTGAGGTTATCAACAGCAGTGTGACCCGGATGGATGCATTAGATACATATGGATATGCATACAAACAGAGAGCATAGCATGGGATCTACAGAAGTAAAATGGTGACTTGGAAATACTGGATACCTTAGTTTCGTGTCTGTATTAAGTTATGTGGATGTAGATATGCCACATTTATGCATTTGGATTCTAATGCCTTTCCTTCTTACAGGATCCTGAATGCATACTCAAAGGTTCCACCCAAGTCCAAAGTAGCTTCAAGCAAAAGGTTTTACCCACTTTCTCCATTGTTGCTCCAATTGTGTTATATATTTTAATTTTACTTCCTGTATTCAGATTCAGAATTGACATTTGTTCTTCAATCTTAGTCATATAAAATTAACTTCAACCTGAATTGTTGTAATGTTAGATAACTTATATAATATAGTTCTGAAAAAAAGAAATAAGTGGTGGAAAGGGCCTCTTAAGTTTGGTACTATCCTTGGTATGCGTTCCTGATGTTTCTAATATTTCTATATTTCCATCTTCTCTTTTGTCAGTATAATTTTTTCTGCATATCATGAGTTGCGTCATTAACTTGGGTTTATTTATTGAGTAAATTGTGTCTTCAATGTTGCATCTAATTTTCTTTCTGCCTATTAAATTGTAGTGAGTTTGAGGAGCTTGAAGCAGTCCCATCCATGTTGGTCATGGAAGGGCCGTTGGAGCCATCATTGAATGCCCCTACTGCCACTGAGGCGCCTGAAGATTCTTCCTTTATAAGCTACCTGGTATGATTTCATGCATGGTGGCTTTTCGATCTGCTTACTTTTATGTCGTCTAGAACTTGTCCCCCATGGATGTGGGATTTGCGAGTACCAAGTGATCTAGGATAAATTACTTAGGTATGAACTACATAACATTAGATAAAGGGATTTGAAATGCACTACATGATCATTACAAAGACAAACAATGGATCTAGAAATGACTCCTTTCAAGTAGTCATTTGCAAATCCCCCACAGTGCATTGCATCCAGTCATTTGAAATCCCTCCCTCGAATCTTTGTTGGTGCATTGCTAACTAATTTAGCCTAATCCCTGGTGGTTCGTTATGTATCATCTGTAAGTATGTTATTTAATTCCATGGTTGAGATGCTTTTGAATTCATTCCTAGAGTACCTAAAATTCTTTTAAGCCATAGGCATACCTGACGAACTCACTGTTTGGGCTGTTTGAGTGAAGTTGCAGCCGAGTCCTAAGCGTTTTACCTCTCACTAAAGCATTTGGAGGTGCTAAAGTTGAGTGGACTTTATTTCAATCCTTTTCCTCAGAGATGTTAGTTGAGGAAATTTTGGGATAACAAACGCAGTTGTTTCTGTCTTTCTGATTCCTCTGAATAAGGAAAATATGATTCAGAAGCAATACCAATTATAGGAAGAGTGTGGGTGTGAGAGTAAATACTTGAAGGACATTGAAATTGCAAGGGATGTTTCTTAGTGAATGCCCATGTGAAATGAATAAAAGCTTATTTCTGATGAAATTGATAGAACTATCTTTACTGAAGTAGAGTTTATGGTTCATCCAGAAGATGAAAAAAAGAGCTTATATTGATGCTCTAATTATTACAAATGATATTGTTTCGGCTAAATTGGTCTAAAGAAACTATTTTATTTTTTTGGGATATGAGCATTCTGAAAAAGCTAGGACAGAAGGTTAGAGTTCAAGAGAGTAGAATGCATTTAGGAACGTGGAATATAGGAACCTTAACGGGAAAATCTATGGAAGTTGGAAGTTATGGTGAGGATAAGGATAAATATTATGTGCCTACAAGAAACTAAATGGGTTGGTCTGAAGGCAAAGGATCTAGAAAACTCAGGTTTTAAACTTTGGTATTCGGGCACAAATAGAACGAGAAACGGTTTTGGCATCATCGTGGACAAGACCTTGACACAAGATGTTGTCGATGTCAAGAGGGTAGAAGATAGAATATTGGCAATCAAGATTGTAATAGGACAAGAACTCATCAATGTGATTAGTGCGTACGCACCTCAAGTAGGGTTGGATACGAGTTTGAAGGAGAAATTTTGGGAAGACCTTGGAGACTTGGTGCAAGGAATTGCTCAGACGGAGAAGGTATTTATAGGAGGAGATTTAAATGGACACGTGGGCAAGGAGACAGGCAACTATGGAGGTTTTCATGGTGGCCATGGTTTTGGGGAGAGAAACGAGGATGGGGAAGCTATCTTGGATTTTACAATGGCATATGATCTCTTCTTAGCCAACACCTTCTTTAAGAAGAGAGAAGAACATGTGATCACCTACAAGAGTGGGTCGTCAAAAACACAAATAGATTTTCTTCTAATGAGGAAAGGGGATCGTATAACTTGTAAGGATTGTAAAGTTATACCGGGAGAGAGCTTGGCTAATCAACATTGCTTGTTGGTGATGGATGTACATATCAAAAGAGAGAGAAAAAAGAACAAGACTTGGAAGTGCCCAAGGACTAGATGGTGGAATCTAAAAGGAGAAAAACAAGCCATTTTCAAAGAGAGAGTAATCACCCAATGCGTGTGGGATAGGGAGGGGGAAGCTAGCCAAAGGTGGGATTCCATGGCTAGTTGTATCCGAAAAGTAGCAAAAGAGGTATTAGGAGAGTCCAAGAGTTTTGCTTCACACCAAAAGGAATCTTGGTGGTGGAATGAGGAGGTACAAACAAAGGTGAAGGCTAAGAAGGAATGTTGTAAAGCCTTACACAAGGATAGAACCGATGAAAATGGTGAAAGGTATAGAAGAGCGAAGCAAGAGGCGAAGAAAGTTGTGAGAGAAGCTAAGCTAGCGGCTTATGACGATATGTATAAGCGACTAGATACCAAAGAAGGAAAGTTGGATATCTATAAACTGGCTAAAGCAAGGGAAAAGAAGACAAGGGATCTAAACCAAGTGAGGTGCATCAAGGATGAGGATGGAAAGGTTCTTGCTACAGAGAACGCGATCAAAGACAGATGGAGATGTTATTTTCATAATCTTTTCAATGAAGGACATGAAAGGAGTACTTCTGTAGGGTAGTTAAGTAACTCAGAAGAGTGTAGAAACTACTCATTTTACCGTCGAATCAGGAAGGAAGAAGTGGTTGTAGCTTTGAAAAAGATGAAGCGTAGAAAAGCAGTGGGCCCAGATGATATACCGATCGAAGTGTGGAAGGTCTTGGGAGAGACGGGTATAGCATGGCTCACTGACCTTTTCAATAGGATTTTGAAAATGAAGAAGATGTCAAATGAGTGGCGAAAGAGCACTTTGGTGCCTATCTACAAGAATAAGGGCGACGTACAAAATTGCATGAACTATAAGGGTATTAAGCTAATGAGTCATACAATGAAGCTCTGGGAGAGAGTCATTGAGCATAGATTAAGGCAAGAGACACGGGTTTCGGACAACCAATTCGGGTTCATGCTAGGGCACTCAACCATGGAGGCAATCTATCTCTTACAAAGATTGATGGAAAGATATAGAGATGGGAAAAAGGATTTACACATGGTCTTTATAGATTTGGAAAAAGCGTATGATAG
This sequence comes from Malus sylvestris, assembly GCF_916048215.2. Lineage (NCBI taxonomy): Eukaryota > Viridiplantae > Streptophyta > Magnoliopsida > Rosales > Rosaceae > Malus > Malus sylvestris. Next base: position 2,871,792 of record NC_062273.1, read on the forward strand.
GGTCCCTAGAAACATTCTTTGGAGGATTTTAAAGAAGAAAGGAGTACGAGTAGCATATATCTAAGCTATAAAGGATATGTATGATGAAGTAAAGACTGCCGTAAGAACTCATGAAGGACAAACCGAAAGCTTCCCCATAACTGTAGGGTTACATCAAGGCTCATCCTTAAGTCTTTACCTTTTTGCATTGGTAATAGATGAGTTAACAGGACATATTCAAGATGATATTCCTTGGTGTATGCTTTTCGCAGACGATATAATGTTGATAGATAAAACTCAAGAAGGGGTAAATGCGAAACTTAACCTTTGGAGAGAGGTGTTGGAATCTAAAGGTCTTCGCCTAAACCGACCAAAGACAGAATATATGGAGTGCAAGTTCAGTGCAAATAGAGGCCAAAATGAGTTAGGAGTGAGGATCGAAGATCAGGAAATATCAAAGAGCGACTGCTTTCGCTACCTAGGATCTATCTTGCAAAAGAATGGAGAATTAGATGGAGACCTCAACCATAGAATACAAGCTGGATGGATGAAGTGAAGAGTGCATCCGACGTGTTGTGTGACCGCCGTATGCCACTGAAGTTCAAGGGAAAATTTTATAGGACGACAATAAGGTCGGCGATGCTGTATGGCACAGAATGTTGGGCGGTGAAGCATCAACACGTACATAAAATGGGTGTAACGGAGATGAGGATGCTTCGTTGGATGTGTGGGCACACGAGAAAAGATAAGATTAGGAATGAGGATATCCAAGGTAAAGTAGGAGTAGCCGAAATTTAAGGAAAGATGAGAGAAAATCGGTTACTGTGGTTTGGACATGTGCAAAGAAGGCCTACTGACGCTCCGGTTCGAAGATGTGGCTACGGGACAGAGGTTCAGGGCCGAAGGGGTAGAGGAAGACCTAGGAAAACTTTGGAAGAGATCCTAAGAAAAAACTTAGAATACTTGGATCTAACGGTGGACATGACACAGAACCGAGCGCAATGGCGTTCTAGGATTCATATAGCATGTCATTCTGAAAAACCTGAATGATGTATTTGCTTAGACTTAAAGGGGAATGATGTATCTTGATATAGCATGTCATTCTCTTCCGATGTGTTGTCTTTGCTCTGTATCTCCTTACTCATTATAGCTTGTTTTCACTAATGGCTAATCATATCGTCCCCTCATATTTACTGCAGGCAGCTATGAATATTGGAAATAATGCTTCAAATGCAACAAATTCAAGACTGCCCTATCAGTCTACTGGAACTGTTCCCAAGCCTTCTTATGCACCCAGTGCCGTTTCACCCCCTTCACCAACTCCACAAATACCAACCCATTCCCATTCAGTCCCATCTACACCAACCCCCCCACATGGCTCCTCTGATCAAACCACCAGCAACAATCGGGTTGCTAATCTTATAAAGCCCTCTTCTTTCTTCCCTCTCCCTGTTTCCTCACCTCCTTTGGTCATACCACCTACCTCTTCATCTGTGCCACCTGCTGCTGCACTTCATCCACCCCTGAATCTGCAACGCCCTTATGGCACCCCAATGCTTCAACCCTTTCCACCACCAACGCCCCCACCATCTTTAACTCCCAATTCTGCTCCTCCTGCGCCCAGTGATGGGCCTCTTATTAGCAGAGAAAAAGTTCGAGAAGCACTTGTAATGCTTGTTCAGGTATTTTCATGTTTTGTCTCTTTTTCGTACTCAGAATTACCTCCTGTATTCATTAAATAATTGCCCAACATACAGTGAGCACAGTTAACCTTTTCTTTTTGTCCAAAACACGGTTACTTCATAGAAAGCCTTTTATGAAATTATATTTTATATGAATTTGTGTATATACGTTGGGGGCATTAGTCTGCTGATTTATATATCGATATGTAGAAAGAAAAGAAGTCGGTGTATCAACTATAGATTCATCTTACCATGTTCTCTTGGTTGTTGACAATTGAACATTTGGCCTCCAATGTTTTAAGCATCCTTGACCTAAAGTTTTTCTCATGACTGACTCTGTATTGTTATTCTTTTAGGACGATCAATTCATCGACATGTTATACCAAGCATTGCTGAAAGTGCACCATACATGATAACTTTGGGAACCGATGGTGTCATCATCTGCATATTCGATCGAGTACAAAATCATGTAGAATAAGTTGTGTATATAGTTATTCTACTTCCGGTCCTCGGGAATAATGGCAGCGCAACAGCATAAGGCGTAACAACCGTGAAAACTTCTCCCCGCTCCGAGCTGGTCAATGTTCCCGAGGAATTTACTGACTTGGGAGGGTTGCTAGGGTGGCACTCACTCGGCCTGTTTGTTAATCCATATGTGTCGCCCCCCTGGACTCTTTGATGTTTGTAACACTTAGTTGAGTTCTTTTTAATTAATTATATTTCCAATGTTTAATTTGGATGAGTAATTTTGGTTTGTTAGGTGGTTTGGTTGCATTAGTAGTATTCAAACTTGTGTTAACGACCTCTAATTGTGGATCTACTTTATTAATCTATTATTGAAGGTTAGCAGGTAGAGCATACTTGGAACAACTTTATGTGTTTTTCGTCTTCTTTCATGCATCGGAAGCCGGGAGAAAAACTTGTATATACACGAAGTTTTTTGTAGTGTTGTAGTTTGGCACGGTTTCACGATGGGTTGACATGTGGGTCTCAACCGCTTTTTTCAAAGTAGTGGTGTATTGCTCTAGTGGTTAGCGTCTTTCTCTTTAACTTGTTGAGTTTTGTGTTCAAATCCTCGTACTTTTTATTTACAAGCAATATTCTATGCTACTTTATTTACAAGGGATATTTACACTAATTTACACTAAGGGGGGGAGGGGAAAGGGTTTGAATCCTGAGACACACTGAGTTGAAGAGTAAGACATGATGTACGGCTAGTTTGGAGTTGTGTTGTGAGAAAAAAATGTTGTTTCCATAAGCAAGGGAAGATGCTTTTGGTCTTTGCTGTTTTGGACCCATGATTTTGAGGAAAAGCACTTTTTTCATTTACCCAACAAAAATTTTAGCCTCAACTTTTTAAAAAATCTGCTTTTAAAATAGTTTTAGAAATGTTAAACCAGCCCGTAGTCATATGAGGTGAATGAGAATAATTCTCATTTCTTACAAATTCATTCTTATACTAAACATGCCCTCTAAATGGACTGCATTTTTTGCTCATTATTTGAAGTGGTGGTGATGCTCACTACCTCAGTAATTATCGTTAGATGAATTAGATTTGATCTATTTATTATACACAATCTCACAATTTAAACTTATTTAACGACAATCAAGGAGGGGAAAGAATCACACTACTTGAGGGGTGCTGCACAAAAATATCTCTGTTAGGACGTGAAAAGCAGATAATTAATAATTAGATAGGCCCCCAACCCTGTTAAACCCTGTAAAAAGCGGCCCATTAAGTAGTCACAAGATTCAGAAACCCCTACCGCCCCCCGCCCTCCTCTTCTTCGTCTCTCCAGTGGAACAAGTATCGGAGTCTGATCGTAAGCAATGGCGATGCTTAGAACATTGGTGCACTCAAACCCTAAATTATCGTATTCCTCCTCCCTTCTTCTTCCTCCCGCTCTTCTGATTTCCTGCAGGGGAATCGCTACTAAGCTCTTCGTTGGCGGTATATTACACACACTCTCTCTCTCTCTCTCTCTCTATCTGTTTTATCTCCATTTCTGTAAAGTATTCTGCTTTAAGACGAAATGAAGTTGTGTTCTCTGAATAGGAAGTTCAAATCACTTTACAAGCTGTGTCGAACTCGAACATAATCGGATATCATGTTTTTTTCATCCAATTTACCAAAATTAAGGAGAAAGATATAATCTTTGGTGGAATTAATTTGTTTGATAAGAAGTGGATTGGACTAAGTTTACAAAGTGTTTGTTAGACTTGTGCTTATCCAGTATGCCCCCCTCAAAAGAGATTATACATATTGGAACAGGACTCATTGAAATTTACAAATCCCATGTTCCAACCCGATTCGATGGTTATGATTTACCATTTGCTAACGGAAGACTTGGGACAAAACCGGTCATAATGGCGTTCTAGGATTCATCTGGCCGACCCCCCTTAGTGGGATAAGGCTTTGTTGTTGTTTGTTGCTGTTGTATTTTTCAGAAATTTCTCATCAGAATGATGTATTTAAGTAGCAATCATGAACTCTGTTTAGTGTATCCTTGCTCACTTTACCCTTGCTAAAATCCGGTTCTTGGTGGGATGAGAAGTTATGGGAACAATTCCATCGCTCCTCTGACTCTGTATATCTGCCATCTGCATAAGAAAATTTATGGTATTCTTGTATGATTTCACATGTGGAATAGCTTCTTTGAGAAGAGATTATGTAATATGTCTTGGGGTTTAATTATTTAAGTGGTAAAAGCAAGGTGTGGGTTTCTATAGTTCTGCTCTAGCTAGCAAAATGAACAATCTGTCACCCAAATTTTTACATTATGGCATATGAGTTCGTAGTTTTTGCATTGCCTGAAGTTGTTTAACTGCCATCGGTTTGATTTGTTTTCTCTTGTTTATTTCTCATGCAAATTTCTTTGTTTGTTGATGTTTGTCCTCTTGATTTGAAGAATTCTTTGTCTCCCCGCGTTGTAGGACTATCGTTTTACACCAATGAGAAGGGGTTATCTGAAGCGTTCTCTCAGTATGGACAAGTGATAGAAGGTGATTTGCATTCAAATGCAAGAATACCGAGGCAACTATCTCTAAACTGATTATATTCTGTCATCTTGTACTTAAACCTTATTTATTTTTGGCAGCCCAAATTGTATCGGACAGAGTATCAGAAAGATCGAAAGGATTTGGATTCGTGACCTTTGCTTCAGAAGATGAAGCCCACAAAGCCTTGGAGGAGATGAATGGCAAGGTAATTCCTTGTTTTCTGTTTTCCTTAATCCATTTGAATCTTGCCATATTAAATAACTCCAAAATGACATATTCAAAACACTCACAGCCACTGAATGGACGCGTTATTTTTGTGGACTATGCAAAGCCGAGAACCAATTATGGCAGTGGAATGCCGATTGCAAGAGGACCCCCTGATTCGATAAAAGACGGTTGATCTACTTATGCAAGGTCTTCTATTCGCTGGGGGGCACTTTCAGGAAGGATTAAATGCGGGGAAAATCAAATTCATGTGAGTTTGCTGTATTATCTTATCCTCAAAAACAACTCAGAAGCACAGCCAAGGCACGACAAAGCAAGTAAGATCGTATGGAATATTTCATCTGATTTCTTACAACCTCCAAATTCAGTGGATGGAAATTTGATAAACATACCAAATTCTTTCAAACGCTATATAGTTTGGTAAGGATATAGAATTCCTGGAAGGTTGGACTAGCAAGATGTATTGCTTTTGTTTATATAAGCATGTTTTTCAAGTATTTGTTTACCCTTCCCATTTCATGTATCGCTTTTGTTTTCCTTCCTTTCTCAATGCTCGTAACTCGTTTTGTCGAATCCAACCTTATGCTTGGCCTTTGCTTAGGATTTTATTTGAGGTAGACTGAGCAAGAGAAAGAAACTTATGTCTCATTGATGTATGTCACCTTTTATCTCTCTCTCGTCACATGATGGGCGAGGTAAGAGGGGGCGTGATAGAGATAGGAAGAGGGGTGGCATACAATCATTGGAAGTGCCTGTGACAATCAGCTCATGCGCGTCTGGGTAACTTTTGGCCATTAATGCAATGGGGCGTAGGTAGGGCCCACAGTTGCATCAATGATTGGGAGTCACCCACATGCGTATGAGCGATTGTCCCTAAAAGAAAACCCGCGCCTGTTTCCCGGAAGATATTTTCGGAAGGAGAAGGGCCCTCGGTAGACCATCAATGCTTTCTTTCTCTCACACACACACACGTGTTGCATTCGTTAAGATTTAAAAAGATAATGTTCTGATTCATGCGTTCCTTATGCCTTTTGGGATGTGAATTTGTAGAAGCATCAAGTCCATATGAAGTTTGTGACATAAACAATCAAATTGCAGCAGGAAGCCTAAAACTTTGGTACTACATTTTGGGAGAAACGTAAACAATAAGCCAAATTATAGACCCACAAAAACATATGAATCTGTACTCTTTCATATTTTGCGGTTTCTTGTAAGTTGCAAAAATCCATTTGAATCTTGCCATACCAGAGCAAGAGTATCTCATATCATCAGGGTCAAAAGCAAGAGTATCCCATATCATGCTTTTTCCCTGTCTTTGCCTTTACCCTTGTTCTTACCTACAAGACAAGGAGAAAGAGAGCAATCAGTCAGCACTTGGAATCAAGCTTCCAGTCAGGAACTGACTGCCTGGAACCCCTTACCTGATTACTTACCTGGCATTGCTCTCGAGTACTCATCTTAAACATCTTATGCTTCCAAAAAATATACCACATCTGCCTGAGGAACAGATATGGCAAGTGAGAAGGATACAAGGAAGCATGTTGAGACAAGCGCAACAGAACACATGCTGATTCATCTATTACTTCGTCAACAACAAAAGTATCCCATATCATCAAGGTCGAACGCACTCTTGATTTGATGGACTTGTTTTGACCCTCAAATTCTTGAGTCGGCCTTATACTCTGGAGGAAACCAGAAAACCCTCCACCCCAGTTCAAGAATAAGCCTGTGGAAAGTTACTTCTTCAAAAGCAAAAGTATCTCATATCATCTCTTCTCCATTTGCTTCTCCTTATCCTTGTTGCTATTTACGACACAAGGAGAAGGAGAACAATCAACCGAAAGCCGAAGTCAAACCTCCGATCTAGGTTGCTTGCTTGGAAGTCTGATTGCTTACCTTGTCTGTTACCTCTTTCGGTCAATCTCCTAGCTCGACGACTTGGGGGACTCCTACTATAGGGTTTTGTATCGCACTTGACCAAGCCCGAAACTACAAGTAAGCCTCAAGTGAAATTGATACATTACCTTGTGCATCTTCATCGGTTAAAGATACCACCCCTGGATGGAGGAAAAGTACTTCCAGAGAAGATGTCACATCTACGTATGAGATAGATAAGGCAAGTGAAAATGATACCACACTTCAGTACTTAGAAGTTTTGTGATTACTCAATAGCTTGGATCTTGCAAGTCCCCAACCGAGGAGCTTCCCTCACTCGGGAACTTAGGGGAGCACTGTTTGTACCATACTTGACCAATCTTGAAACTACTGAGCACTAGTCAATGTTATACCGTCAAGGAACCTCCGATATAGGTTGCTTGCTGTTTAAGATCGTATGGAATATTTCATCAGATTTCTTACAACCTCCAAATTCAGTGGATGGAAATTTGATAAACATACCAAATTCTTTCAAACGCTATATAGTTTGGTAAGGATATAGAATTCCTGGAAGGTTGGACTAGCAAGATGTATTGCTTTTGTTTATATAAGCATGCTTTTCAAGTATTTGTTTACCCTTCCCATTTCATGTATCGCTTTTGTTTTCCTTCCTTTCTCAATGCTCGTAACTCGTTTTGTCGAATCCAACCTTATGCTTGGCCTTTGCTTAGGATTTTATTTGAGGTAGACTGAGCAAGAGAAAGAAACTTATGTCTCATTGATGTATGTCACCTTTTATCTCTCTCTCGTCACATGATGGGCGAGGTAGGAGGGGGCGTGATAGAGATAGGAAGAGGGGTGGCATACAATCATTGGAAGTGCCTGTGACAATCAGCTCATGCGCGTCTGGGTAACTTTTGGCCATTAATGCAATGGGGCGTAGGTAGGGCCCACAGTTGCATCAATGATTGGGAGTCACCCACATGTGTATGAGCGACTGTCCCTAAAAGAAAACCTGCGCCTGTTTCCCGGAAGATATTTTCGGAAGGAGAAGGGCCCTCGGTAGACCATCAATGCTTTCTTTCTCACACACACACACACGTGTTGCATTCGTTGAGATTTAAAAAGATAATGTTCTGATTCATGCGTTCCTTATGCCTTTTGGGATGTGAATTTGTAGAAGCATCAAGTCCATATGAAGTTTGTGACATAAACAATCAAATTGCAGCAGGAAGCCTAAAACTTTGGTACTACATTTTGGGAGAAACGTAAACAATAAGCCAAATTATAGACCCACAAAAACATATGAATCTGTCCTCTTTCATATTTTGCGGTTTCTTGTAAGTTGCAAAAATCCAGAACCAACTGCTGTTGGCATGTTGCTGCTAAATGGCAAACGTTGTCGAAAGAGATGTGGACATCCCATCAGAATCTAGTCACCTAATAGATCAGATCAGGGGCACATCTCACTAATTTTAGAGGTTTGGCAAACAAGTAGTGTTTTTCTTATTTGTGTTGTACCCGTTATCTTAATGGGTTGTGTCGTGTCAAACTCCTTAACTTAATAGGTGACTTGATAACGACCCGACTTGTTAACAGCTTGTGTCGTTTCGTGTCGGGTTAACAAGCCATGCAAAAAATTGTCAAGTCTAACGTCTAGATATGGCAAAAGATATCTTATTAGGTTATTAATAGGTAATCCAAAAATGACCCGACTCGTTAACAGATTTTTACTGGTAACCCAATAACGGTCCAATTTATAAATAGATTAATTTGAAACCTGTTATTTTTGTGTGAGTTAACAGGTTACCCTGTGAAAAGAGCAATTGCAAAGTGGCTCCATACCCTCTCAAGAAAACAAAACACAGGAGACTTGAGAGAGACTTACCACCTTCCTTTTCCTCCCGCTCCATTGTTGTAAATGGCTTTCCTCGTGAGTTAACAACCCACTTTCCACCGGCTTTCTTGGCCATTGTCGACTCAAAAAAAAGGGCAAATCATGCCATCATCGTCCTTTACAATCCGACCATTTCCTCAATTTTTAATTGCCGGCTGAATTAGGTGAAGTAAGGACCCCTTTTACGCCCTTTCTTAATATGCTTTCCTTCATAACTCACATACTTCCATTCATGCCCTAATGACATTTTTTTTAACGTGCCCAGAACATGGAGGTGTACACCGTATGTTATTATACAAGAGGAGGAATTTTATTTTATTTTTTTAAAGTGTCCCTCCATTTGTGTAATGAAATATGGTCAGACACAATGAAAAATCTCTCCATGCCCTACACTCTACATTTAGTAACAAAAAATCGGGTTTTTTGGAAATATTAATTGACATTCATATTTTATGGAACATCAATGTCGACATAAATTTCTTTATGTTATTATGCAAGTGGAGAGAGATTTTTTTTTTTTCTTTCAAGTGTCTCTCTATTTGTGTAATTAGATGGCTTATATGTCCGTATTTGAAAAATATCTCCATGCCCTACACTCTTCATTTAGTAACAAAAAAATTGGGTATTTCGGAAATATTAATTGACACTCATATTTTGCGGAAGCATCGATGTCGATATAAATTTCGAAGGTTAAAAGGGTTGAAATACATTTAAGAAATACTAAGTTGATTAAGCATTCATCAATTAACCATACATTTTTGGTAGAGAGTAGCATATCCATGACAAATTTATTATAAATAAAACATTTTGTGCCACCAACATCATTTTCTTTCAATTTCTTATTTATAAGAATATATTGATATTGAGCCTATATTGTTATCCTTTGTACTCATTTGGACAAAATGTGCATTGTAATCGGCATGGCATCTGCAATTGCAATTGGGTGCATCCAATCACTCATTTTTTTGACACAAACTATAATGTGTTTATACTTGAAGAGAAAACGTTACTGAAAAAGTATTTTCCCGATTTGTATACAAATTTCTCGCTTACATTGGTGTCTCGTTTGAGATTAATTTTTTGGGTTTCCCTAGTCTACAGATTTTTTCCCTAACCCACTGGAAGAAAATAGCTGAGAAAATAAATAAAAATCATCTGCACAAAATAAATAGCCAAAAGACGAAAAAGCCCAATACCCCAAAAGCCACACACAAAGTGTCTAATGTCCCTTCAGTCCTCAACTTCCTCTCCTTCCTTTCCTTCTTCCTCTCCAAGTACTCTTCGTACCTCTTCCTTCCTTCCGCCACCCTCCTCCTCCCCTTTCTTCCCTTTCTGCCCTCCAACGCCCTCTCCAAAATTACCAAACCCTCCTTCCCGTTCAAGTGCATTCCATCCATGTCCTCCACCTGCAAGTTCACCTCCCTTATCTGCATCTCCCCTCCCTCCGACCCCCCGCACGTGACCAATATCCCGCACTGCACGTGCTCCGACGCCGTCGCTTTCTCCCCCGGCAGAATCAACGAGAACCGCGCGTGCACCTCGCCGCTTAGCCAGTGCCGCTGCACCGACACCGGCGCGTGGCTCGAGAGGTTCATCGCCCGCCGTCTGGTCGGGTCGATCATGATCCAGCTCAGCGTCAGCTCGTCCCCGAGGTCGCGACAGGTGTCGGCCTCCTGCCCCTCCGGGTACTTGATTTGGGTGGGGACCACGTCCTTGGGGTCCAGCAGGTCAATCCGGAACGGCGAGCACCGGAACCACCCGGTCACGGTCTCCGTCTCGATGACCTTGCTCAGGATGAGCTTGCCGCGGTGGTAGATATCGACGGCGGAGATTAACTCGCACGGACGGTCCTGATCGTGTTTTGGCGCGATACCGGAGGTTGCGGTTGCGGTTGCGGTGCTGGGCTCCAGATTGGCGAGGAGAGGGAAGGAGTCCGAGAAGAAGGAGAGCGGGCCGGCGGGGAAGGTGGAAATGACTTGGCGCACACGTGGCGCGGCGGTGGAGGGCCACGTGGAGTGGCAGATGTTGGCCCAGAGTGGCTGGTGGGAGGCTAGCGCTTGGAGTTCGGAGGAGGTGCAGGCGGCGGAGGCGAGCGTGGGGCCGTCGAGGCGGGTGAGGATGTGGGTTTGGATTATGTCCGGATGGACGGCGGATATTGAGGCGGAGGTGGCTTTGTCGCCGTCGGTGGACGGCGGTAGGTGGGAGGAGCAAGCCATTTGGGAGTACAGATTGCTTTTTCCAATTAGTTTAGGGGTTTGGGGTACACCGATGAGGACTGAAGAGAGAGGTTTGTATTTTGGGATTTATATAGCAACGTAACGAGGGGACAATGCTGAAGTCAAGAGCTCCTTAATTATTGACCTTGGGTTTGCAATTTAATTACGAGATTGCCATTTTCATTTTCATTTTCTCTGTGGGTTACAACACTTTCCCTTGACGTGTAAAATGACAAAGCTATATTCCTTCCAAATTAATGGCGTTATAAGGTTTAGATAAGGAGTTGAATTTCAATTGTGGAGTATTAACGAGTTTAATAATTATGAACGGATCAAAATAGATATGAGGCACACACAGACTAAGAAATTCGTTGTGAAGAGTGCAAAAATAGGAATGCATGTTACATTTATTTATTATTGCCTCACATATCTAAAAGAAAAAAAGCAAGAGTTTTTGTTCCGGTTCAAGTAAATTATAAACAATTTATATGAAATCAATAACATTCGTACTCTGATTCCGACCATGCTTAATAAACAATTTCGATGGGAAATCAAATGGTGATCCTCCCCAACTAGATTCCTTCCAACTAACAATCAAATACTACAAATACATGAAAATCCAATGGAGCATCTAATTTTAGGGTGAATGTGTCATGGTTGGAACATTAATGAATACAAAAGAATATGAATTGAGCTTACTCTCACAAATCACAAGTTGATATCTTCGATTATCCTTGTAAGTTAGCAAACCTCCCACAACCTCAAAAGGAATAGATTTTTCAACATACTCGAAATACAGAACGATACGTCATATTAATTATACAATTAAAGAAACACTTAAAAAAAAACAAACTTTTCACGACTTGTATAACATGTGGCATGTCGTCTCGTGTTCAAAACACACTGAAAAATCTCTCTTGAGAAGTAATGAGGATCCTCTCCAAATCCTTTTTGTGAAGATTCTCAAATCGTGTACATTCATTGTACATCGTGCGGTCAAAAATTATTTTAAATACTTTTATTTAAAATTAAATATAAATAATATCTAATAAAACTAACCGTACAATATATAATAAATGAACATAATTTAAAAATCTCTGAAATTCTTAAAAAAAAATATCAGGAAAGAATTCTCATTTATTGGGAAGGACCATCAAAGGGTGAAAGGTCCGTCCGAGCCAATAAGACCGACATGATAACATGCACTTAGCATATTTTAATCCAATAAATCATCACATACGCAACCCCACTAATCTTTTTAATTATAATACTAGTTTTTGGTACCTTTCTAAGAAGTTTCTTTCTTGTTATTTTAATCCGTCTTATTAGTCGATAGGTTCACCATGTAAGATTGATTTTTAATTCCTGACGTTGATTGATTTGTATATTCAATTATATTGAATAATACAATATAACAAAGGCCAAATTGAATTAACAATTTTCGTGCTTATAAGGTATTTGAAATATTATTTCTGTTAAAAAAAAATTAGAAATTAAACTTTATAATGAGTTTAGTTAAGATTCAAGCTGAAAATCAAAAGTTTTGTTAATAGGTTGCATCTGAAGATTCTGAACAAAGAATGGTAGTCTTAGATCACATGTGAAGTTCAAGTGCACCCTATTAACAAAACTTTTAATTTTCAGTTTAAATCCTAACGAATCTCATCATAAGGATTTAGTTCTTTATTTTTTACCACGAGGACAATCTCTTTCGATTGCCGTATAATTCCAAGTACCATTAATCAGATTTAACCTATAATAATTTGATAGTTGTAGGCAGGTTACATTGCCCTATCATCCTATCAAGTTTATCTAATTCAAATATACATTTTTGCTTTTAGCTAGGAAAAGTTTATGGACATCACTCTATCATTTTCTTCATCATTTTAAAATTATCTAAAATAAAATAAATTAACGATTGACATTTTCACAAAGTACTCTCCATTTGTTTACATATGTAGATTACTAAACAATAATTTGATTAATTTTTTGCACAAATTATCTTTGGATATGATTATAATTTTGATAAATAGTGTCGTTTATGACATTTGCACGTTTAAAATATGGGAACCACACTTGGGGGAACAAAGAGATGCACCCATAGGGTCCCATGGGGTGAACAAGAATATGTACCTAGTTTATTTGTTTGTAATAAAAAATAAGATGTTACCAACACTTCAAAATGATAATTTTATACTTTTTCATTTATATTTTCTTCCTTGTATTTTTACTAATGAAGAGTGAATAACATTTTTTTTAGTGTGTCAGTAACAACTTCTTATTTTTTATATGTAAACTTTCTTTTTTTTAGAGTAATTTCTTAATTTTTATAGTTAATTGACAATAGGTAAGAAACACGCTTTCGGAAAGTTGTCGAATAGTGGCAGTGCTCAGTTCAAACATGATTGTTCATCCGGCATTAAAATATATGAACAAGTCATTTTCCGCAGCTGTTTAGGGTTAGAGATTGTTTGATTAAGTGGACTTTTAGACCAAATTCTTAAGTTTAATTAGGTGGTTTCGTTGTTTTCAAATATTATCAGTCGTCATGGATTAGTTGGTAAATACATCGAGTGCCTACTAAATCAAATCCACATTATTCACTAGTAAAAAACTCTTAATATAAATGAAAAGACATACTGGCTGTGGAAACATCCGAGTTGATGACCACATAATACTGATATCGATATGGAAATATTCGCAAAATTAAGAGTGAATATTGAAAGGAGAGTGAAATATAAACTTGATAGCTTACCAAGGCGATAATAAGTAGTTGGTCTGAGAGGATGACCAACCACATTGGAACTGAGACACGACCCAGACTCCTACGGGAGGCAGCAATGTGGAATTTTCCGCAATGGGCAAAAGCTTGACGGATGTTTGACGAGAAAGAAGGTGCACATGAAGGTGTTAGGTTGGTGTGGCGTAGTGGAAGTAGAGCAAGAAGGGTGTCAGCTAGGCAATGGTCGTTCGTGATATTGTTCCCTTTGTTTGATCCGCAGTTCCAGCTATAGAGTCAGACAGAAAGATGTGGGCGTTCATTTAGGCTTCGATAAGTAAGCAGTTGTTAGACACCGCCTTTAGATATAAATAAGGATGGCTAAGAGAGTTTCTAGTTTCATTCTGACATTGACACGTGTCGTGTTGTGATTAGCTTCTGATGTTGACAATTATCGCTTCTGATGTTGACAATTATCGCTCTATAATTGGATTCTGATGTCGACACGTGTCGTGCTGTGATTGGCCTCCTGGTTGGAGGGAAACTCTTCTGGGTCTTTGACGGTATAACATTGACTGGTGCTCAGTAGTTTCGGGATTGGTCAAGTATGATACAAACAGTGCTCCCCTAAGTTCCCGAGTGAGGGAAGCTCCTTGGTTGGGGACTTGCAAGATCCAAGCTATTGAGTAATCACGAAACTTCTAAGTACTGAAGTGTGGTATCATTTTCACTTGCCTTATCTGTCTCATACGTAGATGTGACATCTTCTCTGGAAGTACTTTTCTTCCATCCAGGGGTGGTATCTTTAACCGATGAAGATGCACAAGGTAATGTATCAATTTCACTTGAGGCTTACTTGTAGTTTCGGGCTTGGTCAAGTGCGATACAAAACCCTATAGTAGGAGTCTCCTAAGTCGCCAAGCTAGGAGATTGACCGAAAGAGGTAACAGACAAGGTAAGCAATCAGACTTCAAAGCAAGCAACCTAGATCGGAGGTTCGACTTTGGCTTTCGGTTGATTGTTCTCCTTCTCCTTGTGTCGTAAACAACAACAAGGATAAGGAGAAGCAAATGGAGAAGAGATGATATGAGATACTTTTGCTTTTGAAGAAATAACTTTCCACATGCTTATTCTTGAACTGGGCTGGAGGGTTTTCTGGTTTCCTCCAGAGTATAAGGCCGACTCAAGAATTTGAGGGTCAAAACAAGTCCATCAAATTAAGAGTGCGTTCGACCTTGATGATATAGGATATTTTTGCTATTGACGAAGTAATAGATGAATCGGCATGTGTTATGTTGCGCTTGTCTCCACATGCTTCCTTGTATCCTTCTCACTTGCCCTATCTGTTCCTCAGGCAGATGTGGTATATTTTCTGGAAGCATAAGATGTTGAAGATGAGTACTCGAGAGCAATGCCAGGTAAGTAATCAGGTAAGGGGTTCCAGGCAGTCAATTCCTGACTGGAAGCTTGATTCCAAGTGCTGACTGATTGCTCTATTTCTCCTTGTCTTGCAGGTACGAACAAGGATAAATGAAAAGACAGGAAAAAAGCATGATATGGGATACTCTTGCTTTTGACCCTGATGATATGAGATACTCTTGTTCTGGTGTGGTTGGTTTGCATAGGTATTATTGGGGGGGGGAAGAAAACTGAGTATTTCGATAGGCTTTGTTGGGAGTGCCCTTTCAGATATGAGGAAGGGTTGAACATTTTTGCAGGTCTGCCTGTCTGTGGAGGATAGAGGTCGACATATATAGGAGTCTCCCTAACAACAAGTAATAATGCTATTCCTTTACCCTTCTTGGTCGTAGCAATGTAGTGGGAGCTGCAAGCTTCACGTGTTTTAACTTTGTCAGAGCACTTTGAAAAAGTGGTCTGTGGTATCTGGAAAGCTAATGTTGCGTGTGAAGATTGCAGACAAGCTTTATCCAAGGAAATCTGGCTCTCGAAGTTCGGAGAGCGGTGCCTCTTCGGTTTTCGAACAAGCAATCCTATCGGGGATCTGGCTCTCGAGATTCGGAGAGCGGTGCCTCTTCGATTTTTGAGATAGCAATCCTGTTAGGAGTCTGGCTCTTGAGATTCGGAGAGCGGTGCCTCTTCGACTTTTGAGAAAGTAATCCTGTTGGGAGTCTGGCTCTTGAGATTTGGAGGGCGGTGCCTCTTCGATTTTTGAGCAAGTAATAATGTTATTCCTTTACCCTTCTTGGTCATAGCAATGTAGTGGGAGTTGCAAGCTTCACATATTTTAACTTTGTCAGAGCGCTTTGAAAAAGTGGTCTGTGGTATCTGGAAAGCTGATGTTCCGTGTGAAGATTGCAGACAAGCTTTATCTAAGGAAATCTGGCTTTCGAAGTTCGGAGAGCGGTGCCTCTTCGGTTTTCGAACAAGCAATCATGTTGGGGATCTGGCTCTCGAGATTCAGAGAATGGTGCCTTTTCGATTTTTGAGAAAACAATCATGTTGGGAGTCTGACTTTTGAGATTCGGATAGCAGTGTCTTTTCAATTTTTGAGAAAGTAATCCTGTTGAGAGTCTGGCTCTCGAGATTCGGAGAGTGGTTCTTCTTCGATTTTTGAGCAAGCAATCTTGTTGGGAGTGTTTTCTCGAATGTGAGTAAAGGTTGGGCATTTTTTCCAATCTGCCTTGCCACGGAGCATGGAGGTTGACACACATTGGGACTTTCTAGTTATCAAGCAGTGGTTCTATTCCTTTACCCTTGTGGGTAATAGTAAGGTAGCTGGACCTTCAAAATTTATGTGTCTAAACTTTGTCAGAGATCTTTGGCAAAGTTATATGTGGTACCCAATGAGATGATGTTGCGTGTGGAAAGTGGTGCCTCTTCGAAATCCAGAGAGTGGTGCCTCTTCGGAATCCGGAGCGTGGTGCCTCTTCGATTTTTGAACCAACGACCCTGTTGCCATTTCTTTTATAAGGGCACCAATTGTGTGCAAGGAGCACATTCAGAGAGTTATTGCTTGTAGGAATTTTCCCCTTAGTTCAGAGATTTATTGCACCTCATTTCTCCTTCATCATTTCTGAGAATGTCTGGCCCATCCGATTGTCGTTTTGGCTTGAACTTTGGTGAAAAGGCAGCCATGCCTTCTCAAGATAACATATGGCGCCCATCCTTCTTATCCCCTACTGGTCCTCTTACCGTTGGGGACTCTGTGATGAAAAATGATATGACCGCTACGGTGGTGGTCAGGAACCTTCTCACTCCCAAAGATAATAGACTACCTTCCAAACGGTCTGATGAGTTGGCTGTTAAGGATTCTCTGGCTCTCAGTGTTCAGTGTGCAGGTTCTGTGTCTAATATGGCCCAACGCCTATTTGCTCAAACCCGCCAAATTGAATCATTGGCAGCTAAAGTGATAAATATCAAACAGAAGATCAGAAGGCTCAAGCATGAGAATAAACAGTTACACAGGCTCGCACATGACTATGCTACAAACATGAAGAGGAAGCTCGACCAGCTGTAGGAATATGATGGTCAGATTTTACTTGATTATCAGAGGTTTGTGGGTTTGTTCCAAAGGCATTTATTGCCTTCGTCTTCTGGGGCTGTACCGCGTAATGAAGCTCCAAATGATCAACCTTCGGTGCCTTATCCTTCTGGGGTTCTGCCTAGCACTGAGGCTTCGAATAATCACCATCTGGTGCCTCCTCTTTCTAGGGCTCTGCTGACTGCTGAGACTTCTCCTGAGCAACCTTTGTGAAGGCTCCCTCTTGTTTTGTTTATTTTGATTCATGTATATGTACATATTTGTAACTTATCGGAGATATCAATAAACAAGATTTGCTTCATTTCAACGTATTGTGTTAAATACAGTAAGGCCTTATTCACTAAGTTCTTTGAATTTTTCCTTTTGTTGAAGCTTTGTATGTTGAAGCTTTGTGAGTAAAGCATGTAGGTTGAGGTAGTGCTCTCTTAATTTCCCGAGTGAGGAAAACTTCTCGTTTGGAGACTTGAAAAATCCAAGTCACTGAGTGGTCATGAGATTTTCGAGTATCAAGGTGCAGTAGCATATGGTAGGAGTCCCCCAAGTCTCCGGCCGAGGGAGTTGACGAATGAGGCACTTCCTTTCTAAGTGATAGCCCAAAACTTCTTCTTCATATATATTTGTAGGTGAAGCTTTGGTGTTGAAGCTTTGAGGTTAAAGCTTTGTTGGGCACTATGAGTTGATTTTGCTTCACACTATCTTGATCAAGATAGTGTGAAGCTTTTGTAGGTAAAGCTTTTGTGTGAAGTTTTTGTAGGTGAAGCTTTTATGGGTCAAGCTTTTGTGGGTCAAGCTTTTGTAGCTGAAGCTTTTGTGGGTCAAGCTTTTGTAGGTGAAGCTTTTGTGGGTGAAGCTTTTGTGGGTGAAGTTTTTGTGGGTCAAGCTTTTATGGGTCAAGCTTTTGTGGGTGAAGCTTTTGTGTTGAAGCTTTTGTAGGTGAAGCTTTGGAGTTGAAGCTTTGTAGGTGAAGCTTTGGAGTTAAAGCTTTGTAGGTGAAGCTTTGAGGTTGAAGCTTTGTTGGACACCATGAATTGATTTTACTTCACACTATCTTGATCAAGATAGTGTGAAGCTTTTGTAGGTGAAGCTTTAGAGTTGAAGCTTTTGTTGGGTACCATGAATTGATTTTGCTTCATACTATCTTGATCAAGATAGTGTGAAACTTTTGAGAATTTGTAGTTGTCCTCCATTGATGAAGCTTTTGTTGAATTTCCCTTTTTTTTTTTGTTTTTTTTTTGTTTTTTGGGAAACTAGAAATTTGAAAATGTGGGAGAGACAACATATACAAATTTTGCTTCCACACTGTTGAGCAAGAGATTGTGATGCAAGCCACACCTTGTAGTAGTTGAAGGTTTGGATGAACCATATAAATTGAATTTGCTTCGAACAGTCTTGAATTTGCTTCAAAGGTTTGAGAATTGTAGTTGCACTCCATTAATGAAGCTTTTGTTGGCATCATAAATTGGTTTTGCTTCACACTGTCTTGATCAAGAGTGTGTAAAGCTTTTGAGAATTGTGGTTGAACTCCTTTGATGAAACTTTTGTTGGTACCATAAATTGGTTTTGCTTCACACTGTCTTGATCAAGAGTGTGAGAAGCTTTTGAGAATTGTGGTTACCCTTCATTGATGAAGCTCTTGTTGGCACCATAAATTGGTTTTGTTTCACACTGTCTTGATCAAGAGTGTGTGAAGCTTTTGAGAATTGTGGTTGCCCTCCATTGATGAAGCTCTTGTTGGCACCATAAATTGGTTTTGCTTCACACTGTCTTGATCAAGAGTGTGTGAAGTTTTTGAGAATTATGGTTGCTCTCATTTGATGAAGTTCTTGTTGGCACCATAAATTGGTTTTGCTTCACACTGTCTTGATCAAGAGTGTGTGAAACTTTTGAGAATTGTGGTTGCCTCTTCATTGATGAAGCTCTTGTTGGCACCATAATTGGTTTTGCTTCACACAGTCTTGATCAAGAGTGTGTGAAGCTTTTGAGAATTGTGGTTGCCCTCCATTGATGAAGCTCTTGTTGGTACCATAAATTGGTTTTGCTTTACACTGTCTTGATCAAGAGTGTGTGAAGCTTTTGAGAATTGTGGTTGCCCTCCTTTGATGAAGCTCTTGTTGGCACCATAAATTGGTTTTGCTTCACACTGTCTTGATCAAGAGTGTATGAAGCTTTTGAGAATTGTGGTTGCCCTCCATTAATGAAGCTTTTGTTGGCACCATAAATTGGTTTTGCTTCACACTGTCTTGATCAAGAGTGTGTGAAGCTTTCTACGAGTTGTAGTGTTTGCATTGTTACAGAAGGGAAATGTTTGAAGCAGATGCAAGAGAGCTGAATAGCTTGATCTTCGTATGTCATGCACTGAAGTTGTTGTTGACTTGCAATAAGACTTTGTTGGTGACTATAACTCTTGTTAGGCATAAGTGCTCCCCTAGTTGAGTTGTCAAGCCTGAGGGTTTTTGATTATTTGTGAATGCTAGGAGTTCACATGTACAAGTTGTACCACTCATCTTCTGGTAGGTGGAATGAATGGTGAGTTGCTTTCATCACTTGGTTGGTGGTACGAAGGTGAGTTCTTTCTTCCCTTGGTTGGTGGCATGAATGGCAATTTGCCAAATGATATTAGAGTATGGGTTGTACATTTCATCACCTGGTTGGTGGCATGAAGGAGAGTACAGATTATACATTTCATCACCTGGTTGGTGGCATGAAGATGAGTTCCTTTTTCACCTGGTTGGTGGCATGAGTGGCAAGTTGCCAAATGATATTAGAGTATGGGTTGTACATTTCATCACTTGGTTGGTGGCATGAAGGAGAGTACGAGTTGTACATTTCATCACCTGGTTGGTGGCATGAAGATGAGTTCCTTCTTCATATTTCATCACCTGATTGGTGAGAATAAGGGCAAGGTGTCTAGGCACATTGTAGCAAGTGTCGAATGACACAAAATATGTTGAACCATTTCAAAGCACAGTTGGCTTATGTATGAATGTGTTAGAATGTATGATTGAACGAATATACTGTGAAGCTGTTCGTTTATTTGTATAGTCTTGTTGACATATACTTAGACTTTGTTTCATGTTGGAAACATTCATGTTGAAGCTTTGAACCCGAGTGTTTCGTTGCTAGGAATGTAGGACGATTAGGATCAAGTTGTCTAAATCACCTCTTTATTGAATTCATGCCAAATAGTTTTCGTTACATAGGATGCTGAACAGCTGAAGCTTAACACTTGTACAATGTGAGTTTACTTGTAATAGTACTTCAAGTGATCAGCGTTCCATGGATGGCCAAGGGTCTTGCCATCGGAGCTTCTAAGCTTGTAGGAGCCAGGGCGACTGATGCCAACAACTTCAAACGGTCCATCCTAGTTTGGACTAAGTGTTCATTCACTCGGGATTCTGTCGCATAATAATCTTTTCTTCAATACCCAGTCTCCCACTTTGAAAAAACGAAGTTTGACCCTTGAGTCATAGTAGTTGGAGATGCACTACTTGTAGGCGACATTCCTCAAGTGAGCTTGGTTTTTATGTTCCTCGACTAGATCTAAGTTGAGGGTAAGTTGTTTGTCATTTTCGCTTTGCACGTAGTTCTGAACTCGGAACGTTGCTTACTTAAGCTCAACCGGGACAACTGTCTCTGTACCAAAGGCAAGCGAGAATAGGGTTTCTCCTGTTGATGTCCGATACGAAGTGCGGTATGACCAAAGAGTTTGGGGTACAAATTCTGGCCAACAACCTTTAGCCTTATCCAAGCTGGTTTTCAAAGTTCGCTTGATTATTTTGTTGATATCTTCAACTTGTCCATTAGACTGGGATGAGCTGGGAAGGCAAAACATAAGTTGATGTTGAACTTAGAGCAAAACATCTTGAACTTATTGTTGTCGAACTGTCGCCCGTTGTCAGTGACTATCGCATTGGGAATGCCGAATTTGCAAAGGATGTTCTTCCATACGAAGTCTTCTATTTTTACCTCAGTAATGGTTGCCAAGAGTTATACTTCGGCACACTTTGTGAAGTAGTCAACTGCAACGATTGCATAGCGAACCTTGCCCTTCCCTGCAGGTATTGGGCCGATCAAATCAAGTCCCCATTGGGCGAAGGGCCAAGGGCTGATCATAGGAGTGAGCGGCTCGGGAGGGGAATGAAGAATAGTTACGTAACGTTGACACTTATCACATGAGCGAGATATTCTGATGGCATCTTGGTGGAGTGTTGGCCAGTAATATCCTTGACGAAAACCCTTGTGTGCTAGGGATCGAAATCCAGCATGATCTCTGCAGACTCCTTCATGTATTTCCCGAATGACAGTTTCCACCTCTGCGGGCGTAAGGCATCTTAGGTACGGTAGGTTAAAACCCTGCTTGTAGAGTTGGTCATTAATGATCAAGTAACGGGTAACCTTGTATCGAATCTACTTAGCTTGGACTTTGTCATTTGGAAGGGTGCCATGAGCAAGGAATCTATAAATCGGGGTAATCCAACTATCTCCTTGTTGTAAGTTACACACTTCCGCATCCATGGTGCTTGGTGTTGCCAACAATTCGACCTGAATTTTTCTCTCAATCTTATCTTCCACCGCTGAGGCCAGGTGAGCCAAAACATCTGCATGACTGTTTGCCGCTTGAGGAATTTGGGTGATCTGGTAGTGGAAGTGCTTGAGCAACAATTGTGTTTGTGCCAGATATGCTGCCATGGAGTTATCCTTAGCGTCAAAGTTGTTGGTGACCTGGTTAACTACCAATTGGGAGTCACTGAAGATATCAATTTGTTTAACCCCAAAGTGTTTGGCCAAACGTAAGCTTGCTAGAAGGGCTTCATATTAGGCCTCATTGTTCGATGCCTTGAATTTGAAACGAAGAGCATACTCCATCGTCACTTTGTCAGGGGTCGTAAGGACTACTCCTGCTCCATAACCCTGTTGGTTGGACGAGCCATCAACATATAGACTCCATGCTGGGGCTGTTGGTTCTATTTTCTGAGATTCCGAGGATAATGAAGCCACTTCTTTAGGCGTAGAAACAATGTCAACAGGATATGTGAAGTCGGCGATGAAGTTTGCCACTGCTTGGCCCTTCTCAGCTGGCTTTGGTTGGTAAGAGATGTCAAACTCACCTAATGCTATCGCCCATTTGATCATTCACCCGGAAGTGTCAGGACTTTGGAGTATTTGTCGAAGATGATGATTGGTAAGCACGATGATAAAGTGTGCTTGGAAGTAAGGATGAAGTTTTCGAGCAGACATGACCAATGCTAGAGCCAATTTCTCAATGTTGGAGTATCGTGTCTCCGCATCTTGTAAGGCCTTGCTAGCGTAGTAGACGGTCCGTTTGACATTACCATCATTTCGAATGAGAACAGAACTTACTACTGAAGCTGATACAGACAAATAGATAATGAGAGTGTCACCAACCTCAGGTTTGGAAAGCAAAGGGGCTTTACTCATGTAGTCTTTGAGGTTCTTGAATGCCTCAGCACATTCATCAGTCCATGTAATGTACTTCTTACTTCCCTTAAGTGCTTTGAAGAAAGGAGCACATCTGTTGGTGGCCTTAGAGATGAACCTAGTTAAGGCTGCCACCTTGCCAGTAAGGCTCTGGATGTCTTTTGAATTTACCGGTTCCTTCATGTCGATGATTGCTTTGATCTTCTCGGGGTTAGCCTCAAGGCCTCGTTGGCTTATCATGAAGCCTAAGAATTTGCCAGAGTCTACGCCGAAGGCACATTTGTTGGGGTTCAACCTCATTCGATACCTCTTCAGAATGATCAAAGTTTCAGATAGGTTGGTGATGTGTTGGTCAACATGTTTGCTCTTGACTAGCATATTATCAACGTAAACTTTCATGCTCTTCCCAATCTGTTCGGCGAATATTGAATTGACTTGTCTCTGATAAGTCGCTCCTGCATTCTTTAGGCCGATGGGCATGACTTTATAGCAATATAGTTCCCTGTCAGTAGTGAATGTTGTGTGTTCTTGGTCCGGAGGGTTCATGAGGATTTGGTTGTATCCTGAGTAAGCATGCATGAAGCTCAAGAGTTCACACCCTGCCGTAGAGTCTATAAGTCTGTCTATGAGAGGAAGAGGAAAGTTATCATTCGGGCATCCTTTGTTTAGGTTGGTATAATTGACACACATTCTCCACAAGTCCTTTTGGAGCAGAAGACTTTCCTTGGTCGGATTCTTCTTAACAAGGACAACATTTGCTACACACGTTGGATAATTGACTTCGCAGATGAAGCCTATGCCTTTGAGTTTTTCAACTTCTGCCTTCATTGCTTCGTACCGTTCAGCGTCATAAGATTTTCGCTTCTGTCTCACTGGCTTGGTCTTAGGGTCAATACTTAAGCGATGACAGATTATATCGGAAGAGATGCCTGACATGTCCTCGTATGACCAGGCAAAGACCTCAGTGTTCTCTTGCAAAAAAGAGATCAATGCCAACCGAATGGGTGGCGACAAGGTGGTACCAATCTTCACCATGCGATCCGGATAATCTTTTGAGATAGAGACATTCTCCAACTCTTCAGCGGGTTGTGCTTGCTGGGTGAAAGAGTCATCTCGAGGATCGTCGGGTTGACTGTTGCCACCGTGAAGATCCAAGTTGGCTTCGTTTGGGCTGGTCTTTATGACTTGGTCATGTATAGAAAGAGTTTCCTTGGGCACAGGCAGGTGCTGTTGCTTGACCGAAGTGTTAACATGATCGTGCACTAAGTTGATCTCCTATGATGTAACCATTGCCATAGAGGGTTGGAAATTTCATCAACAACATATGTGTGGATACCATGGCCTTGAGATCATTGATACCTGTGCGTCCGAAGATGACATTGTATGTCGTTGGGCAATCAACCACCAGGAAATTAATGGTAATGGTAGCTGTGTAAGGGCCTGTACCAATGGTGAAAGGTAAGTGTATGCTCCTCAAAGGTTGCACGATATCACCGGAGAAGTTTATCAGAGGGGAAATCGAGCAGTTGAGCAAGTGTTCAGCTAAATTAAGTGCCCTGAAAGCTTCAGCAAACGTGATATTGATCGAAGCCCCCGTGTCTACCAGGATTCGTCGTACTTCAAAGTTAGCTATGTGAGTTTCCACGATCAGTGGGTCATTGTGAAGGTAGATGATACCTCTTTCTTCCTCAGGGTATATTGGATCCTAGTTAGGCTTTTGATACTTACCTCCCCTGATGTCTTCCACGTGAAACACTTGGTGGCCAGACCTTAAAGCTCGTTCACTATTTTTCATGGCCCTGTTGGAAGATTTAGATATGGGTATGCCACCACTTATGGAATATATCACATTTACCTAGCGTTGGTTACAATTACCTCTTTGAGGGTGAAGGAGGAATTGATCAATTTTTCCTTCACATGCCAAAGCTTCAATATGATCACGAAGGGTGATACACTTCTCGCCGTCATGGCCGTTATGCTCGTGGTAGCAGCAAAACATGCCAGTGTTCTTCGTGGGCTTGTAATTCGGGTGCCTCAGCTTTGGCTTTGGTATCAAGTGTGCTATGCTGGGGTAAATGGCCACGCATGTGGCGAGGTGTGTATGCCTCATACCTCGGGGTAGGGGCTGTTCTGACACGTGTTTGACCCATTGTGTTGACTGCCTGGGGTCGGGGATTATCATAGCGATACCCTTGGTTATTGCGGTAGTGTCCCTTACTCCTTTTACTAAAATGAGACTGGTGAGGATGGAAATTTTTCCTTTTGCTCTGAGATTAATATGTCTGTTGACTTGGCAAAGTATTAAGTAAGGTAGGGGGAGGCACCGCTGCTGTTTGGAAGGTCGAGGTCTTCTCATTTGGTTAGATCTAGCTTCCACTCCCTACTTGTTGATAAGGGGTGGTTGTGGGGGGTTTCCCTTGATATGTCTTTGTCTCGGCGGAGGCATGGTTGTAAGCTTGTGCCATCACCTCAGAGTAAGTCTTCCAAATGTTGGCATTGATCATGTACTTGAAGAAACAATCACGTAGGCTTGCCGTGAAGGCCTTGATGGCGGTCTTGTCATCTGCCTCAGCGCAGCGAGAATACTCATGGCTGAAACGACCAACATACTCTCGTAGTGACTCGTCCGGCTTCTGGCGAATAGTGTACAAGTCATCTGTAGAATGCAAGCGATCGGTCTGGAAGATGTGTTGAGAGACAAACAGTTTCCTCAGTTCCTCAAATGAGTCTACTGTCTCAGGTGGAAGACGGCAATACCAGTTTAGAGCTCCGCCAGAGAGGATGGAGGGGAAGAGAAGACATTGCTTTTCGTCGGTGTGTATCCGATATGCCATGGTGGACTCAAAGAGGTTAAGGTGTTCAATTGGGTCATCCCTTCCAGTATAGAGTTGTAAACCAAGCTTTTGTTTTGTCTTCGCTTGAAGGGGGGTGTCGAAGATCCTCCTTGTGAGAGGGCCAGGCCTGGGTTGGTTCCAGTCAGGTATCTCGGCCTGACGTTCGGCCTTCAACTTGTTTACTTCCTCAAGGAGCTGTAGGACAAAAGGGTCTTGAGTGGAGTCATGTACCATTGGGACTTTCTTTCGTAAGTCCCCATCGCTTCTTGGAAGTAGGAAAGTTTGAGCAAGGGCGTGTGATTTTTCCTTGGACTCGCCGTACTGACTTCTAGGGTGAGTTTGTCGGAATACCTCAGAGTCCCCTGTACCTTCATGTTCCTCTAGGACATGTCGCTCATTCCCTAGATTGGCAGCTGGCCTAGGTCGTGGGAGGGGACCGAGTCTTTTAGAAACCTTTGGGTCATTGATCTTCGAGCATATGTGGAGGGGATTCTCTCGACATTGCTTTAGGAAGTCTCGGCAGTCACGATAAACGACTTTCGATCCTTCCAACCCCTTTGCAATGAGGTGTCTTCCTTCACTCCTTCTGCTTCGGGTCGAAGCAGCTGGGTTGAGAGAAGTCTCATGTTGATCAATGTTTTGATGATTAGCTCGCTCCTCATCAGGGATACCCATGTCAAAGGAAGGTGACCCTCCGTGTTGGGGGGCACCCAAATGATGGTTGATGTTCACAAAGGCAACAAGCTCGCGTGTTTGAGTACGTATAGTTTCGTGGAGTGTCTAAAAAAGCTTCTCATACTGCTCCTGGAGGATCTCATTCTTCATTGTTATCTTGTTGTTTTGAGCTTCTAGCTCATCGACTTTAGCTTAAAGAATAACCCTCTTTCCTTTCTTCTTTCGTTGCTTCGCACTAGGTGCAAGAGGAGTGTCATTCTGTGTGCTGTGACTTCCTTCACTCCCCATGTTAGAGAGAGATTCCTGGTCAAAAGAGAGTGTACGAATGGTGGAAACCAGCTTGACAAAGCTGAAGAGAGTGGGAATAAGTGTCGTTCCTACAGACGGCGCCAAATGTTGATGCACAAAATCAGTGAGGACTTTGGTACAACAGAAAGTGTTAAGTTTGTGACCTTCACTAGATTGCTTCGGTCACTAGTGTGGATAAATATGTAAATGGATAGAGACAGGGAAGCAAACACAAGATGTACGTGGTTCACCCAGATTGGCTACGTCCACGGAGTAGATGAGTTCTCATTAATTGTGAAGGGTTTACACAAGTACATAGGTTCAAGCTCTCCTTTAGTGAGTACAAGTGAATGATTTAGTACAAATGACATTAGGAAATATTGTGAGAGAATGATCTCTATTTATAGAAGAGAGTTTCTAGTTTCATTCTGACATTGACACGTGTCGTGTTGTGATTGGCTTCTGATGTTGACATGTGTCGTTCTATGTTTGGATTCTGATGTCGACACGTGTCGCGTTATGATTGGCCTCCTGGTTGGAGGGAAACTCTTCTGGGTCCTTGACGGTATAACATTGATCGGTGCTCAATAATTTGGGATTGGTCAAGTATGGTACAAACAACCTATATTGTTGAGGACATTCTTTGTTTCTCACACTGTTATTTTGTTTTCAAGAACTTCTCGACTTTACTCAGGATATTTCGTTTAAGGATTGAATGTGAAGCTTAATTTTCTTAACAATGACACCTCATTTTCATTTGTTAAAAAGTAAAATTGCTTCTCTAAATCAAGTGGTATGATTTTTATTTTTATTTTTATGGTGTTATCCACACGCTCCTTTTTACTTTTCACACACCCTCTCTCAATTTCCGACATCTGAATCGAATGAATTAAAAATAATCAAAAAACAAAAATTAACTGAATAAGTGTGAAAATAAAAAATGATTTGTATATATCACCACTGTGACAACCCGTCCCAAATTTCACGATTTTATAAAATTTTAAAGGTCGTTATTCATTATTCTATTCATTTATTATGGTTATTTTTTTTTTCTTTCTAATTGAGGAGTTAGAAAATTGAGGGGAAAATAAAAAGAAGAAAAGAAAAGAGGAAGGCTGCTTGATGGCAACAAAGTGGAGAGGGAGAGAAATAGATGGGCACTGCCCAATCAGGAAAGGAGGAGAGTGAGAGTGACAAATGGGAGAGAAGAACCAGGAGGGAAAGGAGGGAGGTGTGGAGCACCCAACCCAGTCGACCCGTGCACCTAAAACAAAATCGATTTCGACCTGGTTCCAATTCCGGCTAAATCCCACCATTTTTCAAACAAAAGTCACCCATTCTTCACCTGGAAATTATCCCTTGACCTCCCCTCTTCCATTTCCACCCAAAATTAGAAGGAATTTGGTTGAAGTTTGGTGGAAAAATCACCATGGGTGCCGCGGGAAAGGTTACTTGAAATCCACCCATTTGTGAAACGTTTTCCTTCAATTATCACTACCAAAACACTCCCTTGAACCCAGAAACAAAGCCCAAGCAGTGGTGGAGGCGTCGAAGCAAGTTTGGAGGTCGAATCGAATCACACCCAATTTTAGGGTTTCGTACGATTTTAGCAAAATTGGGCCTTTCTAGGCCAAATTGGACTTTGCGACAGGTATAAAGATCTTCAATTCTGTAATTTTTGAGAATTTTTAAAAATAGTTGAATTTTCAGGCAAGTCGGGGCGACCGACCACCACCCGTGGTGGCGCGTGTGGAGGCACATGGCCTATGGGCCAATGATGTTTTGTTTAAGTACTATTAGATTCCCTGGGTTCATAATTGATATCCGTATGACGTAATTTCATTATTTGGGCTTAGTTTCATTTCGACACGTGAATAGGTCAAAATATGAATTGATGATCTGACCGTTGGATCTTCACCAAACTTTAATACATTATAGTGCATAATATTTGAGGATCATAGGAACTTACGGATCAGGAATCCGATGTATGGATCAGGAATCTGACGTACAGATCTTCCCAAATTGGATTTGTAAGTTTATAAAATAAATGTTAACCGTCACTTAGTTTTGGACAATTGACGGAAATCCGACCGTTGGATCGTAATGAAATTTTAATATGTTATTCTAGAAGCATAATGTGAATCTTTGGAAGTTTCAGATTAGAAAGCTGATATGCGGATCTTCTGGAGCGAGTTTATAGGGTTGTAGACCCAACTGTCGATCTTTGATCGACAGTTGACTCTTTGTCAATGTGTCTCAAATTATTCTTAAAGGTACTTGAGGATATGTTTTATGTAAATTAGGTATTCTATCGGTAAGAACTTTGAGACGTGATTTGATACTTGGCCATAGGCGACGATAGTTTGTGATGTCTCGACATTCGTGCGAGGGAGTCGTAACGCGGACCTAAGGTGAATAGGTCTTTTCTCTTCTATCGTGTGTATATATATAAGATTGACATCTCCTCAAACGTTTATAAATTGAATATTTCATATAATTATTATCAATGCTCTGAAGTACTAATGCGAACTACGAATGACTTGATCCCTATTTAGGGTACATAGGCAATCTAACAAGACGTTAGATGCAGCCATATAATAAATGAGACTAAATAATTGGGATAATAGCCTTGTTTGGGAAATCGAACAATGTGAGGGACATTGGTGGAAAATGTGAGAATTAACCTTATGATTTCGGTTGTTAATTGTTGTTCATAAATCAATGTGTGAAGAATCAAGGAATTGAAGTAAGGAAACGTAAGTAATGTTAGTTAATTAAACAAGTGTCTAATTGGGCTTATCACCGATAATTATTCCCGAAAATAAATAGTTTGGAAATGGTAAGTTACAGATTATGCATTTCATGCTATGTTATATGTATATACTTGAAAATACTATGTTATAGTTGAGTTTTAGATTGCATCATGACATATTCATCTGTGCATTACTTGAACCTAATTATTGTGAATGCTTCGAAGTGCCAAATGATGATGCGGACGCCTAGGTAAGCTTCAGGTGAGTATATGTTGATGATAGTGATGGTAGTGAGTATGGTGATGAGATATTGATTCAGCCGTACAGGTCACGTGAAGTGACTTTGGCTAGTATATGTGATGAAATGCTAACATATATTTATGATGAGATATGTGATGAGATGCTAGCATATATTTATGATGAGATATGTGATGAAATGCTAGCATATATTTATGATGAGATAAGTAATGAGATGCTAGCCTATATGTGATGAAATATGTAATGAGATGCTAGCCTATATGTCATGAAATGCTAGCATATATGTGATGATATATCATGAGATGCTAGCATATATGTAATGATATATGATGAGATGCTAACATATATTTATGATGAGATATGTGATGAGATGCTAGTATAAATTCATGATGAGAGATGTGATGAAATGCTAGCATATATTTATGATGAGATACGTGATGAGATGCTAGCATATATGTGATGATATATGATGAGATGCTAGCATATATTTATGATGAGATATGTGATGAAATACTAGCATATATTTATAAGGAGATATGGATAAGTCGTATAGGTTACTAAAGGTGACTCCGACTTATAAGCTAGCATATGTGATGAATATGTGATGAGCTAGCATATGTGATGAATATGTGATAAGCTAACATATGTGATGAATATAATGAGCTAAAACATATGATGAATATATGATAAGCTAGCATATGTGATGAATATGTGATAAGCTAGCATATGTGATGATATGTTATGAGCTAGCATATGTGATGAATATGCGATAAGCTAGCATATGTGATGAAATATGTGATGAACTAGTATATGTGATGAGATATGGGTAAGTCGTACAGGTCACCATAGGTGACTCCGACTTGCGTAAGGGTATGAGTTATTAATCACATGATTATTTGATATTGCTGACGAGATGTTGTATTGTGGTATATTTATGATATCTTTCTGGAAATTATACAGGTGTTGTAGCGAGGGGTTATAATGTTTTGTATGGGTTCTATTAAAATTTTATTTACAGGGTCACTCACATTTGTCTTGTCTTCACCCTCCAGGTCTTATTAGTTGAGTTTTCTTATCGTCGAAGATTCGTGGCGATTCTTAGTATGGGAGATTATTTTGAGGGTACGATTCTTAATTCACTCTTCTGTACTTGCTTATGCTCTAACATCACGTGTGAAGTAGGTTCATTCCCGCTCACCGGTGTACTCTGGTATTTTGGCACTCTTAGGTTTAAATTTATTCATATTTTCCCCCATCATCACACTTTATGACTTCGTCACCTTCCAGGTGTCGGCCAGCACAACTCGATTCGGAAGGTGACGGCCAACACAACTCGATTTGGAGTCCTAGTAGACATTTCAGGTCGGGGTGTGTCACTACTTGGGATTGGGCTGCCTCCAATGAATTGACATGAACTATTATGATTAATTAATTAAGTGGGCAGTTAAGTGTCTGATAATGATGAGCGCATGATAGGATTTTTAGTACCTGCGTAAATAAGGTTAAAATCACTTAAAATACTTGCAAGAATACAAGATAATTGTAGTATAGATGCTCATGCACGATCGTTGTCCCCAAAGATTGTTTGACTAATTTGTAATTAAACTAACTCTTAATTAATTATTAAAACAGATTTTATCAAAGATTTGAGATTTATGAATTTAAATAGATTAAATTAACAATAAAAGAAATCTGAAAGTCTGGAAATAATAATAGCAAAGAAGAAAAACGTTTTTAAAATTAACAATTTAGAGAAATCTAGGGTTTAGCCGTCACTGTCAGTTCACAATCCTATGCAATTCTATCAACTACTTATGAATTTCCACATACATGCTTTGAAGGTTGGGTTTTCCTAATACATATTTTCCTTGTGATGTTCAAGCAAAAACATATATCTAACATGCAACCCGTCTGTGATATTCAGATCAAATATAAACATGCAAGACTCATTAAGTTTTGTGAAAACCCTTTGAAAAACCATGCAACCCTTAAAAGTGTGATGTTCGCCTTAAGTGAATTTACAATTACTAATCACAGGAAGCCCTTCTCAATTTCAGGGTGATGTTCCAACAGAAATTGCATCAAATTACTTGTCTAAATATCATAATGATGATCAATCATTAAATATATAGATAATTTTAATCACGGTGATTAATAATTCAAAGCAAACATGCATCCATTCATAAGCAAATTAATAAAATTACATATTCATGCTAAGGCTTATGGCCTAACCCTAGTAAATGAATTATTTACGCATACTCATGATAAAAATCAAAGAAAATATTATTAAGAAGAAAATGAATGAAAACACTTTAAAGTAGAAAATCTCCAAGAACCCTAGCAATTATTCTCTGTCTTCAAAGTTGCATAAAAGAAAGCGTAGAAAAAAACTAAGAACGGCAAAGCAATATATTTGCTAAGCCATCGCACAAACCCTAAAACATAGGTCTCTTATTCCAACTAGGAAACTAAATAATAATAAAATATCTTAGAAAATAAAGGCCTAATTAATCTAGGAGAATCTGCCAAGTACTTGCCCAGCCACGTTTTAGACTCAAATCTCCTCCAAATCCGGCCCATGATAGCTTGTTTTAAAGATTAGGAGGTTTTGAACATATCTCCGGAAGGCCACGAACCCATCCGAGGTCATCTTGGACTCCAAAAACTCAATTCAAGCCCAAAACGTCACTATTCCAGCACTGCATATCGCTCCTTTATTTTATAGGAAAACTAATGCAAAGGGCTTGAAAACTTTAAGTTTTAACGATAAGGACAAAATAAATGATAAAGTGAATAGTACCAGTTTGACTTTTTCGTGTAAAAATGTGGTTTTTCGTTAAAGTGAACAGTATCGCGGGCTTTTCGTTAAAACTCCCTTATTTTATTGCCAGAAAATCACCGCCTGGTGGAAAAATCTGATATTTTGATACAATCAAGCCAAGTGACTCACGAACATCCTCCAACTAGAATCAATCCAAAATTCGTCCATTTGGTCATGTTTTGCTCCGGAGGAAGTAGAAAGTTCTATATTGAAAATACAATTGAAAGTATCAAAATTCTTCCAAAATATTAACTAAAATATTAACCAAAAATAGAGTTAAATATATAATATAAAATCTACTCATCAGCGCTGCCGTGGTTGGCTGGTCCGGCGGTACCATATCTATTCCCACCACCTTTTGCCGTCTCTATTACGAATCACTTGGCTGACTCCCCTTAGTCATGAACAAAGCAAATTTGTTGACTTTAATTAGGATTAATTTAGTTAATCAACGCATGACATAAGATTAAGGAGACAAGACATGTCAATTGGCACCGGCTAGAATAATTTAAGAACAACCGTGCTTAATTGTTAACTTATTTTATTCGTTCATTTCTATATGCTTTAGCTCTTACAATTACATTTGGCATGCAGTCAAACATAACCCAATAAGTGAAAAAAATATATGTCACACTAATTTATGTGCAATGAAGAATGACTCTTTAAAAGATATAGAGTATTTGGGGGTTAACAGAAAATTTGGTGCAAAACTGAGCGCAAGGGGATTTATACAGCCAACTCCACTTAGTAGAATAATTCTTAGTTGTTGTTGTCTTTGTTTTGATGAATGGCTCTTTATATTTAAAAATCAAGTATTTTGAGAGATTGATTAGTTGAGATGTAAGTTGTGATTGGTGTTGGAGCAATATTAGAAAATACGAGAAATATAAAAGAATTCAAATAATAATAATCATAAAGAAATTTCACAACATCAATTATATATGAGATTAATATAAACAACTAGAAATAAAGTTAGAAAAACTGACAAACTTGAAGATTGAGGCTTGCATAAATGCAATGTCCTAAGGATAGAATTTCACCCCTACTCTTGTGCTTGTAGTTCGATAGGCATCCATTTCCCAGGATTCAACAATCTATAATCCGAAGTCAAAGCACTTCAATCTTCGGACTCTGGCGAACTTTATATATTCCGTACTCTCAAGACACGACTCGGAATTTGACACACGAAGCATGAGAGAAACAAAGTGAGGAAACCCTATTTCTCAAGAGTAAAAATTAACTATAATTTTCTATATTTAATACCAATGATTTCATGGGTTTATATAGAATCCAATTTCTATTTATTAAAGAGATGTAACTTTTCATCTATAAGTATACATCACTTATCAAGGGAATATACCTAAACAACATAACCTTTCTAAGAAATTGGTTAACACTATTTTTCATTTTATTAAATTTATATATTACAATATTTCATATTATAATATATAATTTCCAAAGGAGATGTCAAAAAATGCCACATAAACATATAACAGTAACAAATGACGTATCATTTACTCTACCGATATGTCAAATATGACATGAAAAAGAAGGCTAAGGTGACATGGACAAAGAGATGTCAAATTTGAAGGCAACTTCAAATTTGATTTTTGTTATTTCCAAAGGCATTACACTTGCCTTACCTCAAATGCTAGCATAGTTAATTATTTTTAAACCAACAACAACCCAATTTTTATTATTTTTGTTTAAAAAAAAATATAAAAGAAGCAATAAATTTTGATATATCGGGTAGAAGAAAAATATTGATAATATGTCAAATTGTCAAGTTAAACATCAAATTAAAATTTGATGTTTTAAATTTAACGTTTTCTTTAAAGATGCTCTTATACTTAAAAATCAAGTATTTTGAGAGATTAATTAGTTGAGATGTAAGTTGTGATTGGGACTTGGGAGGGATCATCTAGATTTGTGTGGGGTTTTCTACATGTACTTTCTAGTTTGTTGACTTTTGGTTCTGGCATTGAGTTGACAAGTTGTAGAGTAGAAAATTCAAGGAAAGGCATATATAGGAATGAGCGTAGAAAATTCAAGGAAAGACATATATGGGAATGATGAACGGTTATGGCGGGCTGATAACCACAGTTACTCATCTATAACTATTTAAGTCCTTACCCGCATAACCATTTATCTGTTGGTTAATCGCATAAACAGTTATACTCATACCCATAATTGTTTATAAACAGTTACTCATACTCATAACCGTATACTAATTTAACCGCAATAACATATTACCCATTTACACATTTTTAACCTGTTTACCGTTTTTACCCATTTACCCTTTTTTTACCTGTCTACACGTTTTTTTTACCCATTTATAGGTACACTTAACATGCATTATCTTGTTTCAATCTTCTAAGTTCTCATATAATTTCAATAATTAAAATTAAGGAAAACTAATGAAAATGGCTTGAAAACTTTGAGTTTTAACAAAAAAGACAAAAATGTGTTGTAAGTGAACAATACCGGAAACTTTTCGTTAAAATTCTTTAAAAATTATAGTGTACAGACGATATTTGCAACTACATGCGCCTTTACACTTGGTCCAAGCAATTCAAGCATCTTATTAAGTGCTGCCAGTTTTTATTTTTTATTTTTTTATTTTATTGAAACAATCCCCTTAAGCTTACAAAACTTATTTGCCCTTTCCTGTGAATGTTAGTTCCTTTGTACGTGCCCTACAATTTGCACATTATACCTCACAACTTATTGGAATAAGAAGGGAATGCCTTGAGTTTGTGGGATATGCTGCAAGTTACTGAAGAAGAGTGAATTAGTAAGAAATCAAATGCCATTGGCCTAGCGTGTAGTCTAGATTGTAATAACCATGTTTCATGCCCTTAATTCAAGTAATGCTCTGAACAAGTCATTTGGCTCCGTTGGAAGCCAGTAACTCTCAACAACATATCCATTAACAAGAGAATCGGGTTTCGTTTTCCATCTGATCCTCTAAGTTTTATCAAATCATGTACTCTTTTGGGATCACACTAAGTATATTTGGATAGAGCTCAATCTCACGAACGCGTAAGTGGAAACTGTTCACGAATTGAAATTATAACGAAGGAGATATAAGCGAACGAAGGCAAGGATAAAATATTTATTTGGACCAACAAACGGTTAAAAGGGTACCCGTTTGTAATCACGGGTAATACTCATAACCATCCATTTAAATTTCACGGGTAAACGTTATACCCATAACCGTTTATTTATTTAAACGGTTACCCATAACCGTAACCATGCATTTTAAATGGACAAATGACTGTAGTTACCCATATCCGTGGGTATTTTGCCCATCCCTACATATGGGGCTGGGAGAGAATGGCTTTTGGAGGCTGTGAGTTTGGCCATTTACAAGGAAAAGCCCCTAGAGGTGAACCCTACTTCTTTGCTGAAAGAATAGCAGCAGTTGCTGTTGAACTCCAATCACAGATGAATACGAGTCCAAATATTTAGAATTGGAAACTATATTGGACACGTGTCCATACGTGACTGGGGTTTCAACAGCATCTACTGCTTTTCTTTCAGCAGCGAAGTAGTGTTCCCTAGAAGCTAGAGCAAACAATAGAAACAGTTCCAATGCCAAGGCAACCGAGCATCAGCAGGCAGTGACTGAAGCCAACAACGCACGTCCGAAAAGCCTTGACCAATCAAAAGCAATGCTTTAAATCACTTTAGGATGCATGCTTCAAAATCGAGTATAGTGACGTTCTAAGATTCATACAGCTAATCTTACTTAATGAAAAAAAATACTTAATTGTTGTTGTTTTGTATTTTTCGTACGTGTGGTTGTTGGAAAAGATAAAACCGAACTCAGAACCCCGGGTTTCAAGGGTGAGAATGCGGTTAGTGAAAGGGGCCAGTAAAGGCCCATTTGGCCTAGAGATGGCTGCACTAGGGTGCTTTTTGAAAAAAAGAATTGGAGATATCCTGAGAGCCAACAATCCGTTATGTGATCCCACCTGTTTCCACGTATGCGGATAATTCCCGTTTGCCACGTCACCTTTTTTCTTCTGTGTACACAAACAGCCCAGACAGCCCCCCCGCCACACTGAGAATACAATCCTAAAGCATTTATCCCCCAATAATTTTCTCTGCCTTTCTCGCCATTTTCCCGGTGTTTTTCTCGGCAGCCAAACAAGTTTTACCCTCCAGTTTTTCATCTCTCCGCTGATACATGGCCACTAAATTGTACCACAACGGCTTTCTATCTCCAAGGTGCTCCATTTCTCTTTACATTTTCTTTGCGCGGCATTTTTTTATTCTTCTGATTTTAATTTTGGCAAATTTAATTCCCAGGAATTTAGGGTTTTTTGAGGTTTTGATATCGATTACGAGCTGGAATTGTGATGTTTAATTGTGTGAATTGTGGTATGTCAATGATTGGGTGGTGATAAGCTGATAGTAGAGAAGAAGATAAGAATTTGACATGTCGTTGAACGTTGGTTTATTTTGTATTTAATGTAAATTGAGTATATTTGATTGTTCCGGGTTAGTGGTTCAATTGTTCTGAGCAGTAGATGATGTAAAAAATAAAAGATTTTGATTTTGTTTTTGTTGGGTCTTGGCAAAATGTGAGAATATGTTCCTTTTAGCAGATGGAGTTAAAAATTTTAATTTTCTAGTTGTTGTTTTCGGAGTCGCTGTGCATCGTGTGTAATTGTATTGTATTATGTTATCCAGGTGCTTTTCGAAAGCTGAAGTTGATTATGTGATTTTCGGATTGTTTTTTGTGTTTATGTACTGGATTGACAACTGTGAAGTGCGTATTGTTTTTCTATTAAATGGTAGCACTTTGGAGTGACGATGTGTTTGTTTCTTATTGTTGTGCTTGGTACTTGCAGCTCTTCAAATCCATGGCATTCGCGTAAACCAGCTACAATACATTATTCCTGCAATAAAGTGGTTGATTTGGATCACCTATTAAGTAGCTGGGCTTATTCAAAGAGAAGACGCCTTATAAGATTTTCTGTGTTAGAGCACAGTAATTGTTACAGTCTTAATCTCCGAGCAGCAGGCAATAGGAAACGCTATCTACATTTTCAAAAGTCCAGAGGAATGGATAGCCTAGTTCCACTGGCATCTGCTGATGATGGTGTTACGGTCAATGGGAGTCCCCAAGCAAGCACCAGAAGGGATGTTGAGGAGATAAAGGTCAAACTTAATCAATCATTTCAAGGTGAAGATTCTAGTGATGGACTTGTCCAATTTTTACATGAAGCAGCCAGGGTTTTTGAGTTAGCCATTAAGGAACAGGGTTCATTGTCAAAGTCTTCTTGGTTTTCAACTGCATGGCTTAGTGTAGACAAAAACGCCTGGCTAAAAACACTGTCTTATCAGGTACTGTCATGAACTTTCAGATGTCTTTGTTAAAGGCCATAACATACATGCACCATCTTATGATTCACTGCATGCTGCTACTATTCTTGGAAAAGGAAAACATTTGTATTATGCATGAGTAAACTCGGTAGTCCTTCCTACTTGGTTTATGCCAGTCTCGTAGTGTTACTGAATTTCTCCTTCAGTTCAAGGTTGCGTCTCACATAGTATGACTTTCGCACTTATCTTGTTGAATCAGTAATTTAGTAGAAGAAGTTTAATCATTTGCAAATAAGTTAGACTGGTATTCGATGTTTCTACAAGGAATACCAGTCTTATTAGTTTATCCTTATCTTACTCTATATCATGAAGAAGTCTACTTGCCTTATATTATATATGTAACTGGTTTGAGCTTCATCAAGGTCTTTTTCATAGGAAAATCTAACGGGTATTACTTGCAAACTTTTTTAGTTAATTAGTTTGGATGGATAGTTCTCAATATCTGGAGTTGATGATTTCTCAGGCTTCAGTGTATTCCTTATTGCAAGCAGCAAGCGAGATTGCATCTCGAGGGGATGGCAGAGACAGAGACATAAATGTCTTTGTCCAAAGGAGGTATTACATCACTTGTATTTCAAAAATTTATGAGTTCTTGTGTGGAAGTTGACTGACTAGAAGCTTGTCCCATTAGTTTTCTTGTTCAAACTGTGATTACCTTTATTGCCAGTGCTGTCATAAGGATGTATTTTTTTTAACTTGGGCTTTAAGTATGAGTCTCTTCCTGTGTATTGGTTTACGGACGTTTGATCAGTTTCTCACTTCAATAAAAATGGCATACTTTGATCTCTTTTACAGACAGTTGTAGTAAGGTGACCATAAGTTTTAAATATTAGCATCAACAACCTTACTTTCATATGGAGTTTACTGCTTGTGTAAATGAAACAAATTATGTTTTTAAACAAAAAATTAAGGGGACCAAATTTTTAACATGGAAGTGGAAAATTTGTGCTCTGCTTTGTTTGGCGGGATTGGAAAACTGTACTGAGGACTTTGAAAATTCAGTAGTGTGTCTTCATCCAAAAAGGTCAAATGCAACTGATGTGTGCTTTCTTTCAACTTTTGGTCGTATTAACCCTAATATTTCCTTGTATTTGGTTTAGGATTTTCAATATATTAACCAGTTCATTGATGCAGTTTATCAAGAGAATCTGCTTCCCTTGAGAGCTTAATCCGGGATCAACTATCAGCCAAGCAACCTGAAGCTTATGAGTGGTTTTTCTCTGAGCAAGTGTCCTTGGTGGTAACATCCTTTGTTAATTATTTTGAAGGCGACGCACGTTTTACTGCTGCAACCAATGTGTACGTTATCATCTATTGTTTAATGTGTATTTTAATTTTTTTTAGATGCATTTGAAGATTATGTATATTTAATGCTGCATTCAATCTGCTTCCAGGTCTAGTAAGGGAACTCACTTGGGGTCTAGCAACACAAGTGACATATCTCTCCTCATGCTTGCACTGACATGCAATGCCGCAATTACAAAACTTGGGCAAGCAAAAGTTTCGTGCCCTCAATTCTTTTCGACAATCCCAGATATAACCGGTAGATTCATGGACATGCTGGTGGATTTCGTTCCTATTCGCCAGGCCTATCTTTCTCTAAAGAATATAGGTCTGCACAGGGAGTTCCTTGTCCATTTTGGTCCTCGAGCTGCAGCATGTAGAGTGAAAATTGATCAAGGTTCAGAAGAAGTTGTTTTCTGGGTGAATCTTGTACAGAAGCAGTTGCAGCGAGCTATAGATAGAGAGCGAATATGGTCAAGACTAACAACATCCGAAAGCATTGAGGTAACCTCAGGCACAATGTTTATGCATGTGACCATTCCCATAGGCTGCTTATTGGTTGAAAGTTCACATTAGAAACTGTTTTGAAGCTATCAGACTTGCAGGTTAAGAGGGGTGTAATGCATACATGTGAGTCATGAATGTCAGGTTCATCATCCTTAAAATATTATATTAGTTGTAATGGAGCCAGCATGATAAAAGTATATTACTCACCAGTATGTGCTCTTTCTGTGACGGAACTATCTAATTACGAAATTAATATAGGAACCAGTTAATGAAATTTCTTAAATCTTCTTGGAAAAGTGAGAAGAAAAAGCCCTATCTTTATGATATCTATAATAGATTATTACTTATGTATGTTGGGGCTCGTGAGCCTTTCTTTATATACGGTTGCAAAGCTGTATTATGTTGATGCTGAATTTGTGTAGGTATTGGAGAGGGATCTGGCTATATTTGGATTCTTTATTGCCTTGGGTAGAAGCACGCAGTCCTTTCTATCAGCAAATGGATTTGATGTGTTAGCTGATCCGATTGGAGGCTTTGTGAGGTATACCTGGACTTTTTTTGACTGACTATACATAAGTTTGTAATTGTGTTTTGGTTTGGTTATGGATTTAGTATTTTCAATATGTGCAGGTTCTTGATTGGGGGCAGCATCTTATACTATCCTCAGCTTTCGTCAATAAGTTCTTATCAATTGTATGTAGAGGTTAGCATGTCTTGTAATATCTTGTGGATACTCTTTTGTGGTTTAAATATGATATCAAATTAATGATGCATAAGTTCCACAGGTAGTCTGTGAAGAGCTGGACTGGCTTCCATTTTACCCAGGCATTTCAGGCACCCCTAAACAATCACATGGGCATCAAAGTAAATGGGAGGGACCTCCCAATTATGAAGCAATCCCCCAAGCTTTAGAAGTATGTTTCCAATGGATGCAGAGTTTTATTAAATACAGTAAATGGCTGGAGGACCCTTCTAATGTTAAGGCAGCGAGATTCTTGTCTAGAGGGTATGCAAACATGTGGTGCATAGTGATTTGAACCATAAGTGGCTTCATTTTTTTTTTTTTAAATGACAGTTTTTTTCTATCTTCAATGCTTAGGCACAACAAATTAGTGGAGTGTATGGAAGAACGCGGTATATTAAAGTAAGTTAATGAATGCAGCAATGTCATCTCTCTCTCTCTCTCTCTCGTGTTGTTGGTTTTTTAATGGTTTCTAGTATAATAGAAAGATCCCTGCCTCCTCAAGTGAAGCGTTTTTTCCTGCCTGTAACACTAATTTTTATCACATAAGAGTTGGAGATTACACCTTTTAAACTGTGATGCAGGAATGAAAATATGAAAAGCGGTGGCAATAACATTGTTGAGAGGACTAGGTCTGGAACTCGTACACCAGCTGAGAAAGAATTGGATACTTTTGACAAGGTGGGCTTATTCCCTTTATGTTATGATCATTGCACAGTGCAGTGCACTTATACCTTTTGTTGTTAGTTTTTACTCACTATTTCTCCATCTAAACGTTTGGGTTAATCATGCATAATTGGTTTCATGGGCTCCATACTTCCTTTTAATACTTAGCACCTCAAATGAAAGCTATTTAACAATCCTTATTTTGTTGGGCAATATTTGGGATAGTACTGGGGCTTGAACCTGGACAAGCTCTTGGATGTGGGTGGATTTGCCACCACACTGTACCAATAGGAACAGGTTTATTTTTACTTCGTATCTTGGTTCTGGTGCAAATCCATAGAATTTTAATACTTTAAAGCAATGAAAGGTGTCTTTGATCTATATGTACCTACTCATTGTGCTTTTGCAGTTCACTTTTTTTCTATTGATTTATTGATATTATTAATTAGCTTTTGTGATCTGGTTTTCAATAAATTTGCATGATGGTAAAATTAATCTACACAATAGTTCTGAGCCATGTCATTGCAGTGCTCTGCTGTAAGTGGTAAGCTACATGAACAGGTTCCTCATTCCATTTGTGGTACTGGTCAAAACTAAAAGAAGGTCTCCAGTCAAGCTTATTCTTTTGATTTGGAACTTGTTGAATGCCTCTGAGTAAATTGTGGAATTGGCATTTGGTGTCAGGCCTTGGAGAGTGTTGAAGGAGCCGTCATAAGACTAGAAAAATTGCTTCAGGATTTACATGCATCAAATTCTAACTCAGGAAAAGAGCATATAAAAGCTGCTTGTTCTGACCTTGAGAAGATAAGGAAGCTTAAAAAAGAGGCTGAATTTCTGGAGGCATCTTTCAGAGCAAAAGCAGCTTCCCTTCAGCAGGTTTTTTTTTTTTTTTTTTTTCTTTTCAGTTTTGTATAGTATCTTGCTCATGATTATAATATTTGGACCATACCACGAACATCTTATGAATGTGTGCCATTCAACCAATTTATAACTTAATAGTTGGTGAACTTTGTAGGGCTTTTTCGTTTTTTTCCCTTTCAATTTATTCAGATTTTCTACATATAGATGTCTTGGCTTTTTGATGTTGGCATAAAAGATATAGGCTAATAATTAGCCACAAGTGTCTTAATAGTTATAGGTGTCTGTATTAGATAGAAAACTTGATGATGTAGACCACCAAAAGTGATGGTGCCTTTGCCTGGTTTTTTAGATTATGTTGTTTGGCTTCCTCCCAAATTTACCTACTGTATCTTGTAAGTTGCTCTATTCAGACCAACATATTGCACCTGTAATTGTAGATTCTCTTATGAAGCTCCATTCTTTGGTTCACTTGTGTAGTTATTGTGACATTTTACCCTATTTGGATTTTGTGAATTCTCACTTGTCTTAGTTGTACTTTTGTTCTTGTCATCCAGGAAGGTAATCTCTCCCAGTCTTCTACTAACAAGCAGCAACAGTTCTTTAAAGGGAAAAGCAGAAAGAATGAGGGCAACAGGTATGAAGCTTAGGTTTTTTATTATGAAGCTTTTATTATTCCATGACCTAGCTCTTTTTTTCTTTTTGGTTGGATTCTGATAAGCACATCCCATTTCAAAATTTATTTCTAGAGCTGCCAGTAACTCTCGCGGTTTGTGGAGCTTCCTATTGCGCCCTCCAACTGGAAAGCCCAATCCTGGGTTGATTGTGGATCAATCTGTATGGCCCTTCTTCACAAGGATTTCATTGATTTTTTCATAAGATTGCGCTATCTAATTTCCAAATGTATTAACTTTTAACTGGACTCTTGTATCTAAAAGAAGATTGTGTATGCTGCTGGCTCAAATTTAGATCTGTTTTGACCTAGAGTTAACAACGCTTATTGTTACTCCAATATGTTTTTTTTCCCTGTTAGGGCAAGGTCATTTGTCAATAGAACAATCAGGTTGAAGTTGCCACTGGCAGTGTTTGTTTGCATTAGCATGATATATACTTTGGGTTCCTAGCTGCTTCTCTTAGTGGCCCTGTGTTATATTACTTTGTGTTCCTTGTTTTTGTTATCTTTATGAAAATGCGGTTGAGAAGTTAGGGTGTTAATTATTGACTAGTGGTTTCCTAGTCTGTCTTGCCTCTTAATAGGAAGATCGAATAGCTGTGTCTTTCACTCACTGTTCTTGGCTAAGCAACATGGCATGCAAAAAAAACCATAAAGGCATGTGCTTAGCTTTTGAGTGCATAGAACCCTTTGTAACTGAACCTTTGGCTTTCTCATTTATGAGATTGTTCCCTTTTGTTATTTCCTTACTTGATTGAAGAGCATATATCTATTTTGGTGTTAGTAATTGGAAATGTGCAATTTCTCAAACCAAGTTGCTTCATGTTTGCGTCCTTTTAACACAGGATAATGAACTTATTGAGCAGACTGTTTCAAGTCTTGAATTTGAAGACCCAGAATCAAATAGGATCCAGCGTTTTGAGCTTTTACGGAATGAGCTGATAGAACTTGAAAAACGGGTGCAAAGGAGTGCTGATCATCCTGAAAATGAGGAGGTATATCTCACAAAAGCGTGCAACTTGGTACCATATTCTTCGGGAGAATATAAAAAGAAAGAAATTTGATTCTTCGGGAGAATATAAAAAGAAAGAAATTTGATCAGAAACAATTCCTACTAGTGAGACTGACTTTTGAACTCTTATTGGTTTAAGATATTCTTATGTTGCTATGGATATTTTTAATCAGGATCTTAAGCCTGCTGATGATAGTCCTAACTACGAGGATGATGTTGGAGCTGCTCAACTAGTCCAGGTTCTGAAGAAAGAGAATATCATTGAAAAATCGATTGACAAGCTAAAAGAAGCTAGCACGGTATGAATTTTTTCTGGCCGGAGTAGGCAATTGATGACCTTTGTAAACTAGTTAGACATTTTTTACTACACTTTGGCTAAAAATTAGGTGGGAAATGGAACTTTAATGTTGTTTTTGCTCTAATTGTTTAATACTTAAGACTAGAAAATCATTCAGAATGAGGACTACGCCTCCTTTAACCGCATCCATTTTAGTTGCCACCAAACCAATTAAGATACAGGATATCTTTAAATGGCATGTGGATGTCTCCATTATTATTTGTCCGTAATTATGAGCAGGATGTCGACTCTTACTCTTAACATATGAGTTTATTAGTTTCATCATCTCTTGCTGTGGAGTTTTCCACAGATTGTAATTTCCTTTTCATAATTTTTTTTTTGTTTCGTCTCAAAATTGATTGGCAGGATGTGTGGCAAGGAACTCAATTGCTAGCTATTGATGTTGGTGCTGCTACGGGGTTGCTTAGAAGGGTCTTGATTGGAGATGAACTGACAGAAAAAGAAAAGAAAGTTCTACAGAGAACTCTGACCGACTTAGCATCAGTTGTTCCTATTGGTGTTTTAATGCTTCTTCCGGTGAGATTTCTTCCTCGTATCTTACTTTGTAAGCCTTATATTGACACATGAATGATTCTGGCAAAAAAAAACTTATAAAGTGATAGGATTCTCACCATAGTTCTTCATCCGGCTGATGTGTTTTTATCATTTGAGGAGGTTTATGGTCATAAAACAAGGCGTGCTTCAGATATTCTGTTTATGTTGCATTGTTGTGCCGTTGCAAATGAATAACGTATATAAAAGCTTACCTTTGACATGGTGGAAGGGGTTTCATAATTGGCTTGATGTATCTTCAATCGTAAGGCGAAGAAAAGAAATAAAAATGATTTTGTACCTTGAAATTAAAAAAAAGGAATGATTTAGCTGTTTCACCTGACACTTTTTCTAAACCCCTTTGGAACTTAAACA
Source organism: Malus sylvestris (assembly GCF_916048215.2). Classification (NCBI taxonomy): domain Eukaryota; kingdom Viridiplantae; phylum Streptophyta; class Magnoliopsida; order Rosales; family Rosaceae; genus Malus; species Malus sylvestris. Next base: position 2,916,355 of record NC_062273.1, read on the forward strand.
TAGAGATAACTTGTGTATCGCAGGTCACTGCGGTTGGACATGCAGCAATGTTGGCTGCTATTCAGAGATATGTACCAGCTCTGGTTTGTGGCTTTTAGTTCCAAGAGTTTCATTTCCTTCACTCTTCATGAGAACCGGATTTGTGTTTGTTAACGTGCATAATATGTTTCTTTGACAGATACCATCAACATATGGTCCGGAAAGGTTGAATCTCCTGAGGCAGGTTGAGAAATTGAAGGAAATGGAAAGCAGTGAAGACAGTTCCAACGTAAGCGTGGAGGAACTAGCCTGAATAGAAGGCAATGCCGATTATGTACAGTTCGTAAATAAATTTTCAAATCTGAGGTACACTGACGTTTTCTTTTACTTGGTTCTGAATCCTTTTGCCAGTAGAGTAGCGTAAATAAGTTCATTCCATGTGTCAGGCACTCCGGGTAAGCACCAGTGGCTGCAGTCCTGTGGAGCATCAGCCGGAGTCCCTGGCTCACGATACTTTGAGGGGTGACCATCCTTCCTGAACTCTGTTAGATACGTGATGTTTAAGAACTGGACCTTCCAGTTTTCATATTCCAACTGTTTGATTGATTCAGATATGTATAGATTATTCACTGGGTCAGCTTCAAGATTTTTGTAGTCTGTTTCTGGCCCCAAATAGGTATCACACAGCCCCCCTTCATTCCATGTGCCGTTCCTGCAACTTGGCATGTTAAAACCTCATCGATTCATTAATCGTCAATTCCTTCCTTTTACGCCATGTTTGGCGGCAACTATTGAGGAACAGCAAGTTGTAAAGTCACACAAGTTACACTAATTGCCTTTCATTCTTTTGGTTCCCATAGTGTGGAAGAATGTAAATTGAAATTTTCATAGTCGGATAGCAGTTTGTACTTGCCTGTAATGTACCGGAGAGTAGCTTCGGAAGAAAACCCGAGTCCTTTCAGGGTCTAAATTCTTGAGCACCCAAGACTTCCATGTTTGTATAGACCTCCTGAATGCTTCCATAACACCCATTGTCAGATTCACTTTCCCGTCTTCCTCAAAGTAGCAGCCCCTGAAACACAAGATGGCCGGTTGTGATTGGAAAATGAAAAGTCGATAACTTAACGGTGCGGCTTGTTATATTGTCAAACTTTTAATTTGTGTCATTGATTAGGTGAAACATTTTGTAAATGCGGTGCAGATTAATAGTTTGACAACATAACATGTCAGATATTTAGATTGGAAACACGGGAGGCGAGTTTAGGGAACTAGCCAGTGTCGTACATCTTTGCTGTTTTGTCTTCGTTCCACCAGTGCCCTGCACTGAAAATTAGAACATCTGCTCCAACCCATTTTTCGGAGTACCAATGGATTTGGTCGAGCTTAACCGTGGTCCTGACCTGACTTGGTGAATTTTTGGGTGGGTGTCCTACAACCACAAGGAACGGTGCCCTATAATATTCAACTGTGAGGTTATAGTCCTGGAACCGTATCGACAGAAAACCCCTATGTTTTGTTATGGGGTTCCCATTTACTTCGTAGATTCTGGACTTCTTGGACACCCCTTTCGCAAGCATGCATAGCATAGATTCCCACTGGTTCCTCCCGATTGAGTCTCCGGCAAATACTATCCGTCCGTTTCTGCTTCTTTCCAAGAAGTCGCTTGCGTTAAATCTGAGACCACGAGGAGAGAGAACTAAAACTCTTTAATTTAGAGCACAAGAGAAGAGAGCAGAAATCAAACTTCTGTTACGAGTGCATAAGTAAGTGCTCTACCAGACGAATTAGAAACCTGCACTCCGAAAGAAGCTACACTCAACATCTAAATTACAAAAATGTCCTAGTATAGTTATTTTTTTATGTTCATTTCTAAGGAGTATTCTACTCCTAAAGCTTGTGGTTTTCAAGAGTTTAACCTAAATTGTCGCTAATTTATATGTATGAAAACCTAAACGCAACAAAGAGACTTAATGTATGCATGACAGTGTGAAGTACCATGCAAAACTTTCTGAAAACTCCACGACAAACTCACCTCAAAACGTCACAGCCAGCCGGTTGCCAGCGCCATCTCCGATAACCTTGGTCTTTTCGACCACTCTGGCTGCACCGGAAGCCAGGGTCGAGAAACGGGCAGTCCTCGGTGTAGGACTGAAGCGGATGAGTTTCGTCGTGGACCCATCTGCCGTAGGAATAATCACAAGTTCCCGGAGACAAATTTTGATTATTATTCTGTAGGATTTGGGATAAGAAACCCAAATGATCGGATAGAAACTGAGAGTCGAATGGGGTTACGAGTCTGAGAATAAACAAGGAAGAGACGAGGAGAAGGAAGAAAGAGAGTCCGTAACGAAGTTCTCTTCCGATTAGAAATGAAAAGGGGAAATTATGAAGCTTCTGAGGTTGATGAGAGGGTTGGAGATCCATTGGAAGAGATTGGCAGAGAAAAAACTCGTATTTTGAACAAGTCTTCGGGGTTAGAGAGGGAGAGAGAGTTGTGGCCTTTTTTTAAGGTTATATTTATGGTATTAATTAATTTTAGGGGATATTTATGGTTAGTTATAAGATATATTGAAGGTTATATTTGTGGTATTAATTAATTTTAGGGATATTTATGGTTAGTTTATAAGATTTATTTATTTTTTCTAGTTTATAAGATTTATTGAAGGTTATATTTATGTTATTAATTAATTTTAGGGGATATTTATGGTTAGTTTATAAGATTTATTTAGTGACAAATAGGGAATAGTGCTGGTCAATTTTTATTTATTATTTTTATCTCATGAGGGTGCAGGGTCATTTTCTTTGTTCACTTTATTTTATTTTATTTTATATTTTTGATGTTGGGTGTCACACTGTCGGTTTAATTTCCATGCTACGTATACGTAATTACCTAACATGCACAGCAATACAGCATGTTTACAGGTAACCGAATCCCCACCGGATCCATTAAAATTAAGCCACCTAATCAATTAATTCGGGTTATTGAAATTTGATCAAACGATTACAATTATTATAACTTTTAAAAAATTCTATGTTTGTATCCGTTAAATCAAATTTCAACGCTCCGGATTAATTGATTAGGTGGCTTAGTTTTGGTGGATTCGGAGAAGATCCAGTACCTGTTTACAGCATTACCATATCCTTCTGAATTCTTTTTTTTTTCTTAAGGACGAGCAATTAAATTTAGATACATGCACTCACAAAGTAGGTTTAACAAAAAAAAAAAAAATATATATATATATATATATTTTCAAAACGAAATAAGCATAAAGCATCATAAGATCAATACAAGCAGTGACGGATCTAACATCGGGTGGTCATAATCAAAGTACACTAATCGGGCGGTGGGACTTAGCGCCTATCCACCTAGATGGGGCGGGATCTAGACGGTTTTAAGTAAATTTGTTATATATCATATGAATAAGTGCCTATTTATACTTAAAAAACTATATTTGTATTGAGAATTTGAGTTTATTATTTTAATTAGGTTTATCATTTAACATATAACATACAAAAATAGCATAATTGTCACTTTCGTATTTTAGTAAATGTGATGGTATGAGATGAAATCTCAAGTGATTACAAGTTCGTAATACTTGAAATATTTTTGAGATGTTGCATTGCAAGAATTTATAGTGAATTTTAAAAGAAATTATGTTTCAAACATATGATATAAAAACTATTGGTTAAGAAGTACCTCATCCTCTATTAATTAAAATGTTGGGTGATACAACCTGATTGGAAAACAATTAAAAAAAATGGGGAGTTGGCTAAGCGGGAAATGGAGAGAGAAAGTCTTTATTCTTCATTGAAACCAAGGTACAAGAACAACAGAATCATGGTAGTCTTTCTTCTTGGTTCAGATCTCATGTTCCACAACATCTGCACAGTCATGGTGGTCTTCTCTCTTCCACCACCTGTCTAGACCATTGAGTGGTCCTCGGAGATCCTCATGTGCACTTCTTCAAACTTCTAGATGGTCCTGGGACCACCATGTTCCATACATGCATTCGCCTCCGAATAAAAGGAATTATCAAAACGGCTCATCCAAAACCCACACAAAAATCAGGAACAAAAGCATCATCTTAAAAAACGAAGCGACGTCTGAAACCTTCATGGTGAAAACAAAAAAAAAAGGACAAAGGAGATAATCGGTACAGTATATAGAAACGGGCATACAACGCAAATTTTACTAAAGACATGGGGTTTTTTTGTGTATGCTTGAAAATATTTGCATGGACCAAACTCAATCTATTTTAATCTTGATTGTACAAGAGCTGGCCGTGGATCTTAATTATACTGTATATATAGTGGTTTCCCCTTCGGATCATATATATAATGCATTGATTAGGTCATGTATTGTTTGGGACGTTAGGATTTTGAATGCGTCTCAATATTATAGATCCAAACCAAGTAGGTTAGGATGTTAAGTATTATGTCGGGTCGATTTCACTACTAGAAATTTGACCAATAGCCACGCATTTTTTTTGTGGTTACTGATATTAATGGGCATGGACGATCAGTGATCATTGAGGTTGGCCACAGATTGACCGTTGGTGGTGTTAATATTGATGTTGCCCACAGATTTCCCTACTCAGTTTATGTAAAACCCAATTTCAAGAAAGTCCCGGTTTGACACGATCAGATTTCTTAGAGGAAAATTAGCATATTGAAGTCATGAGCAATATTTTGGATGCAGTAGAACTACCCTAATGTACAGGACTTATTCATTCAAAAACATGAAACATAATTTTGGGGTTTCTAATTCACTACAGTTTCTTATTAACTAGAGTTTCTTATTCATTAGCCAAATAGTCTCTTAACACGTAAATTGCGGGGCTTTGATGGTACATTTCCTCTAAATGTTTTTTTGGGGTTTTGGTGACATGAATATCACCAATTGAGAGCATATAGCTATTAAGTACAGATAATATCGATAAGAACAACGACAACATGACAACATTTTACTAAAAAAGTGATGTTCTCTAGGGCATTTGGGTAACTATTTGCCTCATCCCTTGTCCGTGACAAGTTTTTAATCACTGCAATGTTGAAGGAAAAGTACAACAAATAGATTTCCAAATCAAATGACACCATCTGCCTCAAACATTTGCTTTGTCCTCGGAGATGTTCTCTAATCTAAGAATCTATGTACTTTTACGAAATTTTAGTATGAGTAATGCTATATGGTACTCCCAGCAGTTTTACTTGTATAGCATTAACTTGTATGCAGGTTTATCTGCTATATATCTGGATCTGATCAGATTATTTTGGTTTGAACAGGGAATGTCTGATCCAGCCTGGACGATTCCTCAACAAATATATGTCCCCCGTTCTGCTTACAAATATGAAACCATTATTATCCTTCGCTAGAATCTCTGCTGAATTGAGTCTTGAGTAAAGCCATCTGATATATATGAACAAGATTGAACCAAGATACACACCATGGCATTTGTTGCTTGCTTTTTTCTTTGAAAATTTTTGTACATGGCGGACAACTTAATTGGGTTTGGGAGATAATTTGGAAGGACATCTATACTACTTTAAGCACAGTAGTCATGGAATAATCCCATTTATGGATAAAGCACTGAATATGGATAAAGCACTGAATTATCCATTTATGGAGAAAGCACTGAATATGGATAATTTCATTTATGGATAAAGCACCGAGTCTAGAGTAGATCATCAAACAGTACGGTTCCAAGATTCAGAAACTCTGACCGGAAGTGGTTCCATTTTAGGGCATGTCTTTAATGGATGGGTGGTGCTATTCACACTTTTTTAGTGTTTCTTTGAAGCACAATATTCGTCTATTTTTTTTCACTACAAATGAATGTCTTAATGATTTTGCATTTGTCTAATTTCTTGCATTGATAATATATGAATGATGCATTAAAATATGAACAGTTCGCATCATTGAAAAATTTATAAAGTGGGTTCCACAAGTTATCCCTCAAGTAAGATTTTTTTTTTTTTTTTGGTAAATAAAATATATTGATGAGAAAAATAGAATACAAGCAGTAAAGAGTAGCTGAAAATACAAACACGCAACAAAGAGATGCAGCTAAAAGAAAAATAGACAGAAAAGCTAACAACGCTGCATCAAAGCAGCAAAAAAAAAAACACTAACTATTCATAGTTATATTCCATTCCCGTAGAGTTATTAGCAGCGGAATGGGTGATTTTCAAAGAACTCAATCGAAATCTAATGGTGGACTTAATTGACTTGAGAACCACCGCAGCAGATTGACTTGAGTTCTTGACTATACGGTTGTTCCGCTCCCTCCAAACATAATATATTGTAATAGCAAGACTTAACTTCAAAACTATTGAAGACAGAGATTTTGCCTTGCAACGGCTAGTAGCCCACATGACAAAAGGAGGCCAAGGGAGACTTAGCCAAGGGACACCGCACTTGAATAGCACCAAAGATCAAATACCATTGGTAAAAGGACACTCAAAGAAGAGGTGGCAATGGGACTCCGTAGCACTAGAGTAGAGTACACAAGTGACAGGAACTGACGGAGCAAAAGTTAAAATTCTATCCATAGTAGAAAGCTTGCATTTAATAGCCAACCAAAGAATGAAGCTCATCTTGGGAATACTTTGATTATACCAAACAAGCTTAGACCAACCAACTGTAGGCTTGGATTGCCGAAACTTATCTCAAGCAGAAGCAGCAGAGTAAATGCCAAACGATGAAGGAGTCCATCGAATCATATCACCCAAGCTACGATTTGGCACAATATTAGACATAGAAATTTGAATTTCCAACTCATGAGAAGAATTATTAGGCCAGCACCAATTAGAACCATTCCAAATATTGCAAACCAAAGCAATTTTTGGAAGCCCAGACTCAGCAATGATATGGCTACTCCAATTGATAACAAGAGGACCTAAAGGATGCCAATTATCATACCAAAGAGATGTTCCCCTACCGTCTCCAATTTTGTGGAAGAAGAAGAGCCAAACAAAATCTCTCAATCGGAAAAGCTTCCTCCAATTCCACGAGCAGTTTTGGGGGATCTTAATCTTCCAAAAGTTCATATTTCTCAAAGATAGATTCTAGCCCAGATAGACCAAATATTGTCTTCATCGGTGAGCAAGTTCCAAATGTGTCTAACCATAAGCGCTTTATTCCAATCAATCAATTTTTTAATCCCAAGTTCTCCTAAATATTTAGGAAGACACACATCATCCCAAGAAACTTTAGCAACACAATGACCAAAAAGCTTACCAAACCATAAGAATTTTCGAACCCTTCACTCAATATCGCAAAGAATTTTCTTAGGGAGCATGAGGTGTGATGCCCAAAAAACTTGCATACTACAGAGAATAGATTGAACAAGTTGTAAACGACCGGCAAAAGAGAGGACCTTGTTCTCCCAAGCTCTAATTCTAGCCTCAACACGCTCGATAAGAATGGAGCAATCATGCAAAATAAGCTTTGTTGAAATGAGAGGCACACCAAGGTAGCGAACAGGCAACATTCCTATGGCAAAATTGTAGAATGCTCATCTTCATCCACACCCGCAAGAAAAATGGAGCTTTTAGTTGGGTTGGCCTTAATACCTGACAAAGAATTAAAGCTGCATAAAGAGTCCTTCAAGATCTTAGCTTAATGATAATCCTCTCCACAAAACATAAAGAGGTCATTAGCAAAACAAATATGAGCAAACTGGACTGCCTCAAATGGTCAATGGTATTTGAAAGAAGGGCTAGCATTTATATTAGAGGTAATTAATAAAGAAAGCACCTCCATAGCAATAACAGAAAGGTAAGGGGACAAAGGATCCCCTTGTCTCAAACCTCTCTTACTAGCAAAGAATCCCGTCAATTCACCATTCACAGAAATGGAGAATTTGGGGGACGAGATGCAGCAATGGATCCAATTGATCATGACAGGAGGGAAGTTGAACGCCATCAAGGTGCTAAGGATGAAGTCCCATTCAACCATATCATAAGCTTTCATAAGATCAACTTTGAGAGCACACCTAGGAGACCCCTTATCCCTATGATAGTTTCTAAGTAACTCTTGAACTAAAAGAATATTGTCTCTGATCCTCCTACCATGAACAAAAGCTATGTGGGACTTGCTGATAATATGAGGAAGAATAGATTTGAGCCGATTAGCAAGAACCTTGGATATGATCTTGTACATAGTATTGCAACAAGAAATAGGCCTGAAATCACCCATGGTAGATGGGTTGGGGACTTTGGGAACTAAAGTGATGATGGTTGTGTTGAACTCCTTGAGAAGCTTTCCGGAAGAAAAAAATTCTTGAACAGCAAGTATAATGTCTCCACCAATCACAGGCCAAGCTTTTCTAAAAAACATTCCATTAAAACCATCAGGACCAGGAGCCTTGTTGGGATTCATAAAGAAGCACACATCTTTTATTTCATCTCTAGTAACCTCACAACATAAAGGATTCACCATTTCACAAGAGAGAGGATTCTTGATAAGATTATTGAGAACCTATAATCGATGGTGATTACCCTCAATGGACTGACCCAACAAGGATTTAAAAAAGCTGGTTGCTTCATTTTTTATGTCGCAATCACTAGTAGCAATGGTACCATCACTTCTTGAAATAGAAACAATCTTGTTTATGTTCCTCCTCTTAGTCATTACCTTGAAAAAGTAGGACGAGTTTCTGTCCCCAGATTTAAGCCATTGCACACGAGCTTTCTGTCTAAAGAAACTTTCTTCAGCAATAATCGCATCAGAGTATGATTTAAGAAGTTTCTCTTACTCCCTCAACTGAAGATCAAAAACATTATCATCAAGATCACGCTGGCAGCAATCCAGAGCATGCTTGGCCTCTTTAGCCTTAATGGTAAGGCCATCTCCAACCGATGGCTGGCCAGAGGGCTCGTTTTAGCCCTCTGGCCCTCCAAGATTCTCCAAGATATTAATATTTTAATGAACAGTACAGGGCCATATTTGCCTCCGTCTCCAACCGAGGGCCAGATGGCTCGTTTTAGCCCTGTCAAAAAAAACCGTCTCCAACCGAGGGTCAAAGGGCCATAGGGCCAAACATAATTTATTATTTAAAAACTACAACTTAATTTTATTTAAAAATCATGTTGGTTAGTGTTGTATAATTTTTATGTCGGTTAATGTTATTTAATGTTGTTTCATATTGTTTAATGTTGTTTCATGTTACTTAATTTAATTTAATATTGTATAATGGCTTAGGAAGTTATAGGAAAAAAATAGAATTTAAAAAAAAATATGAAACAAATTTTGTGAAATAGAAGTTATAGGAAAAAATGGAATTTAAAAAAAAATATGAAACAAATTTTGTAAAATAGAAGTTATATGAAAAAAAATATGAACCAAATTTTGTAAAATATAAGTTATAGGAAAAAAATAGAATTAAAAAAAAATTGAAACAAATTTTGTAAAATAGAAGTTATAGGAAGTTATAGAAAAAAAAAGAAAAAAAAAAGGTTTAAATTCATAAAAAAAAAAAAAAGGATTTACAACGGCTAGTGGCGCTAGCCGTTGGAAGTTTGAATTCAAAATGTTATTTCTGTCGGTTGTAACCGACAGAAATAATATATATTATATTATTTCTGTCGGTTATAACCGCCAGAAATAAGAAACATTAAAAAAAAAAATAGCCAGCCAGGCCCTCCCAGATTCCCGAGCCCTCTGGCCTAGCCCTCGGTTGGAGACGGTTTTAGGGCTATTTTCGGCCCTCTGGCCCTCTGGACCCTTCGGTTGGAGATGGCCTAACATCTTGGACATGATAGTGATTCAAGCGTTTTAACTTATGCTTAACCATTTGCAATTTATAGCAAACCTGGTATTGGAAGGTACCACGAACACTAGAGTGCCACGCATCATGAACAATGCTGAGGAAGTCCTCCCGATCAGCAAGGAAGTTGAAGAACTTGAAAGGAACACATCAAACCCTAGAATTAAGGTCCAAATGAACTAAATCACAAGCATGATCAGAAATGCCCGGAGGAAGGAACTCAGTGTAGCTATTAGGATATTGGAGGAGCCACTTTTCATTAATAATAACTCTATCGAGCTTTTTAGCAATGCTCCCATTGTCTCTCTTATTGCACCAAGTGAACTGAACACCAGTGAAAACAAGATCAACAAGATTGGCATTATTGATGCACAAGTCAAACTCGTTCATAGCAGAAGATATCCCTTGCACTCCCCCCACATCCTCATTTGTAAACCGAGTCAGGTTGAAGTCTCCCAAAATAATCCAAGGAATATTAGAAACCTTATGGATTGAGCAACCAATTATTTGAGGGATCCCTACTCATTGAAGATAACTCATAGAAGGAGCAGCTTCTTATCCGAGATTCCGTTTGATTGTAGCAAAAATATGATAGCTATTTCCATTTTTTTGCTTTAGAATACAGTCATATACGGTAATTACATGTGTTTTACGAGGGCCCTATCATCTCGTATTTTGCTACCATAGAACGGGATCCGTACACACTCACATTACACACAAGAGTTGAAGTCACAAAATGAAGCTTTTCCTTATGGCTGCTAAAAATTAAGTGAGGTGAAGGGTGAGGTCTAAAAGTCCCCAAGGGCCAAAAGCAATGATATTGAAAGACTGTTGTCATACATGTTAAGATGAAGGAAAATGCTGAGTGGGAATATTATGAAGAAAAAGACTCGCATGGTGTTTCTGTACTGTGCTTGGTAATATCTAAATATCTCTAACCAAATGCATGATTGAATGATTATATTCGATCTGGCTCTCTGGCAGGACAAACTAAATATAGAGGATGAGTCCATTCATTCCTTCGATTGGTCATGCACTTACTTGGAGTTCAACTTGAATCATAATATAACTAGACACAATATATATCTGGATTCTGGGGACCCTATAGCTTCCCCACCACTTGCAGAGAGAGAGAGAGATATGACAAGTTGAGTGGTTAGCCACTACGACACCAATATGCATTGGACCCTTCCCATCATCTCCTCCAACTCCTGCAGATGTTTGAGAAGGTCAACGGTTTAGGGTTATCACTCTCCATCTTCATGGGCCCTCATAATTATCACAAGAAAATTCTTAACCTTAATAGTTTCTCTATTTGTCTGACATGTTTTGCAACTTGTATATCAGACAAATTAACATGTAATTATTAGATTTAGGTTGTTGGCCATTACGTACTAAATAAAATAAACAGGTAATCAGATAAAGGTTGTTGAAAGAGATTAACATGGGGGATGAGATCAGTTAGTTGGGTCGTTCTGGTGTCTTGAACGTTATAACAGTCTTGAATAGTAAGTAGCATGTAAGATTTGAAGAAAGCTAAGGTTCCACAATAAAACCAATTGGTAATATAAGGAGTAGCCCAACATCTTATAAGCTCATGCAAGATCCATCATCCCATCAATATGGAACTTATTCTCAACACGCGCCTTCAAGTGTGGCGAATTTTCGAGCATAATACGTGGACAACACAACGGGGTGATGTAGAGTACATGTGGCCGTTTGGCTTCACACGTGGGACAACCTGCTATGATAGCATGAAGAAAGTTGGGATTCCACCATAAACCAATTGACAATATGGAAAGTAGTCAAACCTCTTATAAGCCCATGCAAGGTCATCCTCCCATTAATGTAGGATTCATTCTCAACAAGATTTTGGGTCTCTACTGACTAAAAGAACAGATCGTACGCGAACTTCTGAATTCTGATCACATATTGTATTGGAAATATTGAGAATCCATATCAGATAACTAAAGCCACGACGATGTCTTTTATGTTTAATTCATCCTCACAACTTTTGTGCAAAAGAGAGTTGCGAATTAGACTTTTGGATACAAGAAAGACTACGTTTGTAAAAAAAAAATTCACTCCTAACACAAACTTCAACACTCCAAGAATAACAAGAACACTTAAGTATAAACTACGAACAAAAGTTTCAGAACTTTGCTTTCTTGGTGCTTTGGTTTTAATTCAATGACATGTGGAGAGAATATAAGTTTTTTCTATCAGCACTTGTAGATATATGTGATTTTGTTGGAAAGTAGGTCAATCCAAATTTCAGAATTCGTCCTCTACTTCGTCCACTACTTATAGAGGTTTAAGTTTCCATTTCTAAAATGGTCGGGTTCGACAACCATTCAAAAATTTCTAAAAGATAAAATGTAATGTGGAATGTCTCTTCCATTGAATTCAATCTCTAGCTTAGTGCATGTTTCTGACGTGTTTTGGATACCATATACGGAGTATCATAATTAAAATCGAATGATAACACATGTATAAATAATTTGAATTCGAAGTAGCACTGACCATTCGCTCGATTGGCTCATCAAACTATTGTTGCTGCGCGCCCGGCCACCAGTATGGACTAGCAAATGTAGTGTGAATTATCATACACAAATATTATTTTACGACTTAACGTTAATTCTTTTGCCAACATTATATTTTTTGTGCAAAAAAACGTAACCAAACCAAATATGCAAAAGTAACCACCTATCAAATATAGATTGTTTTTTATCCACTTATTACACAAACACAAACGTTGATTTCAGTGCAGAAAGACTCAACTAGAACAACAATGGCAAATGCTAAGGAGACTCTCTAAATAGTGAGACTCTTCATAGATTTTCAATTACTTCATGTTTTTTACACAATATTTTGTAATATTGGCACAAAATTAACGTTAAATTATGAGATGGTAGAAAGTCTACGAAGAGTTCCACTTTAAAAAAATCTCTTTAGCATTTGTCTTGTGATATTGGGGCAGGTATCTGAGCAAAACTGCAATGGTGGTTTTAATCATATCATGTAGTATTGTAAGTGGCATGGGATTCCTAACCCACTATCCAGGTGATGGTGATGATCAGTAAAATACATGTAACTAAGGTTGAGGTTGCTGAAAAATTCAAATCTGATGATGGACGACTGAAAATTATTGTCTTGCCATGCTCTCTCAAGTGTGACACATGCTTTTTGGGGTCATTGGCCGTATACAAGGACTTCTGTTTTCTTCTGAGTAATTCATGAGCCATTTGTTACTTGTCCAAGAATACAAGAATTTTGTTTCGAACAATTGATAAAATTAAATATGACCTACGTACGTGATGACTAAGAATTATTGTTTTGCCCTACCCTGGACATGTTATGCAGACCTTAATTTGTAAGTTGGGGGAAAACATCGATAATAAAAACCCCTTTCTTCCTTGCCATTGCCCCCAGTCGGTTTGTTTTTCTAAAATCTTCACAATACTATGTTTGTTTCACTCATACCTTCAGTACTTGATGAAACTATACTGTGAGTATTTCTACGCAATTGCAAATCAACCAACCAAATGATACTTTGCTTGCCAATAAAGTAAGATCAGGATCGCCAGAACTTCTAGCAAGTCATTATGCATTTCCCTAGTGTAAATACTATAAATGGATCGAGACATGAAACTCGCCATACATTATTTGAAAACATTTGTCATTCTGATCAACACAAGCAATTAAGTGAATCGCATTAAGTAAAAACTTTGTCAACTGTCATTACTATTCAAATTCTAGAAGTAGAGTGACCAAGACATCCAAAACAAGAGCTTAATTAGCTAGCTACATGGGATTGATCAGAAAATTAAACTAGCTATAATAAAAAAGTTAAACTAGAAAAATAGGAGAGTATGGGTTCTCTCTCTCATTCTCCTCTCTCTCTAGTACAAAAAAAACAAAACAAAAACACTGGGGTTTGCTGTCACCCATCTATTCAAAGTCTAGTCGCACCCACTCAACTGACTTCCCCACCCACCGTGCACCCACCCATTTTCTATCACCACCACCATATCTGATAGACTGGTACCCTCCTTCCCCTTCCATTATTATTTTATCAAAAATCTTCAGGCAGAATCTCAACAGTGCTGCCAAATACCAAACATATCAGATTCCTCCAAGCAAATTTCCCATTTTCCATGGAAGGAGAAACAAGGATGGCGTCACCTCCCCTGCTACTTTTCCTAAATATACCCCACCAACCACTCTCTCTCCCCCCTTACCTGCAGCACCTTCCTTCTGGTTCCCCCTCACCCCTTCTTCCTTCATTGCCCCGGACATGACCTGAAAATCTGGGATTTTTTCGAATATTATATTCGAAAAATAAGGGATTTTTTTTCCCAAGTGGGGACTGGATATTAAAATGGGGGATTTTTTCCCAAGTGAGATGTGGGAGGTTAAAAATAAAAATTATATATATATATTGGGAAGTCAATCAATTCAAAAGCGGACGTCACATCGGAAGATCTCTATCCTCGGCGATTTCTCGTTGGTTTGACATCTCCGGAGAAAGTAGTGAATTCCTGTTCCACATCACAACACACAAATATCAATCAATTGCATTTGTGAAAATCGGTGCTCCCTCATTTTCTTTATGATGCAGCGAAAGTAGAATTGAGTTAAATCACACAATATAAATCAATAATAAGAAACTCATTAGTTATCAAAGTTAAATATCGAATTCATTTATAAATACCGTTGAATTGTAGTACTAGCGACAAACTCATTACTTTCTATAAATTTTTCATTTGTTTCTGGGTTCTGAAAACCACCGATATCCCATGTATAGACCCTAGTTTTTTTCTGGCCCTACAAGAAGCCTACTGCTGCCTGCTATAGGTTCAACGGCAAAACCATCAATTAATATTTGAGCGGCTTAAAATTAAATATTGCCAGTCAAGATCTGTGCAATCCATAATCTGAAATGTTTGGTGCAAGTTTATAATATCTCACACAATTAATTTAGACTACAAATTATGTAACATGGCAACAGTAGGAGATATTTGACAAAAATAATTGAATGCTCAACCCTAAGGAAATTGATCTACGAAAAAGGAACGAAAAACCTAAACCCTAGAGAAATAAGAGAAACTTTAGTAGAACCGTCTTATTAAAGTAGCTTTACACAGAGTAAAGACCAACGTGAAGTTAAATAAGAACAAAATATAAGAGTAGCTATGTTCTGTGAAAGAGGCGGGTATGGATAACGTGGTCGGAGCGTTATTTTTCGGTTTTTTCTCTAGGGAAATATATCACTCGAAAAAAAAGAAGGAAAAAAAAAAACCCTAGAAGCATGAGAGAAGCTTCGGTATTGGTTATTCTACTAAGGCAGCTATCACACCAAATAGGACCAACCTGAAATTAAGTCGATTGTGACAAAAGTACAGAAGCGTGGACAACGCACAAGTAACGTACGTGATCCAAGTGTTCCTACCAATATTTTTCTCATGGAAAATTTGCAAAATTAAAGATCGTATAACAGCTAGCAAATAAGGAGACCGCTTTCACAAAGAGTCGGTGCCTAAAAATATCCCACATAGGGCATAACAGCTATTTTGTGTATGTGTCTAACATAGAGGAAAAATGGAAAACCATGAATGCTTTGAACACACCAGTCAGTCCACAAAAGCTGCCCTCATGATTTGCAACCGTGTTAAATTTTTAATATTTTGGTTTTTTAATTACAATGGTCTCAAATTGGTACTTTAGTTTTTGAGATTGAAATTTGATAGAAGTGATTTTTGAGTTTGCGCACCGTCAATTATTTTGGTCTTTATGTGAAAATCTACGTTAAATGGAAAAGCAAGTGGAGGTGTTGATTGGACGATTACTATCAATTTAACATAGGTTTTTCACTGAAGGCCAAAATAATTGACAGGGTCAAACTTTAGAATCACGTCTATCGATTTTAAATCTCAAAAACTAAAGTAAGAAGTTATACTAATCTTAAGTACTATTTTGGCTAAAAAGTTTTTTTCATAAAAAAAAATAAACAAATAAAAAATTAGAAGCAAATCAACTCAAAGCCAAAACTGACCTTAATTGGGCAAAAGTTGGGTTGGGTCCAACCTTTGTTTCGGCTCAATTGTAGGCTTAAAACTTGTCACTTTTTTGTAAAAAAAATAGTCCGAACATGTTACTTCTCACCCACATTGATATCAATTACCACACATATATGCATTGATAATTCTGAATCGTTGATTGATACTGAATGTATTATGTCATACTAATGACTTACTAATCATACCAATTAAGTTATTCGTTTCGTTGGGGAGAAAGGAGATAACATATTTTACTAATTTTTTTTCTAGACTCAACACAGACACTATCATTTGCTCTTAAAATAATGTGTCTCATGAGAGGAAACAAAATGAGCTTTCTAAAAGGGAAATGCGACCGCAAAATATGCTCTTATAATACACTACCCATGTAATTATATAGTATGATCATTAGGATAACGATAGTTTAGGGGGTTTACGTACCCTGTGTTGGTCGGCATAATTATAAGCAGCAGAAGGGTACAATTGTTGCTGGCCGTGAGTCGGACCCTGGCTTGACATCGACAAACTCGATGATGAGCCATCTGGGGTCGATGGTTCCGACTCGTGGTGCTCAGCTGCCTGCTGCTGGCACTCCAAGTTCACCCCAAATAGCCTCAGTACCTTCGAGTTCCCAACCGATGTCGTTTGGTTCATATTCTGAACATCAGACCCTGCAACAATAACAATTATTAAACACATGCATGAAATTAAATACATACCCCCAATTTCTTACCGTAATTTTACAAAGGACCAATGTACTTGGTTATTTATTTGGGTCACATGTCTTTGACAAAACAACAATGCTAAACATGACCGCAATTTGTACCGTCTCAACTGAACATCTAATTTAGTATATCGATTCATACAGCTTACTTGGAAATATAATCTAAACCCGAGAGCAAATTCTTCCCAAGTAATAGGAAGGTGATTTTCACGCACTTTCACGTGCGTGTAAACAAGAATTAAAAACGTTTAAATTATGTTTTTACGAAATTAAATGAGTGGGAAACTGTAAGAGATAGGGTTTTTGTTTTTTTTATTTTTTGGTCAAAAAAAAAAAAAAACAATTAAGAGGATATACATCACCTGCTGCATGTAGACAGTCAGGTGGGTATGGCGCCACACCATGACAGTAGTGGTGCGCAGGATAAGACGAGCCGTGATGCGGTGCAGGATACAACATCCTGGTCCAACCTCCGCCACCACCACTGCTACTCTCAACCCCTCCTCCGCTAACCTGAGCACCGCTATCGTGCGCCGCGACCGCGTTGCGGCGTCTCCAGCCGATGAAGAGTCGATCCGTGTGGGCCCGGAGCCGCTCGAACGAAACGACGTCGCCTGCGTCGAGGCGCTTCTCCTTGACGTACCGGCTCCAGCCCTTGGTGAGGACGTAGCTCTGGCTGCTGTTCCAGTAGGAGTAGCGGAACCGCCACGACTTCCCGGACTCGTCCTCGAAACTGAGCAGGAGGCCCGAGTCTCCGCCGCCGAGCGGGAAGTACTTCTCCGCGTGCTGCTTGGGAATCACGAGGCGGTTGAGCTTGCCGACGTCGCTGGGGGTCAAGGGCTTCTCGAACATGGGCTCTTTCTCGTCGTAGGAGTCGATGCGGGGATGCGGCGGCGGGGGCTGGAGTTGGTCTGATTCGTTGGGATCGATGGCGTTATGGTGGTTGAGGTTGAAATTGAAGGTGGTTGTAGGGGTGTGGAAATGGGTGGGGGACATGGGAGTGGCGGGGTCTTGGGAGTTGAGCTGCAAGGGTTGGAAACTGGGATGGGGGTGGCTGCCACCATCTTGATAAAATTGGGGGATGATATGGGTTCTGCTGTGGGGGTGTCCTGAGGAGTCATCTTGTTGGTGGGGGTTAGAATTAGCACTGGAGGTGTTCCACCACTGGGTTTCTGAGAGGTCTGAGGAGAAGTGGTTTGTGGACATTTCCACAGAGTGAGAGAAAGAGAGAGAGAGAGAGAGAGAGAGAGAGAGAGAGATGGAGATGGAGATGGAGATGGAGATGGAGAAATTGAGAAATGGGGTTCTGGTTTTGGGGACGAATAATGGGATGGGGAAGTTAAGCTAGCTAGCTAGAGATGTAGAGCGATAGGGGTAAAGGGGTATGTGTGTGTGTGTGTGTGTGTGTGGGTGGGTGGTGGTGAGACGGAAGGGGGAGGGAATAGGCGTGCAGATTATGGGGCTGATGAGAACTATTTGACGGAAGGTAGCTACCCCAAAGATATTGACAACAATGTTAGAGAGGGAGAGAGAGAGAGTGGGAAAATGTAAGTACGAGAGTACTACTTTAAGGTTTTGCGTGAGGGAAAAACTCAATCATTATTTTCAGTGTAAATTCCCATATTCTACTACTACTTTCTTTGTGTTTTTTTGTTGGGATTTTGAGGGAAGAGAATTTTTAATTGAATATTGCTTTTGTTGTGAAAAATATGTAGGAGATATGCAAGTCCCTTAGACCATCTCCAACTCTTGGGCTAAAAGCCAAATTTTTTAGCCCGGAAAATTTAGCTTTTAGCCCAGAAACATCTTTTCTGCTCCAACCCTTCTACCCTAAAATTTTAGCCCGGAATTATTAAAGAATGAAATTAGCCTAAATTTTTTTCTTAAATCAATTTTTATAAAAAAAATAAATATGTAGATTATTGTAAATTAATTTTATGAACATTTTAATCTAAAAAAATTTAAATTCCGATACACATTTCGCATTTAGCCCGGGGGGAAAGCTGGGGGGTATTTGGCCCAGAAATAGCATTTGGCATTTAGCCTAAAATTTTAGCATGGGTTGGAGAGTGTTTGGGGGGGTAATTTGGGGGGTAATTTGGCTTTTAGCCCAGGGTTGGAGATGATCTTATTCAAACCGACAAAATTTGATGAGTAGTATTATACTTATTATTTAATTGTATTTTTACTTGTATCATCTATTTAATAGAGGTATTTCATTTCTATTATAAAAATGGTAAAAATAGATGATAAGAATAACATTTTTGAAATTTGATATACTCACTGAGACAGAGTGATTTCACGTACAATAATGAAGCCTACCTATATATTATTCAAACGCAAGAAACTGACCATACTCTCGTTAATATAGATGGTTTCATGTATAAAATGGGGCATACAACTATTACATCATAACAACCACGTAATTAGTTAGTTTTGTGTGCTTAAATAGTGTATAAAGATAAATTAATAAAAGGAGACTGGTGTTTTCTGAATTGGGCACAGCATGTATGTGGATGAATCTCTTGAGCAAGAAAGAGAGGGTCTTGTGGCAACGTGGATTAAACTATTTGTTTGGAAACACCCCATGTTATTGCTACATTGCCAAACAAATCAAATTGTAACACCTCTGACGTAATAATTGGCCACCTGGTTCTTCATCAATTCCATGCAATGGCCAAGCCGGCCTAGCCTAGCACTTGGTTTTCTAGACCATATATATGGGACACTTGAGATTAGTTTTTTTCTTTTTTTTTTTTGGGTAAACTTGAGATATCCCCCCCTCCCTTCCATATGTTTCAAGCTCGTTTACTCATATGTAATCAAAATGGGAAGAATTAAATTGAAGATGAACTGGAAGGAGATGACTTAGAATTGATTTATGTTGAAGTTGTTTATTAAAACCTTATGGAAACGATTAAAATTAGTATAGATTCTATATAAATTGTTTACTAATTCACTTGAGTTTTTGGTTAAATTTTATATGCTATTTAATAGAGCAAAAAAATGTTAAGCACACTGGAATTTAATTATTTTATTTTATTTTAATTATTGTTATTAATATTGTTAAATGTCATTAAAATGGGTACCAGTTGGTGGTGTTGGGTTAATGCGAACGGCAATTTTAGGATTTTAGAAATAAGTGAGGGTAGAACGGGGAGGAAAAATTCATTCTGATTCACCAAAAACCCATAATTAAATTCCCACCTAAATGTAGGGAATTTATTCCTCTAAATTTTGGAGTTGGATTCCAAAATTTGCGTGGTTCTCACCAACCTTTTGAATTTCCCAATATTTAATAAACATTGGAGTATCTTGTAATCAAATTTCAACTCCCGACCGATTATCTTTACATAAACATGCCATAACTAGAAGAATTCACTCATAAACCTATGAACCCAATTGAACAAAACAAGTTAGTTTGTCTTTTCTCTCTCCAAATTACTTATACAAGAAGTTTGATTTACAATACTTACTGCAATTCTCAGTCGTTCCTGTGTGCATAACGCACTGAGGATTATTTGTAAATTAAACAAGTGACAACCGAGATTAGAATCAGTAGGCATTGGGCAAGAAGGATGTTTCAATGGGGAAAAGGAAATGTAGCTGCACAGAAGAATAGTAATATCACGTGCAGGGCAGCATTATTGGTGTTTGGCCATTCCGGCCTGGATTTAAACGGGGATTGGAGGTGGTGGGATACATAAATCCACAGATCCCTTCCCTTTCCAATAAGCATGCAGGAGAGAGATAGAGAGGAGTGGATGGGATGGGATAAGATTTGTCCAATTGGGAGAATAATACAATAAAATACAAACACAAATACAAATAGGCTTTGGTTTTGGGACATTGTATAATCGTTTTTGAATCGTTTCCTCACACTTCTAGTCCCATCTCTTTCTCTCTCTAACAAAACACTAACTGGGGTCTCAGTCTTCTGTCTCTCTGGGTGTCTTATTATTTTCTTTTATTTAATATTTTATTTTCTTATATATTATCTTTAATTTCTAGTTGGGATTTTATGTCTTTTTCCTCCCCATGAGTTTCAGACAAATCCCACCTCAATTTCCAGGTAGATTCACAAACACCCAATTTCATATCATATCCCCCCAACTAAAAGGTCGGATTGGATTGGATTGGATTATTGTTACCACTTGGTTTTAATTTGATAGTTTTAAGTAGTAAGTGGAACATGTGGGAAACACATTAATCATAGGTTTTTGTTGTTGGCTTTGTGTGTGTTTGTGTCCTTTACCTTACTACTATTCTATCATGATATGTACCATGCCATTCGTCTCTCAATCATATATTGATGGGACAAGTCATGGATTTTAATAATTCATGGTTAAACATGAAAATTACTATACAGGAAACACATCAAATATAATTAAAGTGGTGGATTTGTGACACTACTTTTTTCACACGTTCAACGATCCGAATTGTCTATGTTTCAGGTATTCTCTTAAAAATCATGTCTATCAAAAATAATTTAAATCTGAAACTATATGACCGTAGAATTAAGGGTTTAGGGTTTCTTTATAGAATTGTCGTCCATGTTTTTACTACAAATGAATGTCTTAATGGTTTTGAATTTGTCTAATTTTTTGCAAATGATTATCTATAAACAATGTTCTAAAAGATAGGCTATTCGAATTGTTAAAGTATATTACGGAAAGGGCCCCACAACATCGTAAAATTATGTAAAAAAAGGTTGTGACATGGATCCGCCCCCATAATTAATAGTGTTTGTTTGATCAACTTTGATACAAATCGAGACTTTATTGCAAATTAACAAATTAGTCATGGGATTTTAATAATTCATGGTTAAAGGTAATGAAAAATTATCATATGATACTAAAACATCAGACCTGTACTTAACTAGTGTTCGTGTGATCAAATTTCAATTTTTTTTTTATATCATTAGAGGATTATGCATCTAAATGATGAGATAAATTGAAAATTTAATTATTGATAATGCGCATAGTTAATTAAGTTGGAAAATTAGTTGTTTTATAACATTGATTGAGAGTTCATATTTGTGCAAAGAGTAAAAAACGTGAAGACTTCGAAAAGGACTTTGTCTGCCCTCCCCATTCCATGCTCTTCCCATGCTCTCCTATTCTGTGGTCACTGTTAAATTACGTCAACATTTTATATTGATTTTTTTATAGAAATAATAAAACAAAAAAGTAATGAGAATATAAAATATTGATGTGGCTTAACCGTGACCACAGAAATAGAAAGGCATGGGAGGGTATGGGATGGGAAGGCAGACAATCCAAGTCCCTTAAAAAATGGAGTCCGCACAAAAATGATCAGGAAAGAGTTACGGATTTGAAGGCTAGTTCAAGGCATCGCATGATTTGAGAACTGGTTCGAGTAATGTGTGGCCTAGATTGAAGTTAGAAAGGCTTATAATTTTTCATATCCAAGAAAGAGTCTCATAAGATCAATCAGTTGTCTACGCAGTACAATTGATTGCTTACGCAGTACCGGTCAAACGATGGAAGGCCAAGAACCGCTTAACAAAGGAAAGCTCAAAACTTTGAACAGAAGAAAGAGGATAATGCTAGAGAGTTCAAATTTTTAAATTAGAATTTGCAAATAAATGGTATGGTTGTTCATAATTGGATTATTACCTAAGCATTAATTAACGTGCTTATTTTCTATCGATGATATATCATCTGACCACAGACGAACCCCAAACGTCAATTCGACGAGCTCCGACACGAAGCTACTTTGCTGGCGAGTTTTGCTATTGTATTGGGGGAAGACCTCGGTAGGGAGGTTCTCGTCGGAGATGGAGGCGTAGTGGGGAGGGAAGTGGTTGCAAGTGATGGGGGATGGGGGAAGGGGTGGGTGATGAGGGGTGGGAGGGCGGGCACATGTAGGGATTCTAGGGAAGACGAATGGGATTTGGTTTTTTTTTTTTTTTATAACTTTTCTTTAAATAATTTTTTTTTTTTGAATTTTTAATTTTCATGTGGATCCCTTAATAACACGTGTAAAATTCGACATTTATATAGTAAATAAACACAAATATCAAATTTAAACTAAAGTATACAGATGTTGAAATTTCGACTATCTTGCAAATATACACCTGTTACGTAAAAGGAAGAAACTTCCCTGAAATCTTTTTCATAAGTATCTCTCAAAGATTATGTTTGGCCAGGTGCTGGAATCCTTGACCATAAAGAAACCTATACACTGGGCGAGGCGAGGTTCTGCCATGTAATGCATAATTCGTCTGCAAACATATTTAATATTTCTGAAAATTAATATTCTGGAAAATCATTTATTAATATCTATATTTTAATAAAAAAAATAGTTTATCTTGTTCAAAGAGACCAGGGAACAAGAGGGGCCTTTGATATACATGGAGAAACCCTTAATATTTTTTGATTTCTGGGAATTTTTCAATTCCCAAGTAAAAAGACGTACACCACCTGGTTCTTGTAAGAGCAATCCGTGAGACTTTGAGCCTCCTTCCTCGTTCCCCACCCCAACTAAAGTCCAGGCCACTCTTTTTCGCATTGATTTCTGCCCAGTTTCAGAGATAAAAGGCCGTTTTTGGATTACTACTAATTATATTGATGTTCTTCTTAATTCACATAATATTTACACGCACAAATCCGACAAGTGTGAAACTATAAAGCATTGCATCTCCTTCTATTGGACCAATAACTACATTCACATCTATCGTAATTGTAAATTAGATGTGATTTCTATGTTTCAAATTTGTATTTCATACTATAAATGCAGAGCCGGCCCTGAAGGTAGCCAAATAAGACCTAACTAAGGTCTCCGATTTATTGGGCTCCAAAATTTTTTAATATATCTATTTGTATTATAAATACCATGAAAGTAAGATAGATGACATGTTGGAGCAGTGGAACTGGTGTAGTGGTTGCTTCATGTTCTCGGTTCGAAACTCGAAGTAGGTCGTAAAACTAAAAGGGTCACGCTATATAGCCCAGAAGACTCCCAACAAACATCCAAATACAAATAGAAAACCAAATCTAAAAGGATTTTTTTTTTTTTTTTGGCCTCTCAACGGTAATATATAAGTAGTGTTTGTATATATTTTTTTATTAGTTTTTAACAGTATTTGATGTAGGAATATATTTTTTTTAATGTATTTAACAAATTTTTTTTTTTTACATATTAGTGTATAAAGCTTCAGCCATTAATGCTCTTTAGGGTCCCAATTCCAAGGCTTGCCTAAAGCCCTCAAATTCTTGGGGTCTGCCCTGTATAAATGCTCTTATCTAAAAACAAAAAGAATTTGGATGCTCTAAGTTTGTGATTTTACTCGACTATGGGTAGAGTGAAATTCCTTATAATCTCTTCGGGTCTGGAAAATGTGGATAAGAGTGGCTTACTATCTGTTGTCCTTTTTTTTTTTTTTTAAAAGAAAAGAAAAAAATCATTTATTCATCATATATTGTACTCCTTAGGCAATTTCAGCTCTGGAATTTTCTAGCATGCTTCGACATGTTTTACTCTGTATTTTTAACTGTTAGTTTTTTTTGTTAATAATATAATAATCAAGATCTAATTATTAAAGGGGTGTGGTATTCACACATTTCATTTTACTTTTCACACATCTTTCTAATTTTTGGCCTTCGGATCAAATAAATTGAAAAAAATCAATGGATAAAAATTAACAAGATGTGTGTAAGAAATAAAATAAGGTGTGTGTAAGAAATAAAATGATATGTGTGGATAGCACTCCCCTTATTAAAACTCTTAAAATATACTAAAGAACACCGTGACATTTTCGCTCAGTTTTCTTTTGTTTTCTTGTGAAAAATATTTCAAAGAAAAGGAAATAATGATCAGATATTTGTCAGGTAAAAAGCTGGGTTTTCTGGAAAAATGTTAAACTTGTACATGTACTGGATTGGAGTGTTCTTACAGTTGAATATTATATAGTTTAATCAGGAATGCATATTATATAGTTTAATCAGGAATGCTTAATCACTCGTATGTGGCTGATGCTGATGCTTCTTCAGATGCATCAGTAGTAGATTAATATAGGAGGGAGGACTGGCCAAACTGGCAAACAGGTACGTACCGACTCAAAGGCCACAAACAATGTATCAAAATCTCAAGGTTGATACACATCCTCTATTCAACTTATATTTCTAATTCAATGGACATGCATGCATGGCACCTAATTTATACTGTTTCATAAATGTCTGATTCTTATTTTGTTCTCATATCACATTCTTAACTGACTAGCCTTCATGCATGCGTATGCAAAATGTATTTTTTGAATCACGGCATGCTACTCGTAACTTACACATTTTAAATATATTTATATGCATAAATTAACAAAGGAAAAGTCAAATATTTGAAGTAAATGAATAATTTTAGATCATGCTAGAAGAAACCACTCATAAACCAATTAAAGCAACTGAATTCATATAATAAAATCGGTCTCTATAGAATTTACATTAAGAATAGAGAAAATAATATTTAATAAACAATTGATTGAATCATATTATTGTTAGCCTATTGTGAGGCTAAGCCCACCCCTCTCTTAGTATAGATAATATCATTAATTTAAAAAAAACTCATTTAATAATTAATTTAATCACATTATTATCTGTGTGCGAAAGACCTTTTTTTTATAACCAGCATTACACGCCTCTTAAGATGTTTTAAACGTGTTTAAAAATAGAGAAAATAATATTTAATAAATAATTGTTTGAATCACATTATTGCTAGCCTATTGTGAAACTAAGCCCACAGCCTCTCCCTTAGTGCAGATAATATCGTTTGTTAAAAAAAAATAATCATTTGATAACTTATTTAATCACATTGTTATCCGCGTGCGAATAACCTTTTTTATAATCGGTATTACACGCTTCTTAAGATGTTTTGAACGTGTTTAAAAATAAAGAAAGTGAATCACATTATTGTTAGCTTATTGTGAGGTACTAATTAAAAAAAAGCACCAAAAAGTAAATTATTAAAGAAATACTGTTAAAATGACAAAAATGCCCCTACTGTATTTGATGTATTATTTTGGAATGCATTTGAAGTTTTTTGTTTTGGGGGTATTTTTATCCAAATCTTTTTGTTGAAGCATGGTGACACCAAATCGCTATTCACCTTTTCCATTCTCTTTATATATAATAGATTAGTTGCATGACAATTAATCGAGAGAATCTATTCTACAATCAAGCATATATATGAACAACAAAGTCTTATTTTACTAAACGGAGTCGGCTGTATACATCCTAGAACACCTTAATTTTAGACCAAGTTTTCTGTTAGCTCCAAGTACTTTATGTCTTTTCTTGGAATCTCTTTCTAAGTCTTTCTAGGTGTTCCCCTACCCTTTTTTTCCATGAGTGTGTGTCTCATAATTGCATCTTCTAATTAACCGAAGCATCTATAGGTATTTGGTTCACATGTCCAAATCATTTTAATTGATTTTCTTTCATCTTATGTTCAATTGTGGCCACTCCGGTTTAACCTCAAATATCCTCGTTTTTAACCCTGTCCTTTCTTGTGTGCCCACACATCCAACGAAACATTTTCATCTTCGGCCGCCACACTCATCTTTTGCATGGCCCAAAAAGAAGCATTAACCGAGGATATGTATCCATTGGTGGATCCATATAGGGAGCCAGGAGGTCCCGAGATCCTTTGGAAACCTGAAGAAACACTTATGATCGACCTTCGGGACCCTCCAACAATTTGGGCAGGTGCAGCGGAGAGGCTTGTTGCCTCCATGGATGTGCAGGCAGTAGTGCTTATGATGATGAAGAAGAAGAGGTTTTTAATTTTTGTTTTAAAAGTCCTACCCAAAACAACAGCGTTTTTGAGCCAAGTCATTATAAAAAATTTAAAAATTAAAGTATCTCCATTTTCTCTACAGAGCCCTGAGAACCTCGATCTTTTCAGTATCCCCAAATTATATTTAAGAACTCCCAGCTCTAATTGTCTTCTAACTTTAAACTCAAGTTACCTTATCCCCCACCATCATTTGCCGTTTCATTGCCTTTAGTTGCCTAATTTAAATTCTTCCAATTTCATATAATCATAAACTCTAGTCCCAACTCCCAATTAATAATATATATATATATATATGTTACATTAACAATTTTTTATCTTTGTAGAGTCACTAATTGTGTTATGTTGCTAAAGAGAATTTGTTGATTTTATTACCTTTGAGATTAATCTTGATTTATTCAATGAACGAAATTCAATAGAAAATAGCGATATGAAACCAAATTAGTCTAATATTATTTTTTGAACTTTTATCTTGGGACCCTCCAATCTTGAAATCCTGAATCCGCCATTGTACATATCACATTGTATAAAAAAAAGGACAAGGAAAATTTCCTCCCTAGCTATTGGTTTGTAGTGAATTTTAAACCAAACTAGAAATGAGTCCTCTGTTATTTTTATATAGGCCAAGTTGCACCGAAGGCATCTATATAACAGAGTTTTCACTTTTGTGTGTTAAACGAGGCAAAATTCCTTACAAGTTTTGGTTTTCCATGTAAAATATATGAACTTCACGTTAAGTTTTGACTCATAAATTTTATATTTTGACATGAATAATCATAGGAAGTTCAAAGCTTGTAACAGTAGGTTTCAGATCATATACAAAACTGATTTGATTTGTTTAACTTGTTCATGTTCTAGGGTTTTGTTGACAAAGCACCAAAAAACATGCATGAAGATCTTTAATTTGATTTGTTTAACCTAGAATCAAACACTTCCTAAACTCTAATATGAGCATGAAAATTAAAATTGAAAGTTTTGAAAACCCAAGTTCGTTCACAAAAAAAAAAAAAAAAAAAAAAAAATCAGAATTTTGAACTAACTGAAAACTAAACGAAACTATAACGACTCAAGAAAAAAATACATGAAATAAAAGTTAAAATCCAAATAAACTGCAAACAAAATACAAATAAAGACATTTGCAATGGAATTGGGAAGACATAAACATCATGTTTACATTCACATTTTTCAGAGATGTGAAAGTGATTTTTGCTTCACTAGAGATACATAAATTTACATAATTATTTACATTTTTCAGCCACGATTAGAGAGCTTTCAGACAAACGAATGGTTTTTGCTTCACTCGGGCCTCGAATAAGAAAAAAATTTCAGTGTGCCGGAACATTGAAATATAGACAATAATATTTTTTTTTTTTTTTTGTTCACTCCTCCTTTTTCTGGGAATTACAACATGTGGCATATGATGATCATACTTTACCCAATATAAACCAACATGCATGGGAACGGAAAACCATCTGGGATATACCAAGTTGGTGGCAAACTTCCAGATATTTCCCGTCTTTTTCAAAGCTACAATATTCACTTTTCAATTATTTGACTCAGTGACAAAACCAATATTTTAAAAAAATTAATTAACAACCTTATCAACATTAGCATGCTGCGTTTAAGAATAATTTGAATCCCAATACACGACCATGCATGCATGATGTAAATTGATAGGATAAATTGATCGAAAGTATAAAACGAATGTTTGGTTTTTCCCCTAACTTCATCACAAATTATTTTGTAGACTTCAAGATACAATTTTGACCAAGAAATCTGTATTTGGCGAATAAGAAGTTTTATCCGTTAAGTTGATGAAACCAGTGTGTTCTCTTCTTCTGTACAAGTTCAAACTCCTGTAATTTAAATACGTTTATTCTTAAAACATTAGCTATATAAAAAAAAAATTAAAAATTACTTAGGGCTTGTTTGGTAGTCTACTTGAATTTAACTTTTTAAACTCAAAAACATTTTTTAAGGCATTAAAAACTTGTTTGGTAAAATTATTTTCAAAAACTGAACTCAAGACTAACTTAAAATAGCATATTCTCTAAAAGCACAAAATGAATTTTAAAGTTTCTAAACTTAAAACCCACATATTTCTTTTCTCTCTCTTTCCTCCCTTCTCACTCTAAATCTATCTCTCTCTTTTTCTTCTTTCTCCCTCTCCTCTCTTCAGCTCTCTTATTTCTCTCCTCCTTTTCTATGTCTTTTCTTATCCTCTCTCTTCTTTCTCTCTCCTCTGATCCTCTCTCTTCTTTTTCTCTCCTCCGATCCTCTCTTTTTTTCTTTCAACTTTCTCCCTCTCTTGTGACCCCTCTCTTTGGATCTCTTTGAGCATTTTAAATTTTAAGATTTAAAAACAATTTCAAATCTCATACCAAACAAATTTTTTAATTTTAAATAAAATTATTTTCAAGAAAAGTTTTTAAGAAATATTTTACAAAATGACAAAAATTTTAAACAAGATACCAAACACGTTTTAAATTAAAAAAATAATATTTACAAGATATATGTATTATATGAGTATTATTTTATATACACCCACACTTTTTGAATTCATATTAATTAAAATAACTTTCTTTTCAATTTCAGCTGTCTATGAAAAGTGGGGACCTTGGTCCTCACATGAAGAATACATGTCTTGTAATGGACCACACATTTTGGAAACTGTTCGCACCTGCAAATTTATGGAGCCGATTTCTCAGACCTAATAATTTCTTAGTGATGCCACCTTAATTAATGTACAGTATAATATATATTTTTTATTTTTTAAAAATGACAATTGATGATAAGTCACGGTTATATATAGATAGTGGAATGCAACATATATATGATATATTTCCGAAAAGTTTAGGTTTGCCTGGAATTTTTAACCTAATAATTGTAGTCGGTGAGATCTCTAAAAACTTGGAACGTGGCTGTATAATGGCGAACACACTGTTTTAATCAACTTGACTAAATTCAAATTTGCTTCATCACTATCTTTTAAAACAAGACAATTAATTTTCTATTTGTAGGACACTTCAAAATTTCAAATGCAAATTAGCTAAAACCACCATCTTTTTACCTTCTATAAATTTTTCTTAATTTTTGACCTTCGGATTGAATGAATTGAAGAACATTAAAGGACTGAAATCAACAAGAAAAAAGTTAGCAAAAGTTCTGACACATCAGACAAAAAATAAAATTTCCCAATAAATTATTAGTTGGCCTGCAATTTGGAGTATTTAAAATCTCAGAAACCAAACACCAAAGTTTTCTCTCATCACACCCATCTCCCTCTCTCTCTCTCTCTCTCTCTGCCCTTTTAGTGAGCTTACTAAAAATACAGCAATGAAACAAAGCATGCATGATCAAACATCTGGCACTTTAGACTTTAGAGTTACAAAAAATATTCAAAGAAAGCAACCATAAATATTCATATATTAGCCAACTTCCAAGCAGCCAACTAACTCAAAGCCAAGAAAACTAAATTAATGCTTTGTTTTTTAGCAGTAATCCGATCTACTGTACCAAAAACGGGACGATAAAAATCTGCATCGAGTACACATCTCATTTTTAGTCGCCAGCAAAAACTCTGCTAAAAAGCTGTTATATATATATATATATACATGGATAAAATGTAGCAATTTCCCAAGGCAAGGCATATGTCATTAGCAGGAGCAAAATCAATGTGTCACCAATTCAATCACAGCCACGAACTTTGGGGAATCAACAAATTAAAAAACTGCATGATCCAAAACTGTATGGAAGAAGTCCACGTCTCCAAACTCTCTGGTTTTCTGGTCTGCCCTTAAACGGGAGGGTCATGAAACCAATTCCCCCTTCCTCTTCCCCTATCAGAAACGGCATGCGAGGGCCAGGGCCCATGAGATCAAATGTTTTCTTTTCCGAAGTGGACCCTAACAGTTGGACCCACAAGGCCAATCGGGTGTGCATACTGCATGTCTCTGCATGTCTGAATAATTTTTACCTTCCCCCTTTTATCGTGGTGAATTCGAGCAAATAGAGGAAAAAGAGGAGTGAAAAATGGAAAATCAGAAGCACATGGGTGACGCAGTTGAGTTTCTGACACGTGGCATGAGATACTGTAGCACCGAAAAATTCACTGTAGTGTGTGGATGACGTGGTGGCCCGTGGTGGCGTGGTGGGTTTTCAGTTATAGGGGTGGGACCATAAACCATATTGTAGGTTTTTGTAGAGGGAAGCTGGAAGAAAAGTACCCTACAACTAGAGGCCATGACCCTAAAATTGCCAAGGAATTTGAGGAAGATGGGACATGGGTTGTGAAAGGGACTCTGTCAACTTGCCTTTCAGAGGGGATATGGCACTTGCAAAAT
Source organism: Malus sylvestris (assembly GCF_916048215.2). Classification (NCBI taxonomy): domain Eukaryota; kingdom Viridiplantae; phylum Streptophyta; class Magnoliopsida; order Rosales; family Rosaceae; genus Malus; species Malus sylvestris. The sequence continues at coordinate 2,947,034 of NC_062273.1, forward strand.
CTTTGCAATGTTGCAGCAGCAGCAGCAGCAGCAGCATGCGTTACACTACGTACACTGCAGTGCATGAGTTAGGTATCTACTGTTTTGATAATTGTTATGCTATAAAGTTGGAACTTATTTACATATCAATTACATGTTTGTGGCAAGTGCCAGCAGGATAACGTCATGTCTAAGTTGAGAATATAAGAAGACAATATTGTCCTCTTCATGTTGAGTGGTAAATTAGCATGTTCTTTAATTAAGCAATAACTACCTGTGTACGACCACTTAGTAATATTATCTAGTGGTATTCTTCTTCCCTTGTAAGTGAGAGGTCTTAGATTCGATTCTCGCCGCAAGTTTGAACCACATTATTGCTAGCCCATTGTGAGGCTAAGTTCACCCATTTTTTTTAATGTAAATAATATCGTTTGTTCAAAAAAAAAAAAAAAAAAACTACATGTGTGTGGATTCGTTTTGGGATCCCCTCAAAGGTAGCATTCTCTTATGGGTTAACAAGATCGTAGGACTCCTGTTTCTACATCGAAAACTGGGCAAGACAAGTTTCACTAGTAATAATAAGGTTCATATAGACGCTAGACGCTAGTTGAGCGGTGAGTTGGAACTTAGTGTCCTAGGCAAATTTATTTAACTTTATTGTATATTGTATAAATAAGTGCTACTTATATTTTAAAAAAAATACATAATTGCATTAGGATCCATAAATTATAAAATAAAATAACATATGAATTATAAAGTATTAAAACATAATACAAAAATGAAAGTTATCTATTTTTTGTGTAAGTGAGTCACGACCTAGGCGAGATTTGGCCGGGCTAGGCATGACCTAGGAGGGCGCCTAAGCAGGTCTAAGCGTTCGTTCTTAATTTTCAAAAACCTAGGGACTAATCAAGACAGTGACCAACTACCTAGCGCCTAGGAGGGGCCTAGACGGTGTTAGGCAGAGATTTTTAAAATAACATCTAGACAATTTGTATTAAACCTTTCACCTGTGAGGGTGGTTAGATTGGTCGGTGTTAGACTAATTTGTGGTTTATATGTTGTTGAAGCATGTAGGGCTTGTAAGAGTTTATAACAAGCTACTCAATCTTGAATTCTTGACAACCAGGTTAGGATGAGATCGACATTGAAAATATGAACAAATCCATTAAGGCTTTGACATTTGATAGGCTGCATTGGTCACTAGACTCACTAGTCACTACTAAGCTCACATCACATTGATCTGAATAATTCAATAATGGAATATGTCATCGCGCATGCCAAATGAATTGCTATCACTTATTGGTATGAAGCAGCTCTTAATTTTGTCTTCCTAAAAGTCTTAAATGGAACAGCGGCGTTGCATTCGTCATTGTCACAAAATATTATCAATTGATAACAAAATGACGTGTAATCATGTTGGTCTCACTGGGTTCCTCTATATATACCGAGGTATAGTGAGTCACTCTACAATTACCAGGAGATGACAAAAAGCTAATAAAAACAATCAAGAAAAACCATGAAATAAAGGTTACACTTGTAAACTGATTGTGATAGTTGATGCATCAAAAGATGCATATAATGTTCATATAACAAATAAACACAACCAGTTTTGAGTTAATCATACTTAGCATATAATAAAGTAGGCCAGTGGATGTTTATATAAAAAGACTTTCACATCATAGAAGAAAGATTTCACCTTCAAGATGGTCTTAAATGGAAGAAGACCCACAGCACCAAAGTTTGAAGTTTGAACAATGAACCGACCTTTTCCCTTGATCCCTTCCCTGCCTAACTTTTGAAGAAAATGAGCCGAAATGGGACCCCATCAATCGATATCAGCACATTATCCACAGTTAGTATAAGCACGTTCTTTATCTGACATGCATGTCATTTCCTTTGTCTTATGTTACATCTGTTTTCTTGCACTAAGGTCATCTCTAATAGAGAAGGTTAAAAGTCTAAAAGCTAAAAAATGATTTGATTTGTCAGATGACTCATCTCTAATCAATAGCTGGACTATAATTCTATGGAGCCTACCAGGTCATTATCTGGCGAAATGGCCATCAGGCTGGCCAAATGTAGGCCCTCTACTATGGCCCTTTTTTGGGGTTCAACTCCTCAGTTGCAATATTTGATTCAAATCCAACTGCTATATTTGAAAAAATCCAATGGTAGTTTAACTAAATTACCAATAAATTTAAAGTATAAACTTAAAAGTAATAAATTATTGAGAGATGCTATATTTAGCCCATTTCGGTTGGAGATTGTACATTAGTATGATCTGACATTGTTCATTAAAAGATAATTTTTGCAGGACTATAATTCAGGACATAACTATGTATAGCCCTTTAGGTTGGAAATTGTCTAAGCGTCCTGCTCCTTTGTTAGGCAGGTAACAAAATAATTGGGGGGCTCATTTGTGATTGTGTCTATAAAGGGTTTTTGTACGATGAAAAATGTTTCTGATTACGTTTGACAACAAGCTTTTGAAACGTTTCTGATTATGCTTTCACCAGAAACCACGTTAAAAGCGCTTATGAGTTGTAAGACTTTGAAGAAGTACTTTCAAGTGCTTTTAAGCCATTGAATCTGAGTTTGTGTACACTCGCCGAAGTTTTATAACTTGGACCTGGCATTTAATTTAACATAATGGAATGGGTTTTTGGGCTGTGGCACTGGCTTTGTTGACTGCAGGCTTCATAGAAAGTATAGTAGATCCCAGGCCCAAGTTAGACATGCCATTAAACTATTGGACCTGTCCTATACATGTTCTGTCTCTTTTGGGTTTCCACAATTCTTCTTCCTTTTTATTTTTTCCCCTTCGAATACTGGCCATATTACTACTCTAGTCTAATAGCGCATTTACGTAACCGTAATGAAAATATGAAGAATTAAATTGAGGAGGAATTGAAATGAAGAGAAGTTAGAATCGGATTTTTGTTGAAGTCGTTTACTTAAATATTTTGGAATCATAATAGAAATGACACTAATTCCATAAAATTGTTTACTAATTCAGCAAAATCGGAATATAAACCAGTATGATTACTAAAATGTCCTTGTCCCAAATTAAATATTTTATATACTTTTTTCAATAAAATTTGATATAATATATAATAGTAAGAAAAAAATTAGATTGCTTTTTTATTTCATAGACACTAAAATGCTTTTGTTGATTATTTTTATACAAATTTAAGTATTTACTCTAATATTTAAATTTTCTTGCTCAAGTTGTAGTTTCTTCTCTTCAGTATATGCATGGAGTTGTGCATAATGTGAATTAGTATGGAAATAAAAAAAAGAGTAAGGAATTGTGCATAATTAAACTAAGATTAATGTGTTTATAAAGGATAATTTTAGAAATAAAAAAAGCAAGTAAGGGCATAAAGGGAACCAAAGTGTCATTCCGATTGCCCAAACAATGAGGAATCCAAATACCATGTTAATCTAAGGAATCCAAATCCTCCAAATTTTGGAATTGAATTCCAAAATTTTGTGCGGGTCCCACCTTTTCTTTTACTCCACAAGTTTAGTAAACAAAGATATACCCCGTAATCGGAAATCAATTCCGTGTTTTGATTCCAATTACGGTTACATAAACATGCCTAAAATAAGAAGAGGAAGAAGAGTTTTAAGGCCAGAATAATGGATTGAAGAGAAAGACCTATCAAGAATAATTACCACTTACGGGTTCCCACAATCTGTGTATCTGAATATTGTTTTGGGCTTGCCGACAGTGATAGGCTTTAGTTCGTCCTTGTAATGTGATTTTTCTTACGAACTTCATTTGGTTGGAATTGTTGATATTCGTTCCTGTTGGGTTTGGATCAATCTTTTTTCTACAAAACTAAATCATAGATAAAATATTCATTGTTTGCAATGAGCTTGTAGATAAAGTAGTTAAGAATGTTTTACCTCGCATCCGATATTATATGCTCAAAATTTCCATGCCCAAGATTCATTATTTGTAATGAATTTGTAACTCAAATATTTAACAGTTAAGAGTATTTACCCTTGCACTGAAAATCTTGTGTTCGAATTCTCCTTCTTCATTATCGCTGGCATAGAAAAAAAGGGTCATTGTTTACAGAAAAATGTGATGCCCTTTTAGGTTTCTGCCGCCAATTTTAAGGCAAACCATGAACTTTCATCGAGTGTGAATGTGTTGATATGATTAAGATAGTTGAGAAAGGTCATGGTAAGTATTGGGAGATCCATTTTTACAATGATCTTGATCTCTTGTTTCCTCACTTCTTCAAGCCATTCTGGATCTTCACTGTTTTTGAACCTCAAATCTACATGGTGAGCACCTGCCAACAACCAATAACCCAAATATACATGTTACTACAACACATTCTCCTTTAGTTTTTTTTTTATTATACAATCATGGTGGCTTTAGACCAGAAAGATGCACTATGAGCGGACTACTTTATTTAGACAATGTTAAAATGAAAGTTAGAGTCCGTCCTAAAACTAATCGCTAATAGAAAAAGTAGTCCAATCTCTTATAAGTCCATATAAAATTTCTTTACTTTTCAGTGTTTGACAATTTTCATATTCTCACAAACTTAGCCTTATAAAATTACATTGCATTTTTTTTCTCTTCACATTTCAACAATTGAGATTTGAGAAAGAAAAAAAGGTGTTCTCCATGATGAACCCAAAGCTTAAAAATAAAAAAAATGCACTCAATTTCGCTAAGAACACAAAGGATGAGTAAGAGTTCATACTCAATAATGTTCGTTGCCGATTTATAAAACTTTGCGTTTATGATTGGAACTATTTATATTATAAATCTCTATAAAGATCGCATCTACAAAAAAATAAAGTCAAACTAAGATCGTTTAGTCATCGAATTGTATAAAAACAAATGAACATAATTAGTAAAAACATTACAAACCGTCTATGCATTTGTTGCAATATCAACTAAACAAACTTAGTTTTAATTCATTTTTTGCAGAGATGATCTTAATAAAGTGATTCATAATATGAACAGTTTCTGATCATAAAAATAAAGCTTTATGAGTCAAACATGAATAATTTTGAATAAGAAATCATACTCATCATTAAGTAGCCACACATTGTACTTTGACTAATGAACTTCAAATTTTGAATACAATCGTTGTTTAATCCCTCACGTGAAGTACCCCTAAATCCCCAAGTAGAAACCACAACCACACGATTGGTGAAGACAATTAATCCCAATAGAAAAGCCGAATCACCGCCGCCAGTTACTGCTCGCCGCGTTTTTAGTCTCACCTAATCCCCACCTCATGCAATCATTCTCGCCATCGTCCTTCCTCTCCTTTCCTCTTTACACACAGTCCCTGCGCAAGCTTAACACTCTGTACTCATCAAATCTACAACTCTCCACTTAGTGGACGCCATCAAAATCTCTCTCTCCTCCTTCCCTCTCTCTCTCTCTCTCTCTCTCTCTCTCTCTCTCTCTCTCTCTCTCTCTAGGGTTTCCGGTATGGACAAAACGGTGGGTTTCGGTATCCCCTGAACCCAAAGCTCCCAAGTTTCCATCTTTTTGATCTGATTTTTTTTCAAAAATTTTGGAATGCCGAGGCAGCACAGCAATTTGGGGATGGATCTGATGATCCCTGGAAAAATCCGGAAGCGGGGTTGTTCGTCGTCGGCGTCGTCGTCATCGTCGATCATCCAGAACTACAGATTCAAGCGGGCGATTCTGGTTGGGAAGAGGGGCGGATCCAGTACGCCCGTGCCCACTTGGAAGCTCATGAGCTCCAGGTCACCCACTGCCTCCGCATTGCGAGCCATGGACTCACCCAACTACTCCCAGAACGGCGGCGCCAGGTCTAAGCAGCAGCAGCCCGTGTCGGCGAGGAAGCTCGCCGCTACGCTCTGGGAAATGAACGACATGCCGTCTCCGAGAGTGAAAGAGGGGTCGGACGAGAGGCGGCTGAGGAAGATGGAGGCGCGTAATCGTAAGGCCAGAGAGAGGGAGAGGATTGCGAGATCGGCGCACTCCGGTTCTCTGCCGCCCCATCTCTCCGATCCGTCTCATAGTCCCGTTTCCGAGGTGGGTTTTCTCTATGCTTCTAGTTCTGTTTGGTTGCTGAGAAAATTTGCGGGAATTTGATGGAAAATGTAGCTTGGGTTTTAATTTGAAGTTTTAGTTTTTAAGTATCTTTTTTGAGATTTTTCGTCCCAGCATACATGTCTTATACTCATCATGCTTGCGGCAATTTGATCTTGTTGTTTGATAGCCAGTTGATTGTAACGTTTTGGTAAATTTGGAGTTTTATGTCTCATTCGAAAACTTTTTGTTAAATTTATAGTACATTCGATCCTTCTGATATTTTTGAAATTGGTCAGCATCTGTTAGGCATATCGGTTGAGAGATTGACTGCAATTTTTTTCGTGCTGTGTGTTTTCGTTTTGTAGAGGATGGATCGGTCTGGAACCGGTAGTTTCCATAGAAGGGCGTCGCCCATTTCGCAGAGGCGGCTCAGGCTCACAGACCATCATGCTGGAATGTTGGATTCTCATGGCAATGGTAGCTTAATGGAGGTGAGTCAGTGATCCACCTTATTCAGGAAGGAGTGTGCCTCACTCTTGCTCATTTGAAGTAATCACATCTGCGGATTTTAACTTTTGTTAATTCAAATCAGATGATTGTTTATTGGAATTTCAACTGTATGATTAGTTAATGTGGACGATAGTATTTTTTTCTTCTCATTTTTTGTTATACAGGTTGAGACTAGATCACGAGCCCAGACGCCTACTGCTTCTACAGCCGGAGCCAAGACACGTTTGAAAGATGTTAGTAATGCTTTGACCACGTCTAAAGAGCTACTGAAAATTATCAACCGTGTTTGGGGTAATGAAGATCGACCTTCGTCAAGCATGGCCCTTATCTCAGCGTTACATGCTGAGCTGGAGAGGGCTCGTTTACAGGTCAATCAGCTGATCCAAGAACAACGCTCGGACCAGAATGAGATCAACTACCTTATGAAGTGTTTTGCTGAAGAAAAGGCAGCTTGGAAAAGCAAGGAGCATAAAGTTGTCGAGGCTGCCATTGAGGCTGTTGCAGGAGAACTTGAGGTAGAGAAGAGACTGAGAGGGAGGTTCGAAAGCATGAACAAGAAACTCGGGAAAGAACTGGCAGAGACAAAAGCCTCTCTTGTTAATACGGCAAAAGAACTTGAAGGTGAAAAGAGAACAAGAGAGATCATGGAACAAGTATGTGATGAATTAGCCAGGGATGTGACTGAAGATAAAGATGAAGCAGAGGAAATGAAGAGGGAATCTGCAAAAGTTCGTGATGAGGTTGAGAAGGAAAGGGAGATGATGCTGTTTGCTGACTTGTTGCGTGAGGAGAGAGCTCAAGTGAAACTCTCAGAGGCAAAACATCATCTTGAAGAGAAGAATGCAGCCGTTGATATGTTGAGGAGTCAACTTGAAGCCTTCATGGGAAGTAAGGCAACCAAAGAAAAAGGACGCAGTTCTACTCATCTGAATGACGAAGAAATTTCTGCGTATCTAAGTAGAGCTCATCTTGGTTCCCGTCAGGATGAAGAAAGAGATGAGGATGAAGGAGAAGTTGAAGACGGAGTAGAATGCGAAGAGGATTCTGCTGAAAGTGATCTTCATTCCATAGAGTTAAGTATGGGCAACAACAGCGAAAGCTACAACTTGAATCACACTTCAGCAGCCACTCGTGATCCAAGGTGGGCAGCACCTTATGTTGAAGAAATCAAAGGGAGCAAGTGTACTTCTGGGAAGCCACCGAGAAGAAGCACTTCTTTGCAAAGAAGTATATCAGATGGAGTGGAATGGGGCATGCAAACTGAAAGGCTCCAAAATTCAGGAGACGGGATAGATTGGGAGAGGTTTCCTGAACTGGAGAGGCAAAGGCAACGGCAAGGAAAAGGTTGTGCAAACGAAATGCAAGGACATAAATCATCAAGGGGTATTCGGGACCAAATGTTGTCTGGTTCTAGGCTTGGACCTGCTAGAGTTCATGCTAGTCCCACACGGCAATGGGGGCAGCCATGGCCTTCGAGGGATCCTACCGGTACATTTCAAGATAGGCCTCCCAGCGTGCAAGGCAGTGGTTCGAAGTCAAGATTGGGGGAAGTGAGAGATGAAGGCCAGAATGGCAGAAGGTATAAACGGTGAAGCCTTTTGTTTGCCACGGTCGATGCTCAAATGCAGGGTAGCGCTGTAGAAGGCCATGCTTTGAGGAAGGCGATTTGAATGATGAGAAGCAGCGTTTTGGCCCATCGATGCTTTTGGCTTGTGATCACCAGGAGCTGCTAAGTTGCAGTAATCGCTGCTCATTCTGCGCTACACCAACGCCATTTTCGCATAAGAAGCTTGTTCTGTGGATTTTCAAAGAAAGCTGTGACAATCTAGTGAGCTTGCCCTGTACAAAAGCTTCTAGTATTTATGTCTCAGTTATATAGAAACATTATATATTTGCTTCTTTTTCTTTTTTGTTTCTCTTTCCTTTATGCTAATCGTAATCCGTATTTACCTTATTTCTGGTGTTTTTTTAGACAGTAATTTTGCAACATTTTGTGTTTTGAAAGGACATTGTGCTTCTGGTTGTAGTGAACAAACAATTTTGCGCTAATCAAATGTTTACAATTATGTGTCTTTCTCATCACGTAACGCATAATTATATACAGTCGATTTGAATTTAGAAAACCGGTTACACCTAATAATCTTTCCAAATTCAGTGAACTTTTGACTGTAATTATAAACCCTAAAGAAATTTAATTGTCCAAGGTCACTTTTAGTCAGTCAAAGAATTTTGGCACATATTATTTTATGCGCTTATTTAAATTTAATGGATATGGTTAGAGGACAGCTTTTCAATTGCGTATACGGAGGCAGGAGATTCCTAATAATTTGAGGGAATTATACGGAGATGGGTGAAGGGTTCTCTGCTTGTGCAGTTGGGAAGGGTGGAAGATCATTGTGCTGGCTCGTTTGGAAATACATTTAAAAGTTAAAATGATTGAAAGTGTTTAAGAGAATGTTTTTAGATTCCAAAAACACTTCAAGTGTTTTTTGTAGAAAACACTAAGTTTTTTCATGATTCACTTGCATTTTTACTGAAGATTGGGTCAAAAAACATATTCACTAAAAGCGTTTTCAGCTATTTTAATAACAGTTCAAACGAGCCAACAATTGGGAGCAAACAAAGATTTATAACCAAATTATAGGATAAGTACAACTTTTTGCTTTACCCTGGTTGACTGGGTCGGACTGATTCCACAAACAAATCTAACGTTGGTTTGATCAATTATATAATATAGACAGGACGCCACTGTGAAGTCTAAATCTAATAATATAGTGGTATGTAAAATAATTACAACACGTAACACTGTATCATTGGTCTGCAACATCACAATGTCATCTCGGAGATGTAGGTAAGTGTCACTCCCCAATCCGCGGTTTTGTACCAAAACCAGATTGAGATTCACTTCGGATGTTGGTGGTGGCGGTAATGCAATTACCGAAGTGAATCTCAATCTGAAACCATATCCAACACCGCTACCACCAAAACTGCGGGTTGGGGCGTGATGATAGTAAGTCCTTCCCCTAGTTGGCTGGCTTGATCTGCACAAAAAAGATTACATAGCTACAGCATTCTGCAATTTTCTACTTTTGCTAATCGGAAATCCGCAAAATACTTATACATGTATTTAATACAATCGTCATCTGACGGTCAGAAACCAGCAAATATGAGCTTTTGTGTTAGCCCTCTTCAACGCACCAAACCAATTAAACTCAACTACTTGTGTTCCAATTCCATGATAATTACAAATGGGAAAAATAAAATCCATTAATCGAAAAATAAAAGGCACTGAAAACCCTATCAATCTGATTCTTTACGAACAGAAAGACAGAAGCAGCTGCAGCCGTTTGATCTCAATCATCATCGAGGAGCTTTCTGAGTCGGTCTTTGACGAAGTCCCTTCGAGCCTTGACCCGGTCTTGTTGTGGGCCCACGTTTGCCAGCGATAGGTGAGCTCCAATGGCGAAGAGCGCCACCCCCGTTACGAAACAGAACGCCGTCACGGCCAGCTGCTTCCGCGTCGGTGGGTAGGACCACACCACCATTCTCTCTCCCTCTCTCTCTCTCTCTCTCTCGGTTTTGCGTTTGCAGTTTTCGGCGCCGTTATAATTATATGGCTAAATTTCAGTGTTGATCCCTGTGGGTTATTCCAAATTTCACTTTTATCCATGTTAATTTTCATTGTGTCAATTTTGACCCGTTATTTTTGTCAGAGTGATAATTTTGACCTTGTTGTTTACTCTAGTTCCAATTCAACGAGAAGTCTTTGCAATTTACTGTTCATTTTCTTGGCATATCAATCATATGCAACTTACGTTGTCGTCAGGGGCATTTCAATTCCTATAAATAGTTGCATAACCATGATTTAAAACCAATGAAGGGATGATAAAGAATTTCTGGGACTGTTCATAAGTTCAATTTCACATATATAGCTCAAGCACTATTACAACTCTGTTCACTATCTGTGCCTGACTGAACAACGATGGAGTTCAAATTTCTTTTTTCACTAACTCATTCTGACAGGTTCGACCCTAGGACTCTTTGTAGAGTTGTGTCTTTTAAAAGACTTGAGTTTCTATACATTCTTAGGAAAAATAATGAAAATTACTTGAAAACTTTGAGTTTTAACCACAAGGACAAAATAAAGGGTAAAGTGAATAGTACTAGGATTGACTTTTTAGTGTAAAAATGTAGTTTTTCTTTAAAGTGAACAGTATCGGGAACTTTTTGTTAAAGTTTCTGTACATTCTTTTGGGGTCATGAGTGATAATTTGTAACCCCCCACTTGACTTCGCTAATATATCATTTCTACTCCTAATACGCCGCCTCAGCCTCCTATTTTCCTCCTAATACGCCATTTTTACTAGGTCATATCATTGAGTTGTCAAGCAAATGAACAGAAAGTTAGACATGCCCTTGAATTGAAACGTTTGGTAAACTATAGGGTCAAAATTAGCATAATTAAAACCAAATGGACTAAACTAAATTTGGTGTAAACTACAGGGATCAAAGATTTCAAAAGTAAAATTTGGCCAATAACAAGAGTTGTCGTTAGAGGATAAGCGACCGTCGTTTTTCTCAACCCTGTCTCTGTTCGGAAGAAGAGGGAGGAGGGCGTTCCGGATGGGTATACGTACCCGTCTCTCGTTAGCACGTTCCGGGAGGCCGGGAAATACATGGTCGGCGGTGAGGCGTGGGGCTGATGGGATGTGTTTGTTGCAACAAGTTTGAATGATTTGTATGGAAAATGTAGGGAGGATGCGCGCGCGCGTAAGGTGTTTGATGAAATGTCTGAGTTGTTTTCAACAAATATGTGAAGGCATTTTGTTTGCTGAAAGTCTAACTCATCGCCTCGAGTAAGAGAATGGCGACATAAATGTGGCTCATTGGAGATCTTATAACGCCATGGAGTTAGCACTTCGGGATTGAAATGCGCGCTTATGACCGTGATCTTTTTCTGGTACTGTCGTCTGGATGCTGTTAGGAAGTGAACCATATCGTGTATATGATTCCCTCTTCACCAAATTCGGGTGCCAGTTATTCCAGCATAGACTCAAATTAGACTTCTGAGTGCTTGGAGAAATTTCAAGAGCAAAGGTTGGATGTTTTTAGAAGTGAAGATAGTACAATGTTTATACTCAGTCATTAGCAACATGGCTTTCTAAGTATGCTTTGCTTAGTTGATTAGGGTAATCGCCAAGCGATATGAGTGCTGAAAGGTGCAGCATTTATTTTCTAAAACATTTTTACATTCGTGTTCCTTGTTTCTAGAATTGCAGAGTGAACCATGTTCCTACTGAGTGTTGACAACATGGCGATCAAAGTATGAGATTGCAGACGCTGCATGAAATTCTGCTCCTATTGGAAGAGCCTCCTCATCGATAAAAAAGTAGGGAGAGTGCAAGTGTTGGCCCGATTTCAGAGTCTCGTTCTTTATCCCAACCACAAAGATTGCAGCAGCAGTCTTCTCTGCGAAGAAGCTGAAATCCTCTGCACCCATAGTCAGTGGCATAAGATGAACATTAGGTTTCCCAACAAGGACCTCACCGACATTCTTCACATGTTCGTACAGTGCATCGTCATTCTTCATCGCCGGATGAGGCAGTGGTCTGTCCTCCATGAAGTCGACCACAGCAGTACATCGATACACGGCTGCTTGCTGCTCTATGATCTGTAAGTGCAATATATTTAGTCAAGTCTACTTACATTGAATAGACATTTATGATATTTGATAAGATGGCGATATGTACACCTCTTTGATCCTTTCTTGGAGATATGAGAGACCCTCAGAAGTCAAGCTTCGATAAGTTCCCCCGACTTTCACACTGTCAGGGATCACATTTCCTGCTTGACCTCCCTGTATGTACCCAACTGTTACCACCTACATGATACAAAGATGAATGGATCAAAATTGTTGTTCTAAATTGCTAGTATAATTTTGAAATGTACAACTTCATTTACGAAACTTTTGATTGATTTTCACAGAAGAAAAAGGAAGGGATTAAGATTACTCTGGATTCAAGTGGATCTGTCTCTCGAGACACAATCTGTTGGAGTGCAAGGGTTATAGAGGCTGCTGCAGGAATTGGGTCCCTGGCCTCATGAGGGGATGATCCATGCCCTCCTTTTCCTTGTATTGTAGCCTCAAAGAGCCCTACGCCAGCAAGTACTGCCCCAGGCCTCGAAGCTATGGCACCAGTTGGTACTGATGGAAAAACATGTATGCTCAAGATGGCATCAATGTCATTCAAAACATCGTCTTTTAACATATGGTAAGCTCCAGCGTAACCCTCCTCTCCCGGCTGGAAAACTAGTTTCACGGTTCCCTTCGATAACATGTTGAAATATTAAAACCTGCAAAGTAGTAGATTGGTAGCTTTTGCTGTTAAACACAATGTATTCATCTACCTTCAACAAATCTCTTTTGTTTTGAAGCAACTTGGCTGCTCCAAGTAGCATTGCGACGTGAGAATCATGACCACAAGCATGCATCTTTCCATCAACTTTGCTCTTGTATTCCCAATCTACCAATTCCTTCAAAACATTAAAATTCGTTTCAAGGAATCAGATTTCAATTAAGCAGCTAGTCAAAAGCACTTCCAACTACATTTGACGAAACTACTTAAAGGTGATTTTGGATCATAGAAGCATTTTCTACATAAACAACTGCCACTAGGGGCAGATTGATGCATGGACCAGGGTGGTTCGAGGACCACCCACAAGTCCAAAGAAGCACCTATAAGGACTTTCGAGGGGAGGAGGATTCTCTACCCTCCTATTCCCATCCCCTTCCATCCCCTCATCTCACATATTGCTTTTTGTCTTATTATCTCTATAAAAAAATCAATATAAGATATTGACGCGGCTTAACCGTGACCGTTCAAATAGGAGGGCATGGAAGGGTAGAGAGATTAGGAGGGTAGATAATCCTCCTCCCTACCGAGGACCACCCAACGGCCTGGGCATGTGGTGGAGGAGAGAAGATCATCATGGTTGTGAAAATGCTGTGCAGTGCAACAGAAGCTTTTAATCAATAAGAAATATCTAATTTCAAACAAAGATGAGCATAGAGAAGACCAACATGACTCTACTATTCTTGGTTCCAACGAAGAAGAAACTCTCCCTTTGTTTCCCACGTGAACAACTCCTCATTTTCCTTTTTCTTATTTTTTCATTATTATCCAACCAGGTTGCATCACCAGCAATTTAATTAATAAAGGGATGGTGTATACAATTTTTCTTTTTTAAATTCATTATAAATTCATACAAGCTCTGGAAAATATTCTGTAAAGTACTACAAACTCGTGTAATCACAACTTTCATCTCATACCGTCAAATTCTTTAAAATACTTAAACAATAGTTCTAATATTTTTCTATGTTATATTTTAAATAAGTATAATTTTTTAGTGCAAATAGGCACTTATCTATATAATTTATAATAAATTTACTTAAATCCGCTTAGACTTCTACCTAGACCTCGTCTATGCGCATAGGCGTTAGGCCTCAACCCGATGTCTGCCTAGCGCAAGCATACCTTGATTAGGACAACCCGATGTTAGAATTCTAGATCGGCCACTAACTGGCAGGTGCTTTCTTCATGAAGCACTCCAAGTGCTTTTTAGGTACCTCTTGAAGTTTTAATAGAATTTCAATATATTTATAATAAAAACCCTTCTAACAAAAGCAATTACACGTAAGTGGAACTTGAAAATACACTTGCTGGAAATACATGGGCCAAATTCGATGAAATTGAAAATACATGCAGAGAAGTGGAACTTTGAAGAAAAATTGGAAATAGTCTGAACTATTGAAGAAAAATTGAACGGTGTAGGTTAAAAAAGTGTTCTGGCCCAATTTCTAGAGAGAGAGAGAGAGAGAGAGAGAGAGAGAGAACCTGGAGAGGGAGGGCATCCATGTCAGCTCTAAGAGCAAAGACTGGTTTAGAGCCAGAGCCAATATAAGCCACCACCCCAGTCTTGGCAACAGGCCACTTGTACCCAACTCCCAGCGAGTCGAGCTCGGTCCTGACGAGTTCACTCGTCCTGTGCTCCTGGAATCCCAGCTCCGGGTACTGGTGGATCCTCCTCCTCAACCCTCTCATCCATTCGAAAAACTCGGGCTCCCTCGCCGACGCCAGCAGCTCTTGAGTCAGCGACTCGAGCTCCAGTCCATCTCCGGCAGCACAAGAATGCTGATCAAACAGTGCGGCAGCTGATGACAGTAACAAGAAGGAGGTGAAGAAAGTGAAAAACCCCATTGGAAAATTATCTTGAAAGATTCCAAGAGCAAGAACGTTATGTATTAACTTCAAATTATTACAAAAGACAAACAGCTTAGCATTTCAAATTTCTCATAAGTTCAAACCGGTAGCTCTCACATTGATTGACACGTGATTGAGGAAGTAGTTGGTCGCTGGATTTAGCCAATAATGGATAAGCATCTTGTTTTGTGGTGATTGGTGTGTCAATTTAAAAGTTATGGTTTAGAGCGAGTGATCGAATGTGATTGTGTTTTAGCTTTAAAAAGGCAAGGAATATTTAAGTTTGGGTGAGGGTTAAATAATGGAGCAAAAGGACGTGTAATTTTTTATTCATATGAAGTTGTGTTATTGACGGAATGTCGTAATAGTATAGTACTTGGCGTGTAAATTTCTCATATAGTATTTTTATTTCTTTTTTATTAATTTAAAAAATAGTAATTTTCTATTATTAATTGCCCAAACAATTCATTTTACGAACTGCAGATACTACTAGATAATTACTATTTACTAAGATAATAATTGCCTTTGCCCAGGCCCAGTTGACGGGGCAATTATTGCCTTAGTGGGGTTGGCTTTTGCTCTTATTGTGTCTCTTTATATAATAGATAGGAGTTTTAGGGTACTAATGTGTCATATCCTAACTTACCAACTATACTTATTTTCTGGAGTGTATGAGTGGCTAGGATCTATCTACAGTACATGCGTGCAAATCTTAGCATTTATGTAGATAGGAATAATAGCACACGCCTACAAGAGTTAGATCTTTGCAACTCCTGCTTTGGAGTCATACAAGTATGAATGACCCAAATTAACTTACACATAGGGCCGCCCCTAAGGGTAGTCCTTGTAGGCGCCCGCCTAGGACCCTCACTTCGGAGTGGCCCTAAAATTTTTATATATCCTGTAAATAACATATGAATATAGAAAAAGTAAGAAATTTCATAATTCTATTTGTTGGTGCAATGGAAATGTTCAGCTTCCTTTCTCTTTGGGGTGTTAAGTTCGAAACATGGGGTTGCCTTTTTAGTCACTAGTTTTTTCTTGTTTTTCAAATTTACTCCCTATCCATATGTCCAAATCCATATAAAGTTAGAAAACTCAAGTCTATTTGCAATCGTTTTTTCCTTCAACTTTTGAATCTCTCAATTTCTATCGAATGTTTCAATCAACGATTACATGGTCTTGAAGATTGTATTTTAAGGTAATCAAAACTTTGAACTTATATTTTTCTTTTCAATAATTTATTATTCAATGGATTATTTTAATATTCAATTCGTTGGTATGATGTTGATTTTAGGAAAAAAAAACACAAGAAAAACAATTGGCGTTGTTGAATTTACTGGACTCATCAATCAAGTTTTATTGTTTTTTACTCTCTTGATCAAGTTTTATTGTTCAACACTCTCAATCTTAGACTCTTTGATTGTAGTCATTTAGTACATTTGCGTTAAAAAATGTGAGACGTGTATAATGTTTGTAAATCTATCTTCTTTTGATATTAATTTTTAATGATATTTGATGTAGAAATATAATTTTTAATGTAGTTAACGAATTTATTTTTATACATATTAATGTACAAAAATTCGGAGATTAGACAACTTTAAGGCTCCACTTTGAAGGCTCGCCTAGAGTCCCCAAATTCTCATGCCGGCCCTGCCCACACACGCAAACTTATGTGAGTAGAAGCTGAAATCCTCTGCTCCATGATCACCGGTTGAAGCTCCACATTAGGTTCCCGGAGTAGGGCCTCGCCAACCTTCTTCGCGTGCTCGTACAATGCTTCGTTCTTAATCATCACTGGATAATGCAGCGGTGTTTCCTCCATGAAGTCCACCGTACCCTCAAATCGATTCACGGCTGCTTGCAGTTCTATGATCTGCAAGTGGAACCTAACTGTAAGAGAGGCTATACTCGCAATGCACTCACCTTGGTAAAATGACCTAGTAATTTACCGAGTCCTTCTACAGTATGTGATGCACCAATTTATGAACGGCTAGATTGGAATGCTTTCTAGGGTAAAAGCTGCATATTTTTAGAAGTGAAGATAGTACAAAGTTTCTACTCGGACTTTAGCGCCATGGCTTTCCAAGTATGCTCTCCTTTGTTAAATATTTTTATCTTCTGTGTTCCTTATTTCTAGAATTGAAGTGTGGACCATGTTCCTACTCAGTGCAGACATCATGGCCGTCGAAGTATGAGATTGCAGCCGCTGCATGAAGTGCTGCTCCTACTGGAAGAGAGTCCTCGTTGATAAAAAAGTAGGGTGAGTGCAAGTTTTGGTCCGACTTTAGAGTCTCATTCTTTATCCCAAGAACAAAAATTGCAGCAGCAGTCTTCTCCGCGAAGTAAGTGAAATCCTCCGAACCCATAGTCAGTGGCAGAAGATGAACATTAGATTTCCCAAGGAGGACGTCACCGACATTCTTCACATGTTCATACAGTGCATCGTCATTCTTCATCGCGGGATGAGGCAGTTGTCTGTCCTCCATGTAGTCCACCACATCAGTACATCGATACACAGCTGCTTGCTGCTCTATGATCTGTAAGTGGAACATATTTTGTCGAGTGTAATTAAATTGAATAGACTTTTACAATATATGAAGATTTAAGGACTCGTATGTTAAAGGAAAGTATATTTGGTTAAACCTGATTGTAGGGATTGTAAATAGTCAATGATCTGGTTAGAGCTATCATAGGACCAGATCGCAATCAACTTGTAATTAGAGATTGGTTACCTAGAATAGGCTGCATCTGATTGTATAAAGCTTGTATCCTTATATGAATGAATATACTGGAAAATAAACCATTCAGCGAACACTTCAATTTTCACATGGCATCAGAGCACCGATCCTGGTGACTCTAGGCGTCCATTCCACTTCCGCTACAAACACAACCCAAATTTTTTCCAACACACACACACAACCAACATGGGTGATGAAAAACCAGCAGAGATGGTGCCATATGCATCCGACCCTCTCATCCTACACCACTCAGATTCACCAAGTCTCGTCTTGGTTTCACAGCTCCTCGACGGACACAACTACGGACAGTGGAGCCGCTCTATGCGTATCGCTCTCAGTGCCAAGAACAAACTTGGGTTCATTGATGGATCAATCAAGTGCCTTGCAATTACTGATGCCAAATTTTCAATTTGGCAGAGATGCAACGACATGGTCTTGTCATGGATTTGGCAGTCTGTGCAAGGCAACATCGCACGCAGCATACTCTACTGCAAATCTGCATCTGCAGCGTGGAAGGATCTTGAGGATCGATTCTTGGAAGGAAATGATTCCAGGATCTACCAAATTCGACAAGAAATCATCGAACACCGACAAGGACAACTATCTGTTTCAGACTATTACACCTAGTTAAAGGCTCTTTGGGATGAATTGGCTTCGTATTATGAACCAATTGCTTGCTATTGTGAGGGATCCAAGACTCGTGTAGCAAGGGAGGAAAAAGAGAAAGTCATGCAATTTTTGATGGGCTTGAACGAGACTTACTCAACCATACGAGGCTCCATCTTAATGATGAATCCGCTCCCTGATACGTGACGTGCCCACGGGTTGGTTCTGCAACACGAACGCCAAATGGATGTGGCAAATCATCGTGAACCTGCTGCCCACGTGATGCAAACACATCGGTCCACCACGCCAAAGGGAAGGTCTGCACCTGGTAGTTCCAGTTCACGCAAAGTGTCCAAATGCAGCTACTATGATGGCTCACATTCCGTGGAGCGCTGTTACTTTCTTATTGGGTTCCCCGAAGGTCATAAGTGGCATGGGAAGCATGTGCTACCAAAAAACAAATGCCCAAATCCGATAGCCCACAATGTCGAAGCATCTCAATCACAATCCACCCATACAGACGCAACCAAGGCCACATCTTCCAATGGCCCAACGTTCACAACCGAAGAGTACCATCAACTTCTTGCCTTGCTTCGCTCTGGAAACGGTAAAATTACACCACTTGCGAATGCAACAGGTATTGTCACACCCGCATGTAATATGACGAAACATGACTTGCATTTAACCCTTTACTGGATTATAGATAGTGGGGCATCTGATCACATATCACATTCACCATTAACACATAATCAGATTGATGCTGAAAATGATTTTGTGGGATTACCAAATGGGGGAACGGCAGACATTAAGAGCATTGGATCCGTAAAACTATCACATGAATTATTACTTGATGAAGTTCTTCATGTTCCAAAATTCCGTGTCAATTTATTATCTGTGAGTAAACTCACACGGGCTCTACAATGTATCGTAATATTCTTTCCGGATTTTTGTGTTATACAGGACATGGATACGAAGAGGACGATTGGCCTGGGCAAGCAATTTAATGGGCTATATTACCTTACGCCAAGTCAAAATCCCCATCTTACCAACCATGTTAGCCGCACCACCAGTCTCTGGCATCAACGCTTGGGCCACCCCTTTACACACCCTTTACATTTTTTGTCAAAAACAATTCCAGAAATAATGTTCGATTCCAAACATGTTTGTGAAGTTTGCCCTTTGGCAAAACAAACTCGATTGTCTTTTACTTCTAGTTCAATTCAATCCACTGCACCTTTCGACTTAATTCATTGTGACATTTGGGGGCCTCACAAAGTTCCCACACATTTCGGGACACATTATTTTCTCACCATTATGGATGATTTTACTCGTTTTACATGGGTGCATCTTATGCGTTTTAAATCCGATACACAAACACTATTGACATCATTCTTCTCTTGGGTCAAAACTCAATTTCACAAAAACATCAAAATCCTACGCGCTGACAATGGTGGAGAGTTCCTCTCCATGCGCACTTTTTTAGACACCCATGGCACCATTTTTTAGCATTCATGCGTTCACACCCCTCAACAAAATGGGGTTGTTGAATGTAAACATCGACATTTTTTGAATATTGGGCATGCACTTCGTTTCCAAGCCAATTTACCATTAAAATTTTAGGGAGATAGTGTTCAAACCGCATGCTATCTCATCAACCGCATTCCCACACCCTTATTATCCCATAAATCTCCCTACGAATTTTTACATGGTCACTTGCCCAATTACTCTCACCTTCGCGTGTTCGGATGTCTTTGTTATGCCACCAACCTTCACCCAAAACACAAGTTTGACACTCGTGCTCGCCGTTGTCTTTTCCTTGGATATCCCCTTGGTCAGAAAAGTTATCGTGTTTATGACCTCGAAACGCATAACATCTCCACTTCCCGCGATGTCCACTTCCATGAAACAATTTTTCCCTTTGCCCACTCACCATCTGAACATGAGGATGACTCCCTCGTTCTTCCACTTATTTCTCCGGACTCATTACCCATTCTGCCCAGTACACCATCTCTCGGCCCACACTATCTTAGCCCAGACCTAGATGCCTTGAACCACAACACTACCCCACCTCCCACTTTCCCATCCCCAGTTCCCGACACCAATTCCCAATCCCCAACCCCTTCCCCATCCCCACCAGAGACCGCTCCGATCTCACCAACTACTGCCACCCATTCTCTCGCCTTACCTGCCTTTCCACCTGCACCGTCTCCACAACCTCCTATTCGACACTCTTCTCGCCTGACCTGACCCCCTGTTTATCTTAAAGATTATGTGGCCCATCATGCTGCTTTGCTTGCGCCTGTCGTCGTCTCTTCCTCCGTGTCCAGCACCCATCATCCCCATCACCGGTATGTCTTTTATGCCTCCTTATCTCCTGCTCATCAGACTTTCATCCATAATGTTTCTTATTAGATGGAACCCACATCCTATGACCAAGCCCGCCATGACCCTAATTGGGTCGCTGCCATGACCACTGAACTCCGAGCTCTCGAAGAAAATCAAACATGAAGCATGGTCTCTTTGCCTGCTGGTCATCGTGCCATTGGATGCAAGTGGGTTTTCAAAATAAAATACAATTCGGATGGTACAATTGAGCGGTACAAAGCCTGACTCGTTGCCAAGGGTTTTGCTCAACCCGAGGGGATCGATTACAAGGAAACTTTTGCCCCTGTTGCTAAGCTAATCACTGTGTGATGCTTGTTGACTGTTGCTGCTGTTCGTCATTGGCCCTTACATCAGATGGATGTGCAAAACGCTTTCCTTCATGGTGAACTCCACGAAGAAGTGTATATGTTGCCTCCTCCTGGTTACCGTCGACAGGGGGAGCGTGTTGTATGTCGACTCCAAAAGTCTTTGTACGGACTTAAGCAAGCGTCCCGCAGTTGGTTTCAGAAATTTTCCTCTGCCATCCATGACACTGGATTCACACAATCTAGGGCTGATTATTCCTTGTTTACCAAGGTCTCTGGGAGCTCCATTACCATTGTTTTATTATATGTTGATGACATGGTTATTACAGGAAATAATGATAGAGCAATCAATGATCTCAAGCAATTCCTTAGCCGTTGCTTTCGAATTAAAGACCTTGGACCCCTAAAGTACTTTCTTGGAGTTGAAGTTGCATGGTCCAAAGCTGGCATTACCATCAGTCAGCGCAAGTACACACTTGACTTACTGGAAGAGGCGGGTTTACTTGGTGCGAAGCCATCAAAGGTCCCAATGGAACCTGACTTAGTGCTACTACCCACTGGTAGTGATCCTCTCAAAGATCCTACGCAATACCGACGAATGATTGGGAAATTAATATACTTGACAATCACAAGACCGGAGATCACATATGCCGTCAACACCCTGAGTCAATTCATGCATGAACCTAGGCGACATCATCTTGACGCAGCACATAGACTTATTCGATACCTTTAAAATGCTCCTGGACAAGGTTTGCTGTTTTCTTCTCAAAGTAAGCTAAATTTGATTGGCTATTGTGATGCGGATTGGGCACGTTGTCCGATTACTCGCCGTTCAGTTATAGGTTATTGCATTTTTCTGGGCAACTCACTCATATCTTGGAAGAGCAAAAAACAGGTCACAGTAGCACAATCATCTGCCGAAGCAGAGTACCGTTCCATGGCTGCAGCAACTTGTGAACTCACTTGGTTGAGATACTTATTGAAGGATTTGCAAATAACCCATCCTAGTCCGGCGAAGCTGTTTTGTAATAATCAAGCTGCATTACACATTGCAATGAATCCTGTGTTCCATGAGCGCACCAAACACATTGAGCTTGATTGCCACACCATTCGTGAGAGGATTCAAAGAAGAGAAATCAAGACAGCCTATGTACACACTGGGGAACAAGTGGCTGACATGTTTACTAAGCCACTATGAACACCTGCTTTCCATTTGCATCTCCGCAAGTTAGGCGTTCTTGACATCTACACTCCAACTTGAGGGGGAGTGTTAAAGGAAAGTATATTTGGTTAAACATGATTGTAGGGATTGTAAATAGTCAATGATCTGGTTAAAGCTATCATAGGACCAGATTGCAATTGTGGATGCAAATTTCTTCCTCCTCGATCTTGGACGATTTTGCAGCTACAAAACAATTAACACCTTAGGTTAAGGCCAAGAGCCTCACGCACCCACGATGAATGGGGGGGGCTTTGGCCGAAGAACCTCCGATGCCAAAGTTAGAATTTAGAGAGAAAGAGTGTTTAGAGAATTTTGGGATTTTTGCCAAAGTGTTGGAATTGGCTTTTTGGTGAGAAATGAGAGTATATTTATAGGGATAGGAGGTGGCTAGGGTTTTTTGGGTTTGATTTAGGTTTAATTAGCCAATTTATTTGGCTATTAAACATAAAATGAATGTTTTGGTGGTTTTTTGTATAATTGGCTAATCAATGTCACAAAAAAGGAAAATTATGGTGAAAAAAAGAAGGAAATGGCCGGCTCCCTTTGGAGAAGGGATAACCGGCCTTTAGGGTGATTTTTGGGCTTAATTTGGTGATGTAATTAGCCTTTAATATATTGATTATATTAATTGGTTGAGGATGTTATGGAATGTTTGAAATAAATGGCTAATTGAATAAGGAAAAAATGAGGTAAAAACATATATGGAATGAAATAGGTTTTGAATTGTTACCCATTTTGGGTACTCCTGACTTGGTTGATGGATGATTCTCCACTGCTCGCGTGTAGGAAACCCGGTATGCCTCGAGGGTATTTTTGTCCTCTTTTGTCCAAAAGTCCACGTGTCGCCTAGTGAATATTTTTTGCTCCACAAATGCCCCCACACCTGTTGGGCTGCTCGCAGAAAAGGGCAGCAGGTGTAGAGATCTTCTTACTTTAGGAAACTTAAGACTGCTTCCTATTTTGATGTTGATTCTCTCTTTAATAGGAAATTAGATCCTTCTAGGAAAAGGAAATAAATTTCTCTCAAAGCCTATTTAAGTCCACTTTAAGTGGGTTATTAAGTCAACTTTGGAGAGCGATTTATTCTACCCTACAAGAGAGAGATAGCTTAGAGGATATTTGTTCCCCCTCCTCTAGCAATCTTCTACATCTTGCCCGTGCAAATGACCGTCTTTCGTTGCTTTCTTCATCTTCTTCGTGCCGCACCAATGTAAGAAAAATTTAATTTTTCTTACCTTATTCTTGGATAGTGCTATTGCGGGGTAGCCGTCGGGGTGGTGCAGCACGTCGGCTGGCAGGGGCCAGGAGCTGGCTCGGCATGGGTTGAGGAGATGTCGTGGCAGGGACCACTGCTTGGGTAGATTGGCTTAGCTTGAGCCAAAGGCAGCTTGTGCAGCTGGGGTCGAGGATTGCGGTGCTGGGGCGCAGTGCTAGGCGAGCCGCATGGCTCATGTCCTTTGGGCTCTTGGACCTGACCCGGCGATTGAGAGAAATAAGGAGATTGCGGGTCTCATGGGCTGCTGGAATGTTAGGCATGCAGGCCTCCTGCCTGCTGGAATGCTGGGTTGAGCTCCCTTGCTGAGTACCATGAATGTCGTTGGCTGCTTAGTCCTTTTTGCTGAAAGAAATGTGGGCTGCTCCAGAAAGAGGAGGTAAAGAGGATCAAGGCGGATGCATTGGCTCGTCTGATCGCTGTCGTGAAGCTTACTATGAATGAAGATGGAAAGAAGAGATCTTCCCCGCCTGCTCATGAGATGCCAGTTAAGAAAAAACTAAAGACTTCTTCTGCTGCTCATGAGGGTCCGCTTGCTACCGAGAGGTATGTGATTGACATGACTTCTTCCAATGGGAAGAAAAATAAGGCTGCTAGATCTGAGCATATGGCGTCTTCCATGTTGAGAATGGCTAGTACAATTGTGGATAAGATTGCTCAGCGTAAAGGTTTTATCATGCCCCTAGTGCCGAAGTCTGTACCAGGACGTTCTTTGGGAGCCAAGTCCGGTTCACCTTTGTAGAGACTTGCTATTATGAAGAGTGGTAAGGTGGACTCTGCTGCTAAAGTGGCGCCAAAGCCTGCTTCCTTTGCTGTTGAGATTGATTCGCCTCATATTCAAGATCTTAAGCTTGCAATTTATGAGCTTCGTTTTGCTGCTTATGCTAAGAAGGGAGTGGATGAGCTTCTCTATTTCGCCATAAGACTTGCTTGCTTTTATTTTTAAAGCTTCCATTGGTGAAGTAGTTGGAGAAGTTAGTGCCCAGACTGGGGCAGCCGAGGGTGAAGCGCCGGATGATGCTGCTGCTAAGAGCGTTACGACTGTTGAAGGTGTGGCGACCGAGTAGTCGTGGGATGTCCAAGCTGCTGTAGTGTAGTATTTTAGGTAGCCTTTAGGATTTTCTTTGTTTTTCCTTGTAGCTCTTGTTTTGCTTGAACTCTTTCGGCCTTTGCTAGTTGTTTATAAACATGTTTTCCTTCGTTTTTCTTCATCTTCACTTCTTTTGTTCATGCCCTAACCTTTAGACTTGATAGACTAGTGGCAGGCATGCTACTTTTTTATAAGCAGACAAGCTCGCGTAGCCTATGCAGCCGTAGGTGTTGGTGTAGAACTTTGCAAAGTTGTTAGCCATAGGGTTGGCAGCCGGATGCCTTACTTACAGAAGCAGACAAGTCCGCGTAACCACTAGGTTGTTAACCTTGACTTTCTTCAATTCCGTAGGTTACGTAGCAAGTATCACAACACTTTAGGACTTGGTGTAGGTTGTTCCGCGCTTGGCAGAGGTGAAGCTTATCGACTACGTAGCATGTCGGTAGTGGATAAAACTTCGTATATGCGCGCTAGCTTGTTTAACCTTTCACAAGAATGTGTGGTTGCATAAGTCTAGCGCTGCTTTACTGCTCGAAGGGCAAGCCGTAGGCAGTCTTCCGGAATCCGTAGGCTACCTTAGTGCACTCGGTAGCAACTTTAGGATTCCAGGGCAGCCGTCCATCGAATGTACTGCGTAATGTGCCCTCTCCGTCTCTAGGGCCCGGTTCCCCACGGATTAGGCCAAGAGACCCAAAATCCTTCAGTTAGCTAAGCCTTGAAAAAGACCATTGCGGCTACTTCTAGGAATCCTGGCGCAAGCCATCGTGCATCTAGTTATACTAGGGCAGCCAGGCTCATCCACATCTGGATATTCGGAGTGTAAAGTTTATCCTCCCGTCTTGGAGAGCTGACCCATATGGGTGTCGGGGAATTGGTTTACCCTCTCGCACTGGAGAACAATTAGTTTACCCTCTCGCACTGGAGAGCATGGTTGGTCCCTCGGGGGGCGCAATTCCTGCGATGAGTCCCTAAGAAGGGCGCAGTCTTCTTTTGAAGTGCCAGAGTGATCAGTTGTTCTAAGCATGCAGCCGAGCCAAGTTGTGATTACTTCTGAATTCCTCATTGAAAAACGAGTGAAACAAACGAGAACTTAGCTGTAAGGTAGGAACTGCATAACAACTGGATAGTCCTCGACTTGTGAGATGGTGCCCGTCGAGCTTCTTGAGTCTTCGGGCTTTGATGTAGTGGGAGGTCACACATGGTACTTCTTCAGATTGTAGGCGCTCCACTACTTTTCGATCTTTTTATCGTTCCATGGTAGCGGGGGTATAATTACTCTTGCCGCCTATTCTGCTGAGCTTGTACAGACCTTCCCAGATGAGATCCATCTTTTTTGATGTTTCGGCCTGCCTATTGCCTTGAGGATATCTCGGCATGGACATATGCTGCTTGGTGCCATATTTTTGGAAGAACTTCGCCAAATCTTTGCCCATGAATTGCAGGCCGTTGTTGGTGACGATTGATTAAGGGATGCCAAATCGGTAAATGATGTTCCTCCATATGAAGCGCTCTATGTCCGTCTGAATCGTGGTCGTCATGGGCTCTGCTTCCACCTATTTGGTGAAGTAGTCGGTTGCCACGAACCACGGCTGCTCGCGAGCCTTTGTAGTTGGATGCGCCGTTGACATGCGAATGCCAGAAATCTCCATTGAAGGAATATGTGCGGCTAAAGTGTGATCGACTGCCTTCGGGGCATCGTTGGGCCGAGTTGTTACGTTCGTCAGAAAACTTTGCATCTGCCAGGGTCTACGCCTTTATTGTCGCCGGTTTGGATTCGGCGGAATAGTGCGTCATGATGATGACTGCAGGTAACTGTAGAATACAGGTAGTCGGGCCCCCAGCTCTTCTCGCATGATGGTAGAGCTTATTGCTACTTTAGATACCGTCAAACATGCGAATAAGTTCTCCGCTGCTTCTAGGGAGGTGATGTCGGGTACTTCTTCAAGTCCTTGAATATGCATTGGCGAGCCTCATCCCAAAGTGCATGCTTCTCTGCTAAAGCAAAAGAGTCTGCTAGAGTTAGATCTTCTTTCATGATCAATTTTCCGAATAGCGGGTGGTCTGCTGGAAGTCCTTTTTGGAAGGCTGCTCTAGCTATCGAGTCATTGCATCCGACTATTTTTACCTTCTCTACTTTGAACCTTCTCACATAGTCGCGAAACGACTCTTTTGGGTTCTTCTTGACATCGAACAAATGGTCAGACTTCTTTTTGATCGAGCGATAGGATGAATATTCTTTGGTGAAAACCAAAGAAAGTTCGTAGAAATTCCGGATGGATTGTGGCGGCAGGGTGTAGAACCAATCTTGCGCCTCGCCTTGTAGAGTGGTGGCGAATATCTTGCACATGAGATCATCGTTGTTTCGATAAAGGATCATTGCACTTTGGTAACGTTTTAAGTGTCTCTCCGGGTCTTCATCCCCTTTGAAAGATGTGAAATGTGGCATGGTGAACTCGCGTGGAGGCTCTGCCTGCTCGATTTCCTTCGTGAAAGGTGACCTGCTTATGTTGGTTATGTTCCGTCGTAGTGCCTCGTCGGTGACCTCGTTGCGTTGGAAATCATGTAATCGCTTGGTCAAGAATCTCTCTACTTCTTCCTGAATTTGCCTTTGTTGGGGTAGCGGAGCTCTCGGCTGCCCCCAGTCATGACTTGCTGGTCTAGGCTGCTCTTCCATGTGTTTGGCTCGTCTATGCCGCAGATGCAGTGCATGTGGTGCGTTCCTAGTAGGCGAGCGAGTTCTTCGCAGGCTGCTGGTTGAACTTGAGCTGGATTGAGTGACTGCTTCTCTCCGTCCGTCGTGCTGCCTACTCTGATGTGAGGTGGATGACGCTCCTTGTGGGCTTAGCTACGAATAGACATTTTTCCCGGAAGGTTGTTCATGTTGACTATCGGAGTATGACCCCAACCGTGAATGTATGCTCCTCCGTTGGCCTAGTCGAGAGTGCATGCTCCTTCGTGCTCTAAGACGGGAATGTACACTGCCCAAACGTTCGGCTCGTGGCTGGTCGAGTGGCTGCTTACCGGGACGCTGCTGGAAATGTCCGTCTGCCATTATCTTACTTCGGGATACCTCGTCCGGGGCACGTTGGATCCCTGATGCGTTGCAAAAGTTGATTCACCAAGGTTGTCTGTTGTGCAAGGGCGCTCGTCAACTCTATGACTTGTCGAGACAAGTGTTGTTCGCCATTTGGATTGGAAGAGCTTGGAAGGAATGCGCCTCCTTGGGCAGTTGAAGGGTGGTAGACTCCGGGCGCAAGATTTGAGTTGGGAAATGTCAAATCTGCGAAAAAATGTGGTGAGAATGCTTCCGGCTCGATGGTAGGTCCAGAAGGTTGAGATAGTCTTGGGCCGACTTGGGCTGCTTGGAAAGCCACGGGAGCAGTTTGGGCCTTGAGAGTGGGCTGCTCGTCGGGAGCAGGCTGCTTGGCAGGAGCAGGTTGGGCCGTGAGAGTGGGCTGCTCGACGGAAGCAGGCTGGACTACGGGAGTGGGCTGCTCGTCGGGAGCAGGCTGCTTGGCAGGAGCAGGTTGGGCCACGGGAGTGGGTTGTTCGACTGAAGCAGGCTGAGCCATGGGAGTGGGCTGCTCGTCGGGAGCAGGCTACTTGGCAGGAGCAGGCTGGGCCACTGGAGTGGGCTGCTCGACGGAAGCAGGCTGGGCCACGGGAATGGGCTGCTCGACGGAAGCAGGCTGGGTCCGAGAGCAGGTTGGGCCGTGAGAATGGGCTGCTCGACGGAAGCAGGCTGGACCACGGGAGTGGGCTGCTCGTCGGGAGCAGGCTGGGCCACGAGAGCAGGCTGCTTGGCAGGAGCAGGGTGGGCCACGGGAGTGGGCTGTTCGACTGAAGCAGGCTGGGCCACGGGAGTGGGCTGCTCGTCGGGAGCAGGCTGCTTGGCAGGAGCAGGCTGGGCCACGGGAGTGGGCTGCTCGATGGAAGCAGACTGGACCACGGGAGTGAGCTGCTCGTCGGGAGCAGGCTGGGCCACGAGAGCAGGTTGCTTGGCGGGAGCAGGCTGGGCCACGGGAGCGGACTGCTCGTCGGGAGCAGGCTGGGTCACGAGAGCAGGCTACTTGGCAGGAGCAGGCTGGGCCGCGAGAGCAGGTTGCTTGGCGGGAGCAGACTGCTTAGAATGTGATGCAAGCGAATGCGAGGCTTGGGCCCGGGCCCGTGCAAACTTGGATGGCACGACTTGGGCCGTGGCCTTGGTGTCGTGAGCCTTGGATGACACGGCTCGAGCCGTGGTGAAGGCACCATGGACCTCGCCACGGGTGGCTACCGAGGTAGCCACCGTGGTGGTTCCCATGGTGGAAACTCGTGGTGGTGGTGTTGCTCCACTTATTGTCGCATTTAACCTCACGGATCTCCGCAATCCCATTTCTTGAACATTAGAATTTTCACTCGTGGAATTTTCTAAATTTCTAGCCATTATATTTTGCTTATACGTTTTATCAAAGAACCTTTGCAAGTAAAAAATTCTAATAATAAGAACGTATGAAAAATATTCAAATGGACTAGAAAATAAAGAAAAAACCTTTTTGTGCGAGAGTCTTCTACGAGTATGGATTTCAACTCTCAATGAAAGCACCAATTTGTGGATGCAAATTTCTTCCTCCTCGATCTTGGACGATTTTGCAGCTACAAAACAATTAACACCTTAGGTTAAGGCCAAGAGCCTCACGCACCCACGATGAATGGGGGGGGCTTTGGCCGAAGAACCTCCGATGCCAAAGTTAGAATTTAGAGAGAAAGAGTGTTTAGAGAATTTTGGGATTTTTGCCAAAGTGTTGGAATTGGCTTTTTGGTGAGAAATGAGAGTATATTTATAGGGATAGGAGGTGGCTAGGGTTTTTTGGGTTTGATTTAGGTTTAATTAGCCAATTTATTTGGCTATTAAACATAAAATGAATATTTTGGTGGTTTTTTGTATAATTGGCTAATCAATGTCACAAAAAAGGAAAATTATGGTGAAAAAAAGAAGGAAATGGCCGGCTCCCTTTGGAGAAGGGATAACCGGCCTTTAGGGTGATTTTTGGGCTTAATTTGGTGATGTAATTAGCCTTTAATATATTGATTATATTAATTGGTTGAGGATGTTATGGAATGTTTGAAATAAATGGCTAATTGAATAAGGAAAAAATGAGGTAAAAACATATATGGAATGAAATAGGTTTTGAATTGTTACCCATTTTGGGTACTCCTGACTTGGTTGATGGATGATTCTCCACTGCTCGCGTGTAGGAAACCCGGTATGCCTCGAGGGTATTTTTGTCCTCTTTTGTCCAAAAGTTCACGTGTCGCCTAGTGAATATTTTTGGCTCCACAGCAATCAACTTGTAATTAGAGATTGGTTACCTAGAATAGGCTGCATCTGATTGTGTAAAGCTTGTATCCTTGTATGAATGAATATACTGGAAAATAAACCATTCAGCGAACACTTCAATTTTCACATCATAAACCTCTTTTATCCTTTCTTGGAGATAGGAGAGACCCTCAGAAGTCAAGCCGCGATAAGTTCCCCCGACTTTCACACCGTCGGGAATCACATTTCCTGCCTGACCTCCTTGTATGTAGCCAACTGTTACAACCTACGTGATACGAAGATGAATGGATCAGAATTGTTGGTTCTAAATTGCTGGTATAATACTCAAATGTACAACTTCATTTACGAAGCTTTTAATTGATTTTCACCGAAGAAAAAGGAAGGGATTAAGATTACTCTGGAATCAAACGGATCTGTCTCTCGAGACACAATCTGTTGGAGTGCAAGGGTTATAGAGGCTGCTGCAGGAATTGGGTCCCTAGTCTCATGAGGGATGACCCGTGCCCTCCTTTTCCTTGTATAGTAGCCTCAAAGAGCCCTACGCCGGCAAGTATTACCCCGGGCCTCGAAGCTATGGCACCAGTTGGTAATGATGGTGAAACATGTATGCTCAAGATGGCATCAATATCATTCAAAACACCGTCTTTTAGCATATGGTAAGCACCGGCATAACCCTCCTCTCCCGGCTGGAAAACTAGTTTCGCGGTTCCCTTTGATAACATGTCGAAGTATTAGGACTTGCAAAGTAGTAGATCGGAAGTTTTTAAAACAAAATATGTAGCTTTTCGTCCACCTTCAACAAATCTGTTTTGTTTTGAAGCAACTTGGCTGCTCCGAGTAGCATTGCGACATGAGAATCATGACCACAAGCATGCATCTTTCCATTAACTTTGCTCTTGTAATCCCACTCTACCAATTCCTTCAAAACAATAAAAATGGTTTCAAGGAATCAGATCATTTATAATACCTAGTCAAAAGCACTTCGGACTACTTTTGGTGGGAAAAAAAAAAGAAAGTGATTTTGGATCAAGCGTTTTTTTAGATAAAGACTAGGAAGTGCTCTTTAAACATCTCTTGAATTTTTAATAAAATTTCAATATGTTTAATATAATTAAGACACTTCTAGCAGAAACAGTTGTGAGCAGTCCGCAAATGACACGTAATGTGGAACTTGAAAATACACTAATTGTAAATACATGGGCCAAATTCAATGAAATTGAAAATACAGGCACGGAAGTGGAACTTTGAGCAAACTACATAGGTTAAAACAAAGTGTTTTAACCAGTGCGTCCTGGGTTCAAGTCTTCTTTTCCCTTGATGTACAATTAGTATAGACTATCGCTATAATAAAAATAAAAATAAAAGTGTTTTAGCCCAATTTGTAGAGAGAGAGAGAACCTGGAGAGGGAGGGCATCCATGTCAGCTCTAAGAGCAAAGACTGGTTTAGAGCCAGAGCCAATAGAAGCCACCACCCCAGTCTTGGCAACAGGCCACTTGTACCCAACTCCCAGCGTGTCGAGCTCGGTCCTGACGAGTTCACTTGTCCTGTGCTCCTGGAATCCCAGCTCCGGGTACTGGTGGATCCTCCTCCTCAACCCTCTCATCCATTCGAAAAACTCGGGCTCCATCGCCGATGCCAGCAGCTCTCGAGTCAGCAACTCTAGCTCTGGTCCATCTCCGGTAGCACAAGAATGCTGATCAAACAGTGTAGCAGCAGCAGCTGATGACAGTAACATGGAGGTGAAGAAAGTGAAAATTTCCATTGGAAAAATTTTCTTGTAAAAAAGTTATTGAAAGCGCTTTTACGATTCAGAATTGTTTTTAAGGCTTAAATTAAACAACTGGTAGCTCACATTTGTTAATGTTTTTATTTAAATGCGATGTTTTTATTTAAATGTGAAGGGCAAGGAATGTGTGAGTTTTGGGAAGGGTACAAAATAATGGAGCAAAAGAGGGGTAACAAACATCAATACTGACGAGTTTGTTGTGTCTTGGGATACTCTACCTCTTAAATAAGGAAACGATTTTCACATTTACGTTTTTTTTTGGTATGATCTTTTTCCTTTATTTGTATTCTTTGATTCTTTTTAAATCTACACGATTCAACAACTAGAGAAAAAGAATGAGATGAGTGGGAAAATCATTTTCTGTTTAGATAAATAGGAGATGAGCACTAAGATAAGTTGAGTGTACAAGTGATGAAATTGCTTTGTGGTTTCATAATCATGATTGGTCAAGATCAATATGCACGCCCATTAGACAACTAATCCTAGCATTTCTCTAGACAAGATTAGTGGCACATACATGTGTGAGTTGATCCTCATCACTAGTGGCGGATCTAGGATACGAACATTTGGGGGGTCTAAGTGTTTCTAATAGAAACTGAGCGGGAAGTACGCAAAATAATTTTTTGTTCAAATACTTGGTGGGCTTGTTGTCGTAAGCGAAACTATGTATACACGACCACTCCAAGCATTTTCTTAGATAATATTTACTTTCAAAATAAAATTACAAAGGTTATGGATGGAGTACCCTTCAAATTTCTCGCTCCTCCAGTCTCTTTTTATTTAAACGGTGACTATTAAACTACGTTAACTTCTTGTATTAATTTTTTTTTTAGAAAAAGAAAAACAAAGAGAAAAGTGAGGGATTATATTTAGCTTCAAATAGTAAGGCTAAAATGCCAAATCAAAATAAAATTACAGAGATTGAAATCTTAAACTTTATGGCAGATTCTGATTTACAAGCCCCAAGAGTTAGCCCAAATGACGAAGGTGGCTGAGAAATGAGTTAGAATTAAACTAGGTCGAATGTTTGATTCTTTTTAGTCGTAACTGTTGTAAATTGAAATAAAAAGGAACGAAGTTACTCAAAAAAATGTAGAAGCCTTTAGAGGTAAGTGATTCTTGGGTTGAGTCGCGGATTAAGTCGCTCTCTTTAAGACGTTTCGCGGCTTTGCCCAAAGTGTGCAAGCAGTTTTCAAACACCACGTCGTCCCAGGATAAAACAGTCCAGAACCTTCTTCTTCTTATAGGTTCTTCCTTGCACAATGAAAGAACCTTTGAACTCACACCTTTTCTATATGTTGATTTCAGAACTCAATTTAAAAAAAATAATAAGCTGTTGTTTCTTCTTTTTTTCTCCTCTGTGTTTTCTCCAAGTATTAAAAGAAGACAACGTGTAAGTAGAAGTAGACATTTCATCAACATTTAATTTAAACATCCCATCAGTAGCATATCCCTTTCCCACAAAAACCCCATTTTTAGTGAGAGTATACGTATATGCTCCAATGGTTTGAGTGAATCTAACCTTGTTGAGAAGAAAGCCTGAGACCAGATTCTTCCTTATCGCTGGAGCGTGCATCACATCTTTTAGTATCATGGTTTTTCCAGAGGTGAACTTCAACTCCACCTCTCCAGTACTAGCAACATCAGTTAAGTGCAAATCACCCAACAACACCTTCCTTCCCTCAGCCACATAATAGGTCTTGAAAAAGGAACGATCATAGCAAACATGGCGAGAAGCGCCCGTGTCCACCCACCATCCCTCGAATCCATCAACTACGTTGATTTCTGATATCATTGCAATCAGTTGCTCTTCAACAAGATTTGCCTGAGAAGCAGAGTTTGCCTTATAATGCATGGCAGATTGAATACATCTTAAAATTGTTGTAACCTGAAATAGAAAGGAACGAAGTTACCCGAAAAAAATGTAGAAGCCTTGAGTGGTGAGTGATTCTTGGGTTGAGTCGCGGACTAAGTTGCTCTCTTTAAGATGTTTCGCGGCTCTGCCCAAAGTGTGCAAGTAGTTTTCAAACACCACGTTGTCCCAGGATAAAACAGCCCAAAACCTTCTTCTTCTGATAGGTTCTTCCTTGCACAATGAAAGAACCTTTGAACTCACACATTTTCTATATGTTGCTTTCAGAACTCAATTTAAAAAAATAATAAGCTGTTGTTTTTTTTTTCTCCTCTGTGTTTTCTTCGAAACAGGGAACATATATATATGCAAGACAATTAAATATTCGTTTCAAATTTTTGATATTCAAGGGCTTGAAAATCTTTAATAATAAAAACTGAAGAAACCAAAACTGTCAAATAAAAAAACGTATATATTCAAAGGTCAAATAAAAAACGTACGTATTCAAACCTAACAAAAGGAATGTACATGACCTAATCTTCTTCTCTATTCAGAGAAGGAATCCCACTATATATATATATATATATATATATATATATATATATATATATATATATATATATATTTAATGATTGTAATAAACCCAAATATAAATACTGATAGGGATTTTTACTACTCATGTGAACGGGCTTAAATCTCCTATTTTACTTGCAAGAATCACACGGTTATTGTAGTATAAACGGATCTCGCAAGGTCGTCTCCACATGGACTATTAAATAATTCGAACTAATCAGATTCCATTTAATTATTGTAAAGTAGAAATTGAAGTGATTGATTTTATAACCTAATTAAAATAAAAACGAAATTAATGAATTAAAATAAACAATCTGCAATATTAGAGCTAGAGAGAAAAGAAACCAGTTTTGGGAGAATAAAATTAAGAAAGCACTAGGGTTCCACCATCACCTAGCAATCCTATGAATTTTTATCCATTACTTATGATCTATACATGCCACTTTGAAGGTTAGATTTTCCTAATTCATATTCTACTTGGAACCTCCAACATAGAACGTATATCTAACATGCAACCCGTCCGGACGTTCGGATCAAATCTGAACATGAAAGACTCATTATGCTTTATGAAAATCCTTTGAAAAACCATGCAATCCTTAAGACGTGATATTCATCCTAAGTGAAATTACAATTATTAATCACAAGAAGCCAGCGTCAATTTCAGGGAACCTTCCGACCAAAATTGCATCAAATTACTTTTCTAAAGATCTTAATGGTGATCAGGCATTAAGACAATTAGATAGTTTTTATCCTGGTGATTAACAATTCAAAGTATGCATGCAATCAATCATAAGCAATTAAATAAAAATCACATATTCATGCTAAGGCTCAAGGTTTCGCCCTAAAGAAATTAGTTCCGCATATTCATAATTGAAATCATAGAAAATATTACTAAGAAAAGGATTGAAAACACCTTAGAGTAGAAAATCTCCAAGAACCCTAGCAATTCTCTCTGTCTCCAAAATTGCATAAAAGAAAGCGTCCCTAAAACTGTAGACGGCTAAGCAATATATTTGCCAAGCCACCCCACAAACCCTAGGAAACATAACCCTAAATTAAATGATAAAATTCGTCTAAAATCTGAACAGCCACGTTTTGACCCATAAGCTGCTCCAAAACTGGCCCAATATAGCTGGATTTAATGTTTGGAATATTCTGAACACTTTTCCAGAAGGTCACGAACCCATCCGAGGTCATTTTGGGCTCCAAAAACGCAATTTAAGCAAAAAAACGTCATTTTCCAGCACTGCGCACTGCTTCTTTATTTCATCGTCAGAAAATAACCGCTTGGTGGAAAAATTCCAGATTTTGATACGATCAAGCTAAGTGACTCATGAACGTCCCTCAACTGGAATTACTCAAAAATTCGTCCATTTGATCCTGTTTTGCTCCAGAGGAAGTCGGAAGTCCTATATTGAAAATACAATTTAAAGTATCAAAATTCTTCCAATATATTAACCAAAATATACTAAGATTAGGGTAAAATATATAATATAAAATCTACTCATCAATTACCACAACGGACAAAAACATAGCAATTAAAATATTTAAATAAAAACATATTTACTCCAATAATCGCCCACTTGTTTTTGTTTAAAAATCGTAAATCAAGCAACATATTATAAAGCTATGCATAAGTAAAGGTGTTTCTCAACTCGAACCTGTACATAGTGTTATTGATCCAGATTATACCAGAGTAACTTATAGTTTTTAACTCTATCTCTGACAACACCACAGACACAACTTTATTAAGGTGAAGTTCAAAAAGCCAGCACATTACGGCCATGTGCTTGTATCCTAGTATAGTGAACGCTCTAGAAACTTGCCCAAGATTTCATAGGAAGCGGCCTCACTTCTACATTCACATAGGTAAGACTATCAAGGATATTCCTGGAGCTAGATATCCCACTCAACATAGAGTATAGACCTTATTAAGAGAAAAAAAAAATCTCAACCTAAAAACGCTTTAGGATGTCATGCTTCTTAGGGATGGACATGGAATAATATTTCAAATTAAAATTAGCAAGACTTCACTCATAGCACTTGCGACTTGTTATTACCCCTTGAACCTATTTCTTGGGATCTCCAGTCTATAGGTTGGGTTGCTATCACAAATGACTCAATTTTCTACGGGCTTTAGTCCCATCCCTTTTGAGGTTTTCCAAACCTTTTCTCGTGCTAGTCCTTTCGTCAAAGGATCAGCTAAGTTTTCTTCAGACCGTATATGATCCACTCTTACAGCTCCTTTAGAGAGGTAATCTCTTACAGTGTTATGTTTATGGCGTATTTGTCGCCTTTTCCCGTTATAATAACGGTTTTGCATTTTAGCTATTGCCGATGTGCTATCACAATGGATCAAACTGCTGGAATCGATTTCTTCCATAAAGGGATATCTGATAGTAGGTTTCTCAACCATCATGCTTCTTCGCTTGTCGTAGCTAGCGCTATTAATTCTGATTCCATAGTAGACTGAGCCAAGATAGTCTGTTTCTTCGACTTCCATGACACAGCCCCGCCACCAATACTAAAAATATATCCACTAGTGGCTTTAGAGTCATCTGAAAAGGTATTCAAATCAGCGTCACTGTAACCTTCTAGGACAACGGGAAACTTCTCATAGTGTAATCTGAAATTCATTGTTCTTTTAAGGTATCTCATAAGCCTTTCTATAGCATGCCAATGCTCAAAACTGGGTCTGCTAGTAAACCTACATAAAACTCATACGGCATAAGATATATCAAGCCTAGTGCAATCCGTACCATAACGAAGACTACCAATAATGCTCGCATACTCAGATTGTTTAACACTGACACCAGTGTTCTTGAACAATTTTACACTAGGATCATAAGGAGTACAAGCTGGTTTACAATCAAAATAATTATACTTTCTTAAAAAAATTTCTATGTAGTGAGATTGATCTAAAGAAAACCCATGTTTAGATCTAGTTATTTTCAAACCAAGTATTACACTAGCTTCACCCAAGTCTTTCATATCAAAATTAGCACATATAAAAGATTTGACATTATTCACAACATGAATATTTGAACAAAAAATGAGCAAATCATCCACATATAGGCATATTATAGTGCATATATTATTTTCATACTTATAATAGATGCATTTGTCACTTTCATTTATTTTAAAACCATTCGAAATAACCAAACTATCAAATTTCGCATGCCATTGTTTAGGAGCCTGTATCAATCCATAAAGTGACTTATCTAACTTGCAAACTTTATTTTCTTGTCCTAGAATAATAAAACCCTCTGGTTGATCCATATATATTTCTTCCTCTAATTCACCATTTAAGAAAGTTGTTTTAACATCCATTTGGTGCACAACAAGATCGTGAATAGAAGCTAAAGCAAACAATACACGAATAAAAGTTATTCTAGTCACAGTTGAATAAGTATCAAAGAAATCAATATTTCTCTTTGTCTATAGCCTTTGGCAACAAGTCGGGCTTTAAAATTTTCAACTGAACTGTCAGGTTTTAATTTTCTTTTAAGAATCCATTTGCAATCTATTGTTTTGCAACCAGGTGGAAGATCCACCAAATGCCAAGTTTGATTTGACTCCAAGGAGTCAATTTCATCATTTATAGCTTCTTGCCACAAATATGCATCTAAAGAAGTTAAAGCTTCTTGAATTGTATTAGGATCTTCTTGTAAGTTATATTCATGAAAATCAGGCCCAAAATCTTTAGCTATTCGAGCTCTTTTACTTTTCCTAGGTTCTAATGCAGATTGACTATGTTCTACAATAGTAGGTTCATAAATTTTAGAAGAATTAGAACCCCCACTATTTCGAAGATTTAAAGGAAATTTATTCTCATAAAAATCAGCATCAAGTGACTCAATTATAACATGCTTTTCCAAATCATAAAACCTATATGCTTTGCTATTACATGCATAACCAATAAAAACACATTCATATGCTTTACTAGCCAATTTCGATCTTTTTGGATCAGGTTTACGAACATAAGCTAAGCAACCCCAAGTTCTGAAATACAACACATTTGGTTTCTTATTTTTCCAAATTCTGTAAGGAGAAATATTTGTTTTTGAGTTAGAGATTCTATTTAACACATAACATACAGTCAACAGAATTTCACCCTACCAATAAGAAGCAGCTCCAAAACTAAGCAAAGTAGCAACAGTCAATTCACAGAGAGTTCGATTTTTTCTTTCTGCTTTACCATTCATTTCAGGAGAATAAGGAGCAGTAGTTTCATGAATAATTCCATAAGACTTAAACAAATTAACAAATTCAGTAGATTCATATTCTTGTCCTCTATCACTACGAAATCTTTTAATCTTACGATTAAATTGATTTTCAACTTCAGTCAAGAAAGTTTTGAACATGTCAATAGCTTCACTTTTATTTTTCATAAGATAGACAAAACAGTAATTCAAACAATCATCAATAAAGGTAATAAAATAACGTTTTCCATTTCTAATTAGCACTCTATCAAATTCGCATATATCATAATGAATTAAATCAAGTGGTTCAAATTCTTTATTGACAGATTTATGTGAAGTTCTAGTGATTTTAGCTTGACTACAATATTCACATTTTTCAAAATCATTTAATGATAAGTTAGGTAAAAAACCTAAGTTACTCATGTTCTTAACCAAGCGTTTGTTAACATGACATAGTCTAGCATGCCAAGTATTAAAAGAAGACAACATGTAAGATTTCATCAACATTTAATTTAAACATCCCATCAATAACATATCCCTTTCCCACAAAAACCCCATTTTTAGTGAGAGTATACGTATCTGCTCCAATGATTTGAGTGAATCCTGCCTTGTTGAGAAGAAAGCCTGAGACCAGATTCTTCCTTATCGCTGGAGCGTGCATCACATCTTTTAGTATCATGATTTTTCCAGAGGTGAACTTCAACTCCACCTCTCCAGTACCAACAACATCAGTTGAGTGCGAATCACCCAACAACACCTTCCTTCCCCCAGCCACAGAATAGGTCTTGAAAAAGGAACGATCATAGCAAACATGATGAGAAGTGCCAGTGTCCACCCACCATCCCTCGGATCCATCAACTATGTTGATTTCTGCTATCATTGCAATCAGTTGCTCTTCAACAAGATTTGCTTGAGAAGCAGAGTTTGCCTTATAATGCATGGCAGGTTGAATACGTCTTAAAATTGTTGTAAACTGAAATAGAAAGGAACGAAGTTATCCGAGAAAAATGTAGAAGCCTTGAGTGGTGAGTGGTGAGTGATTCTTGGGTTGAGTCGCGAACTAAGTCGTTCTCTTTAAGACGTTTCGCGGCTCTGTTCAAAGTGTGCAAGCAGTTTTCAAACACCACGTCGTCTTCAGGATAAAACAGCTCAGAACCTTCTTCTTCTGATAGGTTCTTCCTTGCAAAATGAAAGAACCTTTGAACTCACACATTTTCTATATGTTGCTTTCAGAACTCAATTTAAAAAAATAATAAGCTGTTGTTTCTTTTTTTTTTTCTCCTCTGTGTTTTCTTCGAAACATGGAACATATATATATGCAAGACAATTAAATATTCGTTTCAAATTTTTGATATTCAAGGGCTTGAAAATCTTTAATAATAAAAACTGAAGAAACCAAAACTACCAAATAAAAAAACGTACATATTCAAAGGTCAAATAAAAAACGTACATATTCAAACCTAACAAAAGGAATGTACAGGACCTAATCTTCTTCTCTATTCAGAGAAGGAATCCCACCATATATATATATATATATTTAATAATTGTAATAAACCCAAATATAAATACCACAACGGACAAAAACATAGCAATTAAAATATTTAAATAAAAACATATTTACTCCAACAGTAACAAAATAAATAAGTTATTGATGTGCAAGACTTGAGGGTGAGGTGCAAATCCATTAGCAATCAATGTACACTGAAATTCTTCTGGCATACTCGAGTTCTTTTTTGTTTCTGCATCCAAAAATTTACATTGCAGAACTTTGAAGGAAGCATTTCAAATTTTTAATGAGTTCCCAACATCATGTGTATCCAAGTAAGATATTGCAACAGCAGCATTGAGAGCTGCTCCAACAGAAAAAGCCTGTTCGTCGATGACAAATAGAGACGAGTGCAATGGCTGGTCTGATTTTAGACTCTCATTCTTTATCCCGAGAACGAAAATTGCAGCCGCAAATTTATGTGAGTAGAAGCTGAAATCCTCTGCTCCCATGATCAATGGTTGAAGCTCCACATTAGATTCCCCGAGTAGAACCTCACCAACCTTCTTTGCGTGCTCATACAATGCTTCGTTGTTAATCATCACTGGATAAGGCAGCGGTGTTTCCTCCATGAAGTCCACTGTACCCTCACAGCGATGCACGGCTGCTTGCAGTTCTATGACCTGCAAGTGGAACATAACTGTAAGAGAAGCTATACAAGCAATCCACTCAGTTTGGTAAAATGAACTAGTTTACCCAGTCCTTCTACAGTATGTGATGCACCGATTTAATGAACGGCTAGATTGGAATGTTTTTAACAAGTAAACCAAATCCAACCATCCGCTGAAGCACATAATCTCATAAACCGGTGCATTGTAGAATTCTAGCAATTTTACCTCTTTGATCCTTTCTTGGATATGGCCGAGTCCTTCCATTGTCAAGCTCCTGAAAGTTCCCCCAAAGTTCACAGACTCGGGGATCACATTTCCTGCTTCACCTCCCTTTAAGTACCCAACTGTCACCACCTGTGTAACGGGTTCAACTCAACATGAAAATTGATACACTAATCATATCTAACAATCTGCGATTATTGCAATTTGAAAGTGAAATTATATGTCTATCAAACTTATTCCTTTATTTTTTTCCCAAAACAAAAAGGAGAAAAATTACCCCGGCCTCAAGAGGATTTATCTCTCTTGAAACAATCTGCTGAAGAGCCAGAACAGCTGATGCTGCTGCAAGAATCGAGTCCTTACTCTTATGTGGAGCAGCTGCATGCCCACCTTTTCCTTTGATTGTTGCTGAAAAAAGGCCAGCGCCGGCTAGCATTGGACCTGGCCGTGAAGCAATGACACCCGTTGGCAGTGATGGCATAACATGTATGAAGAAGATGGCATCAATATCGTTAAGAATGCCATGTTGTAACATATGGTAAGCTCCGGCATAACCCTCTTCTCCCGGCTGAAAAACCAGCTTCACAGTTCCCTTTAAAGTTCAAAAGCACCAAAAAGACATAGATCAATTAAAATTTGGGTTTGCCGAATTAATATCTGGTAAGTTACATTGTTCAACCACATATCAAGTTATCAACGATATATGACAAATGTACGACTAGTCAATATATATACCTTTAGAATGTCTCTTTTACTTTGGAGTAACTTGGCTGCGCCAAGCAACATTGCCACATGAGAATCGTGCCCACATGCGTGCATTTTGCCATCTATCTTGCTCTTGAACTCCCACTCTACTTGTTCCTTCAAAATTCAATGGGTATATTTTGATCATCAGTGACCAAAAATAGAACATTTACCTAGTTTAGCATTTTCTGGTCAACAACACAGTTCCATAATAGCCGATGATCATTTGGTCCAGTAGAACTTACAATCAAAATATCACCTCCCCAAACAGGCCAAGGCATGTTTACATGCCAGAAACGGATTGCAAGTTAAGAGTGTCACTCTCCGTTCTTGGCATTTGCCTTGTGTTTACTAATTAACACACAAGGAATTAAAGAAGGGCCACATGTTATCATTAAGTACATACTACTTAGTACCTAAAAAAGGTTTGGGATTAACCAATGGGGAAAATTATGGGGTTCAAGTCCAACCTTGTGGACTATCTCATCCCTACGAATCACACACTAAAAACTTTCTCCACCAAACCGGGGGAGTTAGATGAATCAAGTACACCGCATGGTGATGTCTCAATTCAATAAACACAATCATGCAGTGTGAGATAAAGGTTGTGATATGATACTTTATTATTAGACCGAGATACCATTCTGACGGATACTTAATCCATCTACGTTCATCCCGTACCAATCAACCATTTATCATTCTCAAGACTTCTCTCAAGTAATTAAACATGCCCCAAATTCGTCGAGTTGAATT
The DNA here is from genome assembly GCF_916048215.2 of Malus sylvestris. Lineage (NCBI taxonomy): Eukaryota > Viridiplantae > Streptophyta > Magnoliopsida > Rosales > Rosaceae > Malus > Malus sylvestris. Next base: position 2,989,063 of record NC_062273.1, read on the forward strand.
CCTCATATTATATGGAACTCACGTGTACTTTCACTTTGATTTTGAGTACGGATTAGTAAACATGCGGTTAATTAGTTTTGTTTTGTACTTTTAACCGAGGAGATGACAGGTTCAAATCATTCGATTAAAAACAAGGAAAATTTAATGAAAAACTTCTGATACTATTCATCTTAACAAAAAAACATACTTTTAACATTAAAAAGTCAATCATGATACTATTTAATATACCATTTATTTTATCATTTTTGTTGAAATTTAAAAAATTACCATTTTTATTATTTTTTTTTTTTAAACGAAGGAAAAGAAAGAAAGGACCTGAAGAGGGAGAGCGTCCATGTCAGCCCTGAGAGCAAACACTGGTTTGGAGCCAGAACCAACGGAAGCCACCACACCAGTCTTGGCAACAGGCCACGTGTACTCAATTCCTAGGGTGTCGAGCTCGGTCCTGATGAGTTGACTCGTCCTGTGCTCTTCGAACCCAATCTCTGGGTACTGGTGGATTCTCCTCCTCACTCCCCTCATCCACTCAAAGAACTCGGCCTCCTTCGCCGATGCCAAGAGCTCCCGAGTCAGCAACTCGAGCTCTGTCTCACTAGTTTCCGAAGCCCAAGACTTGCCCAAAATAGTTGGCAGCAATAAGTAAAAGAGCATAAACGCAGCCATGGTCGGATGAAAATATTTTTTTGGGTTTTTGTTGAAATTTGAAAGTCAATCACTCCAGACCAGGGAGCAACAAAAAGGATAAGCTTTTTCTCCTGAATTTCTGTATTTGGCCTGCAAATTTATGTTTTGTTGTTTTGGGTTCCGATAATTCTTGTTCGATTTGTTTAATGTCTTATTTGTGTTTGTTTCTTTATCACATCACACCTCCTAGAAAGATGATATATTAACGCTAATTTATTAATAAGATAATTTAAAATTGTGCTCAATTAGTTAACGAAATTTTAATCAACATGCCTATATTATGTTTGGGAAAGAGATCATCTCCTAATCTCTTCCACCATTGCTATCTAATTCAGTGTTCCGGATCTTTAAATTTGATCCAACGGCTAAAGTTATTATAACTTTTAAAGGGTTCTCTGTTTTTAGCCGTTGAATCAAATTTCAAAAGTTTTGATCACTTGATTAGGTGACCTTGATGGAAGAGATTAGGAGATGATCTCTTTCATTTGTTTGCTCCACCAACTCCAATTCAATTATTTATCCTTATTGTCATTTTTAGTTTAACGACTATTTCTCTTAAGATTTGAACTCGAATCTTCCTCCAATAGATAGGAGAGTTTTTATTTTTTTATTTATTTTTTTATTTTTTACAACAAGTAATATGTTTACTATAAATTATACAAAGGAGTAAGAAGAGGGAGAGAGTTTAAACTCGAAACGAAATAGATAGAAGAAGGTTTTCACCACAAAAGCAATCCATCACTTACTTTCATTAACCCTTAACCACTAGATGCACAAATGTTAGTTCACCTTGCCAAATACAACATTATGAGTACATCTTTCATACAATTACATACGAATAATGCAGCACGATTTATGCACTTTCACTTACTTATGATGAACTATTTTCCTTGTTATTATTTTATGACTCTCATTTGATTTATTCAATCTAACGATTACCAAAAAAAAAAAACAAAACAAAACAAAAGAAATCATGCATAAGAGGAAAAAGAAGTGCGGAAATAATTTCTCTTGAATGATGTAATTTTCATTTTTATAATAATGGATATAAACATTTCAAGTTCCAACACGAGTTATTCACTGTAAAACGATATACATCAAACGCCTCTATGCGTCACAACAGCATCAACATTATCCGAATATGAGAGTGCGACTGCAGCATGAAAGGCTGCTCCAATTGGAAGAACCTCCTCATCAATCACCAAGAAGGGTGAATCAAATTCTCGTTCTTCGTCCCAATCATGAAGAATGCAACAGCCCATTTTTCGGCATAGAAGCTAAAGTTCTCTGCTCCCATAGCCATTGGAAGTACCTTCAAATGAGTATTATTGAGAAAATTTGTTGAGTGCTTCCGACACAATCTGTTGAGTGTTGTTAAGATATGTCTAGCATACATTATATCAAACACTTAGTGGGCACATAGAAACTCATACCAAACATTCAAATGGTATTCGGAAGACCTTCACATGTATATTTCCATAATCCAGGTGGTTTGGTGGTTTGGGACAACTTTGATTTCAATGTACTTCCGCCATTGCTCGTCACTTCTACTTTTGAGTACTACAAGCATGAATGACGTAAATTGACCCACACATGCATACACAACCACTCCAAGCATTTCCTTAGGTAAGATTTGCTTTCAAAATACAATTACAGAGGGTATAGATGAAGTAAGATTTTCTCCCCTCCAAATTTCTCTCTTTTAATCTTTTTTTATTTGTTACAGTTACGATTAAGCCACGTCAATATCTTGTATTGATTTTTTTAATAAAGAGAAAGATAAAAAGAAAAGCGAGAGAGGAGAGAAAGGGAGACAATCCTACTCGGGTATAGAAATGCCTACTCGTATTAGCCAATCTGCGACAACATTTTCCAATACCCATCAAAATTGCTTTGGTTGATATTATATAGCTTCAAACAGTTGGTAAATAAAAATACAATTGCAGAGATTGGAATCTTAAACTTGATGGCAGATTCTGATTTGCAAGCCCTAAGGGTTTTGCCCAAATGACGAAGGTGGTGGAGAAATGAATTAGAATTAAATTAGGTCAAATATCCGATTCTCTTTTTTTAACAAAATAAGTAAATTATTTATTAGCTAGACTTGAGGGTGAGGTGCAATTCCATTAGCAATCAATGTACACTGAGTCTTAGTTCAATGTAATTCTTCTGGCATACTCGAGTTCTTATTGTTTCTGCAAATCCAATAATTTACATTGCAGAACTTTGTAGGGAAAGCATTTCAACTTTTTAATAAGTTCCCAACATCATGGGTATCCAAGTAAGATATTGCAACAGCAGCATTGAGAGCAGCTCCTACAGAAGAAGCCTGTTCGTCGATGACAAATAGAGGCGAGTGCAATGGCTGGTCCGATTTTAGACTTTCATTCTTTATCCCGAGAAAGAAAATTGCAGCCGCAAACTTATGCGAGTAGAAGCTGAAATCCTCCATAAGCTGAAACCCCGAGTAGGGCCTCACCAACCTTCTTTGCGTGCTCATACAATGCTTCATTGTTAATCATCACTGGATAAGGCAGCGGTGTTTCCTCCATAAAGTCCACCGTGCCCTCACATTGATGCACGGCTGATTGCAGTTCTATGACCTGCAAGTGGAACATACTGTAAGAGAAGCTATACAAGCAATTCACTCAATTTGGTAAAATGACCAAATTTACCGAGTCCTACAATATGTGATACACCGATTTAATGAACAGCTAGATTGGAATGTTTTTAGTCAAGTATACCAAATCCAACCATCCGCTGAAGCATAGAATCTCATACACCGGTGCATTGTAGAATTTTAGCAATTTTACCTCTTTGATCCTTTCTTGGATATGGCTGAGTCCTTCCATTGTCAAGCTCCTGAAAGTTCCCCCAAAGTTCACAGACTCAGGGATCACATTTCCTGCTTCACCTCCCTTTAAGTACCCAACGGTCACCACCTACATAACGGAACTGATTCAACATGCAAATTGATACACTATTCATATCTAACAATCTGCGATTATTGCAATTTGAAAGAAAATTTATATCTATCAAACTTATTCCAATTTTTTTTTTCCTGAAAAAAAAAGGGGGAGGAGAAAAATTACCCCGGCCTCAAGAGGATTTGTCTCTCTTGAAACAATCTGCTGAAGAGCCACAACAGCTGATGCTGCTGCAAGAATCGAGTCCTTATTCTTATGTGGAGCAGCTGCATGCCCACCTTTTCCTTTGATTGTTGCTGAAAAAAGGCCAGAACCGGCTAGCATTGGACCTGGCCGTGAAGCAATGACACCCGTTGGTAGTGATGGCATAACATGTATAAAGAAAGTGGCATCAATGTCGTTAAGAATGCCATGTTGTAACATATGGTAAGCTCCGGCATAAACCTCTTCTCCAGGCTGAAAAACCAGCTTCACAGTTCCGTTTAAAGTTCAAAAGACATCAATTACAATTTGGGTTTGCCGAATTAACATCTGGTATGTTACATAGTTCAACTGCATATCAAGTTATCAATGATATATGACAAATGTACGACAAGTGAATATATATACCTTTAGAATGTCTCTTTTACTTTGGAGTAACTTGGCTGCGCCAAGCAACATTGCAACATGAGAATCGTGACCACATGCGTGCATTTTGCCATCTATCTTGCTCTTGAACTCCCACTCTACTTGTTCCTTCAAAATTCAATGGGTACATTTTGATCATCAGTGACCAAAAATAGAACACTTACCCAGTTTACCATTTTCTGGTGAATAACAAAGTTCCATAATAGCCGATGATCATTTGGTCTGGTAGAACTTACAATCAAAATGTCACCTCCCCAAACAGTTTAAGGCATGTTTACATGCCAGAAACGGATATTAAGTTAAGAGTGTCACTCTGGCATTTGTCTTGTGTTTACGAACACACAAGGAATTAAAGAAGGGCCACATGTGATGATTAAGTACATACTACAGAGTAGGGGTGGGTTCAAAAAATCGAAAACCGAAAAAAACCGAAAACCAAACCGAACCGAACGAAAAAACTGAACCGAATTGAAAAAACCGAACCGAACCGAATTCTTTTGGTTCGGTTTAGTTTTAGTGATCTAGAAACCGAATCAAACCGAACCGAACCGAATTAATTAAATTAATTTTTTTTATTTAATTATTTGTTTTGGGTATTATTTTCTAAACCCAATTTGTAAGTTAAAATGTGCTAAATTCAGTGTGTTGCCAAACTTTAAGCTCAAAATATTAAAAAAATGCCTATAAAAACTCTAAACCCTAACCTATTATTTCTCCCCCATATAAGGTTCTGGAACCAAACCTCCTCCTGAAGTACCTACATCCATCTCCATAGCACTGTCTACTTCTGCCCCAGCTTTCTTTTCCAAATCTACTTTCATATAACATGTAACATAATCCATAAACATTTATTTCGGGTAGATTATTTGGGTAATTTGTGATGGAAAAGAATTCAACACACACTAAATAAATCCACCCACGTATTACTTTTACTAATCAAGTTGTCAACATGCAGTTACAAGCAAACAACCCTAATCTTTGAACAACATCATACAATTTAACTTTTCTAAGTCATTTGTACGATTTTTGTGTTGTGAGATTGTTAGTTTGGACTTTGGAAGACTTGATTGATGATTTTAGTTCAACTTTAAATGTTTATTTTCATTGTCTTTAATTCTAGTTAGAATGCTTATGTTATGATTGTGTTGGATATGTTAAAATTTAAAATTTCAATGTTTTTCATTTTTTGAAAAACAAAAAAAAACAAAAAACCGAAACCGAACCGAAACCGAACCAGAAAAAACCGAACAAAAAAAAACCGAACCGAAAAAAACCGAAAAAAAAATGAACCGAACCGAAATTTCGGTTTGGTTTCGGTTTTGGCAAAAAACCGAACCGATTTAAACCGAACCCACCCCTACTACAGAGTACCTAACGAATGGGGAAAATTATGGGGTCCAAGTCCAACCTTGTGGACTGTCTCATCCCTACGAAATCATGCGGTGTAAGATAAACACTGTGACGGGATATTGTATTATTAGACCAAGATACTACTCTGACGGATACTTGATCCATCTATCTGGTACCGATCAACAATTTGTCATTCTCAAGACTTCTGTCAAGTAATTAAACATGCCCCAAATTCGTCGAGTTGAATTCCTCATATTATATAGAACTCACTCGTACTTTCACTTTGATTTCGAGTACGGATTAGTAAACATGCAGTTAATTAGTTTGTTTTGTACTTTTAACCGAGGAGATGACAAGTTCAACTCATTCGATTAAAAACAAAGGAAAAAGAAAGAGAGGACCTGAAGAGGGAGGGCGTCCATGTCAGCCATGAGAGCAAACACTGGTTTGGAGCCACCACACCAGTCTTGGCAACAGGCCACGTGTACTCAATTCCTAGCGTGTCGAGCTCCGTCCTGATGAGTTGACTCGTCCTGTGCTCCTAGAACCCAATCTCTGGGTACTGGTGGATTCTCCTCCTCACTCCCCTCCTCCACTCAAAGAACTCGGCCTCCTTCGCCGATGCCAATAGCTCCCGAGTCAGCAACTCGAGCTCTGTCTCACTGGTTTCCGAAGCCCAAGATTGGCCCAAAATAGTTTGCAGTAATAAGCACAAAAGCATCAATGCCACCATAGTCGGATGAAAGTATTTTTTTGGGGAAATTTGAAAGTGAATCACTTCAGAGAGCAGCAGAAAGGGATAAGTTTTTTGTCGTGAATTTCTGTATTTGGCCTGCAAATTTATTTATTGTTATTTGTTCATCACATCACCTCACATCACACTTTTAAGAAGATAATATACATACACACAATATATTAACGCTAATTTATTAATAAGATAATTTAAAACTGTGCTCAAATCGTTGTAATCAACGAAACTTTAATCAACATGCCTATATTATGTTTGCTCCTCCAACTCCAATTCATTTATTTATCCTTATGTCATTTTTTCAGTTTAACTATTTCTCTTAAGATTTGAACCAGAGACTTTCTCTAATAGATAGAATAGTTTTTTTTATTACAACAAGTAATATTTTTATTATAAATTATACTAAAAAGTAAGGAGAGGGAGAGAGTTTGATCTCGGAACGAAAAAAATGAAATAAGATATTAACCACAAACGCAATCCATTACTTGCCTTTATTAACCCTTAACCACCAGATGAACATATGTTAGTTCACCTTGCCAAACACAACATTATGAGTACATCTTTCATACAATTATGAATGATGGATGCAGCACGATTTATGCACTTTCGCTTACTAGTGAGGCACTATTTTCTTTGTTTTTATTTTTTGATTCTCATTTGATTTATTCAATCCAGTGACTATAAAAAACCAACAAAAAAATTGAAGAAATCATGCATGAGAGGAAAAAGAACTGCGGAAATAATTTCTCATGAATGATTTAATGGATATAAACATTTCAAGTTCCAACATGAGTTATTCACTGTAAAAAGATATACATCATGTTGATGCACAAAATTAGTGAGGACTTTGGTACAACAGAAAATGTTAAGTTTGTGACCTTCGCTAGATTGATCCGGTCACTAGTGTGGATAAGTATGTAAATAGATAGAGACAGGGAAGCAAACACAAGATGTATGTGGTTCACCCAGATTGGCTACGTCCACGGAGTAAAGGAGTTCTCATTAATTGTGAAGAGTTTACACAAGTACATAGGTTCAAGCTCAACTTTAGTGAGTACTAGTGAATGATTTAGTACAAATGATATTAGGAAATATTGTGAGAGAATGATCTCTATTTATAGAAGAGAGTTTCTAGTTTCATTATGACATTGACACGTGTCGTGTTGTGATTGGCTTCTGATGTTGACACATGTCGCGCTATGATTGGCTTCTGCTGCCGACACGTGTCGCGTTGTGATTGGCCTCCTGGTTGGAGGGAAACTCTTCTGGGTCCTTGACGGTATAATGTTGACCGGTGCTCAGTAATTTCGGGATTGGTCAAGTATGGTACAAACAGTGCTCCCCTAAGGCCATCTCTAACCGAAGGGTCCAGAGGGCCGAAAATAGCCCTAAAATCGTCTCCAACCGAGGGCTAGGCCAGAGGGCTCTAAAATCTGGGAGGGCCCCACGGGATCAGAAAGGGCTGGAGGGCTGGCTGCTTTCGGCCAGCCAACCAGCCCCGGGCTGGCTATTTTTTTTTATAATGTTTTCCTATTGCTGTCGGTTATAACCGACAGCATTAAAGAAGAATTTTTTAATACTGTCGGTTATAACAGACAGTAATAGTTATTCAAAAGCAAATTTTTTCTTTTTAATTACTATTAGTGTCGGTTATAACCGACACTAATAGTTTGAATTTTATTGAATATAACGGCTAGTAGCCGTTGTATTAACTTTTTTTTTAATGAATTTAAACTTCTTTTTTTCCCTTTTTTTTTCCTTTTCATATGAATCAAATTTTGTTTCATATTTTTTTCAATTCTATTTTACAAAATTTGTTTCAAGTTTTTTTAAAATTCTATTTTTTTCCTATAACTTCTATTTTACAAAATTTGTTTCATATTTTTTTTTAAATTCCATTTTTTTCCTATAACTTTTATTTCACAAAATTTGTTTCAATTTTTTTTTAAATTCTATTTTTTTCCTATAACTTCTATTTTACAAAATTTGATTCATATTTTTTTTCATATAACTTCTATTTTACAAAATTTGTTTCATATTTTTCTAAATTCCAATTTTTTTCCTTTAACTTCTATTTCACAAAATTTGTTTCATATTTTTTTTCAATTCTATTTTTTCCCTATAACTTCCTAGGCCGTTTATACAACATTAAATTAAATTAAGTAACATTAAACAACATTAAACAATATGAAACAACATTAAATAACATTAACCAACATACAAATTATACAACATAAAAAAACATTTAACAACATGAAACTTAAACAACATTTTTAAAAACATTTAACAACATAAAACTTAAAAGCCTACTCCATGCTTCTTTTGGCCCAAAGATGTGCAACAAGATCCTGTTGTAGGTACTTATTTGTGGCACGAGAACGTATCATTCTATAGCGCCTCATATACTCATTTATAGAGATACTACCAGTTCTTGGATTGAAAGGCAAATTAGGCCCATCATATATTTTTGCTAAAGCCCTTCTTGACCTATTTGGATCTTCTTGGTCATCATCGGACTCTCTATCACTACTACAAAAGGGCCTTATAGTGTCAGTGGCTGGCGTCGGTTTAATTTAATATAGTGGCGGATAAGACAGTTGCGACACTAAATGAAGATGACGTCGGATTTACTGTCGCTTTTTAGCGTCATAAAATGTCTACGTCGCTTTTAAACCGACGTAAACATTTAACGTCGCTTAGAACCGACATATATTTTAATAATTTTAAATAATAGCGTCGCTTTTTAGCGACATAAAGTATTAGTGTCGCTTTTAAGCGACATAAATTATTGTTTTTAAATAATTTAAAGCCTGCGTCGGTTCTGAGCGACATAGATTTTAGTTTTTTAAAATATTTTAAAACTTAGTGTCGGTTGTAGCTACGGATTGAGGGTCTTTATATACCCTCCCGTGTTCTCTTTCATCCTCTCTTCCATTTTTCTTGTTTGCTCTTCCTCTCTTACAAACCCTCCCCTTGTTCTTTCACTTAGACCTTTCTTATTTGTTCTTCAAATTTCGTTTGTTACTTCTTCAACAGTAAGTGTTTTTTGCTTTTTAATATTTTTATTTTCTCCTATTATGTTTAATTTTTATTTACAATTCATTTTTGTAGGGAATTTATTTGAGATGCTTGACTACGTAAAGAATTCAACGACGAAGGAATTCTTCCATAATTCAGGTTTCTATCACTAAATTCTTTAATTGTATAAAACACAAGTTTATTTATTTAAAAATTCTAATTTAAGTGCTTAGATAAATTTCTATTATTTTTGTTAAATTAATTTATATTTAGTCGAATTAATTAATTTTGTCACTTGAATTGTTATGAGAAAATGGAAATGAATAATATTTATTAGCATTTATGTTAAATTAACAATATTAAATATAACATAAACTTATAATATTTAGTAATATAAGAATATATTATGTTAAATTAATTTGTTTTGTACTGTAATTGTTATTTTAATTTGTTTTTGCTGTTATTTTGATAACTTTTGTTGGTATTTATTAGAATGGATTAGATAAGCATAATTTTGATAAATTTTTGTTGTTATTTTAATTTGTTTTCACTATAATAGGTGTTGAAAATTAAAAGATTGCAATTGTGATAGAGTTCGAGGGTTGAAAGATAGAAATTGAAAATTCTAATAATTATGCCTACATGATAGGGATTGAAAGATTGTAGGCATCTTAGTGTGAAGGTACTATTTTGCCCTCGTAAAGTGGTAAAGCATGGACAAGAGTTGGTTGACGATACCTCGAAATTTTGAAGCGTATACAGCTGGAATTAATTCGTTTTTGGATCAAGCAGTTGCAAATGGTGTTGGACCTGATAAGTTTAGATGTCCTTGCAAAAGATGTTGTAATCGATACACTTTTGTTAGGAACACTATTGTTGAACATCTCATATTGTATGATATGGATAAAGATTATAAAAACGCTTGGTGGCGACATCATGGCGAGCAAAACATTGGAGAGCAAAATATGGCAATTGGAGAAGAAGAAACAGGAGATGAGGTGATTGGCATGCATGATTTTCTTAATGATGTATTTGTCCAACCATTAACAGAAGAAGGTGTTGGGCCGTCTACTGAACCCCCCATTAGGGAAGGGCGTCCAGAAGAGGTGGAGACTTTTTTTAGGTTGCTTGAAGAGGCAGATCAAGATTTGTGGCCAGGTTGTAAGCAGTTTAAGAAATTGGAAGCAGTTGTAAGACTGTATCAGATTAAGTGTTTAGCGGGAATGCCAGATGAGATCTTCACCACTTTACTGGAGTTAATTAAAAGAATGTTGCCTGAAGGGGATTGTTTGCCTGAAACCTGTTACAAGGCAAAAAAACGTATAAATGACTTGGGTCTGTCGTATGTGAAAATTGATGCATGTCCCAATGATTGCATGATCTATTGGAAAGATATTTCGGATTTGACCGTGTGCTCGGTTTGTGGTAAATCAAGATATAAAATTACCAACGCAGATGATAGCTCAAGAAAAAAAATCGCAGCTAAGGTTATGTGGTATTTTCCTTTAAAACCAAGATTGCAACGATTTTTTATGTCGAAGCATATGGCTGAACATATGAGGTGGCACGCAACTGAATGTCCTAAGGATGAGTTTATGAGACATCCTTCAGATTCTCCAGCATGGAAGCATTTGGATAATATATATCCGGATTTTGCATCAGAAATTCGAAATGTCCGATTGGGGTTAGCCAGTGATGGATTTAATCCTTTTGGGAAAATGAGGAATGACCATAGCACATGGCCTGTGGTACTTTCTGTTTACAATTTGCCGCCTTGGATGTGTATGAAGCAGCCAAATTTATTGTTGTCTCTGTTAATACCAGGACCACGCAGTCCTGGTAAAGATATTGATGTATACATGCGTCCATTGATTGACGAGTTGAATGAGTTGTGGGAGGTGGGCACTCCTACTTATGATGCGTATTCCAACCAAAGTTTTACAATGAAGGCTGCTGTCTTATGGACTATAAGTGATTTTCCGGCTTATGGAATGTTGTCAGGATGGAGTACACATGGCTATAAAGCATGTCCACATTGCATGCATGATAAAGAATCTATTTACTTGCCGGCAAGTCGTAAGATTTGTTATATGGGGCATCGACGCTTTCTTGAAGATAATCATAGGTTTCGAAGGCAAACCATAACTTTTAATGGTCGCCGAGAGCATCGTAGTGCACCAAGGCAGTGGACTGGTTTACAATGTCTCGAAGAACTTTCTACATTGAGATTTACTTTTGGAAAACCAAACAAAGATGCTTCAGTTGGGCAACGCAGAAGAAGAACTTCGAGCAGTACAAGTAGTAACAGTCAGTGGAAGAAGAAATCTATTTTTTATGAACTACCTTATTGGAGGCATCTGTTGATTAGACATAATCTTGATGTTATGCATATCGAGAAGAATATATGTGACAGTGTGGTGGGAACATTGCTAGATATAGAAAAGTCTAAAGATGGATTGGCAGCACGTGCAGATCTTGAATTCTTGAACATAAGACGTAGTCAACACCCACGTAGAGAAGGAAACATAACATTTCGACCTCCAGCATTGTTCACGTTGAACAGAGAAGAAAAAACTGCGTTTTGCAAAGTGTTGTCTACTATTCGGGTCCCCGATGGATATTCATCAAATTTGTCACGATGTGTACACGTGAATGAACGAAAAATACATGGGTTGAAAAGTCACGATTGCCATGTTTTAATGCAACAGTTACTCCCGCTTGCAATACGCCCAGTTTTGCCAAAAGCTGTTACTATGGTATTATTAGAGTTGAGTGCAATTTTCAGACAGTTGTGTAGTAAGAAGGAGACTGAAGAAGGATTCAAGCAACTGAATTCAAGAATTGCCTTGACATTATGTCAACTTGAAAAAATATTCCCTCCTGCATTTTTTGATATAATGATGCACCTCCCAGTTCATTTGGCAGATGAAGCAGCTCTTGCAGGGCCTGTTCCATATAGATGGATGTATCCAATTGAACGGTAATAAATAAATTTTTATAAATTTTTACAATTATAGTAACTTTAATTAATAATTATAATGATTTGTATTTCGTTTTATAATTATAGGTATTTGCAAACACTGAAGCGCTATGTTCGTAATAAGGGTCGTCCTGAAGGTTCTATTGCTGAAGCATATTTGGTGGATGAGTGCTTGTCCTTCTGTTCCATGTATCTTAGAGATGTTGAGTCTCGTCGTACCCGTAGAGGCCGAAATGAAGATGGTATTGGACGTGGAGTATCTGGTGGGTTATCAATTTTTGACTCGAAAGGATGTTATATGGGTTCAGGAGAAAATGTGGAGCTCGATCTAAATGTTCTTGATCAGTGCCATAAATACATTCTAAATAATTGTGATGAAGTTAGCCCGTTTCGAAGGTAAGAACGTTTAATCATACATCTTAATGTTTTATTGGTTTTCTTAACTTTGAAAAATTAATTATCTAAATTTGGACATAATTGTCTAGGCAACATGAGGAATTCTTGAAAACTAAACATCGTCGAGAAAGGTTAACTATGCGACAAATTAAGGAGCTAAGCAAGAAAGTATTTCCAGAATGGTTCAAGCAACATGTGAGTTGATATAACAATCACATTATTTATTTATTGTTTTGCATTTTAATTATAACGTGTTTATAGTTATTATCAAGGAAGAAAAAATCGATAATATCGGCGATATTTCGCCGATATTATCGTTTTTTTAAAGGTCCGATATTTTTTTAACTATCCAAATAATTTTCGTCAAAATATCACGATATTATCGATAATATCGATAATATCGCAATATTTTTAAAATTATCGATAATATCGCAATAAAATATTCAAAAATACTTAATATGTTGAGAAATCTCAACACATACTACACTTGATCAAAGCCCAAAGGCCAACCAAGACATGAAGACAAGCTTTCTCAGGATGTGAATGTGCCTTTTATAGGCGTTTTTGGCTTGCTCACTGCCCTCGCTGGGCGATGTGGGACTCAGTCACTCAACCAAGGAAGAAAATCAGAATTTCGGCCGAAAATTTACACCCACTTTAAACGGCCATAACTTTGTCAAAACTCAACGAAATCAAGCAAGACAAAAACGAACGTTGTAGCCCTCGAAGAGACGAAGAGAATGGTACCTCACACGACGTCTGAATCGTCGTGGTTTGGCCGGAAAATTCCTCGAAAGTCACTGAGATCGCCGGAAACTGGGTAAGATTCAAATGAGTATAACTTTTTTAATACTCAACGAAATTGAGTGAAACAAAAAGGAAAGTTGTACTACTCGACGAGACTAAGAGATTGATACCTTGCACGCTGGCCAAATCGCCGTGGTTTGGCCGGAAATTGCCTCGAAAGCCACTGAGGTCGCCGGAAATTGGGTAAGATTCAAATGAGTATAACTTTTTCAATACGCAACGAAATTGAGTGAAACGAAAAGGAAAGTTGTATCTCTCGAAGAGACAAAGAGAATGATACCTTACACGACGTCTGACTCATTGTGGTGTGGCCGGAAATTGCCTCGAAAGCCACTGAGGTCGCCTGAAACTGGGTAAGATTCAAATGAGTATAACTTTTTCAATACTCAACGAAATTGAGTGAAACAAAAAGGAAAGTTGTACTACTCGACGAGACGAAGAGATTGATACCTTGCACGCCGGCCAAAATTCAATTGACACACTCCTGGCTTCCAAAATTCAATTCTTTTACTTTATATAAACTTGAAAAAACATAATCGGCATCCAAATTAAAGTTTAGTCTTATTCTTATGTGTAAGAAATTTAAAGTGTCAAATTCGGCACATTATTCTTCATCATTTTATTCACTTCCCTTTTTTTTTTAATATCCTAAATAAAACCTCCAAATATTGTACTAATTAATTATATATAAATGATTATAGTGTGTTTAAACTTCTTTCATTAATTACTACATATTTTCTACACTCACAATGTTTGCCAGCTCGCTATATAATCAACTTAAATCAGTTAAATCCATCATGCAATGCATTTCCTTCCAATTTTTTGTGATAAACTAATAGATAATTGACTAAATAAACATCTTACAAAGTTTCATTAAAAATTTCCAAGTTTTTCTTACAATTTCCGTGGTTTCTATGTAATTTTTATCGATATCGATATTTTACCGATATTTCCATCAATATTTCCGTGTTTTCGGACTACCGATATTTCCGATATTACCGATATTTTCTTCCTTGGTTATTATGGCAATTTTTATCTTCATACTTATTACAGATGAATTCAAGATGTCAAGCTAATGACACGTTGATATCTCAAGACTTGTATTGGCTAGCTAATTATCCAAGTAGGGTTGTGAGTAGATACAAAAGTCACATTGTTCATGGTTTTAGATTTCGTATAAAATCTGTGGATGACAAGCATAAGAATCAAAATTGTGGTGTCTTTGTACCTGCAAATGTTCCTGGAGCACTTGGGCAAGTGAATTGTTATGGCAGAGTTGTAGAGATGTTCGAAGTTAAATATTGTGGTCCTACTGAGGCAGGAGATAGGGGTCGAGCTGTGATGTTATTTAAGTGTGAATGGGTTAATAGTGAAAGCCCACGAGGAATGAAAACCGATCAATATGGATTTACTATGGTGAATTTCAATCAATTGGGATTTAAAGAGGATCCTTTCATATTAGCATCACAAGCATTACAAGCATTTTACGTAGAGGACACAATTGAAAAAGATTGGCACGTAGTTGTTCGAACCCAGCCGAGGGATTTGTTTGACGTATTGGAGGATAGTGATGCAGTTGACGATTATGCCATACCTAACTTGGATGATCGAATTCTTGATAATGAAAATTTCCATACAAGGGTTGGCGTGGAAGAGACTCCTTTTCTTGAATCATTACCGTTGCCTACCGAGCTCTTTAATCAAGTCAATGCCGACGACGAGCTAACGGATGATGACAGGGAATAAGTATATCAATTATTTTTTGTTTTAATTAGACCATGTTTCAATTAGTGTTTGATGATATTTTATTGTAAATTATATTTCTGTTTTTTATTAAATATTATTTATAAGTTGTTTTTTATGTTAAAATATTATATAAGATAACATAACAATTTATTTTTTAACGAAGGGTTAAACGTTTTTTTTTTTTTTTTTCTTGCTTACTGTCGTTTTTAGCCGACGGCATATGTAATCTGCGTCGGTTTAGTTTAAATATTGTGGGCGGGAATTTTCCCGGTTTTTTTGCACGGGGAAATGGTGTGGAAAACTTATGTCAGTCATGTCATAGTTTGCGTCAGTTTGAACTGACGCAATCCCTTACTAATCCGACGCAAAGATATCTTATTCCGACGCAATCTTTGCATTTCCGAGGCCACTGATACGACAGTCAATGTGTCAGTGTAACGTCGGTTTAAACCGACGCAATCTCACCCTATTCCGACGCAAAGCTCTCCCATTTCGACGCCACTTGCGTTTAGTCAAAAGCCTGTCAGGCTTTTAAGTAAACCTATGTCAGGCTAGGTGTAGCTGGTGCATGTCAGGAATTGCGTCGGTTTGAACCGACGCAATGTGTAAATATTTCGACGCAATGTATAAAAGTATCAGTTTGTCAATGATAGTGTCGGTTTGGACCGACGTAATATCTTCATAATTCGACGCTGAACTTGTATCCATATTTGAGCCCCTTCTTTCCCATTTTTCCGTGCTTCCATTTCTCTCTTTCATTTCTCTCTCTCGTTTACTTCCTCCCCTTCTCCCATTTCTCTTTCCCTCATTTCAGCCATATTCATTCCACTAAAATTTGCTATGGATAATTCTTGTCAAGAACAACGTTCTGAGGAACTTCATATGGAAGAGGAGTTCGAGGCTGGTTCGTTTTGGAATTATTATAATTTCAGTTTTGTTTTGTGTTTATACTAGTATTATGTTTAAACTGAAAAGCTACATTTGTTTGTGTGTTTTTAATTGCTTGCTTTATGTTATAATAAGGAACATCTCAACGGAGGCGGGGACCCTCAATTCCTAAATGGACGAAACAGCTTTGTTCGTTTGATTCGTCCGGAAAATGCATTAGTGATAATTCTAATGCATTTTCAAGACTTGTAGCAGCGGAGGTACGAGACAACAGAAATTTCCCGTTGGAGAAGGATTGGTGTAAGATTAAGCAAGAAGTCAAGGAAGTTTTGTGGAATAGAATAAAGGTATATATATAATTTTTTTTTCCTTGAAAATAGAAGAACAAAACCGATAAATTTAATAGTGATTGGTTGGCTTGATTATTTTTTTATGAATGCAGGGAAATATTTTTTTTGATGATGCTGATATTGTGAAAATGCCTATAATTCGTCATATGACGCTTAAGATTGCTGAGCATGCACATAAGGAATATAGAAATAAGTTAAAAAAAAGAGCATTATTCTAAAAGAGCAGAAGAGGAGCGCAGCCACCCTCCTCCTGAAGTGAATTCTGCAGATTGGGCTGCATTGGTGGCACACTGGAATCAGGAAAAAACTAGGGTAATTGTTATATGATTTATTTCGTTTTAACTTTAAATCTGCATAAAAAAGTCCCCTTTTTTGTCAGGAGGTTGCTGAGAAAAATAAGATTAATCGGAAAAAGAAAACAATGAACCATACTACTGGGACAAAATCTTTTGCAAGAAAATGGCAAGAATTTGTAAGGATTGTTCACTTTAAAGATATGTTATTAATTTTAAATAATACATAGTTATAAATTTTATTTTTAGTATGAGGTGCTTAAAATTGCTTGTATGAAACTTTATTTTTCATAAAGCGGAACAAGCATGGGAAAGAGGCAGATCCAGTAACCTTTTTCCGTGAATGTCATACACGAAAGGATAAAAGTTGGATTGATGAAACGTCGGAGCGTACAACGGTAATTGATGTTTTCGTTGATTTTTTCGTGTTTATCTTTTGTTATTAATTTTTAATATGTATAACTTATTTTTCTGTTTTACTATAGTTTGATTTTTTTTTTTAATTGTAATGCAAGGCAACCATGGAGGGCAATTTGCAAAATTTGATTGAGTCGGGCCAAGAGGATAATGAAGAACTTAGGACCCGTGTTTATGTTGATACAATGGGTCCTGAGACTCATAACAGAGTCAGAGGGTATGGTCATGGGGTGACTCCTGATATGGTGTCCTATGCATCTTCTTCATCTTCTACATCAAATTCCTCCAGGAGGTCATCTAATAGTGCAATGGCATTGTTGATGACTAAAAATAATATGTTGAGAATGAGGGAAGAAAATGCTAATAAACGGCTTTCGGACCTAGAGGGCAAGTATGAACATAGTAATTAGTTGCTTACTATGTTTCTCCAAAAATTTCAGCCTCAACCACCGTATAGCCCGGGAACCCAACAGTCAGGCCAGGGTCAGCCTCCTCAACAGTCAGGCCAGGGTCAGCCTCCTCAACAGTCGGGCCATAGTCAGCCTCCCCCTGCATATCCGTATGCTGGCCATAATCAGCAACCCCCTTCATATCCTATGTATCCGATGCCTACGCCCATGTCATACATGCAGCAGCCTTCGCATTATCAAACCCCAGTATATCGACCTGAGATGGCTGCTCCTGCTGTATTTTGTCCTGAAGTTCCAGTTGGGGGGTTTTCTGGAATGCTTGCTGGTGGTGGATTTGATGTGGACTTCACAAGGTATTTAGGAGCAGATGGGGGATCTCAAGGAGGAGGGTCTCAAGGAGGAGAAAGATCAGGGCCACATTCAGTCTCAGGCTCGGTTGAGTAGTTTATTTGGTTCGCTTTCTTGGCGGATAAATATGACACATTTGTTCTATATTTTTGTTTTTGTATGTTACGTTTGTAATGTCGGATTTAGTGTTTGTTGTGACGGATGAATTTTTGTTTATTATGTGGAACGTTTGATGTATAATATTTGTATATTTTGGCACTATATGTCTTGTTAATTTTTTTTATTAATGTTTGTTTTGGTCAGAACTTGAAAAAATTTATTAAGGTGGATACAATTTTTTTTAGTACCAATTAATTGAAAATGATGCCGATTTACGTTTTTTGAAAAATATTAACAAGGCTAGTGTCGGTTCAGACCGTTACTAGTTTGAATATTTTATTTATGTAATGGTTTTCTTACGTCGGTTTAGGAATATTTTAATTATTTAATTTTATTACAGTGTTGGTTAGAACCAATGGTATGGTTTATATATATTATAATTAAATTGCTCACTTTGAATATTTTTTTATTTAATTGTTATCTAACGTCGGTTTAGTATATTTTATTTATTTAATTGTAAGACAATGTCGATTAGATCCGACAGCAGAGTTGCTATATATTATAATTAAATTGTAAAATTTGAATATTTTATTTATTTAATGGTTATATAACGTCGGTTTAGGTATATTTTATTTCTATAATTTTATGGGAATGTCGGTTAGAACCGACGCAATGTTATGAATATATTATAATTAATGTTCAATTGTACGTCGGTTTAAAGCGACGCTAATGTCAGTGTCGCTTTAAACCGACGTTGTATAGTGGCGGATTAAGCAATGAAACCAACACTGAAGGCGTTTTGTGACGCAAGCATTAGTGTCGCTATTGAAATGCGACATTACATTGTTTTATGTCGGATTTTTACCAAATTTCCGACAGAAATTAGGTTTATTGTCGGTATTTGCTTCGCCGGTGATAGCCTGTATTGTAGTAGTGTATCAATATACCCATCTCGCTCATCCTCCACTATCATATTGTGTAATATGATGCAAGACATCATGATGGAGTTCAAATTTTCTCAACTCCACCCTCTTGCCGGTTCGCTGATAATCTTCCACCGTGCTTGTAGAATACCGAAAGCTCTCTCAACATCTTTCCGGTATGCCTCTTGGTGTAAGGTAAACAACTTTTCTGCATCATTCCTAGGGTTTGGAATTGCTTGGACAAGTGTCGCCCACTTTGGGTAGATGCCATCTGCCAAGTAATACCCCATATTGTATTCACGGTCATTGATGTAGTAGTCAAGTTGAGGTGCTTTACCTTCCGTCAAGTTATTGAAGAGGGGTGAACGCCCAAGAACTGTAATGTCATTTTGGGATCCAGGGACTCCAAAGAAAGCATGCCAGATCCATGTGTCATATGAGGCAACTGCCTTTAACACAACAGTTGGCTTTCTCGACCTTCCGCTAAAGCCTCCTTGCCATCCAGTGGGACAGGCCTCCTTGCCATCCAGTGGGACAGTTCTTCCAATCCCAATGCATGCAGTCTAATGACCCTATCATGCCCAGAAACCCACGATCTTCAGCTTTGTGAAGGAGCCGATTCAGATCTTCTTGATTTGGCTCTCGGAGGTACTCGTCTTTGTAAACCTGAACAATTGTGTTACAAAATTCTTCAAGAGTATTAAGGCATGTAGACTCAGACATACCATGGGTTTCATCCATCAAATCAGCTGAGGAGCCATATGCCATCATTCGGAGTGCAACAGTAACCTTCTGATGAGGTGAGAAACCAGGGCGGCCTGCTCTGTCCCGCTTCTGTCGAAAGTATGGATTGACCTGCTGGACATCACAAAGTAAACGCTCGAAGATATGACGCCTTATCCGGAAGCGACATCTGAAATCCTCTTCTGTGTACACCGAGTTGGGGTTGAAGTGGTTGTTCATCAGATTGGCATGCGTCATCGCTCTGTTTCGTGGTTTGTAAGAGCGACCAGTAACAGAGCCATCCCATTGAGGTTGTTCCTCAGTTGGCTGACACACCATGGCCGCAACCATGGTTGCTGCCAAGTTTTGTTTGTTACGCCTTACTTGAACTTCTTCATCAGACTCCTAATCTTCTCGTCTCATTTGCGCCCATTTTGCTTCCAATTTGGAATTGGATGAGGACCCCCAATTGGAATTGGATGAAGATCCGAAGTTGGAATTCATTGCAAACTTGAATTGAAAGAGATTGAATTGCAAGAGATTGAATTACAAGAGATTGAATTGAAATAGATTGAATTTAAAGTTGTGTGAATTATAGCCTAATATCCACCCTATTTATAGCAAAAAAAAATTCAAATCCAACGGCTAGCTGACGTCAGCATGATGTCAACTACCAACGGCTAGCTGGCATCATGTTGACGTCACTTAGCCGTTAGATTTGAATTTAAATTGTAGTTTTTAAATAATAAATTATGTTTGGCCCTATGGCCCTTTGGCCCTCGGTTGGAGACGGTTTTTTGTGACAGGGCTAAAACGAGTCATCTGGCCCTTTGGCCCTCGGTTGGAGACGAAGGCTAATATATCACGAAACTTCTAAGTACCGAAGTGTGGTATCGTCTTCACTTGCCTTATCTGTCTCATAGGTAGATGTGGCATCTTTTCTGGAAGTACTCTTCCTCCATCCAGGGGTGGTATCTTTAACCGGTGGAGATTTACAAGGTAATGTATCAATTTCACTTCAAGCTTACTTATAGTTTCAAGCTTGGTCAAGCGCGATACAAACCATGTAATAGGAGTCCCCCAAGTCGCCGAGCTAGGAGATCTACCGAAAGAGGTGACAGACAAGGCAAGTAATCAGAGCTCTAAGCAATCAGTCCAAGATCAGAAGTTTGATTTCGAGTTTCGGCTGATTGTTCTCATTCTCCCTATCTTGCAGGCAGCATGAAGGATAAAGAGAAGAAAAATGAGAAAAGATTATATGAGATACTTTTGCTTTTGAAGAAGTAACTTTCCACAGGCTTATTCTTGAACTGGGCTGAAGGGTTTTTTGGTTTCCTCCAGAGTATAAGGCCGACTCAAGAATTTGAGGGTCAAAACAAGTCCATCAAATCTAGAGTATGTTCGACCTTGATGATATGATATACTTTTGCTGTTGACAAAGTAATGGATGTATTGGCACGTGTTCTGTTACGCTTGTCTCCACATGCTTCCTTATATCCTTCTCACTTGCCCTATCTGTTCCTCATGCAGATGCGGTATCTTGTCTGGAAGCATAAGATGTTGAAGATGAGTACTCGAGAGCAATGCCAGGTAAGTAATCAGGCAAGAGGTTCTAGGCAGTCAGTTCCTAACTGGAAGCTTGATTCCAAGTGATGACTGATTGCTCTTTTTCTCCTTGTATTGCAGGTAAGAACAAGGGCAAAAGAAAAGACAGCGAAAAAGCATGATATGGGATACTCTTGCTTTTAACTCTGATGATATGAGATACTCTTACTCTGGTGTGGCTGGTTTGCATAGGTATTATTGTAGGGAAGAAAGCTGAGTATTTTGAGAGGCTTCGTTGAGAGTGCCCTCTTAGATATGATGAAGGGTTGAGCATTTTTGCAAGTCTGCCTGTCCGTGGAGGATGAAGGTCGACATATATAGGAGTCTCCCTATCAACAAGTAGTAATGATATTCCTTTACCCTTCTTGGTTATAGCAATGGAGTGGGAGCTGGAAGCTTCATGTGTTTTAACTTTGTTAGAGTACTTTGAAAAAATGGTATGTGGTATCTGGAAAGCTGATGTTGCATGTGAAGATTGCAGACAAGCTTTATCCAAGGAAATCTGGCTTTTGAAGTTCGGAGAGCAGTGCCTCTTCGGTTTTCGAACAAGCAATCCTGTTGGGGACCAGGCTCTCGAGATTCGAAGAATGATGCCTCTTCGATTTTTGTGAAAGTAATCCTGTTGGGAGTCTGGCTCTCGAGATTCGGAGGGCGGTGCCTCTTCGATTTTTGAGCAAGTAATCATGTTGGGAGTTTGGCTTTCGAGATTCGGAGAGCGGTGTCTCTTCGATTTTTGAGAAAGTAATCCTATTGGGAGTCTGGCTCTCGAGATTCGGGGGGCGGTGCCTCTTCGATTTTTGAGCAAGTAATCTTGTTGGGAATCTAGCTCTCGAGATTCGGAGAGCGGTGCCTCTTCAATTTTTGAGTAAGTAATCCTGTTGGGAGTCTGGCTCTCGAGATTCGGAGAACGGTGCATCTTCGAGTTTTGAGCAAGCAATCTTGTTGGGAATGTTTTCTCGAATGTGAGTAAAGGTTGGGCATTTTTGCCAGTCTGCCTTGCCACGGAGCACAGAGGTTACACACATAAGGAATTTCCAATTATCAAGCAGTTGTGATGTTCCTTTACCCTTGTGGGTAATAGTAGGGTAGCTGGACCTTCAAAATTTATGTGCCTAAACTTTGTCAGAGATCTTTGGCAAAGTTATTTATGGTACTCGAGGAGCTGATGTTGCGTGTGGAAAGTGGTGCCTCTTCGGAATCCAGAGAGTGGTGCCTCTTCGATTTTTGAACTAACGACCATGTTGCCCTTTCTTTTATAAGTGCATCAATTGTGTGCAAGAAGTACATTGAGAGAATTATTGCTTGGAGGAATTTTCCCCTTACTTCAGAGATTTATTGGACCTCATTTCTCCTTCATAATTTCTGAAAATGTCTGGCCCATCCGACCGTCGTTTTGACTTGAACTTTGGTGAAGAGGCAGCTATGTCTTCTCAAGACAACATATGGTGCCCATCCTTCTTATCCCCTAATGGTCCTTTTACCGTTGGAGACCCCGTGATGAAGAATGATATGACCGCTGCGGTGGTGGCCAAGAACCTTCTCACTCCCAAAGATAACAGACTACTTTCCAAACTATCTGATGAGTTGGATGTTAAGGATTCCATGGCTTTCAGTGTTCAATGTGCAGGTTCTGTGTCTAATATGGCCCAACGCCTATTTGCTCGAACCCGCCAAGTTGAATCATTGGCGGCTAAGTGATAAGTCTCAAACAGGAGATTAGAGGGCTTAAGCATGAGAATAAATAGTTGCACAGGCTCGCACATGACTATGCCACAAACATGAAGATGAAGCTTAACTAGATGCAGGAATCTGATGGTCAGATTTTACTTGATCATCAGAGATTTGTGGGTTTGTTCCAAAGGCATTTATTGCCTTCGTTTTCTAGGGCTGTACCGCGTAATGAAGTTCCAAATGATCAACCTCCGATGCCTCATCCTTCTGGGGTTCTGTCCAGTACTGAGGCTCCGAATGATTACCCTCTGGTGCCTTCTCTTTCTGGGGCTCTGCCGACTGCTGAGACTTCTCCTAAGCAACCTTTGTGAAGGCTCCATCTTGTTTGTTTATTTTGACTCATGTATGTGTACATATTTGTAACTTATCGGAGATATCAATAAATAAGCTTTGATTCATCTCAACGTATTGTGTTAAATACACCAAAGTCTTCTTCACTAAGTTCTTTGAATTTTTTTTTCTTTTGTTGAAGCTTGTATTTTGAAGTTTTGTGAGTGAAGCATGTAGGTTGAGGTAATGTTCTCTTAATTTCCCGAGTGAGGAAAACTTCTCGGTTGGAGACTTGAAAAATCCAAGTCACTGAGTTGTCGTGAGACTTCCGAGTATCAAGGTGCAGTAGCATATGGTAAGAGTCCCCTAAGTCTTTGGTCGAGGGAGTTGACGAAGGAGGTGTCTTGCTAGTAGCCAAACTTCTAAGGTAACAAAACTTCACCGTTTTCCTTTCTAAGTAGTAGCCCAAAACTCCTCCTTCGTATATATGTGTTATGAAAGTTGTTAGGCCCAAAGAAGAGGAGGCCTAAGCAAAAAATTATTATTTTTTTTTCGAATTTTCAAATTTCTGAATTTTCGAATTTTCGAATTTTCGAATATATATATATATATATATATATATATATATATATATATATATATATATATATATATGTATGTATGTATATATTTTAAGCTTTGTAGGTAAAGCTTTGGTGTTGTAGCTTTGTAGGTGAAGTTTTGAGGTTGAAGCTTTGTTGGGTACTATGAATTGATTTTGCTTCACACTATCTTGATCAAGAGTGTGTGAAGCTTTTGTGGGTGAAGCTTTTATGGGTCAAGCTTTTATGGGTCAAGCTTTTGTGGGTGAAGTTTTTGTAGGTGAAGCTTTTGTGGGTGAAGCTTTTGTGGGTGAAACTTTTGTGGGTGAAGCTTTTATGGGTTAAGCTTTTGTGGGTGAAGCTTTTGTGGGTCAAGTTTTGTGGGTGAAACTTTTGTAAGTGAAGCTTTTGTGGGTCAAGATTTTGTGGGTGAAGCTTTTGTGGGTGAAGCTTTTGTGGGTTAAGCTTTTGTAGGTGAAGCTTTTGTGGGTCAAGCTTCTGTAGGTGAAGCTTTTGTGGGTGAAGCTTATGTGTTGAAGCTTTTGTAGGTGAAGCTTTGGAGTTGAAGCTTTGTGGTTGAAGCTTTTGTTGGGTACCATGAATTGATTTTACTTCACACTATCTTGATCAAGATAGTGTGAAGCTTTTGAGAATTTGTAGTTGTCTTCCATTGATGAAGCTTTTTTTGGTGAAGCTTTTGTGGTGAAACTTTGTTGGGTACCATGAATTGCTTTTGCTTCACACTATCTTGATCAAGATAGTGTGAAGCTTTTGAGAATTGTGGTTGAACTTCTTTGATGAAGCTTTTGTTAGCACCATAAATTGGTTTTGCTTCACACTGTCTTGATCAGGAGTGTGTGAAGCTTTTGAGAATTGTGGTTGCCCTCCATTGATGAAGCTCTTGTTGGCACCATAGATTGGTTTTGCTTCACACTTTCTTGATCAAGAGTGTGTGAAGCTTTTGAGAATTGTGGTTGAACTCCTTTGATGACAACATATACAAATTTTGCTTCCACACTATTGAGCAAGAGATTATGATGCAAGCCACACCTTGTAGTGTTTGCATTGTTACAAAAGAGAAATGTCTGAAGCAAATGCAAGAGGGCTGAATAGCTTGATCTTCATATACCATGCACTGAAGTTGTTGTTGGCTTGCAATAAGATTTTGTTGGTGATTATAACTCTTGTTGGGCATAAGTGCTCCCCTAGTTGAGTTGTAAAACATGAGGGTTTTTTTATTATTTGTGAATGTTAGGAGTTCACATGTACAAGTTGTACCACTCGTCTTCTAGTTGGTGGAATGAATGGTGAGTTGCTTTCATCACCTGGTTGGTGGTATGAAGATGAGTTCCTTCTTCACTTGGTTGGTGGCATGAGTGGCAAGTTGCCAAATGATATTAGAGTACGGGTTATACATTTCATCACTTGGTTGGTGACATGAAGGAGAGTACGGGTTGTACATTTCATCACCTGGTTGGTGGCATAAAGATGAGTTCCTTCTTCACTTGGTTGGTGGCATGAGTGGCAAGTTGCCAAATGATATTAGAGTACGGGTTATACATTTCATCACCTGGTTGGTGGCACGAAGATGAGTTCCTTCTTCACCTGGTTGGTGGCATGAGTGGCAAGTTGCCAAATGATATTAGAGTACGGGTTGTACATTTCATCACCTGGTTGGTGGCATGAAGGAGAGTATGGGTTGTACATTTTTTTCACCTGGTTGGTGACATGAAGATGAGTTCCTTCTTCACCTGGTTGGTGGCATGAGTGGCAAGTTGCCAAATGAAGGAGAGTACGGGTTGTACATTTCATCACCTGGTTGGTGGCATGAAGATGAATTCTTTCTTCACATTTCATCACCTGGTTAGTGAGAATAAGGGCAAGGTGTCGAGGCACATTGTAGCAAGTGTCGAAGACATAAAGTATGTTAAACCATTTCGAAGCACAGTTGGCTTATTTATGGATGTGTTGGAATGTTTGATGTTTTTGTATAAATGTGTTGGAATGTATGATGTTTATGTATGAATGTGTTGGAATGTATGATATTTATGTTGATTGATATGAGTGATGCTTATGAATGTTTTGATATGCATGAAGGGATCCATGCTTTTGATATGTGAACCATATTGGTTGTAACACTTAATATCACATACTTTGTGTCAAAGTACGCATGTTGAAGCTTTGAGTTGAAGTATAAGGGTAGGTCAGCGTAGACCAAGTGTTCCAGTGCTAAGAACGTAAAAGACTCAGAAGAAGTTGTCTGAATTTCTTCTTCTTTAAATATTTGCCGAATGGCTTGTGTGACAAAAGATCTCAAGCGGTTGAAAGTCAAAACATTTGTAATGTGTATGCCTTCTTATAATAGCATTTCCTTCAGTACCTAGTCCTCCACTTTGAAAGAGTGAGGCTTGGCCCCATAGTCATAATAGTCGACGGTACGTTCACCCTTGGTTGTCTTGATACAAACTTTTATCCCTTTTGTTGTAATGGGCTTGCTGAAAGTAAAAATCCTTCCTCTTACCAAGAGACAGATACGTTTGGTGACTTAGCGAGTAGCTAAATGAGGCAGGAGATGATGCAATGGGTGTCTGAATGGCCAAGATCTCCTCACTTGGTAGAACTTGACTTCCACTTCCCACTTGTTGATAAGGGTTAACCATATGGGGGTTCCCTTGGTATGTCCCTGCTTCAGTAGAAGCGTGGTTATAAGCTGTGCCATCACCTCAGAGTAAGTCTTCCAAGTGTTGGCATTGATCATGTACTTGAAGAAACAATCACGTAGGCCTGCCCTGAAGGCCTTGATGGCGGTCTTGTCATCTGCCTTAGCGCAGTGAGAATACTCATGGTTGAAGCGACCGGCATACTCTCGTAGTGACTCGTCCGGCTTCTGGTGAATAGTGTACAAGTCATCTGTAGAATGCAAGCGATCGGTTTGGAAGATGTGTTGAGGGACAAACAATTTCCTCAGTTCCTTAAATGAGTCTACTATCTCAGGTGGAATACGGTAATACCAGTTTAGAGTTCCGCCAGAGAGGGTGGAGGGGAAGAGAAGACATCACTCTTCGTCGGTGTGCATCCGATACGCCATGGTGGACTCAAAAAGGTTAAGGTGTTCAATTGGGTCATTCCTTCCAGTATAGAGTTGTAAACCAAGCTTTTGTTTTGTCTTCGCTTGAGGGGGTGTCGATGATCCTCCTTGTGAGAGGGTCAGGCTTGGGTTGGTTCCAGTTAGGTATCTTGGCCTGACGTTCGGCCTTCAATTTGTTTACTTCTTCAATGAGCTGTAGGACAAGGGGGTCCTGAGTAGAGTCATGTACCACTGGAATTTTCTTTTGTAAGTCTCAATCACCTCTTGGAAGTAGGAAAGTTTGAGCAAGAGCGTGTGGTTTTTTCTTGGACTCACCGTACTGACTTCTAGGGCGAGTCTGTCGGAATACCTCAGAGTCCCCTGTACATTCATGTTCCTCTAGGACCTATTGTTCATTCCCTCGATTGGTAGCTGGCCTGGGTCGTGGGAGGGAACTAAGTCTTTCAGAAACCCTTGGGTCATTGATATTTGAGCATATGTGGAGGGGATTCTCTCGACGTTGATTTAGGAAGTCTCGGCAGTCACGATAAACGGCTTTCGATCCTTCCAACCCTTCTGCAAAGAGGTGTCTTCCTCCACTTCTCTTGCTTCGGGTCGAAGCATCTGAGTTGAGAGAAGTCTTATGTTGATCAATGTTTTGATGATTAGCTCGCTCTTCATCAGGGATACCCATGTCGAAGGGAGGTGACCCTCCGTGTTGGGGGGTACCTAGATGATGGTTGATGTCCACATGGGCAACGAGCTCGCGTATTTGAGTACGCATAGTTTCGTGAAGTGTCTCAAAGAGATTCTCATACTGCTCCTGGAAGACCTCATTCTTCATTGATATCTTGTTTTTCTGAGCTTCTAGCTCATCGACTTTAGCTTGAAGAGCAACAATTTTTCCTTCCTTCTTTCGTTGCTTCGCACTAGGTGCAAGAGGGGTGTCATTCTGTGTGTTGTGGCTTCCTTCGCTCCCCATGTTGGAGAGGGATGCCTGATCAAAAGAGAGTGTACGAATGGTGGAAACCAGCTTGGCAAAGCTGAAGAGAGTGTGAATAAGTGTTGTTCCTACAGACGGCGCCTAATGTTGATGCACAAAATCAGTGAGGATTTTGGTACAACATAAAATGTTAAATTTGTGACCTTCGCTAGATTGCTCCAGTCACTAGTGTGGATAAGTATGTAAATGGATAGAGACAGGGAAGCAAACACAAGATGTATGTGGTTCACCCAGATTGGCTACGTCCACGGAGTAGAGGAGTTCTCATTAATTGTGAAGGGTTTACACAAGTACATAGGTTCAAGCTCTCCTTTAGTGAGTACTAGTGAATGATTTAGTACAAATAACACTAGGAAATATTGTGAGAGAATGATCTCTATTTATAGAAGAGAGTTTCTAGTTTCATTTTGACATTGACACATGTCGTGTTGTGATTGGCTTCTGATGTTAACACGTGTCGCGCTATGATTGGTTTCTGATGTCGACACGTGTCACGTTGTGATTGGCCTCTTGGTTGGAGGGAAACTCTTCTGGGTCCTTGACGGTATAACGTTGACCGGTGCTCAGTAGTTTCGGGATTGGTCAAGTATGGTACAAACACATCAAATGCCCCAATGCGTCACAACAGCACATCAACATTATCCAAATATGAGAGTGCAACTGCAGCATGAAAGGCTGCTCCAATTGGAAGAAACTCCTCATCAATCACCAAGAAGGGTGAATTCAAATCTGTTTTCGATTCAAACGTCTCGTTCTTCGTTCCAATCATGAAGAATGCATCAGCCATTTTTTCTGCATAGAAGCTAAAGTTCTCTGCTCCCATAGCCATTGGAAGTACCTTCACATTCGGTTGCCCAAGCAAAGTTTCTCCAACACTCTTCGCATGTTTGTACATTGCTTCATCATTAACCGTGGCGGGATAGGGCCTCATTTTTTCTAGCATGAAGTCTACCGTTGCTGTGCACCAATGCACCGAAGCTTGCATCTCTATAACCTGCCTATCATCATACACATTTAAATCAATGGTCTAAACAAAGATTCTCGACTCTTGACTCTTGATTACATAACATGTCAAACTGTCTAGTCTCATAAGACGGCAAAATTTCAATCACACTTCCAACTAGTAACTGCTTTTAAACTGCATGTTTATCTGAAAAGCTACCATCTGATAAGACCTTCTGAAGTCATGCTTCGAAATGTGCCTCTTAATGTCACCATCTCTGGGATTACATTTACTGCTTGGCCACCATAAAAACAACCCCACAGTTACAACCTTGTAATAGGTCAGAAATGAGTACCCTTTTAGGTGATCCGCACCTTGTATTTCTTAAAGTCTCCAGTTAAAAGATCATCAAATCGGAAAAACTATTTAGACAGAGTTGTTATTCAACCAATAGACGAACACTTTTTGTTACTAAATTTGGCAGAGATAAACATCAAGTCCAACAGTTGAATTAATTTCCGGCTTGGCCCATTGTTTGCAGGGACGACGATTTAGAAAATTAAGAAGAAGATGATGCATATATAATTATACAATCCCTGGACTCTAGGGGTTTGTTTCTCGAGATACAATCTGTTGGAGTCAAATGTGGAGAAGTAACAAGCACGTCCACCTTTCCCATGAATTATGACCCAAAAACCTACCAGCCCTAGCAAGCATTGGACCAGGTCTCGAACCGATAGTTCCGACAGTCATTTCCGGTGAAATATGTATCAGAAGAATGCCTTGAACGTTATCAAGAGTACCCTCTTTTATCATATGGTATGCACCCTCCACGCCCTTCTTCTGCAGGCTGAGAAAAAGCTTGATTGTGCCCTATAAAAATTGTAAACATGAATGCAAATTGTAAACAATGTGTATAAATGGTCAAAAACATAATGGAAAAGATTTGAGCATATATTAACTTCAGTTGGTTTGTATATAAACCTTTATTTCTTTACTTTTCAGTTAAGTAACTTAGCAGCTCCTAGCAGTTTTGTTACATGAGTAACTGTCCACACAAGTGCATTTTTCCAGGGTTCTAGCTCGTGCTCCCACTCAATCATTTTATAACAAACAAGAAACCCTATTTAATCAGTTTTTTTTTCTTTTCTTTTGAACTATTATTAGTACTTCAAAAATCTCATTCTATACTCCTCACTAGTGTATTTTTCTTTCTAATTATAGAAAGTTTGAAGTACAAAATGAGAATTTTTGGAATGTCAATAACAATTCCCTTTTCTTTTAACAATAAACCTCTTTTAATGAGGTCTATGGATTACATAACTGACCGCCTCTCTAAGAGCACCTCCAGCGGGGGAGGTTGCTCAGGGGCCAGGCCTCCAAACAGTAGCAGATTGCTGGGGGGATGACCTTCATCGTTAGGAAGCCCGAGCGACAGGCGAGGCCCAAGGAGCAGGCCCGTCGAGGATTGCCAGCCTGAGAGCCCGAGGGCTGCGTCAGGCGCGTGCGTTTCACGCGCGCGTGGGCGCGAGTCTTCCGACAAAAAAACAGGGCTGGGGCCCGCGACGTCAGTTGTGAAAAGTTACCGTTAGGGAAGCCACATGGCTTCCCCATGTCCGTTCGATTGAAACGGTCCTATTTTATGGACCGCTGGATTTCCAACAGTAATAAACATTTAAAAATCTCATTTAATTTCATCTGTTTGATCTAAGATCAACGGTCCACGTTATTAGGCTTTGTAAATTAAAAAAAAAAAAAAAGAAAAAACCGTTTAAAATTTTAAAATGTTACCGTTGTGACACGTGGCACATTCTGAAGTGTTGGAATTTAAATTTTTTTAAATCCAACTGCATAGATTAATTAGGTGAATAAAAATTAAAAAAAAATGTAAAAAATTCTTAAAAATCTGAAAAAAATTATGAAAAATTATAAAAAATTTTGATTTTACTTTTCTATAAATACCTTCTCATTATCTTCTATCCTACACCACAATTTCATATTTTCTCAACTACTTTCATCCACATTCCTATCTTTCTCTCAAAATTTCAATCCAATTTTTTTTCCAACAAAATGACTACTCAAGCAGGTACGAATTGGACGCTTCTTGAAGATGTTGCGTTGTGTACTAGTTAGGTTCAAGTTACTCATGATTCGATAATGGGTAATGAGATGCAGTTGCAAGAAATGTGGAGTCTTATTCATACCAATTATCTTGAGAAAATGGGTGGGCAAAGAACTAAAGAATCGATGTCCAATTGTTGGAAATTACTTAGTCAATCGTTTAGTACGTGGAGAGACGCCTTGGCACAAGCTAGTGGTAATCTTCGAAGTAGGGAAAATTTAGCGGATCAGGTAACAATATATTATTTATTTGTTTGTATTATTTGTTAGCTACTTTCATTATATTTATTTGTTTGTATTATTTATTTGTTACCTACTTTCTTTATAATTATTTGTTAGCTACTTTCATTATATTTATTTGTTTGTATTATTTGTTACCTACTTTCATTATAATTATTTGTTTGTATTATTTATTTGTTACCAATTCTCATTATAATTATTTATTCTCCCGCATTGTGTAGGAACTTTAAGCACAAGCTTGGTATGGTGCCAAAACCAAAAGCAAAAACAAAACATTCACCCGGTTTGAATGTTGGAATATTGTCAAAGATTGTCCTAAATTTAGAGTTATGCATGTCGGTCCAGAAGTTTTCATGAACAGCACCCCTCTACACTCTACACCCGAGCATGCCTCGCATGATCATGATGAAGATGATTATGAAGAAGTGCCTGAAACGCCCCCCGTTGAACAAGCGTCGGGGTCTACCCGTTTTCCAATTAGGCCTCAAGGTAAGAAGGCTTCAAAGAGAAAAGGTAATGCTTCCAAGAATGATTATGCAAAGTATATGGAAGAACTTGCCCGCCAAGGTGAATTGAATTTGGCTCGGGAAATTGCTAAATTTGAGGCTGATAAGGCTATAAAGGATGCAAAAGCTGTAGCTTTTGAGAAAACATTTGAAGTTGATAAGAGAGAAAGAGAACTACTTCGGCAAGAAAGGGAACATAGAAGAGAAGAAAGAATGGCTGAACGAGATCGTGACATTATGAAGGAGCCTTTAGAAGGGAAGTCTCCAGACTCTAAATATTTTTGGAAGTTGGAGAAAGCGGACGTGGTGTGAAGGAGGCGTGCAAGAGAAGCGAGAGCAAGAGGAGATGGTCCTAGCACGACAAGAGAAGATCATCCTAGCACCACAAATTGGTTAGGTGATGGTTATCCATTCACGAACCCATAATTTTCCAATCAATTTGGGTTGTAATTTCTTATTCATTGCATAGAGTACTTTATATTGCTTCCAATTTATTGAATTTAGTACTTTATTTAAACTAAAGTATATTTATTTCATTTGGTAATTTATTGAATTTAATACTTTATGTTGTTTCCAATTTATTAAATTTAGTACTTTATTCAAAACACATTTAAACACACCAAATAAAATAACATCAACACACCAAAAAAACACACCAAATAAAATTACATTTCAACTCACT
This sequence comes from Malus sylvestris, assembly GCF_916048215.2. Lineage (NCBI taxonomy): Eukaryota > Viridiplantae > Streptophyta > Magnoliopsida > Rosales > Rosaceae > Malus > Malus sylvestris. The sequence goes on from NC_062273.1 coordinate 3,021,546, forward strand.
AAATGAACTAAAAAAACACACCACATAAAATAAAATAAACACACCAAATAAAAACAAACACTAATGAACTTAAGTATCTTCAGCACCCCTCAATTCCCACTGGTGCTCTATCAAGTCAATTTGGCGGGCATTGTGCATATATGGGCTTTGAAGTGCAGTATATCGTTGAATGATCCTTTCATTGTAACGTCCATCCCTTTTTAATGGCTCATGTTGCACGGGCTCATCGGTGGCGTTATGAGCACAATATATACATGTTCTTGAATTGTTCATCGTGTCTGGCTCATATTCATCAACGGCTTCATCGCGGACGTGGCACTGTTTTGACAAATGTTGACCACCTTGGGTAAATGCCATCAGCTAGGTAGTATGGCCCGTCGTACATACGTATGTTGACCTCATACGTGACTTTTGGTGTCTTTCCTTGTAGGACATCGTTGAACACTGGGGATTGGGCAAGGACGTTGATGTCATTTTGAGCTCCCGGAACCCCGAAAAAGGCGTGCCAAATCCATGTATCAAAAGATGCCACCGCCTCCAAAATGATACTTTTTGATTATTTTCTGTCCCCATAAGCGCCTTGCCATGCACTTGGACAGTTTTTCCAAGTCTAGTGCATACAATCAATGCTTCCAATCATCCCTGGAAAACCTCGCATCTCGCTTTTCTTCATAAGCCTTTGCAAGTCCATATGAGTAGGTCTCCGGAGGTACTCTTCGGTGTAGATAGATTCGATTGCCGAACAAAACCTCATCAGGGACTCAAGAATGGTTGATTTTCCCATCCTCGTTATCTCGTCCACTTGGTCTGCAGCTGCTCCATATGCAAGTATCCGCAAGGCAGCAGTAATTTTTTGCTTAGGTAGGAGACCCATATCACCAAAAGCATCCGGCTTTTGCACAAAGTAAGAATCATGGTTGCAAACAGGCCCATGATTTGTTGAACAAATGTCGTTCCATTCTAAAACGACGTCGGAAGTATTATCAGGGAATGCACTATTACGGACAAAATAATCGTCCAATAGCTCCTGACCTCGTCGTTGCCTGTTTCTATCAATGTTCATAGCACGGTTGGGCCTGCAAATATGAGCCACAGCTTGGACGACTCGACGGAATTGTGAGGATCCTGTCATTCTTGATTTGTCATCTCTCCTTCTACGCTCATTAGGGGTGGGTTCAAAAAACCGAAAACCGAAAAAAACCGAAAACCAAACCGGACCGAGGCCGAAAAAAACCGAACCGAAAAAAAAACCGAACCGAAACTGTCAAACCGAACCGAACCGAATCTGGTCAGTTCGGTTTCGGTTTTTGAGGTTCGAAAACCGAACCGAACCGAACCGAACCGAATTATATATATTTAATTATTTTTTTCAATATTATAAATAGTTTATTCATACAATCATAACAAAACAAAACCTGTTGGCAAGTTGGTTTCAGGGAAAATTTTCAAGTTGCAGTGCAAGGGTTCGAACCCTCATGCCTCCAACATTTCAGAAACGTTTTTTTATTTTTTTGAGAAATCCCCTTTAAGTTAACCCTAGCAGCCACACCTTTTATTCATTCCCCTCTTCTCTCTCTCATTCCCTTCGCAGCCGAGCCTTCTCTCTGTCTTTCTCAAACTCTCTGTCTCTCTTGGTCTTGAATCCCAGGCGACCCGCGACGGCGCGACGCTTCTCACTCTCAGTCTCTCACACCTCGCCCTCGCCGTGTGCTTCGGCGATCTCGAACAAGTGAAGGCGATGATCCTGATCCAAGTGGAGCTCACCAACATGGACCTCAAATCCATCTCCTCCAGGTCCTTGCCCGACCCGCATACCCTCCGAAAGTCCTCTCACCTCCTCAGCCCCAAAGTCCTCCAGGTATTGACTCCTCTCCGTAATTTCTCTCGTGAATTTTCTGGGTTCTCTTTTGTTGCTGAGAAAATAGATAAACAGAAAGAAAAATGTGAGCTTTCGTCTGTTTGTTTGTTGATTATCAGATAGCTTGGGTGAGAGATCCAGGAAGAGGCGATGGACCGATACATAATGTTGATGGCATTCTCTAAGTCGTTTTTATAGTACTGATCTAACAGAAGGTGCTGCAAGCACTGGAAAAGTATTTAAGCCATCAAATGAAGCAAATGAGGTTTGCTTCTTCCTCTGATATCTATGGTGGTTTAGACTTTTGATAAATTTCCTAGTAACCGGTTAGGAAAACTCTTTCCAGTAAAATTTATATCAATGGTGTAGAGTTTTCGTTATCCTATTTGAGGCACAAATGGAAAAAACAATATGATCCGAAATTAGGACTATAGTTGTATTCGATGCTGCGCGTCAATTGATTGCTCTTGGAGAAATTTGCACGCCTGTATATATTTCCCAACACATGTTTAAAGATTTATTGAGTGGTACGATACCTGTATTTGCAGTTTTCACGGTCTTCATTACTGATTACGAGTTTGAGAAAGAAAAGCTCCTCAAATTTTGGGTACATTACTGTTTTAAAGACAAGCCATGAGGTTGAGATCTGTTTTTCTTCAATAGCTTTTGTTAGAGATTGACATGCATAGTTGAAATCATTTCGATAGTAAATAAATGAGTAGAAGTCAGTTTGAAAAGAAAATAAACTTTGCGAAATTTTGTAGCATTTAAATGGTGATGTAAAGCAATGATGTATAACTAGTTAAGATGGCAGATAAAAGCTTAAGTTGGTGGATATGAAAATAGTTCAAATGGTGATTCAATTCTGGGATAATTCACTAAATTGGGTGTAAGAAACTTTGCTTAGGTTGTGGGCTACTATGATATGCTAGAGGATCTCTTTTCTTATTGGGAATATGTAATTTTTCGTGAGAAACAGCCCCATAATTTGGGTTCTTCTTGAAAGTAATATACTGGTAAAAGTTTTTAATGTAACCATACTTCTATCTTTAGTTTTACATATTGCATCAGGTACTGATGGGCTTGATATATGTTGATCGAATATTTAATGACACTTATGTATTGCTTAAGAAAAGAACCTTGATTTGTTATTTTTTGGTTGATTGCTTGCATTACATTTTAGGACAATTGGCCCTGCAATGCCATCAGCTGAGTTACTTGCAGCAGCAGCCAAATTGACGAAGGCACAGGCTGAGCTAAGGTATTTTATTTGACAGATTATTCAGCTGGCAAATTATTTTGAAACAACTTTGCAATTACTCTAGTCTTGTTTATTTTGAATTACAGTTATAATTTGGGTTACCTGTTGACGTGGTGGTGGATTATAGTATTTTCTCATTGTGACTGCTTGAAATGTTGTGGTTTTTATTACATATGTATAGAGAAACTGAGTTGGAAGAAGATTCTGAATATTTTATAGGACCTCCACCACCTGCCGTGGTTGCTGAAACTGAATCAGCTAATGAAGCTGAGCGGTTTGAAGAGGTATGGTTGTCTTACCTCGCTGACACTTAAACAAAATTAATAAGGAGATTGTATATAGCCTTAGGTTGAGTGAGAGTTCATTTTAAATCATTACATTCATCTCTTCTTAGCCTTCAGTATTGTCCTTTATAGCGTTATGCTTGTTGTATTAATCTTACCTGTTTTACATGGTTGTGAACTTCTGAGCTTATGCAATTTGTTATGTTGCCTCCTAGGCCGCCTATGCGTTGAGCTTGAGCTTGAAGACTTGGAAGATTTTATTTGTGGAAGACATGAAGTGATGAAACCTTGAAGGTTTATTTGACTTGTGTGATGTTTAAATTTGGACTTTTTGAAGACTTAAACTTTGATGTTTAATTTGGACTTTTTGAAGACTTAAACTTGATTGATGATTGATTCTATTTTTAGTTGGACTTTAAATGTTTATTTTCATTTTTTGAAGACTTTTAGTTTTATGAGACTTTATGTTTTTAGATTAATTAGTAAGTAGTAACTTCCCTTATGAATATTGAAAAACCATCCTGGAGAGATGGAAACATGTCATATTTTCTATTTCTATCTTATGTTGTGGTTGTTTTGCATTTTTTGGAGAAAAAAAAAAAAACCGAAAAAAAACCGAACCCGAACCGAAAAAACCGAACCGAAAAAAAAACCGAACCGAAAAAAACCGAAAAAAATATGGGCCGAACCGAACCGAACCGAAATTTCGGTTTGGTTTCGGTTTTGGCAAAAAACCGAACCGAAAAGAACCGAACCCAGCCCTAACGCTCATCATCCTCTTCCATCTCATTTTGGGCCCAATCCCCAACATTGAACATTCCTTCTGATTGGTTAAACAATTCTTCCTCTTCTTGATCGATTTCCCACATCATCTTTGAAGAAGAAGAAGAAGACATTGTAAGAAGGAAGCAGAAACTATGAATAATGATAGGGATTTTGGCGAAGAAGAAAGCAGAAACTATGAATAATAATAGAGATCTTGAGAAAATTGGTGTGAGATTTATGAGGATGGATAGTGGATTATATGGAGGATTCAGAAAGGATTAGGTTGTAGATAATGCCACGTGACATGCTGTCATTCGTTAAAAATCTGGTGGAAATCTATCCTCAAAGATTGTAATCGGATTGTGACACGTGGCACGACGTGATTGGTTAAAAATCTTATCAAAAATCCATTACCAATAATTGTCTTTTCAGATAATGACACGTGCCTTGACACAACGATTAAAAATCTTATCGGAAATCCATCACCAATAATTGTCTTTGCGAATAATGACACGTGGCGCAACGAGAACGATTAAAAATCTTATCCGAAATAACAAATAAAATTCTTTTGAATTATTTTATAAATATAAAAATACAAATTTTTATTGCTATTGGCTTTTCGGATACTAACATGTGGCGCAATGAGAACGATTAAAAATCTTATCCGAAATTACAAATAAAATTATTATGTATTACTTTATAAATAAAAAAATACTAATATTTTATTGCTTATTGCCAGGGCTATTCAGTGCAGGGGTGGAGATGCAAAAAACAATTGTCAGGGGAATGCACTATTCATTAAGGGCAGTTACTGTTCACTAAGTGGATTAAATAGTGAATAGCCTGGAGGGAGGGCTCCTACATTGGAGTTGCTCTAATAGAAGTGTACCTCACGCGAGGCCCACATGTATTAAGCTATATGATCAATAAATGTGATGGAAATAACATCATTCTTTTTGTTAATGTTGGATTAAATAAATACTGTCAAATTAAAATATGAACTGATTTTCAAACACAATTTTTCTTCCCTGCACACCTTAGGTTTAGCCTTTGAATTAAACAAAACCAAATAATATTCAAGGGACACAAATAGACATAGGTGCGCAGAAGGAGAAAATGGTTTGTGGAATCCTTCATCATTCAATGTATCTAACTGTTTAGTCTCTAACTTTTAATAATTGGCATTTTACTACCATAAAATTACAAATTGTTATACTAATGTCCCTTCCGTTCGTCGAACTATCATCTAACAAGTACTGTCAACGAAAAAAAAATTAACTAACTGCTAAGTTTTTACCCGATACTTAGTTGGTCTACTTTTTACTTACATGAACACTAAATTGATATTGCATTTATATCATTATTCGCATCTATAAATAAACCTAGAAGGTTAACGTTTCCACTAAGAAAATTCTTATTTGTTGTTCATATAGAATTTGTTATTCCATTCATCACGAATCTTATGACATGACTCCATGCAAGAAAAGATGGATCGAGGGGTACGTTAAAAGAATAAAGTTAACTTGACATTTAGACTAACAAGAGGGGCCAAGAGGAAGAATTCGTGACTTAATAGTAACAAAAGTGTAAAATTTTTAAAATCAAGGACCAAAATGTTAGTGACCCTTAACCAGAAGTCTAGAATGATGCAAAGTGCAAATAACATTTATCAAAAAGTTGTGACAAAGAAGAGGAAGGGAACATTTGTCCAAAAAAAAAAAAAAAGGAAGAGGAAGGGAATATTGACCAACGTGAATAGGGAGAGTATCCATGTCGGCCCTGAGAGTAAACCATGGCTGCGACCCCGAACAGTTAGAAGCAGTAACAAAGTCAGAATTTTTTATAAGGAGAAATCTCTCATAATAATATATATATATATATATATATATATATATATTTATAAAATTAGTAACCAAAATATTTTTTGAACAAATGATATTATCTACATGAAGGAGGAAGATGGTTGAGTTTAGTCTCATAATAAGCTAACAACAATATGATTCAAATCTGTCTATGGCGAAAGTCAATAACTAGAATCCCCTACAAATTTTGTATATCATCTAGATAAAACATTTGTGTCTTTTTAAATTTTGATTAAAGTGCTTTGACTAATCGTCAGCGTTTTTTGTTAAGTTAAATTACATGTCATTATTTTATTTTTGTAATTAAAATAACTTATAAATTTATCCATTTAGTTGCTTGATGCGTTTTTCCTTACTCAGTGGACATATTTGTTATTAACTATATTTTTTATTCTTCCAAATACGCTTCTTCGATCACATTTTTTATTTTTTATTTTTTGCAAACATTTAATATTATCTTTTTTCTCAAATGGTTTGTTTTTATTGATTGTTTTCAAATAGTTGTGATCCACCATAGCAAGTTATGTGTAATTTTTTCCATTTTTTTGTGAAACTATTTTTCTTTGATGTTTTATTACGTATAGTTGTTGATAGAACTATTATTAGGTATAATACATTTTGCATATATTATCGGTGGGTACGTTTAAATTTGTAAAATCGTTGATTGGTACGTTTGTTTGCAAATTTTGGTACAATTGATTTGGTACATATTGTTAATATTAGTACATTATTTTTCATTTAGGTACGTTCAATTTCACACACATTGTTCATTGGTAAGTTTATATTGTTTTCAGTCCTATTTTCTTTTAATATACTAAAAGAAAAACTTATTTGGGTACGTTTAGTTTTGTGGGATTTAAAAAAAATATTTTAAATTGTAGATAATCATTGCTATATTGTAGCTAGGGGTTATTGTGAAAATAAATTGAATCTAACCACATTTTTTTTACACTTATCTCGAAAGGGAGGAGGGTAATCAAATGGCTAGATAATAGGAAATTTGTTATGATGTGTTTTTTTGTCGTTAGATTTTAGGGAGGTACATGAAATAATTAATTCTAATGTACAAAGCACAGAAATCAAATCTCTAAAAGGCATAAATGTTTAGTTTAAAAATATGAAAGTGAGGCGCCTATATCAAAAGATCTCATACATTTCAAATAATCATATTTATCCTCGACAAGTTTTCATATTTGAAAACATTGCATGATAACCTCGTCATCTATTCTATTCCATTGAAAGAATTATCATAATCAATATGTAGAATCAATAAAATTTTACAAACCCTAACACTCAAGTAGGAGGTAGAATAGAGTAAAACAACGACTCAAAAATTGTAACAATAATAGAGATTTACAAATCTTATTGTTGCATATTGAATGGATTTGTAATTTTTTTTTTTTCCAAAGGATTTCTAATTTTGTTCAATAAGTTGACTCGATTTGGAATTTGGAATGACAAAAAATATAAAATTTTGAGAATGAGATAGTGGATAACTCTCAATTTTCTGGGTTGCACCGTGAAAGATCAAAGATAAGAATGTGAGGCAAGATTTTTTTTTCTTATAAATAAAGGTGAATGATAATATTAATTTAATAGTTGATTTGTGATAAAGGATCATAACAAGACATAATGATTGGATTTATTTAAAGTTTCAAACAATAAGAGGGTTTTAGAACAAGAGGAATATCTAAGTATCATACAAATATGTATATAGATATAGATATATTTTTTCAAGGTCAGGATAGGCCCAGGACCACCACGGTCCCTTGGTGCCTCCGCCAGCGAATAGAAGCCACCACCCCGGGTCTTGGCCACCGGCCATGTGTACCCGATCGCGAGCGAGTCGACTCGTCTCATCCTCCTCAAAGGCCAGTTCCAGGTTCTCGTGGATTCTCCTCCTCCTAACCCCTCTCAACCCCTCTCAACCAACCAAAGAACTCGGGCACCAGAGCCGAGTCCACCCTCTTCCGAGTGAGTTGACTCACCTCCCACCACGAACCAGCCGCCTCTGAACCCCATGAGTGGTTTGCTATCGCGGACAACAATAACAAAAGCCGCAGCCACTCCATGACAACAAGATGAGTTCGATCGGGTTAAGGATTGTTATGTGAATGGATTTATTCCACTCTTATATAAACTCTAAATTATTATTGTTTGAATGTTTGAGGTTAAAACAATAACTCACTGAGGCGCGCATAAAGTAGCCTCGCTCTGGAAGACAAGTACATGGAACAAAACCGGCCCAGAACAAGAAAAGAGCTCAATATATAGGCCAAAACAATCAACCACTATTCTGGAGAAGGGCCTCATGTATCGGATAAAAGACGATCCTCAAACCAAACTATAGCCGACAGTATAGTAAGTGCAAACTTGGCCAAGATGAGCAACTCCATTACAGTGATCAGGGATGTGGTTGATGCCCGGGTGGGAAAAAAACCGCTAAACCAAAGCAATCCATTATTCATTTAGTTTTGAAGATTTCCTTTTGTTAAAAAATTGAAAATATTATATTAATATTTCAAGGGGAATTGTAAATTACAAATTAAACAATAGTTAAAAGAAAAATAGTGGTGGGTTATTTGCTCTGGTGGTTGGAGCATAACTTTAACCACTGCGTTTCGAGTTCAAATCCATCTATTTTTCTCATCGTAGATAATATTAGAGAAGATAGAGAAAGTTTTGTAGAGAATTTGTCAAATTCAAAGGAATATGAATCTTTGTTCTTAGAATTAAATATAACAACATGTGAGAGAGAACTTAATTAATAACAAATGGCGACAACAAAAAAAAAAGTGTCACGTGAATATATAACACCAAGCAAAATACCAAATTGTGAAGTATGATTCTGTTCATTTCAGTCCAAGCTTGGTTGCACTTATGTCAAAGTAAAGATCAAACTAAACTGCCCAAACTGGTTTGACGTGGTTGGTTTTTGAATGATTTGTTGAATTTTGCCACCACTGCACATTAATTATTCCCTAAACTCTAAAATACTTAAGTTGATAAATATTTAATTAAAAATAAACTAGATTAGGTTTGTCGTTCTGCCAGGAGGTTAGGAACTATGAAGATTCCCAGGGCTCAATGAAATGATTCCGAACTCAAGCATCTGTGTCGTTATTAGATATTTTGTTTTGGTGCAATACTGAGTGTATACATTTGATGACTGGGTATAATCTCTCTAGACCGTCACAAAAACAACAGTAGATGCCACTACTCAACTTGTGAGAACCAATAAATTCAGGGTGTGCGGGGGAGTTCTATCAGTTCTCACGTTTTCTCTCCATTTCAAAAGAGAATCAGTACTCTCTCTCTCTCTCTCTCTCTCTCTCTCTCTCTCTGAGCAATGGCATTCTCCTCAGTACTCTCTGCAGTCCCAAGAAGGTTAGCAGAACATGCTTAATCAATCAAGGTTTTTTAGTTTTCAGTTTGTGCCTCTGTTCGTGTACCTTTTTCTAGTTAATCAGTTTCTAACTTTCTATGATTAATCAAGTTTTACTTTTTTCGCTAATTAAACTTACGAACTGCAACCTCTCTTGAGTCTTGACTCATCCTAGCTATCTACCAAATTATCCAACAAAACTTTTCTCATGATAGAATGAAGCTAGTTTCCTCAACATGCTGATTGCTGACCCAGCTTTGCAAATGTATACTCAAAATAAAAATGGCTTCACAAAAATACAAGTTCATGGTGCCTATCCTCTAATGGAAAATGATTTCCATCCTCTTATTTTCTCCTATTTCACATCTTTATTTGTTTATCGCCCTTGATTCTTCTTTGATTTATTCAATCTAATGACTAAAAATAGAGAAGAGTAATCATTTCATTTACTTAATTTGTCCAAGCTAGAGATTTATGCGTAGACGCTAATTAAGCCGGCTGAGGCAAATCTTTGATTCCTCCACTATTTGGTTGACGAGCCACTGAGAACATGATTCAATTTGGTCATTGGAAACAATCACTACAAGAAAAGTGAGCAACAACAGTCCTAATTTATTAGTAACCATTTAGGTAACTTTTGTTGTTGAGGTAACAACGATGTTCAAAGGAAATAAAGGTGTAAAAAAAAGAAAAAAAAAGTAGGTAATAGTTACGTCTCAAAGGCGGCAAACGCATTAATTTTGTTTCGTCACTATTTTCTCATTGGCAACATCATTGTTACCCAAACAACATCTACAAAAAGAGTTACTAATTAGGGTAAGTTTTTCTCACTTTTCTTATAGTGAAAGTGCTCATTCCTCCTAATTATTGCATCATCTGTCATGTACATTATGAGAACACCGATGTGTATGTTAATAAATTAATAATATGATGCTTTGAAAGAACCTCATTAGATACATGTAATGTTGGAAGGAAGATTCAAACTTGTGTGCACATAAAAGAGAATTTTATTCTAACTAGCCAACTTGTCTAAACTCAGGTCTACTAATGTAGTTCATTATTGTGATTCCGCTAAAACCAGCTTTACGGATAAGTGAATGTGTTTCATAACCTTGCGATTGATACAAATTATAAAAAAAATTATGTGATGACGAAATGTAGATCACCGTCAATCTAAAACTCTGTAAATTGCAAATCCTACTGTTTAGATAATATGCATGTTGAAATTTTCAGAAGTAATTATTATTTTGTAACTGAATGCAGGCTGGAGGGAAAGGTGGCTCTGATAACCGGAGGAGCCAGCGGCATTGGAGAATGCACAGCCAAAATCTTTGTCCAGCATGGGGCCAAAGTCGTCATTGCAGATGTCCAAGATGATCTGGGCCATTCAGTTCGCGAGTCCATCGGGCCATCGGACTGCACGTTCGTCCACTGTGATGTCACAGACGAGGCCCAAATAAAAGATGCCGTACACAAAGCCGTTGCCACATACGGAAAACTAGACATCATGTTCAACAACGCAGGCATAGTTGACCCAAACAAAGCCCGAATCATCGACAATGAAAAGGCAGATTTCGAGCGCGTGCTTAGCATAAATATCACCGGAGTTTTCCTCGGCATAAAGCATGCTGCCCAAGCCATGATTCCTGCGCGGACGGGCAGCATAATTTCAACTGCTAGTATAAGTTCATATGTTGGTGGTGCAGCCTCACATGCATATTGTTGTTCCAAGCATGCAGTTAATGGCTTGACAAAAAATGCAGCCGTTGAGTTAGGTCAGTTCGGGATCAGAGTGAATTGCTTGTCGCCGTACGCGCTCGCAACGCCGTTGGCTCGGACTTTTGTGGGGGTTGAGGATGAGGAGCTTGAGAATGTGATGGGATCTCTAGCCAACTTGAAGGGCGTGACACTTAAGGCAGTGGATGTGGCAAATGCAGCTCTATATTTGGCAAGTGATGAGGCTAGGTATATTAGTGGGCATAATCTCTTGATAGATGGGGGTTTCAGCATCCTTAATCCCTCTTTCAAAATGTTTCAGTACCCTCAAGAGCCTTGATCTTTTTTGTTTTTGGTTCTTCAAAAAATGGATTAGTTGATGACTTCGTCATGACAGTTTATCCTCCAAAGCTTTGATCCGTTCAGTTGCTATAGATTTTTTTTCTTTCTTTTTACACGTTTGAGTTTGAATTACTTTTAATTGTTATAAGTTCATCCTTAAAAAAAAAAAAAAAGGGGTTTTTAAATACCCCTATCGGAGTAGAAATATTCGGGTCTTCCAATAAGCAATCTTGTAATTGTGCGTTTTAGAAGGTTGTACATCATCTTCGTTTGCTACGAGTTTGAGTGAAGAAGAGTGAAGAAGAGTGATGAAAGAGACTTCCACGTTCAAGTTATTTTTTGATATCTATGTACATTTCCTAATATTTGATTGTTATTGTGATCCCTATATTTTGAAGTTGATTTTTTTTTTTTAACAAACAATATTATCTACACTAAGGGGAAGGGGGTGAGCTTAACCTCACAATTGGCTGACATGTAATAATGTGGCTGAAATTTACCTTTGGTGAGAATCGAACCTAAGACATCTCACTTACAAATGAAGAGGAATACTACTAGACTGTAGTATTAAGTGGCTAATCTTTATATTTTATCCCATCAACAATTTTTGTCCCTTGTAACTACTTTGACATTACTTTGTCGTGTTAGCATAGTGTGTCATTTGTATACATTAACCCAAATTGAACTGAAAGAATCAAAATTGTTAATACATTAAAACACAGGAATCAAATTGACCAAATTTAAAATATAGGAATAAGAAATCAAATCAACCGTATTATCGTCACCATCACAATCACTATTACTTTGTTGTGACCATCACCAGTACCATCATCCCTACCATCACCACTATCTTGCCACCGTCATTAGAAACATAATCACCACCACCGCCACCACCATCTTCCCACTACCCACCTCTAATACCGCCACCAATATTACACATGATGACCCACCACTATTTAAAAAAAAATAAAACTTTGAAACTAGTGGAAATGCCCATTTTAGCAGCCGATTAAAAAAAATTGACATCTATGCAAATCTATTAAAAATCATATTGAGTCTCACAAACTCTCTCAAATTCCATACTAAGATCCAAATAAAAGTTACTCAATGCCCGTGTAACCATGCTTCTTGTGCAGTGTTTCTGGAGTGACATGAATCCATCCTTCAACTTCACTAGGCTTGATTGGCATGGTTTTGGAGTATGCCCCCAACAATTGAGGTGAAGATGTTGAATTGAATGAGCCAAAAGTGACGGTGGTATTGTTTGATTCCACCACATCATCAAGACCTAAGTCCATGACTTCTTCTTAGGCCAACTTCATGATGAGATCTTTCAACATGAAGCACATTTCAACCGAATGACTGATGACGCGGTGGTACTTACATTATCTTGGGTTGTCGGTGATTCATCTCTTCCGACCGTTTGCACTCGGGTAAATCGATCATTTTTTTGTCGAGCAAGTCCTCTAACATGGAAACCACATCGAAGTCGGGGAATTGATAAGTATTCTCCTCAAGCTCTTTTAAAGCGCGTTTACGCCTCTCTTGGTCACAAAAAGCTTTGGTGAACTTCATCTTGTCTCATGTAGAGATTTTAACGGGAGTTGTGTTGACCAACATCGCTTCCTTGACAGGCTCCCTCACAGATTTGTCCATTTTTTGCCCAAAGAATTTGTCTTTTCTATAGTTAGCAATCGGGTCTTTCTTCCCATGATGTGCGATGCTTAACTCCATGTCGTGGGTGCGAGTAGCTAACTCTTCGAAAGTCTAGGGCTTGATACCTTAAATAATGTAATGCAAGCCCTAATGCATGCCTTGTAAGCATATCTCAATCAAGGAGATTTCCGAGAGTTTGTCTTTGTATTCGAGACTTAGAGTGCGCCATCTATTGATGTAGTCAACGACTGGCTCGTCCTTCTATTGCTTTGTACCTGTGAGCTCCATCATGCTGACGGTGCGACATGTGTTGTTAAAGCAGTTCAATAACTCTTGCTCCAATTGTTCTTAACTGTTAATAGACTCGGGCTTTAGGTTAATGTACCAATTAAAAGCATTCTCCTTCAGAGAATGGACAAACTGCTTTGCGAAGTAGTCTCCTTCAGTTCCTGCATTGTTGCAAGTCTTGACGAAATAGGCAACGTGCTACTTTGGGTTCCATTTTCTATCGAATTGGATGAACTTAGGTGGCTGGTACCCCATCGACATCTGTAAGTCATCAATCCATCTGGTATATGGCTTCGAATACAACAGTGTATCCTACGAAGTGCCTCTTACATGTGCTTTGATGGTGTTCGCAATCATGCCTTGGAGCTATTGGTAGGAAAGATAGCCCATCGATATAGCTTCAGTCTTCAGCTTTTGCTTGTTTCTGGCCTTGTTTGCATGACGCTTATCGTCCTTGCCAGACTCCTGGTCATTTTAATTTTTCCTTGGGTCTGGACCGAATCTTTCATCATGTTGCGCCTCCAACTTGTCCATAAGCGTAACAATCTGCAAGTCTTTTTCTTCAATAGTTCTGGTCAACCTTGCGATCGTCTCATTCATCTAAGCCAATGGTTCTTCAATAGAGGTGGGGCTAGTGGCTATGACTTGCGCAACCAAAGGATGTGACTCTCCTCCACACATCAAATGTGATGGTGAAGTCTCCGTGCGACGGTTACTGGTTAGTGATCAGCGGTAGGCTCTCGTGCTTGAATTTGCGTCTGAAGCTAGTAACAATAAGTGCTCACATGAACCTTCTGACACTAGCAAACCTTACTTGCCGCTCTGAGGTGTCCTCGTGTGTGCCACAACAGCATTCTTCAGTGGGCCCAACGAGGTCAAGCTAATGTTGGGTTCGCATATCTAACGTTCCCCTTGCTCCCTTAACGACACCAACTTTGAAGTGGCATGTTGAAAAGTGGTAACCTGCCTTTGCCTTACTTCGAGTTATGATGCCAATAGATTTTTCACTTGCGGTAGAAGTGTTGGCGCTCCTTCCCTTGGTTGCGAGAACGGCTTTTCTTTTCTTTGATGCCATTAAGTTTGGAGTGTGCTTGGATTTCTTGAATTGAGAAAGAGATGAGAGCTGGAGATTATCCCTTTGGGTGTGCTAAATTTGTAAACATGAATTTCTTGTACCAAATGAAACAAGAACTCGTGTACAAAATAATTTGAATTAATATCAATTTAGGGTTACAATCTCTTTACAGCTTGATTGTTTGATTCGATATCCGAAATGTAAGGTATGTAGTGTTGTTGATCAAAGGGTCACGATGACTTGATCTTGTATAAATGGATGCCGCAAGGTTTTGGCTCTTGGCAATGGAGTAACCTACATATGTATGGGTGCTTAGTGGTTATTCACGGGTTTTATGAAGAATGCGGACAGCTTTCCGAGTCTTCTTGAATGTTTGAGTGTTTGGGGGGTTTGAGTGCTTGAGAGCTCCAGAGTTTCAAAGCTTCAACGTTTGGGCGTGAATGATTTTCTAAACCTTTTCCTTTGTCTTGGAGCCTCCTATTTATAAACTATCTAAGCCTTGACTACAGATGGATTTGACCTTGATTTGTGGCTTGGTTAATTGACGAAAGAACCATGACTCGATTTGACTCCATCAATTAACATTTGATTTAATTAAATTAAAATCAAATCATTCCTTTCCGCCAAGTGTTGACATGTGTCATTCTTGATGACTCGTCCGATTTTGTTGAGTCACACACCACATGTGTACAATTTTGTGCAAAACGTGGCGCATACGACGTATGCCCTGGCACGTCGAAGCTTTAATGCATTGGTGAACACTTATTTCATTGAAATTTTGATGTCTACATATATATATATATATATTAATTTCAGTAAAAAAGTATTCTACAATGAGAGAGAAAGTCAATCCTTCCATATTCAATGGTGAAGTCACCTACAAGACTCATGTGGGTTGTAGCCCAAAGAGGTTTTTTGTAAAGATAGTGTTATCCATACACTCATTTTTACTTCTCACACATTCCTCTCAATTTTCGGCTATCTGATTAAATGAATTGAAGATGATCAATAAAAAAAAAAATTAATAAGGGTCTGTAGGAGGTAAAATGAGTGTGTGAATAACACTATTTAATACATGTCATTATTTAATGTATATAAAGTAGAGGATAGGTAATAAATAATACATTTTATGCTAAAATTATAAATTAGTTCTATCTCTCGTCTCCCTTTATCCTATTCGTAAAAGAAAAAGATCATTTATCCTATACGATTTAGCCTTTGTGCTTCTTATTCAAGAAAAGAAAAATAATATTTTTTTAAAATCCACAATTAGACCTCTGCATTTTCTTACTTTCCTTTGCGATTTTCTAATGAATGTCACATTTGGTATACTCTTAATCTCTTTATTTACTTATTCTTGATTTAATTGGTAGGCAAACTATTTATATGGTCCTTGAATTTATCAGTTAGGGTTATGATTTTGAGAATAGTTTATATTCTGTGTTGTTCTTTTATATTGATTATTATATAATTTTATATTAGCAAATATAATTTTATGATATTAATTTCAGCTAGCCCACTCAAGCAAAAAAAATCATGGCTCCGCCTTTGCATATTCATGCTTAGGGATTTGGATCCCACCCGGATCTAAATGTGAGGATCCTAGGGATTCTCACATCTTAACTATTCATCGTGCATCGTGCGGATAGAAATCATTTGATTTTTTATTATTTAAAATTAAACACAAATAGTACCTAACGAAAACTGACCACATGATGTACGATGAATGACTAGAATGTGGGGATCCTAGGGATTCCCACAAAGTGAATCAAGAGAGGATCCTCCTCCCATGCTTAGTACTTTCTCTAGTTAATGCATTAATATACATAATTACCATATTACCCATTTTATTAATTGAATAATCAAATTTGCTTTATAAAGAGGGACATGCTTGTCTTTTCACCATCTGGTTGATAAGATTTCCTTGATAGCATTCTCTCACAAATTATCTAACTAGAGAAAGGTCATGTTGAAAAGTTTAAATTGGTACGGAAAGGTCTTGTTGAAGAGTTTAAAGTCCTAATTAGTTTGGAATTGAAACTTTAAGTAAATGTTGATACTTAATTAGCACTCATAGTTAGATTAGAATTGTGTGTAAGTTTCCCACGTATAAATACTTAGTACTCATATTTTTGTACTTCTCCGATGCGAGACTCTATGACAATCAAATATTTACTCTTCTTGGCTAGCAAACTTTACTTCTGATAGAAACGAAGCAAATGTATCTAGAGAAAAATTGGCTTCACATAAATATAGGAGTTTCGTTCATGCCTATTTCTTAATGAAAAAGAATTTCTACGCTCTTGTTTTCTGCTTTTGCAGTCCATTTGTTTATATCCCTTAATCTCCTTTGATTGAAGTAATGGATAAAAGAAAAAGGAAAAGATGAGCGCACAAGGAGGAAAAAAGCAGAAATCATTTCCTTCCTTATTTGTTCAAGCTAGAGATTTATATATAGAAGCCGAGGCTTCTTATTAATTAGGCCATGGCTACATTTGAAAAATCACTTGAGAACATGATTCAATTTGGTCATAGGAAACGACGGCGCTCATTCATCCTAATAATTGAATAATCTGCTACATTATGTGACAATTGTGTGTAAAATAATAATGATGCGAAGAAGGAACTCCATGAACTACATAACACAAAGATGTTTGAACTTGAACGCATAAGAGGAGCAAATTGTTCCAATGAAGCCAAGATTTACTAATGCATGCAGTTGATGAATGTGATCTTGGGAACAATATCGGCAATATTGGTGGTGAATCAGGTTAGGCTTATAAAGCTTATCATAGTACATGTTATTCTTTCTACACGTCTTGGGCTTGAGTTACTGGGCTTGAATATGCTTCCTTAAATTGGGTTTTTGAAAAGTTTCACTAGCTCCAGCTTAAAGTATTGGTTGAACGATTGGGTATTCCAAAAGATTGACATTGGCTCCAATGACTGAATATTGAATGGGTCTTTGAAAAGATTAGTGTTAGCTCCAGTAACTGAATGCAGACTGATTAGACTCTCGAAATGATTAGCATTAGCTCAAGTATAATGACTTGACCAGCTCTTAATGTAGGAATTGGTTTCCCTAGCTGTTCCATATGGGGCCACTCATGAAGAGGCGTGTTGAAGAATAGAATCTCATATTAGAATATAACAAAATAATATACGATTAATATATAGGAGTTTCCACCCCTTATATCACTAAGGTCTTTTAAGATAAAACTCCGTACCTAACAATAAGTGGTTAAATTGAAGACAATATCAATAATATTAATGGTCATGAACCGTTCTGGACCTTTAAAGTTAATCACACTACAAGTCTGACTCGAATTGTTTAATTTGCATGCACTGAGACAAAATAACAAAAAATATTCGATCCACTAACAGACAGCCTTTTATGCATCTGCACTATCCTAATATTGTATCTGAATACTGCAACAAAAACTATAATATTTGAACTAAAAGTCACTCTGATTCTCCGAATGCAATTAATCTACCCCAAATTTAATATGCAGAAAATATAAAAAAATAAAATTCATCCCAAGGGTTGTCGACAATTAAGTCAAACCCATTATTTTTTAATCCTATGCAGGACAAAATGTGGTCCAGGAAAAAGAAAAAACAAATATAATCCTCCATACCCTGTGATCGTTGCCAGGCAATTTGATTTGCAATATATCCTCATCTGGTAGTAATTGGGACGTTTCTGCTCGGCTTTTATCTCTGACTAAGTTTTTTCTTGTTTAAAGCAAACGTACTTAACCCTACGATTTGTATATACAATTGGAATCCTAAAATATAAAAAATGCAACCTAAGCATGAAAAGAAAGAACACTTCCAAACAAAATTTAAAAGCTTCAAACCCAGAATTTGTCTGTCACATGCATTCAAATCGGGTTGCGTTAACTTGTCGGCGACCTAACCAACATTTCTCACTCCATCCATGACTTCCATTCTATTTATAGACGTACATCACATACACTGTTTGATTCATGCCTCAATTATCTCCATACATTTGCGTCAGTCACTAGAATTCTAAGATGATGAGCAGTTCTTCCTCACTAGTTCCGGTTCCGAGTCCCAAAAGGTACTTAGTTTTCGTAGCGTTTCAACATCTAGAGTTCGAGCAGGTGTTTATAGGTTAAGTGGTTAATATATTACTGTTATAACCCTGCACTTGAGGTCCAGAGCTCGAATCTCTAAGTTTTACATCTATTAACATACGTCTCATTTGTCGTCATTGATTTTGCAGGCTAGAAGGCAAAGTGGCAATTATCACTGGAGGTGCTAGTGGAATTGGAGAGAGCACTGCAAGATTGTTTGTCTTCCATGGTGCAAAAGTCATCATAGCCGACGTCCAAGATGAACTAGCTCTGTCCCTCTGCAAAGAACTCAACTCAGACGGAGAGTCCATTTCGTACATACGTTGCGATGTCACTATCGATTCGGATGTGAAAAATGTTGTAGACGTGGCTCTGTCAAAGTACGGAAAGCTTGACATCATGTACAACAATGCAGGCATATCCGGCAAATTGGACCCATCTATTTTGGGAGCTGATGCCGAGAACTTCAAGCAAGTGTTTGATGTGAACGTCTACGGAGCTTTCTTGGGCGCCAAGCATGCTGCTAGGGCAATGATCGCTGCTAAAAAAGGTGTCATTCTTTTCACTTCGAGCGTGGCATCAGCGAGTTGCGGCGAGTCTACACACGCATACACCATGTCAAAGCACGCGGTGGTGGGACTTATGAAGAGCTTGTGTGTGGAGTTGGGGCAGCATGGGATTAGAGTCAATTGCATATCTCCGTGTGCCATGGCAACCCCGTTGCTGACGAATCTTATGGGGATTGAGAAAAATACGGTCGAGGAGTTGATCTGCGCTTCCGCGGTGTTGAAAGGAGCAGTGCCGAGGGTGGAGGATGTGGCGGAGGCTGCGGTGTACTTGGCGAGTGAGGAGTCTAAATTTGTGAACGGACTGAACCTTCTTGTGGATGGAGGTTATAGCACCACTAATCAGTCTCTTAGTATGGTTTTGAGGAATTTAATGTCCTCAAACCAGGCTTTGTAAGCATTATTCATTTCTTGTGCTACTACTATCTAGTCTGCTATGTTTTGATCCTTCGCGCTTTCTCTTTTTGAAGTATGAATCTTCATTTCAATACTCGTCATTCTCTCTTTTATGAAACACTGACCTAATGAGTTGTAACGAGTTAATTACACATGCACTCTTATGATTTAAGTGAAATATCAGTTTATAGTATCAATTTTTCTTTTTGAGAGAAAATACGATATTCATTGAAAAGAGGGAAATGTACAATGCAAGATGAGGATAGGGTGCATAACTGAGCCTCACTAAAAACGTTGCCAGAGATTTTCACCCGGTCTAAGAGAAAAAGAGTGTCCGCACTTACAAACTTAATTAGAAGTAACTATCCTCATTGAAACGCTTAAATAATAGGACTAAAGGGAATCAAATAGAACTATCTTGTACTAGCACATCCGCGAGTATATCAGGTGGGTGTTCCCGCCATTGCACCTCTAGTTGGTGACCAAGTCCAACACGAGCGAGCCTATGTGCAGCGTAGGGTATCAAACCTAACCTTTTGAAAATGTTATAATGAGACCTCAATTTGACGATTATAGGAGCAGTCTTATCATAGACTTTTAATTTGTTCGATTCACATGGATAACTAATAAATGTTTCAAAATCAAATTAACTTTTTTAAAAGATGATCCTCAGACGATGATGAAAATAATTAGTAAACGGTTCTGATTTTGACATTTGTATTCAGATATGATCAATGTCACATTGTCGTTAAAGGAGAAATGTCTCCTTGTATGTAAAGATTCAAGCAATATCCTTTCTTTTATTCCAAAATTTCTTATGTAACATAAATTAATGAATGTAAAATAAATTGTTGTTTTTCTTGTTACAATATAATAGATGAAAGCCATAAATCATAAACCCTATAATCCAATAAGGGCATAAACCGCATTTGCTATAAAGCTTTCTATACAAACAGTAATTCTTGTCTGCAAAACTACCATACGCACCAAAACCCTAATACAAAAGACTAGTTCAATATAAAGATTTTCCAAGAAGCCATCTCGAAACGGTGGTTTTCAATCTTCTTCTCTCTTAGTTCCTCACTGTAGATAGGACGAGTATTTGTCGAACTGGTTAACTTGAGAAGAGAGACCAAAGATGTGTATATAGAGGTTAGTAATTGCTCCTCCTATCAAGGTAGCACTTACCATTAGTTTCCTAATCAAAATAAACTACATCTCTTTCTTTTAATAAACATGACGTTAGTGAGTTAAATTGTTAAGGGATCTGTGAGGATCGAAACTCTAGCAGGATACATATACATAATTGCTTTCCACCATTGCTAAAGTGTCATCTACAAATAAAATAAATAAAACTACCTCTTACTTCAAAACTTGAGTTCAAATAATTTCCTTCCATTATGATTAAATTATATTTAATCCATACTAAGTCCAATAATAACAAGTGTCCATTACGCAGAGAAATTTTAAATATAAACATAAATAAAATGGAAGTTTTACAATAGATATAATAACAATAGTTTACCCTCATTTACTTATCTGAAAACATATATATCACAACAATAGTTTTATCTAAACTCACATTACGAACAGCCTAGCTTAATTAATTTTAACATAAGAAAAAGCTAGGGAAACTTTGTACCGTATTAGCTAATATATCATATGATGCGTCAAATAATGAGTATATATCACGTCAGTGAATGAATATGGTGTAACTATGTGGTCTCTCTAGTAATATTCTAATCTATATTCCCCACCCTCATCCACTTGATTGTTTGAGCCAGCTTTTGTACAAAGTATTTCTATTGATAAGTGTTTTTGTTAGAAGTAATTTTTAGTTAAAAACATATTGAATTTTATTTTTCCATTAAAAATCTAGGTATTTTTCCAGAATAAGCACTTGCTAGCCCCGATAGTTTATAGATTATGTTCTAGAAAAATAGTTTCTATAACCTAAAAGTAATGCTATTTATACCATATTTTTATACTATATTTCTATATGTGGACAGCCACATTATTTAAAAATTTGCAAAACCCAAGAAAAGAAAGCAGAAAGACTCATCATATACCACAATCATTATTTAATTAACTAGTTTTTCTTAATTATTAGTTTATTAAATAATGAACTAAATTAAAAAATCTGATTAATTCAAATAATGTGGTTGTCCAAATCAAATGCCACCTAAGGTGGTATGAAAATGTGGTAAAAAAACATGGTATGAATAGCATTACTCATAACCTAAAACATTTTTAAGTAAAACGTAATTAGAAAAGCTTTTGATTGTTAACAATTCCATTAGCAAATTCCAAATTAGAGAATGATTTATATGAAATGAGTTAACTACCAAATGAAATTTCGATCCAATATTGCATTACGATGTGGAAGTATTTTCCACAGAACAGTGCATTATTTGATCGAAGTGTCACGACAAAGTTTTTCCCAAACAGAGTCAATTTAACAAATAATACAGTGGCCCAATTTCATCCCCAATTTCTGTACATTAGCCCAATAACCTCATAAACCCACCAACAGAGATCTCCTATAAATATCCCAAAACCCTACCTTCCCTTCCCTTACCCTCTTTTCGCTTCTCTCACGAACACACACTCACCCGCCGTTCGTCTCCACCCAGCTCCGCCGCACAATTCCACCACCACCATGGGTCGCGTCCGCACAAAAACAGTGAAGAAATCCTCCCGCCAGGTGATCGAGCGCTACTACTCGCGCATGACCCTGGACTTCCACACCAACAAGAAGATCCTCGAGGAAGTCGCCATCATCCCCTCCAAGCGCCTCCGCAACAAGATTGCCGGATTCTCCACTCACCTCATGAAGCGGATCCAGAAGGGCCCGGTTCGTGGCATTTCGCTGAAGCTGCAGGAGGAGGAGCGCGAGCGCCGCATGGACTTTGTCCCCGAGGAGTCCGCCATCAAGATCGACGAGATCTCCGTGGACAAGGAGACCCTCGACATGCTTTCCGCTCTCGGTATGGCTGACATGCCTGGTGTCAAGCGGGTCGACCCGGAAGCTCAGACTCAGAATCTCGGGTACGGGCGTGGTGCACCCAGGAGGTACTAAAACGGAGAATGACCGGGTTTTGATGCTATAATACATTTGGTTTTTGAATTAGGAAGAAGTTTGTTGTGTGTTTAATTTTACTGTGGAAGTAATGCGTGTGACATTTTTGTTATGGGATTATGTCAATTTTGCATTTAGAATGGAAAGCGTTGCATTTTATTGAATTCGTCAGATGAATCGTATTGGTGATGATTGTTGCTTCTTTCGGTTAATATCACTGTTGCTTTCGGCTTCAAGATTATGATTTGGTTTCGAATTTTATGGTCCTAGTTGGGAATGACTAGTTTGATCTCAGAAACAATGTTATGGCTTTGTTTCTGATCGTCGGAATTTGTAACCTTTTTGATTCCGATTTTGATGCTTATTGTCGATTTTTCATGCGTTATTCAGTCCATTCAGCATGTAAGCTGTAGTGATTTGTTCAATTTACTTACTAAAATGGTTAGTTTAATCGGTTAACACTATCAGTA
Organism: Malus sylvestris; assembly: GCF_916048215.2. Lineage (NCBI taxonomy): Eukaryota > Viridiplantae > Streptophyta > Magnoliopsida > Rosales > Rosaceae > Malus > Malus sylvestris. The sequence goes on from NC_062273.1 coordinate 3,044,649, forward strand.
TCATTGTTGTATGCTTGGTTCAGTCATGTCTCTTGCTTCCACACCAGCGCCCGTTTTGCCTTTTTCTTCCCGTAAATACATAAGCAGTAGTGTCTTTGGTTTTTTACCATGTCCTCCTTGTTAACTGGGTTGTTATACCGTCCAAAGATTGTTGAATTAAAGTCCCGGAACCACTGCATTGTGGTCTTGTTGTCACGACGATGCCCACTTTGCTCCCCTCTCACCGATTCTTCTTGTCACTGTCATATGCTCCTCCTTGTTCGTAGGATAGTGAGATAGCCCCTCCCTGCCTTTAGACGAAAAATGCCCTCTTCTACATCCCCTTGACAAAATTTTCGGAAATGCGAAACTTGCCCTGTAACCTAGCGTTGCTGTTTGCTGCTTGGTGGTGATTTTGGAATCCATGACTCAATTCTATCCATTGAACAAAAGATGTATGGTTAAGATTTGTTGTCGGCGACTTAGCTTCAAAAGGTTATTAGGAAGATCGGTTTTTAATTTCGACTTGTTCGAATTCGTTATGCTGTTGCTTAATCCATCCCAAAACAAAACTCAACATCTTCCATGTAAAAGGAGCTTTGATGAAATGAGTGTCGCTTATGTTTTCCTCGTTCGAAAGGAACGAGGATATAGACAAGCTGGTAAAAAGAGCCGCCAATATTACAGGACCAAATGAAATATACAGGGAAATCGCGATCATGAATTCGCACAGCATACACCACATCAAACGCAAGCTGCCTCTTCAATCTACAAGCGTTTTCACCGCGAAGTTCTGGAGATACAAATTCTTTACTCACTTGAATTAGCAAGCCCAACCATGTTAAGCATATGGCGGTCTTCCTTAAATCTCTCCAGTACATTACCTTTTCCACCGGCGTGTTTTTCTTGTTCTGCTACTTTGGTAACAACTCCCCAGCATTCTATCACTTCCGGGTGTATCCGGTTGGTCTTGGAGAGGCAAGGGGAGCCAAATGTGGTACAGGAGAAAGTGTGCCCCTGATCAAAGCTGGCCGAAAGAAAAAGGCCAAAGTGATTCACCTTTCCTCCAAAACCGATACCATTCGGGATACTCTCTGAACTGAAATTCACTGCACACTGCCGGCATACAAAACAAGAAGACTTCAAACCATCATAATCCGAAACAAACTCGACTCATTTACGAAGCTGATCATCTGAATAAACAAGCTTTTACAATGTGATGCGGTTCAGTTGATTGACTCTAAACTGAAAGAAACTAAGACCCTAAGACATTCATCAACCAAATGGATGCTAAAATCTTATTAAAGAAACGAGTCTTCTATTTCGAGAGCAATATAAATTATAAGATCGAGTGGGAACTCACCCATTGTATGTTGGTGTTTGCCCCCGTTGGCCTGAATGTTGACGCCTTCGGATACAGCTGGAAAAGAAAAGACTTCAGATCTCCATAGAAACCACCGTGCCTCTCCCATGGCTGAGAAGCGTAACCCCCATAAATATAACCATCTTTATCCTTGATGATTAACACAGTTGGTCCTTTATCATTTCTGCAGTTCATTGAACAATTACCCATTCCATCCCAAATTAGTTGCAGCAACCGACAAGACTGAAACTAAAGTAGCAAAAAAAAATGTATTTAGCATCTTATCTAAGACGGGAAAGTGGCAAAGTATAACCATTTAATGGAACACTTCCGTGGTCTTTATACATGATCTCCCCTTCAACCCAAGATAAACGAAACAAAACCAAAGTAGCGACTTGGTGCAGTCATATCACATTCTGTGGATGCGCATCTAAACCAAAACAGGCTACATTATACAGAATTTGTGCTCATTGCCTATCTAACAAGGCACATCCATGAACACCCCCCCGTTTGACTCTAAAAGTGTATCCAGAAATCTAAATCCTCGTTTTGAGAACAGTGATAAATTCACATTGTGACGAGGACATATTCAACTTCACAATAGAAATATAATTTACTTTAAGAGATTCAAAATGAAATAAAAAAATAAAATAATAATAACTGTGTAAACAAGATACTCACGACATGCTGCCCAAAAAGGTGTTAAAGCTCAGACCGCTAAAAGAACTGTGATATAGCAGTTTCCATTCCATCAGCTCTTGTTGTGGAAGGATTCCTCCTATATGCCAAGCATATACCTCCTTCAGTAGCACCATATTTGAATCGATGTTTTCCACATGCATCAGTCGAGGAACTTGGGAACCTGGTCTTCCTAAACAGAATGGCGATGTCAAAAGTATTGGAAGTACAAATCAAATTTCAGATTCTCCCACACTAATTGGGATAACAGTTTATAATGTAACACCAACAAATCCAGAGGATCAAAATGAAAGAATTCAGAAAACCTTGATGAGGAGGTATCAATAAGCTTCCAAGGAACTTCCTGACAGATGGGAGAAGAGTACACCAAGTTCTGAAATCTTCAAGAGACAAACTTTCTTGGTCGTGTCCTTCGTCATGCTTAGTAAACTTTGCAGCATTAAGAAACACATCGACACTGCCCTGATGTGCATTTGATCCACGTTCAGAGTTGTCCATATTTAATACATTGTCAAACATTGCACCCAGAACACATTCCAAATCCGACCTGAATTTAAATTCCAAATATCATATACATCAGATGAGACATAAAAAGAATACAAAGACGGGTATTTCTTATCACATTATAAATAGAAATCACGAAACTCTTCCATCCTTACCGCAGCTACAACAAGAAGTAAATCCAAAGTCATGCAATAAGCCATATGTTCTTAACTCTATTTACTTTAAATTATTGAAAGGGGTACTTGTACGTTTTTATTCAACAAATCTGAAGAAATATCACACTGTGAACTTAAAGCAAACAAGAGTAATTAAACTCTATATTTCTATGAACTGCAAGCCAAAATAACAAGTATAACCCAAGTCATGTAATACGGCACTGCCATACTTTAAGATATCTGTTCTTATTTCTATGAACTTTAAATCATTCAAATGCTAGTTGCATTTATCTATTCCACAAAATTGAAGAAACTCACGGTGTGAAACTGACTAAAACTATACCAACCGAATCTAAACTACTGGACGCCACAACCGGTTTCTGTAGACAGGATATAACAAAACCACATACTTCAACCAATTGCCATCAAAATATGAATCTCTATTGTATATTCTCGATAATGTTGGAGTTCCAATCCTACCTTCCCACAATGCCATCCCCGGATACGTCTAACAACTGATATATGAATTCTTCAATGTCATCTTTCGTTCCCTTCTCATAAATCCCCTGAAAACCCACAAAAAAAGGAAGCAAAATAAAGCAAATGGGCATATGATAAAACTCGAAAATACGAAACAAACATTGCAAAGTTCACAAGATTTTCAAGAAAAAAAAAATTACTTTGGCAATAACTAAGTCTTCAAAGGTGAGCTTTCCGTCTTTGCGTTGCTGGATAACTAAGTCGAACATCCTATCTCCCAGAGCTCCCTTTAGTCCGAAATAAGTCTACGAAAACACAAACTCCATATCTAAGTACAGAGGAAAGATCATTTTACAGCAAAAGAAATGGAATTTCCATGAAAATTGGAAGAGCCGAAGACATGGGTGAAGCTAATTTACCTTGAAAACTGAGGGGGAGATGTACGGACCACCGCTCTGCGACTGAGCAGCCAGAGACGCGTGCAAGGATTTGAGATCTTCGAGTTCCGTATGAGTAAAAGCTCTGCAATCAGTTCCAAATCAATCAATCAAATATATATATATATATATAATGTATATGCAGATAATTAGAGAGAGAGAAAGAGAGACCTAGAGGAGGAAGCAAAGCGAGGATTGCGAGAAGGAGGTGACTGAGAGTTCCCCATTTTTTTATGGTTTTCTTCTTCCCTCTGCAGTGTGGACTCTGAAAAAATCTAGATTGATATTTATACTTTTTCATTGCAATTTTTTTGAAGTAGGTGCTTGTAATTTACTAATATGTTCAAACTCCCCCAAACATTTTGGTAATTACATGTATCTCATAAGAACTTGGGATTCATTAGCTTTCTACTCAACTTTGCTTAATATTAGTTGTTAATTTTGTTTAATTTATTCAATTCGGTACGAAGAAGTGTGTGAAAATTAAAAAACAGTCTATAAAAATCACTTATCAAGAAAAAAGAATCATTTTGCCCCTTTCAAAATTTTCTTTTCCTTTTTTACAATTTTAGAGTTCAAATTTGAGATATCATCTCATTTTGTGTTTTTTCTGTAGACCAACACTTTATTTGTCTATCAACATTAAAAATTTCTAACAAATATAATTTACGAGTAATTACAGGTGGGATTTATTTTACATCAATGTTGTACACTTGTACTCAATTTGGAAGTGAAAAAATTCAGACTTTTTCAATTGATTTGGAGGAAAAAAAACTACATACAAGTATCAAGGTCATTCTCAATAAGTAATGACCTCATGATGATATGGAGTCATAGGATTACATCATGAAAAAAAAATTATTTTTTGGAGTTGACAAAATCATCAAGATTTCTTATTCCTTTTCCTTTTTCTCTTCAACTCTTTTTTTGGTACGTGTCCTTTAAGAATTATTTTGTGTCGGCAAGGAATCAATATCTAAAGAACATTTAGCCTTTTTAATTGCAAGGATAAAATAAAAAAAATTAAAAATTGTGAGAATTTGAGCTTTGAGGTGCTAAATTGAAAGCTTTTACAAACTTGAGGGACCGAATTGCAGAAAATGGAGACTGTAAAGTTAATCACAACTGAAGTGGAAGGAAAACCAACTTAAAGAGAAAAGAGAGGTTTGTTTGTACGCAAGTTTAGTGAAGGAATTTATACTCAGAGCCTCAAGGACCCAACCAAAAAATCCACAATTTATTATAGCAAAAGCCAAAAGCCAAAAGCCAAAAGCCAAAAGCCAAAACGCAAAACCCATCTGGGTTTTCTTCTAAACTTCAAGCTGTTCAACAGCAACTGAGATAAGCCCTTCTTCTCTTCTTCAACTCAGATCTGTAAGTTCCATGCTTTTCTCTTTCACTGATTTTTTAAGCTTTATTAGTAGTATCTTGGATTGGGGTAACGGGGTTCTTCTTTCTTGCTTCTTTGGCCGTGTTTGGTTGTTGAGAAAATTGTAGGAAACAGAAAATTAACTGCAAAGTTTCTTCCCTTTTTAGCCCTTTCATATATTGTGTGTAGTACTTGTATTGCTATTGGTTTTTGTGTTACTGTGTATTTAAGGTAAAATGCTTGAGATTTAGGCACCATTTTTTTGGGGGGTTGTATTGTCAGCAACCAAAAAAAGCAGATATTGCTGAAGCATTCGGATGTTTAGGAAAGGAAGCCATTTTTCTTTTATTGTTGTTGTTTTTGTTCTTTTTTTCATGCTCCCGTGGAAAAAAAATATATACCCATCTTCAAGTCCAGAAATACTTATGTCGTCGTCGTACCAGTGCACAAGGCTCCCGCTTTACGCAGGGTCTGGGAGAGGTGAATGTCGGCTAGCCTTACCCCCATTTATGGAGAGGCTGCTCCCAAGTCTCGAACCCGAGACCTACCGCACATGGGCGAAGACACTTGCCATCGCACCAAGTGCGACCTCTTTATGTAATATAGAAATTTAAATCTTCACAAACTCAGTTATGAAACATGATTACATGAAATAAATGTAGAAGGATAAATGAAGACAAAGTTTCTTGCTAATGGTTATCGGTGTCCAACCGAACTATAAAATGAGATCATGCTGTCAAATTAAATAATTTCTCACTCTTTTTTGTGAATTGTGAGTTCCTTTCATTCATGAAATATTTGATATGCTAATTTTGGAAATGTATACCAGATTTCGGTGAGCGCTGCATCTGAGTCTGTGACAATGTCCAGACCATGGGTGTTGGTTTGTCTGCTCCTGTTAATTGTGTTTACATCACAGTTTGAATGGAAGCAATATGGGAATGATGAACCAAGTCCAAGTACCTCCAAGAAACAACAATATATATCTGAAAGGGAAGAAGCCGTGAAAGAAAAAGTGAGTGCTAATTTTGGAAATGTATAGCATACGGATTCTTTTCTTTGCCTACCCTATCGTGTGATTTTGAGTTGGAAATCTGTAGTTATTTACTTTCACAAGTGTTAGTTTGAACAATATACATGTATTTCAATTATTTAATGTTGTTAGTTCGGGGAATAGAAGACAAATTAGTAATGAATAGGCTATTCTGGTCTTCAAATTCAGAAATTTATGCAGCGAGCCTTTGGGATTAAGACTTAAGCAGTCAACATACCTGAGTTTTGGGTCATTTTTTTGCTTCATTCAGGACTTAAGTTCTAACTTTTAAAAGCAGTTAATATAACAAACTCATATCTCCACATTGCCCTGTATACATAATGATACCCTTGCTTTGATTCTTGTCCAGAGAGAGTAAGTGTTCTACGACAATGCATGAGCGATCTAGATAAAAATTCTTTAGTTGATGCCACGGCCCCTAATAATTGGCTTCTTCCGTTAATGACCTCTATATCTGAAGTGTTTGCCCATTTCTGTATGGGAGTTATCATTGGCACTGCAAAAAAGTCATCATGAACTCCACAACGGAGGGGGTAATGCTGGATGGATGGGCTTTTTGAAGTGCTCACAAACAGCAATTCCCTTCTCTAAATGACCGATCTTTGATTTTTTTTGGGTTGGGCTTTGAATTTGTTTAGCGAGAAGGAAATATGCAGGATTATATACCTTTGGTTTTATCTAGTTTCCTTCTATGCAGAATGCTTCTCCAATTGGCACAACTTTGTCTATAAATTTAGACTGCATATTCAGAATTAGAAAAACCTCTTGCTTATGCCTGGCTCACAACCAATTGAGAGATTGAGAGGGAGCGTGGGACACCCGATGAGGAAGAACAGTATAATGTTTTATATTCCCTTTTATGGACTATATTTACAAATACCAAAAAGGATGGGAAAGAACTTAATGAGAGAGAGAATTTACCCAGTTGCAAACTAACAGTGCTATAGGCCGCATAATCAAGGCATTCATGTAACCCCATTATGAGTTATCTGATTGGGGCCTTTTTGAATTTTGTTGCATTAAGTACTTCAAATGCTAAGAGGTCGCACTTGGTGCGATGGCAAGTGCCTTCGCCCATGAGCGGTAGGTCTCGGGTTCGAGACTTGGGAGCAGCCTCTCCATAAATGGGGGTAAGGCTAGCCGACATTCACCTCTCCCAGACCCTGCGTAAAGCGGGAGCCTTGTGCACTGGGTACGACCTTTTAAGTACTTCAAATGCTAATTTTCACTTTGGATATTCTAATTTTATCTTGGCGTACACAATTTACTACTTATGAGTTATGTGATAATGTATTATTAAGTTACCTGCATCTTATATACCTGCGGTAGCATAATGGCCTAATTCTACAAATTATGGTGGGGTCAACTGGGAGATAAGTTCATTAACCTCATTGAATATCATCTTCACTGCAGATTATCCTCTCCCAAGAGAAAAATATACAAAAACTTAATGAGCTTGTGCGGAGTCTTCGAGAACAATTGCTACAATGTAGAGGTGAAAATGAGATTGTCAATGGCACTTCAGCTCCTTTGACTGAACTTCTTTCTGAACTGGAAAGGCATCCACTTTTGGAGGATTAATGATGGATCATACGTATTAAACATCAATATGCTTGTACCTGTAGGTAGGAAAATCTAAATTCTTTTTTATTGCTTAGCATCATGTGAAATTACATTTGTTTAGTTGCAAAGTGCAATATCAGAACTCTTTATCTTTTGCCAGTATGTTATGGATATATAAAGTTTCTATATTGGTGATATTTTTAGTAAATGATTCGGTGGCATGAAATGAAAACCAAGGTTCAAATATTTTGTAGGAACATAACCAATAAATGCAGAGAAATATTATCGTAAAAGCATCATGTTAGTACTTATTACCTATTATTTCAACATCCTAACACCAAACACAGGGATTAGAACTTCCTAGACGCTGTATGCTGGGATCGCCTATTGTCCACCCCTTTCATATTCCTGGTGAATCAGTACTCATTTGGCTTACCAAACTTAAACATGAACCAACACCTCGGTTTCAGTCCTGGACTACCTAGCTCGTCTAATGATTTAATTAAGTTTCTGCATTGAGTTATGGTCCCTAACGGGTTATCATTGAGGAGACCCCCAATGGTATATTTGTTGGGCTGAACCTTTTTAACAGTCATGCTAAGTGTCATGAACATTCTTTATTAGCTATTATCCTTTTATATTCTCATGAATTTTGTCCTCTCAATATTAAACTGTTGTTACGTTGGTGCAGAGGCATTTAAACTGTTGTTAATATATTTTCTCATGAAATGGTAAGTGTTCATAAGTGTACTCAGTAAAAGAGTGAAGTTGGTGCAGGGTTCTTCCTTGCTGTCATCATCTCACGTTTGAACTCCAAAACTTTTTGTGAAGAAACCTGTGTTGAGATTCATGTTTGGATTTAATATTTACATGAACTTAATTACAATGCCTGACACTTCAATTTATGATTTTTGGAAAGAGGCATTTAATTGCAACAGTGTTTCAATTTTTAGTACCATTTTCTGGAATCACCATTATTGTGATCTTAGTACCCTGTATGTCTTACCTTTGCTTTTCCCTCTCCTTCACATGTCTTCACATGTCTATCACCATTATTGTTAAACTTTTTTCCGTTCTTACTATTGTAGTTTGTACTGTGAGAAGATTTAAGGCTAGTGTTTTACTTCTATCCCGGTCTCTCGAATTAATTCCTCGCCCCATAATATTTAGTAGTTACTGTGAAAATGGTCCCAATTTCTTGCGAGTTGGTAATAAAATTTAACATGAAGCCTTCTCTGCTGCTGATTCAAAGTTTGTAGTATTGTATTTTTGATAGGAGGGCAAGCCTTTTATATTGTTCCAATTAGTCCACAATATTTCCCCCTGTATTATAAGGGTGATACAAAAAGGTCTATTTTAGCATTGAAACAATAGTTACCGCATTCATCTTTAGACTGCTAGGAAAGTGGGACTCTCTGGGAATTTCTTCAGTTGCATAATCAGAGACAGATTAGTGCCATCATATTAGGGTTTACCAATGTAAATGAAGCAACTGTAGATAAACCAAGGGGAGGAAACAAAAGACTAAACCATTTCCTTAATATAGATTAAAGGAGATATACGAAGAACTAATCAAGAGCTTTTGTAGTAATCTCATCTACTTAATTGAAATTGTTTCTGAGGTCCTATTTTCTGTGGAAGTTAGCTGCACAACTGCGTACAAAGAATTCAATCTTTTAATGAATTTCTTTCTGAGCTTGAAAGGCATCTACCTTTGGAGGATTAGTCATGGATCATACATGTCAATTTCAGCATGTTTGTATCTGCAAGTAGGGAATCCAAATTCCCTTTTATTGTTTAGCTTCATGTGAAATTACATCCATTTGGTTGCAAATCACATTACCAAATTCTTATCTCGTCTTTTGCCAGCATGCTATGGATATTTACTTTTTTGTGGTTTGCTGTTTTACGTTTCTGGTTCATTTGAGTCTTCTCTAGTAGTCAATAGTAGAAAACTGATTCGGTATTTGATGTCTGGGTAAACTGGTGAATCAATAGTATGGCCTTGGTTGTATCTTTGTAATATTTCTGAATAATTTGGGTTGTAAAAGCATCATGTTATAACTTATTATTACCTATTACTTAAACATAATATCTAACACTTGGATTACTTTAGAAAATTTTGTAGACGCTTAGTCCGAGATTGTCTGTTGTCCAGCCCTTCAGTGAATCTTGTAAATTGATTGGTTTCTACAGCTTACCAAACTTAAACATGAACCAATGCCTTGGCTGGAGTTCTGAGCTAGAAATCTTGTCTTATGATTTATTAAGTTATAGCTGCCGATAGGATGGTTGTTCAGGAGATCCCAGTGGGAAGTGTTCATAAGTGTGTGAAGTTGGTGCAGTATTGTCCCTTGCAGCTTTCGTCTTGAAGTTCATTGTTCGCAAGTCCTTCAAAAATTATTGTGAAGAAACCTTCTGAGATTCATGTTTGGATTTAAAATTCAGATGAACAGACGTTGTTGTATAACCACTCATCGGGCTGATGAGTTGTAGGAGGTACATTTTGATCTGAACTTGATTACAATGTCTGACGCTTCAATTTATGATTTTGGTGAATAGGCTTTTGAAAGTGTTTGTAACTGTTTAGTACTATTTCTGGAAACACCATTATTGTATTTTCAGTAGCCATTCTTACCTACATTTAGCCGACCCCACTTAGTGGGAAAAGGCTTTGTTGTTGTTGTATTCTTACCTACATTTTTCTTCCATTTCTTTCACATGTCTACGATCATACCAGATGCACTTCTGTATTCTTTTCCATTCCTACTGTTGTACTTTTTACCTTTGAGAAGACCAAGGCTGGCGATTTACTTCTCCTTCCGTCTCTCCGATTTATTTCCTCAACCTATCTTATTTAGTATTGTTATAGGATGGTCCCAGTTTCTCACAAGTTGTACTGAAACTTTAACACGAGTCCTTCTCTGCTGCTGATTCAGAGTTAGTAGTTTTTGTATTTTTTATAGGAGGGGCAAGCCTTTTACATTATTCCAGTCTATTTTTCGCATTGTATCCATAGTTAGCGCATTCATCATAGTAAGTAGCTCCAGCTCCGTATCAAAGTCACGGTCATCATGGTTCCTGAATACAATTTGAGGCCTTCTTTGATGCTCTACTGTGAAGTTAGCGTTATATGTCACAGTATATTGCACAGTCGACTTTTGGCAAACTGGGAAGAAATCAGTCAAGTTAGGTATTAGGGTTCAAGAAAAAATTGAACATAGCACGAATTTAAATTGTATCAAACCGATTTACAACCCAAATACTCCAGAACAATCATGGGCAGGTGAGAACTTGGGATGTTTGCATGATTCTAGTGAAGGTCAAGGGACCTCTTTGTAGTAGGTGCAATGAAGTCTTGAGGCATTTGGGTGCTCAAGGTTGTTAAACTTTAGATAATACCTATTTTTTTACCTTTGATTCTGCTTTGCTCCTACATGTCAGAAGTCAACCTACGTTCATGGTTAGGGGCCTTGAAAATCGGTATGTACTTTTAGATAGCAGGCCAAGTTGCAGTAAGGTAGTGGTGGTTGTGGTAATGGTGGGGTGTAAGGGCAACGATGGTGACGAGGTGGCAGCGAAGTGGTGGTGGCTACAATGGCGGTGGTGGAGAGGGTGTTATTTGTGGCGATGGTGGTCACGGTGTGGTGGCAACGGTAGGTGGTGGTGGTTTGTTCGTTAGTCGTTAGATAAAGCGCGTAAAACACAAAGAATGGTGAAAACATGTCATTCTTAAACACTAGTGAGGGTATCAAGAGAATTGAGATATTCATTAAATGTTTTGTTCATTTGTTGTCCGAAGGCTATTGCTTTTAAAATAAGCATAATATTTTAATTTTACTTAAAGTTTTTACTACCTAACTTTAAAATAAAACCGCTTTTCAGTGAAAAAAAGCAATACCGAACATGGCCTATGCTTTTTGCTTGATATGATTTCCCTTTCACAATATATGAAAAAGTAAAATGAATCCCATAAAAATAAGAATTTCTTGAGAAACTATTTTTAGGTCCTTGTATAGATCTAAATGCTGTAACTTCAGCAAAATAATAGACATTGCAAGTTTAGGCTAATCATATCCGGTTGATTTCCCCTTCTTGGTAGCCCAAGACACTCGAAACAGAGATCCGCAACCTCCTCGGTTCTGAAAATAGTTGAAGCCGTCCTAACCAATGTCACACAGAAATAAGTAAATTTTCTGTCAACTTGTGTTCATTGTGATTCAAAGGGGGAACTGTTTTCATATTTATGTCTTGCACGTATCATCCATAAATGGGAATCTCAACCACCCATAGGAGAAAATCCGTCCTTTCAGTAACGTTGTATACAATTGTATGTTTATTATCAAAGTGCTTCTCCGATTACTTAAGAGATCTCTTTTCAATTGAGAAACAAAACAAGACCGTTACGTTCCATTTTTAGTAAAATAGTGAATGATAGTCCATTAGTTATCTATTAAAAAAGGGGTTGAGGGATTTGTATATGTTGTTCAGGTTGATCAAAAGGCGCAGCAAGCTTGAACTGAATGCGAAAAGTATGGAAAAACATCTCGTAATGTATTTAACCAGAAACTAAATTTCTATATCTCTCAATACATAACTGGACAACTGGACATGTAATTATATACAGCTAGACACCCAATAAGCCCTCCATTTTTATTATTATAAAAGTTGACAGTTTTTATTGAAAAGAACAACACAATACAACAAGGTGGCAACAACCCACTACAACATTCTTCTAACAATAAGTCTAAAATGAGGTCAGCAGTTTCCTCAAACCAGGTTCAACAACTACTAAAAATAAAGAGCATAGTAAGCTAGGCGATGAACACACATAGGTAGAAGAAGCTCCAGTAATCTTATGTAGTAATGTCTTCGAATCCTCCACAAATATGTCTCACAAAAGCTCTCCATTGAATTTTTTTGTCATATTGCCAGTTAACATAGTATACAACATGTTTCTACTTTATCACGTGACTGAACACATAGTTATAAAAAACTGATGACACCGAAGAAGCTCTCTCGATTGAATAGAATCTCAAAAACACTTTATTTATTAATCTCCTCATCATAAACAATTACATCAGAAACATCTAGAGAAAAAAGAAAGAAAAAACAATACATGTGAAATTATTTTCCAAACCATAAGCCTCTCAATCAAAATCAAACGGAGTTCTCCAGAAAATATGCATGTGTTGGTTGCCATGCATACATTGTCTTGATTATATGGTTGGAGTCGGAAGAATTAATCATGGTCGCTAATCTGTAGCCTTCGATATTAATCACATACTAATGGAGGCACATTTATTGGTTCCTCTAATTTTTCATTCCATGTGCCGCTTAATTTAAAGAGAAACCAACTAAGAAGGACATTTCAACTCAGTCCCTCAGTAACTCACCAGCTTTATGATTAAACCACATATATTCCGCATTAGGAAGCACAGACAACCAACCTTGGTTGAAATATAATTAACACCAAATTTATTGATCCAACCCTACCCCCTCAGCACCTGGCTGTTTGGTCTGAAAATTATGTAACAACTCGCCTAAACCCTAAAGCCTAAAACATGAGAAGTTTGTGTGTGCCAGCAATACAAGTACGTATTGTTACTATTCCATGTATTATTATGAATGGCTTTAGTGACCAATTTTCTAATAGATATTGTTAAACTCATCAAAGTGTAATGTGTACTAGAAGTTTTTGGTGCTGAACAAAAATGGGATTCTTGGTAATGCCCAGTCAAACCCCTTTCTTCTCTGACTTTATTTTTTGGGTTAGAACTTACAAGATCGACCTTGAATTCAATTGTAAATAAAACCCTAAATTTAGCATGTAAGAAGATTCAATCTTTATATAAAAAGAGAGAAAATGCATAACCCACACTTGCATTTGTGCTTGTGAAGAATCTCATGTCGCGTGAAACGATTTATCTTTGTCCACAAAGTAAATCTCTTATGTTTATTATCAACCCGATATAAGTTGATGCACAGACGGCGCCAAATGTTGAAGTGCAAAAATTCGGATTGATCTGAACAACATAAATCCGATCTAAATCACAGACACACAAGAATACATCGATATATCATGATTCACCTCAAGTTGGGACTATGTTCACATTGGTGTAGATCTGGTTTTCACTATATAAATTGGGGCTTGTTGCTAGAGAGGCTAAGTTTGTCATCCTCCTAAAGTGAGGGTGAATGATCCTTTTTATATAAAAAGGATTTCTCACATCTCTCACATAAATCATGGGCTAAATAATGAGGGCCCAATACCCAAGCCTAATATATGATACAACAAAAAGTCTTATATAAATCTTATACTCATACCTGCGACACGTATAATTAGAAATATTTAGTAAACGTGATACAACAACAACAACAAAGCCTTTTCCCACTAAGTGGGGTCGGCTATATGAATCCTAGAACGCCATTACGCTCGGTTTTGTGTCATGTCCTCCGTTAGATCCAAGTACTCTAAGTCTTTTCTTAGGGCCTCTTCCAAAGTTTTCCTAGGTCTTCCTCTACCCCTTCGGCCCTGAACCTCTGTCCCGTAGTCACATCTTCGAACCGGAGCGTCAGTAGGCCTTCTTTGCACATGTCCAAACCACCGTAACCGATTTTCTCTCATCTTTCCTTCAATTTCGGCTACTCCTACTTTACCTCGGATATCCTCATTCCCAATCTTTACATCCCACGAAGCATCCTCATCTCCACTACACCCATTTTGTGTACGTGTTGATGCTTCACCGCCCAACATGATGTGCCATACAACATCGCTGGCCTTATTGCCGTTCTATAAAATTTTCCCTTGAGCTTCAGTGGCCTACGACGGTCACACAACACGCCGGATGCACTCTTACACTTCATCCATCCAGCTTGTATTCTATGGTTAAGATCTCCATCTAATTCTCTGTTCTCTTGCAAGATAGATCCTAGGTAGCGAAAACAGTCGCTTTTTGTGATCTTCGCTAGATTGCTCCGGTCATTAATGTGGATAAGTATATAAATGGATAGAGATAGGAAAGCAAACACAAGATGTACGTGGTTCACCCAGATTGGCTACGTCCACGGAATAGAGGAGTTCGCATTAATTGTGAAGGGTTTACACAAGTACATAGGTTCAAGCTCTCCTTTAGTGAGTACAAGTGAATGATTTAGTACAAATGACATTAGGAAATATTGTGGGAGAATGATCTCGTAATCACGAAACTTCTAAGTACTGGAGTGTGGTATCGTCTTGACTTGCCTTATCTGTCTCATAGGTAGATGTGGCATCTTCTCTGGAAGTACTCTTCCTCCATCCAGGGGTGGTATCTTTAACTAATGGAGATGCACAAGGTAATGTATCAATTTCACTTGAAGCGTACTTGTAGTTTCAGGCTTGGTCAAGCGCGATACAAACCATGTAGTAGGAGTCCCCCAAGTCGCCGAGCTAGGGGATCTGCTGAAAGAGGTGACAGACAAGGTAAGCAATCAGAGCTCCAAGCAATCAGTCCCAGATCAGAACTTTGATTTCGAGTTCCGGCTGATTGTTCACATTTTCCCTATCTTGCAGGTAGCATGAAGGATAAAGAGAAGAAAAATAAGAAGAGATGATATGAGATACTTTTGCTTTTGAAGAAGTAACTTTCCACAGGCTTATTCTTGAACTGGGCTGGAGGGTTTTCTGATTTCTTCCAGAGTATAAGGCCGACTGAAGAATTTGAGGGTCAAAACAAGTCCATCAAATCTAGAGTACGTTCGACCCTGCTGATATGGGATACTTTTGCTTTTGACAGAGTAGGGGATGTATCGGCACGTGTGCTGTTACGCTTGTCTCCACATGCTTCCTTGTATCCTTTTCACTTGCCCTATCTGTTCCTCAGGCAGATGCGGTATCTTCCCTGGAAGCATAAGATGTTGAAGATGAGTACTCGAGAGCAATGCCAGGTAAGTAATCAGGTAAGGGGTTCCAGGCAGTCAGTTCCTAACTGGAAGCTTGATTCCAAGTGTTGACTGATTGCTCTCTTTCTCCTTGTCTTGCAGGTAAGAACAAGGTCAAAGGAAAAGACAGGGAAAAAGCATGATATGGGATACTCTTGCTTTTAACCCTGATGATATGGGATATTCTTGCTCTAGTATAGCTTGTTTGCAGAGGTATTATCGAGGGGAAAGAAAGCTGAATATTTCGAAAGGCTTCGTTGGGAGTGCCCTCTCAGGTATGAGGAAGGGTTGAGCATTTTTGCAGGTCTGCCTGTCCGTTAAGGATGAAGGTCGACATATATAGGAGTCTCCCTAACAACAAGTAGTAATGCTATTCCTTTACCCTGCTTGGTCATAACACGGTAGTGGGAACTGCCAGCTTCACATGTTTTAACTCTGTCAGAGCACTTTGAAAAAGTGGTCTGTGGTATCTGGAAAGCTGATGTTGCGTGTGACGATTACAGACAAGCTTTATCCAAGGAGATCGGGCTCTTGAAGTTGGGAAAATGGTGCCTCTTCGGTTTTCGAACAAGCAATCCTGTCGGGGATCTGGCTCTCGAGATTCGGAGAACGATGCCTCTTCAATTTTTGAGAAAGCAATCCTGCTGGGGGTTTGGCTCTCGAGATTCGGAGAGCGGTGTCTCTCGATTTTTGAGAAAGTAATCATATTGGGAGTCTGGCTCTCGAGATTCGGAGGGCGGTGTCTCTTCGGTTTTGGAGCAAGCAATCTTGTTGGGAGTGTTTTCTCGAATGTGAGTTAAGGTTGGGCACGTTTGCTAGTCCACCTTGGCACGAAGCACAGAGGTTGACACACAGGGACTTTCCAATTATCCAGCAGTGGTACTGTTCCTTTACCCTTGTGGGTAATAATATGGTAGCTAGACCTTCAAAATTTATGTGTCTAAACTTTGTTAGTGCTGTTTCTTTGCTATTCTTTTACCCTTCTTGGTCAGAGCGATGTAGTGGGAGCTGCAAGCTTCACGTGTCTCAACTTTGTCAGAGAACTTTGGCAAAGTTATCTGTGGTACCTATGAGCT
Organism: Malus sylvestris; assembly: GCF_916048215.2. NCBI lineage: Eukaryota > Viridiplantae > Streptophyta > Magnoliopsida > Rosales > Rosaceae > Malus > Malus sylvestris. Next base: position 3,061,251 of record NC_062273.1, read on the forward strand.
AATGTTGCGTGTGGGAAGTGGGTGATTGAACAGTAAGATTCATGTGCTTTCTACTTCACCAGAAATCTTCGACAGAATACCCATAATTTCTGCAAAGCTGAGTGTGCGTGTGACAGGTGCTGACAAGGCTGGAAAAGTAGGTGCCTCTTCGATTTCTGAGATCGGCCTTCGTGGTCTTTGAGCAGCCCAGCTTTTGAGAAAGCAAACGCCACTTCGATTTCTGAGATCGACCCTCGTGGTCTCTGAGCAGCCCAGCTTTTGAGAAAGCAAATGCCTCTTCGATTTCTGAGCAGGCGCCTCTTCGATTTCTGAAGCTCCGTCGAGTGCAGATTTTTATAGAGGCTGGCATTAAGTTCCAAAACACACTTGAATCTCCACCAGTAGAAGCTCCATTCTTGCACTTCTAAGATCTTGATTTGTCCGACCTCTTCTCTCTTCAACATCTTTGAAAATGTCTGGCCCCTCCGACCGTCGTTTTGACTTGAACCTTGTTGAAAAGGCAGCCACGCCTTCTCTAGACAACATATGGCGCCCATCCTTCGTCTCCCATACTGGTCCTCTTACCGTTGGGGATTCCGTGATGAAGAATGATATGACCGCTGCGGTGGTGGCCAGGAACCTTCTCACTCCTAAAGATAACAGACTACTTTCCAAACGATCTGATGAGTTGGCTGTTAAGGATTTTCTGGCTCTCAGTGTTCAGTGTGCAGGTTCTGTGTCTAATATGGCCCAACGCTTATTTGCTCGAACCCGCCAAGTTGAATCATTGGCGGCTGAAGTGATGAGTCTCAAACAGGAGATTAGAGGGTTCAAGCATGAGAATAAACAGTTGCACCGGCTCGCACATGACTATGCTATAAACATGAAGAGGAAGCTTGACCAGATGAAGGAATCTGATGGTCAGGTTTTACTTGATCATCAGAGATTTGTGGGTTTGTTCCAAAGGCATTTATTGCCTTCGTCTTCTGGGGCTGTACTGCATAATGAAGCTCCAAATGATCAACCTCTGATGCCTCCTCCTTCTAGGGTTCTGTCTAGTATTGAGGCTCCGAATGATCCCCCTCCGGTGCCTTCTCTTTCTGGGGCTCTACTGACTGCGGAGACTTCTTCGAAGCAACCTTTGTGAAGGCTCCCTCTTGTTTGTTTATTTTGACTCATGTATATGTACATATTTGTAACTTATCGGGGATATCAATAAATAAGATTTCCTTCATTTCAACGTATTGTGTTAAATACACCAAAACCTTCTTCGCTAAGTTCTTTGAATTTTCTTTTGTTGAAGCTTTGTGAGTGGAGCATGTAGGTTGAGGTAGTGTTCCCTTAATTTCCCGAGTGAGGAAAACTTCTCGGTTGGAGACTTGGAAAATCCAAGTCACTGAGTGGGATCGGCTATATGAATCTTAGAACGCTATTGTGCTCGATCCTGTGTCATGTCCTCCGTTAGATCCAAGTACTCTAAATCTTTTCTTAGAGTCTCTTCCAAAGTTTTCCTAGGTCTTCCTCTACCCCTTCGGCCCTGAACCTCTGTCCTATGGTCGCATCTTCTAATCGGAGCGTCAGTAGGTCTTCTTTGCACATGTCCAAACCACCGTAACCGATTTTCTCTCATCTTTCCTTCAATTTCGGCTACTCCTACTTTACCCCGGATATCCTCATTCCTAATCTTATCCTTTCTCGTACGCCCACACATCCAACGAAGCATCCTCATCTCCGCTACACCCATTTTGTGTACGTGTTGATGCTTCACCGCCCAACATTCTATGCCATACAGCATCGCCGGCCTTATTGCCGTCCTATAAAATTTTCCCTTGAGCTTCAGTGGCATACGGCGGTCACACAACACGCCGGATGCACTCTTCCACTTCATCCATCCAGCTTGTATTCTATGGTTGAGATCTCCATCTAATTCTCCGTTCTTTTGCAAGATAGATCCTAGGTAACGAAAACGGTCGCTCTTTGGTATTTCTTGATCTCCGATCCTCACCCCTAACTCGTTTTGGCCTCCATTTGCACTGAACTTGCACTCCATATATTCTGTCTTTGATCGGCTTAGGCGAAGACCTTTAGATTCCAACACTTCTCTCCAAAGGTTAAGCTTTGCATTTACCCCTTCCTGAGTTTCATCTATCAACACTATATCGTCTGCGAAAAGCATACACCAAGGAATATCATCTTGAATATGTCCTGTTGACTCATCCATTACCAACACAAAAAGGTAAGGACTTAAGGATGAGCCTTGATGTAATCCTACAATTATGGGAAAGCTTTCGGTTTGTCCTTCATGAGTTCTTACGGCAGTCTTTGCTCCTTCATACATATCCTTTATAGCTTGGATATATGCTACTCGTACTCCTTTCTTCTCTAAAATCCTCCAAAGAATGTCTCTTGGGACCCTATCATACGCTTTTTCCAAATCTATAAAGACCATGTGTAAATCCTTTTTCTCATCTCTATATCTTTCCATTAATCTTCGTAAAAGATAGATTGTCTCCATGGTTGAGCGCCCTGGCATGAACCTGAATTGGTTGTCCGAAATCTGTGTCTCTTGCCTCAATCTATGCTCAATGACTCTCTCCCAGAGCTTCATTATATGACTCATTAGCTTAATACCCCTATAGTCCATGCAATTTTATACGTCGCCCTTATTCTTGTAGATAGGCATCAAAGTGCTCGTTCGCCACTCATTTGGCATCTTCTTCGTTTTCAAAATCCTATTGAAAAGGTCAGTGAGCCATGTTATACCTGTCTCTCCCAAAACTTTCCACACTTCGATTGGTATATCATCTGAGCCTACTGCTTTTCTATGCTTCATCTTTTTCAAAGTTACAACCACTTCTTCCTTCCGGATTCGACGATAAAAAGAGTAGTTTCTACACTCTTCTGAGTTACTCAACTCCCCTAAAGAAGCACTCATTTCATGTCCTTCATTGAAAAGATTATGAAAATAACCTCTCCATCTGTCTTTAACCGCGTTCTCTGTAGCTAGTTTATAGATATCCAACTCTCCTTCTTTGGTATTTAGTCGCTTATACATATCGTCATAAGCCGCTAACTTAGCTTCTCTCATAGCTTTCTTTGCCTCTTGCTTCGCTTTTCTATACCTTTCACCATTTTCATTTGTCCTATCCTTGGCTTTACAACATTTCTTCTTAGCCTTCACCTTTGTTTGTACCTCCTCATTCCACCACCAAGATTCCTTTTGGTGTGGGGGCAAAGCCCTTGGACTCTCCTAATACCTCTTTTGCTACTTTTCGGATACAACTAGCCATGGAATCCCACATTTGACTAGCTTCCCCCTCTCTATCCCACACACACTGGGTGATTACTTTCTCTTTGAAAATGGCTTGTTTTTCATATTTTAGATTCCACCATCTAGTCCTTGGGCACTTCCAAGTCTTGTTCTTTTTTCTCACTCTTTTGGTATGTACATCCATCACCAACAAGCGATGTTGATTACATGTTCCACCATCTATTTGTGTTTTTGACGACCCACTCTTGTAGGTGATCACATGTTCTTCTCTCTTCTTAAAGAATGTGTTGGCTAAGAAGAGATCATATGCCATTGCAAAATCCAAGATAGCTTCCCCATCCTCGTTTCTCTCCCCAAAACCATGGCCACCATGAAAACCTCCATAGTTGCCTGTCTCTCTGCCCACGTGTCCATTTAAATCTCCTCCTATAAATAACTTCTCCGTCTGAGCAATTCCTTGCACCAAGTCTCCAAGGTCTTCCCAAAATTTCTCCTTCGAACTCGTATCCAACCCTACTTAAGGTGCGTACGCACTAATCACATTGATAAGTTCTTGTCCTATTACAATCTTGATTGCCATGATTCTATCTCCTACCCTCTTGACATCTACAACATCTTGTGTCAAGGTCTTGTCCACGATGATGCCAACACCGTTTCTTAATTTGATACATACATGGCAAAACGGCCTAAAATATCCAGTTTCATAAAGGATATTGCTTCGCTCATCATCCTCAATTGTTCGTGTCTTATTCATAAACCGACACCTGCCCATTTTCCTATTTCAGATAACTTCTATTATTTTTAATCCATTTCGCATAACATTTGAGGAGGACTTTCCTCATGATTCTTTACGAACGAGACACTTTCCTTACATAAAAGAATAATACAAACGCGAATAACCACAACAAATGGTCTACTAGTAAGGATGCAAATTGCGGCTTCCTAATAAACAAAAAAATATGGGAGGTAACGGATTTAATGTTTTGAGTTAGTGAATCTGCTTAACTGTGATCACGAGTAGGGTGAAATTCTCTATAACCTTTGGCCTGTAAATAGTGAATAACCATGACTTACCACGACCAATTTTTATAAAAAAAATAAAAAACAAACACGATGAGTAGTGGTGGCAATCTCAAAACCCTAAACTCTAAACCCTCGCACATTTACATGTGCATCAGAGATTTTTTTATCATTCTTGCATGCATGTAGAGTCCAAGAAGTAATAGCGGTAAAAATTTACCCATGCATTTGGCCATAATAAAATCCCATAACATTCAGTGGATTGTGGTTGCAAAATCTAATAGCATAAATATCTACTAGCAAGCCAAATTTACTGATGGGTGTGCTTTAAAATTCACATATAATTGCTGTGGTCTGTGTTTCGTTGTACAAGAAAAAAAAAAGGGAATAGCTTCTTGAATGGTTTTAAGGCAGAGGAAAATTGAATGTGGCCATAAATAAGATGTACTTAATTTTCTGATCGTGAATTCATGGCTTCTTGAATGGAGTTTGGTTTGCAGGCAAGCAATAGAATGAATGCTCATGGAGTTTGAATACAGGCTTTCTCCTCGATGGCTTCTGAGAGAATCCTCTGATCTCTTTTCCCAGATTTAGAGGCTAATTATCTGTACGTAGGTATGCCACTAAATGCTAGCTTTGGCATGCATTTCAATGAGGTGGAGGTTGAGAGAATTCAATTCAAGTTTCATGAATAAAGTATCAAAATTTATAACCTGCAACTGGTAGGATTTGTATATATCATTTATATACGATATGATTTGTTTACCAAGTAAACACTGTGCTTTGATTTATATCTTTATTATGATCGAACTTCTTTTTTCGAACAGTAGAATATCGGCCAAGCCACACCGTAAAATTGGGTTTTGCCCTATATATTAGTAAAAGTACAGACACTCGATTTTGTTTTACAAGCAAAATTGAAGCACAGATGATTTAAACTCGAGAACTCGGAACCGCTAATAATCAAAATCAAATTACAATATTAATTCTTAAACCTTAGGAGATATTATTTCCTTAGATAAGATAATAGCTATAGATAGTTGTCAATACAAGGTTGTTATGTCATCGATATGTTGTAGATAATTTTCCTTCATCTTCACACTCATCTCCACAACCAAAAAGAAAATCCAATGTCCCAAAAAAAAAATTTAAGAACAGATCTTCACCCTTTTGAAACGTAGGGTTGTATATATGCCTGGCCAATGACATGAGTTCTAATATTATAACAACGAAAGTTTGTCATTGTCTTCTTCATTCTTGTCCAGTTTTATCGACAAACTTTGTAAAAATAACAAGTGTTGGAGTGTCTATATTTGGATAAAGAATACATCGACTGTGTTATTCACTTATTTTTCTTGGGTAGCTAGTGCTGTTCACACATAATTTTTGACATCTCACACACCATTGTTATTTTTTGTCCATTGATCTTTTTTAATTCATTTGATCAAACGGCCGAGAATTAAGAAGGGTGTGAGAAAGATAAAAATCGGTGTGTGGATAGCACTACCTTTTTCTTAAGTAAGGGTGTCCATCTTTAAGAAAAATGACATCATATTTTCGAGGCATAATCCAACAGTCAAAATAGTTAAGTTTTTGAGTTTTTTTCAAGTATTTATCCATGTCCATATTCGTTACGATATATAATAAATTTACTTAAATCCGTTTAGGTCTCTATTTCGGCCGTGTCTAACCGTCTAGGCCCTAGCCCCTAGCCCCAACCGATTAATGCCTAGCGTCTTTTAGGACCTTGACCCATACCAATAAACAGCTCTCTCTCTCTTTCTCTCATTGATCGTTAGACCCAATGTGACGCCGGCAAAGTCTCAAGCTCTTATCATTTCCGAATTCCGCTGGAGAAGATGGGGGAAAAAAGGAAAAAAAGAAGAGAAAAAAAAAAAGAAGGGAAAGTGAGACGATACCACTGGTAAACTTTCCAGTGGATTTAAACTTTTTCTTTATATATTTATAATAAGTTTCAGTGATCATTCAAAATGGAGATGAAGGAAGAAACATATCTCGATTTAGTATTAATCCTGTTATCAACAAAGAACAGAAAGAAATGTTACTCAATCAAAGAGAAGAAAGGGGGTCGCCGTGATGATTGTGGTGGTGGCTGAAGTTAGTTTTTTTTTTCCAGTTTTATAATCAAATTTTTATTATTAAATTGATTGAAGATAGTTTTTCTAATGGCTGAAGGTACCAAAATAGTCCTACCACATCAGCAAGTTAACGGTATTTATGACGGAATTGACCGAATAGTGAATAGTGTACTTGAGACACAAATCAAGAGTACATGTTGTAAAGTGAAACAAGGGTAAAGTGATGATATTTTGTGAAGAATACAAATGTAGTAGCTAAAAATAAATCTATAAATAATGATACCTGGCTAAAGGATTTGTTTGTACTTTCAACTCAGTTAATAACATTTACACTGCTCATTGTACATCGTGAGCCAGAAATCATTTTAAATACTTTTATTTAAAATTAAATATAAATAATATCTGATGAAAATAGACCGCACGATATACGATGAACGGACACGATTTGAGAATCCCTAAGATCCTCACAAAGAGGAACTGAAGAAAATCCTCATTCTTACAATATATGCATATTGCATGAAATACTATTATTTTACAGTTGAAGACATCAATTTCCAATATAAATATACACGCATATTACATGGAATACTAGTCAAACATATATTTTTTTTGTTGGTGAAGAACTAGTCAAACATTTTTCCTTCTTGATATATTGGGGTCTTTTAAGGGTACAAAAACAGTGCACTGAAATTCCATAGAAAGATCCACAATCCGGGTCAACCCTAATCAGTTGAACTTGAAAGTTCAAATAAAACGTGCATCATGCCAAAAGAAAACAAAGTTGTATAATTTGTATTAATAAAGCGTTTAACATGCATGGAAATTATTTTCTGCATGCACGTTTTTCTCCAGCAGCCCAAACAATTTGGCAAAGAATTATACTTTCCTTTTCTTAAAAAGGGTAAAACCTATTTGTATAAAGGAAAAAATATATAAGTATAGTATACAAATACGTTGTGCAAGGAATCAAGGATTACGTGAAGAACCTCAGCCTCGGGAATTAGATATGGTTTCCTTATTTCCTACAAGTGCTCATGGTAGCTACTGTTAGAAAATATTAGGGTTTCTTACATTAAGGTCTCTCTCTCTCTCTCTCTCTCTCTCTCATAAATATATATATATATATATATTGTATTTTAGTTTGAAAAACAAGTTACTAGTTAGTCAAAAAGTAGCCTTCAAATGATAGCTGTCTCGACATTAATCTAGTTTATTTGTTTTCTTCTTTGTATTCACGGTTTCATAGTTTCGTTCGTTTGTCATGGGTACTTAGAGATATTCAATTCCCATCGTATTCTCAAAGATACAAATACATAGTTATCCATGAATGCCTTAAAAACTAGAGTAATGAAGACAAAACCTAGTTTTGGCCTTTGGTGGTTCTCATTTATAGTCCCTACTTAATAACAATTAACTAACTGCAGCTTGTTATTTACTACAACCAAATGGCCAGTTCTTTAAAACAAAAATCTTTTTGCTTATTGAATATATTGACCGCTATATATGCAGCTAAAAAAATTAATAATATTACGGACTACTACATATAAGTAAAGAGCATATAGTTTCTATGTGGTCCAGAAGATATATGGTCATACAGTAATTTATACGAATTACGAAAAAAAAATTACTTAATTTATATTGGATAATACTTGTGTTCTCCTTAGGGGCAATGAGCTCATTCTCCATGTGCAAATAACGTATATTCACCGTAGAAATTTCAGAATCGGAACCGTTCATTTCATTAATCTTTATTTTAGATCATTCCCACAAAAAATAATTCGAATCGGAATTCGCTTAGTCACCCAAGTTTATCAAATGAATTAACGGTGGAGGTATCAAGTACCATATTCATAATGAACCGTCCATTTATTTGATATATTTGGATGACTAAAACATACTGCAATTAATTTGAATGATTTGTTGTAGGGATGGTTTTTAAATGAAGCTTAATGAATTGAACACCTGATTCTGAAATTTCTATGTAAAGATATATTATTTACAAGTGTGGTAATGAGCTCATCCCAAAAAGGAGAACAAAAGTATTATCTTTCTAAACTTTCTCATCACATCTCTATTATATAGTTGGTGATTTCATTCTTTAAAAGAGTGGTCAATAGTGTATATTTTTACCAAATGAATAACTATTGGTTTTGTAGCCCGCGACCACTATAGTACGGTGATATTGTTGTTTTTACTCTTAAGTGGTAGGTTTCAAGATAAACTCATCTTGTTAGCGAGTTAAGTTAATTTATGCCTAGCTCAATTTGCAAGAGTTTCAATTTTAATCTTAGTATTGAAAAAGTTTCGATTTAGATCCCTCCTCTTCCTTTGATAATGAGAAACATATTATACAGTATCTTATTAAAAATTTAAGGAGTCTATAATAAGACTATATTTCTTTTCCAGATATTCATCCGAACACCGAACAAATAATGCAGAAGATGATGTGGACTCGTGAAGTAGGGGTTCACCAAACCACAACGTTCAAGTATAAACGGTATTGAAAAGGACATGTGAGTAATTTTTTTTTTCTGGTAATTTCTTTCTTTTCATGTTTGTACGCATGCATGACTAAGCAAAATTGAAGCTCATTATAATTTCAGTTCTGCACCTGAAGATATGTTAATTTTTAAGTAAGTTGGTGAATTAGTCTCTGAACTATGACGCGATCTCAACTTGGTCCTCAAACTAAATTATCGGATGTGTAGGTACTTAATTTTTTATTATATAATTAGTAGCATTAATCCTCAAGACTAACTCTATTAGAATTCCCATTAATATGCTGACATGAGGTGCATGTAGATCTTGTTGATGCACAAAACCGGAGGTCTTGGAACAACGTAAATCCGACCGTGAATATGCAAGTAATGTAAATGACACAAGATGTATCGTGGTTCACCCCAAGGTTTGGGCTACGTCCACACCAAGGTTCTAAAAAACGCTAGGCGCTAGTCGGGCGGCGGGCTAGCGCCTAGCGCCTAGGCGGCTAGGCGGCGCCTAGGCGGGCGCCTAGGCGGCCTAGGCGGATTTAGGTAAATTTCTTGTATATCTTGTAAATAAATGCATATTGACACCTAAAAAAAACTATACTTGTATGAATAATAAAATAATGATAAAATGCAAATTAGGTACACTATTTCCATAAGTATTGGATGAACTTGTAGTAAATCCATCATTTGCAAATTAGATACACCATTTCCATAAGTATACCACCATGAAACCAAAAAAGAAAAAAGCACGCAATTAATAAAAAATAAAAAATAAAAAAAACCTCCTAGGACCGCCTAGGACCGCCTAGGGCCGCCTAGGGCCGCCTAGGTCCGCCTAGCCCGCCTAACCCGCCTAGCCGCCCAGCCCGCCTAGACCGCCTAGGCGCCGCCTAGGCCCAACCCGATTTTTCCTCCCGATTTGCCCAAAAACGCCTCGGTTGCTAGGCGCCCAGCGCCTAGGCGGCCGCCTAGGCCGTTTTTTAGAACACTGGTCCACACTGATTGTATTGTATTTATCTGAGAAGTGAGGGAGAGAGAGAGCTCTGAGAGTGAGAGCGTTGAGAGGGTGAGGGGCCTTAGGAATTGGCCTCCCCCTAATTGTGAGGGTGAGGGGTCCTTTTATAGAATAATGACTCATCACTTATTACATATTTGCCCCTTCCTTTATTACATAATTACATTTAAGTCCTTCGAGTATTTATACGAGGTCTAAATACGAGGCCCTAAATATGGTATAAACAGATCTCACAATTACTAAGATTTGCTACAATTTAGAAAGGGGTGTGATGTTCATACACCTCTTTTTACTTCTTACGTATCTCTCTAATTTTTGTTGGATTGGATGAATTGAAGAATATCAAATGACAGAATTTAACAAGGTGTGTGAAAAGTAAAAAGATGCATGTGGATAACACATTTCTTTAGAAACTACCTCCACAGCTTATAATAAAAATCAAGAGAAACATAGGATCCTCAAATACATATTCAACAAAAAACTTTGAGTCTTATTTATTTAACATTTTCCACCCTTCAAGTTTGGTGTGATATTCAAAATGGACCACAAAGTTTCAATCTTCTCATATTACACCAATAAAATTTTAAAGTTGCATTTGAGCTATTTGAACGTTTGATCCTTTATTAAATTGAAGATTTGACAAGTTTAGGACCCGTTTACCAGCTAATGTGCAAGACAAACATGGAAATAAAAAACTCATGGTAAAACTTCTACTTCTACTAAATTGATGTTTTATATCTCAAAACAACAACCAATTGCAGAATTTGGTCCAAATAGTTCAAATGTGACACCAACCCATAAATGGGTCACACCTATTACATAATTTAAAGGTAGATTATGTGCAGACATAACCACATCTAATAGGAGAATGACACGTGGACCATAAGCTCACTATGACAATTTTACCTTTGATGTCATGGGTAGACCACATATTACCACATGAGTATATGACATTCGTCTATCCTGTAGGTAATAGCCCTTTTAGACACCAACCTATCAAGGGCACTCTGAGCCTTCCATGATATGTCTTGCCATCGGGTTATACCTGGCCCAATGATGGCAAGAAGCAAACTCTCAGAGTCTCCCCTTATACTTGTTCGGTGAACCAGGTTTTCTACCAACATGGACATTTGGAACTACTTGCTAAAATGATTGTGGAGACTAGCCTGCACCATCAAGGATTGCCTAGTATGATCTGCATCCTCCCCTCCTAGCTGCCTGCTAGGCTTTAGTCTCTATAAATAGCCAGGTCAAATAAAGGAAATGGTAATCGCAACTTACTACTCATACCTCTCTCAAGTTCTTATTTTTTCTCTAACTACTTTTCTGACTTGGGCATCAGAGGCCCTTTGGCTAACACCCTCCCCTTTCTTCAAGGTGTTCGTTAATTAGGCTAACGGTGTTTGTTCTCTTGTAGGTGGAATTTCGTTAAATCAACCATGTACAAAAAGTACAAACTGATACAAGTTCAAAATGTCAGGGTACAATATGAGAAAATTGAAACTTTATGACTCATTTTGAAACCCTCAAACTTGGAGAGTGCGCTCCAAAAGAATCATATTGTGCTCAAGTGAAAACTTGTATATAGGGGAGGGCATGCTGATATTTTTAAAGTGCCAATAATAATACCTATTAGTAATTTAGCAACTTTGTCATGCTACGTGTTAGTTTTTGAAGTAATGTATGAGAAAAGTAGACAAAAGCTCATCAAGAATCTGACATAGAAGGAAAGTGCCGGATCCCTTTCTCCTAATCCACCAAGTCCGGGGATCTGAGCCATTAAAATCTGATTCAACGGCTACAAATAGGGGTCTACTTTAAAAGTTATAATAACTTAGCCGTTGGACCAATTTTCAACGGCCCGGATCCCTGAACTTGGTGAATTAGGAGGAAAATATCCTGAGAGGATGTCTTTCCGACAGAGAAAGCCAGTTCTTAAGTTTTGATCACTAACCATTTTTCTCACAGTTCTTTTTTTTTCTTTTTTTGGTCAAACCATTTATTTTCTTACAAATTACAACACCATATACGAATTGGATTTCATAATATCATCAATGCTCAATAGGAATTTCATAAGAGAAACTTAATGTGTGTTTAAAATCATCATTTACCATTTGCTCTATACCACATAATACTCGACTTTTTTATAAAGAAAAAAATATAATATTGATTATTGAATATAAGTAAATAATTTTTAGTGACCAATTTCAACATAAATTTTTTGGAGAGAATAACACACTACCGACGATAATTAAAACCATATAAATCAGCCACCAATATGATAGTTGCTACTGAAATAGATAAGCTACAAATTAACATAACATGACATATCCATATGACTATATTGAGAGCACACTTGAGAACTCACACTCGCCTATAACATAAAGAGAACACAAAACTCGCCCTTAGCAAGAATATAAATTCGCCTAACGCCAAACAATGCACCGACAACTCAACCCAAGTTTCTGCACTCGTAGACTTGAATTTGAGAACTTGAAGTTTCATAATGAGCAAAATTAAACTTTCACAAATACGTTTTTTTTTTAATCTCCTTTCCAACTTTTTTTTCATTTTTTTCAAATAAAAAACAATAAAATGAACATTTTCATATTTATAAATACTGACCCTTTTTTTTTTATCCTTCTATACAAGCAATTTCCAGATTGAGTCATTTTTTTAAAAAACAGTGATGCAAATTGATTTAGATGGGACACCTTAATGCACCCCACCTATTCAATATTGCATCCAATTTGAGTCATTGACCATGCTAAACCCAATTTTAATATATGAACTGGAAATTACATAGTCTACTCCTCTCTGCATAATTGAAGAAATAACGAAAAAAAAAAAATCAGATAGTAATTACATATTTGTTGTTGTATTTTTGAACATACAATTAACATAAATATACTAAATTTATCTAAACAATGGGAAAGATGATTCGAACTTTGAATGTACATAAGAGATGAAACACACTGCTCTAAGCCTTTAACTAACTTATGGCTAAACTTATGTCTGAAACGTACATATTTGTTTGAGCAGTATATACGAGTGTGTGTATATATTATTAAATCGAAGATTCAAGGGGTTCCCTAATTTGTAGGGAGAACCTAACTTTAGAAAGTCTATTTAGATATGTCCACTGCTAAGCTTAGACTTAAAAAAGAAACCCAAATATATATCAGTTTCCTTTCGCTCTCGAAAATCAATGAAAGAAGGCCTAGAAACACACCTGGCACTGTAAATTTAGTAGTTTTATGAGATTTGATAACAACATAACTTCTGTGATAGGTATTGTTGGCCAACCACACCTGACATGTATTATGTATATATCACTAGCTAAGCTAATTGGGGAGCTTTCAATTAAGACGTGTGATGTAATGTAATTTATTTTGATCTTTGTTTTCCAGAAAGAAGAAGAGAATGTTATATAGATTTTTTATACGTTCTATGTTAAATTAATTTAAATTATAAGAAGGAAATTCAAATTTGGATGCAGAGAAGAAACGTACTGCTCTTACCAACGTAACTATACTAAAATAAAATGAGCTAATGCAGTGGACTTTTAATATATAAAAACATAGGAGAAAATTGTAGCAATGATCCCTTAACTTTAATCTAATTAGAACAATTATCCCTTAACTAAAATTTCATGACCATTGGTCACTTAACTCATCAAAACATGCATATATGGTCATTTTCGTCAACTTCGTCAAAATTCTGTCAAAATGAGTCATGTTGGAAGGACCATTGCTACAATTGGGTTCAAGTTGAGACCATTGCTCTAACAATGTTAAAGTTGAGGGACCATTTCTTCAATTAGGTTAAAGTTGAAGGATCATTGCTACAATTTTTCTCGTTTGGTTTTCCTTATTTGTCCTTTGATTCAACTTTACGTGCGTGTCGCATGACTTATTTTGACGGAAGTTCTAACAGAGTTGACAAAACTGACCATAGCCGCACGTTTTGATGAGTTAAGGGATCACTGGTCACAAAATTTTAGTTGACGAACCATCACTCCAATTAGGTTAGAGTTGAGGGACCATTGCTATAATTTCTTCAAAAACAGGATCAATGGTATTTAGTATTTACTGAGCTAACAAAACAAGAGAAGGAGATAAATGGCTTGTCATTTAATTTTCTGTATCTTGAAATGTTATTTCAGATTGTGAAAATTAAATGGCCCTTTGTGTTTTTAAGTGTTTAATTCCATTTTATGACATGTTATTGAGATATAGTTTTTATGCTTATTTTTAGTTACCGCTTGATTTGGATTCCACTTTAGTTCTTGTAATTCAAAAGCTGTCATTTTACTTCCTAAAATTCAAAATTTGCTCCACTTTACCATGTTTTTGGTTTTTTTTTTTTGTCAAATAGCCGTTAAAGTTGCTGATGTAGATGGGTAAAATTGTATATAATAGGCTTTTTTTAGATACGCATCTGTGACTCGATTTTGATTTCATTTTGCCCTCTAAAATTTAAAACTCGTCACTTTACTTCCTAAAATTCAAAATTCACTCCAATTTAGTCTTTAAGGATATGAAACAAGAAATGAAAACACAATAAAGTGGAGCAAAATTTGAATTTTAGGAAGTAAAGTGATGACTTTCGAATTATAGGGGCAAAATGAGATCAAAATCGAGTTTATAGTTGTTACAATTCAATTTTCCAAGAAATCCATTTAATTCTCTTTGGTGTGTTGCTTGTTAATTTAATATTTGGTGGAGGGAGGAAGGAGGGTTAGCTTTAAAGCCGTTGGGTTTTTCCTGTGCTGTATTTTTTTGGCCATCTCTCGGATATTAAACACCGACTAGCCTAAGCAATGAATGAAGGCAATGCCTTCATCCCTTCCTTCCCCTGCTGTGCTGCACTATTTGTAATTGCAATATTTACTGCAAATTTCTATTTCCTGCATTCTTATTGCGATATTTCCAACAATTAATACATTTCCTGGCCTCAATTTACACTCTTCTTCTACCCAAATACTTCAATTCAATCCAATTCAATTTAATTCCTATCACTCTTTCTCTCTCTCTAAACAATTCTCTCTCTCATCCTATACCCTCCACCTCTCCCCCATAATTTAATTAAGCATTAAAGCAAATCCATCTTCCTCTCCCTCCCCTTCACTTCCCTTTGTGTGTATATATATATATATATATGGTGTTTTGAGGTCCATACACCACCTCTCCCCAACGACCATGTTTTTGTTCCCTCATCTTTTCCTGGTTTTTGCCTAACCCAACTTTCTCCCAACCCCAAAAACAAGTTATCCAATATTCCAATCCTCCTTCTCCCTTTCCACAAGCCCTCTTGACAATTGTAAGGTACAAACGATATTACTACTTTAAACTTCGGCGGTAATAGATGATTCTTGAATTCCATAGTGTTTACATGTTTTAATTTTGGGTGTGCTTGATTTTAAATTAGAGCTGAAGGTTTTTTTTTTTTTTTTTTTTTGATGCCAAAGCCATGAGTAGGCGAAACGGAGGCGGTCCGAAGCTTGACCTAAAGCTGAACCTGTCACCACCGAGGGCTAATCAGCAACTGGCAGAGTCACCACGAAGATCGGCAACTGTTTCACCTACGTCACCGCCAAGCTCATGTGTGTCGTTGGAGCTGAATCAGGACGACAATTTCAGCCCGGAGACCACTTCCATGGTGCTAGTCGGATGCCCTAGGTGCCTCATGTATGTGATGCTCTCGGAGGACGACCCTAAATGCCCTAAATGCAAGAGCACTGTTTTGCTAGACTTTCTTCATGACACAACCACCACCACCCCCCCCAACCTCAAGGACAAGGAGGAGCTAAAAAAAAGTGCTAAAAGAGCTAAGTGCTAGAGTAGTCTATCCCCTTATTTCCTTTTTTGGGCTTTTTTTTCTTTTCAAATTTACTAGGACTTGATGTTAGGCTCTTTCTATTTCCAACCCTTTTTTCCCTTCTGAGGGCAACGCTATTGGCACTCCATTTCAACTACATTTTTCGCTATTTAAAAATAACGGAAAATATTTAACTTAGACAAGGCTCAATTCATCCTCAGTTAATTGGGTTGAGTCTTGTTAACCAGGTGTCTGAAATTGAGTGGAGCGCGAATATCACTACCTATTTGGTTTTATCTTTTTTATTTACCTTGCTAATCTTAGAAATTAGGTTATGGATGATGGGCAATTGGGCTTGCACCATGGGGTTTGGTAGGTGGGGTGAAAGGTGTTTGTTTCTGCTTTTGTTAACCCTTTAGCAGAAGGACAATGACGTAAAACGGTTTAACTGTAACTGCCCAACATTTTCATATGAGAAAAAATGTCAGGTCATATTTGTCGTTGCCTTTACCTTTTTCTGTCTTCATATGGTTTTACCATATCCAATCACAGCTTACCAGGTAGTTGCACATGCATGGGTAAAACCTAGCTCTCTGTAGATTTTTCTGTGTTTCATTTTTGCAAGTGAAGTGCATGTTTTGCTTGAAAGCGAAATCTGATTTCAGGTTAAAAGCTGCAGATCGAGCTTTTCAGGCAAGAGTGGACAAATTTTGGTCCCCACTGGGTCCATATATAAACTTGCTGAACTTCTGTTCAAATTATGGACAAATTGAAACCTGGGACCTTAACCCAAACATACGACTCACTATCCGTCATTCCATAACCAAATCATATAAAGTTGCCACGATAGCGCATAGCTTTAGTGATAGATGACTCGCTTTTGCATTCATAACTAAAGTTCGACTTTTGCTCCATAAGTTCGACTTAACTTTAGCTCCATAACTAAAGTTCGACTTTTGCTCCATACCTAAAGTTCGACTTTTGCTCTTTCCTTTGATTCACAATCTTCTTTGAAAACAACAATAAATCAACAATCAAAACAGTAGTGGTAAAGAAATTGTTTACACATCATAACCAAACTTCGACTCTCGCTTTTTCTTCACAACGATAAACTATCAGAACTAGTATGACGTGATTGTATACATTAAAACCTAACAATCAAAGTTTGAAAGATATCAATTTTGGCGGTGAAGCGATAACCTTTTTTTTTTTTTAATCAAATAAGCGATAACTTGTTAGTTGGTTAATTAACTTCTAGCATCCATAGCACACGACTAATTTCCCAAATTAATCATATCTGTTTCCCGACAGATTATAATTAGGGATGTATTCAATTGAGATTTTGAGAGATTTTAACTCTTTTAATGAATCTAGGGGTATTCAATTAGGATTTTAAGTGATTCTCTAACATTCAAGGTGTATTTAGAATTTTAAGATAGTTTATTAAAATCTTTAGAAATCCAGGTGTATTTAATTAGGATTTTAAAGAAGTTTATAACATTCTAGGTTTGTTCAATTAGAAATTGATTTTAAAGAAATTGAGAAAGTTGAAGAATTAGAGGGAATTTTTGAGATTTCGTAATGTATTTTAAGTATCCACAAATCTCACATCTCTCCATGAGATTTTGAGGGAATTGAATAAAAAAATTATATGGAATCTCTACAAATCAATTAAACTCCATAAAAATCCATTAAAGTCTCTCAAATTCTTAATTGAATACACAATTGCGGGGTGATTTGGGTCGTTCGAGCATTGAAAAATAATGAGAGACTATATTATTAGATTGACAGACCATTAAAATCACATAAATGCAAGAGTAATTGAGACAGTTGAGCATAAAGAAGGGTATTGCGTCAGATAATAAATACAAATTTAATTCTACCTTCACTCACTTCTCTTTGTTTATTTATTTTTCTCTCTATTTTATTTACTGCCCTCTGAAATGTTAATTTTTCTGTTTTGGTAAGTTGGTATACCTTATCTTAATCTTCTTATCTATTTGCTTCCAATCGAATCGTACTACATTTTAATAATATTTTTTTAATTTATAAGTGAGAGGTTTCACAATACAAATTATATGGCATAGCTAATCTACCTTCTAGTAGAATGTTGCCTTCCTTTATTGTGGACATAGTTGTAAAAAAAATAATATTCCTACTTCCAAAGGTTGACCTTAAAACTACTATTAACACTATGTCTAGTGATTTTTCTCTTCATTTGTAAATAAGAGGTTTTAAGTTGGTGATTTTAATACTAAATTGTTACGACTAGACCCATTGTTTGACATATCCCAAATTCATTACGCCTTAGTGTATAAAAAACTTATGACCTAAAAACTCAAGGTCTTTTGGGGTTGCTCTTGTAAAAGGTAAAGTTGTTACGCTTTTGATTACGTTTGACACAACAAATTAAAAACCCTTCTAGTTGTAAAACCACTTTCTAGAGAAGCATCTATTATACATGTGCTTCTTCAAGAATCACCACTAATTGTTTTTCCACTAAGCACTTGAATTTTTATCAACATTGCTACGTGTTTATAATGAAAACTTCCAATAGAAACACTTGTTGGAAAAGTTAGCAAGTTAACAGTTTACTTTGTCTTAGGATATTTTTGGTATTTTATAATTGCATTCCTTGAGTTAAATTTGGTATGAATTAAAAGTCTTGACAAGATGTAATGTGTACATTATGTAGTTGTTTTGGTAATATGTTGCCGGCCATTTGTATACTTCTGTGCTTTAATCAAATGGAATAAAATTAGTGATTGCACTCAATTTCTTCTTTTTGTCATTTAATTTATTAACACTTAGAGCGTGTATTCAGTTTAATTTTAACTCTTTCCAACAAAAGCAACCCCACAATATTACATTGACGGTATATATACAGTATACAAATAATCGATAAGATTTATTCCTGTCATGAACAGTCAAATTATCAATATAACATATTATGCTAAATTATCTATGCAATTCAACGATATAACTTTGTAAGCTGTGAATCTACTTGCTTGTGGCCAGAAGTAGAATGAAATTCCTAACTAGCATTTTTCGGGCCCGAAAGGGGCAGATAACTGTGGTTTGCCACCTTGTCCCCCTTTAATTAAAAGAGAAAAAGAAATTATAGCTTTAGGGTTGCCACTTTGTAGTCAAAAGAGTCCTCGATAAAATTTTCACTTCGATTTTGTATTTTGCTCGATCTGTAGCAGGACCACAACAATCCATCTAAGTTTGATGCATACCAACAATCAGTTATGGATTCAAATATCTCGGCTGAGAAAAAAATTGTGGGACACAAAAACATGAAAGAAAGGAGTCCACAGACCACAAACATGAGGTGGAAAGCTTAATTAGAATTAATGTGGATTATTGACAATACGTAAGGATCATTAATATGGCCAAATGGACTTGTAAAATTCAAACCACGAAAAGTATAATATGTCTTATTTTCTTTCCTGTATTTCCACTGTTTTATGATTTATAGAATGATCTAATTCCTACTTTCTCCTCCACAGTAAGTTTATTTTCGATTTCACACATCTATTTTTACTTGATAGGATTAAAAGTATACCACAAAGTAGCACAAAAATGTCCTATTGATTTTCCTTATTAACACTAAGATTTGTCAATTGTTGCATATGAAAATAAGGGTCTTTCTCGCAGACGATTGTTTTATCTAACTACTTAAAATGTCACAAAAACTAGGCTGCTGTCCCTACTGGCCAGTCACCGAAAAATAATTATTAGACCAACTTACACTTATCTAAATTCTACGAAATTTTATATAAAGACACTAGACACACAGAGCTACACTCACACAAATATTTGGGATTTTTGGAGTTGATTTTCTATTTAAATTAAATTGAACAAAAACAGGACAGAAACAAATTTTAAATAGTTCATAAATTAAGAAAAACGAGTTAGGGGAATTGCTATCCACCACCAAATAATCATGCAAACATGTTATGTTTCATTCAAATTCCTTTTATTTCAGGATGAAGATGTTCAAGTTGGCTCAATGTTAGAACTCAACATTTTACTTTTTCTT
Organism: Malus sylvestris; assembly: GCF_916048215.2. Classification (NCBI taxonomy): domain Eukaryota; kingdom Viridiplantae; phylum Streptophyta; class Magnoliopsida; order Rosales; family Rosaceae; genus Malus; species Malus sylvestris. The sequence goes on from NC_062273.1 coordinate 3,080,989, forward strand.
ATGTAGTATGTTAAGAGAATGGCGTTAAGAAACTGCTCAGCCTCTTGGTAAACTGCTTTATTGGGTTTATTGGTTTCATTGCAGTTACAAACTGCTCAGCCTCTTGGTAACCTTTCAGTGTTAAAACGGCCATAACTTTTTCTAGAAAAATGATATTAACAATCCGCGAAATGTTCCAGAAAATAGACATCTGTAGCTTTCCAAGCATATAAGGTTCATTCTCGAATTCATTCTGAGCTGTTCGTAACTTGCTTCCAAAGTCAGCTGATCTGCACAGGCAGTTTTGACGAATTTGTTACTTAAAATCCCACTTGTGCTATTTTTCTTTTATTTGCTTGACAAATCCCACAAAACATAAAAACAAAGTAAATAGCTCAAAAATATAAGGAACTAACTAAGAAAAGACAAGTGAATTTGATGTAAAATATATATAAATATGAGCTTATCATTACTTCTCATACATTCTTATTAATTTTGGCCATTGATCTTCTCTAGTTCATTCGATCCAATGGCTAAAAATTGAGAATGGTCTAGTAAACATGGGTGTGTGGAAAGCACCACTCTAAAAAAAAGTGATGTTTCTGCTCAAACAACATTCCCACTCTGGTATGGAACTGCCCAATGAAGTAAGATTTCCACCCATGCGTCTCGGATTCGAAACTCCCAATCTCCTAAATTATTGTAATAGTTTCAAACCCTCATTCCTCGCTTTAATAACAATTAAATAAAAACAATAAGATCTTGTATTAGGGTTTTATAATAGTTTAAACGTCCATAAGAGCATTAGTGACAAGGGGTGAGATGCTGAATCAGACTCGGATAGAAACGACTCACTCTAACACTACATAAAAATTATTTTATGCACTCTATATTTATAAAAATATATGAAAATATGTGTAAGAAGAACTGCAGGATGAATTTTTAAAATGTCAATAACAACACTCTAAAAAAAACGCCACAATTCATCTTACAAGATTGACAGCTTTTTTTCCCTACTTGCTAAGTCAAACTCCAATACCAATTCCTTTACTTTTCCTTTTAATTTGTTCTAGAACAGTATAAAATTGTTGTATTGGATATAAAGATCAACGTTTACCTTCTCAGTTTAAGTATTCAACAGAATTTCGCCCAACTTCATCTTTTATGAAAATATATATGTCCAAATTTCTATTTTTCATAAAAATAAGCAGAGCCAACCTTTAAAAAAAATGGAAGAACTTGTTTGCAAGGAAATAAATTGAAGAAAAAATAGATTTCTATAGTCCATTGCCTGAGTAGGCAATAGCTTCAAAGGCAGGGCTAGGGTGACTGCAGGAGGACAAAGTTTTGTATGGTAAGCATCAAACCATCAACAACAACAACAACAAAGCCTTTTCCCACTAAGTGGGGTCGGCTATATGAATCCTAGAACGCCATTGCGCTCGGTTTTGTGTCATGTCCTCCGTTAGATCCAAGTACTCTAAGTCTTTTCTTAGAGTCTCTTCCAAAGTTTTCCTAGGTCTTCCTCTACCCCTTCGGCCCTGAACCTCTGTCCCGTAGTCACATCTTCGAACCGGAGCGTCAGTCGGCCTTCTTTGCACATGTCCAAATCACCAGAGCCGATTTTCTCTCATCTTTCCTACAATTTCGGCTACTCCTACTGTACCTCGGATATCCTCATTCCCAATCTTATCCTTTCTCGTGTGCCCACACATCCCACGAAGCATCCTCATCTCCGCTACACCCATTTTGTGTACGTGTTGATGCTTCACCACCCAACATTCTCTGCCATACAACATCGCTGGCCTTATTGCCGTCCTATAAAATTTTCCCTTGAGCTTCAGTGGCCTACGACGGTCACACAACACGCCGGATGCACTCTTTCCATCCAGCTCGTATTCTATGGTTGAGATCTCCATCTAATTCTCCGTTCTCTTGCAAGATAGATCATAGGTAACGAAAACGGTCGCTTTTTGTTATCTTCGCTAGATTGCTCCGGTCATTAGTGTGGATAAGTATATAAATGGATAGAGATAGGAAAGCAAACAAAAGATGTACGTGGTTCACCCAGATTGGCTACGTCCACGGAATAGAAGAGTTCTCATTAATTGTGAAGGGTTTACACAAGTACATAGGTTCAAGCTCTCCTTTAGTGAGTACGAGTGAATGATTTAGTACAAATGACATTAGGAAATATTGTGGGAGAATGTTCTCGTAATCACGAAACTTCTAAGTATCGGAGTGTGGTGTCGTCTTGACTTGCCTTATCTGTCTCATAGGTAGATGTGGCATCTTCTCTGGAAGTACTCTTCCTCCATCCAGGGGTGGTATCTTTAACTGGTGGAGATGCACAAGGTAATGTATCAATTTCACTTGAAGCTTACTTGTAGTTTCAGGCTTGGTCAAGCGCGATACAAACCATGTAGTAGGAGTCCCCCAAGTCGCCGAGCTAGGGGGTCTGCTGAAAGAGGTGACAGACAAGGTAAGCAATCAGAGCTCCGACTGATTGTTCACCTTCTCCCCATCTTGCAGCAGCATGAAGGATAAAGAGAAGAAAAATGAGAAGAGATGATATGAGATACTTTTGCTTTTGAAGAAGTAACTTTCCACAGGCTTATTCTTGAACTGAGCTGGAGGGTTTTCTGGTTTCCTCCAGAGTATAAGGCCGACTGAAGAATTTGAGGGTCAAAACAAGTCCATCAAATCTAGAGTACGTTCCACCCTGCTGATATGGGATACTTTTGCTTTTGACAGAGTAATGGATGTATCGGCACGTGTGCTGTTACGCTTGTCTCCACATGCTTCCTTGTATCCTTCGCACTTGCCCTATCTGTTCCTCAAGCAGATGCGGAATCTTCCCTGGAAACATAAGATGTTGAAGATGAGTACTCGAGAGCAATGCCAGGTAAGTAATCAGGTAAGGGGTTCCAGGCAGTCAGTTCCTGGCTGGAAGCTTGATTCCAAGTGCTGACTGATTGCTCTCTTTCTCCTTGTCTTGCAGGTAAAAAACAAGGCCAAAAGAAAAAACAGGGAAAAAGCATGATATGGGATACTCTTGCTTTTAACCCTGATGATATGAGATATTCTTGCTCTAGTATAGCTTGTTTGCAGAGGTATTATCGGGGGGAAAGAAAGCTGAATATTTCGAAAGGCTTTGTTGGGAGTGCCCTCTCAGATATGATGAAGGGTTGAGCATTTTTGCAGGTCTGCCTGTCCGTTGGGGATGGAGGTCGACATATATAGGAGTCTCCCTAACAACAAGTAGTAATGCTATTCCTTTACCCTGCTTGGTCATAGCACGGTAGTGGGAGCTGCCAGTTTCACATGTTTTAACTCTGTCAGAGCACTTTGAAAAAGTGGTCTGTGGTATCTGGCTCTCGAGATTCGGAGAACGATACCTCTTCGATTTTTGAGAAAGCAATCATGTTGGGGGTCTGACTCTCGAGATTCGGAGAGCAGTGTCTCTTCGATTTTTGAGGAAGTAATCATGTTGGGAGTCTGGCTCTCGAGATTCGGAGGGCGGTGCCTCTTCGATTTTGGAGCAAGCAATCTTGTTGGGAGTGTTGTCTCGAATGTGAGTAAAGGTTGGACATGTTTGCTAGTCTACCTTGCCACGAAGCACAAAGGTTGACACATAGGGACTTTCCAATTATACAGCAATGGTACTGTTCCTTTACCCTCTCTTCGATTTTGAGAAAGTAGTCATGTTGGGAGTCTGGCTCTCGAGATTCGGAGGACGGTGCCTCTTCGATTTTGGAGCAAGCAATCTTGTTGGGACTGTTTTCTCGAATGTGAGTAAAGGTTGGGCATGTTTGCTAGTCTACCTTGCCACGAAGCACAGAGGTTGACACACAGGGACTTTCCAATTATCCAGCAGTGGTACTGTTCCTTTACCCTTGTGGGTAATAATATGGTAGCTAGACCTTCAAAATTTATGTGTCTAAACTTTGTTAGTGCTGTTTCTTTGCTATTCTTTTACCTTTCTTGGTCAGAGCGATGTAGTGGGAGCTGCAAGCTTCACGTGCTCAACTTTGGCAGAGAACTTTGGCAAAGTGATCTGTGGTACCCATGAGTTATTGTTGCGTGTGGGAAGTGGGTGATTGAACAGTAAGATTCATGTGCTTTCTACTTCACCAGAAGTCTTCGACAGAATGCCCATAATTTCTGCAAAGCTGAGTGTGCGTGTGACAGGTGCTGACAAGGCTAGAAAAGTAGGTGCCTCTTTGATTTCTGAGATCGGCCCTCGTGGTCTCTGAGCAGCCCAGCTTTTGAGAAAGCGAGCGCCTCTTCGATTGATTCGGAGAACGGTGCCTCACCGATTTTTGAGAAAGCAATCATGCTGGGGGTCTGGCTCTCGAGATTCGGGGAGCAGTGTCTCTTCGATTTTTGAGAAAGTAATCATGTTGGGAGAGTGGCTCTCGAGATTCGGAGGGCGGTGCCTCTTCGATTTTGGAGCAAGCAATCTTGTTGGGAGTGTTTTCTCGAATGTGAGTAAAGGTTGGGCATGTTTGCTAGTCTACCTTGCCACGAAGCACAGAGGTTGACACACAGAGACTTTCCAATTATCCAGCAATGGTACTGTTCCTTTACCCTCTCTTCGATTTTTAAGAAAGTAGTCATGTTGGGAGTCTGGCTCTTTAGATTCGGAGGACGGTGCCTCTTCGATTTTGGAGCAAGCAATCTTATTGGGAGTGTTTTCTCGAATGTGAGTAAAGGTTGGGCATGTTTGCTAGTCTACCTTGCCACGAAGCACAGAGGTTGACATACATGGACTTTCCAATTATCCAGCAGTGGTACTGTTCCTTTACCCTTGTGGGTAATAATATGGTAGCTAGACCTTCAAAATTTATGGGTCTAAACTTTGTTAGTGCTGTTTCTTTGCTATTCTTTTACCCTTCTTGGTCAGAGCGATGTAGTGGGAGCTGCAAGCTTCACGTGCTCAACTTTGGCAGAGAACTTTGGCAAAGTTATCTGTGGTACCCATGAGCTATTGTTGCGTGTGGGAAGTGGGTGATTGAACAGTAAGATTCATGTGTTTTCTACTTCCCCAGAAGTCTTTGACAGAATGCCCATAATTTCCGCAAAGCTGAGTGTGCGTGTGACAGGTGCTGACAAGGCTGGAAAAGTAGGTGCCTCTTCGATTTCTGAGATCGGCCCTCGTGGTCTCTAGGGAGCCCAGCTTTTGAGAAAGCGAGCGCCTCTTCGATTTCTGAGATCGGCCTTCGTGGTCTTTGAGCAGCCCAACTTTTGAGAAGGCAAACGGCTCTTCGATTTCTGAGATCAACCCTCGTGATCTCTAAGCAGCCCAGCTTTTGAGAAAGCAAACGCCTCTTCGATTTCTGAGCAGGCGCCTCTTTGATTTCTGAAGCTCCGTCGAGTGCAGATTTTTTATAGGGGCTGGCATTAAGTTCCAAAGCACACTTGAATCTCCACCAGTAGAAGCTTCATTCTTGCACTTCTAAGATCTTGATTTGTCCGACCTCTTCTCTCTTCAACACCTTTGAAAATGTCCGGCCCCTCCGACCGTCGTTTTGACTTGAACCTTGTTGAAGAGGCAGCCCCGCCTTCTCCAGACAACATATGGCGCCCATCCTTCGTCTCCCCAACTGGTCCTCTTACCGTTGGGGATTCCGTGATGAAGAATGATATGACCGCTGCGGTGGTGGCCAGGAACCTTCTCACTCCCAAAGATAACAGACTACTTTCCAAACGGTCTGATGAGTTAGCTGTTAAGGATTCGCTGGCTCTCAGTGTTCAGTGTGCAGGTTCTGTGTCTAATATGGCACAACGCCTATTTGCTCGAACCCGCCAAGTTGAATCATTGGCGGCTGAAGTGATGAGTCTCAAACAGGAGATTAGAGGGCTCAAGCATGAGAATAAACAGTTGCACCGGCTCGCACATGACTATGCTACAAACATGAAGAGGAAGCTTGACCAGATGAAGGAAACTGATGGTCAGGTTTTACTTGATCATCAGAGATTTGTGGGTTTGTTCCAAAGGCATTTATTGCCTTCGTCTTCTGGGGCTGTACCGCGTAATGAAGCTCCAAATGATCAACCTCTGATGCCTCCTCCTTCTAGGGTTCTGTCCAGTACTGAGGCTCCAAATGATCTCCCTCCGGTGCCTTCTCTTTCTGGGGCTCTACCGACTGCTGAGACTTCTCCTAAGCAACCTTTGTGAAGGCTCCCTCTTGTGTGTTTATTTTGACTCATGTATATGTACATATTTGTAGCTTATCGGGGATATCAATAAATAAGCTTTCCTTCATTTCAACGTATTGTGTTAAATACACCAAAGCCTTCTTCGCTAAGTTCTTTGAATTTTCTTTTGTTGAAGCTTGTATGTTGAAGCTTTCTGAGTGGAGCATGTAGGTTGGGGTAGTGTTCCCTTAATTTCCCGAGTGAGGAAAACTTCTTGGTTGGAGACTTGGAAAATCCAAGTCACTGAGTGGGATCGGCTATATGAATCTTAGAACGCCATTGTGCTCGATCCTGTGTCATGTCCTTCGTTAGATCCAAGTACTCTAAGTCTTTTCTTAGAGTCTCTTCCAAAGTTTTCCTAGGTCTTCCTCTACCCCTTCGGCCCTGAACCTCTGTCCCATAGTCGCATCTTCTAATCGGAGCGTCAGTAGGCCTTTTTTGCACATGTCCAAACCACCGTAACCGATTTTCTCTCATCTTTCCTTCAATTTCGGCTACTCCTACTTTACCCCGGATATCCTCATTCCTAATCTTATCCTTTCTCGTGTGCCCACACATCCAACGAAGCATCCTCATCTCCGCTACACCCATTTTGTGTACGTGTTGATGTTTCACCGCCCAACATTCTGTGCCATACAGCATTGCCGGCCTTATTGCCGTCCTATAAAATTTTCCCTTGAGCTTCAGTGGCATACGGCGGTCACACAACACGCCGGATGCACTCTTCCACTTCATCCATCCAGCTTGTATTCTATGGTTGAGATCTCCATCTAATTCTCCGTTCTTTTGCAAGATAGATCCTAGGTAACGAAAACGGTCGCTCTTTGGTATTTCTTGATCTCCGATCCTCACCCCTAACTCGTTTTGGCCTCCATTTGCACTGAACTTGCATTCCATATATTCTGTCTTTGATCGGCTGAGGCGAAGACCTTTAGATTCCAACACTTCTCTCCAAAGGTTAAGCTTTGCATTTACCCCTTCCTGAGTTTCATCTATCAACACTATATCGTCTGCGAAAAGCATACACCAAGGAATATCATCTTGAATATGTCCTGTTAACTCATCCATTACCAACGCAAAAAGGTAAGGACTTAAGGATGAGCCTTGATGTAATCCTACAGTTATGGGAAAGCTTTCGGTTTGTCCTTCATGAGTTCTTACGGCGGTCTTTGCTCCTTCATACATATCCTTTATAGCTTGGATATATGCTACTCGTACTTCTTTCTTCTCTAAAATCCTCCAAAGAATGTCTCTTGGGACCCTATCATACGCTTTTTCCAAATCTATAAAGACCATGTGTAAATCCTTTTTCCCATCTCTATATCTTTCCATCAATCTTCGTAAGAGATAAATTGCCTCCATGGTTGAGCGCCCTGGCATGAACCCGAATTGGTTGTCCGAAACCCGTGTCTCTTGCCTCAATCTATGCTCAATGACTCTCTCCCAGAGCTTCATTGTATGACTCATTAGCTTAATACCCCTATAGTTCATGCAATTTTGTACGTCGCCCTTATTCTTGTAGATAGGCACCAAAGTGCTCGTTCGCCACTCATTTGGCATCTTCTTCGTTTTCAAAATCCTATTGAAAAGGTCAGTGAGCCATGTTATACCTGTCTCTCCCAAAACTTTCCACACTTCGATTGGTATATCGTCTGGGCCTATTGCTTTTCTATGCTTCATCTTCTTCAAAGCTACAACCACTTCTTCCTTCCGGATTCGACGATAAAAGGAGTAGTTTCTACACTCTTCTGAGTTACTCAACTCCCCTAAAGAAGCACTCCTTTCATGTCCTTCATTGAAAAGATTATGAAAATAACCTCTCCATCTATCTTTAACCGCGTTCTCTGTAGCAAGAACCTTTCCATCCTCATCCTTGATGCACCTCACTTGGTTTAGGTCCCTGAGAAAGGATAAGATTGGGAATGAGGATATCCGAGGTACAGTAGGAGTAGCCGAAATTGTAGGAAAGATGAGAGAAAATCGGCTCTGGTGATTTGGACATGTGCAAAGAAGGCCGACTGACGCTCCGGTTCGAAGATGTGACTACGGGACAGAGGTTCAGGGCCGAAGGGGTAGAGGAAGACCTAGGAAAACTTTGGAAGAGACTCTAAGAAAAGACTTAGAGTACTTGGATCTAACGGAGGACATGACACAAAACCGAGCGCAATGGCGTTCTAGGATTCATATAGCCGACCCCACTTAGTGGGAAAAGGCTTTGTTGTTGTTGTTGTTGATGGTTTGATGCTTACCATACAAAACTTTGTCCTCCTAGGCTGCGATCTAAACGAATGAAATTGAAGTGTAAACTAAAATTAGAAAGTGTGTGGGCAAGAACTCGAGCACATATACAATGTATGCGAACCTACACGGAAATTAGGTCACGATTTTTCTGAATTTTCTGATGCCTGTCCGGTGGGCAAACTTGACACACCCCGATCCTAGAATCAAGGCGTGCTGGCCGTCACGTGAGTGTGACGTAACCAAAAGTGCGATGCGGAAGCAAAGGATATGAGAAATACAAAAGAATAAAAACCAACTACTAGCAGTAATATCCAACTAGTATGCTAGAGTGAGTTTAAGTGTGCAGTACACAAGTTCAGAGCATAAAAAAAAACTAGGTGCAGTCAAGTAGGACTATAATTAAATTACAACACCCGCAGGTGAGTTTTGCATGAGGAAGTCTGTCAGAACGCCAAAGAAAACCTTGTGAGCCACCAACTGCTAACTAGAACCTGGAGGGGCGCAAAAACAAAATTGAGTGGGTCAGTAAAACCAAAGTTTTCCAAAACATTTCATTAAAAACATTTCTAACCCATCACTGTAAAACCTGTATACTTTCCCAGAAAATAACGTAATAGCATATAAAACCTCATACGTCACAAGTCACCAATCTATCACAAATCCAGGAATATGCCATGCCATAAATGTCAATAACAAAACATAGATGCATCAAAATAACAGGTGACATAATGAATTAACCGGAGACCCTGCAGTTGGTCTTGTACGGTTAATTTCATAGCTCAATATCCAACCCAGCCGGAGTCACCACGGTGACTTGTACGACACTACTCTGCACATAAGTCAGAACTACCTGAAGTAGTCTGTACGACAAGAATGGTGTAATGATACGCTCTAGTGCTTCTCTCATCAATCATCTGCGCGCGTAATCTAAGGTCACCTACTAGTCGGAACCACCTCTAGTGGTCTGTACGACTAGCATGTCGGAACCCTCTCATGGTCTGTACGACATGCACCTACTTGGATCCAAGGTGAGCGTGCGATGCGGTGAATTCTATAAGCACTAACACCAGGGGTGCAGGTTATGAGCTCTCAACACAATTCACATCATCAATGATTCACATGAGTAACATAAAACTCACCTGATACTCACTTGTGCGTCCACAACACCAATTCACATATATATATGCATTAATATCAATTCATATAATTCATAATATGCATGCATGGCAATTGAAAACATACTTTCATATAAATTCAATTTCTGGGAAAATTAATAGTATATAGGTATATACTGAAAACAAAACTGCCCACTCACTGGTAAGTCCATGGGTCGTAACCCCCGTGACGTCCCTGGATGCGCTAGTCCTCGGGATAGGTGTCACCTATATGCGAAACAACTATAAAAACGTTAATTTCATGCACATAACCAACAATTCGAAATAACTTCTCATATGGTGCTCAATTTGGGTATATGAATATACCACATCGACCTACTCGACGTCACGGACGTCGAGAAATTTTTAGAAATTTTTTTTGAAGCGGCACGCGCCTGGACAGGCACGGGTTCATGCGCCCCCATGCGCGTCTTCTTCCTCGAGCTTGCCGGACTGAGTTTTCCGGTGGCCGGAAAACTGGAGATTTTTCAATCTCCTTGTTCTCCGTCGTTTCTCAACCGTTTTCTTTGTATTTTATATCAATTTGAAGCCCTCAACATGTAGAATCACATTGGACTAATTTAAGGCTCTAAAAACAACTAAATCTCATTGGAAAAATTCCAAGAAAAACCGGCCAACTTTGAACTCAGTGATCCCGACGTCCAAAACCTTCAAACTAAGCACTCCGAGCTTCCTTAGGACCTCACTAAGCTCACTATAAGCTCAAAATTCCCTGAAATTCAACAATTCACGTGTGCATGAACAGTGATCTCAAAATGGGTTTCAGATTTCACGTGATATCGAGGGTTCCAAGTTCTAAAAATTATACCAATGAACTCACAAGCTTGCAAAGATTCACAAACTTGACTTTTTGACGTCGATCCATGAAGGTTGGAGGGTTTTTGATCTTGGTCCGTACAAGTCGAGAGGGAGAGAGAATAGAGAAGAGAAGAGAAGAGAGAGCACGGGGGAAAAAGGGAAGGGGTCCAGTGAGTGTAACCCGTGTGTGTGTGTGGTCCCACAAAAACAGATCACTTCATCCCTAACCACACAAAACATGCATACCAACTTAAATAATTCTCCAAAAGTTTATGGAATATGTGTATTAGTCAAAATAATATGTCACCCACACACACACCTTAGCACCCGCCAAGGGTAATTCCGTCATTTCACGTCTTCGATAAATAAAATCCCGGGACAGGCTGTGACAAAACTTGCTGCAAAAAGTCACACAAGAAAAGCAATTAAAGAGAGATGTAAATAGTTCGTTATGGCAAGTTGAATTCTCCAGTCTTAGGTCGAGAAGGTCGGAAAAAATGAAATGGTAGAAACAATAAACGACAAACGAAGAGAAATCATACTATATCGCAGTGTTAGAATCTGACATTATTGATAACTCATTCATTTTTGACATTTGGGTACAATGCTCTCAAATGTCCTCTATGACATTTGGTTAGAATAAAAATTTTCTCCTTCTCATGTTTATTTCGTTGCATCAAATCCAGCCATGCATTGTCAATTTTGTTTTAAGTTATATAGATCAAATGGCAAAGAGTATTGAAAATGAAGTCGAAAAGCACAAATCGGGTCAAAAGAGCAAACCTTTGCAAATTTGGGCTCAAGTACCTTATTTTCGCCCATTATATGTCATTTCAAAGAGCACAGCTATGCGCATCAAGCTCACGAGATTTTGATACTTTACGACATTTGGTATTTTATTATTTGTTTATGTCCTATTTTAGGATTTCGACTTCTAGAGTTAAATTACATTATAAGTAGGTCGTCATTGGTGGAGCCACATTAAGGGCTATTCTGGGCTGTAGCTCAGGTAGCTTTCGATAAAAAATAAAATTTTACATGTAATTTTTACTGATTTTTAAATGTAGCTCACCATATATTTAGTTATTGATTCAAATTCTCTTAGTTTAATTATATAATATAGTTTACAAATCATCTCTTTTTCTCACATCTTTTTTCTCATCGCTTCTTGTACATGTACAAGTTTGAATTTGTTTGAATAACGAAAATTCTTGGTTCACCTTGTGAAAAATTTCTTAAGCTAGCTGATACTGTGAAATTTTTTTCTTTGTTTATAAAGATTTAAATCTTTAAGCTAGCCCATTTGGTAAAAAATTTCTAGCTCCGCCATTGTAGGTCGTCTTGGCCTTAGGTTTGTCATCTTTGATATTTTTATTACTTAAACTTCGAGATTTCACCATATTTTTTTCATTTCAAAGTTCTTGTTCTTAATAAATACATGTATTTTTCTCTTTGTCACGCTGCACCATAAATTTAGCTTTTTTTTCCGAACTTTGTTTAGGTCCTTCAAGGACAATTTCTAAAAGGATAAATTTGTCAAAAACATTTTCAATTTAAAGTGGCACTCTTTGTTATAATTCTCACTTGTGTTCCATAAATTTTAACTACTATCTATTTTTATCTTCTACATATTTATGAATATTCTTCCATGCTATGTAGCATTAAATGCTACCAGCGTTGGATGACTTATATTATTGTTTTTATCGTGATTCCGTAAATCCAAACAATTCAATACTCTTAATATTTAGTACTACGTAACATAGAAGTTGAACCCTATTTATTAGAGATGTGTAATTAGTTTTTTGCAATATCACAGTAAAATCAACTTTTATTTTGGGCCAAATGATCCTCTGAGTTTGAAAATGTTTTACCCTATCGGAAGGACATCAAAAGAAGAAGCCTAATATCTCAAAAGCTTACTACCTTCAAGACAAGGTAATACTACTACATTATACAGGCATGATATGCATGATACTACAACGCCATGCATCGTAGTAGAAAGAACTAGACACGTCACGTCCTGCATGTGATCCTCACGAACAAACCTGAACCGGAAAGTAGTCTAGTCTCCTGGTCTTCTGCTACACTTTGTAATTTCGAGGTTTGCTCACCCGCCCACTTGGGTTATCACATGGTTTGCGTTATGAACCAATTAGATATTGTATTAACAATATATCGCTACTAATACTATATAGATAATATATAGATAGTGTGTTCTCATTATATTGTCAACATAGGGGGAATATACGTCGTCAATATACTCAGTCACGGATTCAGGATTTGAACTGTGTGGATCTTAATGTTCAAGATCCATGTTTTTAAGATAGAAAAATAGCGCGAAGCGTAAAAGCAAATTTCAGTTTATTCACATAAGCATTTCTTCGAACACTTAGTGGGCTTGTTATCTTTAGCCGAACGATGTTGACATATGTCAACAGATGTTGACATATGCCAAAACAATCTGATGAGTGCTATCAAGAGCATTTGTCGACTGTTGCCAACATTTGTTTCCCGGCTTGTTTCCCTGGAAACAAAGAAACTCATGAATATTTTTGGATGATCATTGAAGAACCTTCACATGCTTGTTTCCCGGTTTAAGTGGTCCTAGGACCACCTTGATCCCAATGTGCATCCTTGAATACACTATCTACTTGGGTTGTGCGCACAACTCAGGTGTACGGGTGAGTATTTTAGTTCTAATATCTGAAAGGCGCTGGAGGAACTCCGGGATTGGCAGAAAACCAACGTCAGATTGAACTTGTGCATTTTGGCATTAAGAAAAATGAAGGCCACTTTCAAAACTCAAGTAATTTGATCGATTTTACTAATTGTAATATACACCCTTCAGAGAAGAAAACAAATGCCCCTTGACATGGACAGAACTAGTATTTTCTCCCAAAATTATACCGATGAATGGCGTCTAACATCTATACAAAACCAAGGGCCTTCTGTGTACTGCCGTTTGCCACTGATGGATGGAGTCAGCATCTTTCGAAAGTCCTGTATAGTTTCTCCAATGAAGCTACCTATATGTATACAAGATTAAACGTACAGGGGAGTCACCGAGCTAGCCTAACATACATGAAATAATCTCAAGAATTGAGGAGTAATAAATCAAGGTACGTCTTTGGAACGTAAAGAAATGCAGCATACCCGGACAAATGCTCCGTTTGTAGCCATGGAATTTGGTGGCTTGAAAAAGAACCTCATTGATGGAAACAAAACATGCTGGATTGACCATTCACGCAGAGCCCATGCACTCTCTGCCTCTGCAACTAGTTCATGCTCAATTTCATTTTCTGTCATGACAATGTCATCTCCTGTAACACCAAAAAATCACTCCAAGGTACTTCAGAGAAATAACAGGTGACTGTGCGAATCACTTCCAGGCTGCCATTAAATCACAAGAAACGACATCCTTGTTCCCAGCAATACCGACTGTGGAAAACAAACCCGTGTCTGGCTCAAACGAGATGTTGTCAAACTTATTTCAACCGAATTGATTCATTCAGTTCCAATTCCCAGACCAAACAAGTTTACTCTTATTTGATCAAGTTTTGGTCCTTTTCAAATTGAAAAAATTAATCCCAAAACTGAATACCATCAATCAAGTACCTGGAGATCCCTGTGGCTGGTATTAAAGCACCAACGGAAGGAAAAGGGTATGATGTTTTGGAAGATAAAACAACAACCGTAGAGATACCTAGTGTCACGGGATGACTCTTTAAGCCTTCCGCCCGTGCGGCACTTAGACTTGAATACCTCGATGAACAAGCTAAGTAAGCCTTCGAAGCCTCGCTTCCCCGGATCGAATCACGAAGAAAGCTAAGATAGCTTGGAGAATGCTAAGATCACTTAGAAGATGGGAGAAAGGAAGTTTTGTATTGAAAGTTAAGAGAGCTTTACAATTCTTGGATTCTTGGATGGTTTGGCCAAATGGCCTTACCTCCTATTTATAGGCCTAAGTCACCTCCTCAATGGAGGGTTCTAGAATCCCCTACTTACATCCAAAAATATCTAGCATAGTTCTAGATACAACTTGCCTAATCTAGATTATTCTAGGTGAGGCTTAAATATGTACACTTGTGTGGAATGTTCCGGAATGCCCTAGATTATCTTGAATGTTCCGCCACGTTCTTGATTTCTCCGGGACGTTCCAGAAGCTTCCATGAAGACATGGCTTCCTGGGCTTAGATATATGATGTCTTGGGCATTTTCTTTGTTTTTAACACATGGCCCGTGACACTAGGAACCTCCATCGATATGCTGAATGCAGTTTTGCAAATTGAAACGTACCCCTACAGCCCTACTCTTACTACATTTCTTCACCCTAACTTAGTTTTCTCTGTATTTCCTAGAAACTCTCTCATGATTGCTGACTTGAGAAGCAGTAAAAGACACCTTCCAATCCAAGCACAAAGCAAAGGTAGAATTCTTGGAGATAAATCTTCAATCTATTCGTGTCATTGATTTTAATCACACTACCTCTCCCAGACCCTGCGTAAAGCGGGAGCCTTGTGCACTGGGTACGACCTTTTTTTACCTCAAGATTCCAATCAGCCTCGAATATACACGATTTCTCCTTTTAATGCTGGACAATGGTTCAGATTCTTTCTTACTATCTAGCTGTACTTGGTATAAATACATCTAATGGGAGGTTAAAAGTCTAGTCTCTTTTTTCACGCAAAAACCGACTTCTAAAAATTTAAAATCATTTTGTAGGACTGAACAGTACTTTAACATATTACTGTATTGGAACAGAGAGCACATACATTACCTCTGCAATCTTCTCATTCAGTTCATTATTCACACTGCATTCCGGATCCTCCCCCTCTTTTAGTGCCAACACGATCAACTCCTTCAGCAGGGCGGGCTCACTTATTTATATAGCATTAAAATAGGCAAACCTACGCAGAACTTGCTGATACATGAGCTCTTCGCTGTAATTTCATTGAGAAATAATTCATGTATTAGTAAACTTGTCTTCAGAAACAATCTATTCGATAGGAAACGAAAATTTATAGAAGATGGAAGTATAAACTACAACAGGGGAGGGACAAGAAATTCATAAAAACAAACCTACAACAAAACAAAACACGGAAAGCTTAGACCAAATCAAACAAAAAGATGCAAGAACAGGTCGCCACACTCGTTACAAGGCTACAGACAAATCAAGATGAATGGCACCAAAAGAAATCCGTAAATTGTTTTAACAAGGACGGCCTCAAGGAAGCAAGAAATCTAATTCTCTTTCAATCCCAATCTTTAAAGATTTTTCAAAGAAGATCTATAAAGTAAACAACAATTGAAGAGATGACTCCGTCATTTAAATTTAGGGTTTGTTTGAGACTGCTTCAGTACTCAAAATCATTGGAATCGGAGATAAAGCCATCCATCTTGAAAACTGAGCTAGAAGAATCTTTACCTGAAGCATCTACTTTCATCAGACTGAGCAACTGACACCCCATATAAACTGAACGAATTGCATCAATCAGTGACGTCATGGAAGCAGAATTAACATCTACTCTGGCAGCTCCGTGCCAATAGTAATAGCGCACAAAAAGATTTAATTTGTGAATTTGCAGTTAGTTCTAGCCATGAAAAAGATCGGTGAAGTAAGAAAGACAAGTTTCTTAGTTAAACAGCAAACTACCTTTCTGCGGGAGAAGCCAACATTCATATGATGAATTGCAAACCGGCTTAGCAAATCTACAATCTTTGAGTAACCATCAGCAGAATTTTGTAACATCTTCCTCCGGGCAGTCACGTTATAGAACAAGTTCTCAATCTCATAACAAGTACCACCACTTAATTCACCAGTAAAGATAATTTCATCTCATTGAACCTAAAACATAGAAAGTAATTCATCACGCTCGCCAGACATTCGACGCCAGCAAAATGATCATTTACTTTTTTTCGTTTAAACCTTTATTTATTTATTTATTTAGAGTTTATGGGGATACATTTTAAAATTAAACTGCTACAAGTGAATCCACCAAATTAGAATTTCAATATTAAATAGTAATGTATCACTTAAATAAAAATTCAAAAGACCATTTCTTTCTATGAACAAATCATATAATTTTCTGGGCATTTCATCAAACAGGTAATGGGCACACACCTATAACCATGCAACGTATGTCATGCTGGCAAGTGCTTCTCCTCTGAACCCCCATCGACTTTATCGACTTCAAGTCCCCAAAAGCCGACAATTTCGACGTCGCGTGCCGCTTTCTCCTTCCCTACTCGACTTCGCCCTTATTCTCATCCAAAACCCAGATCCACCACATCTCCAACGCCTTCCTCCAAGACCACCCCAAACTCTTAAACCCTCTTTTTCACTCCAAATTACAACCCCACCACCTCCACCACCTCCACCCCATCCTCCTCTCCTTCCAATCAACAACCCCATTACCGCCCTCCGCTTCCTCGATTGGGCCTGCGGCTCCCTCGGCTTGCACCACCACCCGCAGTCCTTCTGCGCCCTCCTTCATCTGCTGCTCCGCCACCGGATGCTCTCTCCGGTTTCCCGCCTTTTCAAAAACATCGGTAGGCCAGTTCGGGACTCAGTTTCACTTCTTTGATGCATTTTCTGATTGTTTTCAGAACCATAGCTCCGATTTTAGTCTTGTTTGTAGCTTTCTGATTGAGAATTTTTGTCGAAATGGAAATGTTGGATTCGTCTGTTGATACATTCAGTCGTATGCATAAATTGGGAGTTCCGGTGTCTCCTTATGCGTTGTCTAGAATGCTGACTTGTTTGGTTGATTCGGACCGTGTCAACGTGATTCTCCATACATATGGAGAAATCTGTAATGCATTGAGAGGCCAACAGTTTTCTTAGAATAAAATTTTTCTCTTTCTCATGTTTATTTCGTTGCATCAAATCTAGCCATGCATTGTCAATTTTGTTTTAAGTTAGATAGATCAAATGGCAAAGAGTATTGAAGATGAAGTCGAAAAGCACAAATCAGGTCAAAAGAGCAAACCTTTGCAAAGAGTTTTCTATGTATGAGTTTGTTATGATTGATTGACAGAGGCTTTGTGCTTGACATTGTTGCTTCTAACAAGAGTTTAAAACGTCTTTGTAAAGAAAATCAGATAGGGGGCAACGGAGATTTCTTTACTCTATTACTAAGGGTTGGTCCGAAGCCAAATGTGGTCACGTTTAGCACGATGATTAACACGTATTGTAAAGATAGGAAATTGGAAGAGGCAAACAAGGTTTATAAGGTTATGATAGAGAAGGGTACCAGTCCTGGCTTGGTTGTATATGGTATTCCAGATGATGGTCTTTTAAGGCAGGGAAATTAGAAGAGGGGCTTCGGCTTTTCTCAGCGGCATTCGATAGCAGGATCAAGTTGGATGTAGTCATTTTCAGTTCCATTATGGATGCATATGTGAGAATTGGAGATTTGGCGAAGTCAGTGAAGGTCTACCGAAGAATGCTGAAAGAAGGGATCTCGCCAAACTCTTTTAGTTACATCATTCTTATAAACGGCATGTGTCATGATGATAAGGTCGCAGAGGCTTGTGGAATATTTGGTCAGATTTTGAAGTGTGGTTTTGTGCTATCGGTTCTGACTTATAGTAGTTTGATTGAAGGAATGTGGAGAATAGGGAATGTAAAAGATGCATTTCAGCTGTATGAGCGTATGATCAAAACGGGCTATGAAACTGATATTATTGTTTACGGTGTGTTATTAAATGGCCTTTGCAAAAATGGGCTGATGGTTGATGCTCTTAAGTTCTTTCAAGCTGTGTATAGGGGCGTTAAGCCCAATGTCTATACTTTCAACATGTTAATAGATGGTTGCTGCAGATTGAAACAATTGAGTGATGCTGTGAAGGTGTACATTCAAATGGGAATTTATAACATAAAACCAGATCTGGTGACTTATACCGTGCTTATTAAGGGTATTTCTGAACTAGGGTGATTAAACGATGCGTTGGTGTTTTTCTTCCAATCAGTAAAGAAGGGTTTCCTACCCGATGTTGTAACATATTGCACACTGATTGATGGTTGCTGCAAGCAGAAACATGTGCTGGCTGGACTCTGGATTTTTTAGATGATGCGAATCAATGGAGTAAATCCCGATTTGCCACTTATAATGTCCTCATTAATTTATATGATTTTCAAAGAAAGTTGTGTAGACGCTGCGCAGGAAGTCTTTGAGCAGCTTGCTGAAAGTGGTCCGGAACCTGATATTGTTACATTCAACACAATGAGTTGTGGTTATTGCTCTCAGAGAAGGTTAGATGTGGCTCTTCAACTTTTTGAAGAGATTATACAGGGGCAGCGCAAACCCAATGCCATTACTTGCACTATATTGACTGATGCATTTTGTTAAGAAGGTAAAATGGAAGATGCAATGTTGATGATCAATACAATGCTGGAAAAGGGTCCGGAACCTAATGTGGTCGCATATAGTTATCTGATTGACGGTTATTTCAAGTCTGAAAACACGAAAGGTGCCCTTGAACTACTCGAAGAGATGCTTAAAAGCGTCTCTCCGAATATAGTCAGTTATAGCATCCTCATTGACGGTCTTTGCAAAAGAGGACTTGGTTGGAGAAAGCATCCCTTGCATTTCATTGTGCTATAAACAGGGGCCTGGTGTTTAATACAGTGACACTTTCTGGTACTTGCTACTAGCTAATTGTTGTATTAACATCGTATTTGTCTTCAGGGTTCTTTTTTCTACTAGATATACAGCAACAACTATAGCTCCCCATTATACACTATAAGATGTGCAACTCATTTTTTAAGGAAAATACTTTTCACGCTCCCCTTTTCTCCCTATGCTGCAACTCCTCTTTTTATCGGTTAAATTGAATAAATTCAAGCAAAATTAGGAGGCAAAAACAAAGAAATGGGTTGGCGGGTGGATTGGTGGGTGAATGCGAAAATTATTTCCTTTATTTATTATCTCATTACATAACCAACATAACTGGAAATATTCAAAAACTTACTACCTCCAACTCCAAGACAAGCTTGTTCATACAATAATAATACAAGAACCCTCGCGTTCTACATCTCATCCTCATGACTTTTCGTTGCACAGTTGCTGACTTGGGCTTGAAACGCACTTTGGACATCGGAGCATGACCATGAACCTGAACAGGACGTAGTCGCCTGGTAGTTAATGCCTTCTGACGGGCCTCTGAGAACTGCGGTACTCGCGGAACACCGATGCCGAAACTCCCTCAAGAATTTGAACCACCTGCTTCATTGTTGGCTTATCTTTCTCATCTTCTTGGATGCACCAGCAAGCCACTTTGCATGCTCTACTCAGTTCATCTCCGTCAGCTTGGCCTTCCAATCTGCAATCTAACTAGGCGAAAAGATCTTCCCCTTTATTAACTGCATTCGCAACCCAATAAGGACGGAAGTATTCTACCCCGTCATCTAACCCCTCTCTGTTTCTCCTCCCTGATATGACCTCAATTAGCAGAAGGCATCGGCTTTTGGCGTGATGGCTTCACCCGAAAACCATTCTGGTGCGAGATACCCCACAGTTCTTCTCATGGTTGTCAAAACCCGGCTGTGGTGTCTCCCCAAGAGTTTCGCAAGACCAAAATCCGCCAATTTTGGACTGTATTCTGAATCCAACAAGATGTTCTCCGGCTTAACATCACAGTGTATTATGCAGTCTCTGCACTCGTCATGGAGGTAAGCCAATCCTCTGGCAGTCCCTACTGCAATGTGATATCTAGCCTTCCAGTCTAAGATTATCGGGTTCTTTCCAAGTAGAAGAGATTGCAAAGAACCATTTGGCATGTAGTCATTGTTAGGAAAAATTTAGAGTATACAACTCTAACACAAGTGTTGGAGAAACAACACAAGTAAACAAATTACTTGTATTATACTCACAAAATATTACAACACACACTTTCAAGGACACTCTTTCACTAGAACACTCACACTCCTACAAGACTACCCTTACTTCTCACTCTTACTTGGCTCTCTCTTACTTCTTCTTCTTCTTGATTGCTTTCACACTTTGTTACAAGCTTACACACACACACACACACACCTATTTATAGGTGTGGTTGCCGACATAAATAATGCTAGAATTTTCTAGCATATTATTACACACACAGCAAACCGACTTGCTTTCCTAAAAGGCTTTGAGTTCTCCTAGCTTCTAATACATTCTTTAGCTTAGATATTTAGGTGGATAACCAACTTAAATTGCTGGAATCTTCCAGCTACTTTTGTCGACAAAGATTGCTAGATTTTTCTAGCTTTTGCATGCATTGGTTTTGGATTGGATCACTTGTCTTAGGCCACACCAATTGGGCTGGTGTTGATTTTCAACACTCCTTCTTAACACCAACTCATTCTTTTCTCCATGTTGAGTTGACGACGAAACTTTTCAAACTTGCTGGTACTCAAACCTTTACTGAACAAGTCCGCAACTTGTTCATCTGTATTGATTTGTCTCATCTCAATCTCTTCTTGCAAGACCTTCTCTCTAATGAAATGATAGTGTACCTCCACATGTTTAGTTCTTGCATGAAAGACTGGATTTTCTGCCAAGCGAATTGCCGATTGGTTATCACAGTACAATGGTACTAGATAATCTACTGGTTGATGTAGATCACTCATCAACTATACCAGCCATGCATTCTCTTGAGCTACCATTGCTGCTGCTCTATACTCTGCTTCTATGGTTAACAAAGACACCATTGGTTGTCCCTTGT
Organism: Malus sylvestris; assembly: GCF_916048215.2. Taxonomy (NCBI): domain Eukaryota; kingdom Viridiplantae; phylum Streptophyta; class Magnoliopsida; order Rosales; family Rosaceae; genus Malus; species Malus sylvestris. The sequence continues at coordinate 3,102,090 of NC_062273.1, forward strand.
TGCACCACGAAACTACTCCAGAACCAATTCTGAAGACATACCCAGTGGTCGATCTTCTGGTGTCATGATCTCTTGCAAAGTCTGCATCATAATAACCAACTAACTTGCAGTCTTCACCTTTCTTGTACAAAAGACCATAGTCAATTGTACTCTTCACATATCTCAGTATTCGTTGAACTGCTTCCAAGTGAGGCTTCTTTAGATTTTGCATGTACTGACTCATCACACCAATTGCATAAGAAATGTCAGGTCGAGTCAAGGTTAAGTAGATCAGACTACCTACCAATTTTCGATACATCGTCGCATCTTCCAAATCTTTTCCTTCATGTGCACACATTTTGGCATTTGGCTCCATCGACGTCGAAATCAGCTTGCA